>NC_136065.1:183637268-186137268 GCF_964261635.1 Lissotriton helveticus
AGTGACGGGGTTCACCATGAAATCAGGGATTCCGTTCTGAACCCTCGGGTACCATTTTGTGTACGGCAGTCATTTTGTGATTGCCCTCACATAGGCCAATGACAGTGGCCGAACGAGTCTTCAAGCACACGTACACTTTAGCTGACTTCTGAATGACCTGAGCGAGCGACCCTCTTGCCCAAAGCCAAAACTTGTTAGGCCAGTTCCTTTCCCAGTAGCTGATCAAGATTACGAAGTAAGGCACAGGGCACCATAAACCTTTTCATTGCACACAGCTATGTCTTATCTTGCTCACACCTGTCTCTGCTCTTTTCTTTATGGTCCGTTTACGATGGGGATGTGCCCGTTTTTATTATGGGTTCGATCGACCTGTCTGATGAAGAATGTTGGGTTTGACCAATAATGGATTATGGGCTGGACAAACTGAAAAATGGGCTTGTCATCATGCTCCTACTGTTTCTTTGTCGTGAAAATATGTGAGTGGTCAACTGTAAATAAGGAATGTTTGCCTGAAGCATAATATTTGGTATAAAAAGGGATGACTGGATTTGTAAATTCGAGCAGTCTCCTGAGAACATACACCGTGTTGTACTTCTAGGATCTCTGTCACTGGCTGCAGCTAATAAAATTGATCTTTGACGTCACCAAGAAGTCCCCCGTGTCTCTGTACTCTAAGACAGGTGGACCTGGAGACTAGGGCGTTTCCCCTGGCGCCGCTGGGTCTTAAATAACCAGGTTTTTCACCACCACCACCACCAATGCCACCAATGCCACCTCCACCAATACCACCAATACCACCAATACCACCACCATCACCACCAAAGCCACCACCACCAAAACTTCCAATACCAGCACTACCAATACCACCACCACCAATACCAATACTACCACCTCAGCACCTTTCACTCACTAGTAATAGCAGGGGCAATGTATGAGGCCTGAGCTGCATCCAAGACCATCCCTCCCTCCCTCCATGCCTACCATAAAGCACAGCCCGGTCTGCACCAGGAGGTGAAGCCAAGGCCCTACTACAGCTGGAGTGTATTTTATTAGGCCAAAAATAGTAATGACATTACACAATAACACTCTGCACAGTCAAATCATGGAGAGGGCAGGATGTAGCCCCCTTCCCGCTCTTCCTCTTGAGCCACGTCAGTGTATTCACTGAGCGAAAGGTTCGCTTTGTTAGTGTTTATAGCTCAGATCATATGTAACTCTCACTTCACACTTACACAGCTTCTTCACTGCACTATTTATCACTACTTTGAAGACGTCACAGGCAGGTCTCTTCCTCTGATATTTACAATCAAACAAGCAGTCGAGAAGGCCCTTTATTTGCAAGGCAATAGGTCTCACATTTGTGAGAGTTTAAGCCATTAGTATTGTAAATGACAATGCCTTTCATCTATGTTTTAAAACTCACAACATAAATAAAAGGCATTGGCATTTACAATGCCGATAGCTCAAACTTGTGTGAATGTGAGCTCTATTGCATTGCAAATGCTTGTTGTTGTACTGTGCTCACCACAGACAGAGGTTTGGGGCCACCAAGATTAAGTCCAGATGGAGGGATAGACTGACATTTTAATGTGCTAGCTCACATCCAGTCTGCTACAGATGTTAGACATGATTAGAATAGGTCTTGGCCACAGAATCATCTGGATTCAGCAATATGTGTTTGCTTTCGACATATGAATCATAGATCACACCTAACTACCACATCTGTGACTGCAGCTGGTTTATATATGCATAAATAATTTAAAACTCAATGAAGATCCTTGTGGCACTTCATACTTCAGGGACATAAAGTCAAAGGAATAGGTATCAATAAAGGAACCTGTTTTAGACTAGTGCTCAAAAACAGACCTCAAAATACACCCTTTACACAATGAAATACTTTCTCAACACTTACTATAATGTGGGGTTGCTGTGACATGCGAACTAACCATGAGGCAGAGTAGTTTGTAAATGTAAGCAATACTACATAACATTGTATCAGTTATGTATTTTTTATCTAACATGTTTTGTTGAGATATACTGCTGTCTACCTTTTTGTCAGTGTAAGGGTTATTTCATTGAATTATGAAAAAAAATAACTCATAGGCATTGCATTAACCCTATGATGTATGGGTTTAGAAATCAATGATGAAAGGACATCTTAATTTTCATTCAAAACTTAAAAACATGATATTTTACAATTAAGGGATTGACATGGTGTCACAACACCCCAGAATTCAATTTACTGGTCCTGCACTGTTGTAATCACAGGAAATATCTATGCCTAGTGGGCAGTGTGCATAGGTAAAGACTAAGGCCTGGGCAGATACCCTGCTTCCATTTCCCATTAGACATGGCCTGCACTTCTCGCTAGTCAGCACTGGCCACATGGCATGTGGTTATGCCCTGTGGCCAGTACACCTGCTCTCAATAGAAATTGTT
The DNA here is from genome assembly GCF_964261635.1 of Lissotriton helveticus. Lineage (NCBI taxonomy): Eukaryota > Metazoa > Chordata > Amphibia > Caudata > Salamandridae > Lissotriton > Lissotriton helveticus. The sequence continues at coordinate 183,639,708 of NC_136065.1, forward strand.
GCCTGGAAGCAAGTCATGGTTAATTGTCCTCTCTATTAGACCCAGCGTTGTTAAGAGATGCAACTTCCTAGACCAGTCAATAAAGACAAATTGCTTGAGCCTAGGTGCCTGATGACAAGTTTGGCAGTCCATAGGACTGCCAAACTCACGGTGGAGGTGCGGTGCTGGTCGTGGACAGCCGCACCAGTGGTCTGACTGCCATATTATGAGTACAGCAGTCAGACTGCAATAGGACCGATTCCTGGCAGTGGTGCAGTGGTCTGAGGGCTGCAATATGCTAGCATTGCTGCTGCCAAACCTGATAAGATTTTACGAGTTTCCTCACAACCACACATTTCCTGCCGGTGAGCCCGCCATGAAAAGGGTGGCAGGGAGGAAACATAGGGGACCCTACAGGGAACTCGTTCCCTCAGGGCCACAGGATGCATGCAGGGGGGCACATGGTATGCCCCTCATCCGCATGGACCTCCTTTCCTCCAAGGCATGAGCTTTGAATGCAAATGCAGTGCAGGAACAGGCTTTGGCGCTCACATTGATTGCCTTTTTAATAGGCATTGCTGTGACAACGCCAAAGGACTGCACGCCAGACCATGAGATAACTTGTAATCTGGCGGCAGTGAGGTTTAGTGGAGTGTTAGCGAGGCGGTGGCGTGGTGACTGGCTGACACACCACCGAACTCATAATGAGGCCCTTAATATTCAGATCTTCAGAACCTCCAGTATACTGTTTGCTTTCTAGCCAAGCATCTTCATGGACCAGTCATGTTTCTTCAGTGTTCTCCCAAATCCTGAATTCTTGAGTCAGAATTGTTGAATCCACTACACTGTTGCAAAGTATGCCTCTGAATATGTACTCCTTTATTCACAAAGAAATAGCTTAATGTTGTAAAAAAAGACCTAAAAAACTAAATTTATTTAAAACGTACCAAAACAATTATACTGGGGGTCATACACTCGGAAAATGCAATTTTTAGTTTGGAGTTATTTGGGTATGTGACTGCTTCTGTTTCTAACCTTTTGGCCCTGTGGTTAGTCACTGATGGTGAAAGAGGAACGTCCACACTCAACATGCAATTTCAGGGCATAAAGCATTTTAGAATCACATTTGGAATTGAAGCCCTTCGGTTCTCATTAAAAGCTTTCTGAGCAAGGAGAGTGCTCTCTGATAACAACCAGAGCCCACCACCGCAAGCGGATTCAAAGGAGAGGGCGTTTCTCAAGCCTGCACATGTAATTACAGCAGGCGTGTACATGTGGGTTCTTCTAAATGCACAAACCCTGCCAGTAAAATTACATTTCAAGGGTAGGATAACAACAAAGAAGATGATGTACATACAGAATGCAATGAATTAAGAGATAGTGGGCCAATAAACAATTTTGAAAAATGATTACTTAAAATGAGGATCTGAAAATTCAGTTGACGGAATAAAATGGAATAGAAAAGGCAACAAGTGTTTACATGCATTATTATGCGATTTTAGTTAACACAGAGTAGGTAAACCGCCCAATAGTGGATGCTTACAGGTGTTCATGGTGAAATTGAAGGATAATGTCAACAGGGACATTTCTTTTAAAAACCTATTTTTATTGATTGAAAGCAGTTGAGACATTTTAATATACCACTGTGTTACTATCAGTACTACACCACAGAATACATTTCTCCCTCATAATCAATTACAGTACAGTATAAATTCCCCGATACTCCACTAGGAACTTCCTCTATACGTCATCGTCATTGCCCAAAGATAGTAACCTTCGAGCCCTGGGGGCGATGCATGGGCACCCCCTGTATTCATTCCCCCCACTCCACTCCTTTGCACTCTTTTGGTGGCTGTCTGTTCTCATTGACTGTTTTTTTCTGCCTCCATATGCCAATCCATGTTCCTATTTCACCCATGAAGGGTTTTTATAGCTTTGGCTGCCCAAAGACATGCTATGTTGCACTTTGCAAGCATCGGGCCTAGGGTTCCCCAAGGCTGATCGCCTCGTCCCAAGTCTGTAGGCCCCCACACATTAAGCAGACACCACTTGGCCGAGAGCTGTAGTGTCACAATGTGGATCTTGTTTATGCATTGTGCCACCGAGTCCCGATAGGATTGGATTTTGGGGCAACTCCAAATTATATGATAGAATGTCCCCTCTTGACGACAACATCTACGACAGAGTGGGTCTGTTCTTTTGCCCATCTTTACCATCATGCTGCAGGAGATGTAGATGTAGTATTGTAAATTGTACCAGGCGAAATCGGGTCCTGATAGCTACCTCCCTAGGTGATGCTTACACATCTGGCCAATCTTCTTCCTGCAAGTCAACTATATCCCTCTCCCAGCTTTTCCGTAAACCATCTAGCATGTCAGGCGAGTTGTTAATGAGTTTTATATATGTGAGCGAGATTGCCCTGCAAGTGATATGTTCTTCTAGGAGTCTGTTTTCTAGGCTCGATGATTCTGGAAGGGCTTCTCCACGGGGTAGTGCAGCTCGCAGGGCATGCCGGAGTTGTAGATATAGGAAGGCCTTGGTGGGGGCCAAATTGTGGGATTTTTGTAAGTCTGCGTAGGGTATCATCTTCGTCCCAGAGTATAAGTCTCCCACCCTTGAGAGTCTTATAGGTCCCATTTGTCGAAGCTGTGTCTCGTGCCCATTGCATCCACAAGCTTGGAATCCCATAAAAGTGTCGCCTGAGTGATTCTGTTTCTCCACTCCAGCTTTTGGCCACCCAGTGGGTCCCAGTGCCTTGCCTGAATATATACTGGAGATTAGGAAGAGGCTTGTTAGAGCTACAGACCCCTACTTTAAAGAGAATGAACATTCGATTACCTTGGCAGTGACACTTTGGGAGGCACATAAAATAGTGATAAAGGGCCAAGCCCTCTCGTTAATAGTGGGGCACAACCGAGGCAAGAGGGCAGCGGTGGTGTCGTTAGAACGCAATATTTTAGGCGTTGAGACACAACTCATTGGAAAGGAGGATGAAGCCCTGCGACACACCTTGAGCCTCAAACAGCAAGAATATAAAGACCAGAAAACAGAATCAGCCAGAACCGCAATCAAGATGATGCAGCACTGGGTCTATGAGTAGGGAGACAAAGCAGGGAAACTCCTGCGCGGCTTGACAAATGAGAAAGGGCAAGCCGGTGGGTTGCAGCCATCTGAACAGAGGACAGAGAATGTCTCAGAGACCCCCAAGCAATTGCAGACGCATTTGCTGCCTATTACGCCCTTATTTATACTACAGAGAATGTGGCCACTGAACAAGACTCCCTTGAGCTCCTTAGAGTTCTACCCCTAGATTCTCTTCAACTTGTAGATGTACAGCTCCTGGATAGCGAGCTTATGGAAGAGGAAGTGACACAGCAATCAAAACTATAAGAATATTTTCAGCGACACCACTGATCACATCAACTTTAGTGGCAGCACATCACTTGAATGTAATTTGATTCCTTTCGGGGCATAGTTGTCTTTTATCACCCTACCTCTCCAGTTATTGGCCAATACAGACTGAACGAAAATGCCTAATATCTTAAATGTCATAACAACAGAAAAGGCTGGATTTCATTTGAACCTGAACTAAAGACATGGGCCCAGACGTTGCTGTCATAGGTATATGCTCCTAACTTGGACTCACCAACAAATTGTGCAATCCTAGGCAAACTAATACTTCTCCCCATACCTCAGTTCCATTATCTACTGTAGGTAGAAAAGGTTTGCTGTGCTCCCACATCAATCCATTGATTTATCCTTCAAGGATTTGAAGCTGTCAGTTATATACAGAACCACTACCTTCACTCCTCAAACTAGCAGTGCCCGTTTTGACATCCTGTTCCCTACTGTTACCACAACAAAGACTCGAAGAGGAGTTTCTAACAAGCTTTCTGGAAACGATTACGTTTCAGCAAGAATCCTGAATACATCCTGAACATGAAGAGAGAATTAAAAAACTTGAACACAGATCTCTGCATCAAGCACATTAGTTCTCTGATGCATTTTAATTCACTGTCTCCTGCCGTTTTAACCTATCATGTTAAGGTTAATAATACTTTTGAATATGGCAAATTGTGCATTAATAAAGGAGTGTTTATGCCCTTTATGCTGTTGGTTGCTTCTCCATCATGCAACCATGGTAGGAACATCACTTATCACATGTGTAGTCTGCCTTTTAGCATATTGTCTCGAGTGCGTTGCTTGCAGTGGTGTAACAGAAGTGATGGACATCCCTGAAGGATATGGTTAGGGACTTACAAAATTCCTCCAGTTCAAATGCTCAATGTTAGCATCCCTCCTCAACCCACCTTCATGTAAAAGGCCTAATTATCCTCAGCTGACAATGACGTTTGCAACACATACATTTTGTTTTTCTTTAGGTATGAGTACAAATGATTTTTAAACGTAAAAGTACTTTGAAAGTGACTGTTTCTAAAGGCTATATTTGGAGATAGGCTTAGGTGCTCTCTCTAAAGATTTTTTTTGAAAAATAAGTGACATAGTGTGTATCTCATGGTACGTTAGCAGAACAAAACTGACCAAAGTCTGATTGATCTGTCTTAAATAGGACCTTATATAAGTTTTGAAGAGGTCTAATTCAAGAGTCCTTTTAAAAACTGTGCAAAAGAGAGCATTTGAGTGTAAAGCAGGCAAGTTAAAAAGCTACAAAGGGGTCGATTCCGATCCGTTAAAAATCTCCGTCTGTACGACTCGCATCCGGAGCCGTTTCCGTACGACTCGTACGGACGCCGTACGACCGGACGATTCCGATCCCGATCGGGCGACCCGGACGCGATTCGTACGGTCCACGTCGATTCGTACGGAAAAGCGCACGATCACCTACACACCGTACGGCGTGTACCCCCCATGATCGCATGGGTACGCGCCGTACCCCTGCGATCATGGGGGTACGTGTCGTACACCCAGCGTACATGGGGTATGTGCCGTACACCCAGCGTACATGGGGTACGGCACGTACCCCATGTATGCTGGGTGTACGGCACGTACCCCCATGATCGCAGGGGTACGGCGCGTACCCAGGCGATCATGGGGGGTACGCCCCGTACCCGGGGAGGCCGTTCCGTACCTGTTTCGGGGCGAAATCTGACTGTATGACAGTTTCCAGCTCCCGTAGAAAAAGGGTCGTACGGAGCGTACACAACACGGATCGTACTTGCCGGGTCGTAAAAAGCAGCCGCGAAGCGTATGAACGTCGTGTACAGCGGCTTCCGAGGGCAATTTGTACAGGGATTTCATTCGTACGGTCCCTGGTACGTTTCGGACGGATAGCTGCATCGGGTGTGGATCGTACTACGTCGTTCGTACGGAAACGGTTACGGGTACGATTCGTACGGAAAAAAATGCTCTGTACGACGATTCGGAGCGCTTTTTACGGGATCGGAATCGACCCCATAGTAGGGATCAGGCGGGCAGTTTTGCACATCTCTTGGAACAGTAAATGTTGACAGCTACCATATCCCAAATAAGTTCTTTCTTGTTGTGAGTAGCAGGTCTTGAACTGCCTCTTGCAAGCTCTGTCTTCCAGTTTCTCTTACACGAGTTTCACACATCCTAGCACTCACAAAAACACACATGCCTACTCATCAACACAACCATTATACACACACATGTGCACTAATAATCGCAAACACGGTTTCTCACAAATACTTTTCTTCACACTTTGACACACTTTTATCCTACAAGCGTGCACATACACAATGAGTTTCACAATCATACACGCAAGGAGCTTCAGAGAGAGGAAGTCAAGGAAGAAAAGGGAAAGCTGCAGAAGTATACTGACAAATATGTCAGCCTAGTATCTCTTAATAAGCAAAAGGAGTGTGGATAAGAGTATGTAAGCTAGACATGTTTATATACTAGTGTGGGATCTCTCTGTGACACGGTTAGAAGGTACCAAGGTATCTTAAGGGACCAAAAGCACAGGGTATTTACACCTCCATCATTGCCCTTCATATCAGAGAAAAATTGAAGTAAAACTAATGCAAACCTTTAACATCTGAGCTTCTGAAGACAAACATCAAGACACTTTTTATGACCCTGTCTCCTATGTGCTGTCAGCTGACCTCATCCAAATAATGTAACACCACAACATGTTTAATCTTTTTATGAAATGCTCAACAGAAAGAGATAGGTGTGTGCATGCAACTCTGTGACAGGTGTGAGGCATACATAAAAATAAACATTCTTTACAGTCACATCCACCATTTACAGTCAATTCCTTCAGGCAGAATCACCTCCCATTAGGCACAGTGACCGTTTCTGGCAGAATCATTTATTCAGCAACCCTCCAAACACCAATCAGATTAGCCAAGGAACTAACACAAGGGAAAAGAGTTGGAGGGGGAAACAAATATTAACAGTCAGGGGAACATAATGAATGATGTATTGCAGTGGAGGACTTTGATTCATAGTTAGACCAAAGGCATTCATAAAGAGGAGGCAGCTGTAAGGGAGGTGGAGACTGCCAGGAGAGAGTGACCGTCTTTGACGAGAAATAATACAGATGGAGAGAAGCAGCCAGAAAATAAGAGTGGTCAAATAGCGAGAGACAGCAGACCATAATGGATGTATAAGATGAAAGAGAGACTGAAAGAGGATGCAAGGTGATAAAGTCAAGGAAAGAGTAAGAAAAGGAGATCGAGAATGACAGTCCATAACAAAAAGAGAGAGTCAGTGAGTAATGGAGGAACACTCTTAAAGAATGTATATGAGCGGGAGTAAGTGAAAGAGTTAGTGATAAAGAGAGAAAGACTATTAAGAATGTCAGGGCAGTTGGCACAGAGATAAAGGAAAGAGTGAGAGAAACAGGTCAGAGAGATATGGGCAGAAAGGAAGGAGATTTATGGGAAAGAAAAGAAAACAAGATAGAGAAAAAAATGAGAAAGTAATAAAAGAGGTAGAAAGAGAATGGGGTAGGGAGGGTCTAGAGTGACCACCTCTGAGCAGATGCTGTCTAGAGAGTAAGATTGCCTGAAATGAGGGTCATTCACAATGCATGAAGGGCACAATATGGAGGAATGAGGAAGAGGCACAGAAGAACAGTACATGCCAGTAGCAGCTAGAGAGAGGGGTGGAAAGAAAGCAGAATGGAAACTACATGTTAGGAGATAACAGAGAGAGAGTAACCCACAGAATAAAAAGTGGGGCAACCAACAGGAAAAAGGAGGGATGTTGTGTTGGAACTAGAGATTGTAAGGTGGTGGGAAGACACCAGGAATAAGTACATTGAATGCAGCGTGACAATGGTATTTTAAATATTTGCTTTATTTCGAGTAAAAGAGCTCTGAGAGCTTTTACACAAGTTTTCAGTGCTTTCCTACAACATGAAAAACATACATTTTAAAGAAGTGCAGTGCACTCATTCTAGTGCAGTTTGAAAAATGGAAAATCTGTCCCAGCTTTCTCACCCATCTCTCATCTTAATAATTATGGAGGAAAAACATCCATGTAAAAGGAGCAGTGTCCACTGTTCAGAGGATCATTGGGATAGAGCTGCAGGCCAGGGCTCTGAGCCATAGGGCCACCCTGCTACAATACCTAGGCACTGACACTCTGAGCTGACAGCATCACCGTCAGATTCACTGCATCTGAATCTAGCTTGGCTCTCCTCTATACCAGACCAGAGCCACATGTGCAATCCACATCTGCGGTAAATGTAATTCTGCTTGAGGTTCAAAATTCTCAACAAATCCGTGTGCTGGTGGTTATTCAGGTGCATTTACTTAGTCAGATCTCACTTTTATTGGGGCAGAACCTACCTTTGAAAAGCCAGACCAAGCAATGAAAGAAGTCACTCCTACCCAGATTCCATGTGCTGTCAGGCATTGTTAAAACAGTTGCCGGTGTTCAGTACTTGCAAGGGGCCCAGTGAACAACACCCTGTGGGGACTTCTGTGTTTTTTGTTTAGTCTGGTGTGACCAGATAAGAAAGCATAATGAATGCTTCTGTGGTATGAGCCCAATGCCCCAGGGCCCGCCAGTTACTCCATGCCTCCCTTCATTACATCAAGGTAGAAAGAAAAGGGCTGTTGGTGGAATCACCTGTTTGGGGGACACCAGCTGGTCTAGCACTAGCCTCACTACTTCTTTAATCCCCAGGAATCACAGCCCTTCAACAGCTGAAGGATGCCAAAATAGCCTGGGAGAAGGCTGCTGCAGGAACAGGATGCGTGAAACCCTTTAGCTCTTTACTGCTTGCCACCTCTGTAGACTGACTCAGATACTGGACTCTTACTGAGGTTGAAGGCTGGATGTTGGAGGGTCCACAGTCAAACACTGAATCCTGCTTTAGTTATCCATCCAGGCCTCATTAGCAAAAACCCTGGCCTGGCTTTCTGTAGAATCAGTGGCCTTCTAAAAAGTAACAATAACAACTTACTTACATTTCTGCAGAGCAGTGTCAACCTATCCTACTGTCTCTGCACAAAGAACAGAGCTAGTTGGTGTCTGCTGCATGATATCAAGACAAGCAGGGTGCATGGGGGGCACATGCCCCACAGGGGGCATGGGTTAAGCCCCTGTGCATGCACACACATATACACACACACCTACAAACATAGTTCTATCATCTGTCTCTCTGTCTCAGCATTGCTTATTCCTTTGAACTTCCTTGTGACCTTCTCCTGGTCAGCACTCTCTTGCCTTTTTTCTGCACTTCAGTGCTCAGATTAAACAGATAAACTCTGGGGTGCCTTTCGTTTCAGGCCTCTCTACATGGACAAGAAACAAAAGCTGTAAATTGCAACTGTTTCTTTTTTGTGACTGAGATCTTCGCAACACTTCTACCTGTCAAAAGAAGGGATGAAGCTAAACAGGGACAGATGTGCATTGCTTGGGCCTGTTGGCCCTATGCTTCAACACTCACTTCTGTGTAGGGCAGAGGGGGCCCCTTCAAGTGTAGGGAAGCCTGGGGGCCCCCACACACCGCTGGGACTGCAGGGACCTTTGTTATGCCCCTCAGTCTGTGGTGCATTTCTCATGAGAGTTTCACTGTCTGTAAACATTGTTTATAGAGTAAACTCTCTCCATAGAGTAAACTCTGTTTACAGTGACCACTTTTCTACTCATATTAACTTAATTTCTCAATATATAAGTTTGGGGACTGTGAGGGGTTTGATATAGATAAAAGCTGAGCATACTAGGGAATTCATTGTGGAAGAGACATTCAGTATTTTGAAGAACTTGACTTTCTCTGAACAGCTATATACACCGTATGCAATGAGGGTTTCCCTTATATGTGTGGTTGATTGTTAATGTGAACTACGCAACCCATGAAGTGTGTGGAATAGAGTCAATGTGGCAATAACCCATGCTTTCTATACCTAAGGGAGTTGTTTATGTGCTGGCATTAACAATGCCTCATATTCTTCCTAGCTATTTTATACTTACATTCAGAGCTCTACTGCTACATCCATCTGTAGAGCAATGTGTATAAAAGCTTAGATGATGTCACCAGTGATTTAATCAATTATGTCATGGGAGGAGTCATCAGTGATGTTATAAATGATGTCATAGAGCATGGTCATGAATGATGTATTATCAGAGGTCATAAACATAGCATGGCGGAGCGCTCTTTATAGTTAGCTCTACTAGCTATAACAGTTGAATTTCTATGTTTTTTTAAATGCAGAACATTAGTGTCACTGACATATTTACCTAACTGTAACGTGACTTTAAATTTGGTTTTTTTCAGTTAATTTCTAAGGTTTGTTTTTTAAACAAAAGCAGACCTTTATATTGCACCTATCGTTAACGATACTTTAACCTTTTTTTTCAGTCATCAGATAGCCAGATAGATAGATAATTGCATAGATATGGATAGATATGCATTGATATATAATATTGTTGGGATGGAAAAGTCCCTCGCATGTTGACAGATGAGCACACCTTCCCTAAGTGCCAGCTGTAATGATATCTTAATCCCTGGTATTGATATTTTTGGCCATGGGTCAACATGGATCATGCTTGTGAGCTATGACTTAGGCCTGTCTAGATGATTTCAGCCTTGCTTAGACCGGGAAGAGTTACTGAAAGAGTTACCCTCATGTGATGAAAACTACTGCCTTTCACCAGGAATTAAGTGGCATTAACTCGAAAGTCGCATCAAACTGTGTTTTAATAATTGCAATTAATAAAGTGAGCAGGCCTGTGTCTTTGGAGTACCTACTCATCTAATGTTCTGCTATTGTGTGCTTAACTCACCCGCGGCCTACATCCTGTTCAATGTAGCTTTGCACGGGGCACATATGTCTTGTATTTGCATAAAAGGAGTGAGTGAGTGGTTTAAAACAAGTAAACCAGCTTGTGTGTCTTGTGTGTGCCCAATGGGATGTATTACACACCATCAGTGTACAATATAGGGAAGCCTGAACAAAGATTTTATGTGTGTGCACTGAGATGTATCTGTACCATGAGAGGTGCAAAACAGGGAAGCTAGTGTGCATGTCTGCGTATGTGTGCTGAGATGTATATTTGCCTTTACAGAGTGCAATGCATGAGAGTCTGCACATGTGGTTTGCGAGTGCAACAGGGATGTATGTGTGTTCTCACATATCTTGTGCTCATTCGGGTACTAAAAGACACTAGACACATGGAAAACAAGAAGCAACGTAGGTAGAGTCTAATCAAATGAGAGTCTCCCTTATTTAAAATTATTTGATTGTAACCCTTGCTCAGTGAAGGATACTATTAGAAGGCACACTTCAATAATTCAGCCTTTAGGAATTTCCTGTACCATTAATAATTGGGTCCTGATCTCAGAGAGAGTTTAGGTGCATTTCACAACTAAGTACTCTGGACTCCAACTTATCTGCTTCTGTGTTTTAATCTTTTAAATTACTTGATGGATCAAGTGTGTACATGTGTAGCTCAGACATTTGGCTGGAAAGCAGTGTGGGGACCATTTCAACTAATATCATGGGACTTTGCACCAGCAAATCTTGGGGAATGTGCAGAGGACCTAAAACTCAAACCTAGGGCCTGATTTAAATGCTGATGGACTATATTACCCTCCAACATTATTTTCCAGATGTGGACGAGGAGGATGGGTTTAGATTATTGGACAGGAAGATCGAGCGGTCAAGCGTGTGTGATTCTGACTAAGACTTCTGATTTATAGTTTCACGGTGCAAACAGGTCAGGGGAAAACAAACCCCGACAACAAAACAACCCCTGCAGTAGTGTAGGTAGGCCTACACCAACAGATAAACACAAAGTCCTGTGCACACATTATAGAGTGATAGGTCCTGGTGTCAGAACCCAAAATTAGAGACAATGTTCATTGGAATTGAAGGAATGAAGGTTGAACTCCAATTTTTTGCATGAAGAAAAGATTTATAAGTCAATCTTGATCAGTACATTTGACATAAGCCAGCCGACACGTATTTCGTCACACCGTGTAGAAGATGTGACTCTTCAGGGCTGTAAGATCCTTTTGTAAAATCGTGATAGCAGTAACGGTGTAAAAATCCAAACCGGCTGTGAATGAAATGGAGTGAATGGCGGTAAAGAAATGACCGGACCCTGCTGGGCGTGTAAACCGCATGGGGCACTAAGGACGGATACGTCCCAAGTCAGAAGCAGGGATCTGTGTGTATCTCAGGTGGATCGCACGATCGGTGCAGGGAGTAGCAAATCGAGGATCCAGGTAGCGGATTAATGTCGAGATGCCCTTTTAAGAATGGGCCAGATGATAGGTCTGATGATAGCGGTGACTACTCTATCACTGACGTGGTCAAAGTCAGACCCCTCCAATGGCCCGGTGGGGTAAGGGCCGTGAGAGGCCTAGCTGTATGTTCACGCACCTAATTTAGTTATACAGATATACAGCCGATTTTCAATGCCCTTCACTGCCAGTAAAAACATAGTGAATAACGGGTTTGAAAAGTGCTCGGTGCACCCCTCGCCATGGATGCAAACTCCCATGGCAAGGGTGGTATTTTAATTTTAATTTTCAAAAAGAAAATCCTGCTTTGGAATTATTTAAAGTGGGTTTATGATGAAGGTTGTTCACAGAAATGTGTTGGGTTGCTAAAAGGGTGCTATGATCTTGGCATGGAGTAAGTAAAAGAATAAAGACACCTGCATTATACACACGCTAGAGTGCACCACAATTCTTTTTGTAGGATGGAGAAGAGAAAGGCAAACATGCCCTGTGGTGCATTTTTAGTTGGGAAATTAATTCCTCTTCAATCCAGAGGTCCCCTAGGGGCCAAATAGCCCAACAGATATCTCCAGTAAGCGCCACGGAGCAGCGTTGCAGAGTGTTGTAAAAAGGGGGCACGGCCTCTGAAGACCTCTCTGCAACGCAGCTCCCTGGTGCATACTGGAGGTACCTGGTGGGCTAGTTGGCCCACATGAGACCTCAGGATTGAAGAGGAATTAATTCCCCACTTTAAAATGAGCCACAGGGAGTGTTTGCACACATGTCACCTCAGGCACCGCCCGCTTCCTTCACTATTGAGCAAAAATATTCCTCTAAAATCAGCTTAACTACGAATTCCGATTTACTCACCTGTTATCATGAGAGACGTCAGTGCTGCATCTTTGAGCCCTGAAAAGTAAATCTAAGCGTACTTACCAGTAACTTGTATTTCCTTCCATAAGAATCTATTGTGTGGTTTTCACCAGAAAAGTTTCTAAGTGTCTATTTTTGAAACGCAGAAATATTCCTCTAAAATCAGCCGAACTACAAATCCGATTTACTCACCAGTTATCAGGAGAGACCTCAGTGCTGCATCTTTCAGCCCACTATTGATCCTGAAAAGTAATTCTTACCGTACTTACAGTAACTTGGAATTTCCTTTCATAGGCTAACATTGACTGGTTTCACTTGGAAATTCTTCAAAGTGTGGAGTTTTGGAACTTTAAAAAAATCCTCTAAAATCAACCGAACTACAAATTCCGATTTACTCAGATGTTATCAGGGGAGACCTCAGTGCTGCATCTTTCAGCCCAATACTCATCCTGAAAAGTAATTTTAACCGTACTTACCAGTAACTTGAATTTCCTTCCATAGGATATCATTGCCTGCTAAATAAAATATATATCAATAAAAAAAATTTTAAAAAAATATTGCAATTTCAATATTTAAATTTTTTTTTCTTCAAATTTATATAAAAAATATGTAATGTAATTAAAAAAATAAAATATCTAAAAATAAATACTTTAAAACAATGAAGTAAATCAGTATAAAAAAATATAACAATTAATACATTTAAAAATTATCATTTATAAAACCTTTGAAATTCACTAAAAAAACCATAGGTTTCAGTCACGTTATAGTTAGGAATTAACATTTAAAAAACCTTAGAAATTCACTGAAAAAAACATAGGTTTCAAACATGTTATAGTTAGCTGGACATTTCACTCATACCAAACCAGTGAAATTCCCCCGTTATAGTTAGTTCAGCTAACTATAACTCGCGCGACCGCAATGCACTGCTGATGCCGTCACATATTACATCACTCATGACATGGTCAGTGACATCACTCATGACATCACTGATGACGTCTCATATATATATATTTATAATAAAAAAGTAAATTGTATGTAAATAAATGCACATTTTATAATAAAAATAATTTTAAACTACATAACAATACAAAATAAACTACAATAAATGTTCTTATCACCATGCTACCCACAGATAAGCCCAAAATATAATCAAATTAATAATAAAACATACATTAAAGTATTATTTAAATTGAACAAATGAAACTAAAACCAATAATAAATATAAAATACATTTCAAAAGTCTAATATTTATATACACATATTAACAAATTAACTGTCAATTAAATAAATAAATAAATCACATGACAAATATTAATTTAAACAGTGTACACATTCAATTATAGAATACATTCTTAATGAACATAAAAATTTACATTTATCACATAAATAACTTCCTACCCTTTCACCCTACAAACTCAATAACCTGCTACTAAAATACAAAATAGAAATTAAACTATACAAAAATAAATTATATCTAAAAAAGTAACAAAAAATACACTTGAGTAAATATAATATCAACTAATCAAATAAACAATTTGCATAAAGAAATACCAAATAAATATTGAATGTGCAAAAAACGTAATGTACACAAATTATAATTTAAATAACTTTCCACTCTATTCCTAAACAGCCCTTACTACCAGCTACTAAATTACAAATGCGTAATTAGGTTTATAGAAAAGAAATTCGACAAAAGAATCACAAAATACACTTAAATCATGTAAAAAAAATAATTACCTTATTTACATAATTAATTACCAATTAAATATTTAACTGACATCAATTTGAAACAAAAATTAAAAACATTTTATAATTCGATAACTTCCTACTCTAGTCCCATACAAACCCAACAACCTTGCACTACATTATAAATTACTTATTACATTTCTAGACATTTTAATTACCCATTAACATTTTCTAACTTCATTTAAAAAATGTAAAACTATGTTTTAATAATAATAACACCTAAAATTATTACACGTATTAGGATATTATAAATTAATTAAAAAACAATATTTAGTGCAACTATTATAGGTATGGCGATATTTTATACAAACATATTTTTAAAAGTCAATGTTATAGATAGAAAACATGTTCATAACTTAGATATTCTTGTCCAAAATCTTTTTTTTAGTGATTCTATTTTTGACCCAATATTTTGGATACGCTATATTTTGGTATCAATATTTGCGTTATTCACTGATGAGTGGCAGCATGAGCTGTGCTATAATTTAGCAGTATAGGGTAGAGTCAGGACTTCTTACCAACTTTATTAGTACAAAGGAATATTATGTATGGTTTGATGCCTAATAATGTCCCTGGGCCTTGTTCTTGATCATTCTGATCATGTTAACGTTATGTCAAAAGATGTGTTTGCTTTCACCTAGTAATGACGATTTGGTGTGGAATTTATAATTATATTGTTGTACTAGGGGCAGTAAAGGGCATAGTAATGGTTACACTCACATAAAGATGCAACCATGCATCATTATGTAAGGTTTCCCCAAGTCTCAATAATTGATGTGCTTTCTGATTTGTGATGTTAATACTCACTCGTCTTGTGTCCTCAGCATTCTACATACACGTTCAGAATTAATTATTCCCTTAAAACCAATATGAAATCAGTAGCCTCTGGATTAATTTGGTAGGCCAAGTGAACTTTCACGTTGCCTGTACAGTAAGCTCATTAACTAGTTATTTTAAAAAATGTGCTCTGTGTTCACCCATTCAGAAATATAACTCTCTATTTCTGTGTTCCTGTATTCATAAACCGTAGAGGCTCAATATTCACGTACCCTGTAGGCTCACTGCACACAACTCTCAAACATTCATGACGATTCAGATTTCTCATCCTGCAGCGTAAGAGCTCAGTAACATTTTAGGTTCAATATCCAGCAACCTGCAGCATTAACTGAGTCCTAGTTGTCAGTATTCACTCAATTTGAAGGCTTGGACCTCATGTATGGAGCCCCTTGTGGCACCGGAATGTCACTTTTTTGATGTTCCAGTGCACAATGTGCCACAGAACATTTACAAGGCCAGGTAAAGCCAATTTACGTGGCTTTTCATGGTCTTGTGAGTATGCGCCCCTTTCATGCAGAACACTGTGAAAAAAGGGGCCTTCCATGGGTGTTTCTGCCGCACACATACAAAGAGGAAATTGCCTGAATGTATTGATTTTGTGGAGGAAGGTGTACCTTCCAGCAATAAATCATTCAGCCATGCAAAGCAGGCACACTTGCACCATGGTGCAAGGGTGCTGAGTTGGCACATGGCCGGCCATTGTGCGCCTCCACTGGTAAAAACGACAAGACTGCACAGTATCACATATTTACAGCACATTCCTACTCTTTTGTTTTAAGGTAGGGCAGTGCAGCAAGATTACTTGCGGTGCTTCCCTATGCCAAAATCTTATAAATGAGGCCCTTGGTATTAACACGCCCTGAACTTTCAGCATTCACTCACCTCTGCTAAAATATTACTTTTCATGCACCCTCAACATTCACTCTTTATAAACCCTCAGCAGTCACTCACCATACAGGCTTGTAATTGGAGTGACCTATTTCAGGTCTCTGTCCCAAAGCAAAGAATGTCCTTTGATTAAGTAGAAATATCTGCAGGATTGTTTGTGTGTTTTTTTATTTCATGGAAACGGCTAATTTGCTATTAAATCTCCAATTGAAAGACTAATGGTTTAATGAGCACTTTAGACATGTGCAAATGAAAGCTCTCTGCAATCAGTTACCTAATGTTGGAGATAAAGGGCATGATATATCATCGGTGCCACCAGAGGAATTAATCAGGCGTCGGCCATTGTCTGTTGCACATTCAAGCCTAAGACGCAGGTCTCCAAGTGTCACCTGACGCCATGTTTGGATGCATTGCTCATCACTGCGCTGCCCCAAGAGAGTGCAGGCGGAAGGACAGTGAATCACAGGGTCTGCACGGATCACTTTTATATGGAACACATGCCTCTTCCGGATGACAAATGGTGTTTACCGTCAACGAGAGATAGGGTAGAACAGGTAGAGAATATATTAGGTAGCCCATGGAATTCCTTATAAACAGAGAAAACAAATGCAGTTAAGGACCACATAAGCCCATCTGGACCCTTGCACACAGCTATGCTTTACAAGGACACTTGTACATGACAGCTAACTGTTTCCGCATTGACTCATTACTAGTCATCCCCTATGTACGTCCTGTACCATGGTACATTCTCATATTAAAGTCTGTGCATTCAAAACTATTTGAGATATCTGTCTTAAAGTAGAGCAACACTATAAACACTATAAAAATGGGAATGAGTGTTCTGATTGGCAAAGGGAACTTTATTTCCCATGGGCTAATTCCCTCCTGCGGGAGTCAGACTCCCCCGGGAGTGAGCATTCTGATTGGCAGCCTAAATCATCAGAAAAATGTTGCTGGCACCTATTACAGAACTCAGAGACTTAGTCACCAGTCCTGAAGTATAAAAAAACATGTAAGGGGGCACGGTAGGGATACCCTCCATCCTGAGACACCATGAGGCCAAAATAAAATATAAATGGCAATTTGTGCAGTGATCCCACTGGACTCCCAGAGGATTGTAAAATAAATAGTGACCTGGGCCTGCATTGGTAAATTGAAGGGAGGGGCATATATAGGCCCTGGGGAGCCTCCCCAAGCCAATATAGGCCCTGGGAGCCCCCAGGGGCCACATTTCATAAGTAGAGGGGGCTCCCTCCCTGGGTTAATATTAACCCTGGGCGAAGCACTACGCTACGCTCGCGTAGTTTGCGAAGTTTGCGCAACTTCGCACTACGCGAGCTGCACATAGCACAGTGTGAACACGCGTAGTGCAGCGGTCATTTTTTGCTTGTTCGCGGTCCTCAACGTCATGTTCGCGACCGCGAGCAAGCAAAATGACATATCGGCGAGACTCTCAATGCGGGGAGGTCAGGTTTCTCATTGCGAGTGGTTGTGCATGCTCACGACCGCTCGCGATGAGAAACTACCAGTTCGCGTTGAGAAAGCTGCCGCTCGAGTAAAAAGCTACTCGAGCGGCAGAAAACTACAGCTCGCACTGTGCAAGATGCCGTTTTCAATGATTGCACAGTGCCGGATGCTTGTTCGCACTGTGCAATCATTGAAAATGCATCTTGCACAGTGCGAACATGCTACTACGCAGCTCGCGTAGTGCTACGTGAAGTTCGCGTAGTGCGAAGTGCACTTTGCGTAGCTTCGCGTAGCGCTACTTCGCGAACTACGCCCACCCTTAGTTAATATAGGCTGTGGGGAGCCACCCCTAGGGACAATACTTACGAAATAGGGGAGGGAGGCCACAAAGCCCCCTTTCCAAAGCCTGTAAAAGGCCCTTCGGAACCCAACCCTCAGGGTTGCTACTTTTAACAAAAAGAGAAGGGGCCCCTCTCCTTGAGCTATTAATGGCCTTGGGGATCCCATCCCCTGGGCTGTCTTGCTGTGTTTTGGGGAGGCCACTCGTGGGACTCAGCAGTTTCCATGCCCACACTGGCGTGGGCAGAGAAACATGTGTGTGCTCCCACTTTGGAGGAGACTTTTGATCAGTTTCTGTGCCTACACTGATACAGGAAGGGTAACAGATCAAGATATCACCCCTGACCAGAGTGAGCATCAAAAATAGCTGCTCCCTGCGAATGAGAGCAATGACAGCTCCTGCAGCATGCAGGGAGCTGACTGAAGCCGTGGGAGCCATGGTGCTCTCCCTCAGACCGAAACATAGTGGATGTTGTGTGCTCTGGGTGGGCACCCACCTATATTAAACGTAAGCCATACAGGATCAGGTCCCTGGGGCCAGAAAAAGCTGCAGGTGGGGGCTGTATAGCCCCCACCCCTTAAAAACATAAGGGCTTAGGTAATGGGGTCCCCAGGACCCAATAATGCTCAGGGAGGGGGCCACCCTCCTCCTTTAAAAATAAAACATGGGATAGGGTCCAGAGGGCCTAATGCGGCCCAGAGAGGGGGCCACAAGGTCCACCCCCCTTTTAAATAAGAGCCCTGGTCGATCAGGTTCCCAGGTTCTAATGAGGCTGGGGGGGGGTCACACAGTGCCCCTCCCTTTTTTTTATTGGTATGGCCTCGTGGGCTGGGATCCCAGGGGCCTAATAAGGCTCGGGGAGGGGGGCCATGTAGACCCTTTTCCTTTTTAATTATTTTTATTTGGCCCTGGGGCTGGGATCCCCTGGCCCAGAGGCCAACCCTATGCAGCTCACAGAAAAGAGTGTGCATGATTTGGAGTTTGCAGCATTCTGGGGGCTTAGCCGCAGGGCCTGGTTGCAGGCCAAGTCCTGTGATCAACCCCATGCCGCACACAACTAAATGCTGTGCACAGCATGAAGTTGACTGGCTGTAGCAATGAGTTGGCAATGGGCCTGGTCGATGCCCAGACCCTGTTACCAACACCCTGCTGTGCATGGCCGAAGGCTGTGCGCAGAGTGGGGGTTGGCTGACTGTGGGTGTTTTGGCGTAGGGCCCGGTCGCAGTAATGTTATAGTTAGGTGTGATAAAATGATCTTTTTTGTTTTAAAAAACGTGGCAATTCACTGAAAAAACAAAGCTTTCAGTAACATTATAGTTAGGTGCATATGCAAGTGATAACATTAACATTTTCAACTAAGAAATACAGAAATTCACCAGTAATAGTTCGAAAAGCCAACTATATCTTGCACCTCCGCCATGCACGGGTATGACCTTACATATTGCATCACACATGACATGTTCTATGACATTATTTATGACATCACTGATGGTATCTCAAATGACATCATTGATGACATTCAAGCAAACATGTATAGTCAATAGGCCTAAAGAAACACCTTGGTGCCACCCGAAATAGTGCTATGGTACGATCATTTTCTAGGGAATTATGGAGCATAAGAGAGTACGTCTTATTTAACCCATTTATTTGAATTTCAGAATAAGGATGGAGCACACTCCCTGACTTTGGACTTTACTATAAAGCAGCTCAGCTGCGGGTGGTGACCGAATGGGCCAAGAGGGAATCGGAGAAACACTGGCTCCATATGGATAGCACTATTGCGGGGAGGACGATTTGAGACC
This sequence comes from Lissotriton helveticus, assembly GCF_964261635.1. Taxonomy (NCBI): domain Eukaryota; kingdom Metazoa; phylum Chordata; class Amphibia; order Caudata; family Salamandridae; genus Lissotriton; species Lissotriton helveticus. Next base: position 183,659,305 of record NC_136065.1, read on the forward strand.
TCATATGGAGACCCAAGAGGGAGAGACCTGAGAATACTTAACTCAGCACCCCAACACGGTATACCTTAAAAGTATGGCACTCTATCTCGGGGAATGAACAGTGGACCACATTTTTATCGCTGTGTACACCAATCCACTTTAACCCAGCCTTTCCTCCTGCTCTTAGAGAGGGACCCTTTGAACAATGGAAGGAGGGGTGCTGTCGAGCGCTGACACATCTTTTTCATAATTATGATTTTCTCATTTTTGATAACTGCAGGAGGGATTATGAGGTGGAGCCTACGGAACATTTTCATTATATTCAACTGAAACACTGGGCCCTCACTCCTGACATTCACAAAGCAGCCACTCGCCCGCTCAAGAAATTTGAAACATACATACAAACAGTAGACTCTATGAAATGAGCATTCTCATACCTATATAATTATCTTCTTACCTTTACACACACTCCGAGGTCCCGCTATATGAACATGTGGGAGGGTATTTTACATTGTGACTTTCCAGACAGGGAATGGTAGGGGCTATGATCAGACATCACAAATTTTAATCATTCTATAGCGCTACGGGAAGCTCATCTGAAAACCATGATGGACTGCTACCTGTACCCTGCTAAGCTCAAAAAAATATTCCCAAATTCATCCGATATGTGTTGCAGGGGCTGTGGACTGCTGGATGACTTTCAACATATCTGGTGGGATTGCCCTGTGATACAACCCTTCTGGGAGGAAATTCTCGCACAAATTAAAGATATGCTGGGGTACCCTATTTCGTCCACTATGGCAGAGATTCTCCTGGGCCTTTGTGACCCCTCACTCAAGCATCAAACTAAGGCAAATAAGGTCATTATGTAGACATGCATCGGGGTGGCGAAGCTAGCGATAGCGGCCGCATGGAAGAAGAAGAAGGCCCCTGCTATCTCATTATGGCACTCCAAGCTTTGGAAATTACTATGTCTTCAAAGGATGGCCAATATATTCTGGGATGACTATAAAAGTCTTTCTTGCCTTTCTTTACCATTGGCAGTCTGCCCTGCATCAATCAGAGATATGCATCTTTTTCAATTTTAACCTGCTTGAGCATAACATGACTAGGAAACACGTTGTAGTTGGGTAGCCCCCACCAGCACTGGGTTGGGTGGTGTTTTTCCCCCCTACCCTGGGAGTTCTACTTCAGGGTATTTTTCCCTCTGAAGAGCACCTTCGCCTTTGGAAGGTTTTGTGATGACACCGTCACAAAAGAAAGACGGATGAGTGGTATATTTTGTTTCAGTATAAGCTTACTCCCCACCTTTACATTTAAAGCAGCTGTACTTATTCCTATAGGTCTCACTGGGAAACCGGCTGGAATAGGTGGCTAGCGGCAAACATCATTCTTGAGTTTCTTAATATACCACGCCATCTAAGCTTATCTTGGTGTACCACTTGTCAATGTGTATTGCAATATGTGACAAAATACTAAAATATACATATTTGTGCCAAAAAAAATGCAGGCCTGTCGAAAAACTTTATGGTACTAAATGCACCAGCATCTCCTACGGTCTGTTGTACATATGAAAAAAAAAAGTTATAAACTTACAGGAAGGTCAATGGGCTAAATTTGTAATAGGGATAGCATGGCACAAACAGTGGTGCTGCTGCAACAGTATGTACCTGCTTCTTTACTCGCTTGGACCTTGCTTTCCCCTGCCAGTGTTTATTAAGAAAATATAAATGTGTGTTTGCAAAGTGTTATAGCAGCAAACCACTGGCTCTGCCGCATTATAGGTTTGTCTAACAAAAAGGATGTCTATTCTTCATTTTACTTGTATTTCTTCATTCCACCTAAATGGAAGTGTATTCCTGTCTCTTTATCTCATGTTTCAGGCTCTTTGTCATCCTTGTTTTCTTACTTTGTCACTGTTTTCATATCTTTCTTTGCCTCCTTCTTTTTCCCTTTTCTTCCTTTCCCTCTCTTCTTCTAAGTCAAAGTTTGATTATGAAAAATAAGTCAGGTTCTCATAATGCTGTGCCCACCACCAGCACACATGAAGTCTCACTGGCACAGGAAGGAGTCAGGAAAAAATGCATCAAGCATTTACAAAGCCTTTAGGCCTCGCCTATGCAAGAGCTATCAGCTTTAGCAATGTATTTTAGCCATTATGTACACCAATTTGGCTGCTGTTCAGCATGACAAGTTAGTGAGTGGAGTGTGGTGGGGTGAGTGGGGTAGGTAGGGGTAGAGTGGAATGGGTAGATTGGGGTGGAGTGGAGTGCAGTAGATTGGCATAGAGTGAAGTGGGGGTAGAGTGGGGTAAAATGGAGTGGGTCGAGTGGGGTAGATTAGAGTAGGGTAGATTGGCATGGGGAGTTGAGTTGATTAGCATGGTGGATTGGAGTGGAGTAGATTGAATTGCAGTAGATTGGGGTGGAGTGGGGTAGATTGGAGTGGGATACATAGGAGTAGGTTAGATCGGGGTAGATTGGGTTTGGGTCGGGCTATATTGGGGTTGATTGCACTAGGGCAAAATGGGAAAGAGTGGAGTGGGATGTGTTGGGGTAAATTGGAGTAGAGTGAGGTAGACTGGAGTAGAGTGGGGTAGATTGCAGTGGGGTAGACTGGGTGAATTATAGTAGGGTAGAAAGGAAAAAAGTGGTGGTTGATTGGGGTAGTTTAGAGTGTGGTAGAGCGGAGTGGGGTATATTGGTTATTGGGGTAGATTGAAGTGGTGTGAGGTAGATTGGGATCCGGTGGGGACAACAGGAATGAGGTGGAGTGGGGTCCATTGGGTAAAGTGGAATGGAGTGTGGTAGAATGGCGTAGAGAGGATCAGGGTAGATTGGGTCGATTGGAGTGGGTAGATTGGAGTAGGGTAGATTGGAGTAGAGTGGAGTGGGGTATATTGGAGTGGAGCGGAGTGTAGTGAGGTAGATTAAGGTGGAGTGGAGTGGGGTAGATTGGATGGATTAGAGTAGGGTAGATTGGAATGGGATAGTATAGATTGGAGTGGAGTGTGGTAGATTGGAGAGAAGTTAGGTAGATTGGAGTCGAGTTAGTTGGATTGGAGTGGGGTAAAGTGGGAAGGGATAGATTGCTGTGGAGTGGAGTGGGGGAGAGAGGGGCAGATTGGAGTGAAGGGGAGTAGATTGAGGTAGGGTAGATTAGGGTAGAGTGGGTTTGATTGGAGTGGGGTAGATGGGAGTGGAGCATGGTAGATAGAAGTCGGGAAGAATGGATGAAGTGGAGTGGGGTAAATTTGAGTAGAGTGGAGTGGAGTGTGGTAGAATGGAGTGTAGTGGGCAGATTATAGTGGAGGGGTAGATTGGGTGGATTGGAGTGTCGTAGCTTGGACAGGAGTGGGGTAGATTTGAGTGAGATAGATTGTGGTGCATTGAAAAAGGGTAGATTGTGGTGGAGTCGGGTAGATTAGAGTGGTGAGGAACCAGATAGATTGCAATAGAGTTTGGAGTGGAGTGCGGTAAACTGGAATGGTGTGGGGTAAATTTGACTTGGGTAGATTGGAGTGAAGTGGATTAGAGTAGAGTGGAGGGGGGTAGATTGGAGTGGAGATGGGTAGAGTGGAGTGGGTTGGAATGGGGTACATTGGAATGGGTGGAATGAGGTACATTGGAGTGAGATAGATTAGAGAGGATTGAAGTGTAGTGGGATAGATTGGATCAGAGTGGGGTATATGTTTTTAGTGGAGTGATTAGGGTGGAGTGTGGTAGATTAAGGTGGAGTGTGGAATATTAGAGTGGAGTGGGGTAGATTGGATTGGGATGGTGTTGATTGGTTAGATTGAGTGGAGGTGGAGGTGAGGTAGATTGGAGTGGAATTGGGTAGATTGGGGTAGAGTGGAGTGGGGTAGATTGGGGTAGAGTGGGGTAGATTGGATTGCAGTGAAGTAAATTGGGCTACATTGGAGTTGAGTGGGGTAGATTGGGATGGGGTGGGGTGGAGAGGAGTGGGTAAATTGGGGTGAGGTAGTTTGGAGTGGAGTTGAGTAGATTGTGTGGAAGGGGTAGATTGAAGTGGAGTAGATTGTAGCGAAGTAGAAGAGGGTGGAGTAGAATGGGATAGATTGGATTCGAGTGAAGCATTTTGAAGTGGGGTAGAGTGTAGTGGGGAAAGTGGTATAAAGTGGAGGAAGGGATGTAGAGTGGAGTGGCATGTTGTGTCATGGAGATAGTGGCGTAGATTGGAGTTGAGTTGAGTGGCGTGGCATGTTATAGACTGTTTTCAAACGGAGGGACCAAGAGTGGAGTGGCAGGTCGAGAGTGGAGTGTCATAGAATGGAGTGGCAATGCATAAAGTGGAAGGGCATAGAGTGGAGTAGAGTGGCGTAGTGTGGAGTTTACATGGTGTGGTAGGTGCTGCCATTACAGACAACACATTTTCAATTGAAATGACCGTTACATTTGAACAGAAATACGGTTTTACTGCACACAAACAATAATGTGTGCAAATGTCATCACCTAGTGTATTGATGTGTTTTGATTGTATTAAAATATTTTTTCAACACATTTTAAAATTGCATAAAAAATGTGCTTCATTTGTACTAATTCTGATATATTCTGAAACATTTGCACAGTTCATTTTTCTTGTTTTTTTGGTGTGTGCTAGAAAACAAACATCCTACACCCTCTCCTCTTACATGGATACTCAGCAGGAGTGTCACATATATTCTCTCACTTTAAAGTCAGATAAAGAAAAATAAATATCAGGCTACCTTGAAAGGGAGAACTTCACATATGACCTCTGCTTTTGAATGCACAGGAAATGTAACTAGATAAGGAGAATATTTAAAGGCCTGTTTACAGAAAGTGAGTTAGTGGAAGAATACAGCAAACAAGGTTTAGGCAACAGAAGGGATGAATTCAAGCAAACAAAACCAGCAAATAGAAAGCCAGAAAATTTAATTTACAAACCACAAAGTCAATGGTAAGCAAAGGGTGGAGTGCATTTCTAGGTCAGCTTTCTGATTGTTCCCTCGATGTCTTTAACAAACCAAACAGCTGTGCTGTCTGTTAGGCTTCAACCTAAACAATCTTCCTATGTAAATTTTGAATCTACAAAAAACACTGCTCATGCAATGTACAAACCTTTCTATTTGACTCACTTTCTATTTTGTCATTAGTGGAAGCCACTAAATACAATTAACTTACATCTTTTTATTTTTAGCACCTTTAACCTATGCATTTGCAAACACAGGCTGGCAAATGAGAGCCACAATACTGCAATGTAATTGTTTTATTTGGAATCAAGTGTAACTAAAGCCCCCCTTCCATTCCATCAGAGTCGAAACCTAGAGCAGTGTGATATGTCTGGAAATCCTACCTATGGCCAATTGGCTTCTATGTCTGGTCAGGCTTCAACACCCAAATCCCATCCATTATTCTGTGACAGTAGCCCTGTGCCAAATAATTGGAAGCATTCTTGGTGAGTGAAGCCCAGGGCCCTTATCTAAAGTGTATATGGCAGCTCCCTAAATTCAGTGAAGAGATATCATATGAACTGTGGCCGATCCGCTGTAAAGTCTCCCCGTGCTCAGGGGAAAATGACAGGAATGCCCTGTAAATCATAGATTCAACACATTCTTGCCTTTTCGTTTGCCGTAGGGCAGCTCAGCAGGAAGGCCTGTGGCACTACCCTATTCGGGGCCCCATTGACAAGATTTTGCCGTGGCAGATAAGGCACCCAAGATATGTTTGCAGCCTGGTATTATGGGGCTGTATATGTGCAGTATGGGCACATCTATGACGTGTATTTAAGCCATCACAGATGTGCATCAAGCCTAGATCATGGAGCTGTATATGTGCACATCGAGAGATGCATATAATCGACATTCTAAGACAATAAAGCACCTGGGTACAAGCAGGAATGAGTCTTATTATAAATAGTGATATTGAATGAAAAAAAGCTCAGAAACTGTTTAGCAGGCATATATTCTAGACATATTATTTAAGTTCCATCTGGAAGGAAAAAAACATCTGGGGCACCGGCTGTGAACATTTCGTAGGCTAGGCAACGGCTGTGTCTGGTAGGAGGGGAACACAGGTCAGCCTCTTCAAGTGATTCTCTGTCTGTACTGAAGATAAAATTAATAACCAGATAAATTGAGACCTCTGACCGCTCCACCCATCCTCCAGTAGAGCCCCCACGCTAATGTTGACTAATTCAAAGCACACCTCCCTGATGTGGAGGTAGTGAACGCGAAAGGCAAGATTAGAGAAAGAAACAGAGAGAGCAGAAGAGGAGAAGATGTGATAAAGTAAAAAAGGGGAGAAGAGAAACGCAGAAGAGAAAAGAGAGGGAAAACACTATCTGCTTTTAATTCCTATTTAACGCCCACCAGTCTCTGTCGAGTCATTCTGCAGAGAGGAAAATGATGCAATTTTACTCCATTAGAGTATAAAGCAGAGCTTTACTGAGAGAACTAAAGCAGGCAGATGACATCTGGGAGATGCATCCTTTCATTCCACATCTCTCGTTGCCAAAAAATTACAATAACATATTTTGGAGGTAGGTGAGGGAAATGGGGTCCAAGGCACTATCCTAGGGCCACATTCGCCTAGTTCATAATTTATCCTACACTGTGTGCACAGGGTCGTTGGTCCCCTAACTGTTGTTAAGCAAGGATTGAGCCAGACAAACACCATCTGTGTGAGGACCACAGCAGTATGAGGAGGAATTTCCATTTTCCTCTTCTAACGCCCTCTCACTGCCCACATAACGGGGTTCATTTAGTGGAAAGTAACACAGTGCAGCACAGAAAGTCGTCCTTGCTGTGTTGCACTGCATGACAAGGAAAGTGCAAGAATGCACCATATCAAAGGCAATAGAGTGCATTGATGTCCTTTCCATTGCGCTGGTGCCCTTTTGGCAGCCTAGCGCCAACGCAGGTACCCTTGGGCCATGGTGAAAGGATGTCTGTATTGCATGCAGGACAGGTTTCATGCAGAAGGGGGCACGGTCCGCCACGGAAACAATTCTAGAAGGCATATTCCTCTTTCTAGAATGCAGAACACATAGAAAGAGGAACAAACAAGGAGAGATAGAGATATTTTGCTTTGTCATGCCATACCTAGGAAGGTGTAGGACTTTAGCGTATCCCCAGGTTTAAAAGTTCTTGTAAATCTGGGGATGCATCAAAATCCATGGGAGTTGTGTGGGATCATCCATGCAACACCCATGGAATGCCTTCCCAGGGCAGAGTAATGCAGCACAGCAATCTGCGCTGCATTGTGTTACTCCAGATTTTTTAAGCCACCAAAAGTGTCTTTGCGTGGCTTCCAATCTGACTTTGAGGGTTGCGTCACACCTATATCACGTTGCATAGTGCAAATGTGACGCAACCCTCTCATAATTAGGGTCCTATGTGTCTGCAAAAATCTCTTTAGTTCGAAGTCGTGAATATGTGCCTGCTCTGCACAATGCGCTCAGGCTCAATTCAGAGATGCTGGTGTTTGGACAATGTATAAACTTAAAATATGGAGAGACATAAATATGGGAAATTAAATATCATTATGTACAAATATAGTGACTCACGAATATCGTTGAAAAGAATATCGTTTCTGGAGGTAATTAATATTGTTTAAATATTATCTATGTTTTTCTTTTCATTTTTAATAATATAGTGCTTAAAAATTGTTTTTAATTATTTAAATGTGTTTTTGATGATATATTAGCACTAGCGGTCGGTGATGGGAGTGCTGTCGGCGGTGACATGGGGCGGGGGAGGGGCAGGGGGTGGGTAGTAAACTACGGAATACAGCCAAGTGTAGGTAAGTAATCATATAAATAAATAAAACAAACTTTGTTGCACGCACTGCATAATTTTATTTATTTATATGTTTACCTACCTGTATTTGGACATATTCCATAGTTTACTACCCCCCACCCTGCCCCTCCCTGCACCACGTCACCGCCCGGCAGCACTCCCACCACCGACCTCTACTATATATTAGTTTTAAATAAATGGTAATATATATTTTTTCAATATAGCTTGTAATTTTAGGTGATTTAAAATATTCTGTTATCTGTTATCCGAAAACTGTTAGGTTTTGTATGGGTGTAGGTTGGGAAGTAGAGTAAGAATTTATTAATTTACAATTAATATTTAATTATTAATTTTAAATGAATAATTTTATTGACTTTCTAATATATAATATATGGAATATTTATTTTGTTTAATTATATATTAGTTTGGGCTGATACTTTGATAGGTATCTAGGCTGGAACATTTATTAAGTACAAATTAATTAGCATATTTAATTGATTTTTAATATGTAAAGTTTGGAATACTTATTTCTTTGTTATATTTTGGTATGGGTTGCTAGGTTTGTAGGGGTATAGAGTATGATTAATTAATAATTGAATGGCAATTATTTAATAATTGATAATTAATCATGTTATTGAATATTAGTTATGTAATAGTTAAATTAATGAATTGTTTTAAATAGTTTTGAATACATGTATGTGTACTTATTTTTTCTTGTTAATTAATAATTCTTATGTAAGAGTTTAATATTTTTTCTACATTCATGCAGTTTCCTATATTTTTGTGATGTGATTGAAGTACTTTCCCTATTCTTGTTTAGACTGCAGTCGGAATAGTAAAATTAACCTCTTCACAGTTCAACTCCTTCCCTACTGGTGAGCGGTTTGGAGTGGGAATAGTACATTTCACCCATCCAGTGTAGAAAATGTAATCCCTTCGAAGTCCAGTACTTTTTGTTCTGTTTTTTGGACTGTAGTAGGGTTAGTAAATGTCACCACTCCGAAGTACAATACTTTACTTACTGTTGCACTAACTGCAGTAGGAATAGGAAATCTCACTCCTCCAATGTCCCACACTTTCTCTACCTTTGCCTTGACTAGGAATAGTAAATCTAACCTCCGTGAAGTCCAACACTTTATCTAATGTTGCATAAACTAGAATGGGAATAGTAAATGTAATGTTCCTAAACTCTAGTAGTTTTCAAAATATTGGTTAAATAGATACTATAGATTTAATTGATGGGTTTCTATGTTGAATACTATTTATTTTTATTTATAAATGTAATTTAATGTTTATAGAATCTTTTGTGTTTTTTATGTTTTAAATTTGTAATATTTATTTATTGCCAAAATGAATATGTTTTTATTTCTATTTTGTACGTAACACAACACATATATATATATATATATATATATATATATATATATATATATATTTTTTTTTTCACACACAGTTTTGCCCACGAAGGAGACTGCCACACTGCAGGTAAGTTATAGCCCAAACTTGCTTTATTGATAGATGCAACGAGGATTTCAGCTGGAACAGCACAACAAATACATCCGAAGCCTGACGCGTTTCGTGTTAAGAACACTTCTTCAAAGGCGTGGATTTGCTGATTCAAAGGCACGGCAATTTTGGCAGCATTTACGTTTTATCCCCCGCCCAAACGGGGCGCGGCCACCCTCGTGGCCCTCTGGTCTTTGTAGTGCCTTGCAATTCTCAAGTGAGCTAAGGGCGGGGGATAAAACGTAAATGCTGCCAAAATTGCCGTGCCTTTGAATCAGCAAATCCACGCCTTTGAAGAAGTGTTCTTAACACGAAACGCGTCAGGCTTCGGATGTATTTGTTGTGCTGTTCCAGCTGAAATCCTCGTTGCATCTATCAATAAAGCAAGTTTGGGCTATAACTTACCTGCAGTGTGGCAGTCTCCTTCGTGGGCAAAACTGTGTGTGAAATAGTAGCGGCTTCGCCTGAGCCGCGGAGACTGCCCCGTGCATTTTGCATTCCAGGAGAAACGCATAATACGTATCTTCGATGGCGGCAGGTGCCTTTTGTTGAAGAATGAACAATGCTACGGGGATATGAGGCGGACTCCACTACCCACATGGGTTTGAAACTTTCTGAATTTTGTCAAAGGCACGTCAGCTCACTTGAGAATTGCAAGGCACTACAAAGACCAGAGGGCCACGAGGGTGGCCGCGCCCCGTTTGGGCGGGGGATAAAACGTAAATGCTGCCAAAATTGCCGTGCCTTTGAATCAGCAAATCCACGCCTTTGAAGAAGTGTTCTTAACACGAAACGCGTCAGGCTTCGGATGTATTTGTTGTGCTGTTCCAGCTGAAATCCTCGTTGCATCTATCAATAAAGCAAGTTTGGGCTATAACTTACCTGCAGTGTGGCAGTCTCCTTCGTGGGCAAAACTGTGTGTGAAATAGTAGCGGCTTCGCCTGAGCCGCGGAGACTGCCCCGTGCATTTTGCATTCCAGGAGAAACGCATAATACGTATCTTCGATGGCGGCAGGTGCCTTTTGTTGAAGAATGAACAATGCTACGGGGATATGAGGCGGACTCCACTACCCACATGGGTTTGAAACTTTCTGAATTTTGTCAAAGGCACGTCAGCTCACTTGAGAATTGCAAGGCACTACAAAGACCAGAGGGCCACGAGGGTGGCCGCGCCCCGTTTGGGCGGGGGATAAAACGTAAATGCTGCCAAAATTGCCGTGCCTTTGAATCAGCAAATCCACGCCTTTGAAGAAGTGTTCTTAACACGAAACGCGTCAGGCTTCGGATGTATTTGTTGTGCTGTTCCAGCTGAAATCCTCGTTGCATCTATCAATAAAGCAAGTTTGGGCTATAACTTACCTGCAGTGTGGCAGTCTCCTTCGTGGGCAAAACTGTGTGTGAAATAGTAGCGGCTTCGCCTGAGCCGCGGAGACTGCCCCGTGCATTTTGCATTCCAGGAGAAACGCATAATACGTATCTTCGATGGCGGCAGGTGCCTTTTGTTGAAGAATGAACAATGCTACGGGGATATGAGGCGGACTCCACTACCCACATGGGTTTGAAACTTTCTGAATTTTGTCAAAGGCACGTCAGCTCACTTGAGAATTGCAAGGCACTACAAAGACCAGAGGGCCACGAGGGTGGCCGCGCCCCGTTTGGGCGGGGGATAAAACGTAAATGCTGCCAAAATTGCCGTGCCTTTGAATCAGCAAATCCACGCCTTTGAAGAAGTGTTCTTAACACGAAACGCGTCAGGCTTCGGATGTATTTGTTGTGCTGTTCCAGCTGAAATCCTCGTTGCATCTATCAATAAAGCAAGTTTGGGCTATAACTTACCTGCAGTGTGGCAGTCTCCTTCGTGGGCAAAACTGTGTGTGAAATAGTAGCGGCTTCGCCTGAGCCGCGGAGACTGCCCCGTGCATTTTGCATTCCAGGAGAAACGCATAATACGTATCTTCGATGGCGGCAGGTGCCTTTTGTTGAAGAATGAACAATGCTACGGGGATATGAGGCGGACTCCACTACCCACATGGGTTTGAAACTTTCTGAATTTTGTCAAAGGCACGTCAGCTCACTTGAGAATTGCAAGGCACTACAAAGACCAGAGGGCCACGAGGGTGGCCGCGCCCCGTTTGGGCGGGGGATAAAACGTAAATGCTGCCAAAATTGCCGTGCCTTTGAATCAGCAAATCCACGCCTTTGAAGAAGTGTTCTTAACACGAAACGCGTCAGGCTTCGGATGTATTTGTTGTGCTGTTCCAGCTGAAATCCTCGTTGCATCTATCAATAAAGCAAGTTTGGGCTATAACTTACCTGCAGTGTGGCAGTCTCCTTCGTGGGCAAAACTGTGTGTGAAATAGTAGCGGCTTCGCCTGAGCCGCGGAGACTGCCCCGTGCATTTTGCATTCCAGGAGAAACGCATAATACGTATCTTCGATGGCGGCAGGTGCCTTTTGTTGAAGAATGAACAATGCTACGGGGATATGAGGCGGACTCCACTACCCACATGGGTTTGAAACTTTCTGAATTTTGTCAAAGGCACGTCAGCTCACTTGAGAATTGCAAGGCACTACAAAGACCAGAGGGCCACGAGGGTGGCCGCGCCCCGTTTGGGCGGGGGATAAAACGTAAATGCTGCCAAAATTGCCGTGCCTTTGAATCAGCAAATCCACGCCTTTGAAGAAGTGTTCTTAACACGAAACGCGTCAGGCTTCGGATGTATTTGTTGTGCTGTTCCAGCTGAAATCCTCGTTGCATCTATCAATAAAGCAAGTTTGGGCTATAACTTACCTGCAGTGTGGCAGTCTCCTTCGTGGGCAAAACTGTGTGTGAAATATATATATATATATATATATATATATATATATATATTCACTGAAAAAACCATAGGTTATACACCATATATAGTTAGGAATTAGCATTTTTAAAACCTTATTTTACTCACACAAAACCATTGAAATTCCATATATAGTTAGTTGCACTAACTATATATCGCGCACCCGCAATCCACTGCTGATGATGTCACATATTACATCATTCATGACATGGTCAGTGACATCACTGATGACATCACTGATGACATCTCAAATGACATCACTGATGACTCCACTGATGACATCTCATTTGACATCAATGACCACATCACTGATGATATCATTCATGTGACAATACAATGCATCTCCTCACATTTTAATATAACGTCTGTTTCACCCAGTGTTAAATACAGAGTATAATTTTTGAAACCATTGACACACCAATACTAGTTACTACATATGTACTCACTGATTCCTACGTCTACACACACATTCACTCATTCACCCATACAATCATTCATACATACAATCACTCATCTTTACAACACTATCATATGCACTCATACACCTATACAGACACTCACACTCTGCCACTCATCCATGGAGTTACTCACACACCTAGTCAGTCCTGTAAAGAATCAATCACACTTCCATTTTCTTGTCTATACAGTTAAACATAGAGCACCTTACATTTTCAAACATATACTAACACATACTTACCTTGTTATACAATCATTGATATAAGTACACATTGATCTGCACAGAGTCACACACCTCCCAGCCAGCCACACACACACTCAGTCTCCCATACAAATACTTGGACAATCAATCAATAACCCATATAATTACTCATATAGCTACTGATCAACACATGCAGCAGTTTACAGAACAACAGACATAATGATGCACAAATTAAGACAGTTTAGTCACTAACCCATGCACTCAGTGAGATACATTTAATCACTCACTCATACAGTCAGTCATGCACCTACTAAATCCTTCGTCCAGACACTTATACATCCACTCATTCTTCAATATGTAAGACATATTTAAACTTTACAGAAACATAAAATCACTGGATGTTGTTATCAGTGATGTCATCAGTGATGTCATTTGAGATGTCATCAGTGATGTCATCAGTGATGTCACTGACCATGTCATGAATGATGTAATATGTGACATCATCAGCAGTGGATTGCGGGTGCGCGATATATAGTTAGTGCAACTAACTATATATGGAATTTCAATGGTTTTGTGTGAGTAAAATAAGGTTTTAAAAATGCTAATTCCTAACTATATATGGTGTATAACCTATGGTTTTTTCAGTGAATTTTCAAGGTTTTGTAAATGCTAATTCCTAACTATATATGGTTTATAACCTATGGTTTTTTCAGTGAATTTCAATGGTTTTTTAATAGCAAATATCTATAGCTGTAAAATGTATTCTTATTTAAATCCAAAAATATATTTTATATGTTTATTAATAATTTTTTTTAAATATTTTTTTTGTTTCGCTCCCGGTCCGCGGACCGGGAAGCTTCCCGTTAGCTCAATTTGATGCCGCGACCCGGTAAAAAATCAACATAGTGACGGTATCGCGTTGCCGCGTAATGCGTCTTATGACGTACTGCGTTAGCGCACCCGGAAGTGCCCCGGGGCGCGGACCGAGGCGCGAAACGCAGCTCCCCGGAAGCGATCCGCGGCGCGTCGCGAAAACGCGACGTATCGCGTTGCCGCGTAATGCGTCTTGTGACGTACCGCGTTAGCGCACCCGGAAGTGTCCCGGGGCGCGGACCGGGGCGCGAAGCTTAGCGACCCGGAAGCTAACCGGGGCGCGTTCCGCAGCGCGTAACATGAGCGTGAGAGGTCATGTGACTTGTTAATAAAACTTTTCATTGGTTCATTTCACTTTTGGTTTCATAATGATGTAAGGCTAGGTCAGGTGACCTAAAAATAACACTTTTCATTGGTTGAGAAGTATTGTTTTTCCCAAATGATGAAAACCCCTCCTTCTTACCTCACTCTGACTTTCATCATTGTGAGAGGAAGACCTATTTTGCTTGTTGGAAAATGGCTTCATTGGTAGCTTCAGCTGGTGGACCCCCACCACCACCTCCACCTCCTCATGGGAAGAGAGGACCACCTCCCCAGGTCATTACCAACACTGAGGAGGAAGATGAAGAAATGGATGAGGAGGGAGAAGAACCACAGTTCTTAGAAGAGGTGCCCCGGGTTTCCAGAAAGAAAGCCAGTTTCATCTGGCAGTTTTATTCGATCCCTCGTGGCCAAAAAAAGTCAATGCGAGGTATGTCACCTGCCGCATATGCAAAGAACAATTGTCCAGAGGGACGGACAAAAAATATAGCTATGGAAATCACACAATGCACAGGCACATGACAAGGAAGCATCCACTAAATTACAGCCGGGCGGAAATAAGGGATATGCAGGACAATCCAAGACCAACTCCTGTGGCCAGACCAACAATACCGATTTCTCTAACACCAGAAGAGGCACGGGAAACTGTGCCAAATATTCAAGAAAATTTTGGGCACATGATTCACTTATGTATGCACTGTCGTGCATTATTAGCTTGTGGCAACATGAGCATCAATGCACTCAACCTGGCGTATGAACACCATGATTGCCCTAACCGCCCCCAGTAATTTTTTTTTGCTCCTGTTGAGCCCTTTTCAACGCCTGTTTTTTGTTGTTTCCCCCCCCCAAAAAAAACCAAAAAAAATATAAAATCGTTCAAAAAATACAAAAAAAACAAAAAATGTTCAAAAAATAAAAAAAATATATAAAACAACAAAAATATTAAAAAAAAAGTTCTTTTCAGAACTACCTTCCCTTTCAAAAAAAATTGCTAGAATGTTTAGCACTCTGGCAAGCTCTATTTCTTTTGGTTCGCTCCCGGGTTAGCTTCCCGGTACGCGGACCGGGAGCTAACCCAAAAAAATAAAAAAAAAAAAAAGTGTAAGTATAAGGAAAGTAAACAGAGAGTGATGTTAAAAGAAAGACAGCTATAGGGAGTAAAGAAGAGATACTGTTTAATAGATCTATTTACCGAAGAAAAGACAGAAGAGGGTATAATTGTGAAAAACAAAATAGATAACGAAGTGAAAGAAAAAAAAAGAGAGTATAACATTAACAAAGAAGAGTTTCTTGGAGAATGTGAGTGAATGTTCAAAATAAGATTAAAACATGAGGAATAACAGAGAGAAAAAATAGAAAACAGAAAACAAAAAATAACAGAAAAAGATTAATTGAAACAGCAAAGAAATGTAAGTAACATAGAGCCATATCATCAACATAGGCAATAAAAGTTTTGCAGCTTTTATTGGCAGAAATGTGTCGCTAAAGCTGCTTTTGTGGCAGAAAACTGCCGCTAAAACCACTTTTGCACCAGTTTTCTGCCAATAAAAAGAGCAATAATTTTATTGGCTGTGTTCATAATATTCCCCTTAGTGTGCTTCAACTACACAGAGAAAGCATTATGAACAAGTAGTGATAGAGTGATCAGTCAAAGACACTAAGAGTAATAGAGACGGAGTGAGTGAACAAGAGTGAGGAACTATGAGAAGAGAGGGACTGAGAAAAAGAGTGGAAGGAGTTGAGTAAGTAGGTAATAGAGAAAGGAATGAGGGAAGTAGCAAAGGCAGGAAACTGAGGGTTAAAGAAATGAAGCAGTGGAACTAATAGTAGTTAAATGTGATAGAAATGTAACGAAAAGAGTACAAAATATTTACCTTATAATTGTCGTTAAATTACTCACTTTTTGTTTTTATACTTTCAATCTGTGAAAGAGAGAACAAACATTTGAAAAATATTAAAACATGTATTTAAAAATTAGAAAAGACAAGGGAAAAGATTGAAGGACAAACAGTTTTTCAACAACTTTGACACTTACAGAAGCTTCTGCTTCTCCAGGCCCCCTACACAGTCCTAAAGATATACATTTTAAACTAACAGTATCTTGATGCCGATGAAGTGAGGCCTATCTTAAAACATGGTGCATCTTTTGCATTGCTGTTGTTTCAGAAAAGTGTCGCAAGACACTAAAATTTTAAATAATTGCTTCAGGATGCCAATAAGATGTCTACTATCCAGAGGTTTGTTTGAGGTGAGGCCTACTCAGGGTTGCAGATGAGATTTACACTTGTTGAAGAGTACAGAGGAGATAATACATGTGAAGGTCTACCAATGAAGTGAGTCATGTCCACTGCACTCTTCAACAAAGTCCAAACCTCCTATGTTTCCCTGGACAGACCTAAACTTGATCTGCACAATGTGATTCGTAATGATAGGAAACACAGGTGATGTAATTGAAATACGTGCAATTTATTTTGCTCATTTCACAATCACATCACTTGTGTTTCCTTTGCTTAGGTATCTCATTGTGCAGATGTAGTCTAGCATATGAAAGAATACGCAGAAGTGCAGCACTGCATGCAACAACTTTGACACTTACAGAAGCCTCACCTTCTCCATGCCTCCTACACAGTTCTACATATACATCATAAATGCAAACAGTACAGAATTAATTATACATGTTAAATGGTTTATTTTTGCTGTTCTCAGAATGTATCAAAATTCACTAAAAACAGTGACTTGAAGGTATTCATCATATAACAGCGGGGAAAAAAAAACACAATCAAAATGATTGTGTTTAAAAAACCCATACAACATAAGAAATCAAAATTCAGAACTCCTTAAAGTTAACTTACTTTCCATGACGTCCAAGGATGTCCTATGAACAGCTTACACTCTTTTGTGCTGTTATTACTTTCAGCCCGCCACTTTCTGAAAGAAAATCTCCATCGTTTTTAAAAACACGTTACATGCAATAAATGACTTCTTGCTCTCTACCACAAGTTTCCACAAGGCCAAATCTGGTCAGAGCCATTTATAACTCTTGGATTTCTTGTAAGCCAATCCCGTCATTTGGCATTTCCGCAACTTTCAGAATTAAAATGTTGAAGATCATTTTCACAATCCTGGAATAGTAATATCTTCCCCTTCTTGCTCAGTCATGTTCTACATTTCCTATGACACTGATACTGCTTACTATGAAGCAGACTTACACTACCTCTATGACTACCACAATTATTTAATTCTCTACATCACTTTTAATCACAAAGCAATGTAAAACAGTAGACAGCATTGCAGACTTACATTCCCTCTACTCCATGTTTTGATTGGCTGCTTCAATTAGCTTATAAAAAGAAACAGTTTTTCTGAACTCATTCAAAGTGCACGTATTTCTCCATGACGTCCAGTCCTATGGTTAGAAGTTATGTCTCTGAACTACACTTATCCTCAAGGCCAAATTGTGTAGGAGCCATTAGAACTTCTTGAAATTCCACAGAGCACATCCCGAGATTATTTCCCTAAAATTTTGGTTTTAAAAACACCAGGTAAGAGTTTTTAAGGTCTTACGGCAATTTTTTTTTGAAAATTAAAACAGAATCATTGCAGAATGACCAGCCATTTCTAGACTTTAAATAAGCTGTGTAATGTCCTGATGTTATTGAAGGGCCGTCATGATATATAATTGCTGCAGTTACAAAAGTCCTTCCTGATATTGACAACTGCGAAGCTACAAAATTTTTAATTAAAGTTGTCAATTTTGTTCCATCAGGCCTACATCGTTGGAACATTAAAATGACATACTGGCCATATGTTCGTATAAATAATGTGGACATCATTTCAGATTTACATTGGCTACACTCCATGTTGTGATCAGCTGCTTTTACTAGCTTATTAAAGGAGACTGATTTACTGTCTGGCAAAGTTAAATATATAAATCTTTCTGAGTCTACACTAGTAGTACTTGATACCATACAGTTCTCGCAGTCATGCTGCCATTGATAAGAAAGCCCAAACAGCTGATCTACATCTACACCTTCAGCATGTAATACATCAAGCATATACATTAAAAACTCCTGACAATCTTGCTGAATATTTTGAGAGAATTGTGTTTGGCCTGAACATCTGTCTAACAGATTTCGAATTTCAGACACACTTTCTATGTTTCTTCTATCAGTGCTACATTTCTCTAACACAGAATTTAACAAACTGCAAAATCTTTGATCAGAATTGACCACAATCTCTTCTTTTACATTTTCTAGAGAAAACAAAACATTAACCACTACATTAGCATAGCAGTTGACACCAGAACTGTTTTCAAATTGAAAACCAACAACATCTTCAACAGAATCCTTTTTGTTTCTGCTTGTAATTTTAGGTTCATCGACTTTTCGTCTTTTTGCTACAACCTCCCCAGTATTGGTCACATTTCTTCGTTTCCGGCCTACCACACGTTTCTCAAACAAAGGATACTGAGGCAAATGTGGCGCATACTCTCTTCTTAACCTATTGTATTCCTTAACACAATCTAGATCAGCACAAATGTTTGTGACATCACACTCAATCAAGTACAATCCCGATAAAGTTCTAACTCGTGACAATGCCACATATGCCATACCCTCCTTGAACACAGAACTGCCAATATTCACCAATGCACTGTCTACACTTAAACCTTGCGATTTATGGATTGTCACCGCATATGCCAAGCAAACAGGAAACTGCTTACGGCGAACATATAAGTCTTTTACAAGCAAAAATCTAGCAGAGCAACGACCAATTAGCTGTACTTCCTCAATGCCATCAAATTTAATTTTTAAAAATTCAATTCCATCTCTATTTCTGTATTTTACAAAATCAACAACATTACCCATTGATCCATTTACCAGACCTCTTTCAACATGTAAATTCCTTCTTAAAATTATACGGCAGTTCAAGCACACATTCAGAGTCTTTTCAAAACCTGCAGTTTTAGATATACTCTTCTCTAATGAATCCAATTTTGTTTTCAGATTCTCAGACAAAATAATTGTTGATCCCATATGCTCTACTCTGTCAATAGCTTCCAGTTTCACAATCTCTTGCTTTTCTAAATGCAACATTTTGTTGTTGAATTTGGCACATTCTGCAAGAGTTGGCATCAAACATATTCCAGATTTCTTATCAGTAATTTTCTGAAAAATATTCTCAGGCACAACATCTTGTTCTGGATATAAATTTGACAGTAATCGTGCATGTAAAGCTTCTTTCCCATGCTCGGTCACTTTTCCAATTCTAACATCTTGTAGAATAGTCTTGTAAACTTCATCCTTCGCCTGACGCATATTTTCATGCAGTTCAGCATAATTGAAGTTTAACCATATATTGACGTTGCCAATGCTGCCTAGGCACTTCCTGGTATCTTCATGCGTGAGCATTTTGAACACAGGTTGCCCTTTCACTGGTGTCAGCTGCAGAAGATCTCCGAAAACAATGATGTGTTTGCCACCAAATAACACATCATACTCTGTTTTGAGAACTTCTTGCATTCTCAAATGCACAAAGGCAAGCATGACATTGGAAACCATGCTTACTTCGTCAATGATAAGAAGTTTCATTTTCCTCAAGATTCTTGAAACTTCAAAACAAGCATCTCCAGATAGCTTGTGATATTGTAATTTGTTGTCATGCTCCACTGGCAGCATCAGTAAACGATGTAAAGTAATCCCTTTAATGTTATGTGCTGCCAGTCCAGTTGGAGCGGTGACAACACAAGACAGCGATGACTCTGTCCTTTCCTGCAAATAGCATGAAATTGCTTTAATGAGGAAACTTTTTCCAGTTCCCGCTTCTCCACTCACGTACAGTCGGACAGGCTTCAACGACGTACATGAGCACTCTTTCTTGTCATGACTTAATTCATGATCAATTTGCATGGTAACTTCGTCATATATTTTCCTCTGCTCAACGTTGAGTTGTCTTTCCAACTCTTCTAAGTTAACCGCATCCTCCTGAGCATGTGCCATGGCTCTTTCCACTTCATTCATGGCAGTGGCAGCTTCATTTTCGATAACAGGTCCTCCTAGTGGATCCTGACTCAATGAAGCAGAACTCTGACTGTCCTGAGAACTGTCTCTGGCAATCTCGGCTGCAATCGTTGCTTCCTGCTCAATTTCCGCATTCAACATTTCTACATATTTGGGAAAAGCAGGACATTCTATGGTCTCCTTGGCGGCATTGAAAGAGTCTTCGTAACAGAGGAAATCTCCAAGCAGTTCCTCTTCTGCACGCCAAGGCTTGAAAAGTTGCAAAAGTGCTAAATAGAAAAACTCCTTTTTTTCAGGAGATTCGCCACTCAATTTTCGATGGTTTACCAAGTGGCATTTTCTTTGCTTGACCAGACATCCCTCACTTCCTATTACAGCATACACTCCTTTCTCAGTATCTTCTTTGATGTTCCTCTTGAATATGTAATTTTGAAGAACCTCATACAGACAAACATTGTCGAGGTGACTGCTTCTATTTGGATAATATGTATCCAACATGTTGGTCTTCAAAATGTCGGTACTGTTTGGCTCCTTTTCCGCCAAATACTCAATTTCCCGCACAGGTTTCAGAACTCGATTACGCGTTGCAGCAAGACCAAGACTCGCCCAAACGATACTCCTGGACTTGGCATAGAGACTTGCTGAAGACAACCGGTCAGAGCATTCGTAAGCTCCAATTTCTCGATGCGACAACATCTTCAGACTGAAACTGTACAACTTCTTGCTGAGGCTCTTTTCATGGGAAATGTCCTCCCACATATCCTTCAATTCTGTCTTCTCTTTTTTGGTGATGTAAGACGTCACATACCGAGCCACAGCCATACAGTTATCAGCCACAAACTGTATATCCATGTTAGCATTCCACATGGACAAAATCACCGGGTTGTAGTCGTTGATGTACTTGGACTCTTCGTTCCTCTTCAAATTGTATGTGTTTTTAGGTGATTTCTTCATGACATTATGTCGCAGCGAAGACATCAAACTGTTTACTCTTCCTTTAGAAATCACCGGTCGTGGAAAACCGAAACGACATTTGGTGTAGAACTTGTCCTTGTTTCGGAATTTACGACGGCAGTACTTTCCACATCGATGGCTTTGGAAACGCAGAACTTTTTCTCTTAGGCTTTTCTTCTCCTTTGCGTTTGGAACAGCACACGTAGAATACTGTTGGATGAAACTCATCACTGAGTCTTCTGGATCCGTTCCAAATTTAGGTGCATCCTTGATCCACAGCAACATATGTATATGAGGAGCACCTCTTGCTTGGTACTCCTTTCTCCAGAAGAAATCCAACACCTCTCCAAGAGGTGAATTCTTCTTATTCATGATGAAAGACATCATAGCTTCAAATCTATGATTGAAGTACCTACATACATTGACTGGATCCAAAGAGCACAGTTCTCCGGGTGTCTTGAATTCGATGTTATCTACGTTAGCATTTGCCTCTCGTAGAAATTCAAGTAAGTCTTCCCAGCCATACTCGGCACAGCTCAGAGTGAGGAACCATGTGGGAGTACCTAAGTTCCTCAGCATACATTTTAAATCACCATGACGACGGTACCAGTACTCATTAGTACCACGCTGACACGCCATGAGATTAATCAGGTGAGAATCCAAAATACTGTCTTGGACATTGACTTTATCCATAAAGTCACTTGCCGAGATGTTTTGCATGTGTATACCACTTTTCAAGATGTGGTTCACTGCATATGACAGTCCAGACAGATCGCTTTCAAACAGGAGATGAAACAAATAGGGAATGCATTGTCGAAACCTAGCATCTCCTGCATACAATCGCAAAGTCCGGTATTCAGAAGCAGGAATTTGATGAGGTCGCTCATCATATCTTCCTCCCTGACCTGTTGGAAAAAGCTGTGGGAAACACCGAGCTTCCAAACTTTCCTCCCAAACACTAATGGGACTCCCTTTGGCTTGTTTCATTTGAAACAACTCAATAGCATTCCCCATGACTTCCTTGGAATGCAAAGGATGAACACTATAATGTTCATATATTTCTTCACTAGTAGAGGGTTCTACTTTCTCAATTTGACCAGCACACAAATCGCTATCCTCTTCCTCACTTACTTCCTCTTCTGCAACATATACATTCTTATAGTATTTATTATTTTTTTTCAAATACAATGTTGCCTTTTTAACTTTCCTAACATCTACTAATTCTTGCCATATTTTCTTATTCTTTGTCGGAACCCCATTAACTAAGATAACCAGAGGTTCCTCTTCCACTTTTTCTACTCCAATTGTGTTAATGTTTTTCTTCAAATCTAGAGGCAAATAAACAACTCTTCCCTTTAATCCTCTCTGTAAATCTGATGGAGGCAATTTCCCTGTCTTTGGCTCCATTCTTACAATAGCCTGAAAGGGATGGATACTTTGAATCAAAATAGATTCATAAGTATTTAAATCCTTCAATTCAGAAGGAATCTCAACCAATTCCAGATTATTATGAACTGCTCTAGCAGGCATCTGGTTTTGATTTAATTTGCAACAACAATAAGTACACACACGTTGATCAAATCCCAAATCAAAACAATTTTCTACCATCAAGTATGTTGCAAAATCCTTCCATTCACTATTATTTTCCCTTTCACTTTTTGCATATAAATCCACTAACTTAGTCTGATTCTTATAATAAGTGCGTCGACAACACACACAAGTGAAATTAGGCCTCTCACTTGATTTCACCTGAAACGTCGCAATTTCCCTCTGGAAATTATCTGTACTGGAAACCTGTACACTATCTTCCACATTACCCTCTTCTTCTGGGTCAATTTCAACATTCTCCTCTTTACTTCCAAAGTAACAAAACTCAATTTCTTCACATATGTTCTTCACATCTATTTCAGAACCATGCAAAAGAGCAGCGCATAATTGTTTAAGCATAATTGCTGGACTCTTAGCATAATACAACATTCTAACTAATTTCCTCACTTTATTATGATGCACTGCTAGCATCCTGAAATGATGAAAAACACTCTGGCATACTCTCCTGGAAAGACAAGCCAGTGAATGACCATGCAAACCTGTCACTTCTCTCACTCTGCAAGGATCTAATTCTTGCAACAACTTCATTTTCTGCTTCAAACTTTTCTTATTAAATGACCGTACAAAATCACAAAGCAAATTGATGGAATCCTGTCGCACACTGCAAATACTACTACACTTCCAGGTGTACACAGGACCCTTAGCACGTCTTCCTAAAACCTCATTACCTAACACCTCTTCTGCCTCTGTTGTCACAAGTTTTTCTTTTTCAACTGGACAACCATCTTTCACTTCATAAGCACGACCACTGGTGTCAACTGCATGCACCAAATCATTATCCTGGAAATAACTCTCCTCATTAAAAAATGCCTCACAGCTTGAACTATGCATCCATTCTCCAGAAAAAACTTCACAAAAATTACTACGATTAACTATTCTCTTCCATCTACTATTTCTTTTGAAATCATAAATTGCCTTGTTTAGCTTCCTAATTCTATTGATTATCAAAATAAATAACTTACGTTTAATTTCAAATGCCTGATCAATAACTTTCTCAACTTTTTTTTTTCTCTTATAAAAAACCAGTTTCTGTTGACCTTTCTTAATATTTTTTAACAAATTGCCAATTATCCTGTTGCGGAACATTCGTTTACGAATGTCCCTAAACTGTTGTTTCCTTCTACTATCATGCACAGAGTTATCTCTTGCTCTAGCAGTAACATTTTTGATTGGCCTTTCCTTTCCATTTGATTTGCTTATCTTTTGATGGACTGAAACATTTTCTGTAGTAATATTTTTTTTACTACACATATTTCTTATGAAATATTTTGTGCTCTTACCCGGTGCTTTCTTCGTGACTTGACAAATCTTTTTGTTAGAGGACTGCTGCTTATTTTGTTTCACCTGCTGTCTTTGACGTTTTGCAGCCTTTCTCTGTCTTTCTATTGTTGGCATGGTGAAATCTTGAAATGATCTGCAGTTGAATCTGTGGTAAAATATAATAAAAAATGTTATTAACCACTATTACCAAACAGTAAATCAATAACAATGATCAAAAACTTAACACACTACTTGACATTTTAAATAGAAGATTTTTTAGTCCTTGGCAAATTTACAATACAGAAATAGCAGAAAAGAAATGACATTTATATTTATGTTACCTGTGCTATTTTATATGTGAATCTGATCTAATTTTATGAGCATATTTTAATATTTTATTGAAGACACTACACATAACCTGTTTTTGAAGGTGTCTTTATTTTTAAATTAAACGGTTTACATTTTTACTTTTTATTAATTATACATTTTAAAAATAAATGTTTATATTTCCATAGGCTCAAGCAGGTCAGCTTCCCACCCTATGTCATATAATTCGGACAAATCTGCATCCTCATCACGCTCTTCTTCATCCTCAGGATTTAAATCATCCAATGGATCAACATCCACTGATGTTTCAATTACAAGTTCAATGATGAGGTCAAAATCAACTGATTGCAGATTGTCACTCATGTTGATGTTGTCTTTATCTTTAAAGAAAGATAACAACAATGAGATGTTGCAGAGTAAGAGACAAATCTCAGAGATTATAATAGTAAAATTGTTTAACAAGAGTAATATTTTGCAGCTATTATTTAGCCATGTCCAGCAATGCTGATCAGGTGAAGACTATGTCTAATTTTTCAGTGAACAGGACTCATCTCTTCTTAACCTTGGATAAGCCTCACCGACTCTGTGTGTCCTGCACATACTTAAATGTAAAGGGGCAGATTTATGTTAAATGGCACATCCCCAGGCATGCACCAGTTAACGTGCACCGCTGCTCTGCCACCCATGGTGTGCCGTATTTACAATCAGATAGGAGAAAACTGCGTCAAAACCCTGCGCCTGCTTTAAGCAGGCATAGGTCTTGACGCAACATTGTGGAGATGGGGCACCCCTGAGCCTTGCTTGAGCTGCATCGCACTTGCGATACAACTCCAGCAATCACTACCTTTACATCACAGATACATCACGCATCTGTGCCATTTTTGCCCCATGATGCCCCGCATTGTAAATGCAGCACACCATGGGTGGCGGAACAGTGGCACAGGATGACTGACACATCCCTGGTGATGCACCAGTCATCATAAATCTATCCCTAATCTTCTTATCTTGTTACAGATGAACCGCCATATGTACCATCAAACTATTTTGCATTTCCTAAATAGCGAATTTTAAGGAATAAATAGCAATTCTTTACCATTCCTAATTTGCAATGAGCAAATTGCTAATTGCAAGTTACCCATTCATTTCCATGGGCTAGGAGCCTCATAGGAATGAAGGTTTAATTTGCGATTAGCAATTTGCTCATCACAAATTAGGAATTTTTCCAAGGGTGCAGGGGTGTCTCAAGAACACCCTGCTGCACCCCCTGAAAAAGAAATTTGGGGGCATATGGCGCACATACATGCCCTAAGGGCATGTATGGGCGTCATATGGCACCTTTTGTTTTTTGGAAAAAAAGCTTTTTGAAAAGAATTCACAAATTACCACCAACTAGAAGTTGGTGGTAGTTTCCAAATCCTTAATGTCATTTTTTTACATATTTTTTGTTTGATACATTGCATTTAAGTAATCGCAAAATTTGCAAATCCTTCAGTGCAATCGCAAAATAAGGAATAGCAAATTTTGCTATTCCTTATTTTGCATCAAACTTGTTTGATATATACCATTTGTCTAATTAGCATTCGCAAAGGCCGAAATTCGCAGAATTTTGATCTTTGTGAATGCTAATTAGCTTGATACATATGGCCCCAAGTGAGGCCTGTCTTGCAACATGGTGCATCTTTGCATCACTGCTGCATCGGTTTCATGTGGTACGTTTTTTTTACACCATGACATATCTGCCTAAAAGCATCAATTTGTAATTTTGTCGCCTCATAGCAAATCTTTTGCACCGCCGCTGCATCATAAAAGTGACGCACAGTGGCGCAAAAGAGGCATACACCTATCATAAATCTGTCCCTAGCATTTTAAATGATTAATTCATGATGACGATAAGGTGTGGCCTATCCAGAGGTTTGTTTAAGGTGAGGCCTACTCAGGATTGCAGATTAAAGTTACGCTTGATGAAGAATACAGAAGAGATAATACATGTAAAGGCCTACCAATGAAGTAAGTGATTTGCACTTTATTTCGCCAGTCATCATAAATGTATCCCTAAGCTTCTTATCTTGTTACAGATGAACCACCATATGTACCATCAAACTATTTTGCATTTCCTAAATAGCGAATTTTAAGGAATAAATAGCAATTCTTTACCATTCCTAATTTGCAATGAGCAATTTGCTAATTGCAAATTACCCATTCATTTCCATGGGCTAGGAGGCTCATAGGAATGAAGGTGCAATTTGCGATTAGCAATTAGCTCATCACAAAATAGGAATTTTTCCAAGAGTGCAGGGGTGTCTCAAGAACACCCTGCTGCACCCCCTGAAAAAGAAATTTGGGGGCATATGGCGCACATACATGCCCTAAGGGCATGTATGGGCGTCATATGGCACCTTTTGTTTTTTGGAAAAAAAGCTTTTTGAAAAGAATTCACAAATTACCACCAACTAGAAGTTGGTGGTAGTTTCCAAATCCTTAATGTCATTTTTTTACATATTTTTTGTTTGATACATTGCATTTAAGAAATCGCAAAATTTGCAAATCCTTCAGTGCAATCGCAAAATAAGGAATAGCAAATTTTGAATTAAGGACATTTTAAGTCATTTCCACATGTGCAGTGTTTTCAAATTATGATTTGAAAATCGTTTTTGGGGAAAAGTAATGGTTTGCAAATTTATGACAAGGACTGGACTACAGTAATCTGGACTACAGTAATCTGGTCTATTTGGGAGCCCCAGAGGCTACCTTCACGAAACTCCAGCGGACACAGAATGCGGCAGCACGCATGATTACCAACACCCCCTCCAGGTTATCCGCCAAGCCAGCCCTTAAAGCCCTGCATTGGCTGCCTGTGCGCCAAAGGGTGCACTTTAAAGCAATGTGTATTACACACAAGCTCTACAACGGATCTGGCCCTGCGATCCTTAGTGAAATGATCACTCCTTATACAGCAACCAGATCGCTACGATCTCAAAATGAGAATCTTGTCTGCATCCCCAGATTCAAAAAAGCCCGAACAGGAGGTCGTCAATTCTCAGTTCAGGCGGCCAAGGGCTGGAACGCACTCCCTCGCGCCCTCAGACTGGAATCCAACTTCCTTGCGTTCCGAAAAAAACTAAAGACCCATCTGTTCCCCAAATAATACCCCTCGGCTACCTACCCTCTCAATGGGATTCAAGTTACATAGCGCGGGGATGCCCTTGGGTCACCAGGCGCTTTAGAAATCGCTAAAATAAATAAAAAAAATAATGGTGTATGCTTCTCTATAAGGCATTTCAGTGTCTCTGATGTCATTTTTCCCATATTACATTATAAGACCTTTCCCCATGGAGCACATTCCTTGTAAATATGCCCCCACCTGTGCATGGTGAATTTAGATTTTGACTGTTTGAGTCACATAGCCATGTTAAAAGTGACCAAAAAAATTGCAAACGCTTTAAAAAAACACATTCATGTGTCTTAAGGACATTTTAAGTCATTTCCCCATGGACAGTGTTTTGTAAGTGGCGCAAAAGAGGCATACACCTATCATAAATATGTCCCTAGCATTTTAAATGATTAATTCAGGATGACGATAAGATGTGGCCTATCCAGAGGTTTGTTTAAGGTGAGGCCTACTCAGGATTGCAGATTAAAGTTACGCTTGATGAAGAATACAGAGGACATAATACATGTAAAGCTCTACCAATGAAGTAAGTGATGTCCACTTCATTGCGCCAGTCATCATAAATCTATTCCTAAGCTTCTTATCTTGTTAGACATCAACCGCCATATGTATCATATAACTATTTTGCATTTCCAAAATAGCGAATTTTAAGGAATAAATAGCGATTCTTTACCATTCCAAATTTGCGATGAGCAAATTGCTAATTGCAAATTACCCATTCATTTCCATGCGCCAGGATGCCCATATGAAAGAAGGTGCAATTTGCAATTAGCAATTAGCTCATCGCAAATTAGGAATTTTTCCAAAGGTGTAGGGGTGTCTCAATAACACCCTGCCGCACCCCTGAAAAAGAAATTTGGGGGCATATGGCGCACATAAATTTTAACAACATTCCTTTACCTCAAAAACGATTTTCAATTCATAATTTGAAAACACTGCCCACAGGGAAATTACTTAAAATGTCCTTAAGACACATGAAAGTGTTTTTTTATTGCCTTTCCAGCATGGTTGGGTCACTTTTAACATGGCTATGTAACACAAACATTTAAAATCTAAATTTGCCATGCACAGGTGGGAGCATATTTACAAGCAATTTGCGCCACAGAGAAAGGTCTTACATTAAAATGGGAAAAATAACATCAGAGACAGTCAATTGCCTTATAAAGAAGCATACACCATTATGTCCTTGTCATAAATTTAAAAACAATTCCTTTTCCCCAAAAACGATTTTCAAATCATAATTTCAAAACACTGCACATGGGAAAATTACTTAAAATGTCCTTAAGACACATAAAAGCGTTTTTTAATTGCCTTTGCAGCATGTTTGTATCACTTTTAACATGGCTATGTAACACAAACATTAAAAATCTAAATTTTCCTTGCACAGGTGGGAGCATATTTACAAGCAATTTGCGCCACATAATTCATAATTTTCTCCTTAAAGCACACTATTCTCTATCTAAATTAAAGAAATATTTTCTCACCTTAGCAAATACTTTGAGTTTGAAAACAGTCTCAGAAACACACCAATTTGTCTTCAGCAGAGCAAAAGGTATGCACTCCAGAGTCTGCAGCTATCAAAAGCACAGAAATGCTGTAATTCTTCACACATATCTCTCATGTCACCCAATCAAAACTCTTCCCTCACTTTTTTTCAAATGAAAACCCTTCCCCCCTCTGCCATTTCATGCCTTTTCTGCATAGCAACCACCTCTTGGAAGACTTCTGGTGTTTG
Organism: Lissotriton helveticus; assembly: GCF_964261635.1. NCBI lineage: Eukaryota > Metazoa > Chordata > Amphibia > Caudata > Salamandridae > Lissotriton > Lissotriton helveticus. The sequence goes on from NC_136065.1 coordinate 183,688,325, forward strand.
CAAGTTCACACAACAATGTTGCAATTGAACTCTGAACTCTCAGTGCACCTGCATATCCAGTGCATTCTTTCATTTAATGATTTTTTATTGACCATTCAAAATACATCTTTCAAATAACTCATCCGTGCACCCTAACTTTCTGTTTTCAGCAATCAAAATCCACCAATCACTGTTACTGCTTCATGAACACAGAAACTCCACAGTTTTTTTCATTTTAAACTCTCATTTTTTCAACTGCCATTTCATTGCCACACTTCATCTGACTGCAGGAGAACCTTCTCTCACCATGTTTTCTGTCTGGATTGTTGGACATAGTTATATTCACTGGGCTCAAAGGTACACTGAAAACAGGAATTTACCTAACCTCAATTTACAAGATGTGGAAATTAAGTGGTTTGGCCACAGAGGATTAAAATGTCACCAATTGATACCATTGGTGAAAACCTTTATGCATTTGCCCAAACCTGACCTGTTAATTGTGCACTGTGGAGGTAATGACTTGGGCACTTTGACTGGTGTAGGTCTGGAAATGCTTTTAAAGGACACCTTTGAGCAATTAATGGCACTTTTTCCTCAGACTGCCTTGGTATATTCAAATATATGCCAAAGACAGAAATGGAGGTGGTCAAACCAATTTTGTCCACAAATTGAGAAGTCGAGGAAGCATGTAAACAAATCTGTTTCAGCTTACATGAGAGACCATGGAATGGGCTCCCTGTACAACAATAACTTGCGTTACTACATGCAAGATATCTACAGAGGAGATGGAGTTCACTTCTCAGATGAGGGCAACAGAATTTTCACTCTGAATTTAAGAATGTGCATTGGTACCTACTTATAAGTACCTAAATGTACCATAAACCCAAAAGCACTTCTCAGAGCTACCCTACATCTGATCACTCACAATTATTATTTTACTCTAACATTTTTCACTAATTTTCAACAAAGTACGCTCCCTGGGGCGCTACCCGGTACGCGAACCGGGAGCTAACCTCGCGAAATTTTTAAAAAAAATGTTTTTTTTTCGCACATATGGGCCTCCACAGCCACCCTCACAAAACCTAGGGGGTCAAGATAAGTCTACCGTGCCCCCTTCTACCCATTCTGAACATTATTTGCCCTCCATCTTGTATCTTAATTCGACCGAAACACAAAATGGTGGACTCCCGTTACGCTTAAGGTTCGCGAACCGGGGCGCTCAACGGTTCGCGTACCGGGTCGCTCCCTGGGAAGCGCACCATCAAAAAAGGTGGGAAAGTAGTTCACAGAAAAGCCACTGGAGATAATTTCACCAAATATAGACTAGCTCATACTACATACCAATCCCTACCATTTTCACAAATTTGATTGGAATTCCATTTAGCCATTTAGCCTGTAGACCTCTCTAAATACCGTGAGGTAAATTACTTCACAAAACACATCTGAAGTGTTGGAATTGACAACCAATTAAAATGTTACTTTCATTTTCTACTTTTTTTACCTGACATTTGATTGGTTATATACCTGAATATATATAAAGGAAGAGAAGAAAACACAGCCATTTTGACTACTACTTCTTGGTGTACATTTCAATAGGATTTTCACTAATTCCTTCAACTTCTATCTAAAGGTAAGTTTTTATTTTTAAAACTGAAGTATATTGTGCACTATAAGTTAATATGGTAAACTTTTTCTGATAGTTATATACTATCCCTCTGTAGTAGTTATAGATTTAGATAGACTTCTCTGTTATAGTTATGGATGGAGTTAGGCTTCTCTTGTATAATTATGAATTTACTTACGTTAAATCACATACACTTTTTTATATTCCTACTTCCACTCTGATACTATACACTGCCCAAAATTAATCCCAACAGTGCCCTATCTCTACTAATATTTATTTTTTTAATCTAAATTTCAGGCAAAATGGAAGGCGAACAGAAAGTTGAATTTCAAATTGTCCTGCAAGAGAGCAGCCAAGAAATCAATGATGAAAATGATATTGAATTTTTCGATGAAACTTTAGACAAAAGAACTACTGCAATGTGTACAAGCAGTAGATAACCTCCTTGAAAATGAGGACATTTTACACCCTCAGAGACTACAATGTATATTCAATGATAATTATGAAATTTCTGACAATGAAATGTTAGAAAGTTTAATAAATTATGAAACACAATCACAATAAAAAAAAATGCTTAAAAAAAGAAATAAAATAAAAAATAATCAACAAAAACAACAATCAATTAACATACAGCATTTGAAAAGTCTATCATTCATTTTCATTGCAGTACGCTGCCCAGAACGCTTCCCGGTTCGCGGACCGGGCGCTCCCCACGCAAAAAAAAACAAATTTTTTTTTTGTTTTTTTTGCCCCGCGGGGCCCTTTTAAAACCTCCACATTAAACCTAGGGGGTCAGGGAGGATCTAGTATGCCCCCTTATGGTCATTTTCGCCTTTGTTTTGGCCTCCTCTTGTCTCTCAATCCTACCGAGAGACAAGATGGCGGCCGCTCCGGACTGTTTAGAATGTTGACAGACACCGGAGAGCCAATCAGCTTAGCTACGCGAAGTTCCGGTACGCTTAAGGTCCGCGGACCGGAGCGCTGCCCAGAGCGCGCTTACAGATATATATCTTTTTTAAACGTTAATTTCTCAAAATCCACTGGAGCACATATATTGAGACCTAGAAAAGGCACATCGGGCTACCAGTCCCTACAATTTTGCCAAGTTTCATGCAAATCCATTCAGCCGTTCGGGCTAAAAGTGAGGCCAACCGCCCTATGGAAAACTCAATGTTAAAAACACGTTTTGGGACCCCCCTTTTTTCTCGGCCCCCCCTTGACGAAACCCCCCCAAATTTCCAAGGGCTGCTCAGAAACAAAATGTTCCATTTTCCAGAAAATTTCAGCCAATTCCGTCCACAAACGCCAAAGTTATTAGACATAGAATTTTCAAAAATCCCATAGGGAAAAAATCCTAACTATATATACCTACTGGCGACCGCCAGTAGGTAATATATATATATATATATATATATATATATATATATTCACATATACAGGCACTGTGCCTTCGGCATCTTAGCCCCTGCTCCTACAAGTCTTTACTGACGCGGCTGTGGCGGTAAGGAGGGGATCAGAGGACAGGCATTTTTGGGCCAAGGACTGCATAATGTGACTTTGGACTCCGCAGTAAGTTTCACTTTGGTCACTCCCCACATTTTCACCGACCCACGATGTTTAAACATAAAGCATTCTGGGAGTTGCAGTGCTGAATATTAAGAGGACTGACAACAGTTGCGCTACACAGCTAGGGGGAGGAGCGGAATCCGCACCAGCTATCTGAACATGCAGGAAACAACTTACCCTGATGACACAATCCGGTGTTGGGCGCTGAGGAAGGCGGACATGCCGAAATGCATTCGCCGCCACTGGATTTGCCTGCAGCTCAAATAAACCTGTTTTTCCTGATCCCCTCCGGGCTCCTGTTTCTTCTGTTCCAGAGGGAGGTTGTGCACATATACATATATATATATATATATATTTTTCTTTTATACAAAATGCCCCGCACTCAGGAACTTCGTTTATCTTATTTTATTGGCACAGATCCCAAGTCTGTCACACCGACGCGTTTCGGCCTGACGGCCTTTCTCAAGGTAGGTGACACTACTTTTTTCATCTGTATTTAAAGCAATCACATGTCATTACTCTCTCCCATTGAATTCTGGGAGTTGTAGTTTTAACCTCATAACCTACAGAACACCTTTTGTGACAGATTGTAAACTTGTTTTTACCACAGTTGGTTGAACATAACTGAGATGGCATTAGTTTGTAAATTGTTGTTGTATACAATGTGTAAGGATTATACTTAATCTATCCTCAGTGGGGAATGACAGTAGATCATCTTCATTATCTGTATAGTACACGAGGTTAATAATTATACAGTATATACACTACACATACATATTTAAATGTTTGGTTATGTATATATATATATATATATATATATATATATATATATAAAAAAATAAAAAGAAGATCACTTCGAAGAAGAGACCAGAGGACACAGCGGGGACATTTTCAGCGACCCTTTATTCACTGCAGCCAGGCATAATGCATTTCGGCGTGAGCCTTCCTCAGATGCCTTTCACGCTGGGTAACACTTGCTCCCTCCTTTAGATGTTCAAAGGCCCTCCCATTGGCTGGAGTAATGCTGATTCCGCCCATTATTGACTGCAGCTGCAGCCTGCTGGTGTTGACTGCATGTCCCAGCATGCATCTCTCCGGTGAGTATGGAGAGCGGAACCACGTTGTGTTACTGTGAGCGCTGTTGTGACTGAAAAAAGGGGGGAGAAGGCTTTATGATCGCCAAAAGTGTCACAAAATACCAGTGTTTCAAGATCGCCTCCAGTCCCCAACGTCTCGACCCCAAATCCAGGTAACAAACCGGGCCGTGACTCGTAGATGCAGTGATCACGAATCCCCGTGAAGTCACGGACTGCTGTTTGCAGCGGCCACTTGCTTGGTCTGTAGCTGAGGTGGGCTTGCAAAATCCAATTCCTTGGAGAAATATGCCACGATGCCAATGTTTTTTGCAAGCCTCTTAGTAAGACGGGTCCTCTTGCACGCGTAACTGGCCAACGCGTGGAAACAAATAAAAAGAAGATCACTTCGAAGAAGAGACCAGAGGATATATATATTTCTCCAATCCCGCTCACTTGACAAACAGGTCTGACACATGCTAGGGTTTGCGACAAAGATTTATTATCACCAGGTCCCATATTGCCATCTCGCGTTATCTTCACCATCAGTTCCTGGCAGACGCGTTTTGGCGGTTTGCCTTTATCAATGCCGGTGGGTTACTGAGGCTTGCAAAGTTTTTAAATTTCGCGGGGCTCTGTGATATAGTCCTCACGAGGGTTCCTATTGGCTGGTGGGCATCGCCATAGAAAGGGGACAGTGAAAGTTCCTCTCCGTCAGTACTTGTCTCTTTATGCCAACAACCCTCGTGATTAGTGCAACTCATCCCGCTGATAGGAAGCTGGACAGACCAAAATAAAGAGCCCGGTACAGTGACCCGCTTTTTGCATATAATAATGCTTTTGGCTCTCCTTCTCCTTTGTAGTAGCGGGCAAGATTACCTGGCGATATGTTTCTCAGTCGCAAACCCATTAAGCAGTCCATCTGCTCCCTCTCTCCGGTACCTTTACACCATCCAGGTCGGGGGGCGCCGCAGTGTGCAGTTCGTGCACAAACTCCAAAGTTTGTTGTCGGTTAGATGCGGATCTCCAGAATGAGGGGCATGCCAGTTTCAGCGGAGCTGACCTCCGCTGCACATACTCCTCCAATCCCGCTCACTTGACAAACGGGTCTGACACATGCTAGTGTTTGCGACAAAGATTTATTATCGCCAGGCCGCATATTGCCATCATGTGTTATCTTCACCATCAGTTCCTGGCAGACGCGTTTCGGCGGTTTGCCTTTATCAATGCCGGTGGGTTACTGAGGCTTGCAAAGTTTGTAAATTTCGCGGGGCTCTGTGATATAGTCCTCACGAGGGTTCCTATTGGCTGGTGGGCATTGCCATAGAAAGGGGACAGTGAAAGTTCCTGTCCGTCAGTACTTGTCTCTTTATGCCAACAACCCTCTTGATTAGTGCAACTCATCCCGCTGATAGGAAGCTGGACAGACCAAAATAAAGAGCCCGGTACAGTGACCCGCTTTTTGCATATAATAATGCTTTTGGCATATATGTAAACTTTTTATGATCCACCTATAGGCCCCTAACTTGATGGATTACCACAAAAACTTACATGCACAATAAGAGCCAGCAACACACTTATTTTTTAAATTGTCTTATACATATATATATATATATATATATATATATTACCTACTGGCGGTCGCCAGTAGGTATATATAGTTAGGATTTTTTCTCTATGGGTTTTTTGAAAATTCTATGTCTAATAACTTTGGCGTTTGTGGACGGAATTGGCTGAAATTTTCAGGAAAATGGCACATTTTGTTTCTGAGCAGCCCCTGAAAATTGGGGGGGGGTTCGTCCAGGGGGGGTCGAGAAAAAAGGGGGGTCCCAAAACGTGTTTTTAACATTGAGTTTTCCATAGGGCGGTTGGCCTCACTTTTAGCCCGAACGGCTGAATGGATTTGCACGAAACTTGGCAAAATTGTAGGGACTGGTAGCCCGATGTGCCTTTTGTAGGTCTCAATATATGTGCTACAGTGGATTTTGAGAAATTAACGTTTAAAAAAAGATATATATCTGTAACAGCGGACCGGGCAGCGCTCCAGGACGCGTACTTTTCGCGCAACGGAGCTTTGTGAAGCGAAGCTGATTGGTTCCCCGGCGTCTGTCAACATTCCAAACAGTCCGTAGCGGCCGCCATCTTGTCTCTCGGTAGGATCGAGAGACAAGAGGAGGCCAAAGCGAAGGGGCAAATGACCATAAGGGGGAATAGTAGATCCTCGCTGACCCCCTAGGTTTGATGTGGAGGTTTTAAAAGAGCCCCGCGGGGCAAAAAAAAAAAATAATAATAATAATCGAACGGCTGAATGGATTTGCACGAAACTTGGCAAAATTGTAGGGACTGGTAGCCCGATGTGCCTTTGCTAGGTCTCAATATATGTGCTTCAGTGGATTTTGAGAAATTAACGTTCAAAAAAAGATATATATCTGTAACAGCGCACCGCTTCGCGTACTTTTCGCGTTACGGAGCTTTGCGAAGCGAAGCTGATTGGCTCTCCGGTGTCTGTAAACATTCCAAACAGTACATAGCGGCCGCCATCTTGTCTCTCGGTAGGATCGAGAGACAAGAGGAGGCCAAAGCGAAGGGGCTAATGACCATAAGGGGGCATAGTAGATCCTCGCTGACCCCCTAGGTTTGATGTGGAGGTTTTAAAAGGGCCCCGCGGGGCAAAAAAAAAAAATAATAATAATAATCGAACGGCTGAATGGATTTGCACGAAACTTGGTAAAATATTAGGGACTGGTAGCCCGATGTGCCTTTGCTAGGTCTCAATATATGTGCTTCAGTGCATTTTGAGAAATTAACGTTAAAAAACAAGATATATATCTGTAACAGCGCTCCGCTTCGCGGAGATAAAATTATATCTGTATTACCTAGCTGTTGCTAACACCAGTTAACGACGGCTAGTAGGAGATAGCGATCATCTTGGGCCCCACTTTGCATGTGAGTGATATTTATCACTAATGACATGCAAAGTGGGCATGCCAAGATGTTAGCGACTGGAAACAGTCGCTAACATCGCTATCTCCTATTATCAACTTTTGGAAATATTCGAGATAAGCGCGAATATCTCCAAAAAGTAACAGCTGCCCTGAGCAGTTCTTAGCCATGTTATCCAATGGGAGGTGGATAACATGGCTAAGAGCATTAGCTCGGTAATGCATGAATATCGCTGAGTTTTCAGCGATATTAATGTATTGCGGTCGTTTTTTATCGTATTTGCGATAAACCTTGATAATAGCAAGGTTTATCTGCGATAATTTCTGACGGTAAAAAAATCTTTGCAATGCATCGTTAGGGATAAATATCGCTTAACTTTGGTAATATGCCCCAACGTCTGTTAACGTTCGATTCAAAGGAAATCAGGAAGTGTTGAAAAACATTGTCTGCGCCATCTTGTCTTTTTTCAAATGCCACACTTTTGTCGTGCACGGCAGCCATTTTAGATGCCTTGACCAGACCCACTCTGTGCACGCTGTCGATCCTTAGCATGGCTCCCCCCCCTCGCAAGCATCTCACCCAGGCAGTGGTCAACCCCGCTCTCTGTCTTATGCATGGGTAATAAACCTCCCCCCATCTGCGCTGCTCTTCCCTGAGAATCACACCCTGTGCCCGCCCGACACCTCCCTTTCGCCCTATTCACTACCGCACCCTCTGACACTCCTTTTCCTCTGTGTCCGATTGTCCAGGCCGGTCCTAGGCTATCAGCTAGCCCTGCAGATGTAGTTTATGGCCACAGCTGTAAAGAATCACCCCTCTTCAAAGGAGTTATAGTAGATCAAGGCCCACACTCGATGAGATCCGTCACAGCAGAAGCGTTGCTATTATCTGAAAACCATCCTGTATTGTGATTGGGGAGGGGACCGAGCGTGAAGCGGAAGATTCCAGGGATGACTCTTTGTACATCAAAGTTTTTACAATTATGTGTCACATTAAAAATATATAGCACTCCGACAAAGTAGTAAGATTATAAAACTTTAATAATTTATAAATATATACAAGAAAACAAAAATAGTAATAACATATAAACATTTTTAGGGAAAAACAACGAAGTAGCGGTCGGCTGTGCGAATAGTCCCAACGCAGCACAACGTCCAGATTTCCGGCGTGGGGCGTCGCGGGGGTGGGTCATCAGTAGCAAACTGTTGTGCGAATAGTTCCAAGGCAGCAGAACGCGCCGAAATCTAGATGACACGAAAGTGATGTCTAGTAAGTTGCCACCCAGCAAATAACGGCGTGGGGCGTCGCGGGGGGTGGGTCATCAGTAGCAAACTGTTGTGCGAATAGTTCCAAGGCAGCAGAACGATGGCACCAAGGTGATGTCCAGTAAGTTGCCGCACTGGTTTTGGTATCCTACAATGCTGCTCAGAATAATGGCGTGGGGCGCCCCGGGGGAGGCGGCGTGAACGGGCCTCTCCAGGTGGAGTGTCATCTGTTGTAGTGGGGCGCTCCTTTACCGTTTCAGTTGCCATTCCGTCCGTTTTTGGTCCACTGTGTCAAAAGCCGCAATTCAGCTGAGTTGCGCCCACTCTTGCGGTGCAGCGATAGGCGGCTGTCACAGGACTCTCAAAATGGCGGCAGGCTCTTTCCTTTTTGGGCCTGGTCCACTGAAATGGCCCTGGGACACCTTGGAAATCGGACGCTTGTCTGCTAGGTCTTGGACCCCATTCTCGAAAGCGTCCCCTCCGCCTTGAGAATTCATCAAAAGTTTTGGGGGCCCCGACTCCTGCAGGCTTCTGGTGGGGAGCGGCTGCCATGATTGCTCGCGGAATGACCACGACGGAGCTACGAGATGGTGGTGCTCTCATGCTGACGCCAGTTTAGTCTGAAACATCCAGAAACAAGGTGGGGCTTTCATCGTTTGGGAAAAAAAAAAAAGTTTTCATCCAATGAAAAGTGTTGTTTTTAGGTCATATGATCAAGCCTTCCATCATTAGGAAACCAAAAGGAAAATGAACCAATGAAAAGTTTTATAAACAAGTCACATGACCTGTTATGCGGCATAGGGTATAAAATGCGGAGAAAATACGTTGGCACGTGAGGCGGCGTCAGTAGCGGACCGATGTGCGAATAGGCCGAAGGCAATACAACGCGCCAAGATCCGGATGGCACCGAGGTGGTGTCCAGCAAGTTGCAGCACTGGTGTGGCCATCCTACAATGCTGAAAGTCGGCGTGGGGCGCCCCGTTGGCCTGTGAGTTTGCGTCAGTAGCGGACCGATGTGCGAATAGGCCGAAGGCAGCACAACGCTCCAAGATCCGGATGGCACCGAGGTGGTGTCTAGTAAGTTGCCGCACTGGTGTGGCCATCCAACAATGCTGAAAGTCGGCGTGGGGTGCCCCGTTGGCCTGTGAGATGGCGTCAGTAGCGGACCGATGTGCGAATAGGCCGAAGGCAGCACAACGCGCCAAGATCCGGATGGCACCGAGGTGGTGTCTAGTAAGTTGTCGCACTTCTGTGGCCATCCTACAATGTTGAAAGTCGGCGTGGGGCGCCCCGTTGGCCTGTGAGATGGCGTCAGTAGCGGACCGATGTGCGAATGGGGCCAAAGGCAGCGCAACAATATTTTCTGACTGACACCACAAGGCGCTGAGATGCCAAGATCCGGATGGCACCGAGGTGATGTCTAAGTTGCGGACTGATGTGCGAATGGGGCCAAAGGCAGCGTAACAATATTTTTTGTATGGAAGATACCACTAGGCGTTAAGATGCCAAGATTCGGATGGCACCGAGGTGATGTCTAGCAAGTTGCTGTACTGGTGTGGTCATCCAACAATGCTGAAACTCGGCGTGGGTCGCCCCATTAGCCTGTGAGATGGCGTCAGTAGCGGACCGATGTGCGAATAGGCCGAAGGCAGCACAACGCGCCAAGATCCGGATGTCACCGTGGTGGTTTCATAGTTGAGAGGCACTTCATTTGCAGTGGGGCGCCGAGATCCGGATGGCACCGAGGTGATGTCTAGCAAGTTGCTGTACTGGTGTGGTCATTCTACAATGCTGAAAGTCGGCGTGGGGCGCCCCATTAGCCTGTGAGATGGCGTCAGTAGCGGACTGATGTGCGAATGGGGCCAAAGGCAGCGCAACAATATTTTCTGAAGAGAAGACACCAAAAGGTGCTGACATTCCAAGATCCGGATGGCACCGAGGTGGTGTCTAGCAAGCTATGCAGTTGAGTTGTGTGCGCACTTGCGGCGAATAGGTCGAAGGCAGCATAACAATGTTTTTTGAATAGAAGACACCACAAGGCGTTGAGATTCGGTTACCACCGAGGTGATGTCTAGCAAGTTGCCGCACTGGTGTGGCCATCCTACAATACTGCTCCGAATAACGGCGTGGGGTGCCCGAAGGGGGGGGGAGCCGGCGTGAATGGGCCTTCCTAGGTGGAGGCTCGTCTGCTGTAGTGGGGCGCCCCTTTACCGTTTCAGTTGCCATTCAGCTGAGTTTCGGCTGCTCTTGATGCTACAGCGACAGGCGGCTGCAAGAGGACTCTCAAAATGGCGGCCTGTTCTTTGGATTTGGGCCTGGTCCACTAAAATGGCCCTGGGACACCTTAGAACTCGGACGCTCGATTTTTTTTTCCTTTCCTGTACATGCAAAAAAAGGTAAATGCCCGGTACGTTACACGCTTCATCTGCCACGATGAACTCTCCAGAGGAACCGAAAAAAAATATAGTTGTGGTAACTATACCATGCATCGTCATATGGAGAGGTGGCACCAATTAATTATAGTGCTGCATAAAAGAGAGATTTGGAGGAGAACCCCTGACCTGCTAGTACATTCATCAAAGAAGTGGCACTGAGAGCTTCAGAGGCAAGGGAAACGGTCCCAAATATTTAGAAGAACTTTGGAAAGATTAAAATGACATGTTTAGATTGTGGCAAATTAATTTCATGTGGACAGATGAGTGTTACTCTAATAAATACAGCATATGAACATCATCATAGTCGATGGTTGGTAGAGACATTTTGACTATATCCTGGACCTGCCCGTCCTCGCCCAAAATGGCGCCGGAATAAATGGGACTCGTAACTCCTTGTTGTGTACTGGTTGCAGAACCTTGAAATCACGAGATACGTATGCAGTTTTGAAGCACATGGCGGGCGGGGACGAGAATTGATTGACTATTTCGACATCCCTATTGATATTAAGTTCTGATGTGTTATTGATTACTGTACTGTTGAAAGTTCGAATTAACGTCACCCATGGTACTTGCCCGCAAATGTATATCTAGATAATTTTATTGTAACTGGCCCTGTCGTATTTTAATTATAAAATGTACGTCCACCGATTCCGTAACTGTTAGACACCTTAGTTCTTGCAACCTAATGGCCCGCCCGTTACGTTCCTCTACAGTGTAAATGTCTATTCATCATATACGATTACAGTTTGCTCTGTGGCAGGCCCACGTGGTTATAGGCTCGTATTTGTATAATGAAATTTTCACAATAAAGGTTTTTAAAAGAAAACATGGTAGTAGTATATACATTGGTAAAGTTTTTAATAATAGTGACTGTTTTAGAATCATTAAAAGGCAAGTGAAATAAAGCAGACCAATTACATGAAGGGTAAAAGGTATAATACGAAGGAACGCAGTAAAGATAAATGGTCAAGGGCTGTTGTGTTTTCTATTCCTGCAACATAAAGTGATCGATAAGAATCTCATATTCAGGCGTATCGGCGACTAAGACAGCAGGTCTTTTGCTCAACGGCTCCGTCATGGGACGAAGAAACGCTCTTTTTCTCGAAAAAAGAATATATTTTACTTGCAGGACAGTTGTAAAATTTCCGGGAAAGTACATTAGCCTGGAACATTATAACATATATTTAAGAAAAAATAATGTTCGGAAGTAATGAAAAGCGTAATTTTTAGGTCATATGACCAAGCCTTTCATCATTACAATAAGAAAAGTAAAATGAACCAATGAAAAGTTTTATTAACAAGTCACATGACTTGTTATGCTTACGTTACGCGCTGCGCGCCCCGGATGACTTCCGGATGCGCTAACGCGGCGCGTCATATGACGCATTACGCGACAACGCAGGTACAGAATATAGTCAAAATGTCTCCACCAACCAGCGGTCGGAACACAACCCCTTTCAGCAGGCTAAATAGTTCTGTTAAATGACAACAGAAGGGACAGGCAACAAGAACCATCAGTCAAAGAGGGGAGGGCTAGTTCTTCTCTACCGGGTTACATTGGGGCGCTACCGGAACTGATCGAATTGGTAGTCTACAGTGTTTCTGGATGTTTCAGACTGAAGCTGGGGTTAGCATGAGAGCAGCACCATTTCGTAGCTCCGTCGTGGTCATTCCGCAACCAATCATGGCAGCCGTTCTTTATCGTTATTTTGGGCGGGGTGGGTGGCGGAGCCGAGCTGTTTTGCAGCCATCATTGTGTGGAGTTCAGTTCATCTCACTAGTTTTGTATTTGTCATGAGGGGTTGTTCCTAATGTTTCTATTTTAGCGAGGTCAAAAAGAGATCCCATTAGTGGCCTACTGATTTTGCTCGATTCCTTTTCTTTTTTTTTACACCATTTTTCGTTATCTGTAAAGACTAAACAGAGTATTGCGACTCTGTGTTTGTTTGTAAATAGAGAATGAACCAAAGAGAACTAATTCTAAAACAGTAAATACTTGGATAACAATCAATCAAATGGAGAGAGAAGCAGGCACGACGGATTACAACGGGGGCAAAGGCCTGCGTTAACTACCTTTCACTATCTGCAAAGAGAGAGTACTCCTAATAGAAATGAGGGGGGGGGCACCATTCAAAGCAGATCAGTGTGCATAAACACGAAAATGTTTTCACTTACCACGTACTTGACATTCGACAGCTTATGATATTTGCTATTAAAAAAACATTGAAATTCACTGAAAAAACCATAGGTTATAGACCATATATAGTTAGGAATTAGCATTTACAAAACCTTGAAAATTCACTGAAAAAACCATAGGTTATAGACCATATATAGTTAGGAATTAGCATTTAAAAAACCTTATTTTACTCACACAAAACCATTGAAATTCCATATATAGTTAGTTGCACTAACTATATATCGCGCACCCGCAATCCACTGCTGATCATGTCACATATTACATCATTCATGACATGGTCAGTGACATCACTGATGACATCACTGATGACATCTCAAATGACATCACTGATGACATCACTGATGACATCTCATTTGACATCATTCTTGTGCTAATACGATAAACCTCTTCAGACTCTAATATAACCTTAGATACACTCAGTGTATACAGACACTCACACACTGCCACTCATCCATGGAGTTACTCACACACCCAGTCAGTCATGCAAAGAAACAATCTCACCTCCATTTCTTCAACTATACAGTTAAACACACCTTACTTATTGAAACATATACTAACACATATTTACTCTCTTATACAATCCCTGATACAAGTTCACAATGATCGATACAACCACTCACTCATTCAGTGGCTCTCATGCACAGTTATTTATATATGCCAACTCTCACATGTACTGTGTTTTACATATGTACTTACTATGACATGTAGCATTGAGATATCCATTCACTCATCAATACACTCATGCACACAGTCAACTGCCCATGTAGCTGTTTCCACATGCACTCTTGAACTCATACACCTAGTGAATAAACTGCTCACACATCTATGCATAGAGTCACACACCTTCCAGCCACCCCCACACAAACTCAATCTCCCATAGAAATACTTGGGCAACCAATTAATAACACATATAGCCTCTCGTATAGCTAATGATCAACACATGCAGCAGTTTACAGAACAACAGACATAATGATGCACAAATTAAGACAGTTTAGTCACTAACCCATGCATTCAGTGAGACACATTTAATCACTCACTCATACAGTCAGTCACGCACCTACTAAATCCTTCATCCAGACACTTATACATCCACTCATTCTTCAATATGTAAGACATATTTTAACTTTACAGAAACATACAGTCACTGGATGTTGTCATCAGTGATGTCATCAGTGATGTCATTTGAGATGTCATCAGTGATGTCATCAGTGATGTCACTGACCATGTCATGAATGATGTAATATGTGACATGATCAGCAGTGGATTGCGGGTGCGCAATATATAGTTAGTGCAACTAACTATATATGGAATTTCAATGGTTTTGTGTGAGTAAAATAAGGTTTTTTAAATGCTAATTCCTAACTATATTTGGTCTATAACCTATGGTTTTTTCAGTGAATTTTCAAGGTTTTGTAAATGCTAATTCCTAACTATATATGGTCTATAACCTATGGTTTTTTCAGTGAATATATATATATATATATATATATATATATATATATATATATATATATATATATATATATATATATATAATCCTGCCATGGTGTGCTGTTAAATAAAAAACTCACCAGCACTCTGGGTCTTCCGTGTTCTTGCTCGTGTGTCAGCCGAGGATTGATGGCGTGGCGTCTTAGCAGGAGTGCAAGTGCGGAAATATATATATATATATATATATATCCGTTTCCCTTCCTCCGAAAAACCGGGACACTTCAAACTGCGGTGCAATACAGGGTCAGAGGGTTCCCTGCCAGTTATAAGGTTTCACAAAACGCTTCCAAAGTTGCGCAATGCACTCTTCTCCAGCACATTCACCATTTAAATCACCAGAAGTTCATGTTTCATATGCCATAATTTATTTCCAGCATGACAAACAATGGAACCAGCCCTTTATCTAAATGTGCGTACATGTGAATAGACTATTGGGGACTAAAATCAGATGTGAGAGATCTGGATTTTAATTTTGGGACTTTATGTAAAAACCCTTTCTGTAACAATCTTTCTTCACAATTTTTCATTCTCTAATTTTTTATGAAGGGCACTGAGCCCATTACAAACAACCAACGTAATGTGGGATTATCTAAAAGAAGCGAACTATGGCACTTAGCCTGCAAATGGACATGTACATTAGTAGCATTATATATTCAACTTTTGATAAATAATGCACCATGTGTCGGTTTAACCAATATTGAGGTTAGAAGGAAATTTTTCCATAGATAACCGACCTTTTCACAAACTCCTCCAATAGTTTTCCTACTTTCCTTCTACACGTTTGAGAGAAAGAATAATTATTAGAATGATAATATGAATTCTATTGCAATGTAAAAAACGTTTAATTTGTGTCATATTGTTTGGATAAACTACATCTCCAAAGATGCTTCATTATGAGCTAATTGGAAGAAACAGTATAAAAAATGAAAAGAGAAAATGGACTAGTGGCAAACACTGTGATCAAGACCTGCGGTCGAAACACGTAGGTGAATGGGGCTCCTTGAGTCTCTTGAATAAAACCCTTATAAGAAGCAATTGGACGTGTGCAGACAATTATTATTGCTTGGTGAAAGATTATTCGTGGGGATACGTTCATCCCTGCTGTCTGGCACCGACCGTCAGTAAGCGTGCGCCTTCTAAAGAACGTATTGGTTGTAAATATATATATATATATATTACCTACTGGCGGTCGCCAGTAGGTATATATAGTTAGGATTTTTTCTCTATGGGATTTTTGAAAATTCTATGTCTAATAACTTTGGCGTTTGTGGACGGAATTGGCTGAAATTTTCAGGAAAATGGCACATTTTGTTTCTGAGCAGCCCTTGAAAATTTGGGGGGGGTTCGTCAAGGGGGGGCCGAGAAAAAAGGGGGGTCCCAAAACGTGTTTTTAACATTGAGTTTTTCATAGGGCGGTTGGCCTCACTTTTAGCCCGAACGGCTGAATGGATTTGCACGAAACTTGGCAAAATTGTAGGGACTGGTAGCCCGATGTGCCTTTTGTAGGTCTCAATATATGTGCTCCAGTGGATTTTGAGAAATTAACGTTTAAAAAAAGATATATATCTGTAACAGCGGACCTGGCAGCGTCCCAGGACGCGTACTTTTCGCGCAACGGAGCTTTGTGAAGCGAAGCTGATTGGTTCTCTGGCGTCTGTCAACATTCCAAAAAGTCCGTAGCGGCCGCCATCTTGTCTCTCGGTAGGATCGAGAGACAAGAGGAGGCCAAAACAAAGGGGGAAATAACCATAAGGGGGCATAGTAGATCCTCGCTGACCCCCTAGGTTTGATGTGGAGGTTTTAAAAGGGCCCCGCGGGGCAAAAAAAATAATAATAATAATAATCGAACGGCTGAATGGATTTGCACGAAACTTGGCAATATATTAGGGACTGGTAGCCCGATGTGCCTTTGCTAGGTCTCAATATATGTGCTCCAGTGGATTTTGAGAAATTAACGTTCAAAAAAAGATATATATCTGTAACAGCGCTCCGCTTCGCGTAACGGAGGTTTGCGAAGCTGATTGGCCATTCTGTCACTGGGCTATAGTTGGGCTACATCTGGCTGATATTTGGGCTACATTTGTTTTTTTGTGTGTCTGGCGGCCATCTTTGGGCTACATTGGGCTACATTGGGCTTCATTGGGCTACATTGGGCTACATTTGGGCTCCAACATATATATAGGCCAATGTAGCCCAATATATATTTTTCAAAGTTAATTTTCGTAAAAACCACTGGAGCATATATCTTGAGACATAGCAAAGGCACATCGGGCTACCAGTCCCTACAATTTTGCCAAGTTTCGTGGAAATCCATTCAGCCGTTCGAGCTAAAAGTGAGTCCAACCGCCCTATGGAAATGAAGGAAATGAATGGGTAATTTGTAATTAGCAAATAGCTAATCGCAAACTAGGAATGGTAAAGAATCGCTATTTAGGAAATGCAAAAAACTTTGATGATACATATGGCGGTTCATCTCTAACAAGATAAGAAGCATAGGGATACATTTATGATGACTGGCGCATCACCAGGGATGTGTTAGTCATTCTGTGCCGCTGTTCCGTCACCTATGGTGTGCTGCATTTACAATGCGGCGCATCATGGGGCAAAAACAGCACAGATGCGTGATGTATCTGTGCCGTAAAGGTGGCGCATTGCTGGAGTTGTATCGCAAGTGTGATGAAGCTCCAGCAAGGGTCGGGGGTGCCCCTGTCGCAGGGTTTCTGTTCTCACACAGAACTGTGGACAGAGGATTGGAACCTCGGCGAATTAGGGTGTCCCAAAACTCACGTTAGTAATCAAAAACCCCTTAGCAAGCTAGGTACAGTGTCACATTGGATATAACAAACTCTCAATGTTTAGACAATCCAGAATATGAACTTATAGTACCTCAGGATACGTGGAACTCATGAACAGTCGGTCGTTATATATTTCTTAGAAACCAGAACATGGAGTTAAGAAGAACACATGTGTATTTGAAATGTTTATTTACTAATGCCGTCTTCTCAGGCGTAGTATCTTAGATAATACAAGTACACATATTATCAGTAGCAAAATTACCAGCATAGTTACTAGTACATAAAAAGCGAATGGTGATAGTATGTTAACATGCTGTAAATGAATAAGAGTTAGCAACACTTATAAGCAGCCGCGGGCCGTGGAGGGAGTTACGGTGAGGCAGGGAGGCGGGGAGGGGGAGAAGCAGGGTGGAGAATACAAGTACACATATTATCAGTAGCAAAATTACCAGCATAGTTACTAGTACATAAAAAGCGAATGGTGACAGTATGTTAACATGCTGTAAATGAATAAGAGTTAGCAACACTTATAAGCAGCCGCGGGCCGTGGAGGGAGTTACGGTGGGGCAGGGAGGCGGGGAGGGGGAGGGGCAGGGTAGAGAGGGCTCCACCCTGCTTCTCCCCCTCCCCGCCTCCCTGCCTCACCGTAACTCCCTCCACGGCCCGCGGCTGCTTATATCTCACCCTCCCTAATACACATATTATATTATTTGCTAAGAAGGTCTCTTTGTGTTGGTTTAGGGCGTGCCCATACTTTAGTGTCTTAGATTTGAAGGAATCACATCAGCATACACCAGCTCTCTCTTCATGTGAACCGCATCAACTGTTGTGTATGTGTGTTCGGCAAAGCAATATAAAACCCGCCTCATGCCCAGAATTGGCAGAAGTTGCACTTATGTTATGAGTATGAAGTCGTGGAGATCAGACCTCATAACAATTCTGTATCGTGTTGTTCTTGAAACTTTAGCACTCGCTGTACAGATATAGTTTAACAAGCAAAGCAGATAGTAGAGCAATAACATATTATTCTCATGTAAACCACGATGAACTACTAGGTGGAAAGCTAAAGCAACAACTAAGTGTCGTGTGCAGAAGTTGCAAAAAAGGAAAAATGGCGTTTAAACCGGTAATGAGCCCATGCTAACTTAACACGGTGTAAAGATATCCAGGACCTAGATGACACCTCCCCATGATCCGGAAACGAACTGAATAAGATAATAGAAGTGCCATCTCATGAGAGCAGATTGCAAGTTTATATGTGGACGGTCCGCAAGGTAAAGCATTAAAAACTAGGAAAATTTTATGCTAAATTAAAATAAAACAGCCAAGTACTTTATCGAGTCTTAAGCCAATAGGCAAGGTAAATAATAAAAACTTGACAAATAAGTCAATGAATTGTCAATGAAATGCTAGTACTCAGCATATCAAACATGAAAAAGGTCTATGACATAACTGTGTATGCAAAATAAGCTGCAACAGCCTCCAATAGGAAGTCACCGTCTTCATCCGAAAACAGTTCAGCCATCCAATTTAAAAGCGGAAAAGAACATACGTGCTCTCCCAGCACCGGATCCTCTATCACCATCAGAGGACAGCTCGGTGGGTTTTCAAGAAAGCTCTGTTCCAAGAAAGACTGTGCTGCCGCCAGTAAATTCCAGGGACCAAGTAGTCCATGCATCAATGCCACAGCCATAATCCTTTCGCCAGGACAAACCAACTCGTGAGTAATGATAGGAGTCATCAGCTGATTAAAGTCGACGTCAGGAGAAACCGGTCCGCAGAGACACAAATCAATGGCCCAATCGAAATCACAGGTCAGGCAGTGAAATACAGGCTGGACACAGGTGAAGTAGGAGAATCGAAAAGATGATCCATATGCCGTGCTTAATATCGCCAACGGCATTGTGCCATAATATTCTAGCATGCGATTGCGGAACAGTGTCAGCAGCTGCAGGGTGGGAGGTTGCATAGGAGGGACATCCATATTTAAAAATGTAAAAAAGCACAAGAGCGTCCGCTGGTAATGCAAGTAAAAATGCCAATCCACGAAGCAGAGTGGAGAAAATAGAATGAAAGAAAGGAGGGATGACTCCAAAGATTTTCTCAAATGAAGTCACGAGACCACTGGTAACAACTTTAAAAAAGTGCGCCAGGGCCTTTGTGGAGGATGCGTTAAAGATAGTCCGAACCATCTTGCTGAAATTGAAAGGCAAATCTGAATTGAAAAGGGTCTGCACCTCTGTACGGGTGTTCGCTATGTGAAGCACGAAAGTTTCACGGGCCGAACTCAAGGCCACCTCTCTCTGAGACAAAAGAGCTCTTATTCTTGCCATGCCGTTGAAATGTGCTCCCAAGGTTGGTATTTGTGGCCAGATTGAAAACTCCCTATGTTCATGTGTGGGAGGAAATAGAACATTTCTGCAGCAAATAACCCGTTCACTTACTGTTACGATAAAAGGAATACTTTTAATTAACTCAGAACAATCTTCATTATTGAGCATCAAATAACTACCATTTTCCAACAACTTGAACATGGGGATGATAGCAGGAACTGGCGTGCCTTGCAACACGCAAGCCATATTTGGTCGGTGTTTGTTGCATGAACCGTGTAACTGTATGTGCCTACACATTAGTGAATGATCTGGCGTCTCAGTGCATTCCTCTCCATTCAGATAAACTTCTTGATCATCTTTGAAACATCTGTATGTGTATGGAAGCGACCAGACCTCATGAAGAAAAGCACTACCTAAAGGTTCATAACGACCTATTGGTATATATTTCATACAATTTGAAAACTTATATAAAGCAAAAGGCAGCCTTATTAAACCGTGGATAAGGCACGTTGCCAAAAAACCCGCAATCCTCTGCTGATGATGTCACTGAGCATGTCATGAATGATGTAATATGTGACATCATCAGCAGTGGATTACGGGTAATAGTATCTCTAGTTTACTCCCCTATAGCTGTCTTTCTTTTAACATAAGTGTCTGTTTCCTTCCCTTATACTTACTGTTTTTGGTTCGCTTCCGGTTCGCGTACCGGCGAGCGAACTAGGAAGCGAACTAAGAGAAATAGAGGTTGGCACAGTTCCAAATATTGTACCAATTTTTTAATAACGGGGAGGTAGTTCTGAAAATAACTTTTTTTTATTGTTTTTGTTGTTTTATATTTTTTTTATTATTTTTCAGAACATTTTTTTACTTTTTTTGAATTTTTCTGAACAATTTTATATTTTTTTGGGTTTTTCTTGGAGGGGGCAATGAAAACGATTCATTGTAAAGGGCTCAACAGGAGCAACAAAACAAAAAAAGAAGTATTTATTATTTTGGGCGTTTCGTACAAACTTGCATATGATAGTCAATAGCTCTGTTGATCAGAGTGATGCTTCTTTCTCCGTAGCAAATGAATCCATCGCAAAATACGCAGATGTGTTTTACTTCACCAAATCTCATTTGTATATTTGGCACCATCTCCCTGCCCTCTGGTCCCGTTACTTCCGGTACAACAGATCTTCTGGCCATAATAGGGAGATTATCTAGGTCGTTCCGAAACTGTGCAGCACTGTAGTTGTTAGGATGCCACCTAGTCATATGGCGATGCATTGTGTAGTTTCCGAAACTGTATTTTTTCTCGGTTCCTCTGGACAGTCTATCTTGACATATAAGGCAAGTTACGTATCTTGCATTTACTTTTTTCTGACCTTTGGGAATTTTAAAAAATTGCCAAATGAAGTTTTCTTTCCGGTGAGACGTCCTGGGTTCCTCAGGCAAAAACTGTCTCTCTTCTTGCTCTTCCTCGTCTTCCTCTTCTTCCTCTTCTTGCTGAATTATAACTTGAGCAGGTGGTCCACTCTTCCTTGGATGTGGTGGAGGTGGTGGGGAAGCACCAGCTGAAGCTACTAAAGAAGCCATTGCTCAGTGATCACAAAGGGTCTTTCTCTCACAATGATGAAAGTCAGAGTGAGGAAAGAAGGAGGGATTTTCATCATTTGGGAAAAACAAGAGTTCTCAACCAATGAAAAGTGTTCATTTTAGATTATATGACCTAGTCTTACATCATTAGGAAACCAAAAGTGAAATGAACCAATGAAAAGTGTTATTACCAAGTCACATGACTTGCTGTGTTTACGTTAAGCGCTTTGCAGGGCCTCCCGGTTTGCTTCCAGAAACCTGCGCTTTGCGACTCGCTTCGCGTACCAGTTCGCTAACGTAGCACGTCATATGACGTATCACGCGACAACGTGAAACGTCATGCGGACGGGAGGCGTCACGATGTTGTTTTCTAACGCGGCACTTGCGGTAAAGAAACGTTTACCGTCTCGCGGTCTATTTCGCGGCATCAAGGTCAGCTAACGGGAAGCTTCCCGATTCGCGAAGCGGGAACGAAGAAAAAAAAATATTTTAAAAAAAAATATTCATAAACATATAAAATATATTTTTGGATTTAAAGAAGAATACATTTTACAGCTACAGATATTAGCTGTTAAAAAACCAATGAAATTCACTGAAAAAACCATAGGTTATAGACCATATATAGTTAGGAATTAGCATTTACAAAACCTTGAAAATTCACTGAAAAAACCATAGGTTATAGACCATATATAGTTAGGAATTAGCATTTAGAAAACCTTATTTTACTCACACAAAACCATTGAAATTCCATATATAGTTAGTTGCACTAACTATATATCGCGCACCCGCAATCCACTGCTGATGATGTCACATACTACATCATTCATGACATGGTCAGTGACATCACTGATGACATCACTGATGACATCTCAAATGACATCACTGATGACATCACTGATGACATCTCAAATGACATCACTGATGACATCATGACACACCAATACCAGTTACTACATACGCACTCACTGATTCCTACGTCTACACACACATTCACTCATTCACCCATACAATGACTCATACATACAGTCACTTATTATTACAACACTATCATATGCACTCATACACCTAGGCAGACAGTCACACACTGCCACTCATCCATGGAGTTACTCACACACCAAGTCAGTCCTGTAAAGAATCAATCACACTTCCATTTCTTCATCTACACAGTTAAACACAGAACACCATACTTCAGTGACATCACTGATGACATCACTAATGACATCTGAAATGACATCACTGATGACATCTCAAATGACATCACTGATGACATCATGACACACCAATACCAGTTACTACATACGCACTCACTGATTCGTACGTCTACACACACATTCACTCATTCACCCATACAATTACTCATACATACAGTCAGTTATTATTAGAACACTATCATATGCACTCATACACCTAGTCAGTCCTGTGAAGAATCAATCACACTTCGATTTCCTCATCTATAGTTAAACACAGAACACCATACTTTTCACACATATACTAACACATACTTACTCTCTTATACAATCACTGATACAAGTACACATTGATATGCACAGAGTCACACACCTCCCAGCCAGCCACACACACACTCAGTCTTCCATACATCCAGTCATTCTTCAATATGTAAAACGTATTTAAACTTTACAAAAACACACAGACACTAGATGATGTCATCAGTGATGTCATTTGAGATGTCATCAGTGATGTCATCAGTGATGTCACTGACCATGTCATGAATGATGTAATATGTGACATCATCAGCAGTGGATTGTGGGTGCGCGATATATAGTTAGTGCAACTAACTATATATGGAATTTCAATGGTTTTGTGTGAGTAAAATAAGGTTTTCTAAATGCTAATTCCTAACTATATATGGTCTATAACCTATGGTTTTTTTTCAGTGAATTTTCAAGGTTTTGTAAATGCTAATTCCTAACTATATATGGTCTATAACCTATGGTTTTTTCAGTGAATATATATATATATTGGTCCTGTGCAAGGCAAATGCTGAAATGGTGAAACGAGTACACTGTCCCTTACTGCAGTGGTGAAATGAAATAAATTGGTTTAAAATTGCCCCGGAGTACCGCCCCTGCTTTTGCCGAGCTTCCCTGAACATGTAGAATACTGTGGAGAGATACGAAGCGACTAATCACACATAATATATATAAATATATATATATATATACATATATGTATATATATATATTTTCACCAATTTCCCTCTGGAGTTTTACAACTCACTCCTCGGACTTCAAGTACTTCAAGTCTTTTATTAGTAATTCGCAAGCAGACTGGTTTCGGCAAACAGGCCTTTTTCAATGCCTTTAAGTGTGTTAGTCACAGTGTCCCCATT
The DNA here is from genome assembly GCF_964261635.1 of Lissotriton helveticus. Taxonomy (NCBI): domain Eukaryota; kingdom Metazoa; phylum Chordata; class Amphibia; order Caudata; family Salamandridae; genus Lissotriton; species Lissotriton helveticus. The sequence continues at coordinate 183,711,954 of NC_136065.1, forward strand.
TTAATTAAAATGGTGCACCTTCCCATTGGTTCAGAAAGTTACGGCAAGTGTTGAAGGACAGAATCATTAAACAGGGTTGTTACCGTGTCCGCCATGTCAGCATGCACTCTTCTTCACTCTCTAAATGAGTATAACTGCTTGTTTGTATTGTCCAGTGCAGTGATTGAAAAGTCCCTCAGTAGAGACAACCAAGCAGTTTTCATTTTATGTCATGCTTTGATCGACTCACCATACTGGGGCAAATTGAAGTCAATTCCTCGCCCTGCCATGTAACACTATACAAACAGGTGAATCCACAGGTTCCCGTTTTGTAACTGGGAGCCTCCGCCTCCTTTTTCTAGTAAAAGGCAACTTCTTGTTGAAGACATCACTTTGCTTGTGAGTGGCGGCGCTTCTGGGAAGTTGTACAACTATACTGCACCGAATGCCACTCACTTCCTGAACAACTCACGGGCGGGTGTTGTTGTCGTGACAGTAGCAAGTCACAAATCAATAATATTCACCAATTTCCCTCAGGAATTTTACAACGCAGTACTCAGACTTCAAGTACTTAAATTATTTTACTAGTAATTCACAGGCAGACCAGTTTCAGTAAACAGGCCTTTCTCAATTCCTTTAAGTGTGTTAGTCATAATGTCCCCATTTAAATTAAAATTATGCACCTTCCCATTGATTCCGAAAGTCAAGGCAAGTGTTGACGGACAGAATCATTAAACAGGGTTGTTACCGTGTCTGCCATGTCAGCATGCACTCTTCTTCAATCTCTATGTGAGTATAACTGCTTGTTTGTATTGTCCAGTGCAGTGATGAAAAAGTCCCTCAGTAGAGACAACCAAGCAGTGTTCTCATGCTTTGATCCACTCACCAAAAGGGGGCTACTTGAAGTCGATTCCTCGCCCTGCCATGTAACACTACACAAATCCACAGGTTCCCGTTATGTAACTGGAATCCTCCTTTTTCTAGTAAAAGGCAACTCAGTGTTGAAGACATCATTTTGCTTGTGAGTGGCGGCGCTTCTGGGAAGTTGTAAAACTATACTGCACCAAATGCCACTCACTTCCCGAACAACTCACGGGCGGGTGCTGTTGTTGTGTAGCAAGTCACAAATTAATAATATTCACCAATTTCCCTCGGCAATTTTACAACGCACTCCTCGGCCTTCAAGTACTTAAATTCTTTTATTAGTAATTGGCAGGCAGACCGGTTTCAGCAAACAGGCCTTTTTAAATGCCTTTAAGTGTTCTAGTCACAATGTCCCGGTTTAAATTAAAATTGATTTGATTTATAGGCTTATAAAGTGCAAGTATGCCCAAGGGCGTCTTGGCACTGGAAATGACATGAGCGACGTGCTGCTCTTTATCAAGATCGGTAAATGGTCCCAGGTCATCGCTGTCCTTAATAGGAAGCTTCTGCCCCTCAGCGAGCCTGATTATACCTGGGAGTTAACAATAGTTGTGAATTAGCTGGCCTTACATTTCTGGCTGGCATATACCTTATGAGGTGTGTCCTCAAATACCGTGGTCCTTTACCCTGTAGGGCTTTATATGCTAGGCATAGTGACTTGAAGTTAATTGGTTCATATTTGGGGATATCCAGTATCAATCTGGCTTCTGCATTCTGCATTTGCTGCAGCTTCAATGAAAACTGAGACTGTAACCCCACATATAGGGCATTGCCGTAGTCCAGTCTGGAAAGGGCCAAAGCTGTGACCAGCGTCCAGGGGGATAAAATAGCGGAATTTCCTGATCATTTTTAAAATACCCCAGAAGGTGGAGGCAAGCATATTTATTTGACCCTCAAATGTGAATCTATCATCAAATACAACCCCTAGGTTCCTGATCTTTGGGACAGGAGTTGGGCATTCGCCCAAATCAACCGGCCACCACCTTGGAGACCAAATGTATGCGTTGGACCCTCCTAGCAGAATTTCTGTTTTTTTCCGTTCAATTTAAGGCAGTTAGTCTGCATCCATGTATTTATCTGCACCATGCAGATGTTAAAACATTCAGCTGTTTCTTCAGTGTTAATTGAGACTGATACAAGGAGGAGCCCTGAGGCTCCCCACAAGGCAGTTTGAAAGATTTAGATGCTGATCCATCCATTTCTACTGCAAAAGTTCTGTCCATTAGGTAGGATGACAGTAGAGCACCTTCCTATTTGTTCAAAAAGTCACGGCAAGTGCTGACGGACAGAATCATTAGTCAAACAGGGTTTTTAGCATGTCCGCCATGCACTCTTCTTCCATCTCTAAGTGGGTATAACTGCTTGATTGTATTGTCCAGTGCAGTGATGAATAAGTCCCTCAGTAGAGACAACCAAGCAGTTTTCATTTTATATTATGCTTTGATCCACTCACCATATATATAATTATGCAAAATCGCCTTGTTTTGGATCGACTCCTCATGAAGGAAGGTGGAGTTTGCAAAGTGATTCACACCCGAGAATGCTGTGCATACATTCCCTTGATTGATGTTATGTTATGTTATGTTTATAACAACTTCTAAAGCACACGGTCACCCGTAGGTTTCATGGCCCTAATCGTAAGGAATGTCGCAGCGGAGCGACTATGCATAGGCCTGCTCAAACAGCCAGGTCTTCAAGGCTTTCCTGAAGCCCAGGAGGTTGTCACAACTCCTAAGTGCTAGGGGAAGAGAGTTCCAGCATTTAGGAGCGAGGTGAGCGAAGCAGCATCCTCCTTGCCGTTTCCGTTTAAAAGAGGGGGTGGTGAGCAAGTGGAGGTGGGCCGATCGGAGATTTCGAAAGGGTACATGCTTTATGATCATACTATTAATAAATCTTGGGCTTTTACCGTGTAAGGCCTTGAGGGCTAAGCAACCAGTCTTAAAAGCAACCTGCTGGGCCATCGGTAACCAGTGGAGTTTCAGCAGCAAGGGTCTAGCTGAGATCCATTTTGGCTGTTTGTGAATAAGTCTTGCTGTCTGGTTTTGAACGATTTGCAAGCGTCTTAGTAGAAAAGCTGGCATGCCGAGGTAGATTGAATTCGAGAAGTCAAGCCGCGAAAGTACCAGAGCTATCACCACCTTTATGAGAGCTGAATGAGTCAGCAAATGGGCAATTATCTTGATAAGCAGTGTTGCAGCTATATTACTAACATCACAAACATCACGTATGAGTTAACCAAACTGGAAGTATCAGGTGACTTGGAAGGATTAGGATCATGCTTTGAATCCATTGGTAATGGATTTTTTCAAAAAGGAGAGTGGCTGGGTAGTGTAGGAGGATACATTTTGAAGTTGCTATTAGCCCCTCTCCTGATCCTACTAATTGGAATTGCATGTGTGCACATTTTCTTGAGGTTTTGCAAAGACATTTTTATCACAGAAGTGGATGAATTGTGGGTAGAAGAAGCTTTCAGCAAAGAAAGGAAGGAAGCAAAAGAGATTCTATGTCAAGGTTGAAGAAATGTAAGGCGAGCTTAATGACACCCTGAAGGACCTAGGAGAGACTAAGCAGAAGAATCCAAAGTTGATGAATGATGTTTTGTAATAATGAATTTTGGTGATGATTAAAACCTCGGGGGGGGGTTGTGAGCTTCTATTCTCTGTGAAAAAAAGAACATCATGCATTGAGCTGACGCTAACAGATTTTATTTACTCTGTCTTCCATCTTGCCTCAATATCACACTATATCACGTGATAACTGCTGCTGATACCTATTCTAAATAAAGTTTGTCTAGTTTTCCCTCGAGTAAGCAGAAAGTGGTCTCCTAGATTTATCCTCTTTGGACTGAATCAAGGATTGTTTTCACTGTCCCAGGTTTTTGTTAAAACAATCTATTAGCTTAACTGTACAGATAAGAACAAAAGAATGGCTGAATCTCGATGTACTACTACCCTGAGAGAGTCCTCGAATGTATTCTGTAGTAAAATGTTTCTTTTTGTTTTTTTCCTATTGGTCCAAACTCTGAGAATCATGTATTCCCACAGACTGTATGAAAGACTTTGTTCAAACCCATATTTAAGAGTGTGGATTTTGCTAGCACTTCCCGACTTTGAATCAATGTTGGATTTCAATTAGAACTGTACTGAGTACTTTGTACTTATGAGTTATATGCTTTAGTGGTAAACTTGCTCATGACACTTTTTCTATGATTTGCATTAAAATTATTTATATAAAGCATTGAAACAATACTTTTTGTTTGTCATTCTTACAAGAATGTTCCAGCATTATTACATGGGTTCCCCTAATTTGAAAAGTGATGGTTCCAGTCGAGTAGCATCAAACTCTGTATCGGGACTACACTTGTCCTAGTCTTAGGAGCTGCCGCACAGGGAGTTTGAATTCGATACAGATTTGCATGCTGACATACTCAAATGACCCTTGATTGTATCCTAATTCTTATCACCCTGCTTTGATGCTTGGCTTGGCCTCCCTGAACAGAAATCTACTTCTACAATGAATGCTGATAAAAAATCATTGGCATATGGCTGCAGTCCTTCTTCCTGAGTCACTTCTTAGTGCAAGTTCTTCAGAGCAAACTCTTGATCTTATTCAACACATTGTTCACTTCTAACACTTCTCATCAAAGCTGTTCAGACAAATGTCCATCAGCACCTTCATCTTTAGTACCAACCAAACTCTCTTTATCACCTTTCGTCAGTCTGAGAGTCTTTCAAAGGAAGCATGCATGGACAGTCATCGTTTCTAATCTTTAGCACCTGGAATATACTCAATACTGACATTAGACTCCGCCAATTTGGTACTCAAAGTAATACGTCTTGTAGTAGATGAGGGAAAGTACACATTGGTCCCTCTAAAAATATAAACCAAGGGCTTGTGATCTGTAGGCAAAGATTGTACCCCAAATGTAACATTTGAATTTTTCTATCACCCAAGTACAAGAGAGCATTGCATTCAAGAGATTGTCTGAAAAGTGTCAGTGCTCTGTCCATCATCTCCTTGTGTTTGCTTTGTTCATCCTAAGTTGTTAGACGTGGGTCTCTTGCTCACTTTGGCACTGGATTCAAGCTAGCCTGGCTGATGAGGGGTATTTACCCGAACCCAGTACCAAGATGCTTGTTTCTGGTCCAGGGAAGACCTGGCTTGGCATTTTAGGCTGGACTGTTCCCATGAGGCACAAAGTCAAGACTGATTTGCATATGACTGGGTTTGAACTGGGGTGGCTAAGGGAGCTAAAGAACAATGATGGATTCAACCCAAATCTGTGACTGGGGGTGAGTGTCTGAAAAGTTTCAGCACTCTGTCCATTATCTCCTTGTGTTTGCTTTGTTCGCACTAAGTTGGCAAGTTATGCCCAGACCTGGGTCTCTTGCTCACTTTGCCACTGGATTCAAGCTAGCCTGGCTGATGAGGGATGTTACCCCGAAACCGGTCCCAGGATGCTTGTTTCCGGTCCAGGGAAGCCATCCCAGTGACCCCAGACGATTGAAGGTGATGGAGCAAGAATTTGCACGTAAAGCGCCTTGCTTGTATTCAAGAACCTCGAATAACATTAATAAAATGTAACCAGCATGTTTGTCTTACTAATTTCCTATTTATTCTGACATTTTGGGTATCCTAGTGATGCTTGCCTATGTGTTTATTAACCTTAATACGCTTGCCACTAAAATGGCCGCTGCTTGGCGGGGTTTTCTTCTGCGCATGCGTTGGTCACACTCACGTGACGTGACGTACTCGCAGTTATGGTGGGAATCTTTGCGCTTGCGCACTCGACTTAAGATGGCCGCTGTGTGTTCTCACATGCCGAAGCTTGCACTATCGCTTTCTGCATTTCTGTTAGTTTGCACCAATTTTAATGCTATAAGTTAGTATAAAGTAAGGGGAGTCATATAGGGATTCCTGGTATAGAGTGTATTCATTTATTTCTATGTTCTAAATTGTTTTTTCTTTACTTTTCATGTATCGTAATCCTTGGGCCTGGGAGGGATTCAAAACCCCATCTTAGAAGTCCCTACTGCGCATGTCATCCTGGCAGAGGGAAGAAAAACCTTGTACCAGTGGAACTCAGCCAGCTGGCAGCCACAGTCAAGATGCTCATGAGAAATGACCTGCGACCCAGCAGGACGAAGCTGAACTGTACCGCACTTGAAACATTTGTATATTAAATTGTACTGTCCATTGTCAGGAAAAGAGCACATACCCTGGGAACCCCAAATTCAATAGGCGGTCCCAAAAGATGCAAATTGGGACTTGTAGAAGTTTAGCCTGGTTGGTGTGTTGACCTGTCCTACTTGAGGACCAATCGAAATTGGGGATTCTTACACTTGCAACATTTGGGGGGTGGTACACTGACCCGAAAACAGTATAACTAGCCTAGGTTTAGCTAGAGAATTCGTCCGACTTGTCCGAATAGCTGACCTGTCACTGACCCAACGCACTCAATAGGTGAGTGATACAGAGAGCTGCGGAGCACTCTGTCCGTAATTTCCACAGACCCAAGCGGGGTTTTAAACCTTAAGTGCTGGCGGAGCACTTTGCTGGAAGAATTAGATAACCCAATCGGGGTTCTGACTGATAGCTGCAGAGAGGGTGTAGCGCAGGCGTTGCTACCAAACTGCGGTTGCTGGTCTTTCCTTGGTGGTCCTGTCCTGATCCTAATCTGGTTTTCCTGTCCTGTCCTGGGGTGTCCATTCTGCACCTGCTGGCCTACTGGCGACTGTCCTTCCTTGGCGTTTCTCCTGTCCGTAACTGACCCGTGGCCAGGGTTGGTCTTCACACCGTTCTAGGTAAATATAGTGCTGGGAAATCTATTCTGCATCTTTCATTCTTTTCCTTGCTTTAATAAAGACGTACTCTTGCATATTGATTTTCCATGCTTTCTTTGCACCGACAAATGAAAAGGTCATACATTATAGTTGTTATACTAGCATGTTCCAATTTTTCCCTATCCTTTAAGTATGTTCCTGCATATAGTTCATGAAATATAGGTGTTCCTTTTTCTTTACCTTCCTTTAACTAAATGAAGTGATTGCTCTGAAATATTAGCGTGTTCCATTTTTACCCTCCCTATAGTCACATGTTACTTTTCGAGTCTCCATAGACTGACTAAATTCTTGTACTGTGCCCCCTTTTGGAGGGTGTACATTTTAGCATGTTCCTTATTTTTCCCCGCCCTTTAGTCACTCCACGTCTGGCCTAAAATTCATGAAAAGTCTTACTAGCATGTTCCCTGTTCTTACCTTCCTTTAGAATTCTAAATGGTTGGCCTGATTTATTTCCTATATGGATACGTGCTCTTTATAATCTAAGTTATTAATAGTTTATTGGCTGTAAACCTAATGCTTAATGAAACTGACGAATTTTAGATAAAGGTTTTTAAACTTCCCGAGTTTGTGGTTATTATATGAGTGCAAATTGAGCAAATAAAGTATTTTGGTGTCTGCCTTTCTTTTACAGCTAGCTCCCTGATCCATTGTGGTCATTAGGTACCCGTAACAGTGGAATGGTAAGTCGTGTACACTGGAAATAAAATATGAAGGAACAAGGGTTGCTGATAGTAGAGTGCAAGGTTACCTGATTAATAAAAATAGTGAATTGAAATTTATGGGCCCAATGTGAATATGGTAAAATTATAGTCGGGTGACCTGCGCGCTCTATCAGTAATTTTCTGGTAGCAGAGGTATGGTTAGGGACTAGTTAAAGATAGGTAGGACTAGTTAGGTAGGTAGGTTATTTGCTGCTAATTGTGAAAATTTTGCTGCTAATTGATCGAATGTACAATTGATGTTTTATTGCTGTAAAAATTATGAAATGTTTTAAATTGCTTTTCTTGCTGCTATATTGATATATGTTCTAGCAAATTTCGTTAGTGATTGTTACATGTTTGTCTGGAATCCCCGGGGGCAGAATAACGGGTGGTGAGGAGAATCCATCGCGCAGTGAGGTTAGTGGCTCGAGGAAAATTGGTGCAGGTTAGGCAGAACTGGAAGCACTAATTAGGGTTATTTCTGTATAAATCTATGAATAAATGGTAGCAAAGAGTTCGCTGGCAAAACTTCTATTGTGATATAACCTAGTAAGGGTCACACGGAAGGAGTAGCAGGTTCGTCTAAGCTTGATTGATAGCAAAGGAGTTCACTAGTGAAACTTTTGGCTTAGTATATATATCCCAAAGTGGATGAGTCGAAGGAGTAGCAGGTTCACTAATGCTTGTGTGAAGAGTAGGCAGAAGGGATCTACTCGTAGTATTTGAAAAGTAAATAAAAGAAGTTTACTTGCAGTGAAGCAAATCTTTCCTTTCTAGACACTCGAGTACAGTGGCGAATGTGTTTTTGTTGTAAATTTAACTAAGCACTTGCACTTTAAAAGGTAGATTTCGAAGTGTTTCGTACCTTGTGAAGGAGTATTCAGTTGCGGAGCTGCGCTGACGTCATTCAGTGCCGCGCTGGTATTGGTCGAGACAGCGGGCGTGTAGCTGAGGCGGAATTGTAAGGGAGGGGTGAGCACAGGCGCGTGAGAACTCGTTTACGAGAAACGCCGCGCACCCATTGGTTGAATTATTTTGAAATCGCGCAATTGATTGGTTTGAGAAAAATTGAAAGACGTGTTAGCATTGGAAGAAAATAGCAAACAGAAGAACGCATTTGCGCACGATCTAGGATTGCAAAGTTTACGTGGTATCCAGAATTTTTACCTGATCCGAAATACTTAGGGTTCGCTAAAGAACAGATGCTAAAAGGCAGACCTTATAATATGTACGGAAGCAAGAGAAAATTGACTTTAGTAGACAAAGTTAAAAATTATTTCAAGAAGGATAAGCTCATCAAAACTAGAGAAGGAATAGTTATTCCACCACCTAATACTCCCGCATCATTCATGTTATTTGACAAAGGGTATCACACCTGTGTATGGTTGGAAAATTGGGTGGAATATACTAAAAATGAAGGAATTTTGGCATTTCCATTAGATGGTACCTTTAATAGCCGGATTCTGTTCAATTTGAGAACTCGAATGAATGATTTACATCCCAGACCCAGACTAACGCAATATGAGGCCTTAGAAGAATGGTAGATAGAGGCTTTTGAACGAGATAGACCTAGAATTGGCAAGGGAATAAGTAAATGGTACCCGAAAATGCATGGAGAAGCCAAAGAGAAAAAAATGAAGCAGTGGAGACAGAACATGATAACAGAAGGACTGTACCCTGTAATTGCCCTAGAAGCCCCAATGGGAGAGAAAAGGACAGAGAAAACGAAACATTTGATGACCAGTGGGGATTCAGATGATGAATATTTGGAGGAATTGTTAATCAAGAATCCACCTCCTTATAATGAAGGACCCCGATCCTCAAGTGTAGGGGATGCTTGCCTAAGACCAGGAGGGATCAAGACCAGTAAGTGTAAGAGACGGCTGTCAAATACCTCCTTATAAGGAGGAGCCGAGACCTTTAAGCACAGGGAATCCATTCCTGAACCTAATTATGGTGAGGGACCAAGTATGACGCATCCAACTGCCCCGACTTATGCCCCAACCCTGACTCCGCAAATAGTGCATGAAACAAGCCTGGAAAGAGTACTGCAGGAGAGAGAGCGAGAGGCTATAGCTGAACAGAGAACAGAATTAATACAGAAAATTTCCCAACTAAATACAAGTCCTGAAGCCTTGACAATCCCAGTAACTATTGGACCAGTTGTTCCTTTGTACGGGGATAAGCAGAATAACCCAAAACCTCCAATTATTACCCCAGCTGTAGTGTAGCCGAGAAAAGAACCCCTAATTGTAGATGACCAGGCAAGTGAATGCGAATCTGTGATTTCCTTGATGGATTTACCGATAAGGGAACCAGAAAGGGGTTCACGGAGAAAGAACACTCCTTTCAATTCAGGAGAAGTGCAGATTGAGTCAGCTTCTGGTACTAGAAGTGCCACCGTAGTGACTCCTGAAGAAATCGAGAGATGGAGTCGAGAATTAGAGAAACCAAATCCTCAGTCGAAACCATTAGATATTTACAAATTAAGAATAGAATTGGAAGAACTGATGGCTGCAAATGTGGGGTTAGACAGACTAAATACTTTTTCCGAGGAAGAATTGCTGTTTATCTGCAAGAGTATCACCCGTAATACCAGAGTGTTCCATGAGAAATTAATGGACACCGCGGCTAGTATGGGAATAGATATTGGGAAATCTAAAGTGTTGCAAAAACCCTACAGAGCAGAGTTCTCAGACAAAGATTTGGAAAACATGAATGTGTCAGGGAAAAAGGTACAGATCAGAGAATTGTTGAACCTGTTGCAAAAATGGGGAGAAAGTGGAAAGCCAGATGGGCTAAGAAAAAGGGGGAGATTAGATCAAAACAGATGGCTTCCGAGTATGTCTTAAAAGAAGCAGACAAGGCAGAAAAATTATATCCTATGCGAGAAGTACCTGGTGGAAAATATGAGCATGTTCCATGGTCCCAACAGGATATTGTGTCCTTTACCAATGACTTCCCGAAATTACGAAAAAAACCTGTAGATTGGTACAGACAGGTGGAAAGGTTTGTGAAGGTACAAAAATGCCTTTGGAAAAATTTGGATGGTTTCTTTGACATTGTAGTTCCCGTAGAATTGTGGACGGAATGCAAAATTGCTATTGATTGGCCTAGTGAGGAATTCCTGAGGGACCCTAACACAGGGGCTCCTTCACCCGAGGTAATGAAAAAGTACAACCAGGTAATGTTGCATCTCAAGGGAAAAGTGCCTGCAAAGGAAACTGGTTGGACCCGAATAGATAGAACTACCCAGAATAGAGATGAAACTGTGCATTCCTATTATGAACGACTGTTACAGGTGTTCAAAACGTACAGTGGTCTAGACAACATCGAGATGAAGGACATGACCCACTTTATTTATAGATTTGTGCTAGGGTTGAGACCTGAGATTTCACAATGGATCAAAGACAATAAAATCTGTTGGCAGTCTAAACCAATTGATGAGGTCCTAAAGTATGCCAAATATTGTGAGGATGAAATGGCAGACAAACGAAAGGCATTGAAGGAAAGGTCATGTGGGCACAGGTAAAATTGGCAGAACAACAGGAACAACAGTTAAGTAAATTAACCAGTAATTAGAATCAAGGCCCCAGGGGTGGGGGTAAGCCCAGAGTAAAAATGAGCAGAGAAGAGTCCAAAAAGAAGTTCCCCTGTCACGGGTGCAGACAGATAGGGCTCTGGAGAGACAAGTGTCCACATGTACAGAATGGTAACGTCCAAATAACTGATTTAAATCCACAGACGCAGAATGAGAAACCACGAAAGACCCAGCAACAGGTAAAACAGAATCAGTTGCCTCATGCACCTAGACAAAATTTTAGGAGCAAAGCACAGCAGGGTGAAGACACCGAAGTGTGGGAAGTAAGGGAAAATAAGAATGTAGCAACCTCACAATTTCTGTCAAATGACACGTTTCTATGTGATGACACCTACTGACGGTGCCTGAGGGGGGAGGACGAGGAGTGCGTGCTTGGCACCTCCTTGCCGGTAGACCAGTCAGGGCCATACATTGAAGGAAAGGTTGAAGGAAATGACGTCACCTTTCTGTTGGACACTGGTGCTACCCGTTCTACTGTAAGAACAGTAGATGTTCCAAACCTTCCCCTCTCGGGAGAAGCGATCCAAGTAGTGGGCGTTTCTAATCAGCTAATTAGTACCCCAGTTACAAAACCTATGGAAATTAAAATTGGAAATGTTAAAGAAATGCATAGATTTGTTGTCTGTGACTCCAGTCCTGTAAACCTGTTAGGACGAGATTTGCTGTGCAAAATGAACTGTACTATCTTTTGCACACCAAATGGCGTCAAAATTCAAACCCCAGACGAAGATGGAATTTACAAATTAATGTTAGCACGACCAGACTCTGAAATTAAAAGACTGACAATGCAAGACTTGCCTGAAGAGCTCCAAGGAACAGTGAAGCCAGAAGTATGGGATTTTACTGGAAAAGATGTAGGATTAATGGAAAATGTTGACCCAATTAAAATAGCCATAAAGGAAAATGCAGTATACCCAAATATTAAACAGTACAAAATGAGTGCAGAAGTAAAAGCAGGAGTTGCCATTGAAATAAAAAGATTGTTAGAAGCAAACATCATACAAGAAGTAATGAGCAGCCCATGTAATTCGCCAATAATTGGAATCAAGAAACCTAGTGGAAAGTACAGGGTAGTACAGGACCTGCGCAAGGTTAACAAAATTGTGGTCCCTTGTTGTCCTGTCGTGCCAAACCCTGCAGTGATTCTATACCAAATTCCATGGAATGCTGGATGGTTTACCGTCATTGACTTATGTCATGCATTCTTTTCAATCCCATTTCATCCAGACAGCAAATTTATTTTCTCATTTGAATTCGACAGTCACGTGTACATCCGGAATCGCGTCCCTCAGGGGTATACAGAAAGCCCCTCAATCTTTAATCAGATTCTGAAAAAGTGCATTGAGACCCTAATTTTGCCCGGAAAATCAGTTTTAGTGCAATACATAGACTACCTCTTGGTGGCGTCGAAAAGTCGAAAAGACTGTGTGACTGACACAATTGCCTTGCTGAACCATTTAGGTGAAGGGGGGGCATAAAGTATCACCCGAAAAACTGCAATTCTGTACCACATCAGTAAAATATCTGGGGCACCAGATAGAGAGCGGTATCAGAAAAGTCACCTCAGAAAGAATCAGGATAATTCGAAACATATAATTACCAAATACCCAGAAGGAAATTAGAATGTTCCTTGGAGTTGTAGGGTACTGCAGGCAGTGGATTGTGGGATTTGCAGTCCTAGCAAAACCATTAATAAAAATGACAAAGAAAGGAGCAAGTGACCCTGTAGATTGGGATGACGAAAGCATAACAGCTTTTACAAAATTACGAGACTGTCTCTGTACTGCTCCTGCCTTAGGAATGCCCGAGATAATTGTGCACTCTCAGTCCTGACCCAAATTCATGGTTTGACCCGACGTCCAGTGGCATACTTTTCTTCCACATTGGACCCAGTAGCAGCTGGATTACCTGGATGTCTGAAAGCTGTGGCTGCAACCTGCATGAGTCTTGAACAGAGTGAGTCCATTGTGATGGGACATCCAGTAACTGTGTATGTTCCACATTCTGTTGTAATCTTACTGACAAGGACGAAAACCCAGTACCTCACACCTAGTCGGCTGACTAAGTACGAGAGAATCCTTGTAGGTGCAGGAAATGTAACCATCGAACGATGTAACATTTTGAATCCAGCTACCTTACTGCCCAGCTCATTTGCAGAGGGAGTGAGGGAGGAATTTGCACATAATTGCATTGATTTGACTCAGTTCAGTACCAAACCACGCCCGGACATCAAAGAGAGCCCTTTGTATAGTGAAGATTATGAGCTGTTTGTAGACGGCTCATGCATGAGACATGAGGACGGAGGCCTGAGCGCTGCCTACTCAGTGTGCACTCTAGAGCGTCCAGTGGAAGCATCTTATTGGTATGGAGTCAAGTCTGCACAAATAGCCGAATTAATTGCATTGACAAAAGCTTGTAAATTTTGGAGAAATTTGAGAATAACCATATATATTGATAGCCAGTATGGTTATGGGGTTGTGCATGACTTTGGCCAATTGTGGCTACAGAGGGAGTTCCTGACTTCTTCAGGCAACCCTATCCGAAATGGAAAATACGTGCAGGATTTACTGGAAGCAATCCAGTTACCAAAAGAATTGTCTGTGGTCAAGTGTGCTGCTCACAAATCTGGCAATGACGATGTGACAGCAGGTAATTGTTATGCTGACCAGTTAGCCAAACATTGTGCAAAATACAAAATGGCAATCAATATAAAGGTTGGGGGAAACGGAAGCAGCTGCCAACTTTTGATGCTAGAGGGAGTGAATACATGGGAGGAAGTGAGAGACTTACAGGAAGCAGCAGACCCACAGGAGAGGCAAAGATGGAGAAACTTTGGTTGTCGTAGGAGGAATGCAGATGGTGTCATTGTATACCTTGATGATATGCCTGTGTTGCCAGACTGTATGCTTGCTCCTATGGCTAGGCTGATCCATGGAGACACCCATGTAGGCAGAGATGCGATGATTCGCATGTTCTGCCAAACATGGTTCAATTCAAAATTCAGAAGCGTAGCAGAAGCACTCTGTTTGACCTGCCAACAATTTAACCCTGGAAAGAAAATCATAGTATTACCAGGAAAAATTGGAAAGGCAGGAGGCCCTTTTATTAGATTACAACTTGACTTCATTCAGTTGCCCCCTTGTCGAGGAATGAAATACCTACTTGTCATTGCCTGTTTTCAAAATGGGTGGAAGCTTTCCCTGCACGAAGAAAAGACAGCATCACAGTAGCAAAATTGTTACTTAGGGAACTAATACCTCGTTACGGTTTCCCAGTCTTAATTGAATCTGACAGAGGAAGTCATTTCCAGAATGAAATAATAAAACAGATTTGTGAAGCATTCAAAACCACGCAACATCTGCACTGTGCATATCGTTCAAAGGCTTCTGGAGTGGTAGAACAGATAAATGGCACAATCAAGTCAAGATTGGGAAAGATGTGTGAATACACTCAACTGGAATGTCCAGATGCTCTGCCTCTAGTGCTGATGGGACTCAGAAGTATTCCAGATCGGAACACGGGCTTGAGTCCCCATGAAATCCTGATGGGAAGAGCAATGCGGCAAGCATGGGTGCCAGGATACAAATTAATAAGCATATCTGATGATTTGGTACTGGAATACTGTAAAGAGCTGGCTGACCAAGTGCGTTCTATCTCTCGCCAGGTTGGGGGAGAAGACGTCGCCAGGCCAACGACTCCAGCACATAACCTGAATCCAGGTGACTGGGTCACAATAAAGAAGCACACTCGGAAAAGTTGCCTTGAACCCAGCTGGGGAAAGCCACGACAGGTGATCCTGGTAACCACCACAGCTGTAAAGTGTGCAGGAGTACCTCACTGGATCCATGCCAGCCACATGAAGAAAGTGACTGAACCAGACCTAACTGAAGCTGAAGGTTGCGTGGCTGAAGGATCCCAAGACATCGGTCCTGAAGTAGCTGAAGAACAACCGAGCTACAGTCAAGAAGATTGGATTCCATTTATCGATCTAACAATCGACCCTATACGAACTAGGAGTCAAGCTCAACTAGATAGACAGTGGGATAGTGAGGACGAGACAGGTGAAGAAGAAGCTACTCAGATCATCGAAATCCATGTAAAATCTGATTCTGAGGAGGACCAGGTAGGGAGAGAACAGGTAATTGGCACTCCTCCAAGAACACCTGCACCAGAAAAGGGACAGATAGAAATTAGGGCGGAAGTTCATGCGGAAGAAAATCAAGAGTTCGAGGAGCTTGAACAGGAACAGGTAGGGTTAGACAATTGTGTTCAGGAAGAAGAGACCGAAACAGATTAAAGCCAAGCTCAGCAAACACCTGAACAAGGCCAGTTTAGGGACCAGGTAGAAGAAACAGATGAAAGACCTAGACCAAGTCAGTTAGGGAACAATACAGGAGATGAACTTGATTCAATTGGGCCACAACTGAACGAAAGCAAAAGAGTGTTTGGAAAAGGCCAAGACACAGTGCCAGTTAAAAGACTCAGAAAAGGTGACTCAGTTCCTCGATTTGTAAAAAGGCTGAGATTGCGTTTGAAGACAATAAACGAAGAGCCTAACCAAATAAATGAGGTTTCGAGTCAAACTGACCCAGTGGTGACAAAGCAAAGGAGAAGATGTGCTCGCATTAAAAAGCTGAATAACAAGTATTCGAGCCCTGAATGGACTTGCTATGTACTGGAAGAATTTTAGAATCTGGAAATAAGTGACGCCAGTACTGAAAGTGACGGAGAATTGATTGCTGAACAGAGCGAAGACGAAGCAGAACCACCTTGAAAAGGTTACTCGAATAAGCAAATTGTGCAGAGTTACAAACAGGGGTTGAAGCTTGTTTAGAGCCGAAATTGCTGATTCTTCTGAGAATGGGAGACCGAGACGAAGTTGTTGTAAAACATGCTTCCAAGTATGTTTATGTAGTGTAGCAATAGTACTGATCCTTTGGATAGGACTAACAATAACCCTTCCTTCTTCTATGATGAGCAAAAACCCAAGTTTATACCCAAATAATAATCTACCTGACGACACTGTAGAATCACACACTAGAATTACACCACGAAGAGTAGACACATTGGACAAACCACTTAGCCTGAAACGGGGACAATTACATTTAGAAGCACCAGATGAGGAAGAATTACACTTTAACAAAATAAAGAACAAGACTCATTTAAATGTTTTCGCAAACCTGTTATTGCATTACGTAGAAACTATGGAAATAGTCGACTGTTATGTCTGCATGAAGCTACCTACTTCTGTGGCCGAAGGCGTGACTTATCATCACCTGCCCTTAACCTATGGAATTTCCTGTAGTATACTTGTTAGGGGTGCTACTGGTCGTCTTGCGTAATCCTGTGTTATTTAGATTCAGTAAATTTACAGTGAATCTCAAAGTTCAATTTATTGTTAGTGAGAAACACTGGAATTGTTATTGGAGTATAATTTCCTATTTAAGTCAATGTAAATAGCAGTCTTTTGAAATTGCATTTGACAATGCTTGTTGATTGTTAGTCCATGTGAAATGATCTCCGAGTTAAACTTGTTAGATTGTGCGCTCTTTATGAGAGAGGCTCGCGTTAGCTCTCGTGACTGGAGTCTACTTTGAAAGGGGCTCGCGCTAGCTCTCGTGACTGAGTCTGTAAATAGCTTCTCCTGCCAACGGCTCGGCGCTTCGTCTCTCGTTGTTGCCTTGACGAGCGCTTCTGTTCCTGAGCTTAAAGAGTCTCGTGAAAACCATCGAAAATCCTCCTCACTTTGAAAACCCGAGCCCCCTTTTTTCCAAGCACATTAATTTCCAGTCCCTAGTCGTGCCCTTTTAAAACAGCTGACAATTTCAGCACATTCTCGGACTTCGCTGGAAGACGAAGTTCCGAGGTTTTCTTCCATAGCAACTGGAAGATCGGATATCATAATCTCCTCACTGGAAAGGCAGTTGGAGTCTCCTGATCGCCGCGTAGCAGCATGAGGAAGGACAGTAAGATTAATTATTTCTACTGCAATTGAACTAAAGAGCTAATAGCACCCCAAGAGAAACAACAGTTTATATTGAACTAAGAGCCTTTAAAGTATTTAAGAAAAAGGCTAATAGACTTGACTGCAAGAGATTGAAACAAGCCTTGGCTAAGGCAAAAGAACATTTGTGATTTTACCTGTAATGTATACAGATTTGTGTAAATAGGAAACTTGAAATTGACTCAGAATTTTAAGGTTAATTTTCAAGAAAGTTAAATGGGAAATTACTAAATTAACTACAGTTAATTAGGAGTAGGTTGTTGTTATTTTATTATCTTCCTACTGCAGATTTCCTTTGAATTGAAGAATTGCAGAAGTCTCAGGTATGACCTATTGCATGAAAGAAACAAGTTAAGTTTACTTAACCCTATTAACTTACTAACTCATCTTTTTGGTAATGTTTATCTGACTTGTTATATTCATTTAAAGGTGTCTAGAGATTGAGACAGTGCAATTTCAGCTTCAGATTAAGTGTGAACAAGGGCCACAAAAATCTATGGTCAGTAAACTGGAATGTTTAATCATTTTCTGAGGTTAAGAAGCTTTTGACAGCTGAATAATTATTTGTAAACATTGTACTACAGAATTGCGTGGAACCAGTGTTGCGCATCTTTTAAGAAAAGTCAACGGCCTGGAACACTTCCTTGAAAGACAACAGCAAAAGCCAGTGTTTGTTTAAATGTTGTTAGTCTCTCTCTCCACTTCCCCTTTCCCTTAGGGAAAAGTTGACTCAGTCAGAGTAGTATTCCTGATTGTGTTGGTTGATCTTTGAGGGAGTTGGGAGTTTGCAGCTTCAAGAGGAAACGTCAGAAGTGACTCACAGGACTTCTTCAACAGTAGACGAAGCCTTTAACTTTTAAAAAAAAAAATCGTTTCCTCTTGAGTTAGTAAACTCACCACCCTCATGGATGTTTCTCAGTTGACACAGTTAGTGCAGAAAATGAATGTGGAAATGGAGAATTTGCGATTGGAGAATCAATCGCTTCGTCAGGAGTTAGATGAAACTAGAGCGGGGTTTTCTGTTTGGAGGGATCCTACAAAAGAAAGAAAACCAGTTTTAGCGCCAACCAGGTTTGGTAATGATGCCCATCAGTCATGTTCCCCAGGTGATCAGTCAGGAAGTCAACCAGTCCAAGTCACGGTAGTTACCCCAGCTCCTGTTCCATTGGCAAATCCTGAAAGATTTTCCGGAGATAGTAGTAGATATGCTACTTTTCTTAGTCAATGTCAGTTGCATTTCATGTGTAAACCCCAGATTTTTTCTTCTGACACAGCTAAGGTAGCTTTTATAATTTCATATCTTGGGGGAGTGGCTGCAAATTGGGCAATGCCTTTAGTAGATAATAATGACCCCTTGCTTCATAATTTGCAAAATTTTAAAATAGCCATGTCCAAATTATTTGCGAAGCATACCTTAGTTCAGGCTTCAGATAATGAGTTACTTAGTCTCCGTCAAGGGACAAAGGATCTCATTTCATACGTAACTACATTCAATAGACTTTTGACCGAGACACATTGGCCTGAGGAGAAAAGAATTTCTTTGTTTTATAGAGGTCTTAAGGATGACTTGAAAGATTCTCTAGCACATATTGTTAATCTGCCTGAGGATTTTAAAGAATTTCAGGATCTAGTGGTTAAGCTTGATCACAGGTTAGGTGAACGTAAAAATGAGAAAACGAGGAGTGATTTTAGAAGTTCACAATTTAGAGTTGAGAAAAAGGAGTCTGAAGTTAAGAATTCTTTGGTTGAACCAGTTCAATTGGGAGGAATTAAGGGACCCTTAACCCCTGAGGAAAAAGAACGAAGACGTAAGGGTAACTTGTGTTTATACTGTGGCAAGCCTGGGCACTTTGCTAAGGATTGTACAGTTAAACCTGCTAAAAAGAAGGCCCTAGTGATTGAGACCCTTTCGTCTACTCCGTCGGAAAACTAGGATTCTCGAGGAAAGCCGAGATCGTTTCTTCGAGTAAATCTTCTTCTAAGATCTCTCAATTTGTCACAAATGTAACTACACATATTCCTAAACATTTTACAATTCGGATGGTTTTTATTTTAACTACACTACAAAGACATAGTTTTCCTGTACTTTTGGATTCAGGGGCCACAGGGAATTTTTTCGATACAGAGTTTGCTCATAAATTAAATTTGAAATTTGTTGCCAAGAAGGAACCGGAGCCTGTGAGAGCTGTAGATGGTTCAGTTTTATCTTCTGGGTTGATTCGATTTAACACGGAACCATTGACCATAGTGGCTGACAATGGACATACTGAAAAGGTGGTTTTTGATCTTATTGATGCACCAACTTTTGGAGTAATTTTGGGTATTCCTTGGTTGGAGTTACATAATCCAAGAATTGATTGGATTAAAAGAACTGTTACCTTAGAATCTTCTTTTTGTAAATTGCATTGCTATCAAGAGACCAGAGATCCGGTAATGCCTCTTTTTTGCGCTACTTTGAATTCTGAAATTAATAGGCTTCCTGTTGAGTATCAGAATTTTTGGAAAGTTTTTGATCCGGTTGAAGCAACTAAATTACCACCTCATAGAGTCTATGATTGTAGAATAGATTTAGTTCCTGGAGCTGTTCTACCTTGCAGTAGAATTTACGCTTTAACGGAACCTGAAAATGATTATCTGAGGAAGTATTTGGATGAGCTTTTAGAACTTGGATTCATCCGTCACTCTACTTCACCAGTCTCGTCTCCACTCTTCTTCGTTGCGAAGAAGTCAGGTGATTTGAGAGCTTGTATTGATTATAGAGCAGTAAATAAAGCGACAATTAAAAATAGATATCCGTTACCTTTAATTCCTGTACTTCTTAATCAAATTAAAGGTTCCAGTATTTATACCAAACTAGATCTTAGAGGAGCATATCATTTGATTCGAGTTAAGGAAGGTGATGAGTAGAAGACCGCTTTTCGCACGAAATTCGGTCTTTTTGAATATACTGTTATGCCGTTTGGTCTTTGTAATGCTCCGGCAACCTTTCAATATTTTATCAATGAGGTCTTGCATGATTTGTTAGATGTCTGTTGCATAGTTTATATTGATGACATCTTAATTTACTCTAAGAATACTGAAGAGCATGTGCAGCATGTTCAATCAGTTTTACAGAGGCTGAGGGATCACTCATTATTTGCAAAATTAGAAAAATGTGTTTTTAAGGTCACCAAGGTAGAATTTCTTGGCTATTGCTTGTCACCTGAGGGAATCCACATGGATCCTAAGAAAGCAGAAGCAATTTTAACCTGGCCAATTCCTGTTTCAGTAAAAGACACACAAAGAATTCTTGGATTTGCCAATTTTTATAGACGATTCATTTCCAAATTTTCTGAAATCGTTACTCCCATTACTCAGTTGTTAAAGAAGGGGAAAGCCTTCTCTTGGACTGAGGAAGCTGATCAAGCTTTTTCTTTATTGAAAAAGGCATTTACCTCTGCTCCAATTTTGGTTCATCCCGATCCTGATAGGCCATTTTTTGTAGAAGCTGATGCTTCGCAGACAGCTATTGGTGGAGTGTTGCTTCAAAAAGATTCAGTTACTGGTCATTTACATCCGATCGCTTTCTTTTCTAGAAAACTATTGTTAGCTGAGCAGAATTATACAATTGCGGAACGGGAACTTTTCGCTATTAAAGATGTGTTTCAGGAATGGAGACATCATCTTTTGGGGGCAAAACATACTATCACTGTATATTCTGATCATAAAAATTTACAATTTTATTCCACTGTAAAGGCTTTCACTCCCAGACAGATGAGATGGTTACAGTTTTTTAGTGAATTTGACTTCTTAATTACGTACCGGCCTGGAAATAAGCAGTTGTTATCAGACACACTTTCACGATTAGTTTGTGACATTTTTTTTAATTTGGTTAAAGAACCGCCAAGTATTCTGCCCAAGGAGAAAATAGCTGCTGAGATTCATTCTGAAAGTTTCTTAGACTCTATTAAGAAAGAATTAAAGACTTATAATATTCATGAGTGGTTATCTAAGAAAGGGAATTCTATCAGAGAGGGTCTTTTCTATCACAATAATAAATTGTTTATTCCAACAAAATATTTACAAGATAAGGTAATGCAATGGAATCATGATTTGGCCATTGCTGCACATCCTGGGGTTAATATAACTTTGGATTTATGTCAGCGTTATTTTTGGTGGGAAAAAATGATTCCTGCAATTCAGCAATTTGTGAAAGCTTGTCCAGTTTGTTCACGACAAAAAAGCCTTACATGCAGCTCCAATGGGTTTACTTCATCCAATGACAATTCCTCCTCAACCTTGGCACACAATCAGTCTAGATTTTATTACTGATCTTCCAAAATCTAATGGTTATACTACGGTTCTAGTAGTGGTAGATTTGTTATTTAAGATGGGACATTTTATTCCTTTGCACAAAATTCCAACTGCAGCAGAATTTAGTACTGTGTTTTTATCAAATATTGTAAAACTTCATGGTCTTCCCTCAAAGATAATTTCAGATAGGGGTCCTCAATTTATATCAAAATTTTGGTCACAGCTTAGTAAACAACTTGGAATTGAGTTAGCTTTATCTTCTTCTTTTTACCCGCAGACAGATGGGCAAACTGAAAAGGTTAATCAGCATGTAGAACAGGGTTTACGATGTTTGTTAACAACTTCTTTTAGTCATTGGGATGAAGTTTTGCCTTGGGCCGAATTTTCTTATAATAACACCACACATTCGGCCTTGGGTTGTTCTCCCTTTTATTTTCTCACAGGTCAACATCCAAGATCGCTTCCTATTCTCTTACCTGAAGAACAACAGTTCATACCTGCAGTTACAGACAGGCTGACATCATTGATGGATATTCAGGAAAAGGCTAGAAAACAGTGGATTAAAAGTAAGATAACTATGAAAAGAACAGCTGATTCTCATCGTAAACCTTCTCCTTTGTACAAGGAAGGTCAGTTAGTTTGGCTGTCTACAAGAAACATTCAGTTAGAGGGTTCTAGAAAGTTGAAACCTAGGTATTTAGGACCTTTTCAAATTGAGAAAATTCTTAATCCTGTGTCATTAAAATTAGTTTTGCCTGAAGAGTACGCCATTCATGTATCCCTTTTGAAACCTTTTGAACCTACTACTCGACCTGATAATCCACCACCGCCAGTGGTTATTGGAGATCATGTTGAATATGAGGTTAAATCTATTTTAGATTCAAAGAGAGTTTGGGGTACCTTGTTTTATTTGGTTGATTGGAAGGGTTATGATCCTTCTGAGCGATCTTGGGAACCGGAAAAGAATGTTCATGCCCCTAGACTTGTTAGGTCTTTTCATGCCTTACATCCTGACAAACCTCGACCTGTGAGACGACCTTTGGGAGGAGGAACTGTTTGGGGTGCTACTGGTCATCTTGCGTAATCCTGTGGTATTTAGATTCAGTAAATTTCCAGTGAATCTCAAAGTTCAATGTATTGTTAGTGAGAAACACTGGAATTGTTATTGGAGTATAATTTCCTATTTAAGTCAATGTAAATAGCAGTCTTTTGAAATTGCATTTGACAATGCTTGTTGATTGTTAGTCCATGTGAAATGATCTCCGAGTTAAACTTGTTAGATTGTGCGCTCTTTATGAGAGAGGCTCGCGCTAGCTCTCGTGACTGGAGTCTACTTTGAAAGGGGCTCGCGCTAGCTTTCATGACTGAGTCTATAAATAGCTTCTCCTGCCAACGGCTCGGCGCTTCGTCTCTCGTTGCTGCCTTGACGAGCGCTTCTGTTCCTGAGCTTAAAGAGTCTCGTGAAAACCATCGAAAATCCTCCTCACTTTGAAAACCCGAGCCCCCTTTTTTACAAGCACATTAATTTCCAGTCCCTAGTCGTGCCCTTTTAAAACAGCTGACAATTTCAGCAGATTCTCGGACTTCGCTGGAAGACGAAGTTCCGAGGTTTTCTTCCGTAGCAACTGGAAGATCGGATATCATACTCTCCTCACTGGAAAGGCAGTTGGAGTCTCCTGATCGCCGCGTAGCAGCATGAGGAAGGACAGTAAGATTAATTATTTCTACTGCAATAGAACTGAAGACCTAATAGCGCCCCAAGAGAAACAACAGTTTATATTGAACTAAGAGCCTTTAAAGTATTTAAGAAAAAGGCTAATAGACTTGACTGCAAGAGATTGAAACAAGCCTTGGCTAAGGCAAAAGAACATTTGTGATTTTACCTGTAATGTATATAGATTTGTGTAAATAGGAAACTTGAAATTCACTCAGAATTTTAAGGTTAATTTTCAAGAAAGTTAAATGGGAAATTACTAAATTAACTACAGTTAATTAGGAGTAGGTTGTTGTTATTTTATTATCTTCCTACTGCAGATTTCCTTTGAATTGAAGAATTGCAGAAGTCTCAGGTATGACCTATTGCATGAAAGAAACAAGTTAAGTTTACTTAACCCTATTAACTTACTAACTCATCTTTTTGGTAATGTTTATCTGACTTGTTATATTCATTTAAAGGTGTCTAAAGATTGAGACAATGCAATTTCAGCTTCACATTAAGTGTGAACAAGGGCCACAAAAATCTATGGTCAGTAAACTGGAATGTTTAATCATTTTCTGAGGTTAAGAAGCTTTTGACAGCTGAATAATTATTTGTAAACATTGTACTACAGAATTGCGTGGAACCAGTGTTGCGCATCTTTTAAGAAAAGTCAACGGCCTGGAACACTTCCTTGAGAGACAACAGCAAAAGCCAGTGTTTGTTTAAATGTTGTTAGTCTCTCTCTCCACTTCCCCTTTCCCTTAGGGAAAAGTTGACTCAGTCAGAGTAGTATTCCTGATTGTGTTGGTTGATCCTTGAGGGAGTTGGGAGTTTGCAGCTTCAAGAGGAAACGTCAGAAGTGACTCACAGGACTTCTTCAACATGAGGTTAAATCTATTTTAGATTCAAAGAGAGTTCGGGGTACCTTGTTTTATTTGGTTGATTGGAAGGGTTATGATCCTTCTGAGCGATCTTGGGAACCGGAAAAGAATGTTCATGCCCCTAGACTTGTTAGGTCTTTTCATGCCTTACATCCTGACAAACCTCGAAACTAGCTTATTTTACAAAAGAGGACCTTTGCAGTATTACTATTCAAACTCTGATGTGACGTTTTCTGAACTTCCGGTTCGAAGAAACTTGAACCCTGTACATACGACTAGAGATGTAGCTAAGTACATGAGTGATTATTTTCTAACTGTAGGAAAAATGAATATAGATGATGCACACAAAAATAACCTGACCTGTTCTTTACATGAAAAGGAAAAAGAATTCCTGGACATGGTAGAGAAGAGAAGAGAGAGTTTCCAAAAGAAAGCCAAAGACGAGAACCATAAAGTTCCTAAATGGGCAGAGAGTATAGGGAGCACCCCAAATGGTGGAGCTAATGCTGCGATGCTTCTGGATTTCGAAAAGAAGGGGAAACTCTGTCTTAAAAGGGAAATGACTAGTTATTATAACAATATTTTCATTGGTTCCAGTGAATGCGAACATAATTACAAGGTAATTGGAGGTTGGGGTTTCAAAGATGGGACAGAGCCTGTGTTTCCTGGAATTTATTTTATTTGTGGGAACAAGGCTTACTTCAAATTGCCCGACCATTGGTACGGGAGTTGATATTTTGGTATTGTCTTCCCAAAGATATACCATGTGGGGAAAATCACTGGAAGCAATGAAGAAACTAACCAATTAGTACGCACTAAAAGAGAAAGTGCTGGTAAAATTGTGGGAGATATTTTTTGCGCAATAATACCTGCAGTGGGAGTGGTTCTGAACTCACACAAAATTTGCAAATTGTCAACAGTAGTAGATCGGTTATCTACTGACACTGCTGGAGGTTTCCTGATGGTCAATACCGAAATGGTTGCGGTCAGATCAATGGTTTTACAGAACAGACTTGCCCTTGATACTCTATTGGCAAAAGAGGGCGGAGTCTGCAGAATGTTGAAAGCGCAACATTGTTGCACTTACATACCTGATAAAAGTGTGGAAATCCAAAGGTATGTAAGGAACATTACTAATTTAGCAAAAGAACTCAAACCACTGGAGGTTGACAGTGCCTGGAAGAGACTTACTGATGGTCTTTCCGCCGTAGGTCATTGGTTTGCTAATTTAGGTAAAAGTTTTCTGATTAAAGTACTAATTCCAATTGCAGGAATAGGTTTAGTAGTATTCATTATATTCGTCTGTTCTAAATGTCGAAAGCACCAGAAAAAGTATACTGTGAACCAGAGGGGAAAAGAGAACTTGAAATAGAAGAAATGAACAATCAGATTTATAAAAGGGTGAAAAATTCTCACCCTAATAAAGAGACAAAAGAGAAATTGAACCGAATGTTTGAAGAAATTGAATTGGACAAACTGTGAAAAGTTGGCATCTGGTTCTACTGATTTGTGATGATATAAAATATCATCAAAGAGGGGATTGATGGAGCAAGAATTTGCACGTAAAGCGTCTTGCTTGTATTCAAGAACCTCAAATAACATTAATAAAATGTAACCAACATGTTTGTCTTACTAATTTCCCATTTATTCTGACATTTTGGGTATCCTAGTGATGCTTGCCTATGTGTTTATTAACCTTAATACTAAGCATGGGCGTAAAATCCGTTCCGCTCGTGGATTTTGCGGATTTTCGGCAAATTCACAATCCGCGAACTCTCGCGAATTTGCCGAAAATTCGTAAATGCGTGCGAAGCGGATTTTTTGCTCGGTCGCACTTGCCAACTAGAATACTATACAATTTTGCGGCGCGCAGCGTTCACTTACCGTCATTCAGAGTTTGCAGAGTTGTTTTTCTCCATGTTTGCGTGTGCTGCGCCATTTTGGATCTTGCTGCGGGATCCCGCGGGAGTTTGTCGACGTCATCGCGGCTTGCCACCTTGCACAGCGAGAGTTTGGCAACGCGAGTACGTCATAAAGGCCCGTGATCACGCATCGCGGGAGTAAACACTTGCGAACACGTAGATGGGGCGGGCAGCGACAATCTCGCAATTGCAAGATTGCACAATTTGCAATTTCGCACAAGAAATCCACCAGCAGGCAGCATAAACCTTGAAAATTATGATTTTTATCAGAATAACTCCTCAGGTTGACATTTGCCTGCACTTTTTTTTTGCAAGGAGTCCCTTTTGGGGGGGGGGAGGAAGGAAGTGCCCCACAGTCTCCAACTTCCTGTTCCTGTCCAGCAGGCTCCTCCCAGTGCTTTCTTCTTGTGCTGGTCACTTTGATTTGGATCTTGACCTGGAAGGGTTACTTTTTGTGGATGCTGCTGGATATTTGGATTTTTGCAAAACTGAAAGCACTCAGCAGGTGCAAAAGTTCAATCTTATCATTAGTAACCATTCCCTGTAGTGCTTCCTGAGGGGCCCCTTCAGAGTTCAGTTGCCTACTTGCAACTATTCTATGACCCTGCGCTGACCCTCACAGCAGGCTCAGAGAATAGCTACAAGTATGCAACAAAGGTCCTGTTAAAAAAATTACACTGCAACAGAAAGCAATTACAGATAAGGAAGCAGGTGCCAGCCTGGAAGTTCAAATTCAGTGACACATTAATCAGCCCCTAATTCATTCATGTCTGTTGAGGCAGGGCAGGTGTGCTTTTCCCCCCATAATCTACAGTGATGAACTAGAGGGTGGCATGGGTGAGCCAGAGGGTGGCATGGGTGAGCCAGAGGGTGGCAGTGGTGAAACAGAGGGTGGCAGTGGTGAAACAGAGGGTGCTGTGATGAACCAGACGTAGAAACAACATGGTCGCAACCGTTGCTACCCGACAAGTAAGTTTGCGTAAAAAACCCTTGCGAAATGGCAGAAACACTTGCGAACGCAAATAAAAAGGAATCCGCAAAATTTGCGAGAGTTCGCGGATTTTGCAGATTACGAATCCGTAAATACGCAATTTCGCGGATTGCCAATTCGCAAAATCCGCCCATGATTACTTAATACGCTTGCCACTAAAATGGCCGCTGCTTGGCGGGGTTTTCTTCTGCGCATGCGTTGGTCACACTCACGTGACGTGACGTACTCGCAGTTACGGTGGGAATCTTTGCGCTTGCGCACTCGACTTAAGATGGCTGCTGTGTGTTCTCACATGCCGAAGCTTGCACTATCGCTTTCTGCATTTCTGTTCGTTTGCACTAATTTTAATGCTATAAGTTAGTATAAAGTAAGGGGAGTCATATAGGGATTCCTGGTATACAGTGCATTCATTTATTTCTATGTTCTAAATTGTTTTTTCTTTACTTTTCATGTATCGTAATCCTTGGGCCTGGGAGGGATTCAAAACCCCATCTTAGAAGTCCCTACTGCGCATGTCATCCTGGCAGAGGGAAGAAAAACCTTGTACCAGTGGAACTCAGCCAGCTGGCAGCCACAGTCAAGATGCTCATGAGAAATGACCTGCGACCCAGCAGGACGAAGCTGAACTGTACCGCACTTGAAACATTTGTATATTAAATTGTACTGTCCATTGTCAGGAGAAGAGCACATACCCTGGGAACCCCAAATTCAATAGGCAGTCCCAAAAGATGCAAATTGGGACTTGTAGAAGTTTAGCCTGGTTGGTGTGTTGACCTGGCCTACTTGAGGACCAATCGAAATTGGGGATTCTTACACTTTCAACATTTGGGGGGTGGTACACTGACCCAAAAACAGTATATCTAGCCTAGGTTTAGCTAGAGAATTCATCCGACTTGTCCGAATAGCTGACCTGTCACTGACCCAACGCACTCAATAGGTGACTGATACAGAGAGCTGCGGAGCACTCTGTCCGTAATTTCCACAGACCCAAGTGGGGTTTTAAACCTTAAGTGCTGGCGGAGCACTTTGCTGGAAGAATTCGATAACCCAATCGGGGTTCTGACTGATAGCTGCAGAGAGGGTGTAGCGCAGGCGTTGCTACCGAACTGCGGGTGCTGGTCTCTCCTTGGTGGTCCTGTCCTGATCCTAATCTGGTTTTCCTGTCCTGTCCTGGGGTGTCCATTCTGCACCTGCTGGCCTACTGGCGACTGTCCTTCCTTGGCGTTTCTCCTGTCCGTAACTGACCCGTGGCCAGGGTTGGTCTTCACACCGTTCTAGGTAAATATAGTGCTGGGAAATCTATTCTGCATCTTTCATTCTTTTCCTTGCTTTAATAAAGACGTACTCTTGCATATTGATTTTCCATGCTTTCTTTGCACCGACAAATGAAAAGGTCATAGATTATAGTTGTTATACTAGCATGTTCCAATTTTTCCCTATCCTTTAAGTACGTTCCTGCATATAGTTCATGAAATATAGGTGTTCCTTTTTCTTTACCTTCCTTTAACTAAATGAAGTGATTGCTCTGAAATATTAGCGTGTTCCATTTTTACCCTTCCTATAGTCACATGTTACTTTTCGAGTCTCGTACTGTGCCCCCTTTTGGCGGGTGTACATTTTAGCATGTTCCTTATTGTTCCCCGTCCTTTAGTCACTCCACGTCTGGCCTAAAATTCATGAAAAGTCTTACTAGCATGTTCCCTGTTCTTACCTTCCTTTAGAATTCTAAATGGTTGGCCTGATTTATTTCCTATATGGATACGTGCTCTTTTTAATCTTAGTTATTGATAGTTTATTGGCTGTAAATCTAATGCTTAATGAAACTGACGAATTTTAGATAAAGGTTTTTAAACTTCCCGAGTTTGTGGTTATTATATGAGTGCAAATTGAGCAAAAAACATATTTTGGTGTCTGCTTTTCTTTTACAGCTAGCTCCCTGATCCATTGTGGTCATTAGGTACCCGTAACAGTGGAATGGTAAGTCGGGTACACTGGAAATAAAATAGGAAGGAACAAGGGTTGCTGATAGTAGAGTGCAAGGTTACCCGATTAATAAAAATAGTGAATTGAAATTTATGGGCCCAATGTGAATATGGTAAAATTATAGTCGGGTGACCCCGAAACCGGTCCCAGGATGCTTATTTCCGGTCCAGGGAAGAACTGGTTTGAATGTTCGGGCTTAACTGTTCCCATGAGGAACAGGGTCAAGACTGTTTTTCATATGCCTGGTTCTGAACAGGGGATTTGAAGTGAGCTAAAGAACGATGGTGGATTCAACCCAGATCTGCGACTGGGGCAGAGTGTCTGAAAAGTTTCAGCGCTCCATCCATCAATTCCTGATGTTTTTTATATGATATTGTTCTCATCTTTATTGCCATACTATGGCAAAAGAAATGTTCAATTCTGCCCAGAGCAATAGACGGGTGGGGGGTGGTCAATGAAAGCAGCCTTTATATATATTTGACCCCCCAACCCCAAAACCCCTCTCCAGACAATATCCCTGGAAAGAAGTCTGGCTTTGTGGGTCCAGAGATGATGCTTGTAAAAATATTTGTATTGCTGATTTCCAAAAATTTCTAACACGATAAAACTACATTTCAGCCAAATAGCAATACTGGGGTGGCCTCAAACAGTTTCAAAGGTAGAAACATGTCCTTTCTATTTTGGACTGCATTTCTATTAACACAGAAAAGAAAGTCGTGTCAACAAAAGAAAAGAAACAAAAATGTTTGCTCACTTTACATTTGATTTACTTCATGAAGCACTTTTATCGTCAGCAAACAAATGCATAATGAGTAGCAAACATGAATCTGGTCGCACAATATTATTTCTGCCGATATCTAATTTATGCAACAATGAATTAATTGTATGTTTCAGGCTTGCCAGCTTTTCTTCATTGACGCGCCCCGTTATCAGTGCTGCTGGAAGAATTGTCAGCATGGGGGTGCTGGCATCAAGGTTACATCACTGAAGTCATTGTGATTTGGAATATATAAGCGCAAAATACAAAATAAGTGTAGCAAACGAGCCATGCCCCTTTACCCGAAGAGTGGTAAAGTTGTGGTTTGTAGACGGTGGTGCATTTTGGAGCACATTGTTGCTCACTTATTACTGAAGCAGGATGTGATAGATTACTGTCATTTGCAGGCAGCACATTTTCGATTGAAATGCCCACT
The DNA here is from genome assembly GCF_964261635.1 of Lissotriton helveticus. Classification (NCBI taxonomy): domain Eukaryota; kingdom Metazoa; phylum Chordata; class Amphibia; order Caudata; family Salamandridae; genus Lissotriton; species Lissotriton helveticus. The sequence continues at coordinate 183,741,968 of NC_136065.1, forward strand.
TGTGCACAGGCATGCAGTAGTACTGATAACACTAAATAGCTCACAAAAGTTAATGTGTGGAATCTGGGTTTCAGTGAATATTCAACATTTGCACATCACCAAGTAAAGTGTCTTAATTTATTTTGACCTTACTACTATCTTTTTTTATCACACTTCAGAATTACAAAAAATGCGCTTCATCTGTGCTTTCCTAATTCTGATATTTTTTAAAATATTTTTGCAGTTCATCTACAGATATTTACATTTTGTCATTGTGTTAAAAAAATAGTAATACAGCCTATCCTTTCACATTGACAGTACCTAAGCACGACTGTCACATGGGTCAGTTCACTAAAGCTTCTCAATTTTCAAAGAAAATGAAAAGCAAACACCAATCTACTGGGTAAAAGAATCAGCAGCGATTTGACAGAATACATGGCCTGACACATGACCTGGATGTTTGAACGCACAGGAAACGAGTCAGGACAAAAACGCATCTTTGTTGCTCATTCACCATTTGAACCTGAGCATGATTATTTTGGGGCACCCCTACTTCCAGCGCCTGTGGACGTTATTGTTTGGAACAAACGGATTTTTCAAACTTTCTGATTTATCTTTCCTAAAGCATCCTCCCCTCCGTTGTCCTGATTTCTTTCCCACTCCCGGTTCTCCTTTCTATTAACATTCTCAACTCTCAGGATCCCTTTCGTTCTTATGAATCTACTTCCCCTTCTTTTCCTCTATAGTGCTTTGAAGCAGCCTTATGGTTGTTCAAACACTCGATACCAATAGTATATTTGGGACACTGCATTGATAGGAGCTCATTCCCTGAGAGATATACATGCACACTGACACTGGAACTCTGACATGGAACCTAAAACTCTTCCATTGGCTTAGAAATACTGACATAGGCCCAGGTATAGGCCATGAACACAGGGCTATTGACATAGGGACACTGTCATGTGACTGGGACACTAATATGAGGATTCTGATTTATTCACAATGACTTTGGGACAGGAACATATTGTAATACTGGGAACACTAACATATGGATAGACACTTACATAGGCATAATGACAATGGGGCAGGCACAGTAGCATTGCAACAGGAACATGGCACAGGGGTCATAAGGACACTGAGCAGCAAAGAATTGGTTTTCAAACGCTACCCTATGACATGAAACACAGGCATAACGGAGAGACCTGAAGCTCTAAAAAAATGCCTTCACACTGAAGCACAGATTATCTCTTAACGTGCAAGTGCTCACCTAGTGCCAGGTGCATGTTGCTACTCTGCTCTGTTTCCCTGTAGTTCCATTTCCCTACAGGCACTTCGGTAAGATGAGGATCTTGCAATAAGCAGTGCTATGATCATGAAGCCCCGATCTGCCCACCCTTAGGATCTCTGGCATATATTCTGCAATAAAATGGCTATGCTATTTATCTGCCTGGGATGCTGAGATGAGAAGGCATGCAAGGGGGAAGCTTTGACCAACACAAAGATAGGCCTGTAAAACAGATCTGAAAGTCATTAATCAGACTTTATTTGCTCCTTACCAAGGGCTGATCCTACTCACTGTGGAACAAAGGGGCATATTACCAACGATTAGCGATATTTATCGCTAACTAGGCTTAGCAACAAATTTTTTATCGCTAAGAATCGCCGCAAATTATCGCTGAGATAACTTGCTATTAGCAAGGTTTATCTCCAAAGCAATAATTTTTCCGGCGATTGCGTGAATATCGCTGAGAATACAGCGATATTCACGCATTAGCGACAAAATGTTCTTAGCCATGTTATCCACCTCCCATTGGATAACATGGCTAAGAACTGGTCTGAGAAGGCGTTAGTTTTTGGAGATATTTGCGCTTAGCGCGAATATTTCCAACGCTATGCCTGCCTTGTTAATAGGCGATAGCGACGTTATCGACTGCTTTCAGTCGCTAACGGGTTGGGTACGCCCACTTTGCATGTCATTAGCGATAAACATCGCTGACATGCAAAGCGTGCCCCAAACCGCTCGCTATCGCCTATAAGCTGTCGCTAACATCAGTTAGCGACAGCTTGCTAATGGGGCGATAGAATTATCATCGCTTAACAGCCGAAAACGGCCGCTAAATCGGCGATAATTGTCTATTGCCCCCCTTGGTAATATGCCCCTCAGTTTGGTGACCTGGTAGTAAATCCTTCATAAGATTTGTCCAAATTGTTCAGCTGATGCCATATTCAGATATTGTTCACATCCTATTAACAATTGTTTTCTACAAACACTGAAGCCATTTTAAGTCTCTTCTGGGTCAGAAAGCCAGATTATTCCCTCACCCACACTTGATTGAAATGTATATCACTACTATTGTGACATATCTGTCTTCTTCAGAGGGGAACTCTGCTAAATATGGTGGTCAAAAAGGGTGTTTTTCAGCGGGTCAGTAACAGTGCCGGCAAAGGATTAGAGGTTAGTATTGGAGTTATTTTTCTAACTAATGAAAGCCAGAAGGACTTCTTTTCTATCCCAATTCCAACACAAATGCCTCTAAGCATTGTGTTTGTGCAGGAAGGGTTCTCTTCCTGCACAAAAACAATCCTGCCTGTAACACAGGCACCCATGCATCATGGTGCAGAGGTGCCTGTAATGCAAGTGTGCCTGTTTTGGCGATAGACCGCACACAGTGAGCCGAGACAGGGAGAGAGCAGAAATGCTCCCCTTCTTTGTAAATATGGAACATGTCTGCTCTCCCTTTGCTGCGTGAAAGTTTAGCATATGTCCCTCCCCCACCTTCCTGGTCTCTAGATACTAAAGACAGGACTATGCACATGAGGAGAAAACAGGCTGCACCTATATAGCATAGTCGTACAATAGCCCAATATCTCTCAGTATCTAGGCAATACCAAAAAATACCAACAGCATGTGCTATGCTCTAAAAATAGCACATAACCTTTATTCCCATGGCAATTCAAACCGAAAATGGCAATTTTGCAAAGGATTGTGGTTAAAACCAAGGCTCATTCTCCACACCCTCTTGCACAATACAGCTCTACCTTTCGCAAACACCTTCTATTCCAGTTCTCTGTTAATACAGAGAAAAGTGACTGTGCAGAATGTTTTATATGATCAATCTCCCTATCCTTTTATAGCTGTAAATTAAGATTCTTCTACTCATGTTCTAGGGTGTACATCCTGCAGAAATGGAGAGCAGTAATGACCTTACAGCCACATCATAGATTGTAATGCACTTTAGAAAATAATATATTTTCCCATTAACGAAGTAAAACAATGTCTTTTTAAAGAAATTGATGCCATTTTTCAATATCTAAAACTAATACCCCAATACTTCACAAAAATTCCGGGCAGGAATTAATCTCTCTTTGGCCTCCTAAACTCTCCCCCTTTCTGGTATGATGTTGCTGTCATTCCAGGGGACCATGCCCTCACAACAGAAATAAACTTGGGGATCCCTTGATGTGCCTCAGATCTTTTTACATCTGGCCAGCTTGTCGATAGAAGACCAAGACCTTTCAAAAATCTATTCTTTGTCCAACACCTGTTTTGAATCCCTGAAATATTATGAGGCACTAACTTTGAAATACAATTAAAGAGATACTTAACAGGCTAGTACACACCTCCCTCCAGAGCCTTATTTCGTGACGTCCCTAGACTCTGGCCCTCATTTGAAAGCTGACAGGCGGACCATCCTCCACCAAGGTAACTAGGAAATTGTTCCATTGCCCTGACTGAGTTTCTGCCTGCCTGTTTTAGAAATGTTCGCTGGCCCAGCAGACGTTCCTAAGATTGACAGGAACCTCCAACACAGCGCTCCCTGACAATTTATTGTAAGTTTGATGGATGACTCTGTCAGCAATGACCCCCACCATGGCTGTTTATTAACATGGCAAGTCGGTCATTTTACACTTTTCAGTGCTCCTTACCGCTATTTTTTTCCTGCCAGTGATGGGCATTGAAAAACGGCTGTATGTCCTCCCATCTAAATGAGTTGGATTGACGTATGGCCGAACCACTCACAGACTTACTCCATCAGGATGTCGATGGAGTTTGACCACGGTGGAAAAGGAATAATCCCTGCCGTTGTCAGACTAAGGTCAGGCAGGCGGAGGAAAATGTTGGTGAGGAGGGAACTCCATAGCCATTGCGATGGCATTCTGTTAGTAATGGGAGTCTCTAGATGGCAATGGTTTGCACCATTGTCCAAGTAGGGATGCTTCTTCCTAGTCATGTTAAGAGGGATACACGTCTAAAATAACCCCTGCTCACCACCTTGGTAGCTTGGCACGAGCAGACAGACATATCTCAGAGGCAGTGTGGAAAGCACTTGTGAACACATACAGTAATACAGTGAAAAAGCTACAAATGGACACCACAGCAGTTTAGAAAAAGAAGTAATCTTTATTTAAACCAAACAAGACCAAAATGACAAAAAAACGCAATACATTAGTAAAAGAATTACTTTCCAAAGGTAAAAATAGTTCTGTTCAAAGCAAATTGCAGATGCAACACTTTTCACACAAAGTACCTTGGATGTGTCGCACACACAAACAAAAACCATCGCTGAGAAGGTAATGTGTCAATTCCTTATACCCAGGGAAGGTGATGCATCTATTCCTTACTTCAGGAGAGGTGATGTGTCGGTGCTTACTGCCACATAGGGGTAGTGAGGCGTTGGTTCCATACTGAAGGGGAGGTGATGCGCCGGTTTCTTACTGTGCGGGAAGGTTATGCGTCGGTTTCTTACTGCGACCCCGGATTTCTTGCCGGCGTGGCATGAGAATCGGGGATGCGCCGGTTCACGATGTGGTGGTGGCAAATGCGCTTCATTGGTTTTTTTAGCCACAGTCCCACGATGGGTTGGTTCTTACAGCAGCACAGCAGGGCCTGCATCAGAATCGGTACAGTGATCTCAGCCTTCATAGATTGGTGAACTCGATGCAGTGTGCAGCTATTTCTCGAGCCCCGGGCACGTACTGCGTCGGTTTCTTCGTGATGAGTCAGAATCAGGTACAGATGCATTGTGCTTCTCAAAGTTGTGTTACTTTTCCAGCTCCCAGGGGCAAACAGCCTCCAGAGGTCCAAAACAGCAGCAGGCATCTCTTAGCAGGTCAGAACTCCCAGCAATGAAGTTCAGGGGAGCTGATGTTGAAGTCTTTGGGGCCGATTCCGATTCGGTAAAATCCCATACGAATAGCCTTACTGAGCATTTTTCCAGTACAAATCGTATCCTCGAACGTCGTTGTACGTACGATGTAGTACAATGCGTACCCAAAGCAGTTCTCCGTCCGAATCGTACCAAAGCCTGTACGACTCAATAAACCGTACGAATCGCATTCGGAACACGCAGTACGAGATGTTCGTATGGATCGAAGCATCATTTTCCAACCCAGCAAGTACGATTCGTCCAGTCAACACTCCGTACGACTCTTTTTTTACGAGTGCTCAAAACATCTGGAAAAGCAGAATTCGACTCGAAATGCGTGAAAAACGGACCCCCAGTACGGTTCGTACACCCCATGATCATTGGGGTACGGTCCGTACACCCCATGATCGTAAGGGTACGAGTCGTACACCCCATGAACATAGGGGTACGGTTCGTACACCCCATGATCATAGGGGTACGGTTCGTACATAGTATGATCATAGGTGTACGGTTCGTAGACCCCATGATCGTAGGTGTACAGTTCGTACACCCCATGATCGTAGGGGTACGGTTCGTACACCCCATGATCATAGGTATACGAACTGTACCCCTACGATCATGGGTTGTACAAACCGTACCCTATGTGATTGTGTGGCTCTCCGTACGAATTGGTCATACGTGCCATTTACCGTACGAATCGCGTACTCATTCCCCGGTCCAGATCGTACTTGTCGGGTAGTACGGCATGTTTACGATTCGTACAGTTCACTTTCAGGGTCCGTATCGTATGGATTTTCCCTTGCTTTTAGTACGATTCACAACGATTCGGACATATTTTCTTACTACGGATCATACTACGCGATTCGGACGGATTTGTACGATTCGTACAGAAATGGCTACGAATTCGAATCGTCGTACGGATTTGTTTCCCGAATCGGAATCGACCCCCTTGTGTCCCTGAGAATTTAGAACAGGAGGCAAGCTCTATTTGAAGCCCTTGGAGATCTTTCTCAAGCAGGGGACAACGCACACAGCAAATTCCTTGTCCTTTCCTTGGCAGAAACAGACACTGCAGGCCTACCCCAGACAGCAAACAGCAAAGGGGCAGTACTCCTTCTCAGTTCTTCTCCTTGGCAAAGGATCCTTTTGATTCCCAAAAGTGATCTAAAAGTCTGGAGTCTGGGCCCCTCTTTTTATAATATAAAATCCTATGCTCTCTGTGGTCGAGAAGCTCTTTGCCTAGCCAAAACCAGTTCTGTCCTCTCTGGTGCAGCTTTCTGGCAGGAGGTGGAAACAGCATTGTCTAAGGCAGACCAGGCCAATTCAGATGTGAAAGAAATCTCCTGCCCCTACTCTGAATGCCGCCCAGGTCCATTCAGCCCAGCTCTGACTCACCCTAAAAAAATAGATAACACCTACCGCCCCCCCCCCCTCCTCCCATGTGGCTGCCTGAACAGAATGTATTTCCCCTGTCACTCCAAAGCCAGACAGTCAACACACAACCTAACAGAGGCATACTGGATGGTTAGGCAAGAAAATACCTACTTTCTAAAAGCGATATTTTCAAACCCAGAATGTTAAAGTCACCCTTACTAAAAGATTCTTCTTAAAATTCTGAATTCAGGCATATCAAACTTTACTTTCTCATCTTGTTCCAATGGGAAGTTATATTTATAAGAACTCCCAGACAATCCTATGGAACAGATGGCCTTTCCAAGTGAAAAAACTAAATTGGCAGTATTTCACTATCAGGACATGCAACACTCATCAGGGCATGTCCTACCTCTTACCTACACTTCACACTGCCCACAGGGGTACCTTGAGCCTACCTAAGGGGTTTACTCATATATAAGAAAAGGGAATGTTAGAGCCTGGCAAGTGAGTTCACTTTCCAAGTCAACATGGCAGTACCAACCTGCGCATAGACACTACAGTGGCAGGTCTGAGTTACTTCAGCCTATGCGGGTGGCACAATCAGTGCTGCAGGCCCACTAGCAGCATTTGGTTTACAAGCCTTGGGCACACACAATGCACTGTACCAGTGACTCAAAAGTGAACAAATAAGCCAATTATAGAAACACCAATCCATAACAACAATTTACAGAGGGAGCACTTGCACTTTGGCACTGAACAGTAGTGGCAAAAAACCAAAGCATCCAGACCAGCAAAACAAAGCCCAACACACAGGAGGCAAAGGCACACAATACAGGGGAAACCCATGCCAAGGCTGCCAGGTCTAACACATTCCATCTCCACCAAAATTTAAATGAGGCCCCATGTCCCTTCTGGTCCTAGTAAACTTTTCCAGGCTGTTGCTCCTGTGGAGATGGGGGGCACACTTATCATTACACTTGTCCTTAATCACTGTCTCTGAAGTGTACACGCTTAGTAGGCCTCAGCTGGCTTCACTACGAATTCCAATTGCTTTTATTTTTAATTTCCCTGCAACAAGCTGGCCTTGACTTTGAGCTTTCTCTGAAGTTAAGTTGTGCGTGTGCACTCAGACCAAAAGGGCTGCAGAGGCATTCAATTTGGCACTGATCAAATGAAGAGCATAGGAGGGTTCCGTGTTTCTTTTTTCAGGAGGATTATTCACTCTAAGAACAAGAGCTGGTGATTGCTAGCAGGGCCCTATTTTTTTCATTAATCAAGGCCTATTACTTTTAAGAAATCAGAGGTACATGTTGGAATTATTCATTTGTCAGCTGGAAATCCTACACAAATTCCCCCTCAGACTAACACTTAGTTCATAATTTCGCATTTCTCAGAAGGCTTTCAATGGGAAGTCAGTCATGTGGAACTCATGAATTAGATTTTCACTTGGATACAAAGGGCCGCATATATCAGACTCCTTGTGCCTCCCGAACGTCAATTTTTGTGACGTTCCGTGGCACAGAAGCCAGCGTGATATTTATCAGGCAGCACTTTTGGCTTATTGCTGCCTGTTAAATATCAGTCCCTTTAACGCTGTGTTCTGTGTTAAACGGGAGTGCGATGGGTGTTGCTGGGGGCGTTCCCAGCAACATCCATGGCCTTTTGACACTGCCCCAGATTTAGGAGAAATCGTAATTAGGAGCAGCGCCAAAAGCTTACACCTCCCCAGGTGAGGCGTAAGGGGGGCACAACTAGGAGACCTATCTTATTTCTCCTAGTTTTACTTTTTCTATGTGTGCTGCATTGTGCAGCATACATAGAAAGAGTAAAAAGACTCTTGTGATTATTTTTGTAAAGAAAAGTTTCCCTTCCTGTACAAAAATAATCCTCCTTGCAATGCAGGCACCCTTCCACCATGGGGCAAAGGTGCCTCCGTTGGCGCATGACAGCCAATTGTGCGCCGGCGCAGGGGAAAAGGACAGGAATGCACCATATCTTATAGATACGGCTAATTCCTGTCCTTTTCTTTTGCCGTAGGGGAGCGCAGCAGAATGGCCTGCTGCACTGCCCCACGGCAAAACCTCATATATGAGGCCCAAAATGCTTGCAACATGCTGACCATTCCAAAATCATTCACACCTAGGCCCAAATATGACTTTTGCCAAACAAATAAGTTCATAAAGAGAGAAAACAATACAAGCCACATCCAATTCTACAGATTTTATGAGACATTTCTGCTCCATAGACCTAAGAAAACAGGAAAAACGTTAGCAATAGGTAGCCAAAAACAGGCATATATGCCAGATAGTCTTGCATCTTAAAAACTTTCCACACTCACATTATTTATTTTATTTTACACCTATATCAGCGCAGTGGCAAAATTGCATCTTTCTTTGGGTTGTCCTATTTCACTTACGGATATTTATATAAACAATTCCTTATATTGATTTAGAAAGTCCATCACACCAGAAACCACTGAGCTCCTGTCGCGGAGTTACCACAGATTCATTGCATCTTATCTTATTAAAGAAGAATTGTAACAAGACAGAGATCATCCCTTGCGGAGGCATATATGATTGGACTCCAGGGGGCATATTACCAAGCAATAGCGATAATTATCGCTATTGCTTGGTTAGAGACAAAATTTTACCGCTGAGCTGCGGCGATTTTTCTCGCAGGTAAACCTTGGTATTACCAAGGTTTATCGCAAAAGCGATAAAAAACGGCCGCAATGCATGAATATCGCTGAAAAGGCAGCGATATTCATGCATTACCAAGCTAATGCTCTTAGCCATGTTATCCACCTCCCATTGGATAACATGGCTAAGAACTGCTCAGGGCAGGTGTTAGCTTTTGGAGATATTCGAATATCTCCAAAAGTTGGTAATAGAAGATAGCGATGTTAGCGACTGTTTCCAGTCGCTAACATCTTGGCACGCCCACTTTGCATGTCATTAGTGATAAATATCACTGACATGCAAAGTGCGGCCCAAGATAGTCGCTATCTCCTACTGGCTGTCGCTAACTGGTGTTAGCGACGGCTAGGTAATAGGGAGATTATTTTATCTCCGCTTTCTTGGCTTTTAAAGCCAAAAAAGCAGAGATAAACCCCCTTGATAATATGCCCCCTGGTTCCTGATAGAAACTACTGGGTGCTTGTCCCCCAGCCCATTCAAGTGATAAGGAATGTGAGCAAAAGGGCAAACAGAAATCTGCCCTTCCGTCTTCAAAACGAACCGTTTGTGAAGTCAGGGCACTGCCAACTCCAGATCCTGAGACATTCGTTCCTACTTGCAGAAACAAAACATAGCCTCGATGCAGGAGTACATATCCTGTCCAGTGTGAGCTATATTAATTATATATATTTGTCCAGACTGAGCCATGTCATATTCTGGTGTCTCCAAGGCCACGCAGAGTAATCTTTAGTCAGTCCCCGCAAAGCACCCTGCAAGTCTTGCAACAACAGTTAAATGTTAACACAGAGCCATGTGTATTCTCAGCTTGATTAGTAGCATTTGCACAGTTAACCAGGTTAAAGGCTTTGAATATATGAACAATGCACGAATCATCACCCCCGACTTTCATAATATTAGATTCGATGCCTATATGGCAAACCTAGGGGCATATTACCAACCAATAGAGATAATTTTTGTCTCTAACTTGTTTAGAGACAAAAATTATCGCCGCAAATCGGCGATTTTTATCGCAGATAAACCTTGCTATTAGCAAGGTTTATCGCAAATGCGATAAAAAACGGCCGCAATGCATGAATATCGCTGAAAAGTCAGCGATATTCATGCATTATCGAGCAAATGCTCTTAGCCATGTTATCCACCTCCCATTGGATAACATGGCTAAGAACTGCTCCTGGGCAAGTGTTAGCTTTTGGAGATATTCACGCTTAGCGCGAATATCTCCAAAAGTTGGTAATAGGAGATAGCGATGTTAGCGACTGTTTTCAGTCGCTAACATCTTGGCACGCCCACTTTGCATGTCATTAGTGATAAATATCACTGACATGCAAAGCAGGGACCAAGATGGTCACTATCTCCTATTAGCTGTCGCTAACTGGTGTTAGCAACAGCTTGGTAATAGGAAGATAATTGTATCTCCGCTTTCTTGGCTTTTAAAGCCAAAAAGCGGAGATAAAGCCCCTTGATAATATGCCCCCTAATTATTTCTTCGTCAAGTGAATTTCCACTTCGCCCATTCCATAAAATATCTGCTGGAATCGTGGGGCATATTACCAAGCAATAGCGATAATTATCGCTATTTCTTGGTTAGAGACAAAATTTTACCACTGAGCTGCGGCGATTTTTATCGCAAATAAACCTTGGTATTACCAAGGTTTATCGCAAATGCGATAAAAATCGTCCGCAATGCATGAATATCGCTGAAAAGTCAGCGATATTCATGCATTACCGAGCTAATGCTCTTAGCCATGTTATCCACCTCCCATTGGATAACATGGCTAAGAACTGCTCAGGGCAGGTGTTAGCTTTTGGAGATATTCGCGCTTAGCTCGAATATCTCCATAAGTTGGTAATAGGAGATAGGGATGTTAGTGACTGTTTCCAGTCGCTAACATCTTGGCACGCCCACTTTGCATGTCATTAGTGATAAATATCACTGACATGCAAAGTGGGGCCCAAGATGGTCACTATCTCCTATTAGCTGTCGCTAACTGGTGTTAGCAACAGCTTGGTAATAGGAAGATAATTTTATCTCCGCTTTCTTGGCTTTTAAAGCCAAAAAGCGGAGATAAAGCCCCTTGATAATATGCCCCCTAATTATTTCTTCGTCAAGTGAATTTCCACTTCGCCCATTCCATAAAATATCTGCTGGAATCGTGGGGCATATTACCAAGCAATAGCTATAATTATCGCTATTTCTTGGTTAGAGACAAAATTTTACCACTGAGCTGCGGCGATTTTTATCGCAAATAAACCTTGGTATTACCAAGGTTTATCGCAAATGCGATAAAAATCGTCCGCAATGCATGAATATCGCTGAAAAGTCAGCGATATTCATGCATTACCGAGCTAATGCTCTTAGCCATGTTATCCACCTCCCATTGGATAACATGGCTAAGAACTGCTCAGGGCAGGTGTTAGCTTTTGGAGATATTCGCGCTTAGCTCGAATATCTCCATAAGTTGGTAATAGGAGATAGGGATGTTAGCGACTGTTTCCAGTCGCTAACATCTTGGCACGCCCACTTTGCATGTCATTAGTGATAAATATCACTGACATGCAAAGTGGGGCCCAAGATGGTCGCTATCTCCTACTAGCTGTCGCTAACTGGTGTTAGCGACAGCTAGGTAATAGGGAGATAATTTTATCTCCGCTTTCTTGGCTTTTAAAGCCAAAAAAGCGGAGATAAACCCCCTTGATAATATGCCCCCAGGGCTTTTGGCTGTGCAGTTTTCTGACTGGGCACCTAGGGGCATATTATCAAGAGATTTATCTCCGCTTTTTTGGTTTTAAAAGCCAAGAAAGTTGAGATAAAATTATCTCCCTATCAGCAACAGGGTGCTAACACGCAAATTCGCATGTTAGCACCCTTTTTCTCTACGCTTCCCCTTGCATCTCTAATGAGATGCAAAGGGGGCGTTCCAGAGAAAAATAATAGTAGAAATGTTGTTAAGCGACATTTCTCCTATTATCAAGAATTTCGCTAGCCCTGTTAGTGATAAAAAAAAGCAGCGCTAACCGCGGTTAGCACTGCTTTTTTTACACCTGGTATTTTCCTGACTTAGCCATGACATTATCGCCGCTTTCATCGGCAGGAAACTGCCGATAAAGCAGCGATACCGGGCTTTAAAATAGGCCCTTGTGAATTCCCATAGATGCCAGGTTAACACCAGAACCTGGGCTTCTATGGAAATTCACAAGGGCCTATTATCAAGCCCATTATCGGTGCTTTAGCGGCAGTTTCCTGCCGATAAAAGCGGCAATAATGTATCGCCCTTTCTTGATAATATGTCCCCTAGTGATGGTGGCCTCACCCTAAATAGGGTGGGGCGATTGTCACTGTGACCTGATAGCCCTGTGGAAGCTGGACTGCCGGCTCAAAGGTTTCACTGGCAGAGCCTGCTGGGGCTCTGCCGGCGTCATCTTGGGACTTGGGAACAGTGGTCTTTGAGACGGCTGGGGAAGCACTGGTTTATGGCAGCTTTCCCACTCTAACATATCCCAAATGACCCTAGTGGTCGTTTAAAAACTAGAAAACTCGCCCCCCCCTCCCCCATTGGTCAGCGCAGTAATAAAGCCGCAGATCAAATGTGCCATCTATAAATAATAGAAATAAATACATATTAAATAGTAAGGGGTCCATTAGGATGGCGGGCGGATTGCCCCCGCCAGCCTGGCGGTAGCCACCGCCAGCCTGGCGGGGGCAATCCGCCCGCCTTCCTTCCCTGTATTCCCCCCGCCATATTAGAATGGCGGGGGACCATGGCGGAGCAAAACACCGCCCGCCACTTTTCCGCCCCGGTCGCATTGCGGCCGGGCGGAAAATGATTAATATGGTGGCGGTGTCTATGAGACACCGCCAGCCATATTACATTGGCAATAGTGCAATGCCTTTCCATGGCGGCAATGCCGCCACGGAAAGGCATGCGGTGTTCACTCTGGGGGCCCCCTATGGGCCCCCAGAGTGAAGGCCCAAGGGGGGTGGCACACGGGGGGTACCTGTGGTACCCCCCTTCATTTGCATAATGAAAGCGGCAGGCACCGCGCGGTGCCTGCCGCTTTGTTTATGTAAATGATGCAAAGCATTTTTAGTATTGTGGCGGGCGGAGCAGAGAGCTCCACCCGCCACAATACTATAAATACAGGATGTGCCCGCTACTGTGGCGGGCACATCCTAATGGTGCGTGCGGCACCCCCGCCCTTAGGGCGGGCGGTCCCGATTTCCGATAGGATGGCGGGCGGGCAAAGCCCACCCGCCATCCTAATGAGCCTCTAAGTTGTTGAACAAGTCTCCCAGTGCTTCGGTGTAGTCGGAGGAACTCCCTATGTATATATTGATTTCCTAAGAGTGGTGACATATATTGACCTGTTGCATTTTACACTTCTGGAGAAGAGCATTGCCGCTGGCTTTGAGTGTAGAAGACAGGCCTGAGTCCACTTAACACTTATGGAAACTCCTGCCACACTACCATGCAGGATTCCCATATAGGGCCAGTCATACCCAAGCGCAGCTCATTGAACATATGTCCTGCTTTTTATTGGAAGTAGAAGGAAATGAAAGGACAGGCAAATAAATATATAGGAAATATTGGAGTTACTGTGGTTCCCATTCTGCGGTTCAGTTATAGCCGTCGTTTCTTTTTATTTTCCTATTTCTTTCAGGCATATCTGTAAGCCTGAAATGTCCTGAAATACAAATTCACATAATATGAGTTATTAATAGCATACAGGCATTATTCATTAATACGTGTTACAGTAGATCTCAATTAGCGGTTGTGGTATTGTTTTCTGTGACATGCCTCATTGAACAAAATTAAAATCGAGTTATGAAAATTATTTACCAAACAGCTTCAAATATGAACAGCTAGAGCTGACAGATATTGTCAATAGCAAACAAGAAGAATCACTTTTTCAACATTTACAAAGAAATGAAATAGCTATTAGTAATGATACAAGGGAAACAGCAGCAAACACATCTTTTAATTATTCATCAAGCATCGACAGAACAGACATGCTGACTGTTAAGTTACCTATAGCGAAGCTTGCAAATCAACAGAATGCAATCCTGAATTCAATCACGGCAAGAGTAGATTACTCTTCCAAACTACCCTATTCCAAAATGTATGCCAAATTTACACTTGTATGGTATTACAAAGGGCATGTGCATACACCCCAAAAGATGATACACCTCACAAGAAAAATGCAGTGTCTTATTATAAACAAGTAACAGAACCAAGTCGACAAGCAACTTTCAGTAAATTGGGGAGAGGGGGAGATCTTTGTTTGACAAAAACTGAAACGAGTACATTTTAACAGATGTTCTTAAAATGGGAAGAGTGGCACTTGTCGTTTGACAGCTGTGAGTGTAAACTGTTCCTTTTTGCTCTTCTTCGCAAAACTTAGTAGAGACATTTAAATCTCTTTTAAGTGTTTCTTGTCATGTTTGTGCTGTAGACAGTCCTTACTTTGTGAAAGAATATGCGCCAGGGACGGAACCTCTGCTTAGAAGCCCAGGACATCCCTACCAAATGTAAGGAGTGCTGACTATTCTTGATTCTACCTTTTATTCATCAACACACACTCTCTGCCCCTTCTTCTCACTCTTGCAGGTTCTTTTTCTTCTTTGCTGTCTTTCTTTGTCATTGTTTTCAGTACTCTTCTTCCTCCTCCTTCGTCATTTATCTGCATTGCTCTCTTTTGTGCTGTGGCAAAGACTGATTATCGAAAATAAGTCCGAGGTCCCCAGAAATTAGTGCAATCACCAGCTCAAATTAAACACAGGCTTTAGGTTTAAAGTGAAACACATTGAAAATATATTAGGATGACAGCCGTCATATCATTATAGCATAGACGCAATATCACACTTCTCACAGGTCAATCACAATTATAGTGCTACAAAGAAAAAACCCTGGGGCATATTTATTATATAAAGCCATCTTGCTGCAATGAGCTGCGTCATTAGGAAAATGCAGGGATGCGTTGTATTTACAGCAATACGATGCATCCCTATACTTTCCTGTGCTCTGACGTAAGATTGGCCTAGCGCCAATGTAGGCACCGTTACACCATAGTGCAATGGTGCCTGCGTTGCAGGGTTGATTTTTCCTGCACAAAAACTATCATTGATGGGGTCTTCCTCCTTCTATGTGTACTGTAGATTTCAGCACACACAGAAAGAGAAAAAAGAGGAGAAATAAGGGTACTTCTCCTTGTTTCACCACTTTAACGCCTCCCTTAGGGAGGGGTTTGATTCTGATGCATTCCCAGGTGTATGAAACCTTGTATATCTGGGAATGCGTCAGATTCCATGGGTGTTGCGTGGGAACACCGACTGCAACACCTATTGAGCTCTCCTTTCATTCAGAGTATTGCATGAAAGGGGCCATATTTACAAGGCAATGAAAAGCCATGCAGGGTGTCTTTATGTGGCCTTGTAAACATGGGTCGCCATATTGCACCTCCGGAGCATCACAAAAGTGACGCTTCTGCGGCATAAAGTGCCACAGGGGCGTTGTAAATAAGCCCACCTGTTCCATCCTGCAGGCCCTGACCAATAGAGACACAAATTGGTGGAAAATTAAAAGGAAACAAGAGCAATATCACCTGTTGAGTTGTTTGAGGATTTGAATCTGGCAAGAAAAAATTAAATTAAATCAAATAGAGGTGGACTGGCTTTTGAGGAGATCTGGCAGTCTGTCTGTATCTCACTGTCGAAGCCTAAGTAGGATGAAACTGGTTTGGAGTTGCTTGTGTTCCCATCTGGAGGGCACATGAAGATCAAGCTTGACCGGTCCTTTTGAAGCAGGACAAATGCTGATTTGCATATGTTCAGAGAAGCACAGTGGGTAAAACACAGTGGACTGGAATGCAGCCTGAATGATCATTACCTGGTAAGATTAATTGAAGCATTCCTTCTGTCACTTTGTTGTAGCCTACATATTAGGCAGCATTAGTCATGTGTTGAAATTGCCTTTTACATGGCCGATAATCGCCAAACCTAGGGGCCGATTATGATTGCGTTTTTTCCGCATCCTCCGGGCCGCCGGAAGCCTCCGCCGGCCCGGAGGATGCGGAAAAACCGCTGTGGAGCCTCCAAAGACCCACCGCCATATTAGGATGGCTGGTGGGTCTGGAATTCCGTCCGCCACTATTCCGCCACGGTCGCATTACAACCGCGGCGGAATAGCCGTAATATGGTGGCGGTGTCTAACAGACACCGCCAGCCATATTAGGATGGTGGCAAAGACATGCTTTTCCGCAGTGGAAAAGCATACCGACTTTCACTTCGGGGGCATGTTGCGGGCCCCCCTGTGTGAAGGGGGGTGGGGGTGCATATGGGGGGTACTTATGGTACCACCCTGCATTTGCGTGCACAAAACAGCAGGCACTGCGCGGTGCCTGCCGCATTGTGCATGCAAATGCGATGCATACATTTTTTACCTTGCGGCGGGTGCAGCTTGTTAAAGATAGTGGATGTGACCGCCACCCTAGCGGTCACATCCTAATCTGCTCGGAGGGAACGCCGCAGCCCCTGCGGACGTTCCCTCCTCCTAATGGACCCCCTACTGTCTTTTCCAAGCAACCACTTTCTTGTGAAATAGGCCTATTTTCCACAATGTCTCTGCCACCATCTACCAATGCCCCGTGCTATGCCGTTAACTTATAAAGTTTTGTGGAAGAGATAAGTGAAAAGATATATGCATAAGTTATTAAGAAGAAACAAATAGGGTTACCTGGAAAAAAGAGGGTGAGAATAAAAAGTAAATATATTTAAATATTTGATCACGGAGTTCAAAATACCATTCCATCGTTCTGAACTTGGAAACAGATACTGAGCCACAGATTGAAAACGAAGTTAGTAAAATAACCTGGTTGACATGATGACTGAAGGATAGATCAAAACATTCTATGACTAAAGGTATGAATGATTACGTGGCAGCCGCCGCCGGCAGTGGGAGTACCTGCAGGGTGGTGACGTGGGTAGGGGGAGGGGCAGGGTGTGGTTAGTAATGTATGGATTACGGAGTTTTACAGGTAAGTAAACATTTAAATAAATACAACGAATTTCGTTGCGCGCACTGCATCGCATTTGGGGATGCAGTGCACTCAACGAAATTCGTTTTATTCATTTAAATGTTGACTTACCTGGGAAGCTCTTTAACCCATATATTACTACCCCCCCACTCTGCCCCTCCCTCTCCCCACGTCACCGCTCTGCAGGTACTCCCACTGCCGGCCGCGACTGTTACGTGGGTGTGTCGAATCGCATAATATTTTAGCACATGAAATATTCATGCAAGGGTCACGTGAGATAGCAGTGGAGCAGAACATGTTTTAAGCAGCAAATGTCATAATTCAAAGCATTTTCTGCTTGAACAAACTGCTGCAAGAAAACAATGATGCAACATTGAATAGTTTGAAATTGTATTAATGTACATAATTTCACGACATGACAATTATGAATTTCATACGTTTTGCAAGTGTAATTAAAATTACACACATGCATAATCAAATTCACCTGCCCCATTAAGAACCTCAATTTGAAAATCCAAAAATTGCTTCCTCTTCCCTTCTCAATCATCAGAAACATCATCCAAAATCTTCAAAAAGCAAAGTTGCAAACTGCATTTGATTTTAATATACAGAGGGTCATTGATGTCGATTCAGCAAAATGCCAGAGTAAGCAGAAGTGACATCACACTCTTTGAGTCATTTCCTCATGACTTCACAGGAAGTGACCTCACATGACCTTTGACCCTGATGACAACACGGGAAGTTTTGCTGAATGATCATTGGCACTGTTAATATTGCAGGAATTGTCATCACTTCGAAAATACACACCATAAAACAATATATGATTTTTAAAAGATAGTTGGACAGTACTACAGCTGTGAATTCCCAAGTCAAAAGGCCTATCATTTTATCACTTGTACAATAGCAGCCACATAAGAGCATGTGTGGCCTCTCCTCCTTCTCACATCCTCCCTGCGCACACTATAACATTGTATTCAAGCAAGCCTGGCTAATGAAGGGTAATACCCCAAAACCGGTCGCAGGATGCCTCTTTTCTGGTTGAGGGAGTACAAGGCCTTTCAGTTCAGCCTAGACTGTTCCAATGGGGAGCAAGGTCAAGATTGATTTGCATATGGCTGGGTCCAAACTGGGGTGGCATGGTGAGCAAAACAACACAGTGGATTTAACCCAGATCTGTGACTGGGGGTGAATGTTTGACAATGTTCAGCATTCCGCCCATCATCTTTTTGTGTTGCTATAATGTATATTTACACTATCCATGTATCTGACTAAAGTGTACGGCTTCAGAGAACGCAATTGTGTAACTATCTAGGCTGCTATTTTAAAACTGCCACAGAGAAAATAGCTTCATGTGTAGGAAACATACTTTAACAGTTTAGATATGTCAACCCTAATTATACCCGTGTTAAGGCAAAGTATATGCCCATACAAAAAAATGAGAAAAGCTGTTTGTCACTGTGTAGTCCAAGTAACATTTTCCCTGCACTAGTTCATTGTGAATAAATGCTGATTTTTACTGTTCAGCCTGTGGAAATAGCAGAATCTGCTGCAAGGTATTGCCCACATTCATCAAAAATCTAATTTATTGTTGAAAATTGAATTTTGTGTCAGCAGTGAATACTAACTTTTAGTTTCAATCAATTTTGTATTAAAGTTTTCGTATACAACAGTGCAGTGGGCATACTCACCCATTAAACTAAACAGCCCTCATGGAGCCATGTGTAACTAAGTTCCAAAAAAAGCCTTTAAAAAATAACTTTTAAAAAGTGTACTTGCGTTGCATAAAGTCAAACAGAACCGGAACCATTTTTACTAGTTGCCTTATCTCCAGTGACTGTAATTAACATAAAAGGCCTCATTTATGAGGCCCCTTGCGCCATCAGATCTTCACTTTTTGTGACGTTCTGTGGCGCAGAAGCCTGCGTGATAAGCCACTTTTTTTGGCGTACTGCTGCCTGATAAATGTCAGTTTCCTTAACACAGTGTTCTGCATTAAAGGGGCGAGCAATGGGTGTTTGCTGGGGGCATTCTTAGCAACATCCATGGCCTTTTGACACTGCCCCAGTGCCAAAAGCTTACGCCTCTCCAGGGGAGGCATAAGGGAGGCGCATCGGGGAGAAATATCTTTATTTCTTCTCGTTTTTCCTTTTTTTCTATGTGTGCTGCATTCTACCCGCAGCCATACGACTTGTACACAGGGAGAGACCCATGGGTCTCTCCAACACAGGCAAGAACGGTGCAGATGGCACCGACGCGTACCCACTGTAGGGGGCGCACTTGTCCGCGACATACCCATTCAGTCAATGGGAACCCATGTACGCGTATTACAACCGGGTGCCATTGACTTCTATGGGAGTCGGACCGAACCAAGTCCGAAAGCATACGGCCGCATCGTACTCGCCAGGTCGGACTGCAGGAGTCCGGGTCGGTCAGAAAACACCCCAGATCCAGCTCGTTTGGACTGCTTTCCGACTCAGATCGGAATTAGCCCCTAAGTGTTTATCAAATTTGTACAACAATCTCCTTCTGAAATAGTAACTCAATTTTGACAGTCCGCTTGCCAAATTGCAATGCTTTAGTTCTTGTGAGCGGGGGAAAGAAATTTGTACGGGGGAAGTTGGTGGTGGGGAGTATGCATGAATATTGAATTGCTTCTGATCTTATATGCTCTCTGTCTGATCAGGTGTCTGAATGGTCAGGCTTGGCACAGTAGAGAGGAGCAATGCCACTGCAATGTATTCATCTCTCTACTGACTCTTTCTTCAGCAAGTTGCATTTTGGGTTTCAAGTAGTTAGAGCTTACCGTGAGCGAGATGGCAGGCACAGCCCTACTAATAAACCTGTTCTAGCTGAGAGCTAATCTTTATGATAAGCATTTGTAACATTTGATCAGTGCAAACATTCCAATGTGTGTTCATAGCTACTGCTGTGAAAAAAAGGCCTCACAGAGTCCGAGGGGATTTCAATCCCCTCGGGCACCGTGAGGCCTTTGTTTTACAAATTAGAACATTCTGCCCTATAGGGTCAGAATGTTCTAATAGCCTTAAAGCCCTTCGTAGTAGGCTCTACCAACAATCAAAGACCCGCTCCAGCACTAAAGGCCCGAGCTGAAGGTGATGCAACTCCAGCAATGCATGCGGACACAGAGGCGAGTCCCAAGTTAAAAGCACTGCGTCAATCCTTACGCCTCGTTTGAGAAGGGGTGTTGACACAGCCACGTCGTAGAGTGACAAAGTGAAAAGTAGTATGTTTCACTGCATCAGTTCTACATGGCTTTTAATGTGGGAAAGCCTACCCTGCATACATTATACCTCACGCAGATATAATCTGACAAAGACCCCTACAAACTGATGCATTGAGCCCAATGCGTTAGTTTGTAAATATTGAGCACTAGTTGTGCCGCCACTGCATCAACAAAAATGATGCTGCGGGGCGCTAGCTACTTGTAAACATGCCCCAAAGTGTCCTTTCACCCAAGACTCAAACCATGTCTTAATGATGGGCAGATATCTACATAGTTATTTCCTGTAAGGGGATATGCAGAGTCTATCAGCTCTGACAGACAGAAAATTGGAAAGCAATGAAGATGAACGATTCATTTATTTTCGGTGTATGGGTAAAAAATCAAATAAAAAATATTGGGATACAAAAATATCATTTCAAGAATTTTGGGATGTCAAAAAGAGGAATATCGGAGGTAAGAATATCGTTTTAAGTATTGTTTATATTATTGCTTTAAAATTAAAGAAATTAAAAAAAAAAATATTATTGTGTATAATATAATTTGTATGTTTTTATTGTAGTGTGTTTTATTTTAGTTTGTTAATTTTTTTGTTAATGTGCTTTGTTAATAATTTTATTCATGTAAAATTTGAAATATTTTTTTTAATATAGAAATGTTTATTATTTATGTTTATGTTAATACGTTGTTGGTAGCAGGATGTTTAGATCTCAGGGGACAAGGATGGGGAGATATTTTAACATTTGATTTTATGTTACATTTTTCTAAATATGCTTTTTTTATTTTACATTTTTAGAATTCTGTTTTGTATGCCTTATATAATAAACAAATTTGAAAATAATTAATTTTGAGATTAAAATATTTATTTTTTACTTGTTATTGAAAATGAGTAGGTAAATTTTTTTATTATTTGAAAAAAAATGTATCCATTTTTATTTTATAATATTCAATACATTACGTATGTTTTAGCTTTCCTTAGGAAATGTGTATTATTTTAGTTTTATTATTAATAAGCTGTGTATAAAATAGTAGCTAGGTTTTAAATGTTATTATTAGAAGAAATTTATAAATAATATTTTATATCTTACATTGTTTGTGAAATTGTAATACATTTTTATGAAATTGTAATGCATTTCTAAAAATTATATTCATATTTATAATTTATATTTATTGTAATTTACTAATAAACAACAGTTTTTATTATTAATAGAAAGATAATATATATTTATTAGTTATAAAAGAGGTAATTGGGGAATTTAATTTACATACATATATATTTTATCTACTGAATATCTTTTATAACGATTTACATTTTAAAATAAGTATACTTAAATATAATGTTAACATATTTAAGTTTGCATTATTTTATGTTTTTATTTTTATTTAATGTTTTTGATTTGGTTATATTAATAAAATATTATTTCAAATGTATTATTGTATCATACAGTAATTGAATTTATGTAGCGCTTCTTACCCCCTGACGAAGCATCAAAGTTCCGCAGGGTTCTGTGTTGAGCCCGACTCTTTTTAACATCTTTATGACTCCCTTGGCGGCACTGGCTGAGTCCTTTGGGGGCCAGATCGTTTCCTACGCCGATGATACCCAGCTTCTCTTTACGAGTAGGAAAGGTGAGGAGTTCGACGGAGAGAGTATTCGGGAGTGCCTGGGGGCTGTTTTCAGGTGGTTTCATCTGAACAGCCTCAAATGTAACTCAGATAAGTCTGAGGTACTGTTCTTTGGCTGTGCCTCAGACCCTGATTGGCAGGCATGGTGGCCGACCAATATGTTCCCCCCAGCTCATGCGTCCCAGCTGGCAAAAAATCTGGGTATTAAGATAGATAATGGTCTAACTATGAGATCTCAGATCCTCGGTCTTACGTGCACATGTTTCGGCATCATCAAGATGCTCCGGAAGTTTCTCCCCCTGCTCGCGGAAGAGCATAGGAGGATCACGGTGCAAGCCCTAATTGGCTCCAGATTGGATTACTCCAACGTCCTTTATCTGGGTCTTCCAGAATATCTTGTACAGCGGTTACAAGTGGTGCAGAACTCCGCTGCACGCGCCATCTTTGGCCTTCACAGGCGAGCCAGAGTGTCCGGCATTTTGCAGTTGTTACATTGGCTGCCTATCCGGAAACGGATAGTTTTCAAGACGTTGACACTGGCTCACAAGGCGCTCTTTAGTTCAGGTGCGAAATATCTTCAGCGCAGGCTGGGGTTCTATCGCCCGGTCCGTGCTGTGCGATCTGAATCTTTGTTCCTTGCGATGGTTCTCCGAATAAAGAAGGCCCATATTGGGGGGCGTTCTTTTAGGCTAAGGGCACCACAGCTTTGGAATGCTATGCCATTGGCCCTACGCGGTACCTCCAACCTGTTGTCCCTTAGGAGGGGCCTTAAAACGTGGCTTTTTACCCTCTAATCTGTTCTCCCCGATGTCTGTTCGCTGCCCCTTTTCTTATTGTCTTTGTGTTATGTTTTCTCTGTTATGAGCCGCCAATTAAAAGCGCCGGGACACTCCAATGGAGTAGCCGTGCGCTATAGAAATCAAAATTAACATAACATAACATAACAAAGCGCTTTTTCAGCGAGTAGCACGCTACTCCAGAACCCAAAAAAGGATTAGTGGTGAATTAGTATAGTGAAATATGAAATTGTTTTGAGCAGTGGATACGTTAGTCTGTTATTTGATTGAGAAGGATGGTGGCGGGATGAAGAGGGAAAAGATTTTCATTTATATAGTGCTTGCTAACCCTGTTGAGATATTGAAGCACATTTTTGGCAAGTAGCACGCAACTCCAGAACCAAACATGGATTAGTGGAGAATTAGTTTGGGGAAACATAAAATTAGTTTGAACTGTGGACAAGTTAGTCTGTTATTTGGATTGAAAAGGAATAGTAAAGGGATGGGAGAGGGAAGGGTCGAGAAAGCTTTCTTTTAGTTTTTTTGGAGTTCATAGCAGCAGAAGGTGGTTTGAGATTAGTAAAGGGATGGTGGAGGGGGAAGAGTCAGAGGGAAGTGTTTGGAAATGCTTGTTTGGGGGATCTGAATAGTAAAAGAGGTATGAGATGATGCAAGGAAGGGTGGAGGAGGGAAGAGTCTAGAAAGGGTTATTTTGGGGATCATAGCAGTGGTATGAGGTTTGGGATAAATGAGAGAGTGAAGTTAGAGGATATACTGAGAGAGGTATAGGGTGAGAAATAGGGTAGTGCATTGGAAAAAGCAGTAGAATGGGGTTTGAGATGAGTCAGAGAGTTGAGGTAGAGGATATATTGAGAGTGGCATATGGTGAAAATAGGGTAGTGCATTGGAGATAGTAGTAGAATGAGGTTTGATATGAGTGGAGGTAGAGGATATATTGCAAGATATATAGGGTGAGACATAGGGTAGTGCATTGGATATTTTTAATTAGAAGCAAAGTAATAAATATAAAGATATATAAGTAAATGGAAGGCATATATGTATGAGGTAGGTATTATATATAGATTAAAGTTGCATTTAATTAACTCAGACTTTCAAGCGTTGCTGTGGTTTAAACTAATTTTGTTTACATTTTATTTAATAGTGAAGCGATTGTAGATAAATAGTTATGATAACAGATTAACTTATTTATGCAGTCACTTATATACATGTTAGACATAGAATAATGTAACTATAAGTAATATGTACATTTGTTAAGCAGGTTTTAGTTTAATTTTAAGTCATGTAAATTAATTGTTAATACAGGAGTGGGTGGAAGCGGGGCTGGCCAACTCCGCTCCTCTGCGGAGTGTGTGGAGAGTTGGTTTGTCCACGGAACGCAGAGAAGGAAAATCTCCGCACTCTCCGTGGGCGGAGCGGAGGTCTCTGACAAAGTGAATATAAAAAAATATATATTATACATGTTTATACAATGAAATACACATATGTAGGTACACATCTATCGTCTAAATAAAATAAATATATGACCTATTCTTGTGAGAAGTGGGCTAAACTTTGTCCCAGAATTCCTTAATATGCCATCACATACTTCTAAAAAGTCATGTCCACCTCACAGTAGCCCACCTTAGGGGTGGTACTATGCCTGGAGGTGGCACACCTAACTGACTAGCTAATTTTCCTGCCTGTCCAGCTGCCACAGGGGTTGGCTTCCTCTCCTGTGATGGGTGCCAGATTTGCTATACAAAAGCGGCAGCTTGTGCAAAGCTTGCTGGCCCAAGAAGGCTTCCCGGACAGGCCTTTTTTCTGGGCCTCCTGAGAATATAGGCTCTCACCCAAGGAGGTCAGAACAACGTCTCGGTGGTAGGCTGACAGAAACTAGTCAGCAATGCCATCAGAGGCTGGTAGGTTTTCTGGAGGCACCTCTAATGTGACATCTGGGTATATCTATTAGTAAATTCAGCACAACATGCTTGATACCAGACATCCCTATTGTCAGTGAAGCCATCATGTAGCTGGAAAACTGGATTTCACCAGTGTCCAGCACATGTTCTAAAATGGCTTCCCTGGTCACTTGTACTGGCAGTAATTGATCTGACCAGTGCAGGGGCATATCTTCTCATTGAGGCTATGCTCTCACCTTAGGGCTGTCAGTCATGCTGTAGGGGTGACTTAGAGTATCACATGCAGTGGTAGTAGACACAGGTGTATGTCTTGTTCTGTTTTCACTTTTGTCTCCACCAAGACATGCAGCCTGCACTGACATCCTTGCATGTGCGTGGTGACACGTTTCCTTGGCTGGCACAATTAGTGCTGCTACTTAGGAACCCTCTTTAGAGCTTCAGGCCCTATATACCAGGGGTACCATTTACTAGGGACTCACAGAGGGTGCTAAATGTTTTGCCTATTGGGTAAACATTTGTACGTTTAGGGAAAAAACACTGGTAGTGGGAACCTGGTTAGCAGGGCCCCAGTGCACTTCAGTCAAAGTTGCATCAAAAACCAGGCAGAACGTGGGGGCTACAGCAACAAAAATCCAGTTACCCACACCATCTATTTGGGCTCTCCTATGCATCTTAAGAGAACGATACAATTATTGCAGATTTTCCCAGCTATGTTGCCCTGTGGTGAACATAGGAGCTCTCACATTACTCCTGCTCTGGCTCACTTTTACTAGCTATCGATGAAGAAAAGAAGGGTGTTACACTCTCTCTGGTTCAAGAGGGGTTCTACTCACCCAGTAGGTTTCCTGTTAGCTCTCGCTTCATACAGTACTCTTCTTCCTGCACTTGGAGGTCAGCCTATGGACTATCTCAGGAGTGGACCAGATCTTCTTAGATTCAGGAAGCCACAATATAACCATCAGAATGTATTTAGAATAATAACAAATATTTATTAGGTAAATGTTTAATGTTAAACGTGTAGAAAATAATTGGTAACTGTGTGTTATAAGCATTTTTTTGTATGTATTTTCTTTATACAAAGAACATGTATATTTGACTATTGATTATGTATAGTGTAAGTAACCCCTTTAGTGTCCAACACCCTTCCGAAAAATGATTTAGATAGTAGTGGGAATAGTAAATGTAACCACTGTAGTGCCCAACATCTTTTCAAAAGAGTTCAGATTGCAGTGGGAATAGTAAATATGACCACTTCAGTGTTCCACACCTTCACTAAAATGGTTTACATTGGAGTGGGAATAGTAAATGTAACTACTTTAGTGTCTAACATCTTTCCTAAATAGTTTAGATCAGAGTGGGAATAGTAAATCTAACCCCTTTAATGTCCAACACCTTCTCCAAAATTGTTTAGATTGGAGGGGGAACAGTAAATGTAACCCTGTTAGTGTCCAACACCTTCTCCAAAATAGTTTATATTGGAGGAGGACAATAAATTGAACTCATTCAGGCTCTCATTACGATGATGGTCGCCGGACCGCCTACTGCCATCGTATCGGGCAGGAAACCGTTTGACAGTAAGTCAGCGGTTACACCTGCCCTATTATGATCAACCCTCTGTGCAGGTGGTCAGAAAGTGCCTTTTTCTACTGCTGCTTTTTTGAGGCCCAGGAAAAGGCCTGCAGCACAAGCTACAGTAGAAAGAGGCACTTTGCGCACATCCATGCACAGTGTACCAGGCACGGTGCATGGATGTGTGGAGTCACTGCATGTGCCCTCCAGGCCACTCAGCAGTGGCCCATGGGGCTGGGGCCCTACTTGAGGCCCCCAAAGTCCATTTCTGTCTGCCTTGGCAGTTGGAAAGGAACATCCTAATCCCTACGGCGGTGCCTGCACAGACACCAACTCCATTGTAGGGTTAGGAATCCAACAGTCATCCTGACGGGATCTTGGATTCTGTCGGTGGTGGAAGTCCTACCCTCCGACCTCTGTGGTCCGACTGGTTGCATTTTGATTCAGTAGTCGGACCGATGCCCTGGATGGTAGGCGGACCACCACCGACGGCTTGACAGTGGCGGTCTACCTGCCAGCCTAATGAGGGCCTCAGTGTTCAACGCCTTCCTCAAAATTGTTTAGAATGGAGTGGGAATAGCAAGTGTAACTCATTTAGTGTCAAACACCTTCCCCAAAATCTTTACATTGGAGTGGGAAAAGTACATGTAATTACTCTAGTGTCCATCTTTCCATTGCAGTTTAGATTGGAGTAGGAACATTAAAGGTAACCCCTTTAGTATCCAACACCTCCTTCAAAATGGTTTAGATCAGAGTGGTTTCAGTAATTATAAAGTCGTCTGTGTCCAACACTTTCCCAAAAACTGTTTAAGTTGGAGTGGGAATAGAAAATGTCACCCTTTTAGTGTCCAACACCTTCAAAAAAATAGTTTGGATTAGAGTGGGGATAGTACTTATAACTCTTTTAGTGTCCAATACCTCCCACAAATTGGTTTAAATTAGGGTGCCTGTTCAACACCTTCTCTACAATTGATGAAATTGGAGTGGTAATAGTAAAGATAACCCTTCTAGTGTCCAACACTGTTGTTAAAATGGTTTTGTATGAAGTAGGAATAGATAATGTATTTTCATCAGTATTGAAGTTTTTCTGAAAAATAGTTCATCTAGGAGTTGGATGTGTACTGTTTATATACAGTTTTAATAATTACATATTTGTTTATAGTAAAGGGACATAACACAGTTTGTAATTTTTCTTTCATTTATTGGGAGTTTGCAACGGCGCCATGTGCAGTCAGACTATAATGAGGTGTGCTGTACCACTGCCCTATGGGCGGTCGGTTGTCACACAGAAACGGTGATGTTCGGAGTCAACTCCGATCAACATCGCAATGAGGCCCAAAGTGGCTTAGCATACACATTCATTTAATGTATATATTTAAATTTTTTAAACATGTTTGTCCATATAAAAACATTTTCCATGGGATTTACACATAGGGCCTTATTAAGATGTCGGGCAGAATTTCGTCTGCCCAACACCGTTGCTGAAAGGAACCACCCAACCTTAGGTCGGCGGGTCCAATCGCACTATTACGATGCGACCGCCCATAGGGCCGTCTCAAACATCCATTTCACAATGGAAGTTTGTGCAGCAGGCGGAAAAGGCCCAAAGCACAAGCTTCCATTATAAACTGATGTTTTGAAACAACCAGCACCGTGTGGGAGGTACCATGAGGAGGGGTACAAATTACTATTAATACTCCAATGAGTGCAACAGTAGTGAAGGTTTTGGATAGCAGAGGGATAAGAATTACTATTCCCACTCCAATATGTGTAGCAGTAGAGAAATGTTGGAAATCAGAGGAGTAAAAATTACTCTTCCCACTCCAGTCAGTGTAGCGGACGGGTAAAAATGACGATTCCCTCTCCAGTCAGAGCAACCGTAGGTAAAGTGTTGGATAGAGGAGAGGTAAAAATTACTATTCCCACTCCAGTGATTGTAACAGTAGGGAAAGTGTTGGATAGCGGAGGGGTAAAAATTACTATTCCCACTCCAATGAGTGCAATAGTAAGGAAAGTGTTGGATAGCGGAGGGCTATAAATTACTATTTGCACTCCAGTCAGTGCAACAGTAGGGAAAGTTTTGGATAGCGGAGAGGTAAACATTAATATTCTCACTCAAGAGAGTGTAACAGTAGGGAAAGTGTTGGATTGTGGATGGATGAAAATTACTATTCCCACTACAGTCAAATTAAAAACAAACAAAATACCAGCAACAACAAAACATATTTGAAAAACAATATAAATAAAAAAATATATAACTATGTTAAAAATTAAAATACAAATATATGTAATATTATACATTAAAACATATTATAATGTTAAATAAATGTCACAAATACCTACAAATATTATTTTATATCAAATATAAAAATATTTTTCAAACTAACAAAAGTTTATAAATAGAAATTATTTATAAACAAAAACATTATTACAGATTTTTTTTTTACATCCTACCCTATAACACCACACAATTCACAACACACATCTGAAGGGGGGAGGGGGTGGCTATTATTTTTAAGGACTAATGGGAGCTAGTTTCCTCTGCCCCACTCTATATGCAGGGTTTAGAAGGACTTCATTTCTGCCTCCAAGTCAACCCTTTCTCTCCCCTCTCAAGCTTACTCATATATTGACCCCCTGATTGTGTAGTAACTGTATGTCAGGATCTTTGCAACTATATTGCTCAAAAATCACTAATTCATACTAATTTTATGGCCCTTGGTGATTTTAATCTGCATGTGAACGACCCCAACTGTGCACATGCTACCCAGCTGGTCTCTTCCCTGGCAGGTGCCAATCTTCTGCAGTGGGTATCCTCCTGACGCATAAAGCAGGCCACACCCTTGATCTAGTTTTTTCCAATATAACCTGTAAATATGGAAGCTCCATGCCCATTGGTGTGGGCTGACCATTACCTCATTCCTTTCTCGTTTACCCTGTCCAAACCTGGCCAAGCTAAGGGCAAACGCGCCACTATGAAAAGAAATTGGGAAAACATGACAGCAGCATCTCTAAGCCCCATTCTTCAGGATTACTACCCTTCTCTATCCTCTGACCCCAATGCTGATGCTGTTGCAATAAAGCAATGGATTGCCTCTGCGGTGGAGTCCGTTGCTCCAGCCAGAGTGATTAAGTCCCTTAGACTGTCCCCCTCCGCAACCATGGTTCTCTAACACCCTTAAAGAAGAAAAAAGCAGGTGTAAACGACTAGAATGCAAGTTGAGAATGAGCTACTGCGACTCAGCAAAAGTAATTTATAAAATAGCAGTGAAAGATTTACATAAGTCACTGAAAGCAGCCAGGATAAATTATATTGTCTCGAGCAATCACAATGCAGATAACTCTAGAAAAGAGGTCTTTAAGGTGGTCCAGACCTTTTTTAAACCTAAAACAATAGAGACTGAAGTGATACCGTCTCTAGCCCTGTGTGTAAATATTTCTAGTTTCTTTGCTAACAAAATTTTAAAAGTCTACGACTCCTACTCGCTACCAGTGGCAACAGAGAAATCAGATAAAAAATGAGTTAAGCAACAGTGAGGAATGAGAGAGGATTATCTCCATGTAGCTTAAGATGAGACTCCATTACATGATTGACCAGTTCATTGACCCTTAAACTGGGCAGCAGATACTTGTGTTATACATATGTTAGAGCAGGTCACTTTCTGTCTAAGATTAGGGAGGTTATAGTCTAAATCAATATCTCAATAACCTGCATAAGTTAAAGTTAAACATGTAAATAACTTGGGAGGTTGTAATAACTAATAACGTTTTATTTTGAAGGAATCAAAGACCTAGTGGACATCAACAATGCACTCATTATATATAGAGAACTGGGGTAACTGGGACTCAAGGAATGAAACTATATTAAGCTATATCACTTTAAAGATTTAGTTGTATTTAGTCCTTGAATAGATCTCACGAACCAATCCAATAGTTTAACGTAGCGTGACTGTATGAATCACATTAGGTTAAAACCATGCAATAACCAGAACTGCATTAGAGTAAAAGGTATTCATCTAAGATGGCCGTTAGTCATGCGCACTTGCGTGGCGAGGCATGCTGGGTAAACACCGGCGGCGACTCATACATGGAAGCTCGGGGTTTAAAAAGGGACAGGAGTAGACGGTTGCCCGTATACACCCCTAACGCGCAGAGACGAACGGCTCGTGATAAAGGTGAGAATTCTAATAAACGGAGAGTTAGCAAGAGCAATTACCCGGTTTTAAACCTTTTACCTGTAAAATAAATGGGCATCGATTGTATGGACTCTACAGCTTACATGCACAAATTAATATCCAAGCACCACTCTACTTATCAGCTGTTTTCAAACCCTTTACCTCTAAAATAAATGGGCGCCGATTGTATAGACCCCGCAGCGTAAGTGCATAAAGTAATATCTTCACACCACGCTATCTATCAGCTGTCCAACCAGCACGAGGAGAATTATGGGGAAGCGATCCATGCTCCATTCAAAGGAGATGCCCCAGGGAGGATGATAAGGTCCTGTCCAGGTTTTGGGTTTAAGCAATCTCGAGTGGTTCTTTTAGAATGAGGTGCGCAATCCATATGAACGGGCTGGAATTTATTGTCTTTTAGCACATATGTGTATCTGACCTGGACGAGGCGGATGAAGTGGTGGCAGGAAGATTAAATAGGATAGGATTTCCTGATAACAACGCTCCCCGAGGCAGAAGGTGGAATAAAGCCTATAAAAAGGTGAGATGTGAGGACCATGTATCTATCTGGTATATCAGATAGAGAAGTTAGCACCTAAGTAGGCATGGAAATAGTAGGGTGAAGATCTAATATCCCTTCTCTTTTTTCTTATATGAAGTGTCATTGAGCGAATTTATCCAGAAGCCAGGACACGGATCAGGCAGTGGCAATAAAGGGGGAGGTGGCACTATCTGAACTGGTGCCCTCCACACAAGCTACAGGTAAAGAGATTGAGATCATATTTCTGATACCCAAACTAACATAAGACCACCAGAATAATACGATATAAATAGTTAAGACCTGGTTAAATCAGGAAATTACCCTGAATCATCAGATCTTAGTGGACTGTACAGCTCTGGATAAGGCTAATATGGTTCCCTGGCTTGCATATGTGAAAGAAATGTTTACAAAATTGGGGCGGCCTGAGATCTATAATACCCCAGAATGTATCAGAAGGGAGGACGTCAACTGGACTAAGATACATTTTTTTAATATGTTGGGTATGGAACGTGAGGAACAGAAACTCAAGAAAGTAACTGTTAAAGCTAACTATTTGTTATTAACTTCCCCCTCACTTGAGCCATATCTGAAAATAGTTACACATCCTTTCCATCGACAGCTTCTAACCAGATTCCGCCTTAATTTAATTCACTTTACTTTGGGTGATATCCCGAGTTGGGGGAAACCCGAGAACTGTAAATGTGATAATTGTTCTACACAGGACACAATACACTTTATTATGTTTTGCGAGTTTTATTCTGAAATGCGGAGAACATTTTTATTACCAATTTTGGGAGTGGCAGGCTTTTTACAAGTAAGGGCAGCCCTCATGTACCTACAGAAGTTAAGTAGCACTCGCAACATGCTCTGTGTTGCTAGCTTTTTGGAGGCTGCTGTGCGAAAAAAAACTAAGAGTGTGGTACCCAACAATATTAATTTAGTATGAACTTAGAATGGCTTGTGTGAATATTTGTCGCTATTGATAGTATACTATCCTTTGAATACGTACATTGATTGTTTTTATTCTATTATATTTATTGTATGTAAATGAAGTGAATGTTTGAAATATTTGTAAATATGTAATTTTGTCTTTTATGATTTTAAATAATCGAATAAAGTGTTTTGACTGACTGACTGACTGATATAAATAGTTGGTTTGGAGAATTATATGATAATAGCGGGCAATAGTGGAGTGTACTATGTTCCCTGCTTCTCGTTTACAGAGTCAGAAAAGGAGTATTGATTTTAATTGATAACATGTCATCACGAGTTTGATTGGAGAAGATAGTTGCGGGTTGCAAAGAGCAAGTGGTGAGTAGGCCACGTGACTGTGGACAAAATGGTTTGAATGTGAGTGCATAGGAGCATTGGTTTTTTACAGAGGATTATGTGGGAGAACCGTTAGACAGGGATGAGATTAAGATGCAGCGCACTGGATTTGATGTATATAAATGTGCTAAAGAATAGAAAATGCTGGACATAGTAGATGTATTCATGTGAAAAGATGTGCCTAGTTGGACCGAAAAGGGTTCTGCTTTGGGCTTGGATACTCCTGAACTGTTGATGGGTTATTTTAATGGGTATATTTCTACAAGGAAGCATTGTGAAGGGTTATCGAAATGGGGAACCTGCTAATGATTATATTGTTGAGATTTCATTAATGTATAATTGTGATGGCAAGTGAGCCACTTAAATGTATTAATATACCATGTAATTGTATCTCCTTCTAGATGTTGAGGCCTGAAGAAGGTGGTCGGTTATTCTTGCTGTTACCACCGAAACGCGTCAATGCAAAATGTTTAATTAGAAGGAATCCAACAGTGAGGAATCCTAAGGATAAGAGCAGGGCTCATACCAGGTTTTCCCTCTTATATAAAAGTGTTGGATCCACACAGACAACAGAACCTATATCTGTGTCCATAGGGTTTCCTCGGGAGCTTCATTTCTATATGTGTTCACTGTTTTATGAAATATTGTGTATAAGCCCGTTTAGAAAATAGCTGCTAGAATACTATTGTACATTTGTGATGTATTTTTAACTATTGTGGGATAAGGGGCAAGACAGCTGCTAAATTCTTTGGCACTGATACTAGTTCCTTTTGTGCTTTTAAAATATCGACGATTGTTCTTTCTTTTCTTTTTAATAAAATGATACATTTGTGTAAGCGCTACATCTGAATCACAGGGATTTTTATCCCAGGGGTATTTTTTAACTCTTTTTTTTATTTTTTTAAATATAATTTTCTCCTGTGCTCCTATGGTGTGATGAGTAAGTGCAAGTTAGTGGTTATTACATGCATGTATGAAAGACGACAAATGGGTCTAATGTCCTAGGGGAGTCTTCTTGTTTTCCACAACAGAGCAATCAGACACGCCACTAGAAGTAGTGGAGATTCCCACGTTTTTATCTATCTCGCATCAAGATGCACTAACAGAAATTCAAAAATGCAGATCAGTGGCCCCAGATGACCCATGCCCGCCTAAACTCTGGAAAATGCTGTCTTCTGCATTTTTTGGTGCTCTACTTCACATTTGGATCTCCTCTCTTGTTACAGGAGTCTTTCAAGACAACTGGAAACACACAACACTTTTCCCCCTGAGAAAAAAACCTAATGGTGACCCAGGAGATCTTAACAATCTTAGGCAAATATCACTGCTCCCCGCTCCCAGTAAAATGCTAGAGAAGCTGGTCCAGCACCAACGGTCCAGCACCAACTGACTAACTTTATCGAGAGAAATGGGTCCTTGCATGACACACAATCCGGATTCTGGGGCGACTTTAGCACTGAGACTGCTCTCCTTGTAGTGGCCGAGTCAGTGAGATGGACGTCAGATTCAGGGGCATAGCCTTTTTGTATTCCTTCCTTAACACTGGTATACAGGTCACATCTTTGGTTTTGATGGCATTAACTAACAAACAGTTTGTTTTACGACATTCTTTGTTATACCATGATTATTGTTTCCCTCTGTTGTTCCTATTAGTTACACTTGGAATCGTGAAGAAAGATTGAATATGTTCAAAGAATGCCCCATGAATCAGGACCGGTTGGTCAGAAAAACTAGCTCAGGACTCCACGATGTGAGTAAGAACTAAATAAAGGCCCACAAGGATAGTAACCAAAATTTCTGGGCATGCTACAATCTGATGTAATTTCAGATAGTCACTTTCGATTCGATTTCAGATGGTCACTTCGATTCTTTCCTGCACAGTCATATCAATGACTGCTGGCCATAATCTCAGATCACCTAAAATACAGTCTATGTGGCTTGTGTGGAGTGGCTTATTACAAGTATGAGCCATTAAGTGCCCTTAGCCCATGCTCAACTGTGAGTGCCTTTAGATGGAGTGAAGAGTGAGCCCAAACACAAATAGGTTGAATATCTGCTGCGCAAGCGGCACCTTCATCCTCAGTTAAATGTGTATCGTTGTCCACCAATGGCTCAATTGTAAGATTCAAATCTGCCCCTAGAATGAGAGCATTTTGTTGGGGGTGTTGATCAAGAAATTGCTCAAGCACTGGTAATATGTGTGAAACCAACCCTTTCCCTGCCCCAGTTACATAGATTATAAGAATGGTTACCCAATGATTAATACCAATCCCCAACTGAATGGCTAATATATGATGGTAATCAATTTTAAGTTGGTGGACTTTGCAATTTAATGAGGCTCGGATCCAAACAACCAAACTCCCTGCAGCCCTTCCCCTTGCGCTGGGCATAGCAGGGACAAGAAATTCAGTTAGTTTAGCCTATGGACAGAATCAAAGTACCAGTTTCTTTGTAAAAAGTGGATATCATATTTGTCCATTAGACCATTCCAATTTAGGAGGAGTATTTTAGATCCAAGTCCAGCTATGTTCCACAATATATTATGCAATTTGGGAAGATCGAAAGACACGTGGCCCTCAGGTGGAGTTATAGACTCAGACGAAAAAGGCAGAAACTACCAGATGAGACAGTGGTCAGAATATTACCAGTGTTAGAAAGGATCTTGTTATCGAGTGAAGAGACAGAGCAAGCAATGTGCGAATGTTAGTTCAAAGGGTCATGACAAACAACACATGAAGACTGACTCACAGGAGACCTTAAAATGAGAGTAATTGGATCCTCCTCTTGCCTCTAGAGAGCCTATTGGGTTAGTAGTTATTGGCTGCAAAGAAAGTGAGTAGCAGGGTGGGAAATCATCCCTCTAAGTAAGTCTACATCACTAAGCCTTGTGTGGAAAACAGCGGGCGTCAAAAGGTGCTTTGGGCATGGATATTTATATTGAATACTTGAATGACCAGAAGGAGTAGCATTGCATCCAAGGCCACCAAATTATCAACCAAGGCCTTTGATGTTAGACTTAATTCTAATGTATCAAGATTGGAAGCAGAAGTGGTGGACCATTTGACTCTAATAATCTCATCACAAAGAAAAGAGTAACAGTCCCTAGCATGATGTATACAGTGGGTCATTTTATTCTTCACTTAATCTTGCGCCTCATACTATCCTGTTCTAGTCAACTTAGGTACTTTTATCATCAGAATACAATTATCCCTGGAAGATCCACTTTCCTGATTGTATAGATTGGTATTTAAGGTCAAGCTAGTATTCTCCCTACCCAAAAGGGGAAGACTGAGGCTAGACTGTGCATTACATTTTTCTAGGCTACCTATGAATTTCTGGAACTGCGTGGTAAGGTTTAGGGGCCAAATGTTTAGGAGGGCACTGATCACGTTTATTGGTTACAGATCTACACAATGGTTGAGGGTGGCTCCCCATCACTGACTCCAGTGGAGGAACAAATAAGCTGTTTGTTAAAGGCAAAGAGCTGACTCATAGGGCCCATTACGATGTCAGGCAGATTACCCCCGCCAGGCTGGCGGTAGCCACCGCCAGCCTGGCGGGGGCAATCCTCCCGACATCCACAATCGTTTTCCCCCCACCATATTAGTATGGCGGGGGACCTCGGCAGACGGAAAGACCGTCCGCCGCTTTTCCTCCCCGGTCGCCTTGCGGCCGGGGCAGAAAAGGAATAAAATGGTGGCCGTGTCTATCAGACACCACCAGCCATATTAGGATGGGTAATTGTGGATGCCTTTCCGTGGCGGCAATGCCGCCATGGAAAGGCATGTGGAGAATCCCTGCGGGAGCCCGTTGCGGGCCCCCAAGGACTCTGGGGGGGTGGGGGGTGCACATGGGAGGTACCTATGGTACCCCCAGCAGTTCCATGCACAGCATGGCAGGCACCGCGCGGTGCCTGCCATGCTGTGCATGGAAGTGCACAGCATGCTTTCCTGCCATTGTGGCGGGCGGTGCTGAGATCAACGCCTGCCACAATGGTAGGAATGCAGGATGCGCCCGCCACTGTGGCGGCGCATCTTAATGCTGGCGACTGGACCCCCGCCCTTAAGGCGCTGGTCCCTATTACCACGAGGATGGCGGGCGGGTAAAGTCCGCCCGCCATCCTAATGGGGCCCATAGTATCCGTCAATATTAAAACCAATGATTTCAGTGCCCTAACTTCAACCTTTAGATCAAGCATGAGAACAGCTTGCTGATCCTGATCTGTTTGGGTACTAGAGGAGACTACCTGTGCTATGGGAGTATGTTCGGGGTCATTAATATTATCAAGCTGTTCCATACTCAATTCTGATTTTTTTTTAACACAATTTTTATTGAGATGAAAGCACAGACATACATTGCATCAGGATCATAGAATAGTCGCAAGCATCAGCCTATCACAAGTCTAGCGCTCGGTTAATGTCCATAGTCAGCAGTATAACTGTATACACATAACTCTTGTGCTCTGGGCCATTAAAATGGCAGTGTTACTAAAACTCCCTGGAAGTCCCCCTCCCCCAACACCTACTCACTATCCCAAATATAGTCCTCCCTCCCCTCCCCATTCAACACTCCCCACCTTCCTCCCCCCCATGCGTGTTGTGGTATCCATACTCAATTCTGATAAGGGGGCATAACGATTACTACACAGTAAAGTCACCTCAGGTGAAGACTGCAAGTCTTTTGTGGAATGAATAAGTGCTATGTTATTAGCAAGTGGATAATGAACTGAAACCTCAATGGGCTAAAACTGTACTTGCTTGTCATACTCTTTAAATAATCCAGGTTATGCTTCTTCGTTTCAAGGAGTAATTACTGGTTGTGGGGGCTATGTTACTAACATGGGGAGAGGACGAGACATCAGTGGTGGGAGAAAAAAGCACTTGGCATTAACCCAACAGGTTCTCAATATGATCCAACGCAGAGTTCTCACTCAGCAGTGTGTTTGGTACTATTCTTTGTCTTAATTTTAGCCAAGTCAATCCCACTTTCATAGCCTTCCTTTTCCCCATTCAATAGAAAAGAAAAAAGATGAGCTATCAATAGGTTTTACCAAAAACCACATTAAATTCTATAATTAAAATCACAGCACAAAGACCTCCCGGACAAGCAATAAAAATGAATCACACCAAGTGAGCTTAAGTTGGATGTGCAACAGTACCTTTTAAAGTTAAAGACTCCCTCTGATGGGCACAGATAGGCCCGCCCTTTTACCCTGCCCACGCGCGTCCATGCACGTCCCATGCTGTGGGAGTGCCTGGCCACTAAAATGCTCGTCTCTAGGGGTGAATGCTTATTACCTGGCAGGCTCCTGATGGAAGCGCACAGTAGAGGCTGCTGGACACTGTAGTCCCTCATGCGCTGGCAACACGGAGATCAATCTAGCAGCAAGGTAGTTGTGGCGCATCCCCTGCTGCACGAGTGCCTGGCTGCTAAAATTCTAGTCTCTAGGGGTGAAAGCTTACCTCCTTGCCATCTCCTGGCAGAAGTGCACAGTAGAAACTGCTGGACTATGTAGTCCCCCATGTTCTGGCAACACGAAGATCAGCAAGGTAGTTGTGGCCCCTCCATTTTTCTGCAAGTTAGTTACAGAAAGGTGCTGCTGTTTGTCGGAACAGGTAAGACCTTTTGAAAGATTTTTTTTTTAGGGTCTTCAGGGTAGGAGGGTGTAGGAGCTACTTGTACAATATAGTTATAGCCTTGGTTTGGGGGTTTTGGTAGATTTAGTAGTACTTTTGTTGTTTCATTCATTAGTGTTTTGAGCTAGTTTTAAGTTGTGTTTGTTAGTAATGCATAGTTGTATTATGTTATGTTATTTGATTTGTTTTAATTAAGTGTAATGCAAATTCTACATTTGAAGCGAATATTTCATTGGGGTGGGTATTGTGTTTTATTTTACAAGCTTTCAGTTACCAACATGTCCTATCAAAGTTTGGATTTTGCGTTTTTTTTTTTTTAAAGGAAGCCAATTGTGGTTTCTAGTAAAACAGTCTTTTTTTACTTCGATTTCCTTTCTTTTTTTATCATTTCCTGTAGTGTTTCTTTTAAAAAAAATGCTTTTTCTTTAATGGCTCTTGAATACTATTGATTCTTTGATGGCTCTCTTTTGGACTAGTTTTATTTTTGCCCTTTCATGGGGCATTTGGAATTTATTTTTCCATTATTTTTTTAATAATTTTTGAGTACATGGTTAAGCAGGAGGATTTGCAGCTACACACACAGGAAATTAAATGTAAGTTCTTTGTTTGGAGTAACATCAATTTCAGTTGTGATTTGAGGTTTGGGGGTTATGAGATTTGCATTTCTATATAACTAATATACATAATATTTACTTTAAATTTTAGTTTTATATATATTTTGGCTGATGTATAAAAATAATATGTTTATTATTTATTTAAAAATAATAATTTTGTTATGCTGCTTTGGATTATGTTTTTCATTTATTGGATCTTCTATAGGCTATTATGTATTTTATAATAGGGATTGGCCATTGATTCTAAGTAGTGTACTTCACTGTTGTTAATAAAGAGTTTTATTTTACATTGTTGCATGTTTTAATCTACTATTGCTTTGTTTGCTAACGCTAGGTTTAATTTGGGTTACTGATTGTTCCATCCATAGTTGTTTGCAGCTTTCTTCTTTGTGTAGGGCTTCCTATAGGGTATAGGTTTGGTTATGCCTAGTGTGGATTGAAAGGCATTGTGCTATCCTTCTAGTGCATTGTTGGTTTTTGGCTTCTGGAGCCATGCTACTGTCATAGTCATTCCACCAAGGCATGTTTCAGCCTGCCAACCTAAGTGTCTTCAAATTAATCCATGAAGGGAGTAAGTTTGTGTTCGTTGAAAGGATTTTCTATAAGAAAACTGTAGTGGTTAGCTACCTCTGTGAAAGGAACAAAGGCTAGTACAATCTTTCTTTTTATTTCAAAGGCAAATTGACTATTGCATATTCTACACTTAATGCACATTGTTGGAGGTGTCTCCATATACTTTGTTTGAAATTCTAGTAGCAGCCCCGTATGGCTGTGTGTGAGTAAAGTTGTAAAATGGTTTGTACAAAATCTATCCTTTTTTAATAATGTGGTTCAGTAGTTCATAGTAACTGGTACTTTGTTTATTAGGTAGTAAGGCATACATGAATGGTATATTTGTCCTTTAATATTCACTATGTATGGTATATACATGAGTGAAATGTTTGCGGAAACCTTTGAAGGTCCCATCCATCATAGATGTTTGACATTGGCTTACTTGTCATAAGTTATCAGCTATAGGAAATATTAGGATTAATTTTTCATTGTTCAAGTTATATTGTAGGTGGAAGGCTTCCTCATTATGTGTGGTTGTAAAGTGTTCAGATAATTGGATATCTTAGTATCCTATAGGAGGCACAAAGGGTGTCCTTGGTGGCTTTTTCAAATTAGTGCAGTTAATCGTTTTCATGTGGAAATGGCTGGTAGGCAGCCTATGATGGGTTTGAATACTTTGGGGAATATATCTTTTAGTATTTCAGTTCTGGCTTCATGCAAGCTAGAGCTTCCCTCCCTTATAGCTTGCAAAACATGCTTTACTTTTCTTTCTGTCACATTTGAGGGGTGTTTGAGTTCCCTTACATTAGTTACAATTTCATCTTTTGTAGTGGTTCTCCCATAGCTAGCATTAGAGTAATATGTACTGCATTTCTAATTAATAGCTACCTTGCTTGTACTTTCTTGGTTGTAAGTGTAGCCTATGATAGATGATGATTGCTTTCCTTTCTGTGATTTGGTGTAGCTTGCTCTTTCTGTCATTATGTCTGAAAATAGTGTAATAATATAGTGACGTGTTTAATACATTTGCTATTGACATACAAAATTATGCTACACATTTTCTGTTTTAATCTTACATGTATAATCTTGCTGGATGTTACTCACTTTGGGGTTGATTCCGATTCGGGAAACTAATCTGTACGACGATTCGTATTCATAGCCGTTTCTGAACGAATCCTAGTAATCGGACCGAATCGCATAGCGCGATCCGTTGGCTCGAAATACGTACGAATCGTCGCAAACCGTACAAAAGTCAAGGGCGAGTCCGCACGACATAGACCCGCACAGTAAACAGTACGAATCGTAAACATGCCGTACGACCCGCCAAGTACGATCCGGACCGGGGAATGTGGATGCGATTCGTACGGATACGTCGGGTATGAGCAATTCGTACGGAGATCTACACTATCGCATAAGCATCGTACCCCTAAATTCGAGGGGAGTACGCAGGGGGTATGCACACCATACACGTATGACCTTGGGGGGTACGGACCATACCCCTATGCACCGTACACCTATATTCATGGGGGATATGCACGGGGACATACGCACCGTACTCTTGTAATCCAGGGGTGTACGCACCGTACCCCGATGCACCCTACCCCTGCAATGGTGGGGTGTACGCGCCGTACATGGGGAGGGTCTGTTCTGTACTCATTTTGAGCAGAAATCTGGTTTTCTGGATGTTTTAAACTCCCATAGCAAAATCGTCGTACGGAGTGCTGTCGACACGTATCGTACTTGCTGAGTCGGAAAGAGCAGCTTCGAACCATATGGACGTCGCGTACTGCGTGTTCCGAATACGATTCATATGGATCATTGAGCCGTACGGTCTTTGGTACGAATCGTACGGGAAAAAGGCTCCATACAACGATTCGGACGCGATTTTTTTACATAATCGGAATCGGCCCCTTTATGTGCAGGTTTTCCAATGGGGATGTTGCAATTTGAAGCAGGTGGATTGTTTTCTGTTAGGTAAAAAAATAGTGCATTAGTCTAATTTGAAATATTTGTTTGTTGGTAGCTAATGGGGACTGAGGCAGTTAGGTTTAAAAAAAAATCATTTTAGAGTGAATTTATATTTAGGGCCTGATTACCGTTGTGGTCCACTGATCACCATGGCCATGAACCAATCCCGACCACCAATGTGACCATGGCAGTCAGAGTGTTCTCAATATGGGCCTCAGCAATAAGAGTAACCTTCGCTGGGCAACGGTGGTCAGAAATGTTACTGACAGGGACTCTGACATCGTCAGGTCTGTGCTACCAGTGCCACATGGATTATGATGAAACCCTTGTACTGGCGGTCTCTTGTCGGCTGTTTCCCAGCGGCGCAAAATGGCCACGCAACTGCTACTGGGAAGCACCACAGCAGTACTGGTTGGATGCAGAAAAATAACAACACAGCTAATGGCCATTGACAAAGTGGACACACCTACAATCACACTATAAAAGACATAACATTCCAGACTATGATACTTCAGCATAGCACGTTAGAGCAGCATTACTGGTAACATAAGGAAACCCTTTTCGCACAATCCCATCACACATACTTTACACACGTTTGATTCACTTTTTTCTACATATTTCTTTGGTGTCAAGAAATTTTTGTTTTCTTCACTCTCACTCACTTTATTTAATTAACATGCCACCGGCCAAAAACCCACATTTTTCTGACATCGAGTTGCCAGTGATGGTGGATGAAATCATTGGAGTAGAGCCATACATTTTTGGAGTCCAAGTCCAACAAACATCTCTTGCTAGGAAGAATAAAATGTGGGACAGGATAGTCAACAAAGTGAATGCTGTAGGTACCTCACTGAGCGCAAAGGAGGACATCATGAAGAGGTGGCATGACCTGAGGACGAGGTTGGAGAATCTAGCCTCCGGGCACCACCTTGTGGCCCAGAAGTTTGGCGGTGGTCCTCCCGGCCAACCATTAGAACTCACACTCTGGGAGGAGAAGGTGCATGTCATCCTGCATTCTGAGGGCTTGACAGGAATACCTGGTGGAATGGAGACTGGTAACTAACACTATGACAACTATCACAACATATCAATGTTCTATTTGACACATCTCAGCTCTTTTTATCATGCTTCTAGTCTACTTTAGTAGCCATAGTATCAGAGTTGTGTGATTGGCAGTTACAATCAGTAGTGCTGCACATAAGTTCACATGTATCAACCTCCATTACATCCCACATGTGGTAATGCTGTCTGTTAGCGTATTACTATCAAATCACCATCCCAGGACCCATTATATGCTCAAATACCTAACGGTATGGCCCACCGCAACTGCATTTTTCAAACAGGTATGTAAAACTAACCAGTTTTGCTAGTGTTGGCGTAACATGAGGCTACAGTGTTGTTTGTCCTTACTTACTAGTCAGCCATGTGAGTGAGGCTCACCTCACAGGCAGTTAGACATTGGCCAAGTGTGGGGTAAGGGAGATTAAAATGATAACAGCTACCATAAGTTCCTGTTGCTTGAACACTTCACAGGAGGCACCAGTGTGGTTTGTCCTTACTCACTTGTTAGCCTTGTGACTACTGAGGTTCACCCCACAGGCAGTTAGCCATTGGTCAAGTGTGGGGTAGAAGAGATGAAATGACTACAGCTACCATGAAGCCCGCTAACTCTAAATCTGAACAGGAGGCCCCAGTGTTGTTTACCCTATGTCACTTGTCAGCCATGTAAACACTAATTCCCAGGTCATATGGACTGAGCACCTTACACATAATGCTCTGCTCAGGCACATCTCTGCCTATTCAGCCTGAATTTACCCTGGTCTCCATACATTTAAAGTATGAGGCCATAAGTAGCACCATATGAAGTGTGTACCTGATATATCATTAATGCATTAAGGTAACCCAGCTGATTTGAAATGTTTGGTGACCTATTGCAACTTGCCAGAACACATTTTTACCAATGCTAAATCTACTACCAAGATGTGTATATTTTCCTGGATTTTACACACCTAGGACTTAGAATTTACTTATACACACGTAATTTGAACACTGTGTTAAATTCAAGGTATTAGGAGATGCTAAGCCCATCCATCATGTCAACATGAAGCATATCAGTCAAGCAAATTATCAGACCAGTACCATTCCATATAATGGATGTCTCCTAATGTTTTGCAAATGTGCCAAACACAACTGGGATAGTTCACAATGTCAACCGTCACCCCATTTGTCCCTACCAAGCCTGAACCCACTGTGTAGCAAATGATGTGGATGCACATACCACACTTACAACAACAATCTACTCTATGTCTGAACAGGTCAATCTGGCACAACATCTGGCCAGACTCAGGACACTGCCCAGACTCCATGTCCTCCTCTGATCAAGCCTTCAGTGATGCAGACTCTCCTGAATCCATTGACAAGGAAGACCTACTTGGCCCATCTAAACTGCCAGGGCAGACGGGAACAGTGAGTCTCACTGTGCCTTCAACCACATTTCCTACCCCAGCTGCAACTTCTCAGCTGACTTCGGCTCCAACAAGGGGTGGACCTTGGATGGGCAGCAGCATCTCCTGTACCCCAGTCACACTTATGGAGGTGAGGATTGACAACACTCTCACTAAGGATGGAGAAGCAAGTCGGATGGGCTCACAGGCCCATGGGGGCCGGCGTGGTGGAAGGGTAATTGTAGGTCCTCAAAATGAGGTCACTGGTGCCACTGATGCCCAGGCCAGCATTGCCCGAGTCCTTGAAACCAATAAGGACTTCCAAGGAGTGATGGACTAGGAGCTTGAGAAACTCTGGGAAATGAAGCAGCAGCAGAGATTCATAGACCTGAAGCTGGACACCCACAATGACAACGTGGGGCTGCTCAGGTACATTAACACCACACTTTGCAGGGATGTTACACCTCCATCTACCCCTTCTTGTAGTCCATCTATATTTGGCCCTTCTACATCTGCATCAGCCACGGGAAGGTAGGTCCTGACAGAGGATAACTC
This sequence comes from Lissotriton helveticus, assembly GCF_964261635.1. Lineage (NCBI taxonomy): Eukaryota > Metazoa > Chordata > Amphibia > Caudata > Salamandridae > Lissotriton > Lissotriton helveticus. Next base: position 183,786,140 of record NC_136065.1, read on the forward strand.
AACAGACACTCCTGAAGCAGCAAACCCCACCCTTCATGCATTGGGATTTCCATGAACAAATCTAGGAGGTTGGGTTGGCATGCACTCACCACCACCAGGGAGATTCATCTCACCTGATGTCCTCCTTTGTGTGCACACGTTCCCTTTGTTGACAAATGCTGTACACTTTTCCACTTCTGATGGGAGGCGTATGTTGGACTTTGGACTTCAGACAATGTGGCTCCTGCAAAAATGGTTTTATCCACCAATACTGACTACTACACTCCTGTTTAGTCACTATTAGTCTGTATATTTTTTGTTTATTTTCTTCAAATGGTGCACTGCAATAAATTCACTTGTCTCAAAATCAATAGCTCTTGTAGTACCATTCACATCTAACAAGTTAAGAAGTTATCCCTTTGTGAATTATCAAATGTAAGCAGATGCTACTTATGTCAGCATGGAAATTTGGGATTTGAACCATGTGCAACTGAATATCACAACCATGTCAACCCCAACACAATGATACAAGTATATAGTCTCATGACATCTACATTCCATAGTTCCAACCTTAGGCTGGCATAATTCAAAAACAGAGCTAAATAATACAACACTGAAATGACCTGTGTCAGTGACCACAACTCCCATGTGCAGATCTCAACAACATGGTCAGAGGGGATACATATGACAATGCCAAATGGAACTGACAAATGAATTAGCATGAGCCATATCGTCAACCTCACAAAAGGAATCCCACTTCATTGAAAACAAGAAATCAAAAGAAGGCAGTATAACTGTTTCTGAGCACAGGTGTATTCCAATCTGGTGTTGCTGCATCTAGTGGAATGTCACAAACACATGCCAGTAGTGTGCAATAAGCACTGTGCCATACAATGTTGAGACACATCAACAGCTACATCCAGTTCATACACATTGAGGACTTATCCAATGTGAAGGGAGACTAGCATGATTTGGCCTAAGAACAACATAGTGTTTAAGAACATGGTGGCACACATATTGCAAAAGGACCACCACAGGGCAGGTAATAAGTCCAATGGAGTGTTAGAAACTTCCATCCTATTACTGTGCAAGCTGGCTTGGTACCGGAGTTGTACATCCAAAGTCTATGCAAGACATTTCATAGAACAATCCATGTGCACTTCATGCTTCAAAACAGCATCATATACCTGCTGATGTCACAACTCTGAAATGTCCAAATGAAGATGACATGGTGACAGTACCTACAACACACCAATGCAAAGATATTAGCTAGGAAGCCATGCATATGACACCAATTACAGTCCACTTCTGGAGGTCACAGTACATGGGTAAATGTCACCTACACAAGGCAACATCAAGACCGGGTGCATGTGTCAGCCTTCCTCCACAAACAGCTGTGCACAGAGTTCCAGACAGTTGTACATACCTAACATGTAACCAGGGGTGAGTGGAATTTGCGTATTCGCGCTACGAAAATCTCTGCGAAATGGTAAAAAATCTCCGCGAGCGCGCAAAAGTTCCGCAAACACACGGAATTGCTTGAACCGCCCGTTCACGATGCTTTTTTCCTGTTCGCGAATGCTGTTTGCATGCTCGAGGGGCAATATCTTGCAAACACGCATTTTGAAAGCGCAAACAAGCAAGAAATTCCCCGAAGCCGCGGAGAACGGAATTTTTGGCAACACTGCGTTCTCCGCGGAACGCAAAATTACCAGAATTCCACAAGCGGAACGTAATTTACTGCCCAGGCCTACATGTAACCAAGAACGTCCTCCCCACAGCATCACAACAACAGTCACTGTAACAGTCAAAGTCATGATATCTCACAGCATACTTACATTCATGCAAAAAAGTTGTTGATGAGCTCATGATGCATTTCAATTCCTTGGTCACAAAGCTAGATTTACATTTACTAAAATGTGCTAGTGACATCATGGATACCCTATGTCAACCTTTACAGAGAGGAATGTTACATCTGTAATTGATCATATTTTAATTTCAGTTAATGCAGATGAGTGGTGTTCCATATCCAGGGTTGTTGGACCAGACCTGAGTGACCATAATTGTATTATATTAACCCCTTCGCCACAGGACTAATTCCCCCGCAGCGCGGGGGGGAGAAGGGCCGTGCGCTGCTCCGCGGTACTCATGACGAGCCCAGATCGTCATGCTGCAGTGACTCTGCCCACTCCTGTGGAACGTCCACACAGGAGGAGAATTATCCCCAGGTGGGCGTTCCACGGCAGTTATGACAAGCTCAGCTCGTCATGAGCACAGCTCCACTGTGCCTCATGACGAGCTGAGCTCGTCATAAGCCCCGAAGAAGTTAACAGTTTTCTGGGGCAAAGCTGGTGATGCCCCTCTAACTCGTATTACTGACATTTCCTCCACAAGATCTAACAGGATCCACCTTAAGTGGGATGGAGTGGACTCAAATTATGCATAATGTCTTTTCCAAGGTTTATAAAGACATTATTTACTTGGTAGATTAAGTCATTACTAACCAGTTACTCTCTAGCTTCACTGGTATAACTAACATTGTATACCATCTTTTGACCCGCCCATGTAAAACAGGGCTGAAGCTCAGCGTAGAGGGTGGTTTGAGGACACATGTACAGCAGCCTCCAAAGATCTGAAATTGGCCTTCTATAGTCAACCCAGAGATAATTGATTGATTAAATTGCTCAAATTTAATTTTAAAGAGATGCTTCTCGCCAGGAAAAAAGAACTTCAAGAAGAAGCCTGGTCTAAATTATCACAGGCTGCAGATACAACTGACATCAAACTATTCTGGGACACTGTTAACTCTCCCTCTGGTCCCCATGAGGTCCCTGTTGATGTTTTTAAGATTGCCGGTGATCTGTGGGGCCCAATCTTAACCAGAGATTTTAATATGGCTTTGACGACAGTGATTCCTACTTCATAGGGAAAGTTTACCATAGTCCCAATTTTTAAGAAGGGCAATAAATCAGAACCAAATAATTATTGCCCAATATCACTTTTAGGCTCTTCTACAAAAGTAATTAGCAACGTTCTACTTAATAGATTGTATGAATGGTCTAGTGAAGGCTCAATACTTTGACCTAGTCAGTTTGGTTTAGGAAAGGTGTGGGGACACTAGAGCAATGCGTACATCTGTACCTATGAATAGGTTAATATATGTGTGCTGAAGGTGGTAGACTGTATTTCTGCTTTGCAGATCTGAGCAGCACTTTTGATCTAGTTGACCATACTATTCTCTGGTCAAATCTGATCTCTATGGGAGTGCCCATGCTATCATTTGCTTTTTGGCAAGGTTATATGAGAGCTTTGCATGTAAAGTGGTATTCAGCAAGGTTGTGTACTTGCCCCTTTATTATTCTCCCAGGGTGGACAAGGACTTACACGCAGTGCAAGCAGACGCCCCTTTAGATACTGGGTGTCCTACACCAGTGCTCGTGTATGAAAATGATGCTGTCTTGTTGGCTAGGACCCCAGTGGGGTTGCAACGTTTTATGAGCACCTTTAGAGATTTAATTGCTGCTAGGAGAGTGACTATTAATAAAAACAAAACCTATACAATGATTTGTGGGGCAAGGCACAAGAAATGTAGAACGTTTTTTATAGATAACACCCCGGTGGTAACTGTCGATACCTTTTGCTTCCTGGGTATTCCCTTTTCAGGCAGCGGCTCATGGTCGCGAGAAGTCATTAATGTTAGGGGTAAGATAAACAGATGTACCCATGGAATTTTTTGATTTTCAGCCAAGTTGGGCTCCTGGCTGATAAAGGAGATGATAGAAATCGATAGGGCCAGGGTTTTAACTACTGCAGCATATGTGGCTGGCATGTGGGGTCATTATAATAGTTAGGCACTTCAGATTGAGGAAAAAAAATTCCTCAAATGCTTACTTTGTCTGCCTACCTCAGCCTCTACCGAGATTATACAGCTAGAGGCAAGGCTACAACACCTTACAGATCTAGTCACACTCTGTCCCCTGTTGCTTTCGTGTTCTAATAGGTTCGTAGATGAGACCAGCTTTACCAAGTCAATTATTCTAGATTGCTTGTTCATGGATAATGCATTGACTATTCCCTGGCTAAGTTATATTATGTTTTTTATACTAAATTTTTTAAGATACTAGTCCAGACTAACCCTTATCTGTAATATCACTTAAACTGTCTATCAGAAAAACTTTTATGACTCATAAAAGGGAAGTCCAGATGGACTGTGAGAGAAGGAAATCAACTGTCACATTTTATTTTACACTTAGTTTAAAGGAGGGTTGCCAAGATTACTTAATTTATACCTCTAAATTATTGCATAGTTTTGTATTAGTCAGATTTAGATGGTGAATCGCTCACTTAGTTGCCTTTCCCATCATGAAAACTTGTCCCTCAGATATTACCTCTTCCCATGTGACGACCAGAGCAAGCAAAGCATTGTGTTCTTTATATAAGTTTTAGATGATATTTCTAAAACCACTTTTGCTTGCACAAAGGTATGAGATTGCATATTGCCTTTGGCATGATTTATTGTGATATTATGATGTACATTGGGTGTTGTTTTTATCTTGTTTTTCTTAAATCCTCCACATTAATTATGTGCTCTCTGATCCTATAAACATGTTCTCTGGCTTGCTGTGGTTCTAAGGAATAGCTATGGCATCAATATCTCCAACCAAATGTGGGATACGACCAAATCCATAAAAATCACCCTTCACATTGGCCAAATCTTCACTTCTGGGCAACAGGATGTAGTTGTGCATGTGTCTCATCATTGCTGAAAGCACATCAAGTAGTACGCCACTAAACACAGGTTGTGGCATTCCACCAGATATAGTCACAGTGTACTGAAAGGAACCTCTGGCCAGCAAATGCAGAACTGCCATGACTTTCACCACTGGTGGCAGAGATGTGGGAGAGTTTCTTTGAGGACATAAATGAGGCTCTAACTAGTTATATAAATCTTATATTGTCTGCCTATTTAGGCGTAACTTCCTGATTACGTCTCTTTCTTCCATAGTTTGAAGGTCTGGAAGTGGCCGGAAGACTGGAGGCTGTCGTCTTCTCTTCCACCAGGGTACCTATGTGTGGAGGGTACAGACATATGGATATTGGTCACAATGTCCACATTAACATTTGCCAAGTCACACCCAAAAGTCATGTGACCACACATAAAAGCATATGTTAGCACTACTCAGCAATTCCCTTCATGCTTCCATAAGGTACAATTACATATCAACGTTTGGATGAAGACAGTTGGATAGATGCCGGGCAGTGATCTAGAGAAGGGATTTCTTCCGTTGACCACTGTTGTAGGAGAGGCCAATCCAAGCGAAAGACTGCCTCAAGTAAGACATCGATTTCATTTACTTGTAGTTGGTGGTAAATAACGAATCCTTACAAGTGAATAGCACTCACTTGAGTGCTTCCTACATTACAGATTCATTAAATTACCGATTCTGTAAATTACTGAATCTGAAATGTAGCCACCTACATCTCAAATGCCTAATACCGGACGGTAATGGCCAAAATTCGGTAATTTCGCCCATTATCGACCGGTATTAGGCTTCCTACATCTGGCCCATAGAGTCTTAAATTGGATCCGCTCTGCCATAGGGAGCCAATGAAGTTTCCGGATGGTATCGGCGATAGAACAAAACTGAGGGAGCCCTAATAAGGCTCTAGCCGCCGCGTTTTGGATACGCTGCATCCGGATGATCTCAGCTTGATTAGCCCCCAATAACAAGGAACTAGCATAGTCCAGACGAGAAAGAATGGTCAACTGAACTATCAGCTGACGAGTTGATGGATCGAAGAATTTCAGAAGACGTTTAAGACCTCACAAAAGGCCGAAGCATGTACCTGCCACTTTTTGGTGTGGATACAGAAACTAAGAGAGGAGTCCAACCACATCCTCAGGTTCTTAACTTCCTTCTTTGGTTCCGGGGCCTTGCCTAAAGCATTCGGCCACCAGTGCTCACCCCACAGGCTTGCATTCTTGCCGACTAGCGAAACTTCAGTTTTATTTGCATTTAGTTGCAAATAATTAGAAGTCATCCATTCAGCCACGGCCATCAGGCCGCTTCTGAACCTAGAGGCATTCAGGGTAGAACCTTCCACCAGTGCAACCACTAGCTGCGTGTCGTCCGCATATGAGACCATCGAAAAATCCCACTGCCTGGCGACCTCCGCTAGTGGCTGACCATAAAGGTTAAACAATGTGGGGCTCAAGGCCAAGCCCTGAGGGACCCCCTACTCAATGGAACGGACCTGAGATAGAAATGGGGGACTAGAGACACGGAAGGATCTTCGGGTCAAAAAGGATCTAAACCATTCCAGAGCCAGGCCCGAAATTCCTGCCTCCTCCAGACGTTTAAGCAGAACACTGTGCAAGACCGTGTCGAAGGCGGCACTGAGATCCAACAGGATCAGTGCCGCCGTTTGACCAGAATCAAGACTGGTCCGCAGGTGTTCAGTCATGGCCAGGAGCGCTGCATCCAGAATGTTATTGGAGTGCAAAAAGTTGGTTAATGTGATGTTGACATGTGCATCCGCAACCTTCGCCACCCAGGGAAGAAGAGAAATTGGCCTAAAATTCTCAGGTTTAGTCAAGTCTAGTGTCAGTTTTTTAAGAATGGGGGACACCCAGGCCTGTTTCCACTGCACCGGCACCTTGGCTGAGGAGAACGAGGAAATCATTATCTGACGAAGAGGTGTCAGAAAACGTGAAGAGGACTCCCTAAACTGATCAGGCTTTAGAGGGTCGGCAGGAGAGCCAAATGTAATTCTCGTACTCAGCCTAATAAGCTCCTCATAAGAAATCTCAGGAATGACCACAAGACTAGAAGTAGGCCCTGGTCTTAAAGGAGTGTGAGCATGGGAAGAGGTCATAGAAGGAAAGGACCTATAAATCACATGTACTTTCTCCGCAAAGATGGAGGCCAGTTCTTCGCAATGGAGTTCAGAGGTGGTTATAGGCGCTAAAGTTTTCCTGGCTCTGAGATTTTAAAAAAATGCATTTAGCAGGATTAGAGCTAATCTTGCTCTCGTTGGCGTAACAGGCCGCTCGCGTCTTAGAGACGGCTCTATGGTAGGATGCTTAATCGCCTGCTGATTTAAACCGTGCAGTAGGTGGCTTCCTCCACGAAGGTTACAACCATTGGCTAAAGTTGGATAATAAGACGGTCGTGGTCCAGTGGCTCTGGCCGTCTACACAGAAGTCCGCCTATGTGGCGTACGTGTTTGTTGCAGCTTGAAAAATAAATAACTTGCCTCCAGACACTGCTGCATACAACACCTCCTCAATGTCAGCTGCTGTTTTCCATCCATGGGAGCTGTCATGGCACTCTGTACAGGGAGCAAGCCCCCTGGCTTCACTCCAGAGGAGCTGGAGACCCTGGAGAAGGGAGTTCTGCCTCTATATTGCCAGCTATATGGCTCACCAGAGGAGCAGGTGAGTCCTGCTAATGCAGTCTCTACTCTGCAATAAATATCCTATCCCATTGGTCACAATGTGGCTCAGAGTCCCAGACTGACATTAGAGTTTAGTAAGTCAGATAGTGTGTCCCCTACATCGGACAATCATGTCATTGTTCATGCGGCACTGTACTTTGTGGACTTAACATCACCATATTGATGTGTAATCAGTCCTAAACCCTACACTGGTTCCATGCACATATCTGTGTATGTATAAATGTTATGTTACCTATTATGATTTTGCTATTCAGTACATGACAGATGTGCTTTCAAATGCATAGGCCTTACACCATAACTTGTGTATGTTTCCTGTAAGTAGCATGTGAGGATGATGTGAGATATGTGTACAGTCCCTCATATTACTCAACACACAAGGTCTCACCAAACTACTGGGAGATACCACCACCTCATAGGCTCCTTCAGAGTGACCAACAACAGTCATGTCATAGGATGGCCACAAGATGTACTGTTAGTTATGGATAATGTGGGCATATGATCGTCATGTGGGAACATATAGTATGCTCAGGCTGCAGAGAGCAATCCCTGACAATGAGCTGTGCCCTGTATGGTCCATGGCCCAGGCTGTAGTAAAGATAATGTGACTATGACATTGATGCACAGAGTACTCTCCATGTAGATCTACTGATCCTCAGATGTGACCTAAATTAGTGTAACTGGACCATGAGTTGGCCTGAATTCCCCTAGTTTTACTAAAGTTGGTATGGTGCATGATGAGATCCCCAGACTAGATACTACTGTCCATGGACCCATATTGTCACTGTGTGCCATTGCCTTAGGAACCGTGCTCGCCACGCCATCACATTCAAGCTAACATGGCTGATGAGGGGTGTTACCCCAAAACCGGTCCCAGGATGCTTGTTTCTGCTCCAGGGAAGACCTGGCTGGGCAGCTCTGACGGGACTGTTTCCATAAGGAACAGGGTCAAGACTGATTTGCATATGGCTGGGTCTGAACTAGGGTGGCGAAGTGAGCTAAAGAACAGTGATGGAATCAACCCAGATCTGTGACTGGTGGTAAGTATCTGAAAAGTTTCAGTGCTCCGTCCATTATCACCTTGTGTTTACTTTGTTTGCCTTAAGTTGGTGGGGTATGTCCAGACATGAGTCCCTTGCTCAAGCTTGCCTGGCTGATGAGGGGTGTTAAGTCAAAACCTGTGTCCGGTCCAGGGAATATCTGGCTTGGCAGTTCTGACTGACTGTTCCCATAAGGAACAGGGTCAAGACTGATTTGCATATGGCTGGGTCTGAACTAAGGGTGGGCGGAAGTCACGGAAGGGACTATCGTGGATAGGCACGGAGAGTGAACCAATCTCCATGCCTCTCCGCAATATTCCCGTTACGCGAACCTGCCCGCCCACCGCCCGCTTCCTGCCCGCCTCCCGCTTCCCGCCTGCCTCCCGCCCGCCTTATTAAAGTATATTTAAAGGCTAAAATACATCTTAAATAAAACGTACCCTATTGCGCAGCAAACGTCCCCATCGCAGCTTCATTTTGGAAACTGCGCATGTGCGGGAGCCTGCGCATGCGCAGTTTCCAAAATGAGCCGCGATGGGGATGTTTGCTGCGCAATAAGGAAAGTTTTATTTAAGTTGTATTTTAGCCTTTAAATATACTTTAATAAGGTGGGCGGGAGGCGGGCGTGCGGCCAACTTCCGTTCTGCCTGTGAATGTGCTGAAATTTGCCCCGTTTTTCCGCCTTCTTTGTGGAAGGCGCAAATTTTCACAAATTCCGTGGGCGGAACAGAAATGTGCGCCCACCCTTAGTCTGAACTGGGGTGGCGAAGTGAGCTAAAGAACAGTGATGGATTCAACCCAGATCTCTGACTGGGGATGAGTGTCTGAAAAGTTCCCGCGCTCTGTTCATCATCTCTGCCCTACAGTGGCTGAAAAACTTCCTAAAGGACAGATGGCAAACCATCATGCTTGGCCCGTATGTCTCCAATAAAAAAATTCCTACAGGATAAGGGGGTACCACAGGGATCTTGTCTCAGCCCCACTCTATTTAATATTTATTTAGCTCCCCCTGCCAAGGTGATTCAACCCTTCGGCTTGGAGATTATCTCTTACGCCGACGACACGCAGCTACTATTCCCGCTCCGTAATAACATCACCAAAGAAAAACAACGCTTCATGGACGGTATGCTGGCGATTGCAAACTGGATGGAGGAGCAATGTTTACAACTTAACCCGGGGAAAACAGAGCTAATGCTGCTAGGGAAGTCTGCAGCCCTATGGACCCCAGACTGGTGGCCCCCCCAACTGGGATCAGCACCAACACCGTCAACCTCGGTAAAAAGCCTGGGAATCCAATTTGATGTCAAACTAGATATGAAGGAAAATGTCACCAATATTGCAGGCTCATGCTACTACATTCCACGCCTACTACGTAGTATTATTCCCTACCTACCCCTGGAACACCACAGAACTGTAGTTCAGGCAATGATAGGAAGCAGGCTAGACTATGGGAATGCCCTATTAGGTAGGAACCACCACCTTAACAAAACTACAAGTCATCCAGAACACTGCGGCCAGAATGGTCCTGAATTGCCCCCCAGGAACCCCATCCCTCCCCTTGCTCAGACAACTGCACTGGCTGCTAATCCAAAAACGCGCCATGTTTAAAATCTGCTGTCTGTTATTCAAGGCTTTAAGAGGTGAAGTTCCAGCTTATCTTAGGGACAAACTGGTCAAGCACGTTAGTTATTGTAACCTAAGATCATATGCTCTTGCCTTTCCTAAATATTCCCCGGATACGGCTAACCCGCACAGGCGGTAGAGCTTTTTCATTTGTAGCACCAAAATACTGGAACTCCCTTCCAGTAATGCTACGAAAATCTTCAACGTACCTGATCTTTAGAAAACAACTAAAAACCTGGCTGTTCTGAACCTTTAAGCACAGGTTATTTTCCCTCTCTGGTAAGCGCTGAGATGCCCCCGGGTGAGTCATGCGCGATAAAAGAGTCATTAACATAACATAACATAACATCTCCTTGTGTTTGTCCCATCCACACTGTCACATATGGCATACAGTGTGTTATGCAATGCAAAGACTTCTGACACAAACAGCTGCAGACGTTGTAAGATGTCCAAATGAGTAAATCACATGTCCACTGATCATCAGAGGGGGAACTCAGTGACACACATACCAGCCCTTTCATTGTGACCCACATTTTGGAATGTAGTCAATGCAATGGTAGCTGTGATGTCTTGGATTATTTGAATAAAGTAATTTGTACAAACTGTTCAAGTGTCTGTCCAGTGATATACTAGTACTGTACCCCTCAGGAGGACACAAATGTGTACCGTGTTACATGTTAGCACATTTTAGACCCCATGTTGTATGGGATAGGGCTATGTGATGTCAATGGACTGGCCTAGTCAGTATAGGCATATTTAGAATTGAGTGTAGGTTATGCTAGCTGTCCACAACTTCTGTCCCACACTAGCAAATAACCTATATATTGCATGTCTACTCAGTCTCTTCATCTTTCACATCCATACAGGTCATACCCCATCAGAAGGTGTTCATGTGGAACACCATCACTCAGAAGGTGCGGACCCAGGGGTTGCTCGTCAGCATATGTTGACTGCAGGAAAAGGTGGGAGGACCTGAGAGGTTGAACCCGTAGGATCATGGAGGTCCAGCTGGGGCTCTCCTCTTAAGGCAGAAGGGGCACGCGTTGGACCTTGACCTCCGTAATGGCCCTATACTGGCGGTGACTTACCCCTGCCCTTGATGGGCAGTTGCAAGCCAATTGGCAGCTAGAAGGGAGTATTGGCCTGAGTGAAACATTCTGCATGACCACCTATCTTTTGTTACAGGTAGCTATTGCCCTATCAAGCTTGAAGGTGACTCATGTTTCACACAATGGGAGAACTGTTGCATGTGTAGGTCTGGTAGTAGGTACATGGTGATAACCAATGACTATTCTCCATGTAAACAGGAACTAAGCAGGGTCCAGTCAAATGTCAGTTTCCAAAGTTGAACAGCCACATGGCAGCCTAATGTCACAGATCACCTACATTTTTTGCTGTCGTGTGTGACAGTGGTCTCAAATAGGCCATTTCTCATCCTTGTGTCTGGAGTGTTGATCCTTCAGTACTGTGTCTCATGTGATGATGGACCACTTACTTGTGCATCGCATACAATGCACTCCTGAGCACAACATCCCCTTAGTAAGTGGGGACTGTAAAGTATCATAAGATGGCTAACAACATTTGTGTCATCTGTATTGATGCATAGATGCTGGCTTGTGTACTTTTATGTGTTGTACTGCCATATGTGTAACTGTTCCATACATGATCTGAGGGTCTAAAAACGTTTTCATTCTGATTGCATCACATTTGTATGTGTTGGCCAATGTGTACATGACAATATGATGGGTATGCAGAGTAAATGTAACCACATACAGATGTGTGTAGACATGGGTGGGTGAGTCACACATACCCAATAATATTGATGGATGTCATTAGCCAGGTGAAATTATTGAGGCAATGACACACATGGTTAAAGGCGTCCAGTACTATATGGCAACATGAGTTTGCATGGTATTGAGAATGGTGTATTCAGTTAGGTGTGATGCACATGTACATTTGTGGATAGTCATTCTGTGGCCAGGTACATGCATCAAGGAGTGACATGCTGACATGTTGCGGTCAATGTGTGTGTCAGCACTCAGTAGTACATTGGTATTTGTGTTTGAAGACAAGGAAGATCCAGTGTATTCCCTTCCCTTTTGGAAATGAGTAAGACCTCTTTATGGACTTGATATTTCCTGAGTCTCATGTACTTTCAGTGTTCAAATGGCATTGACATTTGCAATATGCTATTGGTGTGCTCACATGAACCAATCTTGATTGGGTATTTATGTGGCAGACTCGTGTACAATGTTTCTTTGTGCTGAAATCTTACACTACTACTTGTAACACCTAGCTAAGCTACTCATTAGCCGCTTTCAACTGCGTTATCTGGCAGTGGACAGATATGAAAGTGTCACTTGGGAAGTGTGAACACTGTGGAATGGGCAATTCCATGTCACCTTCGCCTTGGTAGTCACATATTACTGCAACTTAGGTGTAGCAGATGCCCAAATGTTCTACATGTTGTGTGTTAAGGATACCTGACCATTTGCTGATTGCAGGGCCTTGTGTGGATATGTAGTCATGCATTTCATGTTAACATCCCATTTGATGACATCAGGTAACAATGGTATGTTACAAGGGCCTAGGTTGACAGGGTGATGATATCTCCTGCTACCCACATGAGCCTGGATTTGGGACAAGGTCACACATGCAGTTGGAGCAGATTGTGGTTCTAACACTATTATGTGTGACTGTGCACAGGTCATGTAGCATTCATGCATGTGCTCATGCCAATGTTGCAGTCAATTTAGTCATCCTTTTATGTGCTGTGATCTGTGCAATTGTATAATATGGTGTGTTAGGATCTGTTTGCCCAGTGTGTTCATGTAATTGCAAATAACTTATTTCCACTAGTATTTCAGCATCAACCCAGGGCTGCTGAGGAGACATGGCAGAGACCATTAGAGAAGCAGCTGGCCACAGTGGTTCCCATCGCGCCAGTGACACAGAGGGAACCAATGGCCCAGAGAGTGATGGGTGTGCCATGGATGCGACAGATAACCCATCAGCATCGTCATCATCTAAGACAAGCTCCAGTGGGCACTCCTTGGTGGTTGCGGACCCCCTGGAACTGCGTCCACAAAATCCATGTCCACCACTCCACCTTCCATACCCACCATCCCTGCTGCTCCCCAGGCAGCTATCTGGGCCACTCCCCTAAGATGTGAGGAGTCTCCTTTGCACCAGGCACCTCACCCGCATTCCCTGTCTCCCCTGCTTCCCTAAGTCTGGAGTCAATTAACATCCTGAGGCAGATCTCTCTAAGTCAGACTGCAGTGCTGAATGCCAGGTGAAAAGCCACCAACTAACACAGATAGTGTTTTACCTGAAAGGCATTCACACTGACATGTCTGCCCTAAAGAGTTCTTTTCAGGCTCTGGCTTCCAAACAACAGCAGCCTTCCACCAGTTTCAGCTTTTCACCCCATCCTCTGCCTCTTCCCCATCCACAATCCCTATTACCTTACCTACCTAAAGCACATGCACACATAAGCATGCATCCACCTCAACATCCACACGTTGCACCAAACGACAGAAAATTAAGAAAAAAGACAGACACACAACCACTCACCATGCAGTCGACCTCCTCACCACCATATCCAGTGACATACACCCAGACCCCACACCCACTGTACCACATACATCCCTAAAACACAAAGATCCAGACACCACACCAGCAGACATAGCCCCTACACACATACAGGCAGACACCACAACACCAGACACAGCCACTATACACATACATGCAGACACCACACCACCAGACACAGGTGCAATATGGATTGTGGCCTAAGCCGGTTGCTTTCCAGGAGTTCCCCTGGTTTGGCTAACCCAGCTCTGCAGGGAGTCTGCAACCTATAAATGTATGAGCATGTGGCTAGTGGTAATCCTATTTACCCGACTTTCGTTTTTCATGTGGGTGATGTGTGAAGCCCTATTACAGTGCTTTAGCAGTGGAGGTGTGTTTTATTTTCCTGAGACATCCATACTGATGTATGTTTGATGTCACAACAGGACCTATCTTATGAGCAATGTGATGGTGTCACAAAATATGATTACTATGTTATTCATGAGGAGGTGCTGTTTTGTGACACTGTTTATTGCACACATCAGTACACCAGCTTATGTGATGTGCACAGATATAAAACTTGCAAATGTGTTCATGTACATTGTCATTGACCTGGACATAGAGGGCATCATGCAGATGTGATGGGAGCATACATCATGTGATGTTGTGTACAAAGACCCACAGAATATGTTTGTACCAGGCAAACAACACCTCTAGCCTTCTCAATTGTGTTGTGGCTCCAGAGGGGTAGAGGGGGGGTGTATGTAGTGTCAAAACCCCATGATTGATGTACGGTTGAGACAAAGTTGGCTACAAGTGATTTCAGTCAGATGATGCGCAGATTTTTAACCACATGCGCGCTGCGGGTTTTCCCGCTGTGCGCTGAGAATCGCGGAATCCCGCGGTTCATGACGAGCTCAGCTCGTCATCGGCGTACGAGAGGTGTACCTGATGATGAGCTGAGCTCGTCATCAGCGTGGAAGGGGTTAACAGTGATGTTTGACCTGCCCACACTAACACATACGCCTGCTCTCTGCCTGAGGCTGAGTGCACATATTGAGAGCCTGATGGAATTCGTATCTGCATCTGTTTATTCAACTCCTGACCACTTCAAGCTCTGCTGCACAAATCTCACTACCCTCTCTTTACACTGTTCCTTCAGGCTTCCTCATGTTTCATGAAATATGTATTAGCAAGATGTCCCAGTGTGATTACTTGGAAACATGTTGCTCACACACCACCACTAATACTAACCAAGCTATGCCCCTGCTTTTCCATGGTGGTGCATTGATTTGCTGAGGACTCCATGTACACAGGGTTGGTGTGTGAATTACTGGTGGTCGCTTCTATAACCATGTTGATTTTGAGCGTCATCGAGCAGGTACCGCAGCGGTAGGGTGTGTACGATAGGCTCCATGTTGCACAGGACATGAGAAGCTGTGCACAGGTGAGTTTCAGCCTTCTTCCCCTTCCTTTCTACCACCTCTGATGAGGTGGTTTGGCCGCCATGGCTGGCTAGTCGGAAAGGCGCACCATAATTGGGCAGGCAGTTCCTAAGGCGGTCTGTTCTCTGACTGGTTCCATTAGTCCTTTCTGATGTCACTGCAGTCCAAATTTCCTGAGTGGGTCTGTGACTGGGTTTTTGAGTGGCGCTATGGGTCTGTGAGTGAGTGAGTGTGTGAGTAGGTGTGTGAGTGGCATTGAGGGTCTGTGAGTGGGTGTGTGAGTACCTGTGTGTGTGTCTCCGAGTGGGTGTGTGAGTGGTGCTAAGGATTTTGGGCATTTGCATACTTAGGGTATTTAAATGGGAGAACCATGGACTCTGCTCTCACCAGGAGACAACAAGAAAGAAACCACTGGTCACAGTCACTACAGATCAAATTGCACTTCATTAGATCAATGATGCATTCACCACCATTAAGGATTTCAGATTGTTTTTCAACATGGAATACAAGAGAAAAGATATTTGATTTGCTTTCGCCAAGCCTAAGAAGTTATGAGCGTGTGTGCTTTACCGAAGTGGACCTTCAGCTGGGGCACCTGGCATGTTTATATATGTAGGGGCTTCCAGTTGAGGTTTAATTTTTGTGAAATGTGCTCCAGGGCCAGAATGGAACCTCATTGTTTCCCAGAAGAGTCACTAGTTTTGCCAAAAACGTCTACCCAACTGGAGTTCTTTCATCTAATTAATAAGTAAGTGCTGCCACTATCGATAAATGTCTCATGCATATTGTGCACCACAGCTGCGTAAAGAACCACAGGATAATGTCCCCAGTGACCTTGTCTGTATATAATTTCGATAATGTGATTGTTCCTCAAGCGTCTTCATCCATAAATCTGTGATAACATGAATCCTTGTCAAGAGAAGTTGATGAGACTACAAAGAGGTGAACCTCTTGACTAAATGAAGAAAGTGCATTTTTATTTGCTAGAAATGTCCTTGTATTCCTTTGCATCAATAATGCATCATCAAAATCGGCTGGTAATGCGCTCAGGGGCCTTTTTTAAAGCTGCCCATCAATGGGGAAAAGGCAGGAAGACCTTTGCATACTACTAATGAAAACGGGGAGGGAAGCCGGTCGGCCCCATTCACCGGCTGACTTCAGCCCTGGGGACCCCATCTCCCAGGGACCAGCCATGTTTCCCTGGGTGCCCTACTGCCATCCAGGCCACCCAGTATGCATGTTGGGGACTGCGGGAAAGCTTTGTTTATATATATATATATATGCGCAATTCGCTGCCAACAGTCGCCTCACACGGACAAAAATTATGAAAAGCGGACCCCAGATTCTTGGTGCCAATCAAGTGATGTTTATTTGGTGCCCAGCAAGCCCGCCATTACGCGTTTCGAACCCCACTCGGGTCTTGATCACATGACCAGAAAAAATAAAAAAATTCAAATATACATATGTATATATATATATATATATATATATATATATATATATATATATATATATATATATATATATATATATATATTACCTACTGGTGGTCGCCAGTAGGTAGTTATAGTTAGGATTGTTTTCCATAGGAAATCCGCAACATTCTATTGGGAATAACTTTGGCGCCGAATGAGGGATCTGCCTGTAATTTTCCTTAACTTTGCCTCGCTGCGCTCCGCTCCTTCCCTGAAAGTTTCGGGGGGATCCGTCAAGCGGGGGCCAAGATAAAAGGGGGGTCCCAAAACGTGTTTTCCCCATGTTAATTTCCATAGGGCGGTTGGACTCACTTTTAGCCCAAACAGCTGAATGGATTTCCACCAAACCTGGCAAAATTGTAGGGACTGGTACCCCGATGTGCCTTTGCTATGTCTCAAGATATATGCTCCAGTGGTTTTTACGAAAATTAACTTTGAAAAAATATATATTGGGCTACATTGGGCTATATATATGTTAGAGCCCAAATGTAGCCCAATGTAGCCCAATGTAGCACAAAGATGGCCACCTGAGACAAAAAAAACAAATGTAGCCCAAATATCAGCCAGATGTAGCCCAACTATAGCCCAATGACAGAATGTCCCAGAGTGTTCTAAAGAACAACTAGAGCGCTAACAGTCTTACTTATGACAAAAGTATGGCACACCTGAAGTCATCTTGATTGGAATAAAGTGTTAACACTTAAAACATTTAATTTGCAAAGGAACAAAATGAGGGTGTTCATTTTGCCATAGAAATTATGATTAGTGCTGAAGAAAGAAAAATTAGGGCACATTTTGAGTGACTTCTCAAATCCTCTTATATTTCATTAAAAAAATTCTGATATGCAGTCTCCCAAGATGGCCACCAGAGACAAAAGAGCCCAAATGTAGCCCAAATATCAGCCAGATGTAGCCCAACTATAGCCCAATGACAGAATGTCCCAGAGTGTTCTAAAGAACAACTAGAATGCTAACAGTCTTACTTATGACAAAAGTATGGCACACCTGAAGTCATCTTGATTGAAATAAAGTGGTAACACTTAATACATTTAATTTGAAAAGGAACAAAATGAGGGGTTTCATTTTGCCATAGAAATTTTATATATATATATATTCACTGAAAAAACCATAGGTTACACACCAGTTATAGTTAGGAATTAGCATTTAAAAAACCTTTGAAATTCACTGAAAAAACCATAGGTTTCACACCAGTTATAGTTAGCTGAAAATTTTACTTGCATAAAACCATTGAAATTCCCACGTTATAGATAGTTGGACTCACTATAACTTGCACGTCTGCAATGCACTGCTGATGACGTCACATATTATATCACTCATGCATATATTTAAATATTTAAACATTACTCGCTAATATGTGTATTCACTAAGATACAATTAATAAGCCAGTTAACCAATCAATTTTTTTTTAAAAAAACACTGTTATGAGTGATGTAATATGTGACGTCATCAGAAGTGCATTGCAGACGTGCAAGTTATAGTGAGTCCAACTAACTATAACGTGGGAATATATGTATATATATATATATATATATATATATATATATATATATATATATATATATATATATTACCTACTGGCGATAGCCAGTAGGTATATATAGTTAGGATTTTTTCTCTATGGGATTTCTGAAAATTCTATGTCTAATAACTTTGGCGTTGATGGACAGAATTGGCTGAAATTTTCAGGAAAATGGCACATTTTGTTTCTGAGCAGCCCCTGAAAAGTTGGGGGGGTTTCATCAAGGGGGGGCTGAGAAAAAAGGGGGGTCCCAAAACGTGTTTTTAACATTGAGTTTTCCATAGGGTGGTTGGACTCACTTTTAGCCCGAACGGCTGAATGGATTTCCACCAAACTTGGCAAAATTGTAGGGACTGGTACCCCGATGTGCCTTTGCTATGTCTCAAGATATATGCTCCAGTGGTTTTTACGAAAATTAACTTTGAAAAATATATATTGGGCTACATTGGGCTATATATATGTTGGAGCCCAAATGTAGCCCAATGTGGCCCAATGTAGCCCAATGTAGCCCAAAGATGGCCACCAGAGACAAAAAAATACAAATGTAGCCCAAATATCAGCCAGATGTAGCCCAACTATAGCCCAATGACAGAATGTCCCAGAGTGTTCTAAAGAACAGCTAGAGCGCTAACAGTCTTACTTTGCCAGTAGGTATATATAGTTAGGATTTTTTTGAATAGGGATTTCTGAAAATTCTATGTTGAATAACTTTGGCGTTGATGGACGGAATTGGCTGAAATTTTCAGGAAAATGGCACATTTTGTCTCTGACCGTCCCCTGAAAGTTTGGGGGGGGTTTCGTCAAGTGGGGGCCGAGAAAAAAGGGGGGTCCCAAAACGTGTTTTTAACATTGAGTGTTCCATAGGGTGGTTGGACTCACTTTTAGCCCGAACGGCTGAATGGATTTCCACCAAACTTGGCAAAATTGTAGGGACTGGTACCCAGATGTGCCTTTGCTATGTTTCAAGATATATGCTCCATCCAGTGGTTTTTACGAAAATTAACTTTGAAAAATATATATTGGGCTACATTGGGCTATATATATGTTGGAGCCCAAATGTAGCCCAATGTAGCCCAATGTAGCCCAAAGATGGCCACCAGAGACAAAAAAAAACAAATGTAGCCCAAATATCAGCCAGATGTAGCCCAACTATAGCCCAATGACAGAATGTCCCAGAGTGTTCTAAAGAACAACTAGAGCGCTAACAGTCTTACTTTTGACAAAAGTATGGCACACCTGAAGTCATCTTGATTGGAATAAAGTGTTACCACTTAAAACATTTAATTTGCAAAGGAACAAAATGAGGGGATTCATTTTGCCATAGAAAATATGATTAGTGCTGAAGAAAGAAAAATTAGGGCACATTTTGAGTGACTTCTCAAATCCTCTTATATTTCATTAAAAAAATTCTGATATGCAGTCTCCCAAGATGGCCACCAGAGACAAAAGAGCCCAAATGTAGGCCAAATATCAGCCAGATGTAGCCCAACTATAGCCCAATGACAGAATGTCCCAGAGTGTTCTAAAGAACAACTAGAACGCTAACAGTCTTACTTATGACAAAAGTATGGCACACCTGAAGTCATCTTGATTGGAATAAAGTGGTAACACTTAATACATTTAATTTGAAAAGGAACAAAATGAGGGGTTTCATTTTGCCATAGAAATTTTATATATATATATATATATATATATATATATATATATATATATATATATATATATATATATATTACCTACTGGCGGTCGCCAGTAGGTATATATAGTTAGGATTTTTTCTCTATGGGTTTTTTGAAAATTCTATGTCTAATAACTTTGGCGTTTGTGGACGGAATTGGCTGAAATTTTCAGGAAAATGGCACATTTTGTTTCTGAGCAGCCCCTGAAAATTTTGGGGGGGGTTCGTCAAGGGGGGGCCGAGAAAAAAGGGGGGTCCCAAAACGCGTTTTTCCCATGTTAATTTCCATAGGGCGGTTGGCCTCACTTTTAGCCCGAACGGCTGAATGGATTTGCACGAAACTTGGCAAAATTGTAGGGACTGGTAGCCCGATGTGCCTTTTGTAGGTCTCAATATATGTGCTTCAGTGGATTTTGAGAAATTAATGTTCAAAAAAAGATATATATCTGTAACAGCGGACTGGGCAGCGCTCCGCTACGCGTACTTTTCGCGCAACGGAGCTTTGTGAAGCGAAGCTGATTGGTTCTCCGGCGTCTGTCAACATTCCAAACAGTCCGTAGCGGCCGCCATCTTGTCTCTCGGTAGGATCGAGAGACAAGAGGAGGCCAAAGCGAAGGGGCAAATGACCATAAGGGGGCATAGTACATTGTCGCTCACCCCCTAGGTTTGATGTGGAGGTTTTAAAAGGGCCCCGCGGGGCAAAAAAAAATAAAAATAATAATAATCGAACAGCTGAATGGATTTGCACGAAACTTGGCAAAATTGTAGGGACTGGTAGCCCGATGTGCCTTTGCTAGATCTCAATATATGTGCTCCAGTGGATTTTGAGAAATTAACGTTCAAAAAAAGGTATATATCTGTAACAGCGCACCGCTTCGCGGAGATAAAATTATATGTGTATTACCTAGCTGTTGCTAACACCAGTTAGCGACGGCTAGTAGAAGATAGCGACCATCTTGGGCCCCACTTTGCATGTGAGTGATATTTATCACTAATGACATGCAAAGTGGGCATGCCAAGATGTTAGCGACTGGAAACAGTCGCTAACATCGCTATCTCCTATTATCAACTTTTGGAAATATTCGAGATAAGGGCGAATATCTCCAAAAGCTACCACCTGCCCTGAGCAGTTCTTAGCCATGTTATCCAATGGGAGGTGGATAACATGGCTAAGAGCATTAGCTCGGTAATGCATGAATATCGCTGAGTTTTCAGCGATATTAATGCATTGCGGTCGTTTTTTATCGTACTTCCGATAAACCTTGATAATAGCAAGGTTTATCTGCGATAATTTCTGACGGTAAAAAAATCGTTGCTAAGCATCGTTAGGGATAAATATCGCTTAACTTTGGTAATATGCCCCAACGTCTGTTAACGTTCGATTCGAAGGAAATCAGGAAGTGTTGAAAAACATTGTCTGCGCCATCTTGTCTTTTTTCAAATGCCACACTTTTGTCGTGCACGGCAGCCATTTTAGATGCCTTGACCAGACCCACTCTGTGCACGCTGTCGATCCTTAGCATGGCTCCCCACCCTCGCAAGCATATCCCCCAGGCAGTGGTCACCCCCGCTCTCTGTCTTATGCATGGGTAATAAACCTCCCCCATCTGCGCTGCTGTTCCCTGAGAATCACACCCTGTGCCCGCCCGACACCTCCCTTTCGCCCTATTCACTACCGCACCCTCTGACACTCCTTTTCCTCTGTGTCCGATTGTCCAGGCTGGTCCTAGGGTATCAGCTAGCCCTGCAGATGTAGTTTATGGCCACAGCTGTAAAGAATCACCCCTCTTCAAAGGAGTTATAGTAGATCAAGGCCCACACTCGATGAGATCCGTCACAGCAGAAGCGTTGCTATTATCTGAAAACCATCCTGTATTGTGATTGGGGAGGGGACCGAGCCTGAAGCGGAAGATTCCAGGGATGACTGTTTGTACATCAAAGTTTTTACAATTATGTGTCACATTAAAAATATATAGCACTCCGACAAAGTAGTAAGATTATAAAACTTTAATAATTTATAAATATATACAAGAAAACAAAAATAGTAATAACATATAAACATTTTTAGGGAAAAACAACGAAGTAGCGGTCGGCTGTGCGAATAGTCCCAACGCAGCACAACGTCCAGATTTCCGGCGTGGGGCGTCGCGGGGGGTGGGTCATCAGTAGCAAACTGTTGTGCGAATAGTTCCAAGGCAGCAGAACGCGCCGAAATCTAGATGACACGAAAGTGATGTCTAGTAAGTTGCCACCCAGCAAATAACGGCATGGGGCGTCGCGGGGGGTGGGTCATCAGTAGCAAACTGTTGCGCGAATAGTTCCAAGGCAGCAGAACGATGGCACCAAGGTGATGTCCAGTAAGTTGCCGCACTGGTTTTGGTATCCTACAATGCTGCTCCGAATAACGGCGTGGAGCGCCCCGGGGGAGGCGGCGTGAACGGGCCTCTCCAGGTGGAGTCTCATCTGTTGTAGTGGGGCGCCCCTTTACCGTTTCAGTTGCCATTCCGTCCGTTTTTGGTCCACTGTGTCAAAAGCCGCAATTCAGCTGAGTTGCGCCCACTCTTGCGGTGCAGCGATAGGCGGCTGTCACAGGACTCTCAAAATGGCGGCAGGCTGTTTCCTTTTTGGGCCTGGTCCACTGAAATGGCCCTGGGACACCTTGGAAATCGGACGCTTGTCTGCTAGGTTTTGGACCCCATTCTCGAAAGCGTCCCCTCCGCCTTGAGAATTCATCAAAAGTTTTGGGGGCTCCGACTCCTGCAGGCTTCTGGTGGGGAGCGGCTGCCATGATTGCTCGCGGAATGACCACGACTGAGCTACGAGATGGTGTGCTTTCATGCTGACGCCAGCTTCAGTCTGAAACATCCAGAAACAAGGTGGGGCTTTCATCGTTTGGGAAAAAAAAAAAGTTTTCATCCTATGAAAAGTGTTGTTTTTAGGTCACATGATCATGCCTTCCATCATTAGGAAACCAAAAGTAAATTGAACCAATGAAAAGTTTTATAAACAAGTCACATGACCTGTTATGCGGCATAGGGTGTAAAATGCGGAGAAAATACGTTGGCACGTGAGGCGGCGTCAGTAGCGGACCGATGTGCGAATAGGCCGAAGGCAACACAACGCGCCAAGATCCGGATGGCACCGAGGTGGTGTCCAGCAAGTTGCAGCACTGGTGTGGCCATCCTACAATGCTGAAAGTCGGCGTGGGGCGCCCCGTTGGCCTGTGAGTTTGCGTCAGTAGCGGACCGATGTGCGAATAGGCCGAAGGCAGCACAACGCGCCAAGATCCGGATGGCACCGAGGTGGTGTCTAGTAAGTTGCCGCACTGGTGTGGCTATCCAACAATGCTGAAAGTCGGCGTGGGGCGCCCCGTTGGCCTGTGAGTTTGCGTCAGTAGCGGACCGATGTGCGAATAGGCCGAAGGCAGCACAACGCGCCAAGATCCGGATGGCACCGAGGTGGTGTCTAGTAAGTTGCCGCACTGGTGTGGCCATCCAACAATGCTGAAAGTCGGCGTGGGGCGCCCCGTTGGCCTGTGAGTTTGCGTCAGTAGCGGACCGATGTGCGAATAGGCCGAAGGCAGCACAACGCGCCAAGATCCGGATGGCACCGAGGTGGTGTCTAGTAAGTTGCCGCACTGGTGTGGCCATCCTACAATGCTGAAAGTCGGCGTGGGGCGCCCCGTTGGCCTGTGAGTTTGCGTCAGTAGCGGACCGATGTGCGAATAGGCCGAAGGCAGCACAACGCGCCAAGATCCGGATGGCACCGAGGTGGTGTCTAGTAAGTTGCCGCACTGGTGTGGCCATCCTACAATGCTGAAAGTCGGCGTGGGGCGCCCCGTTGGCCTGTGAGATGGCGTCAGTAGCGGACCGATGTGCGAATGGGGCCAAAGGCAGCGCAACAATATTTTCTGATTTGAAGACACCACAAGGCGCTGAGATGCCAAGATCCGGATGGCACCGAGGTGGTGTCTAGCAAGTTGTGGCACTGGTGTGGCCATCGTACAATGGTAAAAGTCGGCGTGGGGCGCCCTGTTGGCCTGTGAGATGGTGTCAGTAGCGGACTGATGTGTGAATGGGGCCAAAGGCAGCGCAACAATATTTTCTACTATATTTTCGGAGTAGAAGACACCACAAGGCGCTGAGATGCCAAGATCCGGATGGCACCGAGGTGATGTGTAAGTTGCGGACCGATGTGCGAATGGGGCCAAAGGCAGCTCAACAATATTTTCTGAAGAGAATACACCACAAGGCGCTGAGATGCCAAGATCCGGATGGCACCGAGGTGATGTCTAAGTTGCGGACCGATGTGCGAATGGGGCCAAAGGTAGCGTAACAAGATTTTCTGTATGGAAGATACCACTAGGCGTTGAGATGCCAAGATTCGGATGGCACCGAGGTGATGTCTAGCAAGTTGTGCCACTGGTGTGGCCATCGTACAATGGTAAAAGTCGGCGTGGGGCGCCCTATTGGCCTGTGAGATGGTGTCAGTAGCGGACTGATGTGCGAATGGGGCCAAAGGCAGCGCAACAATATTTTCTGACTGACACCACAAGGCGCTGAGATGCCAAGATCCGGATGGCATCGAGGTGATGTCTAAGTTGCGGACTGATGTGCGAATGGGGCCAAAGGCAGCGTAACAATATTTTCTGTATGGAAGATACCACTAGGCGTTGAGATGCCAAGATTCGGATGGCACCGAGGTGATGTCTAGCAAGTTGGTGTGGTCATCCTACAATGCTGAAACTCGGCGTGGGTCACCCCATTAGCCTGTGAGATGGCGTCAGTAGCGGACCGATGTGCGAATAGGCCGAAGGCAGCACAACGCGCCAAGATCCGGATGTCACCGTGGTGGTTTCATAGTTGAGAGGCACTTCATCTGCAGTGGGGCGCCGAGATCCGGATGGCACCGAGGTGATGTCTAGCAAGTTGCTGTACTTGTGTGGTCATCCTACAATGCTGAAACTCGGCGTGGGTCGCCCCATTAGCCTGTGAGATGGCTGTTCTTTGGATTTGGGCCTGGTCCACTAAAATGGCCCTGGGACACCTTAGAACTCGGACGCTCGATTTTTTTTTCCTTTCCTGTACATGCAAAAAAAGGTAAATGCCCGGTATGTTACACGCTTCATCTGCCACGATGAACTCTCCAGAGGAACCGAAAAAAAATATAGTTGTGGTAACTATACCATGCATCGTCATATGGAGAGGTGGCACCAATTAATTATAGTGCTGCATAAAAGAGAGATTTGGAGGAGAACCCCTGACCTGCTAGTACATTCATTAAAGAAGTGGCACTGAGAGCTTCAGAGGCAAGGGAAACGGTCCCAAATATTTAGAAGAACTTTGGAAAGATTAAAATGACATGTTTAGATTGTGGTAAATTAATTTCATGTGGGCAGATGAGTGTTACTCTAATAAATACAGCATATGAACATCATCATAGTCGATGGTTGGTAGAGACATTTTGACTATATCCTGGACCTGCCCGTCCTCGCCCAAAATGGCGCCGGAATAAATGGGACTCGTAACTCCTTGTTGTGTACTGGTTGCAGAACCTTGAAATCACGAGATACGTATGCAGTTTTGAAGCACATGGCGGGCGGGGACGAGAATTGATTGAATATTTCGACATCCCTATTGATATTAAGTTCTGATGTGTTATTGATTACTGTACTGTTGAAAATTCGAATTAACGTCACCCATGGTACTTGCCCGCAAATGTATATCTAGATAATTTTATTGTAACTGGCCCTGTCGTATTTTAATTATAAAATGTACGTCCACCGATTCGATAACTGTTAGACACCTTAGTTTTTGCAACCTAATGGCCCGCCCGTTACGTTCCTCTACAGTGTAAATGTCTATTCATCATATACGATTACAGTTTGCTCCGTGGCAGGCCCACGTGGTTATAGGCTCGTATTTGTATAATGAAATTTTCACAATAAAGGTTTTTAAAAGAAAACATGGTAGTAGTGTATACATTGGTAAAGTTTTTAATAATAGTCACTGTTTTAGAATCATTAAAAGGCAAGTGAAATAAAGCAGACCAATTACATGAAGGGTAAAAGGTATAATACGAAGGAACGCAGTAAAGATAAATGGTCAAGGGCTGTTGTGTTTTCTATTCCTGCAACATAAAGTGATCGATAAGAATCTCATATTCAGGCGTATCGGCGACTAAGACAGCAGGTCGACCCTCTTTTGCTCAACGGCTCCGTCATGGGACGAAGAAACGCTCTTTTTCTCGAAAAAAGAATATATTTTACTTGCAGGACAGTTGTAAAATTTCCGGGAAAGTACATTAGCCTGGAACATTATAACATATATTTAAGAGAAAATAATGTTCGGAAGTAATTAAAAGCGTAATTTTTAGGTGATATGACCAAGGCTTTCATCATTAGAATAAGAAAAGTAAAATGAACCAATGAAAAGTTTTATTAACAAGTCACATGACTTGTTATGCTTACGTTACGCGCTGCGCGCCCCGGATGACTTCCGGATGCGCTAACGCGGCGCGTCATATGACGCATTACGCGACAACGCAGGTCCAGAATATAGTCAAAATGTCTCCACCAACCAGCGGTCGAAACACAACCCCTTTCAGCAGGCTAAATAGTTCTGTTAAATGACAACAGAAGGGACAGGCAACAAGAACCATCAGTCAAAGAGGGGAGGGCTAGTTCTTCTCTACCGGGTTACATTGGGGCGCTACCGGAACTGATCGAATTGGTAGTCTACAGTGTTTCTGGATGTTTCAGACCGAAGCTGGGGTTAGCTTGAGAGCAGCACCATTTCGTAGCTCCGTTGTGGCCATTCCGCAACCAATCATGGCAGCCGCTCTTTATCGTTATTTTGGGCGGGGTGGGTGGCGGAGCCGAGCTGTTTTGCAGCCATCATTGTGTGGAGTTCAGTTCATCTCACTTTTTTTGTATTTGTCATGAGGGGTTGTTCCTAATGTTTCTATTTTAGCGAGGTCAAAAAGAGATCCCATTTGTGGCCTACTGATTTTGCTCGATTCCTTTTCTTTTTTTTTACACGATTTTTCGTTATCTGCAAAGACTAAACAGAGTATTGCGACTCTGTGTTTGTTTGTAAATAGAGAATGAACCAAAGAGAACTAATTCTAAAACAGTAAATACTTGGATAACAATCAATCAAATGGAGAGAGAAGCAGGCACGACGGATTACAACGGGGGCAAAGGCCTGCGTTAACTACCTTTCACTATCTGCAAAGAGAGAGTACTCCTAATAGAAATGAGGGGGGGGGGGCACCATTCAAAGCAGATCAGTGTGCATAAACACGAAAATGTTTTCACTTACCACGTACTTGACATTCGACAGCTTATGATATTTGCTATTAAAAAACCATTGAAATTCACTGAAAAAACCATAGGTTATAGACCATATATAGTTAGGAATTAGCATTTACAAAACCTTGAAAATTCACTGAAAAAACCATAGGTTATAGACCATATATAGTTAGGAATTAGCATTTAAAAAACCTTATTTTACTCACACAAAACCATTGAAATTCCATATATAGTTAGTTGCACTAACTATATATTGCGCACCCGCAATCCACTGCTGATCATGTCACATATTACATCATTCATGACATGGTCAGTGACATCACTGATGACATCACTGATGACATCTCAAATGACATCACTGATGACATCACTGATGACATCTCATTTGACATCAATGACCACATCACTGATGATATCATTCATGTGACAATACAATGCATCTCCTCACATTTTAATATAACCTCTGTTTCACCCAGTGTTAAATACAGAGTATAATTTTTGAAACCATTGACACACCAATACT
Source organism: Lissotriton helveticus (assembly GCF_964261635.1). Classification (NCBI taxonomy): domain Eukaryota; kingdom Metazoa; phylum Chordata; class Amphibia; order Caudata; family Salamandridae; genus Lissotriton; species Lissotriton helveticus. The sequence goes on from NC_136065.1 coordinate 183,813,783, forward strand.
AGTTACTACATACGTACTCACTGATTCCTACGTCTACACACACATTCACTCATTCACCCATACAATCATTCATACATACAATCACTCATCTTTAAAACACTATCATATGCACTCATACACCTATACAGACACTCACACTCTGCCACTCATCCATGGAGTTACTCACACACCTAGTCAGTCCTGTAAAGAATCAATCACACTTCCATTTTCTTGTCTATACAGTTAAACATAGAGCACCTTACATTTTCAAACATATAGTAACACATACTTACTTTCTTATACAATCATTGATACAAGTACACATTGATCTGCACAGAGTCACACACCTCCCAGCCAGCCACACACACACTCAGTCTCCCATACAAATACTTGGACAATCAATCAATAACCCATATAGTTAATCATATAGCTACTGATCAACACATGCAGTAGTTTACAGAACAACAGACATAATGATGCACAAATTAAGACAGTTTAGTCACTAACCCATGCACTCAGTGAGACACATTTAATCACTCACTCATACATTCAGTCATGCACCTACTAAATCCTTCGTCCAGACAGTTATACATCTACTCATTCTTCAATATCTAAAACATATTTAAACTTTACAGAAACACACAGTCACTGGATGATGTCATCAGTGATGTCATCAGTGATGTCATTTGAGATGTCATCAGTGATGTCATCAGTGATGTCACTGACCATGTCATGAATGATGTAATATGTGACATGATCAGCAGTGGATTGCGGGTGCGCAATATATAGTTAGTGCAACTAACTATATATGGAATTTCAATGGTTTTGTGTGAGTAAAATAAGGTTTTTTAAATGCTAATTCCTAACTATATATGGTCTATAACCTATGGTTTTTTCAGTGAATATATATATATATATGTATATATATATATATATATATATATATATGTATATATATATATATATATATATATATATATATGTATATTACCTACTGGCGGTCGCCAGTAGGTATATATAGTTAGGTTTTTTTCTCTATGGGATTTTTGAAAATTCTATGTCTAATAACTTTGGCGTTTGTGGACGGAATTGGCTGAAATTTTCAGGAAAATGGCACATTTTGTTTCTGAGCAGCCCCTGAAAATTGGGGGGGGGGTTCGTCCAGGGGGGGTCGAGAAAAAAGGGGGGTCCCAAAACGTGTTTTTAACATTGAGTTTTCCATAGGGCGGTTGGCCTCACTTTTAGCCCGAACGGCTGAATGGATTTGCACGAAACTTGGCAAAATTGTAGGGACTGGTAGCCCGATGTGCCTTTTGTAGGTCTCAATATATGTGCTACAGTGGATTTTGAGAAATTAACGTTTAAAAAAAGATATATATCTGTAACAGCGGACCGGGCAGCGCTCCAGTTCGCGTACTTTTCGCGCAATGGAGCTTTGTGAAGCGAAGCTGATTGGTTCTCCGGCGTCTGTAAACATTCCAAACAGTCCGTAGCGGCCGCCATCTTGTCTCTCGGTAGGATCGAGAGACAAGAGGAGGCCAAAGTGAAGGGGCAAATGACCATAAGGGGGCATAGTAGATCCTCCCTGACCTCTTAGGTTTGATTTACCATTTTGCCAAGTTTGGTGTAATTCCGTTCAGCCATTCAGGCTGTAGACGTATCTAAATGTCAATAATCGAACGGCTGAATGGATTTGCACGAAACTTGGCAAAATATTAGGGACTGGTAGCCCGATGTGCCTTTGCTAGGTCTCAATATATGTGCTCCAGTGGATTTTGAGAAATTAACGTTCAAAAAAAGATATATATCTGTAACAGCGCTCCGCTTCGCGTACTTTTCGCGTTACGGAGCTTTGCGAAGCTGATTGGTTCTCCGGCGTCTGTCAACATTACAAACAGTCTGTAGCGGCCGCCATCTTGTCTCTCGGTAGGATCGAGAGACAAGAGGAGGCCAAAGCGAAGGGGCAAATGACCATAAGGGGGCATAGTAGATCCTTTCTGACCTCTTAGGTTTGATGTACCATTTTGCCAAGTTTGGTGTAATTCCGTTCAGCCATTCAGGCTGTAGACGTATGTAAATGTCCTATGGAAAATTGCATGGGGAAAACACATTTGAAAGTGTTGAAATTTAGAACCAATTAAAATGTTACTTTGGTTTTGTATTTGTGTGTGATGAAAGTTAATTGGTTATGTATATATCTCAAATGAGAGGAAACCACAGCCATTTTGTGATACTACTGTCTGAGGTACATTTGTGAGGAATTTTTGGTGGTGAATTTCTGGTGTTTGATTTACACAGTACTAACACTTCTCCTACTTTTAAAAAGGTGAGTTGTTAATTTGTAAGGGGAACTATGTTGTACACTTGAAGATAATTTGAAAAATGTTTTCTGTTATTTATTTGCAGTCCTTCTGTTATACTAAATACTTGATAAAGTTAGTTTTATATTATGTATTACTAAAAACGATAAATGAAAGTGATTATTTTTTTCTGCAATTTACAGCAAGCAATTTCAAAATAAAATGGCTCACAATGAAGAGACCGTGGCAATTTCTTTTGCATTGTCCACTACATTGATTGAAATTGAGAGCACCAATAATGAAATATTGTCACAAGGAGGAGATGACTTGTATGATTTCATTAGATTGATTGAAATTGACAGCACCAATAATGAAATATTGTCACAAGGAGGAGATGACTTGAATGATTCCACTACATTGATTGAAATTGAGAGCACCAATAATGAAATATTGTCACGAGGAGATGACTTGAATGATTCCACTACATTGATTGAAATTGAGAGCACCAATAATGAAATATTGTCACGAGGAGATGACTTGAATGATTCCACTACATTGATTGAAATTGACAGCACCAATAATGAAATATTGTCACAAGGAGGAGATGACTTGAATGATTCCACTACATTGATTGAAATTGACAGCACCAATAATGAAATATTGTCACAAGGAGGAGATGACTTGAATGATTTTTTTGATCAATCTGTTGATGGCGAATTTATCGAATGTTTGGAGTCCATAGAGTTACAAGAATCATCATTGCAGACTTTTAATGAGGAGATTCCAGATGAGATGATTGAAGAGGAAATTGCTGATGAGGACATGTTACTAGTTCTTTCAAATTTAGAAAATTCTGAAGAATAAATTTATATTTAGAAATCAAAAATTGTTTGAGACATTATTCATTTTTATTTTTAATTTATGAGGTTGTAGCGAAGTGATTGTAGTATAAAATGAGACTTATAGTATAGAGTGCAACATTTTTATGTTACATGGTAAGTTTACTCATATTCACTTCCCTTCTCCCACTATATTATCTCCAATGTGTATTTGACATCTCTTCTTCATCTCCGGCCTCCTTTCTCTCACTGTGTGTCTCTGATGCATCTTATCGCTGCTATTTTGTGTAATTACAGAAGAGAGTAAAATAAAATAGTTCGGAACGTGAAAAGGGGACAAAGTAGAGTACCCCTCACCCCCTAGGCCTTCTCAGGCGGTCCCAAAAGGATCAGTTTCTGCTTTCCTGAGAGATTATGGTATGAGTTCCATATACCACAATAATTTGCATTACAACATGCAAGATATATATCTCCTATTACCAACTTTTGGAGATATTCGCGCTAAGCGCGAATATCTCCAAAAAGTAACACCTGCCCTGAGCAGTTCTTAGCCATGTTATCCAAAGGGAGGTGGATAACATGGCTAAGAGCATTAGCTCGGTAATGCATGAATATCGCTGACTTTTTAGCGATATTCATGCATTGCGGCCGTTTTTTATCGCATTTGCAATAAACCTTGATAATAGCAAGGTTTATCTTCGATAATTTCTGACGATGCTTAGCGGTAAAAAATTCGTTGGTAAGCATCGTTAGCGATAAATATCGCTTAACTTTGGTAATATGCACCAACGTCTGTTAACGTTCGATTCGAAGGAAATGAGGAAGTGTTGAAAAACATTGTTTGCGCCATCTTGCCTTTTTTGAAATGCCACACTTTTGTCGTGCACAGCAGCCATTTTAGATGCCTTGACCAGACCCACTCTCTGCACGCTGTCGATTCGTAGCATGGCTCCCCACCCTCGCAAGCATCTTCCCCAGGCACTGGTCACCCCCGCTCTCTGTCTTATGCATGGGCAATAAACCTCCCCCCATCTGCGCTGCTCTTCCCTGAGAATCACACTCTGTGCCCGCCCGACACCTCCCTTTCGCCCTATTCACTACCGCACCCTCTGACACTCCTCTTCCTCTGTGTCCGATTGTCCAGGCTATCAGCTAGCCCTGCAGATGTAGTTTATGGCTCCAGCTGTAAAGAATCACCCCTCTTCAAAGGAGTTATAGTAGATCAAGGCCCACACCCGATGAGATCCGTCACACCACACGTGTTCCTACTATCTGAAAACCATCCTGTATTGTGATTGGGGAGGGGACCGAGCCTGAAGCGGAAGATTCTAGGAATGACTCTTTGTACATCAAAGTTTTTACAATTATGTGTCACATTAAAAATATATAGCACTCCAACAAAGTAGTAGGAATATAAAACTTTAATAACATATAAATATATACAACAAAACAAAAACAGTAAAAACATTTAAACAACGAAGAGACCGTGGCAATTTCTTTTGAATTCCTGATGAGGACATGTTACTAGTTCTTTCAAATTATGAAAATTCAGAAGATGTTGCCTGGGGGTGGGTCGTCAGTAGCAGTCTGTTGTGCGAATAGTTCCAAGGCAGCAGAACGCGCTGAAATCTAGATGGCACGAAAGTGATGTCTAGTAAGTTGCCGCCCAGCAAATAACGGCGTGGGGCGCCGCGGGGGTGAGTGAGTCCAGTAGGCACCACAGCTATTCTTACCGGCATTGCAGAATTACTGCTGGGGACAATGCCTGTGCTGTAGAAGGGTCATAGCAGAAACAAAAAGGATTCTGTTGAAGATGTTGTTGGTTTTCAATTTGAAAACAGTTCTGGTGTCAACTGCTATGGTAATGTAGTGGTTAATGTTTTGTTTTCTCTAGAAAATGTAAAAGAGGGGGAGGCAGTCCAAAGTTCCGTTAAAAGGGCAAAGGAAAGGATCGGTGGTTTGAACTATCACTTCAAAAGGGGAGGGGGTGCAACAATTTTTCCTACCGGGTCACACTGTGCTTTCACCGGAACTGAGGTCTGCAGGATTCTAGTAATTCAAAGTGAGGCTGGCGCCAGCATGGGAGCGCCGACGTCCCGCGGATACAGTTTCGTCACTCCACGGGCGATCATGGCAGTCATTCCCCATCGGGGGTCGGAGACTCCCGCGGCTCCTGTAGAATCTTCAAGGTCGTGGAGGACTTCGGTGGTGGAGTCAACCAGTGACCGGGCCATTTCTTCATGCTGGGCCCGCTCTTGCCAGGTCGATCGCCATTTTGAGAGTTCGGCAGCTACCGGCGATCGCGGGGTCACATAGTGGACGGGCTCCACCCTGCCGGGCGAGACGTTGCAGCATCGCCACAGTGGACGAACCCTTTTCGGGGCGCCTGGAGCGCTGAGGGTGCAGCTGGGAAGCCTTCACCTGAGGAGGCGGGAGAGGCCTGTTCGCACCGTCTCTCCCTCCCAGTGCACCCCACGGCGCCCCGCTTGACATTTGTTATGGCCGGTGGCGATGAGGACGGGGGGGGGTCGGAGGCATGTGCAAGACATCCCCCCCAGTGTTGTCAAAGCCATTTTTGAAGAAAGAAGTGGTGCCTGGCGTGTTGCCGCTGCTATTACGAAGGAGAAAAGAAAAAATGTTCTGTCCGTCTTTGGGCCGGGCTTCCGGTGGATGTCGGCCGGACGCCCCTGGCTCTGGCCCCATGAACGGGTTCCTTGGTTTATCGGCTGCAGCCGGATCCCGTCGGCCTCGGCCCCCCGACCGTTGGTGGCCGGACCGGAAGAGCATGTGGCGGGACTACCTGAAACTCTCAAGGGCCACCGCGTCCGGACTGGGAGAGAGAGGGGAGGGTCGAGGAGACATTCCCCCCCTGCAACTCTTCAGCGTTGTAAAGGCAATCCCCTGGCCGGGTCCCGCTGGCCTCGGCCTCTCCTCCGGCTACACCCTACGTTAGGATCTCCTGGCCGAGGCGTGGCAGCAGGACCCGCCTTATATGGGCTGCTCCCGGCTGGGCGTAGCCGCAACCCTGCCCCACCTTGGAAGTTTCCAGAGTGGGGGCGGATGTTCTACTGACTTGCATTTTCCCTAGTCTATCGATTTTTTTTGCGTGGAAGGCGGTGGGACAGCGAGGGGTGATTTGGTTTCTCTTACTGTTTTTCTGGTCTCTCACCACTGGCATATTTCTAACGTTTTCTTGTTTCTAGGACATTAATAGGTTTTATCATTACGTTATGTTATCGTTTCTTTGTTCGTTGTTTAATAAAAGTTCATGTTCATCAGTGGCCTACTGATTTTCGTTTTCCTATTCTTTTCTTTCCAGGTTGTTTCATGCTAAAGTTTCTGTTAACAGGATACAGTGATCACTTCGTTATTATTGCATATGTCCTTTTCACTAGGGGTGCTCTCTGGTCGGGCCAGATGACGTATCTCTAGTAAATGGTCCGGGTGAAACAGGTGCATCAATCAGTGGGGAGTAGATAGGCATGACAGATTACAACGGGGGAGAAAGGTCCGCATTACGTACCCTTTCACTATTTGCAAAGATTTTCCTATGTATATTTGCAAACAGGGAATACCTCCAAAAAGAACCAATTCCCAAACAGTCAATGTTTGGGGAAACAATCAATCAATGAGGAACGAAATAGGCACGACGTGTTAAAGGTTTGCGTTACCTACCCTTCACTATCTGCAAAGGGAGAGAGAATATTCCTATTCTTCCTCGTTTGCAGGCAGAGAAGATTCTTAAGAGAACCAACTTCGAACAATTCAATGGTCGATTCAAACAATCAACAAGGGGTACTGTGAACACAAATGAACGCCGCTTATGTACATACACATTGGTATTATCAACAGGTTGTTCCTAATGTTTCTATTTTAGGGAGGTCAAAAAGAGATCCCATTAGTGGCCTACTGATTTTGCTCGATTCCTTTTGTTTTTTTACACGATTTTTCGCTATCTGCAAAGACTAAACAGAGTATTGCGACTCTGTGCTTGTTTGTAAATAGAGAATGAACCAAAGAGAACAATCAATCAAATGGAGAGAGAAGCAGGCACGACGGATTACAATGGGGGCAAAGGCCTGCGTTAACTACCCTTCACTATCTGCAAAGAGAGAGTACTCCTAATAGAAATGAGGGGTGGGGGGCAGCATTCAAAGCAGATCAGTGTGCATAAACACGAAAATGTTTTTACTTACCACGTACTTGACATTCGACAGCTTATGATATTTGCTATTAAAAAACCATTGAAATTCACTGAAAAAACCATAGGTTATAGACCATATATAGTTAGGAATTAGCATTTACAAAACCTTGAAAATTCACTGAAAAAACCATAGGTTATAGACCATATATAGTTAGGAATTAGCATTTAAAAAACCTTATTTTACTCACACAAAACCATTGAAATTCCATATATAGTTAGTTGCACTAACTATATATCGCGCACCCGCACTCCACTGCTGATCATGTCACATATTACATCATTCATGACATGGTCAGTGACATCACTGATGACATCACTGATGACATCTCAAATGACATCACTGATGACATCACTGATGACGTCTCATTTGACATCATTCTTGTGCTAATACGATAAACCTCTTCAGACTCTAATATAACCTTAGATACACTCAGTGTATACAGACACTCACACACTGCCACTCATCCATGGAGTTACTCACACACCCAGTCAGTCATGCAAAGAAACAATCTCACCTCCATTTCTTCAACTATACAGTTATACACACCTTACTTATTGAAACATATACTAACACATATTTACTCTCTTATACAATCCCTGATACAAGTTCACAATGATCGATACAACCACTCACTCATTCAGTGGCTCTCATGCACAGTTATTTATATATGCCAACTCTCACATGTACTGTGTTTTACATATGTACTTACTATGACATGTAGCATTGAGATATCCATTCACTCATCAATACACTCATGCACACAGTCAACTGCCCATGTAGCTGTTTCCACATGCACTCTTGAACTCATACACCTAGTGAATAAACTGCTCACACATCTATGCACAGAGTCACACACCTTCCAGCCACCCCCACACAAACTCAATCTCCCATAGAAATACTTGGGCAACCAATTAATAACACATATAGCCTCTCGTATAGCTAATGATCAACACATGCAGCAGTTTACATCACAACAGACATAATGATGCACAAATTAAGACAGTTTAGTCACTAACCCATGCATTCAGTGAGACACATTTAATCACTCACTCATACAGTCAGTCACGCACCTACTAAATCCTTCATCCAGACACTTATACATCCACTCATTCTTCAATATGTAAGACATATTTTAACTTTACAGAAACATACAGTCACTGGATGTTGTCATCAGTGATGTCATCAGTGATGTCATTTGAGATGTCATCAGTGATGTCATCAGTGATGTCACTGACCATGTCATGAATGATGTAATATGTGACATGATCAGCAGTGGATTGCGGGTGCGCGATATATAGTTAGTGCAACTAACTATATATGGAATTTCAATGGTTTTGTGTGAGTAAAATAAGGTTTTTTAAATGCTAATTCCTAACTATATATGGTCTATAACCTATGGTTTTTTCAGTGAATATATATATATATATATATCTTTTTCTTTTTTTTTTGGTACAAAGGACGCCGCACACAGCAACTTCAGTTCACAGATTTCTTGAGCACGGCCGTCAGGCTGAAACGCGTTGGTGTTAGGCTGGGCACTGAAATAAATCTGTGAACTGAAGTTGCTGTGTGCGGCGTCCTTTGTACCAAAAATTGTTTTTTGGCCATTGGTCTGGCCCAACGCCGGCACCCGCTGGAGAGCGATCCTGTTACAAGACCACATTGCACCAAAAAAAAATATATATATATATATATATATATATATATATATATATATATGTGTGTATTACCTACTGGCGGTTGCCAGTAGGTAGTTATAGTTAGGACCTAGTTTCCATAGGAAATCTGCAACATTCTATTGGGAATAACTTTAGTGTTGATTGACGGAATTGGCTGAATTTCTCCAAGAAAATGGCCAGCTCCGCTCCTTCCCTGAAAGTTTAGGGGGGATTCGTCAAGCGGGGGCCGAGATAAAAGGGGGGTCCCAAAACGTGTTTTTCCCATGTTAATTTCCATAGGGCGGTTGGACTCACTTTTAGCCCGAACGGATGAATGGATTCCCACGAAACTTGGCAAAATAGTAGGGACTGGTAGCCCGATGTGCCTTTGCTATGTCTCAAGATATGTGCTCCAGAGGATTTTGAGTAATTTAGGTTCAAAACAATATATATATCTATAAGCACGCCCCGGTACGCGCACCGGGGCGCGTACCAGCACGCTACGCGAGTTCGCGCACGGAAAGCTGATTGGCTCTCGGGTGTCTGTCAGCATTCCAAACAGTCTGGAGCGACCGCCATCTTGTGTCTCGGTAGGATCGAGACACAGAGGTGGCAAAAACAAAGGGGGAAATGACCAAAAGGGGGCAGGGTAGACCCCCCCTGACCCCATAGGTTTGATGTGGGGGCCATAAAAAAGGGCTTCACGGGACAAAACATTTATTTATTTATTTTCGATTTTCCCCGGGGGGATAGCCCGGTACGCATACCGGGGAGCGTACCGGGGAGCGTACCATGGGGAAAAAAGAATGACAGATTTTTTTTAAAATGTAGCCTTTTTGTATAAATTGGAGGTAGTTCTAAAAACAACTGTTTTTTTTCTTTTTTTTGTTGTTTTATATTTTTTTAAATGTTTTGTTGAACATTTTGTACTTTTTTTGGTTTTTATGAACTATTTTATATTTTTTTGGTTATTTTTATGGGGAGAAACAAAAAACAGGGAATTGTAAACGGCTCAACTGGAGCAAAGAAAAATATTATGTTTTTTGGGGCAATTGTGGTTGTCACCAGCACGGATGATGAGCTTTATGCTCTGCTCACCATAGGTGATGGTCTTACCACAAAAAATACAAGTGATCTTGAATTCACCAAACTGTGGTTGTATGTTTGGGACCATCTCCCTTGTCTCTGGTCCCGATGGAGTGGGTTGCCTTCTTTTGGAGGTGCTGGGTGAAGATTGGGGAGGGTTACTGGCCAGTTCTCTCACCTCTGCCGCAGCATAGTTGTTGGGATGCTTGCGCTGCATGTGCCGAATCATGGTGTTATTGCCAAATGAATATTTCTTATTAGGGTTCCCCCTTGAAAGTTCAGAGCCACAGATTTGGCAAGTCACCTTTGGCGCATTCGCTTTCTTGCCCTCTGGGATGGAAAAAAACTCCCATACAATGTGCTGCTTTGGCCTATATGGGGTATTGTCTTCTGGCAGGAATGTCCTACTCCCCTCCTCCTCCTCCTCCTCCTCCTCCTCCTCCTCTTCTTCTTCTTGACCACCAATGTGATGTTGTGGTGGTCCTCTTGGTGGTGGTGGTGGTGGTGGTGGTGCAGATGCTCCAGCTGCTGCTGCTACTGTAGCCATTTTAAAGTACAAAATATTAGTCACAGATCTCCAAACAGGTCTTCCTCAGTCAAAGGACAAAGTCTGAATAAGGAAAAAAAGTGGGGGCTTTCATCATTTGGAAAAAAAAAATGTCCTGGACCAATGAAAAGTGTTATTTTCAGGTCACATGACCCGGGCTTTCATCATTTGGAAACCAAAACTGTTCTGCACCAATAAAAAGTGTTATTTTCAGGTCACAAGACCCGACGCCCTTACGCTAGGCGCCCCCGGGCGCGTCGCGTAAGCGTGTCGGATGCTTACATTGCGCGATCGTATGCGCTCGAGTGCTTCCGGGTGCGCTTACGCCGTGCGTATCACGCGGACGCGGCTACGCGATACGTCACGATGTTGTTTGGACGCGCCCCGGGGCGCTTACGTAGCGCGTTCATATGCGCGTGGGTGCTTCCGGGCGCGCCTTCGCCGTACGTATCACGCGGACACGGCTACGCGATACGTCACGAGGATGTTTTTGTTCACGGCAATAGCGGTAACGGGAAAATAGTATTATATAAATATACAATATAGGATTCATTATAAAAAATATTACATTTCATAGGTTTGAGGCCCTATATATAGTTAGGAATTAGCATTTACAAAACCTTTGAAATTCACTGAAAAAACCATAGGTTTCACACCAGTTATAGTTAGGAATTAGCATTTAAAAAACCTATGAAATTCACTGAAAAAACATAGGTTTCACACCAGTTATAGTTAGGAATTAGCATTTAAAAAACCTATTAAATTCACTGAAAAAACTACAGGTTTCACACCAGTTATAGTCAGCTGGAAATTTTACTCGCATAAAACCATTGAAATTCCTACGTTATAGTTAGTTGGACTCACTATAACTTGCACGTACAATGCACTGCTGATGATGTCACATATTACATCACTCATGACATGGTCAGTGACATCACTCATGACATCACTGATGACACCATCCTTGTGACAGAGTGACAGACCTCCTTTCACTGAAATGTAACCCTTGAAACACATATTCAAAAATAAAAACTAACATTTTCAAAAAAATGGAGATAGCCATACCAGTTACAACAACCAATTCAATTATTCCACCATCTATATACTCATGCACTCATTCACCAACAGTTCTATATAGTCACTCATACATATACTCACTCTTCATATGAAGTGATACACCTATACATCCTCTTACCCACCGACAGTCATCCTAAAGATACTCTCACACATACTCACACATGCAAATAAACTATTGAACATCCATGTATTTGCATATACAGCTATACACACACTACCACTTTACTTCTAAGGAAACTTACACATACTTACTCTCTTAAACAATCCCTTATAGAAACACATACTAATTTAAACAGGAACTCTTACAATTCCTCACTCTCACATATACTCACTTATATACATCAATCTTCACATATACTAGATTAAAACATATGTAGTTACTGATAAACACACTAGTGAGACAGTCATTCACTCACTAACACACACATATACACACTCATCCACCCATACAGTCCTGCACATATGCTGTCTTCAAAACACATACAGAGAGTCAGTCATTCATGCATCTATGTGCTAAGTAATACCCCCACCAAACCATACAAACACTCATACTGATACTAAGAAAAACATCTAATAACCCATATACATACACATGTAGCAACTCACCCACCCATGCAGGCACTTATACACAAAGTGAAACACTAATACATATATTTGAACATTTAAACATTACTCTCTAATATATGTATTCACTAAGATACAATTAATAAACCAGTTAACCAATCAATTTTTTTTTTAAAACATCCATGTAAACACTTATTTAAACATTTATTCTTCCATCAACTTTTACATAAACATATATAACACATATTTATTTTTTAAAAAGACACACATTCACTGGATGGTGTCATCAGTGATGTCATGAGTGATGTCACTGACCATGTCATGAGTGATGTAATATGTGACGTCATCAGCAGTGCATTGCACGCGCAAGTTATAGTGAGTCCAAATAACTATAACGTGGGAATTTCAATGGTTTTATGCGAGTAAAATTTCCAGCTGACTATAACTGGTGTGAAACCTATAGTTTTTTCAGTGAATTTAATAGGTTTTTTAAATGCTAATTCCTAACTATAACTGGTGTGAAACCTATGTTTTTTCAGTGAATATATATATATATATATATCCAAGTTACCCTCCTCCAAGAAAAAGGCAGAGGCCACTGTAGGGGAACAAATGGAAGTCTCTTTATTGAAAATTATGCAGATGGGCGGGCGTATGCATTTCGGCCCTGTGGCCTCTGCAGCGCCCAGAGTGTAACGGGGGTGAGTTAAAATGCTGCCACAATTTCCTGCCCCAACTTAAATAGTTCTAGTTGGATCCTCCCATGAGCGGAGATCAGTGTCACCTGCTTCAGTTGTTTTGATGGTGGAGCGCACTGCAAGTCCCAGCATGGAGTAGTTCTGCTAGGATGACCGCAGGATCGCGGGAACCGCATGACCCTCGAGCAGCTGTCTCCCAGTGTCCCGCACTGCCTTCCACAACAACGAGGCTCCTTGCGTCCCCTGACTGCACAACCACTACCGTCAGGTATGTTTTCCACGGGGGCAAGGGCAGCAGTGTGCCCCGCCCAATTCGGAGTTCCGTGACTCCGGCACCGCTTCTGTTCCTCCTGCGGGCAGTGGTGGGCCTGGTCCTTCCGATACTTCGGATATAAAAAAAATCATTCTGCCGAGGCAAAACAGCGCCAGTGATGACCAGGCCTGCTTGTGTACAGGGGCCTCTGTTGCACGCCGCTGGCTTGCAGTGCAAATATCTCCAAGTTACCCTTGTCCAAGAAAAAGGCAGAGGCCACGGTAGAGGAACAAATTGAAGTCTCTTTATTGAAAATTATACAGATGGGCGGGCGTATGCATTTCGGCCGTGTGGCCTCTTCAGCGCCCAGAGTGTATCGGGGGGTGAGTTAAAATGCTGCCACAAATTCCTGCCCCAACTTAAATAGTTCTAGTTGGCTCCTCCCATGAGCGGAGATCAGTGTCATCTGCTTCAGTTGTTTTGATGGTGGAGCGCACTGCAATTCCCAGCATGCCTTCCAAACAACGAGGCACTTTGCGTCCCCTGACTGCACAACCGCCACCGTCAGGTATGTTTTCCACGGGGGCAAGTGCAGCAGTGTGCCCCGCCCAATGCAGAGTTCCGTGACTCCCGCACAGCTTCTGTTCCTCCTGCGGGCAGTGGTGGGCCTGGTCCTTCCGCTACTTCGGATACAAAAAAAATTATTCTGCTGAGGCAAAACAGCGCCAGTGATGACCAGGCCAGTTTGTGTACAGGGGCCTCTGTTGCACGCCGCTGGCTTGCAGTGCAAATGTCTCCAAGTTACCCTCCTCCAAGAAATATATATATGTATAACCTACTGGCGGTCGCCAGTAGGTAGTTATAGTTAGAACCTAAAAAAAAGTCTAACAAAGGTGTAAAACAAGAGAAGGGGGCAGATTAGAAACACCCCGATCCCCTAGGCCTGCACAGGGGATCCCAGAAGGACCCCCAGGGCCAACTTTTTTTGTTATTTCGGCGTGTTTGAAAAGTGGTGCAGGGAGGGGGCGAGGCCTGTCATAGCAAGTGTGCAAGCTCACCCCCTGGCACATTGTAAATTGGGGATTTAAGTCACCTTCAATCCTGAGGGTCCCTGGGGGTGAACTAGCCCACCAGGTGCCTCCAGTATGCGCCAGTGAGCTGCGTTGCAGAGAGGTGTTGAGAGGCCACGCCCCTTTTTTTACAATACTCTGCAACCCAGCTCTGTGGCCCTTAATGGAGGTAGCTGGTAGGCTAGTTGGCTTCCAGGGACCCTTAGGACTTAATCCTCCAATTTACAATGCACCAGGGGCTGTGTTTGCATAATGGTGCAGGGAGGGGGCATGGCCTGTTGTGACAAGTGTGCAAACGCGCCCTGTAGCGCTTTTTAAGTTGGGGGATTAAGTCCCCTTGAATCCTGAGGGTCCCTGGGGGCCAACTAGCCCACCAGGTACGTCCAGTGTGCACCAGGGAGCTGCGTTGTAGAGAAGTGTTCAGAGGCCACGCCCCTTTTTACACCTCTCTGTAATGCAGCTCTGCATTAGTGCATTTTAGCAGCAGTTTTCCTAACGCCTCACCTTGCATCGCTAAAAAGTGCAAACATAGGAAGTACAAGCATTGGAAGACAATGTTCTCAATCCTGCTTAGGCCGGGACGCTCATCTGGAAAGAAACACAGACATACAAGCGACCCAATAGGTGACAGCACTGCATTAACTCGCAGAAACCCAAAGCAAGTAGTGACGGCCCAAATACACTTCCAGGAACAACCTAATCTTCTCTCTCCGGTGCAGACTCCGTCGGGGGTACTTATAGGATCCGTTCTAACATAAACAGGTGTGTCAGAGCGGCTGCAAAACTCGGGATACCTATCACCGACATTTCTCCTAAACTTAGAATCCAAGATACAAAGCACTTTGGAGCTGACCCCAAATCTCTTCAGAAGCACTAACGACAACCGGCGCACTCCTTCCCCCACACCAAGCTTTCAAAGCCAGAATCCCTACGAGAGCAGTGCCATTCACGATCTAGGAGCATTCCCATCCGGGGAAACAGTTCAAAACATGGCCAGGTCACTGCTATGGCAATCGAAGAAAATGGAGTTACAAATCAATCTTTTATCTACCATTGCGCAACGACTAGTGGAGCTGAACAATAAGGTGGAATTCTTGGAGAACAAGCTTAGCGAGATCCAGAATAACAGCATCGGCACCTGCTCGTGCGCAGCCCTCATGGACACATCGGCAACACTGCCAGAAATCCTTAAAGGTTTGGTAGACTCATTAAAAATTCAAACAGGGAGCAAGATGGGCACAAGGAATAAGAGCAGCTTCACACCTGCTTTAAACCCAGCAAGCCCTCTGGGTATCGCAGCTGGAGGCAACACGGGTAACCCGACAACAAAACCCGAGACACAAGAACCTTTAGTATCTACCAAACCTTTTAGTAGTCCATCCAGCTGTAATTCCAGCGTTAGAATCTCATCCCCAGGGAGGCTAATTGAGGGCAACAACTCCAACCAGAAAAGGAAGGAGGAACCTCTTTCAAGGAGGGCTAAGAAAAAATTAAAGAAACAGGGAAAAAAAGCCAAGGCATCAAGAAAATGTGCTCCCCTATTACCAACACACACTCAAAATTCATAAATCATTATAGACAAAAGACGTCTCTTCCCGATTTTCACAAAATATCATGTTTCAAATAACTCAACATGCATAGCGCCAGCCGCTTCGGGCACCCAAAAGAGAGGGATAGCCCCACACAGCCAAACTCCCACATGGAGGTCTGTCATAGTCCAACAGGCCCGGCAACAACAGTACAACCACCTCACGTACTGCACAACAAAAAGTCAGAGCAAAGAAAACCAGCGGGTTCAATTAAGGATCAAAAACCCGATGTCAGGGTCAACATACTTAAGGTACACATAGCCCCGGCTGGCAGAAAATCAGCGATCAAGCAGCGCAGCCATTCCAAAGTCCGGCCCAGCAATCAGAATCATGCCAACGGACTCCTGGCTCTAGTCATATCACAAGTACTCTGGAAGGAGACCAAAATAAACAGCGTAAAGCAAACCAAGTTAGCAAAACAACGCACAAGGTGATTCTCACCCCCAGATATTTCATTAAAGGTCAACACGATATTTTAAACAGGGGCAATTTACTCAGACTTTTGAAGCACATCCCGTCCCTCATGGAAATACAGTCAAACGACCTAGTCTGGGTTAAGTTTCTGAATCTAACCAGCGACTCCCATGTTGAATCAACCTCTATAGGGTTGAGTCGCCACGCCCAGGTGGATCTCACAATAGATGAAATAGCAAAAATGGCTGTTTGTGGCATCGACATAGCATTCCCCATACCCGAGAAATACCCACATGTATTAGCAGTAACTTAACCAACAAAGGAGGTGTATTCGGTGTTAAGGGGGACTGCAGTCAATCAACCAGGGAAAAGCTCAGCATGGAACCTAGACTTTACAACGCCTATAAGATAATAAGCTCACTTGAGCAAAGGGCAGTGTACTACACTGAGCCAAAGCACAGCACAACGCAAAGCAGGCTGAATGGTCCTGGTGGCTTGTTCCCTCGAAGGCACTTCTAATAGTATAAAGGCAGCCAGCTACCCGAACATGAATAGAAGAGCTGGAAACAACACTCATCTGTCCATCCTATCGTGGAACGTTGCAGGGTTAAAAAGACTGCTTAGCTGCAAAGTAGCATGTACGTATCTCTGAGAAAATGACATTCTGTGCCTGCAATAGACATGGGCCACCGAACCCCTAATTCTCCCAGGCTTTTATGAGATTCACACCGCAGCAATAAAAAGCAACATCTTCGGGAGAGCAGCAGGTGGGCTCTCAACTTTTATCAATCATGCCCGCAAAATTGAGGTAAAATCACTAGCAACTAACTCCTCCAATCTGCAAGCATCACTGATCGGGGGATTTAAAAGCAACAATATCTCAATCCGACTGTTGTTAATTAATTGTTATATAAACACTGCCACACGGCAAAAAAAGCAAGAACTAAAAACATTGACTATAAAAATTGACCACCTTATAAATAAATATGCCTCACATCTTCCAATCATCGTAGGGGACATGAATACCAGGGACTTGGGATATGGTACAAGGGAACCATCAAACATAACAGAATCGGCGCCTCTACAACAGCTTCTTTTCAAGCATAACATGGTTTCCGCCCACTCCTCCATGAAAGCAGTGGACCCTCTTTGGCTTCCCTTGCCCACCTTCAGGGACAAGTCAACAATCGATTACATCTTTATCTCCGAAAACTTGCGAACACACTTTAATGACTTTGCCGTGGGAAACAGGCACGAGAGTGATCACAGGCCATTGAGGGTCACTCTTGATCTAAATGGGAAATCCGCAAAACACCTCGGAACATAGGGTGCCTCAACAGGTGAAGAACACCATGAAGTATTGAATAGAATAAAATGATCCACAAAATTAAGTCCAGTACTCATGGAGTGGGTCACAGACGAAGAGCAGTGCCAAACAGATAGAAGGTTGGCACCCCCCTTGGAGCTCTGGAAGGAACTACTTGAGGAACTAAAAACTAAGTATGGGTGAAATGTGCGATTTCGCGTTCCGCAAATTTGCGCGAAATCGAAATCCGCAAAATCCACGAATTCGTGCGAATTTGCGGATTTTAGTTTTTTTGCGTGTTCGCGGGGTTTTTTGCGTGTTCGCAGGCCGCTTGCATGGCGAAGTTACCCATGCGGTCGTGTATGGGCACAGCACCCTCTGGTTCACCACTGCCACCCTCTGGTTCATCACTGCCAACCTCTGGTTCACCACTGCCACCCTCTGGTTCACCCCTACCACCCTCTGGTTCACCACTGCCACCCTCTGGTTCAGCACTACCACCCTCTAGTTCACCCCTGCCACCCTCTGGTTCAGCACTGTCACCCTCTGGTTCACCAATTCCACCCTCTGGTTCACGACTGCCACCCTCTGGTTCATCACAGCACCTCTGGTTCACTACTGCCACCCTCTGGTTAACCACTGTCACCCTGTGGTTCAGCACTGCCACCCTCTGGTTCACCACTGCCACCCTCTGGTTCACCCCTGCCACCCTCTGGTTCACCACTGCCACCCTCTGGTTCATCACAGCACCCTCTGGTTCGCCCCTGCCACCCTATGGTACAGCACTGTCACCCTCTGGTTCACCACTGCCACCTCTGGTTCACGACTGCCACCCTCTGGTTCATCACAGCACCTCTGGTTCACCCCTGCCACCCTCTGGTACAGCACTGTCAACCTCTGGTTCACGACTGCCACCCTCTGGTTCACGACTGCCACCCTCTGGTTCATCACAGCACCTCTGGTTCACCACTGCCACCCTCTGGTTAACCACTGTCACCCTCTGGTTCAGCACTGCCACCCTCTGGTTCACCACTGCCACCCTCTGGTTCACCCCTGCCACCCTCTGGTTCACCACTGCCACCCTTTGGTTCAGCACTGCCACCCTCTGGTTCAGCACTGTCACCCTCTGGTTCACCCCTGGCACCCTCTGGTTCATCACTGTCACCCTCTGGTTTATCACTGCCACCCTCTGGTTCACCACTGCCACCCTCTACCAAGACCTTTTGTGACGCAGCGGCAGCACAAAAGATGCGCCATGGTGCTGGGTATTAACAACGTGACGCATCTGAGAGATGCGTCACGTTGTAAAGCCCTGCACCATGAGGAGGCGTTCCGGCGTAGGGGAGGGCGTTCCTGCGCAGAAACGCCTCCTAAAAGTGGCTGAGTGAAATCTACAAGATTTCACTCAGTCACTTTTAGGCCAATGCTGCGTCAAAACCCTGCGCCTGCTTCAAGCAGGCGCAAGGCTTGATGCAGCATTGGAGAGATAGGGCCCCCCAGAGCATTGCTGGAGCTGCGTCGCAAGCGCGATGCAGCTCCAGCAATGCGCTGCTTTTACGGCACAGATGCGTGACGCATCTGTACTGTTTTTGCCACATGGTGCGCCGCATTGTAAATGCGGCGCACCATGGGTGGCGGAGCTGCGGCGCACAATAACTGGCGCATCCCTGGGGATGTGTCAGTTATTGTAAATCTGCCCCAATACATTTAGCCAACGAGGGAGCACTTATTGATTAGACAGTAGAAAGTACTCCAGTTGAGTAGAGGTATTGCACAAAAAGGTGGCATCTTTGTGGTCAAACACGCAGGGCGGGATTCATTCTGCCCCCTGTTAGACTCATTTTTTGTGCCCTTCTGCCCTCTGTTAGACTCGCTTTTCCCTTGTTTTTCTGCCCTTCTGCCCTCTGTTCGACTCGTTTTACCCTTGTTTTTCTGCCCTTCTGCCCCCTGTTAGACTCATTTTTTGTGCCCTTCTGCCCTCTGTTAGACAAATTTTTCCCTTGTTTTTCTGCCCTTCTGCCCTCTGTTAGACTCGTTTTTTGTGCCCTTCTGCCCTCTGTTATTCCCTTGTTTTTGTGCCCTTCTGCCCTCTGTTAGACTCGTTTTTTGTGCCCTTCTGCCCTCTGTTAGACTCGTTTTTGTGCCTTTCTGCCCCGTTAGACTCGTTTTTTGTGCCCTTCTGCCCTCTGTTAGACTCGTTTTTTCCTTGTTTTTCTGCCCTTCTGCCATTTGTTAGACTGCTTTTTGTGCCTTTCTGCCCTCTGTATCACCACATCATCACTCAGCACCCCCCCAGCATCACTCAGCACCACCAAATTATCACTCAGCACCACCACATTATCACTCAGCACCACCACATTATCACTCAGCACCACCACAGCACCAATCAGCACCACCACAGCACCACTCAGCGCCACCATAGCATCACTCAGCACCACCACAGCATCACTCAGCACCACCACATTATCACTCAGCACCACCACAGCACCACTCAGCACCATCACAGCATCACTCAGCACCAACAAAGCATCACTCAGCACCACCACAGCACCACTCAGCACCACCCCAGCATCACTCAGCACCATCCCAGTATCACTCAGCACCACCACAGCACCACTCAGCAGCACCACAGCACCACTCAGCAGCACCACAGCACCACTCAGCGCCACCCCAGTATCAATCTGCGCATCCATTCAACAACAACTGCTACAAATATGTTCTCTCAATGTTTCAAACTTTATTACAAATGTCACAAAAAGCTGTTAATATTTCACTTCTGTTCTTGGATTTTCATCACAATAAAATACACTGACCATAATCTTCACAAAAGTTATTTACAAACGTTTAAGCTATTGCCATTATAAATTAAAATCACTTTTATTTAAGTATTAATTATTTAAAAAAATTAAAAGCCATTGTAATTTCTAAATATCAATACAGCTAAGTCACGTAAATACAAAACATGTTGCATTACAAATGCTATAGGTGTCACATTTGCGAAAGTTATAACTATTGGCATTGTAAATGACAAAGCTATTAATTTAGCTATTTTCAAAACCAACACATAAATAAAAAAAAAATTCATTTACAAGACCAATAGCTCAAACTTTCCTATTGTTTTTATATCTGTCAGTGGTTCCTGTTGAGGTTTAATTTTCGTGACAGGCGCCTCATTGCCTACTTGTATCTATTCTCTGACCCTGCTTCAAGGGTCAGAGCAGGGTCAGAGAACAGTTGCAAGTAGGCAACGAGGCGCCAGGAAGCACTTACAGGCTTACAGCAGCAGGTGCCCAAGTTGAAGTTAATTTCTTTGTAACCCTTTTGTAAAAGGTTACAAAAAATTTGCTTCAAGTTTTGAACCTGCTGCTGTAACCCTGTAAGTGCTTGGCTGAAAATTCGTCCCCGCTGATTTGCGGATTTTACCGCGATTTCGCGAGATTCGCGGACGCGAAATGGCGAAAAATCAGCAAATTCCGCGAGCGGAACTAATTTTCAGCCCATGCTTACTAAAAACCGCGCTAGGACAGGTCATAGGCAGCCCCAAAGCTCAGGTCTTCCATCCGCAAAACCTCTCATTACAACCAAACTCTAGGGAGTTAGAGCAAACCAAGCGGAGTCTCTCAAAGGCCTTGAAGGCGAGAAGAATAGGAGCCACATTTCACCGCACATTGGAAATTAAAGTGCTTCGCTGGGAACACAGAAAGAAAATATGGGAAGTTCGAACAAAGAAAATCGAGGCAGAGTGGCTGAAAATATTTAACCTTCTCAAAGAATAGGGTCACATCCGACTTTGGAGGCATATCAGACAACTGAGCCACACCGGTCAAAGGAAAGAAAACGAGGTGGCAGCTTTCGAGTGGGTTAAATATGTAAAGCTACTGTACACAACAGACCAGAAAAAGACGAATACCCAAGAACAACAAATCCCTCCAGCAACCGTGGGAGAGGACAAAACACCAGTTATCACCACGGTAGAGATAACCAACCTGTTTAAGAAAATGAGGACAGATGGCGCGCTCGGTCCTAATGGAGTGCCAGCAGCAGTGTTCAAAGTGTCACATGGTTTCTGGGAGGATCAGCTAACCCCACTCTTTAAGTATGCCTTTGAAACTGCCACCAATCCATCATCATGGAAAGGCTCAATACTTTTCCCGATTCATAAAAAAGGGGACTGCACAAAACCCGCAAAATTATCGGCTTGTGGCTCTTCTAGATATAGAAGCAAAGGCATACGCCAGAATGTTGCTGAAGGAACTAGAAACTTGGGCAAAGGATCACAACATTCTCCCATTCTTCCAAACCGGATTTAGACCTCAATGCTCTACTATAGATAACATCCTAGCACTGGGTCATCTGTCCCTACGTGCGACTCAGCCCTCTCAACCACCTTTGTTTTGCTGCTCCGTAGATCATAGCACAGCATTTGACCGAGTGGATCGTGGCAAGTTGTGGAGAAAACTTACCAACTGGGGCATGCCCCAAAAGTTGTTAAAGGCTATAACTGCTCTATACGAAGGGACCTGGGTTGCGTAATAAAACCAGCCAAACGTCGATAACAACTAAGGTCCCAACTAATAACGGCCTCAAACAAGGGTGCGTCCTTGCCCCTTTACTTTTTAACATCTATACATCCGACTTGGGACAAGCCCTGGAGGGGGCCAATCTAGTCATTCCAAAGTTGGGGAATGTGCGGCTCCAAATCCTCCAATATGCAGACGATCTCGTAATCTTGGACCATACTAGGACAGGTATACAGAAAGCCTTGGAAGAGCTACACAGATTCAATCAAAAGAATAATCTACTGGTATACCAGGAGAAGACCAAGATACTTATCTTTGGGAAGTACCATCGAAAGAAGACAGCTCAATGGCGACTAGGTGACCTGCGTATTAGATCTTGTAAAAGCTATAACTAATTGGGTCTCAGGAAGGGGCAAAACCATCAGCTCACTTGAAATATCTAAGAAGCAAGGGGACCGGAATCATCTGCAGCCTGAGAAGTCTCAACCGAAGACTACACAGTCCGTCCACTGAACCCATCCTGAAAGTCCTAAAAGCAAAAGTAGTGCCCTTAGTCAACTACGGCCACTTAACCTTTCCTGGCGCCCTTACTAACTTTTTCATGAGCTACCAAATCTCGGTATACAAGAAAGTATTAGGCATCTCACGACCGGCCAGGAGAGCTAAAGTAGGAATGGAGCTGGGTCTAACTCGCCCAGATATTACCTGTCTTGGGGACACTCTAAAATACTATATTAGTACCCTGCGAGCTCCAGCAACAGCCTGTCCGGATAATTTAGCTGCATGCAGACTCTGCAATTACCATCAGGAATCCTGGCTCCATCTGCTGTGCTGCTGTCCAAAGTTAGCTTGTGAGAAGCATCGTTTGTTTACTCCAATCTGCAGAGCTCAGGGCCTTATACGATGCAGCAAAGTCTCGGACTTGTGTTTTTCTTCGAACTCAACTCAAAAATTTGCACAGCTGGGGAAATTCATAGAATTAATTCAAGCCGCACTGTCCCCGAAAATAGAGACTCATAAAGAAAACAGCCGGCTGAGAAGTACGGGAGTCATGGACATACCTCCCGTTTAAAACTAATGCACTTTGCACTCAAACTGTATACCCAGAATGTGATACTGTTTTTAAGGTTTTATGCTCTACTAGGTTTCAGTAACTAGCAGGGAATGTAACTTTTTAATACTTTTTTTATATTGCTAGTATATTGTAATGATTTTAAGTAATCGAACAATAATAGGCTTTTTCATTTTTCACTTTTCACTTTGGCATCTCTAATTAGATGCAAAGTAGGCGTTCCTGAGAAAAACACCATTGCAATACGCGCTGACACGGCCAAATTAACAAGCCGGCAGAGGACCCGCAAAGTGATGCCTGAACTTGCGCTAAGCCCTCATTATCACCTGATTTTAACGTCTGCAAAAAAGCAGACTTAGCATTATGTCCTATGGGAGATGGATTGTGAAGTTAACTTCAGTATCAGCGAGCTCTGCCATTATCGCTGATCATTTATCTCCGGATTTCTCGCGTTGAAGGGTTTTTTGGCCTCTATCGCTGGATTTTATATCGCCAATGCGCAAAGCCTTGCTAATACAGTGCTATCATGGCGATAAAATCCAACGATAGCCGGCGATAGAAAATAACATGCTAATCGCGTTAAGCGATAATTATCGCTACGTGTTGTTAATATGCCCGTTGTTTTTTTATGTTTTGTAATCATAATTTCTTTTTTGGGTGACATTAATTTAGTCAATTTTGTGTCAGGTAATATTTTTGACTGTGTATATGTTTATTTAAAAATTACGATATTTTTTTAATCCAATATCCAATATTATTATTAACGAATATCGATATTTTTCACAGTGATGTTTGGGTTCTCGATATTTGTGCTTTTATTAGCTAAGTATAGGAAGGCAATATTTTGTTGAACATTACATATTTTGCAATATTTTTGTAAATCTTTATTGTGTGCATTGATATTTTTACTTTGATCCATATTTTCTGTGGCACATTAAAAAGCGATAAACTTGTGCCCTACATTTACCTATTTTCTACATAGTTGGACCACAATAAATACTAACATTTTAAATTCCATTATGCAAGTTAATGGGTTCTGACAGGCAGATAGGCACAATAGACCATACCCTTCAACTCGATACTCTTTATGAGTCAACTATTCGTGCTCTATTCCCTGCATTTCAATGGAACATAAAAGCCTGAACCCAACAGAACAAGTTTGTTTTCTTCATTTTATATTTAGCTCTATTTTCAGGCTCAGTTTGTGCTCTTTTGATTTTTCATTAAATGTAAGTCCAGTTAGAAAATACATACATTGGTTTTGAAGACTTATAGGTCTCTGCACTTTTTTCTTACAACTGAATTTAGATTTCTTTGCCCAGAACATTTGATTTGTGGGGCTAATTTGGAAGCAATGGTGGAATCTTAACACTCACATGTCCTCCTGGAAGTATACACCATAGAATAACAATGAAATGAAATGCGCCTTGATATCATGATCGCCTCTCTCTGTAGACTGTGTAGCAGACTCACAAATAATTGCAGAAATGTGGACGTTGTTTGCTTGATACATAAAAGCGAGAGGCCTATACGAGGGAAGTTTGCAATTTTTGTAAATCCAATGCCATATCTCTGCGTCCCCTTTCAGAATGACTGTGGGTTTTCCTAATTGCCTGGCCTTAGGATATCTGCAATATTGTTTTTTTTTTATTTCCAACTCCAAACAATTTTATACGAGAGAACTTTTCTTCTCTCACTCATGATTTGAGAATAATGGGTGTTCTATGTCCATTTCTCCATTTTACCTTTCTTATTCCTGGTTCTTTGAGTTAAATGGTTAGAAAACCAGATACATGTTGAAACGAGATTGCAAATGTTTGGGAATACCCGTCAAGTTACAGTGAGGGTGTTCATTTGTATAGAGCAGCACTCTTTGAACAAACCACTGGTCATAGTGTCATTGAAGTTTAGAAAAATGTACATAGTTGCAGGGACCTCTGCACGATTATTTTACATACATGCATGCAAATGTAGCACAAGCCTATCCTTTTAACCAAAAATGTATTCTGCATGCTAAGTTGCCAAGAAGGAAAAAGGTTTTATTTTCTACATTTTTTTTATATTTCTTTTTGCATGTGTTGTTCGGCACACAAACATGGGGAAAGCTTAAAAGTAAGTCCAAGCATCAGTGTTTGGTACTGGAACAGTACCCTTCGAGTGCAACACCAACGCTCGACTCAAACTGACATCTTTGCACTACGGTGCAAATTGTGTGCATCGTGCTAGGAAGCCAGAACGTACACCCACACTTGGGAAGAGAGCAGCAGAATCATATATTAGCTTTGTAGGTTCCTGCACTGTTTTGTCTTCTTTGATAAAAATAAATCTGCCCAAGTATATGCCTCTTATCCCAAAACAAGCATATACCTCTGCCTACCTCTGTCCAAACAGACATAGAGTTCATGACGACTTTAGCTGATTTCTATGTTTGAAATCTTTTCTTCACCATGTGATTTTTCAAGCACCCGACACAGTGAATCTCATCTTAAAGAAAACAAAAGTAAAGATTGTTCTAAATTCAATTACAAACACAGTCTACCCCAATTAATTTAGTTTACGGTGATTCGAAAATATTGCCTCCTGCTTCTTTATCATTTTAGTCATGTCATGTTTCACTAAGGAATGATTCACATTAATAAATCTAAAAAAAACAACCAGACTGTGAATTTTATTGTATAGAGAATGGTAACTGCTCCTTGTGTTTTTTGAGTATTATACAGGGGCTCCCATTCGTATGCTTTATTGGGGCTGGGGTGAGCTGGGGAAGCTTTTAGCTCCACAGTAGCAGTCTAGGATATAACATTCAGGGAAAGTGTCCCCCATTAGTTTCTTATTGTGGGTGATTGATCCACAGTTATCTTGGGAGATGAACATGAGTTAGGGTTGGAGACTAGGAACAAACAAGGGCATGCCATGCAGAAGGTACATCAAAAAGATGAGACTAGACACCAGGCACTTATGCATTTCAGAAAACAAAACTATTAACAATTCTCTGCAGTAATAGACACCTGAAAAAGAAAGTGCAAGCTAAAGAAGATGCTTTTCAACTGAGCTAAAATAAAAGAAAGACTTGGCGCAAGTTTAAAGCTTGGCAGTCAGATACTCGTTATAAACGTGACAGATATCCTATCCACTGTATTGCAAGTGCCATAGGATATAATGGCTTGTAATATGGAGGATGGGATTCCAGTGACGTTTGTGATGGAGTTTTCCATCTGCCAAACTATAAATCAGGATGTTGGCAAATAAAGTAACATACGTTCTAAACTCGAATAAGCATTCAGTTGCACAGAGTGGCAAGACATTACAGTAAAAGATCTGGGAAAATGTTTTTCCTGCAGATTGGGGCTTAGGTAAAAATACAGAGTGCACCCGGTCATCTTCAGAAACTGGGCTTAAGTTATATAAATGATATGGTGATTCTGCTTTAAGTGCTTGTAAAACGAATTGTTACTCAATTAATGGCCAAATAATAGTTTTATTTGGAGCTGTCAGGGGCCTTGAGCACTGGTACTGTGCACAGGGCCTTCTTTAGGGTGTCAAACGTACTCTATCCAAATTACCAGTCTGGGCTGCTTGTTGGAAGTCAGCTTCTGTCAAAGGTGCACAAATTGTGCCATATCCCTTGACAAATCACCTGTAGTACCAGTGAGGCCTCAACAAGCCCATTAGTTTATGAGTGGAAAGGGGTGAAGAACTTGTAGATTACCTCATACTCCTTACACATGGCCTTCATGTATGCTGAGATGAAATTGGTACCCAGACCGTCACCACCTCCTCGGGGATCCCGGCACATGTAAGTATCCCCATCAGTGCTCTGACCACTGTGGATGCAGTGACGGTCCACAAAGGGACGGCCTCGGGGTACCGGGTGGCATGGTCTACCAAGACCAGTATAAAATTGGAATCAATCTGTTTTTTCCCTTTTCTTTTCAAGAAAAACAAATTGGTTCCCCCATCAGATTCATATCTGTTGGGCACCTATTTTTTGTATCCGTGCGGTAAGAACTTTCCTATTAGACACTTGATAGGTTTACATACTGGCGGTATTGAACCACACCTACACGCAAACACATGATAGCAACACAGGATATGCCTCCTTATGTGAATACGTGGTCCTTGATTTCCTGACCCAGAAGACAAGGGCATTAGTGCGCGGAATGCTATAGAGCACCGTGCTTCATACCAGGCATGCAGACTGTAAAAATAGACTGACGGCTTCTAATTCAAGGTAGTACTATTCTGATCACAAAGGGAACTTCTGGCCTCTGGCTTTTTATTCTTTAACAAGCCGATTAACCCTGACACTTATTCCTTCCCAGACATCCCTTACTTTGCCCAACACTCCTATGATGAGCCATTTGAAAATTGAAATTAACAATGAGCCGGGCTTTATTCTTAAACCCGCTCACGCAGTGGTTATCGGTATTATGAGATCACTTCAACATCCAGTAATTATTTTAAGACAGCACGATCAACAGGGGTGCTGTCTCACTAAGGAGCTATTATCATATACCTTTGTGTGAGCTCACTATGATCACGACTTTGACTGAAAAATTGCACCATATGGTGACTTTTCTTAACAACAGAGTCACCGTGCACAAACTATTAAGTTCTGGGTTTGGTCTAATTAGAATACCACCCCCTCCCCCTTCTTAGGTTATCTAAGACCTGTCATATAAGAAGATTTGATCCAGCTTCCTGGCTTTGTGCTCACCACAGGGAGCACAGGTGCTCCATAGGTAAGCCTAACTAGTTTACTAATAGTAGCCCTCCAACATATCGTTCTTTCTGACACTGCTATTGTACGTACATTTTTTAATCAATGCATTTTGCAGTCCCCAGGATACTCCTGTCCTGAAGAGACTCTCCCATTTCAAGTAGATTTGAAACGTCTTCGGCAGCACCTAAGGAAAGTCTAATAAAGCACCAGAGAACAATCTGGTTCTTGGTCTGGAATATTGAAATAGAAACACACAGACATCCTAAGACATACCAACAACCCGTTGTTTGATTTCAATTCACTATATGTCTTTTTAAATATATGGTTGGTTATGGTCACTTCACTGTGGTCACAATTGTCACTGTTTTCCTGTTTTAAAAAAAAGAACCTACTAGTAACCACTGCTTTTGTGCATTGTGTGATAATAAACTTGTGTCATTTGATGTTTTCTAACTAATGAATAAATGTATAACTCATTTCAGCTGAATTGAGCGCAATTAATATATCCTTTTGGCTACTTTCTTCCCAGAACAAATAACTGTTATTACTGCAATTCATTTACGGCAGATAGGTTCTGCCTTATCTATGACTAAACCAACACCAAGTAAGAACTTGTGATAAAAGAGATGACTCTTGTAAATGAGTTCCATGTGAACAATTGTTGCTTTCTAAGAGAATACATTTTCAATTCAATTCAATTCAAATAATCTTTATTCGGATAGAAGTATCCATAAAAGCACAGTTCATCACCACGAACAGGAAAAATACAGTACAAATTTAAGAGCGCATAGATCCACATTAAAATCCAATACAAATACAATATTACAACAGTAAATTTCCAAATGAAATAATAAAAATAGCATTAAAAAATGGTTGGACAGGCATACAAAATCTAGCAACATTAACAGCGTAGTGCAAATATAAAGTTAGGCGAGAATACAAAATCAGCAGCATATTGTGAATAAAGTGCAATAAGTGTTTAGCAGCATGGTGAAAATATGATTAATTATAACCACCCATTCCTGGTCATGCCAATAGTAGCAGCAACATCATCGAATAAAGTACTTTGTTTATGGGCAATATTAACAACATCGGCGTAAGATATGTTTATATGTGGAAAAAGGGGCGATGATAGATATATTCCGCTGAGCAATGTTACGTATATTGATCACATTAAAATTCGCTCATGGAGGCACGTGAGCGTACCGCTGCTTGTAGGAACACACTCACATGGCAAATCAGATCATCACTTCCAAGCTGTAAAATTTCAAAATGTGCGGTTTTGAAATCAAAGATTGCCGATGCTTTAAAATACGGAATCAAATACTGTTTAGTGCATTTTACATAAAACTTGCAAAAGAATAAATAGTGTATCACCGTTTGTTTGCTACCAATGCCGCAAGGGCAATACGTCTGCTCAAGGATGTAACTAAATCCCAAAGGGAAATAGAGTAGGTATTTTATACTGCCATCCCTAAGGCGGAAGAGTAAACTCTTTTTCCATCGCCCAATATTCTTCAAGAGATATTTACGTGGCATATGAGGTTGGGTGCCCGGTACCTCCAGAAGGGGCATGTACCTAACCACCGATGGTTTTAGGCGCTCAGTGTTGTATCTTTCTTTGTTGTACAAATCGTACAGCACCCCCCTAAGTGATTTTTGCTTATACCCTGTAGGGCTAGGGGACGTAAGAAAATATGTTCCAACTTCACACTGGCTAAACTTTTCCTGACCGCAGCAAGCCAAGGTATGGAGCCGCCCTTGTCGCACTTAAGGCGATCTACGAGTATCTCTCTTGTTAAGATTGTTGCAGGGTTCTGCCATATTTTTGCCAGAATATAGCTGGGCGGGACCAGATAAAGTCCTCAACATAGAATAAATTCAATTCTCTATGACATATGTAGGTTGAAGAAGAAATTTGGGTCCCAAGGATTTTTCTACAGAATCTGTTTTCTTCTGTTTGGATCCCGCTGCAATTGTATATCCCCAGACTTCAGCGCCATAAGTGACCATTGGGACACATTGCAGTTTGTAAATCTTCGTTATGGGTAGGACCACCTCTGCTTGTTTTGGCTGCCGGAGGCTCAGAATAGAGTTGGTCGCTTTTGAGAATTTACTTCTGCTGTGGGCCACATGAGCTTGCCAGGATCCTATCGCTGAGAAAACTAGGCCCAAATAGGGAAAAGTGCTTGTGCGTGTTAGGGATTCGCTACCAGAAGTTATAAAGTTAATGCAGTCTTTTTTCGGGCCACAGGTCATTATATACGATTTCTTGAAGTTGGTACAAAGCTCCAAATCGGCCATAAAGGCCACAAAGCCCATGACTAAAGTGCGCAGTGCATTGGGTGTGCGGCCCATCAGGACCGCATCGTCTGCGTATAAAAGCGCGGGGAGTAATTTACGATTAATTTTGGGGATGTCGTTGGTCAATTTAGACAGGGAATTATGTAGTTCATTTATATAAAGAATAAAAAGTAGAGGGGCAAGAACACATCTCCCCCCAGAGACCTCCCCATCGTTACTAATCCTCACCCGCGACTTTAAGTCCCTGTGCAAATGTGCTAAAAAATAAACCAAAGCCTCGTCCAACCCATAATTAAAAAGGACCACCCATAAACGAGATCTATTAACAAAATCAAATGCTGATGTGAGGTCCATAAAACCCAAGTAGACTGGTGACTTTTGTGCAATCGTGTATTTAAATTCAAGCACTGTTCAACATTTCCAACATTACTTCTAAAACCCAGCTGACAGTAATTTAAAATGTGGTTGTCTTCAGACCAAGTCCCAATCTTATTGAAGACAACCCTGCCCAAGATCTTCAATGTGTTGTCTATCAAGGAAATTGGGCGATAACAGCTGAGGTTGGATCGATCTCCTTTTTTGAAAATGGGCACGATGATGCTAGTCGACCAGGTGCTCGGGATAACTGTATTGGTCAAGTTATTAAAAAACAATACATAGGAGAGGTGCCCAAAAATCCAGTTCGTATTTTATAAGATCGATTGGGAGCCCATCCGGTCCAGGGGCTTTATTCCCTATACTTTGGTATATGGCATCCTCAACTTCGGTTACATTTATAAAGACCTTTGTGAGAGTAAAACTCCGGCCCATGGCTTTCTTGAGGTTCAGAAGCCTTTTCAAAGGGGGTGCCAATGACAGCAAAAGGATGCAGGGGTCTTGCGCTTCCCCCTGACTTGCCACTAGCCTGGCATGTAGAACATTACCTGCAGAAAGCATATGAGGCCCTCCTCATATGGGGCCAATAAAAGTGGGTGACATGCCTGTCAAAGGTCTTGTCCTGCCTAGGTGACCTGTCAGGGGTACATTGTGAGCTGGCTCCTGTAGGAAGGCCCTGTAGCACTGGGAGACATCCAGCACACGGGTGGCACCAGGCTCAGGAACCTTAGGCAGGGTTCTAATATCTTAGTAGATTAGGTAATCACTAGATGTGTTACCATCTGCCCACGGCCTTGGCATGCAGCCGTATTACCAAAGGAATAAGACACTCCATTTGTGCCTTGCAGGATGCCTCCCTGGTGGGATGCCTTTCCTGCTTCCAGTTGACCAGCTCAGGTAGTTTCCCCTGGCTGGCAAAATCCTCCCATTTAGGCACTGGGGTATCCCCCTCAGGATCTGGCTACTCCCAGACCATGCGAGTTTCAGGGACACCTATTGCCTTTCTTCTTTTTGGCAGTCACCTGGTCCATTCTTCTGGCTCCAGGTCCTCCTGATTCCCCTCTTACCGGCCATGATCCGTGCGGTCAGGCACACCCACTCAGGGAACCCTAACATTTTCAAGAGTGACCTGAGCTCCTTCCAGGTAGAGGGCTCTGGATCATTGCCAAGCAGAGAACCTACAGACATAGATGGAGTCACAGCTACCCTCGAGAAATATGAACCCCCCCTCAACAGGAACCAGAGCCACTAGGTAGTGACTCTCATGGTTGTCAGTGCAGCAACTTGGTGGAATGCATTAGGGACTACTTGCTCTGAAGTTACAAGATGACAGCTGACAGTTGTCATGGTGGCTCCCGTGTGTCTCAGAGCCTCCACCCTCTGTCCATTGATGGTGACCCACTGCCTGTATTTCCTAGTGTTTCTTATCATGTGAGCTCTCTGCACCATCTCTCCAGTACAGTGGCGTAACGATAATTGAGGGGGCCCCCCTGCCAGGTACGTGGAGGGGCCCCCTCCAGGCTCTATTAGGAGCTCTCAGGCCGAAGTGCAGTGCTGAGGGGGCCTCCTTGAGCTTGAGGGCCCCCCGCACTGCGGGGGATGCGGGGGCCTGTGTTACGCACCTGCTCCAGTACCCAGGGACACTGAGGTAACCTCTACTCTGTTACCCACACTATCTGGAACAATCTCCTCCCCAAGCGCTACACTAGCCAAACCTAGTCAGCGACTGTCCACCATGGGGGCTATACCTGCGCGGGACCCTTGGCATCCCCCTTGATGTTTACTTCCTGTTGGCACTCGTAGCACTTGGAGATGCCTTCCTTGAGGAAATATTGCAGAGAACCACTTCTTCTTTTTCTCAGTTGAGGGCTGAGAGTCTTGACTAGTGGAACTATTTTGGGGGCCTTTAGAGAATTCCTTAGGTTTATTTTTGTCTTCCCCTCCTCCTTTTTCTGGTGGGACCCCTGGCCACCTATGTGGTAATAGCCTCCAGAAACTTTCTTGTTGACCCTGGTGCTGACCCAGTGGTCTGCCTCTTTAGCAAGCTCCCCGGAGCTTGCTAAAGATGGTGCAGATATGGAAAACAAAAACGGAACATGTGCTCCTTTGCACCAAATGTACAGCCCTGATAATTAACCGTGGGCGAAGGACTTCACTACGCCAACGGAGTAGGCAGAGTGTTGCCTACTTCGCCCTTTGCAAAGTAGGTGTAGCAGGCAACTCTACGCCCACTCCGTTGGCGTAGCGAAGTTGCCCGCCACCGGCCTCCCTCCGGCCCTCCCCATCATACCTAATTTTTGTAAATGCTGAAATAAAAGTAAATAAAAGCCACCTACCTTGTCCGCTGCGTCCCGGGGCTCCCTCTGCTCGTTCGCGCCGCCGTCGCCGCCGTCTTGGATAGCAATGCGCAAGCGCGCCCGCCCGCGCATGTGCATTGCTATCTAAGATGGCGACGACGGACATAGACATAGACATGACATGACATAGAGAACACGGGGTCTGAAAGAAGGGTGTACTCAAGATA
The DNA here is from genome assembly GCF_964261635.1 of Lissotriton helveticus. Taxonomy (NCBI): domain Eukaryota; kingdom Metazoa; phylum Chordata; class Amphibia; order Caudata; family Salamandridae; genus Lissotriton; species Lissotriton helveticus. The sequence continues at coordinate 183,846,886 of NC_136065.1, forward strand.
CTCAATAACTTGTTTTCGAACTTTTTCTATTTGTCAGTTTTGTATGTTTTGGGAGTAGACGTTGTAAATATGTGTACTATAAAAGATTGTGCGCCACGGAATTAAGTGGCAGTCTCCTAAGAATATACTTCTGTACTTCTTGGATAACTGTGCTTAGTTGCAGCTAAAACCTGATTTTCTACGCCTATCAGAGTGTCTCGTGTCTCTGTCTGACGAGGCAGGTGAACCCGGAGATATTAGGTGTGCCTTGCGCCGCTAGGCCCATAAGGCCCGGTTCTCCAATTGGCGCCCAACATTTGGGCGGCTTCAATGGTAGCGGTTCAGCCCGAAGGTCATGAGGAGCCTCGCAAGAAAATGCTGGAGGATTCGGGAACCACGTCAAGCGACCCCTGTATGTCAAAAGTGGACCGAAAGTCTTTTGCAGCACGGCTACTCCTTTCTGACAGCTGCAGACGACTGCTGCCCTCACTGCCGCCCTGCCTTGGCCATCTGGTGATGATTGATATCGCAAGACATTAGACGGACATCTGTTGGCGTAAGAAAACACTTAGTTAAGTATTTGTGGGTAGCACCCACCCTTTTGTTTTGTTTTTGTTATTCGACTCATGCATTTGTCGAAGCCAAGGGGTAAGTAGGTTTGTGCTGTGATCATTGGCTTAAACCCCTTGAAGTTAGTGAACAGTCCAGTTCGTTATGAAATGCCTGGGCTTATTAAGTTTAAGAAATGTTGCTGTTTTTATTGTATTAGGGATTCCCAGCTAGAGGACTCTTGTCCAATTCCTCCGGTTCGAACTCCCACTTATGAGCTCTATTCGAAACATGGTCTTGGCCCTATTATTTTTAATGACACATGGATTCGATATACAAAGAATGATGGGGTTCTGCAGTGGCCACAAAATGGTAGCTTTGAACATGACATATTAGATAATCTAGAAGCAATTTTGTTTAAAAGAAAAGCCCGGCCGGCAATGTTTGACTCTCCCGCCTATGGCGTAAGGAAGCTAAACAGAAAGAAATTAAACAGGCAAAAAGAGATAAGAAAGCGCAAGATATGTCGATTTTACAGGCTGCTCAACAGCTCAGGAACAATGAGACTGATCAGATGATTGACGTCTCAGAAAGACAGCATTGTATGGCAATAGATAGATGTTATCCTGTGTTGTCTACTCCCCCACAGAATAAAGATCTTGACGAAGATCCCTTAATGTCTCATGTGTAAAGATTACCTCCGCCTTATGTACAAGGTGCTAATGCACCCCCATTACAACCTGTAGTTCAGCAACCTGTTGTTCAACCAGTTGTTCCGGTTCTTCCACAATTGCCTCTTCCGGTAATTCCACCTCCACCTCCTATGCCATTGGCTTCTGTACCTCAGTCTCCTTTAGCGTCAGTTTCTCTTACAACTGTTGATCCTTCTCCTGCTGTGCTTAATACATTGTCTCCTATTCTACTGTCAGATTTCCCTACAGCCAGAAGACGATTAGTCGATACTGTTTCTGGTCTTTTATCACCTTTCTTTGGGTCTCTTAATTTGACTCCTATCTTGTCCCGAAGGCAATCTCGTTGTCAAATTCCAGACTCTGATGAACAAGTTAGGTTAAACTCTCTCGCTCACAATTGGATCATTAGTGGGCCACAGTTTAGTGTGCGCGATATCCTGGATACTTTTCTTCAGTGGAATGCGTCCACGCAGAGATACGTTTTTAATGTTATGTGTAATGTCCTCGTTAAAGGATGGGGTGATATGGATTTGGATTTACCTCCTCAGGGTTTGTTTGACATACAGGCTAAATTTGATCAAGGACTTATTGTGGGTCCTGACGTTGAAGAGGCCGTTCAGACACTTGTCACTTTCAGGTCTTCCTTTTTCTCTCAAGCTTCTCTCAAACCTGATCCTGCGGTTCGGCGTAAAATAAAACACTACCCTATGCGAGAAGTTCCTCCAATATGGAGAGATGCAGTTCCACAGGCAGGTAATGTTCCAGGTGTCCCTGCTCATTTTCAGCGTATATGGGTACATGTCCCCTGGAAACGATCTGAAGTCTTGGCGCTCAAACAGTCTTTACCGGACCCTCGTAAGGATCCTGCTGGGTACTATAAAGAACTGTCCCAGACTGTTGATGCGTGTGTTACGAATTTGGCCGATATTGATTTGCTGATGGGAAATGTAGTTCCTCAAGCATTGTGGGCTAGGATTTGTAAGGAAGACCATGATCAAGCTTTAGGTGGTAATTGGGCTGCTTTAGCTGCTGCGGATGCAGCACAAGTAGGTGGTGCTAAACCCGGTGATTTGATCACGGAATCGCCTGGTAGAATAATAGCTCTAATGAAAACGATGATGCCAGCCTTACGTGTTAACTGGGATAAGTTTGCTGCGTGTAAACAGAAGAAAGATGAGAGTGTCTCCATTTTCTTTACTCGTTTCGAGGAGACGTTCATTGACCATAGTGGCCAAGATATGAGTATGGAGGGTGGACAGCGATTAGTTGTGGATAAATTTGTATTTAATTTACTTCCAGAATTATCGCATAAATTAAAATATTCCGAGAGTTCGTGGGCCGTTTCATCGTCTGCCCAGATACTAGCTATGGCTCAGTACTACGAGAATAGGGATAAGGAAGAAAAGGATAAGATGGAGAAAAAGACTAAAGAGTTGAAGACGAAGGTTCTTTTGCAACAGGCTTATCCCCCTCGTTCTGCTCAGTGTCAATTGCAACAGCCTCCACAGTTTCAAAGGTTGTTACAGAAACCTGCACCTTTTGTTCCGCGACCATTTTTGGGTCCTAATCAATGTGCCTATTGTAAAGAGGAAGGTCATTTCAAGAGTAGTTGTCCGGTTTTATTGCAGCGTAGTGGTGGACTATCAGGGCCACGAGGCCGTGGTGGTTTTCAGTCAGCACCTAGGGGTAGAGGGCGAGGTGTGTTGTGTCAGGGACAGCGTTCCTTTCCCCCTCAGAATACCATGAATTATTTTGATCACCAGAACTCTCAGTCTGCACAATATTACAATGATGATTATTGTACTGAAAGCGAGAATCAGGATTTTCATACTAGCTAGGACAGCCATGGGCAAAGCAGGGGAGTGGTATCAGTTCCAGTGGATCAGAATGGGCCTTATGTTAACGTTGTTGCATTGGGTGTTACAGAGCCATTTCTTTTGGATACTGGTGCGATGAGAAGTTCTATTATTCACTCCAAACTCCCTGGGGCACCTTCGTCTGGCTTAACGAACGTTTCTGTAGGATTCTCTGGCACCCCAGTACGCAACCCGGTTTCTTGTCCTTTACCTATTTCCATTGGTCCTTATGATTTGGAAGCCCTGCTCATTTTAACGACTGGTTGTGGGGAGAATTTGTTGGGTTTGGACTTATTGAAACGTCTACATGCAACGTTGTATTGTTCTCCCTCTGGTGTACATCTTACTTTGGGTGATGAATTGGTCTCTCCTATGTATTTGTCTAAAGATGAACTGCCACTTGAATTGTGCTCACTTCCTGCTACGCTTTGGGCCACGGGTCCGAATGATGTTGGTTTACTCAAAATTCCACCTTACATGATTACTGTCAAGCCTGATGTTAAGCTACCACGCATTCCTCAGTATAAAATTTCCAGTGATGGTGAACGAGCTTTGTTGGCCATCATTTATGATTTGGTCCAGAAGGGTGTGGTTGAGGAAACGAGAGGAAATGTTTGCAATAGTCTTGTTCTGCCTGTTCTTAAATGTACTGATCCTTCTAAGCCTCCTGTATATCGTTTTGTGATTGATCTTCGAGAGGTCAACAAAATTGTTGTCCCTCAGTTTCCTGTTGTCCCAGATATCACTGCTTTGCTCACAATGATACCTGCTTCAGCTGTTTGGTTCTCAGTTATTGATCTTAAAAATGCTGTTTTTAGCATTCCTATTGCTGAGGAAAGTAGGGATCTCTTTGGTTTCTCTCTTGGAGGCCGAAGTTTTCGATTTAAACGTGCACCTCAAGGTTATTGTGAAAGTCCCTCCATTTATAGTCAGGCTTTGAAATCCCAGCTTGATACTTTTTCTTTGCCTTCAAGTGCTACTCTTATTCAGTATGTGGACGATCTGTTAGTGGCTGCAGATTTGGAAGAGATTTGTAAGAATGCGACTGTTTTGCTTTTGCGTCATTTGTTCGATTTACATCATAAGGTGTTACCTTCTAAATTACAATACTGTCGCCAAGAGGTTACCTATTTAGGTCATCTCTTGTCGAAGGAGGGAAGGCAATTGACCCCAGAACGTATTCATGCAATTGCACAAATATCTGTACCATCTACACAAAGGGAGGTGCGTGCCTTTCTGGGCATTACCTCTTATTGTAGACAGTGGATTCCGAATTTTTCTCTGTTGGCTAAACCTTTGTTGGCACTTACTCTGAAAGATACACCACAACCTCTTCCTTGGACTGATGAATGTCAGAAGAGTTTTTCTGATTTACGTACTGCTTTGTGTTCTGCTCCTGTGGTGGGTACTCCAGATTATAGTAAGCCTTTAACACTCTATGTGCATGAAAGAGAAGGTTGTGCGTTGTCAGTTTTAACGCAACAATTCGGAGACAAACAAATACCATGTGCCTATTTTTCAGCTACTTTGGATCCAGTAGCCAAGGCATTGCCTAGTTGTCTCAGAGCAACAGCAGCAGCAGCAATCTCCATTCGTCAATCTGCTGGATTGGTATTGGATCACACTCTTGTTGTTATGGTACCACATGCAGTGGATACTCACTTGAATAGAACAAAAACGCAACATCTCACGAGTGCTTGCTTGTCTGGGTATGAGTTGACGCTTTTGGCTAGTCACATACATATCAAGCGCTGTAATGTTTTAAATCCAGCAACATTGTTTTCCCGAGGTTTGGGTTGCCGCGCATTGTCTGGAGTGACAATGGAAGTGAATTTGTAGGTCAAATTATGCAGAAGGTGTGTGCGGGTCTTGGTATTAGGCAGAAATTCCACGCGGCAAACCACCCTCAGTCAGCGGGTTTGGTAGAGTGCTATAATGGCACTCTCAAGCTCAAATTAGCAAAGATTCAGGCCAGCACAGGCCTTGCTTGGCCCGATGCTCTACCTTTGGCACTTCTCTCTACGAGAACAACTGTACATTCTCGTTTAGGACTTAGTCCTTATGAGGTCGTTTTTGGGCGCCCAGCAAATGTTTGGGGAGTCCCTCGACCTAAAAAGTATTCTGACATTCCATACCCATTGTTGGTTGATTATTTGCATGACCTCACCACTAAATTACGTGTTATTCATCAACAGGTTCAAAACGCTTTGTCCTAGGTTTCCTCAGATCCAGGTCATTCCATTCAACCTGGAGACTTCGTATGCATAAAAAACTTACAGAGGAAAAAGAATCTGGAACCTCTAGGGGACCCCCGGGACAGGTGCTTCTTGTTACACGTACAGCTGTGAAGGTCGTTGGGAAGAAAAACTGGGTCCACGGCGTGCACTGTAAAAGGGTACCCTTACCTTTACCTTATGACCAGTGGGTCCGAGAAGGTGTAGGCGACAGTGAGAGTGAGAAAGTATCCTGATTTGTACCTTTCAGTAGTGCACGTCTGGACTGGACAAGTTCTGAGAAAGAAGATGATGACGTGTTGCAAGAAGCTGTACCAACGCCTCTTCAATTGAATACCACGAACCCAGAGACTTTGTTTCGAGACCAAACGATACCTGGCAAAACACGGTACAACCTAAGACCTAGGTTGACTAAAGACAATTGAACACTTTTCTTTTTCTTTTTTTGTTACTCTTTTTGTGAAAGACATTCCCTTTTTCACTATCCATCAAGTTGCAGGGTCACGGTATGAGTCTTAGGCTGTGACCTGAGTTGTGACATAGGTCTGCAGGACTTGCAGTGTCATAGGACGGCTAATAACCACAACTAAGTGATCCAGGAAAATTACCGTGAGCAATGCCTTAGAGAATGGATAATAAAGTGGAAGAGAGTGATAAAAAAGTTGCCATGAAAATTAAGTATAAGAAATTATTGTTTAGTCGATGTGGCATAACAGTATGTATTTCAGTATGTTTATGTATTTTATTAGCTTGTGTGGGTTGGGTTGTCCACACTATGCAGCAAACACCTGCTCCAACTTCTGTTCCTTTGCCTTCTTCTCCTACTACCTCTTCGCACAAGTTCTATACACTCCCAGATCATGAGCAAGTCAGGAGAACAGAATACTTCAACAATTCATTTATCCAGTTGTTACCTCAGCATCAACTGGTAGTCAACACTACTGATTGTTGGGTTTGTGGGCTTATGCCCCATAATGCGGAAAAAGGGATGCCATATTTAGTCCTTCCATTTTGTTATGAAGGTTCTGCTTGGGCTTATTTGGCTATGTTTTCTAATGCATACCAAAATCATCTTCAACATCCTCTTGGTGGTCCATATAATGGTGGAGCAGATTTTAGTCATAGTTCTTTGATAAAGGGAATAGTGACTATGGCTAAAATTGCCGAAATTGGTAAGATTCCCGTTGATGAGAAACGGGCAAATGACGGTTGGAACATGACTCGTTACGTTACTAGCCTTACTGATAAGGCTAGACCAAGAAGATCTTTGCCAATTTGAACCATACCTCATAAAGGTAACTTATGTCTGCAGATAAATGATCAGAATAAGAAGAATAAACAGGAAAAGAGTGTTTGTTCCCATACATATATCTATTCATCCCTGATTTCTTCACCGATGGTACCATCTCAAGGTACATATTTTGTCTGTTATGATAGAGCCTATACATGGCTTCCCACCTATTTTTCAGGAACATGTTATGTGGCTTTCCTTCTTCCCCCTACATACACTGCTCCTTCAGGTAATCACAGAAAAAGATATGGCAGAGGGGTTATTGATTCTAAGGACACAGCTGGACAAGAGGGATGAGACGTTATCAAAGGGTTTCTTCCTTTTTGGGGCCCAATGGCCAATAGCAGAAACATTAGACAGTTAGTTTGTGTTGTCGAGGCTACAATAAATGTAACTTCCGGAGCCTTGAGTAATCTGACAGCCGAAACTTCAGGCGGATCGTCTTATGACTTTGCAAAACCGAATGGTTTTAGACATTGTCCTTGCAGATAGAGGAGGAGTCTGTAAATTGATTGGGTCTAGTTGCTGCATTTATATTCCTGATAATGCTCCTACAGTATACCAAGACATTTCTAAGCTACACGTGATCTCCGAGTCTATACACTAGGACACAGGAGATTGGTCTGTGATGGGATGGTTTTGGGGACTACTGTCCACTTGGGGATGGAAAGTGTTAACTTTCCTCGGAATGATTTGAGCCATCATTTTATCTTGCTGTCTTTGTTTGCAGTGTGGCCCCGCCATCTGTGGTCTTTGTGCCACCTTGTGTGTCCCAAAGCCAATGTCACAGAAAACAAAGAATATTAAAATGATGTTGCAGCAACAACTCAATGACCTCATGACCATTGACATTGACTCAGACTAACTTGAGTTCTTTGTGTTTTGCCTGAGTAATGGCAAAAGGAGGGACTGAGGTTCTGCGATTTTCGTTCTCACTTCGTATTCAGCCGCCATTTTGTGTCCAGCCGCCATTTTGTGTTGCCTTTACTCAGTCAGCGCGGCGAACATGGTGTTTTTACCTTTCCAGCTGCTATGCATCTCTTTTAGTTAAAAAGTAACCCTCTGTCCTTGTTTACGAAACCGATGTCAGGGACTGGCCGAGTTTGTTAATCCATGTCTAGACTGATTGATCCCTGTTTTAGTTGACTGTTTGAGTCTCACCATTCTTCCTTTACTTTATCTTGTTTGACTGGCCTTCGCTATTCTCTCCTTGTATTCTCCTATTACACAACTATCCTTTGAAACACGCAAATACGTCCGGCCACCTGCAAATTGAATTACATGCACTAGCATTGATTAACTTGAGGGCAGGAGAGAACACGGGGTCTGAAAGAAGGGCGTACTTAAGATACTCGATAGCTTGTTTTCGAACTTTTCCTATTTGTCAGTTTTGTATGTTTTGGGAGTAGACGTTGTAAATATGTGTACTATAAAAGATTGTGCGCCACGGAATTAAGTGGCAGTCTCCTAAGAATATACTTCTGTACTTCTTGGATAACTGTGCTTAGCTGCAGCTAATAAACCTGATTTTCTACGCCTAACAGAGTGTCTCGTGTCTCTGTCTGACGAGGCAGGTGAACCCGGAGATATTAGGCGTGCCCTGTGCCGCTAGGCCCATAAGGCCCGGTTCTCCAACCTTTTTAAAGTACCTTGGATCAGAGAACTTTTGCATGATTCCGATGTTGCCTCCTTTCACTTCTTTTAGCACCCCTGAAAACATCCTACCAATTTCTGAGCATAGGGGTCTGTCTAAGAGCATTCTTCCATTCTTAAGCAAAAAAGCCCGGGCATAAAATTATAAATCCTGGAAGAGCTAAACCTCCTTTCTCTCTTCCACCTGAGCTTCTTCCAAGCAATACGTGGCCCTTCAGCTGCCCAACTAAAACAACAGATTTTCTCCTGAAGTTTCCCAAACCACACTCCCTTAAAAGGTAAAGGTTCTGTATTAAAAAGGGAGGTAAACTTTGGGAGTATGACCATTTTTACTAGATTAGCTCTTCCAAAGATCGTTAGGGGAAGGTGTGCCCAACCTGCCATCAAATCTCACACTTCTTTCTTGACTCTTTTAAAATGTGTTTCCGGGAGTTTCGTAATATCCTGCGTCACTCTGACTCCCAAGTACCTTATCTCTGTTTTAATCCTTTCTGTACCCTCATTCATATTCCAGGTCATTATCTTAGTCTTCCCACTATTTATTTCATCGTCTGAGACCTTTCCAAATTCTCTAGCTATTTTAATCACCTGAGGGATTGAAGCCTTCAGATTGGCTGTATATATCATGAGATCGTCTGCATATAGGGAAGTTTTTTTTCACAGCCATTACACCTTATTTTTTTTTGCCTGTGGTTCCATCTACAAATCAAACAGTAATGGTGACAAAGGGCACCATTGTCTTGTCCCTCTCGTGAACTTAAAAGTTGGGGTCAATATTCCATTCACAAGTACCTTTGCCCTCAGGGACTTGTATATTGTAGCCAATGCATTGCAGAACCTAGCTCCTAAATTCACTGCTTTCCTCACTGACTGTAAGAAAAACCAGTTCACCTGGTCGAAGGCTTTCCTCGCATTTATAACTATATAACTGCCAGAAGGGAATTATTTTCAGTGGCGAAATCTATTGCCCCTATAAAAGCATAAGTAAACTCATGCAGCGCCCTCCCTCGTATAAAACCCTTCTGGTCTTCATGGACGAAATCACCCATAATCCCATTGAGCATTTCCATCAATATTTTAGCAAATATCTTGTAGTCACAATTAAAAGTGACAGGGCCTATATGAATCACAACTCCTTGTGCATTTCCCTGGTTTTAGAATTAACGTGATTGTAGCCTCCGACCATGACTCCGGTAGAAGTGCACCATCTACAAATATGTCATTAAATAACGTTTGTTAAAGTTGGAGCTAAGGCACCGGCTAGGGCTCTATAGACCTCATGTGGCAGACCATCTGGGTCGGGAGCTTTCCCCCGCTTGCACTTCTTGAGTGCTTGTTCCACTCTGGATTTCAATTTGTGTGTTTAAAATCATTCCCTTTTCTTCTTTTAGAGCCTCTACCAATTCCAGATTAAACCATTTTCTCAACTCCTCTTCTGAGATCACCAAATCTTCTTTATATAAATATGTACATTAGTTATATAAAAAAACTTCTTCAATCTCCCTCCGATTGGTTACCACCACCCCAGTGTCATAGCATTTAATTTAGTTCACCAGGTTCCTCACCTGATCCTTTTAGGTTTGACTCACTAATAGCTTACTACTGTTTTCCCCATACTTGAAATGCGCTAATTTGGTGACTTCCCATCTTTTCCTAACCCTATCTTCTATAATAGTAGATAATTTTGATTTCAAATCTAATAACTCTGACTGTAAAGGCTCTCTCAGTTCCTGTTTATGATTTACTGTTGACATATCTTCTTCTGCTCTCCTTATCTTATATTCTAAATCTATAACATTCTCCTGGAAAGCTCTCCCCTTGGCTGCTGACATGCTTCCTAACTCCTCCCTTAGATAAGCTTTATTTGCATCCCACACTATTCCTACAGGGGGAACCTGAATTGAACTGAAAATATTTTACCGTCTCGTTGTTTAGACTCTCCACTATTTCTTGATCTAATAACAAACTGCGGTCCACCTAGTCTGTATATTGTTCTCTGGTAGAGCTATGTCTAATGAGACTGGGGAATGATCTGAGAAATGAGCCCCAATATGTTTGATATCTTGTCCTAGATCTTTTAATCCAATATCTATTAAAAAATAATCTATCCTGCTGATACTTCCTATTGGAATAAGTATATCCTCTTCTGACCCCCATTTTCTGTCTCCAAGTTTCACATAAAGTAATTTTTCCTTCAACGGATTTATCTGTGCCACCATCTTCGGATTGACTATTGCTCTACTTTTCCTTGATCTGTCCAAGGAGCTATCTAGCACAACGTTAAAATCGCCAGCCATAATGATCGGGACAGAGAAATTTGGTAAGTCAACCATCAGCTTTTTCAGAGGCATACCCCCAGATGCATCAACAACCCATTTTGCGGTTCCTTAATAGCGAAACATACCGATTCACTATTAAGGAATAGCAAAATGGAATGCATCAAGAAATCACTGAAAAAATTGCGATTTCTTAGAATTCCTTAATTGCGACTCGCAAATTAAGAGTCGCAATTAAGGAAAACCTCCCCATTCATTCCTATGAGCCTAGATGCCCATAGCAATGAATGGGAAGACAATCTCAATTTGCGAATCGCAATTAGCGATTTGCAAATTGAGATTGCGATTTCAAGGGTGCAGGGGTGTCCAAAGGACACCCTGTTGCACCCCTGAAATTGATCTGTGCATATATGTTGCGCACACACATGCCCATAGGGCATGTGTGTGCGCAACATGAAACTTTTAAAAATGTACTTTAGTGCATTTTTCAAAGTTTTTGCAAAGTACCATGAAGTTGTACTTCATGGTAATGTGCGTGCCCTATTAGCGAATTCGCTATTTTTAAAACTTTCATGCATTGCAAAAATACCGGTCGCAAAGGGGCGGATTTTTGTTTGATGCATCTAGCTGATAATGTCATCTATGTTTGGCCCATAATACCCTGCCAGCATAAACCCTTGTCCACTAACACTCAGTTTTGCTATAATCCACCTACCCAAGCTATGTGAAATACTTTCAGTGATCTTAATTTTGGCATCCCGTTTTAACAGAATCGCCACCCCCTTAGTAATTGATGTATGTTTTGTCCACACCAGTTGCTGTGCCCATCTTCTTGACCCCCTTAAACTCTCTTTCTGTAAGAGGTGTCCCCTGACCCCCTTCACTGGAGAACCTACCTCCCTTCGCCATGGCTTTAGCCTTTGGGTGACCCCCCGTGTGCCTATTCTAATTCACTATATTTTTTCGGGGTACTATCCTCTAAAGGTGTTTTAGTTCGGTCCAACAACTCGTACTGCCTTCTTCAAAGTCTACCACTTCACTTGCTACTCGAAAACTATGCATTTTATTATTCAGCATAACTTTCAAGACCGCTGGGAACTTCATCTGTATTGAGGCCCCTAATTTCTTCAAATGATCCATCCTTTTACCCTGTTCCCATTGTTTGTTAGACGCGACGTAGGAAATGTCTGATCTGATTTCACATGAGACCCATCCACCTTTACTACTTTTTAGAGCTCAAGATATTTTTTATAGAGTGTAGGAAAGAAAATTTACCAGTATCTTCCTTGGCTTGCTTCTGTTTGGGTTTAGTCTAAAAGGATCCCTCTGGACTCTCTGGATATTTCTGTCAACTTCTTTGTCTGACTTCTATTTGTAGCCCAATTTTAATCAACCTAACTACAAAGCTTTTCAGATCTCCCCCTTTTGCACCTTCTGGTACATTTAGGATCTGTAAATTATTTCTCCTCTGGTTATTTTCCATCCTCTCCTCCCATTCCTGATGTCCTTGTTCTCTCATTCTTATGGACTTATTATCCTCTTTATTCATTTGCACCGTTCTCCTAAGCTCTTCTATAGTCTTATCTTATCTTATCTTATCAAAGTTTTATAGAGCACTCGCACACCCGAGGGTTTCATGGTGCTGACCAACAGGAGCTAAAAGAATGAAAGAAAGCAGAGGAAGAAGACAATAATTAGACAGGGGATTGGACAAACAGCCAGGTCTTCAAAAGCTTTCTAAACAACAGTAGAGTAGGGGAAGAACGAATTTCCAAGGGAAGGGAGTTCCACAGTTTAGGAGCAAGGGTGGCGAATCTTCTCGCACCCTTGCGTTGGAACCTGAACCGGGGAACAGAGAGAAGAATTTGCGAATCAGAACGTAAACTGCGCGAGGGGGTATATCTAGGTAATAGGTCTTGTATGAATTTAGGACTACAAGTGTGCAAAGCCTTGAAAGCCATACGGGCAACTTTAAAGGTGACACGCTGGGTAATAGGGAGCCAGTGAAGTTGCCTCATTAGAGGTCTGGCAGATTGCCAGCGCGGGAGACGATATATGAGTCTTGCAGCCTGATTATGAACCATCTGCAGACGCCTGCTGAGTGTAGCAGGAAGGCCCAGGTAGATGGCATTGGCATAGTCTAAATGAGACAACACCAAGGCCATCACTACCTGGGTCAGGGCTGGCTGCGTAAGCATCCGGCTGATCTTTTTTATTTTCCGGAGCTGAAAAAAACATGTCGCCACCACCGAATTGACTTGAGGTTTTAGTGACAGATCTCTGTCAATAATCACCCCCAGACTTTTAACCGAGGTGGAAGGAGTAGGAGGAGGGCCTAGTTCAGGAGGCCAATAGTGTGGGCCCCAGAATAGCTGGCTTTTACCAAAAAGGACCAACTCCGTTTTGTCCGGGTTTAACTTCAGTTGCTTACTGTCCATCCAGTGGCGTATGAAGAGCATAGTATTCTGAAATGAATTGATTGAATCAGATGAATTGTCAATAGTGAAAGTGAGTTGCAGATCGTCTGCATAATTAAATGTAGTGACTTTGAAAGATTTGAGAGAGTAAAGTAAAGGGAGCAGATAAATGTTAAATAAAATAGGGGAAAGTGAGGAACCCTGGGGAACCCCACAAGTAATAGGGAGTGCAGGGGAAGAAAAAGGGGGCAAACCAACTGCCTGCGAGCGGTCACTAAGAAATGACTTGATCCAGTCGTGGGCTGAGCCACAGATGCCGGCTAGTCTGACACGGTCGAGCAGAATATTATGGTCGACCGTGTCAAACGCAGCCGACAGATCAAGAAGGACCAGGGCCTGGGGGGTGTCCATATCTGCATTATGACGCAGTGAGTCCAAGACTGCCGTGATGACCGACTCGGTAGAGTGGGCCGGCCATCAGGGTCCAGAACGTTAGTTTGTTCGATAAAACTAGAGAGGCGAGTGGTGACATGAGCTTCCAATACCTTAGCAAGGAATGGAAGAAGAGAAATTGGCCTTTAATTAGCTAGGATGGTAGGGTCAGCTCTAGGTTTTTTTAGGAGCGGTACCACAACTGCTTCTTTGAACGAGTTGGATACCATACCTAAAGTTAATGATGTATTGAGAAGACCTAGAGTGAGAGATGGAAAAGTAGCAAATACCTTTTTTAAAATAAAAGATGGGCAGCAGTCTCGAGGAAAGCCAGACTTTACCCTATTCAAAAGGGTAAGAAGACAGGGGACATCCAAAGAGGGGAAATGATCTAGTAGGCAGGTGTTTGAGACAGGTGTATTCTCCGAGGGGGTAAGTGTGGTAATAGGAATACTGGATTAGATGGTCACAATTTTGTCCAGAAAATATTGGTTAAGGGTGTTGCAGAGGGCCTGAGTGGCCACCGGCTTGGGCTGAGTTCTATCCAGATTCGAAAGTTTGTTGACTATGGAGAAGATGTCCTTAGAGTTATTATTGGACTGCTCAATTATACTAGAAAAGAAGGCAGCCTTAGCTGAGAGGATGGCCTTCATATAATCGCCGCGGGCGACCAAGTAGGAAACTTTATTAAGCGGATTATAGGATCTTCTCCATGCTTGCTCTTTTTGACGGACGTGCAGTTTTTTTGCCTTGAGGTCGGGGGAGAACCATTTGTGAGCGTCAGATTGACGATTGGTTTTAAGTTTTTTAAGCGGGGCATAGATGTCGCTGGAAGAGGTGAGCCAGTTAGTAAGGTTGGCCACAAATTAATTTGGGTTGGTGTTAAGGGGGGGCATAGTATTCTCTAAATTTTCCAAAAAGGCGGCAGTATCTAGACAGCCCCATTTCCTAATAAACCCTTCCTTAGTGGTCACATTAGTTTTAGTCTCAGTGATGGAGATGTTAAAATGGTTAAAAAAATGATCGGACCAAATACATGGTGAGACAACGGGGGGAGAGATATCGAGGTTCAGACTCCAGATCTGATCAAGTATATGCCCTTTGATATGAGTGGCTGTATTAATATGGTGACTGAAATTAAGTCCTATGAGGAGCTCTGTAAGTTCACTGGAGCTCGCTGTTAAACCACTAATTAAAGTCGCCAATTAATAAAATGTTAGTGTAATTGGTGACCATGGTGGCTAATTGCTCACACAGAGATAATGGAAATAATGGCATGTTTTGTGGGGGTCTATATATCAGAACACACAGAAGTGATCCTGAGCTAGAGTCAAGCTTAATGACTAAGTTGTCAACTATAGTGAGCTCAAGAGACGACATTTTAGAGAAAGTCTCCTCTAAAATTGTCGTAATGCTTGCGAGATCATCAATCTTTTTTCCAAACTCTCGCAGGCTGACCTAATCTCCTTATGGTTCCCCTCTGAGGTCTCAATCTGCTCTTTCTTTCTGAGGAGAGGGCTGAAATTAACTCCCCTAGTGCCAGTCCGTCTGCACTCACAAGCTTCCCCTCCTTCCTCCCACTCTGTGTCTCAATCTCCCTCACCGGATGTAAAACTGTGCTCCAGACCAGGCATTTGGTTGAACAAAGTAACAACTTCAACCTTTAAATCTGGTTGAGGAGCCCTGCCAAGATCCAGCCTCTCTGGAATTTCCAGAACCCTGACTGGCAGTATCTGGGATATATTCGGGCTACAAACACTCTCCCACAAATGGATTGTTATTGATATACAATGTATCGTGTATCTACTAATTTTAATACTATTATATACAAATAGCCAACATAATTCGGTATTTCTATCCCTATATGGATGAAACAGCTTTCATCAGGGCTTATCCCTTAATGTCTTTTTCATAATATAACACGCCTAATCTGGATGAGTGAGGTGCCATGGTGATGGCTGGGTGCACTTCCCTGTAGTCACACACTTATCAAGGGAAATTTGCCAAATAGCATATCCACAGAGCCCTTGTCACGCTGTAAAAAAAGTTTTTTATGGGGAAGTGCCTATTTTGCCGATGTTAGTACCAGGGTCTCTAGTTGACAGTGGTTTGCATCTTGTCCAAGTAGGGACCCTCACTCTAGTCATTGTAAGGGGATTACACAGCTAAAATAATCCCTGCTGACCCCTTGGTAGCTTGGCACGAGAAGTCAAACTTATCTCAGAGGCAATTTGTAAAGCATTTGTGCATACACACACAGTAACACAGTGGAAACACTACATATTGAGTCAATACCAGTCTAGACAAGTAGCCAATATGTATCTGAATACAACAAGACCAAAACAACAAAAATAAAACATACACAAGCCAAGATATCACTTTTCAAAGGTTCAATCAGTTCAGTCCATAGAAATCTATGGATGCATTACTTTTGGCACACAGTACCTGGTATTCATCAAAATCAAAGACAAAAATGGGCAGTGCAGGTGAGACACCAGAAAAGCAAATCAATACGTTGATCCTTACTAAACATGGGCGTAAAATCCGTTCCGCTCACGGAATTTGCGGATTTTCGGTAAATTCGCAATCTGCGAACTCTAGCGAATTTGCCGAAAATCCGTCAATTCGCACGCGGCGGATTTTTTTGCTTGGTGATACAATATTGCGGCGCGCGGCGTGGCGCACGGTGTTCAATTTCCGTCATTCAGCGTTTGCCGAGTTGTTTTTCTCGATATTTTGCGAGTGCTGCGCCATTTTGGATCTTGCTGCGGGATCCCGCGGGAGTTGGCGCCCGCGAATACGTAATCGCGGCATGCCACCTTACCTTGCACAGCACGCATCGCGAGAGTTCGCAATTGCGAACACGTAGGTGCGGCGGGCAGGAACAATCTCGCACTCGCGAAATAGAGATTTTGCAATTCTGCACAAGAAATCCACCAGCAAACAGCATAAACCTTCAGAAAATGATGATTTTTATCAGAATCACTCCTCAGGTTGACATTTGCCTGCACTTTTTTTTGCAAGGAGTCCATTTGGGGGGGGTGGGGGGAGGGGGAGGAAGGAAGTGCCCCACAGTCTCCAACTTCCTGTTCCTGTCCAGCAGGCTCCTCCCAGTGCTTTCTTCATGTGCTGGTCACTTTCATTTGGACCTTGACCTGGAAGGATTACTTTTTGTGGGTGCTGCTGGATATTTGGATTTGAGGCCTTTTTGACTTTCTTTGGATCACTTTTGGATTAGAAATCAACTTTCACAAGTAAGTTTGTTTGGGGCATTACAGTTGCTGCAACTACAATTTTGGAACTTTTTCAGAACATTAAATAAAATATATTGTGGGTAGCCACAGTATCCAGTAGGACCAGGGTTGGTTATGGGTGCATGATACAACTGTTTTGTTGAATTTAAACATCATTGAGGCCATGGATGGGCTGGGATTGTGCTGAATTTTGTCTTTTTTGGCGATTTTTTTGGGGCTGCTGTTGGGGCCTTTTGTCCAGGGGTAGTGAGTGGTGCATGGACTGAGTCTGCTGTGGGGTCTCACTCTCTTTAATGTAAACATCCTGGATGGCATTGGATTGTGGTGATTTTTGTGTGTTTTTCGTTTTTTTTGGGGTGCTACTGTTGATTTGGACTGGCTATGTGGGTGGTGGCCATCTTGAGTGTTGGTACAGGCAACATGTGCTTGGGGTGCAAGGGGCCATTTTGAAGAGAGGCAGTGTCTGAGGCCTGCACTTATTTTGCCTAGCTTTCATCCATTATGCCCAGGGGTAGTGAGTGGTGCATGGGCCTAGTCTTTCTGTGGGGTGTCTTCTTGAATTTAAACACCATTGAGGCCATGGATGGGCTGGGATTGGGCTGAATTTTGTGTTTTTTGTCGTTTTTTTGGGGCTGCTGGTGGGGCCTTTTGCCCAGGGGTAGTGAGTGGTGTATGGGCCTAGTCTTTCTGTGGGATGTCTTCTTGGATTTAAACACCATTGAGGCCATGGATGGGCTGGGATTGTGCTGAATTTTGTGGTTTTTGTCAATTTTTTTGGGGCTGCTGTTGGGGCCTTTTGCCCAGGGGTAGTGAGTGGTGCATGGACTGAGTATGCCTGTGGGGTCTCACTTTCTTTAATGTAAACATCCTGGATGGCATTGGATTTTGGGGATTTTTGTGTGTTTTTCGTTTTTTTTTTGGGTGCTACTGTTGATTTGGACTGGCCATGTGGGTGGTGGTGGTTGCCATCTTGAGTGCTGGTACAGGCAACATGTGCTTGGGGTGCAAGGGGCCATTTTGAAGAGAGGCAGTGTCTGAGGCCTGCACTTATTTTGCCTAGCTTTCATCCGTTATGCCCAGGGGTAGTGAGTGGTGCATGGGCCTAGTCTTTCTGTGGGGTGTCTTCTTGAATTTAAACACCATTGAGGCCATGGATGGGCTGGGATTGTGCTGAATTTTGTGTTTTTTGTCGTTTTTTGGGGGCTGCTGGTGGGGCCTTTTGCCCAGGGGTAGTTAGTGGTGCATGGGCCTAGTCATTCTGTGGGGTGTCTTCTTGGATTTAAACACCATTGAGGCCATGGATGGGCTGGGATTGTGCTGAATTTTGTGGTTTTTGTCGATTTTTTTGGGGCTGCTGTTGGGGCCTTTTGCCCAGGGGTAGTGAGTGGTGCATGGACTGAGTCTGCCTGTGGGGTCTCACTCTCTTTAATGTAAACATCCTGGATGGCATTGGATTGTGGGGATTTTTGTGTGTTTTTCGTTTTTTTGGGGTGCTACTGTTGATTTGGACTGGCCATGTGGGTGGTGGTGGTGGCCATCTTGAGTGCTGGTACAGGCAACATGTGCTTGGGGTACAAGGGGCCATTTTGAAGTGAGGCAGTGTCTGAGGCCTGCACTTATTTTGCCTAGCTTTCATCCATTATGCCCAGGGGTAGTGAGTGGTGCATGGGCCTAGTCTTTCTGTGGGGTGTCTTCTTGAATTTAAACACCATTGAGGCCATGGATGGGCTGGGATTGTGCTGAATTTTGTGTTTTTTGTCTTTTTTTGGGGCTGCTGGTGGGGCCTTTTTCCCAGGGGTAGTGAGTGGTGAATGGGCCTAGTCTTTCTGTGGGTTGTCTTCTTGAATTTAAACACCATTGAGGACATGGATGGGCTGGGATTGTGCTGATTTTTGTGTGTTTTTTCGACTTTTTGGGGTGTATAACTGATGTTCCTCTGTCTTCCATTGCTTGTAGGTGCACAAGAGAACCACCAGTGCCAGGAAGAAGTCCTGCTGTGGTGTGTGCAGCACAATGTCACGTGTGGCCACAGACAACTCTGCAACTTGTGCAACTGCGGCCTGCTGTTCAGAGTG
Organism: Lissotriton helveticus; assembly: GCF_964261635.1. Taxonomy (NCBI): domain Eukaryota; kingdom Metazoa; phylum Chordata; class Amphibia; order Caudata; family Salamandridae; genus Lissotriton; species Lissotriton helveticus. The sequence goes on from NC_136065.1 coordinate 183,865,594, forward strand.
ACATCTGAAGAAGATGGCCCCAAAAAAAGTTGCCCGTAGCTCCTCTAGCAAGAAAGTTGCCAGTAAGGAGCAGAAGAAGCAAGTGGCGCCACTTACCAAGGAGACTGGTGTGATGACGACCGCCACATTTTTTGGGGAAAAAAAACTACGCCTGCTGCAGCAGCGGGGTCTGCTGGGGACCAAGCTGGGAGCAGCACCTCCGCTCCATTGGGCTCAGTGCCACCACCACCACGCCAACTTAGGTCCAATCCCTTGAGTGCTGCAGAGGCAGCCAGTATAGTTGTTCAATCACCATCGACCAGTGATGTTGGCTCATCGCAAGAAAGTAGCAGCAATGTCCCTAAATCAACACAGGTTGTTGTAACTCATCTGACGAGTGTTGAACAACCACAGCCGCAACAACAATCACATGTGCAAGTACAAGCCCAAGTACATGTGGAAGGAGAGGCGGCGCAAGGAGAGGAGCAAGCAGAGGTGCATGGAGGGGCACAACAAGTGGCCACAATAGTTGTTCCTCCAGAAGTAGGGGCACATCTGGAAATCGACAATCAAGCCGAGGTATCATTCGAGGAAGCCACTCCTCCTGATGATCATTCATTGTCTTCCACATCCCGAGCAAGGAAAAGATCAAGGGTGTTGGTGTCTACATCTTCTTCAAGCCCACCTCCTTCTGATGATATGGATCTTACTTGGGAACCAGCACCACTGCCGTCTGAGAGTGAGGTTGAGGAGGCACACCATGATCTGACAAAGGTAGCTAAGCGTAAAAGGAAGGTCGTCGAAACTCTCAAAGTTATGGAGTGTGATGACGCTCAACAAGAAGTGGCGTATACTCCTGCTGCTGAAGACTCTCACAACGACGACGCAGTCATCATCACTAACGTCACTGAAGCCCCAGCGGGCATGCAGCAAACAGACATTTTGACCCTAGCCCGACAAGCTGCTGAGCGTGATGATGAAGTCGACGAGGAGGCAATGGGAACACCAGAATCATTGATGTTAACTAGTACACCACAACGTACCGCTTCCATATTTCTTACTCGCCAGAAGGGACCTTCATCCACCTCGACCTCAATTAGTGGTGGTGAAAGTGCACAACATAGTAAAGTTCAGCAATACACATCCTCCACTTCATCTGGCATTAGCAGCACGGCCACCACCAGTATCGCCTCCTCCGGCCCCCACAGACATTTCAAGTCCGCAGTTTGGGACTTCTTTAGTGTTTCCACAAAAAGGGAAAACATAGCCATTTGTAGCATTTGTAAGCTTGCAGTTAGTCGTGGTAAGTTTGTTACCAACTATGGGACTGGAGGCCAGAGAGGTCATCTTGAGAGACAGCACGCTGTCCAATGGTTTGCGCTCCTAGAGGAGATCAAGGAAGCCCGAATTGCAAGTCGAGAAAACGTTGATGTTCCATCTGATGATGACGAGGAGGAAGAAGTGTCACACACTTCACTTACACCCAGTACCCCTGGGAGCCACACTAAGAGTGTGGGACAGAGTGAGACACCAATGCGAAAAAGTTCATCAGCGAGCGTAACTGGGTCGAAGAAGTCATCATCATCATCCCGTAAAATGGTCCAGGGCAACATTAAAACAATGGTTTTTTCAGACACGCCATATGACCGCAACCACCCAATAGTGCGTCTGTATAACACTAAGCTGGCTAAAATGCTAGCGCTGGATCTTCTACCTTTTTCTTTTGTAGAAGGTGTTGGTTTTCTCGAATTAGTGGCAGCGCTCTGCCCTAAATGGGAGGTTCCTATCCGGTACTATTTTGCCCGAGTTGCGGTTCCAGCACTACATGAAGATGTGCTGGAGGTGATTGGGGCAGCTTTGCAGAAGAGTGCTGTTCACACTATACATCTCACAACAGAAATGTGGACCAGTGGCGCAGGCACTGATTACATGTGCATCACTGCACACTGGGTCTCTTTTTCAGGGGTTAAAGCAAAGCTAAACGCAGGTGCTGACCTGGACCAAGTTTTTAAAGCTGCTCGGAAACATGCAACACTAGCCATGTTTGGCTTGGAGAAACGTCATACAGCACAAAACATTTTGAATGAGTTCAACACAAAGGTCTTTCACTGGCTGTGTCCAAAAAAATGCGGCATTGGTTATGTTTCCACGGATAATGGCGCCAATGTAGTTAAGGCCATGGAACTGGGTGACTATTTCAGAGTGCCGTGTTTGGCGCACTGTATAAACCTGGTTGTTAAAAAATTCTTGGATAAAGAAAGTCCAGCATGCCAGTTAGTGGTCACCTGCCGAAAAATGTGCAACCATTTCAGCCATTCTTTTAAGGCCCGGAAGCATCTGAGGAGCCTGCTACATGAACGTCGAATGCCAGTGAAAGCACTCATCCAGGAGGTGCCAACACGTTGGAACTCAACCTTCTACATGCTTGAGCGTCTGTATGAGCAGTTTACGGTACTCGATCAGCATTTCTTAACAATGGGTACAGCTGTGAAGGAGGACCTGAGGTTAAATGCGGCGCAATGAGAGCTAGTTAAAAGCCTGACAGACATGCTTCGTCCTTTTGAGTTCTTCACGCGTGCAGTCAGCAGGGAGGACTGTAATTTGGGAAAAGCTATCCCATTGTTGCGCATGCTGGAGCACAAACTGAAGGCAGTGTCTTCAAAGTTTCAAAACGATGAAAAAAAGCAAGAAGCTTTTGTTTTGGCGGAGAAATTATGAGAGCGTCTACGTGGCGATGAACGTCTTCAAAAGATCCACTCAGAACAGCATTACATTTGTGCTACTATTCTGCATCCACGCTACAAAAAGGCGCTGGCAGGCTCTGCATTATTTCCTTTTAGTGATGAAGATGCTACAAAGTACAAACGTTGGGTAGCCTGGTCAGCCATCAGGTTTGAAAGAGAACGGAAGCAAATTGAAGAAAAAGGCAGTACATCAGCATCAGCAGGCCATCCCCAGTCAGAAGACTCCACTTCTGCACCTGTGGCTGTGGCAGAAGTGACCTCTCAGCCGTTAAAGACACCGGCAACCGCATCATCTGCACCAGACACAACAGAAATATCGGGTGATGAAGAGGATTGGCTAGCTGAGATTGGTTATGGTTCTGAAAAGGTCCGAGCGAAAATTCAGGAAAATGGAGGAAACGTGGAGAACTTTGAGTCGATGGTGTAGGACTATCTGAATGACTCAACAGAGGTCTATGTTAATGCTGACCCATTGGCGTATTGGCATGGGAAAAAAGAATTGTGGCCAGAGATCTCCCGCCTGGCTATACATTACTTGTCTTGCCCACTCGCAAGCGTGTCTTCTGAACGTGTTTTCAGTGCTGCTGGTGGCATTGTAACTTGCAAACGGACCCGCCACTCACCCAAAAATGTGGAGATATTGACATTGATCAAGATGAATGAGCACCTCATACCGCCAGATTTCAAAGTACCAGATCGCACGACGGAAGAAGACGAGGAGGACAGCAACTTAGATGAGGGAATTTCTTCTGTGTTAGGTGACACTGACCTACTCCTGCCTGATGATTTCGCAGAGTATGAGGACGAACTCTTCTCCCCTGACACCGAGGCCTGAAAATGAGCCAATGAATTCAGACATTTTCTTTTTCGTACTTATTGACTTTTATTCCTGTGTTTCTGTCTTTCTTTGTTTTGCACAAGTTAATATAATTAAAACTTTAATCACCTGTACTTTTGCTTTTTGGCTGTTTGGGGGTCTTCTCTACTTGTTTTCGCCTGGGTTGACGGCTCTGGGCCATTGCTGGGAAGGTCTAATACCGGATAAAACTGGTTTAAACAACATCCATAAGGAAAAAAGGTTTTGCCTTTTCTGACTTTTCGCTCAATGTAGCGTTTTCAGGGGCCTGTTTGGGGGGCTTCCTGGTGTTTGTGGGTGGGTTTCGGGGTCTGGGAGCACTACTGGGTATGAATAGTTTAGATAGCAAGAGGTTTGAAGGAAATCCATGGAGGCAGAGGGGAGTTAGGGCCTAGCTGCAGAGCGCGCGCTGAGTGATTTTGGAATTTTTCAGAAAAGTGACTAAGTCCACATTTTTGTACTTTTGCTTTTTGGCTGTTTGGGGGTCTTCTACTTGTTTTCGCCTGGGTTGACGGCTCTGGGGCCATTGCTGGGAAGGTCTAATACCGGATAAAACTGGTTTAAACAACATCCATGAGGCAAAAGGTTTTGGCACTTTTTGTAACTTAGGGTTCGTTAGGGTTAGCCCTAGCAGCAGGATTGCCTGTGTTTGGGTGTTCTTGATTTTTGCAACTGAGTTCTGGGGTTTTAGAGCACTCGTGGGAATGTGTAATTTTTGTTGCAAGCGATTTGAAGAAAATCCATGGTGGGAAAGGAGGGATCACTTACTCGGTGAGAGGCACTTACTGTTGAAAACATTTAGCCATTTACACTTAAAGGAAGAAAATGACACAGACTTAAGTTTCAGGAAAACTAACTTACTGTTAAACCACCACCCACCAGACTCAAAACCAGTAGTATGGTGGGAAAGGGGGGATTTGGCATAGTTAAAGAAAGCCTTTGCCACTATTCTTAACTTAGGGCTCGTTAGGGTTAGCAGTATTTCTATTGCATGTGTTTGGGTGGGGGAGCTTTCGAGTCTTGGAGCGATGCTGGCTATGGATACTTTTGCTTGCTTGCAAGTGGTTTGGAAATACAATCCACGGTGGGTAAGGGGGTATTTTGGCCTACTTTTACTTTCAAAGTACATTTTGTCAACAGTTTTCTGCTAGGCCTCTTTTTTTGAGTTTTGATTGGGGGTCTTCTACATTTTTGCGACTGGCTTTAGTAAGGGTCTGGGTGGGAAGCGGGAGCACTGCTGGGAAGGTCTAATTTTGTTCTAAAACACAGGTTACAGTACACCTAGCTTGAGGGAAAAGATCCGCTAAATTAATTTGCCCATACTTATTTATCCTTCAAAAGGTGACTCAGACAGAGTACGCACTTTCAAAAATATTGTACTGTCTATTTGGAAAATCAAAGTGTGAGTTTTTGCACTACACAGCGTACATACCTTGTATTTATTTATCAGTGGTGTTGTAATAGCACTTCCTAGTTTTCGTTCAATAATTACAGGCCGGGTTTCAGTCTGTGCAATGGGGAAAAAAGGATGGAGTCAGGCTTCACATTAGCGAGCCGCAATTCAGCATCCGCCAGGCAAGCAGTGGACAGGGTGTCTTCTGGTCACCAACATTGATGGACGAAGCGTCAGCTGGAATGGAGGAGTGCCGCTAATAAGAGGAATTGTTTGCTGCCTGCAACTTACTTACCAAATTCAACAGGACAACTACAACAACACACAGATACAGTATCCATTGTTTTCTTCTATGAGTGGGACTGCATTTCTTGGATCTCTCTCTGCTTCTAAATTGATCCCTACAGCCATTCTATAGGTTTTACTTCGGCTAATTTTTAAACCTAATTTAATGTAAGAATAAGAAGTGTTGCTCTGAGTGCAGAGATAGGCAAGTGAAAACGCTGCAGCCCTGTACTGTCGCATTCTAGTACTACTTACTTTTCAGTAACAATGCATGCAGTAGGGCATGCACTTCCTTTATGTCACTTAAAAAGATTTATGGTTAGCTTTGTACCCAAAGATTTCTTTATCTTGAATTATTGTTTGTCCATGCTGTCCTTTTTTTTTCTCTCAACAAAACCTACCCAAAAAGAAACCCCCATTCCCATCCATTTTCCAAACCCTAACCCTCTTACCCCGGGCTGTGTGGTTTTGCTTGATGTGTGACTAAATGACACCATTAATTCCACACACTTGCTGGGGAGGATAAGCTCATAGCAACAGGCTGGTGAAGGAATCCGAGGATATATTCTAGACTTACTCAGCTTCAGTACTATTTCTTGTAGTAGTAGCCAATGTCAAAGAAATTCAACGCAAGTACTAGTTATACTTTCAATACTTTACCATTTGTTAGGCTCTGTGTGGCACTGTTCTAGTGTACTGTCACCTGCTATATTCTCTATCGTACCGTTGTAATGCTACAGTAAGGACAAACCAGGTTTCATTTTCTTTTTTTCCATAGGCATGCAACTGCCACTGTGTCACACCACTAGTACCACCGCAATGAGGACATTTCATCCGCCCAGGATTGCCAACCTTAATCGCCATTTCCCGTGGAGCCAGCCCTGGGCCTAGCCCTACTTTCAAACACAGATTACAGGTAAGATAAGCGTTTGGTGGGAGGTAGTATAATGGAGTATTAGGAATAGACGCGAGATTGACGGTAGTACTACTAAAGTCCTAGGACTCTTCATGAAAACAAACTTACTGTTAAACCCCCACCCACCAGACTCAAAAGCAGTAAAAAACAGGTATGGTCAGATAAAGTTTCAAAAAGTATATTTTTGTAGCCCTAACAAAATAATCTCCCGCAAGACCCTCCCTAACCCCAATGATTGTCCTTCAAAAGTCCCACAACCCAACTCCCAATTCCCACCCCCCAAAAGTCTCTAAAAAAGGGGCAAGGGACACTACACTACGGGAGGGTGCTGTTGACTTTAGCGTCCAGGGCATCATACTCCTTGCGGAGGGTGGCATGGTCGAAGCGGAGGCCCTCCACCAAGTTCTTATAGGTATGGACCTCCTGCTCCAGGTAGGACACTCTTAGGGATAAGCGGCGCTGGCGTGCCTTGCAACTCCTGTGGGGGGCAGCTGCTGTCTTTGCTGCTCGGCGGTGGTGGTTGGCTTTGGTAGCCCGGCTCCGTACCGCTGGAGCACTGGGCTGGCTGGCAGCCCGTGGGTGCACGGAGGAGGATGCAGCTGTCCCAGTGGATGTTGTTGTTGTACTAATAGACTGCGTCTCCTCCTCCTCCAGGGCCACCAGCCGCCGATATTCGGCGACAGTGGCATCCAGCCTCCGTTGCCGGGCCATTTGAGCCAGCTCCCTCCTTGATGGTCTTCTGGTTGATTTGGAAGGAGCAACTATATGAAGAAAGAAAGACATAGTCTGTAACCAATGCTCCTTAAGATTAACACAAAATGATTGAGCAGAAAGTTGTGTCACAGTACAAGTAGCAAATTGAAAGCACAGTACATAACTATTGAGGACAGTATCTATCTAACCTCCCACTTCTTCATCCTTGCTCTAACATTAGTGGGAGTTTAAGGAACAAATTCTACGAGCACTATGGACTTCCATTACAGTCGACTATGACAGTACACCAGTCTTCTTCTTCTTCTTCTCTCTTGTTTAGGAAAATTGGTACGTTATATTATGCAAGCCGGCATAATGCCAGCGCAGTGAACTTGCACCCGAGAAAAACAGACGCACAACATGATGAGTGAGACATACTTGCGTTACTGTACCGGTCCAGTACATGCAGGTGGTGAAGCTCTTACTTTTCTATTACGGGTGGCACTGAGAATACTCTGTTAAAAGGGCTACTGCTTAATTAATATAGCTTTCACCCTACAGTGCAAATGAGTACTAGAAAAGGAAAATGAAGAAGCTAAATAATCTGATTATCTATCATTTCACCTGGGATGTATTTGATGACATATGGGATGACTTTAGGTGCTTTGCTTATTATTGAGTGAACAGTGTGCCCACACATGAATGACGTACTACTACTAAACTAAAGTTATTAAGAGAGGAAGGGAGTGTCCACCGTAATAACCGGATATATGCTGTGCTTGCAGTTGCAATACAAACTACTGCTACTATTCATGGTAGTATTTGGACAAAATTACAACTTCTTTTCCTTGCCTTTCCTACACTGGAACAGACGTGCGGGTGCGGTGTTACATGCTCGTCAAAGTAACACTTAGTTCATCCAGTGACCGTCTACTCTCTCTAGATACACATATGCTATCTAAGAGTCAGATAATACCATGATCCAGGCATCCATCCATTCAAAGTATATGCACACATACAGTTTCTGTTTCACCCACCCAGGCTGTTCTCCTTCCACCCATCCTTGCTTCATCATTCACCCAGCCATGCACCATACCATATTCTTTCCTTCCCAGCCACCTCGGGGACCAAGCAAACACATATCATTCTCCTTTGCCAGTCATCATTAAATTTTTCGTCCTTCCACACTTACTTACACCCTTCTTTCGCTTTTCGTTCATCCCATCCATCAAGTTCATCTCAGATCTTATTGGGATTCTTCTCGCCAAAAACTTCACAGCTAAGTCGAAGTACATTTAGAGGAGGCTACTACCTGGTTGATTTATAATACACCCATGCAGAAAGCACACTATGCAGTCTTCAATCTCAATAAATAAGGAATATATAGCTTACCTCTGTCCGCCACCACCGTGTGAACCCTCACAGGCACGTCCGGCACTTGCACCGCCTCCTCCCCAGAGTTGTCCCCCTCGTCCAATACCACCACCTCCGCGCTGGCCCCGCCACCAGATGTTCCACCTACAAAGTACATTTAGGAATGTTAGAATACACCACTCACTACTATATAATATTTTGTCTAGGAGGAATAAAGAAATGTGAAAAAAACAGAATACAATGTAATAATTTGTGTCTGTCTACTCTAAAGTAAAAATGTCCCTTTTTCCAGGGAAGGCTGTTGTCTTGCTGCACTTTTTGGCACAACTGACGAATGCTTGCTATTTATTTTTAACACGCACCACTTTTTCTCCTAACAGACAGAAGCTTGACTTCTAAGAACACGAGCAGGATCAAGTTCAAACCAGGTGAGAGCTCGGCTCGACCACAAGAAATGTGTCCAATTATTCGTCAGCACTAAGCACTTTTCCATTTTCTGTTAAACGTTTAGTTTTATGACAAAGTTGATTTTTTTAAATGTGTTTACTTTTAATAAAGCTTTTAAACTTAAATAGACTCTGTGGTTTTTGGTCCTCCAGACTAGAGTGGATGAGCTAAAGGTTGTGGAATTTTTGCAAGCATGAGTCCGTGCCTCTGACACTTCTTGACTCTGACTCCGTACTCTTGTCCTGCGTTGGATAATCTAATCATCATTGGGGATCAATCATCGGTGACTTTGGGAGCTAAATGACTCTGCCACACTATCTAGTCAGTAAGGAGATTGGGGGTTCAACTACAAAGTCTGTTATCACTGAGGTATGTGGAAAGTCTATCAGCACCTATTATAATTGATAAGCTAAGCAATGCATTATTTAATGTCCATAGTTCTGTTTGTGCAGATTTGTCCCTGCAACAGTAGTAGAATGGATTGTCCTACTAGGCAAACCAAAAGTCTACAAGAAGATCAAAGACGATTTAGAAAAAATCGAATGAGGAACGCTAGGAAAAAATAGGTACTCTATATTAAAATTAAAACTTACTGGGGCCAGCAAAGGAGCCCTCGCCTGCCCGATCCTGGCCTGCAACCTGAACAGCACCCTCCTCCTCCTCCTGTGTCCTCTTGCCCCTGGGGGGAGCTGATGTACAACATGAAAGAAAGAAAGACCAGAAAACATGGATGATATTTGTCAACCAAATCAAACATTTCAAAAGAACAATAACAAAATATTTTGGCGAAATAGCAAATAGACAACTATTCCACGGGATATATTGACCGATCTCATGTGGTCTACTACGTTATTGATTTGCGGACCGTTGACTTGGAAAGTTCCTATGTAACTCACTAAACAAACTACTAAAAAGGTTTGCCTAGGCCTGGCAGGCAGCAGTCCGCAGCACGCGAAGTGACAGACAAAGTCCATCGTGCTTGCAGATCAGTGAATACTCAAACTATCAATCCACGGACCACCACCACTATTTCTTCTTATGGCCATGTGTCTAAAGGAAGGACTGGACTTGAGTCTGTAGGGGCTGATTTAGAAGCCCCTTGCGGCTCTTTTGCTCCATTGTTGCGTGACTTTTGTGACACAGCGGCAGAACAAAAGAGGCGCCATGGTGCGGCGTATATTAACAAAGTGACGCATATCCGAGATGCATCAGGTTGTAAAGCCCTGCACCATCAGGGGGCGTTCCGGCGCAAGGGAGGGAGTTCCTGCGCAGGAACGAATCCTAAAAGTGGCTGAGGGAAATCTACAAGATGTCAATCAGTCACTTTTGGGACAATGATGCGTGACTCAAACCCTGCGCCTGCTTGAAGCCGACGTACGGCTTGATGCAGCATTGGGGAGATAGGGCACCCCAGAGCATTGCTGGAGCTGCGCCATCGTTGGCACGCAACTCCAGCAATGCACCGCCTTTACGGCACAGATGCGTAAGGCTTCTGTGACGTTTTGGGCCCATGGTGCGCCACATTGTAATAACGGCGCACCATGGCTGGTGGTGGCATGGCGCACAATTACTGGCGCATCCCTGCTACTTTGCAAGGATGCGCCGGTAATTGAAAATCTGACCCTTAGTGTCTAGCATTACGCAGTACTTTACACTACAGTCATACATATTTTCTCAGGCCAATGAAATGAACACAAAATAGAAAACAAATAAGCATAGTAGCAAGGCTACTGAGAAGGAGAGCAGTGCACCTGAAATGCATAGAAGATTTTGAAATATAATTTACCTACAATGTAATCGGCAGCATTATTGCTCTTGGTAAAAAACAAAAATTTGCAATAAAATAACACACAGAGCGGGATAAAACAGAGTAGTGATGAAATAGATAGAAATAGCTACTACTACTCACCAAGCCCGGGGATCTCGACGCGGAGCACCTCCAGCAAGTCGCGTTCCCGGTCCATGAGATCCGTCCAGCGGTGGGTGGCCTGGTTATAGGTGCGCCGGACCCCAGATTATTCAAACATGGCCCGGCACACCTTCTCCCACCGCTTCCGGCGCTCCCGGATCCCGTAGCCGGTAGCGATCCTGCCGCCTCCCATGATGGTCTTGGGGAGGCGGCGCTGGACGTGAAAGACTAGTGCGGCCACCTCCTCCGCACTAAAAATCTCCCGAGCTACAACTGTCTCCCCCCTCAAACGCCCGCACGGGAGCCGGGCACGGGGTGCGGGACCCTTCCCATTTGCAGGCTTCTTCCCGGCTCCCTTTGCCATGGTCTGGGCAGAAAGGAAGCAAAATAAGAAAGAAGAAATAGAACAGGGAAGAAGAAAAGAAAAGCGTTTAAAAAAGTAGTTTAAAATGAACAAAAAGTAGCAGAAAACACAAAAATCTAGAGCTAGAATAATAGAGGGATAGATAATGAGTAAAATAGATCAAAAAAAACTTCAAACAAGCAAAGGATGGCAGAGATTAAGAAAGGATATAGAGAGCATGCCCAGAACCATAGCAATGAATGAGAAACAAGATGGCCGCGCCCGTTCACGACCGCGTGGGTAAGTTCGCACGAGATTTTCCTCGCGATCACACGCGAACATGTACGAGCGAGCCGCACACTTTGCGAGATTACACATAGCGCCCGGAAACGAAATTACGTCACGCAAACAAGATGGCCGCGCCCATGTACGACCGCTAGGGTAACTTCGCAAACGTTGCGCTACAAGCGGCTTGCGAACATGCAAAAAATCACGCGAACAAACACGCAGCAAAAAACAAATCATGTATTCGCACGAATTCGCGGCTTCCGAAATCGATCTCGCACGGATTCGCGCCCCGCAAATTGCGCGAAATTGCAGAAAAACGATTTTTGCAAAACTGAAAGCAATCAGCAGGTGCAAAAGTTCAATCTTAACATTAGTAACCATTCACTCTAGTGCTTCCTGAGGGGCCCCTCCAGAGTTCAGTTGCCTATTTGCAACTATTCTATGACCCTGCTCTGACCCTCACAGCAGGCTCATAGAATAGTTACAAGTAGGCCATAAAGGTCCTGTGAAAAAAAATTGCACTGCAACAGAAAGCAAATTACAGATAAGGAAGGAAGCAGGTGCCAGCCAGACTGGAAGTTTAAAAATCAGTGACACATTAATCAACCCCAAATTAATTCATGGCAGTTGAAGCAGGGCAGGTGTGCTTGCTATTTTTTCACCCCCATAATCGACTGTGATAAACCAACCAGAGGGTGGCAGTGAGGATGTACCAGAGGGTGGCATGGGTGTACCAGAGGGTGGCAGTGGTGAAACAGAGGGTGCTGTGAACCTGTGATGATGAACCAGACGTAGAAACAACATAGTCGCGGCCGTTGCGAGCCGAAAAGTAAGTTCGCAATTGCGAACTGGTAAACAAACCTCGCGAACTGGCAGAAACCCTTGCGAGCACAAAAAAACACAAAAATCCGCAAATTTGCGAGAGTTCGCGGATTTTGTGGATTGCGAATCCGTAAATACGCAAGTTTGCGTACGCCAGATTCGCTAAATCTGCCCATGCTTAATCCTTACTCCCAGGGGATATGACGCGTCGGTTCCTTACTGCCAGTGGATGTGATGCATCGGTTCCTTATTGCAGTACAGGGGAGGTGATGCGTTAGTTCCATACTGTGAGGCGAAGTTATGATTTGATTACTGGACATGCAGCCTCAGTTCCTTACTGCTGGGGAATGTCAATGAAGAACTTTGACCCCAGAGACATTGCATAAAAAATCCAGACGTGCTGTGTTGATATAGCAGTGGCGGAACTTGCGTGTTGTCGATTTGACAGCCGAAAATCAGGTGATGCATGGATTTCTTCAGTTGCACAGCAGGGTCCGTGTCAGATTTGGAGCGTGCGCCACGGATGTCAGTGACATGGTGCTTGGGACTCGGGTATTGGTGATCTTTTAGCTGGTTGGTAGATGCTGCTTCAATGTTTCGGCCGCACAGCGGAAATGCGTTGGTTTTTCAACTGCACGGTGGTGCTGCTTTGGAAAAACAAGCGCTGAGAGTCGATGCGTGGCTTTTTTCTCAGGTTACCAGATTTTACTTCCAAGGGCCCAGGAACTGGCTTTGGCATCACTCGGCAAGTCAGGGCTCTCAGAAAAAGAGCCCAGGCACTGGTAGGTGAAGTCTTTGATGGCCCTGAGACTTCTTAACAGGTGGTAAACATGCACAGGCCCTTGGGGAACCTTGGAAGCAGGATGTAGAAAACAAAGCCTTGTCCTTTCAATCCCAGGACAGAAGCAGGAATCAGCAGGCCAGCACACAAAGCAACTGGCAGAGTGTCAATCTCTTCCTACAGCATCCAGCTCTTCTTCCTGGCAGAATGCTCTTTAGCCCAGAAGTGTTCTGTAGTTATGGCATCACAGCTCCAGTACTTATTCCAGTTTCAGCCTTTGAAGTAGGCAAACTTCAAAGGAATGGCTCTGTAGTGCACTTGACCCTGCCTTTCCCTGCCCGGTCTCCAGACACACTACAGGGGGGTAGAGACAGCTTTGTGTGAGGACAGGCACATCCTTATTCAGGTGTCAGTGGCAACTCCTCCAACCACTCTAGTCAGGAAGATCCTTCAGCCTAGTTATGGGCCATCAGGATATGCAGGGTACACCTTTGCTCCCTTGTGTGGCTGTGTAGTGTGAATGCACAAAAAGACCAAATATGACCCTCTCTCTGACGGGATTCAGCAAGCAGGCAGAGGCACAGAACGGCTAAGCAAGAAAATTCCCACTTTCTAAAAGTGGCATTTTTAAACATGCCATTTAAAAACCAATTTCACTGAAAGATGTATTTTTAAATACAAAATCTCTATCTTTTCCCAAATGGAAGCTACACTTGTAAACTGTTACAAAGCAGCTCCAATGATAAAATATGGGAGAGATAGTCCTTGCAATAGTGAAAAACACAATTAGCAATATTTCACTATCAGGACATGTAGAAACACACAATACACTGCACCCTGACCATGGAGCTACCTTGGAACTACCTTGGGGGTGCCTTACATGTAGTAAAAGGGAAGGTGCGGGCCTGGCACGTGGTTGCACCAGCCAGGTCGGAATGGCAGTTTAAAACTGCCTACATGGACCATGCAGTGGCAGGTCTGAGATATGGTTATAGGGCTACTCGTGTGGGTGATGCAATCAGTGCTACAGGCCCACTAGTAGTATTTTATTTACAAGCCCTGGGGACACTGTGTGCACTTTACTAGGGAATTACCAGTAAATAAAATATGCCAGTAATGGATAAACTAATTAAAGATACATTTTACACAAGGGACACTTTATCACTGGACAGCAGTGGTACAGTGTTCGGGGAACATCCTTTTCAACGCGGATGTTACCCCGCAGTACCATTACGACACGTCTTTTACAACGCAAGTCGTAACCACGACTTGCGCTGGAGGGCGCACTAAGATAAGGATTAGTAGATTTACTATTCCAACACCTTCCCTACTGTACTTAGGCTAGTGTTGGAATAGTAAATTTAACTATTCCTAAGTCCAGCACCCCTACAGCGCAGGTGATGGTAATGACTTGCGTTGTAAAAGACGCGTTGAAACGGTACGCATTGTAACGGTACGTGTTGTACCGTCGTACATCCCAGTGTTCAGAGTCCTAAAACCAGCAAAAACGAAATGCAGCACACAGTTAAAAACAGAAGGACAGAAGCCAAAAATAGACAGGGCAAACACACACCACAGATGCCAGGTCCAACAGCTGAGTTTAAAGGCACTGTGATTAAAGCCAATGGGCCTACTGGAGGAACATATAACCAGGTACCTTTGGTTGGAAATCATGCATCAGAAGATGCTGAAGGCAACCAATGCAACCCATTTCTGTACAAGTACAACGTGCAAGCCCAATAAAGTGGTTCTTAAGAAAGGTGATAAGGGAAGTGGTACATGACATGCAAGGGCCACTTCGGATGGTGTCAAAGTGTCAAAGTGGGAAACTGTGGTAGTCAAGAAGGAGTGTAACAGTGTGAGGATAAGGGATGATGTTTATGCCTCCTTCTAAATTCCGACATGTATCATGGTTGGATAGGTCACCACAGTGTTGTGGCATACCTGGTGGTGGGATAGAGGAGGGACACACAGGCGCTAATTTTGTCCCCGCCCCTCCCCGCCCCTCCCCCCGTACCCCTGGTGAAATGATGGCTTTGTATGTCAAAGTATCATGTTTTTATTAAATAACTGCGCAGTTAATTTTTGTAATATGATGACAACATTTGAGTTAAATAGAAAAACCCTCTGCACTCCACCATTTTCAAAACAACAAACCTTTTCTTCCTATTTTGTGCTGCCTTTGAATTATTCAAAAGAAATAAAATAGTACATCTTGCCCCCAAAAAAGTTCACTCTGCAAATTATTCACTCCATGATGCACTTTGTTCCTCAGCAAAACATCCCCTAAACACAGGATAATGAGTCTTAAATATGAACTTGATAGCTTAACAGCATTCCTGCCTAAGTGTAATTTATGCAACAATGAACTGTCTGTATGAGGCTTTCCAACTCTTCCTCTCTGAAATGTGTCATGGTATTGTTTAAAAAAAACATAATTTCCTAACTTTTTACTTTAACTTTTCTAAAGCATCCTCTTTCTTTTTTGTCCATATTTCTATGTCACTATCAGATCTAATTTCCATTCCCATTCACAGCCTTCAGCGCCCCTTTCTTTCTTCTTATGGTGCAAACTTCCATTCATTTCACCCACAGTGTATTGAAACAGCCTTATGGTTGTATGACCAATATAAATGTAAACAGCATGACAACAATAGCCCACCAAATATGTGACAGACACTGGGGTGAGGACAAAATACATGGGGGCAGTGACAATAGGTCACAGACGCCATGGCAATATTACAGAGACACTACCATTAGGACTGGGGTATTGATCTGGGTCATTGACCGTGACCCTCATACACATGGAAACATCTGGATAACAACACTAATGCATTGATTATGGCACACTGAAAGAGATATTAGGACAATGACACTGCAACCCTGCCATGGTCACTAGAAGCCCACTATTGATGCTGGAATGCTGACATAGGAAATGGACATGAATAAAGATATTAGCACAGGGATACTAGCATGGCATTGGGACAATAAAATAGAGCACTGAAGTGTTGACACTAAGGGGCTCATTTATGAGGAATTGGTGTAAGGGAGTGCTGCAAGTGGAGAAGTGTGGCTCACTGGTTAGAGGAGGCAGACCCTGAAGCAGAGGTCAGACCCGAGACCAGGGTTCAATTCCCGACGCGGCAGGGTCTTGACCCCAAATGTCCATGGACTCGATAATTCTCGCTTCGGTGCCTACTCGAATCACGGGTTCACACTCTGCAACTCTGGGCAATAGCTTGCTTAATCTCCACTACGCCCCCCACCCCCGCAACGGGATGCCTGGCTTTCACCTTGGGGATGCCCAGTATGGGTTATCTCGCAGGGAAAAAGCCAGGACAGGTTCCCAAAGCAAGCGCCTTGAGACCTTGCAGTGATAAGGCACTATATAAGAACCGTTGACATTTACATCATGACATTCTTGCTGTGCTGCCCTATGCCAATGTGAAAGGGCAGGAATGCACCGCATTAATGAATATGGTGCATTCCTGACCATTCCCCCTGCACTGGTGCATACTTTACCCCCTAGTGGCAATGTAGGCACCCTTGCACCTCTGTTGCAGGCAGGATTGTTATTGTGCAGGAAGGGGCACTTTCCTGCACAAAAACAATCCAGAGAAGCGTTTTCCTCTTTCCATGTGTGCTGCGGAATTCAGCACACAAGGAAAGATGTAAAATGGAGGTTTATGTGATTGAGTAAATCTGGGGCAGAGTAATGATCCATGGGTGTTGCATGGGAAAATCCACTTCAGCGCCCATGGAATGCCTCCCTGATGGATAGACATGCGCTGATTTGTCTTACTCCACATCTATGAGGCCATGCAAAGACACGCAGAGTGGCCTTGCGTCTCCTCATAGATATGGTTGAGAGGCTTGCTCCGCGTTAAAAAAAAGTGATGGTCCAGCAGCGCTAGGCTCCCATAATTAAGCCCCTGAGTTTGAGACAGGAACATATTCTAAGTGTGTGGACACTAGCATATGGACAGTTACACTAGGGCAGCAAAGTGACTTTTGTGGTGTAAGAGGACATTTACAAAGGGCCTTAAGGACACTGAGCAGTAAAGAACTGGCTTTTGGACACAAACACGAGGACATCGAGTGCAGGTATGCAAGATAGTTCTGAATATATGGCAAAGTGTCTAGCCTGATGCACACATGCTCTCTTGAAGTAAAATTTACTAATCCCTAGTGTTGCCCTGGCATCATCCAAGTGTTTAAGTGAGATTTACAAAGCCATGCAAAGCTACCTTGTGTGGTTCTGCATGGCTTAGTAAACCCAGAGTAACGCAAGCCATCATTTGTATTTGTACGGGATATTTATAAAGCGCGAACTATCGCTCCGAAAGGAGCATCCTGGCGCTGAAATAGTGTACAATACATTGACGGGATCTAAATGGCAGCCATTACAATAACATCATACAAGCTGTAGATCCAAGTTTTTAATTGCTTCCTGAAGACATTCTCCTTATCCAGGAGTCTAAGATCTTTAGGCATGGCATTCCACGCCTTGGAGGCCAGTACAGTAAGGGTCTTTCCCCTCTTTGTTTTAAAATGGAATTTAGGGATATTGATCAGATTGCCGCCTGATGACCTCAGACTTCTTGGAGGGTCATACCGGGTGAACTGCCTTGAAAGATACTTCGGCCCTGTAATATTGAGGGCTCTAAAGATGGTCAGCAGAATTTTAAACAAGATCCTCTTATGAAGAGGAAGCCAATGTAGTCTCCGGAGCGCAGCCGAAGCAGAAGATATTCTAGGTAATTTGAGTACCAATCTTGCAGCTGCATGTTGCACACTATGAAGTTTTTTTAACGTGGCTTTTTTTGCCCATGCCATCAGGCCATTACAATAGTCTAGGCGTGAAAGTATTAGGGCCACTGCCACCGTCTTTCTGGATTCAGTTGGAAGGAAATCGAAATATGTCTTTAGTGATTTAATAATACCAAAGCAACTTCCTGCCACATTCCTTACATGCTGGTCAAATGAAAGAGCGGAGTCAAATAAGACCCCTACATTTCTGGCTGTTTCAACCGAATGAGGGGGTGCGGGTGATTCCTCTGGCCACCAGTCCTTAGGGCAGAAATAAGCCTCTTTACCCAGGGGCAGGATCTCTGTCTTATTAGCATTGCATTTTAGGTGGTTATTATCCATCCACAAGAAAACCTCCATCAAGCAGCTCTTTAAATTTTGTTCCGCGTTCGAGGAGTTCTTGTCCATGGATACCACTAACTGGGTGTCATCGGCATACGATGTTACAAGTATCCCGAACGACTCTATCAATGCAATGAGGGGGACCATATAAATGTTGAACAATAAAGGGCTCAAAATGGAGCCCTGCAGGACCCCTGAAGAAACCTTATTTTCCCGGACAGAAAGGGGCCCAAAGAGACGGTTTGGGATCTGTCAGATAGAAAGGACACTATCCAGGCCAATACCACTTCTGTTATTCCAATGCATCTCAACCTTTCAATAAGAATTTTATGAGAGGTGGTGTCGAACGCTGCCGTGAGGTCTAATAAAATCAAGACCCCGTTTCTACCCTCATCCTGCAAGAATTTTATAGAATCAGAAAGTTCTATGAGGGCCGTTTCCGTCAAATGTCTCGGTCGAAAACCTGACTGCTGAGAATGTAAAATGTTATTTGTTTCAACAACATTTTTTAGTTCTTGATATACCATCTGCTCTGTGATCTTACCCAAGACTGGGAGGAGAGATATTGGATGAAAATTGGAAAGATCGGTGGTAGATTTATTAAGTTTTTTCATTAGAGGTTTCACAATTGCTTTTTTCACTCAAGGGGTACCATCCCAGAACTAAGCGACGCATTAACTATCGCATTGATAGTAGGGTTAACTACATCAATTATCTGATGGAATATTTGGGGAGGGCAAGAATCAGAGGGTGCACCTGATTTACAGGTCAGAATGACTTTGCGAGTTTGGAGAAGAGAGGCCGGTTGGAAGGCACTCAAGGTGGCGGCCTTTATATCCAGAGATTCCTGATAATCAGGAAAAGTCGAAGGGGAAAGGGTTGGAAAATCCCTCTGTAAAAGCTCAATTTTCTCCTCAAAAAAGTCAGCAATTTGATTGCAAAAGCCTAAGGATGGCGAAATTTCCGGTTGGAGAGTTTTGGGGTGGGTGAAGGACTTTACTAATGAGAAAACCTTTTTCTGCTTTTGCTGTGCCTCTTTAATAGCATTGATGTAATACTACTTTTTGGCCATTTTAATACTAGCCAAGTAGGATTTCCTTTGTTGTATATAAAGGGTTTTAGCTGATTGATCATAGGTTTTTCTCCATTTTCTTTCACTCTTTTTACATAAGAGGTGCTTTTCCGCCAACGCCTGTGAATACCAGAGGGCATTCATTTTTCCTTTCTACCCTTAGCTAGAAGGCTTTTGGGTGGAGCATGCCCTGTAATAACTTGATACATCCAGGAGTGGAAATCTCTAGAATCCTGAGTCACATCTCCCGAAAGACAGGGCACATGTGACTGACATGGTGGATTAGACTTAATACTATCCACCACCTTCTTCCAATTTAAGTTGGTGACGTGCTTCTGACTAGCCTTAGGTATTTTCACAGGACTAGGGACGCAGACATGAAGGGGAATTAGACTGTGATCTGTCCAGATTTGAGGAATGGGAGTGTATGTTTCCAATAGGGAAAAATTAGAGCATACCCCATGCAGGGTGAGTCCGGCAAAGTGAGTAGGTTGCGTCACAGATTGGCACAGACCAAAGATATCCAAGGTTTGAGAGAAATTAATCGCTTGTGCTTCAATTTTTGATTCCAACTGAAGGTTGAAGTCACCCAAAAGTGTAAAATTAGGGTAGCGAAGCAAGAACTGTCCTAAACAATCGCCAAGTGAGTCTAGAAATGTGAGGGCACTGCCAGGGGGGCGATAAATCAAGCCTCCCGAAAATGAGGAAGATGCTTTAAGCGTAATGGAAAAACCCATTCCTTCTGCTCCTTTAAGGGGGCCTAGCTCAAATGTGTGTCATTTTAGAGAGCCTCTAAGGATTAGGGCCACCCCACCACCTCTTCCACTTATCCTGTCCTGCCTAAAAATGGTAAAGCCCGAAGGAAGGGCAGTCATTAAGTCAGGATTGCTAGTGTCATTTAGCCACGTCTCGGTTACAAAAAGGAAGTCAAGGTCTAGACCAAGGATTAAGTCCCTGATATCCTGACTATGGCGACACATGGAACGTGCATTATTCAGGCCACCCTTAAATTTGGTGGAACCTGTCCGAGTAGTATCTGCACCTGGTAGAGTTTCCAGTAGGGGCCATGGGGTAGTCCATTTACAGCTTCGACATGTAAAAGGTCCCCAAAGTTGCTCCATAGGAAAACAACAGATGCACTTATTAACAGCGTTAAGCTTGTACAGGTCATTTCCATTGTATATCTGAGCAGCCTAAATTTCACCAGCATGTCCTGTGCCGTGCGCGGATTCGTCGCGAACGGGCGCAGACGGGCTAGCCTTTGGCGTGCCGCTACGCTGCCTCGGTCGAGTACTCATTTTATTGTGGAGGAAAAGAGCGGGAGGCAGCGAACAATTAGTACGCTGCCCTGGAATCCACCCAAGATGGCGGTTACCCTCTCTGAAAGCGCGTCAGCGCTGAATCCTCAGAGTGGGGAGCAGGGTTCGCGGTGCGACAAAGGCTACAGTGACTTAAAAGTCAACAAAAATTCCAAAATGTTCTCACACCCAAATTAATATCATAACCGTTTTAAAATTTGTAATAGCGGCCTAGAACCCCCGGCTTTCCGCCTCAGGGGAGCGTAAATACACTAAATGCTGCCTTGCATTACTTGGAAAGGCATTCCATGGGTGTATCATGGCCATTCTCATGCATTAACCTATGGATTTTGGAGCATTCTCAGAATTACAAAGACTTATAAACCTGGAAATGCATTAAAATGGTACGCCTTCCCAACAGAGGCATACCAGAGACATATCTTTATGTCTTCCCTTGATATTTCCTCTTTCTCTATGCGCTTCATTCTACAGCACAAGTAGACGTAGGAAAATGCCTCCAAGGATTGTTTTTGTACACCTACCAGCACAAAAAAAATCCTTATATGCATTTTCTGCAGCACATGTAGAAAGAGGAAATAGCATGGAGAAACAAATATATTTGTAATTGTTACTCCTCACTTGGAGTTGCCTTGTGCAATTTTGGATTTACTAAGCCTCGCAGAACCACACAAGGTGGCTTTGCGTGGCTTAGTAAATCCAAATAAAGCACTTGTGTTACTTTGCATCTCCTTCTGTGAAGCTACAAGGGCAACTCAAGCCCTTTGAAAATCTGGGCCCTGGTGTCCAGACCAGTTTTGGCAGAGGGTTAGCCGGATGCAACGTGGGAGAGTGCAATTGCTGACTATAGAGGCACCATTTGGGTGCCCTTTGCTCCAGGCTGCATCATGTGCAATTGTTGGTCACTCTACGATGATTGTTAGCAGATCTGACAGAGAGCACAGTTCTGGGAGACACTTACAACGGCTGAATTTGCAGCGGAACTAGAGTTAGGACAAGCGAGCATGGCTCAGGTGGATGCAGACTAGAATACAATCTCACAGGCAGACACAAACCTAAAGAAAACGAGATTAAAATTGTTCCTGTTTCTGTTAGATTTGAGAACATAAAAACGCCTTGGGTTTAAAGGTCTTGTTTGGAAGTTTTTCTCCACAGCCATTTCCATTTGTGAAGCAAAATAAAACAAAAAACTCCCTGAAACCACCTCAGCATTTTAATATCACGATCTAGAAACGCAAGGGCATATTATCAAGGACGGGCGATACATTATCGCCGCTTTTATCGGCAGGAAACTGCAGATAAAGCGGCGATAATGACCTTGATAATATGCTCTATGAATTCCTATCGAAGCCCATGTTAGATGTGAAGACATCTAACATGGGCTTCGATAGGAATACCACAGAGCATATTATCAGGCCCATTATCCCCGCTTTATCAGCAGTTTCCTGCCGATAAAAGCGGCGATAATGTATCGCCCGTCCTTGATAATATGCCCCGCAGTTTTTTCTTCTCCTCAGATCACCTTCTCCATTTTTGACCCCGTGGTGAATTTGATCTAGTTGTCCATAGGCTGTAGTCTAGGAATGGCTGATTTTCATAGTTCCTTTTTTTCTGAATGTATATTTCCACATTACCATTTGGCACAGGTATAATTTCCATCATGCAAGTCTAATATTGTATAATTTAGCATTATTATGCATTTACGTACAATTAATTCCGCTAATGCCCATAATAGCATCCATCTGGAAAGTTTATCTTTCTGTGAACGTCTGCAGGATATATGCAAGGAAGTGGCGCAGCGTGGCACTGCACGAGATTTAGCAGCGCAGAGCAGCACTGCATCATTTCAAAAACGTAGGGATGCTCCGTATTTACAAGAACATGGCACACCCGTGTATTTTTCCTTGCGCGGGCGCTACAAAAAGTTCAAGGGTGCCTGTGTTGCAGGGATGATTGTTTATGTGCAGGAAGGGACAAGTGATGATCAAGTATGGGGTCCATGCCTAGATCGGTGTACATGGCATGGTCTGTGCCTGGAGGGTGTGGTTGAAGATAGTCATGAATGGCTATTAGCTGTATGCCTACCACATTCAGTAGCCCTGGTAGCTCTTGTATTGGTGACTGTCACATCAGACGTCAAAACACTACTATCACCTGCATGCTACATAATAGGGTAGATTGAATGCTTACAGTGTGCACCCTATCATACCCTGGAGAGCTTCCTTTAATTTTGCGCTTTGCACATGATTATGGGAAACATGCTATGGGTTTTTACTATTTTTCAGTTCTGTGACTGCTAATCAAGGTATCTCCTCTGGGCTACATGTGGAGACGACTATGTTGAATAAACATTAGTATGGGATTCCTCCCCTGGCTTCCTTGAAAATACTGTCACCAATTGACCTTCATTTGATATGACCTTTGTGCATGTACACTGAGAAATGGTGATTTAGGCCTCAGATTTGCACCGTTTATATTGTTTTATGTTTTATATAGTTGTGAAAGATGGACTTTGCGATGTAAACAATAAAAATCTGTGTTGATCTCGAAGTGCATATATTCTTTTTTCGTTCATGTCTGAGTACCACAGACCTCTGAATCAAAAGGCTTGTGCTAATACTCAGCCCTACCACCGCATCCTTGTAGGACACACACATTTTTGTATCCCAGAGGTTATACCCCGGGCAGATAGATTGTAGGGGACTCATTTATGAAAAGTGATGCATCACTGGGTGAAAACAGCAATGCATTACTTTTCAATGCACCCTCCTTGCGACATGCTGGATACGGTAAACAGTCATAATATCGATTCCAAAATATAGAATGGACATAATATCGAAGTAAAAATATAGAATGGACAAAATATCGAATGGACACAATATAGTGGTTAAAAATATCGAATTTAAGGTAAGTAATATCGATTTTCTAAATATAGAAGTCAAAATATCGAAGTATACAATATAGGCATTAAATATATCGATTTTTTAATAAGATCAATTTTTTTTAAGTGTTTTGTATGTTAGTATATGTGTGAAAAGTGTATATTAATTTTTGTAATGTATGTTTAATGTATTTTAAGTAATGAATTTTATGTTATTTAATTTTTGCGTAATTTAATGCTGTAGCGGGTTGTGGGTTTATAGGGGAATAGGGTGGGAAGTAATTTAATTATATTAAATTAAAAATTAATTTTTAGCAATTATTATTAATTTTTAATTAAAATTTGCTTTCTAGTTCTGTAGCGGGTTGTGGGTTTATAGGGGAATAGGGTGGGAAGTAATTTAATTGTAATTAAGTAAATATTTTTTTCATTTATTGGTATTGATTTTAAATGTATTGTTAATTAATTTTCAATTGGTAATTAATTTATAATAATTGGCAATTAATTTTTATTAATTGGTAATTATTTTGTATTAATTAAATATTTGATAATTATGATAATTGTATTAATGTATTTTCTGTAGTGGGATGTGGGTTTATAGGGGAATAGGGTGGGAAGTAATGTAATTGTAATTAATTACATATTAAAAATACTTTTTGTGTATTGATAATTAATTTACTGTTAATTTTTAATTGGTATTAATTTTTATTATTAATTAGTTTTTGTTATTGAAAATTAATTAGTTGTTGAATAATTATGAATAGGTTATTAATTTGTAATAACTAATATGTAGTTGTATTTCTAATTAATTATTACATAATATTAAATTGGTTATTAATTTCAATTAATGTTTTATTGGTATTGATATTTAATTTATTTTTAATAATATATTAAATCATTACTTTCCCTACTGTTAAACTCACTGGAGTGGGAATAGTAATTTTCACCCTCCCGCTATCCAACGCTTTCCCTACTGTTGCACTCTCTGGAGTGGGAATAGTATTTTTTACCCCTACGCTATCCAACTCTTTCCCTACTGTTGCACTCTCTGGAGTGGGAATAGTAATTTTTACCCCTACGCTATCCAAAGCTTTCCCTACTGTTGCACTATCTGGAGTGGGAATAGTAATTTTCACACCCCCGCTATCCAACGCTTTCCCTACTATTGCACTCTCTGGAGTGGGAATAGTATTTTTTACCCCTACGCTATCCAACGCTTTCCCTACTGTTGCACTCTCTGGAGTGGGAATAGTAATTTTTACCCCTACGCTATCCAATGCTTTCCCTACTGTTGTACTCTCTGCAGTGGAAATAGTAATTTTTACCCTTCCAATATCCAACGCTTTCCCTACTGTTGCACTGTCTGGAGTGGGAATAGTAATTTTTACCCCTACGCTATCCAACGCTTTCCCTACTGTTGCACGCTCTGGAGTTGGAATAGTAATTTTTACCCTACCGCTATCCAACGCTTTCCCTACTGTTGCACTCTCTGGAGTGGGAATAGTATTTTTTACCCTTATGCTAACCAACGCTTTCCCTACTGTTGCACTCACTGGAGTGGGAATAGTATTTTTTACCCCTACGCTATCCAACACTTTCCCTACTGTTGCACTCTCTGGAGTGGGAATAGTAATTTTTACCCCTACGCTATCCAATGCTTTCCCTACTGTTGCACTCTCTGGAGTGGGAATAGTATTTTTTACCCCTACGCAATCCAACGCTTTCCGTACTGTTGCACTCACTTGAGTGGGAATAGTATTTTTTACCCTCCCGCTATCCAACGCTTTCCCTACTGTTGCACTCTCTGGAGTGGGAATAGTAATTTTTACCCTTACGCTATCCAACGCTTTCCCTACTGTTGAACTCACTGGAGTGGGAATAGTATTTTTTACCCCTACGCTATCCAACGCTTTCCCTACTGTTGCTCTCTCTGGAGTGGGAATATTAATTTTTACCCCTACGCTATCCAAAGCTTTCCCTACTGTTGCACTCTCTGGAGTGGGAATAGTATTTTTTACCCCTACGCTAGCCAATGCTTTCCCTAATGTTGCACTCACTGGAGTGGGAATAGTATTTTTTACCCCTACGCTATCCAACGCTTTCCCTACTGTTGCACTCACTGGAGTGGTAATATTAAATGTTACCCTCCTGCTATCCTACGGTAAAATATTGTACATTTTTTATTAATAACTTAATTTAATTATATCTTAATTTTAAGGTTATTTGAGTATTTTAAGTATGTTTTAGTTAATTATATTTATTATTTCATTATTTTAAATTACTTTTAAGACATTTAAAAACATTCGATATTTTGACTGACTATATTTTTTACAGACTATATTTTGGATTCGATATCTTTGTACTTACCTGTTTGTAGATAGGAATTCGATATTTTGGCATTCTATATTTTGGTGACTATTTTTTGGTAAGTCTATATTTTGTCATTCTATATTATGTCAGTGATCCGCTGGATACGTCATATTTACAGTATGACGCATCATGTCGCAAGGAGTTACAGATGCGTCAGAAATACTGACGTATCTGTAGGCACAAAAATCACGCATTGCTGGGGTGTGTCACGAAAGTGCTGCAACTCATCAATGGGTCAATTGAAATGGGCTTGTCCCATTTCAAATGAGCCTGCGTCAGTCTTCGCCTGCTGTGAGGCAAGCGTAAGATATTGACGCATTTGCGTCCTAGAAGTGACGCAGTGAAATCTTACTGCATCACTTCTACGTGGCTTACTTGCGTCAGAACGCCCACCCTGCATACATTATACCTGGAGCAGGTATAATGTCGCGCAGGAGTTTACAAAGTGACGTATCTACCTACATGTGTCACTTTGTAAATATGACTCAACATGGCGCATTTTTTACCCTGCTGGTGTGTCACAAAAAGTGATGCATGGCGGCGCAAAAGTGACGCACGGGCTCATAAATATGCCCCTAAGTATCCATGTGTGTTCCACCAAATTGAGCAGAGCTTCTCAGTACATGTTTTTGCACATATATTCATGATATCCTCTCAGTGACTAGACAAGAATAATCTTTAAAGATGAAAGGATGTATTATTTTTAATTTTTGATGGTATCTCTTTGTGGGATCTATGTTAGTGGACTGTTAGAGAGGGTTAGAATGTTTCCTCCTCTGTAAGCATATGCCTGCTTAAGTATGTGAGTTCCCTACAGAGATTGCACTGAGTATGTGGACAGCACCTTGTACCATACAAAGAATGGATGGTGTCAACTTTGTCTGACGTACAGAATGCATGCAGATCATTTGGAGGTGTGAGTGTGTGGGTGTATGCATGAGACTCACTGTTCAGTGACTGATTGATGAGTCGAGGATGTTTTAAGAGATGTGCTGTTTGAGTAATGTGAGTGATTTGTAAGTCACCTCTATTGCTGTTTTATATGTGTTATGCATGAGAGGAAATACAATTTCTGTAGAGAGGGGACCGCTGGTTCTCTAAAGGAGATAACCTACGCGTCTATGCTTTTTAGTTCTGGCGTATTCTTTTAAATTGACCTACAGTGGGCATTTTCACCACCAATAGGAGTATTTCTCTCTCACCTTGTGCTATTGACTGCTTGATGTATCATTCCACTGCCCATGAAGTGCTTGAATTTGAATGAAGGAGAGGCTATTTTACATTTCCATCATACACTGGGTCACCTACATTAAAGTATTTATCGCATAGATGAATTGTAAGTAGAAAACAATTAATTATTTGTCATTGTTGTCACTTCAGGAGTTTTTTTTTATAGTTTTAGCCCAGAATGAAACTAGAAGCAAACCTATTTGCTTTGCCATGACTGTTTCCTTCTGTCAGCCGATTGCTGATAGAACTGTGGGACTTATTTGTGAGAGGCTTGCACCACCGGAGCATCACTTTTTTTTGATGCTCTGGCGATGCAAGCCTCTCAATCATATCTATGAGGCAACACCAAGCCACTCTGCTTGGCTTTGCATGGCTTCATAGATATGGAGTAAGACAATGCAATGCAAGTTGCTGCCTTGACTTATCCTGCATCAAGGAGGTGTTCAATGGGCTTTGCGGTGGGTTTTCCCATGCATTTTGACGCTGCCCACAATTACTTAATCAGTATCACTTAAACCTGGGGCAGCAACAAAACCTTACACCTCCCCAGAGCACACATAACGGGGAGAAATATCGATATTTCTGCTCATTTTCTCCTTCTGCAGCACACATGGAAAGAGGAAAACATCTCTCTGGGTTGTTTTTGTGCAGGAAGGTATGCCTTCCTGCAAAAACACAATCCAGCCTGCAATGGAGGAACCCTTGCACCATGATGCAGGGTACCTACATTGGAGCTAGCCAGCAAATTGTGCTCCAGCACAGGGGGAAAGGACAAGAATGCACTGTATTTTCATAAATACGGTGCATTCCTGCCCTTTCACATTGGCGTAGGGTAGCGGAAGAAGAAGACTTGCGGTGCTGCCCTATGCCAATTCCTGATAAATGAGGCCCTGTGTTTTCAGTGCTATATGCTGTTGTGGATTGTCAGATTTTCTTCAGAGTCTACCAATCTAGGAGAAGCCAGTTATCTTCTTGTTTCCTGAGCTTCAGCAGCTGGACAAAGGGACTATGATTACCCCTCACTACCACATGGCAGGATCGAACTATCCACCGAGTCTGTTAGGCCCATATTGCCTGTGCTCTCTTCCAGGGTGGGGACAACCACTATTTTTGTTACCACTACAGATCTCCCTGAGACTAGTCTTCTCTTTTCAGGTAGTCCTATGTGTTTCTTTGGATCACAGTATACATGCTGAGCATTTGTTATCTATGAACTCGGGGCCTCATTTACAACAAATTGGCATAGGGCAGTGCCACAAGTCTTTTTGCTGCGCTGCCCGACGCCAGCTTGAAAGGGCAGGAATGCACTGTACGTACGAGCTACAGTTCATTCCTGTCCTTTCATCCTGCGCTGGTGCACAGTTTGATGCTTAATACCAAAGCACGGTGTCTGCATTGTAGGCAGGATTGCCTCTTTGGATTGTTTTCGTGCCGGAAGGTGACCCTTCCTGCACAAAAACAATCCAACGAGGCATTTTCCTCATTCTATGTGTTACACCTGCCCTAAGGAAAAGCAAGGTTTTGGCACTTCCCTCGATTTATGTGATTTTGTAAATCTGGGGCAGTGTCAAAATCCATGGGTATTCCGCGGGAACACCCACTGTACCGAACACCCATGAGACGCCTCCTTGATGTAGAATAAGCGCTTTGTGCTTCCTTGCCTTACTCCAAATCTTTGAGTCCATGCAAAGTGACGCAGTTTGGCTCTTTGTTGCCTCATAGATATGATTGAGAGGCCTGTGCCACTGGAGCATCACAAAAACCTGACGCTTCAGGGAAGCTGGCCTCTTGTAAGTAAACCCTCAGATTTGGTTTAGGAAGCAGAGCCTGAGCATAGGCTTTGGGTAGCTGTTAGTAATCCTTATATAGAGGTGATTGTTTATTACCCGCTTAACAGGCATTATGGTAGAACATTTCTCACTTTAATCTCACAAAAGGGTGGACACAACATCTACACAAGGTAGCTATTTGCATTAATCTGCAGACAAACTTCCACTATAGGGTGATGGTAATAAATGGTGACAATTCAAATGCAAGGGGATCAAATATCCTAAAACTCTGGGCTTTATTTTTCTCTAGCCGAGAACCAGATCAGGAAAGTTTTTAAAGTCACTCCAATTAGTAGCTACTGGCCAGGACAGGCCTGCACTTAGCTACCTGATGCATGGAAGGAATAGAGAAGACGCCCACTTAGCCATAGCAGAAAGCACCTACCACATATGACTGATTTAATTATTGGAATTATTTAGATTTTTTAAAGTATTTAACTTTTCATGAGTGGCTTTGAAGGTAGAAACAAAATGACAGGTATACAGCTGCAGCATTCACGGGGCATGGCTATCAGGGCCAAGATGACGGACGCGTCCTGAGGAAGCTCTGCACAACTGCCCCTTTATCTGAAGCTAATCCTAGACACCACTAGTCATTCACAGTCACCAACCACACTATCTTGTCCATGGGATTGTCCTGCACCTGCCACTATCTTCATTGAGCTATTTAGTGACGGTCTGTGGAGTATCACTGGGTTCTGATCCGGGGCTATTGCCACGTGGTGACTATTGGGGAGCTACTGCTTGGACTAGATGGCTGTAGAGACACAAGAACATTGACTAGTGCAGTGGTCAACCAAGGAGATGCCCACTGACTGGAGTGTGGGAGCGATGAGTGAGGGGTTTTTCCTCACGGCTTCAGCGAGGTGGACGCCCTCGACTAACACTGTACATGTCCGGCGGAATGATCATGGAAGGGCCACTTGCTCCCGTTGTCTCCCCATCGTGGCGCTTGGATGGGGGCAGGGAGATTGCGGCACCCCGACACCGGTGGCCCCTTTCTCTCTCTTCATTCCACCTCTTTGCATCATACAAGATAGTCACAGATGGTCCGCAGGCCCTCCGAGATATGCAGCACCCTAGCCGGGACCTACGTGCCTCTGCCACTGTAGGGGATGCAGGGCTTTCCTGGGCACATACAGCGATCCCAGGCTATTGACAGAGGCCTATGATGGAGGAGGAAGCTACAACTCATCACAGGCGTGACATTGACTGCAATGGGCAGTGCGGCCTTGGGTGGGGTGGGTGGACCGTGCCGCAGTTGCAAACACACCCATCCTGCTCCAGTGTGGCAGCGCAGGCTCTTTTTAGCTGCTTTTACAGGACCCTATGGCCTGCTTGGCTGCCTCTTTGTGAGCTGGCGTCTGGATTGTCTGCGGCGGCTTGGGGTTTGGCTCAAAGCTTGGCCCCATTACCATAATGCCAGGGACTGAAATGTACCCCAAAGAGGGACTGATTGCCTGGTGCCATCATACTGGCTCTTCCATGATAGTCCTAGTTTTATGATAGGGACGGAGACTGTGACTCTCCGATGCACACTATTTTAATCTCACTGACCAGCCCCCCAGGCCTGGATTGATACCTCAGTTCTGATCCTTTACCTAGCTTTCTGTCTGGGCTCTGCCATCCTTGAGTGCGCTGGGAGACTCACCAATTTACACCCATAATCCATTGCCCAGAAGTGGGGGCTCTTTGAAGGGAATGGAGAGAGAGGTGGCCCGAGCCCCATCCGGAACACCGGGCACCCTGGCATGGTCTGACATTCACCACTTACTCCGTGCAGTGTTAGGCCTGACGCACCAGAGGACACAGCCTGCTCTTCCCCCTCCCACCGCCTGAGGGCCAGTGTTCAACACCTGAGATGTTGCTAACATGATGAGTAGTAGAGGCTGCCACACAGCCAACATCACCTATCCAACGTCCAAGCTCGGGCTCAGTGAAACCTAGCAATGACAGAATAAGAACATCACTGGCTGCTGCTGCTGTGAATCCCAGAAGTCTTTATTGGTGTCAGCAAGCGGGGCCTTGAAGTTGATGCCACATCATCAATGTTGAGGCCTCTGTTGGACTCCTGTGGTGGTTCTTGAGTCCTTACTCCATAAGCGAAATCACCCATATGAACGGGGCCCTAATGATGCTCAGCAAGGCAAAAATAGGGGTTCTTGGACCCCAATGATGCTCAGCAACAAGTGTTGCTTCATCCTCCAACCAGACGCACACCAGGAAGCCCCTTTGTGGAGTGGTTGAGAAACGGGGCAGGATCTCAGATGGCGTCACAGCAATCCCGCTGTGGGGGACTTACTTTTAGCAACAATAGGCGTTCTTGACCCCCAACGACCCTCAGCAGTCCAGGGGACTTCGTCCCCCAACCAGTAGTGCTCCAGGAGGCCCCTTTGCAGAGTGGTTGAGAAAGGGGGTGGGCCTCCAACAACATCTCAGCAATCCAGCTGTGAGGGATTTACTTGTGACAGCAAGAGGGGCTCTTGGACTCCAATGACCCTGAGCAGCAAAGGGGACATAATCCCCAACCAGTAGTAAACCAGGAGGCCCATTTTTAGAGTGGCTGACAAAGGAGGTGGCGTCTCTGATGACAACGCAGCAATCCCACTGTGGGGGACTCTCTTGTTACAACAATAGGGGTACTTGGCCCCCAACAATCCTCAGCAGCCAAGTGGACTTCGTTAGGGGTGGCCGAACAATACTCCACCCATTCACAGAACAACACGGCATTTGGCTGAGTTTTTCGGCAACTCTGCAGAATTCCGTGGAGTGAAACTCTGCAAGCTCTGCCCAGGCCTACTACCCTTGCGCCGTTATGCAGTATATTTCTACCTTAATCCACACACATTGCGCTATTGCAGGCGATGCACTTGACACTGGTAGAAGCCTACACGCGTGAATGACAGTGGCAAGGACAAGTGTTCGCTACTGAGTACTCCTCCTATGCCTTAGGGGGTACTGGTCTGGGCGAGTTGGGGATCCCTTTTGCAGTGGGTGAAGTTGTTGTAGATGCTGATGGTCGGTTTGTGTTAATACACAGTTGCTTGGATGACTGTTGGCTCCTGTTAGGGCAAATCTATGCCCCCAACACTGACCAAAACTCGGTCTTGCATACATTGTGTAGCAAACTGTCCTGTTGGAATGGGATCCCGTGGCTCCTGGCAGGTGACTACAACTATCTTCTCGTTATAGCTCTAGACCACTCTTTCCCACCCCTAACACATATGTTGGACACGTCCAATTCCCAGGTGCTAGGTGACTGGCTACTGCACAGGAAACTTGTTGAAATATGGTGCACCCACAACCCCAACAACACACTTGTATTCTACTTTTACTCCTCAGTACACAACTAACATGTTAGACTTGATCAAATCATGGGGTCAGCCAGCCTTCTTCCAATTATCCAAAAAGCATAGGGTGCACGCATCTTGATCGCAACCCTCAATTTCTGCAGCTAGCATGGGTGCCCAGCATACCTGCCATTAGCACGTGGCATCTATAACCCACAGCACTAGTGAGTCTGCCCTTTCGTTAGTCTCTAGCTACTACTTTGAGTTTAACAATACCTCTGCCACTGATAGGTTGATTGAATGGAATGCCTTTAAGGTAACCATCAGGGGGCACTACTTAGGGTGGACCTAGAATGATTGCAAACAATTAGATGGTGACATAACACACATTGAGCGCACACTCCTTCAACTTGAGACAAGCTCAGTGGCTTAGGTACATCCCAGGGATGTATGTGTGTGTGCATGACCAGACATACAACCAGCGACTAGCATAGGCTCAGCTTTGATGTTTGAACTACACTGCACACTCATCTTGCAACCTTTCAACATCGGGCCATGAGGGCTGCCTACTGGTGTGCCTGATAAGCAAGGATCAGCCTGGGCAACCTATTTTCTCACTGACCTCCACCTTGGAGCACCTCTTCCATACCAAACATGAAATACATGCCAAACTAATGTGTCATTACACATTGCTTTATACATCGATCTCGGAAGTTGGCCCATTTCACCTTGAAGCCTTCTTTCCACTTGCCCACCATTATGCCTGAGTAATTGAATCAAGCTATCCTGGCTGATGAGGGCTGAAAGCCTGAAACCGGTCCTAGGATGCTTGTTCCAGTCCAGAGAGAACCTGCCCTGGCAGTTCAGGCTGGACTGTTCCCTTTGGGTGCAGGATCAAGACGGATTTACATATGGCTGGGTCCAGACTTGAATGGCATGGTGAGCATACAACTCATGAATCTCTGTAGTGGGGTGGATGTATGACATTGTTCTGCATTCTGTCCATCAATTGTTCATTTTGCATTTGTCACCCCGAGTGGGACGTGTATGCCCAGACGGGGTCCCGTGCTCTCCATGCCACTGGAGTCAAGCTATCCTGTCTGATGAGGGCTGAAAGCCGGAAACCGGTCCTAGGATGCTTGTTTCAGTCCAGGGAGGCCCTGGCCTGCCAGTTCGGGCTGGACCGTTCCCATTGGGCCCAGGGTCAAGACTGATTTGCATATGGCTGGGTTCAAACTGGAATTGCATGGTGAGCAAAAAATCCATGGATTTAGGCCCAGAGCGCTGGAAGGGCCACTTGCTCCCGTTGTCTCCCCATCGTGGCTCTTGGATGGGGGCAGGGAGATTGCGGCACCCTGACACCGGTGGCCCCTTTCTCTCTCTTCATTCCACCTCTTTTCATCATACAAGATAGTCGAAGATTATCCGCAGGCCCTCCGAGATATGCAGCACCCTGGGCCGGGACCTACATGCCTCTGCCACTGTAGGGGATGCAGGGCATTCCTGGGCACATACAGCTATCCCAGGCTATTGACAGTGGCCTTTGATGGAGGAGGAAGCTACTACTCATCACAAGCGTGCCATTGACTGCAATGGAAAACGCGGCCTTGGGGGGGTGTGGACCGTGCCGCAGTTGCAGTTGATGCCACATCATCAATGTTGAGGCCTCTGTTGGACTCCTGTGGTGGTTCATGAGTCCTTACTCCACAAGCGAAATCACCCATGTGAACGGGGCCCCAATGATGCTCAGCAAGGCAACAATAGGGGTTATTGGACTCCAATGAGGCTCAGCAACAAAAGGGGCTTCATCCTCCAGCCAGACGCACACCAGGAAGCCCCTTTGTGGAGTGGTTGAGAAAGGGGGCAGGATTTCAGATGGCGTCACAGCAATCCGGTCCTAGGATGCTTGTTTCATTCCAGGGAGGCCCTGGCCTGCCAGTTCGGGCTGGACTGTTCCCATTGGGCCCAGGGTCAAGACTGATTTGCATATGGCTGGGTCCAAACTGGAATGGCATGGTGAGCAAAAAATTTATGGATTTAGGCCCAGAGCTCTGTACTGGGGTGAATGTGTGACAGTGTTCTGCATTCTGTCCATCAATTGTTCTTTTTGCATTAATAATTGAATGGGCCCATCACACTTTCTGAAATTTTTGAAGCCATTAGAGCCCTAGAGACAGGCATGTCCCCGGGCTGGACAGCCTACCAGCTGAGGATTAAAGCGGTTATGCTCCTTTGTTAACATCTCAACTACTTGCCCTCTACAAAGCATCCCTCCGAGCCTCCTCCTTGCCTGAGTCCTCACGTGGGGCTCTGCTCATCTCCTTACCTAAACGTGACAGCGATCCCACACCAAGGTCCCAGCTAACCGACTGGCACCCTTGGTCCTATTACTGTCCAAACTGACTAGAATGGGTTATTTCCAGCCAGCAATAATTTGTTTATTCTGCAACGCTTCTTCCGGGTCTCCAAATACTCCACACCATGCTGGCCACACTCTGGCTGCCCGGTAGTGGAACTTCAGAAGGCTGTGAATTAACTGGAATGGCGTTTTCTATTTGGTACCTTGGCTTGCTATGGTCTTAGGAGTGCCTTCCTTCATCTGATCAAACTGCTTTACACCACACCATTAGCCAGAGTCAAGAGGGGCTCCTATCTGTCAGACCCCATCTAGATAGGTGGGAGAACTCACCAGGGGTGCCCAAAATCCCCATTACTCCTCTCTTTATCTATAGAGCCACTTGCCATGGCCATCCAGCTCCAAAGCACAGAATGGGATATTCCTCTAGAGGCCGAAACACACACAATCACTTTGTACACTGATGATCTTCTTCTGTATATTTGGGATATGCGATTACAGTATGATACACTGGCCCAGACACTCAGCGAATTCACTGTCTTTTTAGTCTGTGAGTTAACTAGGACAAGTTATGCTTATTTCCATTTTCCCCTTTGTATCTGCCCCTATATATTGCACCTCCTTTCTTCTGCTCCCTTGAGGGAACCCTGAGAGAGTTTATTTGGAACAAGCCCTACTGGAGGGTGGCTTCATCAAAACTGTCCTTACCTGCGGACCAAGGCGAACTTGCAATACAAAATATGTAGCAGCACTATCTTGCCTCTCAGCTCTAATGGGTGACTCGGTGGGTGGCGGGGTTGCAGCTCCCAGAAACTACCACGCTGTCTCCGACCATAGACCCTGTCGGCAATCCTCCGACTCTTTCACACCTGCACTCGAGAAAAGCTATTGGAGTCACTGCTACTCGGGGTTGCGCATAGGTGCTACCATCATAGCCTGGACCTTACACGATCCACTACACTGTGTGCAGTGGCTCTACCCTTGTTAGGCACACCTAGGGGCAGTAGCATCACCTCAACTAGGGAGCTCTCCGCTTGGCTGGAGGCTGGCCTACACAGAATGGGCTACTACAATTGTGAAGGTGCTCTAGTATCTTATGACACATTAGTGGAGGAGGAGGGACTTCCTCCAAGCCAATTTCTATTACACACTTCATTGCTCATGGCAATGTTTAGCAAGTGGGGGACATGTCGAGGGACCTTGGCACACACCTCACGGTCCAATACATGCATGTTATGGAGATGGGTAGGCATCTCACAAGATGGTTTGCAGCTTCCCTACACCAACACACAGCAGTACCACACACATCTCTGAGGTGACATTGGAAGGAGGATCTGCCCTTCTGTCCATAGATGAGAAGTGGGCTACCATATTGCAGCTCCCTGTCTGTGTCCCTTGGAACACTTGCTTCTGGCTCATCAAATTTTACATAATCCAAAGGGCTTAACTCATCCCTGCTAAGGTTAAAAAATACTTTCAACTAACTGATGCCCACTGCCCCAGATGTCATCTCGCAGATGCTGACCTCCTACATATGTTGTGGGCTGTTGTGAATCTATCTAGGACCCTAATCAAGATATCCCCGATTCATGCCCTCATATGGTTATAACAAAACATATCCTTATAAAGGCATAGGAATCTTGTCCATATCTAGTCATAGCCCATGCAGTCCAAACACAGCAAAGCTACTCCCATAGACTCCTAGAAAGTACAACGCATTCTTTAAACAAACCAAGCCTCCAGCAGCCCGGGAAAACCCCCTGCTTTTGTTTTGATTTGCACAAGAACTCCTGGAGTCCAGAAAGAACTGTTAGTTCTTAGCGAAGTCTTAAACGTACGCAACCTTGTAATCCGAGTCATCCCAGGAAGATGCGGATTCACATACCTGACCTCTAATGAGGGAGAAACGGTACTAATAGCTTACAAATCACACTTGTACACACAAGCTGAAATGAAATTCAGTTCTACTGAAAAGATTCTAATAGCAGTTCAAACTGCTGTAGCAAAAGAAAGAGCCCTAGCCCAAGGCAAGAGGATATCTGTTTTAACAGCAGAATCAGCCCTAGAGGCATTAACAAGCCCACGCAATCTGAATGCTGTGGCACTAGATCCAAAATGGATACAATGGGAAAATTCTCTTACTGCAGAAGACGTGAAGCACTATTTTGACCCGAAAATGAAAAAACTAGAAGATCTAGAATGCGAACATGAATATCCTCTGCCAATCGAAATTCTGCCTCTCGAACAGTACACATGTGTAATCTACATGGACAGATTTGCACAACACTACGATGTAGATAAAAAATCCTACAACGCAGCGTGCGCAATTGTTAAAGGTCGCTGGCACTTTGGTAAATTCAGACCGATAATCACCAAAACTGAATCACTCAGAAACTGTACAGCTCAGCGAGCTGAAATAAGATCTTTAAAGATGGCGCTTGAAAATGCCGATCGCAAATTCCCCACACTAATAGTGTGCGATTTGCATTACTGCGTCAGATCTTACAATAATGATATGCAGACATGGATCAAGAACGGTTACAAAGATGGCACAGGTGTCACAATAAAGCATAAAAAGCTATGGGAACAAGTCGTTCCTTTGCAGAAAGAACTACAAAAAACTCACGTGATACATACACTGAGTCATCGACGTGATGGCCTTCACGTTGCAGGGAATTCATTGGCTAACAGAGCCACAGGGGCAGCGGTTCAACCGGCTTCTGTAGCCACAAAAAAGCTTTCTAAAAAACGCATAGATGGAGAAACCATGCTGGCGGTAAAAGCCTCATTAAAAGGCGACTATGCAGCATTACCTCTTGACTATCCACTCAATAATACATACATAATTGATGCAAACTCCATTCCTTTTGCTCAAATCCCTGGAGTGGGGGATATAGTAATTCCAAACACGAACCGGAGGGCTTACTTGATTCAAGAAGCACACATGGGATTAGGTCTAAGGCACCAAGAGATCGTGAAATCTCTAAAAGAATTACAATCAGAATAGTGGTCGCCGGGGATGAGCCTGCAAAATTACAAATTTGCAAAGGATTGTCCAGACGGCAACAGAGATCGCAGTTGTGAACAGGACCAGACTACTGCCAGGACTCCTTTATTAGAAAGCATAAGGCTATCTACACGCAGAATTCCATCCGGAGAAATGCGTTGCCATAATTATTAAGACTAGATTCACTTAAGACGTAGACACCAGCGCTCGGCTGACGCCAGAACTGTTATAAAAGATTTGCGAGTCTTTATCGGCACATACGCAATTGGCATGCTACATTCTGACCAGGGTCCTGCGTTTAGCTCTCGGGCTTACAAGGAGGCCATGGCCAGCATGGGCATTGCATTGCGGTACTCTTTTCCCTTCCATCCTGAGGGAAATGCAGTAGTGGAAATAAAAAACCTTGACATAAAGCAATTTATAACGGCGAGGGTATTAGGTTCGGGTGATGGGTGGGTCAAACATCTAACAAGTGTCCAACGTAGTCTTAACAATCTGCCAAGAAATTCTCTAAAAGGTATCACTCCTTACGAACTATTGTTCGGCACTAGAATGCACATTCTGGACTTTGATATCAAAGATCGTTTGGCTGTTTTACAGGACTTAAATGAAACAAGAAGAAATCTAAGTAACATAAAGTTAAAGCCAACGACCACTGAAGAAAAACAACCTGTCCCAGCAAGACCTGTCTGGATTCCAAAGATTGGGGATCTAGTCAGATTGAAGATCGCGGTGAAGAAGGAATTTGGGCCTTCTTACAGAAAAGCAGTACCTGTCTTAGCTGTCAGCGGAATAAGATCAGTAGTACTACCGCCCCTTGCTGGTAAAAAGGAGAACAGAGTTGTATCCATCGACCTGGTAAAACCACAATCATGTGTCCAATAATAAGTAGTAGGCCCAGTGGACTCCCAAGAAATACCAGAAGACCAAATCTTGCTACAATCCAAGAGGTTCAAACTGAGAGACTAATCACATTTGATAAACCTGCAGTGAATAAAAAAGGACTATGCAACAAAGCCATGGAACTTGTGCCTCTTGAAACCCAAATTGCAACAGTTCATCAAGAAACACCTGTCTACAACGATGTAGCCTCAGACTATGCTAATGAACCAAAGAAAGATCCAAAAGCAAACGAAAATCCGGAAGCAATTCCAACAATTGACAGAACTGCATCTGGCTACTTCATCAATTTCGATGACTTTTCTGAAGATCCAAGCGAGCATGAAGAAACGCCAGCAACAAAGACTTTCAAAGAAAAAATGACTGAACTTTTTCACCAACTAAAAGAAACATATCTGATTTCACCATGGATTGAATTTTGGATTGTGTTAGGTGTACTTTCCCTCCTGCTTTGGCTCATCATGGTTTTATGTTTGGGTAGAGTTATTGATGGAAAATATAGTACAATGGACAAAGCAAGTCAGAACATCAACTTGGTCCTAAAGCCTCACAGATCCTCTTACATTGAGAAAAGAGAACTGTCATCAGTGAACATCACAGCCAATCCAATACACGGTGGGGTAGCATGGGACAAAACGGATTATGAAATCTATGGCCCGATTGAGCTCTTGGAATATCCACACCAGTTTAAGGTTTCCTTAACCACTTGGATGCTAAGCCTATTTGTTGTCCTTCATGTAATTTCCATTGAAATCAATGGAAACTCCATGACGAGTTACCCTTGTCATTAGCAGCGAAGTGGTTAAGTGACTTTGTGACACCAAGTACTTTCTCTGATGATTGGGACTTTGAAAATATTAATAATATGATGTCAGATTTAGTAATGTCAGCTAAATTCACAGAACATGATTATTTACAGGGTTCATCAAATTATGAAGAATTATATTGTTATAATCATTGTGGTCATCACTATTCGCATAAATCTGCTCAACCTAGAAATGTTTTAACTTATAATCAATGGGAACATTGTCCAACTCTGCCAAAAGGCAGCTCGAAAACATTTTATGAGAAATTCCAATACTTCTCAGGGTTTAACAACAGTGATCCAGAAACATTTTATTTTAAAATCTTAAATAAGACAGGAATGAAAACAATGTTGACAAATACTAAATTGATTTATTCTGAAAAATGTTATGACAAAATGTCTACATTTGGTTTTGAATTTTGGAAAAACAACATTGAAACAAAAACCATCTGAGGTTCAAAAGACTGGCAGGTACATGGTCTAGAAGCATTATTTAGAGCCTGCATGATACCAGAACAGATAATATTCCTGTATGACACAATTCTGCAAACAACCTGTCTTGGTTTAGCCAAGATAAAAGACTTAAATAAACCGTCTATTCCAAAGCCCATACCTGGTAGTAATAGCACTACAGATGTGGAGATTGACGTATCCCATATTTTACACCAAAACAGAACAAATCTTGATTGGAAAAAATGGTTGATCTGGCCCACAGACACTAATAACTGTCAAGATAGATTCCTGAACAAAACACAGGGGTTCAAACAGAACAGGCCAGACCCAAGATACTCCCAGAGACAACATCCAGGGATAGTTACAACATACTGTGTAGGGAAACTATGCCTTGAGTGGCTACAGAAATCCACACTGGCTGAAATTAAGCAACACTTAACTTTACTTAAAGACGGTGCTGACTTGCGAGATTTCATACTGGGACCTCGCAAACAGCGTCAAAAACACTTCATATATGCCGGTATATAAGCTGCTTACAACGAAGCTTGAAAAGTAACACAAATTGAAACAGCTGAAAAAATACGAGAAATTGATCGTATAAATTCGGAAAAATCACTTTCTGTAGTGTACAATGGGTTAACGACTCTATCCTCCAGAATATATTCACTGGACAGCATTGTTTCATCTGCTATTGATATAATAGAGCAGGACTTGCTAATGTTACAACATGGACAGTCCCAATTGCATTCTATTGTACAACTTGGCTGGACGTTTCAAAATCTGAGTTCGGACTACGTGCCATGGCGTCTAATTAACATAACGTCATTATTCTCTATCTTTAACCTTACTGATAAACATATCAGTTTGGCACAAAAAGGAGCAGACTATCCGATTCTGAGCATTGAAAAACTTGAGAGATTA
This sequence comes from Lissotriton helveticus, assembly GCF_964261635.1. Taxonomy (NCBI): domain Eukaryota; kingdom Metazoa; phylum Chordata; class Amphibia; order Caudata; family Salamandridae; genus Lissotriton; species Lissotriton helveticus. The sequence continues at coordinate 183,906,005 of NC_136065.1, forward strand.
CCATTGACAATGTCAGAGAGACCTGTCATTGAATGGATAATACATGGAACAATTACAATTCCGATAACAACTTTCCAGTTTAAGTATTGCCAAAAATATATACCAGCAGGTCTGTATGAAAGGTTGGGTAAAGGATACATCAAGTCAACATGGAATTTACCTTATACACACAAATGTTATAGTGAAGGAAAAAATGAGGTATTCCTTAGTGGTAACAATTGTAAAAAATCACTAAGAGGTACACTTCTGTGTCAAGGTATTAACTTGCATGGAGCCTAGGAAGGGTCATCAAATAACCTTTCATGTCACGAACATGGCACTCCTGCAACACAGATAGAGCCATTTTTCAGACAGCTTTCCAATGGCAGTTATGTTCTAATAAGAGACCACAGCTGTTGTGGCATGGTGCCAGAAAAGCCTATCTCGTGAGCGTTACTTCCATGGTCACTTGCTGTATGCAAGTATTGTATCCAAACAGCAATCCAGACATGGAGGCGGCAATATGGCCTTCTTTGAATATCTCTTCTATTCGAATTGATACTTTAAGCAGAATGAATTCTATTCTTTTACAGACAACTGTGCCTTTAACCTCGTCCAAAGAGACGTATGATCTGCAAGTTGCAAGGACAGCAGCAGAGATGCATTCCCTATTATCAACAAATTGCCCCATCCATTTCGTAGAAATGTTAGGTCAAATCTTAAATATGTCTGATACCAGTGACATCGCACATGTATTTAAGACAATTTTTTGGGGACTATTAGCACCCTTTGAAACAGTTCTGGGCATTTTTCCGAATTTTATGGAAAGTTGACCTGCACCAAGGTTTATACACACGTATTTGATTTATCCAGTTTCTATATTTCACAGTGTTAATAGATATTTAGACAGAAACTTCCAACACATAGGAATTTCAAAAAAGAGTTGATTGTAGATTTTTCAGTTTTCTTTATTCAAGTTCTTGGTTAAAATTCACAGAATTGCTTGTTGCCAACACATTTCGTCACATCCGTGACTTCTTCAGGGCTAAAAGCAATTTATATAAAAAGCATACATATTATAATACAATACAAAATACACACATTTTTTACAAATAACAATAGTTAAAACCATACACGTCACAGTTTTTATGTCATGTATTATTATGAAAAACAGAGTAGGTTCTTATACTCTTTTGTCGCAGAACCGAAAAGTATTTTCTATTTTGTAAAAGTGGAAAAGGGAAGTCAAAGTCACTATTTTTGATAAATATATTACCACGTAAATTCAGGTGGTTTCAAGAGCAAAGCGGGAGGACACATACTAAGAGGACTACCTTCTTGTTAGCGAAGTATGTAATAGGAGCTACACAGATTATATGCGGAACTGTTGTCCCACGATAAAAGTGACTGTCATATTGACAACTATTCTGTAGATACAAAGAACTCATTGCATTAACATACATTTTCAGGGGGTGTATATGGGTCGCATCCTCGACCGTGTCGCACAAGGAATCATCTGCTAAGTAGGCACTTACCAATAGTGAAAATCTGTGCTGGTCATTATAGTTCTGACCCTTGAGCGCTTTTGTGAAATTTAATTTTTCCGAATTTTCTCCATTCCTTTTTCGGCGGCCTACCTCTTCTTTTGGGACTCGTAGCAGGAATTTTATTTTTTACCCTTCTGCTCCGATATGGCAAGCCAAGCCACAGACAAAACTCCAGCTACGATGGGAGAAACGATCTTAGCAACACGCTACCGAGATCGAATCACTAAAGTCCTCGGATTAGCCCGGCTAAGAGATCTGAATACAACTTGGTTTCCTTCATTCAGACCAATCTGGCAAGATTGCATCTTACCTGTGCTTCGATGTCTGCTATGCAGAGAAGAATGCGTGTTGGACGTCTGTCTTACACTACCATCAGCAGTACCAATGGATATCGATACTTTGCTAGGTCCGGTAACGACTCATGCAACGTGTTGTCCCCAGCGGCTACCTATTCTGATGACGGCATTCGTTGAGACTTCACCATTACGAGTAGGTGCGGTGAAGTTCGAGAGGAAAGCAGCACCAAACAGGTACAACCTTCTGTGAGCATTGCTGATCCAAACATCGATGATAGCAATCATTCTCACATATGCACAATTTCAGCATTTTCGAACTTGGTCGAACTTTCACCTGATGTTGTAGAGCAATTTTTCGCAAGCATGTCTGATTTGATGTTCTCTCCTAACAACAAGAATAACTTTTAAAACAACGAGCACACAGCGTTCCCTGAACTCTGAATTCGGCCTTCAGTTTTGATGAACAAAACTACTGAAAATATTTGAAACAATTTTTTCCCCTGAAAGCGAAAATATTTTTTCCATTTCAAAAATATTTACCTTTTTTTCGGGCACATGTTACTCTGCTTAAAGTAGAACTATTCTTAGAGAATAGAGCTTCTATTTTTAGAGATACTAGAGACAATATTTTACCTCAGCCTCTAGCACATGTACAGTATTGTATAAATATGTGATGAAATGATCTCGACCTTCTTTTCTGTATTCAGAGCCATTTCATAAATGTAATTTTCGCAATTCATTCAGCCAATATTTATATATGCATTTCCACTGCTTGAAAAACGTACAGTATAAATACTCATTTTCGTGTATATAACATACACCATTTCAAATGCAATTTATGTATTTTGGGGTGGGTTGGAAAAACACATGCATCGTTATATGTTTAGTATTGCTTAGTGTTTAAGTAATGATGGACATTAATACGTGGAGTGGGTGTTGTGAATCTATCTAGGACCCTAATCAAGATATCCCCGATTCATGCCCTTATATGGTTATAACAAAACATATCCTTATAAAGGCATAAGAATCTTGTCCATATCTAGTCATAGCCCATGCAGTCCAAATACGGCAAGGCTACTCCCATAGATTCCAAGAAAGTACAACGCGTTCTTTAAACAAACCAAGCCTCCAGCAGCCCGGGAAAACCCCCTGCTTTTGTTTTGATTTGCACAAGAACTCCTGGAGTCCAGAAAGAACTGTTAGTTCTTAGTGACGTCTTATGTCCAACCCTTACGTCAAACTCGGCACCTTCCAGGTATAAATATACCAACGTTGCCTTAAGCAAACACACGATGGTTTGGAGCAGAGCGGCTATCTACTTGCCCGAAGCCCAGCTGATGCGAGAGCCGAAGGAAGCCGACCCTCCCATTTTGACGCACTGAGAGAGACGCCGTCTTTTTCTCCAGCCGAGAAAATCCAGCTCCGGGGGTTTCCAGTCACACTTGCGGGTTGCTGGGAGATCGAGTCCTGAGAAAGAGATACAAGACCTCCTTCATTCTAGAACCAAGGTACAGAGCTGATTAAACCCTTAAGAGAATTCTTGATTCAGATTCCTTGGCAAAAACTAACTTAACTTAAACTGCAACTTACTTACTCCTTCCCACGTATTAGGCTTAGGTCAGGTACACCGGGGTAGGCGTATCTTAGAAGCACCAGTTGAGTACGTTAGTCAATGTTTTTATGTATGTATATATTTTTATCCGTTTTAAAGTATCATACGGCTAAGAAACCATATCAATGCTTTTACAGTATTATTTCATAATACTACTTTTACTGTACGCACTTTACTTCATGATAAGTATTGCAATTGTGGCAATTCGTTTCTCTTGCATGAGAAAGAAGACTGCTCAATAAATAACACCTTTTATTGGAAACGTCCATCTCTCTATTTCTCTGCACTCTGGTGAAACTAAGTACGCACGATTGACTGAGTGAAATAGCTGTCTATTGTTTTCACACGACTTTAGAGATGCACTCTTTATTCTGAGGGAGCAAAGTTGTCATGTTTATGCGGTTGTCAGAAACGAATCCCTTTTTGTCTAAATCAGGAGAGTTAACTCTTTCCTGAACATTCAAGAAAGTTTCTAGTGACCGTTGAGCTAGCTGGCAAAACTAATTAAGTCTAATATAGTCTGTAGAGACCTAGATGACCTCAGTCCTATGTCTACACTGCTGTTTATATTATTCCAATGTACAGAGCCTATTGGGAATATTGGAACTACACTACAGGGCTTGTACACACCTCACCACTTACTGCCGATATGTGATGGCTCGGTTAACCACCTGCATGGGCCGTGCATATTTGCACAAGTGGGAAACGTGCATCTTGGGTTTGATCCCGCTTTCTTGATTTGTGATTCTTGGTAGCTAAGAATGTAATCACAATACATTGGAAATTACCTGATACCCCTCTGATAGCCTAGGGACAGTCGCTTCTTGTCTGGGTCCAAGCACAGAGAATTGCATTACACAGAGAAGGCTGTTTGGGGTTACGTAAGATTCCGTTAGCTGCAAACTGGGACACTATACTACATGACTTCCAAAAGAAACACCTCTCAGACTCAGACCGCGCAGATGCTGCAGTGAGAGTAGGCGAATCTGATACAGAGTCCTAACCTAACACTCTGAAAAAGCCTATGGAGATGATGGGTCCATGCCAGCCCCTCATATACATTAGGATATGATGGGCTCATCAGTGTAAAGTGTATACACTGTTGTTTCATCCCAGGGATTGAGGGAGATGGGAAAGGGCTGGGAAGACCCAAATTAGGCTGGTTTGATCCGATGTCGTCCCCCCTCATTTCTTCATTTTCTTCTCCTTGATGTCTTCTTTTGTGGATGATTTTGAGACGAGCTCTCGCATGTGCCAACATCACATCTCATGAACCCTGCAGTAAGAAACCCATTAATGCTCAGTAATGCTCCCCATGCATTGAAACGGCCATGCTTTTGGACTTCTGATTGTTGCACCTCTATGTCTGTTCATTGCTGCATGTAGCACTTTTATGTACAATTAACTTTAACCTAAGAATAATAAAATTAATTTAAACAACAAAATCAAGCAGCAGCCTTCACAAAGCAGGTGGGAATGTTGCATTACTTTTTGATATCAGGGGCAGATGGACACGAGGCATATCTTCAATTTTCTCTTACTGAATTTAAGGGGAATAGTTTCTCGATAAAGTGCCATTTAGCGTCTTATTCTGTTGCTCCTGTACTGTATTCCTTTGATGGGACCAAACTTTAATCTTCATGATTTCTTACCCCACAGACCGCGCCCAGATGCCTTCCTATTTACTTGATTCACTCCAATCATAAAAGGCTCCTTGCAACCTTCACAGGTAGCCCTTACTTATTGGCTTTGAGCTTCTTCCATCCACTAGTACCTACTGGTTCTTACCTATTCCTTTTCTCCTTTTAACCCCCTATTATGCACTACCTTATTCGTGTAACCTGGTCCTGATGAAGACCTGAATTTGTACAGGTCGAAACGCCGTTATCTATTAGGGCATTAGTGGGAGTTATTGTGGTGTACTTAAACAGTCGAATTGTTTTTTGATAAATTACCGGCTGACTGTTTTAGGGACCAACAACTAATTTGTTTTTTGTGCCTTTTCATGCTGTTTTTCCACCTTTGTCACGTGTCACTAGCGCCGTTCACCTGTTTCAAGAGCACGTATGTGCACACCTACAGTTGGGTTAACTATGCATATAATGTAATGTAGTGCTGATATAACTAATTTCATTCTAAATATACCAGTTGTTTTCACTAATTATGGTAGCCTCCCATATTATCCCCTCTTTCACATTTAGTTGTTTTCCTAATGTACTTGTCTAACTCAATGGTTACCGGTTCAGACATTGCTATTTTGTTAAACATATTTACCCAGGTCTCAACTGGGTCAACGGGCATTCTTCTGTTTGTGTTCTTTGCTATTCTGTTGCGTAGCGTATTATCCTCCTGATTCTGGTGATTCGGTGGAGAATTGGCTCATCTAAAATTCAGGGCCTATTCCATGGAGAGGATCCTTTTGGTTGTACGTTAGATATATTGGATACTGGTCAAGCCTGACACATCCACGAGTAACCCTTCCAAAGTAAGACAGCAAAATGAAAAACAATTTTCTTCGACACTGGGATTTGCCTTTAGGCATCAAGGGTGAGATTGTTCATTTTTTCCTGACGGTTAGCACCATTCTGTGCCTCTGAATACCATACTGGTAAAGTGTGAGCTGAAAGAGTATCAGAAGGTGCACCTAAAGGAGGGAGGGCAGTGTAGGGTCATGTCAGATTGCATACAGTGTCAGTAGGTGTAGCCCTTCCATTGGAAAAAGATGCATGACGTTACAACGCACACTTTTACAACGCATACCTTTACAACACATTTTTTACAACGCAACATCCATTACAACGCATTCCATTACAATGCATGCATTACAACTAAATTTTAAAAACTACATTTACAACTCATTCCATTACAACGCATAATACCTTTACAACACATACCATTACAACGCATAACATTACATTGCTTGTTTGGTAAGTATTGGAAAGTGTACGGGTAACAATTACTATTCTAACTCCAGGGGGTGCAACAGTAGGGTAAGTGTTGGATAGGCTAGTGGTAAAAATTACTATTCTAACTCCAGGGGGTGCAACAGTAGGATAAGTGTTGGATAGTGTAGGGGTAAAAATTACTATTCTAACTCCAGGGGGTGCAACAGTAGGGTAAGTGTTGGATGGTAATGTTATGAGTTGTAATGGTATTCGTTGTAATGACTTCGTTGTAATGACATGCGTTGTAGTGGTGTGCGTTGTAGTGTCATGCGTTGTAATGGTTGCGTTGTAATTGCATGCACTGTAATGGATGTTGCGTTGTAAAAGTTTTGTTGTTATGGTAGTGCGTTGTAAAAGTTGCTTTGTAAAGGTTGTTTCCCATTGGAAACACAGCACTCCTCCTTCGTTGTAATAAGGGTCATTAGTATGTGAGGTTGGCGGACAACACACCCAATATCTCTTGGAGGAAGCCTACTTACCACCACTATCTGAATCCCTTAATCTTTTATGAGGTGGTGAAATCATTGGCTGGGAAATCTCCAGATCTGGGCCCACCTCCCTCCCAGGCGCTTTGTGACGCTTTGGTAAACTTTTTTTTCTCGAAAGTAAAAGATATTTACTCTGAGTTTCAGTGATGGATAACCCTGCTAAATCTGGACCCACCTCCTCAAGTAAACACCTTGAATTTAGAAAAGAAATAAAGGAGGATAAAATAGTTGACATTATTAGACTTATAAAAACGGGCTCAGCCCTAGACCCCTGTCCTCCTAAGATCTTTCCCCCAGTAATTGACTTAATAAGTGAAGTCATTACGCAAGTCTGTAACGGGATGTTTAAATCAGGGGTTTTCCCGGATGGGCTAAAGAACACACTATTAAAACCACTTCTTAAAAAGCCCGGTCTAGATAAGAACATGCTGAAAAATTACAGACCCATTGCCAGCTTGCCTTTTTTAGCCAAGGTGGCTGAGAGAGTAATGAATGATCAACTGTCAGAGTATATTGAACAAAATACATTACTCGACGACTCTCAGTTCGGGTTTCGAAAAATGCATTGGACCGAGACCACGCTTATTAATGCCGCTGATGACATCAGAACTATCAGAGACCAGGGGGGTACGGCGGTACTGGTCCTGTTGGATTTGTCTGTGGCTTTCGACACGGTCAATCACTCCATCTTGATTGACCGTGTCGGAGAGTTGGGCATCCATTCCAGGGCCAGGGCCTTGCTTGCCTCCTTTCTGTTGAGTAGAACTCAGGCCGTAACACTGGGACCTTTTAAATCGGCCGATTTGGCTTTACCCTGTGGGGTTCCTCAAGGCTCATCCCTAAGTCCGACACTTTTCAACATCTATGTGTCGGACTTAGCTAGGGTTATTAAAATCTACCGGATGAGCCTTACTACATATGCCGATGACACCCAGTTGGTGCTAGCTATCAATAATGATGGAGAAAAGGTGGCAGCTCAGTTTCAAGAAGGCATGTTGGCAATCAAGGAGTGGATGGCCAGTAATTGCTTAAGGCTCAATTCAGAGAAGACCGAGGTGATTATTTTCGGAAAATTGTCACCTATGTGGTCATCAGTCTGGTGGCCCACATCACTCGGAGTTTTACCAACCCCCGTTCAGAAGGTCAGGAATTTTGTTAATCATGCCAATCAGACAGCGTCCTCAGCATTCCATAAGCTCAGACTTTTAAGAAAAATTATACCATTTCTTCCAGAAAGTGCTGGGAAAACGGTGGTGAGTTCACTGGTACTTTCATACCTTGATTACTGTAACGGCTTATTCGCAAATGCTCAATCTCGGGTGGTTGCCAAATTACAACTGGTCTAGAATGCAGCGGCAAGACTGCTATCTGGCACCCCTAAATTTAAACCGATTAAGCAAGTAATCAGGAATTATCATTGGTTGACGGTTAAAAATCGGATCAGATTTAAAACTTTATGCCTTACCTTCAAAGTTTTTCATCGTCTTGGGCCGGAGTTTCTCAAACAGAAGCTCATTCTCTATCGCCCTACCAGACAATTAAGATCCATAAACTTACACCAATTAGTGGTGCCACGGACTAGGACTGCTACCTGGGGAGACAGATGTTTTACGAACACTGCAGCCAGACTTTAGAATACCCTTCCGCTGGCGATTAGATCTACTCCTTCACTGTTTCAATTCAGAATACTGTTGAAGACTTGGTTGTTTGACCAGTAATCTTCCTCTCTACTTCACTACTTTTTGGATTTCGACACTGTTCCTACTGAGACAATAAGTTGAGCTATAGCGCCAAGACGCCTACAGGTATACGTCACGCTTTACAAATCTTAAAAATAAATAAATAAATCTGTGTCATTTCAAAGAGAAGTATATTCAGGGGACTTTAAAAAGTTGCCCTTGAATAATCAGATCACAACGTCTGCAGAAGCAGAAGTGAGCCTACTTCACAACACAGGCTGAGGTTTGATTTCAGGAATGGTGGATATATCCAAAAGGGATATAAAATCAATCTGCTTTGAAGATCCATATAGAACCGTTAAGTCCTTAACATCAATGCTTAAACCATGAATATGCAAGGAGTACCATTTAAGAATCTAGTTAAGTCATTGAGTGCCCCTTTCATTCGAAGCAGATGGTATGGTCTAGCATTTGTTTTTGGGTAGACCGAGGCTGAATGCTGATCAAGCGTCCCTTTAGCATCTCCTATAGGATAACATTTTTGGCTGAAGACCTGTTTCCCTACGCAGACGCTTGTAGAAAGAAACTGTCCCATGGGAAATTATATATGGTAGAAATGCTTATGCATCCTAACTATAGTTAGGGCCTGATTACATGGAGGGATAATCAGAATGTATTAATCCTGTATAAGATCTGAAGCCTCGGAGTGAGGATTTATTCCGGGAAATAAATTGCACTTATTGAAATGTTTTGAGGAATAACATGTGGATCCTGGAGCATTTGGATACCAAACGCTGCATGTTCCAGGAAATACTGAGCCTTTTCCAACTATCATATATTCCTGTAGGTTTGACCTTCCAAAATTTAACACTGCACTTTATTGCACGTCGTAATTAAAGGTGCAATAAACATCTCACTACTTACAATTGCGATCCCTTACAAAATGGAACTTTGCGAATTTTACAAGCTGCCGCTGGTTTTTGTCAGACACTACTGGATAGAGGGCTCAGGCACTTGCCGGTCAGTGAGGCGAGTAACATCCAAACACCAGATGTCCTGGACATATCACTTATGTTTCAAGTTTGAGGAATGAGCATAAAGAATATATCAGGCACTGGAACAATCCAGAAAACAGAATGAATACAAAAAAGTTACTCCCTTTGAAGGTAAAGTTTGCCTTCAGTACAGCACTTACACACTGAGGAGCAATTTCACTGGAAGGAAGAAGCAAGTCACCCACTAACAACAGGGGTAAGGTTTCTTATCATTTGTAGATTGTATATAGATTACGATTGCTGATAAAGTATGCACAATGGGGTCATGTTTTATGGCTTATCTGCCACTCCTATTATATAGCAATCACCACGAATGTAATTATACTTGATCCTACCCTCTGTTTGTGGATGAAAGTGGGCACTGCCACTTCATGGTAAATATTATTCTGAAAAAGTGACCATGCCACTAAAAGTATGACCCCTGAACTGGCCCTTTGTTGATGACAATGTCCAACTAAGATGCAGGCATCAGCTCACTTGCATGAACATGACCTTCCCAGCCAGTTGACAGAACATTCTTTTTTTATGCTTGTTTATTGCTTTAAGTTTTTAAAAGTCATCACAATATTAGCACACACATAACACAAACATATAAAATCGGGCTGGTAAGTTGTTAGTTGCCTTAAAAGTTACAATTTTCAGCAGTTTTCATAGAATACCCATTGATATTCTACACTGTGTCAGACCCCAGGTGATCTCAAAGCGTAAAGTACTAAATAAATACATTTGCTAGCATTGATTAGTATAAAATGCTGGTTGCTAAAATCACGCCTGAGGAAATAACGTACTATGAATACATAAATACACCTCATTCGATTAAGAAAATGATCTGGGTTCTTAGTTGATAGAGTGCCACAGTGCCTCTAAACATCCCTCTTTTATGCTGTTCCCAGGGAGACCTGGCAATATTGAAGTAGTTGCCGCGCAATGTCACAACTTTCGGAAGTTTACAATTGATCTGGGGATCCGAAGGGTCAAGGCTATTTATTATGGCCTTTCGACAGGTTCGAATCCCCCGTTCATAAAAAGTGGATTTCAGTTGTGAAAAAACACGCAATTTCTTTAGGGCTGGTCATATGCAAACCTTGTGCCTCATTTATGAAAAGTGACGCATCGCTGCGTGAAAAAAGTGATGCGTCACTGTTCATTGCGCCCTCCTTGCGACACCAATGATGCGTCATATTTACAGTATGACGCATCATTGCACAAGGAGTTACAGATACGTGAGTATTTCTGACTTATCGGTATGGCGCAAAAGTGACGCATTGCTGGAGTGTGTCACAAAAGTGACGCAATTCTAGTAATGCGTGGGCCTGCATCAGTCTTACGCCTGCCTCACAGCAGGCGTAAGATATTGACACATTTGCATCCCAGAAGTGGCGCAGTGAAATCTCATAGATTTCACTGCGGCACTTCTACGACTCTTTCTTGCGTCAATACGCCCCCCTTGCATACATTATACCTGAAGCAGGTATAATGTGGCGCAGGGGTTTACAAAGTGACACATTTACCTAGATGCGTTACTTTGTAAATATGGCGGAACAAGGTGCAGTTTTTACTCCACTGCGTCTGGCGGCATGAAAGTGACACACAGCCTCATAAATGAGGCCCCAAGTGTATGATGCCTTCCTTCTGAGCACAACACAATCTGCATGAAATGGGGCCTTTGTGTTGCCAAAGATGGCAAACCACCAACCAAATGGCCAACAGCTTTCTCTTTAAATAGGCTTGATATTTTATGCCGAGGTATGCTGCTGGCCTTAAAGCATCATGGGATTGCAAAACATCCACGAATGTGACCGAACTTTTAGTTTGTGTTTGTTTTCGATAAAATATTGCAGTTCAGACACGTCTAAAAGCAGAATGTGGTAGCTTTAAGTGCCATAAATCGGTTGTGCTCATTGCTGGCAATGAAGACCTCAAGTATTTGCTGTATTTCGCTTTTCAAAGACTTCCATAGGGCGCTGACCTTTGAGCTCCTGAAATGTGACCATATTTAGTGCCATGTTTTAATGGTGAAATATCTTCTCCTGATGATTTGCTGCATAAGTCCAAATTCCAGGTGAACTTGTGTGGGAGAGGCACACAGTGGAAGCCCAAAGGCTCGCTTATAAGTATTTGTTTGCTTGCAGTTTATTCAGAGTTGGGGCCTCTTTTCCATGGATAGATGATGCATAAGCCACTGCCGAAGAAATTTTTCAGCAATAACATCCAGACATGGCTTGAAAGAGGGGCCGTCCAACTTCTTAGCAAGTATTCAAAAGGCATAGGTCAGGCCTTGCTTTACTTCAACATATACTCTTTATAGGTCTGGTAGTTCAGTTTCTTGTCAATGTAGAGACCCAGGTATGTGTAGTTACTGACCTCTTCAAAATATTCATCTCCCAGCTTAATCATAAGGGGGCGGGGCAGGTCTTTTTCAGATAGACATTGTTTTTGTCTTGGTCGAATTAATTTCCAATTTATTGGTCTCAGAATATTCTGCTAGTTCTGCAATTGATCTTTGCAATCCCACCCTCATGTGGCTTAATAGGACTATGTTATCAGCATAGGAGAGGTGGGTCAAGATTAATGGTCCTAGTTTAGAAGGGTGCAAATTTACCTGATCAAGTCTGAGAGATAGGTCAGGCATAAAGGTGGGGGGCAAGAACACACCCTTGTTTAAGACCAATGGCAGTTGGTATTCTCCTGGACAGCCTTGTCCCATCTGCCAGCTTGATTTGGATCCAGGTGTGTGTATAGAGTTGATCAATGACTCACAGGTTTCTGTCGCAGAGGCCCTACACCGTAGTTTTCCCCACAAGAGAGCTCTCTCTACCCGATCAAATGCGGCTTTAAAATCTATGAAACACAGATGCAGTATTTTTCTTTAGGTGCTTACATTTGTCCGCAATTGTTGTTACAGCAAATATATTGATGGTGATTCCATTGTTTTTCGGAAACCTGTCTGGTTGAGAGTGACTACATTATTGGAATTAACCACTCAGCTACATCTTCCAGGATTTGTGAAGTATAGTTTTTGGCTTCTGAGTCAATGAGCTCAATTAACCTATAGTTCACTGGGTTGGATAGGTCCCCTCCCTTAAAGATCGGCGTTTATTAACCCTCTTCAGCTGCTGGGTATTGGACCATTTGACTCCACCTCATTGTATAGTGCAGCTAGTGGCTTGACCCAATATTCGGGATCTAGCTTATAAATGGCCTGCAGGATGCCATTCGGTCCTGGCGCCACATCACTTAGTCCTGCCACTTACTTTTGCCACTGTTGCCATTGTACAACATTGGCTCCTTGGTGATGTTGTAAATGTGGCTAGGGCTTTTGTATCATCATTACTTTGCTCTTGCACTCATAAACATGTTTGTACAGCGAAGGTCTTTGCCAGATGGGCTACCCAGTCTTTTTCCATCATACTCGGGCTGTTGAGGTTCCAAGGTTTTTGGAACCAGACTCCATTTTGTTTTACGTTGTTTTTTGCGACGCCATTTTGTGTTGCCCTCACGTAGGCCATAGGGATAAATGAACAAATGAAGTTGCATGGGCCTCGTTGTCCATGTAAAGTTTAACGTGGGCCTTTTCGACTTACGAGTAAACTGTAAGATACTGACCCCTTCACCTGAAACTGACCCTTCTACGAAACTGGGTTTCTTTAGCTGAGTTTGTCTGTAATTGCAAAGAATGTTCAGTACATCGTTAGTCTTTAGTTTCTTGCACAGATCTTATCCTGCACTACATCTGAATTGTTCTTTTCTTTATGTCTTTTCATTACATGGGTAGTGCTTTCAATTATGGGTTTGTCCGGCTTTTGGTAATCGAATTTGGGACAGTCCTAATAATTAACTTGTGGGGTTGGTACAATGTAAAGTGAGCTTTTTGGAATGTGATAATGTATAGAAATGTGTTTCTATTGGTCAGAATTTGCCGCAATGGGTGTGCATTTGTAATGAATTGAAAACAGCATAAAAAGTAGTGTCTTGCTCTACGAAAGTTGAGCAGTCTCCTGAGTTGTACACCGTGTTGTATTGCTTGGTTTACTGTTACTAGCTGCAGCTAATATATTTGATCTCTGACGCCACCTAGAAGTATTCCGTGTCTCTGTTTGCCAGGACAGGTGGACTCGAAGACTTCGGGCGTGTCCCTGACGCCGCCGGTTCTGAGTGACCCGGTTCTTCACTGTTTATTACTCTTCCTTCTCTGCTAATTCTTTTAATGTATGCCCAGAACACTCTTGTGTTGGTGTGTTTGAAGTTGATAAAGGAGCTTCAAACACTCTTGTGTTGGTGTGTTTGAAGTTGAAAAGGAGCTTTGTCCAGAACTCATCAGACGTTGCTTTCTGTTCTGCCCACAGTTGTTTTTTATATTGCTTTTTCAGGTTTTTTATGTTCTCTCCATGTGCTGTGGCAGTGGATTTCCTGGCCTTCTTGATTGCTCGCCTCAATTCTTTTAGTAGGTTAAATGTTTTCTCCATCAAACTTTGTGGTTGCCAGGCTATATGCCTCTTGATGGGTGGGCCTACGGTACATCAGTACATTAACAGTTTTATTGAAAACAATGCCCATGTTTTTGCTTGGGTGGCATAGAGTGTCGTACTGAACTGCAGTGTAGCTTCCACTTTGGTGGTCAATTATTGGAGCGCCGGATATGACCATTTTAGGCGCTTCCGGTTAGTAATTTCTCGACACCCGATTACCCATGATGCTGGAAGATGTTTCGCAAAATTTAATCTCAGCGTCAGATGTTAGTACAAGTGATCGCTTTGAGTGGAACTTTTGATTGTGTTTTTCTTTAACTGCCGAAGTATTTGCAAGGATAAAATAGTATAGTCGATTATTGATTGTAAGATTGCTTCATAGTAGAGTTCTACAGTTAAGAATAGGTGTGCAACAGCAGTGACCAATTCTTGCCCAATATGACCAGATCACTTTTGAGGATGGTTGGACTGTATTGTTTCTGTTATCTCGTGAGTTAGTTTCTTAAATAATGCATTTGTTTATGTACTAGGATGTGTGGAGATATTAAATAGTATTACCGGGGTTACCAGATGACCGTTACTGAAGCGCAGTTTAATTACTTGTAAATATGGAGTTGAGGTAGATAGTTGTAATACTTTGTGCTGTTGATTTGTAGACTGCAAGTCCCCCACTGGGCCTCCCAGATTGATGTTGTTTGTTTGTATCAAAATGATGGAGGGCACAGCTAACCAATTGCACTGGATTGGTCGGCCAGGATTATGATTTCGTATTTCCCAAATTTACTAATGCGCCATCAGTACATTTGTGCTTTGCTCCAGTGAAATTTGAGGAGAGAATGCTTAGAAGAGTCTCTACTAAATTATTTGCTTCTTGGTTTGATAGTCATTCCTTTCTCGGGGCATTTATGGCCGATGCTAGCTAGTGTCATTGCTCTTGAGACTCATCTGTTGTTTGTCTTCATATAGGTGTCTGTTCTGGTTGAGCCACATGCATTTTGTAAGCTGCAATACACAGGAAGGGGTCCAAAGCCGAAGCTTGGCCTCTTGGTCAAAGTGAGCAAAGGTGATGGATAAAGTTGTTTAACGGGTTTTGAAAAATGTTGCCCCAGGATTCAAACATTGGTTTGCTCTGTTGACTAGGAAGCATATCTCTTCTGATCTCCATGTTGTGAGAGTTTGCACTGGATGGTTGCGATATTCTTTGGGCAGAAATCAATCAAACTGTTGCAGCCGGATTATTATCTAGATTTTCTTTACCGTACCAATCTAGAGAATCCTTGGTTGACTGGACCGTTTTTAGTCTGCTAAGAAGTGTAAAGGGAAGAACATCAAATACATAATAATTTTTCATAAGCTCAAATCAGTTCAATTCAAAGGACCACTGACTACAGAATCAGTTTAAAGATGTATTACAAAGCCAAAAATAGCTAGACATACAGACACCTCAGCAAGAGGTTGAGAAAATAAACAGACACTAATACAAACATAATCTTAGAAGTATCATACTACTCAAGATTAATATTAATGTTATCTCTAAAAGCATCAGGCAAATGATGATAATTCTTGCTTGAAGTCTCGGCTGCATTCACTTACAGAAAGAATAGAATATTAGTCTGTCCCTACACTATTTTAAGGTGACATCCCTACTTAGCATTCCCACCCAGGCAAGAGAAAAAGGTGTCAGAAGTGAAGACTTCCTAAGAAGTACACTGACTTTCCATGGGTAAGTAGCCTAAGCTACAGAGCTCCTTCTAAGATGCTCCTTCTTGCTTCCCTTCTAGCCTTCTCCTCTAGCCTTCTCTACTCCTTTTGCTCTTCTGCCCTTCTTCTGTTCTCCTTCTGCTCTCCTTCTGCTCTCCACTCTCGGGGTACTGTCCCTAATACAAAATCCGCAGAACATGAAACACGCCCCAAACACACCCCTTTGGCAGATCTTCTCTCCTGGGTTTTTCAAACGAAACTTCAACTTCGTCCAAAACTGTTAGTGTGTCCTTGGGTCTCAGGCACCTTCTTCGCCAAAAGTATCATCTTGACATTCAGATTCACTCCCACAGTACTCGCTTCTACCATCCTAACTCCTAGAACAAAAGGCTTTTCTGCCTAACGAAACGTGTCCTTGCACCTGCAACCGAAAGCCTGTGAACAGATCGACCTTGCACGTACACAAATCTACAATCCAAATTCACTTAAGAAAAGGAGCCTTCCCAAGGAAAATACATTTTGGCCTACAACATTAGCCAACCTAAGAAAAGACAATTAGGCCTCAGGCGGTGTTTTCATACAATCAGGCCTCTACATTTAAACACATTTCTAAACCGCATCATAAGCATTACATTCAAAATCATTTTGAAAGCATTACATTTCACTCATGAATAAGAAAACCTACATATGTAACTTTAACATGGTGCACGTTTAATCCTAATGCAACATTTTATACGTGAAGCAATTATTTCTACATTACTTAAGGCATATTCTCAGTTAAACACTACTTTAACCTTCAAACAAAATAAATATAATCCTAAACATTCTAACATAATTTGATTAATTACTAAATTTCTAATGATAAGACTTTAATGCAGTCCTCTAAATATGCGGGTGCTAACTACCCATGATTATAACGCACCACTACAATTTTCAGAAACACATGGCACTCTATCAGTTCCCTCTTTGATGACCTCTATCATCATCAAATTACACCATGTTTGGGGAAAGAACCGACTTAAACAGAACTTGTTGCTATTCTCCCGCGCCTAAACATCTCCATGTTTCTAAGATTTCGATATTGACTGTCCTGCAGCCTTTCCATTCTTCTCTCTTGCTCTCTCAATGACCTCTCAATCCTGCTGGACCTATACCACTTGCAAGCTCTCATCAAACCGCACAATCCAATCACACTAGCCACAACTATACTAAGAGGTGTCAACACATAGCCAAGGAACCCTTTTCCCAAGCTCACAAACCAACCTCCCACCTTACTAAATCCTTTACCAACTTTCTCCCAAACACCTTCCTCAGTCAGACCCTCAATCTCATGATGAATGGTAGTGGTGTTACTTATATATTTCTCCAAATCTTTGCTGTTATCTGGTATATAAGTACAGCATTCCTGAACCTTCAAAAGTTTACAGACTCCTCCCCCTTTTGCCAAAAGGACATCTAAAGCAAGGCAATTTTGTAAAACCTTAGTCCTTATAGACAACATCTCACCTTCAACCAACACCAATGACTTAGCTGTATTCATCGATAATTCATCAACAGTCGCCAACCTTCTGATCTTCACATAATTCAAAATCACTCCCAAACTTAGTATCATTGCTCCAAAAATATCTTAAACAATTGCTTCTGCACTTTCACTCCGCCTCACCCTTACATGCTGTCCTTCTTCCAAAAGCTCCAGATATTCTGCATGATAAATCTTAGCAAAAATGACCGCCAAATAACACGTGCTATACCATTTCGCAGGCAATCTCACATAGGTATTCCTTCCACAAACATAATACACAGTTGGTATCACTTGCACCATACCTTGCAAAAATTCCTAAGCTGAATCCTCTATAGTGAAAACATGATCACATGTGGTCTGCCCGACGTTAACATTCTCATAATATGTCTGTGGACGCCTTATGCATAACTTCCCTTTCTGCTTCTCATCCAGTGTATCGGACCATAACTCCCTTTTGATTTGTGTAATTTCTCTTCATCTGTCCAATCTACCCTACCTTCACCTGAATCTTGTAACTGTTTCTGTTTTCTGTACCTGTCTTCTACTTGATCTATGAACCGCTTTTCTACCTCTTACAATGAGCATGTCAGACTATTTCGATGTGCATAAGCTACATCTAACTCTGATGAAGGTATGAAACATTTTCTAAGTCTATCTTCTGTCTTGTAATAATCATACTTGTTCAAATGCTTATAAGCTGGTACCTCAGGAAGCACTGCATCATAATTAGAACAGAAATACTCAAAATGACTTTGCCCATAAAAGATGCTAAGCAATATACTACAAGTAATACCCTACGTCAGTGGAAGGTGGTGATATCTAATACCCTAATCCACTGAGGCAGGCAACTACATACACATGTAACAGTCCTTCGCATCTATTGAATCAATGTACTCATACATCAACTTGGCATAAGCATTCAGCTTAAAGTCACTTCTGTAAAGGTCTATGTGAAATCTACGACTCTCTTCTAGTAGCAAAGCTCTTTTGTCTCCTATTTTGACCTCTTTCTTGCTAGGAGTGGTAGGCATAGGTGTTCCCTGTACCTCCACTACCTGCTCGTGTGGGGCTAAATATGAAACTGCAACTACCAGAATAATGAAAACTATCATTCCACCTACAAGAGGACCTACTATACACCTAGACCTACGATTTGGATTTCCAGCCTACATGGTCTCAGAAAGGTCTTCGATTTTCTTGTTCAGCAACAATGCTCAAAAGTCTTATTCTCCTCCTTTAGTTGCTTGTGAACCAACCCGAACAACACCTCTGAGAGCTGGAAGTCCCCTGATTTGATTTCAGTTCCTCATTTACATCGGCAAATGGCTTCCTTAACCCTTCTCCAAAATCTACAGAAAGCCCCTAAATTTCTTCCTTTTTCCACTTGAACCTAGGTTATCTGCTTCAACTTATTTACAACGAAGTCTCTTTAATTCAAAATAAGATTTGCTTCAACCGCTTCTAGAACGTGTTGTAAAAGTTCAAGATGAAGAACAATAGTTTCATGTGACGGAACTACAACTCCAAACGTAGGAAATATCCGTCTGTTCAGAATCAGATCACCCATTTTTCTGCGAATTGGAGGATTTGGAACTGTGATGGTCAGTACTCTTTCGATTTCAAGTCCTGGTACCAACAACACCACGTCCAATTTCACGTTTGGGCAGTTACTGACAACTGTCACTGCCCTCAGGCTTCCGGACCTCAGCACTCCTACCATCACTCACAACGTTTGACCACTCTGGAGTTGTGTATCTCTGACAAGGCACTCTTGTTCATCTCGATCTCCTCAGACCTCCACGAGCTTGCCCTTCTTCGTCTTTGTCTGACTCAGAGTCTTCAGACATTGGAGCAAGATACCTCTGGGAGACCAGCCGCAGATTCAACCGCCTCTGTCTCTCTGGCCACGGTTCCTCTGCTCTGCTAGTTCTCTTGCTCTCACTTTGCTCACTCTGTTCACAACTTACTTCTGCTGGGTCTACTTTTGGATCACCTTCACAGCAACTTCCCCTTTCTAATGCAGTCTCAGTTTTGCTCTTGGTGTGACCCTCCTCAGCTTGTTCTGCTGAGACACCCGCTTTGTCAGACACCCTTACAGCTTGGCTTGTCCCCCCCTGTGGCTCTGCTACCACAGCTGGATTTTCATTCGGAGAGGAGCTGTTTCTTCCAAGGGTGCTGAAACTCGGAGGGTGTGAGAAGCAAGCACCCAATTTGGCAATCCTCCACACTCCACTGCGGTGTTCATTACTAGTATAACTTGGTAAGGGCCCCTCCAGCGAACATCCAAGCAGCTCTTTCTCACATGCTTTCAAACCAGCACCCAGTCCCCCAGACTCAGGTCGTGACAGAGGGATCACTAACATAATATCAAATACAAAAATATAGAATTACCAAAATATCGATGAAAAAATATAGAAGGCAAAAATATCGAATTCCTATCTACAAACAGGTAAGTACAAAAATATCGAATTGAAAATATCATTGTAAAAAATATAGTTAGTCAAAATATCGAATTTTTTAAAATGTCTTAAAAGTAATTTAAAATTAATGAAATAATAAATATAATTAACTAAAACACTTAAAAATACTTAAATAATCTTAAAATTATTAAATAATTAATTTAAGTTATTAAAAAACACATACAAATTTATTTTTAAATACATATGTATATATATATATATATATATTTATATATATATATATATATATTCATGTAATATTAATAAAAAATATACAGTATTTTTACCGTAGAATAGCGGGGGGGTAACATTTACTATTACCACTGCAGTGAGTGCAACAGTAGGGAAAACGTTGTATAGCGAAGGGGGAAAAATTACTATTCCCACTACAGTGAGTGCAACAGTAGGGAAAGCGTTAGATAGCGGGAGAGTAAAAATTACTATTCCCACTCCAGAGAGTGCAACAGTAGGGAAAGTGTTGGATAGCGGGAGGGTAAAAATTACTATTCCCACTCCAGAGAGTGCAACAGTAGGGAAAGCGCTGGATAGCATAGGGGTAAAAATTACTATTCCCACTAAAGAGAGTGCAACAGTAGGGAAAGCGTTGGATGGCGTAAGGGTAAAAATTAATATTCCCACTCCAGAGAGTGCAACAGTAGGGAAAGCATTGGATAGCGTAGGGGTAAAAATGACTATTCTCACTCCAGAGAGTGCAACAGTAGGGAAAGCGTTGGATAGCCTAGGGGTAGAAATGACTATTCCCACTCTAGTGAGTTTAACAGTAGGGAAAGTAATGATTTAATATATTAATCAAAATAAATTAAATATCAGTACCAATAAAAAATTTATTAAAATTAATTACCAATCTAATATTATGTATTAGTTATCCAATTAGAAATACAAATACATATTAGTTATTAAAATTAATTACCTATTCATAATGAATTAACAACTAATTAATTTTCAATAACAAAAACTAATTAATAATACAAACTAATACCAATTAATAATTAATTAACAGTGAATTAATTATCAATACACAGAAAGTATTTTTAATATGTAATTAATTACAATTAAATTACTTCCCACCCTATTCCCCTATAAACCCACAATCCGCTACAGAAAATAAATTAATACAATTATCGTGATTATCAATTAATGAATTAATACAAATTAATTACTAATTAATAAAAATGAATTACCAATTAACAATTAATTAACAAAAAATGAAAAAATCAATACCAATAAATAAATAAAAATGACTTACTTAATTACAATTAAATTACTTCCCAACCTATTCCCCAATAAACCCACAACCCGCTACGGAAAATAAATTATTAAAATTAACATAATTATCAATTAATCAATTAATAAAAAGTAATTAGCAATTAAAAATTAATAAACAATTAGTTCAAAATTAATACCAATAATTAGATAAAAATATTTATTTAATTGCAATTAAATTACTTCCCACCCTATTCCCCTAAAAACCCACAACCCACTACAGAACTAAAACACAAAATTATATTAAAAATAATTAGTAATTTCTAAAAATTTATATTTAATTTAATATAATTAAATTACTTCCCACCCTATTCCCCTATAAACCTACAACCCGCTTTAGAATTAAATTACGCAAAAATTAAATACCATAAAATGTATTACTTAAAATAAATTTCAAAAATAATATGCACTTTTCACACATATACTAACATACAAAACACTTTAAAAAATGCAATATATTGTAATACCTATATTATATACTTCGATATTTTGACTTTCTATATTTTGAAAATCGATATTATATTACTTACCTTCAATTCGATATTTTTCACCACTGTATTCTGTCCATTCGATATTTTGTCCATTCTATATTTTGACTTCGATATTATGGCTATTCTGTATTATGGATTCGATATTATGTCTAGTTAACGTGCCAGAGATCACTTGAAACTGGAACCACAACAGTCTGCACCTGATGAGGCACAGAACGGATCACATCAGCCAGTCCCTTGCAATAATCAAGGATCAGATCATCTGTGATGTTTATCAAGGCTGTGGATGGCACTGCTGGTAGTCTCATAGCCCTCCCCATCAACACTTCATGAGGGGAAAGACCTGTTCTCCTGTCTGGAGTACTACGGATACTCATCAGCACCAAAGGCAATGCGTCAGGCCACTTCAGAGACATGGATGAACACACTTTCGCCATTCGAGCCTTTAAAGTCCCATTAACCTGCTCCACTATCCCAGAAGCCTCTGGACGGTAACTACAATGCTGTGCAAATCTTCTTCATGATTTC
The DNA here is from genome assembly GCF_964261635.1 of Lissotriton helveticus. Classification (NCBI taxonomy): domain Eukaryota; kingdom Metazoa; phylum Chordata; class Amphibia; order Caudata; family Salamandridae; genus Lissotriton; species Lissotriton helveticus. The sequence goes on from NC_136065.1 coordinate 183,928,060, forward strand.
ACTGTGGAAATGTGTTCCTCTGTCGGATTCCAAAGAGGTCGGAATTCCAAATCTCAGTATGAGTTCCTGTTGTATAGCTCCTATATATCCTTATATCGTGTTAAGTTAGCATAGGTACATTTGAGATTTAAACGCCATTTTTCCTTTCTTGCAACTTCTGCACACGACCCTTAATTGTTGACTTAGCTTTCAACCTAGTGGTTTGCCGTGGTGTATGTGAGAATAATATGTTATTGCTCTGATATCAGTTTTGTTTAATAAACCATGTCTGCACGGAGAGTGCTGAAGTTTCAGGAGCAACACGATATGGTATTGTTATGAGGTCTGATCTCCACGCCTTCATAGTCATAACACAAGTGCAGCCTTTGCCAACTTGGGCTTGAGGCGGGATTGATATTGCTTTGCACGAGAATTGTTAACACACTTGATGCGGTGCACATGCAGAGAGAGCTGGTGTATGCTGATGTGATTCCTTCATGCTAGGACACTAAGGTATGGGCCCGCCCTAAAACAACCCAAAGAGACCTTCTTAGCTAATAATATAATATATGTGTTAGGGAGGGTGAGATATAAGTGTTGTTAACTCTTATTCATTACAGCATGTTAACATGCTGTCACCATTCGCTTTTTATGTCTTAGTAACTATGCTGATAATTTTGCTACTGATAATAAGTATACTTGTATTATCTAAGATACTGCGCCTGAGAAGACGGCATTAGTAAATAAACATTTCAAATGCACATGTGTCTTCTTTACTCCATGTTCTGGTTTGTAATGATAATATAACGAAAGAGTATTCATGAGTCCCACGTACCCTGAGGTACTGTAAGTTCATGTTCTGGTTTGTCTAAACATTGGAAGTTTGATATGTCCAATGAGACACTGTAGCTAGCTCGGTAAGGGGTGAGTTGGTTGCTAAGGTAAGTTTTGGGACACCCTAATTTGCCGAGGTTCCACTCCTCTGTGCACAGTTCTGTGTGAGTACAGAAACCCTGCAACATGGCGCCCAACGTTTCGGTGGTCTTATATCATGACACTCGAGTAGTTTATCGTTCATGCCTTAACCCCTTCACATCCGTTTCCGGAAAACGGGGTGTCGGTGAAACCTACCTATTTTTTGAAATAGGTCTTTATTCAAGCTTGATTCTTTCTTAAACGGTTTCTTTGAATTACTACCCAGTTGTGCTACAAAGTATTCTTTGTGTTTTCTTGTTTCCAGTGTTGTCATGGCGGCGGTGGCTATTGCGCAGCATAGTCGCGTAGCGGTTCGCAACCATCTTCAGACGTACCAGGTCCCAGTAGATGGGATGGCTGTGATTTTCGTGGTATGTGCAGATCCGGCGTTTCCTTACGAGTTGTTTTACTCTTGGGTTACGTTTCCGGCTGTGGACGCTAATTCTGGTTTGTTCCACTCCTACACCGCCTCGGATGTCCCGGCTGAGTATACGCCGTACAGGGCATTGGAAATACCTATTGATCATTGGCAGCATCGAGTTTGGTTTGATGGCGCCCTCCCCCACTCTTTGTCCGCAGCGAGGTTAGGTCCGCTCTCAATTCCAGGTACGAATTGGCCTGCGTTGGGTGGATTTACCCCGCACCCGAATCACGGGGCTTGTACCCTAGCAGAAATTCGCAGGCTACATGTTGTTTCCATTTCCGTGATTCGTGCTTTAGTGCAATACATCGGTCGACATCTTCCTGGTGGTCCCCAGGGGGGTGCGGCCGCTCCCGTGGATCGAGGCGGAATGCGTCTCAATCCAGTGATGGTTAATTCGGTTTTTGGTGCACGTCCAGTTGACAACGATGACTTCCCATTCTGGCTAGCAGAGAAGTTTGATCAACTGGAGGCGGTTTTTCCGAATTCTACTCCTGCTGATAAACATAGAATGTTAACGATTACTCTACCGAAAGATATAACTCCTGAACTTGTTGACTGTGAAAGCTGGGGAAAAACATTTGCGGCAGTTTATACAAGGTGCTTCGGCACCCCGTCTATGACTGCCCTGCCTGAAATCATTAGACGTGTTCAGAATGATCACGGTCCAGAGGCAGCGGTTGAATTGGGTATGCGCCTGTGTGGTTCTTTTGAGATTGTAAGTGATCTCATTCTCTCCAATGTTAAAGGAGATGCAGTTAACTTTCAGGTGTCGAATGCTTTGGCTGCTCTGCCCGATGCCGACAAACCCCGCCAGTTAGCAAAGATTGTGGTGGCCGCTTATAAGACAATTGGCCGCACAAGTAGAGGTCTGAAATATTTTCCAGTAAAGGAGAAAAAACAACCTCAGGGACAATCTGCAGTGACAGATGTCCAGCCCAAGTCCAAAAAACAAAATTGGCCTAAGAAACAGACACAGGGGAAGAAGAATACACAGACTCAGGATTCTTTTCCTGCAGTACAAGCACCTGCGCCGACAGAAAAAGTTTATGATTTGCGCGATCGCGCGATGATTAAATCACCTGATCGATTTCAGGGTTCTGATCAACGCTCTCCTCGTTCCTTTCAGGAAACATCGGCCCCGAAGACCGGTGGAGGAGGAGGGGGTGGACGTGGACGTGGTGGCCAACAAGGACGTGGTCAGTCCCGCCAGACGGACGGCGCAGTGAAGCAGGAAGATTCTACGCCTAAGCGTCCGCAGTTTGCGAAAAAGAAAGTCGCAGCCTTAACAGCGCATAGATATGCCACAGATAGTGAGAACGCGGCTTCGGAATCTGACATGGGCTCTGACCTTGCTGGACAGCGCGGCGGAGATTACCATAGTCAGAGAGGCGCTCCGTCCACTACTGAGGGTGACAGCGACTGAAGTGTTTGTTGTAATAGAAACAGCCGATACGAGATTAGCTCCCCCTGAAAGACTTTTTGAAATTGTCCTGTTAATTGAAGGTGACATACAGCGTACTGTCAGAGGGGTGTTTTGGGAGAACCTTTCGTCTACGTACGACATTTTGCTTTCCGAGGCTGACTGGCCCCCACCTTTTGTGCTCGCAGCGCCGCGAGGGGAGGAGGTAATCCTTCCCAGTTTCGCGCACACTGTCTCGACTGAGCATGCGCAGCATTTTGCAGAAGAGTGGGCTCGGGCTCTTGCACCGGCTCTCTACCGCAACCAATGTGGTTGGGACAAATTGTCCCCTTGCCACGAAATTCCTTTGCGGTCTGAGCCGCAGCCTCAGCCTCAATATCCCATTCGGCGTGAAGCAAAAGCAGCCGTCGCAGAAATCCTTGAACAATTGGAATATCAGGGAGTTATTGAAACGTGTGTGTCACCAATGAATAATCCCCTTTTTACTGTGACCAAACCTGACGGATCATATCGTTTGGTATTGGATTACCGGCATTTGAACTCGCATTGCCGTAACTGTGCAGTACAGAATACTCACGGCTCTGCCCTAGTGGATAGTCTAGTGCGTAAGCGCTTCAAGACAACGCTTGACATTTCCAATGGTTTTTATGCCCACAGACTGGATGACTTTAGCTCCCAGTGGACAAGTTTTACGTCCGCTGGGGTGCAAAAACGCTTCCGGCGACTCCCAATGGGCTACAAAAATAGTCCTGGAGTCTTCACCTCCAGAATAGTCACTCTGTTGGAGGGAATCGATCCAGATGCATGTTCTTATGTTGATGATATTTATCTCACAGACGACGAGATTTGGATGCATCTGTGTCGAGTGAATTCCATAATTTGTACCTTTGCTGATATGGGTTACAAATTTAATTTTGAAAAATCGCACATTGCAGAACACACGGTGTTGTTCCTCGGCTATGAGCTGAACAATGAAGGTAGAGGTTTGGCTCCTCACTTCTTGGAGAAATGCGCACAATTGCGCGCTCCTACAACACTGAAAAAATTACAGTCTTTGCTGGGTTTTTTGAATTTCGGCAGAACTTACATTCCGGAATATGCCCAGCGTATCAAGCCGTTGTATGCTTTGATACAACCAACTTTCTCAAAATCATGCTGGCTGCCTGAGCATTCAGCCATTTTGCAATCCTTGCAGGCTGATCTGCTCGCTTCTAAATATTTACTGACTCGTGATAACCACACCAACCTGGTAATAAGAATAATTCCTGGGACAGTGGGTTTCACATACCTCACTTTTAATGAAGGTGACACAGTACCTATTGCTTACAAGTCACACTTGTACACTTCGGCTGAGTTGCGGTTTCCCACAGTGGAAAAGGTTTTAACTGCTGTACAGATGGCAATTCTTAAGGAACGAGCACTGTCTCAGGGGAAACGCATGCTAGTGGTAACACCCTGTCCTCATTTGGAGGCAGTCACGAAAGCCAGTGTACCGAATTCAAAAGCTTTGCACCCTCGGTGGATTCAGTGGGCTGCGTCATTGTCATCCACGGATGTCATGTTTATTTTTGACGCCTCCTTACGGTCGCAAGAGTACTTGCAGTATGAATTCGTTCATCCTGCTCCTCTGGCTATGCGACCTTTGGAGGACTTCCATTGCATCATTTACACTGATGGGTCGGCGCAGGTTGCGCATGGCTCTAAACATGCCTACGTTTCCGCGTGCGCCATTGTGGTCGGTGCTATGTTGAATGATGAGTTCATTTCCAGGGAGGTACACACGTTGCCCCTGGGCGACTGCACCGCACAATTGGCAGAGCTTCGTGCTCTATTACTGGCGTTAGAGTACGCAGATCCAAGTGTTACTACTCTAATTGTAAGTGATTCTTACTACTGTGTCCAGTCTTACAATGAAAACTTGTTCTTTTGGATTCAAAATGATTTTCATGATTCCAAGGGTAGCACAATAAAACATAAAATGATCTGGGTTCGAGTGGCAGAGCTTAAGGCTAAGTTGCCACTCGTTTTTGTTATTCATACTCTCGGTCATCAGCGCGTAGGAGTACACGCTGTTGGCAACTCGCTTGCTGATGAAGCAGCGAAATCAGCAGTATCTACATACTTAGTTGCAGCAGTTACTAGGTCTAAAACCAAGATTGATAGCGACATCTTGGCAGCGATTGCTGCCTCTGAGAAGGGAAGTAAACATCCTGCGGGATTCCCTTCGAAGTATAAATACCACTTAAGTCCCGAAAAGGTTCCTTTTGTGACAATTCCTGATGTTGGGGAACGGCTGATTCCCAACTCGGATCGCAGAGCAGACTTGATTACAGCGGCTCATGAAGGTGTGGCGTCTGCGCATGCGGGCGTCTCGGCCACTGTAACGCAATTACAACTACGTTTCTGGTGGCGGGGACTGTACAAACAGACGCGTGATTATGTCCTTCTTTGTGACATATGCCAGCAGATTAAACCTTCAACTGCTACGCGTCCGCCACAGACTCAGTTGTACATTTCTAATAAACCGCTAGGCTGTGTTTATTTAGATCACTGCGGTCCTTTTTCATCTGATACTGCATATAAGTACATCTTAGTAGCAGTTGACTCATGCACACGCTTTGTGTGGGTATGGCCACATCGCAGCGCTGATTCACGGACTGTCATTAGAGATTTGCGTATCTTTATAGGGATTTTTGCCTGTGGTACCTTCCATTCGGATCAGGGTCCGGCTTTCGCCTCTAAGGCGTATAAGGATGCCATGACTTCGATGGGGGTCCAAGTCAAGTTTTCGTCACCCTACAGACCTGAGGGTAATAGTGTAGTTGAACGAATGAACCGTGATTTAAAGCAATCTTTGACAGCCCGAGTTATAGGCACTGGCAGAAACTGGCTGGCTCACCTCTATGGCGTGCAGCGTGCTCTTAATAATCTCGCTAGAAGGTCTCTGGGTGGGCGGACCCCATATGAAATGCTCTTTGGCATCAAGATGTACGTCCCTGACCTTGACGGTCTAGACTCTGTGGTTCGCGCCACTTCCTTTGACGCAGATGAACATTGCAATGTTTTACAGAATCTACAAAAGACCAGAGACAGTCTTGCAAAGGAACATTTGCCCTCCACATCGGATGATGCGTTGCAGATCCCGGTAGTTGGCTGGCTACCCCAAGTTGGAGAACTGGTTCGAGAGAAGATCGACAACAAGAAAGAGTTTGGTCCCTCCTATCGAGCTCCAGTCCCAGTGCTTGGAGTGAAGGGCACAAGAACAGTCATTTTACCACCACTTCCAGGTCGTAAGGAAAACAGGTTTATTTCTATTGACAATGTCAAGATACACAGAGTGGCCGATTCTTCTTAGCATGACACCAGCTGTTTCCTGTCCTTCCATTGTGAGAAATTCAATTATGCCCACTGCTTCTAATATTGAACCTGAAGTGGCCATCGAATTACCTGCTGTTTCCAGTCCATTATTACATAATTTACCCGGAACTAACGTTGATGAGTTGGACTATACATACCCCACTGATTTGTCCATGCCTGACCTGCAAGCTCGTTTAACCACGGAATCCAGATTTTCATTTGACTCTGCTTCCCTTGCCTCGAAAAAACCCTCTCAAATTGCAGTATATGCTAGCCTGTTTAAAAAACATTTTTTGATACCTCCTTGGACATACATTTGGCTGGTCCTTTTTTCGGTTTACCTTTTTATGTCAATTGGTTTTGTGTTTTATTTTTTTCGAATCATGAATGGACACTATGTCGAGGAGAGAACTTGCATTACTCACTTAAATGGAACTTTGGCCCCACTTTCCTCTTCACATTCTACACACAGATTAAAAAGAGACTTGACTTTGGTTAACATCACAGCATGGCCTGTTCTGGATGGAATCGCGTGGGATGCAGTTCGGTTTCAAATTCATGGCCCAACGGAAGTCGTTAATGTTCCTAATGTACTTAGAGTGAATATGGGGGATGTGGTGAAACAAAACATTCGTTCTGATGATTGGGATGTTAATGCTGTGGAAAGTTTGTTTTCTGATTTAAAGTACTATGCTGCTTTTGATGCTGAGGATTTATATTTAGAATCTGCTAATTATGGTGAATTGTTCTGTTACCAACATTATGGCAATCACTTCTTACACAAGACATCTTCCCGAAGGGATGCTGTTAATTTTACTCAGTGGGAACATTGCCCGGCACCTACACAAGGGAGTTCAGGAACGTTTCTTAAAAAGTATACTTATTTCACTGACTTTAATCAGTCCAATCCCGAGTCCTTTTATTTTAAATTTCACAAACAGCCACTGTCCAAGGTTAGACTTACCGATACAAAATTGTTGTATTCAAAGGCCTTCCTAGATCAATTAGTTACTGGGGGCTATGAGTTATGGAAGGAAACAATAGACCTTAAATCGGTTTGGGGTTCAAGGGCCTGGCAGGTACGAGGCACTGAGGCTTTGCACCGTGCATGTCTCATCCCGAATCATATGTTGTTTTTAAATGAAACCATTTCCCAGACCACATGCTTTGGATTGGCTACATCTAAAAGGTTAAACACCCCGTCTTTCCCGGAGTTGGAGGAATATGAGGATTGGAGTAATTTTACTCAATTGTCCATTAAAGATATACAGGCTCTGCTTCTTAATTCCTCCTTTAACATTTCCAGTATGAATCCTAAGGGTTGGCTGCTTTGGCACCGTAGTGCTGATTCTTGCCAAAAAAGATTTTTAAATATAACTGACGGTTTTAAGACTGTTAGATCTGATCCCCGGTTTGATTTGAGTCATACTGTCACCTCTTACTCTGTGGGCAAGTTGTGTCAAGCTTGGCTGAAACATTCAACTTTACCTGCGGTTAAGTATCACCTTTCCAAACTGAATGCAGACGTGGATTTGAATGATTTCATTAAAGGCCCAGCTAGTGGCAGGTCGAAAAGGTGGTTATATGGGGTTTACAATGAAATTTGGAAACTGTCACAGATTGAGGCTGCTTCACGCCTTAGGGCTATTGATCAGGCGAATCTTGAGAAAGTGCTTGCAGTTGTTGACAATAGCATTAACGTGCTTTCCTCTAGAATTTACACATTAGATAATATTGTGTCGTCTGTTGTTGATATTGTGCATGATGAAGTGTCTGTATTCTACCATGGTCAAAATCAATTACGGTCAATCATGCAGTTTGCATGGACACTTCAGACTCTGAAAATGGGTAAAGTTCCCTGGGGATACATGAACGTTTCCTCTTTATTTGCACCGTTTAATTTGACAGACAAACAACGCTTGCTTTCAATGCGTGATGCTTCCTTTTCTATGCTACATATTGAAAGGTTGGAATCTTTACCTTTTTCTGTGGCAGAAGCCACGGTGTAGCACGGTTACAACAAATTTTTTACAACGCACTACCATTACATCGCAACTTTTACCACGCAAACCATTACAACGCAATGCGCTGGGGGGCGCTCTAGGATAGGGAATGTATTTAATATACTATCCAACACCTTCCCTGCTATCCACGGGGACTGGAGTTGGAATAGTAAATTAAATAATTCACTATCCAGCGCCTAAAAGCATTATGCGTTGTAATGGACTGCGTGGTAAAAACCGCGTTGTAATGGCATGCGTGGTAAAAGCATGCGTTGTAGTGACACCAATCCGAAGCCACTGCTGCTACGTGGCTTATCCACGGTTTAATAACACTGCCTTTTGCTTTATATAAGTTTTCAAATTGTATGAAATATGTGCCAATAGGTCGTTTTGAACCCTTAGGTAGCGGTTTTCTTCATGAGGTCTGGTCACTCCCATACACATACAGATGTTTCAAGGATGAACAGGAGGTTTATCTAACAGGGGATGAGTGTACTGAGACGCCATATCATTCTTTAATGTGCAGACACATACAGTTACATGGTTCATGTAACAAGGACCGACCGAATATGGCTTGCGTTTTACAGGGCACGCCAGTTCCTGCTATCATCCCCACGTTTAAATTGTTAGAGAATGGTAGTTATTTAATGCTCAATAATGAAAACTGTTGTGGGTTAATTAAAGGTATAGCTTTCATAGTAACAGTAAGTGAGCGAGTTATTTGCTGCAGAAATGTTCTTTATCCTCCCACACGTGAACATAGGGAGTCTTCCATTTGGCCACAGATACCGACCTTGGGAGCAGAATTCAGCGGCATGGCTAGAATAAGAGCTCTATTGTCCCAGAAAGAGGTGGCCTTGAGCTCGGCCCGTGAAACTTTCGTGCTTCACATTGCTAACACCCGTACGGAGGTTCAGGCTCTTTTAAATACTGATTTGCCTTTGCATTTCGGAGCCATGGTTCGTTCTATCTTTAACGCATCCTCCACAACGGGCCTAGCACATTTTTTTAAAGTTGTTAGCGGTGGTCTCGTGACTTCCTTTGAGAAGATTTTTGGAGTCATCCCTGCCTTCTTCCATTCTATTTTTTCATCCTTATTTGGAGGGTTCCCGTTTTTACTTGCATTAGCGGCTGGCGCTTTGGTGGTTTTCTGCCTTTTTAAATATGGATGCCCTTCCTGTGCAAGACCACGCTCAACTGCTACTGACGCGGTTTCGCGACCGCATGCTTGATTATTATGGCACACTGCCGTTGGCGACTCTAAGCACGGCGTTTGGATTATCTTTTCGGTTCTCCTATTTCACCTGTGTCCAGCCTGTATTTCGCTGCCTGACCTGTGATTTCCTTTGGGCCATTGATTTGTGTCTCTGCGGACCGATTTCTTCTGACGTCGATTTTGATCAACTGATGAGTCCTATCATTGCTCACGAGTTGGTTTGTTCTGACGAAAGGATTATGGCCTTGGCGGTGGCACATGGACTAATGGGTCCCTGGGATGTGTTGTCGGCAGCGCAAAATTTCTTGGAACGAAGTTTTCTTGAAAACCCACCGAGCTGTCCTCTGATGGTTATAGAGGATCCGGTGCTGGGAGATCACGTATGTTCCTTTCATCTTTTAAATTGGATGGCTGAACTGTTTTCGGATGAGGACAGTGACTTCCTCCTGGAGGCTGTTGCAGCTTACTTTTCATATACAGTCTTATCATAAACACTGCCTCAAATTGACATGCTGATTGATAGCATTTCCTTGATTTTATTGACTTTTGGTCAAGACATTTTATTTTTGCTTGCCTATTGGCTTGAGCCACATTATACTTGTGGGCTATTTTTTAGCATTAGTTTTTATAATTGAATTTTTATTCATGCTCGTTTATTGTTGGATTCTGCTCTCATGTGATGGCACTTCTGTTATCTTATTTAGTCCGTTCTCGGATCATGGGGGGGTGTTGTATAGCTCCTATATATCCTTATATCGTGTTAAGTTAGCATAGGTACATTTGAGATTTAAACGCCATTTTTCCTTTCTTGCAACTTCTGCACACGACCCTTAATTGTTGACTTAGCTTTCAACCTAGTGGTTTGCCGTGGTGTATGTGAGAATAATATGTTATTGCTCTGATATCAGTTTTGTTTAATAAACCATGTCTGCACGGAGAGTGCTGAAGTTTCAGGAGCAACACGATATGGTATTGTTATGAGGTCTGATCTCCACGCCTTCATAGTCATAACACAAGTGCAGCCTTTGCCAACTTGGGCTTGAGGCGGGATTGATATTGCTTTGCACGAGAATTGTTAACACACTTGATGCGGTGCACATGCAGAGAGAGCTGGTGTATGCTGATGTGATTCCTTCATGCTAGGACACTAAGGTATGGGCCCGCCCTAAAACAACCCAAAGAGACCTTCTTAGCTAATAATATAATATATGTGTTAGGGAGGGTGAGATATAAGTGTTGTTAACTCTTATTCATTACAGCATGTTAACATGCTGTCACCATTCGCTTTTTATGTCTTAGTAACTATGCTGATAATTTTGCTACTGATAATAAGTATACTTGTATTATCTAAGATACTGCGCCTGAGAAGACGGCATTAGTAAATAAACATTTCAAATGCACATGTGTCTTCTTTACTCCATGTTCTGGTTTGTAATGATAATATAACGAAAGAGTGTTCATGAGTCCCACGTACCCTGAGGTACTGTAAGTTCATGTTCTGGTTTGTCTAAACATTGGAAGTTTGATATGTCCAATGAGACACTGTAGCTAGCTCGGTAAGGGGTGAGTTGGTTGCTAAGGTAAGTTTTGGGACACCCTAATTTGCCGAGGTTCCACTCCTCTGTGCACAGTTCTGTGTGAGTACAGAAACCCTGCAACATTCCCTCAACAGTAACTTAGCTACAGTGAGTGTATCATATCTCTGAGTAGCCTCTACCCATCTTGAGAACACACATACCACCACCAAGATAAACCTCAGCTTGTTGCACCTAGGCATCTCTATTAAGTCCAACCTCATCCTATTGAAAGGTCCCTCTGACCTCCCATTGTGACTCAATGTAACCACGGTCTTTTTCCCAGCATTCATCTGTTGACAGGTAACACACCTCTGACACACAGCCTCAGCCACTGCATGAAATCGCGGATTATACCACGTCTGCCTGATTACTCGCACCATCACCTCTTCCCAGATGCACCGCACCATGAATCTGCCTTGCCATTGGGTTCAACAAGTTATCCGGCAACACCGCTCTCCCATCACTTGAGACCCAAATGTCAACGTCTCCTTTCACACATCCTGACTTGATCCACTCACTTTTCTCCTGTTCTGAAACCTGTTTCTGCAGGCACTTGAGCTTGTCCCAAGTATCTGCCATGGCCAACATCATGTTGAACTCGGTTCTTTCTTGGCTCTCTCCTATATGTCTCTCAGTAAAAATGCAACCTTGTTCGGCACAGACGAAACAAAATCAGTCCCCCTCTCATGAGGTGTGCATTTGACAACAGCAATTTCCTTTGGGTGCTGTAAGGCCTCTAAGAGTAGCCGCACAAACTCCCCATTCCTTATGGGTGATCCAGACGATTTCATATAACCTCTCTGGGACCATAGCTGTCCGAAGTCATGAACCACACCAAATCCGTACTGGCTATCGGTGTAAATGGTGATTCAAATTTGGTCTGCTGCCAAACAGGCACACGTCAAAGCAATGATTTCAGCTACCTGAGCGGAGTATACTCCTTCCAGGCAAGCAGCTTCAACTACTCCCGTAATGGTGCATACAGCAAACGCTGCTCTCAACTGACTGACACTGTCTCTTATGCATGAACCATTAACAAAGAATATCTCATTAGGGTCAGACAATGGTTCATCGACAAAATCAGGTCTCGGCTTGGTGCGCAATTCGGTCACATCAAGACAGTCATGGTCTGCACAATCTTCATCAAGGGCGTTTGGTAACGGCATCAAGGTAGCAGGATTGAAAACAGAGCAGCTCCTAAGGGTCACATTCTCCGCAGCAAAAATAACCTGCACGTAGCGTTTGAGCCTATTGTTGGTCAGGTGCAGACTCTTGGTCCTTTTCATCAACAATTCAACAGAATGGGGAACATACACAATCAATTGATGACCCATGACAATGCTTTCACATCTTTCAATACTGACATCCCTTGCAGTAACGGGTTTGAGACATCCAGGAAACGCCAAAGCTACTGGATCTAGAGTAGCTGAGAAATAGGCAACTGGTCTACGGTCACCTCTATGATCCTTAGTTAAGACTGATAATGCACAATCTTCTCGTTCACAAGAAAATAATGGAACAAGCTTGTTGTAGTCAGGCATTCCCAGTGCTGGAGCACGACATAGGTCTTCTCGTAACTCCAACAACACCTTTATACAGTCTTTGTCCCATGGTACAGGATCACTCATGTCCTTGTGCGCCAGTCTCTGTAAAGTCTCTGTAAAGCTTTCGCCTTCAATGAGAATTTGGGAACCCACTGACGACAATAGCCAATCATCCCTAAGAACATCCTTACTTCCCTCTGGGTGGAGGGCACAGTCATGTTCATGATTGCTTCAATTCTGTCAGGTGACACCTTCCTCTTGCCTTTCTCTATTTGATGACTCAATTATTGCACCTCCTTCAAACAGAGATGCAACTTATTTGATGACACTTTATGTCCATTTTCTGCCAAATGATTCAATAAGGCGATGGTGTCAAACATGTGCGCATCCTCAGTTTTAGTCACGACAAGGAGATCATCAATATACTGCGTCAGTATAAGACTCTCAAGGTTCTTTTTCAATATCTGATTAAAAATCAATGGACTCTCTGTATACCCCTGAGGGATACGACACCATGTTACCACATGGTTTTCCAGATTAAATGCGAAAATATATTGTCTCTCCTCATGTAGCGGTATTGAAAAGAATGCTAGACAAAGATCCATTACAGTGAACAACTCTGATTCACATGGAATTTGAAACAATATCACTGATGGATTCGGTACCACTGGACAACATGGAACAACTATGGTAATGATCTTCCTCAGGTCTTGCACAATCCTAAATTTCCTACTCAGCTTCTGCAATCCCATAATAGGCGAATTACATGGACTGCCCATTATCTCCTTCAGGATCCCCTGCTTAATCATGGAATCGATCACGGGTTTTATCCCTGCAATCGTTTCTGGCGTCAAATTATACTTGGGCGTTCTTGGAAATTCAACATTCTGTTTAACCTGAATTCTGACTGGTTCAACTCCTTTAATCAACCCTATATCTTCTCCAGTAACATCCCACACCTTCTGTGAGACTGAATCTCTCAAATCAAGATGGAAGCTCCTCAACGGTCACTATGGGGTACATCTCTACACATAAGTGCTGAGTTGCGGGGGCGTGGCTTGGACGCCGATCGGGATGGCGGCGTGAGCTCGTAGCTCCGCGCAGAATCCCGTTAATTCTCCTGTTTTCGGAACCCTAGGCGGCCCGGAGACGACGCTCCTGCCCTCTGAAGTGTGAGGGGACAGCTGGACACTATTGGTGAGCCGCTGGGGGACTGAAGGCCCCGAGGAGACCGAGTCGAAGAGGCGGCTGAGGTGTTGCCGAGGGTGCGAAGAAAATGGCGGCGTAGAGTTCGGCGGGCCCCGACCTCCAGCTCTGAGACGAGTTGTCGCCGTCTGGCGAGGGATACTGGCAGGAGACCCTGTGCTCGGCTGATCGAGGCACTGGGGTCGGCGGTGCTGTACCTTGGGGTCGAGTGACGCTGCCCTGACTCTCCAGGAGCTTGGGGACCCTGGCTGGCTGCCGCCTGGAGACTCATACTTTCCCCGTCAGGCTCCCGAGGGGGGCGGCGGAGCGGAGTGTACCTAGCTGGTTGTTGCTCCTGTGAGTTTCTGTGGAGACATTGCTCTGCCCGGTGCCCGACTACCTGGCACTAGCCTACGGGCGCTGACGACAGCGGGCTCCAGGACCTGTGACGCAGCACCCTGGAATGGCGGCGACTGGAGGGCCGGTAGCCGTGAGATGCACTGAGGAGGGCTCGGCGACATCGACTCGGCTGGGTGAGGGTCCCTCCCCGGAGCTTGACCGAGACCAGCGGCTGAACCAGCGATTGGATGCCATACTTGATGCGATCGCCTCGACTAAGGACGCGTTGCACCAGGACATCGCCCAAGTGGCCACGGGCCTAGGGCTGCTCCGCGCGGATCATGCGAAGCTAGCGGACAGGGTTAAGGACCATGACCAACTGCTGCTGGACCTGAAACCATCGGTGGTGGCCGCGGAGCATAGGATTGCGGACATGTTGGCCCGGCTGGACTCGCTGGAACGGAGGGCGGAGGATGCCGAAGGCCGTAATAGGCGGAACAACGTGCGGGTCGTCGGCCTTCCGGAAAGGATTGAGGGGGAGGATGCGGTGGCCTATATGGAGACCTGGTTCCGCACTGTGGTGGCGCCGGAGGGGCTCACTCCCTTTTTCACGCTGGAACGGGCCCACCGGGTTCCTGCTCGCCCGCCGGGGGTTGGCCGCCCCCCACGACCGAAGGTGGTGAGGCTCCTCCACTACAAGGACAGAGATCTCCTCATTCAGCGGGCCAGGATGTCGGGCCCTTATGAGGTGGAGAACAGTAGGGTTACGATCTTCCCGGACTACACCCAAGCGGTCCAGAAAAACCGGGCATCGTTCTTGGCGGTGAAGAAAGAACTCAGGGAGGAAGGCGTTCAGTATTCCTTGCTCTACCCGGCTAAGTTGCGGATCATCATGGATGGGGCTACGCACTTTTTTCTGACTCCGTACGAGGTTTGGCTTTGGCTGGAGTCGTATAGAGCGGGGACGGACAGATCACATAAAAGCAGACGAGATGAACCCAAGCGGCCCCGGGTGAGGCAATCGCAACGAATCAGATCCCGCAACAGGCGCCAGCGGGAGAAACGGGAGGCTCAAATGGCGGCGGAGAAGAGGGACGCACTCGCAGCGACGGCGGCCATTACAGGGTCGCAACAGAACAGTGAACGGGCTGAAACGGACTCGGGAGGGGAAGGCAGCAAGACGGGCGAGGAACTCTCAGAGGCGGAAAGCTTGAAGGGGCCGACGGTGACCCCACAGACTTCGGATGGTATCTTTTGCGGCTGAGTATGGACTGGGCTAGTTCGAGACTTCATGGTAGGGTGGTATCCTGCTGTTGGAGGACGGGATGCCGGGAGGGGAGGCTGAGTGCTTCGGGAGGGATGGAGGCGCGGGGTGCGAGCTCCGCTTGCTGGGGTCGGCGGCGACTCAACCCCCTTGGGCCCTTAAGGCCGACTGTGGTGGAGACCACAGGGTAGGAGTGTGGGACGTTGGTTCAAGGTTTGGATGGGGGCGGCCATTGGGTTCGTGAGCTCTGTCCTGGGGAGTGGGGTTTGGGGTGTTTTTCTGTTTTGGGGGGGTTTGGGGGGGGGCAACTGCATTGGGGGGGCTGTGACAATTCGTTATTTGCTTTGGACTGTACGAAGTTGGAATGGGGACGTTACCTAATCTGAAATGCCTGACGTGGAATGTCCGGGGGCTGCGAACTATGGTGAAACGTCATAAGGTCCATGCATATTTAGTACGCAGGGGGGTTCAGATTGCCATGCTCCAGGAGACTCATCTTACTAAGAAAGAGTGTACTGCCTTGCAGAAACGATGGAGGGGCCAGGTGTTTGGCACCACTTACTCAGCGTATGCCAGGGGGGTGCTGATCTGGGTGAGGGCGGGGATACCCTTTCAATTACTGAATCAAGCTGTGGATCCGGATGGCAGGTTTGTGGCGGTGGAGGGGAGGTTATATGGACGGGATGTGGTTTTCTGCTGTGTGTATGCGCCGAACGCTGATCAAGCTCGATATTTTGATAGCCTCTCGGGGTCTTTGGCCTCTTTCCTGGCGGCCCCAATAGTGCTAGGGGGGGACTTTAACTCGATCACGGATGTGGTTCTGGATAGGTCTCATCCCCCCCTGGTGGACTCCCCGGTGCGCAGGTTGGCCGCGCACAGGAAGGACTGGCAGGATATGTGGGGGTTGCTGGATGTCTGGAGGGAACGGCACAGGGGAACCAGGGATTATTCCTTTTACTCTGCTCTTCATGACCTGCATGTCAGGATTGATTCGGTGCTCTGCAGTGGATCCCTGGCCCCGCTGATCTCCCATGCGGAGTACTTGGCTAGAACGATCTCAGATCATAACCCCCTATTGGTGCACATTCAGTGGCAGAGAGAGCGCTCAGTGATTCCAACGTGGCGGCTTCGGCCGGAAACGCTTGAAGATCCTGTGTTCTCTGATGCGGTTCGACAAGGCATTGATAGCTATTTTGGAGTGAATGAGGGCTCGGCCACGAGTAGGTCCACTGAATGGGATGCAATGAAAGTGGTGGTGAGAGGAGTGTGTTTGGGCAGGTTTTCAAATGCTCGCACGGCTGTGTTGACTGACCTCATGAAAGCGGAAGAACGGCTGAGGGATTTGGAGCGCCGCAGGCCAGCTAGGCCGGACTTACAGGCCCAGCTCTTAGAGGCGAAAGAAGTGGTCGCCACTGAGACGGAACGTTTACGTAGCTATGATCACAGGCAATATATCATCAGGGCGCATGCGGAAAGAGACAAGGTGGGTACCCTCTTGGCCAGACTGGCTAATCCGGAACTTAGGGGCTCCCCGATCCTCGGCATTCGTACTGCGCAGGGAGAGATGGTCTACACCCAAGCAGCGGTATTGGAATGTTTTAGGGGGTACTATGAGGAACTGTATCAGGGCCAGCTGGGAGTGGGGGCCCAGGACATTGCGGAATACTTGGGTGCACGGCAGCTTCCGGTCCTAGATGAGGAGGACGCGAAGGAACTAGGCGGCCCGATCACGCTCTCAGAAATACGGGCGGCCATTAAGCATATGGCTCGCAACAAAACGCCCGGGGTGGACGGATTACCGATTGAATTTTATCAGCGGTATGCGGACAGTTTGGCGCCCAGGCTGTTGGTGGTGTACGCTGAAGCCTTCGAGGCTGGGGTATTGCCTGGGTCCATGCGGGAGGCCTTGATAGTGCCGCTCCTAAAGCCTGGCCGGGATGCTGCGGATGTGAGGTCTTACCGCCCGCTGTCCATGCTGACGGTGGATTATAAAATTCTGAGCCGCATACTGGCCACCAGACTGGCCCCATATATGACGGGCCTGGTACATAGGAACCAGGCCGGGTTCATACCCACGAGGAGCACGGCGCTGAATATTCGCCGCCTGGTGGGGATAATGGACGCCATCTTGGACGAGGAGGGAGCCCCGGCGGTCCTATCCGTGGACATCGAGAAAGCCTTTGATAGCTTGGAATGGCCGTTCCTGGACGGAGTTTTGGAGAGGTTTGGCATGGGCGAGGGGTTCCGCAGGTGGACGAGGGTCTTGTATGCTTCGGCGGCAGCGAGGGTGCGTTTGGGCGGCCTGGTGTCTGCGGCGTACCCGGTGGGCAGGGGCACGCGGCAGGGATGCTCTTTGTCCCCCCTGTTGTTTGCCCTGGCGATGGAACCTTTGGCGGTCCATGCGAGGTCGGGTGTCAGGTACGCGGGGATAGCGAGAGGCGGGCAGTGGCATTATATATCGCTGTATGCGGATGACTTGCTCCTATACCTGGCTGATACCTCGCGGGCACTGACAGGTGCGATGGAGCTATTGTCGGAGTTCGGCCGGCTGTCGGGCCTTAAAGTCAATTGGGCGAAGACTTGTGTGTTCCCGCTGCGAGCGGACTCGCCCGTTCCTGGCGGCGACTTGGGCGTGGTGTGGGAACCATCTTGTTTTACCTATCTGGGTGTTCGCATCTACCACGCGACTGCGGACCTCTTGGAGGGCAACATTGGACGCTGTGTTCGGGCACTGAGGGGCAGCTTGTCTTTTTGGTCAACCCTCCCGCTGACGGTTCTGGGTAGGATTGCCCTTTTGAAGATGGTGGCGCTCCCCCGCTTCCTCTATTATTTCCGGACGCTGCCTGTCTGGATTCCCCAAGGGGTCTTCAGAGACCTGAGATCGATGATTATTGGCTTCTTATGGGGGCACGGCCGCCGTAGAGTGGCCCTGAACACGCTCCTCCGCCCTAAGGTTGAAGGGGGCATGGCTGTGCCTGACTTCGAGCTGTATTATCTAGCGGCGCAGCTGCAGGTTCTTACACAGAACGTAGCTAGGGTGTTCCGGGGTCCAGAGGAGGACCGGGACCGAGGGATACGACGCCACGTGCTGTCCTATATTGTCATGCAGCAGAGGCTTGAGCTGCGGGCCCTCACTATGGAGGAAAGGACGCTACGGCTGTGTTGGCAGAGGAGCCTTCGGAGAGCGAGGGCTTCGCGGCCTTATGCGCCGGAGATCCCGATCGGCATGCTGACGGCCTTGCCGCACGGAGGAGATTGGTCCCCGTTGCTGGATTGGGAGGAGGCGGGACTACAGGTGGTAGGTGACTTGTACATAGATGGGGCTTTGGCACCGTTCGAGGCGCTCCGGGACCAGTTCGGGCTGCCCGACGGGGGGTTCCTCCTGCACGCGGCGGTGGTGGCTGCCATACAGAAGCACTGGAAGGGGGGGCTCGTAGAACCCACGACGACTATGGCGTGCCAATATGTGGTGATGGCAGCGGGCACGGTCAAAGCTGTGACATGCCTCCATAATAGGATGTTGAATGAGGGACTGGAGCCACTCCTGGGGCTCAAGGCTAAATGGGAGGAGAGTGTGGGCCGGCACATACCGGATACGGCTTGGGGACACATCCTGCGGCGCACGTGGAAGGGCACGAGAAATGCGCGTTTTCAGCAAGTGCATTTCTATGTGCTTCATAGGGCCTATTTAACTCCAGAGAAATTACAGCGGTACTTCCAGGTGCCGGATGCTCGATGCCCACGGTGTTCGTCTCTGGGAGCGGACATGGATCATTTGTTTTGGAAGTGCCCGCAATTGGGGACCTATTGGGCGGAGGTAGGGGGACTCCTGAATGCAGTGACAGATAGGGAGGTGGAATTCGACATGGCGGCGTGCCTGCTGCTCTGGTTCCCGCACACTAAACGCACCAAGGTGACGAGCAAGTTCCTTGATCTGGGTCTGATATTGGCGCAGAGGGAGATATCGTGGCATTGGAAGTCCAGGGGGGGGCCCTCGCTGCGTAGATGGAAGAATGAATTGCTGCGGTGGTCTGCCTGTGAGAGTGTGCTCCGGATGCGGCAGGCTGTTAAGATGGGGAATGAGAAAGTTTTGGAAGCGGCGCGTGCATGGGAGCTAGTGGTGCAGGCCTTGCGTGATTCTTTTGTGGACGACGAGGATAGGGAGAACTAAACCGGTGGACACCACGGGGCGAACACAGAAGTGCTATCTTCCGCACTGTGGTGGTTCCATCTAACTCGACAGGACGAGGCGTACGCCCAGCAGTTGCCAGGGGGGGGGGGCTTTGGGGGGGACTGGTTCATGAGGGTTCGGGGTGGGACGGAAGCCACTGGATGGTAGCCGCCTGGGTGCTTTGACTCTACTAGGATGGTTAGTACGGGGTGGAGTATGAAAGGGCTGGAGGGAGTAGCCAGGCGGGAAAGACCGATAGCACCTAGGGCAGGCCCCGATATGAGCAGTGTCATTGTTTACCTCTGGGATGGCTGACGGAGATGTTGTTGTGGGGGGGGGGGGATAAAAGCAGATACGTACAACGACTTTACGACCATGGTCCCCGTGGGACGTGCACCGTGCTTTTCCTATTAAATGTAATGATATGCCGCCCGGCCCCCGGGATGCGGGCTGAATGGCTGTGTATGGTTTGGACTTCTTAGTGGATGGGGGGATGTCACGAGTGCACTGGTTGATTGTTTGTATCCTGTGGTTTCTAATTTTGCAATAAAAATATATTTAAAAAAAAAAAAAATAAGTGCTGAGTTGCAACCTTAAAGGTGGCATCGTTGTAATTGGTTTGAAATCCCACTCCCTGAGGGGTGCAATAGATGGTGCAGTTGAGCTTGCACACAAGATCTCTTCCTAACAGACAGGCAGGACTTGAATCGCACACCACAAATTGATGTCTGTCTCGGAAAGTTCTTATCCTCACAGGAATGGGTTCAGTCAATGGATTAGATTTGTCATTTTCCTATTGGCAACACCTACAACTTGGATTGATTGCCCCGAGAGGGGTAGGTTGGGAACTACTGCAGTTCTTTCAGTAGAGCGGGTAGCACCAGTGTCAACCAAAAAGGTGGTAGGCTGACCATCAACATCAGCTTCTACAATTGGTCCCCTCTGGTCTACCTCCAAGACTGCCCCAAGAGTGCAGTATTCCTCCCCCTCAGGCCCCGTCATGTTAACGGGCCTAAGTAACATTCGTCTCTGCCATCAAAGAGAGGCATCTGCTGGTAAGTCCGAGTCCCTTGCGTGATCCTTAGAGGCTGGGGAACTTGCACTTGTGGAGGTAACATCCCCCCTTTCATCGATCTTGGCTTCATCACAGTATTTGACACTTCAGGCACCTGCACATCCTTTGCTTTGGAGTCCACTCCACTTCCCTTCCCTTTATTTTGGCCATTCTGTTTCCTACCTAGCATTCCTTCACCTGACTACGCTTGAACTCCCTTGTCTACCGCTTGCATCTGAACTAGCATCAGTTTGTCCTAAGTTTCGAATCTACCTCATTGCTGCAATATCTAGCATGTCGAGGTATCTCGTCTATCGGCTTGTTCTGCCAACAGATCAAATGCTGTTGGATTATAAGGCAAATCTCAGGTCTCAAACCTAGGACAAACTTAGAAACAAACTGTCCCATATCTGAGGGGTTAATCGTATCCAACCCACTATATTGCTTGAAGACTTTCAAAAGCCTCTCATAATATTCATGCACTGTTTCCTTTGGCTCCTGAACCGGCTGATATATCTTCACCGAATCACTATCCTGTGGGGATACCTTGGCTTTCAGCCATGTAATTGCTTGCTCATACTTTTTCATAACAATCGAAGACGGACCATTCGTGATAGCATCCCTGTCTAGTTCCGAAGTAGGCCACTCAATTGCAACTTTACGAGCTGCCCACAAGTCACTTGGAACCACAATGTCAAACAGTGTGTTCAAATCAATCCACAACACCTATGAAACCTTAACAAACCGCTCAACCTGCTTGTACCACTCAACTGGGCTCTCCCTCAACTTGGGGAAATCATTCCCGAATGCGGCCAAATCACCTCTACTCCATGGCACATGCACATACCTTGCGCTAGATACTTCTCGTAAAGGGTAATTTCCTATTCCTAAGGTTCCCTCTCCCGGAGGAGGTATGTCTGTCACACTCTTCCTGGTACACTTTTTCTTGGAAGCACAAAAAGGATAAGGGTAATCAAACTCGGTTACCACAACCAGGATAACTTAAAAAACGCAGACAGGGTGGGTTAATAAACACTGTGAAAAAAGAGAACCCTCAGGCACCAACAGAAGTCAGTAGCCAGTCGTCTTTATTGGGTCCTTATTGTGGGTACATGAGCTAGTACCATACAGTGAAGGGGTGATAGTTAAAAGGAGTTACGACTATTCCCAGATATCAAATTCCTTTTAATAGAGGGATAGTTTTAGTTCCATTAAAAACAAGTGTGAAAAGACGGACATAAAGAGGTTGGGTTAATTTGAACCAAATATGTCCTAAAAATAATTACACATAGGTCAACATGTTTCTTTTCTTTATTAATCTTTATTTCGGCAATCTGCCATAAAAGATACAATATAATTGATACAGAGGAGCAACAATACTTTTAACTCAATAACAAGCCAGGAGAAGATGCAAAAAATGAAGCCATCACATATTCTGGAAAGCAATACAAAAGTCACTGCTTATTGCCTCAATCATCCTAAAATGGTACTAAATGCAATAAAACAGTCTATCATGAATACTAAAATGATGCTGAATACATTAAAACAGTATGTCATAGGGTTAAAATCATACATATAGTGCCATAATTTTGAACTTGAGTAACACAGACAAGGGCTAAAGTTACGGTGCCCTAGAAATTAGGAGCAGTCTCTTGTGCCAAACTGCCTCTAAAAATGTGGCCATTGCAAACACAGTTACTTTGGACAAGTCAGTTTTGAGGATTCTAAAGGCCTCAGAGCATTTGCGAAACCCTAGGTTCTTGCATAAGGGGATTACCCAAGATCTTCTGGCAGCAGTGTAGGCAGGGCAAAAGAAGACAAGATGAAGTTCGTCTTCCAGCCTACTACTGCAGCCCGGCCAATTCTCCAGGGTTGGCTGCTTCCATTTGCTCGT
Source organism: Lissotriton helveticus (assembly GCF_964261635.1). NCBI lineage: Eukaryota > Metazoa > Chordata > Amphibia > Caudata > Salamandridae > Lissotriton > Lissotriton helveticus. The sequence continues at coordinate 183,950,462 of NC_136065.1, forward strand.
AAATGCTCTTAACGGAAGAGTACTGTAGCGCCATTGGAGGAATAGCTTCCGGGCCAGGTTTGGAAAGATGTTATCGAGGACTGGCTCGAACCTGTAGTAATCTTTCACCGCAAAGAATGTATTAGCCAATGAGTCTGGGCTTATGCCCTGTGTATAAGATGCCAGATTGCATGCGTAGTAGGTTGCCGCAAGGTGTTTCCGGGGCATACCCCGGCAGGCGACTAGAGGGTCGCTCCACAGGGACGGAAGGCCCAGCCGGTCAAATTCAGATTTAATATATTTGAACCATGGGATATTCTCTACAGCAGATAGAGCAAGGATTCCCTGCAATTCCTGCCTATAGTTGGCTAGCTCAGGGGTGGACCAAAGTCTTCTCCAAAAAGTTAAAGGTTTCACCCCCAGCACTTGATCCAAAGGATTTAAACCCAAATCCAGCCTTAGTGGCAGGAGCGGTGTGCTTGTCGGTAGCTTTAATAGTTGCCTGAGAAATGTATTTTCTAGAGTAACCAAATCTTTTTTACAGGCATACCCCCAGAGTTCGCTACCATAGAGGATCGCTCCTCTGGCCTGGCATCTACAGATCTCCAAGGGAGGGGCTAGCGGCCTAATAGATGATCTGTTGGAATTTGCTAGCCTAATTATACCCCCTGTTAATTGCGCCAGTCTGAGCTGTGACTTGACCTGGTGATCGCCCCATTCCAGTTTGTCATTGATAGTCACGCCCAGATACTCAAAAGTATAGACTCTTTCTAGTTAATTGGGGCCTATAGACAGATTGGGAGGTGTCTTTTGGGGGGGGTTAAAAATCATAAGCTTGGTTTTCATGGCGTTTATTTCAAGACCATGCTCTCGGCAGAATGCCTCAAACCCCTCCAGAATACGCTGAATCCCCATGGGGGATTTTGAAAGCAATAGGGTGTCATCCGCGAACATAATCGCGGGCACCCTAATGCCTCCAAGCCTGGGTGCATCTGTGTTGGCAACATTATTTAAAGAGTCGACATGTTTCTGCTTTCACAAGCTATTTGTCAGCTCAGCCTTCGTCAGGACCATACATACCCCAGCCGGTGTGCGGCGCACGCTAAGGCGCCAACTCCAGGGAGGGGAAACAAACTATTATGTTCCAAAGCACAGGAATTTCCATGTGCAAGCCCTCAAATGCTTGAGGGGTATCCCATCTGGAAAAGAAATACACAGACATATGGACATTTTGCATCTTTAGTCATTTAAATTCAAAATTACATTCCCAAACAGTTTTTATCTTTTGGAGGTTATCAAGTCCCATCCTAAATAAGACTCAGGGAGAGAAAAATTACAATGTGAAAGGGAATAACCACACCCAGTGTGAAAAAACATATTATTTGGTATTAGAGTATTTAGGCGTTTTTTGCCATAGAAAACTAAAGAAGAGACATACCCGCTTTGCATTTAGGTTGATATACTGCATTTAGTGTCTCTATACGTCAGAGTTGGTATAACTGACGTATTTGTTTTTATGTAGCAAATTAGCCAACAAATTTATATATATACCTCCGGTATTCAAATGGCAACACCCTTAATGGTGTATAGCCGCCACGGTTTCACAACGTCAAGTGCCCGTTAAAATAGTTATAAACATACACCTTGTACCATGGAAGAGAAAATAAAAAAACGTCATAAATTAAAAGCGAAAAAGACATCAAGACACTCACTGAGAATTTTCGTAGAGGATACAACTTGGGCTCGTGGCAGGGGAAACCTTCACGCCCAGAGTATCTGTAAGTTCAAAAACTCGTGTTATATAGTTCATTTAATATCGGAGTTTGGTGATATTGCTTCTATTCTCAAAACGGACAAAAATCAGACAGCGTCAAACGTGCAAACTTAGTTCTTTCTAGACGACAGCCCACTCGTGCACCTGTCGTCTAGAAAGAAGTAAGTTACAGATACTCTGGGCGTGAAGGTTTCCCCTGCCACGAGCCCAAGTTGTATCCTCTACGAAAATTCTCAGTGAGTGTCTTGATGTCCTTTTCGCTTTTAATTTATGACGTTTTTTTTTCTCTCTTCCATGGTACAAGGTGTATGTTTATAACTATTTTAACGGGCACTTGACGTTGTGAAACCACGGCGGCTATACACCATTAAGGGTGTTGCCATTTGAATACCGGAGATATATATATAATTTTGTTGGCTAATTTGCTACATAAAAACAAATACGCCAGTTATACCATCTCTGACGTATAGAGACACTAAATACTGTATAACAACCTAGATGCAAAGCGGGTATGTCTCTTCTTCAGTTTTGTATGGCATAAACGCCTAAATACTCTAATACCAAATAATATGTTTTTCACACTGGGTGTGGTTATTCCCTTTCACATTGTAATTTTTCTATCCCTGTGTCTTATTTAGGATGGGACTTGATAACCTCCAAAAGATAAAAACTGTTTGGGAATGTAATTTTGAACTTAAATTACTAAAGATGCAAAATGTCCATATGTCTGTGTATTTCTTTTCCAGATGGGATACCCCTCAAGCGTTTGAGGGCTTGCACATGGAAATTCCTGTGCTTTGGAATATAATAGTTTGTTTCCCCTCCCTGGAGTTGGCGCCTTAGCGTGCGCCGCACACCGGCTGGGGTATGTATGGTCCTGACGAATGCTGAGCTGACAAATAGCTCGTGAAAGCAGAAACATATTGACCTATGTGTAATTATTTTTAGGACATATTTGGTTCAAATTAACCCAACCTCTTTATGTCCGTCTTTTCACACTTGTTTTTAATGGAGCTAAAACTATCCCTCTATTAAAAGTAATTTGATATTTGGGAATAGTCATAACTCCTTTTAACTATCACCCCTTCACTATATGGTACTAACTCACGTACCCACAATAAGGACCCAATGAAGACGACTGGCTACTGACTTATGTTGGTGCCTGAGGGTTCTCTTTTTTCACAGTGTTTATTAACCCACCCTGTCTGTGTTTTTTAAGTTATCCTGGTTGTGGTAACCGAGTTTGATTACCCTTATACTTTTTGTGCTTTTAGGATACTCGTCTGTTCTTTATTCTATTTAACTCAAAGGGGTATGAGAGTGGCTTATTAACCCTTTCTCTCTTGTTGTTTAAATACACTTTTTCTTGGACCATCTTTCTTCCCACTTATCAAGTCTGTTCCACGCTCCTATCCCTATGATCAGTTCTCTAATGTGAGTCTTTAGCCCAATGATCCTCTTTTCGTCCAGGTCTTGATCAGTATACTGTAACCTGTGACTACCTTGCAACTTTGTTTTCGACAAATCCACCTCATATCTGTTTGCCAATTAAGTTAATTTCTCATGGGCTGAGCTTGCTTTGCGAGTTACATCCATAGCTACAAACAGCAACTCATCTGGCTCATTCAGTTCCACTCTCTCCAAAGGCAGATTTCCTTCAACTATCTCATCCACCTCTGCTTTTAACCGCATCACGTCTAACCTCTTTGCCTTTATCGCTGTGTTTAAAGTACCTCGACAGGACGTGCCACTTGACTCCCTACAACCACTGTCCTCTTCTCTGTACCTATTCACTTCAGGTGTATTTTTAGAAGCCCTCCTGTTCTCTGCACTCCAGTGGTCCCAATCTTTCCTTGCCCTATCACCCTGATTTTCTTCAGATGAATCCCACATCCTCAGGTCTGATCTTAACTCAGCAAAGGATTTTGGTCTTGGCCCCCTCAAATCCCTCAGTCCCTTTGATGAGTCTGCTGTAGCTGGAAATGGTGTACTCGATCCACCGGTCTTGGCATGTGAACCAATCCGCTCACCATACCATTCCCTCCCAGGCTAGATCTCCCATCGGCTCCTGTCTCGGATGTATTTCCACTGCTCACCTGATCTGGATCGTACATCGACACTATGGGACCAATGGTAACTGGCACCGTAAGGGCGGCAGGTAACCTTCTAGCGTCTGTATTTTCTGGATTATGCGTTCCCACTCCTCCTTTCGACAGTTTCCCCACTATTCCCACACTAGGTTGAGCCTGCGATTCTCTGACTTTCTCCATCGGGGCTGATTTTTCACCCTCTGTCTCTAGGTTATATGGAGGTGGTCTCTCAGATAGTGGCCTTTCTATCAAGCTATCAGCTGTATCACTATAATCATCTTCTACAATTTTTCTTCCAGGTGCTCCCTTCCTTGACCATCAGTGGGAACAACTTAACCCCTTCAATTGTCTGTACTCTCCATCTCTTTTCCAATGCATCCCACCTTGAATCTTGGAATGCCCTAACTTACCTATTCACTCTTTCTTGTCTCCTGTCCCTGTTTCTTTCATGTGCCGCCCTAATCTTTGCATGTAGCGCCTCACACTGTGTGGGTCTAGGCAAAGGTCGCAAAGAAGCCATAATTGATTTCAGCTGATATAACACTTCCAATCTAAATGTTCCATACCAAGGAAAGGTCAATTCTTTATTTCTTTCTGTCATCTTGCACCAATTCTCAAGCCAAAGTATAGTATGCAAACCCAAATTTGTGTCCATGTAATGAGCTGGTGTGTCCTGGGGCGGAGCCTCCTCTCCTCCTTGAGTAGCCAACTTGCTCTCTTTTTTCTCACTTCTAAACAAATCTCGTAAAACTTTGAAACATTTCATGATGAAACCAACGTTTCTCCTTTCGCAGCGCTCTTTCACTTCTTGATGACAATCCACCAATACCAGCGCGCCTTCACACCAACCGCCCTATCACAGCGCGGCACCTACGGATGTCACTTTCCTCCGCTTGCAGCAGTACTCCTCCTTTACAATTCATCTCTCACCCACTCATACATCCCTTACATACGCTGAAATAACTGCTTGTACGTCCAAGCAATCAATTCTCTGACTGTACGTCCACAGTATTGTGTAATTGTCTACCTCAATCTGGAAAATGTCTGTCCTTGAAACGACAGGACAATCACCTCAGCTGATAGGTTACAATCGCTCGATGTTCCACACACAGTAACCCACGACCAGCGTCAGTTACTACTCATGCACTCACACATTCGCTCCCCCTATCTCATTCCAGGCAGTCGACGGTACCTCACGACTCCCTTCACAATGGTCGACAATTACTCTGGGTGTCTGCCACACCCTAACCACTTAAGCTACTCGTCGAGCCTAAGACTTTCCCGGGCTGTGCGCGCTCACAGCCTGATCTCGCAATCACATAACAGTCACTCCAACACCGCAAGCCATCACAACATTAAACACCGCAATCTAACAAAGCATAACCCTATTCATACTCACTCTCCCACGAACTGTTGCTTTCATCACCGCCACTCTCCGTCGGTTTCCATGAAACGCCGTCTTCCGCTGACAAACCGATGGCCAATCATCACCTAAATTCTATGGGCTCGGGAAACTCTTATCCTAATCTAGATCTCCCCTTACTCTAGAGCAAACCCATGGTAGGTCTCCCCTTACTCCAGAGACCAACCATGCTCTGTAGCTACCAATTGTTGCAGCCAGATTCTTATTTAGATTTTCTGTACCTTACCAATCTATAGAATCCTTGGTCGACCGGACTGTTTTTAGTCTTCTAAGAAGTGTAAAGGGAAGAACATTAAATACATAATAATTTTTAATAAGCTCAAAGCAGTTCAATTCAAAGGACCACTGACTACATAATCAGTTTAAAGATTTATAACAAAGCCAACAATAGCTGGACATACAGATACCTCAGCAAGAGGTTGAGAAAATAAACAGGCACTAATACAAACATAATCCTACGCAGAAGTCTCCTACGACTCAAGATTATTGTTAACGTTATCTCTAAAAGCATCAGGCAAATGATGATAATAGCTGTTTGAAGTCTTGGCTGCATTCCCTTACAGAAATAATAGAATATTAGTCTGTCCCTACACTAACTCTAAGGTGACATCCCTACTTAGCATTCCCACCCAGGCAAGAGAAAAAAGGTGCCAGCAGTGAAGACTTCCTAAGAAGAACACTTACTTTCCATGGGTAAATAGACTAAGCTATAGAGCTCATTCTGTGATGTATTCCTATAGGTTCTGTATCGATCCCCCTATTCCTGACCCTATTCTGGTTAGCAAACTAACAAGTTAACTAGCAGCCATCCCATGAGGCAGAAAACCCCCATGATGCAGGAACCGTTATCTGATAAAGCCACACTACGGCACAGGAACGTGTTATCTGATTAGGTCATAACGCTTGCCATCTAATTAGACAAGCGATATTCCTCCAGCCCCTGATAAGGCATACGGAGTTCTCAAAACAAATCAAACCTATGACAACCTGGGAAAAACCCTGCGGCCATTGTTTTGATTTCACCGAGAACTTCAGCAAAAGAATGTGCTAACGACCTGGTCGTATGGCATCCTTATTGACGTATCTATGTCCATCCTTACGTCAATCTCGGCACCTTAAAGGTATAAATATTACCGATATTGCCCTATGCAAACACACGCGGTGGTGACGAGGACGGAGCAGCCAGACTTGCCGAAGCCCAGAGCAGAGCAGACCCCGCTGGCGCAGCCCCGCCTTCTTGACGCGCTGAGAACGAGCAGCTGCCTATTTCTCCTGCCGAGAAATCCAGCTCCGGCGTTTCCGGGTAGCCCTCGCAGGCAGCCTGGAATATCGAGACCAGAGACGAGAGATACCATCACTCATTCATCCTAAACTTCCAGGTACAGAACTGAATAACCCCTCGCAGAGAATTCTTTAGTCAGTCACTTGGCAAAAACAAACTTAACTTAAACTGTAACTTTCTATTCCCGCCCACGTATTAGGCTTAGGTCAGGTACACGGGGTAGGCGTATCTAGAAACACCAGTTGAGTACGTTTAGTCAAATGTATATGTGTATGTAATATATTTTATTCATTTTAAACCTTCATATGGCTTAGAAACCATATCAATGTTTTTACAGTATTATTTTATACTTCTGCTTTTAATGTATGCACTTTACTTAACGATAAGTATTGCAATAATATCGATCCATTTCTCTTGTACGAGAAAAGAGACTGATCAATAAATAACATCTTTTATTGAACACGCCCATCTCTTCCTTTTCTCTACAATCTGATGAGACTAAGAATGCACGTACTGACTGAGTAAAATAAATTGCCTTTTGTTCACACGACTCTCGAGATACACTCTTGATTAGGGGAGAGCAAAGTTGTCATGTTCTATGGTTGTCAGAAACTAAATCCCTTCTTGTCTAATCAGGGAAGTTAATTCCTTCCTGAACATTCGAGAAAGTTTCTAGTGAACTCTGAGCTAGCTGGCAAACCCAAAACTTTAAGTCTAATATCGACAGTAGTAGACCTAGTTAACGTCTGGTCTAGGCCTATGCTATTGAAGGTATTATTCCAATGCGCAGAGCCTATTGGGATAATAGGAACTACACTACATGGCGCCCAACTCGTTTGGAAGGGCGATAAAACTAACGTAAGACATTTAGAGTAACTCAGTCGTGCTTTCTCACTCAGACCCCTTTTCCCCATAATACTCCAAAGACGTCTGGAGTGGGTGAAAGGTAAATATCCGCCAGACCTCGCAGGAGGGAACTCCTATGTATGGTTCTTGGTTTAGTCAACGTTGAAGGATACACTGTTCCAAAATATTGTGCATCTAATCTTTGTTTCCATAAGAAACCTGATCTGCAAACAAACAAAATAACCTTCTGGACAGTATAATGTCAGACAGTGAAGGAGAAAGAGAGGCAGTTAGATTAGCAGCTGAAATAGCGGCAGCTGATACTGCACTACAAGATGCAGACCCGGAGATAATACTCATCCCGGTCATCAAAAGGAAATCTATAACCTTAAAACTTATAGAAAATGGACTGACACCTAGAGGTGGTACAGTCATATTCATAATTGAGGCACACGAATATCGGCAGACAGAGGTATACTATTCATGGATACATTTTCCAGCAGCAAATGCTGTAACAAAGTACTTCCACTATTACAAAATAGAGGAACCTCCTGAAATGTACACTCCTTTCGAGGAGGTGGAAGTACCACTTAAATTTCAAGAGCATTTGCTCTTATTTAATGGCGCCCTAAAACACAATAATCACATCACCAGGCTCGGTACTTTAGGTAGACCAGGAGCAACGTGGCCGGTCCTAGCCGGATACACACCACATCCAGACATCAATGGGATGTCTGCAGCAGAGCTGTTAACACAGCTAAAACAATTAGTAAAAATACATAGACAATTAGTCCAATATGTGATGCGGACTTCAACAATTCAGCCAGCAATTAAAATTCCACAGCTGACCCCTCACCAGGGGAACACAAATAAATTTACACCACAGAACATACAATCCTGCCTAGGTAAAGTACCGGCTAAACGGGAACAAATACCATTCTGGTTGGCACAGAAAATCACCCAAATAGAGGCGGTGTTTCCAGACACCACCCCGTTAGAAAAACACAGGATTCTGACTATCTGTCTTCCAATGGGAATCGCACCACACATTGAGGACTGTGACACTTGGGGTACAGTCTTTGCTTCCATCTACCCAAAAACGCACGGTGTTCCATCCATTTCGGTAATACCAGATGTGCTAAAACAAATTCAAGACGAATACGGTCCAGAACCCGCTTTAACTCTTGGTATGAAATTACTAAAAGACTTCAAGCAGGTCTCGGCTATATTATTAGCCAACATAAAGGGAGAAGCAGCAAACGTGGCGATCCGCCAGAGGTGAAAGGAGACAGATATAGCAGACCAACCAGCTGAAATTGCCAGAATCATAGAAAAATCCTATGAGGAACTAGGTAGAGATAGTTTAGGTGGAATACCAGTAAAACCACAACTGATTGAAAGTCCTGAAAAAATATTTTTTAATAATAATTCAACATCACAAAAAAAGAGCTGGGATGGAAACAAACAATCCAATCCTAAAGAAAAGAAATTCCAGTCCAGAGGAAGGTCTCCTAGACGAAGAGAAAAATCTCCGAACCAAAGACACAGGTCACCCCAGAGTGACCCCTCTGGGAAAAGATATAACCTTAGAAATAGGGATAATATAAAAAAGCCTGATAGATATCAAGACATTGATACACGTCCCTCTCAATCTTTTCAGACTTCCTCGCAGAAATCGGAAAGAAGAGGACGATCAGAACAAAGAGAAGAGCACGCCAAGTCCAAAGACAAGGAACCTGCTCAGCTAAAAAAGAAATTACAATTTCCAAAAAAGAAGGTAGCCAGTATCAAGGTAGTTAACAATGCCGAGAATACTGAGGACACAACTGAAAAACGGAGAATGGGCTCAGATAATGCTAGACAGCGCAGCAGAAGTGAGCATAGCTCGCAAAGTCCTTATGAATCATCTGGAGACAGTGGACACGAATGAATATCTTCAAGTGGAAACTGCAGACACCAGAGTTAGCAAACCTCACAAAATATACGAAATAACATTACGTATAGAGGGGGATAAGACTAGAAAAATAAGGGGACTATTTTGGGATAATCTCTCCAAGGGCTATGACATCCTTCTAGCTGAAAAAGACTGGCCACCAGAGTTTGTCAGGGAGTGCCCTCATGGCGAAGAAATAATTATGCCTGCCTTCTCAAATCACATCCCAATTCATAAAAAATACACACTTGCCAGAAAGTGGGCAGTAGCTCTAGCTCCTGCTTTATATAAAAATCACGTAGGATGGGATGAGGACTCTCCTCCTCACAAAATCCAGTTAAAATCACAACCTACTGCACAAAGGCAGTACCCAATTAAGCAAGAAGCTAAAAAACAGGTAAAAGAAATCCTAGATCAGCTAGAATACCAGGGGGTGATTGAAACTTGCACCTCACAAATGAACAACCCTTTGTTTCCGGTCTCCAAACCAGACAATTCATATCGTCTAGTTTTGGATTACCGACACCTTAACTCATGTTGCAAAACTTTTGCAGTGCAAAATTCGCATAGTGCTGCACTAATGAATAACATAGTGCGCAAAAAATACAAAACAACCTTAGACATCTCTAATGGATTCTTTTGTCAAAACATAGCACCAGAGAGTAGATATTTGTCTGCATTCTCAATAAATGGCACTCAAAAGCAATTCTGTCGGTTAGCCCAGGGGTACAAGAACAGCCCGGGAGTATTCTCAGCGAGAGTAACAGAATTACTACAAATATATGACGACGAAGCATTATCGTATGTCGACGACATATACTTAACAGATGATGACTTGGAGACTCACTTGAAAAGAGTGAACACCATAATACTTGGGTTCGCAGCAGAGGGTTACAAATTCAACTTTAAAAAATCCAGAATTGCCCATCTGACAGTCCTGTTCTTAGGATATGAATTATCAAGTGAAGGCAAAAGCCTGGCTGACAATTTTCTAGAAAAATGTGCCGTCCTCCAAGCACCTAGAACACTAAAAAACTTACAGTCAATTCTAGGCTTCCTAAATTTCGGAAGAACATACATTGCAAATTACGCAGAAAGGGTCAAACCCCTTTATGATCTAATAAAACCAGATTTTAAAAGAACCAATTGTACTCAAATACACACAGAGATTTTGAGATCCTTACAAACAGACATGTTAATTAAAACAAAATTAGAAACACGTGATAACACACGCAATCTTGTGATTCGAGTCATCCCAGGGAGATGCAGATTCACATACCTGACCTCTAATGAGGGAGAAAAGGTACCAATTGCATTCAAATCACACTTGTACACAGAAGCTGAACAGAAATTCAGCATTAAAGAAAAAATTGTTCATGCAGTGCAAACCGCGGCAGCTAGAGAAAAAGATCAAGCTGACGGTAGACGTATCACAGTCAGAACAGCAGACTCAGCCTTTGAGGCATTAACAACACCATGTAATTTACCAACAACAACATTGAATCCGGAATGGATACAATGGGTGAATTCAATCACAACGGACAAAGTGTACTACTACTTTGATCCAGAACTAGAGGAATTACAAAATCTAGATTATGAAAGAACATTCCCTCTGCCAATCGACATTCTGCCCATACGACACTACGCTTGTGTAATCTATACAGACGGACATGCTCACCCTCCGTTTGGGGAGAACAAGCATACAACCCCACATGTGAGATTACAAAAGAAGTGTGGCGCGGAGGTAAACTAAAACCTCTATTAACAAAAACACACTCAGTAGAAACTAATTCAGAACAACAGACTGAAATAATAGCATTGAAAATGGCGCTAGATAATGCGGATCGCGAATTCCCGACACTTATAGTGTCCGATTCATATTACTGCGTCAAATCATATAACAACGATTTGCAGACGTGGATTCAAAACGGTTACAAAGATGACACAGATGCAACAATAAAGCAGAAACTGCTCTGGGAACAAATAGCTCTTTTACAAAAAGAACTACCAAAGACTCACGTGACACACTCACTGAGTCATCAGCGTGATGGCGTTCACGTTGCAGGGAATTCATTGGCTGACACAGCCACAGCGGTAGCAACTAAATCGGCTCCCGTAGTTCGAAAAAAGCGTACATTAAAATACATTGACGGTGAAACAGTGCTGGCGGTGAAAACGTCATTAAAAGGCGACTGCTCAGCGCTACCGATCAACTATCCACTCAATTATACATACATAATCGATGCAAACTCCGTCCCTTTTGCTCGAATCCCTGGAGTGGGGGATAGAGTGATTCCAAACATGGACAGGAGAAACTTGTTAATCGCAGACGCACATATGGGCGAGGGTCTCAGACACCTCAAACTAAAAGATTCTCTGGAAGAATTACAATCAAGGTACTGGTGGCCAGGCATGAGCCTGCATCACACCATGTTTGTAAAAAACTGCCCAAACTGCAACAGAAATCGCAGTGGGGAGAGAAACAGTGTAATACCTCATCGTTTCACTCCAGAAAAAATCAACAGTAAAAAGAAGGGCTTGCGATTAACATATACAGGCTAGTTTCCACTTATAATGTAGATCACCAGCACTCGGCTGACGTCTGGACTGTTATACAAAGATTTGCGAGTCTAAATGGCATATACGCTAAGAGCATGCTACGTTTGACCATTGTTTTCATTCTAGCCCTCCAGCCTGAGGGGAAACATGGCCAAATGAGCATAGCACAGCGGGAATCTTCTCACTTCCTTCCTGAGGGATACAGGATGGTGTAAAGAAAAAACCAAGGCATAAAGCAATCTATAACGGAAAGGATATTAGGTTTGGGAGCTGGGTGGGTCAAACATCTAATAAGTGTCCAACGTAGTCTAAATAACTTGCCAAGAAATTCTCTGAAGGGATTCAGTCCGTACGAATTATTATTTGGAACTAGGATGTTGATCTCTGACCTTGACAGTCAAACTTCAGTGGTGAAGGTAAAAAGCTTTGATATCAAAGACCGTTTGGCTATTTTGCAGGACTTAAATGAAACAAGAAAAGACCTGAGCAACATAAAGTTGAAACAACAGCCAACAACCACTGAAGAACCACCACCTGTCCCAGCAAGACCTGTCTGGATTCCAAAAGTCGGGGATCTAGTCAGAGAAAAGATCACGGTAAAGAAGGAATTTGGGCCTTCTTACAGAAAAGCAGTTCCTGTCTTGTCTATCAACGGGACAAGATCAGTTGTACTACCGCCACTTGCTGGTAAAAAGGAGAACCGAGTTGTATCCATCGACCTGGTAAAACTACAATCATGTGGCCGATAACAAATAGTAGGCCAAGTGGACTCCCAATAAGTAGCAGAACACCAAGGTTTGCTACCAGTACAGAGGTTCTAACAAAGAGGCTAATCACATTCGAAACGCCTACAGAAGAACAACAAGGACTATGCAACAATGCAATGGAACTTAGACCTCTGAAAACCCAAATAAAAACATTTAGCAGAGACACACCAATCTATAATGAAGTAACAAACGACAATGCAAGAAACATTAATCCTGAAGCAATTGGAACTATTGACAGAACTGCATCTGGCTACTTCATAAACTTCGATGATTCCTCTGAAGGCTTCACTGAATCAAAGACACAGCCATCATCAAAAACCTTTAAAGATAAAGTTAAAGAACTTTTGAAACAACTGAAAGAAACATATCTAATTTCTCCATGGATCGAATTTTGGGTGGGTTTTGGTGCATTTATCCTCATACTTTGGCTCATCATGATACTAACATTGGGACGCTTCATTGAGGGAAAATATGCTAAAATGGACACAGCAAGTCAGAAAATCAACTTGATCCTCAAAACCACACACATCTTCACACGTCGAGAAAAGAGAACTTTCTTCAGCCAACTTCACAGCCAATCCTATACCGGGTGGGGTAGCATGGGACAACACAGACTACGAAATCTATGGTCTGGTTGAAATCCTGAAATATCCACACCAAATTAAGATCTCATTGAGTGACTTTGTAAAACCAAGCTCATTTGCTGATGATTGGGACTTCGAAAGCATTAATAATATGATGTCTGACTTAGTAATGTCTGCTAAATTTACCAAACATGATTATTTGCAGGGTTCGACAAATTATGATAGTATGTACTGTTATAACCACTATGGTAACCATTTTTTACATAGATCTGCACAACCTAGAAATGTTTTAAATTATAATCAATGGGAACATTGTGCAACCCCTCCAAAAGGAAGCTCAAGAACCGTTTACGACAAATATTCATACTTTTCAGGTTTTAACATAAGTAATGCTGAAACATTTTATTTCAAATTGTCAAATAAGACAGGGACAAAGACCATGATAACCAACACAAAATTGATATATTCAGACTCATTCTTTGAACAAATGAATACTTTTGGTTTTGATTATTGGGACAAAAATGTTGAATTGAAAAGTGTTTGGGGCACAAAAGAATGGCAAGTACAGGGTATAGAATCTTTGTTTAGAGCCTGCATGATCCCAGAACAAATTATATTTTTAAATGACACTGTTCAACAAACCACCTGTCTTGGCTTAGCCAAAATCAAAGACTTAAATAAACCGTCTATTCCAAAACCAACAATGAACAGCAATAGCTCTACAGATGAAGAGATAGACGTAAATTATGTATTAAACCAAAACAGAACACATCCAGATTGGAAACAGTGGTTGATCTGGCCCACAGATACTAATAACTGTCAAGACAGATTCCTGAACAAAACACAGGGGTTCAAAATGACCAGGCCAGACCCTAGATATCCTCAAAGACAACACCCAGGGATAATAACCACCTACAGTGTGGGTAAATTATGCCTTCAATGGCTACAAACTTCCACACTGCCAGAAATTAAGCAACACCTAACTTTACTTACTGATGGTGCTGACTTGCGTGATTTCACTATGGGACCACGCAAACAGCGTCAAAAGCGTTTCATAGCAGCCTCTGTATATGCAGCATACAATGAGGCCTGGAAGGTTACTCAAATTGAGACAGCAGAAAGGATACGGGAAATTGACCGTATTAATTTGGAAAAATCACTTTCTGTAGTGGACAATGGGTTAATGACTCTGTCCTCCAGAATTTTTTCTTTGGACAGCATTGTGTCTTCAGCAATCGACATATTATCGCAAGACTTACTGTTATTACAACACGGTCAGTCCCAATTGCGTTCTATTGTACAGCTTGGCTGGACGTTACAAAATCTGCGTTCAGGCTATGTGCCTTGGCGTTTAATCAACACAACGTCACTATTCTATATCTTTAACCTTACTGATAGACAAATCAGTATGGCACAGAAGGGGGCTGATTATACAATCCTGAGCATTGAGAAACTTGAGAGATTACCAGTGACAATGTCAGAACGACCTGTCAGTGAATGGATAATACATGGGATAATAAATATTCCAATATCAACCTTCAGGTTTCAATACTGCCAAAAATATATACAGGCTGGCATGTACGAAGAATTGGGAAAAGGGTACATAAAAACAACATGGAACCTGCCCTATTCGCATGCATGTGTCAGTAATAAAGGACAGAAAGTGTTTCTTAGTGGCAATAATTGTGCAATGTCACTAAGCGGTACACTTCTGTGTAACGGAATTAGTTTGCATGGAGCCTGTGAAGGGAACTCAAATAACCTTTCATGTCACCAGCAAGGCGCACCTGCAACAGAGATAGAACCATTCTTTCAAAGACTCTATAATGGGAGTTACATTCTAATTGTAGATCGCAGATGTTGTAGTCTTATGCCCGGGACTCCTTATCTCGTAACTACGACTGCGAAGGTCAAGTGCTGTGGACACTCATTGTTCCCCAGCTCCTTTCCAGACAGGGAGGCAAGGGCATGGCCCAACTTGAAAATTACTTCTATTCGAATAGATACTTTAAGCAGAATGAAAACAGTGCTTCTTCAGACGCCGACAAGGCTCACGTCATCAAAAGAAACGTATGATCTCCAAGTCGCAAGGACGACTGCAGAGATACATTCATTGTTATCAACTAATTCCCCCATACATTTCACAGAAATCCTGAATGAAATCTTAAATATTTCTGATACCAATGGAGTCTCAAAGGTATTTAAGACAGTATTTTCGATGGCATTAACACCATTCAGAGCCATACTGGGTATTTTTCCAGATTTCGTCCATTCGATTTTTGGCGGACTTCCCCTCATTTTAGGACTGATTGCAGGAATCCTATTCCTAGTCCTTATATTTCGTTATGGCAAACCATGTCACAGACAGAACACCTGCGACAAGGGAAGAAACAATCCTAGCCATTGGATACCGGGACCGGATATCAAAAATCCTGGGACTATCCCAGCTTAGAGACCTGAACATGACTTGGTTTCTATCATTTCGACCAATGTGGCAACGATGTGTTTTGCCTGTATTAAGGTGCCTGCTATGCGGAGAAGAATGCGTGTTAGACACCTGTCTGACGCTACAATCGGATGCGCCAATGGATGCAGAAACATTGTTGAGTCCAACAAAGGCTCACGCTTTGTGCTGCCCTCAAAGGCTACCAATCCTGATGACGGCATTCGTGGAAGCTTCACCACTACGATTAAGGGGTAGTGAAGTTCAAGATGAAAGCAGCATCGATCAGGTACGACCTTCTGTCAGCAATCCAAATCAGAATGTCAATGGAGACAATCATGCGCACGAATGCATGGTTACACCTATTTCCGAGTTAGTGGAACTCTCCCAGGAAGCTGTTGACAACTTTTTCGAAAGCCTAAATGATATGATGTTCTCACCAGAGCAGAAATAGAGACTTTTGAACAAACTCGTACACGGCGTTTCCTGAATTTGGCCTTCAACTTTAATAATAAAGTCACATGAACAATTTTTCCCTCCAGTTCACGGACAGCAAATTTTTCAGCAGCCCCAAAATATTTTTGCATATTTTTCGGGACACTATCTTCTGCTTAAAGTAAGAACTATTCTTAGAGAACTAAAATTTCTAATTTTAGATAGCTTATAGACATTAGCTGCCCGCTGGTATGTTCATAGTTATTATTATTCTGTGATGAAATGGTCTCGAACCTTTTTTCTGTATTAAGAGCCATTTCATGTGTAAATTTTCATATACCAAATAGCAATTATGTATACAAATGCGTGATTACTTTAGCATTGTTCTACAGCTTGAGTGCATACTATACATATGACTGCATTTTTTCCGTATATTTGATAATTTCAAAATGCATTTATGTATTTTGGGGTGGTAAGGTATACACGATACTCTACAGTATGTTTTACTATGCATAGATTAGTAAATATGTCCATAGTTAGCGTGGAGTGGGTGTGATGTATTCCTATAGGTTCTGTATCGATCCCCCTATTCCTGACCCTATTCTGGTTAGCAAACTAACAAGTTAACTAGCAGCCATCCCATGAGGCAGAAAACCCCCATGATGCAGGAACCGTTATCTGATAAAGCCACACTACGGCACAGGAACGTGTTATCTGATTAGGTCATAACGCTTGCCATCTAATTAGACAAGCGATATTCCTCCAGCCCCTGATAAGGCATACGGAGTTCTCAAAACAAATCAAACCTATGACAACCTGGGAAAAACCCTGCGGCCATTGTTTTGATTTCACCGAGAACTTCAGCAAAAGAATGTGCTAACGACCTGGTCGTATGACATCCTTATTGACGTATCTATGTCCATCCTTACGTCAATCTCGGCACCTTAAAGGTATAAATATTACCGATATTGCCCTATGCAAACACACGCGGTGGTGACGAGGACGGAGCAGCCAGACTTGCCGAAGCCCAGAGCAGAGCAGACCCCGCTGGCGCAGCCCCGCCTTCTTGACGCGCTGAGAACAAGCAGCTGCCTATTTCTCCTGCCGAGAAATCCAGCTCCGGCGTTTCCGGGTAGCCCTCGCAGGCAGCCTGGAATATCGAGACCAGAGACGAGAGATACCATCACTCATTCATCCTAAACTTCCAGGTACAGAACTGAATAACCCCTCGCAGAGAATTCTTTAGTCAGTCACTTGGCAAAAACAAACTTAACTTAAACTGTAACTTTCTATTCCCGCCCACGTATTAGGCTTAGGTCAGGTACACGGGGTAGGCGTATCTAGAAACACCAGTTGAGTACGTTTAGTCAAATGTATATGTGTATGTAATATATTTTATTCATTTTAAACCTTCATATGGCTTAGAAACCATATCAATGTTTTTACAGTATTATTTTATACTTCTGCTTTTAATGTATGCACTTTACTTAACGATAAGTATTTCAATAATATCGATCCATTTCTCTTGTACGAGAAAAGAGACTGATCAATAAATAACATCTTTTATTGAACACGCCCGTCTCTTCCTTTTCTCTACAATCTGATGAGACTAAGAATGCACGTACTGACTGAGTAAAATAAATTGCCTTTTGTTCACACGACTCTCGAGATACACTCTTGATTAGGGGAGAGCAAAGTTGTCATGTTCTATGGTTGTCAGAAACTAAATCCCTTCTTGTCTAATCAGGGAAGTTAATTCCTTCCTGAACATTCGAGAAAGTTTCTAGTGAACTCTGAGCTAGCTGGCAAACCCAAAACTTTAAGTCTAATATCGACAGTAGTAGACCTAGTTAACGTCTGGTCTAGGCCTATACTATTGAAGGTATTATTCCAATGCGCAGAGCCTATTGGGATAATAGGAACTACACTACAATTCTAAGATGCTCCTTCTTGCTTCCCCTCTAGCCTTCTCCTCTAGCCTTCTCTACTCCTTTTGCTCGTCTGAACTTCTGCCCTTCTTCTGTTCTCCTTCTGCTCTCCTTCTGCTCTCCACCCTCGGGGTACTACCACTAATACAAAATCCCAAAAACATTAAACACGCCCCAAACACACCGCTTCGGCAGGTCTTCTCTCCTGGGTTTTTGGACCGAAACTTCAATTTCGCCCAAAACCATTGGTGTGTCCTTGGGTCCCAGGCACCTTTTCCACCAAAAGTATAATCTTGACATTCCGATTCACTCCCACAGTACTCGCTTCTACCATCCTAACTCCTAAAACAAAAGGTTATTCTGCCAAACGAATCATGTGTCCTTGCACCTGCAACAGAAAGCCTGTGAAAAGATCGACCTTGCATGTACACAAATCTACAATCCAATTTCAACTGAGAAAAGGAGCCTTCCCAAGGAAAATACATTTTAGCCTCCAACATTAGCCAGCCTACGAAAATACAATTAGGTCTCAGGTTGTGTTTTCATGCAATCAGGCCTCTACATTTAAACACATTTCTAAACTGCATCATAAGCATTACATTAAAAATCATTTTAAAAGCATTACATTTCACTCGTGAATAAGCAAACCTACATATGCAACTTTAACATGGTGCACCTTTAATCATAATGCAACATTTTATACGTGAAGCAATTATTTCTACATTACTTAAGGCATATTCTCGGTTAAACACTACATTAACCTTCAAACGATATGAATAGTCTCAAACATTCTAACATAATTTGATTAATTACTACATTTCTAATGATCACACATTAATGCAGTCCTCTAAATATCCATGATTATAACGCACCCCTACAATTTTCAGAATAACATGGCACTCTTTTAAAACCAAAATCAGATCTGCTGATTTAATGTGCCACAGTGTCGGTATCACTTTGAGCAGCCTCATGTTTCCCCTGTTCAAAATGTCCTGCTGACCTCCGCTTCATCCTGCTTGTTTTTTCAGTATACTTTTGGGATAGGCGTTTATAGGTTCTGTTGAGTTGTTTGTACATAAATTGAGTATCAACCGCCAGTCCTATTTTTGTTTCCTGTATATCATATGAATTATTCTTAACTGTTTGATAAACTTCTATTTTCTATACACCTGGTTTTATGTGTTTGTTTGGTATATATGTAGTCATGTTTGTCTAAGTTTAATTATATGAAGTTGAATTTATTTCCAAAGAGGATAATCTGTTGATTCTCCACAAATCAGACTATAAATTAAGAATTGTCTAAAACGAATTCCCTTGAAGGCACTCTTACCTTTTCATTTAACTACCCAAGCCCTCAAGGGTAAGCTGGGTCGCTCACTTTTTTGTATCAATCTACTGACCTTGTGACATGTTTTGAGGTGTTAAAACAATTTGCTGACTGTCGCTGTCGCTGTCCATATCCCGAGACCAAGTGCTCAATGGCAGATCCAGTATGTAGTTTTTTCGCTGTATTCTGCTGTTTACTCCCCCTGCAACGAGTGTTAACTTTTGTCATAATCTTGTGACTTGCAGGGGGTGTTCTCTGCTTGGTGTTCCTGCTTACCATCTTAGGGCCATATTTACAAGGATGGCGATAAATAAACGATTAGCACTTTTCTATTTATCGCTGTCTATCGCTGGAATATATCGCCCTTTTAGCGCATTATTTACAACGAGTTTCCCCAGGGCAATATAATTACCCGCGATAGCGGGGAAAGCGCCGTTTTGCGGGGAACATTGCTGGTTTTCCAGCTATGTTCCCTGCAAAAAGGCGATAACCTTGCTGATACGACCCACAGGGTTGTATCAGCACAATCCACCCCCATATTAGGTATGCCTAAGTCTGCATTTTAGCAGACTGCGGTTTTTGCCCAAAACTAACGTCTGCTAAAATGCGGTGGCAGCCTTGTAAATATCGCGATGTGCACATCAGCGATATTTACAAGGTTGTACTGCCCAGCGACACCCACTTTGGATCTCATTAGAGATGGAAAGGGAGGCATCGGGTAAAAGGGTGCTAACATGCGCTAATACATGTTAGCACCCTCTTGCTAATAGGGCGATAGTTTTATCTCCGCTTTTTGGCTTTTAAAGCCAAAAAAGCAGAGATAAAGCCCTTGTAAATATGCCCCTTAGTAAAATTACCTTCTGGTAAGGTGAACAAAGGTAATAATACGATCTGGTTTCATATTGCTTTTGGTGCGTTCACTCCCATTGATTTTACATTTGCTTGAGGGGAGAACGTGTTCTGTTTCCTTCCTCGGATAAAGTCCATAATTCCTGTTCAGTAACCTGATCCTGTCGGGGTCATTAATTTTCGTGTGGTGACAGGGGAGGTTGCTCATCTTATCAACTGGCATGCACTGACCAGGTTGATTAGAAATTACAGGCTGTGCCTCCTGCTTAGTGCCTGACCAGCCTGGGATTCCTTGCGATTTGTCTAGTGGAACCCGGGATGTCAAATTTGAAAGTGGGAGGGCATAAAAGCTCTGATTAAGTGGTTGTTCGCATCCGGGTGCTTCAGTGCGCTGGAAGACTGGGGTGGATGTTTCGGACAGGCACTCCAGTGCAGTGGTCAAAGTGGGCGGGATCGGCAGGGCACGGCATGCCCCTACTTCTTTAATTTCATACTTTCTCATTTTAAACATGCCTCCCGGACGGCAAAAATCACCAAGGCCAATAGTTAAGGCTCGGCTTTTGGGGACGGGCAGAGAAGGAAAGGACTCTCTCTTTTCCTTAGTGCCCAGAGAAGACAAAGACAGTGCCAAGTTTTCCTGCCGCTGCAGCTGCCCCCACCTCTCTTTGTTCCCCCTTTTCCCTCTCTTTTTGTCTCGCTCCTCCTCATTTAGTGAAAACCGAGACTTCAAGAAACAGGTATTACCTTCTCTTTCCTCCTTTCGTTTATTTGCTCGCCTGTGATATGGATTCAAAAAAGAAAAACACTTTTGCAGTAAAAGTCGTCTTTTTCTAACATTTTTCAGTTCCTAAGTGCAGCCTTAAGGGGTGGAGAGAAATGAAACATTCAAAATATAAAAAATAACTAACTAAAGCAAGACAGAGTGGTTGCAAGGTGGCCTGATTGATTTATTCACACCTAAACACATTAGCGCCACTTTACAGTGTTTGCCAGTGAAGTGCTACTTTTGTTTTCTCGTCTCTATTTGAACAACATTGCTTTCCCTGGGTGGAAAAGTGCACTATTCCTGGACATACTGAAATACCTGCTTGATGAGTGAATTGGAAAACAACATTTGCACAGCGGCTGTGTGTTCAGGGATGTGATCTTTTTAAACCGTACTGCTTAGGTTTTTTAAGGATATAAGCAATGGCATTGAAACAGGTCCCTTCTGGGCCCTGTAGTCATGAACCTTAACTTATCAGGCAAAAGCACTCACTAATTTCTGAATAGTGAGTGTAATAGCGTTAAGGTAACCATGTTGTTCCTGCTTACATTCCACATGCTTTACTTCATCTTGCATATAAGTGTTTGCTTTTTTAAGGATGTTATAAAAGAAATGTAGGCAGCATATTGCTCTTGTCTATGGCATCATTTGAATTTAGTCACATCCATGTGCTTATAGCGGCACAGTGCAGTGCAAGTTTCTCTCAGTGGGGCAGCATGTTGTTCAGCAGGAAAGAAGATGTGGCACTATGGTCAGAGCTGCTGAATTTGGTACTGGGGAACCAGGTTCAGCCTTCATGACCAGTCCACCAGACCACTCCCCATGAGGGAGCACATTCCTGTGATTGATCTTGGAAGACCCACAAGATCTTAAAAGCCCTGGTGGCTTAGCACCAGCAGGTGTACCCTAGCAGTGGCAAGTGTGGGTTAACTTTGAAGGCCTGTCCCCACAATACATTCAGAAGTTCACCTCCAGTCTTGCAGGCAAGCCTGTGAAGCAGCACACCATAGAGTGACAGTGACACTGTCACTGAGGTCACAGGACCCTTGAACAGGGTGGTTCTAGGGCAGTGCGATCCCACCAGGCGCTGACCAGCCACTGTCCGTGCAGGTAACAGCGGTGGGGCAGAGGGGCTGGGTAAGGGGGGATTTCAAAGGACTATGCAGAGGGAAAATTAAATATATAAATTTCCCCTTCTGCATCGTCCCTCAAAATCCCCTCTTACCAGGCCCCACCGCCCCACCATTGTTACCTGCATTGACCGCGGCTGGTGCTGATTTTAGGTGGGGGTGTCGTGTTAAGTATAGTAGGGTTTAAAAGCACTTGCTGCCTCCTTCCTGGCCTCCAACAATTTTCGGCAACAATAAAAATGTCCTGATAACTCCATTGATTAATGTTCTTAGTAGAGAGAGACAGTGTTTTTTCTAGTGGATATTTTGACTCATGGAAAGGAAGTGCTGAGGGTTAATGTGCCTGCTGCTAAGAACATGTACTATGCAGATCACAAAGTGCACATAATGTAAAAAAGGTCAGTGGGTTACTGCTTTTGTCAGAGAGAACATATTGTTACTTACAGTTAATAAATTAAATTCCCAACATAGAACAGTGAGTTATTAACTGTCATGTAAGAGCTGAATGCAAACATAGAGTGTTATGGTTTTTCTCCAGTCTTTGATTATCCGAATGTTGCAAAAAAGGGTTAATTTGGGTAGAAATCAATTCTGATTATTAAAGAGAGCCCACAACCATGGTATTACGTTTTGCATTCTGAGTTTGTGGTTCTCCAGACCAATCATTATTAAACTATGTGAATCTTACACCCTGTAGCCCTTTGTCTTAAGTAACATTTCCTATACAGTGACTTACACACGTATAATTGGTTATCTCTGTGGAATATGTGTGATGTAAAGTGCTCTGACACCCCAACCTGGTATTAGTGGTGCTGTAAATTTTCTGATACTTTAATATTTTGACATTTTTACCCATGCTAACAGTCTCTTCAAAGATTTTTCTTCATTAGTACCAGTGTAACATACAAATGCAGCAGTGAGAAAGGTGACCAATCAAACTTTGCAAAGGGCCGTCCACTTCACAGCAGCACAAGTCAACTTTTTTTGTAACTTTTGATCCATTTGAGCTACAAACAATCTATTAGTTAAGATCGTCAGATTATGCAGACAATGATGTATTATGTGGCAAATATGGCAGAGCCATAATTATGTGGAAAACATTTGCAAACTAGGATATTTTGTCATTCATGTTTGAACTACTCTTGAGGAAAAAGTGGGGAGAAGTGCTGATGACAGAAACTCCATGACTCGAAGACAAATGACGGTTTGGATGGCCTTAGACAGCCAGGCAAACCGTCATTCGCACCCAAGCACTCATCATGGCCCTGACCTTCTCAGACTTGGCTTACTGGCTTGAGCATGAAAGGAAAATAAAATGGTTTTATTATCATTTTATTTTTTGCACCCTCAGCTGGCTCTCAGCAGAGGGGAGCTATACTCCCCCACCACAGCGTACTGCTTAGTTCGGTCAATTCTCGATATTCCTACCTAGCAGTAAAGATGGGATATAGATTGTTACTATCTGCACAATGAGGATTCCTACTGGCCTTCCTAGCTGGTAATCTGCTACGTGTGTTTTGGTGGATGGAATACCCAGCTGTAGTGCGCCGTTTCATGATTTTTCAACTTATTTAAAATATCAGTTACGATAAGTGTTAAAGGCCTTAGCTGATCGATGATAGGGCTACAGCTGCAAGCTGTCTATTGGACTGAATACATTTTTTAACTCGTAATCCATTGCGTTAACTTTCTACCTTGGTGTTACCAGCAATATGTGATGCCATGATGTTCATAAATTCACTCTGGAGGTCTAGTATGACAGATTGCATGTTAAGTGCCGAAACAGAGGTTGGTAGGGTCCTTAATTGGGGAGAATGTTGGTGCAAGATATTCTCCATCTTTATTTGCTCATGGTTCATACTGGGTTCTATATTATTACTAGTTAGGTGTGTTCTGGGATGGTGACGTTGTTCAGGTCTGCCACACCAGAATGGCCCCGCGTTAGACCTGGAGTTTTGTATTTTGTTGCCTTTAAGACTTTAGTTCCATCAACCTCCGAATATCTTGAAATTTCTGGTGTTGAAGAAGCTAGAACACGTTTTGTTGTTCCAGAGATTTTAGGTGTATCCACTTGCGGCAGTCAAGCCAATTGACTCAGGTTCGCTGTTGTTAAGGATGGGCACACTTTGTGGTTGCTTGTCAAATTGATGGCCTTCACCCCCAGAGCTGTATACATTTTGTGTTATTAATTATTGATGAGGAATTGAGCCAGGTGAACTCTGTGTCTTCTTTTAGGTTACTTACACTGTTACTTGCAATACTTCCAAGTGTAAGGGAGTGTTTTGGGTCCATTTTCTTTCATTCTGTGTGTTATGTGCTGGTAGTTCAGGGCATGTGGATGTCGGGGCAAAGTTACACCTTGAGAGTTCGCTAAGTCCTAGAGCAAGTCATTGCTTGGGTTCTGACATTGACTATCAAATATTTGCAGTTTGGAGCGTGGATCTGTGCCTGGATCAAAACAGTGCTGCCCCCATGTGGACCACTTGGTACTGGGCTTTTATTGTTTGGAGCCTCTTTTACTATTGGGTTTTGGTGCAGTCCATTTTGAAATGTTGGAGAGTCCAGTGATTCCAATTTTTAGGTGTTGGGGGGTTGACAAGACCTTAACATTTTTTGTTGTGTATGAAATAGCTGCAGCTGGGTCCTTTAAAAACATAAAATTGCCGGTGCAACCTGATTTCCCACAAAAGGCCTGGAGCAGTGATATTACTGGGCTGACCTGAACTGTGATGGTTTTTATTGTCAACTGCCGAGCCTGTTGACTTGGTCTAACTTGTAGGCTTTTTTTGGTTCCAGGCCTTGTGCGTGGCTTATTGTTGTTTAACCCTGCCTGACCTCATGTTTTTTTTCTTTACAAGATTTGACGATAGATTAACTTTTTTTGGGGGACTTGTGTGATGGTAGGTATACTCTGCGTTCAGCTTGCAAACTGCACCCCAACTACTGGTGCCATTTCTGCAAGACTGCAGCTGGTTCCTTGTGACTGGTCCTCTGCTGACCCTGCTGTCCAGAGGGAGAATTAGAACCCTATCTTGATCAGCTGCTGCATCAGGTAGATGGAGTCAATAAGTGGTGCACTGCCAGGCCACTACTTGGTAAACTACAACAAGCCCTTCTCAAGTATAGAGGGGCGTGAGCTTGTACACGCACACTGGCAGTCTACACAGCCTGGCCACACGGCCAGCAGTGCATCCTCCTGGGTGACAATATGAACTGAAGATCACACCCTTTCCATATAAAGGGGCCACAGGCACACAGTCACTGTATTTGTTGACACGGAGTTAAGGTCCTGGCAAACACTGAGGCAAGTGCCAAGGTGAGTGTAATACTTACATGTTGCCGCGCTCTCCGTTGTGGCTTGCAGGGCTGCCTGGGCTCGAGGATGGGCCATGCGCTTTGTTCCAGAGCCCAGAATTCCGTGCTCCGCCGTTATTGAGAGACTGTTTCCCCAGCTGCGCTGGTCAGGTTTGCTCCTGCTCCAACTTGCAATAAACATGTCAGTTGATGATTTTTTTTATCATATTGTGTATCTTATTTCATTTGAGGACAATCCACGACATCTACAGAGCAACCCGCCAGCAAACGAACGCATGCGACGCAAAATAGGATCGACCCCTTGCTCATCGCGATGTATATATCAATAGCAGCTGTCGACTTCAGCAAGGTACGTGACGCACCCCTCCTGTGCGACCATCCCGCCTCAACTACTCACTTCTTTGTGAAGTCTCTGATCGGAGGGCAGTGATTAGCAGAGATAAGCGCTTCTTAACACAGCAAGGGCACTTTCCCTTAAAGTTGACCGGGTGATCCTAAGTCTTCCGGGGAACGCAGAGACAGTTACAACCCTTATTGGATTGGCGGTTCACATTAGAAGCCAAAACTCCATACAAAATAATTTATTGCACCTACAAGAGAACAGTTTACCCACTTAAAGTGGCAACAGTAATTCTGGGTCCCACATTGAGTCTTTCTTAAAGCAACATATACACCTGAAGCGGCAATGGCAATTCTGGGCAGGTAGCCAACTTCCTCGGCAACAAAGACACACTTGTTCTTATGTAGTGTCAAACCAGCCAAAGACAAACAAGATAAAACTTGGTCCAGGATTGAGTTATAATCTTTCACCTTCATACCGTAAATCAAAATGTCTTCCTAAAATACCACAATTGGATCAATGACCTTCAGAATCTCCATCATGATGAGTTGGAAAGCACTGACAGCAGAGCACAGCCCAAAGGGAAGTCTCTTAAATGTATATGTACCATCAGTTGTTATGAAGGAGGTGTACTTCTTGGAGTTCGCTTGAAGTTTAACCCGATTGGTACGTGCTAAGTAAGTCCAGCTTGGGGAATAGTTTGCCTCCTGCCAAGCTCAACATAATCTTGTTGATGTTTGGGAGTGGAAAACTATACATGATGACAGCATTGTTCAGGCTCCTCAAGTCCACACAGAAACGAAGAGAGCCATCTTATTTCTGTGTGATAACCACCCGACATAACCACTCCGCAGCCTGCACAGGTTCTATGATGCCCTCCTCAAGCATTTGCTTAATAATGTCTTTGACTTGAGATCTTGCAGCTAAAGGTATCCTCCTAGCCACTTGTTTAACAGGAATTGCGTATTTTTTTAAGTACCGCCCAAACAGTGTCAAAAGCTTTGGCATGTGTTTGTAAAATATTTTGGACAACATCATCATCTATGCATATTACAGGTTGGTCAGCCTAGGGGTCTACTCTGATATTGAGGTCATACTGGTGAAGCCACCCTAGAATGGTCGGACCCTCAAGTGCTACATAAACTTTGCCTTCGGTGGATCTGCTCTCAAAGGTAATGCGTGCCTCAAAACAACCCAAAACGCCAATGTTGGCACCCTGGTAGCCCTTCAGCATGACATCTGGGGTATGTCTCGACCCAGGGGAGGAGGTGAGACAGCAACAGGCTGACCTGCATCTGGAGTGTAGGGGGAGGAGAAGCCCCTAGAGGTGAAGAAGCCTGGGTTGCTGCTATAAAACAATGGTCCCATCTCCTGCTGAGTGATTGAGAATCCAGACCCCCCCACTAATCAAAGGATGAAGATGTCACTGGCAGTGAGGTGCCCAGAACTGGTTTGAACAGGAGTCAGTGCCCCCTGAACACAAAGATTTCAAAGCCATTGAGGGGTATAACTATGAGAGCTGAAGCCCCTGAAATTTGGAGAATGGCTTGATCAAGGATGAACAAGACTGGAGCTATTTCATGGTCAAAAATACCTTTGCCAAGGAAGAAATAACTGAATTGACTGAAGGAGAGGACTGACCCTTGCTGTGCTCTGTGTCCCCCTGCTTGAAAGGACTTTGCTGTGTCCTGAAGTAACTTATCCCAAAGGGCCTGAGGTGAGCTGGCTCACTGTTGTGGAAACACAGGAACACAAAAGTTTCCAGGAGAGTCTCAGCGGCGCTGTGTGCGCGTGCTTGTTGCAGCCTGAGTCCCTCGTAAGGTGTGGCCTGTGATCGTGCCCACCTGGAGTCCAAGCAAGGATCAGCGATGCGGTCTGCATGTGCTTTGTGCAGCCTGAACCCCTTTGTGAGGATTGTCCAGTTATCGTGTGCACCGGAATCCAAGTGAGTCTCATCGATGCTGTGTGCGTGTGCCTTGTGCACTGGGAAACCTTTGTGAGGATTTGCCTTGTTATCGTGCGCCCGGAGTTAAAGTGAGTCTCAGTGATGCTGTGCGCATGATCTTCGTGCAGCCTGAGACCTTCGTGTGGAGTGTGTGCAACCGAAGCTCAAGGAAGTCTCAGCGACACTGTGTGCTTGTGCCCAGTGGCAGCCTGAGGTCTTCGTAGCAGTAGCGGCCCGTCCCGGCAGCCCCGGAGGAACTGAGCCACTGGCCCGAGCCTGCTGTTGCCAAGTCCCAAAGATTGCATAGGGAAGACCAAACCACTGGACGAGGAGAGGAGAGTGAGTTTGTGCCCCCCAGGTCATGAGCTTGGTTGCAAATACTTTACACATTTGTCTGGAAGATAAGCCAGGCTGCTTGTGCGAAGCTACCAAGGGGGTGAGTGGGGCTATCTCTGAAGGTGACCTTCCTTTCCCTGATGTTGAAACGTGGGTCCCTACTTGGCCTGAGGTACCTACCCCAGCCAACCAGGGATCTCGAGTCTAACAATTATTCATATGTAACTCCTAATCCAAGGGAGGCTAGTGGATATTCCAGGTAGACGCTGCAGTGAATAGTTTTAGAGTACTTACAAACTAGTGAGCGTGCTGGTTTTCACAAACTTGTTTTACAGCCCTTTTCTGAAAATGGTCGGAGATTTACTCTTGTCAAGAGCAAGAAAAATAAATTAAAAGACTGCAAAGCAGTATCCCTTGTATAATTGTGCACTATGTGCAGATACGCTTTTTATTACTTATTTATTTTATCTTTATTTATTGAGTTTGTAGAGCGAGACAGCTACCCGAAGGGTTTCCCGGAGCTAATTGACCAAAAACAACCTGACCCAAAACAAGGAAAACTACTGATTAAAGAGCCAGGTCTTCACTGCCCTTTGAAAGCAAGCATGGCTGTCCTCCATGCGAATAGCCAAAGGGAGGGAGTTCCAAAGTTTGGGTCCTAGACTAAAAAAGGCACTACCACCCATTCTGGACAGCCTAAACTTGGGCACACAAAATAGGTGTTGAGAAGAAGAGCGAAGGGAGCGAGAAGGAATATAGGGTTTAACAAGAGACTGAAGGTAATGGGGAGCTACACCCGCCTTTATCTTGTGCATGTAGCTGAGAGCTTTAAACTTTACATGGCTTTCGATGCGGAGCCAATGGAGTTCCCTCAGACGCTCCGTAATATGGTCCGTTTTTCGACAACCGCAAAGGAGCCGAGCAGCGACATTCTGGACCAGTTGGAGGCGGCGAGTGACCGCCTTGGTGGACCCCAGATAGAGCAGGTTGCCATAGTCCAGTCTGGAGGTCACCAAGGCGCCCACCACCGATCTCCGGGTGTCCGAGGGGAGTAGCCAAAAGATTTTTCTGAGCCACCGCAGGATGGTAAAGCAGGTGGCTGCAACCTTGTTGGCTTGGTCCTTAATGGATAACCCCTCATCGATTGTCACTCCGAGGTTATGCACACGTTCAGACAGGACCGGCAGGGCACCCATGGCAGAGGGCCAATGCCTCGGGCTCCAAAGATCTGGTTTGTTATCCAATACCAGGACCTCAGTTTTCCCGCCATTTAATTTAAGCAGGTTGCTGTTCATCCAGCAGGCTATGTCGCTGAGTCTTGTTTGCAGCTGGGATGGCAAAGTAGTGTCAGCATGGGATAGGGAAAAAACAATTTGAGAATCGTCGGCATAGGTAAGTAAATTCAGCCCAGACCTTTGAGCAATATGAGCCAGGGGGGTAACATAAAGATTGAACAAAAGAGGACTCAGGATAGAACCCTGGGGTACACCATGTGGGGAAGAATATATTTTAGAAGTGGATGAGTGGGAAAAAATTTGAAAAGTCCGATCCTACAAAAAGGACGAGAGCCAATCCAAGGCTATACCCCCAATACTAATGTTCGCAAGGGCTCTGATGAGGATGTTGTGGGATACGGTATCAAATGCCGCACTGAGATCGAGCAATATGAGTGCAGCCATTTCCCCTCGATTTAGAAGCAAGCGTAGATTTTCAGTCACGCCCAAGAGAGTAGTCTCGGTGGAAAATCCAGAGCGGAAGCCGGACTGAGAGGGGTGTAACAAGTTGTTAAGCGCAACGTACTGAGACAAGTGTACGTGAATGTGTCTCTCCAGGACTTTAGAAAACAACAGCCATTTGCATTCACGTTTTAATGCATTCATAAATATATTCCGGGAGTTCTCTTGCAATTCTGCTACTGGTAATTTTGATTGCATATTTGTGAATCAAGCCTTACATGTCCATTATCAGTTAGCTATGAAAGTGTATAATAATAGCCATGTCTGTGGACACATTTGCTGGCTAGAAATGGTAACAGAACCTCACCAGATCACACTAAGTGAAGTTAAGGAACTGTTATTTTAAGACATGTTCTGTGGTATGCTTTTAGACTTATTGATGTCATGTAAAGATGTAGAGCTGAGTAGTAAAGATTTTAGCATCTTTGGCAGTGGTAATAGTTTTTTTCTTGAAGATGAGTTATATTTAAGGCAATCCAGTGAATAATGCTAGACACTAGTATTAGTATTTACTAGCAGCCCGTCCCGACGTTGTCCAGGTATGAATTGCTGCCGGCCAGTAGTATATTGTTTTGTAGGATTTCATTTTGATAGCATTTCTTATCTGTGGCAGGCCTGTGAAACACTCGGATTCACAGTGCACTTAAGAGTGCGCGTTCAGTAGTGTGTGAACTCGAGTTTCCCTACTTTATTTTTCCTTGCAATATTATATAGCGCGAACTTCACAACATGGCATGAGCACAATTTACATTACAGAAGAACACATTCATTTGTGGTAGGCACGGGGAGACAAAGTGATTTGCCTGGAATCACAGGATGTTGAGCTGCTGCCGAGATTCAAACGTAGCTCCCCAGCTCTAAAGTTTGCAATTCTAGAATTTGTGGTGGGAGGTGTGTCTAAAAGTGTATGTCGGTGGTGGCCATCAATGAGAGAGAACTGTGCATTTTTCAAATCGGTGGTGAAAAATTATGAGTATGTTGCCGGAGATGTGGGCCGCCGTGCCACCAATGTACTTACCGGGGGAGGGTAAACACCCATTATTCCGCAACTTTCTTTCCGCATACCATCACTCCGCATACTTTCATTACGAAAGTACCATGACTTCGCAATGCCATTATAACGCATGGCATTACATTTTATA
Organism: Lissotriton helveticus; assembly: GCF_964261635.1. Lineage (NCBI taxonomy): Eukaryota > Metazoa > Chordata > Amphibia > Caudata > Salamandridae > Lissotriton > Lissotriton helveticus. The sequence continues at coordinate 183,981,391 of NC_136065.1, forward strand.
TGCTTAAACCAGGCATACATTTACAACAAAATTAGTTGTAAATGCATGAATGGTAAAAGCATGTTTTAAAAAAAATGTTTGGATAAGGTAAGTATGGGTATAGGGGTATACGTTTTGGGGTACTGAGATATATGTTTTGGGGTGTTTGGGTATTTAAGGGTTCAGATATAGTTTTTGGATATGGGGTACAGGGGTATTTGTAGGATTCAGGGATAGGTTTGGGTTTTGGAGTACATGGGTATTTTAGGGTTCAGGGGTAGGTTTGGGTTTTGGGGTACATGGTTATTTTTATCGTTCAGGGCTACGTTTGCGTTTTGGGGTACAGGGGTATTTTTAGGGTTCAGGGGTAGGTTTGGGTTTTGAGGTACAGGGGTATTATAGGGTTCAGGGCTAGGTTTGGGTTTTGGGGTACAGGGTATATTTATAGGGTTAAGATGGGTTAGTGTTTAGGGGTGTTGGGGTATTTTAGGGAGTAAGGGTGGGTTATGATTATGGGGTGCAGGGGTATTTAAAGGGAGCAGGGTGGACACCCGGAGCTGGAATGTACAGAACCTTGGAAGAAAAAACAATGAAATATTGGGCACAACGCTCGCTTTTTTTTCCGTAATCCCGCGCCCCGCACATGCCCACACCCCCAGCACATGCCCACAGCACACGATATAAGACATGGCATGAAGGGCGGAACGTACCACACGCCCCCAGCGTTTGTCACGCCGCCAGCACAAGCCCACAGCACAACGCAGACACGCCCACAAAGGAATAGTTTGCTGGAACAGTTCTTTTACCTTTTAAATGTATATGGTGGGCGTCTGCATAGCCTATGTCCTTCTGGTGCAACTGCCCTTTCCAACGCTGTATTGGGTGTTGTGATTGGTGCTGTGGTTCCTGAGATTACCCGCCTCAAAGCTTTGGGCTCTCTCTTTATTATATTAGTATAGATTTGCACTGCAATTCTATCAAAATATTCTTTGTTTTGGAAACATGGCCACATTTGTTGGAGTCTATAAAGAAAGCTACTCAACACAAATATAACAGAACACAACACCAACACAACAGCACAAGTCAACACAATACATGCAGCACATTATTCCAACATCTCAACAATAATCCACCACAGCACTACAACAAAATACAATAACACAACATTACAATACATCACAGCACAAATTAACACATGACAACAATAATAAAATAACACTAAAAGAAAGTATGTGAATACAAACTAACCCTGGGCCGTAGTTGCTATGTGAAGTGCACTTCGAGCTACGCGTAGCTACGCGAACTGCGTAGTGCGGTAGGGAAATGCTGGTCTCAATGATTGCACAGTGCCGGATGCTTGACCGCACTGTGCAATCATTGCAAACCGCATCATGCACAGTGCAAGCGGTTGTTTTCTGCCACTCAAGCAGATTTGTACTCGAGTGGCTGCTTTCTCAACACGGACTGGTAGTTTCTCTTCGCGAGCGGTCGCAAGCATAAGCAACCACTAGCAATGAGAAACCTGACCTCCCTGCTTTGAGAATCTCGCCCAGAGGTTTATTATCCACGCTCGCGATAGGCAACTTGATGTTGCCGATCGTGAACGAGGAAAAAGTTTGGGTTGTTGATTTTGCTAGCTCGCGGTCACCAGCTTTATGTTGAGGACCCCGAGCGAGCAAAAAAAGCTTGCTACGCGTTTTTGCACTGTGCTACGTGTCGCGCAAACTATGCACAGTTTTCCGCCCAGGCCTAACACAGACTAACACAAGAGGTCATAAAAAATAGCACAATGTTATTTTTATTATTATATTGTATAACATTATATGGTTCTACTATAGTGGTGTGAGGTATTGTTATATTGTCATGTTGTAATGCAAGTTTCTTATTTTACTGTTGTGGTGTGCCTTACTAATTTGATTGTAGATTATTTTTGCTTGTATTGTAGAACTTTGTTATATGGTGTAGTTTTATTTTATTTTATTTCGATACGTTGTGTTGTCATTGTGCTGTTATGTTTGTCTGCTTGATCTGGTTGTGTTTTTGTCACTGTGTTTTTGTTACATTGTGGTGGTTTGTGCTGTTTATTCCCGTGTGTAGTGTTGTTTTGCCCTTAAATTATTGTTGAGTTGTATTGTGTTACTGTAATATCGTATTTTACTCCTTTAGCGTTGTGCTGTTGTATTGCTACTTTTTTGTTGTTGCTATATTATCGAACCTCATTTACAGTCATGCTTTTAAACATTCACAAATATCCTTGCCACACTGCAGCAAACCTGCTTTAGAGGCCATAGTGGTAAAAGTTATACTCTATTTAAATAGGATTTTTAATGTCACTGACTAAAACAATAATTTGCGATTCAGATCCTATCTGCAACATTAGCCAGCCTGCCAGGCATCATGCAGCTAATTTGTAATAACCTCAGGAATGACCTGCCTTCATGGGGATTTGAATTTCTTTCCAGAAAAACGTTGGAGTGACCTTGGCATAAGCTCCTGACCGGTCACTGCACCAAAGATGTTTGCCTAAACAATGCAACAAAATCGGGCTACTCAAACAAGGGCTTTTGGACGAGGAATAGAGCAAAACTGGCATCAATTAAATTGATGGGAACTTTCAGGGGGATGTCATTTTCAGCCCGTCGTTAATTTAAGCATGCTTTCACGAAACAGACTGCTTGTTTTGGTGTGCCATAAAAAGAACATGTTTAACAAAAACAAAATTAAGCTTATGGACACGCACAATTTTAGCATTAGAATGCATTTAATGGTATTTCACCACAGTGGTGTTGAAATCATTTTTGGAGTGTGGGCGCTACCATCAATGTTACATCACTGAAGTCTAGCAAACGCATTTAGCAGGAGAAGGGTAAGGGTGTTGAACAAAGCTTATGGTGCATTTTTAGCTCACTGTCACAAATATCAGGCACAGCCAGCACAGGTAAGAGCGTGGGATGATAGGACGGGTTGGGGGGAGTCGACAGACGTCGGGATAGGGAAAATAAAATAAAAAATTAAGAAAACCACTTATTTTGCGCTCGAGAGCGAGGTAAGTGGTTTTATTTGTTTATTTATTTTACTTTCCCTATCCCTTCACCTGTCGACTGCCCCCAACCCCTTCCCACCACCTCACCGATGTTACCTGTGCCGGCCGCACCTGACAAATATATTACTAAAGCAGGGTGCGATAAACAGCACATTCTCCATTCACATGGCTACAAAATTTGCAGACACACAGGGGCATATTACCAACAATTAGCAATATTTATCGCTAACGAGGCTTAGCAACGAATTTCTTAACGCTAAGCATCGCTGGAAATTATCGCTGAGATAACTTGCTATTAGCAAGGTTTATCTCAAAAGCGATAAAAATCCTCGCACTAACTGCCAAATGAGAGATTATCGCTGGAAAACCAACGATAATCTCTCAAAGTTTGGCGTTAGCTTGATAATAGGGGTTCACAAACTTAGCCATGATATCCACCTTCCATAGGATATCATGGCTAAGTCAGGAAAATACCAGGGGCCTTATTTATGAAGGCCTTGCGCCACCGGTGCGTCACTTTTTCCCATTTTAAAAGTGACGCACCGGTGGCGCAAGGCCTTCATAAATAAGGCCCCAGGAGTAAAAAAAGCAGCGCTAACCGCGGTTAGCGCTGCTTTTTTTTAATCACTAACAGGGTTAGTGATATCCTTGATAATAGGAGAAATGTCGCTTAACAACATTTCTCCTATTATTTTTCTCTGGAACGCCCCCTATGCATCTCATTAGAGATGCAAGGGGAAGCGTAGAGAAAAAGGGTGCTAACATGCGAATTTGCGTGTTAGCACCTTGTCGCTGAAAGGGAGATAATGTTATCTCCGCTTTCTTGGCTTTTAAAGCCAAAAAGGCACAGATAAATCCCTTGATAATATGCCCCACAGTTTTACTGATACAACTATACAGCGCACACAAAAATGTGTGGAAATATATGTAAGAAGGAAGGGGTATCCCCGACTAGAGTTCCTAATTCGGGATGGGTATGGTATTTGGAAGAAAAGTAATTAGGAACTAATATTTAGACAAAGGACAAAAACGGACTAGTGACAGCAAAAACTATAAATGAACAAAATGCATGGTACAAAATTATGGCTTTTATTTTATTCAATCTTCATTATAATAAAAAACATTGTTATTTAATTACAAATAGTTATTATGTGCATGCCTCCATTATACATGTAACTTTTGATCTACATATATATACATATTATTGTATCCTATACATATTTCAAGATAATTGATATTAACTTGAGATCTGTGCGGAAGCTTGTTTTGGCACATTTGTACATAAAAACATGGCTAGATATGTCATCTACGCGCGTTTCGGCTGAGGGCCTTCATCAGGGAGCCATGTGAGTATCCAAATAGACCTGGACGCATAGATGGTGTTGATTCTCACAGGTAGGAGAAGGAAAGGGTAATCTGAGATGGCGGGTAGTCTGTCTCGAGGACGTGGGCGCTTTAATGCATTATATTAGTTAATTTCTGTTTTTCTCTTTCCAGGTGTCCTGCTGTTTAGAAGTGGGCTTCGCCTATTAAGCTGTGGATTTCTCCTATATTGTTGGGAAGCTACGTACTGCTGGTTTCCAGGAAATGATCTGAAGATAACCTGCTAATTGATCTCAGGGGTTCTCTAGGCGGGGATCTGTGGACGGTTCTTGTCGCGCTGACAGACTTTTGATTGTGTCCACTGGTTATATATTGGGGATCTGTGAGATTCTGGGCGTTTAGCTGACGGATTCCGTCATGTTGATGGCGGTTCGGAGACACTCTGAATGGCTTATAGTTGTCTCTCGGTCGCCTTCCAATAGGGGGGTCCTGCCGGCGTGTGTATACGTGGAGCCAGGGCTTGATAATAGGGGTTCACAAACTTAGCCATGATATCCACCTTCCATAGGATATCATGGCTAAGTCAGGAAAATACCAGGGGCCTTATTTATGAAGGCCTTGCGCCACCGGTGCGTCACTTTTTCCCATTTTAAAAGTGACGCACCGGTGGCGCAAGGCCTTCATAAATAAGGCCCCAGGAGTAAAAAAAGCAGCGCTAACCGCGGTTAGCGCTGCTTTTTTTTAATCACTAACAGGGTTAGTGATATCCTTGATAATAGGAGAAATGTCGCTTAACAACATTTCTCCTATTATTTTTTTCTGGAACGCCCCCTATGCATCTCATTAGAGATGCAAGGGGAAGCGTAGAGAAAAAGGGTGCTAACATGCGAATTTGCGTGTTAGCACCTTGTCGCTGAAAGGGAGATAATGTTATCTCCGCTTTCTTGGCTTTTAAAGCCAAAAAGGCACAGATAAATCCCTTGATAATATGCCCCACAGTTTTACTGATACAACTATACAGCGCACACAAAAATGTGTGGAAATATATGTAAGAAGGAAGGGGTATCCCCGACTAGAGTTCCTAATTCGGGATGGGTATGGTATTTGGAAGAAAAGTAATTAGGAACTAATATTTAGACAAAGGACAAAAACGGACTAGTGACAGCAAAAACTATAAATGAACAAAATGCATGGTACAAAATTATGGCTTTTATTTTATTCAATCTTCATTATAATAAAAAACATTGTTATTTAATTACAAATAGTTATTATGTGCATGCCTCCATTATACATGTAACTTTTGATCTACATATATATACATATTATTGTATCCTATACATATTTCAAGATAATTGATATTAACTTGAGATCTGTGCGGAAGCTTGTTTTGGCACATTTGTACATAAAAACATGGCTAGATATGTCATCTACGCGCGTTTCGGCTGAGGGCCTTCATCAGGGAGCCATGTGAGTATCCAAATAGACCTGGACGCATAGATGGTGTTGATTCTCACAGGTAGGAGAAGGAAAGGGTAATCTGAGATGGCGGGTAGTCTGTCTCGAGGACGTGGGCGCTTTAATGCATTATATTAGTTAATTTCTGTTTTTCTCTTTCCAGGTGTCCTGCTGTTTAGAAGTGGGCTTCGCCTATTAAGCTGTGGATTTCTCCTATATTGTTGGGAAGCTACGTACTGCTGGTTTCCAGGAAATGATCTGAAGATAACCTGCTAATTGATCTCAGGGGTTCTCTAGGCGGGGATCTGTGGACGGTTCTTGTCGCGCTGACAGACTTTTGATTGTGTCCACTGGTTATATATTGGGGATCTGTGAGATTCTGGGCGTTTAGCTGACGGATTCCGTCATGTTGATGGCGGTTCGGAGACACTCTGAATGGCTTATAGTTGTCTCTCGGTCGCCTTCCAATAGGGGGGTCCTGCCGGCGTGTGTATACGTGGAGCCAGGGCTTGATAATAGGGGTTCACAAACTTAGCCATGATATCCACCTTCCATAGGATATCATGGCTAAGTCAGGAAAATACCAGGGGCCTTATTTATGAAGGCCTTGCGCCACCGGTGCGTCACTTTTTCCCATTTTAAAAGTGACGCACCGGTGGCGCAAGGCCTTCATAAATAAGGCCCCAGGAGTAAAAAAAGCAGCGCTAACCGCGGTTAGCGCTGCTTTTTTTTAATCACTAACAGGGTTAGTGATATCCTTGATAATAGGAGAAATGTCGCTTAACAACATTTCTCCTATTATTTTTCTCTGGAACTCTATGCATCTCATTAGAGATGCAAGGGGAAGCGTAGAGAAAAAGGGTGCTAACATGCGAATTTGCGTGTTAGCACCTTGTCACTGAAAGGGAGATAATGTTATCTCCGCTTTCTTGGCTTTTAAAGCCAAAAAGGCACAGATAAATCCCTTGATAATATGCCCCACAGTTTTACTGATACAACTATACAGCGCACACAAAAATGTGTGGAAATCGGGTTTCAACAAATATTTAATTTTCTCATCGCCAAGGGTATTGATTTATCTGGATATTATTAAAATCTTCGTTCCTGTCACTCTTCAGAAAAAAAGTGCTTCATTCGTTGTTTCCTAACAGCTCATATATTTTGAAATATTTGTACAGTTCATTTATATGTGTTCATATTTTGTTTTGTGTTAGGAAAAAAGTATCTATACTAATGCCTTTCTGTGTATCCTCCCTGTTCTTCAGCAGGACTGTTAGCTATGAGCAAATTAAAACTCTGGTGGATGGTCACTCTGTCAGGCTGATAGTTCCCTTTACAAAATCATCTAACTTTGCAGTCAGCAAAAGAAAAGCAAACACCAATCTACCCTTTTAAATAAGCAGCCATGTAATAGAAAGCATGACCTAACATTTGACCTCTGTCTTTGAAGATACAACAAATGTGGTAAGATATAAACAAATTGTAAGGCTTCTTTATTTCTCATTCTCCTTCTGAACACCAGTATGTTTATGTTGGGCTTCTGCAGCATCCCCGCACCAATACTTCCAGCACATATGTATTGTGATATTCTCAACTGTGAAATTATTTAATTAACAAAATACAGTACATTTCAAAAAGTGTATTTGTTGATTGGAAGACCTTAGACTATTTCTTATTTGTACATTATACAACATATTTAGCTGTAATTTATATATAAAATATAAAAGCTTGCAAAAAATGTTTAGGAATATTCAGGCATGGCAAGAACTAAAAAAAACTTGCAGTAAGGCATAATTATCATGTTTTTGCCCTCATTTATGCAATAAGCAGGGTTTGAGGAGATATCAGGGGTCTCTCTTCCATCTGTGCCGTTTTGAGTCAGTTTCTGGATCCAGGGGTCCTTTCACTCCGATAGACCTCTGTCGTCCTATCCCATTAGCTCAAACAAAAAGGGAGAACATTTTCTGGTGCCACCAGTGCAGATACCCTATTTGTGGATTACTGCTATATTACGTAATCATTGGTCATCCTTCTTGGTCCTTGTCCAATTAATTCTCTTTATTATATTTCTTCTCCCAGATCTCCCAGAAGCCTGCGCATCTCTGTCCATTTTGTTAACTCTCTGGACTGAGGTTACCCACTCCTCTCATGTGGGCGAGATATTAAGTACCTACTTGATGCAAATCTCCCTCCTAGCTTGTGACATCAATATAAAGAGTAAATTATTTTGTTTCTTAATTCATTTTCCTCTCTCCTCCTTCCGGCTAAATACTCTAAATATTATTAGCTCTGTGCTTACCTCTATATATTGGCCCATCACCTCCGTAAGTATCTAACCCACGTCTTGCTAGAAACCTTGGAGCTGGGGGCACTGCCAGAACTTGTGTAAATCATTCGCCCTTTCTTCTCTGTATTTGGGACAGCACTTCACCTCTTGCTTGTTCAGCTTTGTTAATTTCTGGGGCGTCCAGTACTCTCTGTGTGCTGTGAATACATTATTTTTTCTAAGGGGGCAGACTTAGTAACATAACAAAATGTAGACATTGATACTTGCCATAAGTCTGGTAGCTCCAGCATCAGCAGGCTTTTCCCCCAGATCTCCATTGGTAAGGTAAAGTCCCCATCCTCTACTGATATTAAGCTCCAGTATCATCTTGAAACTTCCTTTTTTTGCCTCAGACTATCTTGCATCCTTTCTTCCAGGTCCCTATTTCCTGACCCACGTTTCTTAATGAATCCGCCAAACTCATTAACTGATAGTATTTGAATTTTGATATATTGCTATTGGTTTTTATTGAAAGCTGCTCCCATCCTACCAGATTGTTTCCCTCTAATTGCTGACCCCATTTTATTATGCCTTCTCTCTTTAATGAAATTGCCAGTGTGTCTTTCAGGCAGATCGGAGTCCCTGGGGAGTCCAAGATTGTGTCATAGTTACTATAATACGGCATCTGGTACCATAGCTTGCAGGCAGGTCACAGCGTCTTCAATTTGACTTTTTTTTACTTTGGGTGTCCAAACCTATACAGAAAGGACCTACCTTCCTGCTGCATCATGGCTAGTAAGTATGGGGGGTACATTTGGTGTTCCTGTAGTAGTACTCTTACATTCTTGAAATGAAAGGCTCTATAGTATTGGTAGAGGTCGGTGTGGCTTTCCCTCATGGTTCTTTTTTCTTTTAAAGCTTTTTCCAGGCTATTCTAACACCCTTGTCTGCCAATATAAAACTACTTAGGTCCCCTTGTAGTTTTTTAAACCAGTCCCTCCCAAACTTCATTGGTATAATATTAAAGATGTATGTACATTTTGGGAGGAATGACATTTTCAAGATGTTAGATCTACCGATAAAAGTTAAGGGGAGAGCCCTCCAGCTTTTTAATAGCTTCTTGGTTTCCAAAATAAGTTTGTTGAAATTCAAGCAAGCTATTTTATCAATGTCTTGTACTATTAGAGTGCCTAGATATTGTATTCTATCTTTCACAAGGAGGTTATTGCTTTGGGAGTTCGATTCCATGATTTCTGGGTTTTTTTGTTCGTTTATTTGGTAGCCGAAGACTTTCCCGAACTTCTCCAGGACCCTTAGTATTATTGGAAATGTGGCTAGAAGGTTGTTTGTGAAGACCATTAAGTCGTCGGCATATAGGGCGACTTTCTTTTCCCATCCCTGATAATAGAAGGGGGTAATTTTATGCTTATGTCTAAGAGCGTAGGCTAGGGGCTCTATATATAAATTAAAACGTAGCGAGGAAAGTGGGTAGCCCTGTCTAGTGCCTCTTCTTATGCCTACCTTCTCTTTACAGTTACCATTACCTAGAATTTACGCTGATGGATTTCTATACTGAGCTTTTATCGCCCCTGAGAATATCCCTCTTAGATTATTCCAATCGATTACTTCAAACAGGACCAGCCAGCTGACCGTGTCGAAAGCTTTTGCAGTGTCATAGGTAAGAATCAACAAGGGGATCGTCTTCTGGGAAGCCACATCTATTTCTCCGACAAGTTCATGTGTCAAATCTTCAATTTGTCTTCCTTCGACAAAACCCTTCTGATCTTGGTGTATCAACTGGCCCGCAGTTTCCCCTAGCCTTCGGGACAATATTTGTGTATACATTTTGTAGTCACAATCTAGTTGGGATATGGGCCTGTATGACTCACATCATTTAGGTATTTTCCTGGTTTTAGTAGTAGGCTTATGATTGCTTTCTCCCATGATTTTGACATGTCCTGTCCCTTTAGAAAATTGGCACTGAATAGCTCTGTCAAGAAGGGGGCCAGTTCCCCTATTAAAGTGCAGTAGATTCTGTTTGGTAATGCATCTGGGCCCGGTGCTGTCCCCTTTTTTTTATTTTGCTATCCCGTTGCCTACCTCCTTGATTATTATCTCTAAATTAAGATCATCTCTTTGTTCTTGTGACAGTGTTGGAGTTGTTACTTTTGCTAGATAATCATCTATTTGTTCCTCTGTGGCTACGGAGTCCTCTGAATATAAGTCCTGGAAAAAGTTCATAAAAGCTCTCCCAATCTCTGAATCTTCCATGCTAGGGCTTATCCGGTCCTCTAGTTGTATGGCCATAATCTTATTGTGAGTTTGATCTGTTTTGAGTTTCCAGTCTAGCAGGTTGCCGCAGCCTTTCCCATATTCATAGTGTGAGAGCTTGCTTGTCTCCAACTTGTTTCTAGCTGTGAGCTCCAGGATGTTATCAAATTCCTCTCATTCCTTTCTATCTCTTTCTCTATTTTCTCTATTTCCTGAGGCTGATTAGTTAGTTCTAGTGCTCCACCAAGGCTTTGTAGTTCAGTTGCTATCTGAATTAGGTCTTGTTTCTTGCTTCTGTGTTTATGAGCTGCTAGGCTAATCAGATTTCCCCTTGGATCGGCTTTGTATGCATCCCATGTAGTCTGTGTAGGAGTTTCAGTTTTATTTATTGTGAGATATTCTTTTGTCTCTATTCCCAATTTCTCATTGATCTGGTGATCTAGAAGCTGTGTTCTATCTAGAGTCCATCTTGAAGGAGATTGTGTCTTGCCTACTGATAATTCCAATCGGACCGCGGCGTGTTCGGACAAATGTGCCGGTAAATGTTCGATTTTCCCGACATTTTTACCTAGCGTTTTGTCTATTAAGAAAAAATCTATTCTTGAAGAATGGCCATGATTTTTGTTTTTGAATGTGAATATATGTTCTATGACCCCTTTCGTTTTCCAGACATCCTCTAGGCCAAAGTCTTCCGTGTAGCGTTTCAGCCACTTTCTCATTTTTGTCACATTAGATACCTTTCCTTTAGGTAGCCTATCTTAGTTTGGGTTCATTATCAAGTTGACGTCTCCACCTAAAATGATTATGATCGAAACATCTAGGAGATGGGTATATATTGCTAGGGTGTAGGGTCATCTGTGTTTGGCCCTTAGTATCCTGCCAGTTCATGGGTTTTACCGTACAATCTAACTTCAGTCGTGACCCATCTCCCCTTAGTGTTGATCCTTGTTTCTACCACTGTTGCTTTAGCCGACTTCCTAAACAATATTGCTACAAATCAAATCAAATCAAATCAGTGGCATTTGTTTAGCCCTCATATCACCTGAAAGTCTCATGGTGCTCACAGGCAGCCTCAGCTAAAAACAGCTATTTCAGACAGGGGGGTCAGTTGTCAAAAGACCATGTTTTTAATTCCCTATGAAAATGGCACTGATCAGAAATAGTGTGCAGGGGTAATGGTAGTTTATTCCAGAGAGTAGGGGCCACCATTTCTAGTTGTACGAATGCTAATAGGGGTAAGAAGGTACCTGTTGCTGGATCTGAGGGTCCTACCTGGTTGATACCAGCTGAGCTTCTTTGTCCAATAGCTGGGGCCACTACTGTACATATTTTTATGCACCAAGAAACGGATCTTAAAGTGCGTTCTCTTTCTGACAGGCAGCCAATGGAGCTGTCTCAGATTGGGTGCAGAGGGAGAGACTGACGGAAGGTTCAAGACCAACCTAGCTGAAGTATTTTGTAGAACCTGCAGTCCTGATAAGAGGTCCTCATTTATTGTAGATAGTAAAGCATTTCCATAGTCCATGAGATTAATAATCAGTCCCTGGACTAGTGGTTTCCTGGCTTCCATAGGAATCCATTTGAAAACTTTGCGCAAATTGCGCATAATACCAAAGCAGGAGCCAATTATGGAGTTCACCTGATTTTTCATCGATAGATTATTATCAATTTGGATTCCTAAATTGCGAACCGATTGCTTGGGTATTGGACTAGGCCCGGTTGTTGTAGGCCACCAGTCATCAGTCCAGTATTTTTGAGCATTTCCATAAAAGTACTATCTCCGTTTTATCACCATTTAGTTGTAGGTGGTTCTCATTCATCCATCTATTGATGTGGATCATACAGTCTTTAAAACGTGCCTTGGTGTCTGTAGGGTTTGGATCAAGGGTGACCAGAATTTGGGTATCATCGGCATATGACTTTATGTCAAAGCCGTATGATCTGATCACCCTGGCCAGTGGTGTTACGTAAAGATTGAAGAGCGTGGGGCTCAAAACCGGCCTGCTGCAAGAGATAGTGTCACCAACCTGGACAGTGGTGACTTGGTCGCTAAATAACTCCTTTGCCACATTAGGCCATTTCCCCTGACACCAATCTCCCCCAGTCACTGTACTAAAATGATGTGGGAGATGGTGTCAAAAGACACCGACAGGTCTAGTAGGATACGAATAGAAGGTTGTCCTTTATCTAGTGATAGTCTGATGTTGTCTATTATCTCTACCAACGCTGTTTCGGTACTATGGGCAGCCCTAAAACCAGACTGTGAGGGGTTCAGGAGATGTTACTCTCAAGGTGGAGGACAGGATGTTTATTGACCATAGACTCACCCTTGCTACCCCCTTGACATTACAGGCTTGATTGGTGCAGACATACATTTCAATCTACTTTTGTTTTTTCACTATCTCTTCCCATTCTTCTTTTCGTAAATGAGTTTCTTGTAAAATGATGATTTCACTATTTCTTGATCTTAAACATTCCCCAAAATGTTGTCTTCTGCTCCTGACTCTAAGGCTATTTACATTCCTCGTTATTATGTCAATCAACATCTATGCTGTTGGGGATGTTTTTGGTGAGCCCCTGCTTCTCCCTGTTTCTTGATTTACTCATGACAGACAAATATTTTTTTTATTTTTTTCCCTCTTGCTCCCACACCCGGTGCAAATATATGTACACACTTTCCTTATGTGTTCCCTTCAGTCCCCCCCTTTCCCTGGAGAACCCTCCCATTCTTCTTTGGGTGAAAGCCATTTTCGCCCCTTTTGAGATCCCTGCCCTCCAGATGTTTTGCGCTTTCCTCTTCTATCTTTCCTTTTTTCATTGTCTTGATTGTGACTTAATCTGATCAATAGGTGCTCCTACCTCCATTGGACCCCTTATATTGTGCATTTGGTTTTTCCACATTACTCTCACCGTGGATGGGAAGCGCATTTGTGCTGATCCCCCAAGGACCTTAGTTCCTGAATGCGCTGCCCAAACATCCAATGTTGTTCTTGTTCGGCTTTGAAGATATCCAACCGGATTCTGAAGGTCCAATCACCTTTGGTGTAGGAACTGGTTTTGAGGGCTTAGTTTAGTATTTTCTCCTTCAGGACATAAGATTTGAAATTGATTAATATTTTCTTTAGTTTTTTCCTTAGTGTTCCTTTTGTAAATGGATCTCGGTGAACACTCTGGATATCTTCAGCCAGATGTGTTGACTCTATCCCAGGAACAAATTCCTTCAAGAGGTCTATGATAAAACACCTGATGTTCTCTCACTCAGCCTCATCTGGTACATTCAGGACCCTCAGATTGTTTCTTCTTGCTTGATTTACCATCGCTTTGATTTTTTCCTTGAGGCCCTTCCCGCTGGATTTCAGTATCTGCATCCCTTCCTGGTTTGCCTGCATCTCTCTGCCCATTTCCTCCAAAGAGGCTTCCACTGTCGATACCCGTTCCATTAAAGAGTTAATCTTGGCCTTGAGGGCTTCACATGTCCCTTGTGTTTCCTCTTTGTTATTTTTGAATATAGTGAAGTTAGCCCTCATTTTTGTTATTAAGGACTCGATCATCTTCTCCACGCCTGTGTGCCCACTTGATTCTTGGGCCGTCGTCCCTCGTCTTGTCCTCCAACCTCAACTTGATCCTGCTGGTCTAGATATTGAATTTGGGGCACTTCTTGCCTGGCATTCTCCTCTGTAGCTAGGGCTTCATATCTGTTTCTGCATATTATTTCTCCCCTGCTGGGTATTCTATGGCTATATCAGAGCCCTCTTTTCTCTCCATCTGGATTCCTGCAGAGAGCTTTGTCAACCTGGGATGGGTCTGTTTAGATTGCACTTTAAAAAAGGAGCATAAGGAAGGGGTGATCTTGATTTTGGTGCCTCCAGGTCTGACCCTTCCCAAGATACTAGTGGGATTCTCACATTTATCTAAGATGCCCGGTCTTGCCTTTTTTTTAATTAGTTGTGGGTATTAAAACCAGGCTTTTTCTTGTGCCCCCAGTCTTGGTATCTATGTTTAAGCCCCTATTTCTCAAACAGTAGCTTATTCCTCCTTTCTGGGTGTGGTTCTGCTCTTGTCCCTGGTATTTTATGGTAGATGATTTTTTCCCCCCTTTTCTTTTCTGCGTTTAAACTAATGTCCGTTTCAGGCTCCTTTTTCTCCTCCTTCCCCCTTTATTGATCATTCACCGAGATACTCGACTCTAAGAATGAAGCAGCATCTGACCAGACAGTGTTTCCTTGGCTGGATAGGGTTGGCGGTCTCTCCTGCTGCTTCCCACGCTGCTCCGTTACTTTCTGGGAATCCTGATTGGGATCAGACAGCATGCTGCATGTCTTCTGAGGTAGGAGGGATGATATCCCAGTGTTGCGGTCTGTGTTTTTAAGTTTGCATTGTGTTATGCCAGGAGAGCTCGGGAGCTCCAGACCGTGTTATTCAGACGGCTGCCATGCTCTCCACTGCAGGAAGGCATAATGTGCACATTAGTCAATTGTGCATATGCATAATATTCCAGTCTAATATTCAACACAATGTAAAAGACACCACCGTGAACTATTGGGTTTTGCACAACAAATCTCATGGCCCTTTTAAGTGCATCATTTCATAGGACATATTTGGGTTCATGGAGGGTCTTTTATGTTCATTGTTATAGGGGAGTGTCAAATAAAAAAAGTCTTGGTCAAACCGGGGGCTTGCATTCAACAGTTAGGTCCTTTAGGTTCACTTGTATTTTGTGATATTGGATGTATGACGGTACAACGCGTGGTATTACCACGCGTACCGTTACAACGCAGGTTTTTCAACGCAAGTCGTTACAACGACTTGCATTGGGGTCGCTGGATAGTGAATTGTTTAATTTGCTATTCCAACTCCAGCCCCCGTGGATAGTAGGGAAGGTGTTGGATAGTAAATTAAACTATTCCCTATCCTAGAGCGCCCTCCAGCGAAAGTCGTTGTAGCGACTTTCGTTAGAAAACCTGCGTTGTAATGGTACCACGTTGTTAGGGTTTCATTGGAAAGGATGTTCCCCGTGATATTTATGCTCCCATTTTCTAGATGATTAGGAGATGCCCAGTATTTCAACAAGCAATGGCAAAATGCTTCCTAACTCACAGGGGCAGTGACAATTACATGATTTTTAAACTCAATGTCATCAGACAGTCTTTATGCCAATAAAAAAAACAGGAAGTTTATAATTAAGTCCATGATTTTTTTAAGCTAATGAAGTTGATGTTCCACTGCTTGGTGTGTCGCATGAGCCTCTCCAGTCACTGCCACTTAGCTTTTGGGGTTGTGCTTCCATTGACCCCGCCCAATTTGAGACAGCTTTTGCATGAAGAGGCTCATGCTACACACCAGAGAGTGTAGCATTAACTTCCTTGGTTTAGGGGCACCTCCATTTGTCTCCTGGCATCCTCCTCCCAGAGTTTCGGGCCATTATGTTCAGATATCATGCTTTAGAGACTACTATTTCTTGCATTACCCCCTGATCCTTTTGCAAGGTCCATTTTCCTTCATGATTCCGGGGCTCGGTTATAGCTAGAGTCCTGATGATGATCTCGTTATCTCTTTAAAGATGGAAACATCAACTGAAATCCTGGAACCTTATCTCTTTTCTTGATTGGCCAAGAATGGATTGTGCCATTTTTAGATGCACGCTTTTCATCACTATTGTCACGTGTGTTTACCATTGTTGAAAGAGCACCAAGCACATTGATTTCGCTCACACTGTTATACAGTTCTTTTATAAAGGAACATTTCCTTGATTATTCTTTGGAATAAATAACCATTTGGTTGGTAGAATTGTTGCATTCACATGTCTAGGGGGCATTGTTGTGTATTACAGTGGTTAACCAAGGTAACTGATGACTCTCATGTTATCTTGTTATTTAGAAACTTAAATCTATTCCTTTCGAATTGAAGTTCCCACTACGTGATGATGCCAACCCTTTTTCTTGTGGTGTAATTTTCTACTTGGGCCATATATAAAGAGGGTTTTAAATTAAATGAATATCGCAGCACATTTGATCCCCTATTTTTCAACACATTCTTCGCCTAATTCGAAGTCTTTTTCTCCCTAAATTGTGCTATATTTTTCTGCACCTGCAATCCTTAATTGGATATTCCAGTTTTAAACACCTTTTCCTGGGCTATTCTCCACCCACTTTCAGGTGCCTTGTTTATCAATCCTTGCATGAATCATCATATACAATCCAGAATCAGCTAAATTCACTGAGATTTTTGCCCTCTCTGTCCTCTTAACTGCAACACTCTTGAGGAGACATATGTCACCTTTCTCATGATTATTAAAGTAAGAGCTACATTGTGGTTACTGTGAAGAGTCATCCTCTGACAATCAAAAAGGAAATTTAAGAGAGCTTCCTTGGGTCCAGTCCTTGACATGATGTTAGAGTTGCTGTGAACTGCATCTATCTCAAGCACTGGGAAACATGTTTACCTTAGTGCTACCTTGGTGGCATTTGTGGCATCATATAATGCCTCTGCTAGTATTAGAATTTTATTTTTATTGCCATGTTACACTGATATTAGAGAGGCTGCCTCATGCCTTTGTCAGTATCAGATGGAACACAATGGCACCAGTAACGTTGTGAACACCTTAGGGCAGATTTACAAGCCTCCTGCACCACCAGTATGTCACTTTTTGTGACGTACTGGTGGCGCATGTTACTGCTCCATATTTACAAGGACAGGAAAATCCTCCTTGCATGGCTTTTCCTGTCCTTGTAAATATGGCCCCTTTACATGCACCACTTTGAGTGAAAGGGGCGTTCCATTGGTGTTGCTGTGGGTGTTCCCACGGAACACCCATAGAACAAGACACATTTCCAGATTTACGAGGAATCGTAAATCTGGAAATGCTTCTGAATACTATTCCTCTTTCAATGCGTGCTGCATTCTATAGCACGCATTGAAAGAAGAAAATGCCTGTAGTGATTGTTTTTGTGCAAGAAGGTGCCCCTTACTGCACAAAAACAATCTCCCCATGACGCATGCATCCTTGCACCATGGTGCGAGGGTGCCTGCGCCGACACTTGGCAACTGTTTGTGCACCAGCGCAGGGAAGAGCACAGGAATGTGACATATTATTGTAAATACATTGCATTCCTAAGCGTTGGAAGTACCGCAGCGTGGGGCAGCCAAAGGGCATGCGTTGCCCCACTGCGGCACTTCCTTGTAAATCTGCCCCCTTGTGTATTGCTGGAGCAATTTTAATCAAGTCTCTTGTTCAATGGTCTTACAAAGTGACATTTATGTGCTTGGATGGAATCTATAATTTTGAGATTAACTTACCTTTCTTCTTTAAAGACTTTTGTGGAATCTCTGACATGGAACCCTCAGTAAGTTCTCATGGGGTATGATGGAACATCCAGCATCAAGATCGCCTTATGTGGATGAAGAGGGGCCAGATACTGCAACCTTGTCACAGCCTTATTATAGGGTTTCTGAGTGCCTTAGATGTTATGCTTTATTGTGTCAATATATGTAATTTATCCTGTTTCTGACCACTAACTGTTTTTTTTCAGTGCTTCAGAAGCAAGTGTGTAGTGTCCTGGCCAGCTGCGCAATGTTCATGACGGGGATGAGGAGCACCCCCAAGTAATCTAGAGAACATTTATGGTCCAAAGTCACAGTTCTTGGAATAAGGTTTGTCCTGCACTATATTATCACACCTGTTTTATGACACATTTTCAGATCTGTTAACTAGGTGGCCTATATTCCGTGGCATCTGCTCATACAGGCATAGCTCTCTGGCTCCCAGGAGGCATGGTTTGCAGTTTTTAAAACCTCATTCATAAATGAATCAATAACCAGTGATATTATTCTGCAGACTTTGGGAATTCCTATGTTTGTATCAGAGTAGTTGTAATGGAACCCTGCCATCAGCCGCGGCCGCTGCAGGTAAGAGTGGTGAGGCCAGGTGAGGGGTATTTTGAGAGACAACCACGAGGAAAAATGTAGTGAATAATTAATTTTCCCTCATGGTCGTCTCTAGAAATCCCCCCTCACCTGGCCCCACCTCTCTTACCTGCAGCAGCCGCGGCTGCCTGCCATGTTGGCATGCTCGTATTAGCCATTGCATGCACTGTGACTATATGCATGACACACAGGCACTAAAGTGCAGAGAATGGGCGATTTATAAAACCAAAAGGCACAAGATCTTTCTTGACTAAAACATAAAATCGATTATAATTAGAGCCTTCTCTTTTGTAATTTACCACTTGCTCATTTGTTTTTATTTCCTTTGGCTGGAATAAAAAGTTCCCTTCCGTGGTAGACCCAGCAGATCATATTGTGTTGCACATTCGGCTGTCTTGTTCATTGTTTACCTTTCTCTCAGTGTAAGTGAAGCAAAGGCAGCTGCATTGAATCAGAAACCTCCCAGATGTTTTTCTTATCAGCTTTGCGAATATTATTGCCCAAGAATCCTGAACAAAGAAACGTAACCGCACCGCTCAATCTCGAGGGTATTAAAGAGCCACAAAGTGGCAGCTGGTGCAGGCAGCCTAATGTAGAACCATAATGATGAGAGACAAGAAATTAGTTTATCTGAAATGATCTGATGATGTCTGAACCTAACTGTTGCTTCCTTTGTTCCTTCATTAAAGATATCGCCTGTTTATACTCTTGTCTCTTAACACATTCTCAGTTACATATACATCTTGCACTTTTTCATCTCGCCGCTGCCCTATCCCTCATTGCTCTTAGGTACATTTCCTGTCAACAGTTCCTCTCATTTTCACTTCCAGCTCTTCTCGCACCGGCTGTCAAAGGGCCACTTAACTAGGTGGCAAATAATCAGGTGGTGGAACCGTGAGACACACAGGTCTTTGGGGCAGATTTACAAGAAGTGACGCATCGCTGCTGCAATGCAGTGATGCGTCAAAAAAATGTGCCACCACTGACGCAACGCGAATCGCCACGGTTGTGTCAAATTTAC
The DNA here is from genome assembly GCF_964261635.1 of Lissotriton helveticus. NCBI lineage: Eukaryota > Metazoa > Chordata > Amphibia > Caudata > Salamandridae > Lissotriton > Lissotriton helveticus. The sequence goes on from NC_136065.1 coordinate 184,000,672, forward strand.
ATCATGGAGAACCGTGGTGCAATGCAGCAGCATGCGTCAGCAGAACTGATGAAGGTGCTGCAAAATTGCTGCAAGTCAAGCTGACGCAACTGCTGAAAAAGTGATGTACGGCAGTTTAGTGTCACGCAACGCCAGCCCGAGCATTCTGCGACACTTACCACTGTGTGAAACGACAAAAAGACACCTGGAAAACCACGCAAATCCTAAAAAAAAGCCTTTGGGGACCAAAGATGAGTCTGCAATGGACCAGGAAGGACACTGCAGTAGTAAGGACCCTCAAGCAACCACCCGCAGAAAAAGCCCTGATGCACATGCAGAGACACTGGCAAAGAGAGCGTAAATCGAACTAACTTCAGCCAAGAGGAGTATTAAATACTGGTCACTGAGGTGACCAATTACCAGCACCAGCTCATTTTGAGTTCTAAGTTGCCACTTGCCAAAAAGGAGGCGATATGGCAGAGCATTGTCCAGAAGATAAACAGCGTAGGACAACCTATGATGACTGTCATCACTGTAAAAAGCACTGGCACGACTGCAAGCGCAGAACAAAAGAAAAGCTTGCGGCAAATCGTAAAGCAGAATTACAAACAGGAGAACAGGAGGTTCTGTATGCCCTGAAGGAGCGGGTGGCAGCTGTCATCCCAGAGGAGTTGCTCACCGAAATATATAGGGACAGGTTTGTGCAGCCTTCGAAAATCAAGCGCAGTCAACGGGTAAGTCACAATAAGTGCACATATATGAGTAATGTGTCATGGTGGTGATCTCATCTTGATATGTCCCTGTGCCACAGTCTGCTGTGTGCATCTTGATGCCTTGGGACCTGTCCCCAGTCCCATCTACCCACCTATCCGTAATGGAAGTAAATTCCTATGACAGTCACACTTTGCACATGCCAAAACACCCCTACATGTCTCTCTCTCCGATGGGGCAGATATACAATCCTGTTGTCCCACCGGAGAAAGAAGTTGCATGAGGCACCATTGGCGTATCCTGGTGTGTGATCTTCACAAGGACAGGTAAAGCCACCTTATGTGTCCTAACCGGTGCCTGTAAAAATCACCCTGCTACATCTGGCGTGTCAGTGGTGTCACATGTGTGTTGCTGTGGGTATGTTCCTGCAAACACCCATGTCCACTGATGCATGTACAGATTAATGAACAATCGTAAATCAGATAATGCATCTGAGTACTATGCCACCCTACGGCTGGCCTAGTGAGGAGGAACAAGGAGGTATTTTCGTATATGCACAGAGTATTTATGCCAAGCAAATGCCTAATGTATTCCACAGAATGCATTGGAAGATTAATTTATCCCAACAGATTGTTCATGTGAATTGCTTTGCTTTGGCAATGTACCTACATATTTAGGGGGTTATCAACAAATCAATTGTGTCACTGTTAACATGATTAAAATTGATGCACTGGTGGAGCAAGGTGCCGATAAAAGAAAATCCTCAGTGCCTGTGCAGGATGAAATGGTTTCATGCACCAAATTGTTGTAAAGATGTTGCGTGCCAAAATACAGAAGGGTTGCAGTATGGGGTGCTGCAAAGGAGGACAACCCACTGCAATCACACACTAATTTAAAAGTGCCTTTACAGTGTTGGCATACAAGTGTACATACCATCAAGATAAACATTAGTAAGGCAGTGTCTCTCCACGGGTCAGTAAAAGTAAGTACCACTATACTGCATCACTGTGTAATAATACGTTTTGCAATGAAGATGCAAGAGGAAGTCTTGATCCCCAGTCTACACCACAAGATAGATTATTTGACTGTGACACAGAGATCATCTTTTAAACAACACATGTGATGCCTTGGATAAACATTTCAAAAATGAAACATGCAAGCACGAATAACACATTTCCATCTTTTTGCAGCAGATGCACCTACAACCTCAGAACATGTGGATGATACACATGATTTACAAGATATGGACAACAATCTGCCCACAATAGACCATGACAGTCTTGATGACATACTGTATACCACACGATCACCTACTCTGCCTCCAGAGAGTGACAGCAATGCTGTTGCTGCTCCTGAAGAAACTCAAACAAGTTTGAACACTGCATCATTCACAACACATCCACCCACTGACGTTGAGGATATGCAGCTACAGTTCCAAAGAACAGCTGTTGGACTACAGCCTGACCTTCTCTGAGAGGTGCATGTGGCTGTGGACAGTGTGGGTGGTACACTGCAGGCCATCCTCAAGAGCCTGAACTCTGAACCTGTCAACCTGGATCGGGAACAAACCATCAACAATCCAACCCCTGGCCTCGTACAATCAGCAAACATATCTGGTGTAATGAGTCTGAGGCATGAACAAATGTCAACACAAATCAGCAGCAGGGAAGTGACAAAACATCTTGAAAATATTTATGAAATCCTACATGACATGCAGCAAAAGCAGGACACTTACCTGGCAACAATGATTGGCTATCACAAGGATTTATTGACTGTCATAAAAAACAGCAAATATCAATCGCTAATGCCCAACATCTTGTCACAGGGAAATGCTGCACCTCAAACCTCCTCTGCCACTGCTGTTGGACACACTCCTCACACAGCCTACAAATACCAAGCCCACTGAGCAACAAGCATAATCTTGAGATGAACATGACTTAACTGCAACCCAATTTAAGCGCAAGGCAGGCCACTGACATCGCACAGTGTCACAGGTGTCGTTTACAAAGAGAACTTTCTCTTCAGTGTTGCCACTTATCATCAAGAGACAATCTCCTCTCCATACAGGTTACACCTGTGCCCCTTCATCATGTTTGTAGTCATGTGTGAAGCTCAAAACATAGTGCCAATAACAATGTATACCTCACCCAAAAAACTTTAGATAACTTGTTTTTTCACTCCTAACACCCCTGTAGACATTAGTGCAGCATACCAACTTGTGTGACAAGAGAATTGAAAACAAATCTGAGCTCCCTTGAAAGAGTGTGTTAGGACTCGATCTGTGTCTGCTAAGTATTACAATGTTAATATTGCAATTCATGTAGAAATATTGCAATATAAAAACATAAATTATGCTGTGTAAACTCATCAACATGTCCACAGCAAGTGGGAATATTCATACCAGTAACCAAGATGTGTGCAAAGTTGTACCTGTCTACTCCATACATCAGCAATGCCACTCAACGTATCCTGTATACAGACATTGTGGTGGGCAGTGGTATGAATTTCCTACTTGTAACACAACAACTAGTTCTTCAGGAACATGAACAACACCTCTAACAACACCTACACTGACAATGTGTAGGTATTGTTAGAACAACAGCTCTAACAACACCTACACTGACAATGTGTAGTGTGTACATCCTATCCATCTGTGTAAGAAAAAACACCTATGTACCAAAAATGTCATCACTAAAGATAGTTGACACAGAGTCTTGTTACATAGACATACAAGTGTTCTCTGCATAGCCATTTGAAAAATCATAGCCATTTGTATGTCAAGCTACAAGAGTGTCTGCACAAAACTGTTGAGTCTCAAGTGTTGAAATACCATGTCCAAAACAGATTAAATATGAAGGTTCTACATACTACATTTTTCCATGTCTATTCACTGAAACATAAAAAACAAATCACATTCCATGTGCCTAATAACTCAAACATTAAAATAATGAAATGCTGACCATCAAGAAACAAAATCCAAATTTGAAAACTTCTAAAATGTATTAACAATAAAAAATCTAATAGGAGTCGCTATGAATCTATCTCAATAACTTATCTTAAAAAATCTAAAACAAACACCAAAACTATCCAACTAAAACTATATCAATCCACCCTATGACTAACCACCCTTACTTAACTTAACTTATCCTAAGGTAAACATGTATCACGTTAGACAACTAAAACATCATCCCTCACCCACCCTTAACACATCAATGCACAATGAACATACACATACTTTTCCTAAACATAAAGTAAGATAAAAAGTTGTAAAACACATTTTTTTTTGGGTTAGTATGAAAAAAGTATCAAAAAAGTACATCACCTACCCACCCCGAAGTATAGAAAAAAGACATCTTATTAAAATGTAAACTTATGTACATGTAAAACCTAACTACCCTACCAAATATTACCTAATCTAACTACACTTCACCTACTCTATGACTAAGCCTAAATATGATAATAACAGAACTCATAAACATATATACAAAATGGCCATTACAATTGTGCCATGATGGTGTCCACACACTGCTGCAGGTAGTCCATCTTCTACAACATTGTAGCCATCTGAAGTTCTAGGCCACGTATTTTGAGCATAAAATAATCCACATCTTGTGTGGACATCCTCTGGATGCAAGACTGTCCAGCACTTGAGGGTGCAGCCCGTCTGGGGCCTGAGCTGGTGTTGGTGCCTGAAACGGTCCAGCCTATGAAGCATCAGTACCTCCATTGCCCATGTCCTTGGAGGACGCCTTTCCATTGCCATTTGATTTCTTTTTTGCCAGGTACATTTGAAATCCATGTTTTGGCTGCCTTGGGCTTAAAATATAGGCAAAACGTGCAGCACAAGCCCTTTGTCACTTCACAGATGTGTGAGTACCTGATCTTCCTAATCCAGAAACTGTGTCCCTCCTAAGCAGTAATGTTATCTTTTGGAAAAGAAATACGCATGTGTCAGTCTATGTGTACATAACTGACAAATGTAGATAGACAATGCATGCGTACATTTGAGATACTGACTCTAACACTTGGGCCATTCATCTGATCACTGCGTGGGCCACACACAGCAACACCACACTGTAAAGGTTGTGCATCACATACTGTTCTATCAGCTAAACCTCATGATTCAATGAAAATCCTAGGTTGTCATGTAAAAAACAGTTAACAACACTCAGACCCATGACAAACCAATAAACATGCATCATAGTCTCAGTTCAGTTTTACCACACCATTTCCGTTAAATGGCTCACCAGGTGACTTTCATGTAGTCGTGTGATCCATGAGCTGAAACTACTTTTGTGATCAGACAGTGCCACATCATGATGATTTTTTAAGTTTGCAAGCCACTTGACCTGCATGTACATCCATTTCACTCCTTCACATAGTTATGCACTGCCGTTGCAACTGCCTTTATAAGAAGCAGAGATGTGCTCTGTGGTACAACAATGATGCCACATCTAATGATTGCCACTACTTATGTTGACTGACATGCAGCATGCCATAGCACTAGCAGGGTTACCTACATAAGAACTGAGGATATAGGGATACATGCCCCTACCTGGAAACCAATATCCAGGCTATTGGGTACATTGTTAACTCAACAACACAGTGTTCCACCCTTGGCACTGTGTGCTTGTGAATGTGAAAAGATACAATTAAACTTTTAATTATCGTTGTGTCAGACATATGGAACTATGACCTCACAACATGCAAAAATAACATTTAATTTCCAGATGTTTTTTTCTCAGAGAGCATTGCACCACTACTGTTTCACATTTGATTATGGACGGAGCAATGTATGGCGTTGCTTAACCGTGGGCGGAGAGCTCTGCACCGTCCGCGGATTGTGCGGAGTTGTGCCTCCTCTGCGTTCCGTGGAGAAGGCGGAGTAGGCACAACTCGCCGCACTCCGTGGCAGAGCGGAGTAGCCCAGCCCCCGCCTCCACCTCCCCAGGAGAATTACATCATATATACTCCAAAGGTTAAAAAAAATCAACACTTACCTTAACTGCAGCATCCCCGGGCTGTCGTCCTCCTCTTCCTTGGTTTCACGATGATCTGCGCATGCGTGCGCGCACATGCTCAGTCCTTGCGAGAAATGCGGGCACAAGCGCAACATCAGATCATCGTGAATCTGAGGAAGAGGAGGACGGCAGCCCGTGGATGCCGCAGTTAAGGTAAGTGTTGATTTGTTTAACCTTTAAAGTATATTTAATGTAATTCTTCCTAGGGGGGTGGAGGTGAGCAGTGGAACGAAGTTTCCACGGAGTTAGTCCCCAACCCCGTGGACCTCCACGTAGTGCAGCTCCGCCAGCTGTGGGCCATGTGGTGCTGGACCTTGGCCTACCTCTGCCGCTGTTCAGACTTTAAATTGACTATTCACAGACAAACAAATGTTAAAAGTACACAAAACACAGTTAAAACACAGTACAAAGTCACAAAACTGGCACAGCACTTAACAACATGCTCCTCCACCAAGCACACTCCTAGGAATAGTAAGTAAAAGAGAAAGTAACTGTGTACTTCCTGGTTTTCACCTTGTCTGAGTCATTGCATAATTTCCTCATGGATGCAACACGTTTTTAAGTTTTGCATCATATTTCAGACGAAGCGTTGTGATTTTTACTCAATTGCTGTTTACAGTTCACATATGCATGCATGACGTTTCTCTGTGTTGCATAGGTTTCAGCTTTGTTGCATTAGGCTTCATGCGGTAACATGCATCTGTACATGACATGCGACACGTTTATAACTTTGCACCAATATTCACAAAGATGCTACCTGTTTTTAATTTTGCGTCATGTTTCATAAAATTGCGACACGTTTTGTTTGTTGGAGTGAGTCAACCTTGATTTTGGTATGTAGAGGTGGAGATGTGTAGTATTGTGCAAGTGATGCATCAAATAATGCACATGTATGTTTTTTTATCATCAAAATGCATGTTTTTGCTGTGTTGTGGTCATTTCTGTTTTAGACCTTCATGTACATCATGGGATGTGTTTCCACATTTAGTAGGAAATTGAATTGTTGGGATGTTTGTAGTACTTTTATGGTCAACTTCCACAGCCGGTGTATAACGTTGCATCACGCATCATCAGCACTTCCTGCAGGACAATTCTTACCAGGTCTCAGTCATGCTACCTGTTTTTAATTTTGCATCATGTTTCATGAAGATGCGACACGTTTTGTGTTTTGGAGTGAGTTAACCCTGATTTAGGTATGTACAGGTGATATTGACTTACCAATTGGGAAACCAACCTCCAGTCCAAGATGGTCCAGTAAGTCTCCCTTTCTGCTGACGAGATCCTGCCAGCAGTGTTTAAGTTGGAGTACTGTCCGTTCCACGTCAACTATGCGGGCCATGTGGTGCTGGACCTTAGCCCACCTCTGTCGCTGTTCAGATGGGGAGTAGCCCTTGCTCACCCTGCCCCCAGTGCTGATCATACTGGGCAGGAAATGAAACATGTGCCATACGAGACAGGTTTTTGTACCTGCCAGACATGTTAAATGAAACCTATGAAAATTAAAATGAAACATACATTTAATTAAATGAAACTTATTGTAAGGAAAAATAAAAATACCCTTATGTCTAACCTACACCTATCTACCACAAATGGACACTCACACCCCAAAAAACAACAATTACACAACAGACAGACTTTAAATTGACTATTCACAGAAAAACAAATGTTAAAAGTACACAAAACACAGTTAAAACACAGTACCAAGCACACTCCTAGGAATAGTAAGTAAAAGAGAAAGTAACTGTGTATTTCCTGGTTTTCACCTTGTCTGAGTCATTGCATCATTTCCTGCATGGATGCAACATGTTTTTACGTTATCATCATATTTCAGACGAAGCATCGTGTTTTCGACTCAATTGCCGTTTACAGTTCACATCTGCATGCGTGACGTTTCTCTGTGTAGCATAGGTTTCAGCTTTGTTGCATTAGGCTTCATGCGGTAACATGCATCTGTACATAAAATGCAACACATTTATAATTTTGCGTCAATATTCACAAAGATGCTACCTGTTTTTAATTTTGCGTCATGTTTCATAAAATTGCGACACGTTTTGTTTGTTGGAGTGAGTCAACCTTGATTTTGGTATGTAGAGGTGGAGATGTGTAGTATTGTGCAAGTGATGCATCAAATAATGCACATGTATGTTTTTTTATCAACAAAATGCATGTTTTTGCTGTGTTGTGGTCATTTCTGTTTTAGACCTTCATGTACATCATGGGATGTGTTTCCACATTTAGTAGGAAATTGAATTGTTGGGATGTTTGTAGTACTTTTATGGTCAACTTCCACAGCCGGTGTATAACGTTGCATCACGCATCATCAGCACTTCCTGCAGGACAATTCTTACCAGGTCACAGTCAGGCACCCTGTGTGGCTTCACATATGCCTGTGCCAAATCCCACCTCTCACGCAAAACTGTGCATGTTGGCTGGACATGAGTGTTGGTGTGGATTTTGCATACAACACAGATATCCACTATTGCATTTCAACATTTATGTGCAACAATACATGCATCTCTGCATTCAACTGGTACACAACCCCTGCGTTGATGTCACAAGCCACAATGAGGTGACATATATTTTACAACACATACATTTTCACTCTTTCGATATGTGCTGCTTCACACATCACGCATTATAAGGTGTTATCTGCTTACATGTGATGGTTTTCAGAGTGAAGGTGCCCCTTTCCGCAGTGATGCATGTCATCCTCACCACCCAGCCATCCTTGCACCATGGTGCAGGTGTGCTTCTGCCTACGAATGCCAGCAGTTTGTGTGCATGTACAGAGTCCAACACAGAGAAGAATGTTTGTAAATATGTTAAATGTCTGTGCCTCATTCATGACCCAGCTTGACTCTACAAATGCCCATGCAGAAACATGCGGTGTTACTTTATCGTTCACAGGGACAGTTGTGCACAGTATTGACACTTCACCTGGGAGATGTTCATGTTTGTGATGTGACACATCACATTGTTGCATACTATGCACTGTTGCAGATGTAAAGACATTGCCTATAGGCATGACGTGTGACGACATCTGCAATATTAATGTGAATGCCTCTCCTGAACATTTTTGACACTCACTGCTTAAGGCAGGGGGACATGCTACTGAAGACTGATGTAGTTTGCCAATTGCACGTGCCGGTACACATATGCAAAGCTGTGTGTCAAATCTGTGGAGGTTGATAGCCTGATGAATGCACATATCCTATCTGTAGCAATAGGGTGCCCACACATGGTGATGCAAAACCTTCATTTTCATGTTGTCCTATGTGTGAGTCAAATCCATGTATGCACATGTGATCATTTTGATGATTCATGACACGAGATGTTACATGTTATGAGAGCAATTTGCATATTATGCATTTGTATTGTATGACCTCTATACAAAATGCACACAAAGGTAAATCTTTAATGTGTTTTTTTTATTGAGACATTAGTGCATATTGGTACAAATGTTGAATAGCAACATCATGTGAAGAATTGAGTGACAATGGGATTGCAATGTCTTATCCCTTCTGCAGTGTTGAGTATGGTACGTCCTTCTGCTTCTGATTCATCATCATCATCATCATCAATTTGGTCAGGGGGCTGTTCCTCTTTATCCCAGGGCACATTTCTTTTGACACATATGTTATGTAGTATTGCACAGGGAATTATCATCTTGCACACCATTTTTTGTGAATACAGTAGCCTCCACCTGATAAATCCAGGTAGCGAAACCTGGACTTGAGCATGCCAACGCTTCTTTCAATTATGTTTCTTGTCTGGCAGTGTGCATGGTTGTTTGCCTTTTGGGCATCAGTCTGGGGATTGCCAAATGGTGTCATCAACCACTTCTGTAGGCCATATCCTTGATCACCTGTAAGTGGAAAATAAGATAAATGTGTTAACTTTTGTGAGAATTCAGTATACATGTGTTGTGCCTCATGTTTGCAAACATTTTAAGTGGGATTTCCGTTTAAGATGATTAGATGTTGTGTTTAACATTGAGTTTCCTATTGTTTCTGACATGTGTCACTTTACTTTTTGTCTATCAATTGATTGGCATGACAAGGGAGGGTGCTCGCAGTGCACGATTTGTTGACTTTAAGATGTGAGGTTGTGCTATGTGTAATGATACCTGTGTACATATTATGTTTGATCCACACTTTCACAGATTTTACATGTCACATCTAGGCCCATTTCACTATGGGAGTGTGGCAAATGATTTGTCAGGGCATAAGTGAGTCACTTTCAAGGCACAGTGATGCAACATATTTCTATTGATTGTTTTGTTCAATGTGTTTGCCCCGGAGTTGTCACATATCCGGATGGCCCTACACAGGCACCCTTGTACCATGGTGCACTGATGCTTGCATCATGTGTATATTTTTTTGTACACAAAGGGACACCTTTATGTACAGATACATTCCATTTGGCTAGATTCCTGTTTCCATGCATGCTTTTCAATGCATTACACATTGGAACGGGTAAATTGAATTAGATTAGATGTGTGCATATGTTGACAGTGCAACTTATTCTACTTAACAATTGTTTTGCAGGATATTCCCTTGCATTTCCAACGTGTATCCCTTTGCACTTTCTGTTATGCTGCTATGGATGTATGTAGCTTTTGACTGTATGTAAAGTGATTATAGTGTATATGTGGGCCGGCCTTTTCACAATCACTTATTGCGCCATTCTTACACAAGAGCACATAATGTGTCGGATGGCCAGCTATTCTTATAGAGTATTGGTATGTGTTAATTGATTGATGCTGACCTACAAGTAGCCCATTGCCATATAGTCCATTTTGGAAACAGGCATTGATGATGCTGTTCCTGTAGATATATGAATCATGCACACTCCCAGGATATTTTGCCAGTACATTGATGAATAGTCCCTGATGGTCTATAATGGCCTGGACATTGATGGAGTGTCAGTGCTTCCTGTTGGGATGACTTGTTCATGCCGAGGTCCAAGGAGGATGGTCCTTTGCTGGTAGATGCACTCCCTTCTCCTGCACTGCCTTTGTGGTGATGGTGGAGGGTGCAGTTGTGGTATTTGGTCTGGTGGTGGTTGACGTCTTCTTGGTCCGACTCTCAGCTGCCGGATTAGGAGGTCCATGCTGTCTGATCTGCTGCAAGACTGCTCTGCTGGTCTTGCCTTCAATTTAAATGGTACGTGTGTCATTTCCTGCACGTGGTTTTATGAGGCGTAGGATTGCAAGCACACTTTCAGAGTTGTGGTGGCATCCAAAAGGTGCATCACTGTGGGGAATTGTTGTAAATATGCCTGCATCAGTAATGTTTTGGATTTAACCTACCTTGCATATTGTACTACGGATGTATGACGTTTCAACGCATGCTATTACAACGCATGCCTTTACGACGCAAGTTTTACAACGCAAGTCGTTACAACGACTTGCGTTGGGGGACGCTGGATAGTGAATAGTTTAATTTACTCTTCCAACTCCAGTCCCCGTGGATAGCAGGGAAGGTGTTGGATAGTAAATTAAAACTATTCCCTATCCTAGAGCGCCCCCCAGCGCAAGTCGTTGTAAAAGTTGCGTTGTAATGGTTACGTCGTAAAGGTACTTCGTGGTAAAAGTTGCGTTGAAAAGGATGTTCCCCTGTAATACTTACGTGACACAGCAGATTCTCATGCAGTTCCATTCTGTCGCATCTCCGTCTTCCGTGACGCATGGCCATAGATGCATCAACTTGTAAATTTTGCATAAAAAACCCCCACCAATGCATAACAAAAAGTGACGCACCAGTGGCACAAGGTGTTTGTAAATCTGCCCCTTTGTTTTTAGTCCTCCACCTTGTTGCAACTATGGCATCTCAGCCAACCTAGTGCCTGAGAACTGTGGTACCTTGCCTGGTCCCATGGTTCTCAGGCCTCAGGAAATGCTTCATGAAGCCCACTGCTGTGAGTTTCACTCACTTGGGGCTGGCTTCCTTCGTGCTCCTTAGCTTGTAGCTAATGCTCCTTGTTCCTTCAGCTCCAGCATGAAAATTTCCTGCCTGAGGGTTTGCAGCTGCCTTTTAAAGCTGCTTCACAGCAGGTCTGATTCAGATTTTCATTCCTGTTTGTTTCTCTTTTAAATCATGGCTGTTTTTTTCCTTTAATCCTTTCTGGTTTTCTAAATCCTCTGTGTTTCCTGTTTGATATTAAATGTCATTTACTTTTCCCCTTCATCTACTATATAAAATCTTCAGCTTGGTTGAATTCTTTAGATTATCCTTATTTGTGGTAAATGAATGACATTGTAGACCTTTCCTTGGGTACCTATGGTCTCAGCTGTCAAGATGGTAGCAGTGGAAGCATGAAGTAAGCAGAGCAGTAGTATCCATGTTCACCTTCCCTAGCTCTCAATAGTTGCCCTCCCCCTGGGGCATCAGCAACAAATTGGAGGTGGATGAAAGCCCCGGGTTTTACAGTATGGACTCTAGCACTGTGTATTTAGGGGGTGTTTGTAATTGCTGACCCATAGTGACCCCTCATTTTTGGATGTATGTTACAGAAGAGGATATCCTTTGCAATATATGGACTTGTTATTTGAAACTATCTCGCACAACAAATACAAGCAATTGATTTTTCCAAAACCTGACTGATGTGCATCAAAGGTCTTTGTCCCCTTGTTAGGTTATGAGAAAATGAGACACTGTGGGTAGCAAAGAGCTCATAAATTTAAAAAATATAGGGGCATATTACCAACGATTAGCAATATTTATCTCTAACGAGGCTTAGCAACGAATTTTTAACGCTAAGTATTGCCGGAAATTATCGCAGAGATAACTTGCTATTAGCAAGGTTTATCTCAGAAGTGATAAAAATCCTCGCGCTGACTGCCAGATGAGAGATTATCGCTGGAAAACGAACGATAATCTCTCGAAGTTTGGCGTTAACTTGATAATAGGGGCTCACAAACTTAGCCATGATATCCACCTTCCATAGGATATCACGGCTAAGTCCGGAAAATACCCGGTGTAAAAAAAGCAGCGCTAACCGCGGTTAGCACTGCTTTTTTTTATCACTAACGGGGTTAGCGAAATCCTTGATAATAGGAGAAATGTCGCTTAACAACATTTCTCCTATTATTTTTCTCTGGAACGCCCCCTTTGCATCTCATTAGAGATGCAAGGGGAAGCGTAGAGGAAAAGGGTGCTAACATGCGAATTTGCGTGTTAGAACCCTGTTGCTGATAGGTAGATCATTTTATCTCCGCTTTCTTGGCTTTTAAAGCCAAAAAAGCGGAGATAAATCCCTTGATAATATGCCCCATAATTCTGTGACGCACCTCTCACTGTTTATGAATCAACACTTTCAAGCAGGATAATGCATGTTCTACAAACTACCTCTTACTAACTCTACTCCAGCATTGGGATACTTATGATTTATAATACACAGGTAGGTTTCCTGAGGTGGATATAGATAAGGTGGGACACATAAACAAAAATCATGCAATTGTACAAACACTTCAACCTACAGATTCAAGTAACAGCTGTGGAAATGTTACACACCTGAAGTAGATGTCAAATAGACATTTAGATTTACTGGTAGGATACAGCTGACTGGAAGCATGCAGACATGTAGTATTGAATGTATGTCCAGCACAAAAACAAACACACCAACTGTCTTTCAGCCCCTTGTATACACCCACAGAATTCCGGGTTCCAGGAAAACCTTAATGATGTCTTGTATCAAGCTGGTGAATGCTACAACTTCTAAACCTCTGTATTCAGCTACACTGCCTACCAAGAGAACATGGCTGCTCTAGTCTTACTCTTGCCCTTCATTCCTGAAACCACCGCTGCCATATTAGTTCCCATGCCTGCAACTAGTTATATTCCTTGCAATTTTTTTTAAAGATTTGTCACTGTTCAAGCACAGCAATTCAATTTCCTCCACTACTATTCACTGCTGTATTTTTTTCCATTCTGCGTGTTCATGGTTCCAAAACCAATAACAAATAGCTGAAAAAAAGCAAAATCTTCCATGCATCCATACATCAAAGGGTGAGTGGGTCATTAATATCATCCAACACTCTCTCTGAATGAGTCATGTGCTGCTAGAAACAGTTGTGAAAGACCACAAAGTCCAATTAAACCTCATCAATGGCCAATCCAAGGACAATCCATGTTGGCATACCAATGGCCTACTTTTGCCCCAATAAACTTAAGCAGAAGGAGGAGGAAGAGGAGGAAGAGATGCCCTTCCTCACCGTGATCCATTGGGAGTTTGTCTGTGTGCAAGAGTTTTGTGATTGGTTTGTGGTTTCCTGCTTGCAGCTGTTCATACATGGCTTCTCATCAATAGTTTACACTGTGTGCTGTGGCAGGCAACTAGTGGTGAGTGAGGGTCCTTTTAACAAAGAGGTTTACTTGTCCTTTCCAGTTATGTGTAGTTATACTACTTTTCTGGGTTGCGACCTCCTGATTGCTAGGATTGGATTTTTCCAACCTTACAGTTACGCCAACCGGGTAGGGACCATTGCATAACCTAACACACCTTGTTTTGTCTTATTTTGTTTTCATTAAGTCACTCCTTCGTTGTTTAAAATATAATTATTGGGGTACAGGAGTGTCTACTCGCGCCCTATCTCTCTTGTTGATTTTGTTAGGCATTTTGTATCTGCATTTGCACACCTGCTCTGTGGCAGAAGTGTGTGAATGCTTTTTTCAGCCTTTTTGCAGCTGTTCTTTGAATTTCAATCTGAGTGTATTGGCTTCTTGGATGCTTGTGATAATGCTAACTGATGTGTGCCGCTGCTAGGGTAAAGTCTTCTGTCCTGCCTGTTATTTCATAAACTGCCTCAGGCTTATCGGATGGGGCTCTCTGACTACCTGTGTGTAGCTGCCACTGATTGCCTGTGTCACTAACATGATGGAGCTCATGGAGCTTATTCTAGTCTTTAAGAGTTTTCTCTTTGATTGTGTGGATGTCCTTCACCCAAGCCGATGTGCGACTGCTCTGGGACCACCTCCCTACAACTGTTCTGCATCTATGTGTTTGTTGCTGTTCTATAAACTGTTCCAGAGTAAGGGGCTCATTGAACCTTCTCTGGCATTGCAACTCTGAGGCTCCTCTGTCATTGCCAGAGTACAGCTGATCTGTGGCACTGGTGCTGTGCTGTTCTGTGAACGTCACTGTGTGGTTATTCTGTCACTGCTAAATATCAACGACTGTGACTGGTTGTGTGGAATTGTTCTTTAACTGCCAGAAGCTGAATTATTGTGGTTGTCAGTCCACTGTTTTCTTGTAACTATCTCCATGAATCTGTTTTACCATTATCTGTAAAAGGCAGCACTGTCTCTGCCTGTGTATGGCAGAAATGCTTTTTTTCTCTACCCTCTGATGCCTTCTCAGTGAGCAGGAGTCAAGATGCTCTGTACTACTCACCTGCATCTCCTCTTTCAGTGCCTCTCTTCAGCTACTAAGATCCTGCATTGTATGATAACTCATATATTGGTTGTCCACAACTGCAATGTAACCACCTGTGTTCGACTACTGGTACTGATTTCTTGTTGCTACTGTTACTACCTGCGAGGAGCATCTTTATATCTTTCAGTGTCTTGCTGCATTCTGTCTTCATGTGTATGTCTGTTCTGTATCTGTCTTTGTATGGCTGTCATGTGTCTGCATTGTCACCCTTTTTTCTGTCTGTTTGTATGTGGATGCTCTGGAACCTCTTGGGCTGCTATTTAACTGCCTGTTGTGCCGTATTGCAGCAGCACTTTCATAGCTTATGTGTGCCTGCTCTCTGCCTGCTCTTTAGCTGACTGTATGGATTCTATGCTACTATGTGTGCTGCTATGTTGTAAGTGCTTCTGTGTGGGTACTTGTTCACCCCCTGTGTTGCCAGTGGGTGGCTTCTCTGCACTTATAGTGGGCAGCTACACGTGTTTGGCTACTGATTATAGGGCCTGATTTAGAACTTGTTGTAATGGAAAATCCACAGATTTCTCTGGAGAAAGCTTAAAATCGTTAGGTGGAAATTCACTGCTGACCTTTTTTTTCACCATAAGTACTGCATGTACAAGGGTCAAAGTGGGCAGTAATTGTTGGAAGCCCCTATATGTTTACCTAACAACAACTGCCCTTGAACAGTTAAATTTGACGCTAACATGCTCAAGTCTATTGTTTTTTAACAGTCCATTATCACATATAATAAGTTCAGAGCATTCCTCGATACATTGGCAAACAATAACAATCGAATATGGCATGAATAATCCGATATGTTTCTGGTTTCATATTATATTACATATTCCTATGGTTCCGCACATCTAGTTATTAAATATGCTGTATAAGGACTCCATATATCCCTGGAAGCTCATGGTGGTTCTTACGCATACAGTTCAAGTTTCTCTTTGCAATAGGTCATGTCTTTCAACCATTTATTCATTTTAGGAGAAGACCTCTTCCCCCAATGTATTGCCACCCATATTTTAGTCAACAACAGTGTTACTGCAATTAGTTTATGAATCGCGGGTTCCAAGGTTTTCACTAGCCCACACATTTTAGGTGTACATTCCACAGGCTCCAGTATCAGGTTTGTGATGGCCTTACACACTTGATCCCAAAAATGGCCTACCCTCGCACAAAGCCATGCCAAGTGTAGGAAATCAGCATCCTCTGCTCCACAGTGTGCACACTTGGCATCCTCCCTAGCACATTTGATGCAGATATTTAAAGTGAATGATACATAGATTTGAGTTATGTGTGAGCATGCTAGTCAATGTACAGCAAAAGCTCCAGTCCTCGGTGGCTCAGCAGTGTGTCCAACATAGCTTCCCATTTCATCAAAGCTGACTGTGATGTTCTCTGATTTTTCCCTGTGAGATCATGTTCAAAGTTTCCTTTGTAAAGTACTAGTAAGGATCGCTTGTAAGGCATTTAGTGTTTGGGGTGTAGCTGGGCATTGAGTGTACAGATTTTTCATGGCGGCCCTCAATCTATGATAAGTAAAAACAGTAGGGGGCCCGCTGATGAGTCCAGTCATGGCCGACATGACTCGTGGGTGGGGGGGCAGGGGGTAGCGTGGGGAAGGGGTCTCGCTAGGGGGGTTGGTTTGATTTTAATTAAAAAAAGTTAACTTACCTACACTGGCCCGGTCCCGCATCTTCTCTGCTTCTCTCGCTGCTCCACACAGGAAGCCAGCAGCCTCCCTCCCCTAAGCCAATCACAACACTGCAATGGCAGTGTTGTGATTGGCCGGGATGCCGACGACACAGGTTTCTATGGGGAGGCCATTTTCGTCTTGTAGGCTGTATGCAGCCTACATGGAGGAAAGGGAGAGTGTGTATGACTGGTTTGGTCGGCCCTGGGGCTGATCAAACAGTCAATGCCCTCAGAGTGGGCAAGCCACTCCTCCCCTGCCCTAGAACAGGACCGCCCACCTTCCTGTCCCCAACCAAACCCTTGTGCTTTCTCGCAGTGCAAGAACCAGAAACATAAAATGGTATTTACAATACCATTTTATGTTTCTACTTCTCGTACTGTGGGAAAGCAGTAGGGCAACGCTCTTCCGCCCACATGGAGGAACCGACCCTGGATGGGTCTGCTCCACTTCTGCTAATTCCACAAATTAGCCCCTTGATACATACCCCCAAATGTTATCAACTTGTGTTCTCATAACAATTCTAGTGCTCTTTTTTCATGCGTGACAGATAGTTTTGGATGGTATCCCAGTTGTTGCCCTTGGGCAAACAATGGAAGATTTCCTGCTCGGGCTTCTAGGGCCTTCCAAGCTTCCATAGTGCAATAAATTGTGTTTATCTCCTCTCGGGGTCTCATCTATCTTCGATGTGTAATGATAGCTGTTAGAGGGATGGGATGTGCATCATTCCTCTCAATAGTTAGATGTGGTATGTGTGGTGGGGGGTGAAGCCAGTAGTATGCAAAGTGTGCTTGAACACAAAGATAATAAAGATGAGGATTCAGGGCTCCAAACCCACCCAGGTCATATGGTAGGGTGAGACTATCCCATTTGATTCTAGGGTGCTTCCAATCCTAGACCAGGGGAATCTTGTGTGATCTAAGGATTTTAAAAAAGTGGTAGGCCAGTATACTAGGTATATTAATAAACAGATACAAAATTGAAAATTGTGGTAGGACACTCATTTTTAATAAGGCCAGCAAAAGGGGCAAGCGTATTCACTGCACCACCTGGTCTTCAAGCTTCTGGATGGTCTTTCCATAATTATATCTGCTCACCAGATCTGGAGCTCTGTGTATCCACACCCGCCAGATATTTAACCGGTTCTGTGCTCCACTCTAATGGAAAGTCCAGTGCGATTTGAGTGAGGGGGAAGACAAGGGATTTTAGAGAGTTAATGCTTAAATCTGAGTACCACTCAAATCAGATACACTCTCTTATTACTGGAACCAGGTAGATTTTCCGATCACAAACATAAAGCACCATGTTGTCTGCATATAGTGATATAGCAATTGGACGTTGATGGAAGTGCAATACGGCCACAGCGTGTTGCTGTCTAATGACACACGGTAATTGTTCCAGGGCCAGCACGAATAGGATTGGGGCGAGTGGGCACCCCTGTCTCGAGCCTCTTGAGATAAGTAGCAGGTCCGACTTAACTCCAATAATCCTTAATCGAGCCTGGAAGGGTGTGTACAATATCTTTTACCTAGATATGACACTGCATTCAGAACGCTTGTTTTTCCCTAGTTCGAAACTCATACGTTATGTATGAGGCTTCTTGGAAGCACAGAAGGACGAACATCTCCTGTACAATATCTAGGTATCCTGTATAGCAGCGTTTCCCAAACTGTGGTCCCCGGACCCCCAGGGGTCCGTGAGACATTCCCAGGGGGTCCGCAGGACTCGAGTGCCTGTCGTCGTAGTGAAAAATGAAACGCCCATGCGTCCTCACAGCACACAAGAGCTGTTATTGTTGGTGCAGGGGCGGCGAGACCACAACAATACAATCGGGAGGCGGGGGCAGCGAATGGGCAGTGGACAGTCAGGGGGGCATGGCCGCAGGGGGCACAGCGTCTGGGTAAACGAGCGGAAAAGAAGGCAAAAGGGGCAAAAAAACAAGGAAAAAACAAGTGGCACAGAAGGCAGAAGGGCACAAAAAAACGAGTGGAACAGAGGGCAGAAGGGCACAAAAAACGAGGGGAAAACGAAGTGGAACAGAGGACAGAAAGGCACAAAAAACGAGTGGAACAGAGGGCAGAAAGGCACAAAAAACGAGTGGAACAGAGGGCAGAAGGGCACAAAAACCGAGGGGAAAATGAGTGGAACAGAGGGCAGAAAGGCACAAAAAATGAGTGGAACAGAGGGCAGAAGGGCACAAAAAACGAGGGAAAAACGAGTGCAACAAAGAGCAGAAAGGCACAAAAAACAAGTGGAACAGAGGGCAGAAGGGCACAATAAATGAGGGAAAAATGAGTGGAACAGAAGGCAAAAGGTGCACAAAAACGAGGGATAAACGAGTGGCACAGAGGGCAGACGGGCACAAAAAACGAATGGCACAGAGGCAAAATACAGACTACAGAAATATAGGGGCAGCTAAGAACAGAAGGCACGGGGGCAGCGAAGCGAACAGAAGGGAAATCCAGGCAGAGACACGGGCAGCGAGGGGTACAGAAGGAAGAAAAAGGGGCATGGACCATGTACAGATAGCGGGGGAAGACAGACAACAGCAGTCACAGACACAACAACGAAAATACAGGCAATTCAATAAAAGCAATAAAACGTTGAAAGGCACATGTGTATAGGTTACCGCTACTTGGCAGGCAGGTAAAAATAGATGCAGCCAGGTTCAGCAGTAGGATTTTCATGCTGTTGTCTGATTGCTCACTTTCTACAAGCCCTTGGGTACTACTAAATAATACACTGCTGCATGCATACATGTCCATGCCAATAGACCCAATTCAGGCTTTTCTCCCTCTTGAAATTGCCTCTGTTTCAAAAGGCGTTTTTAAAAATAAATTTAAATTGTACAAATTGCTTGGGGGTCCCCGACTTCCAATAGTGATTCAGTGGGGGTCCTCAGGAGTCAAAAGTTTGGGAACCACTGCTGTATAGAATATATAGGAATTACATGACATGGCACCACCAACGTTGCTTCTGTACTTATTTAACAGTAGAATCTGAGTAATTCAGTCGTGCTATTCTCAGAGACCACTACTCACAAAAACCAGAGACGTCGGGGGTGGGTGGGCACTAACTCTGCCACAGCTGAGTGGGCGAGAAATACTATTTAATAGATGTTGGTTAATCAAGCTTGAAGGATACTATTCCTAAACTGTGCATAAAACACCTTATCTTAGTTCCCTTGGTAAAAACGTCTTCTTTACAAAATGACTGAGGACAGAGATATCAAAAAGGTAGATCTACACGTCTCAGAAGAAGATGCAGACACAATTCCGATTGCAGAAAAAATCAAAAATACAGTCACCCTGAAACTGCTAGAGCATGGTATAACACCCAGGGGTGGCATAGTAGCTTTCGTGATTAAGGTACACGAATCTAACAAAACAGAGGTTCTTTATTTCTGGGTTACATTCCCAGCAGCAAATGCAAGAACAAAGACATTTCACTCTTAAACAGAAGGGGATGCATCAGACATTTCGAGGTGCATCTCCTTCAGTTCGAGAACATTGAAGTTCCACTCACGTACCAGGAACATTTATACTGGTTTAAAGGCGCCCTATCCCAAATAAGAAGAAGAGTAAGATTAGGTCCGCTCGGAGGAGAAGGGGCAAAATTGCCGATATTAGCAGCCTACACACCACATCCTGACATTGACTTCTACAACATAAAGATTTAATTAAAATCTATCGAAACATGGCACAATTCGTCATGAGGTCATTTACAGTCCAACCAGCAATTGTTGCAACAAATGGAGATCAAACTCAGGGTACAGCAACTAAAATCACACCACAAACATTACATGCAGTGATGGGCAAAATGCCCACAAAACGCGAACAAATGCCATTCTGGGTAGTTCAGAAATTAACACAGTTAGAGGCATTATTCCGAATACTACCCTGTTTGAAAAACACAGAATGCTAACAATCTGCTTGCCATGGGGAATAACACTGTAAGTAGAGGATTGTACCACTTGGGGTACTGTCTGTCTTGCCAATTATACCACAACTCATGGTATTCCTTCATTAACGTAGTCCACCTGAAGAAGACCGCCACTGGGGAAGTCAAATCAGTCATGGCAAGACCTGTCTGGATCCCAAAAGTCGGGGATCTGGTCAGAGAGAAAATAGCAGACAAGAAAGAATGTGGGCCATCCTACAGAAAACCTGTACAGGTCCTAGCAGTGAAAGGAAAAAGAACTGTACTTCTACCGCCTCTTTCGTGGAAAAGGAGAAAAGATTTGTCTCAATTGACCTAATCAAACGACATGTGGCCGATACGGACCAGTAGGCCATGTGGACTCCAAAGTAGCAGACGCCCTCCTCTCACTACAATTCAAGTAGTTCAAACAGAAATACTCATCACATTTGAAGAGTCACATGTATGGACTGATAGACTATGCAATAATGCTATGGAACTCGTTCCTCTTGAACCTGAAGTTCAACTTCAAAAGGAAACTCAAAATAACAAACAAATTGCTATTAGACCAAATACAGACTTCTACATCAACATGCCTCAACAAGAGCAAATGAGCTTGTTAATGGCAAATACATTCGACAAAACTCTGCATCCCGAAAGGTGAATTTAATTTTAAAACCACATCAATCATCTCATCGAGAACAAAGAAACTTGTCAGTGAACATTACAGCAGTTCCTACACCGGTTGGTATAGTGCGGGACAAGGTTGATTTCGAAATATTTGGCCCGACCGGACTTTTAAAAATTCCAAATTTATTTAAAATATCAGTGAGTGATATCATTTCCTCAAGTACTTTTTCCGATTATTGGGATTTTGAAACTGTTAATAATATGTTGCCTGATTTGAAAAAATCTGCTGTGTTTTCTAATAGTGAAACATTGGAAGGCACATCAGAGTCTGAAGCAGTGTATTGTTATCAACATTATGGTCATCACTTTCTGCATAAATCTGCAAATCCTAGAAATGTGTTCACATACCACCAGTGGGATCATTGTCCAACACCGCCAAATGGCAGTACAAAAACATTTGCACAAAAGTTTCCATATTTTTCAGGGTTTAATATGTTATGTTATGTTATTAACATTTATATCATGCATGGCTACTCAAGAGTGTCCCGGCACGGAAGCCAAATGAAAACAATAAGGAGCTGAAAGCAACTGCAAATTAAATAAACAGAAGGGTCTTTAGATGTTTCCTGCACAGCTTAGGGTTTTGAGTGCTAAGCAGTTGTCTTTGTGGCGGGTAAAAGCTAAAACGTTTCCTAAGATAGAGAGGGCCAGATCCATGGTGGGCTGCATGGGCAAGAATAAGGGCTTTGAATTTGACTTGTTGAGCCACGGGGAGACAATGCAAATCATGCAAATGTTGTTTTATGTTTGACCTTCCCGGGATGTTAAGCAAAGCTCTGGCCGCAGCATTTTGTATTACTTACGGTATCTTCAACTGGTATCCTGGCAAGCCAATGTACGGTGCGTTAGAGTAATCAATGCGTATGTGAATCAGGGCGCGAGTAACCATTTCCTTGGCTGCCTTGGGTAACAATGGTAAGAACTTCCTAAGGGATTTCAGTTTTCCAAAGCACTGTCCTGCTAGTTTCTTTATCTGACTAGGGAACCGGAGATCTTCATTAAACCAGACCCCCAGGTTCTTGACTGATTGACCCGCAGAATTAGGTAGAGGATGGTCCGCGGCAAAAGTGCCTCCCAAAACTGCAGAGGAATGGACCCATATAATGTCCATAATATGTCTCATCCAGCCTCATATTATTATAAGATTGCTCCAAAATCAGCACAGAAAAATATGTTAACAAACACCAAACAGATGCCCAGTTGTCTGAACAAGGTTATGACTTATGGAAAGACACCATAGACTTAAAATCGGTCTGGGGCACTAGAGAATGGCAAGTTCATGTAACAGAAGCTTTATTTAGAGTATGCCTTATTCCCCAACAGATCATGTTTTTGAACGAAACAGTGCACCAGACATCTTGCCTTGGACTAGCCAAGAACAAAGACTTGAACACACCTCAACTACCAACACCATCACTAACCAAGGGTAATGAAACATCACAAGAAGGGGTTACATTAGATGACATCATACAATACAATCGATCAGATCCTGATTGGAAGAAATGGTTGATTTGGCGTATAGACACCAACGGGTGTCAGGAAAGATTCATGGGTAAAACCGAAAAGTTTAGTGTCCATAGGCCAGATCCATATTATGTACAGAGACAACATCCAGGGGTAGTGACGTCATACAGTGTTGGGAAGTTGTGCCTCGATTGGCTAAAAACCTTAACACTCACAGAGGTGAAACAACACTTATTCTTACTCACACTGGAAATGGATCTTAGGGATTTCTTAGTAGGTCCTAGGAATTCACACCAAAAACGTTTTATATATACAGGCATTCATGTTGCTTACAATGAAATATGGAAAATATCCCAACAAGAGGCCGCAGAGAGGTTACGGGAAATAGACAGTATAAAACTAGAAAAATCTCTAGCAGTGGTACACAATGGGTTAACAACATTGACTTCCAGGATATATTCCGTAGCAACATTGTATCTTCTGCGATAGACATACTAGAACAAGACTTGAACATATTACAACATGGGCAATCTAAGTTACGTTCAATTATGTTGTTAAGCTGGATGCTGCAGTCTTTGCGTTGGCGTTTTATCAACAGTACCACTCTGTTTTATGAATACAATCTAACAGATAAACAGATAGAAATGGCACAAAAGGGAAAAAATAAACATTACTGCGCATCGAAAAACTGGATAGATTACCATTTACAGTGGCATAATCACCGTCCACAGAATGGCTAATCCATGGTCACAAAACTCTACCGGTCACTACTTTTCATTGTCAGTATTGCCTTGAGCAAAAGCAGGCAGGCAGATATGAAAAAATGGGTAAGGAATACATTAAGGAATCTTGGGAATTACCATACAGATTTCGATGCCAGAGTGGGGATTGAGAAGTGTTTCCAAGCGGTATAAACTGTGAGAACACTTTAAGTGGATCGCTCATATGTCAGGATATTATCCGGGATGGGGTTTGTATTGGTTCTGTGGTGAACTTGCCCTGTTATCTGAGTGGTGCCCCAGCTGCAGTGATTACTCCAGCATTCGGGCAACTTTTGAATGGGAGGTACTTGATGCTGAACAGTCAAGGCTGCTGTGGAATGCTACTGGGCATTACATATCTGGTAACCGCGAGCTCCACGGTTACTTGTTGCCTGCAAGTTTTGTTTCCACCAACACATGCAGTCAGGAATGCGCCATTTTGGCCTTCACTGAAAGTTTCTTTAATACTGTTTGATATTCTAAGCAGAATGAAAGTGATGCTTTTACAGAAGTCTGTGCCCTTAACCTCCGCTCAAGAGACTTTTGATCTCCAAATCGCAAGGTCTTCAGCAGAGATACAGGCCCTTATCCATACAAACTGCCCTTTCCTTTTCATAGAAATGGTAATTCTTATCTTTAACATGTCTGATATGACTGGCATTGTACACCTATTTAAGACAAATGTTCCAAACTTCTAGGCACTTTTCAAATGGAACTTGGAGTTATACCAAACTTCATATACTCCGTATTCGAAAGCATCTTTGGAGGACTTCCGCTAATCCTCTTTCTAATAGCTAATCCTGTTTCTAATAGCAGGTATCCTGATGGTCTTCTATCTGCTACGCAATGGACGTCCCAGTCACCAAGAAGATGGAAAAAGCGCTCCTGGAGCTGAATGCTGCACAATAATGTATGCAGCATAAATTGTGTCTAGTGTGGAGGTGCCACTTCTAGAGGTTGGCATGTTTGTGTAATTTGTGTCTGGCGTGTGATTGGCTGGAGCTGGCTGGTGAGCCTGGCTCCAGGAGTCTGGATGGGTCTGCCCCGGTAGTGAGTGGAGAGATTAACATGCTGATGTGAGGGAGGGGTGCACCTGGGACTTGAATAGGGCTGGGCTTTCCCCACACAATGCTGGCTCCGCCCCCTGCGGTGCGACTGATGACCCTAGCCTGACTAGTGAATGGGAGGGGTGGCTGAGCACATCAAGAGTGCTCCCAAACCAGCTGCGCCTGGTTTTCCCCCACCCTGCAGACACAGACAAAGGGAAATGCTGTATAAAAAGGGTGCTGTGACACCCTGAAGATGTTCTTGTCTTGCTACTTGAATCCTGCCAGAGGCGTGCTGCTGCTTGGGCCCAGGGGAAGGCTTGCCTCCCTGGGCCCTGCCCAGCCCCTGGATACCTGATGCACTTGTCCTGTAGGACTTCTCTTGGACCTGTGTTGCCTGGACCCTTCTTGCTATAGGGGTCATTCCTGTAGGCTTGTCTATGCCCCCAGCGCCTTGAGGGCGCTTTGTTTTTAATTGCTGGGCAGAGCGCTGTTGTTTTTTTACTTCTAGGGAAGCGCTCCTGCCCTCTGTGTGCCCCGAGTGCCGGGGCCTACCCGGCGTCGTTATGTGCCTTTTCTTTGAGGTACTGTCACGGGTGCCACCCCGTTTATATGGCGCTCTTAGCGGGTACCCACCCCGCATGCTAGATCATTTTTTTATCCTCGAGGGTGCCCACCCCTCCTTCAGTGCAAAGGAAATCGTCGTCCCAGGCCCCGAGCCGCGGACGGAGAACCGGAGGCACCGCGCTGTCATTGGCGGGCTGCGGGAGGCTCGTCCTGTGAGCCGCGAGGTGATTGGGCCGCTGGTGGGGGCTCGTCCCGGTGAGCCGCGCTCGTATTGGCCAGATCCGGGAAGAGCTCCCGCGTCAGGAGGGGCTCGTCCAGAGAGCCGCGCTGGGATTGGCTCAGCGCTCACCCCTTGACGGAAACCGACGCTGCCGCGAGAGAAGAGTCCCGGGTGATGTGAAGATGGCGGCCGAGACCGCAGACGACAGTGCGGGGCTCCCAGGAGTCCCGGGAAGCCCCGTAGGAGAAACGCCGCCGCCTCCCAGAGAAGAGTAGCCTCCATGAGGACGGAGCCGGTGAGTAGGGCTCCGTGTGGGCTGCTGTTGGTGCCGGTGCAAGGCACTGTGTCAGAGCGGCCCCGTGTGTCAGTGGGCCGCTCCAACGAGGAGTATGGTTGCTCGGGCCCAGAGGGGCCCACACTTTGTTGTTTAGGGGAGGGTGGTGTCGGGGCACGTTGTCGGTGCCTGCCCCACCCCCTGTACCCATACCTGTGCAGCGCCCATCTTCAGAGCAGCCCAGATGGCAGCGGGCCGCTTCAGCCTATGGGAGCATCATTGTTTCAGAGCCTGAGAGCTCCAACGGTTGGGCAATTGTTTTCTAGAGCCAGAAGGCTCCAACGATGGGCATGTTTATTTATAGAGCCTAGGTGGCTCCCACAGGTTGCCTGTCTGTTTGTTCTGAGAGCCTAGAGGGCTCCAAAGTGCGCCAAATGCATTTCTAGAGCTTAGAGGGCTCCCAGGTTTTGGCACAGTCCTTGTGCTAAGGGCCAGTGAGGGCCTCTATCGCAGTTTTGGCTGATTCACAGCTGCCCAGCAAGTAGTGGGCAGCTGCACCGTTTAGGCGCAGTGTGAGTGAAAGTCCCTGGGAGGGACGGAGATGGCACAGAGGTGCCAGGCCTTCTACAGCTGTGCAGCACTCAGTGCCAGCTGCAATGTTTAGGCCCTGTTACTGTTCCCAGCTGCCCAGCACTTAGTGGGCAGCTGCAACGTTAAGGTTTGCGCCGGTGGTGCACCCCTGACTGGCACTGCATTGGCAGCGCGCCCTGACATTCTGGACGCAGGGCATTTGGGCCCCTTCTTGAGATGGCCAGTTGGCCAGGGGGCTGGTATGTGGGTAGGGCGCAAGGCCCTAATGTGATTTTTGCGCAATGTGATTTTACTATGTTTAGAATGGTAAATGCCTAATGTGATTCTTGCGCAATGTGATGTTACTATGATTATGAGGTTATTTTACCTATGTGGGTATATGTCAGTGAGAGTTTACTTCACTGTGAGGTATCCCCCTAAATGTGATTTATTCTTAGGAGGCAGAGTCTAATGTGTTTAGACTAGTGAGGAGATTGCCTACTGTATTTTTACTGGTTAGGCCTAAATGTGATTGCTGCGTAATGTGCTTTGCCTTTATGCTTGTGTTATACTTCTAAAGGTGCTCATGCTTAGGAGTTTGCTTTGCCTAGTATGTTATACTAGTGAGTTTGTGTCCCTGCGTGATCTAGGCCTATGGTTATTAGTATTGCGTAGTGTGTACCTACCTTTACCAGTGGTCACTAGTTGTGACCTATAATTGTTATTTTGTGCTACACTTATTCTAAGTTCTAGAAGTGCTATTTCTGCTAAGTGTTGATTCTGACGGTGGCCCATGTGGCCCTATCCTGGTGTAAATAATCCCGTGTGAATATTGCCCGTGCCAGTTGACACAATGTATATTGTGTTATTACTATCTGATGTGTTTTGACAGTACAAAAGTTATTTTTATATAACCTTGTGTGGAGTTCCTTTTGTGGTGTGCCTAGGATGTTGTTGCTGTTGTGTGCGTGCCAAATCCTTTACACATTGCCTCTGGGATAAGCCTGTCTGCTCATGCCAAGCTACCAAGGGGTGAGCAGGGGTTATCTTGGCGTGTGACTCCCTTGCCCGGACTAGAATGGTGGTTTCTGCCTGGCTTTGGCGTAAGCCTTAGCCAACCAGAAATCCCAGTTCTAACAGAGCGGAAATACTGTGACAGAGTGGTACAACATCTAGGCACGCCTCGCCTGAGCG
The DNA here is from genome assembly GCF_964261635.1 of Lissotriton helveticus. Classification (NCBI taxonomy): domain Eukaryota; kingdom Metazoa; phylum Chordata; class Amphibia; order Caudata; family Salamandridae; genus Lissotriton; species Lissotriton helveticus. Next base: position 184,028,197 of record NC_136065.1, read on the forward strand.
AACTAAGTGCATCTTGGCTCTTGTCATTTCGACCGGATGGACTGTATCTTACCTGTCCTCTGATGCCTGGTTTGCAGAGAAGAATGCATGTTAGACCTTTGTTTGACACTTCCATCATGTACGCAACGGGAAGTGAATGCAATACTGGGACCCGATAACGGCCCATGTTCTGCAATGTCCTCAGCGTATTCCAATGTTGATGGCGGCATTCCTTAGCCACCGCAGGTAGTAACTGCACCTGTTGGTATGGACACTGGCTCCTCCACTGACACCCAGGCTTTGGCCGGCGCACAGGGTGCCCCAGCACCGGCTGTGGACAGAGTAGAACATCATCTGTACTCAATTGACGTACTCTGCAAGGTGTTACAGGGGCCATCTACTTCGGAAGCAAGCAATGAGAATGTTGCATCTACCAGCCAGAACACATAAACATTTTACTCATTTTAGCTGGTCATGTGCAGTTAAGAAATTCGCCCTTTTTAATAACAAGGCTCAATGTGGAACTCAGATACAAAATTGGCATTCCTTTTCATGTATTGGGCATAATGGCTTTCAAATGCTTATAGTGGTTCGGACTATACGTACGGACACTTTTTTAGAGCTATGCTTGCAAAAAATTTGGAAATGTTTTAAGACTTTTAGAAAAATTTTAAACGTTCTTAAACATTTTTAGCTAAAGAAATGTTTTAACACTTTGTGCATACCAATGTCTAATTAGAATGGTAGTAAACTTATAGGTTACATATGTCGTCCAGTCGGAAGAGGAGTGGGTGTTATATTCCATACAGGTACCCTATATAGGCGCAGATAACACTGCAACCTTTCACCTATATCATTCCCTACATTATATACATAACGGTTCATGAGGACTGACCTTCTACCTAGATAGGACACTGCGTTCTGAACGTGGGTTTTTCCCTAGTTCAAAACTCATACATTATGCATGAGGCTTCTTGGAAGCACAGCAGGACAAGCATCTCCTGTATAATATCTATGTATAATGTTCAGGCCCGACGTCATCCTTTAGGTCGCACAGTAACACAGCAAGGTAGGACCCCTGGGGAGACCTGTGGGCATATATACATCATGACTTGCTTAGAAAAACAGAGGAGACCGTGACTTCACGGCTGACATGCTGACCAGAGACCCTGAGGTTCCTGCATGCAGACACTCCATTTCTCAGTGGTCTAACATCCCTCACTGGGTGTCCAACTCAAGACCAGGACAGGGTCCTATATTCTCTCCTTTCTCAGGTAATGGGGTTGACTAGATACTGGAGGGGTTCTTGGCATAACACCTACACAGATGCTAGGTACATTTAGGTACATCTTGTTAGGGAGGAATTGTAGGAGTACGCACTTATTATCATGTATCATATGTACTTGTATATATCTTCATGATTACTGCAAAATGGTAGAACTGTACCATCCCTTTCCTTTCGTAGTACTGCTAATCATATATCTCTGCTACTGTTTAATGGTTGTTACAGAACATCTATTCTACACTAGAATAGCAACTGTTCAATAAATTCTTTTTGAAATACCCAGACTTTTTATTCTGTGTATCTCTGAGAGAAACTAAGTGAGCACGAGTGACTGAGCGAAAAGTAGTATATTGTTTTCACAATTCTGAGGAATCAGGGTTGTCATGTTCTGAGGTTGCCAGAAACTATTCTCTTGTCTATAAGAGGAGGTTCTAGTGAACCCTGTGAGCTAGCTAATGCAAGCAGGCTAACATATCCAGTAGGGGTGCTCGGAACCAGTCTGCCACCAAACCCACAGTTTATGTTATCCAAACGTGCAGATCCTTTATAGGATATGTAGGAACTACACAACACAGTGGAGTGTTTGTCCTGCCAGTCTCCTGTGACTGATATATCCCCCAAAGGGTACAGATATAAGTTAAGGTCACCATCCAAAATAATATCTGTGGGTTGAACTTGAGTAATTAGTGCCATATTTGTGTGTAAAATTTGGGGTCATCCATATTACGACCATCTGTAGCTATGAGGGTAACCAGCGTGCCACATAGTGTGCCCTGTCAAAACAGAAAATGTCCTGCTTCATCTGTTTTTAGAGTGGGTAAGAGTGAATTGAACACCCTCTTTATTAATATGAGTGCTTCCCTAGAGTACAAAGAATAGGAGGAAGGCCCCCATACGCATGCTGTTGGAAGGGGCGATCTCAGAGGGCCAGGTTATGCTCACCCAACCACCCCAGGACCCACCTCTCCCACAGATCTTGCCGAGTCTTATCGTGAGGTCCTCACCGGGGAGGACTTCGAGTCTAGGATCGTACACACTGAGCTCACACCACACTTACGAACAGACACCACAACGTTGGGTTTCAGTAACAAGTTCTTTATAAGTAGTAAAAAGCAAGTGGCACTCTTATGTACAAAGGATAGAGGGATCACAAAAGTCTTTGAGGGTCTGGGAAGAAGGAAGCGGGACAGTCTTTAGCCTTTGGGCCAGTACGGGCGTACCCTACGCACAGCTCTCAATCCTCGAGCCCGGGGATACGGAAGGTGATGGCGTACTGGCTGCTTCACTCACGTCGGGTCGACTCGGTCGTGATGACGATCTCGATGGTCCAGCCGGACCAGAGTACTCCTCGAGCCGCGACGAGGTCAGCAGGGCTCGATCCGGAGAAAGTCTTGAAGAGCCGCAACAGCGTCAGCAGGGCTCAGGTGGTCACTAGTTCAAGCTCGAGCCGCGACAGTGTCAGCAGGGCTCCGAGGTCTTAGAGAGGACGAGCCGCGACAGCGTCAGCAGGGCTCCGATGGTTCAGTTCCTTGTTGCGAAGAGGGAGCCGCGACAGCGTCAGCAGGGCTCAGGTGGTTCAGTTCCTTGTAGCGAAGAGGGAGCCGCGACAGCGTCAGCAGGGCTCAGCGATGGGAGGTTGAGTTCGTCTCAGGTTCAGCCGCGGTCAGATCAGCAGGCTTCAGGTCCAAGATACAACTGCCCGCTAGTTGTCGAGCGGGCCCAGATATAGTCCATTGGCCCTTTGATGTCCGGACCCTCGCAGGCCGAGGTCTCATGCCCTGGGGGCTGGTCGTTGGCGAGGTCCGGCGGTTGGCTCTTTGATCCTTTGACGATGTGTCCCAGACGCCAGCGGGTCTGGAGCCAGCACTGGGAGAGGCCAGAGGTGTGAACGAAACTGGCCCACAGGGGAAGGCCAGAGGTGTGACAGATACCAGTCTCTCAGGGGAGGCCGGAGGTGCCATCGAAACTCCCTAGCTTATCTCACTCGGGGAGCCCTTTACCCCACAGCCCGGAATGGCGCGCCTTTGGAGTCTGGGCTTCGCTGGAGCCGGGGTCACGCTAGGCCCAGGGAGACAGGGATCTCGGGAAGGGAAAATGGCTGCCGGGCCTTGTGGGGCAGGCAAGGTTAGGCGCTCGGAGCCGGGGGTGGGACGGGTTAGTCAGGCCTGGTCGTTGGTTACGGGGGTCGGGGCTTATCGGGAGTAGGACGACCAGGCTCGGGGTGCAGGCTACGCTAACGGGGATGCTGCGCAGGAGACTCAGGGTGCAGGCCGGGACAGAGGCGGACCGCGCCACGAGGCCGGGTCCAACACATGCCCAACAAGACCCAAAACCACCTTAATTTTGTTTAGTGAGGTGTGTCTCCTGGAGAAGAGCAGTTTGTACGTGATGCCTGTCTAAATGTGTCAATACCTGCCTTGTTTCCTCTGTTTATTCAACCCACAAACATTCCATGTTAATAATGTCAGTTGCCCCTCACTGAAAGTCACTGCAGTAACAATAGATTCTGACCAGGAATCTCACCCATACCGTACCTTTACGGACTAGTACATGCATTTTATCTCCAACTGTACCATGGTGAAAACATAAAAATACATAGAAGCTCCCCATCCCACTTCAGCAATCCAAATCTGCTAAAGACATCGGCCCCTTAACAAAAAAAAAGTCACATCATCAGTATTAATCATTATCATCAGTACCATACAAGAACAAGAGAACCAGTTAGGTTGCACCCGCATGTGGAAGAGATGTGGCGCAGCGGCCAGGGCGACTGACGCCAGATGCTTGAGATCACGGTTCGATCCCCTGCACCAGCGGCAGGGGTCTGCCCAGCACCATGTGACTCTGGGCAATAGCTTGCTTAATCTTCCCGACGGCCCCCAGCGCCGGGGAATCTACTACGGGTAGCTGTGCGCTTTACAAATACAGGATTATTATTATTATTATTGGGGATCACCAGAGCTCTATCACCCTTTGTTGGTCAGGAGGTGGCTAGGAATATTTGTGCATTGCCTACTCAGTATTATGTCAGAGGAAATAACTAGAGTCTCTAGTGCTGTTTGCTGTTCAAGAATACTCATTGCTGTACAGACCACCCATAGCAGGCTAGTGGCCAACCTCAGGATACCAGTTCAAGTGAGTTCAGCGCAGTGTCTGACATGTACTACCATTTTTATTTAATCTGCAGTTATACAGAGGAGGTGCAAGTTCCTCTCCATACTCATGGGGTGTCAACACTGCATTAAATCATGTCACCAATGCTGGTATGGAGACCAATTATAACTTTCAGATATCTTGGAAGTTCAGTCATCCTTGTCCTCCACATTCAATGCTGTCTTTTCGCTGCATGAGGAGTGGATAGTTTTGACATATCTCAGAGCTACCTTAGGAGTTGCCAGTATTTTATGCAATCCACGAGGTTCCACACGGATTTTGGCAGGATACAGCATTGAGTATTTAATCCCTAGTTGTTGCACCCTCTTTTAGCCAGACTAAATTACCTGTGCACCGCCTGAACTGCCATCGTGAAGTCCAGGAATAACTCTACTACATTACTTTGATATTGGATTTCACCTTACACTCTCTCTACATGCGAAGCACCGCATCTTGATCTTGAAAATTGAGAAGTCTGGCGATGACTGTCTGTGGTGCGTCACTGGTGGAGTCCTTTTCGCCAAGGATCTGTGGGCACGTTCCTCCACCAGCATGGCGGAGAGATTCTCTACTCCAAATATAGTTTGAAGCATATCTTACACAAAGCACTCCGTCTGGCCTGTACTTGTAGACCCCGGTATTACAGTAATTCTCAGATTATCTTCGAGGTTTTCATTCTTGGCCTGAATCCCCGCCAACACCTTTTCCGTATTTAGACACTTTGATGTGATAGACTGCAAGTCATCCTCCGCATTAGATATTCGCAGTTCCGCAGCTGTTATAAGAATGGTTTTTTTTACCCAAATTGGCTGCCATGGGATCCATACAAATATTGAGAGAGTCAATCTTCCCATGTATGTATGTATGTATGTAAAACCTTCTTGTAGAGCGCAACTGTCACCCGACTGGGCATCCCATCTATTGATATGAGACTTTGTTGTATGGCAATTAATGTGCTCTCCAGGGTTGTTGTGCTTGAGGGCAATATGTGGCCATCTGTCTACTGGCAAGGAGTCAGATTGGGATTTAGTGACTCACCGAGACTCGAAAGTGAGATGCAGTTGATTTCTGTCTGCCTTTCCTATGATGGAAGCAGGCATGGAGGCGACTATCAGTAGGGAGGTCACAGCCAGGCCCCGAGTTCCATCACCTGCACCTGGGTATCGTTCAGGGAGAGTTTCACGAGCTTGCACCTACTGCAGCTACATCATCCACTACACAGTGCCACTTCTACGCAGCGTCCCACAAAGAATTTCCCATCTCAGAGCAGGCGAGGCCCAGGCACTGACAGGTTCCAAATGTTTGGCAGCAATTACGGAATCATGTCCATTTGTTCACCCATCAGTGACCTGTATGCTTCGCATAGATAGTTCCCATCCAGGTGTGGGCAAAGTGGCCATAGTTGCTGAGAACTCACTTTATTCTTCCACACTTTTGGGACCTCACGTGCAGCCTATGGTGGGAAATATGGACGTGATGCAGGCACCCAGTATCCCTTCGCCAAGAAGTAGGGAAAGTTATGAGCAGGTTCAGCCTCCCCCTGCACAAGTGAAATACATCTTCAGCAATCAGACTTCTCGCTCAGGGCATTATAGGTCTTTAGCTTATGTCCGCGCTAAGTGCACTCATGCAGCCAAAGACCTACACAGCCCTTCGTACCTGGGCCCATCCAACTTTGTCCACTGTGCCTTGCAATCTGTAGGGTGCCTAGTCAGTAAGTGTCTTCAATGGAGGGGGCCTCTAGGCTGCAGTCAAACTTCTGTGCCAGTTCGCTCCGCACCGGGTCGCAGCACCAGCGTCCTTTCCATTCTGTTGCTGCCTGCTGCCTCGCAGTCCTCCACTCAATTCCCGACAGGCTAATCAGGGGTCCCGCACTGGTTCAGTCATTTCACATCCCCTCGGGGCAGTGCCAGCTCTCTCTCACCTGCAGCGAGATGAGTATATTTCCACTGCAATCACAGGCTGCACATACCCTTGTAGGCCAATTTCTCCCCGGATGTCGCAGATTGAATTGCCTCACGCAGCTGCTGCTCTACTTCCGGGGTACGCACCTCCACAGTGCCACTGCAGTGCAGACAGCGCCGCGATGTGCAAACATGTCTATCACAACTCTCTTATTTACTGCTTCTCTGCTATCTGGCCGTCACCTGGCCCACTTCCGATCCGCTCTGTAATTCACGCAGCCGACATCTTAGGTTTATGAGGTGGCACACAGTGAGCCCACAACTATATGCTGCTGGGTGTTGTACAGCATGATATTCCGCCATTTTTAGAGGGGATCAGGTGCATCTCATCTTCCCGTGCACTATGCCCCAACTTTAACACCTACCGCGCTACCGCGTTTTCCCGCTGTGCGCTGAAAAAAAAAATGGCTTGATCGTGACAAAGCCAGCTCGTCATCCGTGCAGCGCAGGTAGGTAACGCTGATGACGAGCTGGCTTTGTCATCAGCGCCGAAGGGGCTAATGGCTGGATGGCTGTCAATTACCAGGATTATGCTCGGATATTGAGTCCCAGGCATCAGAGCTGCACTAGTGTCCGGCCATCTTGCTCTGGCCTCTATAGCGCCCCTGACATGCCCAAGATATAATAGGTATTATTTAGTGAATTTAGACAGTAGCAAATTAGCACCATATGTACTAGAAATGTCCAATAATGACTTGTGCAATGGTGTTTAAAAACATAATTAAGTCTGTACACTGAGTACAAGTATACAGACCGCCATGTTCGTTTTTGCCTGATTTTTCGTTGTTTTGTCTTGTTCACTGTGGGTCACGGGCCGTGCCCACTTGTCATTTATGTAAAATCCTTGTGCTACTGTCTATATTCACTAAATAAAATCCTGTCCGGCTGGACAAAGGACATACGTACTATTTAGTGTATGCCTAACATTACCTTGATCCTTCAAATACTAGGTTCCACTGTTCTCTATAATAAGTTACCGCCCAAGGTCCCTAGTGCATTACCTTTGGGTTCCCTTCTTTCCCTGTACCAAGATATAATAGGAGCAGAGGTGTCCAATAGTACACCTGCCTGTGAGGAGACAAAAGCAGGCAGACATGGGTATATTACATGAGAAACAATGTCCCCTCCTCCTGACAAAGGAACCTGAGGCCATATCATCAAGAAAGGGCGATACATTATCGCCGCTTTTATCGGCAGGAAACTGCGATAAAGCGGCAATAATTCCCATAGAAGCCCAGGTTAACACCAGAACCTGGGCTTCTATGGGAATTCACAAGGGCATAATATCAAGCCCATTATCGCCGCTTTATCGGAAGTTTCCTGCCAATAAAAACTGCGATAATGTATCGCCCTTTCTTGATAATATGGCCCCTGCTTTCTTAAAGCACTGCAAGGTTAATAAGTAGACTGATTCGCAAATCTAAATGATGCTGGTAAAAAAAACCCTAAAAGAGCAGCAAGCTCTGTTTATTATAGATCTTTGTGTAATTTTCCTTTTTAACATAAGGAATCAATTTTTTTAAACAGTTCAATGAGTTACTGTATCATCTACAGCAATCGTTTTCAGGGTGTAAGGTGAGTAAATGCATCTACTGTAGAGATCTGTGTTTTTCACTTAGGCCTCAGATTTAAATCCCAGTGAGAAATCTGCATGGACTGATGCCCTTAATGCAAAAAGTTAGCAGTAAGTGCAAGGCCCAAAAAATGTATACTACATATTATGGTCTTTAGGCCATACTCCCAATCTCGCCCCAATAAATACAGATTACAGTTCCTAGACTTTCTTCCCACTTGGAGCACAGAGTGTGTTGAGTTAACTTTCCCTGGTGGATTGATCACTGGATTTAGCATTTCCTCCAGATATTCGGAGATTCCACCCGCATCTAAATCAATGTATATTTTGCTTTGAGTTTCGAGGAAAGGGGATTTCTTGCAAAAAGTATTTTGTGAAAAAGGGGGCTCCTTCCTGGAAACAGTTGATACAGCACCAATACCAATAATTGATCAGGGCTTGATACTCAATAACATTAATACAATGGCCCATACACATTCACTCAGTATCCCTGAGGCGCCGGGGTCAATTTGTTTCGTTTACATCAAATATTCCTTATAGATCCCTTCAGGACATCTGTCTTACACCTAATCTTGATATCAACTCTTCCTCTACTTGGTCGATGGACCAATTAGTTGAGTAGTTGATGGCATGATAAATACTGTTTACTAATCATTTAGTCAAAATTAATAACAGACTCTCTGTACGGTTAACACATTAATTTTTATCTCAATTAAAGGTTAAAATGCTCAGTTGCAATTTGGTCACAATCAAAAAAAGAGAAATCGCTTGACGAGAGAAATATTACAATTGATACAGACTCACTGTGCAATGACATTATGCAATAAAGGAGTGGATAGAGTAAGAGATAAAGATTGAGAAGATAATTATGCGCCCCTGCTTGCAGGTCAGGCCGCCCCCCACAGCGCACAGCTCCGCCTGTGTGTGCCACGCCGTGAGCCAGCTGCTGCCGCCTCGTAAGCTCTCCGCTCCCCCCACCCTCTGCTGGTAAAATTGTACTGTGACTTTTTTCCTTGTTTTGTCGTTTTTCTCTTAACTGTATTGTGCCATTTTATTTTCATCACTGTTTACTGGTCTCTGTTGCCCTGCGTTGTTGATTGTATAGCGCCCCTTCCCCGCCCCATTTTGCCTTCTGTATCTCTCCGTCCCGTCCCTTCCCGCCGCTGCCTCCCTGCGGCCCAGCCCCCCCGCTCTCCCATTCGCCACCCCGCTCCCACCTCCCAGCTGCTCCTTCCTCCCACATCCCCTTATATGACGGCCGCAAGCTCGTCTGCACCCGTCCGCGCCTGTACCGCGCCCAGTGCCAGAACCCCTCGACCCCGAAGACACCATGACACCCGACTACACTACGACGCTAGCACCCTCCATGCACTCAACACCAGACGAGAACACACCTGCTACCGGGCCACCCCGAAGTGCACTCAAGGGCCATTCACCTGCCGGAACTGCAGATTCACCAGTATCCAACCCGCAAAACCACCAACCAACGAACCCAACCACCTGAGGTGCATCCTCCTCAACACTCGCTCCGCCATCAAACACGCCGTAGAAATCTGGGACCTCCTCCACTCAACCGCCCCAGACGACGCCTTCCTGACAGAGACCTAGCTGACCCCCGCCTCAGCACCTGACATCGCCATAGCCATCTTGGAAGGCTACAAGATCGCTGGCAGAGACCGCACCAACGGAACAGGAGGTGGAATGGCCATCATCCAATAGAACACCCTCAGCATCTCGACCAGCACCGATGACAACCTCAGCACTGCCGAACACCTGCACTTCCAGATTCACACCGACCCCAACACCACCCTCAGAGGAACCCTCATCTACAGACCCCCTGGACCCAGACCACAGTTCAGCGACTCCATCACCGACCTCATCTCTATCCATGCCCTTGCCTCCACAGATTACATCCTCCTCGGGGACCGGTACTTCCACCTCAAGAACAAAAATGACGTCAACTCCACCACCCTGATCAGCAACCTCGCCAACCTCGGACTCAGACAGCTTGTAACAACATCCACCCACGCCGCCAGACACACGCTAGACCCCATCTTCTCCACTAGCCCCCACGTCTCCTTCAACCACACCACCGAACCCCACTGGACCGACCACCGCTGCATCCACTTTACCTTCAGGAAGCCCACCGCACATCGCCTCACCCAACAAATGCCTCGTCGCTGCTGGAGAAAAGTCACCAAAGAGCAGCTAGCTACAGCCCTCGCCCAGAGCCCACCAGCCGACCCCACCGAACCCGACACCGCCGCCCTCAACCTCCGACAGTGGATCAACGACTGCGCCAACACCCCCGCCCCGCTCAAGACACCCTCCAAAAGCCACACCAGCAAGAAAGCCACCTGGTTCACTGAAAACCTCCAGGCCTCCAAGCATACCTGCCGGAAACTGGAGAACAACTGGTTCTGCGAACAATCAGCAGACAGCCACACGGCCCTCAAGAACGCCACCCGCAGACACCATCAACTAATCAGAACTACCAAGAGGACCGCATTCAAGGACCGCCTGGATAACGATGCACACAACAGCAAAGAGCTCTTCAACATCGTGAAGTAACTCTCCAACCCCAGCTCCAACACCAACGACATCCCCCCTTCGCAGGACCTGTGAGACTCACTGGCCACCTACTTCCACCGCAAGATCGCAGACATCCACGACAGCTTCAACGACACAACCGCCCCGCCAACCTCCGAGACCCCCACCGCAGCGATCACCTGCCTCCTGATCGCATGCTCCAACGTCAACGATGATGACACCATCAAAATCATGAATTCCGTCCACTCTGGATCCCCGTCTGCCCCATGCCCACACCATGTCTTCAACAAAGCCAGCACAATCATCTCACCCCACCTCCGGAAAGTCATCAACACCTCATTCGAGACAACAACCTTCCTAGAGAGCTGGAAGCACGCCAAGATCAACACCTTACTCAAAAAACCCAAGGCGGACCCCAAGGACCTCAAGAACTTCCGTCCCATCTCCCTGCTCCCGTTCCCTGCGAAGGTCACCGAGAAAATCGTCAACAAGCAACTGAGTTGCTATCTCGAGTACAACAACATCCTGGACCCATCCCAGTCCGGTTTCCACAGCAACCACAGCACCGAAACCACCCTCATCTCTGCCACCGACGACATCAGGACCCTGATCGACAACGCAGAAACAGCAGCCCTCATACTCCTGGACCTGTCAGCCGCCTTCGACACGGTCTGCCACCAGACACTACGAACACGCCTACACTACGCCGGGATCCAAGAGAAGGCCCTGGACTAGACCACATCCTTCCTCTCCGGCAGAACACAGAGCATTCGCCTCCCCCCTTCAGCTCCACCACCACCGAGATCATCTGTGGCCGTACCCCAGGGCACCTCCCTCAGCCCAAAGCTGTTCAACATATACATGGCACTCCTCGCCTACGTCGCCCGTCAGCATGACCTCAACAACATCTCCTATGCCGACGACACCCAGCTGATCATCTCCCTCACCAAAGACCCTCACACCGCCAAAACCAACCTCCACGAACGAATGAAGACCGTCGCCGAATGGATGAGGAACATCCGACTGAAGCTGAACTTGGACTAGACGGAGGTCCTCATCCGCGGCTCCACTCCTTCAGCTTGGGACGACTCCTGGTGACCGACATCACTGGGAACAGCCCCGACACCCAATGACCATGCACGCAACCTGGAGGTCATATTCGACTCTACCCTCTCCATGACCAAACAGGTCAACGCAATCTCCTCATCCTGCTTCAACACCCCATGAATGCTCCGCATAATCTTCAAGTGGATCCCCACCGAAATGAGAAGAACAGTAACCTAGGCCCTCGTCTCCAGTAGGCTGGACTACGGAAATGCCCTCTACGCAGGAACGTCAAACAAGCTCCTGAGACGGATGTAACGCATCCAGAACGCCTCGGCACGACTGATCCTCGACATCCCCCGCCGCAGCCACATCACACCCCACCTGAGAGACCTACACTGGCTCCCCGTCAACAAGAGGATAACCTTCAAGCTCCTCATCCACGCACACAAGGCCCTCCACAATGCCGGCCCAGCGTACCTCAACAAATGACTCAGTTTGAGGAGAGGTGTAGCGCCGCGGCTAGGGCGACTGGCGCTGGAATCTGGGGACCACGGTTCGATCCCCGGCTCCGGCGGCAGGTTAGCCCAGCACCATGTGACTCTGGGCAATAGCTCGCTTAATCTTCCCGACGGCCCCCAGCGCCTAGAGACCCTTACGGGTGATTGTGCGCTTTACAAATGTGGACTTTACTTTAGTTTCTACGCCCCTACCCGTAAGCTCCGCTCCGCCGGCCTCGCCCTTGCCACAGTGCCGCGCATCCGAAGAACAACCGCCGGTGGCAGATCCTTCTCCCATCTCACCGCCAAGACCTGGAACACCTTCCCCACCAACCTACGGCAGACCCAATACCTCCTGGCCTTCAGAAGACTTCTCAAGACCTGGCTCTTCGATCAGTAGCAGCCCCCCCAGCGCCTTGAGACCCTCACAGGTATGTAGCGTGCTTAACAAAATGTCCTGATTGATTGATTGATTGATTGATTGATTGATTATGTCAAATAATAATATACTAACGGAGGGATAGATGAAGAGACAATAGGTTCATCTAAAATAATGCATATCAATATTTTGTTGATGGAGTGGATAGGTGGAGAGATAAAAGGTTCAGACACAAAACATCAAAGCTGATATTCTGGTAATGAAATAGATTAAATACAAACCTAACGGTATAGGAAGGACCACTCCTGGACCCAGGTAATGACAGGGGTTCCCCAAAGGTATTCAGGAACGCAAGATATCTAACAGGAACAGGATAAGATAGGAGCATCTAGGCCTCTCTGCAAACTGATAGACAGCGACGCATCGCCCCTCTTCTTTCCTGCCAGCCTAAGTTTAAACCACACCCCTAAAGAAACTTCAATTATATTCTAAAACCTACATGTCCATCCCACATTAGTTGCTAAATTTCATGAAGCTTGACAGGGGATTGTTTGGTTTTGGGGGTGGAATGTCACACCACTGTGACTTCACTTACATTTTGACTATTCTATTGTTCCACTTCCTTTCCCATAGTCTGACTCTCAGTTCTTTCTCATGAAATTTACAAAAGTTACAATTAAACATTCTTTATTCAAATTAAACAGCGTCCGCGGAAGTAGTCTCCTTTCACATGGTCGATTATAGCCCTGGGAGGCATTCAGCATCACGACCTTCAACTTTTAGGCATCTTCTGCTGTGCTCAACACTTCTGGCTGTTTTGTCATGACAGTCTCGCTCCCATTCTAAGCCCTCCCTTTACATTAGCCAATTTAAGGAAAGATGGTTTCTCATCCAATCCACTAAAATGAATGAAATATAGGCATTCATTAATTATATGACACTGCATCCCTCACTGTTTGCCACCCACCTCTGTGTGATTCCCCATTAGTGTTACCTAGCATACGCATTGTGCAAAAGCAGCATTATTTATTATTTCAAAGCGGGATGCAACATGCAACTACTGATACAGTATTTCTCGTTTCTTTTAAAGCACACTGCAAATACAGGTTTAGTTCTTTCGTATATTAATTCCCATTGGTGCATACATGCGCAAAGCAAATTATGTGTGTTGCACATTAGTTTACTACTTCTACTTACTGTTAGTACTTATTATAGGGGTACGCGATTCGAGCATGTTTCATTTTTCTCGAAACCCTGCTCCATCACAATGTACCATGTAAATTATGCCCCATTGCTTGACATCCCACTGAAATGTCATCAGACCCTGTTTACACTTTAGCTCCGCCCCGTTTGCATCCTCAAAAATTCTTGGATTTCTGTGCTTCTAGCTAACACTACAAAGGCCTGTCCAGAAGATAAACGTCATTACATTCCCTCCGTGTCCAGAAGCACCAGCGACGCTTGAGCGGGGATACTCCTCCCACGCCTTATCTACCAGGCATATTTCTATTAAAAAGATAAAATTACACCTAATTATGCCATTTAATAAGCTAGCTCCATGGCAGTGACGACTGCGTCGGCTCTCCCGCGCGCCCGGCCCCTTCTAAGCCTAAATGATCCAGCGCGTCTGTCTTATGGCGAAGAAATCCTTGGAGGGATAATTAACTTTTTCACTGAATCTTAATTTCCTCTCTCTGAAATTTTCTTCAGTGTTTAAACAATTTATTATGCAAACGCGGAAAAGCCGGCCCATAAATTATGTAGGTGCCTGGCCCATCTCGAAGGCTTCGCCGCTAATCCTGGTGCGTTTGTGGTGCGGAGGGAGCGAGTGTACACGGAGATAAGTGAGCCTGGCGCGAAACATCAGGATTCCTTACAAAACAAACAATCACCGTTGTTTACCAAGCCGGAGCCGTGCCAGGAATGGGAAAGTATGCACCTGGAGGCTGACTTTGGCAATGGACCAGCAGGGTCCTTCCTCATACAGGGGAATGCAGTTGCACTTCCTACAGCATCTGTTGGTCTACGTTGGGGGTATGTTCGGTCATGGTGGAGATAAATGCATATACATTTTCCCAATAACTGGCAACTATCTGGCATGTCCAAGTTAAATGGCGAAAGTCTTCTCCGGGAGCTTGGCATTTCAAAATTTGTCTGATCTTCCATGATCAAATTTGGCAATGTCTATTGGGGAGAGATAACACCTTTTTTATTTGAAGTGTTTCAATTTGTGTTTGTGTCTAGTGGAAACAAGCTTTAGTGGTGCACAACAATAGCCCCATGTTTGATCTGTAAGCAGGGTTCCCAGTTCCGTCTCCCAGATCTTCTGTACCCACATGGTAGTGACCGGCCTCAGAGCCATACAGGTTATGATAAAGCTTTAACGTCATATGTCCACCATCTGATGCTGTGATTACCAAGGATAGGGGAGGGAAATCGTCTGGTAGGCATGGGTACGGGGTTATCTGAGGGTACTCTGGAGACTTTTAAAGACACAGAGACCCATGTAGGTGGTGTTTTGTACCCACGTGTTATCCATCACATGCATAACGTGGCCACTGAAAAATAAATTACCATGAGTGGTCAGTGAGTGTCTACTGAGCATGCATTTAACTAATACTTCCTTCGCAGGTGGGATCCAAGGCTTATCTAGTAAAGGGATGCCATTCGAGTAAAGGGGGCCACCAGTCAGCATGCAACGGAGCCTGTGCCATGCCCAGCATGTCGTGGAAACTGTCTGTATATCTTTGGTGTTTAGTGGTATGCCCCGGGGTAGTATCTGCGAGTGAGGTAATCCATCCAGCTGAGCGCACTCTGGGCACACATATGGGATACGCATGTTTAGGTGATACCACTGTTATGTATAATGGCACTGGGCAGCAAGGTAATAGAGGCAGACTTAGGAATTTTCAATTACTATTACTTTTTTGTGCGCACCTCTGGGCTCTACCGTTATGAAAATCATGGGGCAGACCTAAAACTGTTGTCAATGGCAACAAAAGCTCGACATTATTTAGAAGGCCATCTCTTACTTGATTAAGATTTTGTTTAATAGAAGCATGCACATTTGAGCGTATTCATCTGCTTTTTCAAAGAAAAAAGTTTGCAAGTTTCTGAATTCACAATATTTGAAAAGTTGAAAAAAAAGCTTTACGAAGTAGAAGGCGGCAAAGTTTCATAGCTTTGCCCTTCCACTCCAATTAATAAATTAGTGAGTTCTTAGCCTATTTTATGCCTGGCTTGACTGCACAGATGTCTGTAGATGCTTTGTTCACAGTAGCAGCTGCTACCCGACCTAGGTGGTGGCAGAATGTTGGAGGGGGATGAAAAATGTAAAAAAAAAAAACTTACCTGAGTTCGCCTCTCCTCCATCCTCTTGTTCCCGACACCAGTCCTGCAGCAGGATGCAGCAGGAAGCACCCAGCTCCCAGCCTCCCGATAGCCAATCACAACACCACAATGCAGCATTGTGATTGATCTGAGCGCTGTGGATTGGCGATCAGCCAGGTAATGGGGGCCTAGGCATGTTCACCACGCAGGTTGCAATGCCAGTGGGACCCTGTCTCATACAAAAAATGCCTCCCCTAGAAACATTTTCTTCTTGAATCCATCAAAAAAGTCACACAATACAGGCAAACAACATTGTGAAATTTGATGGAATTTTTTGAAAAATGATGCAATTTTCCACATGATTAATTATCACCAATTCTTTAAAATATACATCGAGTGGGCTTTGGCCTCACCAAATAGACTACAACTGTTACACCTGATAATATTGGCTATTTTAGAATACCTGCAATTCTATTCAAGTGGAACTATTTGACCTATCTGCTAGATTAGTGGACAAATACATCCATTGGAGGGGCCTGTGTTCACCCTCATGGTCACATATTGAAATCCTGATAGATCTGCTCAGCCTTACATCCTTCTGAGGTCAATAAAATGAGTACCATTGAAATGGGTAACAAAGAACATCTGTTGGTGAGCACCAAGATGCCCTTGGTGAACGTGGGCTGTACAAATACACATTTTATGTTATACTCAATAAACACCAATAATTATTTATTCATACCTGTATTGTATACAGAAGACACTTTTTTATTAGTTTTTGCTTGTTTTGTTTTTAACTGAATTAGGCATTGTGTAAATGTTTTGTCAGGGCTTCAAGGAAAGCCTGACATGAAGATGGCTGCCTAACCGCTTTTTACGTTTATCATATTCGGACAGCTCACCATGGCACTTCTGCAGCTGAGCTGCTGGGTACACTTTAAGTGTGCCCAGCCACTACCCTGATGCTGCCCCATTGAGCTACTGCTGGGCACTTGGCTAAAAGTCACTGCACCAGGCTAGGCACTCGCCTCTTGTTCATGGTCTTGCAGCTCTCTTGCTGCTGGGCACTCGTGTGGACCTCTGGGTTCTTCCAATCATTTGGATTGTCTGACATTATCACCAGCATTACAAGCATCACACAATTAAAACTTTCACTATTATATAAAGTATTAGGACCATTACCACCACCGCCATTACAATCACTATCAAAACTACCACCTACACCACCATCACCATTACAACCACTAACATTATCACCACACAATATGGATACCAATAACACCTCTAAAAGCATCATTACCGCCACTGTTATTGCCACTACCACCAATACCACCATTACATACACCATGACCATTAGTCAATCAATCAATCAAACAATCAGAGCATTTGTATAGCGCACTACTCACCCGGAGGGTCTCAAGGCGCTGGGGGGGGGGGGGGTTCGCTACTGCTCGAATAGCCAGGTCTTGAGCTGCTTCCTGAAGGCGAGGTGGTCCTGGGTCAGGCGGAGGTGGGTCGGAAGGGAGTTCCAAGTCTTGGCGGCCAGGTAGGAGAAGGACCTTCCTCCTGTGGTGGCTCTTCGGATGCGGGGGACGGCGGCGAGGGCGTGGCTGGTCGATCGAAGCTGGCGCGTGGGAGCGTAGAAGTTGAGGTGGCTGTTGAGGTATCCTGGTCCTTGGTTGTGTAAGGCTTTGTGTGCGTGGGTGAGGAGCCGGAAGGTGATTCTCTTGTTGACCGTGAGCCAGTGCAGGTCTCTCAGGTGTCCGGAGATGTGGCTGCGGCGGGGGATGTCCAGGATGAGTCGTGCTGAGGTGTTCTGGATCCGCTGGAGTCTCTTCTGGAGTTTGGCGGTGGTTCCGGCGTAGAGGGAGTTGCCGTAGTCCAGACGGCTGGTGACGAGGGCCTGGGTGACCGTCTTCCTGGTCTCGGTGGGGATCCATCGGAAGATCTTGCGTAGCATTCGCAGGATGTGGAAGCACGACGAGGAGACGGCGTTGACTTGTCTGGTCATGGAGAGGGAGGAGTCCAGGATGAAGCCCAGGTTGCGTGCGTGGTCAGTTGGTTTGGGTGCGCTGCCCAGGGCGGGGGGCCACCAGGAGTCGTCCCAGGCGGAGGGTGAGGATCCCAGGATGAGGACTTCCGTCTTGTCTGAGTTCAGTTTCAGGCGGCTGTTCGACATCCATTTGGCTACTTCTGTCATCCCTTCGTGCAGGTTGGCTCTGGCGGTGGCGGGGTCGTTAGTGAGGGAGAGGATCAGCTGGGTGTCGTCGGCGTAGGAGATGATGTTCAGGTTGTGCTGGCGTGCGATGGCTGCGAGGGGGCTCATGTAGACGTTGAAGAGAGTTGGGCTGAGCGAGGAGCCTTGAGGAACGCCGCAGATGACTTCGGTGGCCTCCGATCTGAACGGGGGGAGGCGGACTCTCTGTGTCCTTCCGGTGAGGAAGGAGGTGATCCACTCCAGTGCCTTCTCCTGGATTCCGACGTTGCTGAGGCGCTGTACTAGGGTGCGGTGGCAGACAGTGTCGAAGGCCGCGGAGAGGTCCAGGAGGATGAGGGTCGCTGTTTCTCCGTTGTCGAGCAGGGCTCGGATGTCGTCTGTGGCTGCGATCAGGGCGGTCTCGGTGCTGTGGTTGGCCCGGAAGCCAGACTGTGAGAGGTCGAGGGAGCCGTTCGTCTCGAGGAAGGCGGCCAGTTGCTTGTTGACGGTCTTCTCGATGACTTTGGCCGGAAACGGGAGCAGCGAGATGGGGCGGTAATTCTTGAGGTCGGTAGGGTCTGCTGATGGTTTCTTGAGTAGAGCGCTGAGTTCGGCGTGCTTCCAGCTCTCCGGGAAGGTGGCGATGTCGAAGGAGGTGTTGATGATGTCCCGCAGGTGGGGTGCGATGACAGCGTCGGCCTTGTTGAAGACGTGGTGAGGGCAGGGGTCTGTCGGAGATCCGGAGTGGATGGAGTTCATCGTGCGGATGGTGTCTTCGGTGCTGATCGGGGTCCAGGCGCGGAGGGTGGTGGTGGGGGGCGGTGGTTCGGTCGTGGCATGCGTTGGTTGAGTGCTGAAGCTGTTGTGTATGTCCGCGATCTTGTTGTGGAAGTAGGAGGCGAGGGAGTTGCAGAGGTCTTGCGAAGGGGTGATGTCGTTGTTTCCGGCGTTGGGGTTGGAGAGCTCTTTCACGATGTTGAAGAGTTCCTTGCTGTTGTGTGCGTTGTTGTCCAGTCGTTCCTTGAATGCAGTTTTCTTGGTGGCGCGGATCAGCTGGTGGTGTTTTCGGGTGGCGAGCTTGAGGGCAGTCATGTTGTCCGGTGTTGGGTCTGTGCGCCAGGTTTTCTCGAGTGCTCTGCAGTTCTTCTTGGAGCTCTTGAGTTCGTCGTTGAACCATGGGGCTTTCTTGCTGCCGGGTCTGCTCGGCGGGGTCTTCAGCGGGGCGAGTTCGTCTGCGCAGTCGCTGATCCATTTCGTGAGGTTGGTGGCTGCTTGACTGGGGTTTGTTGTGCTGGTGGGAGGGTTCTTGCTCAAGGACGTAGTGAGCTGGTCTGCAGTGATCTTGTTCCAGCTTCTGCGGGGAGCCTGTTGCTGGTGATGGTGGAGCGTGGTCCTTCTGAAGCTGAAGTGGACGCAGCTGTGGTCCGTCCATGGGAGTCCCGTGGCGTGGCTGAAGGCGATGTCCTTGCTGGAAGAGAAGATCGAGTGTGTGTCCGGCGTAGTGGGTGGGGGTGGTCACCAGCTGCTTGAGTCCCAGGTTTGCGAGGTTGTCCAGCAGGGTGGTGGTGTTGCGGTCGTTGTTGTTCTCCAGGTGGAAGTTGAGGTCCCCGAGGAGGATGTAGTCGGCTGAGGGGAGGGCGAGCGGGCTGATGAAGTCGGCGATGTCCTTTTAGCATTACCACTATTACTACAAATTACAACAACCATTGCCCCTGTAACGACTGGTACACCTCCAGAAGTACTATCACTTTTACTGCCAGCATTGTTGACACTAACACCTGCTTTTTCAACAGAATTAACACAACCACTAGCAAAAACATTACCACTAACACCACCATTAGTACCACAGCACTACCTCCACATCATCATTCTCACTACCATTACTGCTACCATCAACACCACATTACCAAGCCATTACTACTACCTTTGTCACCAACACAATTGAAACCCAGCGATGCCATTCATATCTTGTGGCTGTCCGGGGGCTGGGTACTTCTGTTTGTTTTTAGGCTTTTCTCCCACGCCTGGCATCTCTCCGATAAATAACTAGCATTACTACCAGCATTACTACCACCGTCACTACCATCATTACCACCTCCATCCCTATCATCATCATTCTCACCTTCAGTAACACTACCCACAAACCCATTACTATCTCCACTGCCGTTATCACATTACAATTTCCACCACCATTACTACTACCACCACCAACACCTCCATCACCACACCATGATTACAACCACAGTTATCAATATCACCATTACAGATATCACCACCAGTACTATCAAACTTACTACCACCACCAAAACCATTATTACCACTACCACCATAAATACTTTTACCAACATACATACTACCAATATTAACACTATAACAACCACCACTATTGCCACGAGCAACCTTATCACACCTCCATTACCTCCATCATTACAATAAAGCCGGTAGACCTCTATTTAGCTAACACATGCAAATATCTGCCTGAATAATGGCTGATGTTTGTGCTAGTATATACACATAAATGTCCTCTGAAGGAGGAAATCATTTGAACTCAGACATTCACTTTGCAGGATTATCATTCAATCCATACAGAAATTACTTTTGAAAGACCGTAAATAACTAAAATATACATCACTATTCGGCATGCTTCTGTTGAGTGATCAAAACAATCGTTTATTTAGCAGGAAATCATCCAATCAGATGTAGACAGTCAATCAGCAAGCGCATATATTTCATATTTCTCCTAAAGTGAGCTGAGACAACTAGGACAGCCTCCCAATTGCTCATTAATGATTTGTTCAAGTTCTTTCCTTAGATTAGGTTGGTCCATCCGTTGACATTTCGATATCCAGGTGTCTTAATAGTATTGAGACCATCTTCAGGACAGTGTGTCAGTATTAAATTAAATTCTAGACCCTTTAATTGAAATAGAACAGTTAGTTAGTCCCTAAATGCGGCCAAGCTGACCACAAAATTGTCCTGGATCAACTAAATAAAGAACTAAGGGGCATGTTATTAAGACTGGCGTTAAAATTATTGCTGGTTTAGCAGCAGAAAACTGCCACTAAAGCGGCGATAATGGTCTTGATAATATGCCCTGGAGAATTCCAACAGAAGCCCAGATTCACACCAGAACATGGACTTCTATTGGAATTCTCAAGGGCATATTATGAAGCCCATAATCACCGCTTTAGCGGCAATTTTCTACTGCTAAACCGGCGATAATTTTTAACGCTGTTCTTGATAATATGCCCCTATGATCCAAAGAATGAAGAATCTCTATAGATAAATCTCCACCTGCTTGTACCATTTGTACGATCGTACCATTTCCACTAGGACCAATAGTATCAATCAAACCGGCGGCTACATGTGTTAGGGGTAACAGCTGCTTGTGTTAGGTAATTAAATCCAGACCTTTTCGTTTTGTGAATCTTAAACTTGCGGTAGTCATGAGCGTCAGGTACCTATCAATACAAAATAATTAAAAAAATATATCAATGGTGAAGAGACCAGAAGTTACTTGAACACAAAACGTATATTGATTAGAACGATGAGAACAATTTATTTTGACCAAGTAAGACCGTATTTGTCCCACTGCTGAAGGGCAGATGGTGGAGCCACAGAGTGGGCATTCAAAGCTGGTGAATAGGAGTTCTGTCTTCATGCAATTTCATTTTAAGAAGTTCATTGATATCTACCATCGAACCTTTGAAAGGTGGCAAGAGCAGCAGAACCCAGATCACTGTTCCTGACTTTACCCAAGGACCTACAGGTCAGTGTAAACCTGTGGTGATTGTCATCTCCACACACATAGAATGAAGCACCCACAGAATGTAAAACTTTGTCCAGAGGCAGCAAATAAAGATTAAACACAAGTGGGGAAAGAATTGACCACTGATGGGCACTCTAACTCGACTCCTGATGAGATGAAATTGCAGAGAGTAATCTTCAAGACAACTCACAATCATTTTCATTCTGATAGTGCAGGATCAACTGGCATGCCTCCAACTGAGGCTTGCCAACATGTAAAGATGCTAGGAATTTGACTGTCACTTAGGCTTCTAAGCAATAGCGCCTCGCCTGGTGTTCTCACCTAAGGTTTAAGATGGAGGTGCTGGGAGAGACTGGGACTGAAAAACATCTTCCTGCCAATGTGAAGAAGAGCTAAAGCATTAACAAAGTTCCTCTCCATCACTTGAAGGCCATGAGGGACACAAAAATGATCCAGTCGTCCTCTTCACTTCCCGCCAGCTCGGCTGATGAATGTAGGCTTTATCAAGTGTCAGCCTCTGATTTTGACATTTATCAAGAAGGAGAGAGGCTGGCTCTCTGGCTGTGACAGAGTGTCTTCAATACTTGCCACTGTCACAGGAGTCATGCTGCAAAGTGCAATTCATCATTCGAGCTGTAACATCTCTTTGTCCTATCACTCCATCCCTCTTTTTGTCAGTTTCTACCGTTCTGTACAATTATTTAATCAGATCCCCCATAAGTCTTCCTGTCCTCCATTTAGTCTTCCTATCTCATCCCCATTCCCACATTTATATATCTCACTTTTAACTCCCCACACAAAGCATTCTCTTTTTCATATCTCCTCTTCCATCTCACTACATTACCACTTGCTTTGCTTGTCCTGTATTGGTATAGCAGGTCCTTCTTTGCCATCTCAATTCACCACTATCACTTCCTGGTTTTACTTTAGTGTTTACCCGGATTTCACGTTTCTCCTGTATCATTATCTTCAGCATCCATCATGCGATGTTTATTCCCATATTGCCTACTTTGATTAGTAATGGCAATAATGTATCCAATTGGAGGTGTATCCGGGAGGGAAAAAAAACATCAAAGGTAGCAATTCAAAACATATATTTTTTATTTAATTATGGATATGTAAGTCAACGTAGAAGGATAGGAGTTTAGAAAAGCACACGTGGGAAGGGAAAGAAGTAGAACGGAAGTGTTACCAACATGCGTGATCGAGTTGGTGCTTTACATCTCAATAAAAGCTAGTCCCAGTTATTCAAACATCACCCACTATTGTTATATCTCTCTTTTCAATTGTCTATTTATTCACTAATTCACTTTCTCTCCTCATTCGTGCACTTCTTCATTCATTTGTTTATTCATTCATTCACTCATCCTTTCCTGCGCTCATAGGACCTGCTTGCTAGTTGTGCAGAGTGCATATGGAAGACTACACTGCACAGTAATAAGAACAATCATGTTCCTGCACCTCGAGTTTGAGGATTTAGGAACACCAGGCCCTATTTTCCCAACTGGAAAACCCGGCCAGTAAAATTGCTTCGGACAGAGCTACATTGCAGCCTGGACCTGTTCTCCAGCAACCCGGGCACTCATCCGATGTATTGGGGGGAATATAATGCTGCCCCCTCATGCCCCCCATAAGGCAACTGCCCACTAATACCGTCTTCCATATTCCCCACTTTTCTTCCTCTCTTCTGCCCTGAGCAGGAACCCTGGCAGACATTTTGTTCTTCAATGTCTGTGGTGTATCCCCGGAAGCGGGGATACCATTCAGAATTCTGCTGGGAAAATCCAGGTCCGTAGTAATTGCATGAATACAATGCGCCTGTGCGGAGATTCTGTCCCAGTCCCATATTAATAATTTTGGCTGTTGGGAATCTCTGCATAGAATTCCTCAGAACTAGTCATTGGTATGTTTTCTTTTGGTGCCTTTAGGCAGTTCAACGTGCATTGCCGCGCTATGTAATGACTTGAGCCTGCTCCATGTTTATGGGGCATCACTAAGCCACTTTTTTTTGGGCTTAATGCTGCCTCGTAAGTATTGCCCCATTTACACAGAAAACTGTGTTAAAGGGGTGAGCAATGGGTGTTGCTAGGGGCGTTCCCAGCAACATCCATGGCTTTTTTACACTGCCCCAGATTTGCGTGAAATTGTAACTCTGAGGCAGCCCCAAAAACATAGGCACAAAGGGCCTCATTTATGGAATAGTAACGCAGCGTGGTGCCGCAAGTTATTTTGCTGGCCACGCTGCGTTAGCTTCGAGGCACACGGATGCAACATATTTACAGCAACATGTCTCATCTCTGTGCCTTTCTCTGTGCTGGCGCACACACTACTGCCATGCGCCGGTGCTGACACTCTTATACCATGGTGCAAGGATGTCTGCGTCGTTGGGAGATTGTTTTTCTGCAGGAAGGGACACCTTCTTGCACAAAAACAATCACTTGAGGTGATTTCCTCTTCCAAAGTGTGCTGTAGAATGCAGCACGTATTGAAAGAGGAAAAAAACGAGGAGAAATGAAAATATTTGTCCTCGTTGTGCCTCGATATGCATACTGACACATTTCCAGGTTTACGATTGCTTGTTAATCTTTAAAGCATCAGTGGACATGGGCGTTGCGTGGGAACACCCACAGCAACACCCAGGTCAAGCCCCTAACAGGCAATGTGTTGCGTGAAATGGGGCGAAATTTACGAGCATATGTAAAGCCACGCAGAGTGGCTTTACATGTGCTTGTAAATTTCACACAGCAGGTTGCGCCTTCGGTGCGTCGCACAATGTGAGGCACTGAGGGCGCAAGGGGATCATCAAGAAGCCCCAACAAGGAGAAATATTCTTATTTCTCAATGTTTTTTCATTTTCTATGTGTGCTGCAGCACACATACTGCACCCTTCCTGCACAAAAATAATCATCCCTGAAACGCAGGCACCCTTGCACCATGGTGCAAAGGTGCCTATTGGAGCACGGCAGCCCATTGTGCGCCAGTGCAGGGGAAATGGACAGGAATGGGCCCTATATGATAGATACAGCACTTTCTTGCCATTTTCTTTTGCCGTAGGGCAGCACACAGAAAGGGCTGCGGCGCTGCCCTACGGTAAATCCTCATAAATGAGGCCCTTATTCATTTACTTCTTCTTTCATTCACATCCCGGCTCTTTCATGTCTCCCTATCCTCCATTCATCTCTTCTCCCATCTCTAATCCAGACTCTACTACATTCCAAAACATGACATCCACTATTTCTATTCTAGTTTCTCTAGTCCCCTTTCTCAAAGTGCTGCCTTCTTGCATGGCCGCTTGACCTTCAACTCTCTGCTGTGGCTCCCAAAATGATTCCCTCTGACGCCTCTCCTTGATGCCTACAGATCACCATGTACAGACGTTTTCTAAAAAAGATGCAGACAGGCTCTGAAACAGGCCGGACTGCGCCCCTCGCCGGAGCTCACCCGGTCCCTGCAGCAGACTCGTGCACATCACTCCTTCCCCGCAGAGGTCATTTTGTGGTCTGCGGTTCGCGGAGCTTGGATCAATAAGGCCGTGACGGGGCAGAATGAAGTCCCATTACGGATCTATTATAATTGGCTATTGGTCAAACGGGAGAAGCACATTTGTCTGCACTGGCCTGGTCTGACCTTTTCCCCTTGTTGGCAGCTACTTTTCTTCTTTGTGACAGACGAAAGAAATTACTGCTGGTACCAAGTGCTGCCAAACTTCGGGATTAATCTTATTCGATTGGCAAAGCAGGGAGCAGTGACCTCACTCTGACCCCAGAAAGGAAGGCCGTACATCAGACGCACGACTCTCCTTTTCACTCTTCTATTGCTTACCTCCATCTTTGTTCCAAATAGGCCCTTGCAATTATTTTAGTTGGCGTAGACATTCTCTTATGCCTGCAGCAGAAGGCCCCTTACATGTATATTGTCTGTATATCATTGCTTGAATCGGAGGGGCATATTTACAATAAGTGGCGCATCCCTGCATATCAGCAGGGATGCGCCACTTATTGTGCGCCATGCCTCCGCCACCATGGATGTGCCGCATTTACAATGCGGCGCACCATGGGGCAAAAGCGGCACAGATGCGTCACGCATCTGTGCCGTAAAAGTGACGCATTGCTGGAGTTTTGTCGCAAGCGCGACGCAGCTCCAGCAATGCTGTGGGGGGCCCTATCTTGTTAATGCTGCGTCAATCCTTACGCCTGCTTCAAGCAGGCGCAGGGTTTTGACGCAGCATGGGCCCCAAAGTGACTGAGTGAAATCTTGTAGATTTCACTCAGCCACTTTTAGAATGCGTTCCTGCGCCGGAACACCCCTCCCTGCGCAGGAACGCCTCCTTCTGGCGCAGGGCTTTACAATGTGACGCATCTCCCAGATGCGTCACGTTGTAAATACCCCGCACCATGGCGCATCTTTTGCACCGCTGCTGCGTCACAAAAGTGACGCAACGGCGGCATAAAAGACGCGCAAGGGGCTTGTAAATCTGCCCCGGAATGCTTTGAAGCGCATGGTAGGAAAGGTGTTTTGTTGTTTTCCCAATATGGCCTGATGTCTGCACAATGTGGTGGAAGCATGGTGCATCTAATGTTGTTGGATAGCATTGTGCATGCAAGTACTTACCGACCAAAATGGACTGGTACCGGGTCTCCTTAAAGAAAGTGATTCAGAACTGTTGTGCAAACCCTCATAGTCACAGATCTACATCGCGCCTATGCAATGCTTCAAGGCATCCCTGACCCCACAGCACGTTCAAGGCCTGAAGAAATATGGCGGCATGGCCCCACACTGATGGAACTCCACTGGCTCTGCTTGCCTGCCTGCGTTATGTTCAATGCCATCAGCCAGGACAACTCAAATAATTGATAAATCTGGGAATGAGTTCTGAAATTGTGGTTAGATCTACAACTATGAATTTGGGGATTACTCAAACTTTTATGTGATTCCGGAGAGCATTTTGACAAATGTATACTTTCTTGCACGTTGGAATGCATGGGGAAGCCAAAAATGGAGAGAAATTTAATAGATAATAGTAAATTTTATATTATGCTGCATTCCCACACTCTGTCAGTTCTGATGAGCAGTGCTTCAATGGGGACCGTGCCCTGATCCAAAACAGCGCACCCCTAGCAGATTTATAATATTCTGGACCATATACTGGCTCCTGCCAGCACCATTGAAACTGCTGTGCCTCAATGTTCCTGCAGGAAGGCAGTTTGAACACCTTAGCACTTCACAAACATATAGACCTTATGACTGTGGAGGAGTGTGGCTCAATGGTTAGAGCGGCAGTCCCTGATGCAGAGTTCTGGCCCGGGACCAGGATTCGATTCCCGCCTCGGTGGGTATTGGGCTCAATTTCCTCGGACCTGACAATTCTCGCCTTGGTGCCTATTCTAATCATGGGTCCCATGCTGCAACTCTGGGCAATAGCTTGCTTAACCTCCACACCGGCCCCAATAGCGCTAGGATGCCTGGCTTCACCCTGGGGGTGCCCAGGAGTGGACACTTCACAGGGAAAGCCAGGAAGGGTTCCACAGCGGTATGAGTAATAGCGCTAGGAAACCGCTTGGTGGCAGTGCGCTCTACAAATACCTTGACATTTACATTTACATTTACATTTACATGACACTTGGCCACAGACCCCATGCCCCTTATGTTCCACCATGGCACCTTAAACCCTTCATGTGACGCCGCCATAGTAAGAGTGTGGACCCTTTGTGTCAGGCGTCCCATCTCAGCCCCCCCTTCACCCACATGGACAACTCCTAAATACCAGGATGTAGACGACCCAGAATCCAATTAACAAACAAACCGATCCCAACTCCCCAATCCCAGAGATGCCCAGTAATGACTAGCTGCCCAAACATAGGCATGGCAAACTATGAGTGCACTGTACTACCAATATCCACTACCAATGTCAATGGGAAGGGGCAAATCAATCACAGAAGCAGCACATACATGTACCCCACTCTGGCCTTATCTTGACCACTTAGGCCATCAGCATCTTCTGCATTCCAGGGCAGCACCCCATGGACATGAATTCCCCAACTGTATGAGTCAGAGAAAGCCACACCACTGCTAGCATCAGTCAAGAATCTACAACGGGTCCTAGATGCCAAGGAGGGTCAGCCGAAGACCAGCCAGCCTCTGTCTTTCACTGTTGATCAACCTACACATCTCGCCCCCACAAATGGCTAGCGGATACCCACCCAGGACAACAGAACAATGCCCATAACCACCCACAGACACATCTACTGTGGAACCCACTCACCCACAACAGTTGGAGATTTCAGTTCAATTCTACTGCTGTTTGTGTGGTCGGTTGAGGCATGCTCTATTTACTGGGGGTACCCCATGGAGTGGACATCAGAATTTGTGTCATCCTCAGAATCTGTGTGGTCCCCGCCAGTTATCCCAGAGGCTGCCCGTAATGTTGCTGCCTTGGCTTAGTCTGTCTGTGCCCTCTATGGCTTTCCTATGGGCTCACGATGGGTGGAGTTGCAATGGTTCCTCTGCACTTGACAATCTGTCCGAGGCCCTCTCTTTGCCGCTCCTCCACTTGGGCCTGCACCTTGGTAATCCTCAACTCAGTCCCAGGCATCTGAAGGGTTCAGGAAGATGTGTTGAGTTCTGCTCGCATCACTCAAAGGTTCACCAGAAATAAGAGGTAGTATCACACTCCTTCTTCCCACTGCCCTCTTTTCACCTCCAGAAAGGATGCTCTCTTAGGCTGCACCGTTGCAGTAAAATCCGGGAACATGGTCACTGATGCATTCTCTACATGAAAGGAGCCTGCCACACGTGTCTTCTGGAGCAGGGTATCACCTTCTCTATAATGCAACAGCCTGGCAAGTACCCTGTATGCCCATTAGGGTGAACAGAGGAGACAGTTCTGTGGACGCCCCTTTCTTTTTCATCCAATGTTCTAGGAATTTGACCATGTCGCTCCCCTCTGCCCCTTCTGCCAACCCAAGGATCCTGACATTATTGTGCAGCTTGTGCCCTTCAGCATCTTCAGCTCTGTGCGCCAACATCTACACTCGTTCAGTTAGTTTAGACATTTATTTGCTGCAAGGAACATTGCACTAGTGGGAGCTCGCTCGCAATTGCCCCAGTAGACTTAACTTCATCTGCCAGCTTTTGGTGGTCTGTCCTGAGAAGGTCCAGCTCCGTCGCCACCTCTCCAATCTTTTTCTGGAGTGTTTGCTTGGATTCCGCCAGGGCAGCTAGTATTCTGTCCAACGTGAGCTGCAGTGCAGGTGCTGGGGGTTTCATGTTAGACACCAGAAGAAAACCCTCCATCCAGGGCACACCCAGGTTTTCCACAGCTGTACTACCTTCCTTTGGCGTGGTTCGGTTCGGCCCATTGCCCGATGTCACAGAACATTTCACAGGGACCTCAATGTTCAAATCACCCAGCCGTCTCCTCACTGTCATCAACCAGGTGAAAGGGCCACTGCCCCTGCAAGCCACCCAACCAAGTGCAGCGGTTAATCAGGACAATGTCCCACCTGCTCTAGTCCCAGTCCCCCGTCCACAGGCACTGGAAGCCCGGCCGTACCCCCGTGCACACAGTGCTACTCACCGGCACTCTTGTGACACTAGTCCAGTGCACCCCAGTGGGGAGAAGCTCTACCGTAGCGTCACACCCCATCACAGGCCCTCCAGTCATCGCCAAGGCCGCTTTGCCAACTTGCCATTTCTTCCACAAGCCCTAACAGCTAAAAATCACAAAGGGCATGAGAGCCTTGTCTAACCTCCTGGTCAAAGAGCCCCTCCTCACAGCCCAAATGTAGTCCCGGGTGGGGTTGTATGCAAGGAGGGCCCTCCTCATGCAGGGGCAATGTACATTCCCCACCATTCGCCGTGCCCCTGGCAGTCCTCCTTGCCTTCTTGCTACCAAGAAGCAGCCCTGCGATAAGTCTCGGGTCTCCCCACTGCCGCGTAATCTGCGGCTGCGGCGACCGCCCCCTCAGCCTAGTCCCACGGGGCAGTGTTCTCCCAGTGGGCTCTCCTCAGGATGCTTGGTGGGTGAGACACTCCAAGCCCATGAAACCCATTACACCACCGGGCCTGGGGGAAACCCAAGTTGCAAGCAAAATGACACCCCACGCAGGCATCAAAGGCGGTGCCAATGTTAGGCCCCAGTCCCACTCCGTGCACGTCCAGGCACAGGGGCTGCTGCCGTTGTCTACCTCCCGGGGGGGGGGGGGTCGGGGGCGGGAGAGGCAGGGTCAAGTATCTCCTAACTCACCCTTGTGGCCTGCCTCATCACTCTGGGCATCCATGCTACACTGCGCTGTGGGGTCTCGGCTCCGCATCTCTCGTTGTTGGCCACATAGGCGGGGACTGGTCGAGCACAGGCATCCCAGTGCGCCAGCAATTGGCTCCACTGTGCCGCGCAATTAGCTGTGGGAGGCCCCTCAACACCCCCGGGCCAGGATCCTGTCTCAGCTGGCCCTGCAGAATCCTTGAAACAGATAAGAACCAACAGACGGGAGCAGAGCGAGAGCCGCACCTGTCTGCCATGCGCGTCCCTCTACGCTACCTATTTTCTATTCCAAAAATGTATAAACTCAATTGTTTCTTATTTTAAAAAACAATTTGCAGACAATTACGACCTGTCTGCAATATCTGCCAATATGACAAATACATATGAGTAGAACATGTCAATGTCAGTGTGCCAATCCATACTTTGTTCAGTTTTTATTGGCATTATGTGCTTCAGCAGGTCAATGTCCTTATACACTTTATGAAAAGAATGTAGCAGGCCATTCTAATGCAAATTTCCAGTAGTTTGCATGATTGGAGGCCATGTTTAATAGCCAGATTAAAGAGCATCTCTGTATTTTGCAGATGCAAAGCAATCAGAGAAGATGTTCAGATGTCAAACAACGCAGAATTTGCACCGTTTGTAATTGGAAATAATGCAACCTTTTTGAGCGAGTGACTCATGTTGTTTGTGTGTGGGTGTTATATGTGCGTGTTGAAGTGTGATGGGAAAAGAGTGAGGCGGTAATGCAGGGAAGTGAGGCAGCTCAGCAGCTGATGAGAATGTGGCTCTCTGTACATGGATAAGTCAGTGGGAGAGTTAAAGAAGATGAGGTTAAAATGTCGATATCGATGTGTGTAGTGATAAAATGCGTGTGATGAGTGTCACACCGTGGGAGGAAGTGGTTACATTTATGATTTTGGTGAATGTGTCACTCAGGGAGCCTCAGCGTAAGAGACACTGGGGCAAATGAGGCGTCCCTATAAGTAAGTAAGGGGCATATTACCAACGAATAGCGATAATTATCGCTAACGATGCTTAGCAACGAATTTTTTAACGCTAAGCATCGCCGGAAATTATCGCAGAGATAACTTGCTATTAGCAAGGTTTATCTCAGAAGTGATAAAAATCCTTGCGCTAACTGCCAAATGAGAGATTATCGCTGGAAAACCAACGATAATCTCTCGAAGTTTGGCGTTAGCTTGATGATAGGGGCTCACAAACTTAGCCATGATATCCACCTTCCATAGGATATCATGGCTAAGTCAGGAAAATACCAGGTGTAAAAAAAGCAGTGCTAACCGCGGTTAGCGCTGCTTTTTTTTTATCACTAACAGGGTTATCGAAATCCTTGATAATAGGAGAAATGTCGCTTAACAACATTTCTCCTATTATTTTTCTCTGGAAAGCCCCCTTTGCATCTCAAGGGGAAGCGTAGAGAAAAGGTGTGCTAACATGCAAATTTGCGTGTTAGCACCCTGTTGCTGATAGGGAGATAATTTGATCTCCGCTTTCTTGGCTTTTAAAGCCAAAAAAGCGGAGATAAATCCCTTGATAATATGCCCCTCAGTGTGTGTGTGCGCGCGAGAGAGAGAGAAAGAAAGAGAGAGATGGTTGAGTTGGAGACGAAGAATGAGGGAGGGAGGGAGAACCTAAAAGACTTCTCTCCTGGGACAGTAAATGTGCGTGAAATTATTAATATTTTTTTATTGCTAGTATTAATTGGTTCCATTGAATTACTGAACAGGATCAGGAAGAGCTGCGGGCAGTGAGAGGGTGGGAAGAAAATACCATGAGATGTTTTCCGCATAAGAGATTGGTGCAGCTTAACGAAAAGTGGTCCTCTTGGGGGATTCTTCGAGCTCCCCATCCTTGGCATACTGCCGTGTAGGATACGGTAGTTCCAAGGGAACACAAAAAAACCCAGTGCAAACCACATCTCAACACAATCCGAAGTCAGCCAAATGTATTGGAGAGCTGTATTTCAGCAAACACCATCTGATTCAGGATGTTAGCCGTTTTCAGAAAACCAGCAGACACTTGTAGTGTTTTCCTCTAACGGACCAACCCACCTCGCCATTGTTTAGAGGGGGTGGTCCCTGCTAGACCCCAATAGCGTGCCGATAATAGGCTGACCCAGCGTAAGCTCGGCCAGCACGCAGAGGTATTAATAAATAGCCCAGGGACTTGGGCGTGGTTCAGTGTCGATCTGGCCACCAACCAAACAACCTGTGTGCCAGTCTCTGTGGTGTAGTAAGCCTGACCCCTTGACTCTATTCTGGTGACGAGGTGGTCTATCCACCCCGCTGACACTCGCCACCACACCTGTACCCGCTGCCGGCACTCGTCTTGCGGGAGCACCCCTGCCCCGTCTCCCTGCATGCCCTACCCTGCCCAGGCGTGCATGCTTCCACGCTCACGGCTCTGTGGTGTGCCCCGCCCTTGGCCCACTGTTGCGGCGGAGCTCCGCACATTGCTACTGGTGCCTCCCACGGCCGGCGTCCAAGACTCCCCGCCAACACCCGGCACAGCGCTCCACCAGGTGCGGCCAGCAGCCGCACTCAGCTGCACGTGACAGTCGGCTGCGCACGCGCACAAGCACCAGAGGTCCCAAAGTCTCCTCGGCCCACCGGCCAACCTGTGGCCCACACAAGTGAGTGTGCTGGAGTGCGTGTACGACCCCAGAGCCTCCTCAACCCCACCGCGCCACACGCTCACCAGGAGAAGACACAGCTGCCCCCCTCCATTTGCACCTGTGCCGTGTGAGTCTGCTACCGTCTACCTGCGCCACGTGGTGTCCGGACCTTCCGAAACCACCCTCTGGCACGGCCTACCACATTTCTGGTTCCCCCTGGGCTCATGAGATACAGCCATCGCAGCACCATCACACGACGCCTCAAGCGCGCCCCAGGTCACGCCTGGCCCGCACCTGTCTGCAGCAGCCCCGCCCGGCCACCTCCTCCCGCCGAGTCAAGACCACGCCTGACCACTGCACGTGCCACGGCATGCTCTGCCTCCGGTGGCTGCTCACCCTGACCACGCATCTGCTTGCGCCAACATGGCTACAGTGCCCCCGCTTGAGCCTTTCGCTATCACTGGGCCCCCGCCCTCCCAGGTGGCTCGCTGGAAGGAATGGGTAGGGCACCTGGAGAACTTCTTCGAAGCCACTGAGATCACAGCTCCACGACGTCGCTCCATGTTGCTCCATCTAGGCGGGGCAGATATTCACAAGATATCAAAAAGCATCAGGGAAGCCGGTCCACTAAGAAATGATGACACGATGCGCGACGCCATCACTGCGTACTTCGAGCCATTCGCCAGTCCCGACTATGAGCGGTTCCTGCTCCACCAGGCCCGCCAGCTCCCGGAGGAATCTGTAGATGTGTTCTACGCCAGGCTAAAAGAGCTCGCAAGCACCTGCACCCTCCCCGATGTTGACGATGAAGTCCGTGCCCAATTCATCCAGGGTTGCGCGTCGTCCAAACTGCGCAAAAGAGTCCTGCAGGAGGACAACATGCCAATGAGGAACATTCTAATGCTTGGCCACTCCAAAGAGCTGTCGAAGGCCAGGGCAGCGCACATGGACCCTAAACCAGCTGTCACCGTCAAGGAGGAACCAGTGTGCGCCCTGGGTACTGATGTCCAGGAGTCATGACCCAGAGCTGCCCGACCAAGTCCACCGCGCCCGCACTTGCCTCAGCCAACTGCCCATGCGGATGGTGCAGAGGCCCATCACCTCACGACGGAGCCTGCCCTGCACAAGGCAAAACCTGCAGTGCCTGCGGGAAGGTCAACCACTTTTCAAACGTATGTCGGTCAACGCCGAGAAGGAGACAGAGTGGCCCACCTCGGACAGTGCGCGCGATCGAACAGCCCCCTGAAGGCCCGACCAGCAGTGACATGGACGACGATGAAGCCTACGCAACCACCGTCCACATGATCAGAATGTTGAACTCCCTCTCGGCTGCCCAGCCTGCTTCACCCATCTGTAATGTCAAGATACAAGATCAGATCGTGGCTGCCCTCATCGACACCGGAGCCACCATTAACCTCATGGCAGCCAACATCTACAGGGGTCTGCCAAATTCCCCAGCACTTCACCCTACCAGGGTAAAGGTCTACGCCTACGGCAACAGGTCTCCACTGAGATTGTGCGGAGTGTTCCAAGCCGATCTCTCCCATGAAGCAGCCCGTCAACAAGCCAAGGTATACGACTCTCAGGAAGGTTCCAGATTCCTGCTCGGCTGCAGGACTACACAAGACCTCAACCTGATCCACTTCACGTTCCCCGTCCATGCCAATGACCTGGATAACCT
Organism: Lissotriton helveticus; assembly: GCF_964261635.1. Classification (NCBI taxonomy): domain Eukaryota; kingdom Metazoa; phylum Chordata; class Amphibia; order Caudata; family Salamandridae; genus Lissotriton; species Lissotriton helveticus. Next base: position 184,062,499 of record NC_136065.1, read on the forward strand.
GCTACACGGATTACAGAACCTGTTCGAAGGGATCGAGTGCCTGCAGGGCCCTGCAGTCTGTCTACACATCGACAAGTCAGTCGCCCCAGTCACCCTCCGCCACCGGAGAATCGCCTTCCATCTTCGCCCCAAAGTAGAAGCATAACTGTGCCTGTTGGAGAGAGCGGGGATCATCGTACGGGTACGTGGCCCTACCCCCTGCGTGTCACCCATCGTCGTGGCGAAGAAACCAAAGCAACCTGATGCCGTCCGCATCTATGTGGACATGAGAATCTATAAAACAAATGAAGGAGTATCCCCAGGACGCAGTGTCCTAGTGAATAAATGTAAAGAGAAATGGAATGCAAGAAAAAGAAAATAATTATTTTCTTTTTTTTTAAAACCCTCACTCACCAACCTGGTTGATGACATGCTTCATCATCGGTGTCCACCCGAGTGACCGAGTGCCACTCAGGTGTGCTTCGACGCCTGCAACTGCAGCAGAGCTGGTGATTTTGTGAGATGTGAAAAGTGAATTAAAAAAGTGTACTACATGTACTCCCTATATTCTTTATTCTGGAGTCATGTGCCACATTTAAAAGTAAGTGAGGTTAAATCTGCTGGTGTGAATTGACCAGAAAGTACCACAGTTATAGTGAAGATATTTGACCATATCTTAAAAAATATAACTTTTAGAAAGTTGGCATTTTTCATCTCTTAAGACCTGTGTGCTTCAGCCTGCCTTCCTCCAATATACATCTGGGTTAGGTGGCAACTGGGCTCGGTGAATTCCCTCTTGACAGTCACACACAGGGGGAGCCAAGGTGCCTCATTCACATCCTGATGGCCCATCACCAGAATGACCTTTGTATTGTGCCTAGAGCCTAGGCAGGAAAGGGAGGACCTGTGTGCACTTCAAATGACCCTTCTAGAGACGACTCCCACCTTCCAGAACCAGAGCACCAAAGTTTAAATCCTGGACCTCAAACCCCACTAAACTAGGATACTCTTCCAGGAAGAACGACTGCTGTGCTGCTTAAGGACTGCTACTCTGTCGGACTGATGCTCTGGGAGGACTGCTTTTTTGCTGCGCTACCCTGCCCTGCTTACTGCTTGCTGCCCTCTCTGCCCCAGTAATAACAACTGGACTTTCACCACATGAACCCAGAATGACTCAAAGGGCTTTCCTGCTTGCTTCCTGTTCTGCAGTCTCAGGGACATCAAAGACTGCCTGCAACTCTCCATCCAGCACCTGGACTCTATCAGCTATGAGTCTTACCCTTGCCTGAGATGCCCCCCTCCAGTCCAGGGCCAAAGAAGTTGGTTTTGGTGATAATCTGCTTGAAAACCCACACAGTCAATTATGCATTTGCCAATGATGCTGATACTTTGCTGATTCGATGATGAAGTGGGTTCCATCTGCGAGGATCGCTGAAGATGCAAAGCTGATCCGCCTGCGCCACTGCAAGACTCAATTTTGATGCATTGACCTAACTACGTGACTCAGAACTGATGCATTGAGTCTTCTATGTCGACATTTGCTCCGTACAAAGGTACTTTTTTAGCAGGGCCAGTGTGACTTTTGTTTCCGACTCATGCTCCATCGTGGTCGGGTTGAATTTCCAGATGTGACCCCGTTTCTTGCAAACTCAAGTAACCTTTTGACTGAGAGTGACTTCTAGGCAATGTATTTGTCTTCGAAAATTCGTAACTCTGGTGCTTTTTATTGGATCCTAGGGGCAGATGTATCAAAACACCTATTTGCGATTCTCAAATAGCGATTTTTTGAGAATTGCTATTTGAGAATTGCAAAATGGTATGTATATAAAAAATCGCAATTATTTAGCGATTTCTTAAAATTCCTTAATTGCGATTAGCAAATTGCTAATCGCAATTAAGGAATAATTTCCCATTCATTTCTATGGGCCAGGAGGCCCATAGGAATGAATGGGAAGTTATTCTCAATTTCGTTTCGCAATTTGAGAATTGCAAATTGAGAATAATTTCAAGGGTGCAAGGGTGTCATAAGGACACCCTGATGCACCCCTGAAATTTATGGCATATGGCGCATATACTTGCCCTAAGGGCATGTATGTGCACCAGATGGCACCTTCACAAATGCCAAAAATTGCATTTGTGAAAGAAATCGCAAATTACCACCAACCTGAAGTTGGTGGTAATTTGCGATTTCTTAAGGAGAAATCGCAATAATTGAATGCTTGATGCATAGCATTTAAGGAATCACAATTTGCGATTCCTTAAATGCTTACGCAAAATTAAGCTTAATTTTGCTATGCAATTTCCTTCATACATACTGTTTAGCGAAGGCTGCTTTTTTGCGAATCGCAGTGTTTGCGACTAAAAATTGCTTTGATACATCTGCCCCCTAGTCATTCTGGTCTTGTTTTGTTCAATAAATAACCTCTATTTATCTAACCAGGTGTGGGTTATTTTTGTGTTGCATTTTAACTGTTTTATTACAATAAATGTTGCACAAAAACTTGACACATTGCTCCTTACGTTAAGCCTGCATGCTCTGTGCCAAGCTACCAGACAGTGAGCACAGGTTAATTTAAGGAGCGTGTCTGACTTACCCTAAATAGAGTGGCGGTCCTTCCTTGGACAGGGTGCATATCTCTGCCAACTAGAGACCCCAGCTTTAACAGAGGCTTTCCCCAAATGATTTGCCTTACTCCTCCATATTTTTCTGATCTCATTTTTAGGCCTTAGGACAAGTGCACGTTATCACTGCTGATTACTGCTTAAGTGCATGTGCTCACTGCTTAAAACATGGTAACACTGGCTCATCCCCAGTGGGCATACTTAATTTACTCTCAAGTCCCTTGTAAAATGGTACTACATGTACCCAGTTCCTGTATATTAAATGCTACTATTGGGGCAATAGAACAAATCGTGCCTCCCATTAAATAGACCCTTAAACACGTCACAGGCCTGCCAATGCAGCCTGTGTGTGTAATTTTAAACTGCTGCTTCGACCTGGCAAAATAAACCCTTTGCCAGGCTAAATAAAACTTGTCTTTCGGATTCACATAAGTCACCCCTAGGGAAAGCCCTTAACATCCCACAGGGCAGAGTGAAATGTACTTAAATAGTAGGACATGTTCTTTTGTTTAGTTGTACGTGTCCTGATAGTGAAAAACTCTTACATTTGTTTCTTCACCATTGCAAGGCCTACCTCTTCCATTGTATAACATTGGAGTTATCCTATTACGCCAAATAAGATCAGCTTAACAGTTCATGTTTGGGATCTTTATAAAAAATCCTCTTTTATGGTGAATTCGGATTTTGAACTACAATTTTGAAAATGCCACTTTAACCCCTACCGCGCTACCGCGTTTTCCCGCTGTGTGCTGGAATTTAAAAAATGGCTTGTTTATGACAAAGCCAGCTCGTCATCCGCGTAGCGCAGGTAATGCCCATGACGAGCTGGCTTTGTCATTAGCGCTGAAGGGGTTAAGCACGTTGGCATTTTCCTGCCTGTGCCAATTAATGCTGGCAGTTTGACTCTTGGTCAAATGACTATGTATGATTGGCAGATGGTCTTTGTGTATTCCTTCTAGACTGTCACACACAATAGAGAGCCTAGGTGAGCTTGGATGGGCCATCACTGGTAGGATGGGAGGGCGGAGCTGGCCACAGCCCTACTTATACCTGAATAGGCTGTGTCCTGCATTCACACATAGGATTTCATACCCCCTCGCGAGAGTCCCTTAAACCCATCTATTCAGATATACAAATATCTTTTAACCCTAATATCTCAAAACTATTGAACAGATTAACATTAAATCAGAAAAACCATGCTTTCTGGACCAATATCTGGCTTCCTGGCATATTTGGTGTAATTCTGTTCAGCATTTTTTGCCATACACCATACAGCTGCCTAGAAATGTCTATGGGAAAGGCATGGGGAGATTTGACTTTGTGACCTCCTTTTTAGGTCGAGCCTGTCCCATTCCGCAGGAATGGATAGGATCGAATTCAAGTGCTCGATCGGCTAGTGAAACCACTGGCGTTTCTTCACAGTGCATGTGAGGTCACGTGGCTACAAAGCGGGTCACGTGACCACACAAGCACGCGCATCTCCCTAATCTGCCTGCCTCCCCTCGCTCGCATTCACGCCCCAGGCTCTCCCACCCCCATCTGGCTTCCCGGCATCCCTCCTCGCTCGCTCGCATTCACGCCCCAGGCTCTCCCACCCCCATCCGGCTTCCCGGCTTCCCTCCTCGCTCGCTCGCATTCACTCCCCAGGCTCTCCCACCCCCACCCGGCTTCCCGGCTTCCCTCCTCGCTCGCTCGCATTCACTCCCCAGGCTCTCCCACCCCCATCCGGCTTCCCGGCTTCCCTCCTCGCTCGCTCGCATTCACGCCCCAGGCCCGAGGACCTTCGTTTTTTTTCTCGGAGAAATGAAACAAGGCGCTTTTGTCATTTAAGCTTACAACTAAGAGCTGCTCTAAGGATCGAGGCTCGACACCAGCTGCAAAATCTTGCCATCACTCTTATGTCGGACTAACAAAAGCGATGACACGGTTTACACGGCCACATGGCAGTGTCGCATTGAGATCCATGGACAGCCCATGGGCCTCCCACCAGAGCATGAGAAACCCACACGTGTCCCTTCGCTCTGACTATACCCGCACCTGCTCCCCATGTAGCGCGCTCTGCCCTGGTAACCCCTGAAACAATGCCACGCTCGGGTGGCTCCCTCGCCATCTTGATTTATTCTATCCTCTCGCAGCTTCCTGTCCAGACTGCTTTATCTGGGTGGGTAAGGGAAGGGGCTGGTCGGAGCATGTGTCGCCTCAACGCCAGGCAAGCTCCAACAAGGCACAGCCTCAGATGCGAAACAGCACAGCTGCGAGCATTCATTCGGGAACCACCACTGGGGCCGATCTCAGACGCTAATGTAATCACTGAAGCCAGTCATGTAGCAGTGATTGCCCGCATACTTCTGCAGCTGAAGTTAAGGCGCATCTTCACGAGAGGATGGGTAAAGAAGCAGGCATCCTGCTGCCACTGTATTTCCTCTCATTAGTAGCAGATGACAACCTCGCGATCTTTCTCGGCGAGCAAGCTGCATCAACCATGAAGCGCCTAGTTGAACCAGCCTGATGAGGAGAAGTTCCGCCTTTCAGGTAAAAGCCCCAGTAATCACGTTCCTAGACATGTCTACCTCGTTCATTTTCAAATCTAGTGGCAGTCCTCCCACAATGCCCGCGCACAATAGTGTATACACTCGAGAATCAATTAAATAAAACTCAAAAGCAACCAAAGCGAATATATATCAGAAAAGTCCAAAATGATTGCTGCTAGTAATAACAGTGAAAAAACACACGAATATTAGTGTGATGTATACTTTGTTTTTATGTTTACATTTATTTTATTAATTTCAAGAACGTGAATAAATATACATGTCCAGCAGAAGGTATGCACACCGTAATGTAGCCCAGCAAATAATTTATTTTTACAAATATCACTTACTTTAAATCTCGAAGTTTTTCAACCGTAGTTATTTTAATAACACTGTGATGATGAAAAGCTTACCCAACAACGCTTTAAAAACACAAAAATAAATAAATGCTTTTATTTGAAGATGCAATTTACAGATTGACCAAAGTTCTGTAAAACGGATGCACAGCCGACCACACTATCTTACTGGCGCAAATTTAAATCTCTCATCCAACTGTAGCCCTCTCAAAGTACGTGAATGCAAACCAACATAATCTCTATATTTCAAAACAAGCGTATATTGTACGACCCGTACAAATGTGCTTTATACATCAAATAAATCACGTTAGTGCCACTCGGTTGCAGGAAACTGACATTTCAAATAACTACAGTAAAAAAATAAAAAAAATGTTGAAAAAAAAATTCTCAACTGCAGTACTTAGTAGAACATAAATATTTCCTGTTTTGAATGAATCCTACAATTTCATATTCACTCTCCTCATTCAGTCAGGTACCGTGAAAGGAAACAATTTCCTTTTATCACTGCTCAACAAAGGATTGCAACTAATTCTATATGAACATAGATCTGAGCAAACACAATCATTGCCCGTTGCAAAGTATTACATGCAGATCTACCCAAGATATCCACTGACAAGATATACAGACCTGCTGCAAAACATAACAAGCATTGGCATAGCCAATAGGTCTCGCTTGTGGGACCTTATAAGTATTTAGTTACAAGGATATTGTGCTGCAAAACAAAATACTTATAAGGTCCCACAAGCGAGACCTATTGGCTATGCCAATGCTTGTTTTCTCGGCCACCGCTTGACAGATCACCCTAAAACATTCCAGGAAGGGGCAGGGGTAGATAAACAATTTTTTGGAAATGCATATGAACAATTATCAAACAGGGATAAAGCTATAAGCAAACCCAAAAATTGCAATTCCTATGGAAACACAGGCCTAACTTTAACTATCCAGTGGTGACCGATATACATTTATTCAGAAAAGGCCTTTCTTGTTTTGCTAATAACTTGAATGCCATTTGCCAAATCTTCACAAAAATCCCCCCACCAAGAAAGGATCCACTGAATCTTTTTCATTGAAAGTTTTGGGTGATGCGTGAATTAGGGGCCGTAAAAAGAGGGTCCTAAAATTCGTTTTTCCCAGTCAAAATTCCTGTAGAAAGTTCAAGAAGCGAATCAGAAAAAATGGACTGAACAGAATTACACTAAATATAGCGTAGATCTGGTCAGCCATTTTTGATAAATTAGGATTCAAAATATAGATACATCTGGATAGTTGACCCAGGGGGAGTCTTGGGGTACTCCAGTGGTACCGCAAAGTGAAAAAAAGAGTCATTTGGTTGGCCGAGAGCACATTTTCCCCGTTGGCTCCTTTGGTATCGCATGACCAGTACCAGTCCTGCAGCACGGGCAATCTGATTAACTGGATGCAACAGAAACAGAAACATTGCAGCTGCCATTTTAGTACTTGGGACTCAATTCCCTCGTCCTGAGTTATGAAGTAAAAAAGTATAAGGGGGCAAGATAGGAATACTATGACCCCTGGCACATGGGGAGCCAAAATATTTTGCTTTTTGTGCCGGGGTCCTGTGATAACCCCAGTGGGACCGAGAGAGGCCTCCTTTGAGGACCAGTAGGAGTCCTGAAGGACCCAACAAGGCTATTTTTTGCAGTCGAGCAGGAGTACAGCGGTGTACTTCGAAACCACGCAAGCATTAAAAAGTGAACCTGTGCTGTTGCGCCATACCTTGAAGTGCCTCTTGTGCTCATACCAGCCTGGGCATTAATTAAAGGTAGCCATGGGTTGCAACTGATCTCAATATTGCCCCTTGGTGTTGCCAGTTTCAAGGAATATGAAATCAGCAACAGATATGAAAAGTGCAGAGGGTCTGAGATACTTGGGATGTACCGTATCCTTCAGGAGTAAATACTAGTCTGTTGAGTGGCTGAGTGTACGACAAGGAGTCAACTATACGACAAGGAGTCAACTATATTATGTCGTTCACGAAGCACAGAAGAAAGTAAAATAGGGGTATTTGCACTCGGGGGAAGATGCACTTGCTAAGAAAAACCCTTTCTGAGCTGCAGAAGCAGGTGATGCGGGTGATGCGGCAGTGTACAAGGCCAATTGGCGGTGCAAGCATCTCCCTTGAGAGCAGAGAGCTGGATCCTAGACGGCCATGCCTGGCTGGGAATGCCTCCTCGTTGCTGGCAGCAAGAAGCTCTTGGAGGTTGGGTGACATCCTGAGTCGGATATCCACTCTGCTTAGGCCGCTTAAAGAGATAAATGCACCAGACAGCTGATACACTGTGGAAGTGACAGCGGACAGCCTAATCGATCTGTGGCTTGGCCCGGGCTCTCTCTGGGGCTCACTTTGTGTTAAAGGATAATGACTCGTACACAATTGCAGAGATGGCCCTTCTTCTGTAGGCCGCGTGCCACGCTTGTTATGTCAATTTTACCTTTCTAGTTCCATCACTTTTTACAATTTCCCCTTAATTAGGGGAATTACAGGCAATGCCACTTTTGCAGTTCCGCGTGGCTCATGCAACAATACATGGAAAGAAGCAACATATTGTTGTTAGCAGAAAATAGATAACTTTCTTTTTACATGCAATGGAAATGCTGTCTGCTGACAATGGGTTTCCCAATCATGTCTATGCAAAGTTAAAGTTTCTTAAAGTTGTGAGAATGTTCCCGAAACTTCCTGTCCTCATCTGGATGGGGAGTCGGTGAGAAGAAGCTACCGCTTTCAGATGATGGACATACAACGGGTAAACTAGGGGCGGACAAACTATGGGGCATATGTTTAAACCCCCTATCGCCACAGGAACGTCACTTTTAACAACTTTCCTGTGGCAACAGGAGCTTTGCCTTATTTAGAAAGTGGCTTTAAGTCACTTCACGTGGCTGCATGCCGCCTTGTAAATAAGGCACCCCTTCATGCTACAATTAGCATGAAAGGGGTGGGCAATGGGTGTTGCAGTGGGCGTTCCGCTGCAGCACCTATTAATTTTGACGCTGCCCTCTATTTACAAGGGCAGCTTAAATAGGAAGCACCGCCAACATTAAGCCCAGGGAAAACCTAGTCTTAACAAGGCGAAATGAGGAGAAATATTTTATTTCTCCTTGTTTTTGCTGTTTTGTACATGTGCTGCAGGACACGTAGAAACAGCAAAACTCTGTGTTTATGTACAGAAAGTGCAAGGGTGCCTGTGTTGGTGCTAGGCAGCTGATTTTAGCACCCGTGAAGGTAGAAATGCAGGGGTGAGCCGTATTACTGTAAATACGGCACAACCCTGTGTTTTTAAAGTGACGGAGTGCAGCGTTAGCAATTTTGGAGCTAACCTGCCCTCCGCAACTTGCTTGTGAATATGCTCCTATCTTGTTTTGCTAGCAACATTTTCTGAAGTTTCTGATGTTTTTTGGATGTTTCGCAGGTTCGTGCATATTTCCCTCTTAAAGGTTTTACTGTGCATTTGAGACATATATATAACTCCACTGTGAAATATTTTTACTGCAATTACTGTGTTGTAGGCATGATTGTTTTTGTTCAGGAAGGATCATCTTCCTGCACAAAAACAATCCTGAGAGGCTTTTTCCCCTTCATATGTGTGCTGCAGAATGCAGCATATATAGAAAGAAAAAGTAGCAAGGAGAAATGAAGATATTTCTCCTCGTTACACCTCTCCTAGCGAGGGATATCTTTTTGTTGCATTCCCATGTTTACAAGCTCTTCTAAATGTGGGAATGCGTAAAAAAAAACATGGGAATCGCACGAGAACACCCACGCAAGGGTCATGGAACCCTACCTTGGGCAGAGCAATGCAAAGCAGCGAGTTGCGTTCCTCCAGATATTTAGCTTCAAAAATCTGATTGAAGGTGTTGCAGGACTCACACAAACCTGGTAATAAATATGGTCCTTAATGTTTAATCAGGATTTTTCTCAGTGCGTCTACCTTTTGTGTTATTTGTCGCAAGTGTCATCATTTTGTTGTTGCAGACGTGACAAAGCATGAAACTTAGTACGCTTGCAAGTTTGCAAAGGTTTACAAAGAACTTTTCGAAGATAGCAAAAATAAAACTTTATGAATTTTTAAAACTCTATCATATATCAAGTAAACAGATGAGCAGTTGTATTTCAAAGACAGCCAGCCCGATGGGATTAGGACGTTTCAAGTTATTGCTTTTACAGTTCCCCGCTCTTCTCCCTTTGATTTGCCTTTGGGAGCAAATCCACATGCTATTTTTACAAATTCAAGTGTAGTGAAGTATATTGCTTTGTAGCATATTTGAATGATTAGCTTGAGTGCTCAAGAACTAAGTATTCCCTCCGTTTTACGGTGTCCGATCAAGTCACCTCTTTAGTTGGAACTACACAGAGGAGAAAACACCAGGGCAGGAGTGGCTTTGGGAAATCACTATGGCCCACATGCATCATTGTTACATTTTGCACTTCCTAATTTGCGAAAAATAAGGAATCGCAAATTAAGAAGTGCAAAATGCTATGCATCATTATTTTCGGTATTCATTTGTGATTCGGTAAAAATCGCAATTTTTACCGAATCCCAAATGAATACCGAATTCTTAAGTTAATTTTCGCAATTCCCATTGATTCCTATGGGCCAAAAGGCCCATAGGAGTGAATGGGAAGGCATCAGCAAATTGCGAGTGGCACTTTGAAAATTTCATGGGTGCAGGGGGGGGCACCGCTGAAATGTATTTTTCGCATCATGTTTCTTGAATGGTTCAGATCTTTTTTATCTGATCGCTCCTTCAGGGTCACCACCCCCCCTTTCGAATCCAAACCACATGCGATTGCCCAGGGAGTTCCACAGGGATCGGCTCTTAGCCCCACTTTATTTAATCTTTATGTCCAACCGCTAGCTTCTGTCGCCATGCGTGGGAACCTTTCCATCGTATCTTACGCAGACGACACTCAGCTGGCGGTTGCTATTAGTGGGGCTTCCGATCTTGAGGCAGTCAAGTTCCGCGAGGGACTTATATCCGTGGCCCACTGGATGAATGACAATTTCCTGCAATTAAACGCCAAAAAAACCGAGGTGCTTATTGTGGGGAAACAATCACATCTGTGGGGCGATAATTGGTGGCCGCATGAGCTCGGTCCTACTCCTACCCCTGTCACTGAAGTTAAAAATCTTGGGGTATGGTTTGACTCCCAACTGAGTTTTTCCATCCATACTAAAAAGATTGCTGCAGCATGTTTTGGGATTTTGCGTCAACTTCGGTCCACCTTCAAATACTTCGACGCTCCCACTCGACAACTCATTGTGCAAGCCATGATCTTGTCTAAACTAGATTATGCTAGTTCTCTTTTTCTTGGAGTCAATCAGGCTAACCTCTCCCGTCTCCAACGCGTCCAGAACGCTGCCGCCAGGGCTCTGGTTGGCTTACCCAAATTTTGTTCAGCTAGGAAAACCATTCATAATCTCCACTGGCTCCCGGTGGCACAGAGAATAATGTTTAAATCATTGACTCTGACATTTAAAATCCTCAAATTGTCATCCCCTCAGATTCTGGAGCATCTTATCTCCCCCTACGTTCCAGCTCGCTCTCTGAGGTCCTCTGTTCTCCACCTTACCATAGTGCCTCGCTTTAAGAGATCCAGGATTGGCGGACGCTCTTTTCGAGTTCTTGCCGCCAAACTATGGAATTCCCTGCCTGTCCATATTCGTGCCATCGACGGGCTCCTTGCTTTTAGGAAGGCTGTCAAAACCTTTCTTTTCCCCTTAGCTCCTTAGTTTTGCTGTGTTGTGTTTTGTCTCTCACCTTTGTCCGTTTTTTTTTGTTCTGTACTAGCGCCAGGACGCCCCTTTGCTGGGGCATCTGTGCGCTCAATAAATCCGGATAACATAACATAACATAACACACACATGTCCTAAGGACATGTGTGTGTGAAACATGAATGTTGAAAAAAAAACATTTTCAACATTTTAAACACTTTTTCCAAATTTACCGAGTGGTTCAACCACTCGGTAAATTTGGCACCCTAATCGCGAATTTGCACTTCTAAAAGTAATGATGCATTGCTTTTAAGAAATCGCACATCTGCGACTTCTTAAAAGCACCCGCAATTTTAGAACTCGCAAAAATGTTACGAATTCTAAAATTGCTTCATGCATCCCAAAAAGCACTTTTGCATTCGCAAACGGCCGATTTTAAGGAATCGCACCGTTTGCGACTACAAAAATGCTTGATGCATGTGGGCCATTTGTAACATTTATTTTATTTTATTTATGCGATTTTATATAGCGCGGACTTTACCCGAAGGTGTCAGAGTGCTTCACATTAGGAACAGTAATGATACATGAGGATAAAATTACAAGTGAACAAATTACAAAAGCGAACGTTGAGTTACATGAATTAAAGGTGACAATAGTGAGCAACCAAAATACATGAGGTAGCAATCGGTTCATTATAGGAGGAAAAAGTGATATGTGTGCAGGTTAAAAAAGCGTACAAGTAGAGGTATAATACTGCAATAAATGGCAGACACTCACAGAGACCATGCCACTGGTCCACTCTTGACAAGCAAGACACATTACTCTGGCTTTGTGAGACAAGGCCTGGGATGAGAGATCAGATCAAGGCAAGCGCCTAGAGGTTAGCAACGTTTTCTAGTGGATCAATTGCTGGCTATATCGACTGGGAAAATGAAACTATATTTTCATGCGCTACTTTTTTTTCTTAGCAGTTAAATTTAGGAGCGACTAGAAACAGGATAGTTAACAATATTTGGCTCCTATTAAAATGCAGAACAATAGCAGCATTTTAGAGTGAGATACAATTTAAATCCAAAAGAAGGCTGTAAGGGAAATGAATGTATGACTTACAACGCATACATTTACAACGTCTGCACTTACAATGTCATTTTTACATCACAACATCCACTACAACGCATTCCTACATCGCATGACACTAAATCGCATTTTAAAAAACTACCTTTACAACGCATTCCATTACATCGCACACTACCTTTACAAAGCATACCATTACAACACATACCATTAGCTTGCATTTAAGGTAAGTATTGGATAGTATAGGGGTAAAAATTACTATTCTACTCCAGGGGTTGCAAAAGTAGGGTAAGTGTTGGATAGTGTAGGATTAAAAATTATTATTTTAACTCCAGGGGGTGCAACAGTAAGGTAAGTGTTGGATTATGTAGAGGTTAAAAAACTACCTTTACAACGCATTCCATTACATCGCATACTACCTTTACAAAGCATACCATTACAACACATCCCATTAGCTTGTATTTAAAGTAAGTATTGGATAGTATAGGGGTAAAAATTACTATTCTACTCCAGGGGTTGCAAAAGTAGGGTAAGTGTTGGATAGTGTAGGAGTAAAAATTATTATTTTAACTCCAGGGGGTGCAACAGTAAGGTAAGTGTTGGATTATGTAGAGGTTAAAAATGACTATTATAACTCCAATGGTATGTGTTGTAATGCCTGCGTTGTAGTGACATGCGATGTAGTGTCATGCGTTGAAATGGTATGCGTTGTAATGCCTGCGTTGTAGTGACATGCGTTGTAAAGGATGTTGTGATGTAATGCCTGTATTGTAAGTGTAGTGCAATGTAATGGTTGCGTTGGAAGGGTTGTTTCCCAAGGGGAATCAGTGTGGCATCATCCGTCTGGGCTTACAGACGCAGGTCTATAGCGCTGTGAGGGATTTCATATAATCCCCAAAACTCAAGCTCTCCCATGAGCACAGACAGGTGAGTTCTGATTCAGGACGCCATTGGATCATGGATGACCTGTTCATCCCCTACGTGAGCAGAATGCTAATGACTTGAAAATATTGACCAAGGCAATCACAAGCCATCTGAAAGTGTTGGGCACCGCTAAGGACCAGGATGTAGAATAGATGTGCGCAAGGGCTGTGTACTCCTTCTACCATTTGTGGATCGGCCTTGCTGATCAAGTTTGATGGATGCGGGCCTCAGCTCCTCTCATTGATCTGCTGGCTGTAGCAAACAAAGCTTCACCCGCATGTAAATTAGACACGAGTAGCCTGACAGCACAGACACAGCACGTCTGTATGCGGCAGCCCGCGGCGCAAGACAGGAAACACGCTGGATGCCAACTAGAAAGACCCTTGAACAATACCTTGTGATTGCTGTACTTAAACCTCGAGTCAAATATTATAGACTACAAATATACAAGGAGACCACAAAGGAAAGACTGAGGAGCTTCCCTATATGTCAGTGGCGCTAAAAGCTCAATTGCTGTTGCTTGCCAGAGAACCAAATTGTCCTGGGGTCACTCTGGGCTCAATTCACAAAGCTATTTGTGCACCTAAATGACATGTAAGTTCAAATATGGCATTTCTAAGTGAAATTCAACATTTTAATTAAACTTTAATTTGCATTTATAAATGGAATTTAATAACAAATAAAATGGCATTTGAGTGGTGTCATTTTTCATGTGATTGAATTTCATTAACTGCATGAATGTGCATAAATCAGGGAAGAGCATTTGCATAAGTTGTTGAACATGTACAATCACACTCACGTAGGGCCTTTGCTAGACCTTGGAGGATGCTCTGCCTTTCCACCAGAGGTGTTGAGACTATGGCCTCGAAGACCTTGGAGGAGTGCCGTCAGCTTCATTTAGAAACACAGACCTGGTTGTTGAGGATCTCTGTAGTGTGAAGGGAGTCACCGCTGATGCAAGCCACTTCACTCTCGTGAAGGTCGACCAAACAGATGCCATTTTAAAGTGTCACTCCATACCACTCTACTCTGCGCCACTCTACTCTGCAACACTCTACTTCAATCTATGCCTCGTATGACTCTACTTCAGCGCCTCTCTATTCCACGTTAGTCTACTCCACTCCAACCTACTCTAGGCCATTTTACTCTATGCCACTCCAATCTACGCCACTTCATTTCCCTCTATTTCACTCTATTCCACTCTACTTTACACCTCTGTGCCGCTCCACTCTACCCTACGTCACTCTACTCTACGCCACTTTATTTTACACCTCTCATTCTACCCAACAATACTCGACACCACTCTACTCATTGCCACTCGGTTTCACACAATGCCATGATATGGCACTCTATCCCACTTCATTCTACGCTACTCCACTCTGCACCACTGCATTCTATGCCACTTCACGCCATACCATGCCACCTCACTCCACTCCGCAACATTCCATTCTATGCCACTTTACCCCATACAATGCCACCTCACTCCACTCTACACAACTTCACTCTTTCCTACACCACTCCAAACAATGCCACTCTGTGTCACTCTTTGCCACTCTATTCTATGCCAGTCTACTTTATGCTACTCCACTCTACGCACACCACTCAATGGCACTCCATTCCATTCCACACCACACCACTCGACCCCACACCGCTCTATGCCCCTCCGCTCTATGCCACTCCAATCTAGGCACTCCGCTCTACTTTTTGTCACTCTACACCACTCCATTCTACTAGTGGCGGCTATTCTACAATGGAGAAAGATCGTACCCCCCCACTGCTCGACAAATGAGGGAAAGGAATAATAAAATGATAATAAAACAGTGTTATTGTCATTTTATCTTTACTCTGGATGGAGCTGAGTCTTTGGGGGTGAGGCCATGACAAGCATGGAAGGGGAGTGGTGTGCAGCACTGCTTTCAGTGCGAATAACAGTTTGGCCGGCCACGTTAGGACGGCTAAACTGTCATGCTCATTGACATCTCCCCAACCCGAGCTGCATTGCTTGATGGAGAGAACAGTAGGCATAGCCTCCCAGTCCCCTTTGGAGCGGAAAACAATCACGCTCAGGCCACTCCCAGCACTCAGTGGTTTACAATGGCAGAGCAAGCCTAAGCTCGGATGGTTTAAACATGGCAGCTCACTTACTCTGATTAAAAGTGGCCAACTGCATGTTTGGTCGGGCATGTTTAGTGCCGATATACAGCAGTACTTCTGCCCTGTGAAACTCTAAATGAGGCTCTTGGCCCGCCTAAGGGGAACAGTGTAGATTGTCTGCAGGGTAGTAAATGTAAACGCATCCCGCAGAGAAGCGGGTAAGAAAACAGACCCAAAATTAGTGGGGGTGTCTGGGATATTTTGTTCCCTTGGGGAACAATATTTTGCACCCGAGTAAAAAAAATGAAAACTTTGGAAATGCAAATGGACTAATTCAGAACATTTTCCAGAAATAAACAGTAGTTACTTTTTTAAAGGTGGAAATGATTATACCTGTACGTTCTCCCAGAAATCTGAGAAAATCATAGGTTTTGAGAAATACCCCTGAATTTCTTTTTAAATCCCACTAAATGTCAGAAGTTTTGTTTGTGTCTGTTTGAGACTAAGGAAATGCAATTGTGCATTTTTTAAGAGTCTAGTCCTGTGAAATCTATCTTAATCCTGTGAAATCTATCTTAATTACCTCACAATTACATCTCCTTTCCTCTCCGTCAATCCCTTCCCTATTACCTTTGAAGTGCCTTCTTTTGATTTTTTTTATAAAGCATTCTAGACAAGTTTTAGCTCTATTATGCAGCCACAGAGTTATTAAACCACTAGTATATTGGTTTGATGAGTTGATCGGGGACTAATTAACATGACCAGGAGCACAGAAATGAATTACATGTATTTAATGTGACAATCACTGCTCGTTTGTTCTATTGCTGAGTGTTTGAATATATCTTCAACAATGTTCATTTTACCCGTTTATGAAATGTAGACTTTATTACTCGTTTATGTTTGATCAGCTACATAAACAGATTGCTCACACACGTCCATAACACCAAGAATGAGTAAAATTGCTAATTTTACAACATTTTGTGAAAATTGCCTACATTTTCGCAAAATGGGATGGCTGATAGCTCATTTGTAAATAGAATACATGGGCTTGCCTCCTTTAGTCTTGTGCAATACTGACATACTAACCTGTGCACAGTGCGTTTAGGTTTAGTCACCAAAGCCTATTTCCATTAGTTGGGTGTGGTTACTATTTGAACAACCTCCTTGTCCACAGTCATGCTTCCGCTATGCATTGTCTTTAGCTGTTACCAGAGGTCACATTCAAATTCTTACTGCACCAATCTGCAACACCTTAAACCATCACCAGAGGCCCTGTACTCCTCTACTGTCTCTCAAACTCAGGGTACCAGAGAACAATGAACAGGTCAGATGTCTGTGCCTTTAAAACGAATTTGTCTAATCACTTGTGCCACTCCAATAATGTTTGGCTATTTTCCGATGGTCCTAACAGAAAATCCAATGCATTATGAGCTGTCTCTGGGAATAACCTCCATATTTTCATCAAGTCACCTTAATATTCAGAAGTAGTAATAGTCACTTGTAGTTTATAAGCTCGTTGTATACTGCACAACGAACAGCTCTTCATCTGTTTCTAGAAAGTGCAAGTTGGAAGCCACTAGTGAGAGGGGAGTAAAGGAAAAGTTGAGAATGTATATGTGGTACAGAAGGATGTGGGAGGCAGGGTCCAAGGATGCTGGGGTGAGCAAGGAGACTTGGGGGCATATTATCAAGGATCTTATCTTCACTTTTCTGGCTTTAAAAGCCAAAAAAGTGGAGATAATGTTTTTGCCCTATTTACAAGGTCGTGCTAACATGCATCAGCGCATGTTTGCAGCCTTTTTATCGACGCCTCGCTTTGCATCTCAAATGAGATGCAAAGTGGGCATTCCCACTAAGCATGAGCGTCAAATCCGCTCCGCTCGCGGATTTCGCGGATTTTCGGTAAATCCGCAATCCGCGAACTCCCGCGGATTTACCGAAAATCCGCGAATACGCGAGCGGCGGATTCGGGGGGCAAAAGTTCAAACCATCAAGCTTGAAGTTGTAACTATTTTAGGATGGCGCCGGCAAGCTGCCAACGCCATCCTAAAATAGTTACTAAGTCAGCTAAGTTAGCTTCAACAGGAAGCACTAATAGATAAAATAAAGCAGGTGCTCGAGCACCTGCTTTATTTTATCTATTAGTGCTTCCTGTTGAAGCTAACTTAGTAACTATTTTAGGATGGCGCTGGCAGCTTGCCGGCGCCATCCTAAAATAGTTACAGTATGATGGACAGCAGCTCACTCAAGGGACACCGCAATCGCCGTGCTGTTTCTGTGACCAGGAGCTTCCTTCTCCTTATCTGCTGCTCTGATCGGTCTCTGACCTTTTATACACACAAGAGGCATGGACTCGCATGGAATCCCCGCTCGTTTGGTCCCGCTCACACACTCGCGGTCTGCACCATCTTCCCACCATTTACCCACTATGATGGACAGTTGAAGCTCAAATTCAGTGATGCTTAAATCAGCCCAAAAACAATCGTGAGCATTGTCGAGGCTAAGCAGGTGTGCTTTCTTCCCAAATCTACCTTCGAAAATCAGCTGTCATGCTGGATAGAGGCCTTTGCATCCTTGACTTTCACGAGCGCAATCCGCAAATCCGCAAATCCGCAAATCCGCGGATTTTGCGGATCAACAATACGCAAATCCGCAAAATTCGCGGATCGTGGATCCGTGAAATCCGCCCATGCTTAATTCCCACACATAACAACATGTAAAATATCACTGACTTCACATCGGGATATTTACAAGCATTACCCTGACACAATAGCGATAATAAAATCCGTGTTAACCACGGTTATCGTCGTAAGCTAACGTCTGATCATTTTCAGACTTAGCTATCTCTATTAAGGGGGGTGGATTATCGTGCTACGACCACCAGGGGATATTTACAAGTTTTTCCCTATCGCGGCAGGACTATCGCTGGATTTCCAGTGATATTCCTGAATTTCGACGCTATTGCTGGAATTTATATCGCCTTGGAGAAACGCGTTGTTAATAACGCGCTATCCAGGCGATAGCCAGCGAAACATGAGATAGCGTAAGCGCGCTTAGCGCTATTTTTCTCCGTTTGTTGGTAATATGCCCCATGAGATCTATATGTGGCGAGCCAGAGATCGCCTGAGTCTGACAGAGATGTATGTAGAAGGATGCAGTATATTTCACTCTTACTAGAGGTCAATGAGTCAAACCCATCTGCTCTCTGTAGCAGATTGCAGTACATAAACCATTACTAGTAGTTCTGATAGGTTTCCATCACTGCATCATCAAACACAGAGTACGAAAGAAATAAGAATAGATACTCTTCAATGGTTCCTTTAAATAAAGTAGAAAAGAACAATGATAAATAATTTCCATTGGGCTTTTATTCTGCCCATGAAAATTTCAGAGAGTGTGGCTTCAACATGCACATTTTAATATTCGTTTTGGCAAGTATTATCATGTGTGCTTATTTTCTATGGTCTAAGCAATTATCTTAACTCTGAGTTATGATAGTGACGGTCTCACATGCACAAGCAAAGTACCTGTGCACTTCATAAAGAATACATAGAATTGGGGATGGATGACAGTGAATTATGGTAATATTGCTCACCAAGGGGTTCTGAGTGACATCAAATAGACAATGAGAGTGAAGGATCACAAATTTAGCATTAGACTTGTTGTGCAAAATTCCTTACAGTATGCTTTTGCACCACTTACTGCAACTACAACCCATAATTCTTTTACCCAACATGCTACCTTAATTTCAACACAGCCATATGCAAATCAGTCCCTATCCTGATCCCAAAAAGAACAGTTCATCCTGAACTGCCAGGCCGGGTCCTCCATGAACCGGAAAACGAGCAGCCCAACACCAGTGTTGCCCCAACTATTCTTTGTCGCAACCATTTAGTGTGAGAACTATACCAAACACACACAGTTATGTGGTGTGTATCCTGCACCTTGAAGTACAGTCTCACTCATGGTTTTGCAACATGGTCTCACTCTTTGCTATTTTCAATGATCCTTTTAGAACTGGGGGTCTCTAGTTGGCAGAGGTAGGTACCACTGTCCAAATAGGGACCCTTGCTTCTAGTCAGGGTAATGAGGAAACACTCTTAGATAACCTCTGCTCACCCTCTGGGTAGCTTGGCATGAGCAGGTAAGGCTTATTAAAGGCAATGTGTAAGGTATATGTACCAACACTCACAGTAACACAGTGAAAACACCACAAACGGACTCCACAACAGTTTAGAACAAGCATTTGCAATGCAATAGTTCTCGCATTAGGGAAGTGTGAGCTATTGGTATTGTAAATGACAATTTTTTTTAATATGTGTTGGCTTTGTTGAAAATATATAACTTAATAGCATTGCTATTCACAAAGCCAATAGCTTACACTTTCCTAATGTGAGTCCTATTGGCTATGGCAATGCTCGTTGGTAGCAAGCAAGGACAGTGCTGTTGTGGTGCTGAGTGATGATGTGGTTGGGATGTGTGATGTGGTGGTGTATTAAAGTGATGTGGTGATGTCCCAGAGTGATGTGGTGGTGTCCCAGAGTGATGTGGTGGTGTCCCAGAGTGATGTGGTGGTGTCCCTGAGTGATGTTGTGGTGTCCCCGAGTGATGTGGTGGTGTCCCCAAGTGATGTGATGGTGTCCCCGAGTGACGTGGTGTTGTCCTCGAGTGATGTGGTGGTGTCCCTGAGTGATGTGGTGGTGTCCCAGAGTGATGTGGTGGTGCCCCTGAGTGATGTGGTGGTGCCCCTGAGTGATGTGGTGGTGCCCCTGAGTGATGTGGTGGTGTCCCTGAGTGATGTGGTGGTGTGCCTGAGTGATGTGCTGGTGTCCCTGAGTGATGTGGTGGTGCCACTGAGTGGTGCCCAAGAGTGATGTGGTGGTGTCCCCGAGTGATGTGGTGGTGTCTCTGAGTGATGTTGTGGTGTCCCCGAGTGATGTTGTGGTGTCCCCGAGTGATGTGGTGGTATCCCCGAGTGATGTGGTGGTATCCCCAAGTGATGTGGTGGTTTCCCCGAGTGATGTGGTGGTGTCCCTGAGTGATGTGGTGGTGTTCCTGAGTGATGTGGTGGTGTCCCTGAGTGATGTGGTGGTGCCCCTGAGTGATGTGGTGGTGTCCCCGAGTGATGTGGTGGTGTCCCCGAGTGATGTGGTGGTGTCCCTGAGTGATGTGGTGGTGCCCCTGAGTGATGTGGTGGTGTCCCCGAGTGATGTGGTGGTGCCCCTGAGTGATGTGGTGGTGCCCCTGAGTGATGTGGTGGTGTCCCTGAGTGATGTGGTGGTGTTCCTGAGTGATGTTCTGGTGTCCCTGAGTGATGTGGTGGTGCCCCTGAGTGGTGCCCCAGAGTGATGTGGTGGTGTCCCCGAGTGATGTGGTGGTGTCCCTGAGTGATGTGGTGGTGTCCCTGAGTGATGCAGTGGTGTCCCTGAGTGATGTGGTGGTGTCCCTGAGTGGTGCCCCTGAGTGTTGTGGTGGTGTCCCTGAGTGATGTGGTGGTGTTCGTGAGTGATGTGGTGGTATTCCTGAGTGATGTATGGTGTCCCTGAGTGATGTGGTGGTGTCCCTGAGTGATTTGGTGGTGCCCCTGAGTGATGCGGTGGTGTTCCTGAGTGATGCGGTGGTGTTCCTGAGTGATGTGGTGGTGTCCCAGAGTGATGTGGTGGTGCCCCTGAGTGATGTGGTGGTGTCCCCGAGTGATGTGGTGGTGTCCCTGAGTAATGTGGTGGTGTCCCTGAGTGATGTGGTGGTGTTCCTGAGTGATGTGGTGGTGTCCCAGAGTGATGTGGTGGTGTCCCCGAGTGATGTGGTGGTGTCCCCAAGTGATGTGTTGGTGTCCCCGAGTAATGTGGTGGTGTCCCTGAGTGATGTGGTGGTGTCCCCGAGTGATGTGGTGGTGTTCCTGAGTGATGTGGTGGTGCCCCTGAGTGATGTGGTGGTGTCCTTGAGTGATGTATTGTGTTCCTGAGTGATGTGGTGGTGTCCCTGAGTGATGTGGTTGTGTCCCCGAGTGATGTTGTGGTGTTCCTGAGTGATGTGGTGTTGTCCCTGAGTGATGTGGTGGTGTCCCTGAGTGATGTGGTGGTGTTCCTGAGTGATGTGGTGGTGTCCCTGAGTGATGTGGTTGTGTCCCTGAGTGATGTGGTGGTGTTCCTGAGTGATGTGGTGGTGTCCCTAAGTGATGTGGTGGTGTCCCCGAGTGATGTGGTGGTGTCCCCGAGTGATGTGGTGGTGTTCCTGAGTGATATGGTGGAGTTCATGAGTGATGTGGTGGTGTCCCGTAGTGATGTGGTGGTGTCCCCGAGTGATGTGGTGGTGTCCCCGAGTGATGTGGTGGTGTCCCTGAGTAATGTGGTGGTGTCCCTGAATGATCTGGTGGTGTCCCTGAGTGATGTGGTGGTGTCCCTGAGTGATCTGATGGTGTCCCTGAGTGATGTGGTGGTGTCCCTGAGTGATGTGGTGGTGTCCCTGAGTGATGTGGTGGTGCCCCTGAGTGGTGCCCCTGAGTGATGTGGTGGTGTCCCTGAGTAATGTGGCGGTGTTCCCGAGTGATGTGGTGGTGTTCCTGAGTGATGTGGTGGTGTCCCTGAGTGATGCGGTTGTGCCCCTGACTGGTGCCCCTGAGTGATGTGGTGGTGTCCCTGAGTGATGTGGTGGTGTCCTTGAGTGATGTGGTGGTGACCCTGAGTGATGCGGTGGTGTGTCCCTGAGTGATTTGGTGGTGTTCCTGAGTGATGTGGTGTGTGAGGGTGAGGGTGTGTGGGGGTGTGAGGGGGTGAGGGTGAGTGAGGGTGAGAGGGTTGTGAGGGTGAGGGGTGTGAGGGTGCGAGGTTGTGAGGGTGAGTGAGGGTGTGTGAGGGTGTGAGGATGAGTGAGGGGGGAGGTGAGGGGGTGTGAGGGTGAGGGAGGGTGAGGGTGACGGTGGTGAGGGTGTGTGAGGGTGTGTGAGGGTGAGAGGGTGTGAGGGTGAGGAGGTGTGAGGGTTCGAAGTAAATGGTGGCAGGGCAGACATCAGAAGACAGAGAGAAGAAACTGCGTGGTGAATCCGTTGGCCAGCTTCAGTACAGTCTGCGAGGGAACAATGTGTCTAGAGGAAAAGCATAGCGGATGTAGCATTGCAGCTAGCAAGTCGAGTGTTTTCAAGCTGAGTGTCCCTAGAGAGATGGCAACACAGCAACAGCATTTGAGGAGCAAGGCTACTGTAAACAAGCATGGTAGGCTTTCACTTTCGTCCAGAAACAAGCTCTCGGCATTGCTGTGGCTGGGTGCGGGGGAGCAGGAGCGCATTCCTTTGAAGTCTGATGCGGGGGGCGGGCGAGCGGTAGCCTTTGAAGTCTGATTCCGAGGCACAGACAAATGGTGGTGTGTTATGTGGCTGGCGATGGTGTGCACGCGCATAGTTCACATGAACTGTATGCGATCCGCAGCCGTTTTGATAGACTTTTCTTTTCAGCTTACTATAATCTCGCCGGAGCAATGCGCAAGCGCATTGGCTCAGGCGAGACCTAAAAATAAAGGTATTTTAATCTAAACTACTCAAGACTAAAACGACAAATATCCAATATACACAGTTCAAGAATATGGTTTCAAATGAGTTCTTAAGGTTGTGTTAAATTGTTCACAGTTGCGTCACTTTTCAGCCAACAGTACCTTTAAATATGACAAAGTTCCAAGTGAAAAAGCTGTAGCGGTGAAAAGCAAGCGATGCGTCACTCCTGAGACGCTGGGGAGGCGATGCGACAACCCTGCTCGATGTAGCGGGTGGGTTGTGGTAGCTACGGTCTGTCTGGGGAGGGATGCGATACCTTGCCTGGATTCCGGTGCACAGGTTTTCGTGGAAGCGGCTCCCAAAAAGGGATGATGCAGCAATCTTTGGGGCGGCGACTATCTCCGGTGCGGCGACGGTGCGCGGCGAAGCGGAGATCTTTTACTCTCGCGGCCCCTCGATGCGATGGCTCTGCGACGACTCTCGTAACAACGTGATGTGACCCGCAAGCAAGCGGAGCGACGATCTCACCCAGTGACGGCAGGCTCTGCGACGATACTCGCAGCGATGATACTCTTCCCGCACCGGTCTGGTGCATCCCGCAAACGAAGGATGCAAAGTAACCCCGGGCGAAGCACTACGCTACGCTCGCGGAGTTTGCGAAGTTTCCGCAACTTCGCACTACGCAAGCTGCACGTAGAACAGTGCGACCATGCGTAGTGCAGCGTAGCGTAGTGCAGGGGTCATTTTTTGCTTGTTCGCGGTCCTGAATGTCATGTTCGCGACCGCGAGCAAGCAAAATTACATCCCGGTGAGTTTCTCAACGCGAGGAGGTCAGGTTTCTCATTGTGAGTGGTTGCGCATGCTCGCGACGGCTCTCAATGAGAAACTACCTCTTAGCGTTGAGAAAGCTGCCGCTCGAGTAATAATCTACTCGAGCAGCAGAAAACTACAGCTCGCACTGCGCAAGATGCCGTTTTCAATGCTTGCACAGTGCCGGATGCTTGTCCGCACTGTGCAATCATTGAAAACCCATCTTGCACAGTGCGAACATGCTACTACGCAGCTCGCGTAGTGCTACGTGAAGTTCGCGTAGTGCGAAGAGCACTTCGCGTAGCTTCGCGTAGCGCTACTTCGCAAACTACGCCCACCCTTAATGCAAAGGATCTGGCAGCGGCAACAGGTGCTGCGATGATCTCGGCCTTCGTAGCGGCAGGAATTTCCTCGCACTGACGGGGATGCGCTCCGCAAGCGAGAGATGCGATAACTTTGCAGAAAGTTCTTTTAAAGCTTGGTTTCCAGCTTCCCACCACAGGTACAACTTCCAGAGGCACCACACATGGGCCACGCACTCAGGAAGGACAGAACTCTCTCAGCAGAGTTCAGGGAAGCTGGGGGTGAAGTCCTTTTGTTCCTGGGACTTCTTAACAGGGAGCCAGCTCTTCTCAGGCCCTTGGAGATTCCTTCAAGCAAGGGGACACAGCACAAGGCAAAGTCCTTCCCCTCTCCTTGGCAGCAAAGCAACAGAAGGTCAGTCCAGCAGAGCAACCGCAGGACAGTCTTCCTTCTTCAGTTTCAGTTTTCTCCTTGGCAGAGGTTCCTTCTTGATTCCGGGATGATCTAATTTTCTGTAGTCAGGGTCCTGTACTTATACCCCTCTAAGTCTTTGATCCCTATGTGCAGGAGGGCTCTGAGCCTGGTCTGAACCAGTTCTGGGTGTTTCTTGAGCACTTTGTTTTCCTGGCATCTCCTTACCTTTCAGAGAGAGGGGCAGGGTCATCAGCCGCCCAGCAGGAGGTGGAGCCAGCATTATGGAAGGCAGGCACAGCCCTATTCAGGCCCAGGTGCTACCCCCTCCCACCACTCTAGATGCAGATGGAGCTATTCAGCCCAGGGATGGCCCACTCAGCCTCTGAGTGCCACCCAGCTCCTGTCACTCTCAAACCAGACAGTCAATTCACAAACAGGCCAAGGCACACAGATAGGTCAGACAAGAGAACAGCAACTTTCTAAAATTGCTGTTCTCAAACACAGGATTTAAAAACAACCTTTCCTAAAAGATGTGTTATTAAATTCTGAGTTCAGGGATACCATACTTTTATGTCCTATCTTGCTCCTACGGGAAGATATGCTGGTAGTCACTGTAGCCAGCATTCCCGATGATAGCCTATGGGGCAAGAAAGCCTTAAAATAGTGAAAAACGAAAATGGCAGTAATTCACTACCAGAGCATGTCACCTGCATTAGTACATGCACTACCTTTCACATACACTGCACCCTGCCCAAGGGGGTACCTTGGGTCTTCCATAGGGGTGTCCAATGTGTACAGAAAGGGAAGGGCTAGGCCTGGTCAGTTGGGACACTGACCAGGAGGACATGGCAGTTCACAGACTGCACACAGGCACTGTGGTGGCAGGCCTGGGGCACCATTTTAGGGCTACTCATGTGGGTGGCACAATCACTGCTGCAGGCCCACTAGTAGCATTTGTTATCACCAGCCCTGGCACACTCAGTGCACTTTACTAGGGACTTCTTGGTGACACAAATATGCCAATCATGGATAACCAATCACAATAACAATTAACACAGGGAGCACTTGCACTTTGACACTGAGCAGCAGCGGCAAAGTGCCCAAAGCATCTATACCAGCAAAAACTAAATCCAGCACAGCTTAACAAATACAGGAGGTAGAGGCAAAAAGACAGGGGAAACCACGGCAGGTGCCAGGTCTAACAGATCCCCTTTGCTTTAAGTAAAGTAATATATAGATACTTTGGCTAACAACCATCAAACCTCATTCCTGTGGATTCATGGATTGTGATTCCTGCCAAGGATGAGCCATCTCCCAAGATGGCTATACATTCAATTGTGCATGAAAAGACGACCACAAGACAGTGACCAGGGGCAGCCTTTCTTAGGAGACTTCTACCTTGAGCAAAAAAAACAATAACTGATAGAAATACAGCCGATTGTCTGCTCTTGGTGTGAGAATCCTCAATATACAGAGATGGAAGAGGATGATAACTGGAAGAGCCAGTGGCAGACAGATGTGGGAAGAATACAAGCGACTATGACGATGAGAGAATTGAAAAGAGATATTGGATGAAGATATGGAGGAAAGGTAAAATGAGACATTGTGGGAACTCAGAAAGGGGAAGACCAGACAAATAGTGGAGGAAAAAGGGTTAAATAAACAAGTAAATAGTGAGTGAAAGAAAAAAGGGGAGTCTAAAAATTGATAGTGGAGACCAAATGGGTTGAGGGAAAAACCATTAATATTATCATTATGGTACTGCCTTCAATATCAGGATTTGGCAACAAAGTAGATAAGGAGGCAGCCTTAAATTTAGTTAAAGTGTAGCATATATAGTGAGTGCAGAGGATGCAACATTATGGGGGATGAAAGAAGTTTCAATGAGGTGGCGAGCAACTGACAAAAGAGCCAGTGACCTCTGAGGGAGAAATGTGACCAATAAGGAGAGGTCTGGGGATAAAAGATGGTAGGCAAAGGAACAGATGCACACATCAAGACAACAAGGAGGACCTTGTCTACAAGATTGGGTAGGAAGAACCTATGCGATGTGTGTATGGTGCTAAGTAACAGATGAAGAGAGGAAGGAACTGGGAGGGGACAAAAAAAGTTCAACTAACAAATGGTCAAACAACATGGTGTCTGCTGCAATCATTAAACAAAATGTAGAATAAAATGTAGAAGATTTTAGCAAAGAAGAGGAGGCAGCCAGGCGCAAAGCGGGACGCAGCTGTCAACCTAAGGTACGTTTTTTTCTTATTTTTTATTCTCCCTCCGCAGTCCCTCCCCGCCTCACTAGTTTATGTAGGTGGCGGCCGCCACTGATCATAGGCTTCAGTAGCAAGGCACGGAGATCTTCAGACTAAAAACAAGTGAATGTTTACCAGGATATATACAGGTTGTTCAATGCAGACAAAGCTCGCTCCACCAGTGTATAAATGGATAATTAAAGTTCTGAAAACTACTGTGAAAGTAACAGTTCCAGGCCCTCCCATATTGTTCGTATTTTCATTAATTTAAGGGCATATTGTGATGACAAATGATTACCTCTCAGCTACTCGAAAGTGCATCTGTTTTAAACATCTAAGGTGACTTTTATGGGTGCTCCTGGAGTTGTGGCAGGAAAATGTCAGAAGCGTGGTCTTTGGTAGAACAGAACCATTGATCAGATGACAGAGCTGTTATGGATTGCAAGAAGGAATGAAGAGGTTAGGTTGATCGTCCTGGCAGGTGTGGTTCTGCCTCCTCTGATGGCCCTATTTCCTAGACGAGCATCATGGGAGTGGCAGTCCACTATCAAAGCACTTTGAAATATGTTCCTGAAAAAGAAATGTTAAGATCCTTCTGAAGATGTTTATTTTGTTGTGAACCAAATTCTTTCAAACTCCTTCTGATGTTTTTTTTTCCTTCTAAGCATTTGACGTGTTCAACACAGAGAGGCATATGTATAAGGAGTTAACGCCGTGTTAGCTGCACTTTTCCGATGGTTTTGCAGCAATATATTTATCGCCATATGTACAAGCTGCCACTAACCTCTGTTAGTGGCAGTTTTCTGGCAAAAACGTCCATTCTAAAGATCGCCACTTCTGGTAGCGATAATGACATGCAAGTGAGGCGTTCCCGCGCAAAAAACAGCCGCTAACCACACTTCGCGATATGTAAAAGGGTATTCCTTAAGTTTGGAGGACCAAAAAAACTACCTCTAACTGCAGTTGGAGGCAGTTTTTACGGCAAGAAAATAGCTGGGCTTAAAAAAGGAGGTAACCCTTGGGGCCTCATTTCAGCAGGCTTTGTTGCTGGACCATGCTGCATGCAATGTTGCTGCGCTGCCCTGCGACAAAATTACAGGGCAGGACTGTGCATCATCAATAAGACAGTGCGCATTCCTGGGCCTCACTAATGAAATGTGTTGCAGCGCTGGGACAAGACAGTCACTTTTCTCTACCCTGTTCTTGCGACACCACGGATGCTCTGTATTTACTGGACAGCACTCCATGGCGCAAGTAATGACAGATACGTCTGGAATCCTGACATATCTGTCTGCGCTAAAGTCACCCATTGCTGCAGTCGTGTCACAACGATGACCCAACTCCAGCAATGCATGGTGCCAGCCTATCCCTCTTGCACTGCATCACCCTTAAGCCTGCCATCATGCAGGCATAAGGTACTGATGCAGTGCCGTTCTTGAAGGATTCCTGGGTGTCGGCGCTGTTCGAGATCCATTGGTGGCGGTTACACACTGGGGGTCATTGTCTGTAAACGTTGGTGGAGTGGTGGTGCTGAGGGAGTTGAAGAGACGTACTTCGGTGGCCTTGATCCAGCTGCGAGGGGGGCAACGATGGTGGGTGTGTACGGTGGGCATGATGAAGCTGTGATGTATACAATGATGGTCAGTCCAGGACAGTCCGGTGGTGTGGCTGTAGTTGAAGGTCCCGATGGCGGAGGAGACGTGCTCAACCGTGTGTCTTGCTATGTGGCTTGCTGCTTGAGTCCGATGTTGGGGAGATACTCCAGGAGGGGGTTGTCTTCTGGTCACTGGGGTTGTCCAGGTGGAACTTGAGTTCGCCGAGTAGGATGTCATCGGTGGATGGGAGAGCCTGGTGTGCAATGAGGTCTACAATGTTATCGGAGAATGGGTGTCCATGGTCCGGGGGGCCTGCAGATGAGGGTGCTGCAGAGGATATGGTTGGGGTTGGTCCAGATCTGGAAGTTGAGGTGTTCCATGGTCACCGTTGGGTCATTAGAGTGTGTGGTCAGTCGGAGTGTGCTTCTGTAGGTGATGGCAATGCCTCCTCCTGGACGGTCCGGGTGGTCGTTGTGGGTGATTTAGTAGCCATCAGTGGTGGCGATGGCAATGTCCGGTCCGGAGAAGATGTTGTTCCTGGCAGGCGATCTGGCATCCAGGGTTAATGGCGAGGAGGGTGCTGGCGCTGTAGGGGTGGATGTCCGAGAGGAAGGGTCCTTGGTGCTGAGCGTTGCCCAGGTGCAGACTGATGCAGACGGACTTGGCTATGGCTTGCCTTTGGCACGACAGATGTCCATTACAAGGCAGGCATTACATCGTATTGCCTTTCAAACGCAAATCCAACAAAGCAGGGGTCTTTATATCACATTCCATTAGAACGCATTGTGAGGTCAGTTATGGAGTATTTTTAATTTTTAGGGTGGGTATGGGTTTCGGATATCGGAGATGAAATGTGGGGTGTATTATGGGGTACAATTAGAAATTTGGTGGGGGTGCTTTTGGGTCAAATATAAAAATTTGGGTGTGCATTTGGGTCAAATATGGAATTTGGGACATGCTTTTGGGTCAAATATGATTTTTAGGGTCTATTTTGGGGGCTCAAAGATGAATTTTAGGGATCAGGGTTTTGGTTTGAGGTGCAAGGGTCAGTTTTAGGGTTGCACCCTCTGAAGTGGGAATAGTAATGTTTACA
Organism: Lissotriton helveticus; assembly: GCF_964261635.1. NCBI lineage: Eukaryota > Metazoa > Chordata > Amphibia > Caudata > Salamandridae > Lissotriton > Lissotriton helveticus. The sequence goes on from NC_136065.1 coordinate 184,091,761, forward strand.
TCTCCGCAATCCAACACCGTCCCTACTGTTGCAATACGCCTAGTATTAGTATGCTTTGTAATGGAATGCGATATAATGGTATGCATCACAACTCCATATATACCTTTGGCACACCAGTGGTACGCATGATGCGCATGGCCGCACAGCGTACGCCATTGAGAAGTGCTGCGGGGGGGGACTGGACAGATGGAAAGTGGGAAACGCTGGAAAGAACACTGGATGGGGCGTGAACGTGGGGTGGGGGTGTGAGCGGGTGTTGTAAATATTTAAATGACAGAAATCTTACCTCAAGGCTGGGTCCTGTGTCTTCGTTACTCCTGCTCTCCTGAGTCTGCTTCCAGGAACAGGAAGTAGATAGCCAGGCACCCTCCCCTAAGCCAATCACAACGCTGCAATAGGGTATTGGGATTGGTCTTTGGCGCCGGGATGAGGCGTTGAACCAGAGGCTGGAGTTGTGGGAATGGCTGTAATTCAGCCTGCATTGCGAACAGGATAGTGCACATGACTGCTTTGAGCGGCCTGAGCGAGCCTATCAAACAGTCACTGAGTACTTGAGTGGGCATGCCACTTCATCTCTGCCCTGCTCCGCGAGTGAAGCAGCCCTACCCACCCTCCCACCGCAAAGGAAACATGGCACAATAACACCAGGAAGTTATCATCATGTGATGATTGTTCCTCTTCTTGCACTGCTGGGAAGCAGTGGGTCACCGCTCTTCTGCCATAGCCTATGAGCCGACACTGGGGTGCGTCATCTACTGGTGATCAGCCTGGGCGACTCGACCCCCGGGCCTTCTCCGCTACGTGTCCCACCTTCTCCTTACCTGGACATTGACACTGTGGCGTAATCCACTGCACTCTCTGCAAATCTGTGCCTCACTCAGCAGGAGCCCCAGCCAGGTAAGATTTCCTTAGCGAGGGTACAGCAGCCTTCGCCAAGTCCACTGATGAACCTCCCGATGCAGTTGATGTAGCAGGGCCCCCTTAGGCATGAACTTGCAGTGCTCCCACAACACAAGTTTGGCGCAGCGCAGGGGCCTTACCTTCTACAGCGTCCAGCCAGCGCAAGCTCATCCAGCTTGTGATGCAGAGAGGTGCCGCACACCATTGGTAATCCTCTCTGTGCACCCCGGTGTAGTGGTGGATCGTAGTATGCGATGCAGACCTCCCTATGTTGGTGCGCAGAAGTGCCTCTACCATTCACAGCTCCAAGGGGGCGCAAGGTGGTCTTCTCACACAGGTCAGCAACCTGTCTCCATGCGACCGGCCTGACTTCACCACCAGGTACGGGCCATCGCCATGCCTCAATGTCTACCACTACGGCTCATTGACTTCACAGTTCCTCCGCATCCCACTCCAGGCTCAAGAAGCAGGTCCAACAAGGCATCCAGGCTCCAGACGCATGCCCAGTGATGCATCCGGCTCCAGATACAGGTCCAGCGAGGCATCAAAGCTCCAGACGCAGGTCCAGATAAGCATTCAGGCTCCAGATGCAGGTCCAGCTAGGCATCCAGGCTCCAGAATCAGGTCCAGCGATGCATCCATGCTCCAGACGCAGGTCCAGCGATGGATCCAGGCTCCAGACGCAGGTCCAGCGATGCATCCAGGCTCTCATCCTAGTCATCCTGGATGTTGGGTGGCTTGAGGAGATTGTTGATGTTTGCTGCACTGGGCCCTGGCTGCCCCATTCTGCATTTCATTATTTTGTGGCCTATTTTCTATTGGAGGTCGACTGATAGGCAATTTTTTCGATTAGAGGCAAAAAAATCTCATGTTGTGCTGACTATCAAGCATTTTTTTGCCGCTAATGGGCCTTTCTTTGGTTTTCGCCCACTAATGCTGGAATTTTTATGGCCATCACACTAATGTTACCGGCAGTTTTCACCGCTGATCCCTGAAGCTATCGCCAAGGAGCGACATTTTGTACATACGTCACTAACAAGGCGATAGTTTTCAGCAGTACACAGTGGTAAGAAGATTGACGCTAACTAGCGTTAGCTGTAGCTTTCTCCAGTGCTTGTACATATGCACCAGAGTGTCTGGCATCAATGATCTGGAAGGATCTTAGAATCGATCCAAATTCGGGATGTTGTAAAAATGTTGCATCAGAACACTCTCACTTACTTGGCAAATAAACATGAACTCTCTGGTTTGAATTGTACCCTAAGAAGTTCGAACACGCCACTGTTGAAACCACTAAAGATCAACAAGAAGAGAACCTACAACCAGCCGACTGGACTACGGAAAGGCCCTCTACGCCGGAACCACAGCCAAGCTACAGAAAAGACTCCAGCGCATCCAGAACGCCTCCGCGCGACTCATCCTGGATGTCCCCCGACGCAGCCACATCTCCAGCCACCTGAGGAACCTGCACTGGCTCCCCGTCGACAAGAGGATCACGTTCCGGCTCCTCACCCATGCACACAAGTCTCTCCACGACCTGGGCCCCAAGTACCTCAACGACCGCCTGACCTTCTACACGCCCACCCGCCAGCTACGGTCCACCAGCCTCGCCCTCGCAGCCGTACCACGCATCCGAAGAGCGACCGCCGGAGGAAGATCCTTCTCTTACCTGGCTGCCAAGACTTGGAACTCCCTCCCCATCCACCTTTGGCTGACCCAGGACCATCTCGCCTTCAGGAAACAACTCAAGACCTGGCTGTTCGAGCAGTAGCATACCCCTCCCCCCAAGCGCCTTGAGACCCTCCCGGGTGAGTAGTGCGCTATACAAATGGCATGATTGATTGATTGATTGATTCTCCCATCTTGCTCCAAGAATTTGGAACTCTCTTGCTCCCGTAAACAGAAAGAACCCCTCAACTGCCATATTTAAAAAAAAATCAAAGGATTGTTTCCGAATAGCTCCCTGCACCAATAGACCTGTAACCATACAAACTAACTTTTATTTCTTGTTTACAACATTGACCTTCCTTACTACTTTGCAATGTGCATCCTGTGTAACCGCATATATGTCTCTTATTTGCTCCTTTACCAGCTTAACCTGTCTGCTTTGATGTGCAAGGCTCTGATACCCGGACGGGCCTTGTTTCTACTATACAAAACCTTTCAAATAAATACAAAAAAAATAATAAATCGTGAAGTCAGTAACATTCCCCAGCAGTGCAGTTTTCCCCTCCCAGCTCTAGACCCCGGTATCACTAATCCTGCTGTACTATTGATAGCGCCACCCCTGATTCAACGGCCAAATTGCGATATTTTTACATTTAAAACACCTACAAAATCTGGAAGCATCTGCGTTGCCAAACAAAGGAATGATTTTATGGTACTTAACCACAGTCTGTCAGAGTAATCAGTTTATGGCTAAAAAAAAAAGATAAACAATGATTTTTATTTCACCAGAATGAAAACAAATCCCCAGTTTTATTAGTTTAAATAATTAATTATTTAGGTATCTTGAAATATTGCTTTGCATTTATAATTGAAGTGAAAGTAAATATAAAAATACAACAAAACCAATTGAAAAAATTCATCACAAAAAAACCACAGTACAAAGTCATCAAACATAAATAATTCAAACTACAATATCAAAGCATCCCACACCCCACTGCAGGCAAGAATTTAAATGTCAGAAGCAGTCGGCTAAGTTGTCCACACAACCATGAACTCGCTAATCAATTCATGCGCTAAATATCAACGCTCTCCACGGGTTCCCAAAACCGATAACAATACAATTACACGCGCCCCGATAGAGAACTCTTATTAGAATGTTAAAATGTGTACTGAAAAAATGTGCAAAAGCATCTTTAGTGTGGAACATAATCTATAATTTTATATAATATGTATGGTAATGTACCCCCTAGGGTGCATCATAAAAGGGTTGCAGAATTGAACGTGTCTGACAGCTTGTATACCACAAGACTAAAGGTCAAGTGGTGTGTGTATCCCCTGGTAAATTGAGATGCCATAACAGCCTTTTAGCGAACAGCAGGGGGTGATTTATCAAAAATAATGTACCATTACCTTGACTTTTAAATGTGCCCGTGTCAGTCTACAGGAAGTTTTTATCCTTTACAGTTTTTTTTCTTCACATCAGCAGGACAGTGCCATAGAGCCTCAAAAATGTGTTTTTTAGCAATTCTTTAATCGCTAGCATGTGTCTTTCAAACGCTTTGAAAAAAAGCAAAATAAAGCCAGGGAGAGTAGAGCTGAATGCTAAGGTGTATATTTACTATTGGTTGCATGGGCACTCACACAGCAAAAACATGTTTACTGTGCTAAAAGACATTTCTGATGAATGGTAAATAGGTGCCATGGTTTGCATCACATTCGGCCATGCATGCCCAAATGCAAATGTTAGCAAATCTGCTATGTAAAGTGTGTAGATTTTTTATTATGCAGCTTAAGTCTCCCATTAAATTACTGTCACACTCCTATACCATATTTAAGCCTTGGTGTATGCTGTGCCGTGAAGGTCCCCTCACTGGTATACAAGCATGTCCCTCTGCCATGAGTGCCCAACTGCATGTGTCCCAACTTTTATTTCTCTCTGGTATCACACTAATCTAAGTGTATACCCACTGGCCTAGGCCTGTTCTTGTCTGTGTGAGGTCTTGGACCTGGAGGGGTGTACTAAGCGTGCCCTATTTGCATGCTGTTAACTGTTGTTTTATTTGTGGGCATAGCACGTAGTGTGTTGATGGAAGCATATTGTGCTTAAGAGAAATCTATACTGTTACCAGATGTTTTAATCTGAGGCTTTGGTGCTGATGTCTACTGGCTCCCTGGTGTAAAGCTCTGCTTTTATGTTTATGCCCATACCCTCGTGATATCATCTCATGTGTGTGTCAAACATGTGTGCATGTGTAGTGAATGTAACACATGCTTGGTGTATCAATCCAAATCAGAATGTATGTGCTGGAACATTACCTATGCAAACTCTATCCCAACTTTAAAACATCAAATTAGATATTTGGGAATTCAAATCACGCAGGACATAAATCAACTTGCAGAAAAAAATCTCTCTAAAATTCAGAAAGAAATTGAGGAATCCTTGAAAAGTTGGTCACTCTTGCCTCTGACCCTAATTGGAAGAATCAATGTAGTAAAAATGATGCTGCTACCGAAATTAATATACATATTCCAGAACATTCCACTTGCTTTCAATGAAGCCAAACTAAGTAAGATTCAAACCAAATGGAACTCCTTTATTTGGGCCTCTAAAGGAATAAGGATCTCTTGGAAAAAGCTTCGCAGGAAGAAAAGCAAGGGTGGATTATGCGCACCAGATCTGAGAGTATATGCCTGGACCTTACTATTGAAAGCGGGAATAAGGTTATTTGACACCCTAGGGGAGACAGAAACAGACTTTATGTTTCAGAACATGTTATCAGAGATCCAGGGAGGATCTAATGCATTTTTGTTTAAGTTTGGAGATATGCGGTACTTTAAAAAAGTAAGACTAAAGGTCGTCAGAGACATGTCATATGTGTGGGCCAGAGTTAGAAGAGCGTTGAATATCTCATATTATTCCGCCCTTGCCCCAATATGGGACTCTCCTGGCTCTCCTGAATGGACTAAGGATGTACTATCTATCGCTTTGCAGAATGCGAATATCAGAACATGGGGCCAGTTATTGCCGGGAGGGAATCTTTTAAGCTGGGAAGATATTTCAGATCTTTCAGATAAGAACCTATCTAAATTCAAGTATCTTCAAATTAAAAGCTGGACTCAGGCGGTTACAGGGGATAAAGGTGTCAAGACTGTTCTTGATGAGTTCCTAATGAAGAAAACCAGAACACTTAAAACATCAGTCCTTTATTGGACAATACTCGAGGAAGAAGATGGAGAATTTGCCCTCCCAGATCAGCTATGGAGGGATCAAGTACCGGATTCCGACTTGCAGAATTTATGGCAAGTATCTTTTGATCTATTACATCTCACAGTCTCACCTGCCAATTTAAAGCGGAACCACCTGTTTTCTCTTCATAGAGTATATTGGTCTCCAGCCAGGCTCGCTAAATTTTCGAAGGGGCCTACTCCTTGTTGTCCAAAATGCAAATTGGAAAAAGCAGATGACCTGCACATGTTTATGACCTGTCCCGCACTCAGAGAATTTTGGTTTGATATACAAGAAGGTATGAAAGCCCTATTTGGGTATGAAATACAGGTTAGTACGCAACACATTTTTGGGGGAATTCCTTCTAATTATGAGAATGTATCACGAGATAATAATAAGTTATTTTTGTATCTAATTGTCTTAGCCCGTAGGGAAATATGTAAACTATGGGTGAGTTCCACCATACCGACATATGTAAATTGGATCAGGGCAATCAGGCACACTCTCAGATTGGACAGTATGGTATGGAAGAGAAGGAAGCACTTTTGGACTCCCTGCATTATTTGGCTCGATGGTCTATAACAACTTTGTCCAATGATTAGCCCTTTCTGCAGAATGATCCACCCGAAGATCAGTCTAGGGTCTGGAATAGTGAGAGACTGAGTTGACTATCCACATGCTTGCATTGTGAGATTTATACTGGGTGTCTGCAAAAAGAGCTCCCATAAAGATTCTTGGTACAATCAAACACAAATCTTTATCGGCGTATGAGGACAAAAAGAAAATTAAAAAAAATAAAAAAACACATGCTTGGTGTGTGAGTGAACCAGAGTAATGGAGACTAGTGGGATTATGTTGGGTACCGATGGCCTGGCTTAGCGTGAGAAGGAGGGAGAGGACTGCGCTCCTAGAGAGTGGAAATGTATTGCTGGCATTGCTGTAGCTGAAAGAAGGAGACTTAGTAACTGAAGAAAGGAGGAGGTAATTAGGTCTACCATGAGAATTTTACATGAGCATCGAGTTCTTGATTAGTCATCATTAGCCATCAATGTTATCTGTTTCAACACCCTGAAAATGCTAAAGAAGTTATTTAAATGTCTCATAAGCAACACTAGAAAACTGTCACTCACCTCCTAGTCAGCAGCCAGTAGGACAATGGGACACCCTTCACGTCGGGATTACCAAGCAACTCACTGGAAGACTGCAAACCATCGAGATCTCAACAGCCAAACTCATCCTCACCCTCTGACACAAAACTCACACCGCACCTCAGGGAACAACACTGGCTCTCAATACACAAATGCACTCAATTCAAACTCCATAACATGCACATTCAAGGCACTATACAACAAAGGCTTCACTTAACTAAATAGTCACACCTCCTACCACCAACCACCCTAACACCTCCACTCCACAGGGCTCCCACTCGCACACATCCCACGTATACACAGAAACAGATGAGGAGGATGGGCGTTCTCTTACACTGCCCCTAAGGCATGGATTGACCTCCCTCTCAGAAGCTGAAGACCTGGATTTTTGCAAATATGTGGCCTACCATAGGCAGCGACAGGCACACACACCGGCTCAGGGCGAGGACAGTAATAGTGTGCTTTACAAATACACATAACATTAGCATCACTATTTAGTGGATGGAAGTGGGTGAGGATAGCACCATAGACTCTTTTGTGCGAGGTGAGGAATTTAAGCATGAGCCCCTGACCTTCAGTTGAGCTGATGATAGCCAGGTGCAGAAACCTCACGGCTCTCTTTGCCTCTTCTGTGCATGCCCCTGGATTGAGACAGTCCCAGTGCTACCTACAACAAAAAACATCACTCTGCACAACCTGTGTCATACAGAGAAAAGCATGAAGAGGACACTTGAAAGGAGCACCACCCCAAACTGATTCTATGATTTGAGACAGTAGATCCACATCCTGTGTCGAAATGTTTTGCTGAACAGTGGGACTCCCTTGATTCCAGTTCTAAGTTCACTATATTTGATCAGGGAAGTGCTCTGCAGAGTACTCAAAGGACTGCTGTTCAGCCAGGGCTGGCATTTGCATGATAACTAGGCTCCCAGAGGTAAAGGGACCTCAGGTGAAGAATGCTTGATGTAACCAATCAGATGTGATGTATACAATGCTGCACTTATTGTAATGCTTAAAATAAGACAAATGCTAATAAACAGATTTGACAAAAAAAGGGACCTCAGGTGAAATATTAAATTTTCTGCTGAAGAAGCAGTAGTTCTTCCCTGAAGCACCAGGGAGCCTGCCTGCCTGTCTGCTATAAGAGGGAAGAAGTATTCTTGGTGCTGAAGGAGGAGACACTGTTCAGGAGGAGCAAGGCTGAGGGAAGTCCAGGGAGAGTTCACTGCTCAGGTGAGAACTAGCAAGGACCCTTGTGCCTTTGGGCCCCCCGATTTATCATCTCAGATCTTGGTTGGATACATGGCAGGGTGTTCCCCAAGGTTGCAATGGTTTGATTACCGAATACATGGTCGAGGGCTATAACTATGTGATTTACGTTGGCCAGGACGAAGGCTGCAATTACCTGATTGCTGTAGGCTTGCTGCCCAATTGAGATATGCCTAGCTGTGGCTGCCCAACCCTCAGACCTTACCTGCTTCAGCTCAGGTGGGGTTGCATCACCAAACCAGATGAAAACCACCATGGGTGTGCCTGTACCTGCCCCTGCATATGCCTCAGCCCTCCAACTTCTCCAGTTCTAATTCTGACACTCAAATGGACTTGCTGGCACACGACGACCTCTGATGGGTACACAGGAGGGCCGCCTCCAGTAGAAGGCAGTGAAGGAGGTTTTGTAAAGTGTCAACCATCACAAGCAGAGGTAAGCACAAACATAGAGTGAGAGAATTTGACTGGGGCACATATAAACAGTACTTAAGCCTGATTCGTGCAATGCCTAATTTCATTCAAGGAAGGAGCACTCCAGAAGGTGTAGTAGAGGGAGCGGTGAGAGAGTAGCACCTTCAGAGTATCGTACTCAGGAACAATGCCGTCTGCAATCATTGAATTGATTGAATTGAATGGATGATTGTTGAGCTTTAACACTAATGCACTTTCTTACTAAGAAGCCTGTGACTGTTTGCCATCACTACCCTGGGAGTCAAGTGTAGAAGGGGTTGTAATTGGCCCAGCTACAGGACCACAGTAGGACACCCTGGGACACGAGTGGCAAACTACCTCAACCCCCATTGGTTGAGGTCAAATAGCACCTGCCTGTCTGCCATGTAGCCTCTTGAAAGTGGTCTGATCTCATAGTTTCCCCCCCAAATTTTGCAGTATTTCCTCATGATTGCTAGCTAATGTTGGATATGAAGGTTATTTCCTCCTTTCCTGCTATTGTAGTGACTTTAAAACAAGATGGATTCAGAAAATCACTTTGGACTTTCAAACCTTACAAAGCCGCCATTTTATGATAACCTACTTGCTGAAAATTTGAGAACTATGCGTCATATTCATATATTACGTGTATTTGGCAAGGGGAAATTGTTATTCCTACACACTCCTCAGCTGAGCAGCAGGCAGCACTTATACAGTGGCTGCTCATCTGCAATGGCGGAGGAGCGTCACCCCACTACCTGGCTCAGAGCTGGCAAATGTAAAATAAAGTGATATTTCTGCATCATTTTATTTTACATTTGCAGGGCTCTTAGCCAGCGGTGTTGGGAGGGGCTGGCGGAGGCATGGGAGGGGGGAGAGGAGTGCTAGTGCACTTTAATCCCTAAGTGCTCATATGTGTTTGCCGGCTGTCACAGGCTGACCAAAACATACAAATGCACACTTAGGTTTTCTCCAGCCCAGCTGCATTGAGCAGCTGGGCTGGATAAACCACACAAATTACGTTGTCCGAGCAAGGCATCTTTCCTACCCACTCAGACCAATCCTTTGCTGCTCTGCAGTGCTGCAGTGCGGTAATTTGGCATGGAGTCCGTCCACGGGCTGCTGGGACCAGGCAGGAAGATCATAGACAGTGCCCACCCACATAACCCCACCCACCCCATAACCCTTTGTTTATGGGTGGCGCCGCTGTACTCCCAGCTTCTCAATGACCACATGCTGCTAATATACACACAGGCAGATGATGAAACACTTGGAAACAGAACAAAACCAATAAGTAATGAGTAAGGAGCTGTTATAACACATCTATTTACAATGTTTTTTATTTTTATTTTTTGCAGAACCTTAGCAAGAATAAAAACTGTCCTAAACAGACTCTTACGCCCTGAAAACAGTTTTCCAGGCAAAGATGCACCCAGTCATAAACAGACACTCTATACAGGAACTCACCCTCTCACACTTAGACTAGTTGAAGTCTTGTAGAATGGGGCACTAGCAAAGATACTGTTTCCTAAGCAGATATTTCCCATACTAACACCATTCCGGGGCTAGAACCTTCTCCAAGCTAAGGATCTTCTTCCTGTCAAGCACTCTCTCTTCCCTTGGAACCTTCTACTAGAAAGATAACAGATCATTAATATGAAGGTTCCTGCTAGGAGTCATATGAGCTCCATGGAATTGGTAGATCACTGCTATGATCTGAAGAACACTGGAAAAGGAGGCTCATTTTTAGGTCTGGCTTGACAGCGCAACTGCATGGCCTATTGTTAATTACTCTTCAAAATATGAATAGAGCAGGGTTCAGCTCTGTCCCAAGGAGTATTTTCATTCACCTCATGCTATTGGCTGTTTTATGTATTTTTATGCCTGCACTGGAATGATTGTACTGCAAAGCAGAAAGGACTGTTTTAATAAGAAAGGGACACACATTCATCACACAATAATTGTTCCTCTCATATACGCGTGGCACACTCAAAGCAATCTTTTTTGGTTTTATTTTTTCACTTATGCAAGCTGTTTTAATATTAGTGAGAGCTCGCATTTTTCTGCATGTTGCCAACTGAAGTAATATTTATACACCCATAAACTGTTAAGTCTTAAATAATCTAACACTGGTCTGCACAAATGCTGTCCACATGCTTCAACATATTAAGCCAGACGTATTAGATTTGCCTCTGCTTGTTACATTTTGTCATTTAGTGGTGCAGCCCCTAGGTATTGACAAAAAATGCTAATGGAGGTACAAAAGTGACAATGAACGGTGCCACCCGCTCTTAGGGGCGTGGCTCCCTTAGTGGCATCCGGGGCGGGAGCCAGCAGAAGACGTCCTAGAGGCAGAAACAGGACAGGAAAGAGCCAGCAAGATAGAAAGGAGGCATGACCACATGAGCCTACCACGTGAGCCTAGCGTCATCAGGAAGGCAGGGTCCACCTTCCCTCCCCCGAGGGTACAAAAGCCTCGGGGGAGGCCGAACTAATCCTCTTTGTCCTCTCCCAACAGCTCCGGCGGCAGCAGACCAGCAAAGAATTATGGTGGAAGCGTGGTCGCTGCACATGGAGGAAAGGAGAGGGCCTCACAGCGTAGTCTTTAGGTGAGTTTTTAGTATATGTCTGTGTGTTTGATTACGAAGAATGCTCACCGAGCACCAGCAGCGGTTACATGTTCAGTAGTGCGAGATTCATTAGCCCTAATCGATTCTTCTGTTTTCCTTCACTTCGAGGAAATGCTTCGCAGAAAGGAATGCAGTCATGGAGAGTCCCGGTCTGCCAACATGCCCGGAGAGCGGCAGCCTAGCCCGGTAACATGGCCAGCGAACTTCGGAAGATGTCCACAGCATGGACAGCAATGGCGGAAGCCTCATGGCTCGCGCACAAAGGGTATGAAACTGCAAGCGGGCACTTCTTGCCCTGACGCTTTGCTACCTTAAATAACTAATGCACAGTTAAAAAAGATGTTCAAGTGAATACATTTGGCTGACATTGAATACATATGTTTACGATGATCTTTTTGCATCTTATAATGGAGAGAGCATATTGGGACTGATATACGTATATCAGCAACTTGTGTGATTATTTTGCTAGCGCGTGTGAAGGATGAAGCGCAAACCAGGGTAGCCCCCCGTAAAGGAATAATTTGGGACGGGAGCCAGTGGCGTACGTGTTACATGCAGCCATGAATCTTAACAAACGGCACATCCCTAAGTTCAAGACTGCCTGCAGCAATTGGGAGATAACAAATTGTCTAAATTGTCCTCATCATTACGAATTGAATAAAAGAGCGTGCGGGACATAAATCTTTTGTGTAAACTGTTATAGTAGTTCTGCATCATGACCCAGCACCCTAGGATTACATTTAAAGTGAAATGAAGTGAACAGTCATGGACGTAATACAAGTTGTAATAACAACAGTTTTACTACATTGGTACATTTGAAAGTACATCGGACTCCTGACTACGTAGCATGTTTTTAACCATTCATGCAAATCTTTCATTGAACACTTGCTCATACGAGGGGTAAAGTATGGGAACGGGAGGGCTTAATCGACAAACAGGGAGACTTATGGGAGTTGTATTGTTTAGCAGAAGTTCAGAGTAGGCGGGTCGGTATATCAGTTGAGAGTATTTGACGATGTTTAAAACACGTTGAAATACGCGGTAGAGAGAAACAAACGGTACCCTACTGGGAAGGTGGAAAACGTTACGCTAGCACTTCAGAGATCAAACAGAGGTATGATAGATCGCTTTATAATCTTACGTCATGAATATTTTTCGATTAAGTCAGAATGAAAGTATTAATCTCGTTAAACTTGGAAATACTTTCGAAAGCGTTGCGCTGCCCTTTCTTTGACGGAAAGTGTCCATTTGAACAAGGGTTGTAGCATGATGGGAAGACATTTTGTCATAAGTACAGATTTGATTAATGGTAAAATTATTTCACTCCCCCCAGTTTCAGGCCTCCCACACTGCAGGCCGCGCGGGTGGCGCCGTCCATTTGGTCCGCTTCTTTAAAAGTCAGAAATCTGCATCGGGTTTTTCAACCTTGGGTCGGGCCAGCTTTCTAATAGTTTCGAATTCACAACATAACGTTTACATATAACGTAAGAAAACGTGCGCCACTTACAGCTTTCGACGGCGTAATCCTTAAAACTTTCTCTGAATTCACTTTTCCGATGGAAATGATGCACATATGTTTTTTGCATGCGAAAAAATAGCAGGGGAACTGCAAACACTTTTGCTAACTTTTTATTTATCCATAAAAATTAAAAAAAAATAGAAATATTATTTTGCCTAATGGAGAAACTCCTTTAGCTACCCCCCTTCTAGATTAGTGAAGTGTTCCCTTCCCAGCTTTGAAAAGGAATTGTTTATATCTGTCCCTGACAGGAGTAAACCCCCGACCTTTCAAGGGTGGGTCGGCGGGTGGGAAACGTTTTATGAGTAAATGTTTACATTTGTGGGTGTTCACAAACTTCCAGATTTTGACAAAATCGAGGACAAGGACACAGCTACCCTCCTAGATGATATGACTATCTTTGGTCTCCCACTGTTGGTCAAATACCCCACACATGATGGGGGCCATATTTTAGATGGCATCTTCTCTAATCTAGTGGAGCAACGGGTTTCCCGAATCCTTCCCCTTACCTGGTCAGACCATCACGTCATTTTGGCATCACTGACGATTCATGATTCCGGCTCTCCTAAACAACATTCCATCTCACGTCAGCCTTTCCCGGCATGGAACGATATTGACGCTGTTAGCCTGAAAACACTTTTGACCAACTCTACCCCCTCCCTATCAGCTGATCCCAATATCGCCATTACACAATTTAATGAGTGGGTAGGCTCTGCAGCCACCCATCTGGCCCCTCTTAAACAACGATCTCGGAATAGATCTGTTCCGTCGGCCCCCTGGTACTCAGAGGCCCTAATAAATCAGAAACAACAGTGTAGGAACAAAGAGAGGCACTGGCGGAAAGACTACTCTGACGAGGCTAAAAATAAGTACAAAGAAACGCTGGTTACATACAAATTTATGATCAGCGAGGCCAAGAAAAAGTTCTTTAGTGACAGAATCGAGTTAGCCAAAAACTCCAATAAGGCATTGTACGAAACCACTAAGCAGTTAGCCAGTCAATCTTTTAACGTAACCCCTTCACCTTCCCAGTCGCTATGCGACGCCTTGGCCAATTTTTTTTATGGCAAGGTTAATGACATCTACTCCGCCTTTGCAAACAACACTAACCCCCCCTCTAACTCGCCGACAATCTTTTGGACTGGATCCACCCTTTCTCAGTTCAAAGATATCTCCAGCTTTTTAAAATCGGGCTCTGCTCTTGATCCATGTCCTCTCAAAGTATTACTTCCTGTCATTGAAGTGGTGCTCCCTGTCATCACGGCAATCTGCAACTCCATGTTCACCTCAGGTATTTACCCAGCCATTTTAAAACAGACCCTTATCAAACCTCTGTTAAAGAAACCTCAACTTGACATGGAAGAACTAAAGAGTTATCGACCTATCGCCAACCTTCCAATTTTGGCAAAAATAGCCGAAAAGGCCCTGATTTCACAACTTTCGGCCTTTATAGAGGAACATCATCTCCTTGACGATTCCCAGTTTGGCTTTCGCCAATATCATGGGACGGAGATGGCTCTGATTAAAGCCGCGGATGATATTAGATCCATCCGGGATGCCGGGGGGACTGCAGTTTTAATACTGCTTGACCTGTCGGCGGCGTTCGACACGGTCGATCACATTACTTTGATCGACCATGTCGAAAACATTGGTGTCCAACACAATGCAAGGAAACTGCTGGCTTCCTTTTTGGCTAATAGGACTCAGGTGGTCACAATGGGTTACTTCCATTCCTCCACTCTGTCTCTGCCATGTGGAGTTCCTCAAGGCTCATCCCTTAGTCCGACACTTTTTAATATCTATGTGTCGGACCTTGCCAATACCATTCGTGCACACGGGATGAGCCTCACTTCCTATGCGGATGACACTCAGTTGGTCCTTGCCATTAAGAAGGATGGCCACAAAAAAGCCGAGGATCTCAATCAGGGCATGCTGGCAATTGGGAGCTGGATGGCTTCCAATTCCCTAAAATTAAATTTCGACAAGACGGAAGTAGTTATCTTTGGTCATCTGACCCCGGAATGGTCCTCTTGTTGGTGGCCCGCGTCATTAGGCCCTCCCCCTGTCCCTGTTAGCAAGGTGAGGAATCTCGGAGTAATCTTTGACGACCGTCTCACCATTCTTCCTCATGCTAACCAGATCACGTACGCCGCTTTTCATAAACTGAGATTAATTAAGAAAATCCTCCCTTTCCTTCCCGACTCAGCTGGCAAAACATTGGTCACCTCACTGGTGCTGTCGACCTTGGATTACTGCAATGCTCTGTTCTTGAATGCACAAGAAAGAGTTTTGAATAAAATGCAAATAATCCAAAATTCAGCAGCAAGGCTCTTGGGCAGAATCCCCAAATACTATTCTGCTTCTGCAACCATCAGAGAATTACACTGGCTACCGGTAAGGAACAGGATAACATTCAAAGTTCTCTGTATAGTATTCAAGGCCATACATAACATGGGACCTGCTTTCTTCACCCAAAATCTGACTCCTTATTGTCCCTCCAGAACCCTACGTTCCTCCAGTTCAAATGATCTCGTGGTTCCACGCAGCAAATCCGTCTCATGGGGAGACAGAAGATTTCTTGTCTCAGCCCCAAACTTTGGAATACACTGCCTCCCTCGATCAAATCAAGCCACTCACTCTGGTCTTTCCGCAAACAACTCAAGACCTGGCTTTTTAATCAGTAGACCCACTCCTCCCCTCATCGGTTAAATGTAGCAGATAATCTAGCGCCGAGACGCCCAAGGGCCATTGTTCGCGCTCTATAAGTTTTAATAATAAATAAATAAATGAATAAACTAGAACCCCGACTTTCTAACCACTGGAGGTGAGTTACTACTGGAGAAACCTCCAAGTGAGTACATCTTTTCACAATTGCGAAACTCGTTGACGCAGACGGTCTCAGCAATGAGGCCTATTGGGGTTGATTTTGCATCTCCTGCAATATATATATCTTAAAGTAAGAACACAGTGACAGGAATTCACACTCATTTAGTGCAGAATCTAACAAAGAATTAGTTTCAACATGTTCTTGCTTAATTATGAACTGTGCATAAAGTGCATTTTCAGTTTCCTCTTGCGTTTTATGCCTTTAGATTTCTGCAGAGCTATAGCCATTTTGTCGGACGTTTGTTTATGCTTATTTAATGCCCTGAAGTCTAGTTTAACCAGTGGTTGTGTATATCAGTAATACATGCAAGAGGGATTGAAGATGGGTTTGCTTCCTAAAACCTCTTATTTGGAGGCAGTCTGTCTTTTCGCTGGAAACATCAAGTGATATTAAAATAGACTACGGGTGTCTCGGCTGTTCATTTTTTATTACATTTGTAATATTCTACATTACTTTATTGGGTACCAAACATGCCAAATTAGGAATTGGTTCAAGTTTGAGAGTGAGATGTCAGGAGACCTTCCGGATATGAATCTGGGAAATACGCCAAATTCAATAAAACAAAATTCCCTCTTTTCATAACACGAAATGAATAATAAGAGTACATTTCTATAGAATAAAAAGTTGAATGGTTACATTTCAGTGAATCTTTGAAGAACTCACAATAAACGTCTAAAGATTTTGAATTTGTCCATGAAGATTTTGCTGGTAGTAATTCTCAGCATAGTGGGAAAATTACAGTCCCACTCAAACAATATAAAGAGATTTCCACGTGGCATGAAGGGGACTTCCATTTCAAATATATATATACCTGCTTTAAAAAGTTCAGAAACCTGGGATAACAGTTAATAATGTCATGCAGTAAATATCTTATTGTGTAGTGTAGTCTGTCTGTCTGTACCCTTTAAGTTCAGCATAAATACCGTGAAGATCACTTACATACTTTTAATTCCATTCTGTAAAACCATGATTTGTTCTTTCTGCGGTCTGCCTACTCCAGTTACATGGCACTCTGTGAGATCTGAGTCCATACTGTGTCTTTGAGGGATACAGCCGTGCGTACACTGCCCACTGCATGTCCAGGGTTTTGAATCATGTAGTAATACAGAGAAGGCATCCATCTGACTATATATATTTACCACAGTAAACTTCTGTGTATGCCACCATCTCTTAAACAGGTAAAAATTGTCATACACGCAACTGTCTCATGTTTTATACGTATTAGTCCCTATCAGGTGGTTCAATATGAACCCAGGGCCTGTTTATTAAATGCTACAAGTGGGCTGCAGCACTCATCGTGCCACTCCCTGAAGTAGCATAGTAAAACATATCTCCAGCCTGCACAGCAATCTGTTGCGCAGTCTTAACCTGCTATTTATCACCAGCAAAATAAACCCTTTGCCTGCTATACATGTTCCTTTTAACGCTTTAAGCCACCCATAAGGCAGGCCCTAACCACTAATACGGCAGGGGGCTTGATTAGGTTTTATATGTCCTAAGAGAGAAGAGCTCCCAGAGTCGCGCTTATCACTGTTTCATGGCTTGTCTTCCAATAGACTAGCACTAGGTACCTTAGTCTACTTAATAACTGATAACTTCATCTTGGGAAGAGATAGATAATTTGTTTCCCACTCTTTTGAGTGTATTGTAAACTGCCCCTTTAATAGTAGAGTGCAAATTTAAGTTACAATTCTGAAAGCATAACATTTAGAAAGTTGGCATTTTTTCTGCCTAATCAAATGTGCCTTTCTGGAAGTGTCCATGTCACTTGACCGCAATGGTTTTCTTGGGGAATCCCTTTCAAACTCACTTGCTCACTCATTCGAAGAACCAAACAAGTGAAATTTGACAATTAAAGAAGAACAAATTACATTTAATTAAAAAGTAGATATATTTGGTATGTCAGGGCTGTCCCTTCTTTAATGCAATCCCTACACTAGGAGGATCAACTTTGCCAAACAATATATGTTTGCTCCTAGTATGCAATCCCTGCACTAGGAGGATCAACATTGCCAGACAATATATGTTTGCTCCTAGTATATATTCTGGAAGGGTGATGTCCATTCTAAGTTTCTCTCTTAACTGCGGAATTTGGCACAAAAAGCATAATCTGTTGGAACCTTGCATAGCTATGTCATTATAATGAATATTTTGTGTTAATTTGCCATTTTATCAGAGCAGTCCATGAATGTGTACAAATATAGCCTGTAAAACAGTGTTCCAGTTTATAGGTTCATTTTAATGCGTTCATATTTCCCATTGTGAGGGTATGAAGTTTGAATTAATTTTATATATGAAGACGTCTTTATCGTGACCGCCTGTAGTTACTTTAAGGGTCATATTGTACATATTACTGCAATACTTCATTAGCTAAGATTAGGCTCCGTCAGCCGCGGTGAATACTTCGTATTGTCTATTCTCTGCATAATATTTCCTCTGGCTTCGCTTTGTCAGGTATCATATTTACAATGGGTGAAGTAGCCTTCAAGAACATAGAATTTCCAGCTGCTTCACAGGCTGGCAATCGTCAATGTGTATTTTATTCAGAGGATCATCGATGCCAGGTAGCTTGTCAAGGAATGCATGTCACTGCAAGTAATTGCAATCAGCCGAGAAGTTATTTATTAACTGTCTACCTTCTACAATAGGACTGTCAGCCACAGGTGAGTTGGATAGAAAGGGTTGAAAAGCAGCAAGTGAGGAAAGCCACCATGGAAATGAAAGGAGGATTCCAAGGTGCCAGAGGTGGGTTTTCCTGGGTTAGTCCCATTCAGCTCACTACAGTGCAGTTGTCATGATCAGGCCTCAACATAAGCATCATGATAGATGGTGGGTTACCGATGGGGGGCCCAGTGTGCCATCCGCTGTGAATTGACGGGCAGTGGTAAGAGCGGCGGCTGATCCGCAGGCACTAGAGTTCCCGGTCATACATGAACAGGGGAGTGGGGCTGAGGTGGCACCCAGCAGTGAAGTCTGTTAGGTCGGGGGAGGGCGAGCGCGCCAGTAAGCTACTCGCCCTGTGGCGGGGTCCCAGGCAAGAAAAGGGTGTGGACTTCCTTTTTGGTATGGACTGGCTGCCCGCCGGAGGGCGGTCAACTTAAGGAGAGCAGGCTATCTTGGTTGTGGCCTGCTGGCACAGCCCGAAGGACAGGCAAAAGGCCCCTTGGAGAGCGGGGCGTAAATATAATGGCAATGTATAACTTTGAGATTATTTTAATGTTGTTGTTGTTGATAAGCAAGTATTTTAAAGAATTACCTTAATCAAGATGAATGAAGGATTAATGACACTACTTGAAGTTTTAATAAAAGACTACGCGGTGAACAACAACAACCTGCTTCATGTCTTTTATGGGGGGGAGGGCGACTCACACCCGGTAGGCACACTATGAACGGCGCCACCCGCTCCTAGGAGCGTGGCGCCCTTAGTGGCATCCGGGGCGGGAGCCAGCAGAAGACGTCCTCGAGGCAGAAACAGGACAGGGAAGAGCCAGCAAGATATAAGGGAGGCATGACCACGTGAGCCTACCACGTGAGCCTAGCGCCATCAGGAAGGCAGGGTCCACCTTCCCTCCCCCGAGGGTACAAAAGCCTCGGGGGAGGCCGAACTAATCGTCTTTGTCCTCTCCCAACAGCTCCGGCGGCAGCAGACCAGCAAAGAATTACCCACCCACCCATCCCTGCAACAAGGAAGAGAATGGTGGGGTCCCAGGCAAGAAAAGGGTGTGGACTTCCTTTTTGGTATGGACTGGCTGCCCATGGAAAGGGCAAGCAGTCATTGTGGGGCTCTGGGTTGGCGGGAGAGGGGGGACTGACCTGCTGGTGGTCCTGACCACTCCTGCCCTACCCAAGATGCCGTGTATGTTTATAACATTGGAAGGGGTATAACCCGGTTTGGTTGTCACAAATAGTGGCAGATTATTTACCTGCGGCTCTGTTGTCTGGAGGGCGGTCAACTTAAGGAGAGCAGGCTATCTTGGTTGTGGCCTGCTGGCACAGCCCGAAGGACAAGCAAAAGGCCCCTTGGAGAGCGGGGCGTAAATATAATGGCAATGTATAACTTTGAGATTATTTTAATGTTGTTGTTGATAAGCAAGTATTTTAAAGATTTACCTTAATCAAGATGAATGAAGGATTAATGACACTGCTTGAAGTTTTAATAAAAGACTACGCGGTGAACGACAACAACCTGCTTCATGTCTTTTATGGGGGGGAGGGTGACTCGCATCCGGTAGGCACACTATGAAAACTACTGCAGTATTGATTGCTAGTTCTGGCCCTTCTGCAAAATAATTCTTACACTGCCATTACTGACATCTCAAAAGCACTGGTTTAGGTTCACGAGGAAAATCTCTTTGTGCAGGACGTGATGTCTCTCTGGGAATGAAGACTCTGCCAGCTCTCCCTGTCAGTCATCGTCAAAGGCTCAGACACTCTCTGAAGCGGGACATATTGATTCTCTTTAAGAAAATGACTGCTTCTCTCTCTTGATGGTAGAACACCACTGCCTAGCACAGGTGATGCATCACTTGTCCACATGGTAGTCCTTCTTCTGTTTGAAGGAAAGTCTCTTACCTGTGCAGCCAAAAGCTATACTACTTGTGGGTGAAAGAGTTTGTCTGTTGAAGCTGGGGTGCGTGTTGATGAAGTGTGTGTTGTGGGGTCTGTGGGAACATTTGATCACAGAGCTTCAACCTCCTTGAACTAAGTAGCAGTTCTTTTGGGTGATTTTATGCAGCTCTGCTCATCAGCTGCCTTTCCAGTGAGCGGCTAAATTGGCCACCTAGCCCTACAGACCTTGGGAGCATCTGTTTCCCCTACTGTCCCCTAACAGTGACAGGACCACTCTTATTAATATATTTACAAAGTTCTGCATGACAACATAGGGCCATTTGCCTAAACCTGAACAATCATTGGTCCAAGTGTGAAACTAAAAGTTCTAGACCATGCCTCTGTTTCAAAGACAGCCTCCTTTGTTCCCACATATGCACCTAACAGCGACATAATTGCAGCTTTAACTTATTTACCACTTGGATCAGAGCGGTGTGGTGCATTCTAACCTAGTTCTCCGTTGCCATGAGTTACATCTTGCCATCGGAGGCCACCTCCCCAGGAAGCAGTACTCAATACTGCGGAACTAAAGCTGGAAGAGCAATGATGCATTTAATGAAGCACACATCTGTAAATGGCCCCCCTGCTGACCCACACTAAAGCAAACGAGGCAGGACAACCGCAGTGCAGAGGCAAACCGGAGGAAATGTCTGAAGACAACGACAAAGAAGTCCACCTGGGCCGCCTTAAAGTCTACACTAAACGGATTAGTAAAGCAAAACACTTCATTGGGACGTAGTCATTGAGAAGGCTGGGGCGCCACTTAAACGTTCTTTACGTCTCCTTAACCTGACATATTATCTTCTCGATTTCACCTCTTTGCTGCTCCTTTGTGACAACATAAATGCATAATTTTTTGATAAAATTGAAAAAGAAATATTAGACAAGGGACGGCAAAGTAATTAGCAAAGAATGAAAATGCTTGCTAAGCAAACATTGAACTTAGGATGTTGTCTTCGTGTCAAGCACTAAGGAGACCACAGACCCTGGCCTCTTCCCTACAGACGTGTACTACTGAGCTGTTTGTGTCCATTGCCCACCCTTCATTCTCTGGTGTCAGTGGACACAGGCCAGGCCCTGCCTGGCTACTGAAAGAGAGTTTGACTGCTTCGACGTCTGCCATCAGCACCTAGTTAAATCATTCTCTGTTAGAAGACAGAAATGCAGAAGAAAAGACAATATGCCCTTTGGTCCATGTCACAAACTTAGATCCTATCGTACCTTCTAAATTACCGACCCATCAACAAGCTATCAGCTGCATTCATGAGTGACTATGTTATATATTAACCTACAAAAACATAAAAACACAACTCTCATTTTGCTATATTTTTTTTTTTAAATGGTGTGGCAGATATACAAGCCGTGTGCCATTTTTGTGCTGCTATTGCATCACTTCTGTGACGCATCGGCGGCGTAAAGCTAGCACCATGCTGCGACGGATTTACAATGTGACGCATCTAGGGAGACGCGTCACGTTGTAAAGCCCTACGCCACATGAAACATGAGTCAGGTTTCATGTGAGCGTTCCGGCGCAGGGTGGGCGTTCTGGCGCAGGAACGCCTCGGAAAAGCGCCTGAGTGAAATCTACAAGATTTCACTCGGTCACTTTTCCGATGCCGCTGCGTCAAATCCTTACACCTGCTTGAAGCAGGCGTAAGGCTTGACGCACCATGTTGCAGATTGGCTGGGTTGGAAAAGTGCTGGAGTTGCGTCGCGCCCGCGACATGACTCCAGCACTGCACCAACCTTACGCCAGCAGATGCGACACGCATCTGCATTTCCTTGTGCCATTGCATGCCGCATTGTAAATGCGGTGGATCCGTGGTGGAGCAAGGATTGTAATGCGTGTCACAAGTTTCCTGGTGCATCCCTGCTGATTTGCAGGGATGTGCCAGGAATTGTAAATCTGCCCCAATGTATTTTAAGAGCGCTCTGCAGCTCACCAGACAGTGCCACCACAGGCTCTCATTTGTTGCATGGAAAAGCTCTCCATCTACAAGGGAGACCGTATTCTCTCAGATTCACAAGTGAGTCTTCAAGAAGTACACTCTCCTTCAGTGTAGTTTTGTCTTTTTCCCACGGATCCTCTCGGCTGTTGATGTCGCGACAGTTCTACAGGCAAGCTCAGCCCTGCCCTTCCCTTATGTATGAGAGCACTGCTGGTAAGCTCATTCTGTCTGGTGTGTATGAGATTTGCGGTGCAATCCCTTGACAGAAGGAGTAAGCAGGGCCAGCGTTAGCACTGGTGGCGGCAGATGTGACAATCTTTCTTGTTGCCCCCCCCACTGACCTCCTTCTTCATGGATTCCCTCACTGCCACCTTTCAACAGTGCCCCTCATCCCACCATTGCCCCTCTCTCCACTGGCATAACGAAACTTGAGGGGGCCTCCCTGCAAGGCACGTGGAGGGGCCCCCTCCGGGCGGGAAACATCCTTTACGACGCAACTTTTACCACGCAGTGCCTTTACAACGCAGGTTTTTCAACGCAAGCCATTACAACGAATTGCGCTGGGGGGCGCTCTAGGATAGGTAATAGTTTAATTTACTATCTAACACCTTCCCTACTATCCACGGGGACTGGAGCTGGAATAGTAAATGAAACTATTCACTATCCAGCCCCCCCAACGCAAGTCGTTGTAACGACTTGCGTTGAAAAACCTGCGTTGTAAAAGCATGCGTGGTAAAAGCATGCGTTGTAACAACGTACATCCCCTCCGGGCTCAATCAGGAGCTCTGCAGCCAGAGTGCTGTGCTGATGGGGCCCCCTGGAGCTTGGAGGCCCCACTCACCGCGAGGGCTGCAGGGGCCTGTGTTACACCCCTGCTTCTCTCACAGCCATATCATTTGTTTTATGGCACTACATATACCTGTGTAGGCTGTCACCTCGCTTTACATCAAACACATTATACAGAGACAATAAATCATACATGTGTAAATCAGTCTATATGAAATGCTGCATGAAACGCTGAGGATTAAAGGTGTAGGAATCACGTCATCCATACTAGTAGGCAGTATATTTTTAGTGTTTGGCAGGAGAAACACAAACCCAGGATTTTAAACAACATACCTCAGTGGTTGGGTTTTTCTAATAAGAATGTGTTTCTACCTAAACAAACCCTTTTAAGGAACATTAATACAATGAAAGAACATGGAAAAAACATAACAATCTATCCTATACCCTGCAGCTCTTTGATGGCAGGTTATGGTTCACGGTTCTATATTCAGATTGTAATGTATGAACTGCAAGTAACAAAAGGATCTTTGTGATAAAAGCAGTGACCCATTGACCTATCTACATAAAATACAAATCTTTGATCAGCATGTTGCTTGGCGCTGGGGGGCCTTTGGTACCCATGCGCTTTACAAGTGCCAATTAATTAATTCATTTATTCATTACACTTCTTTGCAGCAGCTTTTATTATTAACCCTCTACGCTACTTTATGATGAGACAAAACATCCACTAGACAAAACTCCAGTCGCTCTCCAGGAGAAACATTGATCAACAGAGTAGAAATTTTTTAAGTTGCCGGAAAACTGCTGGAAACTCATGGAACTCTGCAGCAGGTATGTTTAAAGATGTAAGTTATTTCTAAACACAGCAGCCCCACCCCTGAGCTCAGTGCCAGGTATGGCTGCACCAGTGGCCTTAAGTCTACCATGGGAATAAGTTACACTTTAAAGCTTACTTTAAATTAGTTCTACTTTTACTTTAGAAGACGATTATGAATCTTGGCACTCTTTAAAATACTTGAGCAGTGCAATCAGTCTTTCATGTATAGTGCTTGAATCCAACATCTCCAAAGAATAGTTTCACTAAAATGAAAACCATCCTTATTTGTGTTGGAGGCTGTTGTTTTGAAGTACCGTTTTTAAAACGTCATTAAAAATCGAAGTCTGGAAATGAAGATGCAAAAATGGCAACCTTTCTCGTGTCACTTTCTAACATCTGGATAACTTGTGTACACCCCATTACAGAGAAGGATTAGAGACTTTGCAGTACAATCATTTTCTGGGACTTGTTTTGTGGTGCAATGGTCTGAGATTTATATTCATTCAGTGAGCAGAAATGTTTCTACTTTGAACAAATCATTTTAGTTTGAATTGCCTCAGCCCCAGTAGTTTATTTATAAACAAATAAGTGCCATGTCCCTCGCGAAGAGGCCACTGCAGCTTGCACTACCCATTGCCCCAGCAAGCGCTGCCAATGACAGTACTAACACAACTTAAGAACTGCAGAGCCCAACTCCAAGGCATGGAAGCTACCCAAACTGCGAGCATGAGTAAGGAAAGCAGAAGCCGAGCAGCAGAGTGCCTGGTTGAGTCAGAGACTCTGCTGCTGTGCGAACCATATAGGTACCTAACTGACCAGTGTGCCCCAGCAGAAGATCTAAAACTGAAACTCAGCATTTAACAACAGAGCCTAATGCAGTAGTTGCTGACACACCCTTTCTAGATTCACCAAGAGGGCCCCTTTCTACTTAACCTACAAGTCCTCAGTAGGAGGGCCCTCATGACTCCTCCTTTCTCTCAGCTATTTTCCCTTTCTGCATCTCTTCTCCATTGCAGTCCTCATCGCAATGTAAGGCCACTCACCTCTCAACCACTTCCTTTTCTTTCCCCGTGCTCTCTCCATCTTTGCCCCATTTGCAGTTTTCCCATTACTTTCCCCTTTTTCTTACCTTATTTCTGCCCTTTCTAATCCTAAACCCATAGTCTTTCTCCTTTCTTTTGCAAATGTTGTTCACCCTCTTCTTTCTGCTCATATTTTTTCTTCACTCTCATCTATTGTTGTCTTTTAACCTTTATACTTCTTCCCTACTGCTAATTTCCCCCCTCTTTCTATTTCTTCTCCTTCTCTGCTCTCTTCCTCTCATGTCTTCCTCCACTGTCCCTGCCTTTCTTTTACTTCTTTTTTAATCCAATGCTTATTCTTGCCCCTCTTTTCTTCCACCATTCCTTCATTCTACTCCATCAATTTCACTCCCTCTTATCACACATCTCTTCCCTCTGCTATTTTCTTCTGTTTTCCATTCTCATCACAACCCTACTCTCAACCTTCCCATTTACAGCTCCTGTCCCCATTTTATTTTACCATGCGCTTTCTCTCTTCTGATCCTCCTCTGTTTGCATCTTCTTATCTGAGTTGCAATTTACCTTCCTTTTCTCAACCTCCCCAAGGGGCGTAGCTTTGGTGGGCAAAGGGGGTTTTGGGGTGTTACACCCCCTAAAGAATGTATTCAGTAGTGCATAGTTGGATACAAGTGCTTTCAGTCGGGTAATGTGAAGTGTCTGTTGGATTTCACCTGAGACTTTTACATTCTCATACTATCAAAATAACACTCACACTCTCTCTCTTCTATGTGTTGAGTCTATTGTGTACCCCTAACAATGCACAATCCTCTCTCTTTCAATTGCCCTGTAAGCCCCCTCCTCAAGTTGTGCTTCTCAAATAATGTGTTTTAACAAGATGGCCCCAGTGGCGTAACACAGGCCCGCAGCCTCCGCAGTGCTGGGGCCCGAGCTGCAGGGAGCCCCCTCAGCACAGTGCTCTGGCCTGGGAGCTCCGGATTAGACACAAGACCTGCTGACCTTCAGGAGGATACTCAAGACCTGGCTGTTTGATCCGTAGCACCCCCCACCCCCCCACCCCCCAGCACCTTAAGACCCTCGCGGGTATGTAGTGCGCTTTAAAATTGATTGATTGATTAATTGATGGAGCAGGGGCCCTACATGAACCTTGCATGGGGCGCGGCCCCTCTCAAGATTCATTGGATGGCCCAGCGTTATTGTTGGGAAATTTGAAGCTCACACCTCTCCAATCATATGATGAAGCTATGCCACGCCCTCCCACTTCTCTCTCCCCATGTGTCCCTCTACAGCTCTCGCAGCTGTTGACATTGATCCGAGTGCACCGTGGATGAACACCAGAAAGTGAAAATGCTTGTAGATCCGAGGCCTCGCCCGCCTCTGTCAGGAGCTCTCAAACCTCATCATTGACTATGCTGACAGCCTGGAACTGAATTAAAAGCACATTAACACTAATTATGTGTTAACACTACACATTGAGGTGGGAAATATCGGCTTCCAGAGCTGCAGCCCTGTTTCTTTCTCTGATGACGAGTCTCAAGTGCAGGCACTGCGCAAATCTGACTGCAGTGAGTTAGCATTTTCGGATGTATGACATTACAACGCATGCTTTTACATCGCATGCCTTTACAACGCGGTTTTTACAACGCAAACCTTTACAACGCATAGCGCTTTGGGGTGCTGGATAGTGAATAGTTTAATTTACTATTCCAACTCCAGTCCCCGTGGACACTAGGGAAGGTGTTGGATAGTAAATTAAACGTATTCCCTATCCTAGAGCGCCCCCCAGCGCAATGCGTTGTAATGGTTTGCGTTGTAAAAGTTGCATCGTAAAGGATGTTTCCCAGCATTTTCACATCGCATCGACACTCCAAAAGCGTGTGCTGTGTGTAGAGATCACCGAAGGCATGGTATGACCTTGCATTCCATATAGTGTATCTTTGCTCACTTCCATCATCCACTCGCACGTGCAAGGTGTGAAATTAGTCTACGTGGTGGCTTGCATTGATTATATGTCTCTTTGTTACATTTTATAAGTGCAGGTTGTGCCAACCATTGATTCGTACTCCAAATTAATGAACCATTGTTTGTACTTTTATTTAATTTTCACATCAAATATGTTTTTGGCACACAATCCCTTTAGCAGGTTAACTAATTATAGGTCCTGACGAATGCCCCTACAGCTCATAAAGGGTAACAGAAGGGCGGAAACGTGTTGAGCGCAGTTTCACACAAGGGTTGAAGTTCTTCCTTACTTTTTCTGTTCAATATTAGCCCTTGGAGACACAATCAAGTAGCTGACCTCCACCAAGAGGAAGTTTTGTCTCATATCTCCTCTCCTTCGCTTTGCACTCTTTGTGACCCATGACACACCATTGGCGTGACGTGGAGAAGAATTCTAGGTTGATGCATGCCCCCTTAGGGTGAGGGAGGTTTTTGTTGTAAAAAACAGACACCTGCTTCCTCAAGCAACAGAGAAAAGTCCTTATCCTCCAGGCCGGCAGCTTCTTGCGTTACTGGGTGGGAGATCCGAGTACTTATGTGTTTTATTCAGGAACTAAAGAATATGTGCTTAATATCCACATTTTGCTGTGGCTTAATTGGTGCCCCCTGTGAACCTTTTGTTATAGTTGTATTCCTACTGTGCAATTATGCCAATCACGAGTTATCCACATTACTGGTTATTCTTCTTTCCAATATTGTCTTTATCCACGCTCAGATGTATCACGGATGCTCCCTTCCAGTCCAATTAGTTGTAAGTGTCGTATTAGCCCAGAGTCTAATTATTAGATAAAATAAATACACCATGGAGAGCTTGAAGCTGCTAACAGTTTCGAAAATTGGTTAGTGACAGCCTGTTTACCCAAAATGTGCAAACCGATTTCAAACCATTCACTGATACAGCTTTTGAACTGTTGAACAGGATGGCACAATGTTTCAGCTGGAAAATATCCTTGCAATTCATGATCATTTTGTACCATGCAGAAAACCTCATTCTTACAACTTAGGATCCCCTCATTTACATTTACATTAAGGCACCTACCATACACTCAATGTTCATTATTTGTTCATGCATTTGATGACTATTTTCTTTCCATCCATGTACTTTCTTGTCCGTCCAAGCTTGTACCCGTTCTCCCATTAACCGAGTCATGCAAGCAACCACAGCTAGGCAATCAATGAAGGACCACTTTCACTTACTAAATAGGCGACAGATTGGCTTTGCCAATGGTTGTTTATAAAGGTATGCACTTTCTCCACGGATGTCCTCTATAAAAACGGACCCTTGCAATGTCTGGTGCCATCAACTTATGACTCAACCGATCGATTGGATGTTAATGTTGATGTTAATTTCTATTTGTATAGCGCCAAATCACCAGCAGGTCTCTAAGCGCTAAGAACAGGACCCTGAAGCTGGAGCCTAACTTGCCTACTAAAGCTTGGCATGTCCAGATGGATGACAATCAGCCTGTCGGATTCCTGGCTTCTCAGGACGCAGAATGCCAATCAGGGGGCTTTGAAAGAAGAGGTCACATTAGCCTTTCTGGAGGGTCTCATCACTGCTCCAGCTCGCTAAGGATGCTTTTCAAATGAGTATCATCTACAGATGCGCCCATGATCTAGCATTTGATTATTTAGTTATAGCAATCTACCCTTGCAGTACGGTATCTCAGAGGAACGTTTGTTGGTGCATCAGTGTGAGTTCCATGAATGTCTTTAGTCTACTTCAAATGCATGCTATGATTCTCCTGCAGTCACCTTCTATTGCAGGCGTATGCTGCAGCATCATGCAGTAACAGGAGCATGCTGTAACCTTGCTGCATTATAGGAATATGCTAGAGCTCTGCACAGTCTTAAGAGTCCTCTGGAGCCCTGTGCTGTGACAGGAGTCTGCCAAAGCCACTTGCTACTACAAAAAATCATTTCTATTATTGAAATCTATTTGTTACGTGATTCTGGTAAAGCTGTATACAACCACACAAAATGAAGCCCCATGCTTTTACAGATGTCTACAGGAGTGTAACACAGGCCCCTGCAACCCGTGTTG
Source organism: Lissotriton helveticus (assembly GCF_964261635.1). Taxonomy (NCBI): domain Eukaryota; kingdom Metazoa; phylum Chordata; class Amphibia; order Caudata; family Salamandridae; genus Lissotriton; species Lissotriton helveticus. The sequence continues at coordinate 184,120,682 of NC_136065.1, forward strand.
AGGGGCCCCATTCCACCCAAGTTCCAGATCAATGAATATCTATAAGGTATGGGAGACTCAAGGGCCCCTCTTCACATTCCGTGGGGAGGTTGGGGAAGGGTGGGCATCATTTTATCTAACGACATGGGTGTCAGTTCAAGTACCATGTGGAGGCTACTGGGGACTCTGCTATTAGTCTAGTATGGTCTATGGTGTTAGATAAGCCTACTAGGGCTCTTTACCAGTAGATATCTGCCGGCTCTCCATGCTGTTACAGAAGTCTGCTACAGCGGTATAAGGTGATCGCGTTGTTCTGTGCAGGGACACCGTGCCATTTATGTCAGGCTTGTATAAGAGAGGGGTACATGAAAGAAATATAAAAACCTGTGATAGACTGTGAAGTACAGAGCGGAGGCAGCATGTAATCCAAATATAGAGTTTATTGTAAGTATATCTTCATAGGCCTCAACCACATGCACAGCCAGAGGCAGGTCCACCTTGTCTAGTCTCCACCCCCATCTCTTCGTGCCCACAATCCAGAACCCCCTTACATTCTAGGTGATGCTGATGCCAGGTTAAAGAATCTCACATCATCACCTGGATATAGAACACCACAAAGACCTATGGTTATAGGGATGTGAAAGAAAGGCCGCTAGAGATGGAAATGCCGAGAAAGAGATTAGGGAAAAGGTAAAGAGCTATCAAACAAGAAAGAAAGAAAAACATATGAAAAGAAGGGAAGGGAAGAAATAAAGCACAAGATAAAGAAGGGAACAAAGAAGGCCAGAAATAAAGAAAGAAGGAAAAGGAAACAGTGAAAGAAAGACAGAAGGAAGGAAGAAGTAAATAGATGAATTTCTTTTTACAAGTGCTACAAATTAAACACAATAAAGGCTGTTTTTCTTCTTGGGCAATGTTTATTAAAGAACCATTGATGAAGTTGCATCTGAAATAAACGTATTCTGAAGAATTGTCCACTTAATTAATTCACATGTATATGTAATATTGAAGCTTTTGGTTTGTGCACTGAATGCTTAGTAAAAAGAGGATAACGTAATACAGAATTGTTACAAATAGTTGCAATCTGTCATGCTGTGAAACACCAGCAGTACATAGAAAATGGGTCCCAGTACAAGGGCCAGATGTAGGTGGCCAATTACCGGTCGGTAACGGCCGAATTCGGCCGTTACCGACCGGTAATTGGATTTTGAGGTAATTGGATTTTGAGATGTAGGGCATGCATTTACAGAATCTGTATTTTACCGATTCTGTATTTATCGATTCGGTAAAATTACCAAATCGGTAAATACAGACTCGGTAAAATACCGATTCTGTAAATGCAGATGTAGCTGGCACATGTCAGAGTGCCACAGGGCTTTAAGAATCGGTATTTTACCACCCAATCCAATTGGGTGGTAAAATACCGAATCCAGGTGTGCATGCACATGTGTGCATGCACACCTGTGCCATGTGGCACACAGACATGCCCTTAGGGCATGTCTGTGTGCCACATGGCGCACATGCCTATTTTTGGGGTGCCAGAGGGTGTCAAAGTGACACCCCCTGCACCCTTGCTAAAATCGGTATTTACCTATTCTGTAATTACAGAATCGGTATTGCCCATTGATTCCTATGGGCTGCAAGGCCCATAGGAATCAATGAGCAATACCGAATCGGTATTTACAGAATCGGTAAATACCGAATCTTGACGATTCGGTATTTACCGAATCTGAAATACCTACATCTCCCCCCCTCTATTTTACCACCTCTTAAATACCGATTCGGTATGAATCGGTATTTAAGAGGTGGTAAATTAAAATTACCTACATCTGGCCACAAGTTCCTTAAAGGAAAAAAGGGGATTTGAGGAAAATACAAAGAACCAAATGCATAGATCCACTGTTGTATAATCACAATGAATCAGAAGGAAATTATTCAATGAAACAATCCAAAATACATTATTTGATAAAAAAACGACAAAAAGAAGTGCCCCAGGGTGGGAAGGGTGCCGGCACGCAACGCAACGCCGTATGCGTGAAACCGCGTAGGGGACCATCAAGAATGGAAAGCTGCACGTCGATCACGCTGGTGATCGAGACAGAGTCGCAGCCAGGTAGTGGATGTATGAGTACAGAGTAAGGGGTTGTCACTTAATGGTGTCAACTTGGGTCCCTTTAGGATGCCTTATATTCCGCTATTTGTGTAAAGAAGTCTGTTTAGAGTAATGTTTAATGCACTGTTTATGTGACTTCCCTTTGCCAACATTTATACACACCATTAAGTATACGTATAGGGCGTTGCGTTGCGTGCACGCGCTGACCCGGCATTCGGGCTCTTTAATTGTGACCCAGTCAGTCCGCGTTTCCTCTCTGATTCCTAGCGGATACAGGTTCATGCAGACACTTTGATCCAGGGTAAGAACTTGGCTCTGCCACTCCCGCCACAGTTTAATGCGATTTGAAAACCGTTTTCGGTTTTCGATTTGCCCCCATTTTTAATCAGCGTTGGTCCTGTTTTTTGTTTTATAGACTCCGTGTTTATACTGACCGAACTCGGTGGTTTTCCTGAAACAACTTTAATTCATTCATGATTAAAGCTCATCTAGAGACCAGTAAGTACACACTGGTTCATGCTCACATTGACCTCGTGCTTTGCACGATCTTGTACCGATCATACCGAGGTACTCAGCCCGGTTTCTGTCTTTTTCTTCTCTCCCTCACTATGCACAGGGAACCAGGAAAGGGGAGGCCGCTCCCCCCCGCACGTATGGCGGGGCACCCGACCCCCCCTTCCCCTGCACCCTCGTTGGTGGGGCGTGCCCCTTCGCCGCGTCTTGATGACGCGGCGGGCCAGCCCCACCCCCGATAGGTGCCGGCTCCCACGTTTGCCCCGAAAGCAATCTGACCGCTTCCGGGTCAATGGGGGGGATGTAGGGGGGGTCGGGCCAGCAAGAAGTGGTCTGCCTCCCATTAGGGTTTAAATGGCCGGGAGAGCGCGGGAGGCGCCCTCTTGTTCCCCCACTCTCCCAGGCCTGCACCGTGGCCCGAGGGGTTTACTAATCTTCTACACCCACCAGCCCCTGAAGCAAATGATTTGTTTTCTAGGTTTTTTGGTCTGACCAATTTTGTGTCAATTTTGCTGTAAATAGTTGTTTGGTGACTTATGTCCTTAGGCCTTTTTCCCGTTTACAGGACTTGTAAATATTGGTGGTTAGCATTTTGTGCACGTTTTACTTGGATATGCGTGTTTTTTCTCCTTAGGCCTTTTTCCCGTTTGCAGCTACAATTTGTCGTATTTATTGAAGTATTAGGTAAGGCGGTAAGGTCATGATCGGTGAGCAGTTAATTTAAGGTCCTAAAGGGGCGTCACCATTCTTGAAATGGGGTCGCCCAGGGGGAGGGGCCAATGGTCTCTCCCAGAACTCCACGGGCTGGATATCCGCTTGGTTGGATGGGTGCGGGGGAAGAGGGAGTCACGCTTTCTGTGGGCTGGTTAGCTACCCCGCACATACACTATGACGTCATTAAATGGCGCAGAGTGAGAGGGCCCCCTTTGAGTAATGGAGTTCATGGAGCATACGGGGATAACCGGGAGGGGGGGAGTACCCTTCCAGTAAACGGGCCCTCTGTGCATGTGCACTCGGACGTGAGTGCGTAGCTGGTTAATAAGGATCTGTCACCGGTTAGCGACCTTGCCGTAGGCCCAAAAGCTAGGATATGCAAAAATTCATACGTAGGATGTTAGATTCGGTTAGGAAACACGCTGTATTAGACATTTGTTAAGGTTAGCCCTTTGATACCTGTCTACATTGCTTGTACTCTAATGTCAAATTTCTGCATATTAATGTTTGTAAATATTGTTTATTTCAACCATTTTAAATTTGTTTTCATGTTTTAATAAATATGGCCGGGGCGTCGGGAGACCCCCTGCCTTCCAAAGAAACTCTTCGCACGTCTTCTGAATGAATGGTTTGGTGTTGGTGCATAAGACAGGGAGGGGGTGGTCGGTAGTCCGTGACCATACTGTTGGCTGCCTCTACTCGTGTTTAGAGCCTTTGCACCCAAACCACCATGTAATGATCGCCTTATACGGATTGTCATGGTATTTACCTAATTAATTGCGCTCTTTTCCTAATGAGTTTTTTTGTTAGCCTTTGGCAACCACTGGCTCCATGTTATTTACTCTTAGGCATTTGGCCCCTCCCACTCCTGCATCCCCCTGTCCTGAGGAAGGTCACATTGTTACCTAGAATATGTTTAGGGTCAAAACGTCGACAACTATTGACAACATTTGCTAGCACTAACCCCAGTTTTGATATGTTCACGATGGTTGTATGAACATGGCACTTAATAAATTGTTCAAACATTGAATGTTTTGATCGTGGCTCTATGTGTTAGCCAACACATTTGTATATATCTTTAAGCTTGGGTCATCTTGACCATCACTTTCCCTGAACTCCCTGAACCCTTACCCTCAAATTTGGACTTATCCTACCCCCCTCTCTCCACCCCTCCCACCATGGGGCAATTCTTTTTGTCGTTTTTTGAACAAATAATGTATTTTGGATTGTTTAATTGAAAAATTTCCTTCTGATTCATTGTGATTAAACAACAGTGGATCTTTGCATTTGGTTCTTTGTATTTTCCTCAAATTCCCTTTTTTCCTTCGAGGAACTTGTACTGGGACCCTTTTCTATGTACTACCAGATACCCAGGTCTCAGGGACTTCTGGGTTTACCCTTCTTTTGTAACGTGAAATACCAGCAGTCAGATAAAGAAAGGACACTACAAAAGGAATTTACAACAGCATTGGCAGGAGGCAGGAACTGATAAAGCGTTGAAAATGGCACGTATCACATCTGTTATAAAGAGTTCTGCTTTCACCTAAGGCTCTAAACACAAAGGCAAAACTAAAGGACCTTTGAAGAAAAACCAAAAACACTGGCGCTGAAGGGAACTACTTTAAGTGCAGAAGTACTCATTGTGAGAGAGCAATCTGCAGTCACTAAAAATGAAGTAAACAAGTAGCTAAAGTTGGCTGATCTACTCAGAGGCGTAGCTAGAGCTTGTGGCACCCGGGGCTATCCTTCAGATTGCAAGAGAAAAATGGCGGCGAGCACCTGACAGAGGTCCGAGAGACACGTAGTATCGCTGCTGATAGTTACTTCGATCATGCAAGTTACATGCACATACATGACACGGTCCAGGGCTAGATAGCCCCCGTCCCCAAAATAGTGCAACCTGGGGCGGACCGCCCCCACCTAGCTACGCCACTGAAGGAAAAGCAGAAGGAAATCCAAAACTTACATCAGTTCTACCAACCCTGTTTGTGACATTTCAGTCATAACATCACAGCTTGTGCAGGACACTTGTCCCCTGTCCCCTATCGGACCCATCCATGACCTCAGCAATGTCTGCAGACCGGTCAACCACACTGGGTTTGACCACGATTCCCCTGGCAGCACCTTCAGGATACTACAGGTGAGTCCAATGCACCTGATCACTAGACTAACTTGAGTTCTGCAGTTGGGGCAGTACCAGCCCTGCAGTGGAAGCCTTCTCACTCCACCCAAGCCCCCCATGAGAGCTCAGTAGAAACAATCCCACGTGCGCATCCCACTACCCACCACCCCGCCTGCTGCACAGTAGGACACTTCAAGAAAACGGGTCCTATCCGGGGTTGGCAGGTACCATAGCTGATTCACCCACCGTCATCAGGGAGTGGTGGTAGGGGTGCCAACAATCCGTGCATTTTCATCACATTCTGCAGCATGCCAACCTAGTGCGTGCAGAGACAGACACATAACTACATACCTTACAGCTGGCTATCACATCACGTCATACTTGTCAACAGAAGACAACACATTTGGGGCCGATTAGGATGGCGGACGGACTTGCGTCCGTCCGCCACCCCAGAGGTGGAGGGACCGTCCGCAGGGACAGCGGCGGTCCCTCGTGCAAATTAGGATGTGACCGCCACCCTGGCGGTCACATCCTGGATATTTAACATTGCGGCGGGTGCAGCTTCAAGCAGCACCCGCCGCAATGTTAAAAGCGCATGTTTAACATTTACATGCACAAAGTGGCAGGCACCGCGTGGTGCCTGCCGCTTTGTGCATGTAAATACAGGGGGGTACCATAGGTACCCCCCATGTGCACCCCCCACCCGCCTACTCCCTGGGGGCCCGCAACGGGCCCCCAAAATCAAAAGTACACATGCTTTTCCACGGCGGAAAAACCGCTGCGGAAAAGCATATTTACAAATGCTTCCTAATTTGGCTGACGGTGTCTGATAGACACTGCCAGCCAAATGAGAGCTTTTCCGCCGTGGTTGTAATCCGACCGCGGCGGAAAAGCTGCGGACAGAAACCAAGACCCACCAGCCATCGTAATGCGGCGGTGGGTCTTTGCTGACTCCGCAGAGGATTTTCCGCCTCCTCCGGGCCGGAGGTGGCTTCCGCCGGCCCGGAGGAGGCGGAAAATCCTCCATCATAATGAGGCCCATAGTGTGAGAAGTGTGGCTCAATGGTTAGAGCAGGCAGATCTTGATGCAGACCTCTGGCCAGGGACCAGGGTTCGATTCCCGCCTCGGTGGGTCTCCGGCTCATTAATTCCCCTGACTGGATATTCTCGCCTCAGTGCCTGTTCTGATCATGGTTCCCACGCTGCAACTCTGGGCAATAGCTTGCTTAGTCTCCACAACGACCCCAAAAGCGCTGGGATGCCTGGCTGCACCTAGGGGGTGCCCAGGAGTGGACATTTTCCAGGAAAGCCAGGAAGTGTTCCTAAGCGGTATACGGACAGCGCCGGGACACCTCCGGTGGAGGTAGCTGTGCGCTTTACAAATTCCGACATTTACATTTACATAAAGTACATTACAGAGACCATCCCTCATAAAGATATATTGTGTAGCTGGCTACACAATGAGGGGTGACTAAACCAGTATGAACCAAAGCATGTTACATAAAACATCCCAAATCATACATTAAAGTTGCTGGCATGCATCCAAGAGAACTGAGATGTGCCATATACTATCACTGCTGACAGTGCCATCTAGATAATTTTACCATGCTCAGTCCACTGCGAAATTTAGGGTCAAGGACATATTTAAGACCATGCAATCAGTCATAGGCACTCAACCGCATTTTCACCCGCATACTAACACCCACAGTTCAATTAATTGAAATCCGCACCAAATTGTCCAGCTGGCCCACTCACGATCCTTTACATATCGATTCAATGGTCAACCTTACATCAAGCAAGTCACACCATGGAGACCTCAACATCAACAGTTTAAAACCTTTGAACAAGCTGAAGTAATATATGTGGCTGGTAGAGTAACCCTTAAATCTTTAATTTATTCCTTGTCCGATTTGCCTCCGCACTCCACTTTTAATTCAAACCATCTCTAACCTGAGTTGTTTTACCTTGACTTTGTAGGTCTCTTTTTCAATTGAATACCCCTTTCATTTCTTTTCCCAATAATTTTTATTAAAGCTTTTCAACATTTACTTTATCAATACAATAAGTAAATGGGGAGAGAGGGTGCACAAAGAATCATCATCAGTAAGTAATCAATTATCAAACTGCAGACAAAAGACTCACTAAGCAAAAATAGAACTACAAAAAGCGTCTGAGCGAAATTGATACTGTATTAAAAAATGGTAGGGGCCGTTAGTACTCATTAATCAAAGCATGGACTTTTGAGACTACATACATGAATAAAATATGTTAAAAAAAATCAGTAAAATCCCCTATAGAGTCTAATATATACCTCTGCAAAGGATTCGAGCAGCATGCCCGTAAAATATAACCATTATCAAAATTAATCTGTTCATACAGTGCTGTACTCGTACATGTGTAAGCAGAAAAATCCAGACAGTGCAAAAACCGTGCCTGTATTCAGGCTCAAAAGCAGGTCATCCTACCCAAGGATCCAGGGCCAGCCAGAGAGCATAAACCCATTCCAACAGGAGCCCCTATATTTTATTTTTCTTTCTGCCTGTACCTTCTTCCTTTGTGCTCACACAATGCAATTCAGGTTAGACAAAACCAGCCCCTGCCATTGCTGAAACGTGTGAGGCTGTGGATCGCTGAGGCGATGCACACACGAAAACAGCCATGGCCACATATATTAAGGAATCACCCCTTCCAGCCCTTCCTGCCTCCTGTATCCCGAGGAGCATAGTTTGAGAGATCAGAACAATATTGGTGTCAAGAATTCTCTCCCCCCGCCACCCACCCCAAAGTTTTTTAGCGACCCTGGATCTCAGTACATCCAACTGAGGGCTTGAGCAAACCATATGGATCAAATTTGGAGGAACTTAATCATCAACACTGGTGTTTTTAATGAGGACCAATTAAGGATACATGCATTTACCAGATGACTTGCTTTGTCCAGAATCACAGGATGTTGGCCTGACCCAGAGGCTCGAACTGGGTTCCTCAGCACCCAAGTCAGCATCTTTGGTCATTACACCTCATCCTCTCCCCGCTTTCCATTGTAGTAGTTTGTTCCATTTTCGGCGGTGCTAACAGGCGAAATGGGCTGGTGCAAGCTGCCTCTTGCTGAAGGCCCCAGCACTTATTTTTGACCAAATTAACCACTCCACTGGTGTGGCCTGCACACCCTCTCCCTGGCTACACAGGAAGTAGTGGGCTGCGGCTGCTCAGACGTCATGCGCAAAAAACTGCCCTGCGGCACGTCACGTGCGCAGTGCTTGCACTTCAAAAGACGGCCGCGCGGCACTGGCCCGTTGCGGCAGCCTTTATAATTTATTTGGGTTGTCCCCAAATAGATTATGAAGGCGGCCGCAACGGGCCAGTGCCGCATGGCCACCACCCTCGAAGTAGTGCCGCCTGGGGCAGACCACCCCCCCGCCCCCCAACCCCCAACCACCCTCTAGCTACGCCACTGGATCTACTATACCATGCTCTATACTGTAGTGGGCGCAAGCAAAATGTGAACGACACAACTACAAAACAATGGATGAAGAGAGGTTGCTGAAACCCCCTTACTTAAGTATATTATATATATATAATTTTAGTAAAATCAAAAGATCCTGGCTTGCATAAAACCTAAACATGAGAGCACATGTAGGGTGGGGGCAGGGCAGCAGGACCGGGAGGCAACAACTGAAGCTTGTTAGAAATGGGAAACTTTAATTTGGCAATCGTTTGCACCTTTGTCCAAGTATGGACCCTTTCTTCTAGTCAGGGTAAGGGAGTTACGCCTTTAGTCAATGCCTGCTCACCTGCTTGGAAGCTTGGCATGAGCGGACAGCCTTTTATAAGAGGCAATGAGTAAAGCATTTGCACACACATACAGTAACCCAGCGAAAACACTACAAATGGACACCACGGCAGTTTAGAAAAATATGAAATCTTTATCCACCATACACATATCAAGATATCATAAAAAATAGGTTAGTCACAAAAATGAAGCTTGTAGAAAAAAATAGCTCAACCTGGGGCTAATATGATGTTGTGACAGATTAAAATTCCAAACTGTAGCGCCGACCGGGTGGTGTGCACAGTTGGGCAAGGAGACACATGGACCCCCAAGAAGAGTACCGTGGCAAACAGTGAAACCAAATACTATGCACAGCGTCAAGGAGGTGATGCCTCCTTGGCGCTGTGCAGCCTCAATTCCTTACGACCACAGGGGAGGTGAGGTATCAGTTCTTTGCTGTAGTGCAGGGGAGAAAAGGTGTTGGTTCCTTACTGTTGCTGGGAGGTGATGTCACAATGGGGGTAAGGCAGTGGTTCCTTATGATGGTGTGGGGTTGATGGATTTGGGAGGTCACCCATGTCAGTACCTTCGGCACCGGTGAAGGCAGCGGCCTTGGTGACGGCATCAGAGTTGATATGGTGTGGCCTCTGCAGGCGTTGGGGCTACCGTGTAAGTCGATCGGTGTGTTCTGCACTTCACAAGCGGTGCCCACAGCTTCGTTGCAGGTCACGGCATCTCTCGCCGGCATCAGTGTTGCGTTTTCCCTCTCTGGCAGCTGAAACAGCAGTTCCGGTTGCAGTAGTACAGAGGGAGTGTAGTCAATGTGTCCTTGAGACTTCAGAACAGGAAGCAAGCTCTACACCAATCCCTTGGAGATCTTCTTCATGCAGGATTCACTGCACTGTTCAGTCTTTGTCATCTCCTTGGCAGAAACAGCCACTGCAGGCCAACCCAGCAAACCATCCACACAGCAATGGGGCAGCAGTTCTCCTTTAGCTTTCCTAGCTCTTTTCCTTGGCAAAGGTTTGTCTTGAGTCAAGACGTAATCTTAAGTTCTGGGGTCTGGGCCCCAATATTTATATCACATTTTCCTTTGTTCTCTTGTGGCAAAAAGTCTCTCAGCTCAGTCCAAATCAGTTCTGTCCTCTCTGGTCCAGCTTCTTGGAAAGGGTGGAGACATCATTGTATACAGGCGACAGGGCCAATTCAGTTGCAAGAACAACTCCTCCCACTACTTAAAATGCATCCCAGGTCTATTCAGCTCAGTCCTGAGTCATCCAGGAAAGGCAGGACACACCTCAACCCCCAAAGTGGCTTTCTTCAGTGAATGCACATCCTGTCAGGTGTATCAAGATACTCTTACCTGTTCGTTCTCGAACCCTTACCTGTAAGGCGCTTGATTGGTTTTGCAGAGACGCTATGAGCCAAACTCCCAGAATCCTATCCTACCTCCTGTGACCTTTTTACTACACTAGGGTGCTGGATAGCAATTAGGGAGAGAGGCCGGGATCTGACGCTAGTGTGTTTGCTTGTAGTCGACCTGCGAAGCAACAAGACACTCCTTAGTTATGTTGTTTCTTTAAATTTTACTGAGTTCCCTAGTCCTAAAAGAACAGCTAATTGGATCTAAATTATATCATCTAATTGCCTACCTGCGATCTACTAAGTCAGGCATCGCGTCCAGGAAGTTGTCGAAAGTGTAATCAGGTCAGCAGAGATGTGACGGCGTCGTCTTGGAGGCTAGACTCAGTCGGATGTTAACTCCTGTTATATTCGCCAAAGTTTTCTTTCACTTCTATAAAAAATAATACAACATAAACATTTGGCTTGTACTCTAACTCAGTCTACTCGATTCTCTTTTCTTTTCCTTAAATTACACTTACACTTGTATTTCTGCTTGACTTTCTGCACAACTTCCAAAAGGAATTCTTTCCCAAATGAGCTCCGTCTAATAAACGAAGTGAAAAAACTACAACATGCATGCTAACATATTTGCATTACGTAAAAGTCTTGAAGATTTCTAACATTCAGAATTTTGCCTTCATTAACTGAAAGTGTCCAAAAATTGTTCTTTATCCTTGCTGAAAGGTGAAAAGGTCCTGCTAGCGGTGGGCGCCTTTTCTTAAAAGAAATGTACTTAGCTTTCTTTCTTTCTTTGCAGATAACACCATGGATTCCTGTTCAAACTCGAAGACTGTGGAGATGCAAATCCCAAGCTTCATCTCCGCCGGGACCCAGGAAAACCTCTGAAGAATCTCCAGTGCGTTTTTTCAGGCAAGCGCGATGTTAACTCGAAGGAAGCTGGAAGGCTAAGCACCTTCCAGAAGTTCGGGTGTGGTTTTTATATCCGAGCCACACCCGAACGTCATTTGCCTGCGTGCGTCTTCTTCCTTCTGTGTTTCCAGACTTCACACAGCGTGAGAACATTGCAGAAATAAACGCGTCTTTTTAAACCTTGACTTTCCTTTTCCTTACACCAAGGCATGAGTAAGGAAACGGAACACAGCGATTCCTCAATAAAATAAATCAAATGTAAATGTCTAAATTCCACGTTCAGTTCGATAAACGAAGAAGAGAAATAATAAACAAACAAACATAGGCAAAGGCAAGTGGTATTACATTTTGGAACAAATATACATCTCCACACACTACACTAACATTGGAGTGCTGGATGCACGGGACAGGGGTGGGTTTCTTACGGGCAATAAGAGATCGCAGGATCTTTCTGTGAGGAATCAGGTTCAGGAGTAGCTGCTGGACCTGAAGGATCATGACAGTACCCCCCCGTAGAATCCCCCCTAAAACAGTAGGAACGGGTTTTGGTTTCCCAGGATACCTGGCATAAAAAGCTTTCAGAATTCTTGGAGCGTTTTGTAGATTAGCAAGTGGTTCCCATGAACGTTCTTCTGGGCCGTATCCCTTCCAATCTACCAGGTAAAATAATTTCCCTTTTATTCTTTTAGAATCAAGGACTGCCTTTACTTCAAACTCTGCAATTCCGTCAATTTCAATAGCAGGAGGATGACGTAATTCTCTGATTCCTGGGTTGCATGGTTTAATCAAAGAGACAAGGAATACTGGATGTATACGATAGGTAACTGGTAACTGTAATTTTACACTTACAGGGTTGATAATCTTTTCAATGGGAAAGGGACCTATGAATCGTGGATGAAAGGTTTTATGACATTTCAGCCTTAAATTTTTTGTTGCCAACCAAACCTTGTCTCCTACCGAGTAAAGTGGTGGTTTAGAGCGATGTTTATCAGCAAATGATTTTTGTGTTTCTTTTGCTTGAGCCAGATATTGTTGGGCTTTTTGTTGAACATCAACTAAGTTATTCACATAATCTGAGACCGCTGGAATTGAGGTGGAAACTTTTCCCACTCCCAAAATGTCTTTGGGATGAAAACCATGTGTACAAAAAAAAGGAGACATACCAATAGAGGAATGATCAGAGTTATTGTATGCAAATTCTGTAGCCCATAAAATATCAGACCATTCTTGATCACAAGTGGCTAACATACAGCGTAAAAACTGTTCAATAGTTTGGTTTGTGCGTTCAGTTAGTCCATTGGTTTGTGGATGATAACTGGATGATGTACGCACTTCCATGTTTAGAGATTTTCCCAAATTACGCCAAAAAGTAGAAATAAATTGGGGGCCTCTGTCCGAAATTACGACTGATGGAATGCCATGTAATTTCACAATGTTTTTAACAAAGATTTGAGCCAGTTCAATAGCTGAAGGAAGCTTTTTAAGAGGAATAAAATGAGCATATCGTGAGAAATGATCTACAACTGTTAGAACTGTGGTGAAACCAGTATTAGTTCTAGGCAATTCCACAATGAAATCTAAAGATACAGTATGCCAAGGTTGTGGTGGTAGAGGTAAGGGCAAAAACAAACCACTAGGAGCATGGTGAATGGCCTTGTTTTGACTACAGACAGAGCAAGTGTCTACATAGTGTTGTATATCTTTGAGCATTGATGACCCCCAAAATCTTCTTTTAATTAATTGATACATTTTTGTAACTCCAGGATGGATGGATAGAGAAGAGTCATGATACGTTTGTAATACACGTTTCTGAAGAGATTCGGTTGGGATAAACACTTGATCATTCATACATAACAAGTTTTCTTTCCATTGTAATAATGGATAAGTCTTGTTCCAAGCTTCTTTAGACTGTGTTTTTAAAGCATCTTTTATGTCACATAAAACATCAGAATCAATAATACCTATCAAAAAGCGTTCAGTTGGAATAATAGGAAGAATAGTTTCTTGTTTTACATTCATATCGTCACTGATTCCAATTCTTGATAAAGCGTCAGCTTTATTATTTTCTTTCCCAGGACGGTAGGTGATTATAAAATCGTAGTCATTAAAGAATAAAGTCCATCGCAATTGACGAGCAGATAATGCCTTGACAGATCTGAGTGATTGTAAATTCCTGTGATCAGTGTAAATAGTTACTGGATGTCGAGCCCCTAGCAAGTAGTGTCGCCATTCCTTGAAAACAGCTTTTATAGCTAACAGTTCCCTGTCAGCTATGGCATAATTATGTTCTGTTGGAGTCAATTTTGCTATGGGGTGCAGTTGTCCTGTACTTGAACTTCTTTGGGATAGAATACCTCCTATGGCAAATTGGGAGGCATCAGCCTCTACTATGTAAGGTAGAGAGGGATCAGGAAGTTTTAAAATCTGGGCTGTAGTGAACTGATTTTTTAACTCATGGAAAGCCAACTCAGCTTCTGAATCCCACTCAAACTTAGTATTCTTTTTCAACAATTTTGTGATTGGAGTGATTATTTTAGAGAAATTTTGAATGAATCGCCTGTAAAAATTTGTGAATCCTAAAAAACTTTGGACCTGTTTTACACTGGTTGGATTTGGCCAATCTATTATGGATTGAACTTTCTTTTGGTCCATTTCAATGCCAGATGGACTGAGAATGTACCCCAAAATGTCCACTGTGGTGACATGAAACAAACTCTTTTCCAATTTCACAAACAAGGAATTTTGTAAAAGCTGTTGTAGAATGGCTCGTACTTGCTTTACATACTCAGATTTGTTTTTTGAATAAATAAGAATATCATCTATATAGACGATACAACAGATGTCAAGAAACTCTCTTAAAACTTCATTTATAAAAAACTGGAATGCAGCTGGAGCATTACAGAGTCCGAAGGGCATGACCTGATACTTAATATTGAACTTTTGGACTGGGAAGGAGACATAATAATGATGGGAGACTTCAATTGCGTTATGAACTACACAAGGGACACGACCAAGACGATTCCATCACAGTGCATGCGTAAAACCAGGGCAGCTATTTTAGAGCAATCGCGCATTTATAATTTAAAAGACGCTTGGAGGAACCTATATCCGACACTTACAGGTTATACATACTACTCTGCCCCCCATCAAATGTGCTCTCGCATTGATATGGCCTGGACGACAGATCGGGTTTTAGAGGGCAGTAAAATGGAGATCTGCCCAAAAGTAACTTCGGACCATAATCCCATTATACTACGGTTCAATATACTATCTCCTAAACCGGCTGCCAGGTTATTTTATTTTCCAAGGTACTTGCTAATAGATACTTCTTTTGTTTCTAAACTGAAGAAACATATCAAAGAATTTTTAGAACTCAACTTAGATTCAACTCACCTCATTTATGTATGGGATGTATGTAAAGCGAGCATTAGAGGGTTTGCACAGCAATTTATTATGAGACAAAACAAAGAACGAAAAGATGAGACCTTGGAAATGACCTCTAGAATACGGGCACTGGAAGAACACCTGGCTGAGGCTATCATACAAGAGAACTTAGGGGGACGAATTTAGAAAAATAAATCTTTGCTGGAACTAAAATTAAAACTTTTTAGAGAAAAAGTGAGCTCGAAACTACATAAATATAAAGTTTCAATACGGAAGTGGTGATATAGTCGGCAAAATTCTTGCTTATAAGGTTGCTTAAGACAGGGCCAATTCTATGATAAAAAACATTACAGGGGCGGACTGGATTAGCTACAATCAACCAGAACAGATATTAGAACAGTTCGTAATATACTACAGTAACCTCTACACACCTGAAACTACCCCTACTGAAGAGAACATGCAAAGATACTTAACTAAGAATTGGTCACTAGGTAGGGAACCTGATTTAATGGAACCACTTGAAGGACATTTTTCACTATCCGAAATACAAATGGCTATTTCTTCTCTCCCACAGGGGAAAGCCGCTGGGGATGATACACTTCCAATGGAAATTTATAAATGCTGTAGCGAGGAACTGCTACCTACACTTTGCTCAGTGATCAATCAAATTGGAAACACAGGCAACATCCCTAACTCTTGGAAAACCGCTAAAATAATTTTTTGTTTTAAGAAGGATAAATCACCTGTGGAGTGTGGGTCTTATCGGCCCATCTCCTTGATAAACGCTGATGCTAAGGTTTATTCAAAGTTACTAGCCATGAGATTAGCCCCGCTAATGCCTAAACTCGTTAATCAACACCAGCACGGTTTTGTGATGGGAAGAGACACGACAGCACATGTTAACACTGCTATTACAGCATTTGACGTTGCCAATACTAATTCCTCCCTACTCGGTATGGTGTTATTAGATGCTGAAAAAGCCTTCGACCAAGTGGGGTGGGATTATCTTTGGGCTTTACTAAGTAGGATGGGCTTTGGGAAACAGTTTCTTACCAGGATTCAAGCCCTGTACGATTCACCTAACGCAAAAATAGGTTATGCCAATTTAATTTCTAATAGTTTCCCGGTTTTAAGAGGCACACGTCAAGGGTGCCCCCTGTCACCCCTTTTGTTTGCTCTCGCAATGGAGCCTTTTATTAATTCAATACTGACCCAAGAATGTATTATCCCATTTACGCATGGTAATAACTCCCTCAAAATTATTGGTTCAACAGACGATCTGGCAATTTATACAACCGATGTACCTAAAGCCATAGCTGGGATTATTATGGAAGCTGATGAATTCGGCTTGGTTTCGGGATACAAACTAAATTTAAACAAAACGCAAATTGTTGTTAACTATAAGCTTCCGGCCCCAGTTCTGGGGGTATGCCACACTGCGAACTATTTGGGTATTAAAATAACATCTAACTTAAAAGAAATTATGGCCCTAAATTATGATACTTTATTGAAGGAGACAATAGGGACCCTTAAAAAATGGCATAAGGTTCCCTTAAACTTAATAGGACGAATCAACCTTATAAAAATGAACATTCTGCCAACATTTTTGTATCTGTTCAGGTCCATCCCGCTTAACGTTAACAACTTATTTTTTTAAAAACTGGATGGCATTCTAGGAAGCTACATTTGGGGCTACAAAAAAAATCGCAGTGCTCTGTCTCTTCTCAAATTAACAGCTACTAAGGGCGGCCTTGACTTCCCCGACTTTAAATTTTACTTTTATGCTTCTTTCTTGGGTCGGATACGCGGCCTTTTTTCTTCTAACTACCCTTATTTTTATCACCAATTTATGCTAGGAGCAAACTCTGTACAATTTTTAGCTAGAAGCAACGACCCGAACTACTTCAAACGAGTGAAGTTTAAGACCGCTAAAGATGTAGTCCATATATGGTATACTATTATGGCTATTAATAAAACCACATTCTTTCACCCAAAGCTAAGCATGTGGTATAATCCGGGCCTACCTGAGATTTTTAGCGATCCGATAGTTAGAACATGGGCTAATCTAGGTATAAATCACCTCTCCGACTTATACGGATCATCAGGTTTTTTAACATTTGATACCGTAAGAATACTTTATAAACTACCTCTAAATGCTCTTTTCAAGTACACACTGATACGTGATTTCTTCATGAATAAAATGAAACTAAGGGAAATTCTAGACTCAGAAATATGGATCTGCCTTTACGGGGAAACAAATAGTGACATAATTAGCCTGGGGTACAAATGTCTTTGTCAATCTAAACCTGATTGCATTAAAATCGCACAGAAATGGACTACTACTTTAGGAATGCCCATCTCCTCAAATAATATTTCCACTTTTCTTCATAACAGTAACTCTTTAACTAATTCTTCTAGTTTAAAACTTCAATCTTACAAGACTGTATGCCAGCTATACTACACGCCGCTTCACTTTTTAAGGGGTCAGGGAATAATGCATTAACCGAACGTATAAAATGCCCAAAATGCGACCTACTAGCAGCAGATATAGTACATATAATTTTTTCTTCAAACTCTGCAAACATTTTGGGATGAAATAGAAAAAATGTTGAAACTGAATAAAATGTTCTTTGGCAAATTCTCTGCCGAGATGATAATTTTGGGAACACAACCAAATACTGCAATTCACAAGGACCTAATGTTTATTCTAATTTCTTGTGCAAGACTGATAATTGCTAGGGCTTGGATCTCAGACAAACCACCATTGGTAACCGAATGGTGGCTTCTGGTAAACGAGATATATGATATGGAATTTTCAACTGCCAAAATTAGAGGGATTGGTTCTTTGAAGAAAGTTGATAAAATTTGGGGTAATTTGTTCCCTATTCACGGATGAATGACTTCATCTTTGCAGTACTAGATCTGAGAATAGTTCCTATTTCTTTCATGGCTAGAGCTTATTTGATGCAGAAGAAACTGATGTATTTTTCTTTAATATACTGTAAATCTCTAGGCCTATTTCCTATTTGATTAAGTTTTCAAGGAATTTATGTATTATAAAAAAAAAAAAAATTCTTTATTTTTTTTCTCTTTTTGTAAAATGCTTTATTTTGAAATGTACGTCTGCTTGTGCTGTCAATAAAAAAGTAAAAAAAAAAAAAAGACCTGATACTCATATAATCCAAATTTTGTTCGGAATGCTGTCTTCCATTCATCGCTCTCTCGGACTCTTACCAGATAATAAGCTCCGCGTAGATCCAGTTTTGTATAAATTGAGGCATCTTTGATTTGGTCCAGCAATGTTGGAATTAAAGGCAAGGGGTACCGATTCTTTACAGTAACATTATTGATTGCGCGATAATCGATACAAGAGCGCAATTCCCCCTCTTTCTTTGGAATGAAAAATAAAGGGGAAGAAACCGGCGACTTGGAATGTCGAATCAAACCGTTAGTTAAGTATTCGTCCAAATAAGTACGTAAATGTTCGTTTTCTTTCTCAGTCAGGGCATAGATTCGGCTACATGGTAGCGTGGCCCCTGGAATCAAGTCAATTTGACAATCATAGTCCCTATGAGGCGGCAATGTGTTGGCCTTTTTTTTATCAAATACGTCTAGTAAGTCATGGTAGTCCACTGGGACCCCCGTTACTGTCAAGACACTCTTGGGATTCTTTGGAAAATCATAACCTTGTATGAAAAGTTCTGAGCCAGGATATTGTCGAAAGCATTTGCAATGACAGTAATCAGATTTAAACAGTATAGTCCTGCTTGTCCAGTCAATGTAGGGATTGTGAAGAACCAACCAAGGAATGCCTAAAATTAAACTAAACTGAGGTGCATCAATTATGTCAAAGGTTATTTCTTCCACATGTTTTGTAGCGCAAGTCATGGTTAATAGTTCAGTATTATGTTGCATAGGTCCTGAAGTCAATTCCTTCCCGTCTACTGCTCTTACTATTTCAGGGGAATCTTTCACTGTTTTCTGTAGGCCTAATTTGATGAATAATTGGGTGTCTATGAAATTACCCATTGCCCCTGATTCTAATAATGCGCCAACAGACCAAGATTGATCTTTATTACTTTGTGATTGCAGGAAAATGTGTATGCTGAGATGACAATGAGAAGCAGTTGGTGTCATGGAGGCCAAACTAGTATGATCACTCGGTAAACTGACCTCCTTATCTACAGAGCCTTTTAGTTTTCTGACAGTTGTAGGGACAAGACGTCTGCAGTTTTTGTCTTAGGTTTTAAAGGTCGAGTTGGGCAATCTTTCACAAAATGTCCTGTTTTTCCACAGTACATACATTGGTTTAATTTTCTACGCTTTTCTCTTTCATCTTTTGACAGTGGCCCTCTAATAGTTCCTATCTGCATAGGTTCGACAGGGTCTAATTTAGCTGTTGTGTCGCTCCTTGTGCTAGATCTGTCTTTAAACACAATCATCCTATAATCTGTCTTCCCTTTTTCGCCTTTCCTTTCTGAGTTGCGATGATTAAGTTTTACTACCAGGTCAATAAAGTCTTTTCAGTCAGTAGGTGGGTCTAAAATTTGTGTAACCATGTCTTTTAATTCCTCCCGAAGACCACGATAAAATGAGGATACGCGTTTTTCCTCTGGCCATTCTGCCTCTATGACCAACCTGTTGAAAGAGGATATATAGTGTAGCAGATCAGAAGACCCTTGTTTTAAGTTTAGCAGTTCATGGTCTGCTGATTGTACAAAAACGTGTTTAGCAAACAACTTTTTCATGGTGTTTTTAAAGCGTCTTAGATTATAAAGAATGGGATCATCTCTCTCTACATACGGTACTGACCACAGAGCTGCTTCACCACTTAGATAAGAAAGAATGAAGGCAACTTTGGAGGAATCGTCTGGAAAAGCTGTGGGCTTTGCCACAAAATGTAAATGACACTGGTTTAAAAATATCGTGAACTTGTTACAGTCTCCAAAAAATCTTTCTGGGGGTGCTAAGGGTACTGTAACCGGTGTAACTACCTGTATTTGAGTTTGGGCAGAAGTCGAAGATGAGGTATTTCCGCTGTATAACGTTTGCATGACTGGCTGAAAGGCTGCCGGCTTCAAGATTGTTTTTTTATCGGAGGGAAAGGACCACGTAGTTGGACTAGGTGGTTGTATCTTACTCTGAAGTGCAGACATGTCTCTCCTTAATTCTGCGTTTTCAGATTTTATCTCAGCTAACATTGCAGCAATATCCTGCAATGATATCTGCGGAGCTTGATTCATAGCGCCTGGGCAAAACAGTGTCCGTGGGCTTAGCCTTCTGTCAGGTGTATCAAGACACTCTTACCTGTTCAATCTCCAACCCTTACCTGTAAGGCGATTGATTGGTTTTGCAGAGATGCTATGAGCCAAACTCCCAGAATCCTATCCTACCTCCTGTGACCTTTTTACTATACTAGGGTGCTGGATAGCAATTAGGGAGAGAGGCCGGAATCTGACGCTAGTGTGTTTGCTTGTAGCCGACCTGCGAAGCAACAAGACACTCCTTAGTTATGTTGTTTCTTTAAATTTTACTGAGTTCCCTAGTCCTAAAAGAACAGCTAATTAGATCTAAATTATATCATCTAATTACCTACCTGCGATCTACTAAGTCAGGCTTCGCGTCCAGGAAGTTGTCGAAAGTGTAATCAGGTCAGCAGAGATGTGAAGGCGTCGTCTTGGAGGCTAGACTCAGTCGGATGTTAACTCCTGTTATATTTGCCAACGTTTTCTTTCACTTCTATAAAAAATAATACAACATAAACATTTGGATTGTACTCTAACTCAGTCTACTCGATTCTCTTTTCTTTTCCTTAAATTACACTTACACTTGTATTTCTGCTTGACTTTCTGCACAACTTCCAAAAGGAATTCTTCCCCAATTGAGCTCCGTCTAATAAACGAAGTGAAAAAACTACAACATGCATGCTAACATATTTGCATTACGTAAAAGTCTTGAAGATTTCTAACATTCAGAATTTTGCCTTCATTAACTGAAAGTGTCCAAAAATTGTTCTTTATTCTTGCTGAAAGGTGAAAAGGTCCTGCTAGCAGTGGGCGCCTTTTCTTAAAAGAAATGTACTTAGCTTTCTTTCTTTCTTTGCAGATAACACCATGGATTCCTGTTCAAACTCGAAGACTGTGGAGATGCAAATCCGAAGCTTCGGCTCCGCCGGGACCCAGGAAAACCAATGAAGAATCTCCAGTGCGTTTTTTCAGGCAAGCGCGATGTTAACTCGAAGGAAGCTGGAAGGCTAAGCACCTTCCAAAAGTTCGGGTGTGGTTTTTATATCCGAGCCACACCCAAATGTCATTTGCCTGCGTGCGTCTTCCTCCTTCTCACGCTGTGCTTCCAGACTTCACACAGCGTGAGAACATTGCAGAAATAAACGCGTCTTTTTAAACCTTGACTTTCCTTTCCCTTACACCAAGGCATGAGTAAGGAAACGGAACAAAGCGATTCCTCAATAAAATAAATCAAATGTAAATGTCTAAATTCCACGTTCAGTTCGATAAACGAAGAAGAGAAATAATAAACAAACAAACATAGGCAAAGGCAAGTGGCATTATATTTTGGAACAAATATACATCTCCACACACTACACTAACACTGGAGTGCTGGATGCACGGGACAGAGGTGGGTTTCTTACGGGCAATAAGAGATCGCAGGATCTTTCTGTGAGGAATCAGGTTCAGGAGTAGCTGCTGTACCTGAAGGATCATGACACATCCAAGCTCCTGTCACTCCAAAACCAGACAGTCAATACACAACCCAGCAGAGACACATAGGATGGCTAAGCAAGAAAATGGTCACTTTCTAAAAGTGGCATTTTTAAACACACAATTTATAAACTATCGTTACTAAAAGATGTGTTATTAAATTCTGAGTTTAGAGAGCCTAAACGCTATTTCTACATCTTGTCCCAATGGAAAGTTATACTTGTAAGATGTTACAAATAAACTCCCATGTTACTCTATGAGACAGATCGCCTTTCAATAGTGAAAAGTGAAATGCACAGTATTTCATTCTCATGACATGTCATACACATCAGTATATATCCTACCTTTCACATGCACTGCACCCTGCCCTTGGGGGTACCTTAGGCCTACGTTAGGTGTGTCTTATATGTAAGAAAAAGGGGCAGTTAGGGCCTGACAAGTGGGTGCACTTGACAGGTTGACATGGCAGTGGCAGGTCTGAGACACCTTTGAAAGGTTACCTGCATTTGTGGCTCAATCAGTGCTGCAGGCCCACTAGCAGCATTAGATTTACAAGCCCTGGGCACACACAGTGCACTGCACTAGGTACTTAGTAGTAAATCAGATAAGCCAATCATGGAAATATCAATCCATAAAAATAATTTACATGGAGAGCATATGCACTTTAGCATTGAATAGTAGTGGTAAGGTGCCCAGAGTCCTAAAACCAACAAAACAGAGTCAAAAAAATGAGGCCAAAAAGCAAAAAGTCTGGGGGTGAACTGGCTGAAAAAGCCAGGTCTAACAAAGCTTCAGTATGAAGACGCAAGTACAGAGAAACTGTAACTAGTTGGAGGAAAGGAGAACGAGAAAGGAGTGCAAGAGAAGGACATGGGAGAAAAATCTGAGGAAATATGTAGAAATAATTAATGTGGAGGGAAAAAGATATCTCAAGTAATAATTATAAGACGCCAGGATGACTGAAATGAACACAAGAGATCGTGACACACAGTGATGCCTTAATTGCTAAGAGTCAGTACAATACATAACACCATGGAAGACTGAGATCACGCGAACAGGGGATGAGTCACTCTCTGGGCCCTGCAGTTCCACAGCAGCTGCTTCTCTCTTTAAATGCCACTTGATATTCAAAGAGAAACAAAAATTGTCATCTTATTGCCAGATTCGTGTCATTGCATGTTTGACCTTTTCCAGGCTCGAAAGGGCCAGTGTGTAGTGAAAGCACACGTTTTAACAGCACCTCAGGCAAGCGGTAAAATGTACAAAGGATTGTACCTCGGTGCAGTGTTCGGTCAGAGAAAGAGATGCACACTAATCTGTAAATTAACAGCAACAATAATAACAATAATGATATTAACCCCTTCACTGCTAGGCCTTCCCCCTTCCCCACCCCCGTGCTAAGCTTTTTTTTTAGCTATTTGGGGTAGTTCGCGCTAAGGCCCCTTTAACTTTTTGTCCACATAAGGTTTCCACGTCAAATGTGCGGCCTTTTCTTCCAGCACCCTGAGGAATCTAGTGGAACCCTGAGTTTGTGAATTCCCTTTGAGGGGAGCAAAAAATTAGCCAAAATACAGCAAAATATTTTTTTTTATAAATGGGGAAAAGTGCTGCAGAAGAAAGCGTCTGTTTTTTTCCCTTCCAATGGTATTAACAAAGAGTGTTTTGAGCTGAAATCACCATCTTCCCAGCTTTAAGGGATTGGCAGACCTTTGTCAGGAAACCAACATTTTGTACACAGTTTTGACATTTTACTGGGATTTAGCCTATATTTACTATTTTTTTTGTTGCTTTCAACCTTCTTCCAGTTAGTGGTAGAAATGGGTATGAGAGCAATAATGGAACCCGGAAAGCTATACATTTCAGAAAAGTAGACAAAATTAAAATTGAAAAATATCTTTATTGTTTTGTCAGTTAAAACCTTTACAATTACAGAAAACATTTGTGTGCCAACGGGTATTTCAAGTCATGAAAGACAAGGAGTTATCATCTGAAGAATGATAAGATTAAAATCGGCCATGCTAGTATTTTCCCTCAACTTAAAAACAAGGGCCTACTTGAATCACCATCGGGGTGCTGAGGCCAGAACGATTACTTTATAAAAGTGGGTTATAGTGTGGTATGAGTGGAGCTGTCCCTCAGGAGTTAATAACCTTCACGTAGAGTGGAATTGCAAGGTAATTCAACTTGTCACGATGCCCTCACTGGTGGCCTTGAACGAACTGTGCAATTCCATACGGCTGGGTTAGAAACCCCAACAACTCTGCTCCAGATGTGGCCTCTAGTCTGATAGAACATTGCGCACTTTTGAGAAACTCCAATGATACAGTTAATTCCCATTTGTAGCTAAAGTACTGTTATTTCTTAGCTGAATTTTAGTGCGATTGTTGTTTTAGTTTTTGTTCTGTGCACCACACTGCCTTTCTTAGTCCTCTTGCTCCCCTCCCACTGAGTTTGTAGCTGTATGTTGACCAGTTGAAGAAACTTTGTTGCCCTGCAGGCAAACTGAAGCGACTGGCTATTTAAAAGTGTCATCACCTCTGGTCAACAAGATCTTATCTGAAGATACCAAAGGGCTAGTAGTAATAGTTGCCGTCCCAGCGGACTTACCGGGTGGCAGATGCACAGGAGCTGTAATACGATTTCTTCAGAGACGTTGCGTAACCAGCAATTGGGGTTCAGCCAGATGTGTTTTCAAGGTGGAACCTGGTCTTTAGATGTAAAATTTTCCAAACGGATCAGGACGAGAGAATGCTGTATTGATGGGGAAATGTGGCTTGTGAGGTAGAGGTGTGGACCCCAGCTCTCATGCGATTGCAAGACTATCCATCCATTTTTTCCCTTTCCAGCTCAGCTTTATCGAGTGACCAGGCTTTTAGTTTGGATGCTTTGTTGGCAATTTTTTTAAAGACAGAGAAGCTGATGTTACGGTCCCATGCTTCATTTAAATTGGGAGAGGTTAGCGCCTGTTAGAGCACCGATGGCCATTCATTCTCAGTTTTAGGCTGGTTCTTTATTTCTGTCCAGCTTTTGACTCTGGCCTTGCTGCTCGCAATCTCCAGCACAGGTTGATGAGTGTGGCCGTCCTAACCGGAGATTGGTCGAATAAGCCGAATTCCAATATCACCTGTGCCTGAGAAGTTAATCGCAGGAGATGGAAAATACATTTGATCAGAGTAGATTGCTGTTGATTCATCATGGTCGCGTCCTTTTCCTTTAGGAGTTCTGAGCCGTAAGTGAGTGTGGGAAGAAACTTGGCTGCAATTACTTGAAAAAGGTGTGCCAGGAACCCCAGCTTTATTCATAGTGTGTTGAGTGTAAATTGTAAATTACTTCTGAATTTAGCTAGTGGTCATTTGTGTACATCCGTCAAGGTAACAGTTGAAATAACAACATTTTGTAATGGAGTTGAAAAAAAACCTGCCATTTCTGCCAACGTTTTTACCTGTAACTTCTTCTAAGTACGGCAGATTTTTTAAAAGCAATATACAGCTGGACCCTTCCAGTTGTGGTGATATATAGGTCTTGTAGGTTCATCAAGAACACAAGGTACCCAAAGCCAATAACTGAGCTGTGCCTTGCAATGGGCTTTCATTGTGTACAGGATATATAGCAATTAATTTGGTAAAATATAAAGTGTGAAAAGTAGGTATCAAGAACTTGGCGAAACTTAGCAAACCTGTACACTAAAACTATATATATATATGGGACCCCGGGTACACCTTTTTTTCCTCTCCACATAATAAGTTTGTCCGATTAGACTATATTTTTTTACCTAGATTTTTAACCATCTGGGCACAGGCACAGGTTATGCCTCGTATAACGTCGGATCACGGTCCTGTGGTCATGGATTTGCTTCCCTTTAATATTATGCGGGAACATCGTTCATTTACATTTAGCAAGAAACTGGTAACTGACGAGGAATATATATGTCATATTCAAATATGGGCGCAGCGGTTTTTAGAACACAATAGAGGCACAGCTACACAACCAATGGTATGGGATTCTTTTTAGGCTGGGTTACGTGGCGAAACTTGTAGTTATGACTGGTGTAAACAAAGGAAGCAGAAAGCCCTAATACAGGGTTTACTTGTTGAATTGAAAGAGGTCGAATTTGAATTTATGTTAGCAATTCGCACACAACGGGATAGTCAAATTGCTCAAACTAAGGTAGCTTGCTGTAAGGCAAAGATTAATGGTTATGGAGCCAGGAAATCGCTATTCAGTATAAGATGCAAAAACTGAAAGATCTGATTACGGCGAAACAACAGGTAGATGTTTAGCCCAAAGAATGCGTGGGCGGCAAGTATCCCAATGGATTGAGGCATTGGTGAATGATCGGGGAGATACGGTTGAGACCATGGAAGGCATAATGGAGAAATTTCGATTATATTATACAGAATTATATACTCAGGATTCTGTGTCTCAGGATCAGATTGAACAATACTTGCGAGAATTTGATTAACCAGAGGTAGGATCCCTTGAAAGAGAAGAATTAGAAGCACCAATTTCTATGCAAGAATTACAGTTAGCATTGGATGACTTGGCGTTAGGGAAAGCTGCTGGCCCGGATAAACTTCCTCTCGAGGTTTACCGTATGCTTTTTCCTACTATAAAATACGACATGCTTGCTACTTTTATTCTGCTCAGTGTGGAAACCCACCTCTATCGTGGGATGAAGCAAATATAGTGGTCTTTATGAAAAAAGATACGTCCCTACACTCCCAGGGTCTTATAGACCTATATCTTTAATTAATGCAGATGCCAAGATATACTCAAAAATACTTGCAACCCGATTAGTTCAAATTGTTCCATCATTGGTATCTAGACATCAGCATGGGTTCCTCCCTGGTAGGAGCACAGTCAATCACTTGTATAGGGTTATAGCATCATTAGACAATGCTTCTGCATTACATAAAACTATTGGTATAATATTTTTAGACGCTGAAAAAGCCTTTGATTGCGTTGCATGGGCATTCTTGTGGTCTACAATGCGTAAAATGGAGTTTGGGCCGCAGTTTCTGTTTGCATTGCAGACTATGTATAAACAATCTAGGGCCAGGATCTGTGCGATGGGGCATGATTCAGCTTTTGTGCATATTACCCGGGGTACTAGGCAAGGATGCCCATGCTCGCCTTTACTATTCTCTATTTATATCGAACCATTGTTGCGTATGTTGGAGTCTTCACACAGCATACAATCAATGACTGTGGGTGAACACCAAGTGCGCGTTTTAGCCTATGCTGATGACATAGCGGTTGTAACATCTGACCCTGAGCAAGCACTAAGTGAGATTGAGCATTTGACTCAAGAGTTTGGGAAAGCCACGGGCTATAAGCTAAATATTTCTAAAACTCAGGTTGTCTGTACCGCAGGGCGTTGTCCTGGAGAGCTGCGAGTGACCCCTGAGGCTAGATATCTGGGGAATAAAAATAGGATGTCGCTTCAAGAGATAGTAACCGTTAATTGGACTGATATAGTAGGATCAGTTAAAAGACAGTTGGAAAAAATAGAATGTCTTCATCTATCTATGGTGGGTCGACGGAATGTTTTAAAAATGTGCATACTCCCCAGGGTCCTTTATTATTTCTGGACGGTACCACTGGAGTTGACACGTGTACAACTTATGCAGCTACAATCTGTGACGGATAGGTTCATTTGGGACTGTAAGAAGGCCCGGCGGGCTTCAAAATATATGTCGCTACCACTGTCAAGAGGAGGATAGGGCGTGCCGAATTTTGCTTTTAATTTTTTAGTTTGTCTTCTTCAAAATATGAAATTTCTGGTTATTGGGGGGGGGGGAACAATGCAGTTTGAAACCCCGAATATCTACCGGATGTTATTAGGATGTCAGTTTCGTCTAGTTTTGCTTAAATTTGTTGAGCAAAGTTATTTTAAAAGAACTAGATTTAAAACTATATCTGCTGCGTTTAAAGGTTGGAAATGGATGCGTAAAATCATTTCTCTCCATCGAATAAACTAATATACTCCTTTTGATTCTAATGAATTATTTCCCCAATATTTTGGGACACCAAGATGAGGATATGGAGGGACAAAGGGATTCGCTGTGTAGGGGATATCTACAATGCTGGGGTTATTGTTTCGTTTGTAGAGTTAACTGAACAATATGCAATTTCCAGGAATTATTTTTTTAAATATTTACAGTTACGGGATTTTATTTTCAAACACTGTGTCGCTTTTCCAATTGTAACTAATGAACTTCTTGAAGCACTGATTAAAGGGGCCAAGGTTGTGACTTTGTACGATATTTTATTGGCACAGCAGCTTGATGATATCGAGGCTCAAGATTTGAAATGGAGTGAAAGACTTGGTTACACTGGTTTGTTTGTTCAAGAATCAATTGATATGGCTAACAAAGTTATCTTGACTGCTAATTTACGCACCCAACATTATAAAACTCTGTTTAATTTATATCTCACACCGGCTAAAATGATGAAGTGGGGTGATGTTCACGATGGGAAATGCTTTAGGTGTAAATCTGCGACTGCAGATATCGTACATATATTTTTTGATTGTACGGTGTTGGGTCCTTTTTTTCACGTATGGCACAATTTTTGTCTCAAACAACGAACTATAATTTTACGATGTCTAGAGAGATGATGTTATTTGGGGTGTGTAAAGATAGTGATGTTATTCAGCTCTATTATCCATATAGATTTTTTTTCTTTATGGCTCTGCAGTCGCTCGTTTATGTATCGCTTCTATATGGTTGAAACCAGAGGCCCCATCATATGAAATGTGGCGTGCAAAGTTTTATAATATGTTTTATTTGGAATTTAATTTGTATCGCATAAAATCATTGAAGAAAAAACAATTAGGGATTAAGATTTGGCAGCCAATGTTACAGCATATGGAGAGTTAGTTCTTTGATTAGTGTCCTGCTTGGTTGTTCCCTGACTGTTTTTCTTAGCCATGAAATCTGCAATGTCTTCTTTTTTTACAGTACAGTGAGTCTTCCTTGATTTATATATGTTATATATATGCTATGCTATGAACTGAACAATAACAACAACAAAAAACTATATGTCCTGGGTAATCCAGGATGGGGTGACGTGTGTGACTCTCCCCAGGATCTGTTACTCGGAATCCCATGCAAACCTCAGACTTTGTAAAAAAAAAAAACTGTCCTCATATTTGCGTGATGGAAAGTTCTGGAATCTGCAGGGAGCCACAACATTCCACCCACCCAACATTTCCCCAAGTCTCCCGATAAAAATGTTACCACATTTGTGTGGGTAGGCCTAGTTCCAGCAACAGGAAATGGCTCAAAAACGTATTGTGGAGACATCAAAATTATCTATCACAAAACAACCAGGTTGTGCAAGGGAGAAAGACAGAAAAGAAAATTATTACTGCACAACCATCTATTCCTCAAGGACACACATATACTGGTTGCATTTGGCACGAGGGTGAGTTATGTTTCAGTATATCAAATATTATTAATACGAGATTTCACAAAAATGAAATGCACTGTTAATAATTGAAGGACAAAAAAACTGAACCAGTGGCTTACACTTCGTGAGTTGTAAGGCTGCGTCAAGGCCCCAACCGCTTTACAGGCCATTCACATACCTTTTGTGCATGATACACACAGGACCATTCACAACGCCAGCTGCAGAACCAACACATTACAACATTAACAAAAAGGGACAATGTACTGTCGCAGGGATTCTGCTCCTACACAGAACTCTGCATAGAGACTTGGAACCTCAGTAAAATAGGGTGTACCAAAACTCACCTTAGTATCCAAAATCCCATACCAGACAAGCAATCAGTGTCTCATTGGTTCTTCCATACCCCCAATGATTAGACAACCCAGAACATGAACTTAGAATACCCCAGGTAACGTGGAACACACGTACACTCTTTCGTTATACCATCATACCAGTCCAAAACGAGCAGTAAATGAAGACATGTGCAAGTTTGAAATATTTATTTCTAGTGCCGTTTTCTCAAGCGGAGTATCTTAGCTAATACAAGCAAACATATTATAAGCAACAAGTATAACAGCATAGTTACTATTCCATAAAATACAAAGGGAGAAAGTATGTTAAAATGCTAATGGGAAGAAGGCTAAATTGCAACTCAGTCTTACCCTCCGTTGCTAGTATATTATATTATATCTACAGAAGGTCTCTTTGGGATTACAAGGGCGGCCCCATACCTCCGGTCCTAGTAGAAAGGTATCACATCATTTTCTACACCAGCTCTCTGCATGCGAATGTTCTCCAACTGTGTGTGCTGTGCATGCTCTGGGCAGTGCATTATTAAACGCACCAAAAACAGAGGTGGCCACAGCTGCATATGTGTTATGTCTAGGACGTGCGCTGATCAGACCAAACAACAACCACTGTGTTGAAATAACCTTTAAGGCTTCGGCACTCACTGTTCAGACACAGCTTACCAAGCAGGGTTGATACTATAGGAAAACATATTATTCTAGCGTGAAGCAAAATATTCTGCTAAACTCTAAACATTTATAATATTGTGTGGCGTGTGCAAAAGCAGCAGATAGGAAAAATGGCGTTTAAACTTCAAATAAGCTCATGCTAACTTAACACAGTGTAAAGGCAAAGCCCATCTCCATGGCAGTACATCCTACCAGAGAAAGACAGAAAAGACAAATATTACTGCACAACCATCTATTCCTCAAGTACACACACATACTGGTGGGATTTGGAATGACGAGGAGTGATGATTCAATATATACCATGTTATTAACAAGAGATTTCACAAAAATGAAATGCACTGTTAATAATTGAAAGTACAAAAACCTGAACCAGTGACTCACACTTCATGAGCTGTAAAGCTGTGTCAAGTCCTCAACCACTATACAGGCCATTCACACACCTTTCATGCATGATACACACGGGACCATTCACAACAGCAGCCGCAGAACCAACACATTACAACATTAACAAAAATGGAAAATGTACACCCAACCAGAGAAAGACAGAAAAGACAAATCTTACTGCACAACCATCTACTCCTCAAGTACACACACATACTGGTTGGATTTGGCATGAGGGTAAGTGATAGTTCAATATATCGCATGTTATTAACAAGAGATTTCACAAAAATGAAATGCACTGTTAATGATTGAAAGGACAAAAACTGAACCAGTGAGCCAGAGTCGTGAGCGATAAAGCAACGACACGGCACCAACCTCTTTACTGGCCATTCATAGACCTTTCATATGTATGACACATACAAAACCATTCACACCACCAGCTTGCGGGCCCAGCACATAACAATACTCACATCAACAGACAGTGCCATTCAGGGCCTATTCCTTTCACATGCCCACATGCCTAACACAGCTGCCACTACGGATGACGGGTTGTGTGGACTGGTGGTTGGCTGCCAGTGTGTGTAGTGATCAGCAGCAAGTCACTACTTACACACCGCCAGCTAAGTGCCAGTCCACACTCACCGCCAGCCAAGCGCCTGTCCACACGCACCCCCAGTCAAGCGCCAGTCCACACACACTGCCAGCCATTCACCTGTCCACATACACCACCAGCCAAGCTCCAGTCCATGCACGCCACCAGCCAAGCGCCAGTCCACACACACCACCAGCCCAGCGCCAGTCCACACACACCGACAGCCTAGCACTGGTCCACCCACACTGCCAGCCAAGTGCCAGTCCACTCACACCATCAGCCAAGCGCCTGTCCACAAACACCACCAGTCAAGCGCCAGTCCACACACACTGCCAGCCAATCACCTGTCCACATACACGGCCAGCAAGCGCCAGTCCACGCACCCCACCAGCCAAGCTCCAGTCCATGTATGCCACCAGCACATTTTTTTTTTATATTAAAAAGAAAACACAAACGAATTGTAAGAAGATGCAGAACTGCAAACACAAAAGCTAAAACTGAATACATCGCACTAATGCCAACCATGAAACTGAACACAAAATATAACACAATACAGACCATGCAGTTCACTTTAACACTCATGGATGCTCCCACACATTTATTTTGCATGTGGTACATCCTGAAACAAGCCGGCACAAACAGCACAGGGTTAGAACGACATTCAGGGCATTAAATACAGGTCTCTTTCTGCGTACCTCTTTGCCTACATACTCTACATCTCCTACTGGGAAAATCTTTTGTCGGCATGGGAGGAATGTGAACAGTAAAGTGGCAATCTTTCGATGTAATAACTGATGTGATTTGATCAACAAAAGGTGTTTCAAATCTTCTATTACCTGAAAACCTGCATGCATAGCTCAATGTATTTATCAAACTACCGTATTTTAATATCTACCCAAATAACATTAACAAGTTATCAAAATGTGTGATAAACAATAAGTTAAATTTTCTATATGTTGCCAATAATGTGTTTACATGACATAAATTCAATTCAAACACAAATTCAATATTTGTAAGAACAAAAGTTACTTACCTGTAAACTGTGGTTCTCCAGTATTGGTGTCTTTCATGGATTCACATGCTTGAAATTTCCCTGTCGTCGAAGTAGGAGTCCCACAGTAAATAACATAGCAATGTAGCCATAACACAAACATATATACATAGAGAAAGCAAACCATAGAGTTTTTCCTTGATAGACAATATATAACTTCTATAATATATCTTAGTCATTATGTGTTGGTCCAAATTCGGGCCAATCAGGCATCAGCACCCTCTTAGAATGTTCTCCTCAGAGGTTCAGGATCTCAGATTTTCATAGCACAGAGTAATATAGAGTCAAGAGATAAAGAGAGAGAGCCTCTGAGGGGAGGAAGGTGGGTCGCATGTGAATCTATGAAAGACACCCATACTGGAGAACCACAGTTTACTGGTAAGTAACTTTTTTTTTCTTCTCCGGTATTGGGGTGTCTTTCATATATTCACATGCTTGAATAAGAGTAGAGAGCAGTAGAGTTAGAATAATACAAGGTACTTATCATTCAACCTAATGATAATAATAATGATAATAATAACCATAAGCATACACAGTACAAAAGACTGAAGTTTATATCAAAGAAAAAAAAGTACCTTGTATACAGGAGGAGGGAAGCAACAGAGGCTCACCTTATTTAAAAAGATTTAGAAGGACTGCTTGTCCCACGGCTGAGTCAGCATTGTCCGCAGCATTCAGACAGTAATGCCTCGTAAAGGTGTGCCTGCTAGACCATGTTGCAGCTCTGCAAATGTGACGAAGAGGCACACCTGCAAACAGCGCTGTAGACGAGGAAACTTTTCTAGTAGAATGCGCTCTAACAGATGCAGTAAGTGGTTTTCCCGCCTGCTGATGGCAAAAGGTAATTGCAGTAGATATCCAGCTTGCAATTGTTTGTTTGGTGACTGGATGTCCTTTCCGCATCCGCCTATAGTCCACAAAAAGCTGCTCAGATTTACGTATAGTAGCCGTCTTTTGAAGGTAGAATTTTAGACACCTCTTAATATCCAAAGAATGAGGAGCTCTCTCTGCTGGTGTCTGGGGATTACAAAAAAATTACTTTAAAACAACTGGTTCATTGAGGTGGAAGTCTGACGGCACCTTAAGAATGAAGGCTGGATTGGTACGGAGCATGACTGAGTCCTTGGTAAACTGAAGAAAAGGCGGTTTAGTAGTAAACACCTGAATGTCACTGACTCGACGTGAGGAAGTGAGAGCTAGAAGTAGAGAACTCTTCCAGGTAATGTATTTAAGATCGTCTTTATGGATTGGCTCAAACGGGTGTTTCATTAGTTGTGCCAAGACAATTTTTAAATGCCATTGAGGAGGTGGTCGACGAATTGGTGGCAACATCCGAAAAAGACCTTTAAAAAAATTGCTGAATGACTCTGGAAGAGTAAAGAGAATTAGATCCATCTTGACGGAACCGTGAGATTGCTGCTAGAAAAACTTTAAGGTAGCAAACGAGAGGCCTGACTATGCCAAGTGTAAAAAGAAAGGCAAAAGTTGCTCCGGTGTGGAATGCATAGGATGCACCTGGGCATCATTGCACCATAGACAGAATCTTTTCCATTTGAGTTTGTATGTCTTCACAGTTGACGGTGCTCTTGCCTTTGCCAGGACCTCTCTACAATCTGCAGGAATGTTCAAATTCAGAAATTCATAGTGCTCAGGTTCCAGGCCACTAAGCGTAGAGATGCTGTGTCGGGATGACAAACTTGGCCCTTATCCATGGTTAGAAGATTCGGAAGAGGACGAAGAATGATCGGGTCGCACTGTGACAGAACCAGGAGTTCCGTGAACCATACTTGTCGCGGCCATCTAGGAGCTATCAGAATAATGTGACAGGGTTCTTCCCTCGTTTTTCGAAGAACTCTGGGAACTAGAGGTATTGGTGGAAAAGCATATGCATATATTGTCGACCAATTCATTAAAAAGGCATTTCCGCATGACTCTGGTTGGGGAAGCCAACTTGCAATAGGACAGGCATTTGCGGTTCAGATGTGTTGCGAATAGATCCAGATTCGGGCGACCCCATACCCAAAAAATGTGATCCAGTGTGGGCTGATGTAACTCTACTTGTGGTTGGTTGTAGAAGACCTGCTCAGAGAATCTGCAAGATTGTTTGACGCTCCTGGAACATGCACTGCTGAAAGGACGACATGATGTTGAATCGCTCAATCCCAGATCTGCTGAGCCTGAGGGGACAGTAGGATGGATCGTGTGCCTCCCTGTTTGTTTATGTAGTGCATGCACGTTGTGTTGTCCGTTCAAACCAACACTGATGCTCCTTGTATGAGGGAACGGAAAGCTTTTAGTGCTAGAAAAATGGCCAGCAACTCTAGTAGATTGATGTGCCAGGTTTCTTGCTGAATGTTCCACTTTCCATTTACTGTTAATCCTTGAAGATGAACACCCCAGCCTTCTAGGGATGCATCTGTTGTGAGAGTGGAGCTTGGAGCATCCACCAGAACGGATGACCTGAAGAGACGTTCTTTTCGAGAGTCCACCACAAGAGACCTCTTTTCATTCGAGATGTGACTCTGACTACATCGTTGAAGGTTCCTGAAACTTGAGCCCTTTGTTTGTCCAACTCCTCCTGAATAGGTCTCATTTTTAGCCGGCAGTGAGGGACAAGAGGGATGCAAGAGGACAACATTCCAAGGAAAGATTTCAACTGTCGGACAGAAGCGGGAGGCTGATAAGGTGTGAAGACGCAGACGTCTTTCGTGCGACAGAAAAACTTTTGCTAGCTTGGTGTCTAGAACTGCTCCTAAGAACTGTCTGTTTTGAGCAGGGAGAAATTGAGACTTTTCCGTGTTGAATGTGAGGCCCAGGGACTGAAAGAGGGACTTGCAGATTTGAGTGTGTTTGGAAGCCTGCTCGAATGACCGTGCCTTTAGCAGGCAGTCGTCTAGGTATGGAAAGGTTTGAACTCCTTGCAGGCGAAGGTAAGCTGCCACCGGTGTGAGGACTTTGATGAACACACGGGGAGCGGAACGAAGACCGAAAGGAAGAACTTTGACTTGGAAGTCCTTCCCGGCCACTCTGAATCTGAGACATTTTCTGTGCCTCCGCAGAATTGGAAGATGAAAATAAGCATCCTGGAGATCCAAAGTTGTCATATACTCTCCTTGAGAAAGCAAAGGAAGTACCTCCTGAAGGGACAACATGTGAAACGTTTGTTTTGATGTATTTGTTTAGTGCATGTAGATCCAGAATAGGGCACCATTCCTCCTGACTTTTTCTGTATGAGGAAGAACCTCTAATAAAAACCTCTTCCCTTTTGCAGTTTTGGTACCACTTCGATCGCACCTTTTCTTATTAGAATTGTGAGTTGGTTTAAAAGTTCTTTCAGATGGGCAGGAGGTGAACCTTTTGGTGGAGAATTGGGATTAATCTTCAGGAACTCTAATGCATGCCCCCTGCGTACAATATCCAGGAACCATTGGTCTGTAGTAGTTTGTGACCATGTTGAGTAACAGTGGGAGATTCGACCTCCAACCCGTGAACAATTGGGTGGAGTTAGAGATGGCGCATGATGAGAGTAATTTTTTTGGGGAAGAGTCCTTTCCTCTGTAAGAGGATTTACCTCTGTACTGTCTGTAAGATGAAGTGTGTTGCTGCCTGTACGATTGTTGATTCTGGGAGGAGTACCATTGCTGCCCTTGTTTATATTGACTGGAAGAAACTCGAAAAGCGGAAGAGGATCCTCAACCTCTTGCACCTCGAAAAGTTTGCTTTTTAAATTGGAGAGTTGCAAGAGCACGGGCCATGTCGGTGTCTTTCTTTATTGTCGGAAGGGCATCATCTATATGTTGGCCAAACAAAGATTCCCCATCGTAAGGCATGTCTAATATTTTCGTTTGCACTTCTTGACGAAAAGACGTGACCTTTAGCCAGCCCTGTCTTCTGAGAACCGCAGCCCCAGCCAAAAGGCGTAAAACCAGTGGAAAAGACAACTATGCAACAGTCAATCATTTCAGAAGAAATCTTCTCTCCCTCATGGAGAATTTTCAAAGCCTCTGCTTTTCAAGATTATGGTATTAATTGTACTAGAGAGGAAAAGTCTGACCACTTTTGCCAGTCATAACGAGCAAGAATGACCATTGAATTGGCCGCACGGACTGCAGTTGCTGCCATTGATTATCATTTTTTGCCTATAACACCAAGGCGCCTACCTTCACGATCAGGTGGTGAGGATATCGGAGATGAATGATTTCTAGATCGGCGTTGAGCAGCCTGAGTAATGATGGAAACAGGCTTTGTCTGAGAAATTAAACAAGCAGGTGTATTTGCGGGTGCCTTGTATTTTTTGTCCAGCCTTAGTAGAATGGCTGGGATAGAATTAGGATTTTGCATGATTTTTAGTCCTTCTTGCCAAATGAAATCGATGAAGGGAATAGAACGCTCTTGTTTTTGAGGCTGCTCTTTAAAATCATATAAGAAGCAATCTTCTTCTGTTATCATCATGGGAAGTTGAAATATTTTCGCTGCTCTTTCCATGAGCGCATGAAAACTGCCTATGTCTACTGGTGGGGAATCCAGAGGAGCTGGAGTAGGGGATGGCGTTTGTATTTGGTAGTTGTCCCATTCTGAAAGAGTGGAACTATCGTCCAGCTCACCCTCTTCTCTTCCACCATCATCATCATCATTGTCATCATTATCATTGTCCTTCCCTATAGCTTGAGGGGTCTCTTGATGTTGAGTCCTGGTCGTCGACTCAGAAGGTGTCACCAATGTGTCTTTAGCGGCTTGACTAGGTGGTTGAGGTGCTGGAGAGGCCTGCGCTGATATCAGAAAATGGCGAATGTAATCATCCAGCATATACTGCAGGTTTGAGATAAGCGTTACCGGTATCTGTGCCATGAGAGGTTCAGGCTCAGGTTGCCTTCCACAAGTAGAATAATCTTCCTCTTCTTCCTCCTCTAGGTCTTCTTCATCATCTGAGTCCTGACATTTTATAAGCAGCACAGAAGGACTACGAGCCGCCAGGAATCTACCATCATCATCAGAATCTTCATCATCTGAAGAAAATAACTCTGCTGGAGGCTGAGAAGGGGTTTGAATCAGTGTCTCTAGAGACGAATGTTGCCGCTGAAGAAGAGAACTTGAAGAGTTCAGTGGAACTAAAGCCATCGTCGACGAAGCCACAGTCGACGAAGCCACCGCCGAAGAAGCCACCGTCGACGGAGCCACCGCCGACGAAGCCACCGTCGATGGAGCCACCACCGATAAAGCCACTGTCGACGGAGCCACCGCCGACAAAGCCACCGTCGACGGAGCCACCGTTGACGGAGCCACCACCGATGAAGCCACCGTCGACGGAGCCACTGCCGATGAAGCCACCGACGACCAAGCCACCGCCGACGGAGCCACCGCCGACAAAGCCACCACCAACGGAGCCACCGCCAATGGAGCCACCGCCGTCGAAACCGCCGTCGACGAAGCTGTCGCAGACGATGCCGCTGTCGACGAGGCTGCCATCGACGACAAAAAAAGCATCGGCGAAGCCTTTCTCTTCTTCTGTTTGGTTGACTTCATCGACGAGGTCAGAGGTATAGTTGACAAGATAGGCCTCGCCTTCACAGATACAACCATCGATGGCGAAGATGCCGACGACAGGATCATAGCCGTCTTCATAAATGATGATGTCGAAGTCATCGACATAGACTCGACCACAGCAGCTCTCGTCGATGGGAGAAGCGATGATGAAGTCATCGACGAGATGAGCAGTTTTTGAGGTAAAAACTGCGTAGATGGAGCCTTTGACGCCTGAGAGTCAGATCTCGAGGGCGTAACAGGTGTAGGAAGACTCTGAGGGCGAGAACTCACCCCTTTTAAAGTTGAAGGTTGATCCATGTGATGTTTTTTCATCACTTTAGGTTTAGGAGATGCCATCTGATGTTCACTGGTTCTCTTCAAAGATGAAGAAGTTTTGATGGAAGACACACTCTCCACATCAGAGACAGGGTTGTCTTAAGTCTTCAACTTCTCTAGCCACAGAAGGAGACGGCCCTCTCTGTCCTTCAGGGTCTTCTGAGAGAAGATTCTACATACCTTGCAATCCTTAACTTGATGTTCAGGATGCAGGCAATATGTACATTTTTTATGAGGGTCTTTAAAATGAAATCTCTGCTTTCCACAGGAACCACAAGTTCTGAAGAGGGACTTGCGGTAGAAAATCTGAGGGCCTGAGCCTCTGAGGAGAACATTGTAAGAGGGTGCTGATGCCTGATTGGCTGGAATTTGGACCAAATCATAATGACTAAGATATATCATAGAAGTGATATGTTGTCTATCTAGGAAAAACTCTATGATTTTGCTTTCTCTATGTATATATGCTTGTGTTCTGGCTACATTGCTATGTTATTTACAGTGGGACTCCCACTTCGACGACAGGGAATATTCAAGCATGTGAATCTATGAAAGACACCCCAATACTGGAGAACATGAATTATTTCAATTAAAGATAGCATAACATGACAATATATATCACATTTCAATTTAGCCAAATCCTCCCCCACTCCAACTCTAGGAACACTTGCCTGTTCCACTACAACAAGGCTGCCTATCACAGACTCCTGACACTTAACAAATGTCATCCTTGACTCAGGACAACAATCCTTAAATACAACAAGTGCATTGAAGGTTGCTAAGTGGAAAAGATGGATAGCCAACTTCTTCTACCACATGTAAGACTTTGGAAGAGCAGTGTATGGTTCCAACCTCTAGTCTACTCTATGAAAAGCACCTATGTGCCTATTATAGTCCAAAATGCACACAGGTTTGCGCACTTCAGCAACCTGACTCCAAACAGTCGCAGGTGAAGTACTTTCATGATTGATGGTAGTCAGCATGTAGACATCGACAAACTTCACAGCTAGAAGTTCCTCTATACTCACTGCAGTGCACTGTCTCCGCTCAAGACAAACAAGTTATTGTGGGAAACCTTTATGTTTAGAGTAAACGGTGCTCCAAGCAACCGTGTCCACTTTGGCCAATTCACTGACCAACTGCACACCAGTGTAGAAGTTATCTACATATAAATGGTGACCATTGTTAAAGTCCTCCACCAAATCCCCATACAATTTTCCCGGGCAGCGAGCACACTGGCCATAGTGGAACAGCCTAGCGGGAGTGTGATAAACTCTATTTATATATTTAAAGTTAATTAGACGGTGCCTACCATTTAACGATATGTGTTTAGTTACTTCGCAGCAGAAGAAACTGCAGGAATGAGATGCGCGAGTGCAGGGAATGCAGGGGGCTCCTGCATGTCGTCTCCCATGTGTGCATGGGACGCCTGAGCCACTCGGTAGTATAGCTCCAAGTCAGGAGCCCGAGGCCTCCTGCCTAATAAGGCAACGTCAAGGTCTCTCATCTGACCCTCGGATGCTTACCAGCCCAGGCCAACCTCATCATGAGAGAGTGTATGGTAGCGAATATGAGGAATGGTAGCAACATAGGGATATTTAAGAATAGAAACAGTAACCTATGGAGGACGACTATTTTCATAATAGAAATACAACCTAACAGGGAGCAAGGTAACCTAATCCATCAAGAAATGTTGTTTTCGAGATTGGAGATTGCCTTTCCATAGTTTTCAGTAAGGACTGTGTCAGGGCTAGTGTGAATTTGTATCCCTAGGTAACAAATGGTGTCCAACAACCACTGCATACGGAAATCTAATCTTGGAGGGGTGGTCACCGGAGTCAGTGGAAAGATACCCGATTTTGATCAATTTATTTTGAGGCCGGACATTTGTCCAAACTGCATGAACTCGGAGAGTATTGGGTTCAGATTCTCGCCCTGCTTTCCGACATACAGCAGGGTATTGACTGCATATGCCGAAAGAACCAAGCTGTACCCTGAGAACAGTAATCCCCTATGACTACGGTACTCACACAACGCACACACAAACGGTTCAGCCACCAGCGCGTAACGGAGAGGGGACAATGGGCTACCCTGTCGAGTGCACCTTGAAATGGCAATGGAGGCCGTAATCATATCGCCCAGACATATCCTGACAGTGGGCAGGGTGTATAACACGGTAACCGGCCTTAGGAAGTTATCGCTGACTCCAATACGCCTCAACACTCCTTTCATAAATACCCACTCCACAGAGTCAAAGGCCTTTTCGTCATCTAAAAGGACTGCAGCAGCATCGACGTCGAGTTCAGTTGCTGAATAGTACCAAAAATTCTCCGGAGGTTGAGGGTCAAATTGTGACCGGGGACAAAACCCGCCTGCTCTGGGCGAACCACCAATGGGATCAAAGGGGCTAAGCTATTCTCCAGGATTTTAATATATATATTGGTATCAACTTTTAAAAGCAATAGAGGCCTATATGATGAGCATTCCACAGAGGATTTCCAGGGTTTGAGCAACATTCTGATCAGGGCCTCCCACTTAGAGGGAGGCATAACCTCAGACTTGGCCATGTCCTCATATAAGGCTATCAGATGTGGGATCAATTGTTCTTGAAAAGTCTTATAAAAATTCAATGTGAGCCCGTCTATGCCCAGGGAAAAATTCACTGTGAGCACGTCTATGCCCGGGGCACTGCTTGCGTGCATAGACTTGAGTGCTGTTCTGACTTCACCTGGAGTTCAAGGGGCCACAAGGTGTTCCCTGTGCTTATTCGTGAGCCACACCATTTGGTTATGCTCAAGATAGTCCTGTATGGCTTCCTCGACGGGGGACCCTGCGTTGCATACAAATCGGAGTAGTTATCTGCTAAATCTGCCTGCAATATCTACGCTCTCATGAACGGGAAGGCCCTGTTCATCACAAACCTCAACTATCAGATGTGCATCTCTCTTTGGGCGCAGTAGTGCCGTCAGAGAAGGTCCAGGTCATTCCCTCTCCCCGTATGCCCTGGCAGTGGCATATTTAGCTAGATATTTCACTTTGCTATCAGCGGCTCCTGGAACTCCTCCAGAGCAGTCTTTATATTCCCCAGTAACTTTTATCCCCAGTTTCTTGAGAGGTGCGTTCCAGGGAGGAAATGTTGTACACCGATTTCGTTAATTTATCTCTTAGGGAACTAAACACCCTCGCGTGTTTAGATATAGATATAGCTATGCCCCTAATATAAACTTTAAAAGCCTCCCAGACAGTCGCAAAACTCTCAACAGAGCCAACGTTTTTTCCAAACTAGACCTCTATTGATGCTGCCATTTTGGCTGCAAACACCGGGTCCAACAGTGAATAAGGGGGGAACCTCCAAGTAAAGGGTGTTGCCTGCCTAAAGGGAAATGTGATATCTAATTGTACAGGAGAATGATCTGAATATGTGTGAGCAAGCTGGACACAGTCTGTGACATAGGAAAGCAAATTCCTATAGAGCA
This sequence comes from Lissotriton helveticus, assembly GCF_964261635.1. Lineage (NCBI taxonomy): Eukaryota > Metazoa > Chordata > Amphibia > Caudata > Salamandridae > Lissotriton > Lissotriton helveticus. Next base: position 184,162,054 of record NC_136065.1, read on the forward strand.
GCCAATAATCAATGTGGGTGTGCATGTCATGGGGGGCGGAATAGTGAGTGAACTTGCTGATGTCTGGTGAGCGGTGTCGCTAAACGTCTATCAGGCCCAGCTCATCCATCAAGTTGACAATAGCACCAGTTGCAAGTGAGAGGCACCTAGGAGGGCCTCGTAGAGCACTATTTGTCAGGGTCTAAGCTACAATTGAAGTCACCCCCCAGCAGCAAAGTTGTATTAGGGTCTTGCAGGAGTCTGGATCCTAGCCCACAATAAAACTGTGGGTTATCATAATTGAGGCTGTATACATAAACCAGTTTTAAAGTGTGATCCTCCTTCTGGCACTTCACTATAAGGTATCTCCCATTTGAATCCGCTTCGGACTCAATAAGTGTAATCCTTGACTTAGGGAAGACCCTTATTAGGACACCCCTGCCATGAATTGTGAACCCTGCTGCGCATATCAAACCCTGGAAGTATTTCTGTGCTAGCATACCGCTCAAGTGGTAGATGCGTCTCCTGGAGCATTACGACATCCTCTTCAGTTCAGGTATGCCACAACTTTCTGTATCTTATTGTGGTTGTTCAACCCCCTGAAATTCCATATTATAAATCAAACCTTCGTGTCCTCTCTAGAGGCCATGTTCGGCTTAGACATAACATACCTGGGACATAACAAAGGAGGTATGCATGTATACATCCATAAAACTAGTACTCAGCATTGCATCCCTGCCAAAATATATGCCTGTTTTACTTTCCAAATAATCCCATCTGCCCTCCCATGCTATGTCCTCCCCAACTGTGCATAGACAAAATAACCCCCCCTAGCATGCACACTCTTACCTAGAAAAGGAGATAGAGATTATCAAACAAAACTACCCCCAACAAATGTAACAAATTCCCTCAACTCACACTTCGTGGAGCACACTTTTCGCAGATGTCGCCTGACTAAGGGTACACCCCATCCTGGCTTAATTGGCAGTAAAAACGACAATTATTCTACCGTGTCAGAAGCATATGCTTGCAATGTGGATGTCCCCTCAGGGACAAACCCGGCGCCCTCCGGACTCCACCCCCCGCAGGCTGGCCAATTCGGCTGAAAACTGAGCGAGGAAGTTCACATAAGTGGATTGAGAGCATAAAGATAGACAACTTTATCATGATCAGGCCAGCATGTTGAGAAATGTAATACAAGTTCTCGCGCATCATCCCCTTGCTTAATGGCCAAAGCTACATGAGAGCAGACAGTGGTTAGAGCAGCTGAGCCCGCACAGCAAACCTGTCCCGGGATGTCCCCCAGGAGGCGGCGAGGTGACCTCAGTGCTCACGAGTCTCTGAGTCGCCCCCTCGATCGGCATGTGGGACTGCAGGGCTCTTCTGTGGTCTTGCACCATCTCTGCGCTTGAGGAACTACAGGACCTGCGCTGGATCTGTGACTACGTGAGACTTCCCATCGACCTAGAGGATACATCATGCTGTACTCTAACTGTAAATCACAAAGCTTTCTCTTGACTGGAGCAAAAAGCCGCCAGGCGTCCTGCACCTGCTGGGTAAAATCAGGATATAAGGAGAGGGCAATGCCTTTGTAGGGAGGCTCCGGCAACTCCCAGGCCCTCCTAGGCGCACGTTCAGGATCTCTGTAGTTCAAGAGCCTAGCTATGATTGGACGTGGCGGTGCTCCGGGCACCAGGCAAGGGGCCAGTGAGCAGTGCACCCTCTCAGCAATGAATATACTGGAAAACCAGTCTCTATCCAACAGGATGGTTAGCAACTGTTCCAAGAGGAACTCCATGTTAGGAATGTTGGTGGACTCCGCGATACCAACAATGCATATTGTTAGAAATGTGGGTCTCTAGTTGGCAGAGGTAGGTACCACTGTCCAAATAGGGACCCTTGCTTCTAGTCAGGGTAAGGAGGAAACCCTCTGAGATAATCCCTGCTCACCCTCTAGGTAGCTTGGCACAAGCAGTCTAGGCTAACCAGAGGCAATGTGTAATGTATTTGTACCAACACACAGTAACACAGTGAAAACACCACAAACTGACTCCACAACAGTTTAGAAAAATAAAGGTATTTAATCTAAACTACACAAGACCAAAACAACAAAAATCCAACATACACATTTCAAGAATATGGTTTCAAAAGAGTTATTAAGGTTGCGATAAAATAATCCACAGTTACGTGAAAAGTTCACAGTTGCGTCACGTTTAGCTCACAGTACCTTCCGTTGCGACAAAGTTCCAAAAGCAGAAGCTCGTGCGGGGGAAAACAAGCGATGCGTTGCTCCTGAGACCCTGGGGAGGCATTTGCGACAGCCCCGCTGCAGCAGCGGGCGTGTTGCGACGAATCCGGTCTTTATGGGGAGGAAAGCCACCTATATGGATTCCAGTGCATAGGTTCCGTAGGAAGTTTGTTCTCGCAAAGGCACGATGCGACGATCTTTGGAGGTGCGGCGATCACCGGGGGCGGCGATGCGCAGACCAGCGGTGATCTTGTCTCTCGCAGCTCCTCGATGCGTTGGCTTCGGTGATGACTCTCGCAGCGACGTGATGCAGTCCGCAAGCAGGCGGTGTGGCGATCTCACCCAGCGACGACAGGCTCTGCGACGACACTCGCAGTGATGTTAGACTTCCCGCACCGATCGGGTGCGTCCCGCAAGCAAAGGATGCAATGGCTCTGACAGCGGCAACAGGCGCTGCGACGATCTCGACCTTAGTAGCGGCAGGAATCTTCTCGCACTGTCGGGGATGCGCTCCGCAGAGAGCGATGCAATAACTTTTCTTTAGCAAAGTCTCTCAAGCTTAGTTTCCAGCTTCCCAACACAGGTACAACTTCCAGAGGCACCACACATGGGCCAAGCACTCCAGAAGGGCAGAACTCTCTCAGAAGAGCTATGGGGAAGCTGGGGGTGAAGTCATTTTGTTCCTGGGACTTCATAATAGGGAGCCAGCTCGTCTCAGGCTCTTGGAGATTCCTTCAAGCAAGGGGACACAGCACAAAGCAAAGTCCTTCCCCTCCCCTTGGCAGCAAAGCAGCAGCAGGGCAATCCAGCAGAGCAACAGCTGGACAATCTTCCTTCTTCAGTTTCAGCTTTCTCCTTGGCAGATGTTCCTTCTTGATTCCAGGATGATCTCATTTTCTGTTGTCAGGGGTCCTGTACTTATACCCCTAAAAGTCTTTGTTCTCTTTGTGCAAGTGGGCCCCGAGCCCGGTCTGAACCAGTTCTGGGTGTTTCTTGAGCACTTTGTTTTCCTGGCTTCTCCTTTCCTTTCATAGTGAAGGGCAGGGTCGTCAGCCGCTCAACAGGAGGTGGAGCCAGCCTTGTGGAGGGCAAGCACAGCCTTGGAGCACTTTGTTGACATGATTCCTTCTCTCCTTTCACAGTGCAGGGCAGAGACATCAGACGCACTACAGGGGGTGGAGCCAGCACTGTGGGGGGCGGGCACAGTCCTATTCAGGCCCAGGTGCTAACTCCTCCCACCACTCAAGTTGCAAATGCAGTCATTCAGCCTAGGGCTGACTCAGCCAGCCTCCTGGGGAATCCCCAGCCCCTGTCACTCTCAAACCAGACAGCAAATACACAAACACAGGCCAAGGCACACAGAAAGGTCAGACAAGAGAACAGCAACTTTCTAAAAGTGCTGTTCTCAAACACAGGATTTACAAACAACCTTTCCTAAAAGGTGTGTTATTAAATTCTGAGTTCAGGGATACTGGACTCTTATGTCCTATCTTGTTCCTATGAGACGAAATGCTAGTAGTAACTGTAGCCAGCATCCCCCATGTTAATCTATGGAGCAAGATAGCCTTACAATAGTGAAAAATCGAAAATGGCTGTAATTCACTACCAGAGCATGTCACCTGCACCAGTACATGCTCTACCTTTCACATACACTGCACCCTGCCCAGGGGGTATCTTGGGCCTTCCATCGGGGTGACCAATGTGCACAAAAAGGGAAGGGTTAGGCCTGGTCAGTGGGGACACTGACCAGGAGGACATGGCAGTTCACAGACTGGACACAGGCACTGCGGTGGCAGGCCTGAGACACCATTTTAGGGCTACTCATGTGGGTGGCACAATCAATGCTGCAGGCCCACTAGTAGCATTTGTCATCACCAGCCCTGGCACACCCAGTGCACTTTACTAGGGACTTCATGGTGATACAAATATGCCAATCATGTATATCCAATCATAATAACAATTTACACAGAGAGCATATGCACTTTAGCACTGATCAGCAGTGGTAAAGTGCGCAGAGTCCTATTGCCAACAGTCACGGGTCAGGAAAAATAAGGGAAGGAGAAGCAAAAAGTTTGGGGATGACCCTGCAAGAAGGGCCAGTTCCAACACATATATTGTTCCACTTTGAGCGGGCCTCAAGGTCTTTGGCTTTAGCCGGCAGGGACTTTAGTTGCTTGTCCAGTGCAGTGTGGTAGAGTGATGCAGAGTTCAAGGTGTCATCGGCGTCGGAGACCCTTCTTTCGACCACATCTAGGCGTTCAGAGTGCTTGTCTAGGCGCTCGTTCATCCTGTCCATGAGGAAGGAAAAGGAATCTATCTTTCCATCTATCTTGTTCAAACTGCTCTGCATAGCGACCAAAATTAGCTTAATGTCTGGGTCCGTGGGTGAATCGCCCATCTCAGACCCTGATGGAAGTGCTTTTGTCCTGTTCCATCTGTCTACAGGATTTGTGTGGCTCAAATGGCAGCTTAGCTTGGGATTTTTCTGACTTTCTCATAATGGTAATGATGTCCCAATGGTCCCCCAATAGTGTGCCAATCGCGCCACCAGACCCAGAGTTCGTGAGAAAGTGGCACTAGCCCCGAGCAAACACAGTGGCTCAATAAATGGCCCTACTAGAGGCTAGGCGCGCCCTGTTGGCGCAAAGCGCAGTGCAGATACCTCAGCGACCCAGTGCCAGCAGTGGCAGGCACAGAAGAGTCAGAGGGGGCCAGGGGTAGAAAGGAAATGGCCAAATCCAAAGAGGGGCAGCTGCAGCAAGTTCAGGGCCCTCGGGCCAGTTGTATAGCCCCCACTCAGATCATTCTGTGGGCCCAGCGGAATGCCAAACTCGGGACGGTCCAGCCACGTCAGGGCCCATGAACTCAACATCAGTGAGTGAGTGAGTGACACCAGAATCCTAAGGGAGCACCAGCCCGACATGGTCCCCCACCGAACACTCAGCTAGCAGTAAGATCGGGGCCAAGGCAGCCCTTATGGGCCCCCGTTTATGAGCAGTCCCAGTGGCAACAGTGCCCAGCAGATGCCCACCAGGGATGCAGACTTCAGGTTCGGAGCAGGCCCAAGGTGACACCCCAACCAGACTCCTGCAGATGGGCCCTGCTCCGGCCACCTCCCACTACAATGCCAGACGGGAAGTCAGCGAGATGCCTTCACCTCCGCGCCCTTCTACAGGCTCTGGGACAGTGATTGTTGGGCCTGAGCACTGCGCGGTATCCAACAGGCTCTTATCCAGCTCTGAACAGGAGGCTGCCCCAGCAGCCTGCGCCGCACCACAGGGTCATCGCAGCCACAGCAAGCAGGCCCCGCCGGGCTTCCAACGCCACAGACTCTCTGGAGCCACCCCACCGGCTGCAACAACAGTGGACAGGGACCGGGAGTCAGCATGCAAGTGAGCACAGTGCATAAAATGTATGAAGCTGCAGGATTGTGAAGGATATTGCGCAAGGATGCTGAGAGAGTTTGGTAAGCAGTCATCTTGCAGCCAGGCAAGCTCCGCCCCCCACACACTGCTATTATTATACCATTTACAAAAACACATTGATGCAGGGAAATGAAACTTATTGAATGAATGAAAGGGAAATTATAAAGCGCGGACTATGCCCAAGGGCATCAAGGAGCTCTGTGCAGACGAGCCTACAGCCACAGCCAGCATGAAAACTCAGACTCGTTTCACAGGAAACAACCAGGTCTTACGGAAAATTGAGTGAGCTTGCTGGCCCGAGAGAGAGACAGGGAGATCATTCCATGCCTTGGCCGCAGCCTGTGAAAAGGCTCTTCCCCCCCATCTTATCTTTTTGAATCTGGGGAGCTTAAGCAGATTTTCATTATCTGTTCTGAGAATCCTAGAGGGAGCGTACCTATGGAAAATGTTCTTTATGCCCACAGTGCCATGTCCGTAGTATGCATTGTGGGTGAGCCATAGAGTTTTAAACAAGACTCTACGGTCCCCCGGGAGCCAATGCAATGAACGAAGAGCAGAAAAGGCTGAGTGACGCTTGGGAAGATCCAGTACCAACCTAGCAGCGGCATTTTGTACCAGCTGTAGGCGGCGCAGCTGGCCCTTGTCTATTCCCCAATAAAGGGCATTGCAGTAGTCCGGGCTTCAATGCACAAAAACTGGGAAATTTTTCTTATCACTCGAATGAGTCCAAAGCAGGTAGCCACTGTTCTGGAGACCTGGCGAGACATGGAAAGGCCGTCGTCCACCACCACTCCAAGATTTTTCCCCTGGGTGACAGGAGTGAGACAGGTGCCCAGGGAGTTGGGCCACCAGTCGCTTGACCAGATGTCAGGGTTGTCCCCGAAGATCAGGACCTCTGTCTTCTCACCATTTAGTTTGAGGTAATTTTGAACCATCCAAGACGAGACAGCTGTCATACAGTTCTTGAAGTTTTGCGCAGAATTCCTGGTCTTTTGGGTGCATGTCATCCGCATAGGACAGCACCTCTAGTCCAAAAGATTGCACCACCCTTGCTAACGTGGCCACATAGATAATAAAAAGGGTGGGGCTCAGAGACGAGCCCTGAGGCACTCCGCAGACAAGGGGGCAGGACTTAGAGTAAAAATTGCCCATTCTAATGGTTTGAGACCGCTGACTAAGAAATGATGTGAGGAGGTCCAGAGCCAAGCCGCCAACCCCTATCACCGTGAGACGCTCCACCAGTCTCAAAGGGGACAGGGTTTTGAATGCGGCGGTGAGGTCGAGTAAAATAAGGAGAGTGGTATTCCCTGCATCCACCTGAACTCGTATGTTGTCCAACACCATGGTGAGAGTGGTCTCCATGCTGTGAGCCCGTCTGAACCCATGTCGGGAACCATCCAGGATGTGGTAGTCCCTCAGGTAGGCGCTCAGGTGTGAGTTCAGATGAGATTCGAGGATTTTGGCAGGGAGTGGCAGCAGGGAAATGGGACGGACGTTTTTTAGGTTAAGTGGGTCTAATGAAGACTTTTTAAGGATGGGCCTAACCACCGCAGCCTTCCAGATCAAGGGATATTGGCCCGATGATATGGCTAGGTTCAGGACTGTCATGAAATGCGGGGGCAAGGCCTCCTTAGCTATTTTCACAACTTTGAGAGGACAGGGATCCAAGAGTGACCCGGATTTAATACCTTCGAGCAAGAGGTCTACAGATTCAGGCGATAGCTTAGGAAAGGCGCAAAGTCTTGCCAAGGTCATATTATTAACCAAGCTGTTCAAACGGACTACGGCGGAAGCATCCAGTGCCTGACTGACATTAAGAATTTACAACTGATCATAGATATCGGAGATCTTGGAGCAGAAAAAGGAAGATAAACGATCACAGAGCTCCTGTGAAGGTTCCACTTTATCCGAAACTGTTGGAGCCGCAAGGGAGTTAAAGATATTAAAGAGCTCCTTGGGAGTCGTGATATCCCCAGTGATCTTGGAATAATATCTTTCCTTTTCCTCCATTATCGCTGCTTTATATGCCCTCAGACATTGCTCATGGGAATCCCTGCCAGAGGGTGCCAGGTCTTTCCGCCAGTATCTTTACTTCCTTCTGCACTCTTGTCTCATATTTCGGAGACAATCAGAGAACCAAGGAGCGGAAGGCGTTTTCCTGGCTGAGTAGCACGTTTTTTTGGGGGCAAGAGAGTCAATCATAGCAGTAATTTTATTAGAAAGATTTCCCGCCGCCGTGTCTACGTTGTGGAAATCAGATTGCTGGAAGTCAACAAAAGCAGTTGCGACTGCTTTGTTGGTAATCAGGGTGAGGTTTCGTTTTTCAGCCGTTTTCAACCCTGTGCTTTGAGTATTACCTAAGGGAGTAGCCCTTAGCTCAAAAGGAACTGCAAAGTGGTCGGACCATGAGAGTGGAAAGGGCGCGCCCACCAGGATTCGGTCGTCATTCGAAAAGAATCCATCAATGGTGTGGCCCGCAATATGAGTGGGGGTGTTCACTAATTGTGGAAAGCCATAGCCACTCATACATTCTAGCAGAGTTTGGGTGTCATGATTCATGCTATTTTCTAAATGAAAATTAAAATCGCCTGGAAGCGTGAAGTGCGTACGCTCAGAGTAAATAGTACAAAAAACGTTTACTAACCAAACACATGCAACTGCACAAACTGCTGAACCGCCAGTGACAAAACGGCAACCTGGAACATCAGTCAAAAGAGCAAAAGCCTTGCACTAGAATAAAAAGGAGAAATAAATCATTACAATCGCAATTGACAAAAAATAAAACAATTACCAATAAAACACTCTATGTCACAAACCAAACGGCCATTCTGCCACTAAGGGGGACAAAAAACCTGCCAAATGTAAATAAAACCAATGCCCAATCCCATTGGGGCACAACAAAATATAAATATATACATATCTCTGGGGCTAGTGGGTTGTCTGCCCCCCCGGGGCAGATGGGACTCATTGGATATGCCAAAATGGCCAAAAGTAATTAAAAAATGTTTTAGTGCCAATACAGCTAACCATTACCCAAAGGGCCATCCCAAAACATAAATATATACATATCACTGGTGCTAGTGGGTTTTCTACCCCCACACCCAAGGAGCAGAAAAGGGCCACATGGATAAAAAAAATAAATTGAAGGGCGATCCTTGCCCACGGGATTACCCGCATGCACTTTTAATGAATATCCCTGGGTCTAGTTAGGTTTCCTGCCCTGGTCCTCAGGGGGGCTGAAAATGGGCAACAGAAAATCAACCCTTTGGAAGCAACTCTTGCCCAGAGGGTCACATCCATTGACAAACAAAAAAATCCCTGGTTCTAGTGGGGTTTCTATCCCCCCCGAGGCAGATGGTCTTTCAAAACGGGACGATCTGCCCCCCGGGGGGGGGAGGGCAGAAAATGGGCACAAGTATGAAGAAAATTGGGGGCGAGCCTTGACCAAGGGATCGCCCCGTGCACTTTTAAACACCATCCCTGAGTCTAGTGGGGTTTTATGCCCCCTTGGAGGCAGAAAGGCCATAAAAGGGCTGATCTGTACCCAGGCATGGCAGAACTAGTGACAATAACATGACTTCATCTGGAAGCAACCCTTACCCAAGGGGTCGCTTCCATTTCCCCAACAAATCCTTGGTGTCTAGTGGAGTCATTTCTTATGCACGATTGCGACCCCATGCATGATCATGCAGCAGGAATGCCCTGCATAGAGACATCAGGGGAAAAACTCTTTATTCTCCCTTGATGCCTCTATGCACAACAACCCCATTGGCAGGAAAAATCTACCTTCCTCGTCGGACGCCTGGAAGCAAATGGCTTCCAGTGCGTCTGGGGATTCCTGATGACATTGGCGTGTGCTGTGCGTGCTGATGTCATGGGATTTCCGGGAGTGTCGGGTGGCAGCGGATACTCTTCAGCTGGGATCCCTGTTTAGTGGGGTAGATGGGCTGCCACGTGGGTGGGTGCCATGAAGGAACAGTTCTGGCATGAGCACACGCCAACCGTGGCTCATGACAAAACTGGTCCGTCATGAGCACCGAAGTGGTTAATAATAAAATGACAATAAAATACATGAAGGCCCAAATATTTTTCTGTGATGTCCATCACCACTTCTGCTGCAATCTAAGGTTGCTGAATAGCGAGGCTACCTAGTTTTGTCTCGACTTCATAACTCATTCTTCACTGGCTGTTACTCTTGCAGAGTCTGTGCCATCTCTGCTTTCTTCCTATGACACTGTTTTTCTACTTTTGTCAGCTCTCTTCTTTCTTCCTTTTTCCCCCTTAATATCTCTGACTGTCAGTCAAATACTGGAGATTAAAAGTAAGAGCTGGTCACCCAGAAAGAAAACACTGATTTGCTTACATCTAAAGGTAGAGCATCACAGGGGGATATTCTCAAGAACGTGTGATAAGTACCGCAAATTGAGCTTAACGCAACTCTTCATATCACAGTCTATTGTGGAAAAATAACGCTGTGTTAACTAAGTAATCACAACACGAAGGCACCATGCGATATTCCCCCGACAACGCGTCAAATGTTCGCGAAAAATCTGGCATGAAGCCTCAAAATTGCAAAACATGAACGCAAAAATGTTTGCGATGAGGCGAATTATGATACAAAAAGCAGCAAAAAGCAGAGGCAGGCCTGCAAATCCCGCATGTCTGGTGGGAAAATGAACTATAAAAGCAACCAAAAAATCACACGAAAACAATTCACCTTGACCGAGTGCAGAGGTGAACACAACCTCACAAGCCCCACAGACAACCATCAAGGAACAACATTTATTTTTAACCTATGCTGCTCTGGTACGATACATTAAACAACATTGGGCACCACAGGGTCGTGAACCCGACCAAAATGAGCTAGTAAAGATGGTACATTATATGGGGAGGGGGTGGCATCTGATTCGCTGGATTTATACTGGGATCAGCAACCACACCAGGATATGCCTGGATCCACTGAGAGTGGTGTGGACGGAGGAGATAGGTAGGGTACTATCGGACACTGAATGGGCAAAGATTCTGGAACACCCCAAAAAGGTATCCCGAAACTCGAGGCTCAAATTCATTCAAACCATGCTACTACACCGCGCTTATCTGGCTCCTGACCGATTGGATAAAATGTTCCCTCAAACACAACACTCATGCCCCAGATGTCACGCCCCTGGAGTGGGATTATTACATATGTTGTGGACATGTCCTGATCTGTTCAGCTACTGGGTCAAAGTTAGAGAGATCACAGGAACAGCGACGCACCTTCTATTGCATGACACAGTGGAGGCGTGCTTGCTTGGATTACACAAACGCAGGTCTAAACACAAAGTACAATTTAGATTTGTCGACCTGGCTCTACTTCTGGCCCGTAGGAACATTACAATGCGGTGGAAATCAAGCAGACCCCCTGAAATACGCAACTGGTACACAGAAGTGGTGAAATGGAGTAGTGCAGAAAGCGCAGCACTGCGTAGGGAAGAGGCAAGGGGATTACGAAAAACGCCGATAGCCTTAGATCGGGAGTCAATGTTAGAAGAGTTCAAGTCCAAAGAGCCTGAGATGTTCATATGACATTGTTCCTCATGTGCATACAACCCTACGAACTGCCCATACCCGGCCAACTACGGAAATGTGGGGATAGGCCCTGTATATGTATATAAACTGAGCGCCGGACGAGATACAAGTGCACTGATATGGAATATGGGTGTGTGGTGTGACCTCAGTTCTCTGGGGTGGGGGGTGCCTAGGGGGTTGTTTCTCTATGATTGATTATCGAGAATCACAGATGTGCAATTGCAAGTTGCATATGTAGCAATGTTAATATGTGTGACTTGTCATAACCTCTGTGCGAACAATTTACAGGACTGTAAACGAACTTAAAATCAATAAAATATGTTAAAAAAAAAATGAGAGCTAATTTGAGGATGCAAACCAAGTACGAACTGAGACAGGAACCCGCTAAGATTTTCCCTTTCAGGATTATCGACTTTACCTGGGCTGTCTGAAAACTAGCATCAATCTCTCATAATAAGAACGCACTGATACATTGGACTCTTGGGTGGTTCTAGTTATATTGATCCAATCCACCTCTTTCTGCAAAACCTTGGTGTTCAAATGAGCAATCACCTGGTTATACTAGTCGAAAACAGTAGGGGAAAGCATATACATTCTAGAATCTCTTTGCAGCTCAGCATTTGGCCAATCCACGACCACCTTACATTTTGCGCACTAACCTTTAACAACCACAATGTCAAAGTAAGTATTCAAGTCTTCCCATAGCACTTTTGAAATCTTCACAATCTAGTCCATCCCAGTATACCGTTCGTCAGAATTCTCCCACAACTTTAAAAATTGTTCTGTGAATATAAAAAGATCAACATGACTCCTGGGCACATGAACGTACATCCCTCCAAGTATTTCTTTCACTGATTCCTCTCTAACTTGTGGTTATTTATGTCCTCTCTAACATCCACATTACTTGCACTATCTCCCCCTTCTGCTCCTCCTGTATCATCCTTCTTTACCTTGTTCTCTTCATTCCACCTTGCCAATCGATCCTTGAATTTCTGTGTCCCGCCCCCCGCTCTCCAAATATTCTACCAATTCTTTAACATGTTGAACAGTTGAAAAAATCAAAAAAGCCAATCCCAGTATTTTTTCTTTATTCTTGATTAAAGATACAACAAAACAGTCAATGCATTTCATTCCTTCGGACTAAAGAGCTTCTTCAGGGCTGTAAACAGAATAAAAACAGCATAATTTCTATGCTAAACTGTGAATAAAAACAATAAATGCACAAGAGATTCATCATATTTCCTACAATGGAAGAATAACAATCTTCCTAAATTGTAAGACATCACAAATATCCTCAAGGAAATAAAGTACAATACTTCCAATATAAGCAAAGACAGTTTTTTAAATTTCATTAACTCCAATATAAAGTCCTGTGATACAACTCATTTTTTATTTGATCAATATACAGATGGGCTTACTCAACTGTTATTTCATTTAAAGAATGCTCATACCCCTTGTATAACTGTATCTAGTTCTCTAATCTAATCTATTTGCATATTTAATCAAGAATAAGGAAACCATGGATATATCTTCCCTACCCCACTCAAAATATATCCTGCTTAATACTAAAAGACAAATAGAACAATTGATGGACAGAACGCAGACTGGGGGTGAGTGTCTGAAAAGTTTCAGCGCTCCGTCCATCATCTCCTTGTGTTTGCTTAACACTAAAAGCCCTACTACAACTGGAACACTTCTCCTCATTAAAAATTAACAAATCCAACTTGTCCTCTCTCTGGCATAATCCGAACCTGAAGGTTGATGGAGGTATGCTCCATTGGGAACATTGGTCAAAAAAAGGCATGAATCTAGTCAAAGACCATTTTACAGGAACCCTCCCCTTGCCCTGTTCAGAGCTTCAGTCTCGCCACGAGCTAAACACGATAGATTTCTATAAATTCCCGAAAGCTAAAATCTCTCATCACGATGCGCTCTATTAAACCTTCCAATCCATCGATACTCTCAAAGATGTTACTGCTACTAAAGTCAGAACACACCGTCTCTAAATTATATATACTCCAATCTCCTAAGCCTCGCAAATCTCATGTGTGGTGTGAAGAAAAATGGGAATCTGAAGCCAACTCTAGCAATATCCAATTTGATTGGGAGAAGATACATATCAACATCTTCTCGAATAAAATCTCTCCAATATTATCGCAAACCAAGCTGATGCTAATAAATAGGACATACTGGACAACTGAGAGGATTTTTAAACTCAATCTCAGTGAGAGCCCCACATGCTGGAATTGCAAATCCCACATTGGTAACCTTGCCCACATGCTCTTTCATTGCCCTATTCTACAAACATATTGGGATAAGATTTACAAATGTAAAGGCAATACCTTCAACATAACCCCCCCCCCCAAGGGAATTTTCCTATGTCCTACCAGGTGCTCTGGACCCTAAGATTGCAGATGTGAATGATCGATACTTGTTAGATCTTATGCTCACTTTAGCCTGTAAAATTGTTCTGAACAAGTGGTAAAGCTCCAAAGAATTCTCATTTAGAATGTGGCCAGAATGGTTATCCTTCCTTAGAGGAGCAGACAACGTCGCACTCCACGCCTCTCCCTGGCGTAAATCACACAGGAAACTGTGGAAGTCCCTTGGTGCCTATTCTTTCTCATATAACCCTCCATGAAAGTAGACCCAATTCCTCATAGTGTATTAGTTGTAGAAGGCTATATTTGTGCTGACACCCCTGTACTGTATTGTATTGTCCTCTACTGCAACTATGAAATCTGTACTTGCTTTACATGCCTGGACTGTACTATATTGTATTTTCCTTTATTGCAACTATGAAATCTGTACTTGCTTGATATACCTAGACTGTATAGTAGTCTTATTACTATCCATGTGATGACTATGGCAAGGCACTTGAGTAAAATGTTGTTTTCTTGTTTGTTTGTTGTTTTTCTATTTATTACTATTTACTTTGTATTTCATATGATGTGTTAGCAATCTAATTTTGGCATTATTGCTGTGTCACCATTATTATTTGTTCATTTCTTGAAAATGTAATAAAAATAATGTGAATAAAAAAAAAAGAATAACAAAAAAAAAGGAACAACGGGGTCGGGGAAGGCCAAGGAGAAGAGGAAGACGGTGTGCAATCCACAGGCAAAACAGATCAGCGTCACGGAGGTGACAGAACACTACCATCAACTGACCCACAATTGGACTACCGCTAATGCAGTCGGAGTGTTGAGGAGGTCAATGGAGGAGGCCAAGAGGCATTGGCATGATGTGAAAACCAAACCAAGGAAAAATCCGGTGTCAACATGAAGGTAGCAACGGTGACAGGAGGTGGGAGTCCTGCGCATAGGAGGAGCTGGAGGAAATCGAGACCACAGTTATCAGTGTGGAGACGGTGCAAGGAGCTGGGAGTCCTGGCACAGCTCAAGAGGACCTGACACAACATCATCAGGGCGAGTAACGATCAGGGACTGTGGGCCCGGGGGGAGATGGGCACAATGGCACACATGCACAACGATGTGTAGCACACTATACACCCACAATGACCCTGGATCAATGTCCTTGATCCCTGTGGCACACTGCAGCACACACACACAGCAAGAACAGCACATCCACATTGCCGACAATGGGGTACAATGTGCAACCCCAACACTGCAGAACAGAGGACACAACTAGCTCCGTACATGCGCCGGAACAGATCAACTACATCCAACAGAGCAGGAAACTGTGAGATAGGAATGTAAGCGTACAACCTCATATCCGTCATATAGTCCAAATGTCCACTGTCCACCATCAAAATCCAGCACCTCCCAAACAGTCACAATGTACATTGCCATACAGTCTGCATGTAAACAAGGACCATGCTACCCAGGTAAGAGGATCCTGTATGAGGGTCATTGGACTATTGAGGAGAGTGTTCCCATATTTGGCAGATAGTCACAGGAAAACTCTAGTGCAGGCATTGGTAATCAGCAGGTTAGATTACTGTAATGGGCTGCTTGTTTCCGCTAATGAAGAACAGTTAGGCAGGCTACAGGTAGCCCAGAACACAGCCGCCAGATTAATCTTAAATGTACCAGCCAGGTCTTCATCTCGCCCCCTGTTAAACAAGTTACACTGGCTGCCTGTTCATCAGAGGGTGAAATTTAAGATCTGTTGCATTATTAATAAATGCCTGTTTGGTGTTGGTCCTAAATACCTATCCAAAATATTCAGACCTTATGAGCCAGGCCGCTCCTTACGCTCCAAGAATCAAGCTCTACTCCAGATACCTAGGATCAAAAAAGAGAGACAGGGAGGCCGAGCTTTATCGTATAAAGGCCCCACCCTCTGGAACTCCCTGCCCCTCACTCTCAGGCTAAACCCCAATCTGACTGCATTTAGGAAATGCCTCAAGACCCATCTGTTTCTGACCTGGTAATTTCCCACCATTACGGCCTGATTGTCTTTAAGTTAACCAGCTTGTGGTAAGAACGCAAGCGCGGAGATACCCGTTCGGGGGTCGAATTCCTGCACTATACAAGAAACTAAATAATAATAATAATAATAATAATAATAATAATAATGCACCCACATACATGTCGACACAATGTCAACATGCATCTCCCCTTTACATTGCAGAGAGACAAACAACACCTCCAGCAGAGCAGATCAGACAACTCATCAGTGATGCCGGAGCGGACCACCACACCTTCGACACCGACGCCCTACAACAACTCATGGACATCCCAGGCAACCCACCACAGGGCAGCCAAGCTACATAGAGGAGAACCTAGCCCCTGCACAGACCACACAGCAGGAAGCATCCACAAGCACAGCTGGCTCACAACACTTCACTGAGCCACACATGCCATTCCAATGCCAGGTGTCAGAATGGCAAAAGGAGGCGGCCGAACAGGTGCGGGTGGGATTCGAACCCATGGAAAATGAATTAGATCACATACGTGGGTGTCTAATACCCTTCAGGGACCACTTACACCCCACAAAGGAGACCCACACTGCTACAGAGATACATGCATATACACATTTCCAGTAGAGAACCATGCCCAGAGGCACGCAATTATCATTCACACACCCACGTCGGCTCTGCGTACGATGGCCCTGTCTACTCCTCTTACGTATTGAGTGGGTGACTACAAAGCTACATGTCCAAGCTCTAACCCACTGCCTGCATTGACATGCCTGCGTCCGCTGTACACAGCACAATGTAATGTCGTAGGGCCCAGGGCCCTCATGCATACAACATGACCACAGGGACACAATCAGATAGTATGTAGACCTGGCTACGGGCGTGTGCACCCGGCCCCTTTATTGGCAGGGCCACATGTGAAATGACACCTGTGCTGGATGTGTGTCGGGTGAGTGTAAGCAAGCCCGCACTGACCGGTTGGTGCTGGCAACAACTTGAACAGTGAACACCATCAAAACGGAAACTGAAAACACCAACATAACAGACACAACTTCTGAGCAACATGGAGGTAGCTGGAGTAAGTACAGAGGTCACCCAATATGCAAACAGAAGTGTCTGTGAGTTGCAGTGCACTAAGGTTGGGGCACTAGAGCTGAGCCTGCTCATGAGTGCAAATTATCTAGGATTGTGTCCTTTCGGGATATACCTGATGCAGCTGCAGTGGGATGTGTTACACCTGCATCATCTTCCTCATCATCATCTCAGGTCTCCCACACTGCCTGAGGCGACAAGGCTGCGCAACCTCTTCACAGCACAAAACTCAATCAGTAATGGCCATGGGTTGCGGTGCACAGTCAGTGGCACCTTGAGTGCTGAGCAGGGTATCAGGCAGATTATGGCATCCACGACAGGTGTGAGCAACTGAGTTAGTCTGCCAGTACGACTGTTTTGACTCTGGCAGATGGTGGTTGGAGGTGGTCCTGGGGATGGTGGCGTGTGTCTCCTGCGATGATGCAACGTCTGGGCTGGTCATGTCTCTATTTGATGTGTTAGCCCTGGTGGACCGCAGTTGAGGTCGGAGGCAGCAGGCAGCGCAGGGCCACAGACATATGGCATTGACGACCCCAAGGCCATCGTCTCAGAGGCCAGTCAATATTCAATCAGACAGGGTCCCTTACTTGAGCTGCACAGAGTTAGTGGCCCCGGATGCACAGCGGCCGGGACAGGCACACCACCATGGGACGGTGACTTTCGGTCCACTGAGGTAAGGCCACGCAAACTGATCGGGTCCTCGACGATGTCCAAGAGGAATGTGGTGCAGGGTTGCGGGTGGCAGTGGAAGGTGTCCTCCAGGGCATGATGCAGAGGGTAGTAGTCGTCTGGAAGCAGCAAATGAAAGAGTGGACTGCTACAGCCTCGTTTCCACCACCAATTCGGTATCAGCTACATGAGGATGAAGACTACCCTTTAATCCATAGACTCAGATGCCAACAAAGTTCAACCAGAGAGTGTCCATGAATGCCGGGGAACAGATTTGGTGTCATCGGGGCTGAGAGGGGATGCAGTCTGGGATGATGCCGGTACAATGATATGGACTCCGCCATTGCTAAATCAAGACTAAGTCCCAAATGTGTGACCTTCTAGACCGCAGTGTAGGCCGGGGGCATCGGTCAGCAGTGGCCCACAGCCACGTGTCATTGGCTCGCGATGCACAGAGTTAGTGACACCTGGGCAGTTGTCTGAAGTGCTCAATCACCTCCATCACGATGATCCTTTTTTCCTCCTGACTGCAACGCGTCATCCTCTGACACCTCTGCTTGCGTGCAATGATATGTACTCTGCCATTGAAAAATCGATGCTCAGCTCCAATTGTGTGTCCTACCCGAGTGCTGTGTGGCCCGAGGGCAGTAGTCCGCGTGGGCCCACAGACACATGTTGTTGTAATGCTATGCACAGACTTGGTGACACCACATTGAAGGGAGTATAGTGACATAATATTTGCCATAAATAATGTTCTCTGCCATAGTGTAATCAAGACTCAGTTCCAAATGTGTGACCTACTAGCCCGCTGTGTATGCTGGTAGAGTGCATCAACGAGAAAGAAGTACAGCGGGCCTTGCTTGCGGAGGCTGTGATGGTCTTAGCAGGTTGCCAGTGATGCGTGCCTCAGGCTTGGAGCTTGCACTGGCACGTCCTGGGCCCTCTTCGACACACACCGATGTCGGCAGGTGGGCATTGAGGCCTGAGTGCACAGGGGCAGGCAAGACTGGTTCAGGGACCAGCGTCCCGGGATGCAGCAGGTGCACAGGGTCACAGGCAACACCGCTCACGGTGACGGCATTGTCCTCATGGCAGGGTGAGAGGTGCCGCCCTGGCAGACACATTAGGCATTTCGGAAGAGGACCACACCCAGAGTTAAGTGCCTTTTATTCACACGCCTATGCTGGCCTGGCATACGCAGGTCCAGCATACTCCGCTCAAGCTTACGGGGGGATATAACATGCTACATTTACACGATCTTCCCCACTGGCTGGGGTGACATGGGTGCGTTCACTGTCCACTACACTCCAAACACCACAGTGTATGTCAACATGGATATGTGTGTGGTCTGCATACTGCAGTCTGGTTAGCACATCCACGCCACACTTGGCATTGTGTGCACTCTTATTTATGGGTCACTTGCCTTCTTCGCACATGCCTGGGCCCCACCTCCTCCCACATTCTGCTATTGTGTTACTGAGGTGCCATGCTGTTGATGGCTTCTGTGCATGGCTGACCCAGGTTCCCACAGTAAATTGTGCTGTCGTGTCGGTGGGTGTGCATCTTGCTTGGCATGTTGTAAGAGCTTGTGACATGTGCATTCCCAGTGTTGTGAGTTGCATGATTGTGGAGTTGAGGTATTTGGTGTGTTCATTTGGTATTTTCCAACGAGCAGTGCATTTCCGTGGGTGCCATCCTGTAGCACTGGTTGATGATGGACTGTTGGAAGATGAGGGGATCATCCACACTGCCTGGGTGGTTGGCGTTGACGGTGGTGGAGATTCCCCGGTGGTCCGCTACTGTCTGGACATTGATGGAATATGTGTGTTTTCTGTTGCAGTTATTGTGTGCAGTGTTGCCAGGGGGCACAAGTACAACATGTGTGCAGTCAATTGCCCCATAACATGTGCGGGTAGCCAGCTGTGGCGTAGACGCCTTGCTTGGCCTCCGGCTGTTCCTGAGCAGTGTGGGGGAAGAATAGATAGTTTGGTACCAAGCTGATGGTTTCATCCATGACTGTTGTGAGGGACTTGGATTGGTCTGGCTGTGTGACTCCTCCAACTCCGGCGGTTTATGTTTGGAGAGAACCAGAGGCCAACATGTGCAGCACGGCCGGCAGCTTTGCCTGAGGTGGAATGTTGGCTGTCCGCTGTGTTGGTACCGTCAACCTGTGGCCAATGGTGGTCAGGATGCGGAGGATGGTTGTCCCTTTGAGCCTGTGGTGGGCAATGACATTCTCTGGTGTTGGGTCTGTGAGGTTGGTGCGTTTTCTGAGGGGCGCTGTCTTTGTCTGCGCTGCCTCGGTTTTGGTCTGAGGGAAGGGTCCTGGTGGGGTAGCGGTGGGTGTTGTGGCCCTGTTGGGGCTCCCAGCTGCATGGTCAGTGGCTCCATGGCATTTGTTGCCATTCATGTGTGGCTCTGGCCTTGGCTCCCTTTTCTGGTGCAGGCTGTCATTCGACTTTACACCAGGCCAGAGCTGGTGTTAATTTCCTGCTGCTAACGCGCCTTATCGCCTGTTTTGGTTTCTCATCACCGATCTGGCTGGTCGTTGAGAATGTTGTGGAGTGGTGTTGTCACTGCTTTTTGCACAGGAACGCCTACTCTGCATCTCATTAGCGATAGTTGCTGGGGTAATCTGTGGCAATGTTTTTTGCGGCAGCTATCGCCGGTAAACTGGTGATATGGGCTGTTAGCATGTGAATGGGGAGATAAAAATATCACGACTTTGGCTGTGATAAAATGCCAATTACTTGGCAATAGCTCCAATTAATTGGCATTGCCCATAGATTGCAATACTACCTTCAGACACAGTGTTGGACCATGCCCTTTTTGGAGGATTATCCCCAAACATTTTGCCTTCTGCCTCCAAGTTATTCTGAACTGTTTTTGTTGGCTTTAGGACTCTTTGCACTTTGCCACTACTAACCAGTGCTAAAGTGCATATGCTCTCTGTGTACAAAGTATTGATGATTGGTTTATCCTTGATTGGCATATATGATTTACTAGTAAGTCCTTAGTAAAGTGCACCAGGTGTGCCCAGTGACAGGAAATCAAATACTACTAGTGGGCCTGCAGCACTGATTGTGCCACCCAGATGAGTAGCCCTGAAAACATGTCTTGGAGCTCCCACTCCAGTGTCAGTGTGTGCAGTTGTAAACTGTCATTTCAACCTGGCAGTTGCACCCACTTGCCAGGCCCAAACCTTCCATTTTACTGCATTTAAATCACCCATACGGTAGGCCTAAGGCAGTCCCATGGGCAGAGTGCAGTGTATTTTAAAGGTAGGACAAGTGCTGGTGTGTTTGGCATGTGTTAATACTGACAACTGCTAATTTTGTTTTTCAATATTGAAAGACCTATCTCTCCAATGGGGTAACATCGGGATTGCCTGGAATTATCTTCTAAGTGTAATTTCCCATTGGGAGCAGATAGCGATTTGGGATTTGAAGTCTCTAAACCCACAATTTAGAAATACATCCTTTGGTGAAGTCCATTTTTAAAATGTGTGTTTGACAATGCCACTTTTAGAAAGTGGGTATTTTCTTGCTTAACCATTCTGTGCCTTTGCCTGTCTGTAGAACAAATGTGTGGGTTGGCTGACAATTGGACGCTTGTGCATTCGCTCTAGACAGTCACAAAAAGGGAGCTGAGGTGTGCCTTGTGTATCCTAATGGGCCATCACCAGGCTGATGGGCCTTCCTGAGCTAGAGTGGTGGGAGGAGTTGTCAACGACACCTGAATAGGGCTGTGCCTGTCCTCACACAAAGCTGTCTCCACTTCCTTGACGCTTATGGCCTTACCTTCAGACCATCACCCTATCCATCCGTATTGTAGGAGACCTAGCAGCACAAGTGCAGTCTTACCTTCGGACATAGCTTCACAGACTCCATCCTTACCTTAAGACACCTAGCAGCACAGGTGCAGTCTTATCTTCAGACACAGAGCATCACAGATCCCATCATTATCTTGAAACACCTAGCAGCCCATGTGCAGTCTTATCTACAGACACACAGCATCACAGACTCCAACCTTACCTTAAGACACCTAGCATCACGGGTGCCGCTTATCTTCAGACACAGAGCATCAAAGGCTCCATCCTTACCTTAAGAAAAAAAGCAGCACAGGAGCAGTCTGCTCTTCAGACAGAGGAACATTGGCAGTCTTACCTTCAGAGATAGAGGGCCATATGTATCAAGATACCGATTTGCGATTCTCAAATAGCGATTTTTAAGAAATCACTATTTGAGATTTGCAAATAGGTATGTATGTACAAAATCGGATTTTTTTTGCGATTCCTTAGAAGTCCTTAATTGCAATTCGCAAATTGCGAATCGCAATTAAGGAATACTTTCCCATTCATTTCAATGGGCCAGGAGGCCCATAGGAATGAATGGGAAGTTATTCTCAATTTGCGATTCGCAATTTGCTAATCGCAAATTGAGAATAATTTCAAAGGTGCAGGGGTGTCCAAAGGACATCCTGTTCCACCCCTGAAATATGCATGGGTGCACATGTGGCGCACATACATGCCCTAAGGGCATGTATGTGCGTCACATGGCACTTTGAAAAATACTAAAATGTGCATTTTTCAAGGAATTAGCAACTGACCCTCAACTAGAAGTTGGTGGTAATTTGCGAATCCTTAAGGACATTTTGCAAATGTTTTTGGCTTCATACATTGCATTTAAGGAATCTCTAAATTTGCGATTCCTTAAATGCAATTGCAAAATAAGGAATCGCAAATTTTGCAAGTCCTTATTTTGCACCACATTTTGCTTAATACATACCATTTAGCAAATTCGCATTCGCAAAGGCGAATTTTGGCCTTTGCGAATGCAAATTTGCTTGATACATATGGCCCAGAGCAGCAAAAGCACAGTTGTATTTTCATAGCACAGCCCTACAAATGTAAGCTCACCTACAGATGTAGAGCAGTCTTAAATCCAGAGGCACAGCTCCACAGGGTGCCACCTTACCTTCAGAAGAAAAGCAGCTTAATACACTACTTTCGCTTCGGACAGAGAGGAGCAAATGAAGTACTTTAGCTTTCAGAGGAAGAGCAGCATAAGGTGGGGACAAACCTTCAGACGCAGAGCAGTACATGGCAAAGTTTCAGGAACAGGAGAAGCAAAAGCAACCTCCGGAACTTGTTTTAATATAATTTGTCGGGTGCAGAGTCGCCTAGCATTTTCTCGCGAAGTACACGATTCTCACATATTATCCAAAATCTTGCGAGTTGGTCTTTCCCAGAGGTGTTTCTGCATTAAAAAAAGGACCTACATAAGCATTTTCAAGCAAGTGTTATTTGTGGTGTCACTCGCTTGAAAAAGCTTAGGCAAATGTGCACTCTCATACAAAATTCTTGCAAGCTGTCTGCCAAATTCAGATTTGGAGTGTCTATAAGAGAAATCTAAGCAGGGTAGGCCCTCACAGTCATAATCATGCGAGTTAGTGGTGAAATATTGTTTAAATTGACTTACAAGAAGAAAGCAAAGCAATTATTGCTTGTGAGTTCCCACCGCCAACTAACATTCAAAAGAGAAAAGAAATAGCAAGTAAACAGGCATTGGAAAAGCAGAAAGATCTGAGCTAAGGGTCTGTAGAACTATTCCTCTGGTAAAAATATTGCCATGTGTTCAGTGGCCACACAGCCCTAATATGTATAGGACACATTACTAAATCCGTACACACAATTTCACCAGAATAGAAGGATCATATTGGCACGCAAGTCTCAAAATTATCCTCCAGGTTTTCAATATTCCCTGTCCTTTCACATTCCACACAGCCTAGGCATGTGTAGTACCACACACCCATCAGTTTGTACATTACACTCATATATATATTTCACCCTACTATGCCATTACCTACATTCATGTAGAGCAGCATCATTGTCATACCAGAAATCCACACTAATTGAGAGTGTAAAACTCCAATCCGATGTTAATGCCTACACTGATTCCACTATGTAAAGCACATGTGCAGATACAACACTATTAACAGGGTGAAATCTACAAAAGGGTAATATACATATTGGTGGACCATCAAGATGCGCACATCACGACCAAGACAAAGTCAATGACTGACAATGCCACTCCATCTTCACTGTACATCTCTATGAAGTGGAATCCAAATTAATGGCCTAAGTTAGAGTTTGCTTTATTTTTTTCTCACAGGCTTGAAGCCAGGTGGCACATTGGCAAGTATTTCAGTTTTTTAATTCGTCTAGTAGCTATTTTGGTTCTCCCCAAGATTTGTTGTGATATTGAAGATTAGAGATTCACGATATGTACGTGAGCAGCATATGTGTGTCTGCTGTTGCTTTTTCCTTAGGATTCCCATGATGAGCATGTTACAAGATTGTCATAGGTGCTTTCCTGTAACAGAGATACATAAACACTGTTTCTATTTTCAGCTGTTAAGATTTGCAATCCAGGAACCTGAGCAGGCTTCTCTTGCAAGAATAATTTTCGATTATTTGGGTAGTCTCGCTGTTGAGGACTCTATCGATTGTACTACATCTAAGATCAAGGCCTCACGTTTTTTGGGGTGCAGCAATCTGTACCAATTCCCCATGTCCTGTATCTTTAAAATAAAATAAGCTTTAACAAGGTTGCCCACTAATGTTCTATCCCCTATCGTGTATCCAGTACAAAAATGCTTAATTTAAATAAAACTAGAAACGAGAGAGGAGCGGAGATTAATGTTCAGATCAAACAACCTTTGCCATCACGTAAATTCGTTATTATGGTAGAATTCTTGCATCCTCTGAAACCCCAAATGGGTCCACGGACTACAGGTGGGGACTGTGCCCCGGGGGCCCGTGAGCTTTTCCGGTACTGTGTGGTCCCACTGGTGTCAGGGTCTAGGACCCTGACTAACATACAGTGCAGACGTTCCGTACAATCGGGCGCTGCGGCTCAGTGCTCAGAGTCTTGGGAACCACCAAAATTAAAGAAAGGCTAGCGCGGATCAGTGGGACATACGCCCTCTCATTGGGGGGCAGTGTGTTGAACTCGACAGCCCTTATTTACTTTGAGCCTGCCATTGTCAGGCTGCAGCTGCTGAGCTTGCAAGAAGAGCTCTATTGTGCCCTGAAGAACTGGGGGTGTAAGAACTCAGATTGGCTGTAGACTGGTTTTTTTTTGCACCCTCCTCCTCTAGCCCTCATGGGCAATTTGCGCTGAAGATTTTTTTTTGTGCAGTGAGCTGTGCTCTGAAGGCTGGCTGTGCTGCTGAGTCCAACCGAGGTGGGAGCTTGCTCACTTAAACATACATAATGATCCTGGGTGTTGTGACGTAACAGGCCTGAAATAGCAAAGCGGTGCTACCCATTGATATATGTGCACAAGGTAGGGATCTCCATTGGAGAACTACACTTTTGCGGCCCCTAGCTGAACTCGTGCTCCCATCAATAGTTGGAGGTGGGCTGGTAATCTATGGGCTTCCAGACTGGTGAGGTGCTGTGTAGGCGACTTGCTGTGACAGCATTGGCAGGTGTGCACATCAGGAATGGAATGGCTTGGTGTTTGAACTCAGCTCTGGCCGCCTGTACTACCAGAACCGGCATGTTCCTTGACTGTCCATAGAACTCCCACACAAGCAACACCCAGCAGTGGCCATCAAACATTAGCATCCATGAGGTATTGAGCCCACCCACCTTTTCCTTGTCTCCTTCTCTGCTGGCTCTCTGAGGCTAAGTTGACCTCTAAGGGATGGGCACAAATACAGTACAACAAGGTGGATAAATATGCAGTGACCAAATCATCCTTCAGTGTGGCGGGGGGGCTGGGGCTGAGGTGTCGGGACAGTGGATCCTTCCGGCAGAGCTATTATGGCAGAAATCTGTGACCTTAAAAGTACTCTTGAACTCAAAATAGGTGCTGTAACTGTGACATTACTCTCTTAAGGGTAGATGTTAAGAAAATATCAAAGAAAGTCACTGCAGGGGACTGACATGTGCACCTGCTATAGTCTGTACCCAAAAGGTTGGAGGAACAAGTTCAATACTTAATGAAAGAACAGATGGTTATAACAGCGAAGCTCAAAGATCAAGAAGGCAGCATGCACAGGAACAACATCAGAGTGGTAAGGATCCCAGAAGGGGTGGAGTGACCCAACATGAACCTCTTCCTCGAAGACCTAATTGTTAACACCCTTTGTCCCAAGTGGCTCTAGAACTTTTTCTCTATTGAGCGGGCACATAGGGCATCGATACCATCACCTAAGCCCGGGGCACCCCCACAGATGATTATTGCCTGGATTCTTAATCACAGAGATCGTGATACTATTCTACAGGCTGCTTGCTCCCTTGGTAACCTGGCATACGAAAATGCCACAATACAATTTCCCCAGGCGTTACCCTACAAATACAGCACCAGTGTCGCAGCTCTGCACCAAAGACCTTAAATATATGATGCTTTATCAGGCATGACTGTGAGTGGTTGCAAGGGTAAACTGTGGTACTTCAATATGCCAGCCGAGGTGAGGGACTGAATCGAGGGCTGGTCTACTCCTGGACAAATGGACCACCGAGAGGAGCATAGAGGATGCCCAACTAGGCAGCAAAAAGACACTTCACCTGAGCACACTCAGAAACAATCCGCTGAAGGAGATATGACTGGGGTCTGACTGTGGACTTGAATTGCTTCCCAAGCAATGATGCCCTGGTCACTAGAACAGGTGGCTGAGGGGCACAAACGGGTTGAGTGGGTTGATGATCAAGGTGCTTGAACCCGAGCACCCTAGATATAGGTATGATCACTAGGGTGCCAATGGTGGTTGATCCTAAGGGTGATAAGAAGAGACACTCTAGGATGTTTTATATGATGCGATGTGAGGTAATTTTGGTGCGATATAGGGTTCTTCATAGTACGTAAAGTCATATAGTGGGTCTCGGTGGAGTGGCCAACACTTTAAAGATACTATGGACAAGCGCTCTGCAAGTTGGGGTGGTGGGTGTTTCCAAGCCTATTATGCAGGGTAGCTGGGTGAGGGGAATTTTCTTGGGGAAATCCGTTAAGTAAAATGTTGATGGTTTTCCATGATTTAAGATGTTTTTGCTCGATGACATGGTGTAACAGTGGCATTGGACTTGGATCCCTTAGTAGGGAGGGGAACATTTTTTTACCAGGTCACACTCTAGGTAGGACTGCCACAAAATACGACACCTCATGGGAACTCTTATTCACCATGATGAACAGATCATGACATGGAATGTCAACGGCATAGGCAACAAAATTAAACACACTACTGTTTTGCAATATATCCGACCGCATTACTCAGACTTAGTTTTTATACAGGACACTCATTTGAAAGGCAACCACTATAGGGCCTTCGACCGATTTGGTTACTCACTGGTGGCACATGCAGATTTCACGTCCAAATCCTCAGTGCCTCATACTGGGGTGCCACTGAGGCACCTTCAAACTCCAAGGCAAACTGCACTCCGCTGGCAGAGTTTACAGAGTGTTTGTCACTCCGCACTCTCCAACTATTCTGGCTATCAGATTAATTTGGATAAGTCCCTTATACCCTCCTTGCTGGGGGTAGCACAACTTTGTCATTACGGGATGTAGCCCCAATCATGGCGGTTTTTAATATTTGGGCCTTCTTATAACACGAAGTGCTGAGGAGATGAAACACTCTATATTGACATTGCTCACTGGCAGACGCTACCAGTGTCCTTGATGGAATGCCATACTCTTTAAGATGATGGCCCCTCTTGACTGCTATATGTCCTCCAAAATACCCCATAGAGGGTGCTGCCTGAATTCTTCCATAGGCTTGACAGCGAACTGAGCAAGCTCCAGTGGGATGGGGGTAGTTCACGTATTTCCACCTGTAAGCTACAACAAGGGGTATACGAGTGTGGGCTGGCAGTCCCCAACATACATGCCTACTAAAAGGAAGCCCAGTTTACCATGATAAATAGTTGTGTGTTTATGGATGTGGAGGAACCAGCCTATCGAGTCACCAGAGAGGATAGGGGGAGCCGTGGTTACCCATCACTACTATTTAGCAAGAAATAGGAGAACTGATTTCTGATTCATTTCACACACAGAGAGTGGTGAGGGTGTGGAAAGAGGCCACCATATTTCTGGGATGGGAGGGCAAAATCACCAACAGGACTCAACTCTGGGACAGTGATAAGCTGAAAGAAGTCAGGAACCTGAAGGGTTTTCATAAATGGGAGCTCATGGGTATGGAGCACTTAGGAGACGTTTGGCGAGGGGGTGTGCGTCTGAGGCTCGAGGACCTAACGAATATGAGTTGGGTAATAAAGTTTCAAATCTCAACGTTAACTGAATCAAAAAAAGACTGTGGAATTTTAATCATAATATTTGCAAGTAACAATAGGAATAACGGAAGAATGTTCATTTTAATCAAGGCAACCTGACCAATAAGTGTTATAGGGGAATTTTGCCATTGCTTTAGTAAATTATGATTCTTGCTGAAAGTGTATTTCAAATTTAGTGAAAACAAATCCTCTAGTTTAGAAGTCAGATATATTCCTAAGTATCTTATGGGTGAGCCCGTAGAATAATTGACCTTCATTGAATATTTCTGAAGAGCAGTTGAAGAGGAGAGTCTGTGACTTCTCATGGTTAATCTTATATCCTCATACTGCTGTAAATGTGCTTATTTTAGAAGGTATGCATAATATGTTGAATTCATCTGCTGCTAAGTTGAGATGCACGTCATCAGCAAAGAGCTTTCATTCGGCTGCCCCTTCTACAAAGGTCTTGATATTATTGTCTTGTTGAATAACACAGGCTAATGGTTCAATAAACAGGGAAAACAAAATGAGGGAGAAAAAGCAGCTTTGTCGTGTCCACCTGCAGGTCTACCATATATAATTATAAACACCTTAGCATTAAGATACAGATTTTTAAATACCTGAGTAAACCTTGAAGGAAAAGCAAATTTTGACAAGACTGTAAAACGAACATTCAATTGAACCTGGTTGAATGCGTTCTGTGCCTATAACATTATGATGGTATCCTTAGACTGTAAAATAGTCTATTGTCTGGATTAAATAGTGCATGTTAGTGGCCATATTTCTTCCTAATAAAATATTATTCTGATCATTGTGGATGATCTATGTGACTAATAATGCAAGTCGATTCACTAAACATTTAGTCAAACAGATTTTTTGGAATTGAGTAGGCTGATCAGGTGATAGGAATTCACATCCTTCTCTGGCTTGCCCTTCTTCAGGAGGCTGACAACTACCGATTCCATAACTGTATTAGGAATTTCTGGGCATATTACCAACAAGTAGCGATATATATATCGCTAAATAGGCATAGCGACTATTTTTTTATCGCTGCCTATCGCTGGAGATGTTCGCGGAGAAAACATGCTATTAGCAACGTTTTTCTCCATTGTGCTAAAATATCCAGCGATAGCGGCGAAATGCGTCAATATCGCTGAGAACGCAGCGATATTCACGCATTAGCGACAAAATGCTCTAAGCCATGTTATCCACCTCCCATTAGATAACATGGCTAAGAACTGGTCTGAGCAGGCGTTGGTTTTTGGCGATAGCGGGAATATTTCCATCGCTACGTCTGCCTTGCTAATAGGCGATAGCGACGTTAGCGACTGCTTTCAGTCGCTAACAGGTTGGGTACGCCCACTTTGCATGTCATTAGCGATAAATATCGCTGACATGCAAAGCCGGCCCCAAACCGCTCGCTATCGCCTAAAAGCTGTCGCTAACATCAGTTAGCGACAGCTTGCTAATAGTGCGATAGAATTATCGCCGCTTAGCCGCCAAAAACCGGCGATAATTGCCTATCGCCACCCTTGGTAATATGCCCCATGATTCCCAGTCAAGATTCTGTTGAATAGTCTGACTAAAAAGTTGTTCAATTGTGGAGCAAAGAGCTTATAAACATCTGCATGTATTCTGTCATTACCGCTAGCTTTTGCATTGGGGGAGGAGTTGGCGACTTGTGCTACTTCTGCAAGAGAGAATGGACCAACCATAGCTTCCCCCTGCTCCGTGGTTAAGGGTGGTATGTTAAGCTCCTCCAGCCATCTTTGTACGCTCTCTGCAGCCATATTATGACAGTCAGAATAGAGCCTTATATGATGATTACGTAACACATCTATTATTTCTTTCGGCTGAGTTACAAGTCTGTCTATGTCTGGAACTTGAATCTGCTTAATAAGATTTACACTAGTTCTGCAATTGACTGACCAGGCCAGGTATTTACAAAATGTTCAGTCGCTTGGTATATATTTTGCAGCATTGTGCTATGATTTAATATCTCTCTTGAGATGAAATAATCATGCACGTTATGTCTTGCCTTAGCTGCCTCTCACTTGGACCTCCTCTTAGGAGATGATGTGTTCTCTGCTGTAGCCTTTTTTAGAGTTAGTTGCCAATGCCAAGATTTGTTCTTTGTTATCTGCATCTGTTCTGTCAAAAAGGCTATCACTTCCCCCCTGAAAAAAGATTTCAAGGTGGCCAGGCTGAGAAATCAGAAGCCATATCAATATTCCATTCCAGGAATGCATCCAAGGCCTGCTCCATTTGATTAACCCAGCTATTATTCATTAATAAAGACTTATCAAAAACCATCCTAGACTTATTGTGCCGCTGGTCTAATAGAGATTTACTGTAATTAACAAGAGATCTGAAAATGGATTGGCTATTATTTCAGATTGGGCTCTATGTGAGGTTAAAAACGAATCTATGCAAGAGGACAAGTTAAATCTTTTTGAATGACAAGTATATTGCCCGTCCTTTGGGTGATCACTGCACCAAGGATCCACCAAGGCAAGATCTTGCTCCATTAAATGCAGAAACTTTGGTTTGTTCTGAGATCTGTTAGTACGAGATGAGTCCAAAGGGGTGTTGGGGAGTATATTAAATCATCAGGGGGCCCAATACCTCTTTTGCAATTGTTGCAATTTTACATAAAGTTTGGAGATTCTGAGGCGAGTTCTCAGTGGGACCATATTAGCTCACCATATTGATCAGCTGACTTTAAATCTTCATTTGCACCCAGATCCACCTAGCTCCCGTATCTTTGTGAATCTTAGGTATTTCACATTGTAGTTATTTAGCCACCCCACTTATATCCGCTTCAGAAGAGGCATAGAATGCTTGCTGGATTTAACCAGAGATTTTCAGTGGAGGTCTCCATTTTTTAGGTGGGCCTCTTGAAAAGAATAATAGTCACTTGCAATGATCTCAACCAGGCTAGCATTGCCTGAAATTTGAATCTGTTATTAAAGCCACACAATGAACTATTCTTCCTTTTGAATCTCTAACATAATCCGCTGATAGCTCTGCTACATCCTTTTGTGACTCTCCTACACCTCCACACTTGCATACCCCTGATCTCCCTCCCTGTCGCCATCCTCCTTTCCCCCACTTAGGGCAGAATACCCCAGAGAGCCTCACCCTCCTTGGACTCTCAAGCGAAGGCTGCCTTCATCCTCTTCCCCTTTGCAGAATACCTCCCGCATGTAACCCAGAAACCGCCCTCTTGTGGTAACTGCCATCCTTAATGAACCAATCGTCAGCAGAGGGTTCTTTGAGAAGAAAAAAATGATCTCACATATCTTTCGAGACAATACCAGACACAGAATACGTGTATGAACTTTTTACTATTCCTTTTAGTTACAATTTAATTGTGACCTTTTTCTTCTGTGATTTAAGGACACTTTGGCATGGAGAACTCGAACCCACTGGGGTAAACTTGTGCACGGACTACGTCTCCCAGGAGGCCATGTGGCCACGCCCAACCGGGCGGGGAGATGCTTAAGAACAGTAGGTGCCTTTTTTCGTTTTCCCCTTGCCTTCCAAATAAGCCACTGATGAAAGGACTCATTACCTGAAACGCGTCTGGCTTCACAACATTGGATGCTGATTTACCGATCTGAAACTCCGCTGTTTGCACGCTGTCACTTTTGATTAAATTTGCTGCAAATCAAGTTGTGACGGCAATCACACAAAGACACAGACTTTGAGAAAGGTCACCATTGATTTAAGGACACTTTGGCATGGAGAACTCGAACCCACTGGGGTAAACTTGTGCACGGACTACGTCTCCCAGGAGGCCATGTGGCCACGCCCAACCGGGCGGGGAGATGCTTAAGAGCAGTAGGTGCCTTTTTTCGTTTTCCCCTTGCCTTCCAAATAAGCCACTGATGAAAGGACTCATTACCTGAAACGCGTCTGGCTTCACAACATTGGATGCTGATTTACCGATCTGAAACTCCGCTGTTTGCACGCTGTCACTTTTGATTAAATTTGCTGCAAATCAAGTTGTCTCCGAAAGGCTCTTTCTAAATTTGGTTCTGCGAATGGCAGGATATGTTACGGCCTGCCAAGGTCGTGGAAAGAGCCTACTGCCGTTGGGGGGGGTCCGTGGCAGCACCACATGATGCTGCTATTATGCGGAACGGGATGAGCTTGCACCGTTGCAGAAAGGTGTGCACTCACAGCACAGTGACGGAAATCACACAAAGACACGGACTTTGAAAAAGGTCACCATTGATTTAAGGACACTTTGGCATGGAGAACTCGAACCCACTGGGGTAAACTTGTGCACGGACTACGTCTCCCAGGAGGCCATGTGGCCACGCCCAACCGGGCGGGGAGATGCTTAAGAACAGTAGGTGCCTTTTTTCGTTTTCCTCTTGCCTTCCAAATAAGCCACTGATGAAAGGACTCATTACCTGAAACGCGTCTGGCTTCACAACATTGGATGCTGATTTACCGATCTGAAACTCCGCTGTTTGCACGCTGTCACTTTTGATTAAATTTGCTGCAAATCAAGTTGTCTCCGAAAGGCTCTTTCTAAATTTGGTTCTGCGAATGGCTGGATATATATATATATATATATATATATATATAGCTATCTGTCCGAGGAAAGTGTTGATACCAATGTAAATCCAGGGAGCACTTTTAAGACCAAATCTAAATTTATTCCCCAGATTACTTGTGAGGCGGTGGAAGTGTTTGAGAAGGGGGTTCTTTCCGACCTCAAAAAATTGAGATCAGAACAAACACCTCATAACAGAAAAAACCTTACGTTCGAACAACACAATGCCATTAGGAATTTAAAAGCAGATGAGAGCATTGTTAGCCGCAATGCGGACAAAGGTGGCAACGCGGTTGTTCTAGACAAGAACAAATATCTAGCTGAGGGACACACGCAGCTGGGAGATATAAACTGTTATGAACTTAGCTCTTTTTCAGATTTTCGAGCTACTAAAGCTCTCTTCGAGGCCAAAATACAAGATTATTTAGACAAAGGCTCACTCACATGGGACGAGTATCTGTTTCTGAAATGTGATCATCCCAAGATACCCATTCTATATCTTCTCCCTAAGATACACAAGAATGCCACTGATCCACCAGGGAGGCCCATAGTATCTTCTATGGGCTCTTTACTTGAGAATACTTCGCAGTATATAGATCACTTCTTGAGGCCTTTTGTGATTGCTCTACCAACGTACTTAAAAGATACCACTCATTTTCTTAAAAGCATAGAAGGTATTGTGTGGGAGGACACCTATATGCTGGTCACTTTGGACGTGTGCAGTTTGTACACATGCATCAAACATAATCTTGGGCTACAGGCAGTTGGACATTTTTTGAAAGCAAGATCCATTGCGTTTCTTGACCACTCAAACATGTTACTGGATTTGATTGAGTTTTGTCTTACACATAACCATTTTATTTTTGATGAATCTGTCTACCGTCAGTCACAGGGCACGGCGATGGGCACCTGCTTCGCCCCCAGCTACGCTAACATCTTCATGGGGTGGTGGGAGGAGCAGGTGTCCACCGAAATACACGCCTTTAACAACCAGGTTGTCCTGTGGCTGAGGTTCATCGATGACATTTTTATGATTTGGAATGGTTCGGAAGAATCGGTCAGACAATTTGTGGCTCAGCTCAACAAAAACTCTATGAACTTACAGTTCACAGCTGGAATACATTCTTCCAGAATAGAGTTCTTGGATGTGCTGGTTGAAATACAAGGGACAAGAATGACCACCAGTCTCTACAGAAAGAGCACTGCCGGCAACGGTCTCCTGAATGCAAGAAGTTCGCATCCAAGAAGACTTGTTGACAATATCCCCTATGGGGAACTTTTGCGTGCTAAACGCAATTGTAGTACCAATGAGCTATTTGAGGCTGAGAAGAAGAGAATGGTCACACGTTTCAAAGAGAGAGGCTATAACAACAAAACCATACAGGGGGCAGTTGCTAAAGCTGAGACTAGAACAAGGAGGGATCTCCTTAACACCAATGCGGGCAGAGAAACTGAACCAAAGATCAGGTTTATAACCACATTTTCGGGCCAATCTGGGGAATTGAGAAGTATTCTAAATAGACATTGGCATGTGTTACTTACAGACCAACACCTTAAACCACATGTTAAGGAGTATCCCCAGGTAACCTTTAGAAAAGGTAAATCACTTAGGGATGAACTTAGTCCCAATGAAGTGACAGGATCTAGTAAACCTAAAGAAACATCAGGATTCAGATGCTGTAGATCTTGCAAAGCGTGCCGCAACAGTGATAATTGCAAAGAGATAATGGTACCGAGTACAGGCAAAATCTTCCAGATACGTAAAACCTTGACCTGCAATACCATGTATTGTGTGTATTTGTTAATCTGCCCGTGCAACAAATGGTACGTGGGGAGCACGACTCTTAAGGCAAAGGAGAGGGTGCTTCAGCACATGAGGGCGATAAAAAATCACAACACACAATACCCTGTAGCCAGGCATTTCTTCGAGCAGCACTACCAAAATGAGAATCTTCTCAAAATGGTGGTGCTGGATAAAGTAGATCTTGGTGCTCGAGGAGGAGATAGAACTACATATTTACGTAAACTGGAATCAAGAATGATTATTGATTTTGAGTGTACATACCCGCAGGGGCTCAATAATCATGAAGAATTGTCTGTTCATTTAGAGAAGTAATCAGAGTAACCCGATATGTGTCTAAGAAGTAGGCCATTTGATTAGTACTGGTAAAATGAATAGGTACTATTTTTGTATTTTTGTATGTTGAACTAGATTTTGTCTGCACAGTCCGTCAAGATATTACGCCTTGATTTTAAAACATTTTGTTTTTAATTATTTCACAGATGCTTTGCACTTGGGGACTATTGGATATCAAATATTCCGGGATAGGATACAACAGTAGGAAACTAAGATGAACTGTCGATATGATATATGCCGTATATGAATTTCTGAAGATACTCTTTATCATGAACATACTGGTATTATTCTCATTTAGCTGCTTTGGATGATACAAGAATTTGGTTGTAGTATTGAATATGCCCACATGGGCGGTATTGAGAGACACCAAGATAACTAATTTTAACTCTGTGATTACTTACGAA
This sequence comes from Lissotriton helveticus, assembly GCF_964261635.1. NCBI lineage: Eukaryota > Metazoa > Chordata > Amphibia > Caudata > Salamandridae > Lissotriton > Lissotriton helveticus. Next base: position 184,196,803 of record NC_136065.1, read on the forward strand.
CAGGGTTTGTCCACTTGGATTTTCTGTCATCACTAATTTGATTTTACACTCCTATGTGGCCTAATATGTTTTGTTAGTGATTGACCATGCCCACTGGGGCGGTATTGATTCTTCACTCTGTGAATATATTGAACAGGGTTTGTCCACTTGGATTTTTTGTCATCATTATTGAATTGATTTTACACTCCTATGTGGCTAAAATTGACCATGCCCACTGGGGCGGTATTGACTCTTCACTCTGTGAATATATTGAACAGGGTTTGTCCACTTGGATTTTTTGTCATCATTATTGAATTGATTTTACACTCCTATGTGGCTAAATGTGTTTTGTCAATGATAACAAATATATGATTTGTTCCATTTATCTTTTTTGAGGCAATAAATTGTATATCATGTCGATTTCGTTCTGTTTACAACACCTTTCCAATATGTCTGCCATGTATTTTACACTGGGGGGTGAGTGCACAGCAGTCCTTTTTCTATGTTAATACATTGTTTGTTGTAAATAGGACTATCACTTTGGAATCCATTACAAACGTGATCAAGCCTGTTGGTGAAACGCGTTGTTTGTTTTTGCTGCCAGAAATAAACTTTTGAAGCACAGCAACCCTCGGTGTGTCGTCGTGCATTTCCTGATACTTGGGAGATTCTTCGTATTTGATATATATATATATATATATATATAATATATATATTAGATTTATAGTGTGGGGATGTTGGTCTGATTGGATATGTAGGAGTTAATATTTGAACCCTTATATGATGAATTGTACAATAATTGTCTTTTGAGAACTTTTTTGGCTTAATGCATTTATGCAGTTATGTATTCCCTTTTTTCCGTGGTTCCTACTCGTTGAGGGTAAGGTGGGTGTCGTGAAGTATTTCATCTATGTTCATGCACCATGTGACTCACTGTGGAGGTGGAGCACTGCAAAGAGAAATGTATTTAAGAAAATGTTGACCAGGTGTTTGGTGTGTGATCAAGGGCACAAGTTGCTCGAAACGCGTCGCCTGAGGGGAAAATAAAACCTACCTAACTGCAGTCTGAGGGTCCGTGTTTTCTGTTGCTGTGGCTGGATGTTCGCAGTGCTGAGGACTTGGTGTTTATATGTTACGGTGGCGAGCTGTCCCCGTTTACGGTACCCGCTCGTTGAAAAGAGGTCTCGCTTCTACAGCTTTCACTGTTTGCATTCCGAGGAGGGAATTTGACGAGACCCCCTGGACCGAAAGAGTAACCACGACGAGCACTGGAGGAAGACGCGCCAACGGCTGACCGGATAGGTGAGCTACCGGCGGGTGTCGTCCAGTGAGAAACAGTGGTGTTATTTTGGGATTACCAGGTAGCGAGTTAAAGACAGAAGCAGTTAGAAGACCGATATTGGCGTTTTGCCAGCGGTATATTTCAGCATATCATCCCCGCGTTTACACCATGTCAGCAAGTTTGGAGAGTGAGCGTGAAGACGCGGCTGAGGCGCTGTTTAATAATGTGCAGAAAAACGCTACGAAAGCCACCGCAGCGGTGAGTCAGCCCAACAATGCACAACTGAATGTAAAACAACTAATGAAGACCCTAGAAAAAAAGACTAAATCTGAAATCACCAAGTGGTGGGAACATAAGTCGCTTACTAAGTATGTGGAGGCAGGAAGAATACCACGCGGCTTACGTATTATGCTGGCGCCGAGTTTTGAAGATCCTAACCCGGCAATGCTGAAGAAATGGGGCGAGTTAAATCTAGACGCTTCAATGAATTTGGTGAAACTACTAATTGAGTACGCCGTGATAGATCGTGACAAATTACTGGAGGAGATAAAAAGCCTAAATGACCAATTAAATGCCTTCGTTGAATCTGACATTAAAGAGCTGATAAGAACAACACGCATAGAAATAAGTGAGAGGCTCCGCAAACATGAGGAGCGCATCAAAGTAAGGAAAATCCACAAGTTTGCAAGGGATTTAAATGATTATGCAACTGGTCAAATATATACATTCTCCCGCAAATTTGATAAAGCAAGACAGTCTAAGCTGGCAAAACAAACGGTCAGGAATGAAGTGGCAGGAAGTTCCAACCAAGTGGATGTAAATGGTGAGCAATCTGATGCAGACTCCGTTTCTTTGGCAAGTATGTCAAGTACTTCGAGTATATCGCTTGTTGAATTCAATGGGGCGGAAGGCGGTGATTCTGGTAGAGTTCTTAACCTTGCGGAAGAAATTGATTTTTTAGTAGAGGACCGGCTGCAAACATTACGGCCCAGGACGAAAAAGAATCAAAACGCAAGAGAAACAACGCAAAGCGGAACGCAAGGCGAAAAAAGCGAAAAGCCTCAGCAGCAGCCGCAAAAGAAAAAGAAGCAATGGTACAACAAGAAGAAATATTAAAAGATTGTACCATTACAAATCTCACCAGTGTCACTCTGTCAACGGCAGAAGAGCAGCTTTTAGCCTTAGGACTTAACTTTTGCCCTGAGAGTTCTTTTAATTATACGAACACCAGAGCGGATGTTTTTAAATTCATTCGCAAATTGAAGTTGAGAAAATTCTTCGCATCAAAACCAGCCAGCAAGGAAAAAGAAAAAGACAGAACCACCAAACGATTGACAAAAACTACTGGTAATGCCACAGTACCAGCAGCGCGAGATGCTAGATTGCTTCTTAACCTGTGTAGCTTGGAGGACTCCAGCAGTTTGGGTGAACCATCCACTGGGGAAGTGCCATCGACACAACGCGAACTTTACAATGTGGACATCTGCCAAAAAGGAGCGGGTGATAGTCCTTTTAAACCGGTAAGCACGTTTTTGCCTGTAATGCCAAAAGATGCGGTAGACATCTACCATGACTGTGTCATTGAAGATCTGAAAAAGTTAAACCGCACAGTGCAAACGCAAACCTATAAAAACAATGCTAAGATTAATCAATATAACATGTTAATGAAGAAACTAAGTCAGAATCACGAAGTGGTGATCAATAAGTCAGACAAAGGTGGTAATATTGTGTTGTGGAATAAGGAGGAATACATCACTGAGGCCATGAGACAATTAAATGACACCTCTTGTTATGAGCGATCGAATGGAATGGCATACAAAAGGGCAAAGGATGAGGTGAAAAAAATGCTGATGTCGTTCAAAAGAAACAATTTGATCTCACAAACTGAGTATGACTTTTTGAATATAGAGCACCCAGTGATACCTATACTATATCTGATTCCTAAAATACACAAACAGAGAGTTCCAACACCTGGCCGTCCAATCATTGCGGCTATCAACAGTGTAGGAGAAAATATTTCCAGTTATATTGATTTTTTCTTACAAGACATTGTGAAAAACTTACCAAGTTATATTAAAGACACAGGGGACTTTTTAATGAAATTATCCTCCATTGAATGGCAAGAAAATTGGTGTCTTATAACTCTTGACATAGAGTCATTGTATACGTCTATAGATCACGTTAAAGGTTTGGAGGCAATCAAGCATTATCTTGGTCTACGGTCGTGTGAATACTATGCGCACAACAAGATGTTGTGTGAATTAATACACTGGTGTTTGCATAACAATTATTTCATGTTTGCGAAGAGTATCTGGAGACAGGTGCGGGGTGTGGCGATGGGATCGTGCTTCTCCCCCAGCTACGCGTGTCTCCACGTGGGCTGGTGGGAGGAGCGCGGTCTCACTTCCACACCGGGATTTCAACATGTGCAATATTGGAAACGGTTTATAGATGATGTTTTTTGTATATGGGAGGGGGATGAGACTAGTGCAAAGGTTTTTATTGATGCACTGAATGACAACCAAGAAAATCTTTTCTTCACCTCCAACATCAGTAAGGTACAAGCGGATTTTTTAGATGTTCATCTGATAATTGAGAATAACGCTGTATCTACTTCCCTTTTCCGTAAGCCAACTGCTGGAAACAGTATATTGCACGCTAGCAGTAAGCACCCGAAGCATGTGATTAATAATGTCCCGTATGGAGAATTAGTGCGGGTTAAGCGAATCAGTAGTACCCCTGAAATATTTGAGCAAGAAGCTATAAATACCATCAATAGACTCAAAGTCAGGGGGTACAGTGATAAGGTTTTAAACAGTGCCTTGAAGAGAAGTCGTGAAAAATCGAGAGAATCTTTATTAAGATCTGATGCACTAAAGCCTATTTTAGAAAACAATACTCCCCGCCTGATTCTTACCTACAGCAAACAGGAAAAACAAATTAGGTCCATTGTCAAAAGACATTGGCCAATCTTAATGACTGATGGTTTTTATGGTGAGATACTACAAGGTACTCCCACGATAACCTACAAAAAATCTCATAGTATGCACAACAGCCTAGTGAAAAGTAGCCCTGAGTTAGGTGGTGGCAGCACCTGGCTCAAATACAAAGGTTTTTTCAAATGCTCCACATGTAGGGCGTGCAAGTTTGGAGTTAACACCACTCACTACAGCACCCCTTTCTGTCCTACTAGGAAGGCCATTCGGGGCAATTTCAATTGTCACAGTGAGTTTGCTATATATGTCCTGACATGCACCTGTGGTCTGCGATATGTGGGTAGCACTAAGTTACAGGTGCATGTCAGGATTCTGCAACACTTGCGTGCAATTGTCAACAACGACAATACATACCCCGTGGCGCGCCACTTCAAATCAACACACAATAATGATTTGTCTCAGTTGACATATTTTGTGATTGATGTAGTGGCCCCTCTCAATCGTGGAGGTGATAGAGAGGGACTTCTGAGAAGAAGGGAGACAGAGTACATAGTCGAGCTGGATAGTAAATATCCGAACGGGCTCAATACAACTGAAGATTTGCATCATCTGTTATGAATTGTGTACAACATGTATATCAAGACGTAGATCATATAGAGAATATGAAATAAATCCTGATGAGGATTTCTCTATTTTATTTCTTTGATTCTTTAAGGGCCGGTATGGATTCAAGATCACTATATCGTATATAAAAAGAAAAATTTAAGGCAAGAAGTTGTGCATCTGGGGAAGTAACGATTGAAAAATATTTAATCGATAAAGATTATGAACTGACTTCCAGCTGTCAATACGGTTAAATTCTCTCCAAACGATTATGTATATATTCACAAACAAAAGTAAAAAGTCACAGTTTTTTTCTCATTTACCAAACACAAAGATTTTTTTGTACTTTGTTGTTTTTTTAAGTGTTGTTATCACTATTATATGTATTATCACTTATGGTTTGAGTGTGGATTATAGGGGAAAAATAGGGAAGAATAATAAGCCAAATTTTTGGGAAAAAAATGCTGATTTATGATAAATAGTCCTTGTTCTCGTATATTCAATAGACAACAGTCAACAACCTTTGGATTGTAAATATTTGTAAATAGTGTAATTGTGTGCATATAGGATTCACATGTAGATATATATTTTTATATATATATATATATATATATTTTTGTATTGAAACAGAGATTAGATTTATAGTGTGGGGATGTTGGTCTGATTGGATATGTAGGAGTTAATATTTGAACCCTTATATGATGAATTGTACAATAATTGTCTTTTGAGAACTTTTTTGGCTTAATGCATTTATGCAGTTATGTATTCCCTTTTTTCCGTGGTTCCTACTCGTTGAGGGTAAGGTGGGTGTCGTGAAGTATTTCATCTATGTTCATGCACCATGTGACTCACTGTGGAGGTGGAGCACTGCAAAGAGAAATGTATTTAAGAAAATGTTGACCAGGTGTTTGGTGTGTGATCAAGGGCACAAGTTGCTCGAAACGCGTCGCCTGAGGGGAAAATAAAACCTACCTAACTGCAGTCTGAGGGTCCGTGTTTTCTGTTGCTGTGGCTGGATGTTCGCAGTGCTGAGGACTTGGTGTTTATATATATATATATATATATATACATATCCAGCCATTTGCAGAACCAAATTATATATATATATATGTCACAAACATATGCCGGGGGGGCTTAGAAGTAGGTAATAATCAAGGCGGACACTTCACTCTGCAGATTCAGCTATTGAGCCGCTGCTGAATGCAAGACACTGGCCACCGTCCCGGCTCACCTATTCTCCAGTGTTACCAGGATACTCGTACCCATCTGGGATAGTCTTGTGCACCCGCAACTGCTCCGAGATCCCCTCTTCGGCACACAAAATAACTGGACCTCCCCACGAGCCGCCAACAATAACCCCGGCGATCCGCCTTAATTATTACCTACCTCCAACCCACCCCGTCATATGAGGCTTCTAATTATTAGGCATACTATCTATGTCCTGATGATGATCCATGTAATTCCATGCTGGATCGAAACACGGTCGACACTTTGAAACACCTTATACACTCAAACCTCTTGTGTACTTAACTGTAAAGGTGTGTAATGAGATTTGTTGCCTTTTGACATTTCTTATTTCCCAAGTACAACAAACCGTAAAGCTTTGCCTAAAGCCCCCTGTTTGTCATTCTCCCCTGCTTTGTATTGTTTTCTATGTGTTAAGTAGGGCACAGGCTTGTGTCCCACTTCTTGTATTGTTTTGTGAAAATGTTCTCTATTTCCAATAAGTAAATATCAGACCTCTGTACGGCTGGACATGTCGATTCAATATAGTAACGACTGAGTCTATATTCCTTAACCCCTAGCATGCTAGGGTTATTCCCCTGCTGTGCTGGGGGGAGGGGGGTGCGCACAACGCCCCGTGCTCATGACGAGCTCAGCTCGTCATGGGGCACAGTGCTCGTGTGCTCATGACGAGCTGAGCTCGTCATGACCACACCCGTTTTCGTGGAACGTTCAGCACAGCAGGGAAATTAGCCCAGCATGCGAGCGTTCCACGGCAACTGACGAGCTCAGCTCGTCATGAGCGGTATACAACCTTTAGCACGCATTTTTTACAACGCACTACCATAACCACGCATCTGTTACAACGCATACCATTACAACGCATAGCGCTTTGGGGCAATCTGACATAGGGAATGGCTAGTGAATAGGTTAATTTACTATTCAATAACCTTCCCTAGTGTCAACGGGGACTGGTGTTGGAATAGTAAATTAAACTATTCACTATCCAGCACCCAAAGCACTATGCGTTGTAAAGGTATCGCGTTGTAAAAAATGCGTGGTAATGGTATGCGTGGTAAAAATGTGCGTGCTAACATCATACATCCGTCATGAGCACACGGGAACCGTGGCTCATGACGAGCTCAGCTCGTCATGAGCATGCAAGGGGTTAAAACAATCATAGTTTGTTCAATGATTGATCTGATTTCTAAAGTGCAAACAGCTGCCCCCCCAGGGCCTCTAGGCGCTAACCAGATTATTCATGACACTTTAAGGGCACACAATTACACTGCAGTGGACAGCCAGGTGTACAAGACTTCCTAAAATTATTCTTTGCCTTGATGGGATTGCAAGCTTTACCCGCTAGGAAGGAGAACGACCTTCCTCCCCTTGAGCTCCAAGTGATGTGCTTCTCACCAAATTGTGGTACCCTTGGTATGGAAGTAGACCAGTTATTTAACAAATCATGCAATAAAATACAAACCTCGGGAGCAGCTATCAATGGTACAGTAGGTAAAGTAAGACCAAAGGCCTGAGTGCCCCATTGACCCTTAAATATTTCTCTATTTTACTATCGCACCAGTAGTCAGGAGAGTTATTCTCCCTGCTAGCACTTTGGCCCCTGACACACTTACCCCCATCTAGGTTACGCTTGCTTAGGGGTGTAGTTAAACACATTTGTCGTGAAATCAGTTTTAAAAGTCAGAGGTTGCGGTGCTCCTTCTCGGTAAAAGCCAAGAGAAATTTAGCTTGGCCTCTTGAATTGGGGAAAGCAAATTCCATTACAAACCAAAAGTATCCCTGGTTTACTTCTACAATTTAGTGGTAAACCAGGAGAACAATAAGAGAAAGCCCCCCTATAAAAAAAACTCATACATGTGCCCCTTTGTGTTTTTGTGCCCATTGTTCAACTAAGAGAAAAAGTCTCGTTTTGGTGCCCTAAGGAGAATGCTGGGAAAGTGTCACGAAGGAGTTGATGTATTTGCTTGGTGACATCTCAGATAAAGTAACTAGAGTGATAGCTCGATATTTAGCAGCAGGTTGTGCTGAAGGAGGAAAAACAAACCTTGCCAGTGGAACAAAAACTGCCTCAGGATAACGCCCTGCATTCTTTGCTAGAGAAATACGATTAATAGTGCCACCCCTGCAGCGACACAAATAGTATAATTATAGTGGCAATGCCTTTTATGTGTGTACTTTATAAAAAAAAAAAGTTACATTGTCTTTGATTTTTTGGTTTTGATCGCACTATTAGAAATGTTTTTATCACATGGACCTTTAATAGTAATATGCAATTTGCAATGATTGCAGGGCTCTCCATATGTGATGTATAATGTATGAAGTCATACAACGAAATGGGTTCCTGCTTTTATGCAGTAAACTTTTGCAGAAAGATATGAGTAGGAAAAGGGCTTAACTAAAAGTCTCAGCTCCTCGTCACTTTCAACGTCCTCACGTCTTCTAAGCGCTGTAACAATCTCTTCCCTCTTGGAAGTCTGTAGGTACTTACTGACCCCACCCCGGCACTGCTGTGGGTATAGTGACAGTGAGTAGCCACGTCAACTCTCAATAGCCTATCACCAGGAACACCGACTGGTAACAGTCAGTTCAAAGATAAAATAGGAAATGTATGACTAGAGCATGATCTCATGGAAGAAACCACGCCTGCAAGGTAACGAATTACAAGATCTGAGATCAATACTCCCTTCATCTTTGTTTTTTAGTCAACGTTAAACATTCAGAATTCGACAAGAGATTGGAAGCATTTTGGGAGGACAAGTAGCATTATTACAGCATATGAGAGCAGAGAGTTTAATGCTGAGACTTTGCATAAGTAAAGGAACAGAACAGCACATCTGAAGGATGGTGGAGGGCAAGTCATTCTAGACAAGGCACTACAAAGGAGGCACTGTACAGGACTCAAGTGGAAGCCAGTGAATACGCGCGCACTGCGAAAAGAGCTAGGACTGCAGAAGAGCAATAAACACTGACCCAAGACAATGCACATACTCTGCACAATGAGACCAGTACAGGCACTGCAAGGGAAGCCAATCCAGCATAGTCAATGCACATGTGTCAGGGTAGAAACAATGTTCAGGAAGCTGGCACTGCCACCGAAGACGAAAAGCACAGCAAATGACAAAGTGAATAGATGGGGCATGGCCACTGCAGAGATCAGTTCCATTTATTTGTGCATTAATGAGAGACATTTGGTTCAGACACATGAACTACAGATAAAGTCAGGCAAGATATGGCACTACAGAGGAAGCTAATCCAGGAAATAACACTCTAGTTATAGCCCGTCTAGCAGTTTACAGACGAGCTCTTACCACTCCAGGCAAAGGAAGACTCTCTAGGCATTACTGCTCTCTAAGAGCAAAACAGACAAATGATGGATGGAATGCTGAACAATGCAAACATTCACCCCCAGTCACAGAGACCTGGGTTTAATCCATCGTTCTTTTGCTCACCACCCCACCAAAGTTTGAACCCAGTCATATCCAAATCAGTCTTAACCCTGTTCCACATGGGAACAGTCCAGCCTGAACTGCCAGGCCAGGTCCTCCCTGTAACGGAAACAGGCATCCTGGAACCAGCTATGGGGCACTAGCCCTCATTACCAGCCTAGCTAGAATTCAGTGGTGGAGTGAGCACAGGACCCATGTCTGGGATTCCCAATCCCACTTAGGACGACAAAAGCAAAAGAGACAAATGATGGATGAAACAGTGAGCAATGCAAACATTCACCACCAATCACAAAGATCCAAGTTTAATCCACCGTTCTTTTGCTTACCACGCCACCCCAGTTTTGACCCAGCAATATGCAAACCAGTCTTGAACCTGTTGCACATGGGAACAGTTCAGTCCAAACTGCCAAGCCAGATCCTTCCTAGACCGGAACCAAGCAAATTGTGCAGTATTCTGTCCATCGATTGCTCTTTTTGCAATTGTCACCCCGAGTGGGATGGATATGCCCAGACGTGGGTGCCATGCTCTCCATGCCACTGGAGTCAAGCTAGCCTGGCTGGTGAGGGGTGATGCCCCAAAACCAGTCCCAGGATGCTTGTTTCTGCTCCAGGGAGGACCTGGCCTGGCTGATGAGGGGTGATCCCCTAAAACTGGTCCCTGGATGCTTGTTTCCATTCCAGGGAGGACCTGGCCTGGCAATTCAGGGTGGACTTTTCTCATGGGTAAAAGGGTCAAGGCTGATTTGCAAATGGCTGGGTCTGAACTGGAATGGCATGGGGAGGAAAGAAACAATGGATTTCGGCCCAGATCTCTATACTGGGGTGAATGTTTGAAATTGTGCAGTATTCTGTCCATCAATTGCTTTTTTTTGCATTTGTCACCCCGAGTGGGTTTGGTAATGCCCAGACGTGGGTCCCTTGCTCTCCATGCCACTGGAGTCAAGCTAGCCTGGCTGATGAGGGGTTATGCCACGAAACCGGTCCCAGGCTGCTTTTTTCCAATCCAGTGAGGACCTGGCCAGGTAGTTCGGGCTGGACTATTCCCATGAAGAACAGGGTCAACACTGATTTGCATATGGCTAGGTCTGAACTGGAATGGCATGCAGAGCAAAGCAATGATGGATTTTGGCCCAGATCCCTGTACTGGGGTGAAAGTTTGACATTGTGCAGCATTGTGTCCATCAATTGCTCTTTTTGAATTTGTTACCCCGAGTGGGATGGGTATGCCCAGACGTGGGTCACGTGCTCTCCACACCACTGGAGCTAAGCTAGCCTGGCTGATGGGAGGTGATGCCCCGAAACCGGACCCAGGATGCTTGTGTCTGTTCCAGGGAGGGCCTGCCCTGGCAATTCGGGCTGGACTGTTCCTATAAGGAAAAGGGTCAGGACTGATTTACAGATAGTTGGATCTGACCTGGAATGCCATGGGAGCAAAACAACTATGGACTAGATCTCTGTACTGGGGTGAATGTTTGACATTGTGCAGCATTCTATCCATCAATTGTTCTTTTTGCATTTGTCACTTCCTAAGAGGCCTGTCCAGGTACAGGTACTGCATAAATGCCCCTGCAGAAATTATACAACATAGCAAGAATTGCAACTTATGAAAGGTATTGATTCTGGATAGGGGGCCCCAAGAATCAACTCCAGGCATTGCTCTGCTTAGTTCATAAGTCTAGGAGCCAGTTTAATAATGTTATAAAAAGAAGGACAATCCAGACCCAGACATCCCAACAGATACCAATCTAGGAATACCGACAGCACAGGATGCCTGCATATGCTGGTGCACAGCAGAGGAAGGCAGACCAGCCACAGGCATCACAACGTGACAGGCACCGTGCGGTGACTGTCACGTTGTACAGTGAAGTGCAGGGGGGTACCATAGGTACCCCCATGTGCACCCCCACCCTCGGGAGTCCCTGGGGGCCTGCAATGGGCCCCCACAAGACATTCCTGCATGCCTTTCCGAAAAGCATGTCCCCGCCTTCACCCTAGTATGGATGGCAGTGTTTAACAGACACCGCCACCATATGAAACCCTTTTCTGCCCAGTCAACTCCTTGACCGGGCGGAAAAGCAGTGGACGGTCTTTCCGTCCACCACGGTCCCCTGCCATAGTAATATGGCGGGGGGAAATGGGTGGCGGGCGGGGAAGGATATCGGGCGGATCGCCACCGCCCGCATGGCGGTGGCGATCCACCCGACATCCTAATGGGGCCCTTAGTCTCCTCCAGACTAAAACCATCCACCCCGTGGCTCACTCCTGCCCTACGCGCCGCTAAAAGTCAGTGCAAAAAAATTGGAGCGAAGCTGGAGACTCACTTATAATAATGAGGCTAAAGCTACCTACAGAGCCGCTATCAAGAACTTTCATAGACTAAAGCACACTGAAATGAAAGACTACTATGTTAAGCAGATAAACTCTGCCAGCAACTCTTCTCTATCCCTCTTTAAAATTGTAAAGGGTTTCACAAAACCTGACACCCTGTCTAGTAGGATCCCCCTACTCAGGAACTCTGCGATAGCCTTTCAGACTTTTCTATGATAAAATTCTGGACATCTATTCTACTTTTGAGCCCTCCCAGCAACACCTGGAACAAACCACGGGAACTACCAATGCTCACCCATTCACCTCCTTCGCCCCTATCGCCCCTGAAGCTGCTCTTCAAAAATGGCTCACCTGTAAATCTGGTTCTCCGAAGGAACTCTGCCGACTTCTCTTTTTAGCTCAGTTGCCCCCCTCATCGTCTCCCCCTTGATTAATTTATGGAACACCTCACTACAGTCTGGTGTCTTTCCCTCTGCCTGGAAACAGGCCATGCTAATCCCTATTCTGAAAAATCCTGATGCTGACCCTTCGATTTTAAAAAACTATCGCCCCATCTCCCTCCTACCTAAACCGGCTAAGGTTCTCGAAAAAATAGCCCAAGAGCAACTCGCCACCTACCTTGAAACCAGCCACCTTCTTCACGACTCTCAATCCGGTTGCAGACCCGGCTTTAGCATGGAGACTGCACTATTGGAGGTGTCGGAAAATATCAACGAACGCGTGGACACAGGCTAGACAGCAATGTTAGTGCTCCTTGACTTGTCCGCGGCATTCGATACGGTCTCCTATGACATCTTGGTAGAGAGATTACTCAGTCTCGGGATCCAGGGCTCCCCCTTATCCTGGATCAGAATATTCTTAACTAACCGCTCTCAACATGTTTTCCTGCAGCCTTTTGTTTCTAACGAGAAACCTCGGAACTGCGGCATCCCCCAGGCCTCCACACTTAGCCCTTTGGTATTTAATGTGTACCTATCCCCCTGGCTAAAGTAATTGAATTTTGTGGAGTCTGAGCAATCTCCTACGCTGATGACACCCAACTAGTGTTCTCTTTCAGAGACCACTCCGAAGCTACCTTCTCCAATTTCAGACGTTGCTTGCTCAACATCTCTTCTTGGATATTCTTCAATCAACCCAGCCCTCCCCCTTCTTCCCTTTGGTGGCCACTAGAAATGTACCCCCCTCTGGAACCTGTGTCATAAGCCAGAAAGCAAGGTGTCAGGTTCAACAGAGAAGTTTCAAGCAAAAATTAAATCGACCAAGTTTCTGCAGCCTGTTTCGGAAAACTCCAGATGATTCGAAAAATGTTCCCCTTCCTCCCTCAGGAGTCTCGCAGGACCGTTGTTCATGCACTTATCACCTCCCATCTAGACTACACAAATAGTCTGGTTCAGATGTTTACAGACGGTCCAGAATGCAGCAGCTAGGCTGATATATAACATTCCTTTTCGCCACTCGATCTCCCCCTACCTGAAGAAGCTCCACTGGCTTCCAGTGGCCAAACGCATCCAATTGTACTCAATGGTGCTGGTTTTTAGATAACTACGGTGTACAGCCCGGCCTACCTGAGAGCTCCGCTCAAACTTGCCCAGTCTATCCGCGCTCTTAGATCCAACCATCTGCGCCTCCTCATCTCCCCCCACTTTCGACGAGCTAGAATGGACGGCAGAGCTTTTGTGGTGCTCGCTGCCAAAACCTGGAACAGCTTGCCCCTGTTACTGCGATTGACTAATTCAGAACCTATCTTCTGCCGAGACCTGAAGACTTGGCTCTTCTACAGCGCCTAAATCCACTGAGTCTACTCCCTTCCTTCACCTGTCCAAGCGCCAGGACACACCCTTTGGGGGTAGCTGCTCACTATATAAGCTCCTAAAATAAATAAATAAATACACAAATAATAGAACCCATACTAAGGCACTATTCTATTTGACCCTCCTACCTAGGTGAAGCAAAATGACTTTTGACCTCCTCCTTTATTTGAGGACCTATTTTTTCGGGAGAATAAAAAAGGGTTCAGACCTAAATTGTAAAAGCTATTTTTAACATAAACCAACCACAGAATGTCAACCATGTTATCAAGATTCAAACAGTCCTCAAGCCCTTTCCTCGAAAAGCAGGCCTTTGGGGTGCTCCATATATATTCAACCACAATTATAATGGTTATTAACCTGTGGGTGATCTGATTAGGGTGATGGCACTGACTGGCAGTACACAATTATTAATATCTACAAGCTCTGACCGTGCGGTGCTAAATGGTAGGGAGAATCACCCCACTCCCCAAATTTGATCAGAAGGTCAATGTCAAGTAAATCCTGTATCCCAAATACATGCTTATTATATAATACAGATATGTTAGTGATACTTATGACAACATTTATAGAAAATAAAATACAAAATTGTCCTCCAAAATTAGTTTTCTTCAATTTAATTTTTTAATTCTTTAGTCTTAGAGCCAACATGTGTTTTGTCGCTGTTGGAGTAATCCCGCGACTTCGTCAGGGCTAAAAAGTATACAGATAATGGCCCCATATGTAATTATTGAAAGTTATAATACAACTGGTAACCCCTCATTCTAGTGACATTTGTGAAATTATATCATAATCCATTATAACATGATTTGTGATTTTAGTGGAAACCCATGCACAGTCATTTGTATTTTCGCCATGCCTCATGTTAAACATAGGTCGATTTGCTGTTCAAACTTTTTAAATATTGGCCTCTGCCCTCTTATTGAGAGGATAATTCTAATGAACAGCTACACCAAGTGGTCATATTTGTACATAAAGTGTTTAATTGTAAACCCCCCTCCCTACACGTGCACTGTATTGTGAGATAAAATAATCATCGCAAATTCCCAACAAGAGGAATCAGTGCACTATCATAGATGCACCAAGAATAAGCAAGCTGCATGTAGCCCTCTTTGTTATCAATATCAAGTCAAATCTGAAATAAACAACATCAAATTTAAATGCCAGTATTTTGATAAAACACAAGTCTTAAAGGAAGTCAAAGTCCTAATAAATATAATTGAACATGTACCTTGTGTCCGGTTATACTTCTGTCCCTGTCCATCAATAATTACATCGAAATGCTACCCTTCCAAATGGGTCAGTCAATCAAGGGCTCCCAAAATACAAGAGTTCCTACTGCTTTATATGCAGTATCAGTACAATCGCTACCGTATCCTGAAATATAAGTAAGTAAGTAAAGTCTTATATAGCGCACAAATGCTGCGGCGTCTTGGCACTAAGGAAAGCAGGACTTTGGCAAAGTCAGGGGATCTGGATCACTGTAGTGGAGGGAAAAGCCAGGTTTTAACCTGGCTCCTAAACTGTGATCTTGACGGTAGCATCCTAATGTTGAGTGGGAGTTCATTCCAAAGCTTAGATGCCAGGAAAGATAGGCAGTGGTCACCCCATCTGGTTCTCTTAACTTTGGGGACGTGCCCAGGGTTTTGTTGGCCGATCTTAATGTCCTGCAATGCTGTTTGAAAAGTTTATGGTAGTCGTGGTCCCCCCTCCATAAAGGGCTTCATGGACCAAGTACAGTGCCTTAAACTGAATTCTCTGCTTGACCGGAAGACAATGCAGATCTCTGATTGCACCCAAGATAGAACTACATTTCGGGATTTTTATCAGGGTGTGCGCAGCTGCATTTTGTAGAAACTGGAGTTTCAGCAGCTGGCATTTATCAAATCCTAGGTATAGGGTGTTGCAATAGTCGAGGTGGGAAAGAATAAGAGGCACCATAACTGTTTTTCTCAAATCCTGAGGTAGAAAAGGCAGAATTTTCCGACGTATTTGTAGAAGAAATTAGCAAGCTGATGTCAACTGATTGATCTGCCCTGAGAGATTTGGCTGGGCGTCACATAAAAAGCCAATGATTCTAACTTTGGAGGCTGGGACAGGGCAAGCCCCAGCCACTGCTGGCCACCAAGAGTGAGACCAGATAGGAGAACCATTGCCAAATTCCATGACCTTGGTCTAGTACGCGTTTACTTTTAAGTAATTATTATGCATCCATTCCATAATGTGGCCAAGACAGCTGTGAAATCTGTCCACCACCATTTCTGGCCTTTGAGGCACTGGAGATAATAATTTGAGTGTCATCAGTATATGACACTAATGAAAAGCTGTGGTCTTTAATTAGTTTGACCAACTGGGTCACGTAAATATTAAAGAGCATTGGGGAAATTGCTGATCCTTGCGGCACTCCCCCAGGAAGATAGAATGTGCCTGATTCTAGGGAGTTCCAGCACACCCTCTGCTGTCTAGCCAAGAGGAAGGAGGTGAGAAGGGAAAGGGAAGTGCCCCCAATTCCTACTGCCTCCAGCCATCGCGTCAGTACAGTATGACTAACAATATTGAAAGCGGCTGATAGATCAAGTAGGATCAGGATGGCCCTGCCACCCTTGTCAACTTGCCATCTTATTTCTTCTGTGGCCAAGATTAGTGCAGATTCCGTCGAGTGGCCTAAACAGAAGCCATGTTGTGTAGAGTCTAGTGGATTGTTGGAGTTTAAATAGTCCGTGAACTATAGTATAGAAAATTAAAGTAGCGTTTAGACGTATTGTTTCCTCACAATATCATGAGTCGTCATTCAAAATGGTGGGATTCAAACCTTACTGGTAAAGGAGTCGGCTACGTCACATAGTGTAAATGTGGATTTTGTCTGAGTCCGCGTTTGCCACGGCGTCCTTTTACTTCAGAGTTGGTAAACATAGAGAAGGGACCAATAGTGTAGTCCGATTTCCTTCACAAAAGTCAAGTTGTAAGCGCCACCTTGGAGTTATGTATTAAATCAAAATAGGGCCTCCTAATTCACATGGGATACATCGAGGTTCATAATATGAACATACATCCCATGCATTGCTGCCACAGTTGTAAAGAATGGATATTAAGTTATATTAAATGCTTGCATTGGCTACGGCATCCTTTAAAGCTCTGAGTCAGTGAACATGGGCAAGGGACCAGTAGTAGAGTCTGAATCTCTTTCCTTAGAATAAATTATAAACGCATTCTTAGAGTGTTGTATTTGAGTAAAAGCACAAACGATGGAATTTAGAATCAATTAGTACTTGGAAAAAGTTGCAATATCACCCTAGTAATACCTGTAGAGATAAGTTACTAGATCCAATTTATTAGGCCTCTTTACTTATAATATTTAATTCATTTTTATCTTGGTAAATTTTTAACCGTTGAATTATGACACTCAGGGAGTATAAAACTTGGTAGTCTCATAATTGCATCCCCAAACATCTTATTTTAATTTTTTTTAAATTTATCAATCATAATAATAGCAGATTTAACCATTCATATGAATTACATTTGCATACTTTTTTTTATACGTATACTGTATATATAGAATTGTTTCATATGGAGAGAACCAGGGGATGGATGGTTTTATATCAACATAAAAGTCTTATGTAATCATAGATTAGATAAATACATTTATGAAGTATTTCCTACTTGCAATGGGGTAAACATCAACAACTTGGAAGGTTGTTTACATGATATTAAGATCCATTGTATCTCCCCTTTGGGTCAGCGATCACCTAGGAAGTATTGCAGTTTGTTATCTGTATTCAGGCACCTCTCCACGCTATGAAGTCGTAATATACACATCACTTCCCTTCTACGTAGGGTAAGTACCCTGTTGCCATGCCATCGGTTCGTAGGAATTTGGTCGACCTTGGAATTTAAATGTGTGATATCATTTTTGCACTGGACACTCAGAAATATGAACCGCTGTCGGGTAGCAGGTGTCATTTTGTTTGACAGCCCTCAGATGTTTACTAACCCTCTCCCTTAATGATCTAATGGTGCTGCCTACATATTTCTGATCACACTTACATTCTATAACAAATACCACATATTTGCTGTTGCACCCCTCAAACTATTTTTTCTTGTCCTTTGCATATTTACATAGCCCACAATGTCCAGACTTGTGGAAACCCAGCATGTGTTTATCCAATGATCTTGTTGTCTTGGTATAGGACAACTAGGACTGCGTAGGTTTCTCAGAGATCTTCCTCTTTAAAAGGTTGGTCTATTGTGAATGAAACTTTCTAATTTCTTGTCTGCCTGGAGAATATGCCAGTGTTGTTTCATACTCTTGATCAAGTTCAAGTTCAAGTTCAGGAATTTGTATAGCGCACTACTCACCCAGAGGGTCTCAAGGCGCTTGAGGGAGGGTGGGTGCATTACATATCGAATAGCCAGGTTTTTAGTTGCTTTCTCAAGGAGAGGTGGTTGTGTGTAAGTCGGAGGTGAGTGGGGAGAGAATTCCACGTTTTGGCTGCTAAGTAGGAGAAGGATCTTCCTCCCATGGTGGATCTGTGAATGCGCGGAATTGCTGCGGGGGCTTGGTTGGATGATCGTATTTGGCAGGTGGGTGTGTAGAAGGACAGTCGTGTGTTGAGGCATTCTGGTCCCATGATGCACTGGGCCAGGGACAGACTAATTTGCATATAGCCAGGTTCTGAGCTGGGATGGGGCAGTGAGATAAATAACGGTGATGGATCAAGCCCTGATCTTTGGACTGGGTAAGAGTGGTCTGCTTAATTCAGACACTCTGTTCATCACCACCCCCTTTTCTGTATCGTAGGTGGTAGAGGGACTTGTGTGCGTGGGTGAGGAGACGGAACGTTATTCTCTTGTTGACGGGGAGCCAGTGGAGATCCTTCAGGTGACTGGAAATGTGAGCCTGACGGGGAATGTCCAGTATGAGTCTGGCTGAGGCGTTTTGGATGCGTTGGAGTTTTTCTGTAGTTTGGCTGTGGTCCCGGCGTAAAGGGTATTTCCATAATCCAGTCGGCTGGTGACCAGTGCGTGGGTGACTGTCTTTCTTGTTTCGGTGGGGATCCAGCGGAAGGTTTTTTTGAGCATGCGTAGGATGTTGAAGCATGAAGATGAGACGGCATTGACTTGTCTGGTCATCGAGAGGGAGGAGTCTAGGATGAAGCCCAGGTTACGTGCGTGATGTGTAGGTATGGGTGCTGTACCCAGGGCCGGTGGCCACCATGAGTCGTCCCAGGCAGAGGGGGATGATCCTAGGATGAGGACTTCCGTTTTGTCCGAGTTTAGTTTTAAACGGCTGTTCTTCATCCATTCGGCTACTTCTTTCATTCCTTCGTGTAAATTGGTTTTGGCGGAGTTTGGGTCTTTGGTGAGGGAGAGGATCAGCTGGGTGTCGTCTGCGTAGGAGATGATGTTGAGGTTGTGTTGACGTGCGATTAATGCGAGGGGACTCATGTATACATTGAAGAGGGTGGAGCTGAGTGAAGATCCTTGTGGTACACCACAGAAGACTTCGGTGGCCTCTGATTTGAATGGGCGGAGGCGGACTCTCTGGGTTCTTCCGGCGAGGAACGAGATGATCCAGTCCAAAGCTTTTCCTTGTATTCCGACGCTGTTGAGGCGTTGTATGAGGGTGCTATGACATACTGTGTCGAAGGCGGCGGAGAGGTCGAGAAGGATGAGGGCAACTGTTTCTCCGTTGTCCAGTAGCGTTCGGATGTCATCTGTAGCTGCGATGAGGGCGGTTTCGGTGCTGTGTTTGGCACGGAAGCCGGACTGTGAAGGGTCGAGGGAATTGTTGGATTCCAGGAAGGCGGCGAGCTGACTATTGACGGCTTTCTCGATGACTTTGGCAGGGAATGGGAGGAGTGAGATGGGGCGGTAGTTCTTAAGTTCAGAGGGGTCTGCTGTGGGTTTCTTCAGGAGGGCGCTGAGTTCGGCATGTTTCCAGCTTTCCGGGAAGGTAGCGGAGTTGAAGGAACAGTTGATGACATCGCGGAGATGGGGTGCGATGATGGAGTCTGCTTTGTTGAAGATGTGGTGGGGACATGGGTCGGTTGGCGATCCTGAGTGAATGGAGTTCATCAGGCGGATGGTGTCCTCAGTGGTGATTGGGTTCCAGGCAAAAAGGTTGTGAGAGTGCTGTTTTGGTTCAGAGGTGGGTGGAGTGGGCTGTTCATCGGACTGGTTTTCAAAGCTGTTATGTATGTCGGCGATTTTGTTGTGGAAGAAAGAGGATAAAGAGTCGCAGAGGTCTTGAGAGGGGGTGATGTCGTTGGTGCCGGCAGTGGGGTTGGTAAATTCTTTGACGATGTTGAATAGTTCCTTGCTGTTGTGGGCGTTGTTGTCGCGTCGATCCTTGAATGCAGATTTCTTGGTGGATCGGATCAGTTGGTGGTGTTTGCGGGTGGCATCCTTGAAGGAGGTCTGGTTGTCAGTAGTTGGGTTTTTTCTCCAGGTTTTCTCGAGGGTACGACAAAACTTCTTGGATTTATTAAGGTCATCGTTGAACTAGGGGGCCTTTTTGCTACTTTGTTTGATCTGGTGGTTTTTCAAGGGTGCTAATTCGTCAGCGCAGTGGGTGATCCATTGTGTGAGTTTGGTGGCAGCTTGGTTTGGGTCCGCTGATATGGCATGAGGGTTTAGGTTAAGCGATGTGAAGAGTTGGTCGGTGGTGATTTTGTTCCAGTTTCTTTGAGGAATACGTTGTGGGGGGTTGTGGGTCGTGGTCTTTTTGTAGCTGAAGTGAACGCAGTTGTGGTCCGTCCAATGGAGAGCTGTGGTGTGATCGAAGGAGATGTGTTTGCTGGAGGTGAAGATAGGGTCGAGCGTGTGTTCGGCAAGGTGGGTGGGGGTGTCAACAAGTTGTTTGAGTCTGAGATTGGTCAGGTTGTCCAGAAGGGTGGTGGTGTTGCTGTCGTTTTTCTTTTCCAGGTGGAAGTTGAGGTCTCCCAGTAGAATGTAGTTCTCGGAGGTGAGGGCATGTGGGCTGATGAGGTCGGTGATGTCTTCGTTGAATTGTGTGCGGGTTCCTGGTGGTCTGTAGATGAGGGTGCCTCTAAGTGTGGTCCTGGGGTCGGTGTGGATCTGGAAGTGGAGGTGTTCGGCGGTCATGAGGTTATCGTCGGCGCTGGTCGTGATTCTGATGGTATTCTTATGGACGATGGCGATGCCTCCTCCTGTTTGGTTGGTGCGGTCTTTTCGGATGATCTTGTAAACGTCCGGGATGGCTATGGCGATGTCGGGTACTGATGAGGCGTTCATCCAGGTTTCTGTAAGGAAGGCGACGTCCGGCGATGCAGTGTCGAGTAGGTCCCAGAGTTCCGTGGCGTGTCTGTGGATTGAGCGGGTGTTCAGCAGGATGCACTTCAGGTGGTTGGAGTTGGAGCTGTGTTTGGAGGTAGTGGATTTGGTGTGGGTCCTGGTGCAGGCGAACTTGCAGGAGTGGCAGGCGAATGGACCATGGGTGTGTCCTGGGGCAGCTTCGCAGCATTGTGGTGTGCGTCCGGGGTTAAGGGCAAAGAGGGTAGCGGCGTCATACGTTATGCGGGAGGAGTGGGGTTTGCGAGGACCAGGGGGTCTGGCGCTGGGCGCGGTCCAGGCGCGGACGGGCGTAGACGGGCTTACCTTTGGCGCACCTTCGGCGCGCATGTGGTGCGACCGCTGCGCTTGAACGCTGCGCGCAAAAGCATCTGTCATATGTGGATGGTGGAGGGGGTGGGGCGTGGGAGGAGCAGCTGGGAGGCGGTAGCGGGGTGGAGAGACGGGCTGAGGCAACAACAACAACAAAATGGCAGAAACAAAAGGAAAGCGAAACAGGGCGATACTGTGGCACAAACTAAGCTGACTGTATGGGCAGAAGCACAATCGGGCAAAGATTACTTCAAAAATTAAATTAATGCGAGCAGAGCAATGCGAGCGCTACAGTTACAATGCAGGCAATGGCGCGCAATCGCACTGAGATAGCGCTACAGGTACAGACAATGGCAGCAGAGCGAGCGGTGCTTTAAATTATCCTGAAAGCGCTACGATACCACGGAGCCTCGTCAGCAGATTGGAGCGCTACGATGTCACAGTGCCTTGGGAGCGCGGGGAGCGACCTCTTCTGAGCGGGTCAGGAGAGTCACAACGCGGGGGTAAGCGGGCCGGTGAGTAACTATCTGTGGGTGGGAGGAGCAGCTGGGAGGCGGTAGCGGGGTGGAGAGACGGGCTGAGGCAACAACAACAACAAAATGGCAGAGACAAAAGGAAAGCGAAACAGGGCGATACTGATCAATTTGCAGGATAGTGTAGTATAGTCAGTGATAAGGCGAGTAACCTAATTTTTTATAATTCCTTTCTTATTTGCATTATCTTTCAGAGTGTCATGTCTGTTTATCTTGGTTATCCTATTCTTTGCTCTTGTCAGTGTATGCAAATGGTAACCTCTCCCGTTAAATCTCATATTCATATCCTTAATACAATCCTGAAATTCTAAATCATTGCTGCAGTTGCGTCTGCCTCTCATGTGTTCCCCTTAGGGTATCCCCTGTATTTGTTATTTAGGATGTGCACTAGTTGCATGTAAAATGGCGTTGCAGGATGATGGCTTATGGTATACTCTGCTCTCTATCTTGTCATCCTTTATGTAAAATTTCACATCTAAAAACAGTATATTCTCTTTACTAAACTGATGTGTAAATATGATGTAAGTTCCAGTGTTAAATACCATCCGCGGCCTGTGAAGGTCAAAGTGGTAGGGCCGTGGGGCCAGGTGCAGGGGGATTTCAACAGACAATAACGAGGAAAAATGTATTATTTGTTTAATTTTCCCTCGTCATCGTCCATGGAAATCCTCCCACACCCGGCCCCACACCCCCTCTGCTCTTACCTGCACGGACTGCAGCTGTTGAATACTAGAACTAGTGCACAACCTAAACAACAAATAAAGGTATTGTTTCCACTAAAATCACAGATCATATTATATTGGATTACATTATCATTTCATAAATGTCACTAGATTGAGCGGTTACCAGTTGTATTATGAATTACAATAATTACTAATGGGGCCATTATACATTTTAGCCTTGACGAAGTCGATGGATTACACCAACAGTGACGAAACACGTGTTGGCTCTGAGGCTAAAGAATTAAATTGAAGAGAACAGACCATTTAAGGACAATTTTGTATTTTATTTTCTATGAATGTTGTCATAAAAACCACTCACATATCTGTATTATGGGTGTGCTTGGGATAGAGGATTTTCAATAATAATGGACCTATCCCAAAAATATCCTGCAAATAAATAATTCATTGTTCTAGGTGTAAAAAAAACTTGGGATGGTTCTAAAAGTCTACTGCAAGTATGTATTCTCTGCTATCAACAGTTTCCCTGGAGTGGCACATCCCCACACTCCTGCACCATAAACACCAAGGGAAAAGCACTTGCTCCTATAGAGCTGGATCATCTCCCTGATTGGTTTGCTGGCTAACCTTTTGCCAAATCTAAATATAATTTCACATCTTTTGCGTTCTCTTGTTAATTTGCCTCTCCCAAGATCCATTAGCATCAAGCGGGATCCCTAAATAATTAAAAAAGGATACATTATTATTATTATTAATTTATTTTTCTAATGCGCACAGCTACCCAACCAAGGGTTTCCCAGCGCAGGCCAGAAAAGACTCTAGAGATCTGAAATTAGAATTGTTGAATGAACAGCCAAGTTTTTAATTGCTTGCGGAAATTGGAATAAAGCTTCTCCTTCCGCATCGCGTCAGGTGGAGAATTCCACAACGTTGGCCCGGGAAAAGAAAAGGAGCGGCCTCCCATTCTTGTTAATTTGATCCTGGGCACAACGAAATTATCTCCTAATGAGGAACCAAGTGGGCGAGAAGGATGGTAGGGGCGTACCAGATCTTGTAGGTATTTCGGAGCGGAGCCATTCTTAATTCTGAACATATAACACAGGGCTTTAAATTTAGTTCGCTGTTCCACCTTGAGCCAATGTAGCTCTCTCAGGGCATTGGCCCTACTGGACATTCTAGGAAGTCCAAGCAGCAATCTGGCAGTAGAATTCTGCACCACCATCCCTATTTGAGCCCAGAAAAAGGACGTTACCATAGTTCAGGTGAGATGTTTCAAGTGCCTGGACTACCGTCCTCTGGGTATCAACGGGGAGCATCCAAATGATTTTTGTTAACCATTTTAAGATGGTAAAACAGGTGGCTGCAGTTTGGACCGCCTGTTGTTTCATCGACAATGTATTGTCTATGATAAATCCTAGATTGGAGACCTGAGAGGAAGGCATGGGTAGAGGCCCCATTTCAGCTGGCCAATGTTGAGGGCCCCAATGTTCAGAATTTTTTCCAAAAATAAGCACTTCCTTCTTATCTCCATTGAGCTTCAGCAAATTCACTTGCATCCACGATGCAATATTGCGCAAGCCCACTCGCAGAGCAGAGGGACTCAGTCTCTTATCAGGCGATAAAGAAAAGATGATTTGAGTATCATCGGCATATGAAAAAAGTGCCAACCCTGCTTCCTCAGCAATCACTGCCAGGGGTTGCGCATAGATGTTAAAAAAGAGTGGGCTCAAAATTGAGCCCTGTGGCACCCCAACAGGTGTGTACGACTTTGAGGTTGCCTTAGTGGAGAAAACTTGGCATGATCATTCTGATAAAAAGGAAGACAGCCAGCTAAGTGCCAATCCAGTAATGCCCAATGCCTGTAAAGACTTTACTAATAATGTGCGAGAAACTGTGTCGAACGCGGCGCTTAGATCTAATAATATAAGGGCCACTGTATCACCTGCGTCCAACCATTGGGGTAGCATCTCCGTAACGCCCAACAATGTAGTCTCAGTAGAGAACCCTGCTCTAAAGCCCGATTGAGAAGTGTGCAGAAAGTTAAAAGACTCCACAAACATAGACAACTGAGCATTTACATGTTTTTCCAAAACTTTGGAAAACACCGGGAGCAAAGATATCGGCCTAAAATTGGTCGGGATAGCAGGGTCCGCATTTGGCTTCTTCAACAGGGGCAGAACTATTGCATGCTTCCAAATAGCAGGCATCTCTGCTTCGCTGAGAGAGGCATTCAATAGCTCCATGACAACTCTTAAGGCAGGCTGTTCCATTTGTAAGAGTGCTGCTCTTGGAATAGGGTCACACGGAGAGCCTGATTTAATGCTCGCTAAGATTTTAGTAAAAGACCTAATGTCCAAAAGAGCCCATTTCTCTAATTTTAACCGAGGATGTTCTACATTAGATGCCTGAGCAAGATCGGGCAAAGCCGGCCTTATAACACAAGCTCCTCCTAAAGTTTGATGAATTTGTTCAACTTTAGTTATAAAAAAGTTAGCAAGCAAATTACATTGTAATTCGTCAAGAACAGGCGGGCTAGGTTGCGTTCCTGCACCTGCTAGCTTCTTCACCATGGAGAATAGCGTACAAGAGCAATTCTTCGCCCCCAAAATAGTATGGTAGACGCAATCAGCTCATGCTACTTTACGTAGAGCACGGTATTTTTTCAATGCGGCTTTGTAAATACCTTTGGATTCAGGAGAATAATCCCTTC
Organism: Lissotriton helveticus; assembly: GCF_964261635.1. Taxonomy (NCBI): domain Eukaryota; kingdom Metazoa; phylum Chordata; class Amphibia; order Caudata; family Salamandridae; genus Lissotriton; species Lissotriton helveticus. Next base: position 184,221,976 of record NC_136065.1, read on the forward strand.
TCCACCTTCTTTCCATCGCTTTACACTTGCTTTTTTCCACTCTTAGCTGCTCTGTAAACCAGGGAGCTAGAGGACGGTGGTTTTTGGGTTTTTTCACAGTGGGTGGCAGACAAGTGTTAGAGGCGGAGACGATCCATTTATAAACACTGTCCAGGGAGGCCAGTGATATAGAATTCAAACAAGGAGTGTTGTTTAACAGTAAATGATTACATTTTACTGCATCCAATTTGCCCCAGTTTCTGGCCCGACCCGGTGTGTTAGATAGGAGTGTGACCCTTTTCAATGGACTTTTGTGTTGAGATTTGACCACAAAATGATCCGACCAGCATAAAGACAATGCAGGAAAACAGTTAATGTCAGACAAGTTAGAGAAAATAGGGTCAAATAAGTGACCAGCAATATGAGTGGGTGCTTCATTGCAAAGAGGTAAGTTCAGCGCAGAAAAGACAGCAATCAAAGCCTGACTTGCTAAGCATTCCAGATTTTCCAAATGAAGGTTTAAATCTCCTAAAACTGTGAAATTCGCCAATTTAAGAAGCCAAGGTGCCAACATGTCTGACAATAAGGGCACCCAAGAACCGGCCGGTCCAGGGGGTCGATAGATCAAAGCCCCAGATAAAGTAAACTGAGGGGAAAGCGTAAGTTTAAACAGGGTGGCTTCACAATCCACCAGAGGGAAGTCTTCTAACTCACATGAGTCACTTCTTTTAAAAATAATCGCAATCCCTCCACCTTTCTTGAGGATTCTATCTCTTCTTATTATAGTGTAATTATCAGGGAGGGCGCACACTACATCAGGACCTGAGCTATCATTCAACCAGGTTTCTGTCAAAAAAATAGCGTCAGGTTCTTCACTATTTAGAAAGTAAAAAATGTCCTCCTTGTGTTTTGGGAGGGAGCGACAATTAATACTCCAAAAATTATAAGTTATATTATTACTACAGGGTTTATGTAATGATTCCTGCTCACTCAAAGCTTCAACAATAGGACTAATATCCACATTGGAACTCGAGTTATTAAAGCCGTAGTTACAACCATTACATAAAGAATTAACTTCTAAAGGACATAATAAACTACAGTTTTAGCCCCTCCTACCTCTCAGACGACGTAGTTGCTTAGACGAATATTGTGTAGTTGATTTAGAGAAGGGTTTTTTTTGGCCATAGGTCCTGGCCCCCGCCCCGGGCGGTCTCGGACGGTCGCATACAGTCTAGCCTTTGTCACGCCTTCATCGCGACATTTGCGGGACCGCTGCGCGTAACCGCTGCGCGTTAAGACCATGGCTCGTAAATGGCAGCAGGGGTCGGTCGGCGTGTAAACACTAGAACGCTGACCTCCGTCAGAGCGCGGCAATTCAAGATGGCCGCCGGGCACAAAGCGTGTCCCAAAAAGATATTTTAATTGCAAAAGTACAGCCCCCACATATAATGCCACACACAGGAGGTAAAGGTTAGCCTTCAAAGTTTAAAATGGGACTTTTAAAAAATGATTCCTCAAAATTCTAAGAAAATTCGAGACTAGTCTGAGCTACATAAAAAATTAACCACAAGGCTTCACATTCCCCCAGTGTGAATGAATTCACAACTCCCTCTATGTCAACAATTCAGGATTCAAAAAACGGAGCCACTTACATTTTCTATAGGTGTCCCCCCAATGTTAAAAGGTTTACACTTTGTACATTTGGATCCACATGTCATCACAAATGATTTTTGGTGATTCACCTTAAGATTTAATTGTATCATAAAAATATTAAAACTGCTTAAAAGATTCTGAAGGCCATTTGCTGTTAATGATAAATGAACTGCGTCATCCGCATATAAGAGAAACGGGACTGCATGGGTACCAATTCAGGGGATATCTTTACTATATAGCTTTAAAGAAGCATATAAGATGATGAAGTAAAAATAGAAAGGGAGTGTGAGGGACCCCAGGAACATCCAGACAGTAACCCCCCCTACCTACCTCGTTTCTCAATCTCAAGAAGCGTGGCAGGAGAAATGGGAGGACACCAGATAAGCCTACCTGCGGGATCCCAGAGGAGAAGACACCAAGCTTGATGGGAGTCCAGAGGAGTGGAGCGAGGAGTCGTGGTTGCCCTTGGAGGAAGTGCATAAGCCCCGCAACTCAGCAGAGGTGCTGCACGTACCACGGGGATTGAAATTGGAGAATAAGGGGAGGTCGGGAGGGTGAATTGGTCACTTGTTTTTTCTATCCCTTTATTTCCTGCTTGTTTTTTTCTTTCGTGAATTACTCCGTTCAGAAGTGAAAGGACAAAGCTGATACACAATTAGATACGTACAGCTTCTGCTCAGAAAGGGTGAGGCGTCCCTCCCTGTAAATTTAGCCTAAATAATCCCCCTAGGGAATCATCTATCTATAAAAGACTGTGTTTTTTCTTTTTTTTCTCCCCTGAATAACCAAATAAGGTATGACATTAAAACAATCCAGACATCCCTAAAGAAAGGAATTTGCCCTAATCTTGAACCTGAATCCGGTTACCGCCTGGATTTATTTATTTTTCTATTTCAAAGATTGGACTGATCGTATGGCACTAAGCTTCTCGATACCATCTGCCCATTCAGTGCAGTGGGGACAAGGTCAGCAGAATCTCGGGAGACCTTGGTCGAGAGTAACCGTCTCTGCTTTCTGTCAAATTTATAGGGATCCCCTGCCTAATCAGGATGTGGACCCTAATTTGGCCTGGGAAGGATTGGAGGGAGCAATTCTGGCAGCTTTAGACATCATAGCTCCGTTAAAAAAAGCCTCCACCCAGAAGAGGGCAGCGCCGGCCACACTTAGGAAGGAGAAGTCCAAGTGTAGAATTCTGGAGAGGAAATGGAGAAAATCAAAGAGGGAACAAGATGAACTGCTATACTGGAAAGCACATAGAGATTCTCTAAATAGCTGTAACTCAGCAAGGAGGACCCATCTGGGTGCACGCATTACGGAGGCCAAGAATTCCTCTAGAGAATTGTATATGATACTGAAGGAATTTACTAACCCGAAGGTGAATAATGCGGCACCCCTCCTACACCGGAACTATGCGATGACCTAGCTAGGCACTTTACAAATAAAATCGACCTGATCTTTCATTCCTTTGATACAACCAGGGAGAAACAAGGAGAGGGAGATGTTCCTAAAGAAGCCCGGCTGGTAGAGGGCTCTCCCTGTGGGTTGGACTTTTTTGTTCCCACAACCAGAGAGCAAGTAAGAACCCTATTAAGTCACGTAAAGTCAGGCTCGCCATCCGACCCTGTACCACCGGCAGTGATGTCAACATTTAACCCTATCCTAGCTGATGCACTCTCCAATATTTATAACATCTCGTTGGAGACAGTCATATTTCCAAATGTGTGGAAAAGAGCGCGGGTCAAGTCTCTCCTAAAGAAGGCGACGGCGGACCTGTCTGCGCTACAGAATTACAGACCTATCTCACTCCTCCCCTGTTGTGCAAAGGTTCTGGAAACTCTGGTAAACCAACAGCTGTCCCAGTATCTGGAACAAAACCATCTCTTAGACCCCTCTCAGTCAGGCTTCCGTGTATCTCACAGCACAGAAGCTGCACTGCTGTAAGTGACAGACACCATCAGAATGACACTAGACAGAGGGATTCCAGTGATCCTTGTCCTCCTCGATCTGTCAGCAGCTTTTGATACCATCTCCCATCGGCTACTGCTGGACAGATTGAGGGTGATCGGGGTGACGGGTAAAGCCCTTGAGTGGATCCAGAGTTTTCTATCGGGACGGACACAGAGTATCCAGTTGGGGTCATTTGTATCTCAGACAGCTGGGTGTTCCGCAGGGCTCAGTGTTGAGCCCGACCTTGTTCAATGCCTATGTGACACCTTTGGCAGATATCATCAGAAGTTATGGGTTTAAAACCATCTCATATGCGTATGACACGCAGCTAATCGTTCCCATTGAGGAAGATTATTATTATTTTTATTTTTTTTAAACTTTATTCACAGCTGCATGACCATAGACATTACATTTCAATGACATTTACAACGTGGCAGCTGGTATTTTTGGTTTTTCACCCCAACACGTATCTTTCCAGAAGGTAGCCTCCTCCCCTTCCATTTCATCCCTGCAAGTTAAGGCCCGGCAAAAGCGTCTGGGCAAGATCAATGTCTTCTAACTCTAAAAGCATGGCTTCCCATTCTTGGGAAGCCATGCTTCCGGTGTCCTCGCGCCTCCTCACTCCGGAGAGCTGCACCCTCCTCTCTTCCCCACTTCAGCACCTCTACCTGCCAAATACGTGAACCCAGCGATCGGGGGGATTTCCATCTCATCATGATGGTCCTAATGGCTTGTAAAAGTGCCAGGTCCAGTAATTTCAGTCGGGCTTACAATGTCTTGGATCGTCTACGCAGCCCCAGGAGGCAAGGCAACGGCCCCCCCGGCACCAGAAGGCCCGTGACCGTCCTCAACGTCCGGCACACCTCCGACCAATATCCGTGAATCCGCAGGCAAGACCATACCATATGCAGAAACCCGGCCTCGGCCTCTCTGCACAGCGGACACCTGTGGGGGGAGTCTGGGAACATTTTATGAAGTCGCCTGGGGGTCAGGTATGCTCTGTGTAGAACCATCACCTGTATGAACCGGAACTTTACGTTGCGGGACACCCGTCTAGGATGCTCCAGGACCGTGGCCCACTCCTTCTCTGTCATCATTCTGTCCGTGTCTTGGATCCAAGTGTGTATGAGGGCCGTGGTCGGGACTGCAGCGTGTGCCCTGATGCCTGCGTGTAACCAGCGTACTAGATGTCCCCCTCCCCCATGTAGTGTAATAAGTGGACCCGCTCATGTTGCGGGGGTTGGAGTCGCTGCGGTGGCCACCTGTGTTGTATGTAATGTGATATTGTGGCGTGTAGTAAATAAAACCTGGGGGGGCGCCAGTAACCTGTAAGAAGGTGTCATGATCAAGCAGGTTATCATCTCCAAAAAAAGCCGCCCACTGTCATTACGCCGGCCTCATGCCAGCGGCGCAGTACTCTATTGGTAAGTCTGCCCTGTGGCGTTGGAATGCCCAACAGAGGGATATTCGCCACGTATGCTACTGCCGTGGATGTATATGTTAGAGCTTTCCGCCAGCACATTAAGGCCGTGTGGAGTAGAGGGTGGCAGTCCGTGGGAACATGGCTTCGAAGGAGCAGCAAAGCGTGCAATTCACCTCGGCTTAGTCGCTCCGGCGAGTAAGCTATTTCGTAAAGATTCCGCCCTGCCAACCAGTAGGAGAGCCATTGGAGCTGACTGGCAAAGTAATATCCTTTAAAGTCCGGGGCCCCAGTCCTCCTGCTCTAGTCCCCAGCTGTAGTTTCTGGAGACCTATCCGCCGTATCCCCACTCCCCATATCAGGGTGATTAAGAGTTTGACCCTTGACCCAGTCACTCCACTACCGCACGGCCCCCGTGTGCCCGGATTCTGCTGCCGCTGCCTGCTTGGCCCTCTTGCTGCCGCCTCTCCTTAGGGCCCCTGCTCTCCAGGCTTGCCCTCGCTCTCCAGGCTTGCCCAGGCTTGCCCCGATCTCCAGGCTTGCCCAGGCTTGCCCTCGCTCTCCCCCGCTACGCTTTCCCGCTCTTTCCCTCCCTCTGCTCCCCGCCGCTGCTCTCCTGCGGGCCTTCCCCCCTCTCCTGTCTCCCGCTCCCCATTCGCCGACCCGCTCCCGCCTCCCAGCTGCTCCTCCCTCCCACTTGGCCATAAATGGCAGGGACTGCGCGGCAGTGAGCTGTGACCCTTGACCCGGTCACTACACTACCGCACGGCCCCGTGTGCCCGGATTCTGCTGCCGCTGCCTGACTGGCCCTCTTGCTGCCGCCTCTCCTTAGGGCCCCTGCTCTCCAGGCTTGCCCTCGCTCTCCAGGCTTGCCCAGGCTTACCCCGATCTCCAGGTTTGCCCAGGCTTGCCCTCGCTCTCCCCCGCTCCGCTTTCCCTCCCTCTGCTCTCCGCCGCTGCTCTCCTGCGGCCCTGCCCCCCTCTCCTGTCTCCTGCTCCCCATCGCTGCCCCGCTCCCGCCTCCCAGCTGCTCCTCCCTCCCACTTCGCCATAAATGGCGGGGACCGCGCGTACGCGCAGCGGCCACGCGCAGCGGGCACGCTGATTGCACACCAAAGGTGCGCCAAAGGCAAGCCCGTCTACGCCTGTCCACGCCTGGACCGCGCCCAGCGCCAGGAACCCTGGTCCTCAACGATGCCAGCCCACCCGACGGACCTACGATGCCGCGACCCTCCACGCACTCAACGCTGGCCGGAACCCCGCCTGCTACCGAGTCACCCCGAAACGCACCCATGGACCCTTCACCTGCCAAGCCTGCCAATTCACCTGCCTCCGAACCTGCACCGCACCCGCCAAGCCGAGCACCAGCAACAACCACCTCAAGTGCAACCTGCTCAACACCCGCTCCATCCACAGGCATGCCGTCGAACTCTGGAACCTCCTCGACACAACATCACCAGACGTCGCCTTCCTCACAGAAACCTGGATGAACGTCTCCTCAGCCTCCGACATCGCCATAGCCATCCCGGATGGCTACAAGATCACCTGGAGGGACCGCGTCAACCAAACCGGAGGAGGCATCGCCATCGTCCACAGAAACACCATCCGCATCACGACCAACTCCGACGACACCCTCACCGCCGCCGAGCACCTTCACTTCCAGAAACACACCGACCCCAAGACCACCCTCACAGGCACTCTCATCTACTGACCCCCGGGACCACGCACACAATTCAGCGACGCCATCGCAGACTTCATCAGTCCACGCGCCCTCACCTCATCAGACTACATCCTCCTAGGGGCACTCAACTTCCACCTAGAGAACAACAAGGACTGCAACACCGCCGCCCTGCTGGACAACCTCGCCAACCTCGGACTCAAGCAACTGGCCGGCCACACGCTTGACCCCGTCTTCTCCTCCAGCAAGCACATCTCCTTCAGCCACTCCTCCGGACTACACTGGACAGATCACAGCTGCGTCCACTTCACTTCAACTTCAGGAGAACCACGACCCACCACCACCCAAAGCAGGTCCCCCACAGAAACTGGAGCAAGATCACCGCTGACCAGCTCACCACCGCCCTCAGCCAGAACCCACCCACCAACACGACGGACTCCAGCGAAGCAGCCCGCAACCTCACACAGTGGCTCACCACCTGCGCCGACGACCTCGCACCACTGAAGAACCCTCCCAGCAGATCCGGCAGCAGGAAAGCCTCGTGGTTCACCAACGACCTCAAAAACTCCAAGAAAACCTCACGCACCCTCGAGAAAGCCTTGCGCCACGACCAGACAACAAAAAACATGAGAACTGCACCACCAAAAGGACAACATTCAAAGAACGACTGGACAACAACACCCACAACAGCAAGGAACTCTTCAGCATCGTTAAAGAGCTCTCCAACCCCAGCGCCTGCAACAACGATATCATACCCTCGCAAGACCTCTGCGACTCACTCGCCTCGTTCTTCCACTGCAAGATCGCCGACATACACAACAGCTTCGGCGCACAGACCACGCACCCAACCACGGAACCAAAGCCCCCCACCACCACCCTCTGCACCTGGACCCCTGTTAGCACCGAAGACACCACCCGCCTGATGAACACCATCCACTCCAGCTCCCCAACCGACCCCTGCCTACACCACATCTTCAACAAAGCCGACTCCATCATCGCACCCCAGCTCCGGAGCATCATCAACAGCTCCTTCTCATCCGCCACCTTCCCGGAGAGTTGGAAACATGCCGAACTGAGCGCCCTCCTGAAGAAACCCACTGCGGACCCCACGGACCTCAAGAACTTCCGCCCCACTTCGTTCCTCCCCTTTCCTGCCAAAGTCATCGAGAAGACCATCAACAGACAACTCTCCGCCTTCCTCGAGACCAACGGATCCCTCAACCCATCACAGTCCGGTTTCCGAGCAAACCACAGCACCGAGACCACTCTCATCGCAGCTACCGAAAACATCAGATCCCTGCTCGACAACGGGGAAACTGCTGCCCTCATCCTCCGAGACCTCTCAGCAGCCTTCGACACCATATGCCACCGCACCCTGATCCAGCGCCTCAGCAACACCGGAATCCAAGGAGCGGCCCTGAAGTGGATCATCTCGTTCCTCACCGGAAGAACCCAGAGAGTCACCTCCCCCCGTTCCGATCCGTGGCCACCAAAGTCATCTGCGGCGTCCCGCAAGGATCCTCACTCAGCCCCACCCTCTTCAACGTCTACATGAGCCCTCTCGCTGCCATCGCACGCCAACACAACCTTAACATCATCTCCTACGCCGACGACACCCAGCTGATCCTCTCCCTCACCAACAACCCGCCACCGCCAAAGCCAGCCTCCAGGAAGGAATAAAAGACGTCGCGGAATGGATGAAGATCAGCCGTCTGAAACTGAACTCAGACAAGACGGAAGTCCTCATCCTCGGACCATCCCCTTCCGCCTGGAATGACTCCTGGTGGCCCCCTGCACTGGGCACCGCACCCAAGCCAACGGACCATGCACACAACCTGGGCTTCATCCTGGACTCCTCCCTCATGATGACCAAGCAAGTCAACGCCGTCTCGTCTTCCTGCTTCAACACCCTGCGCATGCTCCGAAAGATCTTCCGGTGGATCCCCACCGAAACCAGGAAGACGGTCACCCAGGCCCTCGTCACCAGCCGTCTGGACTAAGGAACACCCTTTACGCCGGAACCACAGGCAAACTCCAGAAAAGACTCCAGCGCATACAGAACGCTTCTGCACAACTCATCCTGGACATCCCTCGCCACAGCCACATCTCTGCCCATCTGAAAGACCTGCACTGGCTCCCCGTCACCAAGAGGATCACGTTCAGACTCCTCACCCACGCACACAAGGCTCTCCACGACATGGGCCCGAAATACCTCAACAGCCGCCTCACATTCTACACACCCACCCGCCAGCTCTGATCCGCCAGCCTCGCCCTCGCCTTCGTCCCACGAATCCGCAATTCCACCGCCGGAGGAAGATCCTTCTCCTACCTGGCAGCCAAGACATGGAACTCCCTCCCACCCACCTTCGTATGACCCAGGAACATCTCTCCTTCAGAAAGCAACTCAAGACCTGGCTGTTCGAGCAGTAGTAGCGAATCCCCCCCCCTCCAAGCGCCTTGAGACCCTAGCGGGTGAGTAGCGCGCTCTACAAATTTGCTGATTGATTGATTGTGTTGAGTGTGTCAAAGATCGACTGTGGGAGAAGTACAGGGAGATTTACGAAATAGTACAGGATGCGGGGTAGCATTACCATTTTACAAATTGCAATCCTGCCCATAACGGACAAAGGCAGCGTCGTCCAAAATGAGGAAGATATTATGTCAACCCAAGGGAAATTTAGAAGGTGCATGTCCAGTATCGCTGTCTTGATGAGAAGGAATTTTTTGCAACTGAACTCCTCAAAAACTGAAATCTTGCTTTTTGGAAAAGCGGAGACAATTTGGTCCCCCAAGTGGTGGCCACCCGAGTTAGGGGAGGCCCCTCCACCCAGGAGTTGGGCCAAGAATCTGGGTATTAGGATGGATGATCAATTATCTATAGAGGAACAGGTCAAGATGGTATCCGGTATGTGCTTCAGCACTATGAGGATGCTAAGAAAAATCTTCCCTTGGATCCCTCTGTTGGTGAGGAAAACCCTTGTCCAGATACTCGTGGTGAGTCGGCTGGACTACGGCAATGCGCTGCTGGTGGGGGCCAGGGAGGACCAACTAATGAGCCTACAGGTGGTGCAGAACACCGCAGCCAGTCTGGCCTTAAATAAGCCAGCACGGACACCGTCCGCCCCCTTGCTGAAGCAGCTACACTGGCTCCCGGTGAAGAAACAGGCCATTTTTAAGATGCTCGTTGTCATTTTCAAATCATTACAGGGGAAAGGACCTGCTTATCTAAGCAAGAAACTCAGGCGGTATCTACCGGCCCTACAACTGAGATCCAGTAATGCCAACCTTCTGTGTTTACAGAGGACACGAATGGGCGGTAGAGCCTTCTGTCATCTGGCCCCGAGACACTGGAACAAACTACCAGCAAAAAGCAGGGCTTGCAATGAACTACCCAGGTTTAAAACTGTTAAAAACGTGTCTGTTATAGTTGGTTGTGTCCCCCCCATCTTTCCCCCACAGCGCCGAGAGATCCCTTTGGGGATAATTTGCCTGCGCTTTACAAGTCCACAAAGTAAAGTAAAGACAAACCATGGAGAAGGGGGTACAACAGTAGGAACTCTCTAATCAGGAAGAGTTATATCCTTTATTTTGTTTGCTAGGTCTTTTTTTTGGGGAGGGGGGGTCGCTATATTTTTACCACTTAAGATTTTCTCTCGCCCAGGTGTGGTGAAGGTATCTGTCCTTACCCTTCCTGGAAAGGAACACAAATACTTACCGTCACTTTCTTCTTTTGCCTTTGAGCCTCCAAAGGCCCCCTTCCGGGGTGAAGTAAATGATCTGGAAGAGAGAAAGAAGAAGGAAGAAGATTCATGAGAGTTTTTTGGAAAAATCAACTTATATCATGACCTGTGAATAAAAACAAGTCAATAGTAAGAAACAAATGCAGCCTCCTCCCTTCTTTTTCATCCCGTCCCCCTGACAGGGACCTAAATACATCCCTGCCTGACTACTCTAGTAACCCTTATTGACTTTGTGCAGTTCCCTGATTGTGTGAACCGCACTTTTCTTGTTGTGTGTGTCCCAGTGCAGATACCTTCTAAGATCAAATAAGGAGAGGTCAACGCCAGCATGATCCTTTAGATTCCAGAATAGCGCCCTGTCCACTAGGTTCGAACGCACCGGAGAGGTCCATAAATGCTGATCCATAAATGCCAGGTGAAGGGCACCTCTCCTGGCCTTGATATACTTGCCCCAGATAAGCTTTTAATTAAGAGACTTATCTATAGTCCCTAAACTGGGTCTAAAACCGTATAGGACTGGTGAATCCAAAGAGGTAGTCTCTGCCCAATCCTCCAGTTTACCTAGGATGACGCACCCAATAATCTTTGCTGTAGAATCAATTACTGAAAAAGACTACATTGTGTTTGAATACGTCTACTGGGACCCCCTCGGGGCCTTGCCATGAGCTGCACACTGGATGGTTTTAGTAAAGGCTGCTATGTCTATGAGGTCTACTAACCAATCCTTGTTAACTACAGGATGATCTGGCATATGGCCATTTGCTTGATCATCCCCCTCCAGGGCGGAGTTAAAGGTGGGGGAAAAAGCGGTCGATCCAATCTTCTTCAGGTATGTGGCACTCCATGTCAGTTAGTCGGTTGTCCGTGTAGAAAGGCCGGTTTACCATTTCCCAAAAAAGGCTCTTGTCTCTGAGTTGGGCAGCCTTTTCTAAGTCCTCCCATGCCTACTTCTAATTCCTTGCCGCCTGTGCTCAAGGGCATTCTTAAATGTATTTCTAGCTGCTCTATTATCCTTTAGGTTATCTTAGAATCGTATTTGTAGCCTTTTTTTAGCATCTTAAACACAGCTGTACATTCAGGACTAAACCATGACTTAGCAGGACGTTCTTTTGCTGGTTTACTAGTATATAAATTACTTGGCACCATCCTGTTAATTTTACTAAAACTCTCCAGAACATTCTCTGGAGCCATATCCTGAGAAAGACAATAAGTGAAGTCGTTAATAACTTCCGTATTCAAATTTCTAAAAAAACGTTTTTAGTTCAACATTACTCCAGTTAATTCGGACCCCTCTGTTTATGGAATAACTGATGGGTAACTTAATTGTATCTGATATCCCTGGGCATAGATTAATCACAAGTGATAAAAGGATGGCATTATGATCACTGTAGGGAAGAGGATAAACTTTATAGTGCATGAGATTTTGTGCAATATCAGTTGTCAAGAGCACGAAGTCTATGTGCTCCCCTTGCCCCTTCCTGTGAATGTGGGAGGATTTGGATTGCCCTGAATTTGGAGATCCAATGAGAAGGTCAAATCATAAGCAAAAATAAACTAATTAAAAAAATTCTCCACAAATTGAGTAAATGAAGTGAGTGATGGCGGACCCCTTTTCGTTCATAAGTCCACAAAAACAATCCCCACCATAAATGCATGTGGTGATATTAAAATCACATGCACGTATAATTGAGGTGTTATTATTCCCCTGCCTATTCTCAAAGTCTAGGAGTGTCTTTTCCAATTCATGAACAATCTCTCCAGGCTGTGAAGAAAAAAAGACCTATGTCAACTGGGCCATTTCTTGGAAGAAAATTGGAAAAGCAGCATAAGCCAATGATTAAATCAAGAAATATGAAAAGCACCACTGCACTGCTGGGAGTATGTCACTCAAACAGGCAGGGCTTAGAGGCCCTCGGGCAAAATACCCTCGTCTCTGACATGCAGGCAGGTTATGGCATGGAAGAGACACTAAACAAGCATTCACTTTAATAAAGGGTGAACACTCGAGTATAGCACTAACATCAGATATGTGATTACTCCTACTTGACCTCTCAGCATCATTCATACAGTTGACCACAACTACAACTTCAAAGAGTAACTTACACAGGAATTCAAAGCCCATTGCTACTTATTAAGTTCTACCTCACAGTCAGAACACAAATCATGTCCTTTCCCCCTTACTTCTCAGCATTGTTTTTGCATAGAGTAGGTGCCCCCAAAGTTCAACAATCTCCACTGTTTCCCTAAAAGGAATAACAAATTTCCACTTTCTGAGTATGTCCATTAGTTCAAGCTCATCAATTATAACTAGGAAAGGGTGTGGGGTTAGGGTTAAGGATGCCGACTTTGGAACTGAGATCCAGATTCAGGCTCTTGCCTAAAATAAAAAAATAAACGTGACTTTCAATAATGTAACTGGTGTCTATGTTAAGCAGTCCAATGCCGTTAGGGCGAGCACACGCTATATAAAACTGAAACAAAACAAAAAAAACTGCACTGACCACACTCAGATGAATTAGGCACATCTAAACTCTCCATCTAAATGTTTGCAGGCAACAGGCCATTGAATAGTACAAAAATCAGTTGAAACCCACACCCTCAAATTGAGGCCATCACTTGGATTGTGGAAAACCTATACTGTCACCACAGTCCTGCCTAAGATGAGTGGCTCTCCTGCAGCCACCTTAATGGAAGTGCACAAAATCGGTGTGATTATGAACTTCAAGGTTTCACTCCAAAATCAAATTCTCAATATAACAAAAACACCTTTCACAGTATGAAGCTACTATCTTTCTTCACCTTGGTCTTTCCCATAGGTTCCAGTACAAGACGACAGTCTGACTGCCGTCACGCCTTCACTGTGCCTATAAATGTCTACTTCAGGCTCATAAAATGGCTAATCAACAAACATAAAGAAATCCCGAATTTCTCTACCAGAGACATTTTTTGCTAAATTCAAGTGACCATTTCATGCCTACGACAGGTAGGTCACTTAGGCTCACTCATTGGCTTTGGTGACAATAACCATCTCTGTCAAAGGTGTCTTCACCATTCACTGGGCAATGCATGGCCAAATATTCTAGAGTCCAAACTTAGGGACAGATTTATGAGTTCTGGCGCATCTCTGCAAATCAGCAGGGATGCGCCAGAACTGATGCGTCACGCAATTCCCTCCTTGCGGCACCACAGATGCGCCGCATTTACAATGCGGCGCACCATGGTGCAAGGAAGGGCAGATGCGTGACGCATCTTGTGGTGTACGGGCGGCGCATTGCTGGAGTAGCGTCGCAAGTGCGACGCAACTCCTGCAATGTACAGAGGCCACCCATACATAACGTGGTGCATCACTCCTTACGCCTGCTTCAAGCAGGCGTAAGGATTTGACCCAGAAGCGTCGTAAAACTGACTCAGTGAAATCTTGTAGATTTCACTGCGTCAGTTTTACGGGGCTTTCCTACGAGGGAACGCCCACCCTGCGACAGAACACCCACATGAAACCTGACGCAGGTTTCATGTGGCGCAGGGCTTTACAACGTGACGCATCTGCCTAGATGCGTCACGTTGTAAATAGGTCGCAGGGATGCGCCACGTTTCCGCGCCATTGCGTGACGCAACGGCAGTGTAAACGCATCGCAAGTCCGACATAAATCTGCCCCTTGGCTCTTCCTTAAAATACGATGCAACAGACTCCATGGGGCAGATTTATGAAGGACTTGCGGCGCCGGTGCGTCACTTTTTCCCATGTTAAAAATGACACACAGGCGGCGCAAGGCCTTCATAAATCTGCCCCCATGTTCTCAAAGAGCCCATGCTTGAAGACTGCACAAGCAATTCATCTCCTGAGGGCTTTATACGAATGCAGGTCAACAAGGTGGAAACTTGGTGGACAGCTGCTCTCATTGAAGCAATGGTTTATTGCTGGTTTCTGTTATGTGGCTACTTTCATTTTTAAAGCAAAAGCAATGGCTAAGACATTTTTTAAAACGTTTTTCATAAATTTTTGCTTGCTTACTACAAACTTTATACTGGACTCTAAAAAAGATTACAAAAGTCAGAAATTTGGTAGTATGAAGACACATGGCACAGTATTACAAAAATGGTCACTTGCTGAACACCTGCACTGGTATACACTCTCATGCTTAAGTGTCCCTAATAAGACCTTATGCATATTTTTTGTAATGAGTTCTCTCTCTCTCCAGCACATGTGCAATTTACAGAGTGCTCCAGTGTAATGGAACTCTGTCTTTCAGTGTAGGCGGGCAAGTATGCCTTGGATGATAGCTGGTACTTCTTGTATGGAGCACCCTTAGGTCTCACTGTGGGCCCAAGGCCCTCTCACAGAGGTTGCTGGAAGTAACTCTTGCAATGCAACCCACATCATCAATCCTCAAGCACAGAGAGACCCTATTGATTTACTAAGAGACCATTTAGTAAATACTGCGGGTCAAGCAGTATGAGAAAAACTGCAGCACTGACAGAGTCCAGGTTACACCGCATCTCTGTCTGATCAATTGTTTGATTCACTAACCCTGAGAAAGAGAGAGAGAGGGCAATATTTATGACCTGGTTTTCGTCGCTCTTGCACTGCCGCTCGTGCACCACACAAGGTGTAGAAAGAGCGACGCAAATCTAAAGTCATATTTTTGAAGCCACAAAAAGCCACTTTGCGTGGGTTTGAATGGCTTAAAATATATGGAGTATTGCAACGCAGCACAAATCGGGGCATTACATTACTCTGCTCAGGGGAAGCATTCCATGGGTATTGTGCTGGTGTTCCCCATTTTTGATGCATTCCCAGATTTACCAAACCTGGAAAACCTAGGAATTGGCCAAAAAGCTACACCTCCCAGATGAGGAGTAATGAGGTGAAATATCTTTATATTTCGTTGTATTTTCTTCTTTCTATGTGTGCTGCTTTCTGATGCACACTCAGAAAGAATAAAAAGCTTCTCTGGATTGTTTTTGTGCAGGAAGATGTCCCTCCTGCACAAAAACAATTGTGCATGTTACATAGACACTCTTGTACCATGGCGCAAGGGTGCCTGGGTTGGCACTAAGCTGCCAAAACGGCACCAGTGTAAGGTAACAGGACAGGAATGTGCATTTTTGGATAAATACGGTGCACAATTCAGCACACATAGAAACAGCAAAAACAATGAGAAATAAAGTATTTCTACTTGTTGCGCCATGATAAGACCAGGTTTTTTTTTCTTTTAATTTTGGAGCTGCCCCATATTTATACCACCTTTGTAAATATGGGGCAACGTAAGAATCAATGAGTGTTGCGGTTGAACGCCCATCACAACACCCATTGACCAATCCTTTTGTGCTAAGTGTGTGTGTAGCGTGAACGGGGGCCTTATTTACAAGGTGACGTAAAACCATGTTAAGTGACTTAACACAGATTTGTAAATAAGGTGAAGCCCGTATCACCACAGGAAAGTTGTTAAAAGTGACGTTCGTGTGGCGATAGGGGCTTGTAAATATGCCCCAATGTATTGACCTCAATACTTTATTTACCTGTCCTACTACTGAAAGTGAACCCTTTTATTTTGAGCAATTATTTGGAGTGTCCTGTATCTGTGAAGCCTCTAAGATTTGACACCAAGGGCCTTTTCAAATTTCGTGAGTTAGCTTATCCTAAAGCAGTGGAAGAACATTCTAAGTTCTGGGGCCAAACTTTGGAATATGTATCAATATGGCTGCCCCTAACTGACGATTCTTTGTGGTTTTGTAGATCTTTGAAAATATTTATTTTCTGCAATCTGGTCATCCCCCTTTTAATATAGCCTTATAGCCCGTCGTAGAGGGCTATACCGGCTATTAAAGGCCCTCTCCAGCGTTAAAGGCCCCAAGCCGAAGGCGAGGGCCTTTAACAAGGGAGAGGTACTTTAATAGCCGGTATAGCCCAGCTACGAAGGTCTATAAGACTATTAAAACATTCTGCCAATAGAGGGCAGAATATTCCAACAAAAAAGAACAAAGCCTTATGGGAGCGTGAGGGGATTGGAATCCCCTCAGGGTCCTTGAAGCCTTTGTTTACAGCCAGAGCTGTGAACAAAGAATCATTGGGAATGTTGGAGCTCCAGGCTTATACCAGCCATTATTAGCCCGGAGCACTCCATTGTTTTCAATGGAGCTCCCAACATTCCAATGTTCTAATATAGCCTTATAGCCCGCCGTAGAGGGGTATATAAGGCCCTCTCCAGCATTAAAGGCCCTGAGCCGCAGGCGAGGGCCTTTAACAAGGGAGAGGGACTTTAATAGCCGGTACAGCCCAGCTACGAAGGGCTATAAGGCTATTAGAACACTCTGCCCTCATTAGAACATTCTGCCACTAGAGGGCAGAATATTCTAACAAAAACAGAACAAAGCCTTATGGAAGCGCGAGGGGATTGGAATCCCCTAAGGCTCCCTGAAGCCTTTGTTCACAGCCAGAGCTGCGAACAAAGAAACATTGGAATGTTGGAGCTCCAGGCTTATACCACCCATTGTGAGCCCAGAGCACTCTATTGTTTTCAATGGAGCTTCCAACATTCCGATGTTCTAATAGTAGCTAATGGTACTGTTAGTTCCCTGAGTTTCCTACTGCCAAGATGCTCATTGGTCTTATTATGCTTTATTACTAAATAAATAATTAAACTCCAGAACTGATAATTCATCCAACAGAACTCACAGCACTGAAGAATAATGTCAAATACACTTCGGATCATTGTCGAAACACCGCAAGGTTCGTAGGAAGTCTGAGATACAGTGAGATCTGAGAGACAAACTGTGAAATACACCCTAGTACCTGTAAACAGTTTTACAAAAGATGCAGCAGGGAGGCAGACCTAGTCTGAGATGCAGCACTGAAGGGTGACGAGGATCACACTTCTGAGAAGGAAACCCTGAGATCCATTGCAGCAGGGTGGGTGTGAAATACTTTGCACTGATGAGAGGAAGTGTTAGCTACCCTGATGCAAAGTAAAAAGCCCTGCAGCATTATAAACAATCCAAGGTACACTCCAGCAGCATCTCACTCCCCGACGAGCAATAGATTCATCCACCTTCACACCAGTCTGCAGAAAGTGAAAATATAACCGAGGACCTTTTCTGTTAGAAGGGGAACTCACTGAAATCATACATTTCGAAGCTGGTGATTCAATTGTGATTCACTTCCATGTGAGGGAATTTGTGGGATTCATGCAGCAGTGGAAGGTCTACTGCATCACTGAGAAGCAGTGTGGGTTCAGAGCAACGGTGTAATATGCTGCATGCACTGTCACGCTCAGCGTGGGATGCACTGAAGCGGCTTGAAATGCATTGTAGCACAAGCAACAGTGTTATGCACTACAACGGGGTAAGAAGCATTGAGAAGCATCAATGGATGCACAGCAATCATATAGGATGCACTTTGACATATGTGCTACACATTTTTAAATGATATGGCAACCTTGAGAGGCTGCTCTGGTTGAAATATTTTTTTGTTTTGTGAAAATGTTAATGCACTGCAAACTGCCTTTTCGTTTGTGAAAAACTGAGGGGCATATTACCAACCAATAGTGATAATTTTTGTCTCTAACTTATTTAGAGACAAAAATTATCGCCGCAAATCGGCGATTTTTATCGCAGCTAAACCTTGCTATTAGCAAGGTTTATCGCAAATGCGATAAAAAACGGCCGCAATGCATGAATATCGCTGAAAAGTCAGCGATATTCATGCATTATCAAGCAAATGCTCTTAGCCATGTTATCCACCTCCCATTGGATAACATGGCTAAGAACTGCTCAGGGCAAGTGTTAGCTTTTGGAGATATTCGCGCTTAGCGCAAATATCTCCAAAAGTTGGTAATAGGAGATAGCGATGTTAGCGACTGTTTTCAGTCGCTAACATCTTGGCACGCCCACTTTGCATGTCATTAGTGATAAATATCACTGACATGCAAAGCGGGGCCCAAGATGGTCACTATCTCCTATTAGCTGTCGCTAACTGGTGTTAGCGACAGCTTGGTAATAGGGAGATAATTTTATCTCCGCTTTCTTGGCTTTTAAAGCCAAAAAAGCGGAGATAAAGCCCCTTGATAATATGCCCCTGAGACTTTTTTGCAGTTTTCCAGTGGTTTATTCATGGTGTAACATAGGTTGGGGTGAGCGCAAGCAGGGCGAAATTTGCAAACACAGGCCAGATTCACAAACCCTGTGTGCCGCCGGTACGTCACGTTGCGTGATGCACCGGCAGCGCAACCTGCTGCGTGATATTTACAAGCACACGTAAAGTCCCCCCTGCGTGGCTTTACCTGTGCTTGCAAATATCGCCCCTTTTCACGGAACACTTTGCGTGTTAGGGGGCGTGAAATGGGTGTTGCTGTGGGTGTTCCTACGCAACACCCATGTCCACTGATGCATTTCCAGATTTACGAGCAATTGTAAATCTGGAAATGCGTCAGAATTCTACACCACCCTAGCATAGCGAGGTGCAACAAGGAGAAATCTTTTAATTTCTCCCCGGTTTTTCCTCTTACAATGCCTGCTGCATTCTAAAGAATGCATTGGAAGAGGAAATTACCTCAATTGATTGTTTCCGTGTACGAAGGTGCCTCTTCCTGCACAAAAACAATCTCCTCATGACGCAGGCATCTTTGCACCATTGTGAAAAGGTGCCAGTGCTGGCGCATGGCAGCAGTGTGTGCGCCAGCACAGGAGGAAGCGCAAAGATGTTCATATTGTTGTAAATATGTTGCATCCCTGTGCTTTGAAACTAAAGCAGCGCAGCGTAGCAAAATGTTTTGCAGCACCGCGTTAATTTCTTGTAAATCTGCTCCACATTTGAGAAAAATAGGGGAATTGTTTTAGCGTTTGAACATTTTTTTGCAGTCGAATGTCACATTTCAGTGAAATTTTTCTCCCACTGAGCGTGGAAACACTCCACAATACGAGAATAAGAGAAATTGCAGGATGCCCTTCAACAGTTTAAAATGAACTGCACCATCGAGAGTGAGTATGTGTGAGGCGCAGTGCGCCTCTAAATATTCACTGCATAACCCAAGTCAGAAACAGAGACAGATGCACTGCAACAGCGTAGGATGCAGAGCAGCAGTGTGAGATGTTCTGTGACCTCGATAGATAGTGCGAAACCCTCTGCCACAAAGATTGTGTCTGGTGTTCCCTACATTACTGAAAGATAACATTTGAGATTCACTGCAACAGAGGTCACCAGAAAGGCAACAAGACTTCCAGTACCACAACACAACGGCAAAAGACTATCGAAACAGGCCCAGAAACACTATAGTGCTGCTAGCCAGCTTCTGAATCAAAACGCTGCGTTATAGAGAAGAGGGGCAGTGTGCGAAATGTACATTATTTACGTACCTATCCAAAATTTCAGGACATTTAGGCAGAAATATGTCTTTGGGTCAATCTTTGATGTGAATACACATTTTGCGCTAAAACATACAGTGAACAAAACAGTGGTGCTGTGAACAACACAAACTCATGTTCTGGTTGTATGAGTTGTTCCACTGCATCTGCACTATAATTTTGTTGTAAACTTCAGAGTACTTACACAACACCACATATTGGCGCAATTTTGCTAATTTGGAATAACAACCATAGAGCGAAACTCGCAAAATTAAACAATTACGCCGGCATAAATTAAATTGTGCCCGGGTCTAAAAGAGACACAATATAAAACTTTGTGACAGTACGAGGTACTGTTATTTGCAACATTAGGAGGCAGGCATTTTGTGATTGCTTGGGTGTATGCATATCTTAAAACTTTGGGCCCTATTAGGAAGTTTGCCCACCACCCTAGCGGTTCCGGGACCGGCCGCCAGTGGTGAGGCGGTCCCGCACCGTCAATTAGGATGCCACCGTGGCGGTGGCAACACACATTCACAACATTGTGGCGGGCGGTGCTCACAGCACCGCCAGCCACAATGCTGTGAATGGCCGTTGTGCAATGGCATGCACAACGTGACAGGCACCGGGCAGTGCCTGCCACCTTGTCCATGCCAATGTTGGGGGGTATATGGTAGACCCCAAGTGTAGTCACCCAACCCTCTGAGGACCCGCAATGGGCCCACATAGCAAATACCGCATGCCTTACCAAGGCGGAGTCTGAACAAGACTTACAGTACCACAACACACCAGCAAAAGACTATTGAAACAGGCCCAGAACCACAACAGTGTTGCTAGCCAGCTTCTGAAACAAAACACTGTGTTATATAGAAGTGGGGTAGTGTGCGAAATTTGCATTATTTGCATAACTATGCAAAATTTCAGGCCAGTTAGGCAAAAATATGTCTTTGTGTCAATTTTTGATGTGAATACACATTTTGCGCTAAAGTGTACAGTAAACAAAACAGTGGTGCCGTGAACAACAGAAACTCGTGTTCTGGTTGTATGCGTTGTTCCCCTGCACCTGCACTATAATTTAGTTGCAAACTTTTTTTTTTTTTTTTTTTTTGGGTTCAACCTGCTTTATTGATGTAAACAAAATATGATACACAGCTTGAGTCGCCTACAACCCGGAGGCCGGCAGCAAAGTTAACGAACAGTACACAGCCCAGTAGCCGGCATCCCGGGGGCCCGGCGGCTTATAGAAAGACATATAGGATACTGGTTCAGCAGCCTGGGGAGTAGGACAAGCAAGGATGAGCAGCAGTTGAACAGGGTTTTGTGGTCGAGAGGTGAGATCCCCCACCGTTATGTGTGTTGTAAAAAAAAAAAAAACCAGGAACCCAAAACTTCCCAACTCAGGTTATAACTACGAGGCCGAATGTGACTGTACTAAAGCGCGAATGATGAGTGGTGCAGCAAGGTGGGTCAGGCTGGCCGTAGCCCATGGCGGAACCAATGTCTGGGTCTGTTATCACTGTGTGGCAGAAGCCTACAAAGGTGTGTCCTACAGACGTGGAGTGTAAAACGGGGTGTCCGCTAGCAAGATCATGGAACGGGCTGTGGACGCAGAAAAAGGGGAGTAGTCATGCCCAAAGTGGAGGGGGGGGGTGTGGGTCAGGCCACGCCTGGGCGGCCTAGTTCATACAGGACGTCGCAGGGGCATGAGAGCGTGTGGGGACGAAGAAAGACAGATGTCGCAGGAGGTATCAAGGGGCTGCGATCCGGGAGGGATATCAGCGCGCTGAGGAGGGGGAGGCAGGTCGCCCGAGCGTGCGTCGTCATCCGGACGCGTGAGCAGATAGTGCGTTAGTGGTTCCCAAATGTCTCTGGGCCTGCAGGAGAGGGGTACCAGTTCGGCAAAAGTGGTGTGCTGATCTTGGCAATACGTCAGATCTGTAAGCCAGTCCTTAAATTTAGGCGCCCATCCTCTGCCCCAGCGGCAAGCAACTCGTCTCTTGGCTAAGAGCAAGGCGGTGTCAACAAATTTCCGGCATCCTTTAGGCATGTGCATCGTGTATCCGAGTATGGCGACCAGAGGGTCTGCAGGCACCGCCTCACCCACCATCTCTGCAAGAGCCTCTACAACCAACTGCCAGTAATGAGCAACCTGAGGACAGTCCCATGCCAGGTGCAAGAAATCAGCATGATCAGCACGGCAGCGGTCACATCGGTCGTTGTCAGCCAGACCAAACCTATATTTCCGAGCCGGAGTGTAATACATCCTCTGAAGGAATTTGTAGTGAATAATTTTCAATCTGCTGCTAGCAGATACACGGGAGGTGAGCGTGCAGCAATACTTCCACTGCTCATCGGTAATGTCGATGGCGAGTTCAGTCGACCAACGCAACCGAGTATTAGAGTCCGGCTCAGGGGCAGCAACGCGAATTTGGCGGTAAAGACCGGAGACCAAGTGGGTCCCGTCTTGCGACCCCAGTAGGAAGTGCAATGGCGCTAGGGTATCAGGTTCATTGGGATAATCAGGTAAGATGTCCCGCATCCCCGCACGTAGCCGAATGTAGTAAAAGAGTTCAAGGGAGGTGTGCGCTTGTGCCTTGAAGAACAATTCCTCAGTCTTAAAACTACCCTCATGGAACAGGTCACCCCAACAGGCGATGAGTAATTTGTCACACAGTTGACGAAAACCGCGTTCCGACAAGAGAGATAGTTGTGGGTGGTAAGAAAGTGGCAGTTTAGGAGAGTAGGGCAGCGGGCATGACAGGTGTCTAGCAATGCGGCGCCATGCATCCAATGTGCAGGAAACTGATGTGTTCGCAGTGGTGATGGATGTCTCAGGACAGTGCAGCAGGCCGTTGAGTGGTATAGGGTGTACGATCCAGTCCTCTACCGCTATGTGCGGCATAAAAGGAGTTGGAGCCATCCAATGGTAGGCAAAATGCGCTTGTGCACATTGGTAATAGGTTTCAAAATCAGGGACGTCAAAGCCACCTCTATCGTAGGGGAGGGTCAGAGTCGACCATTTTAAGCGGGGAGATTTGCCACCCCAGAAAAGCCTGCGCAGTTCCGTGCGGAGCGTTCTGAAGAAAAAAGCGCCAGGGTAATAGGGGATGTTGAGGAATAGATACAGGAAGCGAGGTAAGATCACCATTTTGATGAGTGAGGCTCTACCCGCCATGGAGAGTGGCAGAGTGATCCATCTGTCCACTGAAGCAGTTAATTTGGTCATGGCTACTCCATAGTTGGCACGCAAAGTCTCATCTCTATCGCGAGAGATACGAATCCCCAAATATTTAAGATCATCGCTACACCACTCTAGCGGGTAATCGAGAGGGAAGGACTGTACGGCATCAGTGAGGGGAAAAAACTGCGACTTTGCCCAATTGATGTGGACACCTGAAACCCCTCCGAACATTATGAATTCTCTAAGCAGGGGATTGAGATGCGCCTCAGGACGTTTAACATATAATGTGATGTCATCAGCATAGAGGGACACATCTATTTGCCGTTGCAGACATAGCACTGCTCCCTCTCGGTGTAGCTGCCGTAAACGACAGGCAAGCGGTTCGACCGCGATGGCAAATAATAGGGGAGAGAGCGGGCATCCCTGCCGGGTGCCTCTTGTAAGTGCAATAGGTAGTGATAGGCGGCCATTAATGAGCACTCTCGCAGTGGGGTCAGTATACAAGAGTCGAACCCAAGAGATAAACAATTTAGGGAAACCCATGCTGGCTAGAACCGAAAAGAGGTAAGGCCACTCGATCGAGTCGAATGCCTTAGTGGCATCTAGGAACACGGCTGCGACAGGGACGTCGGGGTGAACCGTGCGAAGCACGGCAAAGAGGGTGCGAAGATTATGGGATGTAGATCTACCCGCCACAAAGCCAGACTGATCAGGTAAGACCAGCCTGGTCATGAGTAGCGACAGTCGGGTGGCTAAGACCTTGGCTAGGATCTTGACATCGCAGTTTAGTAGGGACAGTGGTCGGTATGACTCACAGGTGGTGGGGTTTTTATCCGGTTTCAGAAGGGAGGTGATCACCACCTCACGCATAGAGCGGGGCAGTATCCCATCAGCTAGGGATTCCGTGAAGACCTCGCGGAGCACCGGCGCCATTATGTCAATGTAGGTTTTATAAAATTCGGCCGGTAAGCCATCGAGCCCCGGCGCCTTGCCATTCCGAAGGGACATGATGGCCTCGCGGATCTCGTCTAGCTCGATAGGAGCCGCAAGAAACTCCCTGTTCCCATCGCTGAGCCAACATAATGCCACCTCGTTAAGGTATTCAGTGTACGAGGTGTGTTCCACTGCCGTAGAAGTGTATAGGGAAGAGTAGTGTGTAGTGAAGGTCGATAGTATTTCTGCCGGGTCCCTGACTATAGTGCCGGTGTCATCAGTAAGCTCAAGTATAGTGTTGTGCATCCGAGATGATCGCGTGATTGCAGCGAGCACTTTTCCTGGCCTATCCCCCTCACAATATTTCCGAGCAACCCAGTGTTTGCCCCGATATTTCGCCTCCCTGGCTGCCTCCTCCTCAAACTGCGATAGTGTCTCCCTAAAGGTGGCGTGTAAGTGCGGGTCAGGATCCGTGGTCATGCGGTGTTCCAGAGCTCGCAGGTCGCGCTCCAGTGAGGCTATGGACCGTAGGATATCGCGCAGCACCCCGTGGCTCTTGGAGATGCAGAAGCCCCTAATGGTGACCTTAAAGGCCTCCCAGATGTGATCAACTGAGTCTACCGAGCCTTTATTCCTTGGGAAAAAATCTGCTATCTCCTCACCCAGCTCAGTGCGGAAGACATTGTCCAAAAGTACATCAGGACGCAGTCGCCACTGAGGACGTGGATCGTCCCACCCAGGAATGTTGAATTGCATAGTCACAGGGCTGTGATCGGAAAAGGTTCTAGGCAGGTGTTCTGCTCTTATCAACTCTGCAGTGACCTCCCTGTCAACTAGGAAATAGTCGAGTCGCGCCCATGTCCCAGTGTGTGAGGTAAAGTGTGTCCCTTCTCGCTCCTGGGTATGCAGGTGTCTCCAGGCATCCAAGAGCCCACCCTCCTCCATGATTCCCTCCAGTGTCATTCTAGACTTGGGCTTGTAGGAGTTAACACCATCTGCCCTATCCATGGGGGGCACTAGTGCGAGGTTGAAGTCTCCACCCCATACAACATGTCTTGCCCCAACAGCTACAATCTTCCCCCATAACGTAGAAAAAAAGGCAGGAGTATCAACGTTTGGTGCATACATAGATACAAATACATAGACATCACGGCCAATTCGTCCCCACAGTAGAGCATAACGCCCTTCCCCGTCCACCGCCTCTCCGAGACGAAGAAAAGGCACTCCGCGGGCAATAAGCACCGCGACCCCCCTTGCATAAGTCGAGTATGAGGAAAAAACACGGGCACTAGCCCATTTTGTCGCAAAAATGGCATCGCCCCGAGCAGGCAGATGCGTCTCCTGCAACATAGCAACTTGTACATGATGTCTGTTCAGATAGGCAATTATATTTCTGCATTTCCTAGCATTATTTAGACCCCTGACATTCCACGATACGCATGTCAATTTCGCATTTGCATTCAACACCGCCATAGATGCAGCAAGTCTATATGTGAAAACGCCCGAAGGGACCTAATGTCATAGCCACAGCCATCCCGCCCAAACCCAAAGAAACACCAAATCAGCAGATAAAGATACAGTCTGAGCAACAGCAGCCTCGTAAAAACCAACCTCCCCCCACCCACCCCAGCATCCCGAACTTGCCAGTGGCCATGGATCCCACCCTCGTAGTCCCACCCCAACCACCCTTCCAGCCGCAACAGCAGCAAAAAACAACACAACCATGTAATGGGGAACACCCAGTAGGGGTAAGGCATAGAGTGCGTACTGCCACCACCCGGTCCTTAGCTCCAGTACTGTACTACCCTCGATGGAGACTAAGGCCAAGGGAGTGGTCCTCGGCGTACATTACCACTGGGGTGCAGTGTCCATGCATGTCTATCGTTCTCTCCTCGCTCCAGCTACCAAAGTTCCATACGCTGGTGGAGAGACAGCAGGCGTGGCCGGCGTTGTTCACACATCCCGCAAGCACAGTTAGTCATCTTGTTGTCCAGGGGGGACATCAGCATTCTCCAGGTCCTCAGCAGGCACATTCCCGCCCCTGCGCGCTGCACGCACAGATTTCAAAAAATCTTCCGCCTTCTGCGGGTTAGTAAAGAAACGTTGCTTACCCTGATGGGTAACTCGCAGTTTCGCCGGATACAGGAGGGCATAATCAATTTGGGCCTCTCGCAGCTTTTTCTTGACGGGCAGAAATTTGCGCCTTTCGTCTTGGACCATCGGTGTAAAATCGGGATATATTGAGAAAGTGACTCCATTATACTGCAGCGAGTTCTGAGTGCGGGCCGCCCGGAGGGCCGTGTCGCGATCCCGATAGTTCAATAGCCGTGCTATTATAGGCCTAGGAGGCAAGCCAGGCTGGGGGATCGGCGCCAGAGAGCGGTGGGCCCTCTCCACTATGAACTGAGGAGAAAAGGCGTCCTCTCCGATGGAACCCCTAAGCAGTTTTTCCACGTACAGCTCCATTCTGCCTGTGGCCGTGGATTCCGGCACATTCGTTATGCGTATGTTGTTACGGCGACTGCGCGCCTCCAAATCTTCGTTCTTTGCCGCTATGACGCGCAGCAAATTGTCCATCCTGGCCAATTGTGACGTATGGGTCGCGGTGGTGTCCGAGTTGTCGGATATCCGCTGCTCCGCAGTCGTAATGCGTTCCTCATGGCGGTCAACCTTGTGCACAAGGGCATCCAACCGAGCTGTTACCCCATCCACTTTTTCCACGACAGTGGCAAAGCCCTGTCGCATCTCTTGGATCAGACTCGTGAGATCTGCCGCAGGGGCCGGGGGAGGGGGGGGGTGGGTTGTGGAGAAGATGTGCTAGGCCCCGGGTTTAGCGGCGTCGATTTAGCGCCTCTGCGAGCAGTGTCGAAGCTTAGTTTGGGCTGGCGGTGTTCAGGACGCCCCATGGTAGCTCCCAGCGACAGTCCACAATCCCGGATGGGCAGTGGCAGGACAATTCAATGGGCCTCAGAAGGAGTGGCAGTCGGAGAGGGGGGAGGACGGCCCCGCCGCAGTGTACTTTTGTAGTGCAAAACAGGAGAGATGGCGATGAGCTTCGTCGGTCTGCGCCTCCCGAGGCTCCAGAGAAGCGACAGTGGATGCAGGAGCAAAGATGCGCAGAGCACTCAGTGGACACTAGTGTCGTAGGGTCCTTCAAGGCGGAGCCCAGACTTCAGGGCCCGTGGCAGTTCCAGGTCAGTAGGATTCAGGCCAGCAGTACAGACAGCAGCGGCCAGCAGCGAGGAAGAGAGCCCCCCCCGGGGATCGCCACACAAGGGGGCAGTCCAGGGCCCTCACACAGGAGGGAGACACGGCAATCCCACGACCCGACAGTATCTCCTGATGTGGCCCCCGCGTAGGGGCCCGTCAGCAGGGAGCACGGTGCAGCGGTAAGGTCCAGCGCGATGGGGTCAGGCCTCAGACCCTGTAGGTCCGTCAAGTTCCGCTATGCCGGCCAGTTGCGGTGGCGAGGCGGGAAGCAGTCAGGGCAGGCCGCAGTCCCGTCCAGTATGGGAGGATCAGCCCCCCCCCAGTACCAACAACAGGGGGCCACCAGCGATGGGGAGGGGGGTGGGACGCAGCTCCGGGAAGTGCAGCCAGTCGTCTCCTACCTCCGCGGTGATCGCCGCACGTCTTCTCAGTAGGATCACAGGTCGTGGCGGCAAGGTGCGGCCTGTAGTCTCGTGGCGATCCCCAGGGTCGCGTGAATATAGCAGCCGGTCCGGCGCCTGCCCGAGCTCCAGTGGCAGGGTCGGTCAAACTTCTACCGGCCGTATCTCCGGTTTCAGGGCACGTAGAGCCACCAAACTTGGAGCGAGTGTGGGGAACGATGCAGGATTCAGAAGCCAACCCTTCTGGGTCGTTTTAGCACCCTGTGGCGCAGGATCGGAGAAGGATCATATGCCGAGGAACGGGAGCTGCGCGTCTAGGCAGCCATTCCGTAAGCGCGCCCTCTAGCGCCCCCCAATTTAGTTGCAAACTTCAGCGTACTTACACAAAATCACATATTGGTGCAATTTTGCTAATATGGGATAAAAACCATAGTGCGAAAATCGCAAAATTAAACAATTACGCAGGCATAAATTAAATTATGCCCCGGTCTAAAAGAGACACAATATAAAACTTTGTGACAGTACGAGGTACTGTTATTTGCAACAATAAGAGGCAGGTATGTTGTGATTGCTTGGGTGAATGAATATCTTAAAACTTTGGGCCCCATTATGATGGCGGGCGGACCCTAGCGGTGCCGGGACCAGCTGCCAGTGGTGCTGCAGTCCCGCACCATCAATTATGATGCCGCCGTGGTGGTGGCAACATGCATTCACAACATTGTGTCGGGCGGTGCTCCTAGCACCGCCAGCCACAATGCTGTGAATGGCCATTGTGCATTGGCATGCACAGCGTGACAGGCACCGCGCAGTACCTGCCACCTGGTCCACGCCAATGTAGGGGGGTACCATAGGCACCCCCCAAGTGCAGCCCCCAACCCATGGGGGGACCGCAACTGGCCACCATAGCAAATACCGCATGCCTTTCCATGGAGTAGTCTCCGCCATAGAAAGGCATGAAATATGCCACATCATAATATGGCTGGCGGTGCCTGCAATGCACCGCCACCATATTCAGTCCCTTTTCCGCCCGGTCGCATATCTGACTGGCTGTATAGCGACGGACCGTCTTACCGTCCGCCGCGGAGCCCCTCACCATAGTAATATGGCAGAGGTGATGGGGGGCCATTCGGTGGGCAGATCGCCACCTCCGGGCCGGCAGTGGTCACCACCGACCCGGCAGTGGCGATCCGCCCGCAATCCTAATGGGGCCCTTTCTTTCCAAACAATATGTGACTGTAGGAAACTGTGAGAAAATGTGTAAAATGCACTGCAGCACTTCGAGCTAGCTTGCTGGTAATGCTACTTTATAATAACCCAATTCTCTCTCCAAGGAGAGAAAGGGACAACATTATGATTAAAACCTTTGAAATTCACAGAGGACGCAAAAACCTTTTAATTTATACTGCTTTTTATGCTGTGCATAATTCAGATTTTTATGTACAGTTTACACCACATCAATATCCCTCAGCCTCTATTTACATTTAAAAGGGCATATTTCATTCCTGCGTGTGGTTTTAAAAGCTTCAACAGTACGAATTGCCCAGGTGCCTACTGGGATTTATGCAAATGTACTGGACAATCATACATTTTAGGACAGAAAGCTGCAGGGTCGGGAAAAGCAAACATAAAGCAGATGTTTTTTTTCTATACAGCATTCAATCTATGTACGGGGAGTTATTTTGATGTAATCACTCACAATTTTAGCAAAGGAATCGGGTGTGGCAGTGGGGGACAAATTGTGACAGTTTGATAAAGAAGAAAATTTAACATTAAATTCGGGGGCCTCGTTCAATATATTTTGACGCACGGCAGTGTACAAAGACTTCCTGCTAGGCTGACGTCCATCAAAATGCCGCATCTACAAGATACAGCTCATTCCTGTCTTTCTCCCCTGTGCCGGCACACAAACAGCAGCCATGCGCCAATGCAGATACCTTGTGTCATGTGGCAAGAGTGCCTACATTGCGGGGATGATTGTTTTTGTGCAGGAAGGGACACCTTCCTGCACAAAAAAAAAATATTGATGGCATTTTCCTCTTCTATGCTTGCTGCAGAATGCAGCATGGATAGAAAGTGGAAAGAACAAGGAGAAATAAAAGTAACATGGGCTTGGACTGCCGGCCACCTCCCCCCTTACAACACTGACTGAATTACCCAATTCAACCAGTCAACACATGGGGGTCTTTGGAAGTCAGGGGGTACAGGGCCCCCCCCTGGCCGTATTTATTAAAATATAAAACAAATCAAAAATTTTAATCAAATAAACATTTCTGACAATTATTAAAATGCACACTTTTCAGAAGATTAGATTGACATCCGTTTCGACAAGATATGATGGGCTAACCTTAACAAATAGCTAGTACAGCGTGTTTCCTAACCGAATCTAATCATCCTGAAAATTAAACTGCATTCTAATATTTTTAATAAAGTCCTACGGCAAGGTCGCCAACCGGTGTCAGATCCTTTTACAGCTGCGCTCTCACGTTGGAGATGCGCATGCGCAACCCAGGGCACGTTACACCCACGTGCGCTCCCTGAACTCCATTTAACCATAACAGGAGGGCCCAGACACTCGCGCACCTTAGTGACGTCATAGTGTTGTGAGGGGTGGCTACCAGCCTGAGGAAAGCGTAGACTCCCTCCCCCGCACCCTTTAAATTACTGGCTATCATATCCTGCCCCTGAAGTTCTGAGAGAGACCAATGGCCCCTCCCGCGGGCGGCCCCTTTCGTGAATGGGTCCGCCCCCCCGTAAGGACCTTAAAATGCTGCTCACCGATTAATGACCTTACCGCCAGACACACATAATAAATACGACATTGCTATTCTAAAAGGAAAAAAGGCCTAAGGAGAAAATTGTTAATACACAGCAAAGCACAAAACATATACATATACACATACTCCTGTAAGCGGAAAAAGGCCTAAGGAAAGAATTTAGTTAAAATATCACGACACTGCACAAAATATTTACATCTGTTCTACCTTCCAGTAAACGGAAAATACAAGGCCTACTGGATCAAGCCCCCTAAATCTATAGTCCGGCACATTGACAACCTGATACTTACCATTTGCAAGGCCCCAAGGACTGTTAACAAGGGATGGAGGGTGGGGAAAATTACACGGCCCCACGGTGGGGCGAGGAGCGAGCCTGGGAGCGCGGGCACAAAGAGGCCGATTCCCGCGCTCCCCAGGCTTTTAACCCTTTCGCCGCCGCGGCCCCGCCCCCTCGCCCCGGAAGCGCACAACTACTTCCGGGGCGAGGGCGCGGGGCAAGCGGCCCCGAAAGGGACGGGGTGTGGGAGGGGCCGGGCCCCCCCATGCTTGCGTGGGGGCCTATTGGCCCCCCCTTGTATCATGGGCTTGGACTGCCGGCCACCTCCCCCCTTACAACACTGACTGAATTACCCAATTCAACCAGTCAACACATGGGGGTCTTTGGAAGTCAGGGGGTACAGGGCCCCCCCCTGGCCGTATTTATTAAAATATAAAACAAATCAAAATTTTTAATCAAATAAACATTTCTGACAATTATTAAAATGCACACTTTTCAGAAGATTAGATTGACATCCTTTTCAAGAAGGTATGATGGGCTAACCTTAACAAATAGCTAGTACAGCGTGTTTCCTAACCGAATCTAATCATCCTGAAAATTAAACTGCATTCTAATATTTTTAATAAAGTCCTACGGCAAGGTCGCCAACCGGTGTCAGATCCTTTTACAGCTGCGCTCTCACGTTGGAGATGCGCATGCGCAACCCAGGGCACGTTACACCCACGTGCGCTCCCTGAACTCCATTTAACCATAACAGGAGGGCCCAGACACTCGCGCACCTTAGTGACGTCATAGTGTTGTGAGGGGTGGCTACCAGCCTGAGGAAAGCGTAGACTCCCTCCCCCGCACCCTTTAAATTACTGGCTATCATATCCTGCCCCTGAAGTTCTGAGAGAGACCAATGGCCCCTCCCGCGGGCGGCCCCTTTCGTGAATGGGTCCGCCCCCCGTAAGGACCTTAAAATGCTGCTCACCGATTAATGACCTTACCGCCACAGGCCAGGTAGTTGACCGACTATCTGGCCCCCCCCCAGAACACCCCCCTTCTAGAAAGATCATACTCTCCCTGCAAAGATTTCTACCCATGCCAAGATATTTCTTATAAAAAGGGCATTCCCCTCCTCTGTTAAGTGAACCCCGTCCCGCAGGTAAAATTGCTCCCCCCAGATGCAACCATGAGGGATGGTCTGTAAGACCGGAGTCCTAAATAACTTGTCCAGCTTGTTGTTGACCCTCTTTACCGAGCTATTCAACGCGCTGACTGAGTTTCCCCCTCTCCATTGCAACCTTGGTATCAGTTGTGACCATACTACAACACTACCTGGTAACCGCTTCGCTAGCCATCCCGCTGCTGATATAATCTCTTCCAGGAGGACCCTTCTACCCAGACCTGCCAGATCATTCCCCCCTAAATGAAGGATCACCGCCGAGGGAGGTGTAGTATGTCGTGCTAGTAAGTCCGACATATAGTCCCTGAACTGATTGAGGCGGAGCCCCCCCTGCCATGAAAGGAGACCGTGCACCCTCTACTCTCCACCCTCTGTTTACCTGATCCTGCAAGAAAAATTTGGTTAGCACGCTTGACATATGAATGCCCCACTACCCAGACGACCCCTTTCTTCTGTCTGTCCTCCTGGTTCCTCCATGCTGTAGGTAAGTTACCTTGATGATCCGTGGGTAGTTTCCGTCCTGCGTCACAGGCCCGTGAAACTGTAAATAACCAGAAAAACAGCAGGTATTAGAAATACTCAATATGGCGGCAGCTCTCACAACATGTGCAACCGCACATAGCGTTTGTACGCGCTTGAGGACCATCTCCCAATCCTTTGCACACTAGTTGTGGTCAAACCCCTGGCTGTTGCTTCCGTGGCTGCCCCTATCCGGAAGGAGTGCGTCCCAAACTCTTTGTGGTTATAACCAGCTCTTGCCATACTCATGGCTAGTACCCTCTGGAACTGGAATCTGGTCAAAGGAGTCCCATCCCCATGCATCAGCAGTGACCCCCCACCCTCCTGCGCCCGTTGTCTTAACAAATCCTCAACATGTGTCACCGGGCAGCAGGGATTGTTCCGTGCACGATGTAACGCCAGGCTTTGGCCCCTAGCTTCCTGATCAGTCTTAGATTTCCTGATGATGATCCACATCGTGTCGCCCTTTATGCTGATATCCCGCAGCTGAAGGCCGCCTAGCCTATCACCTTTATTGGCCGCCACCAATTCGCCCACCCTGAATGCCCCATAAAAGGCTAAAGAGAAAGCTGCTTTAAAGAGGCCCACCTCAGACGTGGAGCTACATGTGCCCGGTAGCGCGAGGAGGACTGCTGATAGACGTTCAAAACCTATAGGTTTCCTAGAATCTGTGGAGGGGGGCTGCATGCGCCGCCATCCTTTCAATGCCTTCTGGGCCTGGAAGCTGTTCGTAGGGTCCCTACCCCCTTTTGCACGTGCGAAAAAGGAGATAGCGGCCTTGTGTCTGTTGGCTGTCGCCACCGTGCGCCCTTCCCTGTGTAAGTTGCCTAAGTACCCATTGAAGCTAGCCTCCATAGTCCACCTACTCTCCCAGCCCTGTCCCAGAAAGTGACAGTAAGACCTGAACGCCCCTTCGTATGCCGTCCTGGTCTTGGGTGCTAGGCTGGCTGCCACGAGGTCATGTAGTTGGGGGCACCAATTTGCCAAAGAGTCGCCGGGAAGTGGGCCGGCGTTGTCTCCGCCTCCGGCAAGTGATCCCTGAACACCTGCATCTTAAAGCGAGAAAGGGCATCAGCTGCATTGTTTAACACCCCCGGGACATGTTTTGCTCTGAAAAGTACATTCCCTGTCATGCAACACAGCACAATCTCTTTGATCAGGCGTAAAATGAATGGACACCTTGCAGCTTGCTGGTTGATGCATTCAACCACTGTCATATTGTCTGACCAGAATATTACCGATCTGTTGGCCAACTCCTCGGGCCAGACTTTCAGTGCCACCCAGATTGGGAAGAGCTCGAGGAAACCAATGTTCACCGTCAGCCCGCTCTCCTCCCACCAGGCGGGCCACTTCTGTGCCACCCACTTCTTGCCAAGGATGGCACCAAAGCCAACACTGCCTGCCGCATCGGTCCATAAACCAAGGTCCTCTGAGGACACCGTGGGTGCACCCCACAGCACTCTGCCATTGAAATCCGCCAGGAATGCAATCCATATCCGCATGTCCTGGCGCACCTCAGCAGATAGCTGTGTCCGGTGATGTTTCTCACGAAGACCCCTCATGGCCTGTGCAATTGAGCGTGAAAAGGGGCGTGCCACGGGAATTACTCTTAATGCAAAATTTAACTGCCCCACTGTCTGCTGCAACAGACCTAAATTCACTTTCCTCGCTTGCAAGCACAGTCCTAGTGTCTGCTTGAATTTTTGGATCTTTTCCTCTGGTAGTCTAAAACAACCCTCTACAGAATCCAGCTCAATGCCTAAAAATTCGAGGCATGTTACTGGTCCAACTGTCTTCCCCTGCGCCAACGGGACCCCGAAAGAGCGCATGAGCACGCAAAATTCCTGCAATGCTGACGCACACTCCCGTGAACCCGCCGGACCCAGAAAAAGAAAATCATCCAGGTAGTGCATAACCCACTGGTGACCCGTACGCTGTCTTAATGCCCATTCCAGAAAGGAGCTGAACTGTTCAAAATATGCACATGAAATTGAACAACCCATGGGCATACACTTATCCATGTAGTACTTCCCCTTGAAGGAGAAACCTAGCAGGTGCTGGTCCTCTGGGTGAACCGGGAGTAGTCTAAAGGCTGACTCAATGTCTGATTTAGCCATCAGTGTTCCCACGCCCAAACTCCTCAGCATGTCCGCTGCCTGATCGAAGGACGCATACTTCACACTGCAAACTGCATCATCAATATCATCATTCAATGATGTACCCCTAGGTGCGGACAAGTTGTGGATGAGCCTAAATTCCCCTTTCTCCTTCTTTGGCACCACCCCCAAAGGAGAGCACACAAAATTCTGCGTGGGAATGACATGAAACGGTCCCGCTACCCTACCTAAACGCACCTCTTTACCTATTTTTGTCGACACCAGTGTTGGATTGGCAATAACTGATAGCTGATTTCTGCACTGTGGTGTCCCAACATACCCCCCAGCAGGAATTCGGAAACCATGTGTGAAACCCTCTTGCAATAACCTAGCAGAAGTGTGATTAGGGTACCTGTTCAGCCAGGGGATCATAGCTGACAACTGAATGGGTGAATGCGCTATTATGGGGTGGATCTTACTATTCAGATTTCTTCCTACCCCTGTTTCCTGAACCACTGTTTTTATTTCGGCATGTTGTTTCTGGATGGGAAGGGTGCCCACATACGTTGCACGCGTGCCTGAACTTACAGGTACCTGGTGCCCTGTGGCATGTCCGCCTGTTGAAGTCCCAACATACCCCCTTTGCCCCTCCATTGATTCTCTGTTTTTGGCCCGTCTCCCCACCCGGTGCTGATCGAAAGGGCTGTTGGAACGGCTGTTGCGGCCTGGGGAAATAACCTTTAGTTGCAGTAGCGCTAGTGCTTGCTCCCTGACCCTTTTCGAATTGATTGTGCCATGAGATAGAATCCACCTTGTCCCATGATAAAGTCTTATCAAATTCTTTGGATTTTCTGAAAGCTACATCATATTCCTTCTACACATCCCCTGCGTGGTTCTCATGGAACATTGTTATCCTACTCTGATAGCAGTTCATGGCTGGTTGCATTCCCTTAAAGCGTTCGCCCATTACTGAGCCGTACACTGCAAAAGACCTCACCCAGTTGATGATGTTTTCTTCCACCCTAAATTTGTATAACTTCGCTCTCCATTCACTAGGCAACAACATATCCTTCTGTGATTTTGCATATTCCCATTCCCTGTTATCTATCAGCAATGAAAAAATATTCACATACTTGTCAGCCCATATCATTTCCTTCACACTTTGTGACACATGCTGTGCTAAGCACTCTCCCCTAGAGGGCAATGTTCCCTCGCCCAGCAGAGGCAGGGCAATCTCCTTACCATTGTTGTTGGGTAACGTTGCTTCCGCGGTCTTGGCACCGCCTCCATCATTCACTGGACCTGTTTGGGGAGAAACTGGTGCAGGCGGCGTGGCGCCTCTACCACTAGCCAACAATATCTGAGTCACCAATGTTTGCTGCTCTGTTGTCAGGGCCGTATTGATCGGCAGCGCACCCCCCTAACCACGGGAGGACAGCCGCCACCTGGGCTGCCAAGTCTATTGGCATTGGCCCCGACGCGGGGATGGGAGTAGGCGCCGCACCCCCGGGCACCGGAGCGTGTGGTGGCGCGGCGGGTGGCACCGGCGCTGCCACCGGAATGACTGGCACTATTGGTACTGCCACTGGCAGTTGGGGCACCGGGGCTGGGACGGCCAACGGAACCTGGGGTGGCGGGATTGGGGCCGCAGGAGGTCCCTGGGGTGGCGGGATTGGTGCAGCAGGAGTAGTACTCTGTGGCTGACCCCCCACCCTCTTATTTCTTGCCCGCCTGGGTGGTGTCACTATCGTCCGCTTCGGTCTTCCAGATGGGCCGGCCTGGGCATCCACCTTAGCCCCCAACTCCGCTACAGTCCTATCCAATTTATCAAACTTCCCCAATCGCTTATCCATTGCAGACATTCTGCGCATCATTTTTTGGAACATTAACCCCACATTCGCACTCCCATGCCCCCTTCTTTGAGACATTTTTATGAGCACACTGTGCTCCGTACCTGACCCAGTTGAAGGTGCCCGAGCTGGATTACACGGACCTAGGTCCTAGGCTTGTTTCCCTGAAAATAGAAAATACGTTATCCCTAGTCCAGCAAGCACTACAAGCAATCAGGTCACCTTCTCAACAGCACAACCAACTTAAATGCTTTACTTAGAGACACTTTGGTCTGGGAAAAGTAAACACCAATTACCTAAGAAGTGCCCCTTTTCTGTGATATTTCAGCCCATATCAGTGATATGAGAACATAGAACCCAACATAAACCGGCCGGGCACCTATAGCGTGTTAATTCGGTTAAAATGTAAAACAAATCAACTCTAGCACTTTGTTAGGCAATAAATCACAACATACACAGGCAGGGCACCTTTAGCGTGCAACTTCAGATAAAATATAAAAGCAGTGATATGCGGCAGTAAATCCCAAGATAAAACAGGCAGGGCACCTTTAGCGTGCTAATTCAGTTAAACTATCGACACCAGTCAACTCTAGCACTGTGTTGCAATTGTTTTTTACTAATAAAGGGATTTCTGGCAATAAATCACAAAATAGACAGGCAGGGCACCTTTTAGCATGTAACTTCAGATAAATTATAAATACAGTGAATAGCGGCAATAAATCCCAATTCTAGCACTTTGCTGCCATTGTTTGCACTAATAAAGGGATTTTTGGTCTCCCCTCCGGCTTCTGCCCTAGCTGTCCCTGCTTCACTTCGTTTCAATGATCGCGCGTCAAATTGGACCCGCCTGCAACCGGCAATCAGCAAACTGTTCTCTGGGGCACTCGCGTACTTGACAAAGTCTTTTAAATTATACTCCGCACAATGCGCAGTCTGCAGCGCGATCGCCCCCACTACCTGAATGCCGGCTCTTCCGTACGTCCGCTAAGGCCCCCCCACGCCCCGCACAATACCTCGTGTCTCGTTGACGAACACTCTCCTCTGTGCCCGGTCGGCCTGGGTGACCTCGCTCCCTTATCCCGGATATATCTTTCCCCGCTACGTCTCCGTCGCTGTAGACACCGAAAGCCTCCGCAGGTCGGCAGCACACACACCGCAGTCCTCCGTCGGCTCCGTCGTCCGCAGGTCGGCGTCGAGGACAGTAAACACACCCTCAGTCTTCAAGCACCACGTCCTTAAATTCACAAGCGGCACCTGAAAGAAAGAGCAAAGAAAATTACACGGCCCCACGGTGGGGCGAGGAGCGAGCCTGGGAGCGCGGGCACAAAGAGGCCGATTCCCGCGCTCCCCAGGCTTTTAACCCTTTCGCCGCCGCGGCCCCGCCCCCTCGCCCCGGAAGCGCACAACTACTTCCGGGGCGAGGGCGCGGGGCAAGCGGCCCCGAAAGGGACGGGGTGTGGGAGGGGCCGGGCCCCGCCATGCTTGCGTGGGGGCCTATTGGCCCCCCCTTGTATTTCTCCTCGTTGCGCCACTCCTTCGCCTCCCCTGGGGAAGCATAGGATTCGGGCACATTTCCAGTTTTAAAAAAAGTTGTATATCTTGGAATGTGTCGGTTTCCATGGATGTTGCATGGGAACACCCACAGCAACACCCATTGAACACCCCTTTCATGCAGAGTAATGCGTAAAAGTGGCCCATATTTACAAGGCCATGAAAAGCCACGCAGGGCAACTTTACCTGTCTTTGTAAATATGGGCAAGCACATTGCGTTGCCAGTGAGACAAAAAAAGTAACGCACTGGAGACACAATGGGCTAGTAAATGAGGCCCTAGATATTTAGGTTCCACAATTTAACTATGAAGGTCTGTTGCAGAAAGCGGCAAGATTCTTGGCATTGACAGGTCAGGCAAACTCAGACTTTGCTTCTGCCACAACAGTCAAAGTTGGAAGAAATAAATGTGTGATGGTGCTGTGGACAGGGCTGGTGGGGCACACAGTTGTCAACCTGCCAGTGCTCTTTTATAATGCTCTGTGAAACCTGAATAATGCAAATATGATAACTATCACCCAGTATCAGGAAAAACGGCAAGCCACAGAAATTGCCTCATCTACACAATTCTTCACCAACTTGCAATATTTAGGCTACTTTTCATGCCTTATCCTGCCACCCACATTTACGTGGACCAATAAGGGGCTGTTTTAGAGTTTGGGGAGAAGGTAGTCCATCGCAAGGGTGATGGAGTACCCTCTCCACCAAAGCGAAGGTCCGACCTTCTAATTTATTGTTGGGTGGACATTAAGTATGTCAATGATTGATACTACTTTATCTTCCTCATTAACACAGTCCTCCAATGTCCCAATGGAGTAAGGGCCGTCAGACATTTGGCCATTCAACTGACCTCTGACTTAGAGTGGGTTGTCGAATGACCAGTTTTTACCCTCTGTTCCCGCTGTGAACAATGCAGCAGCTAAGGACAGTGAAAACAATTAAATGACCCCTGCACCATGGAAGAAAACTCTTGTGGTGTTGGGGTCATTAGTTTTTGTTTTTTCAAAAATAAAATCCCATTTCAATAGTTTTCTACGATAATCTAACGCTAGTTAGCAGTAGTTCTCGTAAATATACCCCACAGTTAGCATATCAAAAAGATGACACAGCATTGGATCACGATACAGACTCTCAAATTACATGATTTCCTAGCACAAAGCAACACCACCACATTTATGCCTAAGCATGACCTTATGTTAATTGTCCAAGCCATTTCCCCCATACTCAACCATGCTTTAGGGGACAACCCTGGGCTCCATAGACTGGCCTCCCCTGTTGTGCACACTAGTCAACCATTGTGAGAGGCTAGGAGGGGTGGGATTTTTCCAGCGAGTGGCAATGTCTAGTTTGACATTACATAAGGGCTGTACCCAAGATTGCTTGATCCGCCCTAGCTCCCCTGGAGCCCTCAAGGACTCCCAACAAAAGTACCAAGGGGGGAAGGAAGCTCTCCCACCACTGCAGACCAAAACTCTTGAATCTTAGGGCAAAACCACATCATGTGATATAAATTGGCGGGAGCATCTCCACAATGGGAGCAAATTGTGTTCAGGAAGGAAACCCGCTTTGTGCAACCTAGTCGGGGTAAGGTAAGCACAATATAAGTAGTATGTTTGAATCATTTTTGAATCAAGCACAGCCTGGAAGAGATGGTAATAATCCTAGGTGCCATCAGTGTGCCTCGCCAGTTGTCTTCTAGAGTATCCAAACACTTCTCCCACCAGGTTCTAAGGGGTAAACAGCGTTTACAACGCAACTTTTACCACGCACTACCTTTACCACGCAACTTTTACAACGCAATTCGTTACAACGAATTGCGCTGGGGGGCGCTGTAGGATAGGTAATAGTTTAATTTACTATCCAACACCTTCCCTACTATCCACGGGGACTGGAGTTGGAATAGTAAATTAAACTATTCACTATCCAGCGCCCCCCAACGCAAGTCGTTGTAATGACTTGCGTTGTAAAACCTGCATTGTAAAGGCATGCGTGGAAAAAGCATGCATGTTAACGACATACATCCGGTTCTAAGGTGGTCCAAAGTGCCTGGGACGTTAATGATCAGTGTTTGGTAAATTTTGGAGACTCCACCCTTGCCCAGTGCACCCATTAGGAGCTTGCGTCCCAGCAGGCTGAACTCAGGGGGAGGGTCAGATTGAGAGACATGGGATTGAAGGGCAAGTCCTAACTAGAGGTATTTGTAGAATTGTGTATTGGTAAGGGTGTAGGTGTCTTGGGGTTCCTGAAAGGATTGCAGGTGTGTCCCTGACCACACATCATCCAGCTACAAAACACCAATAATGTCCCACCTCCCAGAGCCTTGCAACACTGCCCGGTCATGCAACCAGGTACCATGCCATAGGGGTATTTGCTGTGTGAGCACTGTGTCTCAGTAAGTGTGACATAGCGCAGCCCTCCAAACCAGAAAAAAACATTTTAGTGATTGGGGGAGTTATGTGGGTGATCAGGTTACCTTAGAGTATGTCCAGTATTTGGGAGAACCCTAAAAAGAATAGTTCCAGTTGGTAGGTGTGAGCTGACCAGCCCCTGTTAAACCAGTGATGAATCACCAGGAGGCGAGAGGCTAAATAATAGAGCTAAAGATTGGCCATAACCAAGCCATTGTCGTACGTGGCATGCTGGCAATGAGCATGGGCAAGGTGGGGTCTGGATCCGTGCCACAGGGAAGAGGTCAAGGCCCTATCCAGGGCCCACAACCACACCCGTGGTATAAGGAGTGGGAGATTCTGAAAGATATAAAGAAACCTCAGCAGGATCATCATTTTATATACTGCTATTACATTCAGGGATAGGGACTGCCATTTAGTGAGGTCAGTTTTAGCCTTTCGCATCAGGAGCTAGAGGTTAAGGGACCAGGTAAGTTCAGAGTGACGTGCCACCCAGATGCCCAGGTATTTAAAACTGAGACAACGGATGAGAATATTTTTCTGCCAGTCAGAGCAGTCTCGGGTTGGGGTCAGGAGCACTAACGCCAATTTAGAGGGGTTCACCCAGAGACCTGAGGCCTCTCCAAAGTGCTACTTCAGTATAAAAGGCCAGAAGTTGGGGAGTCAGGATGTCCCAGAATGTTGTATAATACTCTGCAGGGAGTCCTTCTGGAGTTTTCCCAGGAGCCAGCGCGGAAGGGCTGCACTTATCTCTTTGGCCGTGAAGGGCTCTTCCAGCATCTGAGCTGCGGACTGGAACAAGCGAGGAAGGGGTATGTCGTTAAGGAACTGGGAGAGAGAATTGGGATCCTCTCAGGGGGACACCGTGTATAGGTGATTATAGTAGTGGGCAAATGTTTGTGCTATCTATGGGAGAACAGGGGAATTATTACCCGGTTCATCAATGATTTTAGGCAAAAATATATTTACCTGTTGATGGAAGGCCAACCAGTACAGCAGCTTCCCATTTTTATCCCCCACGCTGGCCACTGAGGCACACCATAGATAGTTGCCAAAAAAGAAGAAGTAATACTTCTTATATACAATAAGAACATTTATCACAAATAAGAAGATATGGGGATGCTATATCAACATAGCACCAAAGACGGCCACCCCAAAGTATACAGTGCTTTGTACAAAGCAATCATGTATTATTTTCTAGTTTTCTTGCTGGGCTGTGTTCGTGTCCCTGTTTCTATGTGCAAGAAAACAAGAAAATAAAAGATGATTTTTTTACATAGCACTGAGCTTTGGCGATCAAGTTTATATCTTACACATTTCATTCTAACAATTTGCATATATTGCAAGCATCCATTTTTAAAGAGAGCATTGGCCCAGGCAGCTAAATCATGCTACTCGTGGAACCCTTCTTCACACTTTACTTACTAGTGGAGGAGGCTCACTTCCTGCATACGAGGATTGCACAGGCAATTCAGAGAGTGGCTTTACAAACTGTGGCCAACATAGGTAGATTTTGATTCTCCTAATCTGAATAGGGTAATATGGGCACCTGCGGCCTGATGGATCAAAGGGTTTCACCCAATACAAGGTATCCTTACAAGAGTGCCTTCACACATGGATTCATTTATGAATGCCATATGAAGGGCCCACAACCACTTTGTTACATCTAGGTTGGACAGAATCTTTGCTTGCACTTTTGTCAGTTTCTACCCACAGTTTCGTAGCTGATGAGGACACAGCAGATGTGGTGGTCTCCGGTGTCTTCTAACTCACTGCTTTCTGCATGTGCCCACGTCTCGGGATATCTCACACCATTGTTTTTGCATCCATCAAGGAGACCGAGTTTTCCCTACTAGCCCATCCCTGTATTTGATCTAGTCAACATCTTTGTGCATTTCGTAAAATCCTCTTCTCCATCATTCTTTATTCATTTTCCCTACCAAATCTCTTATCCCCCCTTTTGCGGAGGCTTTTAGTTCAGGAGTGAATCAGCTGGTTTGTTTGGAGGGTCTGCCTTGTTTGCAGGTTTGAGGGGTGCGACTATTTTGGTGCATTAGGTGAACCATGTGTTGAAAGTTTAGACAGCCACCTGGAAATCAGCAGTGGTGTCCAGAGGGGAGGTGTTAAGGGTGTTGGTCTATAGATTTTCCATTACCTTGTACCAGCTCCTATGGGTGGTACTGGTCTGGTCGGTGACAGTGTTCGGTGTGGTGAAGATGGATAAGTGGATGACTGAGTGGTCGGTCCAAGTGATCTCCAAGGTGCGGCTGCATTTGATTTGTTGCTGGCCATGAAGATCGGGTCCAGATTGTGTCCAGAGATGTGCATGGGCTCAGTGACGATTTGGGTGAGGTTGTTCATGCTCTCTATTAAGTTTGCCATGTTGGCGTTGCTTTGGTCATCATTGTAGAAATTGAGGTCTCCGAGGAAGATGAAGCTCTTGGAGCAAATGGCTAAGGGGGCTAGGAAGTCAGAGATGTCCTTGCAGAAGGAGGGTGAGGCCCAGTGGCATTTGATCCTGAGCAGCCAGTTCATTGCTGCACCATTTAT
Source organism: Lissotriton helveticus (assembly GCF_964261635.1). NCBI lineage: Eukaryota > Metazoa > Chordata > Amphibia > Caudata > Salamandridae > Lissotriton > Lissotriton helveticus. Next base: position 184,264,648 of record NC_136065.1, read on the forward strand.
TCATTTTTTATATTTACATTTTATCAATGCAATATAGTGAAGCAATCCCATTTTATAGATTTTGTTGAAATTGTTTTCTACTTTTTTTCCTATGACTGCTTTGCTCTAGTGACTGACTAAAAAGTGCTGTACAATTACATAGAGGCCTAAAATACGAAAAATAAATTAGAAAAAAATTGTTGCAAATTGTGACCAACTTTTTATGAATAGAAATAAACTTTGCGTACAGACCTCTGTACTAATAGATCAGTACACAAAATTCTGTATCATACTGGGTCACAATATAACCTGCCTCTTCAGTTTTTATGAGGTAGGTCATAATCACTGAATTATCATGATTGGAGGCCAACATAGTGAGGAGACCCTCTTCCCATTCACAAGTGTGTTAAACTCTCCTTTGAGGGTCCAGTAAAATTCAGCCGCTGCCCCTCCATTCGGGCAGTGGAGCGTCGACCCCTGCTGCAAGTGCGACAAAGGTATAATATAAAATAGTAATAAAATGAATTTATTACCATTTTATTTTTCAGTGCTTCCAGCCCGAACTGTGTTTGATGGCAACAGGAGAGGACTGGTGCTCACTTCAGTTTAGAGCATGGGTACTCATAGTACGGTCCGCGGGCCGCCAGCGGCCCGGCAAGCCTTCTGTGGCGGCCCATGGACCTTAAGACATCGTACCCGTGTTTTACTTTTTTTTTAAAGAGTGTCTGCTACAGCGCGAGAGACTTGGCTGCTCTGTGGGGGCCGGGCGATCCTTGTGATAGCCAGAGTAAAGCTGCAGGGGCCTATGAAGAGGTGAAATACATCAAAGCCTCATTAACATGCGAATGGTCTTTTAAAGACCTGTGAAGTGCTCGGGTGTGCCTGTGAGTGTGTGTATGCCGGGCTGACACACAGGCAGGGTGAGATGACAGAGGGAGTGAGAGGGAGGGAATGGGAGGGGGACGGAGAGGGAGTGAGAGGGAGGGAGAGTGAGAGGGAGTGAGAGGGAGGGAAAGGGAGGGAGACGGAGAGGGAGAGGGAGTGAGAGGGAGGGAAAGGGAGTGAGACGGAGAGGGAGTGAGAGGGAGGGAAAGAGAAGGAGACGGAAAGGGAGTGAGAGGGAGAGGGACGGAGTGAGAGGGAGGGAAAGGGAGGGACACGGAGAGGGAGTGAGAGGGAGGGAAAGGGAGTGAGAGGGAATGAGAGGGAGGGAAAGAGAGGGAGACGGAGAGGGAGAGGGAGGGAGAGGGAGTGAGAGGGAGGGAAAGGGAGTGAGACGGAGAGGGAGTGAGAGGGAGGGAAAGAGAGGGAGACAGAGAGGGAGTGAGAGGGAGAGGGAGGGAGACGGAGAGGGGGTGAGTGAGAGGGAGGGAAAGGGAGGGAGATGGAGAGGGAGTGAGAAGGAAGGAAAGGGAGGGGGACGGAGAGGGAGTTTTAGGGAGGGAGACGGAGAGGGTGTGAGAGGGTGGGAGAGTGAGAGGGAGGGAAATGGAGGGAGACGGAGGGGGAGTGAGAGGGAGGGAAAGGGAGGGAACGGGAGGGAGACAGAGTGAGAGGGAGAGAAAGGGAGGGAAGGGAAGTAAGAGGGGGAAAGGGAGTGAGATGGAGAGGGAGTGAGAGGGAGGGAGACGGAGAGGGAGAGAGAGGGAGGGAAAGGGAGGGAAAGGGAGGGAGAGAGAGAGGGAGTGAGATGGAGGTAAAGGGAGGGAGACGGAGAGGGAGTGAGAGGGAGTGAAAGGCAGGGAGACGGAGAGTGAGTGAGAGGGAGGGAAAGGGAGGGAACGGGAGGGAGGGAAAGGGAAGGGAAGGAAAGGAAAGGGAGAGGGAGAGAGAGAGAGGGAGGGAGGGAGAGAGAGAGAGAGTGAGAGTGAGAAGGTCGGAGTGAGTGAGACAGAGAGAGAAAGAGGGAGTGATAGGGAGTGAGAGAGAGTAAGAGTGAGTGAGACAGTCAGAGTGAGTGAGACAGAGGGAGGCAGGGAGAGAGGGAGGGAGAGAGGAAGAGAGAGAGCTAGAGAGGGGAGGGAGACCAAGAGAGAGACAGAGAGAGAAAGAGAGAGAGAGAGATGTGTGTATACCGGGTCTGGTGGCTCAGTGGACGAAGGGGTCCGCTGCAGGCACCTGTGATCAACCTCATGCTCAGTTTTGTGTTGCTCTAGCCCCCCCTAACCCCCACTGACCCTGCTCCCACCGGTGCGGCCCTCGGACACAAATCAAACTGTAAATTTGGCCCCCGAGAGAAAGTTTGTGAGTACCCATGGTTTAGAGTGTGCATGTCACTGTGACCAGAGGTCTTGCGAAGGCCAGCCTGACTTGCATACTTTAAACCTCTCCAACCCAAGCTGTTTTAGACAGCTTAGTGGAGAGCAGGCATAAGCCCCCAGTGCCTAGGGGATCATCAAGCCAGCAGATTCCAACCAATCCTAGTGCTTCTTAACATTTTCAGCAGCATGACAGCAGCGTCTGGATTAGTTAGAAGATTTGGTGTAGACCATGAGCGCCAATAGACTAGAATTTCAAGCACGAGGACTGGCGGAGGCAAGCCAGTGCATTAAAATGGGTAAGTACATATGTTATTTTTTAGCTTATGACCCACTGACAAGCACTATCAGAAACTTGCACTGCCTTCAGCCTCAACGCCAGAGTTCTCAGTCATGGACCATTAAGAACACTGTTTATAATGATCCATGATTGGGAACTTTGGTGTTTACTTTAAAGACATTGTTGGTCAGTGGGTCAAATAAACTGATCTGCGTGCCCCATGAATTATTCATGTCACCAGCCCTCACTGGTAAAATGTATGTGTTTTGAGATGGGATTTCAGCCACAAAACATTGATGCACACCTTAAAGAATCCCAATTTGGAAGGGAGAGTGGTGGACATGGCCCTCTCTGCAGGGTCACACCCAAACTTTTTGCCACTACCCTCCTGTTTTCTGAAGCCATTTTTGTTGGTTTTTAGGATTCTGTGCTCTCTCCTATAAACATGGTATTATTGGCTTACGACGAATTGGCACATTTAATTGAGTTATAACTCTCTAGCAAAGTGTTGCTGCCTGTAACAGGGGCCTGTAAAACAAAAGCTACTAGTGGGTCTGCAGCACTTCGTGTGCCACCTTAGATTTGATAGCTGGAAGGTAAATTTACATTTTCAAGGGTTGTGATAATCCATAAGGTCAAACGTATGATACCCTATATAATGGGGTTTCGTTACTAACTAGCTAAAACACCAGTGCTAGCAGGCTTTTCAGTGATTCATTGACTGATTTGATATTGGGAGTGTCAACCTACAAGTTCAAATTTCCTATTAATATATTTTCAGATTATATTTTATAGTTGAAGGGGTCAATGAGACAATTTCATTCAGGAAACTGCTCAGAGCCAACTCATTACTGTAATGATGAAGGAACATTTTGAAGTAAACAAGCAGCCAGCAACAATGTACTTTCAAATAAATGTAGGGGCATATTTAACAAGGTTTTGCTTCACCCAGGCACCACGCAAGGGGGCGCAAGGGCAACGAAAAACCTAAGGGAGATTTATCAAGCCATGCAAGGTCAACTTGCACATCACTGCATGGCTTGATAAATCTAAAGTAACACAAAGCAGCACAAATCACTGATGGTGCTCTGCGGCAGGAAGACATTCCATGGGTGGAACATGCGTGTTCAAACACATCTACCCATGGATTCTAGGGCATTTCCTGACTTTCCATTAGTGGTAGACTTGGAAATGTGTTAAAATGCTATGCCTCCCCAGGGAAGGTTTAACAAGGAGAAATATCTTTATTTCTTCTTGTTTTTTCCTATTTCCACTTGTGCTACATCACCAGCACACATACAAAGATGGAGAGGAGTTGGCCTAACGGCTAGGGCGGTCGACCTCGAATCTGGGAAACTGGGAAACTCGGCAATGACGCTGAACATCCTGTGGTTCTGGGCAAATCACTTCATCTCCCTGTGCCTAACAAAATTGAATGTGTCCTCATGTAAGGCAACTGGTGCTATGTAAAGCGCTCTGATACCTGATTCGGGTCAAGTTTGTGCTATATAAAACTCTGTAAAAAATAAAATGCCTCTCAAGATTGTTTTCGTGCAGGAAAGTGTTCCTGTAAGTACAAGAATTGGATACATCCCATTAACAGGCAGAGTTTGCAATGCAGGCCACGTTTGAACAGTGAGCGAAGCAGAAGAAGAAAGTGAATGAAACTTCGGTAGACATTCGGAAGATTACGATAATCCAAAATCGAGTGCAATTGATTGTTTTTGGACACATAAGTATAACAAGCAGGGCAGAAATTAAGTCAGGATAGCACAATATTCAGGGTCTTGCACCTTAATGACTCTTAATGGCTAATCGATCCAATAATGTTCACTGATTAATACACACCTGGGCGCACTTTTATCAGGTTATATTCTGTTTTATTTGCAAGATCGAATGAGTCTTGGGAAAATACAAAGGTGTAAGATTTACAGCAAATCCGGTAAATACAATTCAGGCTACAAATCTCGTTTCTGCCCGAATCAATATGTGCAGAATGAGTGCCTAAAGGAGATTTGTTTAAATCCCTGTGCTTACATAACTGCACTAATTGCATCAATGAACATTTTAGGGGGCATTATCATTGAGCTATTACCCCATTGTGATCTTCCCTTTGGCTAGGGATCCATGAATTGGTTAGAGGGCAATTTCCTCGTGAAAATTACATATAGGAAGCGCGGTACTGGGTACTTGATCGCACGGAAAGCATTACGCATAGATGTCTCTTAAACGTGCATATTATCACATCATAAAGATGGATGCCAGCCTTTTTTATTTGCCACGGCCAAAAAGGCTTCATAGAAATATGGCTGCATTTTGTGCAAGGCCTCTTGATTCTACAAGCACCTCAGGAACCTCTAACAGCATCTAAGCCTGCTGACTCTACTGACTCCCTTTGTTTCTAGGGTGATTTTGGCTCCATTATTTGAGAGGTAAAATCCTGTTTAATTAGTTTCCTTTTCATGCCTTGCTTGCTTTCTTGTGGTAACTGGTGCCCTCCCCTTCACCCTCTCCTCTCCTCTCATGACTCTTTGTGTCTGTTTTCCTTTGTTTCCACCCATCGGTCTTGCTGCCTTTTCTCGTCTCTGCAATCAATAGTTGTTTACCCGTGACCCATTTTCACACACAATGCGGCCTCCTGCCGCTCTCTGCTCCTCGAGTTTGATTCAGGTGCCTCTCGCGTCTCCCCCCAAAGCAAAGTGAAGAACGAAAATCAATAGAGGTGCAGCCACCTCCAGCAGCGGCGTAATGCAAAATGATGGGGGGGGGGGGGGGCGGGCCTGCAGAATGTAGTATTGGGCCATAGACTCCCATATCTGACAGATATTCATTAACCTTGGCCTGAAGGGTGGAGCCCCCCCTCCCCGAGATGCCCCTGACCTCCAGGGTAGAAGCTTAACAGGACAGCTCTTTCACTCTTCCTAAAGGGAGACAAGATAGCAGTAAAAGAGGCAAAAATAGGACTATAATAGAGACAAGGATGCTTTCAATCAGGGGTGTAGCATAAGCCCCTGCACCACAGGGGGACTCTGCACCTTAAGGGATCCAATTCCACTCTTCAGGGGGCCCCCATTCAGCTCAAGGTTAATTTGTGAAATATGGGGGACTCAGGGGCTCGCTCCTCCTTACATATCGCTAGGTTTAAAATGGCCCAGACAGGTTATTATGGATGTAACCTTCCAGAAGAGGTTATCTACATCCAATAATAGATAACATTACTTTTACTTTGTACTGTACACTCATATGTTAGATGTTATGTGCGTTGCTTTCAGTAGCGGCTGGTGTTGTGGACAAGAGACGAGGAGGGGGCATAGGGGTCACATGGGGGGGCAACAAAAATGTTTTTCAAAATTACTTGCAGCCAGTTGCGTTGCACTCTTCTGCTCCTCTTCTCGAGATGGCACAGGCTCCCAGAATGCCCTGCGGCCAATCTGGAAGCTGCATGAGAGTGGTTTCAGGATTGGACCAATCGCTCTCGATTTGAGCTCCAGGACAGACTTCTATGCAGGCACGGCCCGTGCCGGGCGTTATACTGGGGCGGTGACGTCAGGCAGGGGAGGGTCAGGGTGGGGGGGTTGTAAAATGCGGGATATGGACCATTAGAGGTAAGTACCGATAAAAATAAATAAAACGAATTTCGTTGCCCACGCTGCATCGCCAAATGTGATGCAGCGTGGGCAACGAAATTCGTTCATAGCTCCACTCCACATTGCAAGAAACAATGCAACTTCTACAAACCATCTGTGAGCTGGTTAGAGTGGCTTAATATTACCTAGAAGGCACAATTGTGGGGTATGTGGAACCTGCTCTGACACCAATGATTGTGAGGGATTTCCTCACATGAATCCACAAATGGTTAATTTGGGGACATGCTCAGGCTAGATGAAGAAAATCAGCGTGTTCTGCTCTGCACCTGGAGCAATTTGAGTCTACTGGTAGCCCATATCTGAATAGTTTGGCTGCAGTGTGATATGTTTGTTGGAGATATTTAAAGTGTATAATGTGAAGATTACAGTTGGAAGTAAGAAGCCCCATTCCTTACAGTGAGGGGTGTACCAAGTACTGCATTCAATTTGTCAAGGGCCTGTTGCATGTTGGCATGTCTCTCCTTAAGAGTGGCATTGAGGAGTGTGGTGATAAAGCATTCACAAGGTAAAGTTAGTGAGCAGAGCTTGGAGGGACTCTAGAATGGTCGGTTACACAGGAAAGGATGGATACAACTGTTTTATCGCGCCTCGTAGATGGAGGTATGTGAAAGTTAGGAGGGGTTTGTGTTTGACCTGCGTAAAACTCTGGGAGTGAGATAAAGGACCCACCTGTGAATACTTCCCCCGTGGTTGTAAGGCATATATTTTTCAATAGAGTCAGAGTCCCAGTGTCTTGCATGACTGATAAGTCTGGGTGGTGTGTGCAGGGGAGGGCTAGTGCAAACAACAGTGGGTCATATTCACAAGGATTTAACTCCGAATTATCCCCACTTCTAGGCATAAAAAGTGGTGATAGAATTAACACCCCATTCACAAGCTGATGCAAACTGCAGACAACACCAGTATTCCCGCAATAACTGCCCCCAAATGTATCTCCACGGTGGACAGCACCAACCAACACTAATGAGATGCAGAGTAGGCGTTCCCATGCAAAAACACATGAGAAAACCACAACATCACATTCACAAAGAACTGCCACATCTGCGAAGCGAAGGAAAAACAGGAGATAAACCGCATTAACACCAGGGATTTTACACCTGCCTTTGGCTGGTGTTAAGTAGGATGACTACTTGCAGCATGGAAGGAAACACTGCCAGGAGCCTTTTAAGATGCACGTATTCCAGAGAGAAGGTGTCTGCCTTCCCCATTTTAGTACCGCTTTGTTCGCCATAAGTTGGCAGGGTATGCTTAGACGTGAGTCCCTTGCTCACTTTGCCACTGGATTCAAGCAAGCCTGGCTGAAGACGGCTGAAATGCCAGAAACTGGTCCTAGGAAGCTTGTTTCCGGTCCAGGGAAGACATGGCTTGGCAGTTCGGGCTGGACTGTTCCCATGAGGCACAGGGTCAGACTGATTTGCATATGGCCATGTCTGAACTGGGGTGGCAGAGTGGGCTAAAGAACGGTGATGGATTAAACCCAGATCTGTTGACTGGGTGTGAGTGTTTAATTGGTTCAGATGCTCCATCCATCACCACCCCCTTTTAGTACCGCTTTGCTCGCCATAAGTTGGCAGGGTATGCTCAGACGTGAGTCCCTTGCTCACTTTGCCACTGGATTCAAGCAAGCCTGGCTGAAGACGGCTGAAATGCCAGAAACCGGTCCTCGGTAGCTTGTTTCCGGTCCAGGGAAGACATGGCTTGGCAGTTCGGGCTGGACTGTTCCCATGAGGCACAGGGTCAGACTGATTTGCATATGGCCATGTCTGAACTGGGGTGGCAGAGTGGGCTAAAGAACGGTGATGGATTAAACCCAGATCTGTTGACTGGGTGTGAGTGTTTGATTGGTTCAGATGCTCCATCCATCACCACCCCCTTTTAGTACCGCTCTGCCTTACTTAGCACCACTAAAATGACAGTATTTTTGCTTAAAACAAATGGTCAGACTTCTAGGAAGCTGATTGCAGCGGTCACCATGCTGCCAGTCTTACAGTGACACCAGGCTTCCAGCAGTGTTGGGTCGGGAGCTAGAAGTAGTGATGACGAGACTTTGTAGCCGATTATCGGCCATTCACAATGTATCGCCAGCTAATGCAGGATTTCAATGCGCCAGCGCGATGATTAGTTCATGGGTTTTGACACCCCTTCCCTATTACTATCTCCATGTACCATGGGCTTGAAAATACCAGCTAACATGGCGATATTAATCAGGGTTAGGCAGCGTTAACTAATCTCCCGATAAATTACTATGGCGATAGTTATCGCACGTTCTTATGAATATGGCCCAGTGTCTTTTTGGACCAGGCCCTAAGAGTTTGCCACGCCGACGTCATGCATTCGACTGAATTAATCTCAGAGCAAGGGATACCAGTCCTCTTTTGTGGTAAAATGACCATAAGCGGAAGAGGGTTTGCATCCTCTGATTCGACTGTTCATGGGGGTCGTACCAATAATGTGCAAAGTGTACAGAAACAGATCTGGGGTCCCAAATCCACCTTGGTATGAACTTTAAGGCGCCATTGTAAATGTTTTCAGGGGCAGGTTAGTGCACTGCTCCTAACATGAAGAAATGGGACCAGGCAGTCGCAGTAAAAATGCCACGTGGCTCCATATATTTTTTAGCCAACAACATGCTCGGATTTAGAGGTCCATACTTCAAAGGATTAAAGTGAAAATTCAAATCCCATGATGAATAGTGGTGTTGATTAAAGCACCAGGATTTATTCAGAGTTTCACATAGCAAGTGGCAACTTGGCAGTCCTTCCCATGAAGTGAATGTTTTATTTTTATTTTTGACAGTTCAAAGAAAATCCAAATGCTGATTTACTTTTTCTTAGTTGGTAAAGGCCCATGGCGTACTACCCCCAGCAACACAGAAAACAAGCCCAGCCCCCGATGGTCTGTGCCTCTGTCATTCCAAATTAAGCCATGTAAAATAGCAGCAGACAGCTAACTTACTTTAAAATATTCAATGGCTGAAGGCTGACATTACATTTCTGCCTCCACCCGAGGCAGAACGCGCATGTCAATTCTGTGTCCAAACAAGGCTGCTTTGTATACTGCCTGCCGCCGGTTTGAGTATAAAAGCAGAGATGGCTGTGAGCAGGGATGGACTGGAACGCAAACGAGCCTTGGCAATTGAGTCAGACCAGCCGCGGAGAGGGGGTGGGGGGCATGGAAAACACTGCAGCTGCTATTGTTACAGAGATGATTCAGAACAGGGGGTGGTGATGAACAGAGTGTCTGAATTAAGCAGACCACTCTTACCCAGTCCAAAGATCAGGGCTTGATCCATCACCGTTATTTAGCTCACTGCCCCATCCCAGCTCAGAACCTGGCTATATGCAAATTAGTCTGTCACTGGCCCAGTGCATCATGGGAACAGGGCAGACCAAACTACCAAGCCAATTCTTCACCAGAAAGGAGACAAGCTTCCGGGGACCGGTTTCTGCCATTTCAGGCGTCGTTGGCCCGGCTTGCTTGAATCCTGATGGAGCAGTGAGCAAGGGACTCATGTCTGAGTATACCCTGCCACACCTATAGTGGCCAAAAACGATTCAGAAAAGGGGGTGGTGATGAACAGAGTGTCTGAATTAAGCAATTCAAAAAGGGGGGTGGTGATGGACAGAGTATCTGAATTAAGCAGAACACTCCTACCCAGTCAAAAGATCAGGGCTTGATCCATCACCGTTTTTTAGCTCACTGCACCATCCCAGTTCAGAACCTGGCTACATGCAAATTAGTTTGACCCTGGCCCAGTGCATCATGGGAACAGGGCAGACCAAACTACCAAGCCAATTCTTTACTGGAAAGGAAACAAGCTTCCGGGGACCGGTTTCTGGCATTACAGCCGTCTTCGGCCCAGCTTGCTTGAATCCTGATGGTGCAGTGATCAAGGGACTCACATCTGAGCATACCATTCCACACTTGTGGTGGCCAAAACGATTCAAAAAGGGGCGTGGTGATGGACAGAGTATCTGAATTAAGCAGAACACTCCTACCCAGTCAAAAGATCAGGGCTTGATCCATCACCGTTTTTTAGCTCACTGCACCATCCCAGTTCAGAACCTGGCTACATGCAAATTAGTTTGACCCTGGCCCAGTGCATCATGGGAACAGGGCAGACCAAACTACCAAGCCAATTCTTTACTGGAAAGGAAAGCTTCCGGGGACCGGTTTCTGGCATTACAGCCGTCTTCGGCCCAGCTTGCTTGAATCCTGATGGTGCAGTGATCAAGGGACTCACATCTGAGCATACCCTTCCACACTTGTGGTGGCCAAAACGATTCAAAAAGGGGGGTGGTGATGGACAGAGTATCTGAATTAAGCAGAACACTCCTACCCAGTCAAAAGATCAGGGCTTGATCCATCAGCGTTTTTTAGCTCACTGCACCATCCCAGTTCAGAACCTGGCTACATGCAAATTAGTTTGACCCTGGCCCAGTGCATCATGGGAACAGGGCAGACCAAACTACCAAGCCAATTCTTTACTGGAAAGGAAACAAGCTTCCGGGGACCGGTTTCTGGCATTACAGCCGTCTTCGGCCCAGCTTGCTTGAATCCTGATGGTGCAGTGATCAAGGGACTCACATCTGAGCATACCCTTCCACACTTGTGGTGGCCAAAACGATTCAAAAAGGGGGGTGGTGATGGACAGAGTATCTGAATTAAGCAGAACACTCCTACCCAGTCAAAAGATCAGGGCTTGATCCATCACCGTTTTTTAGCTCACTGCACCATCCCAGTTCAGAACCTGGCTACATGCAAATTAGTTTGACCCTGGCCCAGTGCATCATGGGAACAGGGCAGACCAAACTACCAAGCCAATTCTTTACTGGAAAGGAAACAAGCTTCCGGGGACCGGTTTCTGGCATTACAGCCGTCTTCGGCCCAGCTTGCTTGAATCCTGATGGTGCAGTGATCAAGGGACTCACATCTGAGCATACCATTCCACACTTGTGGTGGCCAAAACGATTCAAAAAGGGGCGTGGTGATGGACAGAGTATCTGAATTAAGCAGAACACTCCTACCCAGTCAAAAGATCAGGGCTTGATCCATCACCGTTTTTTAGCTCACTGCACCATCCCAGTTCAGAACCTGGCTACATGCAAATTAGTTTGACCCTGGCCCAGTGCATCATGGGAACAGGGCAGACCAAACTACCAAGCCAATTCTTTACTGGAAAGGAAAGCTTCCGGGGACCGGTTTCTGGCATTACAGCCGTCTTCGGCCCAGCTTGCTTGAATCCTGATGGTGCAGTGATCAAGGGACTCACATCTGAGCATACCCTTCCACACTTGTGGTGGCCAAAACGATTCAAAAAGGGGGGTGGTGATGGACAGAGTATCTGAATTAAGCAGAACACTCCTACCCAGTCAAAAGATCAGGGCTTGATCCATCAGCGTTTTTTAGCTCACTGCACCATCCCAGTTCAGAACCTGGCTACATGCAAATTAGTTTGACCCTGGCCCAGTGCATCATGGGAACAGGGCAGACCAAACTACCAAGCCAATTCTTTACTGGAAAGGAAACAAGCTTCCGGGGACCGGTTTCTGGCATTACAGCCGTCTTCGGCCCAGCTTGCTTGAATCCTGATGGTGCAGTGATCAAGGGACTCACATCTGAGCATACCCTTCCACACTTGTGGTGGCCAAAACGATTCAAAAAGGGGGGTGGTGATGGACAGAGTATCTGAATTAAGCAGAACACTCCTACCCAGTCAAAAGATCAGGGCTTGATCCATCACCGTTTTTTAGCTCACTGCACCATCCCAGTTCAGAACCTGGCTACATGCAAATTAGTTTGACCCTGGCCCAGTGCATCATGGGAACAGGGCAGACCAAACTACCAAGCCAATTCTTTACTGGAAAGGAAACAAGCTTCCGGGGACCGGTTTCTGGCATTACAGCCGTCTTCGGCCCAGCTTGCTTGAATCCTGATGGTGCAGTGATCAAGGGACTCACATCTGAGCATACCCTTCCACACTTGTGGTGGCCAAAACGATTCAAAAAGGGGGGTGGTGATGGACAGAGTATCTGAATTAAGCAGAACACTCCTACCCAGTCAAAAGATCAGGGCTTGATCCATCACCATTTTTTAGCTCACTGCACCATCCCAGTTCAGAACCTGGCTACATGCAAATTAGTTTGACCCTGGCCCAGTGCATCATGGGAACAGGGCAGACCAAACTACCAAGCCAATTCTTTACTGGAAAGGAAACAAGCTTCCGGGGACCGGTTTCTGGCATTACAGCCGTCTTCGGCCCAGCTTGCTTGAATCCTGATGGTGCAGTGATCAAGGGACTCACATCTGAGCATACCCTTCCACACTTGTGGTGGCCAAAACGATTCAAAAAGGGGGGTGGTGATGGACAGAGTATCTGAATTAAGCAGAACACTCCTACCCAGTCAAAAGATCAGGGCTTGATCCATCACCGTTTTTTAGCTCACTGCACCATCCCATTTCAGAACCTGGCTACATGCAAATTAGTTTGACCCTGGCAAGGGACTCATGGCAATTGAGTCAGACCAGCCGCGGAGAGGGGGTGGGGGGCATGGAAAACACTGCAGCTGCTATTGTTACAGAGATGATTCAGAAAAGGGGGTGGTGATGAACAGAGTGTCTGAATTAAGCAGACCACTCTTACTCAGTCCAAAGATCAGGGCTTGATCCATCACCGTTATTTAGCTCACTGCCCCATCCCAGCTCAGAACCTGGCTATATGCAAATTAGTCTGTCCCTGGCCCAGTGCATCATGGGAACAGGGCAGACCAAACTACCAAGCCAATTCTTCACCAGAAAGGAGACAAGCTTCCGGGGACCGGTTTCTGCCATTTCAGGCGTCGTCGGCCCGGCTTGCTTGAATCCTGATGGAGCAGTGAGCAAGGGACTCATGTCTGAGTATACCCTGCCACACCTATAGTGGCCAAAAACGATTCAGAAAAGGGGGTGGTGATGAACAGAGTGTCTGAATTAAGCAGACCACTCTTACCCAGTCCAAAGATCAGGGCTTGATCCATCACCGTTATTTAGCTCACTGCCCCATCCCAGCTCAGAACCTGGCTATATGCAAATTAGTCTGTCCCTGGCCCAGTGCATCATGGGAACAGGGCAGACCAAACTACCAAGCCAATTCTTCACCAGAAAGGAGACAAGCTTCCGGGGACCGGTTTCTGCCATTTCAGGCGTCGTCGGCCCGGCTTGGACTGGGTAAGAGTGGTCTGCTTAATTCAGGCACTCTGTTCATCACCACCCCCTTTTCCGAATCATTTTGTCCACCATAAGCGTGGAAGGGTATACTCAGATGTGAGTCCCTTGCTCATTGCACCATCAGGATTCAAGCAAGCCGGGCCGACGACGCCTGAAATGGCAGAAACCGGTCCCCGGAAGCTTGTTTTCTTCCCAGTATAAGAATTGGCTTGGTAGTTTGGTTTGCCCTGTTCCCATCATGCACTGGGACAGGAACAGACTAATTTGCATATGGCCAAGTTCTGAGCTGGGATGGTGCAGTGAGCTAAAAAACGATGATGGATCAAGCCCTGATCTTTGGACTGGGTAAGAGTGGTCTGCTTAATTCAGGCACTCTGTTCATCACCACCCCCTTTTCTGAATCGCTATTGTTACAGAGGGCCGATATTGCAGCTATGCTGCAAAACCGGTCCCCAGTAACAAAAACCGCCCCCGAAGGGTCGACAACCGGCCCCCACCCTGGCGGCCCACTGTGAAAACGCACGGTGCCCACTACAGCCAGTACGGCCCTGGCTGTGAAGGAATCTGATCCATCGTATTCCTCTCTAAAGTAAAAATAATACATTACCATGGGACCGAGGGTGGGTTCAGAGCACCTTCTCCTGGGCTGCAGACTCGCTAAAAGGAAACACCATTACAAAAATGCGTTATGCGTTCGTTTGCTATAGCGTGGATATAGAGCGCACGTGTTAATATAATGTGCAGGTCATGACACTTGGCAGGTCTTACAGTCCTTAATTTGAGCCAGTGGTTTCCGGTGCTCAGCACCGACACATAATTGTCAACACCTTATGACAGTCTGCCACATGGTGGCGCTGTTTGTATAATACAGACCCGAGCACAACAACAGTAGGTTAATAATTCCATATACCTTAAAATGGCTATTACTTGCCTTCCAAGCTATTCCTACACATTTGGCGGCATGGAATAGTCCGAATTGTCACACTTGTAGGGTTTCATGGTGAGTAGTTGTGTTCGTTCTGTCATAGGCGGCAATAACAGGAGCAATGGGCTGGTGCAAGCTGCTGTGGCCTCCTGACAAGGGCCCCAGAACTTATTTATTTTACAAATTAACCACTGGCACTCGCTGGAACTTCAAAGCTCTTTTTTTGTTGTCTGAAGGGTCTATGGGGCATGTAATGTGGGAGCCCCCCTGCACCACAGGTTTTGGGGACCCATGTTGTGCTTCTGTGGACTTAAGTATGACCAGTCGACTGATTCTCTCCACTCTTCAATGATCATTTATCCCATCCTGAAGAAGGACTTACACATTAAGACAATCTGTATAAGCAGAAGTCCAGAAAATGGCAGTAGCTCGACTCAAACGCCAAGGACGTCAGCTGTCATAGGAGTGACACCGCTGTCTCAGAAAGAATGGAGAAAGGCAGCGTCACCAGTAAGGTAGGAGAACAAAGGGAAATGTACCTCACGGTGTACATCCCACGTCGATTAGACCCTGTATCTCTCTATTGTTTGGCCTGTGAAGTTTACCCGCAAAATGTATAAATCCAATAGTAGAAAAGCGAAGGAAAGGGCGACAGAAAAAGATGGAGGATAGAATGCAGAAAGGGACATGCCAGGGAGCTCCGAACTGAGTGGAAGAGGTAGCTAAAAAGAGAGAATATTCCCTTCTGCTGCTCTCTGTGTGATGAGTATGAATGTTACTAAGGGGAGTTTTCATCCTCTCCAGACTTTATCCGTCAATGAGGGCAGATGTTGGTTTTCATTTAAATGGATTTGCAGTCCTTTACCAAAATGTAAGATGTTGGATGTGAAAACTTGATGGTCAACTGGAAAACTAAATGGAAATCTTCATATTTGGTAGCACTTTATTTGCCTCCAATCAGACATAGGCTTCTGTTTCAAACACATTCAGTAAGTGAAAGGCTTTGGGGTAGAACAGCAAAATACAAGTCATTCCATCAGCCAGATGAGGCAGTTCCAGTATTGCTTCTTCTAGTGCGGTCATGGTTCACTCATCCTTTAACACCATAGGACATTTCTAAAGCGAGAAAGAGATCGAAAAGTGATCAGGTATCTGACTGCCACAAATAGCAATCAGATAAATACTATCACCCATCTTCCTACTTTCTTGGAGGCCATTCAACTTCTGGGAGGCATATTTTATCTTCAGGACTGCGAGGGAAGACTTGACTGCGCATAATATTTTTGGGCAATTGTCCAGAAATATGACTCAGGGGTATATTTATGAAGGTTTTGTTTCACCCTTGCGCCACGCAAGGGGACGCACGGGCAATGCAAAACCAGCGTGACAAGCTGGATTATGCAAATGGACAAGTTTTGACCTTTTCGAGAAAATAAGGGGGCATATTACCAACAAGTAGCGATATTTATCGCTAAATAGGCTTATCGACGATTTTTTTATCGCTGAGCATCGCCGGAATTTATCGGTGAGATAACGTGCTATTAGCAATGTTTATCTCCAAAGCGATACATTTTCCGGTGATAGCGGCGAAATGCTTGAATATCGCTGAGAATACAGCAATATTCACGCATTAGCGACGAAATGCTCTTAGCCATGTTATCCACCTCCCATTGGATAACATGTCTAAGAACTGGTCTGGGCAGGTGTTAGTATTTGGAGATATTCGCGCTTAGCGCGAATATTTCCATCGCTACGCCTGCCTTGCTAATAGGCGATAGCGATGTTAGCGACTGTTTTCAGTCTCTAACAGTTTGGGTACGCCCACTTTGCATGTCATTAGCGATAAATATCGCTAACATGCAAAGCGGGCCCCAAACCGCTCGCTATCACCTAAAAGCTGTCGCCAACTGCTGTTAGCGACAGCTTGCTAATAGGGCGATAGAATTATCTCTGCTTAGCGGCCAGAAACGGCCGCTAAAGCGGCGAAAATTCCCTATCGCCACCCTTGATAATATGTCCCAAGATTCCTTAAAAGCTGGAAGAAAAGAAACATCTAGACAGGAAAATCAGGCGAACAGCAGTACTAATACCCAAGACTCCACCTCTGCATCTGACATCAGCTCAGCCTTAGAGAGCGAATCTGAAACTGAACACAGTAGAGGGGGCACACGCTTGGGGTTTCCAAAGCTCTCCTTGGCACAAGAGGTTGACTTCCTTCAGCAGGACAGACGGCAAACATTGCGCCGAAGAATTCAAAATGTGAAGTCAAACAAAGACGCAACAAAAAGCTTTGTGAAAGACGCAAATAGTGCCGGAAACGACAAGCCATACAAAAAGCCAGTGGACAACAAATGGAAAGGAAAATAAACAATGATACCAATAACTCCAATACAATAATAAACTTGTCATCAGTAACCCTAAATGAGGCTAAGAAACATTTGCTGTCTTTAGGGTTATTGTTCTGCCCAGAGAATAATTTTAGCTACTCGCAAACACACACACACATAGATGTGTGTCGAGGACATCGGAATGCATGTTTTGTGTGAATTACACCAACTTCCATTTCCCCACTGCCCAGGACATTCGACTAGCACCCTGAATGAGGCCGGTGTCTATTTCACAGACCTCAAATGTCAAGAGTAATTGTTGGCTAATCAAAAACAACCTGTGATTTTTCCATCTTTTATAACAGAGGCAAGAAATTTTAGCTTTGGAGTCCCCAGATGTTTCACACTGTGGGGCATGAGGGCTTGGAGTCAAGCTTGCACCATGTAACGTTGTACATGCACAATGCAAGCCTCTAGGTCAAATTTATGAAGCCTCGCAAAGTCACTTTGCAAGGCTTTGAATGGCTTTAAAAATATGGAGTACGGTAATGCAGCGCAAATAGCTGTGTTCCATTACTCTGTGCAAAGCATGCATTACATGGGCATTGTAATGGGTGTTCCCACACAAATACCATGGTGTTTTAAGTATACCCAGTGACCAAACCTGGTAAACCTGGGAATGCATCAAAAAGATACACTTCGCTAGGTGAGACGTAATGATAAGAAATATGTTTATTTCTCCTTGTTTTATCATCTTTTTTATGTGTTGCATTCTGAAGCACACATACAATCCTGGCTACAACACAGGCACCCTTGCACCATGGTACAAGGCTGCATATGTTGGTGCTACACTGCCGAAACTGCGCCAGCGCAGGGGGCAAGGACATGAATACACTATATTGGATAAATATGGTGCATTCCTGCTCTTTCCCTGTGACGCAGAACAGCGCAACATGGTAACTTGCTGTGCTACTCTGTGACACAATGCCTGTAAATAAACCTATGTTTCCCTTCCTGTTTAACTTGCACTTATGACCATCTACTAATCAGGCAAAGGCCTGGTTTTACAGGTACATGTCAGGAAGCAAAGCTGGAGGTATTGCTCACCACTTGGAACTTGAAGAGAGTGGGGAAGAGACACTCTAAACCCACTCACTCTATCCCAGGAAAGGAAAGGTGGGTAGACCCTCAAGAGTGACACAGCTGTCTGGATGGGGGCTTATGTGCACGGGGAACGCACTACGTAAGAGTGTAACAGTTTACCAAAAAATAACTACATTTTCCAGCAGGCCATGAACTCCAATGTAGTCTAGAGATGCAGGGGCCATTTTGGACATCCGGGTATAGCTTTCCTCTTAGACACATGCGTATTTGCTAGTTGTTAGAAATGGGATTTCTGGTTGGTTAGGGCTTGCGCCTAAGCCAGGCAGAAACCACCACTCTAGTCAGGGCAAGGGAGTTACATGCTGAAGATAACCCCTGATCACCGCCTTCGTAGCTTGGTAAAAGCAGTCAGGTTTATCCCAGAGGCTATGTGTAAGGCATTTGTGCAACTCACACACACGCACAGCAGCAACACAGTAAGCACACCACAAAAGAAACTTCACATAAGGTTTTATATAAAAATAGCCTTTGTATTATCCAAAACACATTAGAATGCCAACTGGCACAAGGCAATATTTACAGGGTATTATATACACCTGACAGGGCAGATTGGGCTACTGTCAGAACCATCACAAAGCTCAAGTAGTAAATGAGGAACACAACCAGTAACTACTGGTAAAACACTGTACTCAGCATTATATCCTGCAACATAAATCAAATTATGCAATCAGCATCACATTAGGTGGAAAACACATTATGCGCCAACCTCATAGGCGTAAACACATTATGCAATAAGCATTACCAGTATAAACACAGTATGCAATAATCATGGTGCATATATCACAGTAGAAACTGACCCCAGGCCAACTGGCCTTTCACGGGGGCTCAAATGCACTATGTCTCAAATGTCAGGACTTGGCTGCCAATGCAGCAATATCAAAGGACGCGCAATGTTCTAGGGCAGGGAAGGAGTGTACCTAACTCCGTTCTCTGCAAAGGAAAAAAATGCCCCCAAAGAAATAGTGTCGCTGGCACTACTGTGCCTCCTGGGTCTCCACTGGGACTTGGCAAAACAATTGTGCCCTTGGTGCAGCTGCCCGCACTGGTGTGGTGCATCTGTGGACAAAAACAAAGAGGCACTGGCACTTCTGTGTCCTCTAGAACCCCACTGGGGCACTACCAAACAAATGTGGCCAAACGTTGCAGCTGCCCGCTACAGTGACACAGCTGTGCGTAAACAAAGAGGCTCTGGCACTTCTCTGCCCTCTGGACCACCATAGGGGCCCTGAAAATAATGGGCCCCGCGTTGGAGTGGCCCGCTCTCCTGCGGGACCGCTCAGGCACCAACAATGTGCCTCAGCCAGCACAAGGTGCAACACCGAGCCCCCACTAGCCAGGCTCTCTGATGCACAGGTCCCAGGCACCGACAATGTGCTTCGGCAGGCCTGCGCTCACCGGGACCTCTCCGATTCTCTTGCTGCTGGTCCCGTACTCGGGCCTTCTCCTCCGGCACTGCAGGGCTCTCTGCCACTCACAGGAGCCCCGCTGAGTAGCAGGCCATCGCTTGGCTTGCTCTTCCAGTCTCTGGCACCCGCTGATCAAAGATGCATAACTCAGGGTGGGTACCGACTAAAAAGCACTCAAGCGGGGTGGGCACCCGCTTCGGTCAGCAAAATGTGGGGTGGGCTCCCGGTCCCCTCACAATGCAGAGGGCACCCGCTATTAAAGTAGGCATAAAGCAGGGTAGGCTCCTGCTCAGTTGGGCAAAGCAATGCAGGAGAATTCCCACGTCGGGATTCTTTCTAAATGGGATGCAGCTTGGCACTGCAAATCCAGACAAACATGCTCCTCTCATCCTGGAGCAAAGGAATAAAGTCAGAGCGCCCACGAGGTGCTGGATTTCCCAAAAGGTCCAAGGGGCACAGCTCGGCCCAGGGAGGCCAGCACACAGCCCCCAGCAGGGAGGCAAGCCCTCGTGGTGGTTCCTTCTGGGCCCCCAGCAGCGACAAGCCCCAGTAGCAGAGGACCAGCATACCATTCATGGGGTCACAGCCCCTATATTTATATTACATCTTGGCTTTGTCTGCACTGGCACAGGGCTTGGGGGACCCAGCCAAAACTGGTTCAGGGGGAATTGGAGCAATTTGCTTACAAGGCTCCTCTTCCCCTTTGTCAGGTGGGGGCTCGTCATCAGATATACCACAGGGGGGTGGAGTCAGCATTGTACAGGCTAGGCACAGACCTATCCAGGGACCAAGGATTATCCTCCCACTACTTCAAATGCAGATGTCCCATTCAGCCTAGTGCTGTCTCCCCCTGCCCCTCCTGGAGCCACACACACCTCAACAGCACCTGTCATTCAAAAGCCAGACATGCAATTCACATCAGGCAGGCAATACAAACACATAGAAATGCCAACTTCTAAAAGTGACATTTCAAAAATAGTTATAATGAATCTGCGCACACCATTGCGCAGCATTTATTATTACCATTCCAAATATACCAAATTAGACCACTCTGCTCCTCTCATATCAGGAATTACCATGGAAACACAATCAGGGAGTTCCCAATGTGTTTCTATGGGAGGGCAGCCTCATAGTAGTGAGAAACCAAAATCGCTGTTTGTCACTACCAGGACATGTCGCACACTTAAGGTGCATGTCCTACCTTTTACCCACAATGCATTCTGCCCATAGGGCTAGCTAGGGCCTACCTTAGGGCTGACTGTCATGCAGTAAAAGGGGGTCACAGACATGGCACACACTTTAGGTTTTACGTCACAGCGGCAGTAACACTGCGTGCACAGGCCCTGCAATGGCAGAGTCCTGAGATAGGTTTGGAAGGCTACTTTGGTGGAGGAGCAATCAGCGCTGCAAGCCCACCAGTAACATTTCAATTACCAGCCCTGGGTACTTAAGATACCAATTTACAAGGGACTGACAGGAAAATTAAATAGGTCAAACAAGTGTAGACCAATCTTATCATACTTATCACAGAGAGCACACACACTTTACACTAGACAGCAGTGCTAAAGTGCCCAGAGTCCTAGAACCACCAACACTATGTCAGAAAAAAGGCTAGGAGAAAGGCAAAAGGTTTAGGGATGACCCTGCAAAAAGTGCCAAGTCCAACACTAGTCATTCATGATACTAGGTTTGTCAAGTTAGAATTTTTGGGGCTTATTTACAAGCCCCTTGTGCTGCCAGTGCATCACTTTTAATGTGTAAAAAGTGATATACTGGTGGCGCAAAGGGCTTGTAAATAAGCCCCTTGGTTTGCAGCTCCTAGATTTCTTCTGCTAAAGACCATTTGCTGTGGTCAACCATATTGAAGGACACTAGGAATACAAAGGAGGATTTCTAAAAGTCTTGCTGTTAATGCAAAGTAAAATTTGAACTTTATGAAGATTAATATGAGCTCTAATGCGTTATCGGTTTGTTGCCTTTTTTGTGAAGATTTAGCGTGCTGGGCAGGAAGGACTATTAAGCCAGGATTATATATTCATGTTATGTGTAAGTCTTAAAGTATAAGGTGTTAGAGTTCTGGAATGTTTACCAAACTTTCTAGAGAAGGAATAGCAGAATATTAAGCGTCTGTCAATTACATTGTCGTTCTACGCAAGTTAAGTAGAAACTATATTTCATCTTCCACAGAGAGTTCATAGCGGTGAAGCCTGAGGTAGATATTCTATCCACAGGGAGTGGTGTTCAGTGAACATATCTTAATGGTAGTCATCACGTATATGTTAAGCTTGAGGAATTACAAGCACCACACCAAAGTACAGAGAGTTGGTTATGCAGAGATATTCCCAAGTTGTATTCAATCCCTATTCCAATAAAGTGCAGAGTTTTCATGGCAAGTTACACAAGATATTTTTTGCCTTTAGATATCCTCTACAGCCTACAAACATAACTGACCAGAAGAAGTCATGAGCCAGAGCGGCAGCGTTCAGTGTCTCTGCTTTGGATGTATGACATTACAACGCATGCTTTTACCACGCATGCCTTTACAACGCAGTTTTCACAACGCATGCCATTACAAAGCATAGCGCTTTGGGGTGCTGGAGAGTGAATAGTTTAATTTACTATTCCAACTCCAGTCCCCGTGGATAGTAGGGAAGGTGTTGGATAGTAAATTAAATCTATTCCCTATCCTAGAGCGCCCCCCAGCGCAATGCGTTGTAATGGTTTGCGTTGTAAAAGTTGCGATGTAAAAGCACTGCGTGGTAAAAGTTGCGTTGTAAAGGATGTTTCCCCTCTGCTTTATCTCTTATTCCATTACCCTTTTCCTGCTTTACCACTGGTCCTCATATTCATATGCATGTAATGATGGTGGAGGTGGTGAGCGATTGAAGAGGGCATTACTCCTGTCGGATTCAAAGCTCAAGGTTAATGAATCCTGACAGTACACCAATGACGTTCAGCTAGTCCTCTGTCTCTCCCATCCCTCTCAACAGAAGACAGCCCTGGTTTTTGCTATTGTGCTGTTGAAATATCTTTCTGTGGTGTATGTCTTCAAATGCCCATGACCTCAATGCCCCCAAAATATAGTATCTACTAACCCATACAGATACCGCCTTTTTCGGGAGCCTTTTCCAGTAGCACATAATGGCCCTTCTACTCTACCGGCTAATGTGGTGTACAGCCTAATGATTTATACTAGATCCAATATTTGTCTGGATATTCACATGAAAAGTGGCTAATATGTATCGTTTCACCTAAGGAGTACTGCCACTTTTATCGCGCCTTGGCGTTGCACACTGGAAATTATTGCTCTGATCCTTTGCGGCGACAGTTATGGTAATACACTAAAATGACACAGCGCCGTTTCCATTTGCTGCAGAGTGTGGCTGCAAGTTTAACTGGCCTTTTTAGGCATGAACATATCATCCCTGTGCTTCATTCACAACACTGCCTACCCACATTAATACTCATGATTTATAGCCACTCAGTTCAGCTGGTGTTTCACAGACTGAGACCTTTGTCCTAATAATACCCTTAAGTAATGATGTCAGGACTTTCTTTATTGCTGCCACCAACTCCAAGACCAAATCTGTTTTTTTCAGACAATCACTGAAGACTTGGCTAATTGACAAATAAATTCAGTTCCAAAGTGCACAGGTTTAAGTCTGCCCTAGCTTCTAGACTTATTTTCAGCTTTTGACATTGGACATGCCCTACTAACCAGAGTAAACAAAATAATTGTTGCATGCACACTAACCAGCTGCAGCAACCAAGTGCCCAATTTAGAGTTTGTCGGAGGGGGAACTCCCCTGCAAAAGCAATGAAATACCCTATCCACCAAACTCTTGGATCGCCCACCCTGCTTTGAGTTGGAAAGTGTTAGAAATTGGGTTTCTGGTTGGATAGGGTATGCAGTTAAGCTAGGCAGAACCCACCACTCTATTCAGGGTAAGGGAGTTACATGCCCAAGATAACCCACACTGATCAGCAGTGGTAATGTACCCAGAATCCTATCGCCAACAAAAACAGGGTCAGAAAAATAGGAAGCAAAAGGCCAAATGTTTGGGGAACAACCTGCAAAAAAGGGCCAGGCCTTACAGGCAGAACATTAGGTTTATGCTGATGGAGTAAATTATTCTCCATTGGTGCAAACCACCTTCTGGCTGCCTGAGGGAGTACATACCATTAGGGAAAAGCAATCTGATGATCTGCTCTATATAGAGTAGGTAGATTGCAGGGTCAGAATGGCCTTTAGGGCAATCTGGCAGTGCCTGTAATGCTGGCTCACAAATCAGTATGTGGGCTGTTTATGTTGGCAAGCATGTTTGATGGTCTGGTGGGCAAGTTTTTGCTGTTGATTTCTCTGATTTTGCCACAAACATTGTCTACAGGAAGCAAAAAGCAATGCAGTCGCCATTACAAGCAAATCATGTATATAGTGAGTCTTTGCCAGTTTAAAATGACCCTGATTTGCAAATGTGGGCCACTTTGTGTAGCTATCTCATTCATTAAAGGGGCCACTTTTAATTTGGATCCTGGGCCTATTTTCGGTCTGTGTCCAACCCTGGCTGTGGGAGGGCTGGTCTTTATGGTCTTTCACTGCCTCGAATAGCTTGGCAGATGGCAGTCCTTCCGAGTGACAATGGTGTTGTCCTCCACCACCCTGGTGTACTGTACTACATTCGCCATACATTAAATCAGATCCTTAGCCTGCAAATTTATCGTTTCCTGACTCTCTACATGATTACGGCCAAGGACTATTATGGAGTATGGAGTACTTTGGAGTAAAAGAAAGCGATTATATGTCTAATATTACTTAATAATACATGAATATTATGACCGGGTTAGTGAATGTACTTAGGAAGCCGTACTGTCCCCCCTGCAAGACCTTGTTTAGAATACAGGGGCATATTATCAAGGGGGTTTATCTCCGCTTTTTTGGCTTTAAAAGCCAAGAAAGCGGAGATAAAATTATCTCCCTATTACCAAGCTGTCGCTAACACCAGTTAGCGACAGCTAATAGGAGATAGCGACCATCTTGGGCCCCGCTTTGCATGTCAGTGATATTTATCACTAATGACATGCAAAGTGGGCGTGCCAAGATGTTAGCGACTGGAAACAGTCGCTAACATCGCTATCTCCTATTACCAACTTTTGGAGATATTCGCGCTAAGCGCGAATATCTCCAAAAGCTAACACCTGCCCTGAGCAGTTCTTAGCCATGTTAACCAATGGGAGGTGGATAACATGGCTAAGAGCATTTGCTCGATAATGCATGAATATCGCTGACTTTTCAGCGATATTCATGCATTGCGGCCGTTTTTTATCGCATTTGCGATAAACCTTGCTAATAGCAAGGTTTATCTGCGATAAAAATCGCCGATGTGCGGCGATAATTTTTGTCTCTAAACAAGTTAGAGACAGAAATTATCTCTATTGGTTGGTAATATACCCCACAGTTATTAACACATCAATAAGTTCTTCATTTCCAAATGAGGCACGTTGTAACATTTGCAAAGTTCTTCTATTAATGCCCTGTTCTAAGCTTGTCCCAGTCATTGACCTTCCTTTCTCCCCCTCCTGCACCTCAGCACTCTATGTAGGACTCCGAATGAATAAAGTGCTGAACTTGCAGACATCATAACACATAACAACAAATTAAACATCATAATATACAATAGTTCTTTTCACATGTTGCGTTACATCGCCCCTTTGACATTTTTAAGTACTGCAAATAATATTTATTGTCAACACCTGAATCTTAAATAAAATTCATAAGTAGGATCGTTTTTAGAGAGCGAGTTTTATTCAGCTGAATAACATGGAAGCTCCTGGAGCTACGGTAAAGTGACTGACAAAAACTCTAAACTGAGAAATATATACCTTCTCTCCATGACGGAAGCTTACTCAACAGTTTAGTTCCCAGACAAAGCAAACAAGAATGTATTCGTTATAATATAAAAACTCTTTCCTGGTACATTTGATAGCATTTGTTAAAAAGTGAGCACAGCCTACTATAAATACAACCTTGAGAATCGCTTGCAAATGCCACAACAAGAACATCATCTCTCTCTCACTGGCGTATCCCATGCCATCCGAAACTGAGCTCTGCAAAATAGCTTTAATTATTGGTTGTTGAAGCTTATTTGTGCATTAGTCATTTTAAACAAAATACAGTCAATTTTGGTTTTCAATTGCAACCCATGCGCTCACAATTCCCTCCTTTGGCACTTAAGTGGTAATCTCACCATGCAATATCGTTCAAACACTCGGTCTTTTTTTAAAATTTGAATTCCCTCTCGATTTTTTACCCTTTTTTCTCTAATACCTGTTTACAATTTTTGAAGTTCTTACAATTCTGTCCCGTATTTAATCACATCGAGCCTAGACCCTGCAAAAGCAAGTAAAATAAAGTAAACCAGCACTACTGCTCCCAATGGTTCCAGGATTCATTTTTCCCAATAGCTTAGCTTGTTTTCTATTCTCTCTCAGAATCTTATTTTACTCATTTCATGTTCTTCCCGTGAGACCTTCGAGTTGTCCAACATACGATCTTGTACATTCACGGATAAAAATGCAACACTTAGGCCCCGACCATGGCTTTAGCAGTGCGAGAGCCGGCCCCGGTGCCGCACCACCAGAGTCTTAATTGGGCCCTAAGCTTTCATTTCCTTGCTCATCCTTTGGAGGAAGAAATGGATATTCGGCAATTATTTTGTGTGATATGTACTTGGAGATACTACAACTAGATAACAGGAGCCACCTTACCCAACTGGTAGTAAGACAAAAGCCTTATTTCCACAAATATGATACATATCTCTGTAACTTTTTATCTTGTTGTGATGCATTTATTGCTCCGACACATAAAAAATGTGTTTTCAGTTACTTTCTCGTACTTTTAAGGTTCCCCTGTGTCAAAGCAAAGCCTCCCTGCCACTTCAATCAATCAACCAGCATTTGTAGAGGGGGCACTGTCACCCCTGAGGCTAACTGGGTACTGGATGCGAGTTTTCGCTAAAAAATCCAGGTCTTAACCCCTTCGCTGCGGCGGCAATTCCGCCGCAGAGTTAGGGGGAAGGGGGGCGCAGTGCTCCCATGCTCGTGACGACACCGCTCCGTCACGAGCCTCGGGCGCGCTGTGCTTGTGACGGAGCGGTTCCGTCACGGCCCCGCCCGCTCAATGGAACGTCCAGTGCAGGCGCAAAATCAGAACCGCACAGGCACAAAATCAGCGCCGCGCAGGCGTGCCAAGCGGGCCGTGACAGAACCGCTCCGTCACCAGCACAGCACGACCGAGGCTGGTGATGGAGCGGTTCCATCATTAGCATGGGAGAGGTTAAGGAAATGGCGGGTAGAGGGAAGAAAACAAGCAGAATAGGCATAACAGAGGGAGAAAAATGAGGGAGCAAAAAATGCAAAACAGAGGGCAGAAAAACGAGCAGAAAAGGCAAAACAGAGCAAGAAACAAGTGGAGGAGGCACAGACAGAGTGCAGCAGTTAGACAGGCAACGTAGGATCTGAGGGTAGAGGGCTGCGGCCAAGATGGACAGGAGAACTATCGCAGGGAGAATTGGCAAGAGGACCTGCTCGCCACCCCTTCATGCCATAAATTCATAGCTGGATACAATAGTAGGGAAATGTTTTCTCTTGATAAAGGTCCATTATGACATCTTAACACTCCTTCTTGAAAATGTGGGTTACGTCTAATATTTTATTCATACTCTGCTAAAAACTCTCTCGCTTCTTCCAATCACATGCATTGTATACCTTTAGGTATTTTATAACCTGCTTATTTTCTATCCTCCAAATATCTGTCTTTCAGTAAAGTGTTCCGGATACTTGTGAGTGAGAAGCAAAAGGTAAATGACACTTGATAGTGGAAATGAAAGAGATCCTTGAGCATGGGTAACTTCTTCTGGTAGAAAAGCAGGTATGTGAGGACAGAGCCAACAATTGGAAACATTTATAATCGAAGAGTAGGTCTGAACCAGCTCAACATAAATATTTTCTCCATGCTCATTTATATGATGAATGGGCAAGTCTTTTTTCAATTTCTTGAATTTTCAGAAGCATTGTTTGGGTGGAGAAATTATCATTCCCCACTGAATGAATCATTTGCAATAGTAATACCCTAGTCAATTTGATTGTGCACGGGGCACACGCAGCCCCCCCCCCCCATAATGACCAGGACCATTGTCTGCCCATGACACCCCTTTCCTACTTTTATTCACTTATTTCAACACCTTCTTGTGTAGGCTTCTGGTAACGTGGTCCCTTATTTCACTTGTTGCTTCTCACAGTGACCATTGGCTCAGACTGTTCATCTTTGGGGTCTCAGATCTCTACTAGCCTCCTTTAGTGCTCTACCTTTCTTGTGTGGGCAGTGCTTCGTTTGTTAAAATGTACGTACCAGGACCCTTCTCAGAGGGTTAGTGCAGCTTGTACCACCCATTGCTCCCACCAGCCCTGCCAAAGCCAGTACCAACACAACTACTGAAAATCACACTCTTAAAAGTGTGATGATTTTTACTGTTCTAGGTCACCCAAAGCTATAAAAATGGTCTTGGTGGAAGGTATCATTAATATTTAATTTATATAAAATTATTAAACACTCCATTGATTGGCGCTCATTAAAATTAGACAAAGAGGTCAATCTGGTGGTGAACTGTAATAAGTGGCAATGTTGAGAATTGAGTCCTGGTGCCCCTCAATGTATGTGGAATACTTGCACACAGGCTGGTATTTTTGCACTTTTCTAGGCAGTGTTTGTTACCCACAGGACCTAGTAGGGTCCCTTTCAGAAATGTGGTGAGCAATTTTTACAGATGTGGTCCTTCATTAGAACCCAGCCACTGGATTCTAGACTATGGTATGTAGCAGTCAAGGGGACTGGAGCTGCTTGATTAAACCATCGGAACACAGAGTGCACCTCATCTGTATTTGCAATAGTCCAAGATCACGTCATCAGATATGCAGACCAGTGCAGCAGCAGAAACACCAGGCACTTTCATTTGTTTGCCCATGAGAATCTTGTGGAACCTCAATCCTGTTCAGAGTGCAACACATGCTCAACAGCGACAGAGGAAGAGTATCAGGCCACTTTAGAGTAGTAGATGCACATACATTAGTTGATTTTATTCTTCATCACTCCATCCAGTGTCTGTCATAGGCCCTAGGAGTGTGTGATATGTACATTGAAGTCTCTAGGTGATGCCCAAACCCTCACAAATTAAATTAAAGAGTTGGTCCTTAAAAATGTACACCCTGAGCCCTCTTTACTCACCAAGACACCATATTATGGGATATGTCCTTGGAGCAACATCAGCTTCAACTTCTTTTCCACAGTGTTTGCATCACACCTGCATGTTGATTAGGCCTCCACCCAGTTTGAGAATGTGCACACTGCCACCAGCATGTAGAAAAGGCAAGTTGAATTTGTGCTGCTGCTATTTCCACACCTAACTCTTCAATTTGTTCAGTAGTTTATTGAAAGAGATTTATAGAATGAAAGTAAGAGGATATAGACTCATTTGAGACTGTATATTTTGATGCATATAAGTCATTATAATGCTGCAAGAATAACTTAGCTATCCTATCCTTTTACGAGACCAGCGCACCTGTATGTGGTTCCACCAACTCCCTGATTGTTGTTTTTTCCTGTTTAATTCTAGATGAATGGACAAGAACCTTCCCTATCAACTGGCTTTCCTCATAAACCCGGTGTTGGTGTAACCATGAACTTTGGATTTCTTCTAAAATAAAAAGGGGAGGAGAGCACTGTCCAGCGGAATATCAAAACGATGCTGAACCCTATACTAGAAGAAATTAGAGATTTAAAGACTACTCAAGCTAGTGAAATAGCATCTCTTCACCAGTGTTTGTCTACGATTGAGGAAGCAGTGGGAAGTATGCCAGCAAGAACACAGGAGTCAGAGTCAAGAATTCTACAACTGGAGGACCAGATGAGTTCCATGCAGCAACAAGCTTCTATAGTAGAGAAACAAAAGATATCACTTGAAAATAAAATCGAAGAGTTAGAAAACCATTCACGCCGTATAAACCTGCGCTTAGTAGGAGTACTGGAAGGGTACGAGGGATCGTAAATGTTGCAATGGATCGAGACCTTTAGAAAGAAAAATGTATTGCCAGAATATTCAGGAGATCTCATAATTACACGTGCCCATTGAGTACAAGCGCAACCTTTTCCAAACTCAAAGCCGCCTCGGACAATCTTGATTAACTTTGCGGATGTTCGTGTGAAAGAAAGGATTTTAACAAGAGCTATCCGGTGGAAACATATTTCCACTGAGGAAATACCTTCATGTTGCATCTTTTCAGACATGTCAGCTGTGGCAGACGGCGTAGAAAGAAATTTAAGAAATTTGTAAAGCTACTCCAACTTATTGAGGCACAGGGCTCACAGGCGGCTATAGCCCAACAGTTGAAATTAAGAGTTCTGATCAAAGGAAAATGTCATTTGTTTTCTAGCCTAGATTAAGCTCAAGAGATGCTACAGACTATCATGTTATGTTATGTTAAAGGAATTTATTAAGCGCACGTTCACCAAGCGGTTTCATGGCGCTGTACATAGTAACTGAAGCAGGACTGGACAAAAGGACTTATCAGATGACATAGAAGGGCTTATCTCTCTTCTTTTTTTAAGGGGGGGGCTGGGCAGTCAATTGCGTGCAAATCCATGGCACCCCGAAAGGGTTGGTACCATCTTGAGAGGGATAGTGTGGGCTATTCCTATCTCAATGGGGGAGATTAAGGTGGCTTCTTTAGGGGAGTACGTTCTAAGAGTGTTTGGGGGGTGGGGCATGGTGGAGGAGTGGGGTTCTTTCACTAAAAAAGAAAATCAGCAGAGTCTTAGCTAATAGAATACAGAAAAGAAATTGTGAGCAGTCCTTTAACACTCTGTGGGAAAATCAATATCAAAGATATGTCAATGATGTATCCAACAAATGAAATATGGAGGCTTGATTAGGTGGCTAAAATCTTTCTCCCCACAGGTTATAATGGTACAAGAGACTCACTTGAAATCTAACACGCCAAAACCTTTTATCCCAAAATACTATCATGCGGCCTATTTTGCCTCGGCCGGACTTGCAGTGAGGGGGGTAGCGATATATCTGGAGAAGGGGATTGATTGGGAAGACACCCAAGTTAGAAGGGACTCCAATGGCAGATGATCTGGATAACCCCTCAAGTTAATGCCAAGACGATCAACCTAGTGAGCTATTATGCCCCGGTAACTGACGATACTAAAGCAATTCCCCAGATAAGCAAGCGGGCCATGGAAGCAATAAGACCTATAGTTATAGGAGGGGACTTTAACTTCATACAATACTTGGCCAAAGATACTTCAAACAAAACAACAAAACAATTAAAGCCTCATACAAAGAAAGTAATAGATTTACTGAAAAGGTAGTATCTTATGATTGATCCTTGGCGTAGCAGAAATATTGAATCTTCCTAATGTACCTGTTATTCGTAGTGATTCAAATCCGCGGCACGCATAGATTTCTTTTTAATCTTTTGCTTGCTTAAGTGTTTGTGTTCTGAAATAAGGGCTAATGCATTTTATGACCATTTATTGATTAGTGTTGATCTCAAAGTTGAGGGGAGCATTGGAGAGAGGCCCAGATGGCAGATGGACCGCTCTCTTCTTTCTAATCAGCAATGGGTATCAGATGCAAATTTATAGATAACTTTTTTATGACTAACAAGGGTACTGCATCTCTTTTTGTGGTTTGGGGAGCCTTAAATGCCACAATTCGTGGACAAATGATAGCCTCTGCATCTACTCACTTTCAAAAAGAGCAGGAAGATATAGCTCAATTACAGTCCACAGTTGACAACTTATTACAGCTTATTAATGGACGGTTGGGCTTACATAATAGCAGCAGGCAATTAGAGAAAGCGAAATATGAGTTAAGAGAGTGTTTTGAAAGGTTGTTTGATGAAATAATTGCACCAGTTTTTCTTTAAGAAGCCAGTTGTAAGTTCTATCACCACAAGCAATTTCAAGTTTAAATTTCTCTTATACAGCTACACAAAAATAGGATATTTGATAAAGAATGATGCTTTCTCCTTTAAAAAAGCTCATCTTTGAGTCAAGCATGAGTGCTGAACGACAGCCTTCAGACCATTCACAATGCTGCTGTAATACAGAGTCGTGATTGGCTAGGGAAGTCTGGGAGCCTGTGTGCTTCCTGCTTCCTGTCCCTGGAGTCATGGAGTCCTGGAGTCGACTGAAGAGAACTGAGGTAGTTGGCCTGCAGGTAAGTGTTTTCTTTTTTTCATTCTTTACCCCTGCCTCCCGCGACCCACCCCCAACACCGCTAAGTAGCACTGGCCACTGCCCTTTTGTTCTACAAAGATAATAAGCTATACTCCAGGACTTAAAAAGGATGGTACCAGTCCTGTCCAAGCTGAATGTTATCTGCAGTAGTCAACAATCGTCTGCTCTAAAAAAGCAGGATCGGACAGCTAAGACCTTGATTTTTATACATAAACTAAGATATTGTCAGTGATGTGTGCCGCTACCAGAGACAGCTGCAAAACCTTCTCTTCAGTCACGAGACAGATGTCCCCAGGATGGAACTCCCTGATACCCCCAGGGGCGGTTCCTGTCAATCCATGGTAGGGGGGGCATGAAAGAAAAATAAATTATAATAAAAATAGAAACTTACCTTTCCTGCTGGCCACCGCTATCTTCTCCTCCCACGCTGTGCTGCTCCATTGCTCTCCTCCCAACAACACTATAATTCCCATGGGCACAGGCTCCCGAACCCCACCCAATCCCAGCACTTCTCCTAGGATGAGAAAAACAGTGGGAGTGGGTGGAGCAGGCCCGTTTTGTGCTCAAGCGGGGTCTTAGAGCCTGTGCCCCTGAGCACTAGGATATCTCCAAGGGAGCAGCCTGGAGATATCCAAGTATGCATGTTGGTTTGGAAGGCCGTGCACTGCCAGCCAAACCCACATGTACACTTATAGTGCCTGCCTACCATCACTCCCCATGCTGTGTGACGCTGTGCCTAGCCCCGCCCAGCCCCCGACTCGGGGGAGGGGGGGTGAAAGTTAAAATAAAATGACAATAAAATAGTTCTATTGTCCTTTATTTTTCTTCTTACTGCTGCATTTTAGCAGTGGGGTGACGCTCCTCCACCATAGGGTGGAGGCGCGCCTGGATACCCCTCTATCGAGTCAGGAAGCAGTAGAAAGAGACCAGACCAGTTGGGCTGGGGCTTCAACTTCACTAATGCGCTTTCACTTCCTTACACTTGCCGGACTGCGAGTTTTATTAACATGGAATTTTAACTAATATTTAGTGTGACAGACAAGCAAAACATCTTGAACATGTGACCAAGGCTTCTGAAAACAGACAAACAATTATTGCAATGCTGCAGAACAATGCGATTGTCCAAGCTGAATTAAACTTAACAAGAGCTCTCTGGGTGACAGCAACATAATGCTTTTTAACAATAATAAAAGGTTGTTCTGCATGGAGGCAGATTACACTGTGCTGTAGGGGAACAGTTAAGTGTAGACATCTTTTAATAATGACCCACAGAGCAGCGAACATTATTTCAGAAAAACATAACATCACAGTGAGGCGTTTCTTGCAGTTTAAAGGAAGCTGAAACTGGAACAAAAATGGATAGGTGCAATTTTAGGAAATCTGTGTTCCCTTGCCAGCCGTTCACTTATTCTCAATAAAGTACATACAGGCATATATTTTTCCTTCTGGCAAGTCACAATAAAGACATTATTGCAATTCTCTTGTTTATGGCGTTAATTCCCTTCAGGTTTTCAGTCACATCAGTTAGCAAATCCAGTGCCCTAATACAGCATTAAATCAATTTAGCAGAAGTGATCTATTTTTTATTATAGAAGTATTTTTCTTTTCAGTTAATCCTTTAGAAGAGGTAATGTGTTTTATTCCTGAGTGTTGCCTGCAAATTCAACAAAATCTTGCGGGAGTGACTTTCCTCATTCTCTGTCTCTGTCACAAGCCATAGCCCGTCGTCCCCCACAGTCGGAATGGCCTTTAGAGGAATCAGGCAGTGCCCTGACAGGTGAGTGGACACCTTTTTGGGCTGTTTGTGGACCTGTTTTATTGTCTGCTGGACCATTTTTACTGTTGATTTCCCTGATATTAAAACAAACAACAAACATTGCCTGCAGCAAGCCCAACTCCGTGCAGCATTCCATACCTTGCAGAGCACGCATAAAGTGTTTCTTGCAAAGTTAAAAACTGCACCAATTTGCAAAAATTAGCCAGATTTTTCCATATAATTCAACCGTGGGGGCCACTTTTATTTTGGTGCCCGGGCCCATTTTCTATATCAGACTGACCTTGCTCTCCCTTACCCAGAGCCCACACACCATATGGAAAAAAACACAAGGGGAAATCTTTAATTCCTTTTTTAATGTATAGGACATTATTTCAGAAAGAACACACAGTTACAGCCCAAGCACCCACACTATGTATACACAATTTATTTGTGCTCAACATGCCACACAACAATGTGATCTATAATCTGCTTGCATGGTTGGAACCAAAGTTAACTGTAAATATTGACCATCTATGACAGGTGTTATGCTCGGGGGACCCACACCAACTGATGTTGACTCCAGGTTCTGGATCTGAAAGTCACATTAAAGATTATACTTGTTAAGTCCTCATGTACCAACTGTCTTGGATCCGGCTCACTTAGGTTGTTTCATGTTGGAATCTCCATCGTCCAGTCATCATGATAACCTAATTGAGGCAATGGTCTTATAATAAACTAGCAGCCCGTCCGACGTTGTCAGGGTATGAATTGCTGCCAGCCAGTAGTATATTGTTTTGTAGGATTTCGTTTTGATAGCATTTCTTATCTGTGACAGGCCTGTGAAACGCTCCGATTCACAGTGCACTGCTGATGCACTTAAGAGTGCGCGTTCAGTAGTGTGTGAATTCGAGTTTCCCTACTTTATTTTTCCTTGCAATATTATATAGCGCAAACTTGACAACATGGCATGAGCACAATTTACATTACAGAAGAACACATTCAATTGTAGTAGGCACAGGGAGACAAAGCGATTTGCCTGGAATCACAGGATGTTGAGCTGATGCCGAGATTCGAACGTAGCTCCCCAGCTCCAAAGTTCGCAATTCTCGAACTTGTGGTGGGAGGTGTGTCTAAAAGTGTATGTCGGTGCTGGCCATCAATGAAAGAGACCTGTGCATTTTTGAAACCGGTGGTGAAAAAATATGAGTATGTTGCTGGAGATGTGGGCCGCCGTGCCACCAATGTACTTACCGGGGGAGGGTAAACACCCATTATTCCGCAACTTTCTTTCCGCATACCATCACTCCGCATACTTTCATTACGAAAGTACCCTGACTCCGCAATGTCATTATAACGCATGGCATTACATTTTATATGCTTTTACCACGCATACATTTACAACGAAATTTGTTGTAAATGCATGAATGGTAAAAGCATGTTTTTTTAAATATTTGGATAAGGTAAGTATGGGTATAGGGGTATATGTTTTGGGGTACTGAGGTATATGTTTTGGGGTGTTTGGGTATTTTAAGGGTTCAGATATAGTTTTGGGTTATGGGGTACAGGTAGTTTTAGGGTTTAGGGATAGGTATGGGTTTTGGGGTAGAGGGATATTTTTAGGGTTCAGGGCTAGGTTTGGGTTTTGGGGTATAGGGGTATTTTTAGGGTTCATGGGTAGGTTTGGGTTTTGGGGTGCAGGGGTATTTTAAGGGTTCAGGGCTAGGTTTGGGTTTTGGAGTACAGGGGTATTTTTAGGGTTCAGGGCTAGGTTTGGGTTTTGGGGAACAGGGGTATTTTAGGGTTCAGGGGTAGGTTTGGGTTTTGGGGTACAGAGGTATTTTTAGGGTTCAGGGCTAGGTTTGGGTTTTTGGGGTACAGGGGTATTTTTAGGGTTCAGGGGTAGGTTTGGGTTTTGAGGTAAAGGGGTATTTATAGGGTTCAGGGCTAGGTTTGGGTTTTGGAGTACAGGGGTATTTTTAGGGTTTAGGGATAGGTTTGGGTTTTCGGGTACAGGGTATATTTATAGGGTTAAGATGGGTTAGTGTTTAAGGGTGTTGGGGTATTTTAAGGAGTAAGGGTGGGTTATGATTATGGGGTGCAGGCGTATTTAAAGGGAGCAGGGTGGACACCCGGAGCTGGAATGTACAGAACCTGGGAAGAAAAAACAATGAAATATTGGGCACAACGCTAGCTTTATTTTCCCGTAATCCCGCGCCCCGCACACGGCCACGCCCCCAGCACACGCCCACAGCACACGATATGAGACATGGGATGAAGGGCGGAATGTACCACACGCCCCCAGTGTTTGTCACGCCCCCAGCACACAGCACAACAGAGACACACCCACAAGGGACTACTTTGCTATCACGGTTCTTTTACCTTTTAAATGTATGTGGTGGGCGTCTGCATAGCCTATGTCCTTCTGCTGCAACTGCCCTTTCCAATGCTGTATTGGGTGTTGTGATTGGTGCTGTCGTTCCTGAGATTACAAGCCTCAAATGTTTGGGCTCTCTCTTTATTATATTAGTATGGATACACAGTCTTCAATACTTTCTAGTTTTCTAGGACATCTTATCTGTCTAGGTGTCATATCTAATCTGAATCAGTCGATCAATTACAAAATGTATCAGGCAATACAATTCTCTCTGTCTTATCAGTGCATTTTATGCATCCTCCCTAGTTTTGATCTGGAATCCACTTAATGGTTTCCTGACATCATGTCTATCTTTCATAGTAATTTGCAAATGAGCTCCTTCCATCACCCTAATCTTGTTCATCAATATTAGAATAACAATGCTTAATTGAGGCAAAATAGCATTTGGTAATTGAAAGCTGCCTATTCACTAATGTTGAGATACAAAAGTCCCTCACATGGTGACAGGCGTGCATCCTTACCCTGAGCGTCCCAGCTGCTTTGGTGTCTGGATCCCTAGTGCGGATTTCTGTTGTCATGAACGAACACAGATCATGCGTGTGTGCCAAAGCATAGGCATGTTTCACTTGATTGTGGTCTTGCTGGACCGGAACAGGCACCCACAGCACTACCCTGATAGTGGAGAAAGGTTACTGACTTTGCCAGGAGTTAAGTAGCACGCGAGCAGTTGTGACCGCATACAATGTGGTAATCAGAAGTGAACAGGCATTTTTAAATGTGTCACTGGAGTAAGGCCTACAGACTCACTCATGTAAAGGTTCTGCTGCTGTGTGCTTAACTTACACTTGGCATGCACCAAGTAAGTATGCATGAAGTGCAGCATGCATGTGGTTGCAAGCATATGCTGTGTTTATGTGTGCCTGTGAATGGTCTAATACATGTAGAGCTCTGGTTTCAATTTTGAGAGACCCTGGACTGGCTGGAGGAGCACGAGGAGGTAAAGGAATCACCCACGGACAGATAGGATTGCTGCATTCCTATGAGCTGGGAGTGACACACACTGGAGGAAGAAGCTCTTCAGGACCATTCAAAGGGTGCTCTTTATTCAGAGAGAGGTAACCGTAAAAGGGCCTGGGCACATCTCAGGAGATTAATGGGGCTGATTAGAGAATCATAAGGAATCAGGCAGTTGCTGTGGGATACCCTTTTGATGCACATTTCACTGTGGCTGATATCTAGGTACCTCTATTCACTCCCATGGCCTGTGTTGTGGGACTGCCAAATTTGGAGGTGCTCCTGGTGTGACAGCATACTTTGTGGAGGAAGGCTAGGACAGAGGGGTGGATACTTCAAACGGAGGCAGACCTCCTCGGAAACTACAAAGAGTCAGGCCCTAATCACATTTGGTGTTTGGAAGTGGACTATAAGAAGGGGATCTGGAGGCCTCTAAAATTGTCAACTGTCAAGTAGCCAATCAGGATGCACGATGAGGAGAAACTCTGCTAGAATTCTGGCAGCCTCCAGGGCTGAGGGCTAAGATCTGCCTGTCTCCCAGCCGGGTGAGGTAAAATCATCCGGGAAATCCAAGACCACCTTCCCCCTGGAGCACCAGTGCCTGCCTACTTGATAAGACCAGTGTGCCTTGTGAGGAAGAAGAGAGCACTTAGTAGGAGCGAAGTCAAGTTGGGGAGTCTGGTGAGTGTTTCCCTGAAGTGAGGTGAGAGAACACTGCTGCTGCACCGATCAGGCTGTCACCGATGTTCAGAGTAAAGTCGGAAATCCTTTATGACAGACGGGCCAGTCATGTAGTTAGCCGTGGTTGCACTGATCAGGACGTAGCCTGTGTGCAGAGTGAAGTCAGTGACCCTGTATGCCGGAGGTGGCCATTATGAAGATTACTACCATGCCAATTGGGCCGTAGCCTGTATGCAGTGAAGACAGCAATCCCATTTTTCCGGGGATGGAGGCTGCTGTGAAAAGGACATTTCTGCTGTGACGATCATGCCATAGCCCTCATGCGGTGTGAAATTGGTGACCCTGTATGACAAAGATGGCTTCTGTGATGAGTAAATTACTGCCTTGCCAATAGGGCCGTTACACATGTGGGAATTGAAGTCAGTGGGCCAGGGGAGTGGGTCACCAGAAAGGACAAGGACTGTTGCTGGTTCAAGTCATCGTTGACCAGAGAGACTGTTATGGTGTGCGTGTGACCTCCCAACTGAGGATTAGAACTGGAGCATCTGATCCATCCACCTTTTGAAAGAATCAGTGGAACCTTTCGCCTCACAGGAGGAAGTGCCGGGGATTCCCGGATGTTGCTGCTGTAGAGCCGTGAGTGCTACTCACCAACAGCACACGCTGCAGCCCTCCGCCATGTCCGTGAGAGAAATACTCCCGGAAACTCCAGTCACACAAACCCTGCAGAAGTGGGTAAGGCTGATTGTGGGGCTGGAAGGTCCTAGGGGAACGTGTTTTTGCTATAGAGCGATGAACTGGTTCCTTTGACCAGTTGCTCGGGACCCATAGTTCATCATGCTCCAGGACATCAGGGGCCGTGTTACATATGGCGCATTTTCCTTGATTGCGCCGGACACACCTTTTAAAATGTGCACCCGGCGCAATCAAGGAAAATGAGCCATATTAGGGTGAATGTGCTGCCCTAGGGCAGCCATTAACTCGTGTGAAAAATGGAGAGGCTGCTTTGAAGTCGCTCCGTGTTTCCACAGTGCAGGCAGCAACACGCCTGCATTTTGAAGGGGGAATGGAGATTTCTTGCAGGGGATGCACTGCGTAACTGTAACCACCTGCAAGGGGATGTCTGGGGCAGACCTTGTTTCGAATCCAGGCTGCACTCTTGCCCACGCACTACGAGAGTCTTTGCCATCATTTCATCACCATGTGTTTCAAACCGGAATTGTGGCTATTGTTACATTTATCCACATGTGTTTCCCTAAGGCCCGTCCATCCCTATGCTGTATCTATTGATTTCATTATCCAGTTGCACTCAGACTACACATGCACAGTACCTTATTTATGTTTGTTATAACCTTTCTGTAAAGCGCCCTGAGACTCTTTGGAGGCCAGTTTGTGCTACATGAATACATTTTGAATACATAAATAAAAATCAATGATTTGCCTTGAATCTACAGCTAATTGTGTTTACAGTAACTACATCCCATAGAAATTTCACCCCCCAAAAATGTCAGCAAGCATGGGAGATTTTTTCTCTCTAGGGATAATGAGGCGAGACAGATTTCATAGTGCTCGGAGGTAAGGCGCACACATTAAAGTGTTTCAGGTGTAAATGAACCAAGACCGACTGGAGTATTTTGTGTACAGTAAACGCACAGAATATGTTTTCTCTGTGTGTCAGCTGCTGGATGAAACTCACTGTGGGTCTCTCTGATCGTAACGGGGCTAGGTGCACAGACTTGTTTACCAACAATGGGGTATATTATCAAGGGGTTTTATCTCCGCTTTTTTGGCTTTAAAAGCCAAGAAAGCGGAGATAAATTTATCTCCCTATTACCAAGCTGTCGCTAACACCAGTTAGCGACAGCTAATAGGAGATAGCGGCCATCACGGGCCCCACTTTGCATGTCAGTGATATTTATCACTAATGATATGCAAAGTGGGCGTGCCAAGATGTTAGCGACTGGAAACAGTCGCTAACATCGCTATCTCCTATTACCAACTTTTGGAGATATTTGCGCTAAGGGCGAATATCTCCAAAAGCTAACACCTGCCCTGAGCAGTTCTTAGCCATGTTATCCAATGGGAGGTGGATAACATGGCTAAGAGCATTTGCTCGATAATGCATGAATATCGCTGACTTTTCAGCGATATTCATGCATTGCGGGCGTTTTTTATCGCATTTGCGATAAACCTTGCTAATAGCAAGGTTTATCTGCGATAAAAATCGCCGAAGTGCGGCGATAATTTTTGTCTCTAAACAAGTTAGAGACAAAAATTATCGCTAGTTGTTGGTAATATACCCCAATGTATCTGAATAAAGACGGGGCTAATGTGCTCCCGGCTCCGTGGCTACTTACATCAGCATTATAGATCCGTGCAGTTCACAGATCACCTCGAGTTGGGAAATGGACTCCTTAAATTACAGTATTGACTTTTGCTCGCGTGCCTCATTGTACTTCAAGTAGACCCTTTCCCCGAATCATGATGGAAAACGATGAATCTATAATTACCCCTGCCCTGCTGGTTAAACCAGATAGAGCAGAGCAGTCTGAGCATCCCTGCACCATACCTGGATATGTTATCATCACGGGTGACTCTGGTAACTGGCTAAACTGTACACTCAGGTGCACACAGGCACTGGGGCGTGCAATGTTTCTATCTTTGGAGACTGGTAAAGGAGAAGTGGGGATAATGGGAATCGTTTGAACATTGTTGGCTAACATGTTGTTGTTTTCATTTACTCTTCTAACGTTTAGAGTCTTGTTGTTCTCATTTACTCCTGTAATGGTACGAGTGTTGTTGTTTCCCTTTACTTCTGTAATGTGTTGAGTGTTGTTGTTTCCTTTGATCTTGTTATGTTTGGTGTGTTGTTGTTTTCCTTTGCTTTTGTTACGTTTGGAGTGCTGTTGTTTTCCTTTGCACCTGTAGTGTCGTTATTTTGCTTTTTCTCTTTAATGCATGGAGTGTCATTGTTTTCCTTTGAACCTGTAATGTGTGGAGTGCTGCTGTCTTCTTTTGGTCATGTAATGATTGGAGTGTTGTTATTTCCCTTTGCTCCTGTGATGTTTACAAAGTTATTTTTTCCTTTGTTCCTGTAATCTTTTGAGCGTTGTTGTGTTCTTTTCAACCTCCTATGTTTGAGTATTGTTGCTTGTCTATGGTCCTGTAATGTTTTCGGGTGTTGTTGTTTTCTTTTGCTTCTTAAAAGTTTGGAGTGTTGTTTTCCTTTACTCCTGTAATGTTTGGAGTATTGCTGCTTTCCTTTACTCCTGTAATGTTTAGAGAGATGTTGTTTTCCTGTGCAACTGTAATGTGTCGACTGATGTTGTTTTCCTTTTCTCCTGTAATTTTTGGTGTCATTATTTTCCATTTCTCCTGTAATGTGTGGAGTGTTGCTGTTTTCATTTGTTCCTGTAATTTTATAGTGTCGTTGTTGGTAGTGGCCCTTTTTGCAGGGTCATCCCCACACATTTTGCCTTCCTCCTGCATTTTTATTATCTGGTTCTGTTAATTTTATGACTCTGGGCACTTTACCTCTGCTGATCATTGCTAAAGTGCATGTGCTCTCTGTTGTAAACTTGGAAAGATCGGTCTACACCTGTTTCGCATATTTAATTTACCTGTAAGTCCCTTGTACAGTGGTATCTCATGTACCCAGGGCCTGTAAATTAAATGCTCCTAGTGGGCCTGCAGCGCTGCTTGTACCACCCACCAAAGTAGCCTTTCAAAATGTTCTCAGGCCTCAGCCGCTGCAGGGTATGCGCACACAGTTTACTACTGCGGTAACGTGGCATTTAAAGTGGCTTCCATTTCTGAAACTCCCCTTTTAGTACATATCAGTCACCCCTAAGGTAGGCCCTAGCTGGCCCTATGGGCAAGGTGCTGTGTAGGTAAAAGGTAGAACCTGTGCATTAACCGTGTGGCATGTCCTGGTAATGACAAACAGCCTATTTGGTTTCTCACTGCTGTGAGGGTACCCGCTTATTGGTTTGCATTCGGAATTCCCTGATATATGTTTCAGTGGTAGTTTCGAATATGAAAGGGCCAGCATGGCCATGTTTGGTATATTTGGGTACAAATAAGGTGGGGGCGCCTGGCTGCCAGAGTGGTAGCGGAACAGGACCCAGGGAGACGCAAAGAGTGAGTCCTTGGCAGAGGCACCCAGTGAAGTAGTCAGAGAACAGACTACCATATTATCTCTAACAGGAGGACAGGTGTTCCTGCACTCTCCCTTATGAACCTGGGGACTGCCAAATAGCACCATATTCTCATTAGTAGGCGAGCAGTTGCCCGTATAGTGCCTAATGGGAGTGCTGGTTGCTTGGTGCATTATCATGTGAATTGATAATCTGTGTGCATTATGTAACTACTGTCTGTTATGCCCCGATGTAAAGATGCATATTGTTGTAGGGGTGTACATGCGCAGGCCTAGCTAGTAGTGGTGAATGCTGTTCCCTTACATACTACAGTTCCTGTTCACAGGGATATGCACAGTAATGGTGTCTCTCCTGGTGTGTTTAGAAAATGTGCAATTACTTGATTGCACTATCTATACTGTTATGACATTTCCTGATTGGCAAAGTAGCGTATTATCTATGTGAAGTCCTGACAAGTGCCTAGTGGCGCAGTGATTTGTGTGATTATGGTCTAATGTTTTTTTATGTGAAATACAAAGGATATTTTTATGTAACCTTGTGTGGAGTCTCTTTTTGTGGTGTGCCTAGTGTGTCACTGGTGTGTGTGTGTTGCACAAACACTTTGCACATTGCCTCTGGGATAAGCCTGACTGCTCTGTCAAGCTAACAAAGGGGTAAGCAGGAGTTATCATGGCTAGAGTGGTGGGTTCTGCCTGGCTTAGGTGAATACCCTAGCAACCAGAAACCCCATTTCCATCAGTCGTTATTCCCATTTACTCCTGTAGTGTTTGTAGTGTTGTTGTTTTTCTTTGCTCTTATCATGTTTAAGCAATTGTCGTTTTGATTCCCAGTGCTAGCTTGGTTCCGTTGGCAGATTTTAGCCATGGCATGGTATCTCTCATAACATATTCAATTTGGTTTTCCTCACTGCTGCCTGCTGTTAATTATTAGAAGTTTGGCAAAATGTCCTTTGCCCTGAGACCCCTCAGGCCCCCCATCCTTGGCAGATTGAAGGTGAAGCCTACTTGCAGTTAACTTTGCTGTGTGATTTTCTCAGTTGTGCTTCAGTGGAGTCATCCATCCAGAAGACTTGGAGTGCAGTTTCTTCAATGACCCCCATAAAACAGGCACATGCCACTGCCGCTGAACGGATATGTGCTGCAACTCTGTGGAAAGCTCCCCGCAAGCTGGCGTTGTGCTGCCAGTGCGCACTTGCATTGTTCCATATTCCTGCAAGAGAAACAACGTTTTGCCGCTGCCTCTGTGTGGATACATGCTTTAAACTCATAGCAACCCACTTTGAGAGCTATGATGTGTATGCTTAAACATGGAATCTGCTTTGGTGGTAGTGGCAGACAGTATCAGGAGCCAGGTTTACCATGAACGAGCCAGAGTATTGGTCATTGATAGACCTGACAGCCTTAGGGTGGTCTTCTCGTCAACTGTTTGCCTGCCTTCTCCTATTTTCAGACCTCATTTTTGCTGACTTTAGGACTCTGTGTACTTTAGCACTAATCAGTCCTGAAGTGCTTGTGCCCTTAAACATGGTGATAATGGCTCAATTCCAATTGGCATATTTAATTTACCCATAAGCCCCTAGTAAAGTGCACTACATGTGTCAGGGCCTGTACATTAACTAGTATTAGGGTGCCTACAGCACTCATTGTGTCACCCACTTAAGCAGACACCCAACCATGGTTCAGGCTTGCCATTGCAGACCCTGTGTGTGCAGTTTATACTTCTATTTTGACATGGCAAGATAGACCTCTAACCAGGCCCAAACCTTCAATTTTTATACATATAAATCACTCCTAAGAGAGTCCCTGGAAAACCTAGAGGACAGGGTGCGATGTATTCAAAAGGTAGAACATGCATGTTTTGGTTTTACATGTCCTGGTAGTGAAAAACTCAGATTCATTTTTCACTACTGCAATGTCTATCTCTCCCATAGAATAATATTGGGTTTCTCTTACTACATGTTTTTAAGTGTAATTCCCCATCGTGAAGATATTGATTTTCCAAGTTTGGTGTCTCTGGAATCACAATTTAAAATTACAATGTATGGCGAAGTCAGATTTTAAATTGCAATTCTGAAAATGCCACTTTTAGAAAGTTGAAGACACACAATTGATGGACGCATTTGTCACCCCGAGTGGGACGGGTATGCCCAGACGTGGGTCCCGTGCTGTCCATGCCACTAGATTCAAGCTATCCTGGCTGATGAGGGTTGAAAGCCCTAAACCGGTCCTAGGATGCTTGTTTCCAGTCCAGGGAGGACCTGGCCTGGCAATTCGGGCTGGACTGTCCCCATTGGGGGCATGGTTAAGACTGATTTGCATATGGCTGGGTCCAAACTGGAATGGCCTGGTGAGAAAAAAACTAAGATGGATTTAGGCCCAGATGTCTGTACTGGTGTGAATGTCTCACATTGTTCTGCATTCTGTCCATCAATTGTTCTTTTTGCACTTTTAGAAAGTTGGCATTTT
Organism: Lissotriton helveticus; assembly: GCF_964261635.1. Taxonomy (NCBI): domain Eukaryota; kingdom Metazoa; phylum Chordata; class Amphibia; order Caudata; family Salamandridae; genus Lissotriton; species Lissotriton helveticus. Next base: position 184,308,588 of record NC_136065.1, read on the forward strand.
CTTACTTTAGCCATTTGGTGCCTGCTGCCTGTCTACGATACACACCTGGGGAGGGTGACAACTGGACTTTGTGCATTTCCTCTGGACAGCCACACACACCGAGAGACAAGGTGTGAATTGATGGCCCATCCTGGGAGGATGGGAGGGAGGAGCTGGATCCAGCCTCACACATACATCTGACTGGGCTGTGTCCTATCTTACACAATGGGCTACATACCCCCCTGTAGTGAGTCTAGAAGCAGGGCATGAAGGGACGCACTCTGTGCACTTCAAAGTCCTGTATGTGATGTGTCTTCCACTTCAAAGACACTACTGGGTATAAGTACAGGACCTCTGACACCAGCACTTCATTACATTTCTGGATCTGTGAGACTCTGCCAGGCAGAAGGACAGCTGTGCTGCTGAAGGACTGACACTCTGCTGGACGACTGCTTTGCTTCACTCATGTCTTGATGTTCTGCCCTACTGCCTGCTATTCCCCTGCTTGGGTAAGAAGGACTTGACCTGCATCGCTTGAACCCATAGTGAATCCGAAGGCTTGCTGGTTTGCCTCCTGATCTAAACTCTTAGGGATTTAAAAGACTTCCAACTCTTCGGCTGCTGCACCTGGACGCTACCGTCTGTGAGTCATCCCTGCCATGAAGTGCCATCCCAGTCCTGGACCCTTGGAAGTGAAACCTAAGGTGCTTGCTCCAGTGAATCCCACGCATGTGCTCTCATATCGGTTCATTGGCACCATTGAGTGGCCAGCACCAGTGCATCAACCTTTATTTCATGACCAGAACCGGTGCATCGACCTCTGTTGAGGGGACCAGAACTGACGCATCACTGCCTTTGTTGGCTCATAGACTCCACTCTGACTCTGGAACCAGCACGGCATGACGCTCTTGTCTTCACATCCTCTATGACAATGCTGAAAACTCAGCATCACAGCCCCTGCGCCCATCTAAGCCAACACATTGTCGCTGTTGTGTGGATCTGGACAGTCCATTGCATGGATTGCGAAGATCGGCGACGACACATCACTTTGGCTGCACCCCGTATCTTCTTCGACGTCGACACAGCCAGGATCAAGGTACTTTTATTCAGCAGGCCTTCCTGGGTCCCTGTATCTAGCCCACGTAGTCGGCCTGAACTTTTCACTTTTTCCCGTTATACACGACTAGATAGCCCAAATAAGTGCTTATTGCTTTCAACCACTATTTCACATTTCATTCTTTTAAAATTCATATCTCAAGTTTTACTTTTTACATTTCTGATATTTTTGTCTTGTTATATTCATTAAATTATGTTCTATTGTTCTAACCTGGTTTGGCATCTTTTGATGTAGTATTTTCACAGTTTTATTGCTTGAAGTGTTACACTGATACTTTACACATTGCCTCTAAGTTAAGGCTGACTGCTCTGTGCCAAGCTATGAGAGGGTGAGCACAGGTTAATTTAGGGTTTGGCTGTTTCTTATCCTGACTAGGATTGTGGTTACTGACTGACTTGGGCTCATACCCTAGCAAACAACAACCCAATTTCTAACAGTCATGCTTTACCTCTCTGCGGCGTTTGCAATGATTTCACCAGGGCTCCTTATACATCGCCTCTTTCCACTGGGTGCAATGGGTAAGGTGCTCAGCCTACTGCAATCATTCATGGTGGTAAGCTGTGGTTGATTTAGGGCAAAAGCTTTCAGCCTTCCAGATTCTTTTCTCAGCCCTGCTCTTTTTAGTTTGTATGTCTCTCCCTTGGCAACCTTGATTAGCTCTCACAGTTTCCAAGTATTGTACTATGCTGATGATACTCAGATCATTGTGTCTGCCATGGATGATATCCTCCACGTGGTTGGCAGGTTCAAGAAATGCATGGCCAACATCATCAGTTGGATGGGAGGGAAACGGTGTTACACTTAATGCAAAGAAAACCTGGGTGCTGATATTTAGAGTAGAAAAGTCAATGTGTTGAGGGCCTCCAGCAGCTTCCAACACTGACAGAATTTGCTGAGAACCATGGGGTAATAATTCTTTGTCATTTGAGAAGCAGGTGAGTCGCACAGTCAGTACACGCTTCTACACTATCAGAACTCTGGAAAAAAATCTTTCAGTACATTCCAGATGAATTGCGCAAATTGGTTGTCATGGAATTAGTATCATCCCGCTTAGACTACTGTAATGCCCTTTACCTGCCATCCCTAGATAAACTGCAGATTATTCAGAATGCCTCAACACATCTCTTTTAAAACATTTCTAAGTATCTTTTTGTGACCAAGGGCCAGATTCATCAAACAAAAATCCGCTCGCAAAGGGCCAGGTTCTGAGAATCTGGCCCTTTGCGAGCGGTATTTTTGCATTTGGGATGCATCATCCCAAATGCAAAAATCGCAATTTTAGACATTGCTTAATTGCGATTATTTGCATTTAAGGAATCTCAATTTGAGATTCCTTAAATGCAATGCATGAAAGTTTTTAAAATAGCGAATTCGCTAATAGGGCACGCAAATTACCATGAAGTACAACTTCATGGTAATTTGCAAAAACTTTGAAAAATGCACTAAAGTGCATTTTTTAAAGTTTCATGTTGCGCGCCATGTGTGTGCGCAACATATGTGCACATACCAATTTCAGGGGTGCAACAGGGTGTCCTTTGGACACCCCTGCACCCTTGAAATCGCAATCTCAATTTGCGAATCGCTAATTGCGATTCGCAGATTGAGATTGTCTTCCCATTCATTCCTATGGGCCTCTAGGCCCATAGGAATGAATGGGGGCGAGTCGCAATTAAGGAATTCTAAGAAATCGCTATTTTGTAAGCGATTTCTTGATGCATTCCATTTTGCAATTCTTTAATAGCCAATCGGTATTTTTTCGCTATTAAGGAATCGCAAATTGGCTTGTTGATGCATCTGGGTGATAGTTTCTGAGGACCCTTCATTGGATCTTGATTAGGAAACACATGGCATATAAAGTTCTCTGCTTGACCCATAAGGCCTCCCATTCCACTGATTCAAGTTTATTTAAATCTTCTTGGAGATCGTATATGCCTAGGAGGCTTCTGCGCTCCACTTCTAAGAGACGGTTTGTTGTTCCTGAAAATTCGCAAACCCAGGTGGGGCAGCCTTTTATTTTCCTACTGGATTTCCAGACTGTGGAATTCTTTATCCCTTCACATTTCAGGGAAGCAAAAATTCCTTATCTTTCCTAAGCATCTTAAAACCTGGCTGTTTGACCTCAATCTTTGCACCTTTTAAGTTGTCTCTTTTCCTGTAGTATCTCATGCCCTCGGAATGCGAGCGCCTTGAAACCCTCCGGTATTGTATGCGCTCTATAAATCTTTTTTTCATTTAATTTTATGTTCTATGGGAATGGATGCACTTTTGTGAATGAGAAAACATTGAATTGCACTTCATAGTGACATCAGAGTGAATCGTACCTTTCTTTTCACATTTCCAATAGTGAATCTTTTCTCCACAGTCTCTTTAATCTGCTCTTGGCACAAGGTTTTAGCACTACTGCTGAAGAGTTCCAGGCGTCATGCTTTGATCGTTACTCGCACTCCAGCCCTTCCACCTTTCTTACCGTATGGTAGATATGTCTGGTGGATTTTTCCATTTACCCTCATTTTCTTCTTCATCTTTCTTTTCAGAATTGCTTCATCATTCGGAGTGTCAACAATCTATATGTGGCCATGTAGGTGCTGAGGAGCCTTGGTTCCATTTAAAAATCTTTAAAATGTTTAATGATGCATAATGCATGCTTAGCCATCAAAGCTAATGCTTTCAGAACAGAGAGAAAAATTCATATTTTGGCCAACGTTTCTACTGAAAGAACAATGCTATGAACTGTGTCGCATTTGATTGATATGAAATAGAAATACTGTGATATATTGTGTATATTATGAAATGAAATGTGGATTTTTCTGTAAAAGTAGAATTGAGTTCACTGGTTATATAATCAGTGACATTTTCAAGACTGCAATATGTTTGATAAGATGTATTTTGCTTGCAAGGATCAGCATTTATTTCAGTGGTGTTCACTAAAGGGAGTTTGATCCTTGTTCTAAGCAGCAAATATCAAGAGTAACACACAGGGGGCTACAAGTAAATGAATGAGTAAAAGAAGAGGTGCTTAGAAAAAGCTTAATAAGGTAAAAGAAATTAACAAGAATGTATCCTTAAAATTGGAGTTACTGCAGTCAAATATAAACTAAAGAATGTGTAATTGAGGCTATGGTGAAATTATTTTGAAATGAATAAGTAATTTAGCCGGTCATTTCCTTTTAATGAGATGTACTAGTTGTTAGAGGGAATCCAATTCACCAATCCAATAATCTTACCATGCTCAGCAGCCCAAAGGTGCACATCCATATCTGATCTTCTCCACATGTTGGCTTCCATACAGCTGCATCTCAGACGCAGGTGTGATTTTATGCAGATGTCACTAGTGTGACAGCCACCAGGGAAGAGATACTGATTTCTGCTGGTAGTATAATGCAACTTTTGGACATTCTGTTTAAAGAATTTGGATCACATGGTGATGTCTGAAAGTGTTAATCATGAACATTGGTTGGTTAAGGAGAAGTGTGGCTCAATGGTTGTGGAGAAGTGTGGCTCAATGGTTAGAGCGGCAGACCCTGATGCAGAGGTCTGGCCAGGGACCAGGGTTCAATTCCTGCCTTGGCTGGTCTCGGCAGATCTTGGGCTCAGAATTCCTCGGACCTGTTTTCTGGCCTTGGTGCCTACTCTAAGCATGGGTCCCACACTGCAACTCTGGGCAATAGCTTGCTTAGTCTCCACAACAGCGCTAGGGTTGCCTGGCTGCACCCTGGGGATGCCCAGGAGTGGACATTTCATGGGGAAAATCCAGGAAGGGTTCCCTAGCGGTATGAGTACAGCGCCAGGACACTCAGGAGTATCAGTGCGCTTTACAAGTATGGCTACATTTAAGGTCATTCAAGGTGCACCTCATTCTGATATCAAAGAGCAAATCATGTTCTTTGTTGTCTTTTATGATTATAATGCCAGATACCGGATCCTCCCCCCTGTTTTATCTACTAAGAAAATTGTTAAGGCCCAGTGGGAGGATAAGGAATGTTGGTGTCGAGGCTCATACCTGTGTCATCAGTGAGTTGTACACACATCTACCCAGTGCCCTAGGAGTGAGAGGGTGAGGAAGAGTGAGCTGAAGAATCATACCTCTCTCATCAGTGAGGTTACACACACTTTACCCACTGTGCCAGGACCAAGGGGGACAGTGAGAAGGTAAAGAAGGGTGAGCCAGAGGCTCTTACCTGTCATCAGTTAGGGGGCATACTTCTTCCCACTGTCCTAGGGCCAGTGATCGAAGTGGGCGGGATCAGAAGAGCACGACATGCTCATACTTTTTTAATTTATGGAAAAAAACATTCATCTACTTTTTGCAAAAAAGACAACCATCCAGGATGGGGAATTCCGATAGTTTAAATTTCTCAGCTGAAGCGTCACCCAGTGAGTCTTCTCTGCTGTGAAACCGAAACTGGGCAGACAGCTAAACAAGCCACGGTGCCTGCTTGCCTGAAAGGAATGCAGAACTTGTTAATTCTGTAAATGTAACGGATTCTTGGAAGCTGGTACTGGCTTTATTTGATCGAATTATGCGAAACTTTGTGATGACAAAGAGTTATATTTTTGAGTGGCAGTGCACAGAGATAACAGCTGAGCTGTGAAATGTGTGCTTTTAATTGTAATTCTACTTAAATCGCACTCACTACCCCTGATGTGTTGAAGGGACAGTTATGCATGAAAGGTTGCATTATGTACAGTCTGGGTACTTAACTATCTTTATTTTGGCAGCACCATTTTATCTTAACCTTTCTGAGCAATTGGTAAAAGTCTATCTTATACTGTGTGAAATGCAAGTTTAAAATAATGACTTGAATATTCACTGCGTTTTTTGGCATGGGCTGTGACCTCACTGCACTAAAAATATACAAGTCGCTATGCTCCACTGCACTGACCAAGATTTAATTTTGCGGCTCTCTTCAGTGCATTCATTAGTAGAGGTTCCATAATGTACTATACTGCATTTCCCACTGAGTAACATCTTTTTTAGAAATTTTTCATTTATGTTGTGCATTATTTTATATGTAGCTATCTGACAGTGAAAGACCAAAAAAGAATATTTTGTTTTATAGGCATACATTTGACCCACACTCAAACACCCTGCCCCCATTGCATGCAGCATCACAGTTCCCATACTTTTCTTAATGTACTTCGACCGCTCGCTAGGTCCAAGGGGGGCAGTGAGAGGGTAAGGAAGAGTGAGCTGGAGACTCATACCTCTGTCATCAGTGAGGCACACATACTGAATAAAGAATGCTACTACAACTGGTAATGCCACGTATTATGGCCCTTGCCTTTAATTAATTTTTTTCAATGTAGAGATTGTGTGCATGCAATAGATGTTGTTCTAGTTGCTATTGCATACCACTTTGTTCAATATGTTGTGAATACAGTAGACTTTCTTTGACCTTCTTTGAAGCCTCCAGAAAGGGACATTTTTTTGAGTGAAGGGTTCACAGCTTTTAAGATTTTCATACGGGGATCTGTTTTCATGCTCTGTACTGATCATAGTGAACCCTTGAGGGGTTTCTCCTTTTCTGCTCCTTCTGGTTTTCAAGCTACATGAGATTACATTTATCCTGGTAGAAACAGCTCTACCATGGAGAGTATACTCTTGCCAATCTCTGATCTGGCGGGGACGAGTGTGAGTAGGGAGTGAGTGCACTCTATCTTCAGTGGACACAGCATCTCAGGTGGATGGAGTTATGACAACACAAATGGCTGAGTGCTCTCAAGAAGCATTGTGGGGCATATTACCAAGCAATAGCGATAATTATCGCTATTGCTTGGTTAGAGACAAAGGGGTATATTATCAAGGGGTTTATCTCCCCTTTTTTGGCTTTAAAAGCCAAGAAAGCGGAGATAAAATTATCTCCCTATTACCAAGCTGTCGCTAACACCAGTTAGTGACAGCTAATAGGAGATAGCGACCATCTTGGGCCCCGCTTTGCATGTCAGTGATATTTATCACTAATGACATGCAAAGTGGGCGTGCCAAGATGTTAGCGACTGGAAACAGTCGCTAACATCGCTATCTCCTATTACCAACTTTTGGAGATATTCGCGCTAAGCGCGAATATCTCCAAAAGCTAACACCTGCCCTGAGCAGTTCTTCACCATGTTATCCAATGGGAGGTGGATAACATGGCTAAGAGCATTTGCTCGATAATGCATGAATATCGCTGACTTTTCAGCGATATTCATGCATTGCGGCCGTTTTTTATCGCATTTGCGATAAACCTTGCTAATAGCAAGGTTTATCTGCGATAAAAATCGCCGATGTGCGGCGATAATTTTTGTCTCTAAACAAGTTAGTGACAAAAATTATCGCTAGTTGTTGGTAATATGCCCCAAAATTTTACCGCTGAGCTGCGGCGATTTTTATCGCAGATTAACCTTGGTATTACCAAGGTTTATCGCAAATGTGATAAAAAACGGCCGCAATGCATGAATATCGCTGAGAAGTCAGCGATATTCATGCATTACCGAGCTAATGCTCTTAGCCATGTTATCCACCTCCCATTGGATAACATGGCTAAGAACTGCTCAGGGCAGGTGTTAGCTTTTGGAGATATTCGGGCTTAGCCCGAATATCTCCAAAAGTTGGTAATAGGAGATAGCGATGTTAGCGACTGTTTCCAGTCGCTAACATCTTGGCACGCCCACTTTGCATGTCATTAGTGATAAATATCACTGACATGCAAAGTGGGGCCCAAGATGGTCGCTATCTTTAGCGACAGCTAGGTAATAGGGAGATAATTTTATCTCCGCTTTCTTGGCTTTTAAAGCCAAAAAAGCGGAGATAAACCCCCTTGATAATATGCCTTTGTGTTCGATATTAGGTAACTAGCGGCCTTATTTAGAGTTTGGAGAGTGACGTCATATCCCACCCTCTGTATTGGAAGTGTTATAGGTTGTAATGCACTATAATGCAGCAGACGGGATACCCACCATGTTTGCGATGGAGTAACCTATCCATCAAATTATATAATTTTGAGTTGTCATAAGGAAAGAGAGTTTGAGTCAGGGAGGGGCAGAAAAATCACAAGTTAGTTGTGAGTTGAAGGCTCTTTACTTTTAAGAGGTGATACATATTCACCTCGGAGGAAGTGGTAGCAATTTTATATCTGGAACACACAGAGGTCATGCGGGTCACAGCGGTATGTTGCACAAATACAGTCCGTTTGTAACTGATTGACACAAGTGTAAGGTGCCTCGTGGTGCCCTCAAAGCATGAACTCGTCTCTTGCATAGTTGATGAACGAAGTGAAACATTTTGCAACAGACGTCTGGATCCATTTGCAGTATTGCTGCCTGGCATGAAGCATGTTTGTTTTTGGGGTGTTTTTTTAAGTTCAATGGTTCGGAGGTATGATGGCCTCTCGAACAGTTAGCACCTTTAATTTTTTTTAACAATCTTTGTATACATTAAGGTCTTGCACTGCTGATCACCATCGACAATGGGGGAGGGCGCTGTTTTTACCAATAACTTACATTTAAAAGTACCTGCTACAGAGTTCCTTATGCATTCAGCTTTCAGACAGCAATACAAATGTCAAGATAACTCTTGAGATTAATTTTCCTGCTAGAGAAAGATATCAGAGTTGTGTCTAGTGGCAGTTTCAACTCGTCATAAAGTAGCACAGAGGGCTAAAATGACGCTGCAAAGAACAGATCTGTATTTTATGTGGATAGCTGAGTGGTTTAGTAAAGCCAGCCTTTACTAGTGCTTTAAAATAAATGAAATATATGTGAGAGAGGGGATCTGAAGAGATGAGTGGTACTTTTGGCCGGTGATAGTGAGGGATTCGGAGGAGGAGATCATAGTGGGTGGGGGCGAAAAAAAAGATTGTGGCACCAGGCGCCAGCTATGATAAAGCCAGCCCTGTCTGGCCGTCTTATGGAGGATGGGCCACCGAGTGGAGATTTCCAGTGGTAGAGATGTCCTAGGCTTCCTCATCAGAAAACCTGTGGTTCCACCATCTCTAAATGAGGTGGGAATGTACCAGTTTGTCAGGGCAGGAACCCACCAAACTCAGCCACATTTTAAATGCCCACTCTGTCCTGTCCTGGATGGTCAAAGGGTTTCAAAAGCAGACAGCTGGATGAGGACATGCTGAAGAAGGATGCAGCGTAACTAAAGGTTTAGCCTATTAAATTGGAAAGGACACAAGAGCACGTGGTAAGAGAAGTGACTTGGTAAGAATATGTCTTTCAGGTGTGATCGGGAACTTTCTTTGTTCATTTATTGTACCACTGAGAGTGCCTAATTTTACTAGAAATACGGCCAGGTTTCAAAATAGGGATTTATAGACCAAATGGCTGATAGTTTACCCAGATGCCCTGCTTCCAAATGGAGAGCGGTTTGATGAAGATGATCCTGCCTTTGGCTAGTGTCAATGGTAGATTGGTTCTAGTATTGTGTTTGGTGCTTCTGCATTTTATTGTCCTAATACTGTGGCTGTTGACTGGCACTAATCTTTGAATGAGAAATGTACTCCCTGGGGGTCATTTGGGCAAGGAATACCCATTGAGGATGCTTGGTTCTGGTGAAAGGATGTGGGAAGTTCCTTAGGTGAAAGGAAATATCTTCCTTTCAGTCCAATAATTGTGTTCCAGACGAGTGAATAATCGTGTTCTTCTTTGGTTGCCTCTTTGGTGCCTTTGGAGGCCAGGTGTGCTTTGGTGAGAAGCTGCATTAATGATATTCATTGTGTTACTGTGTGGTTGTTTATCTCTATTCTTGTGGCGTTTGGGGTGTGCTGGCCTCATGCTTCAGTATCCTCGGCAGCTGTTGGTTTCTATCCCTCTGACAGTCGGATGCCTGGCTTTCTGTGGGCAGATGTTGGCCGTAGGACGGATTATCATACATTAAATCTGTTTCTCCTCACCGCTGCCGACGAACATCTCCTCTTACAGCTGTGATTATGCACTTCGTGTCCTACAAGAGCTGAGCCTGCCAGGAAGGGCAATCCTTATACAAAGGCAATAGAATGCTGTGTCCCATCTAATACACCACACGGTACCATCCATTCTGGTATCAATAGCAAATAACTCAGGGTATTACACACTCCTGGGCAGATTTACAAGCCCCTGGTGCCTCGTTGAGCCGTCATTTCATCACATTTTGTGACGCAACGGCGGCGCAAACAATGCGCTCTATTTACAACGTGACACATCTAGGGAGATGGGTCACATTGTAAAGCACTGTGTCACATTATACCTGCGTAAGGTATAATGCATGCAGGGGGGCGTTCCTACGGAGGAAAGCCTCGTAAAAGTGACACAGTGAAATCTACAAGATTTCACCTCATCACTTTTAGGACGCCATTGCATCAAAACCTTACGCCTGCTTGAAGCAGGTGTAAGGAGTGATGCAGTGTAGTGGGAATAGGCCACAAAATGCATTGCTGGAGTTGCGTCGTGCTTGCGACACAACTACAGCAATGAGTGACTTTTGCCCCAACAGATGCGTCAGAATTTCTGACGCATCTATCAATCCTTCTGCCATGGTGCGCCGTATTGTAAATACGGCTCATCCATGGTGGCACAAGCATTTTTTAGGGTGGCGCAAGGAAAGTAACGCATCTCTATAGATGCGTCACTTTCTTGTAAATCTGCCCCAAGAAGTGTAAGAAGGCGAATTCTGTACACACTTGAATTCTGTACACACTTGATGCTGACTTCCCCTGGACACAGCCCTGTCTGGCAGGTGATTCACAGTTTCAACAACTTTGTTTTCTGCAAGTTACATGTTACAAGACAGCAGGAGCTGCCCTCTGAAGACAAAGGCCTGTTTGGTTTGTTTATCACACTTTATACCACACTTTTGCGGCTTTCAAAGGATAAAAATGTGAGGCTTTATTATTTTTTACCGATTTAAACACCGACAACATCAGCAGCGAGCGTTTCACTAAAAGAGCAATCATGACACTATACCAGTAAAACATTCTTTAGGCGGCTCTGTCTTATTATGAATGCACATTTATTTGCTTATTTTATTCATGAAGCTCTTATATGATGTGTCACAGAAGTGATAATGAGGCACAAACAGGCATGAATTATGGACCAGAAATAAACATGTGTTTTCACCTAAATAAGGGAGAATTGTGTTAGTCAGGAACATCTTTGAGAATTTATTCCAGCACCTGGTCCCCGCTGCAGATATGTATACATTGAGAAGAACTTTTAATTGGCTTCGTTCAAATATTAATCTGGAGGGCATGAAGGCAGCGGGTACACTGGAGATGGGACGTGAGGCCCTAAATGGTTCACAGATCAGCCTTGGGTGTGAAAGTCAGGAAAGAAAGACAGTAGCTTGCTGCAAAACTGAACACCTCATAAGGTAAAAACATTTGAAAGTTCCATATATCAACTGCATTTCTTCTTCCATGTGGGTATCTTTGAATGTTAAAAGCACCCGAGAGCTGCTGCTGGGTGCAAGGCAGCTACCATCTTCAAGCTAAGGGAAACATTAATAAAAACGTAATCAGCAGATGCAAATGGGAAGAGATGTATTTCTGACTCTTTGAGGATTAGGACTTGCATGGTTCTTGTTTAGGGCGTGGGGGTAAATCTGCAGGTGAAAGTTAAATCACCGTGCAGTAACATCGCACCAGTACCATGCCACTATGTTTTGGTATGGGGAATTTGCCTGTGGAGCTGGACTTCCTGGTTGTAAAGCCACACAGAATTCCCAGTTTTAAGGGGTTTATATCAACAAAGAACAATTGCCTATACTGATATTGGTTAACAAAGAGTTTGCCACCAGAGCAAAGAAACGTAGGCCGTTCCATGTCCAGTGTCTGCTTCCCCTTCATGGTGTTGTCCTGTAGTGTGAACATAGTGACACATTACTGGTTTACAAAAATTGCTGTATATATTGTTTCTGATTTGACATTTGATTCTGCTGATTTATTTTGATTTACACCTGTAAATATAATTGTATATATAATTGTATAGACTGCAGCAGACCTAATACACCACACGATTATTTATTTTTATTTAGTCGTGTGTGTATTTGTATTTGTATGTGTTCTGTGTATGAATGGTAAGGTATGATTGTGATATGACTGAATTCGGCATGTATGTTGAATTTTAATAATTCACAGGTTTTTTTGTCCACATTTTCTTTAGTGTACTTAAAAAATGTTGTTCTTGTTCAAACTGTATATGATTAATACAAATATACCCCTGTTTTTTTGATTGAGATATTCAAATAAAAAGCTACTTATAGGCACATCCCAGCTTGGATAAACTTTCTTTGCTCTGGTGGCAAACTCTTTGTTAACCAATATCAGTATAGGCAATTGTTCTTTGTTGATATAGAATTGTGGCTCAGCCTTGCTGATTAAGAGCCAACCCTATTTGTTCTTAGGTTGTGTATAGCGGGAGCAGTCTCGCGAGGTTTTGGTAAATCCTAATAGCGGTAGGTACAAGGGGTTAAATTCCCCTCTCTTTCACTCCCTTAGGTTGCTTTGGTGGAGGTTTTCTGTTTCTTCACATTTGTTTTGATTTATGTTTGTTTGTACACACCTGATATTTCCATTTTAATACGTCTCATTACAAAGGTTATGGCAGAGGAGGACACCTTTGCATATAGTGAGAATCATATCAAGAACCTCCTAAGCGATCCACCCATTTTCTCATCTGTTTCCCTAAGTACCACAGCTACCTCTCAGAACGAATCTGACAGACTCTTAAGACTTAAAAAGAAACAGATACGTACGGACCTGCATGGACATTTTTTGTTAAGCCATCTCCGTGAAGGCACCATCCCTGGAGGACTACAAATAAAAAATATTCCCGTCATATTTACTGAGGACCCGGTGTTTAAGAAAGGGTTCAGCTTTATAGAAACCAAATGTAGTAGGGACCTTATGGTCCTTACTATTGAAACAGCGGTTAGGATTTCTAAAGCTGAACTCGAGGAAATCGCAAAACTAGAGGAAGAAATCAGCAATAATCAAACTATTACGGATTCCAAGGGATTATTGGAAAAAGTCAACAAAGAGATTCAGGAATTCAAGGATTTCACTATAACTCAAAAATCCAATCAATTTGAGAAAGACAAAAAGAATTTTAGAATCGAGAACGTATACCCGTTCCTCCAACCGGATTTTTACACCAAGGTAGATTCTAGGAGATATTTGTCTGACAATTGAGGTAGATCCCGCAACAAGTTCATCACATTCTCGGACACCTCTTCCTCAGGGGACGATAGCGATACAAATAACAGCAGATCTAGTAATAAAAATCGCAAATGGAACCAAATGCAACAGCCCCAAGGACAGTCATCAAATTCTTTTTTAGGACGGGGCCAAACGAGCTCCAGAGGGAGACAACGCTACAATCAACCTTGGGAAATGACAACCCGCCAAAAACAATACAAAAACTAGCAGTCTCCCCGATCTTTAATCTCTCAAATAGGACATTAACAACAGCTGAAGAAAGTATTCTATCCAAAGGATTATCCTTCGTGCCATCAAAAAAAACGGACTTTGTCAAGATGAAAACTGAGTTCATTGAATTCTGTCGTAAATTGCGCCTCACTACATTTTTTGCGGATAATCCCTCTTCTACACCTCCAGAAGTCACTGGACTACGAAAAAAATCCACATTCTGCCCTCCCGGGCACAAAGTACCAAAGGAAGTAGTAACCTTCGAAAGAACTGTCCTCTCTGCCATTACGGACATGGAGAAACAAAAAAAGTTCGTGAAATTTAACATCTCTAAGGATGAAACAAATGCCCTCTCAATGTTAAGAAATGACAACACAATTACCATCAAACAAGCCGATAAGGGCGGATCGATTGTCATTTGGGACACCAATGATTATACTACTGAAGTATTGAGGCAGCTAAATAACCAAATGTGCTACCGCAAGATTAGCAAAGACCCCACATTAGAATTCCAAAACCTTCTGTTTCCCATCTTACAAGAAGGTTTTGAGGCAGGCTTTCTAGGTCCTAAAGAGCTGGAATACTTACGAAATAAACATCCCAAAGTACCTCTTTTTTATGTCCTCCCAAAGGTCCATAAACATCAAACAAAGCCACCAGGTAGACCAATTGTGGCGGGATGTGATTCCCTTTTAGAACCGGTGGCAAAGTATGTCGACTGTTTTTTAAAACAGTTCATGGACTTAGTTGTCTCTTATTTAAAAGACACAACAGATTTCATTACTAAGTTGGAAGGCATTAAATTTGAAAAAGAAAAAGATCTACTTGTAACATTGGATGTTACCCAGCTCTACACACAAATACCTCAGGATGAGGCTGTGGCAGTTTTGGAATACTTCCTGGACCTACGACCGAGACCCGTCCAGGTACCTACAAAATGTCTTGTGGATTTGGCATCCTTTGCCTTAAAAAAGAACTACTTCAGCTTCGGAAACGACTTTTACCTCCAAACAAAGGGGGTGGCCATGGGTTGTCCCTTTGCGCCGGAGTTGGCAGTATTATTTATGTCACTATATGAAGAAAAGTACATCCATAATAACAACCCTTTCAAAGAACACATCACCACATGGTGGCGTTTTATAGACGATGTCTTTATGATTTGGACTGGGGGAGAAGAAAGTTTGACATTATTTTTCAACTGGCTTAACAACAGAACATCAGACATACAATTTAGTATACCATACTCAGCTGAGAAAATCTCCTTTCTGGACGTTGAAGTTTTTCCGTTAGAAGGTACACTAGCAACATCTCTTTTCACTAAACCCACGGACAGGAATAAAGCATTACTTTTTTCAAGTAATCACCCGCGAAGCCTAAAGGAAAACTTACCCTATGGGCAATTTCTGCGAATTCGTAGAAACTGTTCATTACAGGAGGACTACAAATTTCATGCTGAAAACCTTGTATCCAAATTATGTGACAGGGGATACCCCAAAAAACTTGTCCGAAATTCCATGAAGAGGGCCAGATGGACCCCGAGAGAAAGTCTCCTCGAAAGGAAAAATAAATCTACTTCCAATAGGCAAGTTTGTGTAACCACCTACTGTCCCAATGCTAATAACCTCAAAAAAATCATCATACAAAATTGGCATCTTGTAAAAAACTTGGACACTAGCCTGCAAGCTCCACCGTTATTCGCATTCAAAAAGGAAAGCAGCGTGGCTAATCATGTGATAAGAGCAGGAACAAAAAAAGATAAACAACCATCGTTAAGACAGATGATGGGATTACCACCCATCACAGGCCACCACAAATGTGGCACTTGCCTCTGCTGCGAATTGACCATCGAGGGATCCCTTTTTCAGCACCACGGGATATCATGGAAACATGACAGTTTCAGCAATTGTAGAACCAAATATGTCGTCTATGGCATTACCTGTCCGTGCGGGTTACTCTACATCGGAAAAAACAATCAGGAAATTCGGACTCGAATCACCCAACATAAGTCCAGAATAAAAAATGGGATCGACACCGCCCCATTGGTCAACCACTGGAAACGTTGTAAACACCTGCTTAGTGATCTCAAATGGACTGTGATCTCGCGTGTCGAAAAAGACGCACAAGGAGGAGATATGGATCAGAAACTATCCAAAAGGGAAGCTTACTTAATTGTAAAATTTGAGACAGCTGTTAAAGGATTAAACGAGATATCAGAGATCTATAAACTTTAATCTGGGAACGATGCCTGTTTCCACCATGCTATATGGTTAGACAAATATTGCACTTGATTCTGCACATGCGCTGTTGGTATCACGTCACGAGAGCCCTTTGCGGCTTGTTTCTGTGCTACGCATGCGCACCAGAGTAGCATTTATTGAGTAGCCTTGCAAGTCACAACACACTCCACGCATGCGCGGGAGATTAGTGCTACCGGGGACGCCGATTCATCGAAACCTGCAAAGCCCTATACCGGTAAGCCTGAGTAGGATCGGTATGTTCTATATACATGCCTACAAACGTCCGGCGCATGGAACAAACAAGCCTTCTATTCTTCTTCTTTAACAGAGGCTGTTTTCTTCAAAAAGTTTGTTGGATTTCTACAACCACTGTTCCTGTTTAAGGACGCACTTTTCTACGATCCTCCGGTAAGAGATCTACCGTCTTATGTCCATGTATGAGCACCGTACCGGGTCCCGCCATTATACTAAATGGACGTTGCTCTTTTACAGGCTCCCTACCCTCTCTACTAGAACTTGCAACATCACAAATATTTCCAAGGTAAACTTTACTCTGGATAACGGCTAGCTCAATCTGCTCTGATTTTTTCACCATACTTATGTAGTCCCTTGTATGTTGTTTTTCTCATCACACAGGCTCTATCCCTTTCTCCGGATACTCTCCATAGTGGTAAGCAGAAAGCTTCTTGGGTGGTAATGCTTTGGAGCATCTTGATATTTTATTATAAATAGCTTTTAGACACACACGATAGAATTCTTTCTCTTTTTTTCTTAGAATCACTTGGCCCTGACGAAAATCCCTGTCAAACCTTGGGGATTTGAAACGCGTAGGCCGTTCCATGTCCAGTGTCTGCTTCCCCTTCATGGTGTTGTCCTGTAGTGTGAACATAGTGACACATTACTGGTTTACAAAAATTGCTGTATATATTGTTTCTGATTTGACATTTGATTCTGCTGATTTATTTTGATTTACACCTGTAAATATAATTGTATATATAATTGTATAGACTGCAGCAGACCTAATACACCACACGATTATTTATTTTTATTTAGTCGTGTGTGTATTTGTATTTGTATGTGTTCTGTGTATGAATGGTAAGGTATGATTGTGATATGACTGAATTCGGCATGTATGTTGAATTTTAATAATTCACTGGTTTTTTGTCCACATTTTCTTTAGTGTACTTAAAAAATGTTGTTCTTGTTCAAACTGTATATGATTAATACAAATATACCCCCGTTTTTTTGATTGAGATATTCAAATAAAAAGCTACTTATAGGCACATCCCAGCTTGGATAAACTTTCTTTGCTCTGGTGGCAAACTCTTTGTTAACCAATATCAGTATAGGCAATTGTTCTTTGTTGATATAGAATTGTGGCTCAGCCTTGCTGATTAAGAGCCAACCCTATTTGTTCTTAGGTTAAGGGGTTTATGGCATACATTCACACCTGCTCTGAGGAAAATTAGTGCCTGGTAAAATCAGATCAGATGCTGGAACGCCCCACCAATCATTATCAGGTGGATTAGAATTCCATACGGTAAACCTGTTCCACCTGTCTCATCAGGGCCGGCCTAAGGCATGTGCAAGCTGTGCACCTGCACAGGGCCGCCAAACCACAGGGTCCGCCACGCCAATATATATCCTTAGATACATATTTGCGTGGCGGCCTCTGGCAGGGATTTGGCGGCCTCGGGCCCCCTACCTACACTCCCTGCTCAGGGCCTCCGTGAGCCTAGAGCCGGCCCTGGTCTCATAATAAGAGTTGGTATGGGGAATTACCACGTGGAACTGGATTTATGGACACAAAAGGATGCAGAATTCCAAATTCCAAATTCCATGGAATGTGACGCATACATTTACCACCTGATCATTGTTTGTGGGAGAGTCTGTGTGTGTTGTGTTTGATTGGAGGGAGATGTTATGGGGGTTATGAACGAAAGGGGCATAGAAGGTGGTGCAGGGGGTATAATTCAATGCGTCACCACCAGAAATAAAAAACCAAGAGGCATATTATCAAGGGCTGGCAATATAATTATTGCCGCTTTAGCGTCCGTTTTTGGGCGAAAAGCGGCGATAATTATATCACATTATTTACAAGGACATGCTATCGCGTGTTTCCTTGATTCAGCTCCCGTTTTGTTCATACCTCGCTTTGCATCTCTAATAAGATGCAAAGTAGGCGTTCCCTGCGAAAACAAATGGAAAATGATCGCTAACTGTCCTTCTCCGTATTTACAATACGGCCCAGGACACCCATAGCGATATTCAAAACAGCGCTAACCGCTGTTATCGGCGGTATTGTACGTCTGCTTTTTTCATGACTACCCTATCTTTGCCAAGGGAGGTGGATTCAGTGGCTGAATCCACATCTCCCTATCATCAAGATTTCCCCTATCGCTGCGGGAATATCTCTGGATTTCCAGCGATATTCCTGCATTTCGCCGCTTTTGCCGGATTATTTATCGCCCTGGAGAAACGCGTTGTTGATAACGCGATAAATTCCAGCGATAGGCGGCGTTAAATATTAAAGCGCTAAGCGCGCTTTGCGATATTTATCGCCGTCTGTTGCTGATATGCCCCCAAATCAGGTGACGATACTTGACTTCTGCAGCCAAAGTCTCCTACGATTTTACTAAGTAGAATTACTGCCCGTAAAATGGGGTCCATTATTTCAACAACTAGGAATACCAGGTGCTTTAATGCTGATCCACTCATGATCCTACAGTAATTCCTCTCTGCCTGACTCATAACCATGACCCTTTTCTGAAAGAGAGAAACAACCAGAGTAGGTAACACTCTGACAGCTGATAGGAAGAGGGTCTGCCTTTTATATGTTAGCAGATCTCCTCAACTCTGTGTAATTGGAATATGTCATTAAATCTCAGACCTTTATTTTATATCCAGATATGGTGCTCATATTGTGAGCAGTGTCTCATTAACCCCATTGCGTCACCAACCAAGCAGCAGAAGACAGAGAGGGTCCCAAAGTCAACCTTCATACAGGAAGACCAGCAAGACCAGCACCAGCGTTCTGTTCCTGCGCATGTTAAGCTGGAGAGGAAATAGGGTAACAATCGAGGGCCTTCCGTGAGGAGTGCAATCTAAAACAAAAATCAGAGGGTGGGTCAACATATCTCCCCATTTTAACAAGACTGATTCGGGGAGTCTTGAGTAAAAAGTTGTTACTAAGCTCAAAATCAATATAAGCCTCAGGGGCATATTTATCAAAAAGTCACGCAGTGAAGCACAGCAAGCCACCTTGCTCCATTGCGCGATAGTAAAAGGGCAGGAATGTTCCATATTTAACATTACATGGCTCATTCCTGTCTTGTACTTGCACTGGTGCACAATGTGCTGTCTAGCCTCAACGCAGGCAGTGCATGCTGCAAGGGTGCCTGTGTTGTAAGCAGGATTGTTTTTGTGCAGAAAGGGCCTTCCTGCGCAAAAAGTATCCTCTGAAGCAATTTCCTTAGCATGTTTTCTGCAGAAAGTGGAAAAGACAAGGGGAAATAAAGATATTTTTGCTTGTTACCACTCACCTAGCGAGGCTTAGCATTTTGAGGCATTCCAAGGTCTAACAGCAATGGTACATCTGGGAATGTGCCAAAAATTTGAAGGTGGGAGCATAGAAACACTCATGCTCCACTCATGCTCCACTCATGCTCCACTCATGCCTTCCTGGGGCAGAGTAACGCAACGCAGCGATTTGCGCTGCATTCCATTCCTCTAGATTTATCAAGCCGCAAAGGGCAACACAAGGTGGTCTAGCGTGGCTTGATACATCCTACTTAGTAGACAGCACCATTTCTAGACAGGCCATGGATGCAGTCTCAGCCTCCAAGCAGCACCTGACAAGATTATACCTTATCACACTTCTCTTTCATTTAACACCAACACAACTATACTCACTCAATACTACACGTATTCCTTCAACAGCACACACAGGCTCACACAATTCTGTATTGTCCTCCCTTTACCACCAAGAACACCCTCCCACAACATCATAAAGAGTACAAGGGGCATATGTATGAAAATCCGTTTTTGCGATTCTCAAAGAGGGATTTTTTTGAGAATCGCTATTTGAGAATTGCAAAACGGGATGTATTTAAAAATTCGCAATTTTTTTTACAAATTCTTAATATTCCTTAATTGTGATTAGCAAATTGCGAAATCGCAATTAAGGAATACCTTCCCATTCATTCCTATGGGCCAGGAGGCCCATAGGAATGAATGGGAAGTCATTCTAAATTTGCGATTCGCAATTTGAGTATCGCAAATTGAGAATAATTTCAAGGGTGCAAGGGTGTCATCAGGACACCCTGATGCACCCCTGAAATGAACATGTATGCGCATATGGCACACATAAATTCCCTAAGGGCATGTATGTGCGCCACATGGCACCTTGAAAAATGCCAAATAGTGCAACTTGAAGTTGGTGGTAATTTGCGATTTCTTAAGGAGAAATTGCACAACTTGGGTGCTTGTTGCATAGCATTTAAGGAATCGCAATTTGCGATTCCCTAAATGCTTATGCAAAACTAAGGAATCACAAATGTTGCGATTCCTTAATATTGCGATGCGATTTTGCTCATACATCGCGTTTTGCGAATTTTTAGTTGCAAACGCTGCTTTTTCGCGAATCGCAGCATTTGAGCCAAAAAATTTGTTTCATACATATGTCCCCAAGTCCTCTCTGCGGATCCAAATTTCTATTTCCCTTGCCCACACACCCCTGCTTTTTACGTCATCTCAATCTTTTCTGAGTTTTTATCTTGCTATCGTTCTAACTTGCTTCCTTTTCTGTCTCATTCCTTTTTTCTTGTTTCCATTCTTCACTTCCCTCGCTCCCCTTCCCTCATCTGAATCTTCCCTATTATCGCCCCCTCCCTCTCTCCTCGCACTTTCTCCCCCTCCCTCTTCACTTTCCCCCGCTGATGTCGATCCGTCAGAATAATTTCCCGTTATTAGGTTTGAAGTGTTTTGAATCCGAAGTGCTGTTTCACTTAGGAAGAAGTGATGCCTATAACTTGTAATGTGCGCGCGCCCTGCTCCGGCGCCTGACACCCGAATGACAGCGCAGGTGGGTAATCCAGCCGCCGAGCTCCATTAAATAACCCATCGCTTCTTCTAACACCGCCATACTCCGTGGGTCATTGTGCTGATGGAGGGATCATGGCTGGCTGCAGAGAGATGATTACCGGAGGTTATGACTTGATTCTATTTTAAGACTGGAATTTATATGAATATGTATCTCAACCCTGATGGATGGCAGCTTTGGTAAGGCGCTTTATGAACCGTCCCACGTAGTTGGGTTTGGAAGCTTCGTTCGATATCGTTCAATCAGTCAGTCATCTGATGGGTTTATTAAGTAAGAAATTGCAGGTATGAGAGGGCTTTATGGACCATGCGGTGCAGCCGGGACTTGTTATCTAGTTCATTATCAGGGAGCGAGGGACAAAAGGCCATCAAAGGCCTTTGGAGCCCTAAACAAGATTCAGGGATGACAAGTACATTCGTGACAACGATCAGGGGTTCGTTCAATTGGTTCCCTGAGTGTATTAGGGATTTCTACACAATTTAAAGGGCCCCACTCTTTTCTTGCTTACTCCACTGCCTGGTGTAGAATCCTGTCTGCCCCCATTCCATGCAAGTCTGAGCTGGTGTCTGGAATGCTGAGAGTGAATGACAAATTAGATATTTGTGGGGGGTGTGTGTGTGTGTGTGTCTTGGAAGCTACGAGATAGAGAGAATTAGAGGGAGGGCTGAGCCCTGACAGGACCTACCTGCTCTTGTTGTAACCTCAGGGACCAATAAGAAATAAGTAGTTTCAATAGCTCCAGACTCTTGCATGGTGAAGCTGCCTTCCAACTGCATTTTGGTAATGAGTTATTACATGAGAATTCTTGGAGCTGTGGCTGTACTGTGGTGGCAGTCAGGAGTTAGTCCTGGCAGAGGAGAAGGAGACCTGTCTAGTGCTTTGACTAAGGAGGACTAGTCTAGGATCACCCACCCACTAATCATCTGACATGTGGTTTTGGCTTTGACTGTGGGGCAAGAAGAGCCCAGTGAGGAGCGTGAGTAAGGAATGACAAGGACTTGTATTAAGTTAAACCACTGCGGGCATATTTACGAATAGTTCACGCAATGCACAGCAGCAAGGCAAGATGCTGCGTTGAGTTGCATGGATGGAAGTGGGCTGAACAGAGCCCTATTCACCATGCTATGGAGCTGTTCAGCTTCCTCTATACCTCTACATGCTGGTGCACTGGTGACTGCCTAGCGCTAAAGCAAGCACCCTTGTGCCATGGTGCAAGGGTGCCTGCATCACCACAAGAATTGATTTGAGCATGAAGGGATACCTTCCTGTACAAAAACATTAATTGGAGACATAATCCTCTCAACTTAATCAGTGTTAAGAGTGAGTGCAGTGTCAGTGTGGCAATGGGCGCGCCCCTCCCCACTAGTTTGCCTCGAGTCAGGCAGTGAAATCATGCTTCAGTGAAAGGTTCAGTCAAGAGGTGGGGCGCTCATAGTATCAGTAGATTAAAACATGTAGGGGCATATTATCAAGAAACAGACTTAAAATGATCGCCGCTTTGGCGGCAGAAAACTGCCGCTAAAACAGCGATAATGGGCTTGATAATATACCCTTGAGAATTCCAATAGATGCCCATGTTCTGGTGTCAACATGGGCTTCTATTGGAATTCTCAAGGGCATATTATCAAGCCCATTATCGCCGCTTTTAAAGCGGCGGTAATTTTAACTCCGTGCTTGATAATATGCCCCCCAAACTCTATACGGCTAAGATATTGGATCCACGGACACTAAACAGATTGGAAACTAGAATCTGAGCCGGATTTTTATATTAGCGGATGGGGTACTCTGTCCCAACTGCTGTATTACAAGTGCATTATATCTTTTGCCACTTGTAATATGTTTGTGACAGAGCATCCAATCCGCCAAGATCTAAATCAGGCCCTCTGTCTTAGTCAGACTGTGGGAGAGTGACTCCATTGCCATTAAATTCCACAGATGAAGAACCACTGGGGCAGGAGGGGAATATCATCGTTTTCCATGCCAATGCTGCAAGTTGCCGTGCCGCCAGGAGAATGAAGCTAATCAGCTGCCATTCAGCATGGGTAGGAGGTATGGAACGGATACTCGTTAATGGATTTGATGTGGCCCAGTAATTCCTTTCAGTAGGTTGTGATAAGATTGCAGGACCACTATATACGGCAAGAATTGCCGGTTTGCATCTCCAACAAAGGGTTTATATGGTAACAGCTGTGGAAAATGATTATCTTAAATAATATCCAGCCGAAAACCTTGATACTAGCTTTATCATGCCCTCCCTCTCTCTTGCAGCCTCACCATTGTTTTTTGTCCCAAAGCCTAGTGGTGAAGTGAGGTCCTTAAGTAAGGGCCTGAAATAATGTAAACTTAAAGAATCGATAATGTCTTCTGTTCACCATGATCCCTTTAGAGCAGGTAGAATCTGTCACCATCTAGTCCAAAGTGGACCTTTGTGGAGGTATAACTTCTTTCATTAAGGGAATGCGATGAGTGGAAAACAGCATTTAAAACCTAATTTGGCTGTGTGTATACCTTGTTATGTCATTTAGGCTATGCAATGCCTGACGGAATTTCATTTTTTTGTTAATGAGGTCTTCAGAGATATTGGAAACATCTTTGTCATCATTTATAGGCATGACATCCTGATTTATTCTGTGAGTGTGAAACAGCATATTCCACATGTTAAATTGGTATTGCAAAAGTTAAGAGAAAATTGTTTGTACGCAAAATTGAGTAGATGTGCCTTCCACAAAACAACAGTAGAGTTTTGGAGGTTTGTGTTGTCTCTGAAAATTCTTTTAATCGACTCAAAATAGGTTGATGCTGTTGCGAATTAGAATACTCCTGCACCATTACTTACAGAGATGGAAACTGTAATTGAAAAGCTGTTGGCCCTATATTTAAGGATGAGTTCCAAAAGCTGTTAGCATGCAAGGCGACCAAAATAGACCTTGAGGAGCGAGACTATAGGCACGCAAATAAAAGCATTAAACAAGGGATCCTTCATAAAGGGAATTTGATCTTTGTCCCTAAAAAAAACTTTACAATGTCTTATCCTAAGCTGGCACCACCATAGCACCCTAGTTGGGCACCCAAGACTATGACTTTGGAGGTCATGAGACATAGATTTTGCTGGACCTCGCTGGACGTCTCTTAAAAAAAGATGTCAGTGGGCACATTGCAAAATCTGTTTTTTGGACACAAGGAAAGTCAGACCATACATAGTATTATGGGTTATTAGATGCCATGCCTGTACCTAAGAAACCTTGGGAAACATTTCTATAATTGGATTTTGTAATAGAATTGCCTTCTTTTCATGGATTCAGCAGCTTGTGGGTTATCATAGATTACCTGACCAAAATGGCACACTTCATCCCTGTAGAAGGAATTCCATCAGCTCCACAGTTGGCTACTCTTTTTCATACTTACATAGAAGGTTTCACAAGCTTCGCAGTAGTATTGTTTCAGATCATGGATTTTAATTCAACCCCTATTCCTGGAGAGCTTTTTAGGAGATAATTGGCAGTTCAGTAAAATTATCCACCAGTTGGCATCTACAAACAGATGGTCAATCTGAAAGGGTGAGTCCCTAGAGCAGATCGTTCAATGTCATACTCTGCAGCACGGTGGAAATTGGCTAGAATGTATTGCCATCATAGGTCCTGATTCACGAAGGTAAACTTACACTTTTGTGTACGTTTACGTTTGTTATGGAATTCACAAACTCTGATTTAAGAAGTAAGTTTACGACTACAGAGTTTCCACAGTCATGGTAGAGAACTCCGCACATAAAACGATACAACATTTTTATATGTGGCGCTCTCTGCCCCAACTGCTTAGCCTCTGCAGTCATAAAGTTAATATTGAATCGAAGTTTGTGAATTACAGACCAAATGTGAACGTACATAAAAGTGGAAGTTTACCTTTGTGAATCAGGCCCAGAGAGTTTGTTTTTAATAATACTAGCCATGTTCACAAAGGATTCTCTCCTTTTTTTGCATTGACAGATCTCACCCTGGAATTTACCATTACATTTTGCCTTCACAGCCTTCTAGTCTTCTGGCAGATGAGAGATGAAGATGCATACATCAAAGTCGAGTCCAGACACAAATAATTTACAAAAGGCGCAAGAGGTACCTCGTCAAGAAGCCCTTGTCCACAAGATTGGTGAGTTGATGTGGGCATTCACTGATCATTTGGTCCTTCACAGATAGCAAAGCATGATTCTTAGGGCTAGATGTAGGTAAATGGTATTTACCGATTCGTAAATACCGAATTTTACCGATTCGGTATTTACAAATCGGTAAATGCTATGTAGGTAAATATTCGGTAAAAATTACCGAATCACTAAGATTCGGTAATTACCGAATCGGTATTTACCGATTCGGTAATTGCCATTGATTCCTATGGGCCTAGAGGCCCATAGGAATCAATGGCAATTACCGAATCGGTAAAATTACCGAATAGTCAAGGGTGCCAGGGTGTCACTTTGACACCTTGTTGCACCCCTGATTAGTGCTTGTGTGCCATGTGGCACACATACATGCCCTTAGGTAAATTTACCAAATCGGTAATTTTTAAGGCCCCTACATCTCAAACTCCAAATACCGGTCGGTAACGGCCGAAATCGGCCGTTACCGACCAGTATTAACCTACCTTGTCCCTTCCTCCGTGATAGTTTGATTGGATCTCCATCAATAAATGAATAACTATCTCCATATATGCATGCCCATTTCGTATTTTGTGTCTCTCTGCTTAACCCCTTCGCTGCTAGGCCTTTACCCCTCCTGTGCTAAGCCTTTTTTTCCCGATTTGGGCTAGTGCGCGCTTAGGCCCCTGTAACTTTTTGACCACATAAGGTATCCACGCCAATTTTGCGTCATTTTCTTCCAACATCATGTGGATTCTAAAGGTACCCAGGGTTTGTGGATTCCCTTGGAGGGGTCCCTGAAATTAACCAAAATATAGTGTAATTTTTGTTTTTTTCAGAAAAATGGGAAAAACGGGCTGCAAATGAAGGCCTCTGGGGTTTTCCCTGCAAATGGTATCAAAAAGGGTTTGTGGGGCTGAAATCTCCATTTTCTCAGCTTTTAGGGAATGACAGTCTTTTGTCAGAGAACCAACATTTTTCACACAGTTTTGGTATTTTTCTGGGACACAGCCTATTTTTGCTATTTTTAGAGCTTTTCACCACCTTCCAGTTAATGGTAGAAATGAGTATGAAAGCAATAAGGGATCCTGGAAAGCTATACATTTCTGAAAAGTAGACACAATTCTGAATTCAAAAAGGGGCCATTTGTCTAAATCCATGAGGGTTTCTTTATATAAACTAACAGTTAAATATTGGAATAATTGAAAATTTGTTGAAAAAAACAGCCTTTTGTCTCAACGTTTTCACCTATAACTTCTTGTAATTTTGACAGCTCTTGGAAAACAATGTACTATTACATTTGTTAGACCTTCCTGGTTGTGGGGATATATAGGACTTGTAGTTTCTCCAAGAACCCGACGAACCCAGATCCAAAAACTGAGCAGCAACTTGCAATGATTTTTTTTATTTACTGGGTATAGAGCACTTATTCTTGGAAAATGTATATGTGGAAAAATCGGTATGAAAGACACCTATGTATTTCTGAATTGGGTACAAATTATAGAGTCTAGAAACAGTATATAATTGCACATTTTCAAAATTGGGAATACTCATACTAGCATGAGAATTATTGGTCATTTTGGAAAAATATTTTTTTTTTACACAATGTCTTTCATTGGGAAGGGAGAAATGCATAAAAAACTCAATTGGTAATAACAGTAGATTTACAAATCTGAATTACCCTAAGTCTCCCGATAAAAACGGTACCTCACTTGTGTGGGTCGGCCTTGTGCCTGCGACAGGAAACGGCGCAAAATGCAACGTGGTCACACCTCAATGTTGCAGTTAAAAATTGACCCTTTTATGGCAAAGTGCCTACCTGTAGTTTTTGCATCCTAGCTCTGCCGGCACCTAGGGAAACCTAGCAAACCTATACATTTTTAGAAAGTGAACAACCAGGGGAATTCAGGATGGGATGACTCGACTCCCTACCACCAGGTTTTGTTACCCAGAATCCCTTGCAAAGCTGAGAATATGCCAAAAAAACCCAAATTTTCCTCACATTTCTGTGGTGGAAAGTTCTGGAATCTGCGTGGATCAACAAATTTCCACCCACCCAGCGTTCCCCCAGGTCTCCCGAAATAAATGGTACCTCACTTGCGTGGGTAGGCATAGTGGCTGCGACATGAAATAGCGCAAAACGCAACGTGGCCGCACCTCAATTTCCCAGTGAAATCTTGCCATTTTTGGACAAAGAGACTACCTTTTGTTTTTGAGCCCTAGCTCTACCAGCACCTAGGGAAACCTAGCAAACCTATACATTTTTGAAAACTAGACACCCGGGGAAATTCAGGATGGGGTGACTCGACTCCCTACCACCAAGTTTTGTTACCCAGAATCCCTTGCAAACCTAAGAATTTGACAAAAAAAACACATTTTCCTCACATTTCTGTGGTGGAAAGTTCTGGAATCTGCGTGGATCAACAAATTTCCACACACACCCAGCGTTCCCCCAGGTCTCCCGAAAAAAATGGTACCTCACTTGCGTGGGTAGGCATAGTGGCTGCGACATGAAACAGCGCAAAACGCAACGTGGTCGCACCTCAATGTCCCAGTGAAATCTTGCCATTTCTGGACAAAGAGACTACCTTTTGTTTTTGAGCCCTAGCTCTGCCAGCACCTAGGGAAACCTAGCAAGCCTATACATTTTTGAAAACTAGCCACCCAGGGGAATCAGGATGGGGTGACTCGACTGCCTACAAACAGGTTTTGTTACCCAGAATCCCTTGCAAAGCTAAGAATTTGACAAAAAAAAACACATTTCCCTCACATTTCTGTGGTGGAAAGTTCGGGAATCTGCGTGGATCAACAAATTTCCACCCACCCAGCGGTTCCCCTGGTCTCCCGAAAAAAATTGGTACCTCACTTGCGTGGGTAGGCATAGTGGCTGCGACATGAAACAGCGCAAAACGCAACGTGGTCGCATCTCAATTTCCCAGTGAAATCTTGCCATTTTTGGACAAAGAGACTACCTTTTGTTTTTGAGCCCTAGGTCTGCCAGCACCTAGGGAAACCTAGCAAACCTATACATTTTTTAAAACTGCACACCCAGGGAAATTCAGGATGGGGTGACTCGACTGCCTGCCACCAGGTTTTGTTACCCAGAATCCCTTGCAAAGCTAAGAATTTGACAAACAAAACACATTTTCCTCACATATCTGTGGTGGAAAGTGCTGGAATCTGCGTGGATCAACAAATTTCCACCCACCCAGCGTTCCCCCAGGTCTCCCGAAAAAAATGGTACCTCACTTGCGTGGGTAGGCATAGTGGCTGCGAAATGAAACAGCACAAAACGCAACGTGGTCGCACCTCAATTTCCCAGTGAAATCTTGCCATTTTTGGACAAAGAGACTACCTTTTGTTTTTGAGCCCTAGCTCTGCCAGCACCTACGGAAACCTAGCAAACCTATACATTTTTGAAAACTAGACACGCAGGGGAAATTAGGATGGGGTGACTCGACTGCCTACCACCAGGTTTTGTTACCCAGAATCCCTTGCAAAGCTAAGAATTTGACAAAAAAAACAAATTTTCCTCACATTTCCGTGGTGGAAAGTTCTGGAATCTGCGTGGATCAACAAATTCCCACCCACCAGGCGTTCCCCCAGGTCTCCCGAAAAAAATGGTACCTCACTTGCGTGGGTAGGCATAGTGGCTGTGACATGAAACAGCGCAAAACGCAACGTGGTCGCACCTCAATTTTCCAGTGAAATCTTGCCATTTTTGGACAAAGAGACTACCTTAGTTTTTTGAGCCCTAGCTCTGCCAGCACCTAGGGAAAACTAGCAAACCTATACATTTTTGAAAACTACACACCCAGGCGAATTCAGGATGGGGTGACTCGACTGCCTACCACCAGGTTTTGTTACCCAGAATCCCTTGCAAAGCTAAGAATTTGACAAAATAAAAACATTTTCCTCACATTTCTGTGGTGGAAAGTTCTGGAATCTGCGTGGATCAACAAATTTCCACCCACCCAGCGTTCCCGCAGGTCTCCCAAAAAAAATGGTACCTCACTTGCGTGGGTAGGCATAGTGGCTGCGACATGAAACAGCGCAAAACGCAACGTGGTCGCACCTCAATTTCCCAGTGAAATCTTGCCATTTTTGGACAAAGAGACTACCTTTTGTTTTTGAGCCCTAGCTCTGCCAGCACCTAGGGAAACCTAGCAAACCTATACATTTTTGTAAACTGGACACCCAGGGAAATTCAGGATGGGGTGACTCGACTGCCTACCACCAGGTTTTGTTACCCAGAATCCCTTGCAAAGCTAAGAATGTGACAAAAAAACACATTTTCCTCACATATCTGTGGTGGAAAGTACTGGAATCTGCGTGGATCAACAAATTTCCACCCACCCAGCGTTCCCCCATGTCTCCTGAAAAAAATGGTACCTCACTTGCGTGGGTAGGCATAGTGGCTGCGACATGAAACAGCGCAAAACGCAACGTGGTCGCACCTCAATTTCCCAGTGAAATCTTGCCATTTTTGGACAAAGAGACTACCTTTTGTTTTTGAGCCCTAGCTCTGCCAGCACCTAGGGAAACCTAGCAAGCCTATACATTTTTGAAAACTAGCCACCCAGGGAAAATCAGGATGGGGTGACTCGACTGCCTACAAACAGGTTTTGTTACCCAGAATCCCTTGCAAAGCTAAGAATTTGACAAAAAAAACACATTTCCCTCACATTTCTGTGGTGGAAAGTTCTGAAATCTGCGTGGATCAACAAATTTCCACCCACCCAGCATTCCCCCAGGTCTCCCGAAAAAAATTGGTACCTCACTTGCGTGGGTAGGCAGAGTGGCTGCGACATGAAACAGCGCAAAACTCAGCGTGGCCGTACCTCAATTTCCCAGTGAAATCTTGCCATTTTTGGACAAAGAGACTACCTTTTGTTTTTGAGTCCTAGCTCTGCCAGCACCTAGGGAAACCTAGCAAACCTATACATTTTTGAAAACTAGACACCCGGGGAAATTCAGGATGGGGTGACTCGATTGCCTACCACCAGGTTTTGTTACCCAGAATCCCTTGCAAAGCTAAGAATTTGACAAAAAAAACACATTTTCCTCACATATCTGTGGTGGAAAGTGCTGGAATCTGCGTGGATCAACAAATTTCCACACACACCCAGCGTTCCCCCAGGTCTCCCGAAAAAAATGGTACCTCACTTGCGTGGGTAGGCATAGTGGCTGCGACATGAAACAGCGCAAAACGCAACGTGGTCGCACCTCAATTTCCCAGTGAAATCTTGCCATTTTTGGACAAAGAGGCTACCTTTTGTTTTTGAGCCCTAGCTCTGCCAGCACCTAGGGAAACCTAGCAAGACTATACATTTTTGAAAACTAGCCACCCAGGGGAATCAGGATGGGGTGACTCGACTGCCTACCACCAGGTTTTGTTACCCAGAATCCCTTGCAAAGCTAAGAATTTGACAAAAAAAACAAATTTTCCTCACATTTCTGTGGTGGAAAGTTCTGGAATCTGCGTGGATCAACAAATTCCCACCCACCAGGCGTTCCCCCAGGTCTCCCGAAAAAAATGGTACCTCACTTGCGTGGGTAGGCATAGTGGGTGTGACATGAAACAGCGCAAAACGCAACGTGGTCGCACCTCAATTTTCCAGTGAAATCTTGACATTTTTGGACAAAGAGACTACCTTAGTTTTTTGAGCCCTAGCTCTGCCAGCACCTAGGGAAAACTAGCAAACCTATACATTTTTGAAAACTACACACCCAGGGGAATTCAGGATGGGGTGACTCGACTGCCTACCACCAGGTTTTGTTACCCAGAATCCCTTGCAAAGCTAAGAATTTGACAAAATAAAAACATTTTCCTCACATTTCTGTGGTGGAAAGTTCCGGAATCTGCGTGGATCAACAAATTTCCACCCACCCAGCGTTCCCGCAGGTCTCCCAAAAAAAATGGTACCTCACTTGCGTGGGTAGGCATAGTGGCTGCGACATGAAACAGCGCAAAACGCAACGTGGTCGCACCTCAATTTCCCAGTGAAATCTTGCCATTTTTGGACAAAGAGACTACCTTTTGTTTTTGAGCCCTAGCTCTGCCAGCACCTAGGGAAACCTAGCAAACCTATACATTTTTGTAAACTGGATACCCAGGGAAATTCAGGATGGGGTGACTCGACTGCCTACCACCAGGTTTTGTTACCCAGAATCCCTTGCAAAGCTAAGAATGTGACAAAAAAACACATTTTCCTCACATATCTGTGGTGGAAAGTACTGGAATCTGCGTGGATCAACAAATTTCCACCCACCCAGCGTTCCCCCATGTCTCCTGAAAAAAATGGTACCTCACTTGCGTGGGTAGGCATAGTGGCTGCGACATGAAACAGCGCAAAACGCAACGTGGTCGCACCTCAATTTCCCAGTGAAATCTTGCCATTTTTGGACAAAGAGACTACCTTTTGTTTTTGAGCCCTAGCTCTGCCAGCACCTAGGGAAACCTAGCAAGCCTATACATTTTTGAAAACTAGCCACCCAGGGAAAATCAGGATGGGGTGACTCGACTGCCTACAAACAGGTTTTGTTACCCAAAACCCCTACAAAGCTAAGAATTTGACAAAAAAAACACATTTCCCTCACATTTCTGTGGTGGAAAGTTCTGAAATCTGCGTGGATCAACAAATTTCCACCCACCCAGCGTTCCCCCAGGTCTCCCGAAAAAAATTGGTACCTCACTTGCGTGGGTAGGCAGAGTGGCTGCGACATGAAACAGCGCAAAACTCAGCGTGGCCATACCTCAATTTCCCAGTGAAATCTTGCCATTTTTGGACAAAGAGACTACCTTTTGTTTTTGAGTCCTAGCTCTGCCAGCACCTAGGGAAACCTAGCAAACCTATACATTTTTGAAAACTAGACACCCGGGGAAATTCAGGATGGGGTGACTCGATTGCCTACCACCAGGTTTTGTTACCCAGAATCCCTTGCAAAGCTAAGAATTTGACAAAAAAAACAAATTTTCCTCACATATCTGTGGTGGAAAGTGCTGGAATCTGCGTGGATCAACAAATTTCCACACACACCCAGCGTTCCCCCAGGTCCCCCGAAAAAAATGGTACCTCACTTGCGTGGGTAGGCATAGTGGCTGCGACCTGAAACAGCGCAAAACGCAACGTGGTCGCACCTCAATTTCCCAGTGAAATCTTGCCATTTTTGGACAAAGAGACTACCTTTTGTTTTTGAGCCCTAGCTCTGCCAGCACCTAGGGAAACCTAGCAAGACTATACATTTTTGAAAACTAGCCACCCAGGGGAATCAGGATGGGGTGACTCGACTGCCTACAAACAGGTTTTGTTACCCAGAATCCCTTGCAAATCTAAGAATTTGACAAAAAAAACACATTTCCCTCACATTTCTGTGGTGGAAAGTTCGGGAATCTGAGTGGATCAACAAATTTCCAACAACCCAGCGTTCCCCCAGGTCTCCCGAAAAAAATGGTACCTCACTTGCGTGGGTAGGCAGAGTGGCTGCGACATGAAACAGCGCAAAACTCAACGTGGCTGTACCTCAATTTCCCAGTGAAATCTTGCCATTTTTGGACAAAGAGACTACCTTTTGTTTTTGAGCCCTAGCTCTGCCAGAACCTAGGGAAACCTAGCAAACCTATACATTTTTAAAAACTAGACACCCGGGGAAATTCAGGATGGGGTGACTCGACTGCCTACCACCAAGTTTTGTTACCCAGAATCCCTTGCAAAGCTAAGAATTTGACCAAAAAAACACATTTTCCTCACATTTCTGTGGTGGAAAGTTCTGGAATCTGCGTGGATCAACAAATTTCCACCCACCCAGCGTTTCCCCCGGTCTCCCGAAAAAAATTGGTACCTCACTTGCGTGGGTAGGCATAGTGGCTGCGACATGAAACAGCGCAAAACGCAACGTGGTCGCACCTCAATTTCCCAGTGAAATCTTGCCATTTTTAGACAAAGAGACTACCTTTTGTTTTTGAGCCCTAGCTCTGCCAGCACATAGGGAAACCTAGCAAACCTATACATTTTTGAAAACTAGACCCCCAGGGGCATTCAGGATGGGGTGAATCGACTGCCTACCACCAGGTGTTTTTACCCAGAATCCCTTGCAAAGCTAAGAATTTGACCAAAAAAACACATTTTCCTCACATTTCTGTGGTGGAAAGTTCTGGAATCTGCGTGGATCACAAATTTCCACCCACCCAGCGTTTCCCCCGGTCTCCCGAAAAAAATTGGTACCTCACTTGCGTGGGTAGGCATAGTGGCTGCGACATGAAACAGCGCAAAACGCAACGTGGTCGCACCTCAATTTCCCAGTGAAATCTTGCCATTTTTAGACAAAGAGACTACCTTTTGTTTTTGAGCCCTAGCTCTGCCAGCACCTAGGGAAACCTAGCAAACCTATACATTTTTGTAAACTGGATACCCAGGGAAATTCAGGATGGGGTGACTCGACTGCCTACCACCAGGTTTTGTTACCCAGAATCCCTTGCAAAGCTAAGAATGTGACAAAAAAACACATTTTCCTCACATATCTGTGGTGGAAAGTACTGGAATCTGCGTGGATCAACAAATTTCCACCCACCCAGCGTTCCCCCATGTCTCCTGAAAAAAATGGTACCTCACTTGCGTGGGTAGGCATAGTGGCTGCGACATGAAACAGCGCAAAACGCAACGTGGTCGCACCTCAATTTCCCAGTGAAATCTTGCCATTTTTGGACAAAGAGACTACCTTTTGTTTTTGAGCCCTAGCTCTGCCAGCACCTAGGGAAACCTAGCAAGCCTATACATTTTTGAAAACTAGCCACCCAGGGAAAATCAGGATGGGGTGACTCGACTGCCTACAAACAGGTTTTGTTACCCAAAACCCCTACAAAGCTAAGAATTTGACAAAAAAAACACATTTCCCTCACATTTCTGTGGTGGAAAGTTCTGAAATCTGCGTGGATCAACAAATTTCCACCCACCCAGCGTTCCCCCAGGTCTCCCGAAAAAAATTGGTACCTCACTTGCGTGGGTAGGCAGAGTGGCTGCGACATGAAACAGCGCAAAACTCAGCGTGGCCATACCTCAATTTCCCAGTGAAATCTTGCCATTTTTGGACAAAGAGACTACCTTTTGTTTTTGAGTCCTAGCTCTGCCAGCACCTAGGGAAACCTAGCAAACCTATACATTTTTGAAAACTAGACACCCGGGGAAATTCAGGATGGGGTGACTCGATTGCCTACCACCAGGTTTTGTTACCCAGAATCCCTTGCAAAGCTAAGAATTTGACAAAAAAAACAAATTTTCCTCACATATCTGTGGTGGAAAGTGCTGGAATCTGCGTGGATCAACAAATTTCCACACACACCCAGCGTTCCCCCAGGTCCCCCGAAAAAAATGGTACCTCACTTGCGTGGGTAGGCATAGTGGCTGCGACCTGAAACAGCGCAAAACGCAACGTGGTCGCACCTCAATTTCCCAGTGAAATCTTGCCATTTTTGGACAAAGAGACTACCTTTTGTTTTTGAGCCCTAGCTCTGCCAGCACCTAGGGAAACCTAGCAAGACTATACATTTTTGAAAACTAGCCACCCAGGGGAATCAGGATGGGGTGACTCGACTGCCTACAAACAGGTTTTGTTACCCAGAATCCCTTGCAAATCTAAGAATTTGACAAAAAAAACACATTTCCCTCACATTTCTGTGGTGGAAAGTTCGGGAATCTGAGTGGATCAACAAATTTCCAACAACCCAGCGTTCCCCCAGGTCTCCCGAAAAAAATGGTACCTCACTTGCGTGGGTAGGCAGAGTGGCTGCGACATGAAACAGCGCAAAACTCAACGTGGCTGTACCTCAATTTCCCAGTGAAATCTTGCCATTTTTGGACAAAGAGACTACCTTTTGTTTTTGAGCCCTAGCTCTGCCAGAACCTAGGGAAACCTAGCAAACCTATACATTTTTAAAAACTAGACACCCGGGGAAATTCAGGATGGGGTGACTCGACTGCCTACCACCAAGTTTTGTTACCCAGAATCCCTTGCAAAGCTAAGAATTTGACCAAAAAAACACATTTTCCTCACATTTCTGTGGTGGAAAGTTCTGGAATCTGCGTGGATCAACAAATTTCCACCCACCCAGCGTTTCCCCCGGTCTCCCGAAAAAAATTGGTACCTCACTTGCGTGGGTAGGCATAGTGGCTGCGACATGAAACAGCGCAAAACGCAACGTGGTCGCACCTCAATTTCCCAGTGAAATCTTGCCATTTTTAGACAAAGAGACTACCTTTTGTTTTTGAGCCCTAGCTCTGCCAGCACATAGGGAAACCAAGCAAACCTATACATTTTTGAAAACTAGACCCCCAGGGGCATTCAGGATGGGGTGAATCGACTGCCTACCACCAGGTGTTTTTACCCAGAATCCCTTGCAAAGCTAAGAATTTGACAAAAAAACACATTTACCTCACATTTCTGTGGTGGAAAGTTCTGGAATCTGCGTGGATCAACAAATTTCCACCCACCCAGCGTTTCCCCCGGTCTCCCGAAAAAAATTGGTACCTCACTTGCGTGGGTAGGCATAGTGGCTGCGACATGAAACAGCGCAAAACGCAACGTGGTCGCATCTCAATTTCCCAGTGAAATCTTGCCATTTTTGGACAAAGAGACTACCTTTTGTTTTTGAGCCCTAGCTCTGCCAGCACCTAGGGAAACCTAGCAAACCTATACATTTTTTAAAACTGCACACCCAGGGAAATTCAGGATGGGGTGACTCGACTGCCTACCACCAGGTTTTGTTACCCAGAATCCCTTGCAAAGCTAAGAATTTGACAAAAAAAACACATTTTCCTCACATACCTGTGGTGGAAAGCGCTGGAATCTGCGTGGATCAACAAATTTCCACCCACCCAGCGTTCCCCCAGGTCTCCCGAAAAAAATGGTACCTCACTTGCGTGGGTAGGCATAGTGGCTGCGAAATGAAACAGCGCAAAACGCAACGTGGTCGCACCTCAATTTCCCAGTGAAATCTTGCCATTTTTGGACAAAGAGACTACCTTTTGTTTTTGAGCCCTAGCTCTGCCAGCACCTAGGGAAACCTAGCAAACCTATACATTTTTGAAAACTAGACACGCAGGGGAAATCAGGATGGGGTGACTCGACTGCCTACCACCAGGTTTTGTTACCCAGAATCCCTTGCAAAGCTAAGAATTTGACAAAAAAAACAAATTTTCCTCACATTTCTGTGGTGGAAAGTTCTGGAATCTGCGTGGATCAACAAATTCCCACCCACCAGGCGTTCCCCCAGGTCTCCCGAAAAAAATGGTACCTCACTTGCGTGGGTAGGCATAGTGGCTGTGACATGAAACAGCGCAAAACGCAACGTGGTCGCACCTCAATTTTCCAGTGAAATCTTGCCATTTTTGGACAAAGAGACTACCTTATGTATTTGAGCCCTAGCTCTGCCAGCACCTAGGGAAACCTAGCAAACCTATACATTTTTTAAAACTACACACCCAGGGGAATTCAGGATGGGGTGACTCGACTGCCTACCACCAGGTTTTGTTACCCAGAATCCCTTGCAAAGCTAAGAATTTGACAAAAAAAACACATTTACCTCACATTTCTGTGGTGGAAAGTTCTGGAATCTGCGTGGATCAACAAATTTCCACCCACGAAGCGTTCCCGCAGGTCTCCCAAAAAAAATGGTACCTCACTTGCGTGGGTAGGCATAGTGGCTGCGACATGAAACAGCGCAAAACGCAACGTGGTCGCACCTCAATTTCCCAGTGAAATCTTGCCATTTTTGGACAAAGAGACTACCTTTTGTTTTTTAGCCCTAGCTCTGCCAGCACCTAGGGAAACGTAGCAAACCTATACATTTTTAAATACTAGACACCCAGGGAAATTCAGGATGGGGTGACTCAACTGCCTACCACCAGGTTTTGTTACCCAGAATCCCTTGCAAAGCTAAGAATTTGACAAAAAAAACAAATTTTCCTCACATTTCTGTGGTGGAAAGTTCTGGAATCTGCGTGGATCAACAAATTTCCACCCACCCAGCGTTTCCCCCGGTCTCCCGAAAAAAATTGGTACCTCACTTGCGTGGGTAGGCATAGTGGCTGCGACATGAAACATCGCAAAACGCAACGTGGTCGCATCTCAATTTCCCAGTGAAATCTTGCCATTTTTGGACAAAGAGACTACCTTTTGTTTTTGAGCCCTAGCTCTGCCAGCACCTAGGGAAACCTAGCAAACCTATACATTTTTTAAAACTGCACACCCAGGGAAATTCAGGATGGGGTGACTCGACTGCCTACCACCAGGTTTTGTTACCCAGAATCCCTTGCAAAGCTAAACATTTGACAAAAAAACCACATTTTCCTCACATATCTGTGGTGGAAAGTAATGGAATCTGCGTGGATCAACAAATTTCCACCCACCCAGCGTTCCCCCAGGTCTCCCGAAAAAAATGGTACCTCACTTGCGTGGGTAGGCATAGTGGCTGCGAAATGAAACAGCGCAAAACGCAACGTGGTCGCACCTCAATTTCCCAGTGAAATCTTGCCATTTTTGGACAAAGAGACTACCTTTTGTTTTTGAGCCCTAGCTCTGCCAGCACGTAGGGAAACATAGGAAACCTATACATTTTTGAAAACTAGACACGCAGGGGAAATCAGGATAGGGTGACTTGACTGCCTACCACCAGGTTTTGTTACCCAGAATCCCTTGCAAAGCTAAGAATTTGACAAAAAAAACTAATTTTCCTCACATTTCTGTGGTGGAAAGTTCTGGAATCTGCGTGGATCAACAAATTCCCACCCACCAGGCGTTCCCCCAGGTCTCCCGAAAAAAATGGTACCTCACTTGCGTGGGTAGGCATAGTGGCTGTGACATGAAACAGCGCAAAACGCAACGTGGTCGCACCTCAATTTTCCAGTGAAATCTTGCCATTTTTGGACAAAGAGACTACCTTATGTTTTTGAGCCCTAGCTCTGCCAGCACCTAGGGAAACCTAGCAAACCTATACATTTTTGAAAACTACACACCCAGGGGAATTCAGGATGGGGTGACTCGACTGCCTACCACCAGGTTTTGTTACCCAGAATCCCTTGCAAAGCTAAGAATTTGACAAAAAAAAACATTTTCCTCACATTTCTGTGGTGGAAAGTTCTGGAATCTGCATGGATCAACAAATTTCCACCCACCCAGCGTTCCCGCAGGTCTCCCAAAAAAAATGGTACCTCACTTGCGTGGGTAGGCATAGTGGCTGCGACATGAAACAGCGCAAAACGCAACGTGGTCGCACCTCAATTTTCCAGTGAAATCTTGCCATTTTTGGACAAAGAGACTACCTTTTGTTTTTGAGCCCTAGCTCTGCCAGCACCTAAGGAAACCTAGCAAACCTATACATTTTTGAAAACTAAACACCCAGGGGAATTCAGGATGGGTTGACTCGACTGCCTACCACCAGGTTTTGTTACCCAGAATCCCTTGCAAAGCTAAGAATTTGACAAAAAAAACACATTTCCCTCACATCTCTGTGGTGGAAAGTTCTGGAATCTGCGTGGATCAACAAATTTCCACCCACTCAGCGTTTCCCCCGGTCTCCCGAAAAAAATTGGTACCTCACTTGCGTGGGTAGGCATAGTGGCTGCGACATGAAACAGCGCAAAACGCAACGTGGTCGCATCTCAATTTCCCAGTGAAATCTTGCCATTTTTGGACAAAGAGACTACCTTTTGTTTTTGAGCCCTAGCTCTGCCAGCACCTAGGGAAACCTAGCAAACCTATACATTTTTGAAAACTGGACACCCAGGGAAATTCAGGATGGGGTGACTCGACTGCCTACCACCAGGTTTTGTTACCCAGAATCCCTTGCAAATCTGAGAATTTGACAAAAAAACACATTTTCCTCACATATCTGTGGTGGAAAGTGCTGGAATCTGCGTGGATCAACAAATTTCCACCCACCCAGCGTTCCCCCAGGTCTCCCAAAACAAATGGTCCCTCACTTGCGTGGGTAGGCATAGTGGCTGCGACATGAAACAGCGCAAAACGCAACGTGGTCGCACCTCAATTTCCCAGTGAAATCTTGCCATTTTTGGACAAGAGACTACCTTTTGTTTTTGAGCCCTAGCTCTGCCAGCACCTACGGAAACCTAGCAAACCTATACATTTTTGAAAACTAGCCACCCAGGGGAAATCAGGATGGGGTGACTCGACTGCCTACCACCAGGTTTTTTTACCCAGAATCCCTAGCAAATCTCAGAATTTGACCCAAAAAAAACATTTTCCTCACATTTCTGTGGTGGAAAGTTCTGGAATCTTCGTGGATCAACACATTTCCACCCACCCAGCGTTCCCCCAGGTCTCCTGAAACAAATTGTACCGCACTTGCATGGGTAGGCATAGTGGCTGTGACATGAAACAGCGCAAAACGCAACGTGGTCGCACCTCAATTTTCCAGTGAAATCTTGCCATTTTTGGACAAAGAGACTACCTTATGTTTTTGAGCCCTAGCTCTGCCAGCACCTAGGGAAACCTAGCAAACCTATACATTTTTGAAAACTACACACCCAGGGGAATTCAGGATGGGGTGACTCGACTGCCTACCACCAGGTTTTGTTACCCAGAATCCCTTGCAAAGCTAAGAATTTGACAAAAAAAAACATTTTCCTCACATTTCTGTGGTGGAAAGTTCTGGAATCTGCGTGGATCAACAAATTTCCACCCACCCAGCGTTCCCGCAGGTCTCCCAAAAAAAATGGTACCTCACTTGCGTGGGTAGGCATAGTGGCTGCGACATGAAACAGCGCAAAACGCAACGTGGTCGCACCTCAATTTCCCAGTGAAATCTTGCCATTTTTGGACAAAGAGACTACCTTTTGTTTTTTAGCCCTAGCTCTGCCAGCACCTAGGGAAACGTAGCAAACCTATACATTTTTAAATACTAGACACCCAGGGAAATTCAGGATGGGGTGACTCAACTGCCTACCACCAGGTTTTGTTACCCAGAATCCCTTGCAAAGCTA
Source organism: Lissotriton helveticus (assembly GCF_964261635.1). Classification (NCBI taxonomy): domain Eukaryota; kingdom Metazoa; phylum Chordata; class Amphibia; order Caudata; family Salamandridae; genus Lissotriton; species Lissotriton helveticus. The sequence continues at coordinate 184,348,533 of NC_136065.1, forward strand.
AGAATTTGACAAAAAAAACAAATTTTCCTCACATTTCTGTGGTGGAAAGTTCTGGAATCTGCGTGGATCAACAAATTTCCACCCACCCAGCGTTTCCCCCGGTCTCCCAAAAAAAATGGTACCTCACTTGCGTGGGTAGGCATAGTGGCTGCGACATGAAACAGCGCAAAAAGCAACGTGGTCGCATCTCAATTTCCCAGTGAAATCTTGCCATTTTTGGACAAAGAGACTACCTTTTGTTTTTGAGCCCTAGCTCTGCCAGCACCTAAGGAAACCTAGCAAACCTATACATTTTTTAAAACTGCACACCCAGGGAAATTCAGGATGGGTTGACTCGACTGCCTACCACCAGGTTTTGTTACCCAGAATCCCTTGCAAAGCTAAGAATTTGACAAAAAAAACACATTTCCCTCACATCTCTGTGGTGGAAAGTTCTGGAATCTGCGTGGATCAACAAATTTCCACCCACTCAGCGTTTCCCCCGGTCTCCCGAAAAAAATTGGTACCTCACTTGCGTGGGTAGGCATAGTGGCTGCGACATGAAACAGCGCAAAACGCAACGTGGTCGCATCTCAATTTCCCAGTGAAATCTTGCCATTTTTGGACAAAGAGACTACCTTTTGTTTTTGAGCCCTAGCTCTGCCAGCACCTAGGGAAACCTAGCAAACCTATACATTTTTGAAAACTAGACACGCAGGGGAAATCAGGATAGGGTGACTTGACTGCCTACCACCAGGTTTTGTTACCCAGAATCCCTTGCAAATCTAAGAATTTGACAAAAAAACACATTTTCCTCACATTTCTGTGGTGGAAAGTTCTGGAATCTGCGTGGATCAACAAATTTCCACCCACCCGGCGTTCCCCCAGGTCTCCCGAAACAAATGGTACCTCACTTGCGTGGGTAGGCATAGTGGCTGCGACATGAAACAGCGCAAAACGCAACGTGGTCGCACCTCAATTTCCCAGTGAAATCTTGCCATTTTTGGACAAGAGACTACCTTTTGTTTTTGAGCCCTAGCTCTGCCAGCACCTACGGAAACCTAGCAAACCTATACATTTTTGAAAACTAGCCACCCAGGGGAAATCAGGATGGGGTGACTCGACTGCCTACCACCAGGTTTTTTTACCCAGAATCCCTAGCAAATCTCAGAATTTGACCCAAAAAAAACATTTTCCTCACATTTCTGTGGTGGAAAGTTCTGGAATCTTCGTGGATCAACACATTTCCACCCACCCAGCGTTCCCCCAGGTCTCCTGAAACAAATTGTACCGCACTTGCATGGGTAGGCATAGTGGCTGTGACATGAAACAGCGCAAAACGCAACGTGGTCGCACCTCAATTTTCCAGTGAAATCTTGCCATTTTTGGACAAAGAGACTACCTTATGTTTTTGAGCCCTAGCTCTGCCAGCACCTAGGGAAACCTAGCAAACCTATACATTTTTGAAAACTACACACCCAGGGGAATTCAGGATGGGGTGACTCGACTGCCTACCACCAGGTTTTGTTACCCAGAATCCCTTGCAAAGCTAAGAATTTGACAAAAAAAAACATTTTCCTCACATTTCTGTGGTGGAAAGTTCTGGAATCTGCGTGGATCAACAAATTTCCACCCACCCAGCGTTCCCGCAGGTCTCCCAAAAAAAATGGTACCTCACTTGCGTGGGTAGGCATAGTGGCTGCGACATGAAACAGCGCAAAACGCAACGTGGTCGCACCTCAATTTTCCAGTGAAATCTTGCCATTTTTGGACAAAGAGACTACCTTTTGTTTTTGAGCCCTAGCTCTGCCAGCACCTAAGGAAACCTAGCAAACCTATACATTTTTGAAAACTAAACACCCAGGGGAATTCAGGATGGGTTGACTCGACTGCCTACCATCAGGTTTTGTTACCCAGATTCCCTTGCAAAGCTAAGAATTTGACAAAAAAAACACATTTCCCTCACATCTCTGTGGTGGAAAGTTCTAGAATCTGCGTGGATCAACAAATTTCCACCCACTCAGCGTTTCCCCCGGTCTCCCGAAAAAAATTGGTACCTCACTTGCGTGGGTAGGCATAGTGGCTGCGACATGAAACAGCGCAAAACGCAACGTGGTCGCATCTCAATTTCCCAGTGAAATCTTGCCATTTTTGGACAAAGAGACTACCTTTTGTTTTTGAGCCCTAGCTCTGCCAGCACCTAGGGAAACCTAGCAAACCTATACATTTTTGAAAACTGGACACCCAGGGAAATTCAGGATGGGGTGACTCGACTGCCTACCACCAGGTTTTGTTACCCAGAATCCCTTGCAAATCGCAGAATTTGACAAAAAAAACACATTTTCCTCACATATCTGTGGTGGAAAGTGCTGGAATCTGTGTGGATCAACAAATTTCCACCCACCCAGCGTTCCCCCAGGTCTCCCGAAACAAATGGTACCTCACTTGCATGGGTAGGCATAGTGGCTGCGACATGAAACAGCGCAAAACGCAACGTGGTCGCACCTCAATTTCCCAGTAAAATCTTGCCATTTTTGGACAAAGAGACTACCTTTTGTTTTTGAGCCCTAGCTCTGCCAGCACCTAGGGAAACCTAGCAAACCTATACATTTTTGAAAACTAGCCACCCAGGGGAAATCAGGATGGGATGACTCGACTGCCTACCACCAGGTTTTGTTACCCAGAATCCCTTGCAAATCTCAGAATTTGACCAAAAAAAAAACATTTTCCTCACATTTCTGTGGTGGAAAGTTCTGGAATCTTCGTGGATCAACAAATTTCCACCCACCCAGCGTTCCCCCAGGTCTCCTGAAACAAATTGTACCGCACATGCATGGGTAGGCATAGCGGCTGCGACATGAAACAGCGCAAAATGCAACAGGGTCGCACCTCAATTTTCCAGTGAAATCTTGCCATTTTTGGACAAAGAGACTACTTTTTGTTTTTGAGCCCTAGCTCTGCCAGCACCTAGGGAAACCTAGCAAACCTATACATTTTTGAAAACTAGACACGCAGGGGAAATCAGGATGGGGTGACTCGACTGCCTACCACCAGGCTTTGTTACCCAGAATCCCTTGCAGAGCTAAGAATTTGACAAAAAAAGCACATTTTCCTCAAATTTCTGTGGTGGAAAGTTCTGGAATCTGCGTGGATCAACAAATTTCCACCCACCAGGCGTTCCCCCAGGTCTCCCGAAAAAAATGGTACCTCACTTGCGTGGGTAGGCATAGTGGCTGTGACATGAAACAGCGCAAAACGCAACATGGTCGCACCTCAATTTTCCAGTGAAATCTTGCCATTTTTGGACAAAGAGACTACCTTATGTTTTTGAGCCCTAGCTCTGCCAGCACCTAGGGAAACCTAGCAAACCTATACATTTTTGAAAACTAGACACCCAGGGGAATTCAGGATGGGGTGACTCGACTGCCTACCACCAGGTTTTGTTACCCAGAATCCCTTGCAAAGCTAAGAATTTGACCCAAAAAAAACATTTTCCTCACATTTCTGTGGTGGAAAGTTCTGGAATCTTCGTGGATCAACACATTTCCACCCACCCAGCGTTCCCCCAGGTCTCCTGAAACAAATTGTACCGCACTTGCATGGGTAGGCATAGTGGCTGTGACATGAAACAGCGCAAAACGCAACGTGGTCGCACCTCAATTTTCCAGTGAAATCTTGCCATTTTTGGACAAAGAGACTACCTTATGTTTTTGAGCCCTAGCTCTGCCAGCACCTAGGGAAACCTAGCAAACCTATACATTTTTGAAAACTACACACCCAGGGGAATTCAGGATGGGGTGACTCGACTGCCTACCACCAGGTTTTGTTACCCAGAATCCCTTGCAAAGCTAAGAATTTGACAAAAAAAAACATTTTCCTCACATTTCTGTGGTGGAAAGTTCTGGAATCTGCGTGGATCAACAAATTTCCACCCACCCAGCGTTCCCGCAGGTCTCCCAAAAAAAATGGTACCTCACTTGCGTGGGTAGGCATAGTGGCTGCGACATGAAACAGCGCAAAACGCAACGTGGTCGCACCTCAATTTCCCAGTGAAATCTTGCCATTTTTGGACAAAGAGACTACCTTTTGTTTTTTAGCCCTAGCTCTGCCAGCACCTAGGGAAACGTAGCAAACCTATACATTTTTAAATACTAGACACCCAGGGAAATTCAGGATGGGGTGACTCAACTGCCTACCACCAGGTTTTGTTACCCAGAATCCCTTGCAAAGCTAAGAATTTGACAAAAAAAACAAATTTTCCTCACATTTCTGTGGTGGAAAGTTCTGGAATCTGCGTGGATCAACAAATTTCCACCCACCCAGCGTTTCCCCCGGTCTCCCAAAAAAAATGGTACCTCACTTGCGTGGGTAGGCATAGTGGCTGCGACATGAAACAGCGCAAAAAGCAACGTGGTCGCATCTCAATTTCCCAGTGAAATCTTGCCATTTTTGGACAAAGAGACTACCTTTTGTTTTTGAGCCCTAGCTCTGCCAGCACCTAAGGAAACCTAGCAAACCTATACATTTTTTAAAACTGCACACCCAGGGAAATTCAGGATGGGTTGACTCGACTGCCTACCACCAGGTTTTGTTACCCAGAATCCCTTGCAAAGCTAAGAATTTGACAAAAAAAACACATTTCCCTCACATCTCTGTGGTGGAAAGTTCTGGAATCTGCGTGGATCAACAAATTTCCACCCACTCAGCGTTTCCCCCGGTCTCCCGAAAAAAATTGGTACCTCACTTGCGTGGGTAGGCATAGTGGCTGCGACATGAAACAGCGCAAAACGCAACGTGGTCGCATCTCAATTTCCCAGTGAAATCTTGCCATTTTTGGACAAAGAGACTACCTTTTGTTTTTGAGCCCTAGCTCTGCCAGCACCTAGGGAAACCTAGCAAACCTATACATTTTTGAAAACTAGACACGCAGGGGAAATCAGGATAGGGTGACTTGACTGCCTACCACCAGGTTTTGTTACCCAGAATCCCTTGCAAATCTAAGAATTTGACAAAAAAACACATTTTCCTCACATTTCTGTGGTGGAAAGTTCTGGAATCTGCGTGGATCAACAAATTTCCACCCACCCGGCGTTCCCCCAGGTCTCCCGAAACAAATGGTACCTCACTTGCGTGGGTAGGCATAGTGGCTGCGACATGAAACAGCGCAAAACGCAACGTGGTCGCACCTCAATTTCCCAGTGAAATCTTGCCATTTTTGGACAAGAGACTACCTTTTGTTTTTGAGCCCTAGCTCTGCCAGCACCTACGGAAACCTAGCAAACCTATACATTTTTGAAAACTAGCCACCCAGGGGAAATCAGGATGGGGTGACTCGACTGCCTACCACCAGGTTTTTTTACCCAGAATCCCTAGCAAATCTCAGAATTTGACCCAAAAAAAACATTTTCCTCACATTTCTGTGGTGGAAAGTTCTGGAATCTTCGTGGATCAACACATTTCCACCCACCCAGCGTTCCCCCAGGTCTCCTGAAACAAATTGTACCGCACTTGCATGGGTAGGCATAGTGGCTGTGACATGAAACAGCGCAAAACGCAACGTGGTCGCACCTCAATTTTCCAGTGAAATCTTGCCATTTTTGGACAAAGAGACTACCTTATGTTTTTGAGCCCTAGCTCTGCCAGCACCTAGGGAAACCTAGCAAACCTATACATTTTTGAAAACTACACACCCAGGGGAATTCAGGATGGGGTGACTCGACTGCCTACCACCAGGTTTTGTTACCCAGAATCCCTTGCAAAGCTAAGAATTTGACAAAAAAAAACATTTTCCTCACATTTCTGTGGTGGAAAGTTCTGGAATCTGCGTGGATCAACAAATTTCCACCCACCCAGCGTTCCCGCAGGTCTCCCAAAAAAAATGGTACCTCACTTGCGTGGGTAGGCATAGTGGCTGCGACATGAAACAGCGCAAAACGCAACGTGGTCGCACCTCAATTTTCCAGTGAAATCTTGCCATTTTTGGACAAAGAGACTACCTTTTGTTTTTGAGCCCTAGCTCTGCCAGCACCTAAGGAAACCTAGCAAACCTATACATTTTTGAAAACTAAACACCCAGGGGAATTCAGGATGGGTTGACTCGACTGCCTACCATCAGGTTTTGTTACCCAGATTCCCTTGCAAAGCTAAGAATTTGACAAAAAAAACACATTTCCCTCACATCTCTGTGGTGGAAAGTTCTAGAATCTGCGTGGATCAACAAATTTCCACCCACTCAGCGTTTCCCCCGGTCTCCCGAAAAAAATTGGTACCTCACTTGCGTGGGTAGGCATAGTGGCTGCGACATGAAACAGCGCAAAACGCAACGTGGTCGCATCTCAATTTCCCAGTGAAATCTTGCCATTTTTGGACAAAGAGACTACCTTTTGTTTTTGAGCCCTAGCTCTGCCAGCACCTAGGGAAACCTAGCAAACCTATACATTTTTGAAAACTGGACACCCAGGGAAATTCAGGATGGGGTGACTCGACTGCCTACCACCAGGTTTTGTTACCCAGAATCCCTTGCAAATCGCAGAATTTGACAAAAAAAACACATTTTCCTCACATATCTGTGGTGGAAAGTGCTGGAATCTGTGTGGATCAACAAATTTCCACCCACCCAGCGTTCCCCCAGGTCTCCCGAAACAAATGGTACCTCACTTGCATGGGTAGGCATAGTGGCTGCGACATGAAACAGCGCAAAACGCAACGTGGTCGCACCTCAATTTCCCAGTAAAATCTTGCCATTTTTGGACAAAGAGACTACCTTTTGTTTTTGAGCCCTAGCTCTGCCAGCACCTAGGGAAACCTAGCAAACCTATACATTTTTGAAAACTAGCCACCCAGGGGAAATCAGGATGGGATGACTCGACTGCCTACCACCAGGTTTTGTTACCCAGAATCCCTTGCAAATCTCAGAATTTGACCAAAAAAAAAACATTTTCCTCACATTTCTGTGGTGGAAAGTTCTGGAATCTTCGTGGATCAACAAATTTCCACCCACCCAGCGTTCCCCCAGGTCTCCTGAAACAAATTGTACCGCACATGCATGGGTAGGCATAGCGGCTGCGACATGAAACAGCGCAAAATGCAACAGGGTCGCACCTCAATTTTCCAGTGAAATCTTGCCATTTTTGGACAAAGAGACTACTTTTTGTTTTTGAGCCCTAGCTCTGCCAGCACCTAGGGAAACCTAGCAAACCTATACATTTTTGAAAACTAGACACGCAGGGGAAATCAGGATGGGGTGACTCGACTGCCTACCACCAGGCTTTGTTACCCAGAATCCCTTGCAGAGCTAAGAATTTGACAAAAAAAGCACATTTTCCTCAAATTTCTGTGGTGGAAAGTTCTGGAATCTGCGTGGATCAACAAATTTCCACCCACCAGGCGTTCCCCCAGGTCTCCCGAAAAAAATGGTACCTCACTTGCGTGGGTAGGCATAGTGGCTGTGACATGAAACAGCGCAAAACGCAACATGGTCGCACCTCAATTTTCCAGTGAAATCTTGCCATTTTTGGACAAAGAGACTACCTTATGTTTTTGAGCCCTAGCTCTGCCAGCACCTAGGGAAACCTAGCAAACCTATACATTTTTGAAAACTAGACACCCAGGGGAATTCAGGATGGGGTGACTCGACTGCCTACCACCAGGTTTTGTTACCCAGAATCCCTTGCAAAGCTAAGAATTTGACAAAAAAAACACATTTTCCTCACATTTCTGTGGTGGAAAGTTCTGGAATCTGCGTGGATCAACAAATTTCCACCCACCCAGCGTTCCCCCAGGTCTCCCGAAAAAAATGGTACCTCACTTGCGTGGGTAGGCATAGTGGCTACAACAGGAAAAGGTTCAAATCGTACGGTGGTGAATTTACAATACCCTATAGCAAAACTACCTTGATTTTTTTTGGGGGGGGCACCTGAGTTTGTGGCTCGGGGCTCAGTGGTCATCTTTTGAAACTACCAAACCCAAACAATTCTGAAAACTAGACACCCGGGGGAGTCCAGGGAGGTATGGCATGCGTGGGTCCCCCAATGTTTTCCAAAACAGAAATCCCTTCAAACCTTAAATTTAGGTTAAATAAACCACTTTTTCATACATTTTTGGGTGGGATCTCCCTGCCGGCACAAATGTCCTACCACCCAGCGTTCCCCTTGATCTTCCGAGTAAAATGATACCTCACTTGTGTGGGTGGGCCAAAGCCCTGTGACTAAGATTGGGGTGCTTAAATGTCAAACCTATATACTAGTTTTTTTAAAATTCATTTTTAGCCTGTTCTGCTTTGGGGCACCCACACAAGTGAGGTATCATTTTACTCTGGAGAACAAGGGGAACGCTGGGTGGTAGGACATTTTTGCCGGCACGGAGATCACACGCAAAAAAGTTTGGAAAAGTGTTTTTTTTACCTAATTTTAAGGTTTGCAAGGAATTCTGGGTAGGAATACATGGGGGGCCCACGCATGCCATACCTCCCTGGACTCCCCCGGGTGTCTAGTTTTCAGAACTGTTTGGGTTTGGTAGTTTCCAAAGATGGCCGCCGAGCCCCGGGCCAAAAACTCAGGTGCCCCCCCAAAAATCAAGGTCGTTTTGCTATAGGGTATGATTTGGACCTTTTCCTGTTTCAGCCACTATGCCTAACCATGCAAGTGAGGTACAATTTTTATCGGGAGACCTTGGGGAACGCTGGGTGGGAGGAAATTTGTGTGAGCCCAGTGATGCCACGCTTTCCCATACAAAAAAGTGTGAAAAAACTGATTTTATCAGCTAAAATTGAGGTTTGCATGGGATTCTGGGTAAAGGAACGTTGGAGGATCCACTCAAGCCATACCTCCTTGTAAGCCCCTGGGTGTCTACTTTTCATAAATGTGTGGGTTTGGTAGGTTTCCCTAGATGGCCGTCTAGCACGGGGCCAAAAACCCAGGTAACCCCCTTTGCAAAAGCTGGTGGACTTGACAATGGTGACAATGTCAAAACCACCAGCTTTTGCAAGAGGGGTTACCTGGGTTTTTGGCCCCGTGCTAGACGGCCATCTAGAGAAACCTACCAAACCCACACATTTCTGAAAAGTAGACACCTGGGGGCTTCCAAGGAGGTATGGCTTGCGTGGATCCTCCAACGTTCCTTTACCCAGAATCCCTTGCAAACCTCAATTTTAGCTGAAAAAACCAGTTTTTTCACACTTTTTTGTATGGGAAAGCGTGACATCACTGGGCTAACACAAATTTCCTCCCACCCAGCGTTCCCCAAGGTCCCCTGATAAAAATGGTACCTCACTTGTGAGGTTAGGCATAGTGGCTGCAACAGGAAAAGGTCCAAATCGTACCCTATAGCAAAACTACCTTGATTTTTGGGGGGGGGCACCTGAGTTTTTGGCCCGGGGCTTGGCGGCCATCTTTGGAAACTACCAAACCCAAACAGTTCTGAAAACTAGACACCCGGGGGAGTCCAGGGAGGTATGGCATGCGTGGGACCCCAATGTATTCCTACCCAGAATTCCTTGCAAACCTTAAAATTAGGTAAAAAAAAACACTTTTCCAAACTTTTTTGCGTGGGATCTCCGTGCCGGCAAAAATGTCCTACCACCTAGCGTTCCCCTTGTTCTCCAGAGTAAAATGATACCTCACTTGCGAAAGTACACAAGCCTTTTGCAAACAAGTTCCTTTGGGAAAGCTTTACGGTTACTGCGCATTGTGCCACAAGCAACAGTGCCCACTTTGGCCAACTCCTTGAACAATCGCACACCAGTGTAGAAGTTATCTACATATAAATGATGGCCTTTGTTAAATAGTCCTCTACCTAGTTCCCACACAATCTTCTCAGTCACTCTAAAAGTAGAAGGACAACCAGGAGGGTTAATGCTGGACTCCTTACCAGTGTACACCCTGAAATTGTAGACATATCTAGTCTCACTGTCACACAGCATATACAGTTTGATTCCATAGCGTGCCCTCTTACTAGGAATGTATTGCCTAAAAACCAAGCGGCCCTTGAACAATAGCAAAGACTCATCCACTGCAATTTCTTTACCAGGGGCAAAGATCTCAGAAAAACGATCCACAAAGTCATCAAGGACAGGCCGAATTTTAAACAAACGGTCACAATCAGGGTGATCGCGTGGCAACGCTAAACCATTATCAACAAAATGCATCATCCGAAGAAGAAGCATATACCGATCACGACTTATGACTGCTGGAATTATAGCTGTTGCCATCAAGGGACTAGTGGACCAATATGAAGACATTGATGGCTTCCTTAGCAAGCCCATCAAAAAAGTTAATCCCAAAAACTTCTTCATCTCTTCATCATTTGTGGGAGTACACCGGGTTGCTCTAGAATAGGGCTTAAGGCTGGCACTGTTGTCCCTCAAAAACTGTTCTGCATACAAATTAGTTTGATCAACAATCTCTTGCAAAAACACATCGTCAAAAAACAACTGAAAAAAATTTATTGGCAGAAAATTCTCAGTATTCACTCTACACCCAGGAACACCAGTGAACTCTGGCAATGCCGGCTGCACCATGCCAGGGGGAACCCAGAGGCCATCCCTATCAACGGGGGGAGCAGCCACCCCAGCCTGCAGCCCAGAAGCCTCTTGCTGCTGTTCACCAACGGGAAGCCTAACAGCCACAGATACTTCTGGCTACACAACACCACCGGGAAACAGAAAACATAGCATCCCCAGAGGGCTCTTCCTGCACTACACCAACGGGAAGCCTAGCAGCCTGAGATGCTTCTTGCTGCACTACACCACCGGGAAACCAAGCAGGCCCAGATGCCTCTTGCCGCTCTACACAAATGGGAAGCCTAACAGCCCCAGATGCCTTTTGCTGCACTACACCAACAGGAAGACGAACAGCACCAGATGCCTCTTGGCGCACCACAGCAATGTGAAGCCTTTTGGGTGTAGGCTGCAGTCCACATGCCTCTTGCCGACGTAAAAAGAAAGGAAACCTTACCGCCCTAGGCAGCAGCACAGATGCCTCTTGGCTCACTACCGGCACATCAATGTCCTCCTCTACCATAGGCCCTTCATCAGCACTAGAAGAAGATTCATCATCTGATGATGATGATTCCATGCGAAGAGAAAACTCACTGCCTGAATCTTCTGCCCCTACCTCTGGGTCCGAATCGGACTCAGTCTCTGAACCATGGTCAGAGGAAGACTCAAAAAGCAAACCAAAAACCTGCTGAGCAGTAATCCTGCGACTAGCCATTATCCTTACAAAGCAAGAAGACTGCACACACAAGTGAACAACAACCTACACTGTGCAAAGTAAGAAGTAAACAAGGTAAGGCTTTCACAAAAAGATCAATACAATCCAAAACAATTTCACTCTTACCAAATATAGCTACACTCACTAGCACCTACTCTGCTGAGACACAGCAAAAAGAAATGATATCCCACTAGAAAGAAAAAAAGAAATGACAGATTAGAAAACAAAGTGCACATCAAACACTAATGCTGAAAAAAAAAAACACAGAGGCACACAAACTGCTATAAGTACAACCTTTTTCAAAAAGACAAACATCAAGGGAAAGTAGTACAAAATACATTCACTTACCAAGCACAAGCAACTGCACAAGCTGCAAAACCAGCAGTAACAGACCCGCAACCTACAACAATCCAAACAGCAAAAGCCTGGAACAAGACAAAAATAGAGAAGAAAAAGAAATTACTACCACATTTCACAAACGATATAACAATTAAAAAAAACAACACACAAATTTGCCCCCCAAATTTACATTCGCCCAGATGGGCCATCAAATAGGGCTTAGACCAATTGGGATTAGATGAGGTTTAACTTCAAGACACTGGTTAATTTTTTTAATTTTTTTTACTGCCTGACCCCTTTGGTGCCAGTCGGTCTTTTGCTCCTACCAGTACCCCCATCACACAGGGGCAGTAAGGACATTCATACACCTTTCGTACGTGTGACACATACAAAACATTCACACCGCCAGCCGCCAGCGCCATTCAAGGGCCCATCACTTTCACACGCCCACATATCTGACACAGCAACTACAGAAAATGATGGACTTTGTAGAGTGTCACTCAACTACCAGTGTGTGTAGTGACCAACAGAAAGTAACTACTCACACACCGCCAGCCGAGAGCCAGTCCACCCACACCACCATCCAAGCACCAGACCATGCACACCGCCAGCCAAACACCACTCAGCACACACCGACAGCCAAGTACCACTCCACACACACCGCCAGCCAAGCACCACTCCACGCACACCGCAAGCGCCACTCACCGCCAGCCAAGCACCGCTCCACGCACACCATCCAGCCAAGTACCACTCCACACACACCGCCAGCCAAACACCACTCCACACACACCACCAGCCAAACACCACTCCGTGCACAGACAACCAAGTACCACTCCACGCACACCATCCAGCCAAGCGCCACTCCACACACACCGCCAGTCAAGCACCACTCTGTGCACAGACAGCCAAGTACCACTGCACGCACACCATCCAGCCAAGCGCCACTCCACACACACCGCCAGCCAAGCACCACTCCACGCACACCGCAAGCCAAGCGCCACTCCACACACACCGCCAGCCAAGCACCACTCCGTGCACAGACAGCCAAGTACCACTCCACGCACACCACCAGCCAAGCGCCACTCCACACACACCGCCAGCCAAGCACCACTCCACACACACCACCAGCCAAGGCAGTAAGGACAAAAAAAGACCAACTGGCACCAAGGGAGGCGGACAGTAAAAAACAACCAAAATTATAACCACCATTGGAACAAAACTCAAATCCTAGGGCCTAGTGGGCCAAAAAACAGGAGGCAAAACGTAAAAAAAAAACGGGCCGATTTGCCCCAAGGGGAGGGGCAGAAATTCAAAAACATAATTACTTGCCACCAGGAAGCGACCCTTGCCCAAGGGGTCGCTTCCTAAAAACTAAATTTAAATTCCCTGGTGCTAGTGGGCATTTTCTGCCACCCCCCCCCCCGGGGGCAAAACGGCAAAAAAAACGGGCCGATTTGCCCCCAGGGGGGACAGAAAAACGTAAACATTAAAAATGGGCGCCATAATGCCTTCCCAAAAAATCCCTGGTGCTAGTGGGGAATTTCTGCCCCACCCCTGGGGGCAAAACGGCCGAAAAAACGGACCGATTTGCCCCCAGGGGGGGCAGAAAAACGAAAAGATAATCACAGCCCGCCTGGAAGCGACCCTTGCCTAAGGGGTCGCTTCCTATAAACTAAATTTAAATCCCTGATGCTAGTGGGGGCATTTCCGCCGCACGATCGCGACGCTGTGCGCGATCGTGAGGCAGAAATGCCCTGCAAAGAGACATCAGGGGAGAGGAAAATCTCTTTCCTCTCCCCTGATGCCTCTTTGTGGCCCCAAACCCCCGCCGGACACAAGAAACCCACCTTTCTCCTCGGCGCTCAGGAAGCAAATGGCTTCCCGAGCGCTGGGAATCCCTGATGATGTCAGCGCGCGCTGTGCGCGCTGACGTCATCAGGGATTCCCATGGGGAGGGGCGGGGGCGGCAGCGGAAACTCTTCCGCTGCCACCCCCAGCAAAACGAGCGCGATCGCAGACCCTCGGGGGGAGCGCCAGCGCTTCCCCCGAGGGTGGGGCTCATGACGAGCTGGGCTCGTCATCAGCGCACGACCGGTGTGCGCCATGACGAGCCCAGCTCGTCATCAGCCCCAAAGGGGTTAAGAAAGCTCACCCTGGTGGCTATGTGACATGGAAGATTATGGTTCAGTGAAAGAGCACCTAGCAAAGGCAATATGAAATCTCTCAAATATCCTGTAGTGATCTCTGTCCTCCTCTGGAATGCGGTGCTGAAATATGTGCTGCTGCAGTCGAACCATGGACAGTAGTGGTGGATTGGCGGGGACAGGTCTGCTTAAAGATTTACCTGTGGTGGGCTGGGTTCTGTGAACTGACAGAAACAAATATGGCCACTTGTCCGTTCTAATCTGAGTGGACGGTTCAATGATATCCTACAGTGGCTTCCACCATGTGTTTGGAGACTGCTGGGGGTGCCTGGAGGCTGCTGTGAGTGCTGCGGCAGTTGCCAGTGGGGGGCTTGAAGCAGCAAACTCATTGCGTGACTGGAGTATGGAATTGCTGAGGCGTCTGTCTGATGGCTCCTGCTGTTGTGGTAAGAGCTGTGCTGTGTCATGACAGCCCTTTATGAGAAGGTCCTCTTCCTTGATTGGATATGACCGTGATTGCAGTGCTTTTGCCCAGGGGAGGTGGGGCCTGGACTTGTTGACTGCTAGGATTTGAGGGACTGCACTGTTTCAGACTGAAGGATTTGAACTGGGCCCTTGTTTGAAATTAAACAGCACTCTACAGCCTACATGGGGTAAGGGTAGGGCCCTGTAAAGTGGGAGACCCCACACCAAAACACTTGACCTTTGTGATGGGGTGAGTGTGCAACACAAGGCCTAGTGGGCTACCATGGGGCTGGTACTGGTAGCTTTCTTAATGGTTAGAGCTGCAGACCCTGATGCAGAGGTCTGGCCCGGGACCAGAGTTCAATTCCCGCCTCAGCGGCTCTTGGACTCAATTTCCCCGGACCTGATAATTCTCGCCTCGGTGCCTAGTCTAATCATTGGTCCCACTCTGTGACTCTGGGCAATAGCTTGCTTAATCTCCACAACGGCCCCAGCAGCGCTTGGATGCCTGGCTTCACTTTGGGGGTGCCCAGGAGTGGACATTTCACAGGAAAGCCAGGATGCTTTCCACAGCGGTATGAATACAGCGCTACGAGACCTCTGTGTAGAAGTGCGCTATATAAATATAAACACACACACACACACACTCTTAGGCAGGCATACCTTCTTCACATCCCACTTGACACATACTCTTTACATAGGGAGCATTTATGACACCTAAAAATGCCAGAGACAGAACCCGTCTTGAAGCGGACAGTGCAGTAAAAGTTGGGATGGGATCATGCTGCGAAAAAAGGTGCATCAAAACAGGATTGACAACAATGCCTTTTTGAGGAGTAGACCGGAGTAAGGTATTGGGAGAAGAAAGCTAAGCTTGGCAATGACGACGAAGGAGAGCTAATGCTGAAAGTGGTGATGATGGAGGTTAAAGAGGCTAAACCAACCTTGGAAATCTATGTAGACACATTTGCTGTGGAAGTGGGTCTTCATCACATGAATCTGCGCAATGTGAGTGACAAAGTGAAGTTGGCTGATTCCACACTTCTGACGTTAAAGGAAGACGTGACCTCCCTGAGATCAACAGTAAATGTTTTCACTAAAGAACATTTTATAATCCAAGCCAGACTTGAGGCCACAGAGGGGGGATCACAGAGGAACAACATCCGTTTGGTGGAGGTCCTGAAGAGAGATGAGGATCCATGTGTGGATCTGTTTGCTGAGGAGTGGATACTCAAACACTTGCAAACTAACAGACTAAACCTTTCTGTGTGGAACAAAGTGCACAGAGCCCTGGTCTCTCTTCCGAGTCCTGGACAACCACCAAGAACGTTTATTGGCAAATTGTTTAATTACTGGGATCGTGATGTCATTTTACAGATAGCTTGGACAAAAGGGGACCTAAAATACGAAAACAACTCTATTCGTATATATCCAACTACACGCAGGTGGTCTAAAAACAGAGGCGAACCTTTGATGAGGGTAACAAATGTTTATGTTAAACCATGGAATCATGGCATTTCTTCTCGTCAGAATTAGGTGGTAAGCTGTTTTGTTCCTGTTGCACCTTGAGGTGAGGAGGAGAGAGGACGGGGAGGCATATGAGTATTTCAATTTTATACATGGTTGACGTAACAACATGGAGGAGAGCAAGAGTTTGTAGGGCATTATTAGCTGTTTTACACACCAAGGTGCTGAGTGCGGAGAATAATGATGACAATAGAAATGACTACCTCCAGTTTGGAAGGCAGTGCAAGGGTGCTATTGTGGAACGTTAATAGTCTTTGGAGCAAGATTAAAAAAAGGGAATAGTCCACCAGTACCATGAACACTATGAAGCAGGCCTGGTACTCCTACATGAGACACACTTAACGGCCAATAATTGTCAAATGTTAACCAGAAAGGGTATCAAGTGATGGTACATGCAGGATAATCCTCAGGTTGTAGGGGGTGATGGTGCTGAAAAAAGGGCCTTCCCTTTGAGCTGGGTCAAAAGGTTTGCAACCCCTTGGGCAGATGCGCATTGATGAGTCGAAGGTGATGTGAGATGTACTTTGTCATTGGTTCTGTCTATCTTCCACCTAGGCGTCAGGCAGGAAGATTGGAGAACTTGGGCACAGACTTGTGGACACTGTGGGATGGAGAACAACTTTGGGAGAGATTTTAATCTTGTGTTGGATGAACATTGGACAGAACAAATCTGGGAGATAGCCCTTAAGGGGGTTGGTAGAGGCCTGCAGTCTGGTGGATGGCGGGTGATAGCACAAGCAAGGGGTGTCACCATTTATTTTCTATTCTAGGGCCCATAATTCATATTCTATACTGGGCTATTTATTCATGGAAAGAATGCACAAGAATAGATTTATTTAGTTTCATTATCTAGCTAAGGAAATCTGAAATAATTCTCCACTCATGGCTGAGGTAGGTGGTTGAGGATGGAGAGATCACTGGGGGTGAAGGTATAAGAGGCAGAGAGTGGAGGTAGATGAGATATGCCAAGTTCCAAGCCTCTACTTTAGGGAAAATA
This sequence comes from Lissotriton helveticus, assembly GCF_964261635.1. Lineage (NCBI taxonomy): Eukaryota > Metazoa > Chordata > Amphibia > Caudata > Salamandridae > Lissotriton > Lissotriton helveticus. The sequence goes on from NC_136065.1 coordinate 184,365,194, forward strand.
AGACTACAGTCATATCATGGGTTGTTTTGTGAGAAGCGTACTAAGCATTGCCATGGGGTCGGAAAATATCATTGACATTGCCTAAATGTAAGCAGAGGAGGGAAGAGATCTTATGGGTAGAGGAGCAAATAATGGACCGGGAGAGACAGTGCATACAACACTTCCAAGAAGGGATAAACCGTTGTCTAGGGGCTAAAAAGAATGAATACTTTAACCAGCACAGGACTACTATGGAACAACACAGAGGAAAATATATGAAGTGGGTTAGAAGGTACAGAAACTCTTAGCTTGGTTGGGAAAGAGGGAAGAATAATCAAAATGGGTTAATGGGGTCCAATAGTCTTCAGATTACAAAGTGAAAGGAAATGGGAACAGCAGCATTTACTGAGACCGCTTATGGCCTCTATGCCTCCCATTTTGGTTGCTCCAAGGCAAAAAATACAGGACTTTCTGAAGCATTAAACGTTACCATGTCTTAGTGAAACAGAGCGGGGTTACTAGAAGTTAAGATTATTATAGCTGAAATAGAGGGAAGTGACAAAATTGCTGCAATCGGGCAAGGCCCTTTGATCAAATGGTCTACTAGTAGAGATTACAAAATCCTTGCTGGTAAACCATCTACTCATCTTCTGTGCATGTACAAAACTGAAATGCATTGGGTGGGGATCCCTTGCCGAGGAGCTCCTATTAACAATGATTGCTGTCATTTATATCTTATGTATGTTCTTGTTACAGGCCCATATCACTCTTAAATGTTAAAACCAAAATATTGGCTAGGTTACTGGCAACTGGTCTGTTCAGGCTTGTAGCTGGGCTTGTACATCCAGATCAGCCTGGCTTTATTACAGGCTGTAGCATAAAACATTGAACAACAAATAATTATAAGGCTGCATGGTTAATTCGGAGACTCTTGCTGAACCAGTGGTGGTGGTGTCATTAGATGGCTCAAATGCATTTGGCGCCCTAGAGTGGAATTACATATTTCAGGTGTTCAAGAGAATGATGTTTGGGCCTACATGGGATGGATTACGCTTCAATATACTGAACGTTTAGCATGTGTGTTAGAAATGGGGGTTTCTTGTTGGCAGAGTATGCACCTTGTTCAAGTAAGGACCCTTCCTTCTAGTCAGGATGAGTAAATTACACACCTAAGTTTGCCTGTGCTCACCCTCTGGTAGCATGGTACAGAGCAGTCAGGCTGAACTACAGAGGCAATGCATAAAGCATTTGTACATAACCCACAATAGCACAGTGTAAACACCACAAATGGACAACACAACAGTTTAGAAAAATAAAATAACTTTATCTAAACCAAACTTGACCAAAACAACAAAAGTCACACATGCAGATATCAAAGTATGAATATTAGCAGGTAAAAACAGTTCTGTCCATAGGAAATTATGGCTGTGTCACCATTAGCACAAATTACCTGTGAAGCGTCAAAATCACAGGGAAGGTGATGGGTCAGTTCCATATGCGCAGGGAAGACTATGTGTCAGTTCCTTGCGCCAGGGGAGGTGATGCGTTGGTACCTTCCTGCCACGCAGGGGAGGTGATGCTACATTTCCTTACTGGTACAAAAGGGATGGACGGAGCATCTGAACCAATCAAACACTCACACCCAGTCAAAAGATCTGGGTTTGATCCATCACCGTTCTTTAGCCCACTCTGCCACCCCAGTGCAGACATGGCTATAAATCAGTCTGACCCTGTGCCTCATGGGAACAGTCCAGCCCGAACTGCCAAGCCATGCCTTCCCTGGACCGGAAACAAGCTTCCGAGGTTTATGGCATTACAGCCGTCTTCAGCCCAACCGGTCCTAGGATGCTTGAAACCGGTCCAGGGAAGACATGGCTTGGCAGTTCGGGCTGGACTGCTCCCATGAGGCACAGGTTCAAGACTGATTTGCATATGGCCATGTCTGAACTGGGGTGGTGTGGTGAGCAAAATAACGATGGATTAAACCCAGATCTGTGACTGGGTGTGAATGTTTTGCCATTGTGCAACATTCCGTCCATCTATTGTTGTTTTTCCATTTCCTTACTGGAGAGGAGGTGATGCTTCAGTTTCTTACTGTGTGTGAAGGTGATGCATTGGTTTCTTACAGCATTGATGTAGATTTGGCGCAATGGTGCGATGTGTGGAAATCCGGATGCACTGGTCGATGTGGCGGCTGTCACTCAGGCACTGCATTGCTTTCTTCTGCCACGGTCCAATGATGCGTCGATTCTTTTAGCCGCACAGCAGGAGTCAGTGGTGATCTCCCATTTCAGAGATCGGTGCACGGGACTCAGAGTGCAGTGGTTTCCCGGGCCACGGCCAGTCGTGCGTTGATTTAGTCGGCCACATGAGGCTGTTCATCAGAAATTTCTCCCGCCAGGCACGGCTGTGTTGAAATAAATAGCTGCTAGCAGTGCGAAACGTAGATTTTCAGGCTTTCACAGCTTCCAAGGAGAAGAAACAACCTCCAAGGGGCCCAGAACTGGATTGGTACCATCTGGCAGGTCAGAACTCCCAACAGTGGAGTTCAGAAAAGCTGGAGGTGAAGTCTTTGTGTCTTTTAGACTTCCAAACAGAAGGGAAGCACACACAAGTACTTGGGGATACTTCTCAAGCAGGTTTCAAAGCAAAGTCCAGTATTTGTCCTCTCCTTTGCATAAGAACCAACTGCAGGCCAATCCAGCAATACAACACACAGCAAAGGGGCGGTACTTCTCCTCACAGCTCTTCAGCTCTTCTCCTTGACAGAGGTTCTTCTTGAAACCTGAAGTAATCTAAATTTCTGGGGTCTTGTGTATAATATTTATACCCCCTTTTCTCTTTGTAGTCCTTGCTCCAAGAGTATCTGAGCTCAGTTCTGTCCTCCCTGGTCCAGCGTCACCACAGGAGGTGAAGACAGCATAGTGCAGAGCAGACACAGCCTATTCAGGTGTGAGTGAAAGCTCCTCCCACCACTCTAAATGCAGAAAGGTCTATTCGACCTGGCTATGAGTCACCCAAGAAAGGAAGGACACACCTCAACCCTCCCTTTGACTGTCTAGAGTGAATGCACATGCTCAGCTCCTGTCATTCCAAAACCATAAGGTGAATACACAAACAGGCAGAGGCACACAGAATGCTAAAGCAAGAAAATGCCCACTTTCTAAAAGTGTCATTTTCAAACACACAATTTAAAAAGCGCTTTCACTAAACGCTGTGTTGTTAAATTTTAATATCAGAGAGCCTAAACTCCATTTCTCTATCTTGTCCCAATGAAAGAATACACTTGTATGATGTCCATGCCCTGGCACACTCAATAGACTTTGTCAGGGACTTACCAGTTAATCGAATATGCCAATCATTGATAACAAATATAATCGTAAATTACACAGAGAGCATATGCACTTTAGCATTGACCAGCAGTGGTAAAATTCCCAGAGTCCTATAGACAACAAAAACAGAGTCAGAAAAATAAGAGGCTAAAGGCAAAAGGTTTGGGGGTAAACTGGTCAAAAGGGCCTGGTCCAACACAACCCCCTACCAGCCTAAAGCCAGGGGCCAGCACATTTCTTCCACCAGTTCATAGGTGCTATCCTGCAACTGGTCTCCCAGCCCAGGGTCTGTACCTCTAGGCTGGGCTGGGGACAGCAGTGGGCTCTCCCACACCCTGTTCTCCCCCCTGGGGCCTTGCATTCTCCCACCTGGACTGGAACCCCCGGAAGACAAGATGTTAAGGACACTGATGGCAAAAGGAAAGGTCCAACAATGTGCAAGGGTGGCGTACTTGCAATCATTTTGGCTGACTCCCATTGATTCTCTCCCCCATAATCTTTGCTCTAGCAATGAAACCATTTGCATGTTGATTGAGAGAGGATGTTGTGGTGCCAGGCCTAATATGGGCCCAGAGTGGGAGGAAGTATCATCTACACGGATGATATCCTCCTGTATGTTTTGAACCCAGAGCTTTCCCTAGATAGGTTTATGAAGACGTGGCAAATATTTGGGAATCATAATGAATTTAGAATAAATTTGACTATATCAGTGACTATATCACTCAAAATGAGCCAATTAGGGCACAATTACAGTTCCAAAAGGAAGTATTCAAATGCTTGGACATATATGTTACCCAAGATTAAGATAAGAATTTATATACCACACAGGATACATTTAAAGAAGATATGGACTGTCAGAAATCTTTGCGACTCTCAATTGTATGCAGAGCTGCTAAGTTAAAAATGATAGTACTCCCCAAATTTTAGAAAGCTTTACAATTGTACTCCATATGTAATCCTTGAGGGATTCTTTCAATCTCTAGAGGGGAACTTCAATAACTTCTGTGCAATAATGGTACCTCAACTTGCAGTAAACTAACTCGGGGAGTGTAAAATGCAGGTATAGCCCTCCTGGATGTGAGGAACTATTGGTGATACCAGGTTACCCTATATGGTAAGGGACACAGATGAAGATGGCTGATATATATGCAAGTGGTCCTGCAAGAATAGGATAAGACACTAAAACACCTGGGATGGCAGACCATTCTTAGGAAGAAATCCCCACTATGGGAACACAGCAGTTATGTGAAACGAGCAAACTCAAGGGGTTTGGAGGAAGGGGCTGCACCGGGTTAGCAAAATGGGAAGGTATGGGGTGACTCGGCTTTAAAAAGCTTTCAGATGCTCCAGGAAGAATATGAGATGCAGCAGGGAGAGTGTTTTTCAATATATATGACTGAGGTATGATCTGTCTGTGGATGTCCCAAAGCATACAAAGGAGGAGGATATTTATAGAATATTACCATAGCCATTAGCACAAAAATACATTTTGCTGATCTGCTAAAAGATAATGAATAATTTCCCAGAGGAAATGGTAGACCCAAGGAACATATTACATTGGGTTTTTATACAAGAGACCTGGAGATGCGAATAGGACGGGCAGATACCAATAATTGTCATGGAGGATGGGGTTCCGTGGGCATGTTTCAACAGACTATTGGGACTTTCTGGCAATAATGAATCACTGGGGGAAGGTGATGTGCTGTATGACAAGGGTCTACGCATTGCAGCTCAATCAATCAATCAATCTATCAATCAGCGATTTTTATGGCCCGCTACTCACTCGTGAGGGTCTCAAAGCGCTGGGGGGAAGGGGTCTGGGCAGCTCCGAGTCATCAGAAGAACCCGGTCTTGAGGACCTTTCTGAATGCCTGCAGTGTTGGGCATCATCTGATGCTAAGGGGGAGTTTGTTCCAGGTCTTGGCCATGATGTCGGAGAAGGATCTACCTCCTGTTCTGGCTCTGCTGATGTAAGGGAGTTCTGCCAAGGCTAGGTTGGTGGAGCAGAGGTTTCTATTTGGGGATATGGAAGGAGATTCTTTTGTTGAGCTATTGGGGTCCAGTGTTGTGGAGGGCTTTGTAGGCATGAGTGAGAAGCTTGAAGGTCACTCTTTTGCTGACAGGGAGCCAGTGGACGTCTTGGAGGTTCTGGGAGATGTGGTCATATCATGGGATGCTGAGGATGAGTCTGGCTGCGGCGTTCTGGATGGTGTGGAGTTTGTGATGGAGAGATTTGTTGATTCTGGCATAGAGAGTGTTCCTGTAGTCCAGCCTGCTGGTAATGAGTGCGTGAGTGATGGTTTTCCTGGATTCGGGTTATCCATTTGAAGGTCTTGCGGAGTATGAAGCATGTGGAGGATATGGCATTGATCTGTTGGTTCATGGTGAGAGAGGAGCCGAGCATGATGCCGAGGTTGCTGGCGTTGTCTATGGGCTGGGAAAGTTTCTGAGGGCAGAAGGCCACCAGGTGTCGTCCCACGTGGTGGTGGTGGATCCGAGGACAAGGACTTCCATTTTCTCTGAGTTGAGCCTCAAGCAGCTGCTGCTCATCCAGGATGGAAGTCCTTCATTGCTTCCTGGAAACTGTGCCTGGTGATATCGGGTTCCTTGGTGAGGGGGAGGATAAGCTGGGTGTCGTTGGCGTAGGATACTATGCTGAGTCCATGTTTTCTGATGATGGTAGCGAGGGGGGCCATGTAGATACTGAAGAGCGTGGGGCTGAGGGAGGATCACCGGGGCACTCCGCATCTGATCTCTGTAGGTTCGGAGAGGAAGGACGGGAGTCTTTTTCTTTGTGTTCTGCCAGAGAGGAAGGAGCGGATCCAGTCTAAGGCTGTTCACTGTATTGCCAGCGTTGTGGAGTCTGGCGGCTAATGTGCCGTGGGAGATGGTGTTGAAAGCTGCTGAGAAGTCTAGTAGGATGAGGGCTGCAGTGTGGCTGTGATCGCGAAGTGTGCAGATGTCACCCATGGCAGCTAGGAGGTCGGTCTTGGTGCAGTGGTTGCTACGAAACCTGGATTGGGATGAGTCGAGGATGTTGTTGGATTCTATGAACGGCATTAGCTGGATGTAGACGCTTTTCTCTGTGACTTTGACGGTGAAGGGGAGGAGAGTTCTTGAGGTCCGCCGTGTCTGCAGAGGGCTTCGAGTAGGAGTTTGACTTTGGCGCATTTCCCGTCATTGGGGAACGTGTCTGTTTCAAGGGTGCAGTTGATTGTCCGCCATAGTTCTGGAGCGATGGCGGAGGAGGCTCTGTGGAAGATGTGTGGTGGGTAGGGTTCAGTGGGTGCTCCAGAGTGGATTCTCCTCATAGTCTTTGCGGTGTCTTCTGTGGTGACAGGGGTCCAGGTGTGGAGGGTCAGGTGAGTGTCATTGCTGGTGGGTGGAGTTTGGTCAGGGTCTTGGTCGTCGAAGTTGCCGTACAGTGTCCTGATCTTGTAGTGGAAGAAGGAGATGAGTTTGTTTTAGAGGTCCTGGGAGGGAGGGGCATCGACGATTTTGCTATGGGTTCTGGGGAATTCTTGTATGATGTTGAAGAGTTCCTTTGAGTTGTTGGAGGATTCTGTCCTGAATGCGTTTCTCTTCCTAGATCTGATGAGTTGGTGGAGGCCCTGTTGGCGGTGCGTGCTTCTGGGGTTTTGCTATTCCTCCATGCTTTCTCCAGTCGTCTGCATGCATGCTTTCATGTTGTGTCGTCTGTCAGAGTTCTGGTGGGAGAGAAAGTGTTTGCACAGTCGGCGATCCAGTGGTGGAGGTCGTTGGCTGGTGAGCTGGTGTCGGTCATAGTGAAGGAGGAGTACATTGAGGGTGGAGGTGAGGTGTTCTTCAGTGATCTTGCTCCAGTTTCTACACGGGAGGTGTGCCATAGGCTTCCCTAGTTAGCCTCAGAGAAGAAACTATGCATTCTGGATAACTGGGGAGAAGACACTGCTATCAGATGTCAGAGGCTATTCTGTAACCATGGTTTGGCGGTGGCCGACGTAATCTATCTACATTGTGGGGATAGCACATACTTCCTCTGTTTGAACACTGGGACAAGGATATGGATTGGCGTATGGGAGCAAAGAGATCAGTATATAAGGGTAGTGGCTCCCGCATAAGTTAAAAAAAGTATGGGGGCCATTGAATAGCTGCTAAGGTCTTTTGTAAATCCCTGCACATAGATGGACTGATGGGTAAACCCACAAATGGTGCATGGTGGGTCATGATTGTAATCAACTTGTGTCTGTGGGTAATTGCAGGTCTAAGAGTTTTTCTGGTCAACGATTATACAACAAAACAACACACTAGCATGCATTTCTCATGCCATGTAATGTTAAAGTCCCCAATGGGCCTCCAGAGCCTCCTGAATCATTTTCAGGAGTTCTGTTCATTGAGGGGGTTGGTAATCAACACTGATAAAACCAAGTACTTGATTATGAATCCCCCCAAAAAAACAGGGCGTCCCCCAATTTTAAATTCTGTTCCATTGGAGAGGGTTCCCGAGTTTGATTACCTGGGCATCCGCCTCAATGATTCGTTAAGCTGGAATCCACATATTAATAAAATGCTACTTGGCCATAAAAGAGTGGGTGGAACACTACTTAAGCAACAATGCTCCACCATAAGTAAACCTATAGCCCCAGTATTGGAGATTTACAAAGCTAGAGGGGTTAGCGCCGCCCTTTATGGGGCAGAGTTGTGGGGTACTTGTAATTTGGACGTGCTTGTAAAATCGGAGAGCAAATTCTTGAAAGATCTGATGGCTCTCCCGATGAGCACTCCATCTGTCCCAGCGTCCCTTTACTTAGGCTGTAAATCGATCAAGGATCATGCGCAACTTCGCCCCTTGCTTCTCTGGGCTCTGTTGTGGCGGGTGCCGGAATTAGCCTCCTATGCAGAAGCGCTATTAGAGATAATGGCAATGTCAGGGTGGGCTAGGATTAAATGGTTGAGGGATGTAAAACGGCTGTAAGTGGAGATTGGGCTAGGTGAGGCTTGGGCATCGAGATCGGCCCCTCCCAAAGCTGTGATTAAGAAATTGTATTGGGATTGGGTTTCTTTTAAATTACTCTCAGACCCAAGACATTGTAACTCCACTGTAGCCTTCTTGGGGATTAAAGACGTGGTGGCCTATGAACCCTACCTTGACATGATTTCCATCCCCTTTGATCGTACATTGTACTTTAAGTTCAGAGTAGGAACACTACCAGTAGGCGAACTAGTTTCCCGTTGGAAATCCCCTAATCAGATATCTCCCTCTTGTGCATGCTGTCCCACCCGTGTGGAGTCGGTAGCCCACATTCTCTTTGAATGCCCGGATTATTGTGCGCCTAGGAGGCGATGGCTCAAACCCTTATGCAGACTTTTAGGCACCCGCCACTATAAAGTGGCATTACGAATTTTAATGTCTGACACATCAACCCTGATTGTTTGTTCTGTGTCAAAAAATTTAAAATGGTGTTGGTTGATTCGTGCTAAAAGGCTTTCTATATCAATTTAATCTGGTTTTAACTGTTTTTTAATATTCTTTCTTATTGCTTCTTTTTTTCCCTTTGTATATTTGGAAACTGACTGTCTTAAATATGTGTTTTATATGCTTATACATGCTTTTATGATGTTTTTATATCGAAATAAAGACTATCAATCAATCAATCAATCAATGTAATGTTATGGTTTTGAAACATAAAACGATAAATAATTTTTAAAAAATGAATAAAAAAGCTTACCCCTCAGTTGCACTTGAGGTACCTACTTCCACCGTGGCAATGTAAGGAAAAACTACACCCAGAGAGAAACATTGTAGACTCTTGTTTATGGAAATGTACCGACAGCCTCCATCCAACGACTGAGTTTGGATCAATCTTTTCACACAATTTTCCCTCCCAAACATCCGGGTGGGGAAAAGATTAAAGGGGGGGTAGGGGTTCTGTCAAGATACCCCCATGACCCCGATCACAAATTGATTTTAACTTTTGGATGGCTACCCTGCACCCTTTAGCACAAAACGTTGAGTGAGCAGGGCTGGCCTGCTTTTTGTTACTCTTTGTGGCAATCGGGCTGTGTGGGGCCCAAGAAAAAGAAGTGGCCTCATAGGTTGGCTAAGATGGCCCTGTGCAGTCAAAACACAGCTCGGTTCTTTTTTGGCAGAGGATGGTGGCTTCCAGTGGAACACCGCTGCAGGACGCCTTGGCTTTGAGAGTATTAAGGAGACTACAAGAGGCAGAGCTTTTGAAGCTATACATTGAAGTAGCCATCCTGTGTGGTGCCTAACTCTAAAAGGTGTCCAGGATCAACTGCCTTGTGAAATGAGTGTTCTTGTTCAGATTAGCCTCACGTTTGGATGCTTCTTCTTGCCACACTGAAGTAGATTCTTGTAGTGAAACACTCAGTGTTCAAAACCCAAAGATAGCAGCCCAGAGCGACCTGAATTGAGTAAATATGTAGCATAATTAGATAGCACAATATCTGAAAATAATGCAGCCATTAGATCTTGCAATGAAGAATTTACAAAGGCTATAAATGATATGGCTACACAAATGGCTCAAAACATTCAGGCTCATAGGCATCAACAGAGGCATATGAACAATCGTCTCCACACATTTAGATGTTCCGTTGAACGTCTGGCTACAGATACTTCAACTATGAGTTAGAGGACTGCTAAGATGCAGGTAGAGCTAATTCACCACAGTAGTGATGTAGGAAGGTGCATAACCCAAATAGTGAACACCTTAGAGGTAATACAAATTGCTAATGCAGGAATTATGGCAGGAAGGTTGATTGTAGAAACTGTGGAGAGCTCAAATGTGAGCAGTATTTCTGTTGGTTGGCCTACAATGTCAAGGCGCCGTAGAAGCTAGAAGGGAGAAGAAAAAGAAAGGGCCACACAGCGTTCCACCAAAAGACCAACTAGTGGAAGACAAAGGCACCACTAGAATTTAACATAATTTGGTTTATTTCTTGAAGTTAAATAAAAAATATGGTATTATTTATTAACAGAAAGATATTTCCAGATGCGTATTAAGGTGTTAATAATTCCATTGTCCTTAATGTTCAAATAAATCTGTGAATAAACAGACAACATTTTGTTTACTAATCTATACATTTTGTTTGCTCATTCTTTCAGATTATGTATGTGATGTGTACTTTAAAAGTAGCTATTAGTCGCATCACCAATGAGCGCATATCCCTCTGCAGCTGTGCAGCATCATGCCTTGGGGTGCTATTCAAGTACTCTTTTCAACATCATCTTCATTGATGCTCCACAAGTCGGGTCCACTGGAGTCTCTTCCGGATGGTTAAATAATGTAACATGGCACAGGTGGCTTTGATTTTCCAGCACTTTGTTAGAACATGTTTAAGGGCACTCTCACTTTTGTGCATGCATTGAAATCTGCCTTGCAATACGGCAAACGTCGGCTATAATGTTTCTTGTTGGTGAGCAGCATTGTATTTCCTTTGTCTAGGTGTTCATGGTGTAGACCACAGAGTTACTATCCATAGCCGTAATGCATACGGACTGTCACCTGAAATTTAAAACACTTGTTTTAGATATATTATAAATGAACATAGATTAGCAAAAAGGTTCCATAAAAATATTATTTACCTAACAGCCATGCATCTTCAAGCTCTCCGCTACTAATCACTCGTCCAGTCCAGAGTGTCTAAAGATGTAAGAGTCATTAGTACTCCCTGTGCTTCGATCAACTAGGTGTGGGATCAGGTATGTGGCACTGTATCTTAGTTGTATATTTAAGGAGAATGACACTTTGGGGCAGATTTACAAGAACTGGCGCATCTCTGCATATTAGCAGAGATGCGTCAGTGAATTTGTGTGACGTAAAAAAACCCTTGCGCCACCATGTATGCGTCTCATTTACAATGCGGCGCACCGAGGCGCAGGGATGCGTGACGCATCTTTTGAGCGTAGAGGCAGCGCATTGCTGGAGTCGAGGCGCAAGCAAGACACAACTCCAGCAATGGTCAGGAATGCCTATTCCTATCATGCTTCGTCACTCCTTACGCCTGTTTCAAGCAGGCGAAACGTTTGGACGCAGTTGCGTCATAAAAGTAACTTAGTGAAGTCTTGTAGGTTTCACTGCGTCACTTTTACGAGGCTTTCTTACGTCAGAACGCCCATCCTGCATACATTATACCTGACGCAGGTAAAATGTAGCACAGGCTTTACAATGTGACACATCGCCCTAGATGTGTCACGTTGTAAATATGTTGCAACGTGGCACATTGTTTATGACGCCACTGCGTCACAGAAGTGAGGCAACAGCAGCGTAAAGTTGTCACAAGGGGCTTGTAAATCTGCCCCTTTCTATTTTGATACATGAACTCTGTTTCAGAGGATGGCTATATTAGAATCTGGGTACTATTCACACATCCAATCACTTGGTTAAAATTAACTACACCATATAATTGGATTTTGGTAGCTTTCAGCTAAGCAGGGGTACTTGAAAATGTAATGTGATGATGAATTTTTGCCAAAAATTGCATATAGAAAATTCTTATAAACACCGGATAAGACACACTGGGATATTCCTTCTTCATCTGTAACTGTTTATTGGCATCTTCTAGCTGCTAAAAGATGTAAGCGACACAAAACCTGAAAGTGGGTGTGAAAAAAAGAGCCTGACAGTGAAACAGATCACAGCGGAAAACTGCGCAGGAGCAGAGTTGTTGGGGATTAAAATTTCACTTAAATCCTCCTGCTTTGTAATACTGGTAGCTTATCGTCCACCGCAGAGCTCACCGGATTTCAATGACAGTTTCTTTGAACTGTTGACGGATTTGGCCTCGCGATACAAATCCCTGCTGGTGGTAGGGGATTTTAACTACCACTGGGACAAGCTACCTAGAGACGCCACCGAGTTGGAGTTTGAAGCTAATCTTTCAGCGCTAAACCTCCAACAGCTGGTGGTGGGCCCCACCCACGTGAAGGGCCACACGCTAGACCTGGTATGGTCTTCTATGCCTAATACTACGATTACCGAGATCAGCCCCTGCATCTGGTCGGACCATTCTATGATCAGATGCTGGGTTCCGGGTGACCCCGTTCGGGCTGCATCTCATCAGGCACAGAGGAAAGTCCGGCTCTGGAACAAGGTTGAGGCTGACTTTTTAATAGCCGCCCTGTCCTCAGCCGCCCTTCCCACACTGAGTGGCATGAATTTAGATAACGATGCCACCGCACTTATGTCCTGGCTGCTTGCCGCTCTTGATCAACTGGCTCCTGAGCAGATAGAGAGGACTAGATCCAAAGAGAAGGGAGCACCATGGTTCGATGCCTCACTGAAAGAGAAAAAGCAAGCTCTTCGGAAGGCTGAGAGAATGTGGAGACTTAATTATGGTCAAACGGAGGCAGTAACCTTTAAAACTCTGCTGGCGAAATATAAGGCAGACATTCTGGAGAGAAAATCAGCCTTCTACGAGGGAAGAATTAGAGAAGCAACTAATTTACAGCGAGAAACCTTTGTGATCCTAAGAGAGCTCACGCAACAGAAAGGGACAATTTCTGTGAATGATCAGCCAGATTGTGATTCATTCCAAACTTTTTTCCTCCAGAAGGTACAGGATATCATTACTGATATAAATTCACGCTTAGTTACCCCCCCTTTGTCCACGCTAGGGGCTCAGGTGCCGCCTATGATGTTAAGCATCTTTCCCCCTATCGACGACACACGCCTCGAGGAACTTGTTGGACAGACCAAATCTGGCTCCACTATAGACCCATGCCCCCCAAGGATTTTTAAAATGGCATTGCCAGGCATCCAGCCCCAGGTGTTGAGTTTACTTAATAACTCACTGGAAACAGGGTATCTTCCTGTCCAGTTGAAGGAAGCTAGGGTCTCCCCACTGTTGAAAAAAGTTGGTACTGACCCGAAGGCCTTGAAAAATTACAGACCTATCTCGCAGCTTCCTTTCCTGAGTAAGCTCTTGGAGAAGCACGTCCTAGGCACTTTGTCTGGCTACTTGGAGGAACACCATCTCCTTCACGCCAGGCAAGCAGGGTTCCGATCCCAACATAGCACGGAACTAGTAATGGCCGCGGTCACCGACGAACTGAGAGTCAGGGCAGACAATAAGCAGCCGTGCGCCCTGATTCTCTTAGATCTGTCGGCGGCTTTCGATACGGTCAGCCATACCATCCTGCTGGACCGTATCGCGAAGCTGGGGATCACTGGCCAAGTGCTAAAGTGGCTGGAGTCTTTTCTATCAGGTCGTACTCAAAGGGTACAGCTGGGTGATCAGCTATCGGGGATTAGTGAGGTACCATGGGGTGTGCCCCAGGGGTCAGCGCTATCCCCCCTGCTGTTCAATATCTATCTGCAGCCGCTGGTTGAGGAGCTCATGAGCCGGAACTGCGAAGTCTTTAACTACGCAGATGATACCCAGCTACTGGTTCAGCTGGAAGACACCATTGAGGCCCAGGAATCAGTGAGGAATCTGCTTAGCTTCACGGTCAATTGGATGACCAACAATCTGTTGAAAGTGAATGCCGAAAAAACCGAGGTGCTGGTCCTCAGTAACCTAGGGAACCCCTGGAGTGACCTATACTGGCCCCCAGAGCTAGGTTCTACTCCCCCCCCTGGTAAGGTGGTAAAAAGTCTCGGTCTGAGGATTGATGCAGATCTCTCGATGGCTTCCCAAGTCACAGCCGTGGTTGGTTCTTGCACGGGTGTATTGAGGCAATTGCGGAAATTGGTACCCATCCTATCAGCCTCTACCCTGCAATCGATTGTATCTGCCACAGTCATTTCAAGACTGGATTACGGCAATGCACTATACCTCGGCTTGCCACAGAAGTTGTTGAGGAAGCTGCAGGTAGTACAGAACGATGCCGCAAGGCTGATCCACTCCCTGCCTAGAAACTCTCACGCCACCCCCCTGCTCCAAAAGTTGCACTGGCTACCGGTCATGTACAGAGTCCAATTCAAATGTCTCTGTGTGGCCCACAAGGCTCTCTTTGGTAAAGCACCAGAGTACATAAAACAACGTCTCATGAGATACGTTCCGGGTAGACCTCTGCGCTCAGGGAAGACCTCTAATCTGTTTCAACCAAGATTCAAGCTAAAAACCAGAGGAGGCAGGGCTCTGTCTGTTCTTCTTCCACAGTTGTGGAATGCACTTCCGACTACTCTGAAGGAAGAATCTCAGTTACTGCCCTTCAGAAAGAAATTAAAAACTCATTTATTTAAAAGGGCGATGACTTCAGCATAGTCGATGGGTATGCCTGAGAGATTTGGGCTAACAGTGTGTTGTGTTGTTCTGTTTCTAAGCGCTTAGAGACCGGCGGTGATAGGCGCTATACAAATAACCAATAACATAACATAACATAACATAACATAACATAACTGCTCCACTGTGCATGTGTAGGCTTGCACAGTACAGGGACAAATTCGTCACACTAATATTACCTAGACTTTGACCTACCATAAACCTCTTCACTGACAAATAGAGTCGCCATCAGTCTGAACATCCTCTCTGTCTCCTCACTTGGGCTCAATCAAATGTAGAGCGCAGCCACTGTGCACATTCACAATGCACTTTGGCCTCCTTTTACAATTTGCACCACGTCAGAATCTGCTTCCAACTATAGGTATTTTACAGCTGCAATTTGCTCTATTATGACAAATTCTCTATTAGTGATTGTAGTGTAAATTTAAATAGTGTTTCAAAACGTGGTAATCAAATTTATCAGTTCAGTATTTTCTATCACAAAATTTGGAATTTGCAAATTTTTCAGTACAGTGTGAATTTTTCGAAAATACACCATTAGTGAGTCTTTGTACATCAACAGCACTCTATTTAACAGCTGCAAACAAGTTAGCGACTCAATATTTTTTTTGTGCACCAGACCCTAGGTTCTTCTTTTATAATTTTATTTTCATTTTAACAAAAAAAAAAAACTAAAAGGTCACAGTACCACAGCTACAGAACACAGGGATTACAAATAAATAGAAGGTTTCTCCAGACATCTTAAATATAAAGCATTGACATTTCCATTTATATATCAGTTGCTTCTTAGGACAATCATCACATATTAGCCACGTAGGAGGCTGGAAAGGCCTCTTTTGTACTCAGTCATACTGTCCCATTGATCTAATCATGTTCAGCAGCCGGGGAGGAACCTCTGAGTGATCAAACATCCTCAGCAAACATACTTATAATGTCCCCCACCTCTCCAAGTCTTCCCTAACCCATTCATCCTTATGTACAGTGTTACCCGACTCTGTTAAGCTGCCCAAACAAGGTAGACAAGTAGGCTATTCAGTATTTTAGAAGTTTGAAGCATCAATCAATGAATCAGGTATTTGTGAAGCGCACTACTCACCCGTGAGGGTCTCAAGGCACATTGGGGGATAGTCTCAAGAACGTGCGATAATCATCGCCAAAATAGGTTAACGCAATTTTTCATATTGCCGTCTATTGCGGGAAAATAACTCCTTGTTAACGTCGTATTCACAGCACGGCGGTAACATGCAATAGTTTCCCGATAATGCGCCAAATGTGCGCTATAAAATTACCGGGACGCCGATAGATCCCGAACGTGAAACAAGTGGCGATGGGCCCAACTGCGATAAAAAATTCAGCGATAAGCAGCACCAGGCCTGCAAGTCCCATAAGTCAGGCGGGAAAAATCACCATAAAAGAGGTAACAAAAAAACACAAACAACTGCAGAGAACCATGGAGGAAACTGGACGATGTACAGAGGACGACCAGAACCCCACAAGCCCCACGGAGGACCAGCCTGGGACCTCGTGTCAGGGAAGAGCAATTGTGTGGCTGAGGGGCCATGCCGTTTTCGGAAGATCAGCTGTCTTGTTCTGCACTGCCTCCGTGGTAGTCTGTTTGGTCCGGGGGGGTGGGATGGGGGGGGCGGTGGGTGTGTGACACTCTTGGGTCTCTGAGCTGCATGATCAGTAGCTCCATGACATGTGTTGGTCTTCAGATGTAGCTCTGGGCTGGCCTCCCTTTCATACAGCAGGTTGTCATCCTGCTTAACACCAGTAAAAGGCAGGTGTTAAATCCCTGCTGCTAACGCACCTTATCGCCTGTTTTTGGATCGCATCACAGATCTGGCTGGTAGTTGAGAATATCGCAAAGTGGTGTGTTTTTGCAGGGGAACGCCTACTCTGCATATCATTAGCGTTAGTTGTTGCTCTTATCTGTGGCGCTGTTTTTGCAGCAGCTATCACTGCTTGAGAATAGGGCGATACATCTATTGATACTTTTGCGGTGCTAAAGTGCCGATAAATCAGTAATAAGTCCTTGAGAATATGCCCTAATGATCTGTGCGTACTTTACAGGCATCGTGGCAATAGCACCATTTTTTCAACACCATCCAACTTATGACACACAAGAGCAATGTATTTAAGAAGAGAATCAATGATTTCAGGCCCTCCGGTACTGCGCCAATATTATGAGCACATCATAATGCCCAATTATCTGAATTTCTTCATCTATCAAACTCAGCCCTAAACCAGACAACTCTTCCTTGGGCAGGGGTAGTTCCTCTTCAGGGGCTTAAGGGCGTAGGCCAGCCACCTGTGAGCGGCCACGGAGTTGTAATAATTTAATTCAGCAGTGTTCATGCAAACACCACTTTCATGTTTACATGAGTTCTACAGTACTCAGGACACCCCTCTCAGCCTCTCCACCAGGCTCCTGATCACAGGAGGAGGAGGGGATGGCAGAGGGAGCCGAGTAACTATCCAGCTTCATCGTTGTTTAAACACAGAGCACTTTGTAGCTAGATGTCTGGATTGCACATGTGAGAGACATAGTTCAACTACAATCCCCTAGTACATACACACTCTTTTTTATTTAACAGACATAAAGCAAATGCTTCAGGCTGCTCAGTATATCTTCTAAAATGTGGCTATCAGGGTGCTCATCAGTGCATCCCTGAGGCCAATGAAGAGCCACACAGAGCAGTAGGGGCTGGGCCCTTAGCACTGTCCCAGCTTCTGGCTGTGCCTCCAGTCCTGTAAATAAGTTGGGAGAGGGTTTGAGATGGGTCTTCCTATGAAACCTGGCCCTCTGCTCTTTAAGATTCCTCGTTGAGAATCTGTGCTTGCAGGTTCTAAGGTCAAGCACCAGATCCCTACTCAGCTGCTGCCATAGAGGCTCGGAGTTGAGAGAAAATGAAGAAAGGTAAGCTAAAAAAATAATTTTGCGGTATTTTTCAATGCAAGTGTGAGTGAATGTGTGCTTGTGAGTGATTGAGGCCAAATGAGATTGAGTGACAGCGTGTGTTAATTTATTGTTTTTGAAAGGGTCAATGAGGATAAGAGTGAGAATCAGTGAGAGAGTGAGAGTTCATATGAATAAGAGAAAGCATGCAAGTGAGTAAAGCAGGGTGTAGGAGTTAGAAGGAGTTAATGAGGGGGAGATTATGCGAAGAAGTGGGAGTGAGTCAGCGGTGCCTTATCAAAGGCTCAGCAGGTGCAGTTACACCAGTGCACAAACTGCTCTGGCACTACTGCACCTGGTGCAGTATTAAAGGCGAACACCTGTACTTCAGGAGTTCAAATTAAATCCCCTGTGCACAAGTAGTTATGAGTGAGGGTCAGTGATTGTGAAAATGTGAATGTGTGTAAGTATGTTTGTGGGTGAGAAACGTTGAGTGTGAGTGTATGGGTGCATTTGTGTGTGAACATAGCAAAGGCAAATGTTGAAACGTTGAGGTGAGCACATGGCAAGTATTATGCCCTTCCATTTTCAGGGATCACCTGCCGTTACTGGTTATGTTATCAATTCCGGCTGAAGTAGGACTGATTTTTTGCTTGTTGACCCTAAGACCTGTCACTATCCCAAATGTCTCCAGGCGCTTCATCAGTTTTGAGATGGATTTCCTGGGACTTTTGTCTAAATAACAAGGTGTCATTATCATACCCTATATGCTTAAGTATGTAATTGCTTATATATTCAGACTTCCAATTCAGTTTGATTCCATTCCATCATAGTCCATAGTTTCATATGAGCTTGGTCGTCAGTCAGCATTTATATTCTCAGTCCGTCCTATGTTTGTGTGTCTTTGTAATAATCACAGTGCACTACAGCCTAAATTATCTGTTTAGTGTCATGAATGGGAATCATCCATTACAATGCAGTCATTACAATAACCTACCTTTACAACGCAACTGTTACAACACAACTGCCTTTACATCGCATGCCTTTACAATGCATGCAATTACAACGCATGCCACTACAACGCATGCCATTACAACGCATACCATTACAATGCATGTCATTCCAACGCATTATAAGGTAAGTAATAGAGATTTTTTTTGTTTTAGGGTGGGTATGGGTTTTGGGGTACATGAGAAAAGTAATTTTTACCCCTACACTATCCAACACTTTCCATACTGTTGCACTCACTGGAGTGGGAATAGTAATTTTGACCCCTACACTATCCAACACTTACCCTACTGTTGCACTCACTGGAGTGGGAATAGTATTTTTTACCCCTACACTATCCAACACTTACCCTACTGTTGCCCTAAAAGTATTATGCATTGTAATAGTATGTGGTATGCGTTGTAATGGTTTGCATTGTAATGGTAGATTTTAAAAATGCATTGTAATGGCATGCATTGTAAACTCATGCAATGTAATGGTAGTTGCGATGTAAAGACTGTGTTGTAAAAGCATGCATTGTAATTCCATGCGTTGTAACGTCATATATTCGTGATGAAGCCTTACCAGCATACAACCATATAAATGTATCAAATAACATAATATTACATAACATGCCATTATATGATTGCATCTGCTAATCAGCAAATTACAAGATATGTATAGTTTGCCCTGAAGCATTAATCTGATATTTGTTTGTGATCCAACCTTCTTAAATCCTTCATTATAACCAATTGTGAAATATCCCAAAAACAGGTAGGTCAGGGCTGCCTTGGACTGTGGAACCAGGTTTGAGTCCCATCCTCGGGTCAACATCCTGTGATGATAGGCAAATCGCTTAATTTCCCTGTGCATAAAAAACAAATTTGCAACATAATCTGATTCTCATGTAAAGTGCTTTAATGCCCTTGGGCCATGTTCCTGCTATAAATCTGCCCAAAAAATAGGTACCAGCCTAGAGGTAATGTGTATGTTAAAGACACTCTGAATAAGCGGAAAGCCATTTTGCAATAGGTAAACCTGTGCTTATGAGACATTTGCTCTTATAGGGAAGTTGAATTAACTAATCTCTTCAAAGGCACACCCGATGCCTAGTTGGGTTCTCTTTTTGTAAAACGTCATAGCTACCATAACTTAGACAAAAGGAATTCCCCCCCCAACTTGTTCTCACAGGGAGTCAAACATGGAGAGTAGTAGCCTGAATGAAATTCTCTATAGGTTCTACAGACGTCATACTGCTGTAAATGTGAGACTTTGCCACTTTTTATATTACTCACTATTTTTTAGGTTTCGGCTGAGATATGTGCTAAAGTAAACCTTCTATTCAGTATATAGTTACCAGCGGGGGACCAATTCCCTTGAGGACTCATTCTGAGTCCCAAGCGAAGAAGCAAAAGCAGTACTCTATTTCAAGGTGTCCAGGTAGACTGCACCTTAGGTACCAGAGTTGGACAAGCCAACTCTCCAGTTTACATCTAGCCCCAGTGCGGAAGGTGAGTATACTAATATTCTCTGGTTTTCTTGTTTTGAAAATAAAATACCAGGAGATCTGGAAAGATATTGTAGGTATATTGAAAGAGGGTACACATCTTGTCAGGTTGTTGCTGAATCTTCAAACACTTTCAGATTCCTAGTCTTGTACCATAAAGAAGACCATTCCATTCCTGATATTCAAGACAAATGGAGCTCTGCTAATGGCCTGCAACAGAAAATGAAGAAAAGCTTGGAAGCTCTAGTAGACATCACTTTATAACATACAGTTACGCATTTACACATATGTTTGTTCAATCTTAACATTGCGTATCAGTCCCTCTTTTACCCTTGTAGGAGGGGAGGGAGTAGCTCTCCGCCACTAAGGATCCACCTCTTGAATTTCAAATACCAGTCACAGAGTTGGGGTCCAGTAAGGATACTGCTGATCACCTTTTCGAGCAGTAGCAGCATTCCGCACCCCAGCGCCTTGAGACCCACACGGGTGAGTAGTGCGCTTTACAAATTATATGATTGATTGATTGATTGATTGATCACTGGCTATATTAGAAACAGGAGATGAGCAGTCCAGCCTAAGTTTTACCCTGATCTACAGGAAGAGGGATCTTGTTGAAGAGGCAGAGCATCTGGAAAATTCAAAGATAGTAGGCACCCCTTTGTCCTCTACCCCTGGGTTTCCGAATGTCATTTAGCACCCAACCAGCTGACCAGGCACAAACCCAGGAGACACAGTGTTGGACTTGTCAGCCTTAGGGTGTTCTTCCCCTACCTTTTTGCCCTTGTACCTCCCATTTTCACATTACCTTTTTGTTGGACTTAGGACTTTGGGTGCCTCACCACTGCTAAACAGTGCTGAGGTGCAGGTGCTTTCCCCTAAAACAGTGTGACGCTGGCATATCTGCCAACAGCCCCTGCTACCGCATTAAGGCTTAACCCTCCATAGGCTAACATTGGGAACCCCCCTTATGGGATAATTTCTGACAGGGACCTAATAAGTCTGTCATGTTTCATCTTGTTGGACTATATATATGGAGTTTGGGCACTACTACATTAGGTATCCCACTTTTAGAAAGTGGACCTTTTCCTGCCTACACTTAGATTGGGCACTGTAGACCCCCCCTCCCCTCTGCATACTGATAGCTGCCTGGTATGGGAGGTGGGAGTGGTGATTCACACCTTCTCCCCTTGGATGGGCTGTGATGGGATTCCCACTGTAGCCTTAACGACCTGTCTCTTGTCACTGTGACAGCCAGGTCAGGGAAGGCAGGGAACATCCCAGAACTCCCTGGACTCTTCCAGAAACCCCTGCCCCCAGACCCTTCCAGAGACTTCCACCACTTTCCAGTAACTGGATGGTAGAATATATAAGGGAGGGTCCTGTCCTCACATCTTTGTTACACTGCTGGACCTGGAAGAATCCCTGCTGGAGTGAGGACTGCTGCCCCAGGAAGGATTGACACTGGGAAGGAGGCTGACTGCTCTAAGAAACTGCTGGTCCAACCTGATGAGCTGCTCTAATGCCTGCTGATCCTGCCCTGCTAGGGAGACCTAAAGAAACACCTCCAGAGTATCTCCACAACCTCTTAAGGACTGCCTTTTCAAACTGCAACTTTGGAAAGACTTGCCCCTGCAACGTTGTGCCTGCGTGCAACCCCACTTGCCCTGTAACTTCCCAAGGAACTACATCTGCAGCCCTGGGTGTGTGTGGCTATTGTTAGCACCGTTAACTGAAATGAAAAGCGCTGTGGGGAAGAAGTCCTGCAAGCCTGAAGTCACCGTCGCTGGCACATGGGGAAAAGTGCCTCAACTACTGTCCGGATTGAACTGAAGCGCAGGGCTCCTGCCATCACCGCCGCTGCCCTGGGACTCCATCGCGCTGTGAGGACTTTATTTGACCTATGAAGCGCTGTGGCAAGGGAGCGCTGTATGGGCGTGAGATCACCGCCGCCGCACGGGACAGGAATGCGCTGAGAATCATTGTGCCGTGACTGAAGCGCAGTGAGGGGTAGCGCTGTGTGGGCTTCGGGACCCCCGCCGCTGTCGGCACGAGTGGTCCACGAGCTAAAGCTGCCTTCCGCCATCAGCCGTGGGGAAAGTGTCTTACAATTGCCCCCAACTTCACCGCCATGGGCCCAAGTGAGAGTGCACCCTGATCGCCTTTGAAAGCACCGCTGGCAGCACGGGAGACTCGGGAGACTGTTGCCTGTCCCGTTGATGTCACCCCTGTGCCGTGCGGTGATTGGCCCTGGCCTCCAAGGATTCCCTTCTCGCCATTGGAGGGCCGTGCTGGGATTGATGTTGCCTCAAGGGCTTCCCCAGCATCGGCCAGGACAGGGAGAGTTGCACCGAAGGCCGGAGAGTGCCCCGGAGGAAAGGAAAGCTCCCCGACGGCGCCTGGCTCGCCCTCCAACCTCAGGTAACATACAGCGTGTGCAGTTAAGCTGCTGTGTGCGGAATGTTGGCAGGAACGGGTTGTAGGCTGCGGGGACGGCCCTTTCTATTAGCGAGTACCAGTAACTGAGCCAGAGCTGGTCTGCCGGGGACTGCCTTAATTAACTAGTGGGCCTGACGGGGACTGCCCCAGCTAACAACAGACTGCAGGGAGTGTACTACCTGTCCCCCAAGGACTTTCAAGTTCCACACAGTATACCGGGGCCTATTGCCAGGTTGCTCCCAGATAACATTTGGTGGGGACCATCGCTTTGCAAACTGCGGGATGGCTCATTAAGACTCGCTCTGCCCGTGAGCTTCCACCCAGATACTGAATTGTTAGGGCACAATAGGAATATAACCCATACACAACTCTACACTGTTGCATAGTTTTGTGTCTTCCTATGTTGTGCATCATATGTTGAACCGCTTTATGTGTATCTAGTGGTGGTCATAACAAGTAGGCTAGTGTGTTATCCTAGTTGACCGCTTGTTTAATTGCATTCAGGATTGGTGCCTCTACAAAGAAAAATATTTTTTTGAGGCATTCTATAGTTGTCGTTATTTATGTTAACACAATTGTTATATGTGTATGTTTTTGATTTAATGTATTCTTTATGGTTTTTTCAATGCACCTGTGAACCTTTGTAAATGTGATGTGAATCCTTGTTGCTGCCATAAACATTTTTTCAAAATCTTTCTTTATAAAATACAAGTGACCAAAACACAGATGGTTTGTCAGCCTAGCAATTAATTATACTAGGTGTGTACTTGTCGTTTAACTAACACTGCCCGGCAATCTGGTTTGTTTAGTTTAATTAACTAGTGGGCCTGACGGGGACTGCCCCAGCTAACAACAGACTGCAGGGAGTGTACTACCTGTCCCCCAAGGACTTTCAAGTTCCACACAGTATACCGGGGCCTATTGCCAGGTTGCTCCCAGATAACATTTGGTGGGGACCATCGCTTTGCAAACTGCGGGATGGCTCATTAAGACTCGCTCTGCCCGGGACTGAGCTTGCCTGCTTTGGGGAGGCATTCATCTTTAAAGGAGTGGGAACCCTGTGACTACCGGCACATTCAGTATGCATTGGATAGTTAAAATACCGCCCAACGCGGTTAAATGGGGCACATATTCCTGACACAGCGGTCAAGCCTTACTCTTACCGCATTTGGGGAGTTGTTTGCCCTCAAGGTCTGTCCTCTGAAAGATAGTCTAGGCCAACACCGAAGCGTTTAGTTATTCTGAGCCCACAATTGTTACCTCACAGGAACAGAGACTCGCTAATTGTGCCATAAGTGACTTAGGAACTGTTTTTGCATTAATGTTTGCTCATTAAAAGTCAGTCCCAACTCGGAACTGTGTAGTAACCATACCAAAAGACACTTGACTGACACCTTTTGAGGTTATCTGGGAATTCCTACTATGTCTGAACTTTGCACATTTTCCAGATAAGGATAACCTTACCTTCTTTATATGCAACTGCATTTATCTGATGATTGATCTTGCCCTAAACTGAGATAAAGATATTTATATGTTTATACTTCATAGGTGTAGTGTCTTCTTGTGTGCGTATTTTGCTGTGAACTGTTGGTGTGTTGCACAAATACCTTACACATTGCCTCTTAAGTTAAGCCTTCCTGCTTTGCGCCAAGCTACCCTTTCGGAAGCAGTGGTCCCTACTTGGACTAGGGTGCTTACCCCGGCCAACTAGAGACCCCAGTTCTAACAAACAGAAATCCTCAGGACCGCCTTTGTTGCCTTGGGTCCCATGGGTCCTGGGAAATCCGCCATCCTGTATTGAATCTACAGCTCAATGATGTATACAAGGAATAGGTTGCAGCAGGTGGCTCATGGACAACAACACAGCAATATTTTCACCAGGATTCTTATGTCTGCCAGTGCCCCACCAATCTCCAACCAACTATTTAAGAAGTAGAACTTGGACTGACCATGATGGAGAAAACAGTGTGTTGATGATGATGATTAGGAGAAGTGTGGCTCACTGGTTAGAGGAGGCAGACCCTGATGCAGAGGTCAGACCCAGGACCAGGGTTCAATACCCGACGCGGCAGGGTCTTGAGCTCAAAATGTCCACGGGCTTGATAATTCTCGCCTCGGTGCCTACTCAAATCATGGGTTCACACTCTGCAACTCTGGGCAATAGCTTGCTTAATCTCCACTACGGCCCCACTGCGATGGGATGCCTGGTCTTCACCTTGGGGATGCCCAGTAGGGGTTTTCTCACAGGGAAAGCCAGGACGGGTTCCCAAAGCAAGCGCTAAGAGACCTGTCGGTGATTTGGCGCTATACAAATCGAAATTAACATAACATAACATAACATTATGGCTTAATGGAGGCGACATCTCAGATATGGTCTAAATACAAGCTCTTGTCAGTAGTAGACAGTTTGGGCTATTTAAGACTAAGGTGAAACAGCAATGAATGAATAAAATGAGTAAAGCCAAGTCTGGTTTAATTTCTTCTAATATGTCGCTGATACTGTTTAACAGGGTAGAAGCTGATGTAACTTTCAAAGTTCCTCTATATCTGTTTGGCCATGATAGGACCATGCTAGGGCAAAAGATCTTGAAGTCATTGGCACTCTCTTAGAATCTCACTCTTTTACTCATGTGACTGCAAGGCGCCTTGAAATGGTAGTGACATTTAAGTCTTTCATTGCCGCACATATACAATTATTAGTTTTATAAAGTAAACCAAGAGGGTGCTGATGTATAGACTAGCATGCCAATTGTAAGTGTTATTGGTTGCAATAAATGATCCTGGTTCAAGCATGGAGAAACATTGCTTGCTCTGGAGTTGGGGTTTGTCTAGAGTTTACCTAAAGCATTAAGAAGTGTACATTGTTGTCTCCTGGAAGATTGGAAAGTAGAACATACCCAAGGCCATCAGAAAAATAATTCCTAGAAGGTAGGTAACCCTTATTTGATGTTGCATATTCAGCGCAGATAAATGCTTTGGGCCTCATTTACAGTTGTACATTTCTTGTCTGCTTTATTAAAAGTGCATTCCTTGGTGGATCCTGCACCCCTAGCAACCACTGGAGCTAGCCCTGACAGGTTCCTTGTATGTGTGTTTGCATGTCTGTGTATGGTATTTCTATAGTACCAAACTAGTCAAAAGGCACTGGTGGGCTGTACAAGGTCAAATACAAGCATACAGTTAATGAGTGTTAGGAAAGATAGCTAGTTTGTGGGCGATTAATGTTTTGTGATGTAGTATTCTTTAAAGAGCTGCATTGTGTGAATGATAAAAAACAGGGCAGGGCCATATTTATAAAAAGTTGTGCAACAATGATTTTATTAGCCATACTCCATCAACAAAAGCTATTTTATAATGAATCTAAATATTACACTGTGGTGCAAAGGTGGAATGTAACTGGCATACAAACTCCAGTACAAATTTCAATAAGAGGCCTGGAGGACAATGCTTGTAAAATGTGTAATTTCATTGATATTAAACACGTTATGCATTCAGATATCACATGATATTCTACTTGTTCCCTAATTTCACCTGACTTCATTTGGCTCTAAAATTTCATGCAGCACTGGGTCGTGCTATTTTATTAGATCTTGCTTTGCAAGAAAACCTATTGTAGTTAGCGATGTTTTAATCTTTGTATGCCTTCTTTGAACAGAGAATAGAGGGATTGGCCCTCCATGACACAAATCGATGTTTTCTTTGCACTCATGACCGATTTCAGCACAAAATACTTTCACCCACATGCATCAAGTGATTTTGCAGTCGCAAACGGTGCGATTCTGAAAAATCGGCCGTTTTCGATTCCAAAATCACATTTTGGTATGCATTAAACATTTTCACAAAATTCGCAATTTCTTGCCATTCCTAAAAATGCGATTGCATTTAAGGAATCATGCAATGCATGATTTTTTTTTAAATTGCGAATTTGGAAATAGGAGGTGCAAATTAACACGAGGTTGACCCTCTTGTTAATTTGCGAAATCTTTCAAAAATGCTCAAAAATGCATTTTTGAAAGTGTCATGTTACACACACACATGTCCTTTGGACATGTGTGTGTGAAACTTGCACTTAAAAAAAACATTTCAAGGATGCAGGGGGGGTCGTTTGGACCCCTCTCAGCACCCTTGCAATGCATCAACAAAATTGCGAATCGCAAAAAAAAAAAAGCAAAACGGCATTGATTCCCATGGGCCTCTAGGCCCATAGGAATCAATGTAATGCCATTCCTTAATTGCGATTCGCAATTAAGGAATCGCAAATTCCGAAAATTAAGAAATCCTAAAATCTTTTAAGATTTCTTGATGCATAGGATTTTGCAATTCCTAAATTGCGATTCCTTAATTTTCGCAATTTAGGAATTGCAAAATCCTACAATGATGCATGTGGCCGCTTTTGTATTAAAAAGTTAATCAGCGCTTGTGTCTGCATTGGAAGGCATCTATCACAACTGTATAATAAATCTGTATCTACGTATTTGAGAAGTGTTGCTTCCTAATTATTGGATTGTACTAGTCTGAGTGTGTGTGTGTGGGGGAGGGGGGGTGATCCAAAAAGAGTGAGAGACGTGTCTTACATTCAGAATTGGTAAATTAGTGGCATGGCAAACACTGTGGTTCATCTGTAGATCTCCTTCCATTCAGCGAGAAAACATATATCTGTGTTCATAGTTTAAAAAGTCAAGACTGTATATTTTCCTTCAGCCGAAAATTTTAACAGTGAAGCCTTAAGTGAGTTAAAGATTCACTGCTTACAGCTGCTGTGACCTGCGGGTAACGAAATGAGCAAGTGCAGAACAGACACTGATTACATTAATTTGAAATTAATGTGTTATTTTCAGCCTAAAATAAGAAAACAAAGTGACATGAAGCATTATATGAAACCAAGTTAATATTAAATGCTGGTTGGATGTATTTTTTTAGTAACTGCAAATCTCAACACTTTCCTAGTAGTTCCTAGTATTGAGGCTATACGTTGCCATTGTTTAGCCTGCTTTGCACTGGTCACATTTGTTCTATATAATGCATTAAAGCTAAGAGTAAAGTATATACTCATCCATGAGGATTTCCTCCCATGGCAATTCGATGATCTGATACCAGCGCTTACAGGTTCAGACTCTATGGGGGATATTCTCGAGAACGTGTGATAACCATCGCAAAATTAACTTAACGCAACTTTCAACATCGCAGTCTATTGTGGGAAAATAATGCCATGTTAACTAAGTATTCACAACAGAGGTACCATGCGATAGGCCCCAGACAATGTGTCAAATGTCCACGATAAAGTCAACGCGACGCTGCAAAAATGTGAAACACAAATGCAGTAAAAGTAGCTAGAAG
This sequence comes from Lissotriton helveticus, assembly GCF_964261635.1. Taxonomy (NCBI): domain Eukaryota; kingdom Metazoa; phylum Chordata; class Amphibia; order Caudata; family Salamandridae; genus Lissotriton; species Lissotriton helveticus. The sequence goes on from NC_136065.1 coordinate 184,392,897, forward strand.
CATCAAAATCCAGAACCTCACAGTCACAATGTACCTTGACATCAGTCTGCATGTAAGCAAAAACAATGGGCCAACATACACGTAAACACAATGTCAACATGCATCTCCCCTTTACTTGCAGAGGGACCCACACACCTCCAGCAGAGCAGAGCAGACAACTCATCAGTGATGCTGGAGCGGACCACCACACTAAATTAGTCCCCCGCAACCCTCCGCCACATTCACCTTTGACATCGACGAGGACCCGCTCAGTCCGCGGTGTGCCTGTGCCGGCCGCAGTGCCTCCTGGGCCACTAACTCTGTGCAGCTCAAATCATGGCCCCTCTCTGATGAGAAATTGGATGGCCTCTGAGTCGGTGGCCTTAGGGTCATCAACGCCATATGTCTGTGGCCCTGAGATGTCCGTTTCCTCCGGTCTCAACTACGGTACACCAGGGCGCACACATCAAATCGAGTCCTGACCGGCCAGATGTTGCATCACCGCAGGAGGCACACGCCACCACCGCTAGGACCACCTCCAACCGTCACCTGCCAGAGTCAAAACATTGGTCCTCACAGACTAACAAAGTTTCTCACACATGTAGTGGATGCCATCATCTGCCTGACACCCTGCTCAGCACTCCAGGTGCCACTAACTCAATGCACCACAAGCCATGGTCAGTTACTGATTGAGTTTTGTCCTGTGGAGAGGTTACGCAGCTATGTCACCTTAGTGAGTGTGGGAGACCTGGGACGATGATGAGGGAGATGATGCAGGTGTAACACACCCCACTGCAGCTGCATCAGGTATATTTCGAAGGAGCACAATCCAGGAAATGATGATGTTGAATATGTGACAAATGCATCACAACCCCATTAACTTCCTTTCTATGCACAATAGTCTACCATTCTCTGATGGAGTTTTGCACCAGTTCAGTTTTTTTCATATAAAGACTGTGAATGGCTACATTGCGTGGTGTTGGACACCTAGAACTCTGGGTTCTAGGAAATACCTAAAGCGCTATTAGAGAAGTTACAACTAATGTGGTGTGAGGAATCCTGAATATGGTTTTCACATTCCTCAGACTCCACGATAAAAGCTTAATGTGGGCTGGCCTTGAAGACTTTGACAGAAGACCCAGTGGCGACTGTGGGTGCCAGGAGGGCAGAGTTACAGGGCAACACCGAGCAGCATTTCAGGGGCAAGGTGGAAAGTGCAAGAACATTCCGAATGAGTGAGAACATTCTGGAAGGATCTGGAAGGTTCTAAACGCTTCTGGGTCAGTGAGAGCTGGAAAGATTTAAGCACTAGTCAAAGCATACACTCAGCTGGCAACAGCGATTGATAGCTTCACTATTCTGGTCACATGGTTTCCACTTTTGCATTCGCTGCACCTTTTTGATTTTTTCGCCTCCTATTCCCTTACTGCTGAGATTAACGCTTTCTTCCACAGATACAGACCTTTCTTGCTGTCATTCAGGAATTCCTGCTCCAGCTTCAAACATGTCAGGTCGCCCTTTCTGCTGGCATTTATACTTTTGGCGGTAGGCCTTTACATTTGGTTCCCGGACAGTATCCTGGTTGTGTGGGGACTACTCTTGTAAGCCTTCATACTGAAACACTTAAGACATTGTATCCTGTGTGTTCAAGTAAATGTATATTAATTGTACTTTGTCTTTTAGTATTACAAGGTTACCAAGCAGTCTATTATAGACCAAGAGACATTGCTGTATGCTTTTCACCAACCAGCACTCCTCCAATCAGTGGGCACTTACAAAGTATTTTTCCCTCCATCTCCCTATCCCTTTTTCATCTTGTACAGTCACTTCAGAGTCTGGAGTTGTTTACAGATCTTATTTGACAGAAATGAGGTTAGCAACAGAGTCCCTGGGCTGAATTCCAGTGTCAGGCCCATGTAATCCATGGATTTCAATGTTAACTCATTACAGGCCAATGGTTAAATACAGGAAGAGATGGAGACTGCTGAACAAGAAATGTTTTTTTCCTAGATGCATTCAATAAGCTACAGTCCTCCCATTCTGGTATAACAGGAAGGCAACATTTTGGAAATATGGGTACTTTCTCCTCGTCTGGGAGTGTTCCAACAAATATAGTAGGAGGCTTACAGAAATTACCTACACCAATTGTCATTCCTACCTCAGGTATGATTCCTTCTGAATGGTTTTTCAGAGATCTCAAGGCTTTTAAGCCTTTTTCATTGAATGCAACTTATAGTTCCTAGCTGGGTTTCAGCTGCTCCAGAAGTGTCAGACCAAAGTAACATTTATCTTATCATATTTGGCCAAGGACGCCTTGGCATAGGCAATCCCATTAATTAACTATAACAGTTCCTGATTGTCTAATTATTCCCTTTTTCCTCAACCAGTTCAAGAGAATCTTAGGTAAATGCCATACTAAAGAAAATATCCATTTGGCACTCCTTACTCTCAGTCAAGGGTCAATAGATCTGATTATATTTATTTACAATTACAATCAATTGGCCTTGAATTACAATGGATGGTTGAAGCAGCAGCTTTAGTCTTCTACCAAGGTTTACATGAAGATTTGAAAGGTACCATCTGCCCAGTAGTAAATCGACCCACTGATTCTAATGGCACTGCACACGCACTCCTAGTCAAAATGACTTGTAGGATTCCTTTGTTTTCCAACAGTGGAATTTACATCTACAGAAGTGTCAGAAGAGCCTATTTAGAATGGGCAATTACAGAAACAGAAAAAAGGAAAAAGATTAAAGTAGAAGAGAATGTTTAGGCCTGTATTCTGAAAACCGGGACATGTCCTTGAGAACTGTTCTCATTGGCTGGGAAACGCTAGTGCTTGACCTTGAAGGATGAGCCAGATCAAGCTGAAGAGTTTGTCAGTGCTAAGGAAAGATTGCTATTTTCCGGCTGAATTGTCTACTCCTTCAGACCCACTCTCAATGTTGGCCCTTATTGATTCAGCTTGGGGCACTGGCGCTACATTGCAGCACAAGCAGCACATCATGCATATTTCCACCCTTTGGCGGAACTCCACGGAATCTCACAGAGTTTTTTGTAACTCTTTGGAATTCAACGCAGTGAAACTCTGCAGGTTCTGCCCACCCATAATAGAAACTTCTCATCCTCCTCTGGAACAATTAGGGGCAGATTTACAAGAAAGTGGCACCCTAAAAAAATATTGCGCCCCCATGGATGCGCCATATTTACAATGCGGCACACCATGGCGCACCATGGCGGAAGAATTTACAGATGTGTCAGAAATTCTGACGCATCTGTTGGGGCAAAACTCACGCATTGTTGGAGTCGTGTAGCAAACACGACGCAACTCCAACAATGCATTTTGTGGCCTATTCCCACTACACTGCGTCACTCCTTACATTATGCCTGCTTCACTCAGGCGTAAGGTTTTGACGCAGTAGCGTCCTAAAAGTGACTCAGTGAAATCTTGTAGATTTCACGGCGTCACTTTTACGAGGTTTTCCTACATAGGAACACACCCCTGCCTTCATTATACCTGACACAGATATAATGTGACACAGGGCTTTACAACGTGACGCATCTCCCTAGATGCATCACATTGTAAATAATTTGCACCGCCGTTGCATCAAAAAAGTGACGCAATGGCAGCATAAAAAAGACGCAAGGGACTTGTAAATCTGCCCCTTATTTTCTTTGTTACAGAATTAGTGGAGTTATGCCCACATATAGATTGCCACGAATTGAACGAAATTGTTATTCACTACCCCTCATTTCAGTATTGTTAGATAACTGAAGTATGCCAAGATCCATATGAAGTTGGATCTATGGGGTGCAAATAATTTAGTGCGCATCCTGGAGTGATGAATGGAAACAGCCTTCAAATACTTTTTGTGGGCACAATGAATGTCTATTAATGCCATTCAGCATCTGCACTGCCCACAGCTATTCAATAACTATCTTTATGGATCTGCTACACTCTTTTGTTGTGATGTAGCTTGAGGATATTCTTATATTCAGGTACAGTGAGAGTAGGTTGGAGAAGTGTTGCTCAGACTGAAAGATTATTACCTATCTGCAAAAGCAGACTTGTGAATGTTTGAGGTAATTGCAGTCACATTTGTGGGTTCCATCTCATTGATCATAGAGTACAAATGGATTCAGATAAAGGTAAAGCTGAACGATAATGGCCTTTTCCTCGAATTATCAAAGAGATACAATGATTCCTCGGTTTTGCTAACTTTTATTGACAGTTCATTCAAGATTGTTTATTCAAAGTCTTCCGATTTAATTAACCAAAAAGGAATTCCTTTTGCATGGGTTCCACAACAAGAAATGCATTCTTCAAATTAAAGAAAGCTCCCACAACTGCCCCAATGCTAAGGCATCCAGATAATTCACTAACTTTTACAGTTGAAGCTGACACCTCATAATATGCAGTTGAGGATACTTTATCACAATGGCATTCACCCTCTGCAGCCCTGCTTCCTGTGGCCTTCTGTAGTGTAAATTCTTCTGAGAAGAATTACACAGTATATGATAGAGTTTTTTAAAAACTTTATTTAGCTTTTTCATAATAACATCAATGTGGCATTGAGGATGTAAGATTGACAGCAAAAATACCCATATACAGCAGTTCTTTTGCGTCACACATTTGTTCAACTGGGCACATCTAGGATAATTATAATATATGCACGTCTTAGCAGCCTTCAAGCGTCTGCCCAAATCACCCTCCCCCAGAACCCCTTCACTATTCATCCTCCCCCAAACCTTGCCAGTAGGTATTATCAATTTGCAATCCTCATATAATGTGCATGTATTCTTGGAGAAACTCGCACCGCCATTCTACCCTACACCTGTTGGATCCAAACCCTGTTCTTGTTGGGAAGGAGGGTCTTGCTGCTGCGCCGCCAGGAAGGCCCTAAAGGGGCCCCAAATATCTTTGGGCCTGGATGTTGCTGGGCTTGTATTTGCATATATTTCGCTTTTCATGGAGCAGTAATAAACAAATAGCGACAAATCTATGAATCTTCTGTGGGAACTGCACCACATAGCCCTGCAAGGCAATCTCCGGCGGGGGCTCCACCTGTATCCCCACCATCCCACTAAGTATATTGTGTATACCGCTCCAGAAATTGTGAATGTTGGGGCATGTCCAGGCGAGATGTGAAAAATCCGCATATGGGGAGTGGCATCGCTGACAGGAATACGGCCTGGTGGGATCTATTCTGTGCATTTTGACCGGAGTAATATACATCCTGCGTAAAAATTTAAAATGGGTCAGTTTATGTAGACTATTAAAGGGGACTGACTTCGTTACTGCACAGCAGGCTGCCCATTGCTCATCTGATATCGGGTTCCCCAGATCTATTTCCCATGCCTTGCGTATATTGATATCAGTAGCAGGGAGGATGTCAGCACACACTCTATAGAGCTGGGACATAAGATGGGCTCCCTTGCTGCTGTTAATCACACAGTGAGCGGGGGGAAGGAGGCAGGCTCTAATGGGTACTCTGGGAACTTGGCCCTCAAGGCGGAGCGGAGACTCATTAGAATACATTTGTCCATGAAAGTGCTGTCAGGAAACAGGGCCTCAAAGTCTGGGTCAAAGATGTGGCCACCAGGGTACAAGTCCCCCATTTTAAGAATGTCGAATTTAGTACAGGTCTTTTGAACTAGCTTCTCGTCTGTAATGGGTATCCATCTAGGATTAGGGAGCGGTAGGGGGGAGGAATACAATGATGAAGCTTTCAGTATGAGTCTGAGCTTTGTCCAGGCCCAGCTAGTTGTTGAGACCGGCTGAATATCTGTGGTGTCTCTGGGGACACACAAGGGCAAGACTGAAGCCAAGGTGTCCGGTAGCACAAAGTCTGATTCGGGACGCAGGAAAGGAATCCTAGAGTCTGTGTGGTACCAAGCCTGTGCAAAACTGTATTGTGCTGCCAGGTAATATATTTGCAAATCGGGAACCCCGAGCCCTCCTCTGTTGCAGGGGAGCGTCATAATTTGCCAACGTACTCTAGGCTTTCTGTTGCCCCAAACCAATTTGATTTAATGTGAACGAAGCGTGCTGAAAAACCGGTTAGTGAGTGGGATCGGTATAGTCTGAAAGAGATACAGAAACTTCAGGAGCACGTTCATTTTTATAAGGGCAATCTGTCCGGCCATGGAAAGCGGGAGTCTCAACCATGTGTCTATTTGTGTTTCCAATTTGGAGATCGCTACCCCATAGTTACGGCGTATAATCTGGTCTGTATCAAGGTGGATGTGCACACCCAGATATCACACTGATTCGGATCCCCATTCCAGTGGAAATTCAGTATCCCATTTTGAGGTGCTAGCGGTGAGGGGGAAGATCACCGACTTATGCCAATTTATACCTTGCCCAGAAAAGGTGTTGAATCTGAATATTTCCCATACAAGGGGATCGAAATTTAGCCGGGGTTCTCGAACATATAATATTGTGTCATCCGCATAGAGGGAAACTAATAGAGGCCCAGTGGAAAATTGTAGCCCAAGGTGTAGATGTTTTTCCTGAAAATGCCTGAACAAGGGGTCCATCGCCAAAATAAAGAGCAAGTGGGACAAGGGACAGCCCTGCCTCATGCCGCGCGACAAAGAGAGAGGGGCCAATAAAGTGCTGTTTAACCGGAGCCTAGCAGTGGGTCTACTGTACAGTAGGGCTGTTGTGGCGATGAAACTGGTAGGCATCCCCACAGTATATGATAGAGTTGCTGTTCATAAAGGAAGTATTTTAACACTGGGTTAGGCAGAAATCCTCTTATGGTCTGGACGGATTATAAGAACATGGTTTATGTCAAAACAATAAAATGCCCTAATCTTCAACACTCACTCTCATCCCTTTTCTTTTCTAACAACTTAGACCTTGAAATAGTCATGGCAAAGCAGATGTCATAAAACGTCTATGGTATGACATACAGGGAGTAGAATGACAGGTGAACTTCTTAAATTGCATTGCTGAGAGGAAAGGATGGATCAAGACATGAAAAATATATAAAACATTATACCACCTGCACCAGACAAAAACACCTCACAGTAAACCATGTGGTCTCTTACAACCTTTGCCAATACCCGCTCAACCCTGGACTTGTATATCAATGAACTTCATTGTTGAGCTTCCTAATGTTGAACAATATTCTACAATTCTGGTTGTAGTCAGCTATCTGGCCAATACTGCACATTTTATTCCACTAAATAACATACCTAATTCCTTTGAGTTACCCCAGGTTTTTCTTAAATGACATTGTTCATATTTATGGACTTCCTGAGGTCAACATTTTAGATAGAGTATTAACTTCCTGTTAATGTGACCAGTGTTCTAGGTGGACTCTGTATGAAGTCTCTCCATCTGATTGTCGGTTTGAGGATGGTAACTGACAGAAAGAAAGTGTATTTTGCCCAACTGGGTGGTTAATTCTTTCCAAAATGTAGAAAGAAACTCAGATACTCTATCTAAAATGTTGACATAAGTGAGTTTTATTATAAATGAAATAAAAATCCTTCCATCGCCTCAGGTTTTCACCTTTCTTTTGCTCATATGAGCATCAGATTCATATCTGGCTAGGATATTTTTTTCATCCTCAGTACCTTCTGTACAGAATACCCTGAATAAATAGAACACACTCAACCAAAGACCACAAAAATGTTCAAAGGGCCGCAGCCAACTAGAAGTATTTTGCAGATTGGAACAGGCAGGCTGGTGGCTAGTACAAATTGAACGATCTTTTTAGCTATCTTCACAGACTCTCTCTATCCCTGTTTCCCACCCTAAATTTCTTCCCCAATTTTGGCTCCTTCCAAGATTATAAGCTTAGTCAGGAAGTCTGCAGTATGCATGAAATTACCAGCAAAATGACACAATCACAGTAGTTCACATCTCTAGGGTTCAGAAGACAAACAATACAAGCAAGGTGATGCAGCCTTCAATTGTAATAGCTGTGTAATTTGAGTATGATGTGGAAGAGAGTCTTGGTTCCTGTAGCCTCAGATGGCTGTTACAATATCTTGTAAACTAAGAATATGTGTGAACAAATCAATGCGCACATCCCAGCATATTGGGCACTCCCTCTGGTTCAAAGTAAAGACTCCAATGAATTTCGAAAATTTATTGGTTTGAATTAAATTTCATATTTTCATGAGTATTCTTTAGTGGATTATTTTGCCTCCAGGTGATTATGCTTTACACAAAATCAACATTGCTCCAATGCATTTCGAGTCGATAACTCTTTTTCAAGGAGCTCTGTGAAGAAATGAGAACGATCTAAGTTTGTATCAGCGTAACATTAACAGATGAATAATGTACATAATAAACAATTCTCAATGGTGAATACATACAAACAAAAATCTATGCGTGAGTGATGCAAACTGAACTTTTACACCAGAAATATACTTTCACGTTGATTCACATGTGCAAAAAGTGATACAAGAAAATAGTCAGTGCACCCAAGAGCAAAGAACCAAGGTTTGTAAGCAGGTAGCAGGTAGTGATGATAGGGAAAGCAAATGTAACAATGCTCACGTGTGTGTCGGGCTGAAATGCCGTGCTGGGTGGGTCAAAAAAGAGATAAAAGGGAAATAGTTAGAGGAACGCTCTGCGAGCGGATACAAAAAGCGTTTAGGACACACTCGCAAGTGTTGTCGAGGCTTACCAAAGCTGGATTCTTGGGGGGACTGTCAAGGTCTCCGGGTCAGTTAGTGGCGTCGTGAAGTCGCCGTGTTAAAGTGCCGAGTCGCTGGCGAAGCCGACTCTATGTGAGTGCGGGGCGGGCTGAGAGAAAATAAAGATCAAAAAAGGACTAACGTAAGGTGACTTTGGGCGCCATGTTGGAACGGGTGATGTCGCGTGTGGGTGAATAGAAAAGGGAAAGTGAAGACAGATCAACAGACTCATTGATCGGTGGAAGAATGAAGCAACAGATAATGAGACAATACAGTCAAAAGAGGTTAAAACATGTGTGCCAAGGAACAAATTAAATTATTCGAATAAACCATAAATTTGTACTCAAATAAATGCAAAAACATCTCTGTGTACTCGCACAATTATTAATGTGTCCTTATATACCCGGCCGGGTATTTATAGAAAGCAGCTCAGTTCAATGCGGTCATTAAGACCGAAAGGTTTATACGATTGTAAGCGGTAAATCCATGAGGTTTCTCTTTGGAGGAGAAACTTGTTGTTATCTCTTCCTTCTTTTTTGTCCACAATTTCAAGAATCATGAATTTCAGCTGTGCTACGGTATGATGGTTTTCCATAAAGTGTACAGCTACACTTGATTTTACTTGTTTTGTCCTGATGTTAGATTTATGTTCATTCAATCTGACTTTTATTTTCCGTTCAGTTTTTCCTATGTAGATCTTTCCACAAGGACATTTCAGGAGATAGATCAGATTAGACGAGTCGCACGTTGCATTAACTTTCACCTTAATTTCTGTGCCTCTCATTGGGTGGTTGATTTTGTTACCACTAATGATATTGTTACAGTTGTTGCAATTGAGGCACGGTTTTGTGCCTCTGTAGGTGGGTTGAACAGGTGTTTCTTTCGACAGGATCTCCTTGAGGTTGTTGGCACGAGTGTATGCGAAGATTGGGGGATTTTTAAACATTTCTTTGAAATCTGGTTCCAATGCCAAAATTCTCCAATGTTGTAAAATGATCTTCTTGTATCTTCCACTTAATGTGGAATATTTGGAAACGACTACCATCCGGTTTGTTTCTTTTTTGGTTATCTTCTTGAGAGCTGTTTCACGTGCGATTCCAGATACTTTTCTCCTTGCCTCCTCTGTGGTTTTTTCTGGATAGCCTCTGGATATGAATCTCAGGCTCATTTCGTCGATCCTTTGGACATATGTATCCGGATTGGATACTATGCGTTTTAATCGCAACATTTGACTGTATGGAAGATGGCGCTTCAGTGATTGCTGATGGAAACTTGCAAAGTGCAACGTATTGTTGCGGTCGGTTGGTTTCCTATAGAGGTCTGTGATTAGGCCTGTATCAGATCTGGTGATCAGTACATCCAGGAAGTTGATTTGGGTCTCATCAAGATTCCATGTCATTTGTATTCGATCGTCTTTGGTATTTAAGTTGTGGAGTTCATCTTCCAACATGGTTCTAGTGCCTTTCCACACAAAAAATAAATCATCGATGTAACGAACGTACATCAGTAAGTTATTGGTCCAAGCTGGATTTTCATAAATATACTGTTGTTCAAAATCAGACATGTAAATATTAGCGTACGCCGGTGCGGCGCAATTGCTCTTAGGATCCCGAGTTATGCATTCATGCACTTGGCTTAGACCAGTACTTCCATTATAGTTTCCTTAATAAACCAGGTCCAGATCTGAGGGGGGAAGGGGGCTCTTTAGGGGGAAGTAATGTCAGGACTTTTGGAGTTTGTGCTCTGTAGGGATCATTTCCTGTATGCCTGGGACCTAGGGTAGGGCAGGTTAGCCCATCAATACTGAGCTTTGCTTGTTGCCATTCTGGAATTCCTGCTCAAATCATCCTGGCACCCCTACTATTGGAGGCAGACCTTTGTATTTTTTTGCCAGACTGTATGATGGCCTCTCCACGTCCATACCCTAGTAAGCTGTTCTACTGACATTCTTGAGACAGTGTATCCTGCTGTACAACAGGAGTATGTTTAGATTAATGGGAACTTGTTTTGCCGGGTTACAGGTGGTTTACCAGTGATGGAGATTTTGAGCATTTCCTGATCTTGGGCATTATTAATAACTTGCAGAATATGGATTTACTCAAGATTGTACATGTAGACATTGACATTCTAAGTCATTTGAAATGATTTTGCTGATATTTCTAAAAGTGTGCTTTTCTGACTAGGCCTCAATTTAGGCCAACCACCTTCTTGTTTAAAATGGATGTCTACTTCTACATGCTTCACTGTTCATTATTTCTACAGCGCACAGTCAAGCAGAGTCAAATTTGTTTATTTTCATTGACTGTTGCTTTTCCCAAAGAAAATGTTCCAGTGTTGTCATTCTAACATTTTAAGGACTTTCCACTAGCTCACTGTACTCCATTCATAATAGTTTGTTGTTGTTCATGTGACTAGTTTGTCCTTCCGCTCCCGAAGACATTAGCATAGTCTGGTCAGAATCAATAAACATTTAGTGGAATGGTGCTTAGATAAGAAGGCAATATGATGTTGTGGTCTGATTTGCTGATGTTGTGGGGTGCCTTATCTCAAAGACAAATTGCCTTATGAAATTGAGGCTTGTATGCAGGTCCGATTGTGGGCAAGGTGTTGAGGTAAATTTTAATTTGTTAACATTTAAGGGTCCCTGCACCCACACCAGGCAGTCCTTGCTGCATGCCTTCTACCAGCTGGTGCTCCCGGACTCAGCAGGCAGAGACGCTTCTGGGGTGTTTCTTTTCTCCCTATCTTCCTTCCCCGTTCCCTTCTTCACTTCAGATTCTGGGGTCAATTACAGATCTTATTTGACTGAAAAGGGAAGAAATAGGGTCAGTCTCGGGGTCCCTTGCCTGAATTTTTTTGATATATATATATATATATATATATATATATATATATATATATATATATATATCTTTTTTTTTTTATTAATCAATCCATAGCACAGATACATATCAATTTTGGTCACCACATAAAAAATCCCTTCCTTTACACTTGAAGTATCAAGAACAGAAAAAAGCAAGAAAACATACATTGATCACAACCTTACTTAACAACCAAGATCAGACAATCACTTCATGTGTTGTATCAATGATTCCCAAATCTGAATCCCCAGCTTTTGCCGTCTAGGTGATTTCGTACAGTAAAGCCTTTATTCCAAATTACATATATTATAAAATTTAGCCCTCCACATCTCAAATGAGGGAGGCTCGCTCTGAAGCCAACATGAGGCTATACAAAGTCGCGCTACCGCAGCAGCAATAAATGTCATATATCTACATTTATATGCTGGCTGCTCACTTGACACATTTTCCCAGATCCCCAATAACATAATTTCTTTTGTTATATAATTTGTAGTTCCTGTAATCTCTATCAGAAACAGCTCTACCTGTTGTTTTAATTGTGAAAGTGATGTACAATCAAAAAACACATGCACAATATCAGCTCTATCGTTACTACACCTAAAGCACTTCCCATCATTATTTCCACCCTACTTCATCATCTTCTCTGGTGTGTGATATAGATCAAATATAGTCTTAACCACTTACGCGCTGCGACGACGCTCGTACGCTCATGACGAGCTGAGCTCGTCATGTAACGCGGCTTTTTTTAAAACGCAGCGCGCAGCGGGAAAACCACTAGCGCGCATGCGGTTAAAGTGTTGTGTTTTCAAGTTTGGTCATAACAACATCTTCCCTGCAGTATCAATAGAGCGCAACAAAAACTCTTCATCTTGCCCTAATCGTACACACCATTTAGAATCTTGAGCAACCAAATCGTTCAGTTGTGTCTCAATTAATATAGAATATAATGCTCCAGTCTCTGCCCTCTTCCTAATTGCCTCAACTATCCGTAACACAGTAACCTCATGCAGATGATGTCTAACTACAAAATCACAAATTTGCAAATATTAGAAAAATTCCTGATGTTGAAGTTCATAGATATCAACTAATTCTGCAAATGAAAATAATATTCCCTCCTTGAATAAATCACCCAACTGTTTAACCCCTTAAGCCTCCATCCCAACATTTTTTAATCCCAAAATATAGCTGGAAACCTAACAGTTGAATTAAGAGGTGTATAATAATTAGTCTGTGGGATGACCAGCCGTTTGCATATCAGTTTACATACCTTATATGCTGTAATCATAACCTTAAACCATGTTTTTTGTAGTAGCTTTGCTCACTAAATTTTACTAATACATTTCTGACTTCCTCCCCTAATAATAACTGGTATATGGATGGAGCTTCTTCGACAGGCACATCCTCCCCTGTCAACAAAATCCACATATTTTGCAATAAACAAACATAGTAGTAAAACATTTTTTGGGGACAGACCACCCTCGAATGGTAGCATCTTAAATTTAAATGCTCTCCTCGCTTTGCGTTGTCCCTACATAAATCTATCACATATGGATTGGATCCTCTGTAAATAGTTTTGCTAATTCTAGTGGTACCGCCCTAAAGTAGTAAAGTATTTTGGGGAGGACAATCATCTTTAGCACATTTCGTCTCCCCACCAAAGTAAGATGTAGACACTCAAGCCTATCCAGCTGCTGCTTAACCCCTGAAACTATACTACCCCAATTAACCTCTATCAAGTCTTGCAAGGATATTCTAATCTTAATGCCAAGATATCTAGCTTCATTAGTTACCCGAGCCTCAACCGGACAGGCCTGATTCATGCATACTGACTGGTTTTTAGCCAAATTTAATTGGTATCCGGAGAAAACACCAAATTCATCAGCTAGCCTTTCTATCTCCCTGAATTCTAGTGAAATTCTGACATGGAGTAGTTATTAGTCTGGACCCTTCTAAAACGAAATCACCAGGATTGCATACCTCTAACCTTGTCTGAACTGCCTTGGCTACCAATGAGCAAATAAATCATGCATTTGAGTGTATCATTAGTACATAAGGGATTGTAGCAGTTGAGGCCACCTTTCTTTGCTAAAAGCTCTCTTCTCATTGGTTAACCAGGCTGCCTGGGATCTTCAGATGAGAAACTGCTTTGGATCCTTCATACGGGCAGACCTTGTATTGGTGGCAGATCCATCTTAGGGCTGGCTTCAAGACTGTGGCACCTGGTGCCTGCGACATTCTACGAGAAATCTACCATTTCAAATTTCCACTCACATGTCAAGTATTTATCCCTACAAACAGCTGATATTCAAATAGTCACATTGATACAATTAGACGTTGAAAAGCTCCACTAAGGATCAATATAGAATATGAAAATAAATGGGCTTTCCACAAGTGGCTCATTCATTCTTGGTTCCCATTAATGGAAAAAGCTGATGTTATTCTTTCTACTAATTTCACTTTGGTGAATGTGTTATTTTCTAGCTCCCCCAACCCCAGTTGCTTATACAATTGAGACACACAACCCCCAGACCTCTGCTGGAGTTCAAATTGATGAAAACAGTGCAAGTCATGAAGATCATTTTAATATTCAAGAAATGTTCCCTCAAACATTCCCTCAACCATTACTCTATGACTCCACCCCTAAGTACACATATGTCAAACCCATAAATTCTACCTATCTATAGGCATATTTTGAGTCTACACTTTATGAGAAAAATTATGGAAAGATTGATCACTTTACACCTTTCAGTGGGCACAAAACAACGACATTTCACCTGTGCTGGGAAGGAAGCTATAGACTTATGTGTCAAAAAAGAGAGCTCCTCAAGATCACATTTACAGTGTGCCACTGTGTGGCATTGTGGAAGAATTCTCAAAGCAGATGCACTACAAAAGTGAATGTTTATATGGAGATCCAGTGTCCTGTGTATGTCTCCATTCTAGCACCTGCTACTGTTCAGGATGACTTGCAAGCCAGTTTCTTCCACATTGATATGATTGAGGCGGGGGGATTGCAACAGTTTGCAAAAAGTCAGTTTACACTGGAAGGGGTTTGAGAATCACTTGCATTGCACATTAGCCAAAATGGACGTGATTCCAGGATGTCCTTGACGTTACTTGGGGGTTTATTTATGAGAGTCCTGCGTCACTTTTGCACCACGTAAAGTGGTACATGGATGGCGGAAGGCTCTCATAAAAATATATAAAGCCCTAAAGAGCCACAGAAATCCAGAGCCACCCTGCGTAGCCTCGAGTGGCCCCATAAATCATGAGTAAGGTGACTAAGGGCAAATTGCTGCGTTGCCTTACTCTGCGCCCGGGCGGTGTTCCATGGGCATTGCGGTGGGTTTTCCCATGCAACACCCATGGAATTTGATGCTGCCCCAGATTTACAAACACATGTAAACCGGGTGAAGCTTCAATTCCGTATGCCTCCCGTGGTGAGGCACAATGAGGAGAAATATGTTTATTTCTCCTCTTTTTTTCCTCGTTCCATATGTGCAGCATTCTGCGACAAACATATCAAGAGGAAAATGCCTCTTTGGGGTGTATTTTTCCAGGAAGGTTCCCTTTTCTGCATTAAAACAATCCTACCAGCACAGGAGACACCCTTGCACTATGGTCCATGGTTTCCTACGTTGGTGCTAGGCTGCTGAAATGGCACCAGCGCAGGCAGAAAGGACAGGAGTGCACCGAATTGCTTAAATATGTTGCATTCCTGCCCTTTCACTTTGACGTAGTGCAGCGCAGTAAGGTGAAATGCTATGCTGCCCTACGCCAAAATGCCATAAATGAGGACCATGATCTACAACCAAGACACTGGTACTGTGCCCAGGGAGCAGCATCATTCACACAGATGGCAGAGTAACAAACAATGCTGTCAAAAAGTCTTTGGAGACAAACACCATTATTGTCTAAAAAATATCCTGAGGACCTAAACCATCCTTCATCGTCGTGAAACCCTGGAGTAGTAGTAAATAAAAAACCTTACTCTCGAACCACTCCTTTAGAATGATGTAGAATTCAGCAAAATGAAAAATACAGGCGAGAAGAACCTAGAAGGAAACAAAACCTAGATATGTTACACTCGGAGAGCACTAAATTAGCCTTGTGTAAATTGCATACATGCAAACTAATCGCCAAAAATAAGGACACATTAACCAGATGAGGGAACTAGGGGGCATATTACCAAGCAATAGCGATAATTATCGCTATTGCTTGGTTAGAGACAAAACTTTACCGCTGAGCTGCGGCGATTTTTATCGCAGATAAACCTTGGTATTACCAAGGTTTATCGCAAATGCGATAAAAAACGTCCGCAATGCATGAATATCGCTGAAAAGTCAGCGATATTCATGCATTACCGAGCTAATGCTCTTAGCCATGTTATCCACCTCCCATTGGATAACATGGCTAAGAACTGCTCAGGGCAGGTGTTAGCTTTTGGAGATATCCGCGCTTAGCGCGAATATCTCCAAAAGTTGGTAATAGGAGATAGCGATGTTAGCGACTGTTTCCAGTCGCTAACATCTTGGCACGCCCACTTTGCATGTCATTAGTGATAAATATCACTGACATGCAAAGTGGGGCCCAAGATGGTCGCTATCTCCTACTAGCTGTCGCTAACTGGTGTTAGCGACAGCTAGGTAATAGGGAGATAATTTGATCTCCGCTTTCTTGGCTTTTAAAGCCAAAAAAGCGGGGATAAAGCCCCTTGATAATATGCCCCTAGGTATCGTGAAACTATAAAAAAAACTGATTCTAATATTGTAACTATATACTCAATCTCTTCAATTAATATATTCTTCTTATATATTTTTATTTCCAAATGTGTTATACACATTGAATGGTTAAAAACCATGTAGATCGTAATCGTTTTTATATGGTTCTTGATTGCACCTTAGACCGCATATGTGCTCATATAGCACCCATATACCCGACTAACAAATATATTTCTTCCCAATGTTAACCCTAGCAATGGGAAAAACGTTGCACCTTTATACACTGAGCATCCTTGCACTTGGAAACTGACCAATAAGCAAGGCGGCTCATTGAACATTGATGAAGCTGGTGCTCTAGGCAGCCACAGAGCATAGAACAGATCCAGCACAACGACCTACCATTTAACACAGCAGAACCCTCCCACGCTGGCAGGACCTCTGCATATTGTAACCCCAAGCATCCATTGGGAGCATTACCATCTGCACTTTATTTGTTATTCACTGTCTAAAGAAGATTGGGCAAGACGGTGGAAATTAGGCCCAGAAGCATCAAGCTAAAATCCGCTCGCAAATGGGCAGATTCTCAGAATCTGCCCCTTTGCGACCGGTATTTTTGCATTTGGGATGCATCATCCCAAATGCAAAAATCGCGTTGTAAGAAATCGCAAATTTGCGAATACTTAAATTGCTATTGCATTTAAGGAATCTGAAATTGAGATTCCTTAAATGCAATGCATTAACGTAAAAAAATTAGCGATTTCGCTAATAGGGGGAGCAAATTACCATGAAGTTGAACTTCATGGTAATTTGCAAAAACTTTGAAAAATGCACTAAAGTGCATTTTTCAAAGTTCCATTTTACACACAAACATGCCCTTAGGGAATGTGTGTGTGCAAGATGTACCCATATGCAGATTTCACGGGTGCAACAGGATGTCCTTAAGACACCCTGGCACCCTTGAAATTGCAATCTCAAATTGCGATTCTCTAATTGAGAATCGCAAATTGAGATTGTCTTCCCATTCATTCCTATAGGCCTCTAGGCCCATAGGAATAAATGGGGAGGTATTCCTTAATTGCGACTCAATTTGCGAGTCGCAATTAAGGAATTCTAAGAAATCGCTATTTTTTAAGCGACTTCTTCATGCATAGCATTTTGCTATTCCTTATTAGCGAATCCTTATTTTTCGCTAATAAGGAATCGCAAAATGGATGCTTGATGCATCTAGGGATGCTCTTTCTCATCTTTTTAATAACTGTTTTATTGTAAAACTGTTATGTCTTTAACTAACTAAACAATACATCTTTAAGCGGGTCCACCACTGATCTGTTACACAGCAAACATCATCTTGTCGCACGGAGGGCCTGATTCCGCACTCGGGCGGAATATTCACAATGAGAATTCTTATTGCGGAGATTCTGCCCCGAGGGAGGACCCCCGAACCACACCCCCCCACGACTGCAGGACTTCCACCACGAGTGCGGAGGCCTGAGTATCCATGCCACATTTCAACAGCAGTGGTATAGCTGAGCTTCACTGGAATCCCCCTGCAGTCCAGTCAATAGGCAGCCCTGAGACATTCGAGCCATACCACGTAGACTTCAACAACATCCCTTACACATATGTGTCAGGCCAGAGTCGCATTTGTGCAGCACCAGTGCTGCATATCAGCAGCACTAGTGCAACATTTCATTATCACCCTTGCACTTTCACCATCCTCCGCGCAGTGCAGCCTTTGGGCTACGTTTGTGTTGTACAAATATTGAAACCTTACTGGTTGTCGGTACCCTAGCACATCTCAGTAGCTCTACTAATGACACCCTAACGTATCTGCCACAACCCTGATAGTACAGACACGGTCTCGTCATATTTCTGTTATTTGTCCTTATAATTATTACAGATAATGCTTTGTGCAATCCCACATAGATTTTGGAAACTGAATGTACTTGAGACTCCCAAATAAAAGAAAACGATTCAACACCTGCAGTGCATTCAAAACGTGGTGACAAGAAATCTTCTCACATTGAGATGGTTTGGCCGTATTTCACAACACTCACAGTGGCCTTCTGACAAGAAAGAACCACATAAAAAACACATAAAAAGTTACTTGACTACCTGATGTACAAACATTTTATGGCATTGGATTCAATTTCTTGTCAAATTAAAAAGAAAAATATAAAAATGATCTGGAGTCTACCTACTGCCCCAAAAACAAGATAAAACAAGATGGCATAGTAGAGCTTTCCAGGTCTATGAAGAAGACCTTTGAAAACACCACCCCCAAGTCACACGGAGTGTGACCGACTAGTATTATTATTATTATTATTATTATTATTGTATTTGTATCTTAACAAGACTATTGGTACTAGTAGTAATAATAATAATCATCATCATCATCATACACAAAGTTGTGGTTTTGTTAACCATAATATGGAACATTTTAACTAACACTCTAATGTTTTTGCCAGCATGGTGACTTGTTGGCCCCTCATGGCAGCATCCCTGGAGTGTTCGGTAGGAAAGGACCTAAGGGAGGCTATTCCCTGATGCAGTAAGAGAATGTGAAGACATCTCCTGTCATTGTAAATCTGGCTCTGTTTTTCTTGGCATAGAAGTTATGTTGGGGTTGTTTTCGCTGGGCCACATTATGTCAGATGAGCATGATACCTCCTTAGGCACATGTGCCTACTTGAACCCAGCACCCCTAGTGAGCATTCAGAGTTCTAATGGGTACCACGTTGGATTTGCTGCACATTAGGATGGTGCCTGCCAGTCAGACAGCTTTCCACGAGCTTCCCTTCTCCTGTCTCTGTGGACTGAATTTTCCCCATGTTATCGAGGCATGTTTGAGCTCACTCACCTCACTTTTCTTCTAATATATTTTTGTTATCTTATTGAAATAAGCTCCTATTTTTATGTTTGCACTCACCCACGTCTTCTTTTCCTCCTCTTTTTTTGATTGGTCCCTGACTCCCCAATCTCTTGAATTTTCTCCGACACAGATGACAAACTGTTTTTCTAAGTGATATTTATGTTTTTCCATGAGGCACCAGATGGTCTTTCAATCCCATCTCAAGTGTTTAGAGAACAATGGAATTTTCTTTGTCTTAATTTGTTTTCTCGTCACTCCAGTTTCAAAACAAATCAAACTCTCTCCTGAACATAGATGTCTGCCTCTTCAGATGAGATTCAAAGAGGAGAATGATATTTATGATTTAAGAGAGCATCCGGGAGAGAGAGAGGGAGATAGAGGGAGAGGGAGAGAGAAATAGAGAGAGAGAGAGACTGCTTCAGAAACACAATAGAGATTGACAGTGGATAATGAGACAGAGAGATGGTGAACAAGCGAGGTAGAAAGAGGGAGGGATAAAGCTAGAGAAGAAAGAGGAAAAGAGCCGGACACATAGAGAAAAAGCTGGGCGACAGAGAGATAATGAGAGAGAGAGGATAGGAAAAAAAGATACTTGACATAAAAAGGTAGATAGAAAGAAAATGTATTTATCAAAAAATGTAGGCGAAATTGAAAAATAGACTAATGTGCCTGTTTAAAGAAAAGCAAACAAACAATCCCCTGTCTTTCAGAATCCTCGAAAGTACAAACACTTACTTTCACATTAGTGAAACATCCTCTTATTAAGTTTAATATTATTGTTATGTTAACAAATACTAATGAATTGCATGTAGATGCCCTCCCTGGAGAACGCAGATTACTGACATCGGGCATTCTGCTACCTTTGTTCATGATCTCTCCGAAGGGCAAGAGAAAAGCATTTCATTGCAAGGGGCAAGAGAGAGACGCCTCTTTATAGTGAACGAATGAAATATGATTTCCAATTCTAAGAACAAATATACATGGATTTTCTGAAACGACTTCAAGGGAGAGAGTGAAATGTATGTTTTTTCCTTTAGTGAGTACCATCTTCAGTGAAGATTGAGCGAGATGCTACTCTTCCTTCAGTAGTAAAAGGCGAGCAGAAAAGATCTGATTAATAGAGACAGAAAGTGCTACTGGTACCGACTTGAATGGAGGGGAATCCCTTTACATGACACCGTAGCTCAGCTCCTTTTGAAAAAAGTGATAGAATGACATAATCGTTTTCTTAGGAGGAGATAGCTAGTGACAGGAGAAAGAGGACAACCTACTGCAAACTATTCTGCTATGTTATATGGTGATATTTCTTTACATAGAAACAAATCTTACAGAATTCATGATCTAATTGTAAAACAATTAATGTGTGAAATGTGGGTGGGTTTCAAAAGCTACGTTATCAGAGTCTGTAGCCCCCTCTCTGTCTCTGGTCTCTGAATTTCACCTAAAACCACTACAGAACTATTACTCCTGCCACATCTAATGCGTCCTCTAACCCTGCCAGTATCAATAACCCACATCGGAAGTCTGCTAATCACATTACCTCTGCTCTCACACCATACCCTTCCTCTCCTTCTTGTCTACCTTCCTCACCACAGGCAGCCAACCTTCTGCCCATCACAGACCTACACTTTCTTCTGAACCACACTGCTGCCCTCATATTTACCTCTTCTGTGTTCCTTCAAAGCTACAGAAGTTCACTAGTAGTGAAAGGATGTATAATAGTTAGACCACAGAAGAATTTCATACGGAAGATCAGATGCAGGCCTTCAGGTCTCTATCTTTCTCTCTCTCACACACACACACAAACACACATATACACACACACACTTTCTCCCTCTCTCTTTCTATCTCTCTATCTCTCTCACACACACAGTCTTACTCTCTCACACACACACTCTCTCTCTCTCTCGTTCTATCCCTGCCACACTCAAAACACACACATGCACACACATTCATTCCTCTCTTGTCTCGTAAGATGTCAATTAGTCACTTGACCTTATGCGTGGATTTTAAGTTTAAGTGAGTGGTAACAGTTCTGGTGTGTGAATCTTTCTGAAGTTTTGAGGTCGAAGTAGACGGGCTCTCAAGGGAACAACGTGTCTACACCTTTTTAATCAAACAAAAACAGTTCCTGACTATTTGCTGAAAAAGAAAAAAACAGAAAAGTTATTTTCGACACATGAGAGGCCATCTTCCGTGATGTGGAGCTAGGGAGAGACAGAGCGAAACAAGAAACACCTTTTCTTCAGAATGCCAACTCCATGAAAGGAATATAAGTGCGTGCAATTGGGTAATTTGCAAATGCAAAGGTTGCTTGGAAGCCAGAATTAGCTTTAATTGATGGAAACACATAAAGCTTCATGATGACTAAGATTTGTTATTTTTGAGAGGTATTGTAAGGCATTTGCAGAGTGCCTGCTTTTAATGGATACTTATAAAAAATATGTTGGCTCTAGGTACACAGTCTGACTGCCTGCCTTATTTTGAAAGCAGCACTTTACTTAAACTTTAAATCTTTTTGCATATTTTGAGGCAACCTATCTTACATGATTAAAGAAATGACTGACATATTGGCAGTGCTTTCTATCACGGGTTTGGAAATCGCAGCAGTAAAATGCACAAGTCATTATTCCTCACTGCACCAAACAGGATTCATTTCTATGGCTCTCTGGCCACAAACAGTTATCTTCAGTGATAACCAATAGGGATTTCATAATCAAAAATAGTGAATTCCGCAATGATTAGTTCAACATGCTTTTATTTTTTATTTTAAGGTGTGTGCGCTATTCTATACACAATTATCGGAAAATAAAGACTAACAAAATAGTAATAGAATAATTTGTTCTTTTCAACTAGGCCTTTGAACTCGCCCTTCACAGTCACTGACTTCTCACTGACTTCTCCCACATTGCACATTGCACTTAGGATCAAAGGGGCCGATTACGATAGCGGTAAATCCGCGACCGCCGGATGGCGGTGGGAATGGAAAAGGTACCTCGGCGGATGGAAAGACCATCCGCCGTGGTCCCGCAAGGCGGGCCTTTTGTGGTAAATAAATAATTAATTACCGGTTCTATTTTTCAGGATACTCATATAAACAGATAGCTCAATAAATAAGAGTCAAGATTCGAGGTAGCTGGAGTTTACAGGCTTTTAATCAGGCATAAAGGACAGGAACAGGACAGCCTGTACGGGAATAAGATGGCAGCTGCCGGGGGCAGGATCTGGGAACGGACAAGGGGATAGGCTAACTTTTAATAACAGTGCACAATATTTATAGTTAAACAAATACATTACATTCAATACAGTAGGCGTAGCAGTATGCGTGGTTCATAGCAGTCGCGAAAGATAAGGGCAAAATGATGTAACAAGAAGGCGTGTACAGGGCGTATACATAGACATGTGATGCAAACGTAACAGAATATGTCATAAACGGGGCGGAAACATGGAGGGGGCTACCTGAGCAGCTGGGACCTCTAACCTAGTGGTGCGCGCAAACGGGCAATGACG
Source organism: Lissotriton helveticus (assembly GCF_964261635.1). Taxonomy (NCBI): domain Eukaryota; kingdom Metazoa; phylum Chordata; class Amphibia; order Caudata; family Salamandridae; genus Lissotriton; species Lissotriton helveticus. The sequence continues at coordinate 184,415,498 of NC_136065.1, forward strand.
TGTTACCAGGGAGAACTGGGGGCTATGACTTCTACGCTAGAAGAGGAGACTAAAGTCTGGAGTGTCAGAGCGACATGTACCCAGGCATATCTAGTATCTGGGGTTTAGAGTACATGTTGATAGAATCCAAAAGTTATCAGGGCAAAGGCTAATAGACTCTAAGACTGGTGTATGCATAATTCTATATGTAGTGCGTGTGCGAGGAATATTCTATGAATATTAATACAGTATTTCTCTTTCATGGAGACATAAAGGCTAGACCATGACGGAAACTATTGATGCGATTCAGTAGCTTAGGAATGCAGAGAAGGAGGGTTGAACTGATAACTGGAAACATAACATATTCTTGGCAGACTGGGAGGCAGAGCCAGGCCGGGCCGGGCACTGCGTGGCAAGAAGTAAGCTAAGGGTCAGGGATACAGGTGGGGGCTGTATCGCTCCTCGGAGAGGGTTCAGGAGACAGGAGCTGAATCTGAGTCCGGGCCCTTTTGAGGCCTAGAAACGGGGACAATTCAATGAATTAACGTGCACACTGTAAAATGTGGCAACGTAGGTTTACATAGGCCTAATATTCGTTGCTTTCACGAAGACTGGAAACTGGCATACTAGAGATGGACACAACTGTAATTGCGTCTTTAATCGATCAGAGGGGAATACATGCATATCGATCATGCACATATAACATAATATGGGGAACACGTAGGCACATACAACATGGCAAAATTTTACTTTTCCACATTCCCTCCTTGTGCCCTACGTTTCCATCAGGAAACATCTATATTCATGATACCATCTATCATTTCATATAGCATCATTTGCTCGTCTCGAATTGTCTTGGAACGGGATTTAGGACTGGGACTAGGAATACAAGAGGTAGCACAAATGCCGCAAATCGCAGGGCCACATTGTATACAGAGGCAGCAACTGAATATGATCATTACTGCAATACCTAGGAATGACAATACTTTCCATCCCCAGGCAGATATGATACTCCAGAGCCAACCGGACCATGTCCAGGTGCCTGGATTCTGGTGTACCTGATGGGCAATTTTATGAAGTCTGGTTATAGCTGAATAAACAGACGGCGCGTTATTAGGAATGAAAATGCAGCAACTAGATCCGATGACTCTACATGCTCCTCCTCTATCGGCCAATATGACGTCAAGAACGAGACGATTTTGGAGCACGACAAATCTCATAGCAGATTGCTCTTCAGTTAAGTTACCCAGAGCAGAAGTAGTCTCATTCACTACTGCTTCAAGGGTTCTGGTTAACCTACGTATTAACTTACTATTCTGGACAGGGCCTATAAAGAAGAAGAAACCTTTATTAAAGTCTTGATATTGTTCTAGAGTAGTTTCAGTTTGATCGACAATTGGGGTCTCGATCTCCCTTCTATGTCTGACGTGTACTAGATGTGTGTTTCTGTGATAATCAGATGGGGCTAGAAAAACTGGTGGCAGTAGGAAGGCAATGTAACATGTTCCATCCCAATCGAGGGGCAGACGAACATATGCGGTCTGACCACAAACAAAATAAGAATGACGTGAGGCTTTGAAAATAGATTTCCCACTGTCACTATACTCGACAATAGTAGTACAATCACTATGTCCTACATGTGCGGAACCATTCTTTCTGACACATAATTCGCCTTTGACTGGTAGTACTGAAATAGCAGGCAAATCTGGAGTAGTATCAGACTGAACATTCAAGACCATAAAATTCGAAGAATAATTACCTAAATCATATACTTCATTTTCTAGATCTAACCCTGTTCTATGGGGGAGACCTTGCTTGTCTGGAAAACATGTTCTGTTCAGAAGGGACATATCATTTGAGGATGACGTTAACGTGGACCATGCTCCACACGAACCATTATGTGAAAACGGATAAGGAAAAAGTGGCAGAACTCCCTTCGGTGTCTGGAAAGGGGGGAGTCGACCACACACCCAACAATTAGTGGCATTGCTGGTCTGGTGTGAATAGTGTAACATTCTGATGAATGTGTTATTGCGCATAGCAAGACGATAAGATAGCTCGTGAGGAGGCAGATCACTAAATGTGTGCTCTACTGTAGCATTATAAAACTTATTTACATGTGAACTTGGAAAACATAAATGTAATGCATAACTTGTGCAGGTAACCATTAAACTTAGAAACAATAGGAAACTTAGAAAAACGATACATCTTATAGAGTTTTGACTAACTCTCTCACTATGGGGGTCTATCTCATACATGTCAGGGACCTGTCTAACCGTTTCACCCGAGAGGGACTTAGACAATTAAACTGGCTGACTTATTTTACTAGACCTGAGTTTCAGTTTATACTCCTGCTGCGGAGTTTTCTCTAACAGGGGAACTTTCAGTTCGGAATCAAGTTCAGAGTCTGTTTTTAGGCAGTCTTTAGTAATGGAACAGTCCTTTGCAAAAGATTTTTCACGAAGTCCATGGAATTTTTTAACGTGGGACAGGTGGACCCATCCTTTCCTGCCCTCTAGCTTCACGGCGGTCCTTGTTGTTAACAAGACGAGACGGGGCTCCTTCCAACGGGGCTCCAGCGGACTCGAACGATCAAAATTCCGCACCAACACCAGGTTTCCTGGAATGACTTCATGTGGTTTCACCTCGGTGTTGTCTGGAAATGCAGCGGCAACCTGTGAACGACAAGAGTGTAGGGCAGACATCAAGGAAGCTAGGTAATCTGTCAGCATATTACTGGAAACATCGGTAATACTGCGGGGTCTAGGTGTACCCCACATGTTTGGGGGGCGGCCGAATACGACCTCATACGGGGACAGACCTGATCTGGAATGTGCAACCATCCGCATATAAAATAGGGCAACTGGCAAGGCAACTAGCCAGTCTACACCTTTCTCTTTACATATCTTGGCAATACGGATTTTCAGAGTTTGATTATGTCTCTCTACGAGACCGGCTGCTTCAGGATGGCGCACACAATGGAACTTCCACTGGTACCCTAACAGAAGGGAAACATGTTTCATGAGCTCGGATGAGAATGGCTGGCCGTTATCTGAATACACGACCCTAGGGAGTCCATAGCGGGGAAAGAATTCACGAACCAACTGCCTGGCAGTGGTCGCGGCTGTGTGATCTGGAACTGGATATGCTTCTGTCCACCTGGACAAAGCGCATACAACTACGAGGACATACTTGAAACCTCGACATCGCTCCATCTGAATATAATCCATCTGGAGGACTTCAAAAGGGTGGTCAGGAGGTGTAAACAAATACTCGTTGCATTTCACCACCCGCTGTCCTAACTGGGTGTACTTCTCGTAGCGGATGCTGTCTATCTATGTAAAATGATTTACTTTCTGGAGGTGAGACATGAACAAAATGCGGATTCAGAAACGTTCTATATTTGTGGCGCTGTTCTAGAATGATACTAATTAAATCGGTACCTAAACCTCTCCATCTATGTTGGAGTAGCTCGTTCAGAACATCATGTAACGGACCTGGATCAGAATGCTGACCCTCATACAGTGTAATGAGGTGCTGAATCATATACATACCCACCAGTCGTTGCTCGGCTGGGGGCAGTTTCAGAAACATTTGTGCCACTATTTCGTCTGGAAAAGTGGTAGAATCAGTAATCCATCGGACTGCTGATCGGGCTAGTTCTTGTTCATGCATGGTACTAAGTTCACTATAACCGATTCGTGATTTCAGAATGTGATTGGTAGCTTGAAATACTTGCTCAAGAGAACCTTGTTCTGGTGCTGGAAGAGGAAAAACTTTCTTGTGATCTAGGCGTGAATGTCGGTCGGGAAGTCTAGTACTACCTACATACGCTATTCTGGTGGGATTCTCGTCGTCTACCTCTTCCGTAGAAGAGTTGTCTTCTTTCTCACTTACTTGTGCTGCTTTTCGTTTCTCGTGTAACTTTATTATTTCCCTACGGATCTTCTTGTACATACTGTCTATACAGTTCTGTGTCTTGTGTCTTCCCTCGGCTATATGATCACTCCATCTTGTCAGGACTTTCATTTCGGTCGAATCTTTAGTTGGATAATCTTGTTCCCTTATTAAACAATTAATTAGAAACTTTAATAGCATGAGCTGGATCTCGACTTTTCTTTGAGACATGGCTTCGCCAATACTTTCTGGATCTACTCCTGTACGGATGAAACGATATATTCTGTCTAGATATTCTTTCATATTCGGTAGGGTGTCCAAATATTCGGTTACCCGTCTTACACGCAATGAATATATGACCATATCATTGTCGCCTGGGACTGGATCATAACGGCATTCGGTGAGAGCTCGCTTGATATCTGCAACTGACTGATGTTTGGGCGAACGCTGTAACGCTCGGGCATGTAGCTCGAGTAATGTCACACGTTTGTGTTGAGGCGGGGTTCCAGGAGGACTTCCCCCCGAGGCCCCTAAACTAGAATCGTCGGTGGGTACTGTACGGGCTGGCAGAGTGACTGATCTAGCGGGTACTTGTACTGCGGGCTGGACCGGGGGTACCGTAACAGGTGCTGCAACGGGTGCCCCGGTGGCTGGAGGAACAGGAATTACATTATTTACGGGAGCTGGCGGAACAGGATTTGCATACTCTGGGACTGTGTCGTCCAAATAGGACGAGAGAAAAATATCAGCTGCGGTCGGTTTGTGACGTAGCTTAATCGGAACTAATGGCGGCGGGAAATTACATGGTGCTTCCGGGGTTGCTTTCGGCAAGCCCTCGGCAAGAAGAGGGTACATACCCTTAATAAGAGCAGTTCTCTGTCTGTCTGACTGTTCGGCTTTAACTCGTTCACCTATTTCGATTAATTCCCTTTCTTGGGCTCTTTCTGAGGATTCCCTACTTAATTATGTCTTTCTGATTTCTTTTTCTGTTCTTTTATGAGATTCTTTGCGCCATAACTCGATGGCATCTTTCTGGGACTGTCTGGATTTCTTTTTCCATAATGCTTCTTCTACTCGCATGATACACTCGGCATCCCATGTACCTGACACGGGCCATCTATATTTCTCTTCTAATTCCTTGGTGTACTCCACCCATAAGTCTAGATATAATATGGCACTTATGCCATGCTTATGGTACATAAAATGACCTGGACTGTCCCTAGGCGGGACAGGAACTGCTTCCTCGAGCAGACCTTTTCTAGTTCTTAACTGACGTAATTTCGATAACAAAGGCATAATTTAGGCTGGAGTCTGGACACAATACAATACACAATAAACACAATAATAACTGAAAAACGAATCACTCATACCACGACATTGAAAACACATGGAATAACATTTATAATAACAGTTCGGACAGAATACATGAATTTTCTCGAGAACAGAACTTACTGGAACAGAAACTTACTAGAATGACTAGATGCACTGCTAAAACAGTACGAAACTTACCGGTCCCATTAAGAGACACGTCAGGACCCGCGTCCACCTAGGTGAACACTTCGTGTTGGATCTGTGTACCCAAACCCACGGACCAGAGACAATTAATTGACCCTGTCTAGATACTACCCCAGCAACGGTACTCACCGGGCAGCAAGAACGGAAGGCCTCGGACTGGACTGGACTGCTACGACGACGGACGGACGAACTTCGGACTTCAGTTACAGGTGGGCCTCTGGATACCTCGGACCTTGGACTCTCGGCTTGGGCTCTGGTCGGGACTCGCCGCGTTCCTCCACCGCCTCGTCTGGATGCTGGACCGCAACCTCCGTCTCCTCCGTGGGCCTGAGGGATACTTGAAGCAGAAATATCTGCACGTGCACGGTATGGTTCCGTCACGGCTGCAGAGGATCAGGGGGCCTGCGTGGCTTCTCCGGCGCGTGGGGAAAGGGCAAGTCCCTATTCGGGCGCCATTATGTGGTAAATAAATAATTAATTACCGGTTCTATTTTTCAGGATACTCATATAAACAGATAGCTCAATAAATAAGAGTCAAGATTCGAGGTAGCTGGAGTTTACAGGCTTTTAATCAGGCATAAAGGACAGGAACAGGACAGCCTGTACGGGAATAGGATGGCAGCTGCCGGGGGCAGGATCTGGGAACGGACAAGGGGATAGGCTAACTTTTAATAACAGTGCACAATATTTATAGTTAAACAAATACATTACATTCAATACAGTAGGCGTAGCAGTAGGCGTGGTTCATAGCAGTCGCGAAAGATAAGGGCAAAATGATGTAACAAGAAGGCGTGTACAGGGCGTATACATAGACATGTGATGCAAACGTAACAGAATATGTCATAAACGGGGCGGAAACATGGAGGGGGCTACCTGAGCAGCTGGGACCTCTAACCTAGTGGTGCGCGCAAACGGGCAATGACGTGTTACCAGGGAGAACTGGGGGCTATGACTTCTACGCTAGAAGAGGAGACTAAAGTCTGGAGTGTCAGAGCGACATGTACCCAGGCATATCTAGTATCTGGGGTTTAGAGTACATGTTGATAGAATCCAAAAGTTATCAGGGCAAAGGCTAATAGACTCTAAGACTGGTGTATGCATAATTCTATATGTAGTGCGTGTGCGAGGAATATTCTATGAATATTAATACAGTATTTCTCTTTCATGGAGACATAAAGGCTAGACCATGACGGAAACTATTGATGCGATTCAGTAGCTTAGGAATGCAGAGAAGGAGGGTTGAACTGATAACTGGAAACATAACATATTCTTGGCAGACTGGGAGGCAGAGCCAGGCCGGGCCGGGCACTGCGTGGCAAGAAGTAAGCTAAGGGTCAGGGATACAGGTGGGGGCTGTATCGCTCCTCGGAGAGGGTTCAGGAGACAGGAGCTGAATCTGAGTCCGGGCCCTTTTGAGGCCTAGAAACGGGGACAATTCAATGAATTAACGTGCACACTGTAAAATGTGGCAACGTAGGTTTACATAGGCCTAATATTCGTTGCTTTCACGAAGACTGGAAACTGGCATACTAGAGATGGACACAACTGTAATTGCGTCTTTAATCGATCAGAGGGGAATACATGCATATCGATCATGCACATATAACATAATATGGGGAACACGTAGGCACATACAACATGGCAAAATTTTACTTTTCCACACTTTTCCGCCCACCTTGCGGGACCAGATACAAGGGGTCAATGGATGCCTGTCTTTTGCGGTGGAGTTCCCGCCGCAAAAAGACCGGCGGAAAATGCCTTTGGGGGCCCGTTGCAGGCTCCCCTGGGGGTGGGGGGGGGTGGGGAGCTGCACATGGGGGGTACCTATGCTACCCCCCTTCATTTGAATGTACAAGATGGCAGGTGCCTGCCATGTTCTACAAGTAAATGTAAAACATGTGTTTTTAAATTGTGGCGGGTGGCACCCGTCACAATGTAAACATACAGGATACGCGATATGGCGGGTGCATCCTAATTAGTTTTACGGGACCGCCGCACCTATGGCGGGCGGTCCCTTTTCCACCAGCGATGGCGGTCGGACTTTGTCCACCCGTCCGCCCGTCATCGTAATCGGCCCCAAAGTTCCCATATTTTTTGTTCCACTTTGACCACTGCTGAAGCGTAGAAATGGCGATTCTGCCATTAGGCGTCTGGTGGTTAGTGCAGGTAATTGTTAGACAGACAATTTGTGTGTGATTCTTGCGTGCTAGGAGGCCAATAGTAGATAGAGCCTTTTTGAGCTGGTGTTCTACTGTAATTTTACAGTCACCGCGGTATTTACCCAGTGCTGTTTATATTAAAACGACTTGGAGAGGTCAGATTAGGCAATAGCATGTGGTATCATTGTGTGTTCACCTCTTTCTAACCTCATTTTCCAATGCAGATTTAACCTGTTTTTTCAGGTGAAATGCTCATATGGTGAAAAAAATTCGGAATGTGGTAATTCTGCAAAATAAAAGTTACAAAACAAAGAAAGACACACAGGAATAAAAGTGAATAAGGACGAAAACAAAGGAAGTCATTAGGCCTCGGTGTCAAACTCTATGAATTGAGACAGGAGTAGGTCAGCTAACAGAGAAGAACTTCCGTCACCTAAGTCGGTGTCCTCTTCTTCCTGCGTGCATTCACATATTTTGTAATCTGGTGGTATGAAGTGCTGATTCATATTGATCAGTGTTAACCTCTCCACATTTTTGGGTGAGAGGCGGGTCCTTTTTGAAGTTACAATGGCACCAGCAACACTGAAAACACGTTCAGAAGACAAGCTTGCGAGTTTGCAAGACAAATAATTTAGAGCCAGGTTGGTGATCAGTCGCCATAGAGGCCTTTTCCCATACCAATACAGCAATGCGTTCTGATTAACAAAGACCTCTGTTGGGTCATCCAGATAGGCCTGCACCATCGACTCAAGGTTCTCCAGGGTTGCTCCACTTTGCATACCATCTGTGGCCTTTGCATCACTGAAACGAGCAAACCCTTGATGAGTTAGCCAATCGCTTCCGACAATATTATGGCTGGGCCTGGTGCAGGTGAGGATGATGATATGGTTGCTGGTGTCGTTAACGGCTGTGAGGGAAAGTGACTCCCTTCGGCCACAGATTCAGAAGTGGAACTTGACGCCGGATGGCCTGCTGATTCAGTAGTACTTCTGCCGGCTCCTTCAATTTTCTGCTGCTCTTTTTCAAACCGAGTGGCTGACAGAGCTAGCCAATGTTTGTACTTTGAAACATCTGCTTCATTAAAAGGAATGAATGCTTTGCTGGCCACGGCCTTTCTGTACCGTGGATCCAGAATAGTGGCACAAATGTAATGTTGTTCTGTATGTATTTTTTTAAGCCTTTCATTGTCAACTAGGCGGCTTAATAACCTCTCCGGCAACGGATATGCGTCTTGCTTTACAGCATCATCTCGGAACGTTGAAGACACCGCCTTCAGTTGGTGCTCTAGAATGCACAACAATGGGATAGCTTTGCCCAAAGAACAGTCCTCCCTGCTTACTTCACGCGCGAAAACCTCAAAAGGACGAAGCGTGTCTGTCAGGCTTGCAACTAGCTTCCATTCCTCCAACTCTAGCCTCATGTCTTTCATTGTAGAACCCAGTTCATAGACATACTCATTGATTACCCCCCACTGCTCAGACAGATGCTCAAGCATGTAAAAGGTTGAGTTCCAACGTGTTGCCACCTCCTGGATGAGTCCTTTGACTGGCAGTCTACGTTCATGTTGCATGCTCCTCAGCTTCTTCCGGGCCTTAAAAGAATGGCTGAAATGTGTGCAGATTCTTCGACAGGTGGTCAGTAACTTGCTGACTGGGGTTTCTTTTTTCAAGAAATCTTGCTCAACAATGTTAATACTGTGCGCCAAACACGGCTCTCTGAAATAGCCACCTTGCTGCATGGCCTTAACTATATAACTGCCATTATCCATTGAAACATAACCAATCATGCGATTTCTTGGATGCAGCCATTCATAGACTTTCCTATCAAACTCCTCCAAAAGGTTAGGTGCAGTATGAGATTTCTCCATGGCAAACATGGCTACTGTTGCATGTTTCCGAGTAGCTTGAAAAACTGTGTCCGTGTCAACACCTGCTTTTAACTTGTCTTTAACCCCTGCAAAAGAGACCCAGTGTGCAGTGATGCACATGTAATCAAGGGCTTGGCAACTGGTCAACATATCCGTTGTCAGGTGGATTGTGTGAACAGCACTCTTCTGAATACCTGTGCCAATCACCTCCAGCACATCTTGATGTAGTGCTGGAACAGCAACTCTGGCAAAATAGGACCGAGTAGGAACTTTCCATTTAGGGCAGACTGTTGCCACAAATTCTAGAAAACCCACCCCTTCCACGAAAGAAAAAGGGAGAAGGCCAGCGCTAGCATTTTAGCCAGCTTTGCCTTACACAGATGTGCCATTGTGTGGTTGCGTTCAAATGGCGCCTCCGACCAAAACATGCTTCTAATGGTGGTCTGGACCGTTTTACGTGATGATGATGATGCAGACTTCTTCAAACCAGTTAGGCTCATTGATGTACTTTTTTGCATTGGTGTCTCTCCCAGACTCTTAGTGTGCCTCATACATGTTGCAGGGGTAGAGGGTGTGGGCGCTACCACTGCAGTGCTGCTGCCAGGGGTACTGGGTGTACCAGAAAAAATGTCGGTCGGTTCTTGACTTCCCCCTGCACGATCAGCCCCTCGTCATCATCAGATGCAATGTGAATGGATACATTTGGATCAGTTCTACTTCTGGCTTCCCGTTCCTGGATCTTCCTTAGGTGCGCCTCCCACTGGATAGTGTGGTGTTTTTGGAGATGACCTCTCTGGCCTCCGGTACCAAAGTTGGTACCAAGCTTACCCCGACTAACTACTATTTTACAAATCGAACAAACGACCATGTTTTCAGCCTTTTTGCTAACACTAAAGAAGTCCCAAACTGGGGACTGGAAATGTCTGCTGGTGGGGGAGGCGCTACTTTCAGTTTCAATGCCAGATGAAGTGGAGGATGGGTGTGGCTGAATTCGACTCTGTTGTGCACTTACAGCACCCCTACTTGAGGTAATGGAGGTCGAGCTGGATGGAGGTCCCTCCCGGCCGTTCTGATGAGAAATTATGGAAGCTGTAGGTCATGTTGCTGTTGTAGTTAACTGCGCTGGTGGTGGTACCAGTGCCACGCCGCCCACATCCCGCTCATCAGCCATTTGGGATAGGGTCAAAATGTCTGTCTGCTGCATGCCCGCTGGGGCTGGAGTGATGACTGTGATGACTGTGTCGTCGTCAGACTATTCATCAGCAGCATAATACACCACTTCTTGTTCGTCGTCATCACCCATAACTGAAAGCCTTGCGGGAACCTTCCATGTAGGCTTAGCTACCTCTGTTGGCTCATGGCGTGCCTCCCTCTCAGACTGCATTGGTGGGTTCCAATCAAGATCAAGATCATCAGAAGGAAGGGGGCTTGAAGAAGAACTTGTAGTAGCCCTCCTTAACCTTTTTCTTGCTGGGGATCTGGAAGACAATGGATCATCCTCCGGAGGTGTGGCTTCCTCGGATGATACCTCCTCTTGAATCTCGATTTCCTGATGTGCCCCTACTTCTGGAGGAACAAGCATTGTGGGCAGTTGTGCCGCTTCAAGCGCCGCTAGTTGCGCCTCTCCATGCGCCTCTCCATGCGCCTCTCCTTGCGCCTCTCCATGAACCTCTCCTTGCACCTCTCCTTGCGCCTCTCCTTGCGCCTCTACTTGCACCTCTACTTGCGCCTCTACTTGTGCCTCTCCTTGCACATGTACTTGCGCCTTTCCTTACGCATGTACTTGCACCTCTCCTTGCGCATGTACTTGCGCCTCTCCTTGCCCATGTACTTGCGCTTGTACTAGTTGCACCTGTGGTTGTCGTTGCCGGCTGTGGTTGTTGCATACTCGTCAGCTGACTAACACCCTGCGTTGATTGGGTGGTACTTTCTTGCAATGAGCCAACATCACTGGTCGATGGTGATTGAGCAATGACAGTGGCTGCCTTTGCAGCACTTATGGGCTTGGACCTAACCTTGCATGGTGGCACTGAGCCTATTGAAGCGGAGGTGCTGCTCCCAGCTTGGTCCCCGGCGGACCCCGCTGCTGCAGGCGTTGTTTTCTTTTTCCCAAAAAAAGTGTCTGTGGGCACACCAGTCTCCTTGGTAAGTGGCACCACTTGCTTCTTCTGCTCCTTCTTACTGGCAGTGGCACTGGCAACTTTCTTTGTAGAGGAGCTACGGCCACCTTTCTTTGGGCCCATCTTATTCAGATGTCAGAACAGCAGGCCGCAGTTGCAAGAGTTGCAGAGTTGTCTGTGGCCGCACGTGACGTCACATGACGTTGTGCTGCACACACCGCTGCAGGACTTCTTCCTGGCACTGGTGGTTCTCTGGTGCACCTAAAAGCAAAGGAAGCCAGAGGAACATCAGTTAAACACCCCAAAAAGTAGAAAAACACACAAAAATCACCACAATCCAATGGCCCTGCCTGGACCAGGCCTCAAAATGGCCCCCACCCCCATTGGCCAGGCCCCAACAACACCCCAAAAAGTAAACAAACACACAAAAATCACCACAATCCAATGCCATCCATGCCCTCAATGATGTTTAAATTCAAGAGGCCCCACACAAAGCTTTGGTCCATGCACCACTCACGACCCCTGGGCATAATGGGTAAAAGCAGGGCAGACTGGGTGCAGGCCTATGGCTCAAAGCACACTGCCTGGCTTCAAGATGGCCCCTTGTCCCCCAGTCACATGGCCAGGCCCTGCCTGGACCAGGCCTCAAAATGGCCCCCACCCACATGGCCAGGCCCCAACAACACCCCAAAAAGTCGAAAAACACACACAAATCACCACAATCCAATGCCATCCATGCCCTCAATGATGTTTAAATTCAAGCGGCCCCACACAAAGCCTTGGTCCATGCACCACTCACTTCCCCTGGGCATAATGGGTAAAAGCAGGGCAGGCTGGGTGCAGGCCTATGGCTCAAAGCACACTGCCTGGCTTCAAAATGACCCCTTGTCCCCCAGCCACATGGCCAGGCACTGCCTGGACCAGGCCTCAGAATGCCCCCCACCCACATGGCCAGGCCCCAACAACACCCCAAAAAGTTGAAAAACACACAAAAAGCACCACAATCCAATGCCATCCATGCCCTCAATGATGTTTAAATTCAAGACACACCACAGAAAGACTTGGTCCATGCACCACTCACTACCCCTGGGCATAATGGATGAAAGCAAGGCAAACTGGGTGCAGGCCTGAGCACACTTCCTGGCTTCAAAATGGCCCCTTGACCCCCACCACATGGCCAGGCCCTGACTGGACCAGGCCTCAAAATGGCCACCACCCACATGGTCAGGCCCCAACAGCACCCACAAACTCGGAAAACACACAAAAATCACCACAATCCAATGCCATCCATGCCCTCAATGATGTTTAATTTCAAGACACCCCACAGAAAGACTTGGTCCAAGGACCACTGAGTACCCCTGGGCATAATGTATGAAAGCAAGGCAAACTGGGTGCAGGCCTGAGCACACTGCCTGACTTCAAAATTGCCCCTTATCCCCAGCCACATGTCCAGGCCCTGTCTGGACCAGGCCTCAAAATGGCCCCCACCCACATTGCCAGGCCCCAACAAGACCCCAAAAAGTCGAAATACACATAAAAATCACCACAATCCAATGTCATCCATGCCCTCAATGATGTTTAAATTCAAGACACCCCACATAAAGACTTGTTCCATGCAACACTCACTACCCTTGGGCCTACTGACAAGTGAGGCTTTACAGGCACCCCAAAAGTAAAAAATAATCCACATATAACAGTGAGCTAAAATTCCATGACATAAATGAGATTTAAGTTAAAAAAAACTCACAGAAACAGTTGTATCATGCACCCATGACTAACCCTGGGCCTACTGGATACTGTGGCTACCCACAATATATTTCTTTTAAAGTTGTGAAAAAAATTTAAAATTGTAGTTGCAGCAACTGCAATGCCCCAAACAAACAACACCAACGTACTTGTAAAATCTCAAATCCAAAAGTGATCCAAACTCAAAAGTCCAAAAAGTCCTCAAATACAAATATCCAGCGGCAGCCACAAACAGTAATCCTTCCAGCTCCAGATCCAAATCAAAAGTGACCAGGACATGGACAAAGCACTGCGAGGAACCTGCTGGACAGGAACAGGAAGTTGGAGACTCTGGGGCACTTCCTTCCTCCCACCCCCCCCCCAAAAATGGACTCCTTGCACAAAAAAGTGCAGTCAAATGTCAATCTGAGGAGTTATTCTGATTAAAATCATCATTTTCAGAAGGTTTATGCTGCCTGCGGTGGATTTCTTGTGCAGAATTGCAATTTTTGCAAGTTCGGGAAAGCGAGCTGTTCAAATCTCCCGCTGGAAGTTAGCTGCGCGCCGCATCTACGTGTTAGCAATTGTTTACTCCTGCGATGCGTGATCGTGGGCCCTTATGACGTACTCGCGTTGTCAAACTCTCGCTGTGCAAGATGGCGGGCCGCGATGACGTAATCGCGGTCAAAAAACTCTCGCGCGATCACGCAGCAAGATCCAATATGGCGCAGCACACGCAAGCCGGGAGAAAAACAACTCGACGAACACAGAATCACGGTAAGTCAACGCCGCGCGCAGGATATTGTATTTTTCAAGTGCGACCAAAACAAAAAAATCCGCCAGCTTGCGAATTTGTGGATTTTTGGGCAAATTTGCGCGATTCACGGACCGCAAAATTGCCAAAAACCCGCAAAGTCCACGAACGGAACAGATTTTGCGCCCAAACTTAGTAAGAACCAGTCTTCACCCTGGCCATTGTTGCAGTGTAGAGGAGGCACACCAGATGAATAAACCGGGCCCAAGACTGCAGGGGAGCAAAGAAAAAATCCCATTCCAGAGAGTAGAAAGCCTTCTCCAGGTCAAGCAAAAAGCATGCTGAGGTAGGCCACAAGAATGTTGAATAGGTGGAAATGAGGAAGAAGCAGAGCAGATTAAGGGATATGTTATGGGCTGGGTCAGCATCTCGGCTCGTATAGTGTGTGCTCAGCATCCGGCACCTTATCGACAAGCTTACAATGGTGTACATGGAGAAGAGTGAAATGTGCTGTAACCTTGTCTATCCTGACTAACATCAATGCACTCATCTGTTCAAACGTGGCCCCCATCTTGTCCACTGCCTGTAGGACCGTGTCCAATTTAGTACCCAACAACACTTTTGGGAGGGGGAATCCGATCCTGTGCTTGCGTCAAGTGTCCGGTGCATAGCTGAATCTGCAGGGGCAGAAGTCAGCGGCCCAGTTGGGAGTAGGCAACCCATGACTAGTTGCTGAGCTGTTTGCATTAGGAGGACCCGAGTCATGCTGGGTTGCAATGAAGGGAAGAAGGTGTTGACATGCGCAGACAAAGCAATTCAATCCTTGTGCTGTAGTCCTTTCAATCATATGAACGGCAGCAGATGTGTCAGCCATCTCCAAATCTGTTGTGAAGACACAACTGAGGGTTACATTCACCACTGGTGGTGCCACAAGTAGGGTAAGGAGTGCAGGGATGAGAGGGCCTCAATGCTCAAGCAATGCTAAAGTGGATGCTGGACACCGGTATCCAGCAGTCAGACAGGGTCAATGAAGCCTGCAGAGAATGGTTGAGGAAGCTAGCAGCTATGTGGGTGATAGGTGTCAGCATGCTCTATTGAGGCCCCCTCTATGGTGTGTTCCATGCATCCGCAGAAGTGACAGTCACCCCAGACCACCATGTCTTCTGCCACTGAAGAATCAGTGCGGCCCAGTGGGGGGGGGGAAGGCACCTCCAATGTGGGCACCTTTCTTGGTCACTGCCAAATGCAACAGCTCAGTCTGAATAGAGTTTCACAACCTCACTACACACGCAGCCCCACAGATCGCGGTGCTTGTGCTTATATGAAGAAGGGCTTAACACCACCCCTGTGTCCCCGCTCTTACACCAGCTGGATATGGGCTGACTGAGAGGCCACATGAGTAAATGGGAGTAGTACCAGGCAATGCGTCCGGTCCGGTCACCATCATCTGCTTAGTCTGTCCCCTCTCGCTCACCGGGCAGCAATTCACTGAGTCATGCTGTTGCACCACAGCTCCACAGATCAAGGCGTTTATGCCTGCGTGCAGGTAGCCTGGGCCTGACACCACTCTTGTGCCCCCGCGCTGGCACCTGTTGGATGTGTTGTGAATTGGAAGGCCACGTGGCCTGATAGGGGGAAAGTCAACACAATGTATCTGGCCATGTCACCATCCTCTGCCAGGGCCCGGCTACATCGCACCCCACAGTCCCTGTGGCTCACAATGCATGTGATAATGAGCAGGGGGTCCTGGTTCCGAAACCACCTTTGTGCACCAGCTTACCCTCCAGTCAGAAATCCACCCGGGCCATTCCATACTGCTGTCTCACAACTCTACAGGATGTGGTGTCTACGCCCACATGCAGGGGGGCCTGGACCTAACGCCACCGTTGTGCCACCAGGATGTAATAGGAGTTGAGAGGACTCACAGCTTGTTGAGAGCAGTCCCACACAATGTGGCCGGTCCAGACATCGCCATCTGCCAGGGCCCAATCACACTGTAGCCCACATGCTGCTCAATGCTTGGTGCTTTTGGTCATGAGCAGAGGGCCTGGGCCTGACCACACCCTCATGCCCCGGCCCACTTACCTGGTAGCAATCCACGTGGGCCAGGCCACGATGCAGCACCACAGCTCCAGTCCTGGCCAGGGGGGAGAGGGATGGCCCCTGCGATGTATGGGGCAGCTCACACCTTGACAACCTCCTCCTGCATTGATCGGACATAGGCCCGACACAGCCCCCTTGTCCCTGCAGCGAAGTCCAGCCTGGAAAGGAGAAAGGTCCCCCTCTGCCACACCTCACCTCTCCACCGCACATAGGTCACCAGTCACGCCACCACAGCAGCACCCGTCTTAGCACTGAGGGAAGGCCGGCATGCAGCTCAACTTTGCTCATAAGGGGCAGTCGAGGACTCTGATGTGGGTCCTAGTCCTAACCAGTCCAGAAATCATTTGTCAGGGGGTTCTGGGTCTGTCTTATCGCCATCAAATCTGAGCCATCATCGCCATGGCTCAGATGCTCCGTCCATCACCACCCCCTTTTGTACCACTTTGTTCGCCATAAGTTGGCAGGGTATGGTCAGACGTGAGTCCCTTGCTCACTTTGCCACTGGATTCAAGCAAGCCTGGCTGAAGACAGCTGAAATGCCAGAAACCGGTCCTAGGAAGCTTGTTTCTGGTCCAGGGAAGGCATGGCTTGGCAGTTCGGGCTGAACTGTTCCCATGAGGCACAGGGTCAGACTGATTTGCATATGGCCATGTCTGAAATGGGGTGGCAGAGTGGGCTAAAGAACGGTGAGGGATAAAACCCAGATCTGTTGACTGGGTGGGAGTGTTTGATTGGTTCAGATGCTCCGTCCATCACCACTCCCTTTTCTACCGCTACATTTTGTTAGCTGGCAACGTGCAGACAGGTTTAACTTAAGAGACAGGTGTCTAAAATATTTAGAAACACCAACACTTTAAATAAGTAAGACACAAAGCACAATAAAAATCCAAAACCAATTTATAAAAATAGGTTATATTTTTTATGAACAAACACCAAAGCATCAAAAATCCAATGTAAGGAACCGGAGCTATGAATTTTCAAAGTTTGAGGCTGTTGCAATGGAGCACGTGTCGGGTATGCTAAGAGGGAGACCTTGGTCAAATTTATACCTTTGCACTTAGTTATTTTTCTGGAGCTTTATCTCTCGATGTTGAGAGAGGCTCCTAGTTAGGCTAGGTTTTAAGTCGACGACGGTAGCTTGGTTCATTGCGAGGCCTCAGTGAAATCCGGGAGGTCTTGAGCTCCAGAGCCTTCAGCAAGATGAACCTGAATTCCAGGCTGGGCTGTGGTTTGACAATGGCATGTTTAAACTGATATTTTTGTTCTAAGTTTCTTTAAAAACCATCTTTCAGACCACTTTTCTGTTTTTCACAATGACATTGTTAACTGTGATGATCGTGCCTTTCCCATAAAGTCTAAAACACATATATCCACACATATTACAGTATTTTACACATTAGGGGTTTATTACAATATTCTCTAAAGTCATGATTTTCTAGACCGTTTCTATAAAAATCATCTCTAAAACCTATTTTCTGGGCTTGCTGTGACTATGGAGATTGGGATGACGTTGGTAATCGCGATACCCACGGATACATCACAAAATTCTAAAGTAAAAGCAGGAATTAAATAGCCACCACCACATTCAACAATTATAACTTACTAATTCTAACCTTCACACTAGATAAATCACTATCTAATTAACTCTATAAGAACATTTATCTATATCTCAATATCTCTATACTGTCTGTATTAATGATTCACTCGGTTATATGAGTGCATCCATAAGTCTCTGAGTGGGCCTGTCATTGCATATATAAGTGGATATCAAAGTAGACTCATGAGTCTTTCAGTAAATATGTCACTGGCTGCTTATGTCTCTAAATGTATCTTTCTATCAGTGAATGTATGGTAGTATAAGTCTCTCGGCGGCTCTATGTGTCACTTTGTGATTGTCTTTCAGTGGGTCTGTGAGTCAATGCATTAATCTCTGAGTGAATCTCCAGGTAAGTGTGTGAGTGTCTGAGTGGGTCTCTGAGTGGGTGCATGAGTGTCTGCATAGGTCTGTCAGTGGGTGTATGAGTCTCAACTGCTTATGTGAAAGGGTTCATGAGCTTGGCTCTGGATCTATGAGTTGGTGCATAAGTGTCTGAGTGGGTTTGTCTATCAGTGAGTGGGTCAGTGGAAGCAAATGACTGGATCTGAAAGTTGGTGTATGAGTGGGTCTGTACATGGGTGGGTCACTCTCCAAGTGAGTCTGTAAGTGCCTGCATGAGCACCTGAATTGGTATGACAGTGGGTACATCAGTATCTGAGTGGATATGTGACTGGATATATAAGTGTGTGGATGGGTATGTGGATAGGTGTATAAGTGTCTGAGTGAATATTTGAGTTGGTACATAAGTGTGTTACAGTCACTGGCTAGTGTGTACAAATATATATTTTTTATATTTTAATCAATATTCGTGATGTTGCTGCGATAGTCGTGATGTCCCCATGATGGCACACGGGGAGCCGAACTAGTGGTTACAGTGTCGTTTGGAATATCAAAGACGATTAAGAAAACTCATAA
This sequence comes from Lissotriton helveticus, assembly GCF_964261635.1. NCBI lineage: Eukaryota > Metazoa > Chordata > Amphibia > Caudata > Salamandridae > Lissotriton > Lissotriton helveticus. The sequence goes on from NC_136065.1 coordinate 184,434,129, forward strand.
CTTGTGTCTCTAAGAAGCCAAATTCTCAAACATGAGGTCGGAGTACCTCTCCTCTAACCCCTTATGTTAGCTTGTTAAGAAATTTCAGCCCCAGGAACTGTTCCCAATCAATAAAATGGCGGCCACAATTTTCTGTTGGGTTCCGTCCAGCTAATCATGGCATTCCCACTGGTGTGTGCATTCACGAATAATTGCAAAACCTTCACGAAACATCCACCACCAGTAATATCAATATAATTTTCGGCTTCAATTTCTCAAAAACTACTGAACAGTTTTACATCAAATAGACAAAAACCACTTTGCTGAACCAATATCTACCTCCCTGCCAAATTTGGGGTAAATCCGTTCAGCAGTTTGGGCTGTAGGTGTGGCTAAATGTTCCCCTATGGGTATTACCATTACAAGCGCACCCTTATTTCACGTCCCAAATTTTCAGGCCCCCGCACAGATCACCCCCAAAGTTTTCATGACAACCAAAACCTACCATTACACTTTTTATGGAAAAGTTCATGAAGATTGGTCAAATGACGTCAAAGTTATAAGCAAGTTAAAAAATGCTTTTCCTATGGAAACTAGGTCCTAACTAATACTACCTGCTGGTGACCGAATATATATACATATACACACTTATATATATAACAAAATAACATTTTTAGCTTTTACTATATATCATACACAATTATCAAACAATTAAAATTACTAACTCTGCTACCAATTAAATTTAATCTAAATCATTGGCACAGCTTGGGGGCACTTTCAAACAGCGTACCTGCCAGCAGAGGAGGCTCCGGATTGTTGACGCTCTCCCCTGCCGCCGAGGGCTCATGGCTGCCGAGTGGGGAGGAGCGCTGCACCAGGACTACACTTCCCAGCGTCCCAGCACTACCGGGACCGGGACGCCGCCTCCTGACCCGTGCAGCTTCCGCCCGGAGGTGCATAAACACCAGGAGCACCTCCGGTGGAGCGGGGGTCATTGGCACAGCTTGGGGGCACTTTCAAACAGCGTACCTGCCAGCAGAGGAGGCTCCGGATTGTTGACGCTCTCCCCTGCCGCCGAGGGCTCACGGCTGCCAAGTGGGGAGGAGCGCTGCACCAGGACTACACTTCCCAGCGTCCCAGCACTACCGGGACCGGGACGCCGCCTCCTGACCCGTGCAGCTTCCGCCCGGAGGTGCATAAACACCAGGAGCACCTCCGGTGGAGCGGGGGTCATTGGCACAGCTTGGGGGCACTTTCAAACAGCGTACCTGCCAGCAGAGGAGGCTCCGGATTGTTGACGCTCTCCCCTGCCGCCGAGGGCTCACGGCTGCCGAGTGGGGAGGAGCGCTGCACCAGGACTGCACTTCCCAGCGTCCCAGCACTACCGGGACCGGGACGCCGCCTCCTGACCCGTGCAGCTTCCGCCCGGAGGTGCATAAACACCAGGAGCACCTCCCGCGTCGTGGGACGCGCGCGGGCGAAGCCGGGCGGAGCCCGGGCAGAGGGCGGGCCGTCTGTGGCCGCCCGGGGACGAAGAGGGACGGGACGGGCCACCCCCCTTACGACCAGGATCCAGGACACAAGATCAAAATGGGTAAGAGAAAATTACCCTCCCCTACTGTTGGCGGGACACCTAAGGTTAAGGCTCCCAGGAAATCCAATAGCATCCTTTCGTTTTTGACTTCGGAGGTGGGGAAGTTGACAACTGAAATCGCTAGAACTGAACGCAAATTGGGATTAGAACCATCGCCGACTAGTAAGGAGGACATAAGTCAACCGCAAATTGGTACTAAAACTATCCCTCTTGAACCGAGGATTGTAATTGCCCCGCCAAAGGAGACAGCGATATCCCCCACCCTTGCCACTGCCACTGCTGAACCCAACGGGGTGACCTCCAAATCTCCTAGTACAGTCGGAGTAAACAGAGCAATACGCTCAAAGCAAACGAAAAGACAGTATAAAAAAAAGAATACGAATAAACCTAATGGAGGAAAGGGCACAGTGGGCTCACTGGAAAATGCTATCAGAGACATGGTGGAAAAAGTAATCACTGAAAAGATAGAGTCCACACTAACAAAAATTGCTTCAGATATCATTGACGTTCTACACCAGTGCGTCGATGGTATCCTAAGGAAATGTGAGCGCCTGAATGTATGCCTAAAAACTGCCGAACCTGCTACTTTTGTCTTTAAAGGGAATACACCAGGGGTATCAGGACCCGTAGGTACGCAACCAACTAGTGGTTGCAAAAGACCTAGGGAAGAATCCCCAGTAGCTAAGAGTGCGGTAGCCATTATGCCCACTGACCCAGTAACCGCCCAGGCTGACGCCCCCAGACCAACAGGAGGTATTAATAGGCCCTCTAAACCCGTGACTATAGCACAACAGAAGCCATCCAATTCGCCCAAACCTGTACGCCAACCCATAATTAATTTACCCCCTGAGGCTGTGCCTTTTGTAGCCATTCTGGTAAATGTTCCCCCACTTCAGCCAGGAGAGTATGAACAACCGTTCCAACTGCTAGCCAGGGCCAAGTCTTGGGCAGACATGACTTGCTCGGGAGACAACGAAATTTCTAGTGCAATTCTTTCTGCACGGCGGGTGGGTTGGATAGGGCGAACAACTAAATCAGCAGAGGGTGATTGTGTGATAATTAACTTCAATAATCCCGGGGAGGCTCGCAGATTATTATGGGACGCTTCGCCCTTAGAGGGATTAGATGCTGGGCCCCGTGCTGTACCCTTGGGCTTTTTCTACCCTGCCATTAAATCTCACTTAAATTCGAACAAGGGGTATGCCCAAAGCAAGGGTTATGATAATACATCTACTCTGCTTATTCAACCCGTCTGTACTCGACAGGAACCTGATTATAGCTGGACTATGATTAATAGGACGACTAATCTCAATCCTGGTACACACACACTAATGTTCTTAAACAGACCCATACCCTTGCACAATAGATTCACGCCTCTGGTTCGGGCGGCTGAACACAATTGACGCCCAGCTAATAACGATCCTCTGCCCACACTACCCATAGTGGGCAATCCCCTTATAGGAAAACTTAGTAGAAGACCTAAAATCATAAGTTGGAATATAGCTGGCCTTCGAACCAAAAGGGAGGATAGTGCATGGCTGAATCTTCTAAACCAATATGATATCATAGCCTTGCAAGAAACCTGGGACTGTAACACCAACTTCTGGGTCCCTGGGTACACATCCTATTTTGTCCCAGCCACTAGATCCCTTAGTGGCAGGGACAAAGGGGGCCTTATGATCCTGATCACTGTTCATCTGGCGGGATCTGCCAAACAAATAACCACCGGCTCCCCCAATTTTTTATGTTTAGAGATTAGTTTAGCTAACGGCTCCAAATTCACTTTTATTAATTTTTACAATTCCGTTTTAGACGGAGATTCCACTGAACATCTCTGCTCTTTACAGCTTTTTTTGATCAATTACAAAGAACGTCAAACTACCTTTACGCACATCATAATCATGGGGGATTTTAATACTCATCTCTGTGGGCTTTCTTGTCATATTGAAGATACTGATTGTCCCACTTCAGGCCACTACCAGCATTTTGAACACAGCCCCAAAGGTCATGCCTTAGAAAATCTTTTATCTAGTGTTGATCTTTATGAACCTGGGTTTAATGATAAAAGCGTTCGTGTTATGACATACAGCGCCAGAAACTCTGAATCCATAATAGATTATATTTTTGTTTCCCCTGGCTTATTAAGTATGGTTTTCTTCTATAACGCAGTCATGGCCGCGTTCAGTGACCCTAATCCAGTCATCCTTGAGCTCGCTAACTCTGTTGGTTTACTCAAGGAGGGAATAAACAAAATGTCAGTGATGGCCGTGCGGTCCGTGGACCAAGGTAGAAGGGTGAAGTGGTCCAAAGTAGTTCCTGTAGAGTTTTTTAATAATATAACATGTAAAGCCCGCAAAGAAATCGATATTTGTCAAGACAACTCAAAACAGGGGGAGGAAGTGATTAACGCCTTTGCCACCATGTGTGCTTTGGTTTCTGAAGAACTAACTGTCAAATCCAGAAAGAACACACAACCACATAAGGGCTGGTTTGACAGAGCTTGTTCAAAAACACACAGTTGCCTCCTGGAAGAACTGAAAAAATCACCAAGGGATATAGGGGAAGTGGCCAGATTAAGAAAAGAATACAATAACACTATCCATGCACGCAAAGATGCACTCAAAAAGGATGCTTGGGCCACTTTAATGGAACAGGCAACTTTAAGAGACAGTGCTAGCTTCTGGGCCATTATAAACAACCCGCTTTTTTCCGGTGAGGCAAATGATAACCTGGATGCCAATATTAGTGAGGAGGACTGGTTAGCGCATTTCAAAATCATTTATGGGAGCGATCATGTGTGTGATACACCCACTCTTCTCACAACTAACTTCCCCAAGTCAGTACTCTCCTTCTCTGTGGAAGAAGTAGAGAAGGCCATAACTAATACCATAGGGAAAAAAGCGCCCGGCCCGGACGGCGTCCCAGCTGACATGTACAAGGCCAACTCCTCCTTCTGGGCCAATATCTTGACCAACGTTTTTAACGCCGCCACCAACCATAGCTTGCCTGTATCCTGGTCACACGCCACCATCATACCCATTTTTAAGAAAGGTCAAAGGGGAGACCCGAGGTGTTACCGCCCCATCTCACTCATCGATTCTTCCTTTAAAATCCTAGGGAAAGTGATATTGGCAAGGATTGATGAGTGGGCTGTCAACAACAACATTCTATCTAACGCCCAATATGGGTTTCGAAAGGGAAGAGGGACCGAGGATCAGTGCCTCAAATTACACCTGTTCCTAGGTAAATACACAGTGGCATCCAGCGGATCAATTTATTTAGGGTTCATGGATTTGTCCACAGCCTTCGACCTAGTGAACAGGTCCAGGCTGTGGAAAATCCTTTTGGACCTAGGGATGGACCATTCTTTGGTTTATTTTCTGGCTGAGGCACACCGGGATCTCCAGGCCTCTATCAGGATGTCACAGGAGGGAGCTTGCACTGCCGGTTTCAAGTCCACTAGAGGGGTACGACAGGGGTGCATCCTCGCCCCAATGCTATTCACACTATATATAAACCATCTCGAATCAACACTGGAGCTGGCAAAATTAGACGTCCCGCGTTTTGGAGGACTGTCCATTCTGGTCCTCCTCTACGCGGATGACGCCGTGCTTGTGGCTCGTACTCCCCTTGGGCTACAAAGATTATTGTCGGCCTTTGAGGCCTGTATGACCTCCCTTGATTTAAAAATTAACACAGACAAGTCCCATGTCATGTCAGTGGGCGGGAGAAAGAACAAGAACTTGAAGCCCTTTTTTTGTGCCAACATACCAATTTCTAGCGTAAAAACTTTTACCTATTTGGGGGTGGTTTATGACGACAAGGGCACCTGGGCACCCCAAATAACGGTCAAAGTTAACGCTATGAAAAGAACAGCAGCTGCTATTGCCGGTTTTGCGAAACGATTGGGCGGCAAACCCACGGAAGCATTACTAGCACTTTATAGAGCGAAATCTATTGCAGTAGCAAGGTACGGGGCTTCCATTTGGGGTTACACCAATAACACAGAAGCGATCCAGGTTGAAGAAAACAGATTTTTACGCACGCTGTTAGGTTTGCCGCAATCCACGGCTACCTTCTCCGTTCATACGGAATTAGGCCAGGGGTATATAAGTGATATTATCAAACAGTCCCCAATTCTGATGTGGTTAAGAATGTGGCTGAAATCTAACTTAACCCTGAACCACACAATCATGAGGGACTGCTTAAACTTGGACAATATGAAAAATATCCCGTGGCTCGCATACATTAAAAACACCCTAAATTCCCTGGGCCGCCCTGACTTATTCTGCAAACCGGAATGTATTGTCAAAGATGACCTGGAATGGTTCAAAGTGACTTTTATTAAAATGAGAGAAATAGAGCGGGAGAGCTGTGAGCTTGAGAAACCCACTGTGAGGGAGCACTTTATTTCTAAGTCTACAATGGCCATTGAACCTTATTTAACGGTCGTGTCAATTCCGTTACACCGCTGGTTACTAACCAAACTAAGACTTAACCAGATTCACTTCCTGTTAAATGATTCTAAGGTGTGGGCTAAGCCAGAGGATCTACCCGGCTGCAAATGTAATAGTTACTCTTTGCAGGACACTATTCACTTTATGTTTTTCTGCAGTACTTACGCCTTGCCTAGGAAAAAATATATTGTTCCGTTGCTTAAAAACAAGGGGTTTGTTCAAGCTAAACCAGCCCTACTCTATTTAAAAAAGCTAGACTCGCCACTAACAATGTTTAGTGTGGCAAATTTCTTGGTAGCTGCTTTTCGCCTTAAAAAAAGTAGCGGAAATAGACAACATAACATAATTGGCGACAACTTATGAAATTATTGAAAAATTGTTGTACTTTTTAAAAGCTGTAAATATTTTAATTGTTCAATTTTAACAGTGATATCTATTTAATGTAACTGTATCCCCTGATCAAGTATTTGTGTCTGTGTGCTTTTTATGATTTGTTATGAATCGAAATAAAGCTGTTTTGAACTTGTAATCTAAAAACAGTTAACAAATAAAAACACTTCCCAATTAAAAAATAATGCACTGCTGGAAAACGTCACTCTGCCCAAATGAAGTTACAAACTGAAAAGCCCAAGCACTATCCTAATATCAAGGCCATACACTCACAAATTGAGTTCTGAATATAGCTGAAACCTATAATTTAAATAGTTTAATACACACTCAAATAATTAAGAATAATTTAAAAATGATGTCTTTAAAACACAGGTACCAAGGCAAAATAAAAAAATAAAAAACAAGCCACACAAGGAATTAAAACTAATTTCAACAAATACATTTTTATTAGCAATTGTCAATAAAAACATACAAACAAAAAATATATAAACAGAAATTATTAAAATTCCTCTGCTGCAGAAGCCATTTGTGAATCAGGCCAGTAATATTTATTTAATAATGTATAATATATATAAAATAATGCATATTTTATAAAATGTGTAATCCACATGTGGAATATTCAACCTGCAACACTCATTAAATCACATAAGGAGAAACTAATATTAAGTTATAGAGGCTATGTGTACCGCAAAGCAAAGGCTTCTATTGATGCAATACATTGAAATGCAATGCATATTACTCCAATGGTCCGTCGGTTACGGCTCCTGACCGATGTCGGACGGACTCAGGTCCATCCGACATCGGAATCGGCCCCATAATGTGAGAGAAGTCCTACAGGACTTAAGAGATAAAGGCACAATCTAAGAAAAAGCCCACAGAAATTATATTAAAAAATATAATTCTGTAAGATACTAAAGAAGTGACTGCAACCAAAAATCTATAAAGACTAATAAGTAGAACAAGGAAGGTAACTAGGGGTCTGATTTAGATGTTGGTGAAACCGGCCCTGTCGTTGACTTTTTGGCTATCTTCCCATCCACCTGCTGGTGGTCCACCCACACTATTAAGATCCTGGCTGGTAATGGGCTAGAAGAGCGCTGTGGTCGCGCCACCTCTGCCAGTAAACCGCTCCCACCACCAACGCTACCAGGGGCTGCTGCTGGCGACGGCGAAATTCTAGCAAACATTCCCGCCTTCCAGATTAGGATGTGGCTAGTTTCGGAAGGAATTCACACAGGAATCCCCCCAAGCTAGAGTCAGCGGAAAGGTAAGAAAAGGGGTAAATATTCACCTAAAAATGGGATTTCTGCAGCAATTCAGTCCTAGACATAACGGTCCTGGTCACCCCTGTCCTGACGCACCCTGTCTGTGAGGGACTGGCAGCCCTTTTTTACAGAATGGCAAGTTAGTGTTTGGGGTGTTTGTGGGCCTATGCATTGCCTGGTGTGTGTATGATGTGGATGTGGCATGCAGTATGTTGAATTACAGTCATATATACACATCACAAATATGGAAATGTATAGAAAATGTATCACTTACCTGTCTGTGAACCCACAAAGCCTCACTCAATTAATCCTGTTATTTTTTTTGTCTTTTCTTACCCCTACTTGTTGACAATTGTGTATTTATGTCCTTCCTTCTGTCCTATTGTAAAGCACTCTGATATCTTTCGGGATATTGTTTGCGCTATATTAAATTTATAATTAAATAAATAAATAAATAGCTGCAATGCTGCGCTAAGACCCTCAGCCCAATTGTAACATCCAAATCTGGTCTGTAGGATCCAGCTGTCAAGTTGGCGTTGGAGTACGTTCAGTTAACACAACAGTCTATCGCATACAGATCCAAATACAGCTGGTGGCCCGCTGTCAACTTGATGGAGTAGTCAATGCCACCGATTGCAGTAGTCCCACCAACATCTAAATCAGGCCCTAGTTAAACATCAAAGACATCCAGTACATATAAAGAAATAGGATCACTGACAGAATACAGAGGAGGAAAATTTCGACCTTACAAAATAAAATGTCTTAAATGTAATTTAAAATTAATGAAATAATAAACATAATTAATTAAAAATACTTAAAAAATACTTAAATAACCTTAACATTAATAAATATTTCATTTAAAATAAAATAAACATACATTTTTATTTTTTAATACATATATATATTAACATAATATTAATAAAACATATTCAACATTTTTAGTGTAGGATAGCAGGAGGGTAAAATTTACTATTACAACTCCAGTGAGTGCAACAGTAGGGAAAACGTTGGATAGCGGGTGGGTAAAAATTACTATTCCCACTCCAGTGAGTGCAACAGTAGGGAAAGCATTGGATAGCGTAGGGGTAAAAATTACTATTCCCACTCCAGAAAGTGCAACAGTAGAGAAAGCATTGGATAGCGTAGGGGTAAAAATTACTATTCCCACTCCAGTGAGTGCAACAGTAGGGAAAGCGTTGGATAGCGTAGGGGTAAAAATTACTATTCCCACTAGAGATAGTGTAACAGTAGGGAAAACGTTGGATAGCGGGTGGGTAAAAATTACTATTCCCACTCCACTGAGTGCAACAGTAGGGAAAGCGTTGGATAGCGGGAGGGTAAAAATTACTATTCCCACTCCAGAAAGTGCAACAGTAGAGAAAGCATTGGATAGCGTAGGGGTAAAAATTACTATTCCCACTAGAGATAGTGTAACTGTAGGGAAAGTGTTTCGATAGCGTATAGGTAAAAATTACTATTCCCACTCCAGAGAGTGCAACAGTAGGGAAAGCGTTGGATAGCGGGAGGGTAAAAATTACAATTCCGACTCCAGAGAGTGCAACAGAAGGGAAAGCGTTGGATAGCGTAGGGGTAAAAATTACTATTCCCACTCCAGAGAGTGCATCAGTAGGGAAAGCGTTGGATAGCTGGAGGGTAAAAATGACTATTCCCACTCCAGTGAGTGCAACAGTAGGGAAAGCGTTGGATAGCGGGAGGGTAAAAATTACTATTCCCACTCCAGAGAGTGCAACAGTAGGGAAAGCGTTGGATAGCTAGGGGTAGAAATTACTATTCCACTCCAGAGAGTGCAACAGTAGGGAAAGCGTTGGATAGCGGGAGGGTAAAAATGACTATTCCCACTCCAGTGGGTGCAACAGTAGAGAAAGCGTTGGATAGCGTAGGGGTAAGAATTACTATTCCCACTCCAGTGAGTGCAACAGTAGGGAAAGCGTTGAATAGCGGGAGGGTAAAAATTACTATTCCCACTCCAGTGAGTGCAACAGTAAGGAAAGCGTTGGATAGCGTAGGGGTAAAAATTACTATTCTCATCAGTAATGATTTAATATTTTAATAAAAATAAATTATACATCAATACCAATAAAAATTAAATAAAAGTAATTACCAATTACATATTATTTAATAATTAATCAATTATAATTACGAATACAGATTAGCTATTAAGAAATAATTGCATATTCACAAATAATTCACAACTAATTAATTTCCAACACCAAAAATGAATAAATAATAAAAAAAGTACCAATTAATAATTAATGAACAGTAAATTAATTATCAACTCACAAAAATAATATACTAACATACAGAACACTTTAAAAAATTGATATTATTAAAAACTCGATTAATTTTAATGCCTATATTATATACTTCGATATTTTGACAGTCAATATTACTTACCTACATTTTGATATTTTTAACCACTTTATTTTGTCCATTCTATATTTTGACTTCGATATTATGTCCATTCGATAATTATTTTTTCGAAATTATGTCTAGTTACCAAAGAAATACAAAACCCCAACATTTAACATTAACACATACTAACCAAGATTTAATCCTGCAGGCCAATGAAAATAATGACTAAAGAATCACTGTCTAAGCAACTAACAATAGTGTATTAATCCTAACACAATGCAACACATGGATGATGGGTGGGACATTTACATCTTGACCACTACCATTTACACAAATATATTCTATACATGTACAATACATAACACAAATGTCCATTATGCACTTCTGCCAAGCAAGCAAAATGAGAACTGTAATAAACTCTTAACACTAATCAAACAAAACTTTCAGTCCCTAAGAAATCATTACTGAGGGGAGCAAGATTGCGACCGTGTATCGATGGTCTATTTGTCCCTCCTCCCTGTTCGCTTCTATTCAGAAATCATTATTAAGGGGAGCAAAGCGACAACCATGTGAGAACGGTTGATTCAGCCCTGCTGGCTCCAATTCGGAAACTCACCTGCTCAGTTCCCCTCCCTCTTTCAGGTAATAAGCTTGCAATGAGTGGCGCCAAGTTGGTGTAGATTTCCCGGTCCGGGGACTGAGACGATTTTACAAGTGGTGAAGTGCTACTCTGGCGCTATACTTCCCGAGTGGTCAGGAGAAAAGCGTCAAAAGCAGTGGCCTGGATGGGTCCCAAAACCACAGGGGTTATGAAGTCACGGACAACTAATATAAATGGAGGCGGGGCAGGGTGAAGAAAGCTCTGCCCGAGACGTAGCACTACAGGCGAAGCAAGTGCCATGGAAAAGACCGATAGGAAATGCTGCGTGGGCAGACTGGAGCTCTTTGGTGTTTCAACTGCGGACTTTTTCAGAAGACCTGGCCGGGGAGAAGGCCCTGTACTGCAGGTAAAGTCGGAGAACCTAACCAGGCCAGTAAACATCAGAGATCCTCACCAGATATGACCCATGTGACTGCAACTGAGTCAGTCCAGAGCACCCACAGTGATGACAGTGAAGCAGGGCCCATAATCGTAAACACTAGCATAGGATGATATGCTCCCCGAGTTATCAATAACTTAGCTGTAGCTATAGATGTGGTATGCAGGTCGAGCCGAAGTAGCCCCCAAGAGCAGCAATTACAAGTAGGAGAAGTGGCATCCTGTACCAGACCATTGCGAGGGACAATGGCCTAGCTGTCAGCACACAAGAGGGGCATACCGGGGAGAATGACTTTAGGCTTAGGATTGCATCTGGGCATGTCTCACCTAGCAAGACTAGTGAACGCACAAAAAGGGCACAAAGCAAGGGTAAATGCTCTCTGGTCAACATGGGGACATAAATTGACACAGTGGATCACTTATTTCCGATCAGTCTGATTGGTCTGGGGAGGACCCAGAATCCCTTGAATCAGGGTTCAAGAAGGAGCTCAAAGATATCGCCTCAAGCGACTCAAGTGATCTACGTGGGAGAGGGGGTGTTCAATCAGATGACCTGGGTGAGAGGGACCACTGGTGGGCTATAAAAAAAAAGAACCTATGAAGGAGGCGCACAGTGCAGCTGGCGTAAAATTTGGCAGCAAGTGGGACTAGCGTAATTAAACAAAGGGAGAGTAAAGTTTTTTTCGGGTTTTACTCCTAGTCCCCTAGGGTTTCGAATATAACAAACAAAAGAAGGAGTATCCACAGGACACAGAGTCCTAGTCATCAAAGTACAGAAAATTAGATGCATATAAAAAAAAGCATTATTTTCTTTATAAACCCATCACACACCAACCTGGTTGGTGACATGCTTCATCATCGGGGTCCACCTGAGTGACCGAGTGTCTGCAACTGAAGCGGAGCTGGTGATTTTGTGAGTTTTGTGAAGAGTAATAGTGAATTAAAATGTGTAGTGCATGTACTCCCTAAATGTCTTTATTCTGGAGTCACATGTCACAATTAAAATCAAGTAAGGTACTTGTACTGGTATGTATTGACCGCAAAGTACCAAAGTTAAAACGCGAATGTGGTCAACATGTTTCAACCTGTCTGTTCTTTGTTAGGTTATCGTCAGGATCAATGTGAAAAAGAGTCGGGAGGTATACACATGCTAAGGTGCACCCATCCCTGGCTCAAATCTGTGCTAAACCGTGTACTTACGGTTTAGTATGCGTACATCCTTCAGTGTAAGGGAATTCTGGAATGATAAAATGAAACATAGTAGTTGGGTGTAGTATGTGTAGTCGCGCTAGGCGAAGCTACACGAAGACGTTCTTGCACTACGCGAGATTCGCAAGCGTGCGTAGTAGCTTGTCGGACCAGTTCACGAGGTGTTTTTCTTGCTCGGGAGCGCGTTGTGTGTGTTCGGGGCACTGTCTGCGTGCTCGGGGGATCGTAGCTTGCGAACTTTCCCATGCGGTGGGCTATGGGCGCCGCCATCTTGTTTTTTCAATTGTCCCGCCCACTCACGTTGCCTTATTTTCTGTTCCGGGTCGCGTATAACGTGTTCGCGTTGTGCAAGTCATGTTTGGGAACGCTATCTACTGGTTCGCGACAACTAGTGCGTGTTAGCGAGAAATATTGCTAAACTTACCCACGTGTTCGCGTTGGGTGCGGCCATCTTGTTTTTCACTCTATGCTATGGTTCTGGGCCTAGTTTTCTATCCAGCTTTAATCTTTATAATCTTTACTTATTTTCACTGCTTTTCTCACTTTTTTTATTTATCATCTCTGTCTCTCTGTCCCTAAGTTTATATTTTTTGATTTATTTCTACTTTCACTGTGTTTTTGTTACTTTTCTACTGTTTTATTTTACTTCTTTATTCAAACTCCTACTTCTTCCCCCAACTTTATTTTTTCCTTTTTTTCTTTTCTGCCTCCACCCCAGAACCATGTCCAAGGGCAGCAGTACCGGCTCCAAGGGCAAGGCGCCTGCACCCAAGAGCCGGCTGCCTTGTGGCAGAATGTGCCCAGCAGGGATGCAGGCCCGACAGCTGTTTGGAGAGGCGGAGGTGGCCACCCTGGTTTTCTTCATCCAGCGCCACCTCCCCTTGACCTTGGCAGCAGGCGGCAGGCCAGGCTCCGGGTACCTTACCCAGGTGCGTCACCGCCAGTGGGCGAAGGTGCGCCGGGCAGTCTTTCGCTGCTCGGGGATCCGGCGCACCCACCAGCAGCTGGCCCACCGGTGGTCCGACATCCTGGACCGGGAGCAGGACCTGTTGGACCTGCTAGGTGTCGAGGTCGTGAGGCTTGGTGAGTAGCTAGTAATATATAGTAGTATAAGTATTGTGTATAATTCTTGGACGAATAACACAATTACTGGTGCGCTTAGTTACATTGCAGATCAATTCCATTTCAAAATCTTCTGTGATTGTACGACACAGGTGCTGCTCGGCACTTCTCTTACTTGTTTGTAACTTTGCGCTAGCTTGGGCTGATTATTGATGTTAGAGTTTACTTTAGAGAACTGCAGTTAGTTAATGCTATTGCTAGATAGAGTCTAGTCCTTCCATTGTCCTTCAGTGAAATAGTTGTGGATGGATAATAGGATTACTTAGTATTAGTTCATATTTTTTTTACGGTCTGCGTGACACCTCCTGTCTCTGAATGCTTCTTACTCCAGTCCTCCATAGAACCTTTTTGTAGTTTGTTTAGTGAGTGGTAGGCTTATCATTAGCATTGTCAGTCAGTAGCAGAAAAACATATGATGCAACCAACCAACAGTTTGGGGAATGCACACATTTATGCATGTGTCCTCCATCTCATCTATGCATTTTTGCTGGCAAAAATAAAATGGAAATGCAGATTTACTGAACAATTGGCCCACTGGAATAGGTGGTGTAGGTCAGGTGGTACTGGCTTAGTTAGTATTCTGCAATCAGAATGATTATGGAAGATTTGATTAGTGTTCATATAAGTAGACGGTCCGTGAATCCTGCAAGCCAGTAGTCATTTAGATAGGTCAATTTTAATGCAACTGTTGTTTCCTAAAATGTTTGAGCGTTTTTTTAATGATTTGTTTCACAGCACTCAATGCTTCTCTCTTTCTTTATTATTTCTTACATGATCAGCACCCAGGGGCAAGAAGACGGGGTCCGAGTCGGCGGGACAACCACCAGAGGAGTGCTCTTCTACCGAGGATCCTGCTGCTGGCCCCAGTAAGTCCTACAGTGCTTATATTATTAACAATTATATTTCCCTAACATTTAACGTACCTTATTTTTTCTAAACTATTAATTACGCTTCCTCCTAATTCAATTTTTAACAAAAGCTTCTTTGATCTTCATTATGTTTTCCAAATTTTGGGTATCCTTGCCTTTCAGTACCTTCAAACTGCCTCTGCTATGACTTTCTGTACTACTATTAGACTGTAGCTAAGCTTGCCCTGTTGGCAACTCTTTAGTTAAGGTTTTCTTTTGAATAAAGCTGTGATAGAACAATAGCTGTAGCCACTGGGTCCACTCATGTCCTTTGCGTTGTCCTCTTTAATCTCTAGGCTTTGACAATTCCCACCAACAAAATGCGCAACCAGATGTTTGTGTAGTATTTTCTGTTAGGGTAGTAGTACATACTACTACTACTGTTGTGGGTATTCCGCACAGCCACATACAGAACTATGCACAAGAAAATAGGATGTTGGTGATGGGAGGTTGGACCTTACTTACACCTCAGTCAAAGAACTCAGAACCCACAATTCACTGACCGACTAGCTATAGTGTCACAGTTATTATTCATTATTATGTCCCGACCCCCCACACGAAGATACCCAATGGTTTTATTACACAACCCAGAACATAACACCCTTTCGCTCACTCACTCGTGTAAGTCCACTACACCACAGACACTCCAAATATACCACAGAGTCTATGTGCAAGTTCAAAAGCATTACTTTTTCAAATAATAACAAGCTTTGTAAGTTTTTCCATGAAATTATATCCAGCTCCAACATGCAAAATAAAGAAGATTAAAAGTAAACATTTGTACAACTAGTAGACATCTGTGTGAATTGTGGGAGACCCTTCACCGTTGAACATATACTGGTTACATGCATCGTTCGTAAGCTCTGCAAATCTCTGCTTCATAGAATGCAATCTTCTCATCTGCCTATTATGAGAAAAATGGGGCACGTTAGACAGTATAAAATAATACAATTATGCAAGCTTTTTGCAGTCATGCCAAAAAGTGTAACATTATGGCTAAGCAATAGGGCCTAACCGAACTCCATAAAAAAGTGGCTTGTTTTTCAACCTCTTCACTTGTATGCAACACTCATGTGGCATCAAAGGCTTCTTACTGTGCAACAAGCTGCGAGGTAACATGCGCAAAAGAGTAGACATGAATCTAAAATGGTTACATGGCTCAGGCTAATTTTCCAAAGACTAAAGTAGGAGTAGAGATGAGATGACCCTAGGGTCCATATATAATACTACTAATGTCTGTCTACTGATTCTACTGTAGTACGCAATTTGGACTAGTGATGATTTATGTTGTACTTTAACTTTTTTTCCAATCTTTTTTCCTGGTGAAAATGAATAAAATAGGGGGAGGTGTACAGGCATCTAAAAAGGTGTACTTCTTTTGATAGGTGTACTACCAGTACCAACCACCGGTGCCAATGGTGCCAGCGGTGATGCCAATGCTGCCATCCAGGAGGGGGCAGGAGATGCAGCGCCTGCAGGAGCACTAATGGGGGAGGAAACAGCAGCGGTGGTAAGTTACATTCATTACTTATTGGCATTACTAGCTGGAAGGGGAACACTTCACTCACTGTGCTGTGAGACTTATTAAGTGTGTATGAACTTGAAGTTGTACTGAACAATATACAATGCTTGAAGAAGAGTAGACACCCTCTACTTAGCATTACCAATGCATTAGCAATAGCATTACCATCGTGAGTTGAGTAAACAAAGGCCTCTTCTATCAGACTCCAACTCAGCTGTGAAAGTTATGGAGAAGACTAAAAGTCAGATCAGATGACCTTGATGGATGTGTTGAACAAAAAGTGAAAGAACTAGGGTGGAGGGAGGAAAGACGAAAGAGATGTAATACTACGAGCAGAGAAGAATACTTTGGAGGCAGCATGCAGGTGGCTGATAGGAATCAGATGCATGGGTTGTTGAAGGATGGGTGGAAGGTGAAAGAAGATGCCTGCCTGGGTGGGCGACAAAATATGGGTGGATAGTGGATAACAAGAATCATCAGCGGTGTTTGTGTCAAACCCAAAGCCAAGGCAAGGAAGGAAGGAATGGATGCATGTGTGGTTGTTGGTGAAAATGAAACCAGCTAAGGTTTGTTAAGCGATACCTTTAAACAAAAGAATGATTAGACATTTACTTTTAATGGATGAATGCCCTCTGGATGGATTGTATCCATCATAGGTGGAGACTGTCACTGGATGCAGACGAGTCTTACTTGAAGAAAATGTAAAAGAAAGTGCGCCAGAGTAGCAAAGCACAGGGTCATCATATAGTATATAAAAGTAGTATTTCATTTCAGAATACAGTTGATGACTCAGTAGTTTGCAAGTACATCATATATATTATCAAGCGCCTTCCTCTGAATCCAAGGACCACTTCCTACCTATGTTAATTTTTTTTCGATCTTTATTTATATGTTTACTTACCAGTAATTGTCCACAATCCATAGTTTGCTGCCCCCCACCCTGCCCCTCTCCACGTCACCGCCCGCCAGCACTCCCACCTTTGACCGCTCCTGGACTGATATGTCGTTCCATATAAGCAATGATCATTGGATCATAACTATATTATGTTATTATTAATCTGCCTTTGTGCAGTCGCCAGACGCCAGGACACAGTGAAAGTGAAATTGAGCAATTGCCCTTCATGTAAAAGAGAGAGTATGGCCAGTGCCACCCGTAATCAAAAAATATATGAGCTTCCCCACCTGCAGCTTAGTTAATAAAAGTAACAGGTGTCTGCGTATTGACTCGTATGTTGCTGTTGGACGCAAGCTTAGCTGACTGAGCTGGCTTGCCGGCTACAGCCTACAACAAGGTTATCTAATTTATGTAAACTAGAGAGAATAAAAAGACTGGTGTTCTTCTGTGTACTGGAGTCCATCCATAGTATTAGAGCAAGTATAATGCCGTAAAAAAACTCCAACAAATTTTAGAGGCCGGGGAAGCAGGAGTATAGATACTTAAAGCAACCACAAATGTTATGTACTGCGCTTGCTAGTGCTACTGCGCTACTATGTGTTGAATTCATTTTGTATTACTGTTTTGCTAAGAGTTTTGGTTACAATTCTGTTTCTTTCTTTATAGATACTCCTTCCCAAAAACCAACAAGGAAGGAGTTGGCAGCCAGGGCCCGGCAACGGAAACTGCAGGCCATCGTTGATGAATACCGCCGGCTGGTGGCTCAGGCCGAGGAGGAGGAGGAGGAGGTGGCTGCTGCTGCCTCTTCCAATGCCCCGGGCCCCAGCCAGGCCCCGCCTGCAGGAGTACGGTGCCGCAGTCAGGCAGCCGCCCACCACCACCATTTGTCAACATCTGCCAACCCCCCACATGGATGCAAATGTAGGTGCTGTGAGTTTCGCCAGCAAATTCTCCTCCGGATGGCACAGCTGGAGGACCAATTAGAGGAGCACGTCGAAATCCTCGTGGACAAACACCTTACAGCCCGCCGATTATAGCTGGACCCTGTTGATTTGCCCCTTTTTAATACTTTTGTTGGTGGGTGGGAATTGGGTGTTGGGGTTTCTCTTCTTTTTGGGACATTCATTGGACTTGGACATTGGTTGGGGTTAGGGAATGGGGTGGGTGAGGTGTGGGATAGGCTATTTTTGTAAAGAAAATAAATGTTATTTATTTATACTTACACATACAATGTTAATGTTTTGTGGTGGGGTTACAGTTTCACGAATTAATGTATGTCACAAGGTTTACTTGCAGATGCAGGGTAGCAGCCAGTGTTTGATTTAAATAATCTGCCAATTTTGTGACATGCAAACAGATAGATGCAGTACCCCTCACTGGGTTATATTTGTCCTACTAGTACTACCAGTCACTCCTCCTACTCCATTATACCTCCCAGCAAACTTATCTTACCTGTGATTGATGAGGATTACGTTTGGCACAACAATGGCTGCATGGTTTCCAAAGAGAATGGAGAAGATGCCGTGGTTGTGGTGGTAGTAGTAGACACTGGCACTAGCATTTGCAAACAAAAAAAAGAGACAGTCATTTGCCTGAGAGAGAGTGTGGGAGTAGTAGAAAAGTACAGTACATAAGAAGACTTCCAAACAAACAATATTGCAACTGCTAAAGTAAAAGAAAACAAAGGTCCCGGGACCGCCTAGTACAAGAAGCTAAGAAGTTAAACTGTAGTTGTGATGAAGGAGTCACTTAAACACAATCTAAATTTGTAAACTTTAATGCTGTAAATTCAATCAATGCCGGCAATTAAGTAAGATATATTCGTTGGGTCCCTTTGGAAAATGAGTTGGCTTGTACATACACCGAGCATGGGTGGTCAAGCAGAAGAAGATCCTCACCCTGCCTCGTAGACATTTAATTAGTGTTGCTTTCACCACATCTGCCCCAGCATGCGTGTGATCAATTGTTGGTGTAGATTTAATGTAGTCACATCACACCTCAATATAAAACTACACAGCCCGGGGGAAGAGGGTTCGGGTTTGATGACTGGATGGGAAGGGGTGTTTGGGGAAAGGTTTGACAAAGAAAAACAGTATGCATGGAGACAACAAAAGCAAAACAATGAAGACGATGATGATCCACTATCCAATAAATCTATAAACTAAAGGTGGAAAAAGGAAATGCATGCATGATGAAGATAACTTGAAGGTTAATGAGTAGTACTTAACTACTACTACACAATTCGACAGTACAAGGAAGTAGTATTATATGAAATTTGCCTTGGCGGTATGCCCTCAGAGAAACCCTAATTACCTGCTATACCGGGCTGAAAGCTAGCAAATAAAATAAAAAAATAGTTGTAGGGAGCAACTAGCAAACAAAGTCACACAGTCCTAAATGAATGAAGAGACAAAAGGAATCATATTATTAAAAATCCGAAAATGATACTAAAGTTACTGTATTATCCAGCTCCAAATGTGTAGTTATATCTCGTCATTCATCTTGGTCCTCCCTTCCATGGACACTCTGAACATCATTCTTGGGTGCCACTGACAGGCTGATGAGGATTGGTAAGGTAAGTGTGAGTTGTTGCTCCAAGTATAATAGCACTGGGTAAAAGGGTAGCCTGTAATTGTTGATGGAAAAATAAAAGGGGTATTGAAAAATAAATGAATGAAAAAAAACCATCAATTACGGTGTAGTGCAAAAAGACAAGACCCTTGAGCGAGAAGACTTCAGACTGAGGCGGCTTGGATACATTGTGTCTACTCTACTAGTTACACAGCATTAATCTACAAGAACAACAGGATAGGAGCCAGCACAGAAAAGGCCCACGGCACCGGGCCGTGACCCAAACTCCATTTACCTTAATTTTTGACAGAGCCAGACAAAAGGCATATACAGCAAACTAGCATTTTCCAAATCAAGTGACTAAATCAATGCACCACTGTCATTCATCATCATACCACTATTCGACTCCACCACTGCACAGACATGTAGCCTAGGTCTGCTGTGGGTCTTGTTGATTGGTTGTAATTACCTTTTCTTAAACTTCCTGAAATGTATTCCATCAATCATCTCAGATCCAACTGACTGACTGTGTGCAAAGATAGTATGGTCATCATCATCATCATCATTAGGTGTGGTATGTGTACGTGTTGACCAACAGCAACTCAGGCTGTAGTGAGTGACTCCGATTAAGTAAGTCCAGATTGCACCTGCAGTAGTAGGAGTACAATTGGTTATTATTAAACAACATGGAAATATTGACTATCGCTTGAGTCACTTTTACTTTGTTAATATTTAAACTCCTAGTATAGTTTTACTTCATGCACATTTGGTCAGAGTCAGCAAGCATCCAATGCAATGCATAGCATCATTCATTAATCATATACTTGTCTTGCTCTTCTCTTTGGCTGTCAGATCAGAGATGCCGAGCCTTCTGAAAGTGATGATGAGTTTTGGATGCCTGCTCAAGTTCTGACAGTGAAGAGTTGTGTATGCCTGCAGACAGAGGTGGTAGCTTTAGGACAGTGATGAGTTTCGGATTGGAAACAAAACAGAAGATGGCTATAGTCACGTACGTTGCACTTGTTATGGAGGGACTGTTAGAGGCTACATTATTGTACTATTCTCCATCTCCATCCAATGTCTGGCAAGATGGAAATGTATTTAGGGTGAGTCAGGAACATGGAGCAGGACTCTGAGGAGTGGAGTGGACAGTTAAATGCACAGATGTGCAACTCCAATAGGTAAATAAAAATAAGAGACGGTGGTGAGGGATTTTTTGTGATTTGATTTGAACCAGAAAGACAGATCTACACACAAATATAGGAAGGGAGAAAGTAACATATTTGAAAGCCTAGTTGTCAGGGAAGAGGAGCTCGTCTTCAAACCCTGGTGGTTCGGACAGAAGTAGGTCATGTAGCCCACTACTTATGTCTTCAGAGTCGCTCTCCTCTTCTTGCTGTGTTTCTGGGATTTTGTAGTCCAGTGGTATGAAATGATGATTCATTTTGATCATGGTTAACCTCTCCACGCTTTTGGGCGAGAGACTGGTCCTTTTCACAGTTACAATGGCACCAGCAGCACTGAAAACACGCTCAGAAGAGACACTTGTGACAGGGCAAGCCAGATACTTTATCCCCAGCCTGCTGTGCACTGGCCATTGGCTTCTTTTCCCATACCAATACACCAATGGGCTTTGCTCCATGACACCTCTGTTGTGTCATCCAGATAGGCCTGGACCATCCACTCAATTATCAGTGGTGCTCCAATTTGCTTGGCCTCTTTTGACTTTGCACCAGCAACGGACTTACCTATCCCTTTCTGTAGAAACCAAACAGCTATTTTCTTTGCTGTGTCTGATGAATCAGATCCTGTTGGTGATGTTGTTGATGTTATTGGTAGTGTCAGTGTCTTCTGGGAAGCAAACACACTGCTCTCTTGCTCTGAATAAGAACTTGACTCTGGAATCTGCCCTGTAGTACTTGCACTGTCCTGGGCTGGCACTGACAGGCCTCTAATTGGGAGCCATTCGTTTTCTAAATCAGTGGCTTCCTCAGCTATTAAAGTTTTGTACTAGGCAACATCCCCTTCGGAAAAAAGAATTACTGCATTACTGTTCAGAAATAATTTGTACCGTGGATCCAAAATTGTGGCAGTAATGTAATGTCGATGTGACACAATCTTATTTTGAATCCTATTATTGTCAGATAAGCGGACGGCTAAGGCGTTCGCCAAATAACATGTGTCTACTTTGTCTTCCACACCTTCGTATGTTTCAGACACCTCCTTCAGCTCTTGCTCTAGCATGTACAACACTGGGATAGCTTGGTCCATAGTACAGTCCTCCCTGCACGTGTGAAGACCTCAAAAGGAAGTAGCATCTCTGTCAGGCATTTAATGAGGTCCAATTGCCACATCTCAACGGTCATGGCTTTCACAGTAGTATCCCCTAATCTTCTTGTCATGACATAAGCATCAAGCATGTAATAAGTTGAGTTCCAATGTGCTGGCACCTTCTGGATGAGTGCTTTTACTGGCATTTTATGCTCATGTTGAATGACACTTAGCTGCTTCTGGGCTTTAAAAGAATGGTTGAAATGTGTGCATATTCTTCTGCAGGTGGTCAGTAAGTTGCTGACTTTGCTTTCATTTTCAGAAAGTCTTGAACAACAATGTTAAAGCAGTGTGCCAAACGCGGGACCCTGAAATAGCCACCATCTTTCGTGGCCTTAACTACATTACTGCCATTGTCCGTGGCAACAAAATCAATGTTAAGCCCTCTTGGTCGCAGCCATTCAAAGACCTTGCTGTTAAACTCAGTCAAAATGTTTGCAGCAGTATGAGATTTCTCCATAGCAAACATGGCTACAGTTGCATGTCTGCGAGTTTCATTAAAAATATCGACAGTGTCAATGCCTGCAGATAGCTTGTCTCTAACACCTGAAAAAGAGATCCAGTGTGCAGTGATGCACATGTAATCAGTGGCTTGGCAACTGGTGCACAAGTTTGTTGTCAGGTGGATACTATGAACAGCACTTTGATGTAAGACTTTTCCAAGCAATCCCAGCACGTTGTGATGTAGTGCTGGAACAGCAACTCTGGCAAAATAGTAGCGGCTGGGAACCTTCCATTTTGGGCAGATGGTTGACACAAATTCCAGAAAACCCACCCCTTCAACAAAAGAAAAAGGGAGAAGGGCCAGTGCTGACATTTTAGCAAGCTTAGCATTGTACAAACGTGCTATTGGGTGGTTGCATTCGTACTTTCCCTCCTGCCTAGCAAACATGCTAAGAATTTTATGCTGCATGGTATTTCTTTCAGTTCGGCTCGACACAGCACTTTGCATTGCAGACTTCGCAGTACTCCTTGGTGTCTCCGGCTGACTCTTACTCTTGTGCCACTGAGATATTGCTGATGTGGAGGATGTGGGCTGTACCACCGCAGTGCTGGGGAAATGGCTACTTTGTGTACCACTACCAGATAGAATGTCTCCCTCTTCTTCTTCTTCCTGTTCGACCGTGTACTAGTTTATCCCCACCAACATCAATGGTTCCAGTTTTTATGCTACGAAGGTGGTCCTTCCACTTGATTGCGTGGTGTTTTTTCAAATGGGTAATTTGGCCTCTGGTACCATAGTTTGTACCAAGCTTACCACGACTAACAGCGGAATGACAAATGGAGCATATAGGAATGTTCTCCTCATTTAGGCTAACCATAAAGAAGTCCAACACTGGGGAGCTTAACTTTTGTCTCCTGCTGGAGGAGCCACTTCCAATGCCGGATGAACTGGAGTGTGTGTGTTGAATTTGACTATGTGGCTGCCCAGTAGTACCACTACCTACTTCTGCTGAGGTGGTG
Organism: Lissotriton helveticus; assembly: GCF_964261635.1. Lineage (NCBI taxonomy): Eukaryota > Metazoa > Chordata > Amphibia > Caudata > Salamandridae > Lissotriton > Lissotriton helveticus. The sequence goes on from NC_136065.1 coordinate 184,457,248, forward strand.
CTTGTGCTTGATGTAGGACGCTGCCGGCCCTTTGCTAATGTAAATATGGAAGCTGGAGGTTGTGTTGGTGTTGCCTGTGTTGGAGGTATGCATGCTACATCTCTACTAGTCGCAACCATTCTGAATTGGGTAAAAATGTTGGTCTCCATGTCCTCGGTGCCAGGAGTGATGCTTGTGATGACTGGGTCAGACTCATCATCATCATTATCCTGCTATTCTACATCGACCTCCATAAGTGTAAGGCTTTCTGGAACCTTCCTTTCCCTAGCCTGGTCTTGGGATGTGTCTCCGTCTCATGCTCAGGTTGTTGTGGCTCCCAAGTGAGATCTAGATCATCAGAAGGGATTCTTGGTGAAGAACTCGATGGACTAACCCTCATTTTCCTTGGTGGGGATAGTGGCTTCCTCTTCTTCTTGCTCTGCATGAGGCTCAATTTCCTGAACTGCCGCTACTTCGGGAGGATCAACAACTACTATTGCGGGCAGTGGTTGCCGTTGTTGTTGTTGTTCACCACTTATCTGCTGTGTTCCCTCATGCGTTGATTGTGTACTACTTTGAGATAGCGATAAGTTTAGGTCAGACTCAGCATCACTGCTTTCCACCATTAGGTTGGCTACCTCTTCCACACTCATCTGCTTGGGCCTGGGTTGGTGGGTTGGGCCCAGTGATGCGGAGGTGCTGGCCCCAGCTTGTACCGCGGACACCGCTGCTGCAGGTGTACTTTTAGGTTTCCCAAAAAGGTTTTGGGGTCAACACCAGAATTAAGTGTCACTTCCTTCTTCTGTTATTCCTTCTTCTTCTCAGCAACATTCTTGGTCTTGGAGGACCTGGTACCTGCTTTCTTTGGGGCCATCTTCTTCAGATGTCAGCAGCACTCAGTTGAACAAGTTGCAGAGATGTCTGGTCAGGTCACACTATACGTCACGTACAACAGAAGGACGTCCGTCTGGCAGTACAACGGGCGATGAATGATGACAGACATCTCCTCCTCAGTCTTTTGTGCACCTACAATCAAAGAAGGCAGAAGAACATCAGTCAAATGTGGAATTTGTTGAGCTTTAATTTTAATTACTAGTAGTGATAGTACACTCAGTAAGAGTAAGAATAGCAAAGAACTAAAATACAAATGTAGTGGAAGTGGAACTTGTTTATCCATAATTTGTGCATCATGTCGGATGGCTGCAGCATCAGTGACCTGCAGCAGATAGCAATAGGGATGGAAACAGTAAGCCAAAAGGAACAATGGAAAGACACACAGGCCTATGTTGCAAAAACAAAACAGCACACTACTACTACCACCACCAAGGCACCCAGCCACATGGTTACTCATGACAGGCACGTGGTTAAAGCCCAGAAAACAATAAACTCAAGCAGGCCTATATCCCTATATGGCCAGGCAAAGGAGGATGCCTGTTACACATCACAGCTTAATGCAAAAAAGAAAATCCCAATGGCTAACAAGGTTGGAAAGTTACACAACAACAACACATACAACAAAGGCATTTATTAACACACATCCAAAAAGTTAACTACACCCTAAACATCACATTTGGGAATTCAATCCAATGCCATCTATGCCCTAAATGATGTTAAATTCAACAGACAACATAGAAACAGCTACATCAAGCACCCCCGATGACTACCTCTGGGACTCTAGGCCTACTGGCAGAATAGGCCACAAGTTTGGAGGCCTATGGCAAAAGCACAGTGGAAGGTCACACAAAATGGCCGCCACCACATGGTCAGCCCACCCTCAAACAACAAAGTACATACAAAGGACAGTAACAGGAAGTTGAGGTCTCTGGGGAACTTCCTTCCTCTTTTTTAAAAACACAAATGAACAGAAAAATTACTCCATGCTCCAAAAACTACAACCAAATGACAACCTGAGGAGTTTTTTTAGCAAAATTATCCAAATCATCATTTTCGAGAAGGTTTTATGCAACTCGAGACATATTGCCCCCGAGATTGCAAATTTGGCGTGTTCGGCAGCGCAAACTGTACAAAAAGTCATTATCGCATGCCCGAGAGCGCAGATTGAGCGCGCGAAGAAGACAAAAACTGTAAGGTCGCGTTGTCGTACTGTGCAAAGTTACCAAAACTACATGAGCTGAATTCTTAGGGTTACCTACTTGCAGAAAAAGTCATATTATTTACACACACGCAAAACCTGAAATTCCACACCAAAAAACACATTTTGCAAATCAATCCAAAGCCATCCATGCCATACATGATGTCAAAACTTAAACAAACAACACAAAAACAGTTGATTAACTTTCATGCACCCATGATGACTCGAGTAGTACCCTTGGGCCTACTGGCAGAGTAGGCCACAAGCTTGGAGGCCTATGGCAAAAACACAGTGGCTGGTCCCACAAAATGGCCGCCACCACATGGGCAGGTGCTCACAAAAATAGGAAAAGGAATAAAAAACAGACAATGCAGGCCTATGGGAAAAGCACAATGCCTTGCTTCACCAAATGGCCACCACCCACATGGTCAGCCCACCAACAAGAAAGTACAGGCAATAAACTCAAGCAGGCCTATATCCCTATATGGTCAGACAAAGGAGGATGCATGTTATTTACACATCACAGCTTAATGCAAAAATGAAAATCCGCATGGCTAAAAAGGTTGGAAAGTTACACAACAACAACACATACAACAAAGGCATTTACACATCCAAAAAGTTAACTACACCACAAACACCACATTTGGGAATTCAATCCAGTGCCATCCATGCCATGAATGATGTTTAAAATTTAACAGACAACATAGAAACAGCTACATCAAGCCCCCCCGATGACTACCTCTGGAACTCTAGGCCTACTGGCAGAATAGGCCACAAGTTTGGAGGCCTATGGCAAAAGCACAGTGGAAGGTCACACAAAATGGCTGCCACCACATGGCCTGGCCACCCACAACATCATGAAAAGAAAGAGAAGACAGACAATACATGCCTATGGCAAAAGGACAATGCTTGGCTTCACAAAATGGCCGCCACCCACATGGCCAGCCCACCCTCAAACTACAAAGTACATACAAAGGACAGGAACGGGAAGTTGAGGTCTCTGGGGAACGTCCTTCCTCTTTTAAAAAAAAAAATGAACAGAAAAATGACTCCATGCTCCAAAAACTACAACCAAATGAAAACCTGAGGAGTTTTTTAGCAAAATGAACAAAATCAAAATTTTCGAGAAGGTTTTATGCAACTCGAGACATATTGCTTGCGAGATTGCAAATTCGGCGTGTTCGGCAGCGCGAACTGTACAAAAAGTCGTTATCGTGGGCCCGAGCATGCAGATTGAGCGCCCGAAGAAGACAAAAACTGTAAGGTCGCGTTGTCGCACTGTGCAAAGATACCAAAACTATGCGAGCTGAATTCCTAGGGTTACCTACTGGCAGAAAAAGACATATTATTTACACACACCCAAAACCTGAAATTCCACACCAAAAACTACATTTGGCAAATCAATCCAAAGCCATCCATGCCATACATTATGTTACAAATTAAACAAACACCACAAAAACAGTTGATGAACTTTCATGTACCCATGATGACTCGAGTAGTACCTCTAGGCCTACTGCCAGAGTAGGCCACAAGCTTGGAGGCCTATGGCAAAAACAGTGGCTGGTCCCACAAAATGGCTGCAACCACATGGCCAGGCGCTCACAAAAAATAAGAAAAGGAATACAATGCAGGCCTATGGGAAAAGCACAATGCCTTGCTTCACCAAATGGCCACAACCCACATGGTCAGCCCACCAACAAGAAAGTACAAACAATAATCTCAAGCAGGCCTATATCCATATATGGCCAGATAAAGGAGGATGCCTGTTATTTACACATCACAGCTTAATGCAAAAAAGAAAATCCGCATGGCTAAAAAGTTTGGAATGTTACACAACAACAACACATACAACAAGGCATTTACACATCTAAAAAGTTAACTACACCACAAGCACCACATTTGGGAATTCAATCCAGTGCCATCCATGCCATAAATGATGTTTAAAATTTAACAGACAACATAGAAACAGCTACATAAAGTCCCCCCGATGACTACCTCTGGAACTCTAGGCCTACTGGCAGAATAGGCCACAAGTTTGGAGGCCTATGGCAAAAGCACAGTGGAAGGTCACACAAAATGGCCGCCACCACATGGCCTGGCCACCCACAACAACATGAAAAGAAAGAGAAGACAGACAATACATGCCTATGGCAAAAGGGCAATCCTTGGCTTCACAAAATGGCCACCACCCACATGGTCAACCCACCCTCAAACAACAAAGTACATACAAAGGACAGGAACAGGAAGTTGAGGTCTCTGGGGAACTTCCTTCCTCTTTTTAAAAAAAAAATGAACAGAAAAATGACTCCATGCTCTTTAAACTACAACCAAATGACAACCTGAGCAGTTTTTTTTAGCAAAATGAACAAAATCATCATTTTCGAGAAGGTTTTATGCAACTCGAGACATATTGCTCATGAGATTGCAAATTCGGTGTGTTCGGCAGCGCGAACTGTACAAAAAGTCATTATCGCGGGCCCGAGCATGCAGATTGAGCGCACAAAGAAGACAAAAACTGTAAGATCGCATTATCGCACTGTGCAAAGTTACCAAAACTACGCGAGCTGAATTCCTAGGGTTACCTACTGGCAGAAAAAGCCATATTATTTACACACACCCAAAACCTGAAATTCCACACCAAAAACCACATTTTACAAATCAATCCAAATCCATCCATGCCATACATGATGTTACAAATTAAACAAACACCACAAAAACAGTTGATGAACTTTCAGGCACCCATGATGACTCGAGTAGTACCTCTGGGCCTACTGCCAGAGTAGGCCACAAGCTTGGAGGCCCATGCCAAAAGCACAGAGGCTGGTCACACAAAATGGCTGCCACCACATGGCCAGGCCACCCACAGAAAGTACATACAGTGAACTCAAGCTGGCCTACACTAACTATATGAACTCCTCCTAGAGTTACCTATTGGCTGAAAGCCAATATTTAATCAACACACTCACAAAAACTGAAATTCCACTCCAAAAACACCGTTTGCAATTGAATCTAATGCCATCCATGATGTCTAAAAACTTGAAATTCAACAGACACCACAGAAACATGGTTAGACCCATGGGTACCTCCAGGCCTACTGGATGAAATTTCAAAGAAATACAACTTGGCCCCTCATGAAAGTACAGGCCTCCCTCAACAATAATTTTTAACAAGGATTGAAAAGCCCAGAAAACTGTAGGTAAAAAAAAAAAGCCCAAATTAAACAAACATGTACACCAATACTCCAACTGACTTGTAAAAGAAAATTTCGAAACCAAAAGTCCTCAATAAATCCAATCAAATGATATGATGCAGCAGACATACACAAAAAGTGATCCTTCTAGCTCCAAAATCCAAATGAAAGTGAACAGCACATGGACAAAGCACTGGGTGGAGCCTGCTGGACAGGAACAGGAAGTTGGAGACTCAGGGGCACTTCCTTACTCTTGAAAAAAAGAGTAGAAAAAAAGAGGACTCCTTGCACAAACGACTACAGCCAAATCACAATATGAGGGTTTTTTCAGAGCAAAATGATAATTTTCGAGAAGTTTTTATCATGCTCGAGAGATATTCTGTGCCAGATTGTAGTTTCTGCGTGTTTGGAAACGCGATCTTACCAACACTGCGCCGGAAGGAAGATCACACGTCCTAATGACGTGATCGCGCATCCAAATGACGTGATCGCGTTCACACAGTCTCGCGGGATTGAGCAGCCGGATTCCAAACCTCGTGGCGCACGCGACCGGGAGAGAAAATCGAGAAGGCAAACGCAGAACCACGGTAAGTCGTTACCGCTCAAGCGAGAATGCTATTGAGTGCGCGAGGAAGAAAACAACTACGCTACACTGTAGATTGCAAAGTATTCGACAACTTCACGTTCACTGCGAAGCGTGAAGTTGCCGCTACTTCGCAAAGTCTGTGAGCGTAGGGTAGTTCACTGCCCAGGGTTAATTCTTACATAAACTGTGAGTGATGTTTCATCCAGAGAGTGCATACATTCTTTACCGGTGTACTTCTCGCCGCATGCATTGTGGGTGTGCATGTTGCGACGTTCACTTTCATTCCTTTTGCAGCGTTGTGTGGCAAGTTGTCTAGCATGTATTTAATGAAACAACATACCCACTCAGCAGTGCTCATTTTTTCAGTGAGTGTCATGCGGTCCTGATATATTTCTAGGAGCGTTGATTACACAGTGAAAGTGGTTCCAGTGTTCACTATGTTTGCCTTTTTTCCAGCATCTCGTATTTAAATCATATCCACTTCACCCTTCAGTGTTTTAATGGTGAATAGCATGCCTTTGTTTGGACATGCTCACATTGAATTTCCTTGTGGTAAGAATCAATGTGATGGGTGAGGGCATATCGTGGTAATACACATAATAATTAGATTAGGGTGAAAAAACCAAGGATATCCTTGACCGATGTTACTTAGACAGAGAGAGTACACTCAACAAAGTGCCGAACTTACTGGTTGCTAATTATAGCTGAACCCCATGGAGAACGTGTGGGGGCCTGTAAGTGAGCGTTCTGTTGGCGAGACAAAAGAAGGTCCGTCAAGGGATGTCGATATTTGGTCGTATTAGACTATACTGCGGACCGCAAACCCAAAACCCAGCCACTTACTTGTCGCTTAATGGCGGCCTGCCATAAACCTGTCTCAAGATCACACAGAGTCCCGTCGATGCCAATGGGCGCCCTGTGGTCTGTTTAAAAAGGCCGGTTTCGCGTCGTGGGCGGCAGCCAAGCGTAACTCGTGCGTCGTGATCAGCTTATCATGGCAGTGGGAGGGCGTGCCTCCGATCCCAGTTGTGGGGATCGTGTGCAAAAACATCACTGTTTGTGTTGCTAGCCAGAGGGCTCATCCAAAGATACCCACTGTTCAAACAAATTGTTAAACTTTATTAGTCCCCGTCGATGGTTGTTAACATGGAGGCAGAGAGGGGCAAAATGTATGTGCCAATAGTTGGTTTTCACTACAAGTTTAAACGGAAAAACAGGAATGTTTCCAGTCACACAGAAAGCGGTGATCTCAGTAACGCAAAATAAGGGTAAGCCTGTAACTGCATGGCTGGACAGGGTGGTAGTTTTTTGTTTTTGTTGATTCTTTACTTAGACAGCGGCTTTTCCCAGGGGTGTAGGAGAATCAGATTGGCTCTCTCAAGTGCTGATTTTTCTAGTATTTTTCTAGGGGTGGAATGGGAGGGGAACCCTATCTACAATCGTTAACCACTGCTCTTAAGGACAGAAGCTGCTTAATTGTTGTTACACAGTACTATTCCTCTTTTTGACAGTGTACCAAGGTATATTGTCATTTCGACCGGAAGCAGTTAGATTATTGTTATGCAGTATTATTCACCTTTTTTTGACAGTGAACCAAGGTATATTGTCATTCAGGCCGGAAACGTTGGTTGAAAGTCTGCATACCCAGCGTTGTTCTTTTTCAAAGAGACGTTCTGTGAGATGTTCTCCTGATTTTACTACTTCTATTATAATCCACCATATGTCATTGGTGGTGTGACTCATGGTCAGGAAATGTTCAGTCAGTTTGGTGGTTATCTTTTTGCACCTGATCGTGCTTCTGTGTTCACAGATGCGTTGTTTGACTTTTCTCCCTGTCATGCCTACGTACTGTAGACCACACGGACACGTGATGAGATATACGGAAGGCCCCAGGCGTTGAGTAATGTTGTGTTTACCTCCGCAGTATATTGTCTGGGGCATGTGTTCACCAGTGTGTCCTTGATACTTCTGGCTCTTTTAAATGAAAAAAGAGATTTTTCCCAATGGAGATGTCCGGTATTAAGTATACTCCAGTTTTTGTTAAATCATTTTTTACAAGATTTGATAGGGTATTGTATGTGGTTACACACGTTAAAGATGGTTCCTTCACCTCCATGACTTTGTCCTCTTGGAGCGCCTCTCTTGGTTGGTTCCTTTCTCATTTTTGACACTGTGACTGTGACTAGGGTATCCTCTGTCTGAGAGTTTTGCCGTCAGGTCATTAGCCTGGGTGCGGTAGTCTTGTAGTTTGCTACAATTCCTTCTTAGATGGAGGAACTGACCGTATGGTAGATTCTCTTTTAGTGTCTTTGGGTGGAAGCTTTCATATCTCAAGGAGTTGTTTTTTACTGTGGGCTTGGGGTGTGTCCTGGTTTCGAGGACCCCTTCTTCTTTTGTGATCACCAAATCGAGGAATATCATTGTTTTCCTGTCTACTGCATGGGGAAATTTCAAGTTGATATTACAGGTGTTTCACCACGTGATGAATTCTCCCAGGGTGTCTTCTGGTCCTTGCCAGATGGCAAGGACGTCATCAATATATCGTTTCCAAAATACGATATGCTCCCCAAAGGGGTTGCCCTCGCCCAGAATGTATGTCTTTTCAAAATCAAAGACGTACAACCCTGCTACACTCGGGGCGAAAGTGCTCCCCATCGAAGTGCCTCCAGTTTGTAAGAAGAGGCTGCCCTCATACTAAAAATTATTTCTTTTCAAAGCTAGAGTGGCGCTCTCAAGAACAAATTGTTTAGGTGCCCGGTATGACCATTCGGCTTCCTCTAGCACTCTACTTAGCAACTCTAGTGTTCTGTCCTGAGGAAGGCTAGTATACAGGCTCTCGATGTCAAAACTGACAAGGATTGTTGTATCATCAGTTTGAATGTCTTTGAGGAGGGTTAGGAGGCTTTTTGTGTCACGTAGGTAGGTTTCAGTTCTCTGTACTATCTCTTTGAGAAAGCAGTCACAGTAACGGGATAAAGGCTCGAGTAAGGAGTCAATGCCTGACACAATTGGTCTCCCTGGTGGTGGGATTTTGTTTTTATGCATCTTTGGTTGGAGAAAGATAATCCTTGGTTTTCACCCATATCTGTAAACTGTTGAGTCTTCTTAAATAGAAAGGAAAAACTCTCACAGCGGTGCGCTGCTACGTATGCGTAATTAAACAAAGGGAGAGTAAGGTTTTTTTTTTTATTATTCCTAGTCCCCTAGGGTTTCGAATATAACAAACAAAAGAAGGAGTATCCACAGGACACAGAGTCCTAGTGATCAAAGTGAAGAAAATGAGATGCAAATAAAGAAAAGCATTATTTTCTTTATAAACCCCTCACTCGCCAACCTAGTTGGTGACATGCTTCATCATCGGGGTCCACCTGAGTGACCGAGTGTCACTGAGGTGTGCTGCGACGCCTGCAACTGCAGCGGAGCTGGTGATTTTGTGAGTTTTGTGAAGAGTGATAGTGAAATAAAATGTGTACTGCATGTACTTCCTAAATGTCTTTATTCTGGAGTCATGTGTCACAATTAAAATCAAGTGTGGTACTTGTACTGGTATGTATTGACTAGAAAGTACAAAGTTAAAAAGTGAATGTGGTCAACATGTTTCAACCTATCTGTTCTTTGTTAGGTTTTCGTCAGGACCAAAGTGAAAAAGAGTCGAGAGGTATACACACGCTATGGTGCACCCCTCCCTGGCTCAAATCTGTGCTAAACCGTGTACTTACGGTTTAGTATGCTTACATCCTTCAGTGTAAGGGAATTCTCGAATGATAAAATAAAACATAGTAGTTGCTCATTTTTACATAAACTTTGAGTGACGTTTCATCCAAAGAGTGCATACATTCTTTACCCTTGTATTTCTCGCCGCATGCATTGTGGGTGTGCATGCTGCGACGTTCACTTTCATACATTTTGCAGCTATACAAAATAAGGGGAAACGTATTGAACGATGAAGAACTGGCCACGTTAAAACTAGCAATCTGTTCTGAAGAGGTTTGGATATTTGCTAAACTTCAACGAGAGGTAATTGCCAATGTGGTATCCGCCCTGGTCACCATGGCTTTATCCCACACCTAGATGTGACTGATCATATGAGAATGGTAATTATATTCAATTAAGATGAGGCACTAAAGACACCTATGAGCCCAATACTGTTGGACGCTTAAAAGGACTTTGACCGAATCTCTTGGGGGCTATCTATCGGACGTTTTAAAGTGGAAGAGACTTGGTCCTGGGTTCATTAAAGCCATTAGGGCATTATATCAGACCCTCAATGCCAGGCATCAGATGATAAGGTCGGAATCAGACAGCATTATAATCACCATGGGGACAAGACAAGGGTGGCCATGCTCGCCTCTGCTATATCAATCTGAGGGACCATCGGCTGCTGGAAGATGCAATCCATTTTGGCGTCAGGACTACACCACCCTAATAAAATTAGTGGAATTAAACCTTGTACCCCTGTTATCTAAGATAATGCAGGAGTTAGTTAGAATTAGCAATCTGCACTTCTCATTGGAAAGATGCAACGTTTTAAAAATGGTATTATTACCAAAAGTGGATATGTTGAGAACAATTCCCCAGGAGGTAAACAAGTGTGGCTTTCTAAATTAGAAAGCTGATGTTTTCGTTTTCTTTTGCAGTTTAAGAAGCCAAGAAGGGCAGTTCCTAGCTTTACATTTTACTATTGTACTGCAGCACAATGTGATCTTCTTGATCATGGGTAGGACACACAATTAAAACCATGCCAAAGCACCAACTATATATGAGCTACATCTGGGATCTGAGGCTAAGGGATTCTTCCAGAGAAATATGGAATTAAGCTATTACAAAAAGGCTAGATTTAGGACTGTGAAAGGGGCATATAGGGTTTGGTGGCACTGAAGAGAATAGGCATCACTCGGTTTAATTGATATAGACCGTTATGGGGTTCTCCTGCCTTACCTTCTATATGCCATAATAACATGGGCAGAAGATTTGAGCTAAGCAGTATCTCAAGTCTTCAAGAATTTTAGATAAGGGACACGTATTAATTTAGAGAGAGACAACATATTAATTCAGAGAGAGCCAAGAAACTTTGTTTTGACAAAAGCGAAATTGTTTAAATATCTGTGGGTTGGGGGTTTTATTAATAAGTTAGACAAGAATCTGGTTTCGGTCAGTAAAGTCCTCATAAAATATGGGCATATCTATAAACTAGTAATTCAAGCAAATTGCCAGACGATATAGATTCCCAGAATGCTAAGTGGGAAGGAAGATTAGCGGTAGACCGATACTTTGAAGCTCCTTTAGAGGTTAGCAGTGAGACGCTCTTAACAGCAGGACTAAAGAGCCAGCATTTTAAAAGGGTGTTTTATACTATTCCCCCCGCTAAACTATTCAGATGGGGCAGGAAACCCGACTGTAAATGCCACTGGTGCAGAACAGGACAAGCAGAAGTCGTACATATGTTTTATTCATACCCAGGGTTAAACTGCTCTAATCAGGAAATCGAAACCTTCATTGTGACGATTCTTAAAAAACAGATCAAAATTACCCTGCATGCGATGTTGCTAGGGTTAATTGAAGGATCCGAACCCCCAAAGAGTTAATCCTATTTGATATTTGTGGCCATGGCAGTAGGCCGTAGGGGCTTAGCCAAGATCTTCCAACGTTTTCAGAATGCAGGGCATGATTTTTGGCAATGTACAGGATTACATAACTGAAGGGTCGGAAGGCCAGAAGACGCCGAGTTCTGGTTGGGCCGCCACTAACCAATTGGATCGAGAGCTTTAACTAGTTAGCTCATCTGTAGGAAAGGGGATGATGCATTCACTCTTTAAACCATTCCCTAGGGGGAATGGAATTATTCAGTGCCTTGTTGGGTTGGCTCGTTTTCAGGCCCAGCACTCCTTTCTTTACAACTATGGCATAGCTGGGGGAATGGTCAGCGCTATCATATTTGTTCTGTTTTTGTAATGATTTAAGTCAAGCAATTTTAAGAAGTCAGTTTTATATTACTTCATTCTGATTTGTTCAGGCTGTGACTGGCATTTTGCACTTTTGATATTATTTCAAAACCTGTATCTCTATAGGGGGAAACAGGTAACCAACTGAAAGGGGTAAATTTGATTGTGCGTTTGCACTTAATTATTCTGCATATATCTGATTACATTGAAGCATTTTATGGGAACAATGTAAATGTGATGAAATGAATACCCTGGGCCTCATTTATGAAAAGTGACGCATCGCTGCATTAAAACAGGAATGCGTCACTTTTCATTGCGCCCTCCTAGCAACATGCTGGATGCGTCATATTTACAGTATGACGCATCATGACGCAAGGAGTTACAGATACATCAGTATTTCTGACGTATCTTTAGTCGCAAAAATGACTCATTACTGGAGTGTGTCACGAAAGTGACGCAACTCCATTAATGGGTCATTTCACATGGGCAAGTCCCATTTCAAATGTGCCTGCGTCACTCTTACACCTTTATTATCGATTGTCTTACCATCGTTTTTGAGGAAAATATATATGAGTTTCAAGGTGAACTATATGAACAAGTAAGAAGAGTAAGTATGGGCTCATCTTGCGCCCCTACAATAGTGAATATTTGCATGACCCATTTTGAGCAACAATTCATCTTTAATGAAATCGCACCATTCTTTGAATCAATACTGCACTGGTCGCAGTTTATAGAGGATATTGTCTTCATATGGGATGACAATGAAGATGTCTCAAGGGAGTTTATCTTATTGTTAAATCTTTCTGACCCCAATACGAAATTTACTTCTAATTGCAGTAATACCAAGATTGAATTCTTAGAAATCTTAATTAAACATGATTGTGGACACCTTGTAGTTGATTTATATACCAAACCTAGAGCACGAAATACCTTACTTCACTACAAAAGTTTTCACCCTACATCCCAGAAGGATAGAATACCCTTTGGACAGTTTTTGCACCTCAGGCGTAATTGCACAAAAATTGAAGACTTCGATCTCAGAGCCATTTACATGAAAGAAAAATTTCTAACCAGGGGTTACCCACATAGACTCATACGAGAGTCGTATAAGCGAGAAAGGTTTTATGACCATCTCCTAAAAAGTGATAATAAAAAGCAAAACTCCAAATTAGTCTTTGTGACCTGGCATTCCTTGTTGAATGAAAACATTTGTCAGATAATATGCTCCAATTGGCAATTACTCAACATCAACAAATCACAAACAGATTAATTTCAGCAACCTCTCTTTGCATATTGGAAAAACAGAAATCTGAAAGAATTAATTGTCAGATCACACATGCCATGAAAAAAGAACCAGTACAGAGAAGTATTGAGAACCTTTTACCGGTTCAAGGCAATTATAAATGGGAGGGTTTTAAAGTGTGCTCCTGAATAAATTAGTTTTAAATGGTCAAACAGCCATATCTAAAGGAATTTCAAGAACAGTTGCCCGGCTTTGTTACAGCTTGCGAATGGCGTATCTGGTCAGAGAGGTCATGGTGGTTTCCAGCAAGCTCCTAGGGGTAGGGGACGTGGTGTGTTACCCCAGAATGAGCGTTCCTCTTCCCTTCAGAATTCTCCGAATTATTTTGACAGAGAGAATGTTATGAGTGGTCAGTCTGCACAGTACTATGTTGATGATTATTATGTCGAGAGTGAGAGTGCTGGTTATAATGATAGTTAGGGCAGCCATGGGCAAAGAGAGGGAGTAGTGTCAGTTTCAGTAGACCAGAGTGGACCTTATGTTGAAGTGAATACATCAGGTGTGGCAGAACCTTTTCATTTGGATACTGGTGCGACGAAGAGTTCTATTATGCACTCTAAACTTCCTGGTGCACCTTTGTCTGGCTTGACCAACGTTTCAGTAGGATTTTCGGGCGCCCCAGTTTGTAACCCGGTTTCTAGTCCTTTGCCCCTTTCTATTGGTCCTTGTGAATTGGAAGCTCCTCTTATTTTGACGACTGGTTGTGGTGAGAATCTGTTGGGTTTGGACTTGCTGAAAAGACTGCATGCGACATTACATTGCTCTCCTTCGGGAGTACATCTTACGATGGGTAAGAAAGTGATTTCCCCGATGTATTTGTCTAAAGATTGTCTTCCACTGGAATTGCGTTCTCTTCCTGATAGACTTTGGGCTACAGGTCCCAATGATGTTGGTCTTTTGCAGATTCCACCCTATGTTGTTAGCCTTAAGTCAAATGCTAGGCTACCTCGTATTCCGCAATATAAAATATCTAGTGATGGTGAGAGAGCTCTTTTGGCGATCATTTATGATTTGGTTGAGAAGGGTGTAATTGAAGAAACGAGAGGTAATGTATGTAACAGTCCTGTTCTGCCTGTCCTTAAGCGTACTGATGCTTCTCAGCCACCTGTGTATCGGTTTGTGATCGATCTTCGAGAAGTGAATAAGATTGTGGTGCCACAGTTTCCTGTTGTCCCTGATATCACTGCTTTGTTGACTCTGATTCCTGCTTCGGCAGCCTGGTTTTCTTTTATTGACTTGAAGAATGCTTTCTTCAGTATTCCGATTGCCGAGGAGAGTAGAGATATTTTCGGCTTCTCTTTAGGAGGCCGCAGCTTCCGGTTTAAGAGAGCTCTTCAAGGTTATTGTGAAAGTCCCTCCATCTATAGTCAGGCATTGAAAACTCAGCTTGATGATTTTGTATTGCCTTCTGGTGCTACTCTTATCCAGTATGTTGATGATTTGCTGGTTGCTGCTGATAACGAAGAGATTTCTAAAGAAGCTACTCTTTCTTTGTTACAACATTTGTCTGACCTTCATCATAAAGTGTCACCTTCAAAGTTACAGTATTGCCGACAAGAAGTAACCTACTTAGGTCATCTCTCGTCGAAGGAGGGAAGAAGGTTGACCCCAGACAAATTCAAACGATTGCGAAAATGAGTGTGCCATCCACACAGAGAGAAGTACGTGCTTTTTTAGGTATCACCTCGTATCGTAGGCAATGGATCCCCAATTTTTCTCTGCTAGCGAAACCTTTGTTGGTATTGACTCTTAAAGATACTCCGTACCCTCTCCCTTGGTCTGACGATTGTCAGAAAAGTTTTTCTGAATTACGTGACGCATTGTGTTCTGCTCCGGTATTGGGTACTCCTGACTACAGTAAGCCTTTCACGCTGTATGTTCACGAGAGAGAAGGTTGTGCATTGTCAGTATTGACGCAACAGTTTGGAGACAAGCAGCGCCCATGTGCGTATTTTTCAGCGACGTTAGATCCAATAGCTAAAGCGTTGCCGAGCTGTTTGAGAGCTACAGCGGCAGCGGCTGTTTCCATCCGACAGTCCGCTGGTTTGGTATTGGATAATACGTTGATTGTAATGGTCCCACATGCATTGGATACCTTATTGAACAGGACCAAGACACAGCACCTTACTAGTGCACGTCTGTCAGGTTATGAGTTGACGCTTTTGGCTAGTCATGTACACATCAAAAGATGTAATGTGTTGAATCCAGCTACGTTGTTACCGATTTCTGTAGAGACGGATGTTCAGGAACAGCATGATTGTGTTCTTCGGACAGAAGAGGAAACAAAGGCTAGAGTTGATTTGAAAGATACTCCTCTTGCGAATGTTGATGGTACCCTATGGGTAGATGGTTCGTGTTTCAAGCTTCCGAATGGTGAGACGACTGCGGCATATGCCGTCACAACTTTACATACAGTTGTTGAGACAGCACGCATAGCACAGAATTCTGCGCAAGCAGCAGAATTGATTGCATTGACTAGAGCGTGTGTGTTGTCAGAGGGAAAGCGAGTGAATGTTTATACTGATAGCCAATATGCATTTGGTGTTGCCCATAGTTTCGGACGTTTGTGGAGAGAGAGAGGATTTCTAACTTCCCATGGCACGAAAATTCAGCATGGGCAGTTAGTGAATGAACTTCTTGAATCACTTACTCTCTCAAAGCAGATTGCAATTGTGAAGTGTAGTTCCCATAAGAAGGTTGTGGATGATGTGGGCGTTTGCGGATGAAGTTGCGAAGGAAACGGCGAAAGATATGATGAATCGAATGTATGTTGCAGGCCCTGCTAATTGGGTTATGGCTGGTGGAATGTGTGAAGACACAATAGAAAGTGTGAAGATGATTCAGGCTGAAGCTACTGAGAAAGAAGTGAGTACATGGAGAGAAAGTACGGGTATGTTGGATTCGACAGGTTGTTGGGTTGAGTTGTCGGAGCACCAGCGATGGTTGTTGCCGAGTGGATGACGACCAGCCACCTGAAGCTGAACTCGGACAAGACGGAGGTCCTCATCCTGGGCTCCTCACCCTCCGCCTGGGACGACTCCTGGTGGCCTCCCGCCCTGGGCACCGCACCCAAACCGACAGACCATGCACGAAACCTGGGCTTCATCCTGGACTCCTCCCTCTCCATGACCAGGCAAGTCAACAACGTCTCCTCGTCGTGCTTCAACATCCTACGCATGCTACGGAAGATCTTCTGGTGGATCCCCACCGAGACAAGGAAGACCGTCACCCAGGCCCTCGTCACCAGCCGACTGGACTACGGCAACGCCCTCTACGCCGGTACAACCGCCAAGCTCCAGAAGAGACTCCAGCGGATCCAGAACGCCTCAGCCAGACTCATCCTTGACATCCCACGAACCAGCCACATCTCCGGACATCTGAGAGACCTTCACTGGCTCCCCGTCAACAAAAGAATCACCTTCCGCCTCCTCACCCACGCACACAAAGCCCTACACGACCAAGGCCCGAGCTACCTCAACAGTCGAGTCAACTTCTACGCTCCGAAACGCCACCTCCGATCAGCCAACCACGCCCTCGCCGCCGTCCCCCGCATCCGAAGAGCGACGACAGGAGGAAGGTCCTTCTCCTACCTGGCCGCCAAGACCTGGAACTCCCTCCCGACCGACCTGCGCCTGACCCAAGACCACCTCTCCTTCAGGAAGCTGAAGACCTGGCTGTTCGAGCAGTAGCGGCACCCCCCACCCCCCCCCCCCAGCGCCTTGAGACCCTACGGGTATGTAGCGCGCTCTATAAGTGCCACTGATTGATTGATTGTTGCCTGACGCGTATGTGCTCCCAGTGGTTACTATGGCTCATGTAATGGCTCACATTAGTTCGAAAGGGATATGCAAGTTGTTGGCTCCAGTATGGCAGAATGCTGGAATTCCTAAATGTGCTGAGAATGTGGTGAAGCATTGTATGATTTGCTTGATGCATAATCCTGGCAAGGGAACCCCAACTCCAGCTGGTCATTTTGCTCCCCCAACTTATCCATTTGAAGTCATACAGCTAGATTACATTCACATGGAGAGATGCAACAATCTAAAGTATGTCCTTGTGGTTGTTTGTGCCTTTTCCAGATGGATAGAGGCCTACCCCCTAAAGGATAATACTGCCTTGTCCACAGCCAAGCTTTTGCTCAAAGAGTATTTCCCTAGGTATGGTTTGCCGAGAATTGTATGGAGCGACAATGGGAGTGAATTTGTGGGCTAGATCATGAAGAAAGTGTGTGCGGGTTTGGGTATCAATCAGAAATTCCATGCTGCGAATCACCCCCAGTCTGCTGGACTTGTTGAGTGCTATAATGGCACCTTGAAGCTGAAGCTAGCTAAGATACAAGCGAGCACTGGTCTTACATGGCCAGATGCCTTGCCGTTGGCTCTTTTGTCAACAAGGACGACAGTACATTCTCGTGTGGGACTTAGCCCATATGAAATTGTTTTTGGTCGTCCGGCCAATATTTGGGGTGTGCCAAGGCCTAAAAAGTACAGTGACATCGAGTACCCTATATTGGCGGATTACTTACATGACTTGACTGCTAAATTACGTGTTCTCCACCAACAGGTCTATGACAGTTTGCCGACAGCTACTGCAGATCCAGGCCATACGATCCAACCTGGAGAGTACATCTTGATTAAGAATTTTCAACGAACCAAAAACTTGGAACCAAGATGGACTGGACCACATTTGGTCCTTTTGGTCACTAGAACTGCTGTTAGAGTAGCTGGTAAAAAAAACTGGGTGCATGCCACCCATTGCAAAAAAGTTCCTTTGCCCCTACCATATGATAAGTGGGTGAGGGATGGAATAGCCGATTCCGAATGTGAAAGGATTCCTAGATTTGTACCTTTTAGTGATGCACATTTGATATGGACTCAGTCAGAACGCGAGGATGATGACATTCTGCAAGCTGCTGTGCCTTCTGATCTGAAACTCGACACAACGAATCCAGAAATCCTTTTCCAAGAGCAAACTGTGCCTCGTAAAGAGCGCTACAATCTAAGACCAAGAAGGAATGAATCAATGGACAAATAAAATTGAATTTTTTTATGTAGTGAATTACACCTTGTCAGATCAAGAGACGATTTTTCTTTTTCTTTTTCGAGTCACCATCCGGACTCAGCTGCAGGGTCATGGTACAGCCTTAAGGGGTGAGCCGAGTATTGACATAAGGTCTGTGGTTCATGGTCGTTAGTACGATCTTGACGCACACTTAAGTGAAGAAGGTAATAGCCATGAGCAGCACATTAGAGGATGGAGTCTTTTGAGTCTGATGAGGGTATTAAGAGAATCAATTTTAAAGTGAAAATGTGTACATTGATCCGTAACAAATGTTTTTTAATACTGTGTTTTCTAATACTTTTGAATATTACGTTAGCTTGTGTGGGTTGGATTGTCTATGTTACGCAACCCCCGCTTGCATCTACGTCCCAACCTACTCTTTCTTTCTCTACTGTTTCCCTATATGAGTTTCATACGTTGCCTGAACATGAACAGACACGAAGATCAGTATTTGGGAACAATTCGTTTATACAGATGTTGCATCAGCATCAGTTAGTAGTAAATACCACAAACTGCTGGGTTTGTGGTCTTATACCACATACGATAGATAAGGGAATGCCATATTTGGTTTTGCCTTTTTCGCCTAAGGGATCAGTATGGGCACTCCAAGCAATGTTTATCTATGCGAATGAAGCCTCTCCTGTACGTTCCGTCAAAGATAATGCAAGTAATAATGCCTTGATACAGGGAATAGTAGATATGATCAGAGATATCAATGCGTATAATGCTATCCCTAAAGATGAGGTACGAGCATATGTTGGTTTAAACAAGACGAGATATAGCATTAGTCTGACAGTAAAGGAGAGACAGAAAAGGTCTCCTCCTATTTGGATTGTACCCCACCGAGGTCATTTTTGTTTGCAAGGTAATGGTCAGAATCCAAGAGCTCAGCTTGGTAAGAGTGTGTGTGTTCACACATATGTCTATACGCCCCAGAAATATCCACCGTTCGTGCCAGCTAAAGGCACGTATTTTGTTTGTCATGACAGAGCATATACATGGTTGCCTCCTGATTTCTCAGGCACATGTTATGTGGCATTTTTTCTTCCCCCTACGTATACAGCTGCTTTCAATTACCATAAGACAAGATATGGTAGAGGTGTTATCGATGCGAAAGATACTGTCGCACAAGAAGTTGGGGACTTCTTTAAGGGTTTTCTGCCCTTTTGGGGTCCTATGGCTAATAGCAGAAATATTCCTCAGCTTACGAGAGTGGTCGAGGCCACTATAAATGAGACTGCAGGTGCCCTTAGCAATATTACAGCTGAGCTCCAAGTGGATCGCCTTATGACATTACAGAACCGCTTTGTTTTAGATATTATACTTGCAGATAGAGGTGGGGTATGTAAATTGATTGGGTCTAGTTGCTGTGTTTTCATTCCAGATAACGCCCCGACAGTGTACCAAGCCGTCTTGAGGTTACATAAGTCTGCTGAGTCTATACATGTAGACGAAGGGAACTGGTCATTGATAGAATGGTTTTGGGAACTGCTTTCCAAATGGGGATGTAAGAGTCTGATGTTTCATGGTATGGCTTTAGCAATCCTTTTCTCGTGTTGCTTATGCCTCCAGTGTGGTCCCGCCATTTCTGGCCTTTGTGCTACAATCTGTGTGAGAAGACCAGTCCCGAGAGAAGTGAAGGATAATAAGATGATGTTACAGCAACACCTTGATGACCTGATGAGAATAGATATAGACCTAAATTCAGATTGACGTGAGTTTAGGTCATTGCTACGTAATGGCAAAAGGAGAGTCTGAGGTTCCGTGATTTCGAACCAGACTCCATTTTGTTTGAGTTGTTCGTGATGCCATTTTTGTGTTGCCTTCACGTAGGCCATGGAGGTAACCGAACGAACAAAGTTGCATGGGTCTCATTGTTCATGTATGCATTAACAGGCCCTTTTCTGACTTGTGAGTGAATTGCAAAGACGCTGACCCCGTCACCTGAAACTGACCTTTTGCGAAGCCAATTTCTCTGGCTGATCGTTGTCTAAAATTGCCAATCAATGTTCAGGATATCGTTAATTTTTAGTTTCTTGCACTTATCTTATCCTACTCAAAATCTGAATTGTCTCTTTCCTTACGACTTTTCATTACATGGGTAGTGCTTTCAATTATGGGTTTGTACGGCTTGTGGAAATTGAATTTGGGACAGTCCTAATAATTAACTTTTGGGTTGGGTTCTGTAAACTGAGTTTTTGTTAATGTGATACTCAGTTAGAAAATGTGTCCTATTGGTCAGAATTTTGTGCAGTGGTGTACATTTATAATGAGAATATGGTGTATAAAAGGTGATGTCTTGCTCTATGAAATTGAGCAGTTTCCTGAGTTGTACACCGTGTTGTATTGCTTGGTTTACTGTTACTAGCTGCAGCTAATAAATTTGATCTTTGACGCCATCCAGAAGTATTCCGTGTCTCTGTATTCCAAGACAGGAGAATCCGAAGACTTCGGGTGTGTCCCTGGCACCGCTGGGTTCTAAGAAAACCCGGTTCTTCACTACTATCATTTCAACCATATGTTATGGAGGCACCTACATAAAAGCTCCACTTGTTATATCATATGTCACAAATGCAATATTTACCTATGGAGTAAAAAGGAATACTGTTAGCATACGTCCCTTTCGCAGAAGTAATGAAACACTATGACATGTTAATAGACTCCCCTTACTACCAGATAATGAAAGCAAATGCTCACCAGCAATGGACTATTTTAAAGACATTTGTGTTGGGCAGCTGCACCAATCAGGAAATAGGCGCCAACCCTAATGGCACATTTTATAATGGAATGTCTACATTAGCAGCATCTCTTCAAAGAAAAATCTACCAATTCAGTGTTCACTGGCAGACTAGCACAATTGCTTCCAAGGAACACCTCTAAGCCACAGTCACTCTACCACTTTCTAGAGATACTCTAAAAGAACAAAGCTACCAGGAACTTAGGTGCACATGCATCAACATAATGAATTGCGATTCCTAAATAGCGATTTTTAAGTAATCGCTATTTAGGAATCGCAATTCCTATGCATGTAGGAATCGCATGAAATTTTGAGATTCCTCAACATTACCTAATAGCGATTCACAAATTGTGAATCGCTATTAGGTAATGTCAGTCCATTCATTCCTATGGGCCTATATGCCCATAAGAATGAATAGGATTTTTTACGCCAATTGCGATGACCAAATTGGTAATCACAAATTGCAAATGCAATTCCAAGGGTGCCAGGGGGCCTAGGGCCTCCCTGATGCACCCCCCAAAAATGGTAACTGTGCACATGTGGCGCACACATGCCCTAAGGGAATGTATTTGCGCCACTTGTCACTTTGAAAAATGCACCTTTGTGCATTTTACAAAGACCACAAATTACCATCAACTTGAAGTTGATGGTAATTAGCTTTTCCTAAGTGCACATTTTGCATTTAGGAAAGGCTTGATGCATCACATTTAGTGAATTGCAAATTGCGATTCCCTAAATGAATTTGCAATTCAGATAATCACAAAAAAATTTGATTACCTAATTTGAAAATTGAAAGACTTTGATGCATCGGAAAAGGGCTTTTTGCCCTCGCAAACTGACTGATTCTGCCAATTGGTCCTAGCCTGTTTGTGAGGGCAAGAATGCTTGATGCATGTGGCCCTTAGACTATAACAACCCCACCACAACTGAAACCAAAAATATTCAAGCTAGCAAAACAAATGCACAAACAAAAGTATCAGTTTACTAAGCACTAAGGAATATTCTACCTTGAAACAATAGACAGACAACTATTATAAAAAAAACAAATCACCAGAAAAAAAATCAAACTCAAATCTGACTCAAAAATTTAAGATAAACCAAAATATTTTATAACTAACTTGTTAAGTAATTTATATCATGCTTAATGGATTTATACAATGTTTAGAAAGCTCATATCAGAAAGCTAAAATATAACAGACATTATATATGAAACACACTTTCCCAAAACAATAGAATTTTTTTTAAATAATATACAACACACATAAGCAAAAGCAATTAATAACACAATAATATATATATATATATATATATATATATATATATATATATATATATATATATATATATATATATATATATATATATATATATATATATATATATATATATATATATATAATACCTACTGGTAGGTAGTTATAGTTAGGACCTAGTTTCCATAGGATATCCACAACATTCTATTTGGAATAACTTTGGCGCCGGGTGACGAATCTTCCTGAATTCCTCCAAGAAAATGGCCTGCTCGGTTCCACTCCTTCCCTGAAAGATTGGGGGTGATTCGTCAAGTGGGGGCCGAGAAAAAAGGGGGTCCCAAAATGTGTTTTCCCCATGCAATTTTCCGTAGGGACATTTAGCCAGGGCTACAGCCCGAACGGCTGAACGAAATTTGTCAGAGAGGTAGAGTTCTGTTAGCAAATTGTGCTTTTTGTTAAATGGTGTAAATCCGTTCAGTAGTTTATGAGAAAATTGCAAGTAAAATCATAGCGATATCTAGAGACGGAGTTCAGCACGCGTATTGAAATCTGCTCAATTATGAGCGCTAGCTGCATGCTGATTGGCTGTGAACTGTCTGTCAACACTCGAAACCAGGAAGTGTTGGCGGCCATCTTGTGCTTCGATAGAACCGAGTCACAAGAAAACAGTAAAACAAAGTTCAGAAATAAGGGAAGGGGGTAGGGTAGAGACATTCTGACCCTGTAGGCTTGCTCAGGGGGTCGTATATAGATATTTAGGCTCTATTGGGTTTTTTTTTTTAAGACAAATCGCGGCATACGCGTATGGAAATACGTACAATTACAAGCAGGAGCTGCATGCTGATTGGCTGTCAATACTCCAAATCAGGAAGTGTTGGCATCCATGTTGTTTGTAGGGAGAGCAGAGTCAGAAGAAAACAGTAAAACAAAGTTGAGAAATAAGGAAACGGAGCAGGGTAGAAACATTCTGAGCCTATAGTCTTGGTCAGGAGGTGGTATATGGATCTTTAGGCTCAATTTTTATTTTTTTTAAATATAAAATGGCGGGGTACTTGTGCAGTACTTGTACGTGGTGGAAAAGGTGAAAACAAAGTAGAAGTCCGTTTTTATTCATTAGGTCCGGGGGGGGGCAAATTACGGGGGCAATTTTTCTGCATAATGGGGGCTTGTAAGGTGCCCTGAGCACTGGGGAGCGGCACTCCTCTGGTTTCAAGTTTGCGGGGGGGTTACGACCCTGCTCCCCACAGTCTTGCTGAGCGGCACCCCTCGGGTCTTTTTTAAAAAATTAAAATGTTTTGAGCTCTCTCTCTCTCTCTCCGTACATGTTGCGGGAAACGCCACATTTCTGGGGCAGTGATATGTAAAATTACCTTCCAGCTCCGGGTACCTGCATTGTCTGAAGTTTTTTATTAATGTTGGGAGGGTGGGCTTGATAATACGTCCTTCTAAATTCCCATAGAAGCCTATGTTCTGGTGTTAACATGGGCTTCTATGGGAAATAACAAGGCCGTATTATCAAGCTCATTATCGCCGTTTTATCCGCAGTTTCCTGCCAATAAAAGGGCGATAATAAAACACCGGTCCTTGATAATATGAACGTAAGTTTACTGGTCAAAAAAAGAGCAATGACCATATTATCAACAAAAGGCGATACATTATCGTCGCTTTTATCGGCAGGAAACTGCCGATAAAGCGGCAATAATGGACTTGATAATATGCCCTTGTGAATAACCATAGGAGCCCAGATTAACACCAGAACCTGGGCTGCTATGGGAAGTTACAAGGGCCTATTATCAAGCACATTATCGCCGCTTTATCTGCAGTTTCCTGTAGATAAAAGCGGCGGTAATGTATCGCCTTTTGTTGATAATATGCTCCTTCGTTTCTATGATAGTATGTAAAGCTTTCTTTTTTTTAGTGTAGCAGTTGTACTCTCTTCGCATGCTCAGCGTCGTTTCGAAGCCCACGTTTTCTTTTTCTTCAAGTTCAACAAGCAAACCTTTCTTTATATCAGTTTGTAAATCTGTCGCTTTCTTTTCCCGGTTCGTGTGTGTCATCCGCTGCTGTACTTTTCTACAGTATTAATAGTCATATTTTTTTATATATTTATTTGAAAGGTAGTGCCGAGGCGCCAAACGTTGATTACGTACTCCGTTCACCGCCATTATAGTAGTTTCTCACCTTTGTTTTTATTATATCTGTAAGTTAGAACTCAGTAGTTTTCAATCCTAGTCTTGAATATCTTACTATAGTATTTCAACATTATTTTTATTGTGGGCCGTCATACCCCTCTCCCACAAAATAAAAGAAGTATGTTATTTTTTTTTATTAACTTTTATTAAACAATAAATATAAACAAAACTCAATTATAACTATATTAGAACTGGAAAAATAACTTAAACAATGTTATAAACAAATTGTGAAATGGATTCCAAAAGGTGTCCGATTGGTAATCTGCAAAAGAAAAAAGAAAATTAAAGTTTAAAATTATGTAGATGTGAGTAAATGAGCTGAAGCATTATGGGGCCTATTATCAAGAAAGGCGATAAAAATATCGCCATTTCAGCGGCAGGAAACTGCAGCTAAAGTGGGGATAATGGGCTTGATAATATGGTGTTGTGAATTCCCATAGCAGTCCAGGTTCTGGTGTTAACCTGGGCTACTATGGGAATTCACAAGGGCATATTATCAAGCCCACTATCGCCGCTTTAGCGGCAGTATCCTGCCGCTGAAACGGCGATAATTTTATCGCCGTTCTTGATACTATGCCTCTACAAGTTTTGGTAAATCTACGGTTTTGCATGTGCAGTGTGACTCGTACATTCCAGTTCTGTTATAGTGCCGCGTTCAAGTGGTGTCTATATGGAAGTGCCTACTGCGTTACTGATGCCCGTTATGGCCACTTAATTCTAATGCATTCCTATGAAGGCTTTGTAGATCTAGGCCTCTGTGCTTACCGTTGTATAAACTTTGCGGGTAAACATTTCAGGCAGTTGGTGTCACAACTTATTCTGAACAATTCTTCTACACGTCTACACGTCGAAGACAGCAGTGTCTAAGTTTAAGAGAGAAAGAGAAATGAGGTCACAGAGAGTGAGAGAGAGAGAAAACAACATTAAAACTGTGTCGCAGAGTCTGGAGTTGAGATTTTTTCTTGAAAAGTGAGATGTAGATTTACTAGCTCCTTGCATCACTTTACCCATGTTAAAAGTGACTCAAAAGCGGCGTAATAAGGTTGTGGATCTGTTTGTCAGACTGTTGTAACGTATCTGTTGTCAGTGCTCGGAGGTAATTATAGATTTTACAGAGAAGCTGCTGTACACTACGCACTCTGGGCCATAATATCAAGCCTGGGTGACAAAATTATCGCCACTTTATCAGTAGGAAAGTGTCGCTAAAGTGGTGATAATGGGTTTGATAATATGCTCTATGGAATTCCAATTGAAGCTCATGTTAGATGTCCTTCAAGATGTCCTTCACATCTAACATGAGCTACGATTGGAATTCAATAGAGCATAATATCAAACCTATTATGGCCACTTTAACGGCAGTTTGCTGCCGATAAAGTGGCGATAATTTTGTCGCCCAGGCTTGATAATATGGCCCTCTCTCGTTTCACAAGTAAAGCTAACACTACAGTTTTACGAGTGCAGTGTACCTGGTACATTTTACTTGTTATAGTGCCGCATTCAAGTGGTGTCTATATGGAAGTTAATGTTAACACAAGGTTGAAATAGGCCCTCATTGTAATGGACACAGAGCACTACCACACCAAAGTTAAGGAACATCTAGCCGATGAACCCACTTATTTACATCTGGATAAAGATCCAACACAGGTGATCACCAAAACCCTTGAAAAAATTCTACACCATGCAAAAGAAATGGATTGGATATCCAACAAAACAGAACAATTCTTAATCAAACAAAATCCGAAAAGACCACACATGTCCATGTTACCCAAAGTTCATAAAAATCTGTATGATCCTCCCTTCAGACCCATCGTTTCAGGTGTTGGGTCTCTTTTTGAGCCATTGGGTAAATACATAGACTTTTTTCTCCAAAAATGTGTTTTACAGTGGAAAACTAACATAAAAGATACTACAGATTTTTTTAATCATTTGAATAATCTTGATCTTTCCAACAGTGAACAATGGATAATGTGTACAATCGATGTTACAGCTTTGTATACGTCAATCCCTCTAAAAGAAGGAATTGAAGCAACAGAATGGGCCCTATTACAATTAGAAGACCTGGGTGCCAATAAGATTCTGATACTTGAACTTCTAACCTTCTGTCTCCAACACAGTTATTTCAGATTTAACGATGATTTTTACTTACAGATTAGTGGAACCAGCATGGGTTTCGGGGGAGCCCCAACATATGCCAATATCTTCATGGCTCAATTTGAGGAACTATTCATTCTGTCTGAAATTAAATGGCAAGAACACCTTGTACTGTATAAAAGATTCATAGACGACATATTCTTAATCTGGAATGGTCCACAACAAATTTTGGAACAAACATACAAGAACTTAATGAAAGAAACCCGCGAATCAAATTCACACATTCCATCAGTGAGACGGAGATATCGTTTTTGGATGTAAAAATAACCAAGAAACCATTGGAGTTATCGACCAAAACATTTGTAAAACCAACTGATCGAAACAACACTTTATTATATCAAAGTTTCCAATCTCCAAAATTGATCAAAAATTTACCATTCTCACAGATGTTACGAAGTAAAAGAATTTGCTCTACACCAGAAGCTCATGAAGAGGATGTACAAAGATTGAAAAGGAAGTTTTTGGAACGAGGATATCCCTCGAAATGCATAGAGAAAGCAGAAATAAGAGTCAAAACTATCAACCGGGAAACATTGTTGAAGAGCAAAAACGAACCAGCAACCTCCTCCCGCACGGTATTCGTTTCTAAATTCTCCACTAAAGCCATAAACATCAGGAAAATAATCACAAAAAGATGGGAATTACTCCAAAACGATGAAGACTTCAATAATATATTCCAGCTGAAACCTATTTTTGCATATACAAGAAGTCGGAATCTACATGAACAACTTAAAACTACTACAGGACCAAGCAATATCAATCATAAAGGGGTGAGCAAATGCAATAATTGTGTTCACTGCAATAACGTTATGCAACAAGAACTGGGGAAAAAATAAGTCTTAAACTCACAGCTGACTGTAATTCCAGTTTTGTAATTTATTGCATAAAATGCCCTTGCGGGTTAATGTATATAGGGAAGACTGAAAGGAAACTCAAAATAAGAATAGGTGAGCATAAAAGTATGATACGCAACCAAAATACAAAATCCAATTTGGCAGCTCACTAGATAACCCATAATCATAATATCTCCCAAGTCCGTTTTACGGTTGTGGAAAAGATTGAAATGAGAGAAGGGTCAGACAGTCACAAAATCTTATCCCAAAGGGAAGTCATGTTAATTAAAAAGTTTCAGACCATGGAACCCATGGGGTTAAATGACAAATTAGATTTAGGATGTTTCCTATGAAATGTGATAAGACTTGATATTATGATCATGCAGTATATGAAAAGATGAATGTACATGGTTGTTACAGCACTGCTTAGATGACTTTACACACTGCACAGCACGTTAATTGCTTCGCTTGGCATCCATTAATTTTCAGTATATTTACACTCACAGCATTTCCCTTGTTTTATGTTTTTTACGGTACATAACATAATTTAACCACAGTGCCATGCGTCATATAAGACTGCCCGGTTTATATAACGGCTCTTGTCTGTTTACAGCTTATCCTTTTCGGGTCTTCATTTTCGAACGTTTTTGAATATTTCGTTAATCTGAAGCATATTATCTTTCATGCTACGTGCCCCACTCAGGTTAACTTTCATTATTCCTCTATTTCTTTTTCGGCATTCCAATATGGCCGATACAACATTTAGCCGCTTTTTATGTTTGACGTTTCACGCTGGTTCTCGCAGGACGTCAATATATTATGCACTCGCGAGAACGGTTCAAATCCATCGGTTACATGGAAGTCTGGTGGTAATCTGATTCACGTAACTAGAATCGCACGGGAGAAGTTTATAGGTAAGCTTTTTTCTTGTTAGTGTGAGACGAGTTGTACATATAAATTTTTTGCGTTCGAGCCTTCAAAGTCCAGTTTTTAATATCAGTCATTCTCACCGTTTCTTTGCAGATACGGCGCAGTATCTTCATAGTAAATCAGGTAATGACACGTGCACTTGAGGGTAGTAGGGTTAGCTATTGTGTAAACTCTCAACAAACCTCAGCGTTTTTTTCATCTTCCTCTTTGGTTATTAGAACATTTACTTGGACGAATCCAGTACTCGAACAGGATAAATCCTTGTGATAACTTCCAGGTAAGCATTCTTTCTGTTAGCTTGTTTGCCGTAAGCGTTAGACCACCCGCACACGTGTTTTCTATCTTCATCAGACCCGCTGTTTATATGTGCCTTGTTCTCCGTTTTTTCACAGAGACGTCGCTGCTTTCCCCGCAGTGCAGGTAATAACTCTCACACATTAGGACAGAAAGGTTTGCTACTACGTAAATCCGCCCTCACATTTTTACGATTTTTTATTTCACTTTTCTCGTTTTTATTAGCCAAATTCTCTTGGATTTATCTTCAAATGCAGAAGCGCACACATTCAAATTTCAGCAAACACTGTGAGTGTACCATGGATTTATGTTTTCACAAACTCAGTGTCATGCAACAATGTATTTCGTAAAGTAGAGTTTATATGCAATCTGTACAGATATCTGTGGATGTTTTCATATGATGCAACAGCAACTGATGTCAGATTCGTTTTTTATACAGTATGAAATGAAACAGCTTGTGGATATTTATGTAGGCTTGTGAAAAGTAAGGTTCAGTTCAGATGGCAGTTTTGAGTCTTTGCATAGAAGATAAGAGTGGTGCACTCAGAACCGAGTAGTGGCATATAAGTAAAAAATACAGATATGGAGAATAGAGTAAATCAAAATTGATTCATGTATATGATCTTTTTCAGAGGCCCCTGAGGAAGGGACGAGGGTCCCGAAATGTATCGTGCCGATTTATTCAACGATCGTCGAAATATGAAATATGGAATATTGTTTGTATGATGTTTAATACAACCAACGCATTTTCAGAATCATTGAAATGTTAAAATGCAACATATGTTTTTGTAAAAACGATGATCTAGAGGTTATAGGCAGCATAAACAATGATTTAAAATAAATGTGAGAATCAAGTAAATCTTGTCATTACTGTGTAATAGAAATGGATCTAATTAACCAGAAAAGGGGGACATGGTAGGGTAGTGATATTTTTATCACGTACCATCTCTGTATAATAGTCTATATGGAAGTGCCTACTGTGTTACTAACGCCCGTTATGCCGAATTATTGCTAATGCATTGCTATGAAGGATTTGTAGATCTAGGCCTCTGTGCTTACCATTGTATAAACCTTGCGGCCAAACACATAAAGAAGTAGACTTCACAACTTCACTTGGGCTGTTCTTCTACACATCCAAGCAGACAGCAGTGTCTAAGTTTAAGAGAGAAAGAGAAATGATGTCACAGAGAGTGAGAGAGAGAAAGAGAGAGAAAACATTAAAACTGTCGCAGAGTCTGGAGTTGAGATTTTTTTCTTCAAAAGTTAGACGTATATTTACTAGCTCCTTGCATCACTTTATCCATGTTAAAAGTGACTCAAAAGTGGCGTAATAAGGTTGTGGATCTGTTTGTCAGACTGTTGTAACGTATCTGTTGTCAATGCTCGGAGGTAAATATAGATTTTACAGAGAAGCTGCTGTACACTACGCACTCTGGACCATAATATCAAGCCTGGGTGACAAAATTATCACCACTTTATCGGCAGGAAAATGTCGCTAAAGTGGCGATAAATGGATTGATAATCTGCTCTATGGAATTCCAATCGAAGCTCATGTTAGATGTCCTTCACATCTAACATGAGTTTCGATTGGAATTCAATACAGCATATTATCAAACCTATTATGGCCACTTTAGCTGCAGCTTGCTGCCGATAAAGTGGCGATAATTTTGTCGCCCGGGCTTGATAATATGGCCCGCTCTCGTTTCACAAATAAAGCTAACACTACAGTTTTACGAGTGCAGTGTACCTGGTACATTTTACTTGTTATAGTGCCACTTTCAAGTGGTGTCTATATGGAAGTGCCTACTGCGTTACTAACGCCTGTTATGCCGAATTATTTCTAATGCATTCCTATGAAGGATTTGTAGATCTAGGCCTCTGTGCTTACCGTTGTATAAACCTTGCGGCCAAACACATAAGGAAGTAGACTTCACAACTTCACTTCAACAATTTTTCTACACGTCCAAGCAGACAGCAGTGTCCAAGTTTAAGAGAGAAAGAGAAATGATGTCACAGAGAGTGACGTATATTTACTAGCTCCTTGCATCACTTAACCCATGTTAAAAGTTACTCAAAAGTGGCATAATAAGGTTGTGGATCTGTTTGTCAGACTGTTGTAAGCTATCTGTTGTCACTGCTCGGAGGTAAATATAGATTTTACAGAGAAGCTACTGTAGACTACGCACTCTGGGCCTTAATATCAAGCCTGGGCGACAAAATTATCGCCACTTTATCGGCAGGAAAATGTCGCTAAAGTGGCGATAATTGGCTTTGATAATATGCTCTATGGAATTGCAATGGAAGCTCATGTCAGATGTCCTTCACATCTAACATGACCTTCGATTGGAATTCAATAGAGCAAATTATCAAACCTATTATGGCCACTTTAGCGTCAGTTTGCTGCCGATATAGTGGCGATAATTTTGTTGCCAAGGTTTGACAATATGGTCCTCTCTACTATCATAAATAAAAGTTACACTACAGTTTTACGAGTGCAGTGTACCTGGAAATTTTACTTGTTATAGTGCCGCATTCAAGTGTTGTCTATATGGAAGTGCATACTGCGTTACTAATGCCCGTTATGCCAAATTATTTCTAATGCAGTCCTATGAAGGATTTGTAGATCGAGGCCTCTGTGTTTACCGTTGTATAAACCTTGCGGTCAAACACTTCAGCCAGTTGGATTGACAACTTAATTTCAACAATTCTTCTACACGTCCAAGCAGACAGCAGTGTCTAAGTTCAAGAGAGAAAGAGAAATGATGTCACAGAGAGAGAGAGAGAGAGAGAGAGAGAGGAGAGAGAGAGAGAAAACAACATTAAAACGGTGTCGCAGAGTTTGGAGTTGAAATTTTTTCTTGAAAAGTTAGACGTATATTTACTAACTCCTTACATCACTTTACCCATGTTAAAAGTGATTCAAAAGTGGCGTAATAAGGTTGTGGATCTGTTTGTCAGACTGTTGTAAGCTATCTGTTGTCACTGCTCGGAGGTAATTATAGATTTTACAGAGAAGCTACTGTACACTACGCACTCTGGGCCATAATATCAAGCCTGGGCGACAAAATTATCGACACTTTGTCGGCAGGAAAGTATCGCTAAAGTGGCGATAATGGGTTTGATAATATGCTCTATGGAATTCCAATCGAAGCTCATGTTAGATGTCCTTCACATCTAACATGAGCTTTGATTGGAATTCAATAGAGCATATTATCAAACCTATTATGGCCACTTTAGCGGCAGTTTGCTGCCGATAAAGTGGCGATAATTTTGTTGCCAAGGTTTGATAATATGGTCCTCTCTACTTTCATAAATAAAAGTTACACTACAGTTTTACGAGTGCAGTGTACCTGGTACATTTTACTTGTTATAGTGCTGCATTCAAGTGTTGTCTATATGGAAGTGCCTACTGGGTTACTAATGCCCGTTATGCTGAATTATTTCTAATGCATTCCTAGGAAGGATTTGTAGATCGAGGCCTCTGTGTTTACCGTTGTATAAACCTTGCGTCCAAAAACTTCAGCCAGTTGGATTGACAACTTCATTTCAACAATTCTTCTACACGTCCAAGCAGACAGCAGTGTCTAAGATTAAGAGAGAAAGAGAAATGATGTCACAGAGAGTGAGAGAGAGCGAGAGAAAGAGAGAGAAAACAACATTACAACTGTGTCGCAGAGTTTGGAGTTGAGATTTTTTCTTGAAAAGTTAGACGTATATTTACTAACTCCTTGCATCACTTTACCCATGTTAAAAGTGACTCAAAAGTGGCGTAATAAGGTTGTGGATCTGTTTGTCAGACTGTTGTAAGCTATCTGTTGTCACTGCTCGGAGGTAATTATAGATTTTACAGAGAAGCTACTGTACACTACGCACTCTGGGCCATAATATCAAGCCTGGGCGACAAAATTATCGCCACTTTATCGGCAGGAAAGTGTCGCTAAAGTGGCGATAATGGGTATGATAATATGCTCTATGGAATTCCAATCAAAGCTCATGTTAGATGTCCTTCACATCTAACATGAGCTGCGATTGGAATTCAATAGAGCATATTATCAAACCTATTATGGCCACTTTAGCCGCAGTTTGCTGCCGAAAAAGTGGCGATAATTTTGTTGCCAAGGTTTGATAATATGGTCCTCTCTACTATCATAAATAAATTTACACTACAGTTTTACGAGTGCAGTGTACCTGGTACATTTTACTTGTTATAGTGCCGCATTCAAGTGTTGTCTATATGGAAGTGCCTACTGCGTTACTAATGCCCGTTATGCCGAATTATTTCTAATGCATTCCTATGAAGGATTTGTAGATCGAGGCCTCTGTGTTTACCCTTGTATAAACCTTGCGGCCAAAAACTTCAGCCAGTTGGATTGACAACTTCATTTCAACAATTCTTCTTCACGTCCAAGCAGACAGCAGTGTCTAAGTTTAAGAGAGAAAGAGAAATGATGTCACAGAGGGTGAGAGAGAGAGAGAGAGAGAGAGAGAGAGAAAACAACATTAAAACTGTGTCACAGAGTTTAGAGTTGAGATTTTTTCTTGAAAAGTTAGACGTATATTTACTAACTCCTTGCATCACTTTACCCATGTTAAAAGTGACTCAAAAGTGGCGTAATAAGGTTGTGGATCTGTTTGTCAGACTGTTGTAAGCTATCTGTTGTCACTGCTCGGAGGTATTTATAGATTTTACAGAGAAGCTACTGTACACTACGCACTCTGGGCCATAATATCAAGCCTGGACGACAAAATTATCGACACTTTATCGGCAGGAAAGTGTCGCTAAAGTGGCAATAATAGGTTTGATAAAATGCTCTATGGAATTCCAATCGAAGCTCATGTTAGATGTCCTTCACATCTAACATGAGCTTTGATTGGAATTCAATAGAGCATATTATCAAACCTATTATGGCCACTTTAGCGGCAGTTTGCTGCCGATAAAGTGGCGATAATTTTGTTGCCAAGGTTTGATAATATGGCCCTCTCTCGTTTCACAAATAAAGCTAACAGTACAGTTTTACGCGTGCAGTGTACCTGGTATATTTCAGTGTTATAGTGCCGCGTTCAAGTAGAGTCTATATGGAAGTGCCTACTGCGTTACTGATGCCCGTTATGGTGACTGATTTCTAATGCATTGCTATGAAGGCTTTGTAGATCTAGGCTGCTGTGCTTACCTTGTATAAAGAGTGCGGCCACCGTAGTTCACTATTCGACTTGAACTCTGCTTCTATACGTCAAAGTATATTCAATAAGTTGCAGAGAATTCCATTGCTGTTGCTCGATAGGCCGTGGTGGCTTCTGAAGGATGTTTGCTGAAGGAAACAAAAGGACGTTTTGATTAGTCATCGTAAACTGAGTTGCATAACAACTATCAAAGGTGAATTTTAATGTGGGTTCTTAATATTTCGTAGTTAGACTGTTGCAGCTCCAGCAAACAAAGGAAGATGAATAAGTTAATAGAGGCCTGGGACAACCTCGTGACGCAGAAAAAAAATACTATCATGGATGCACAATTAATAATAATAGAGGCGTAAGCACGTGGCGTAGTACAGAAATATGACACAGAAATGTATGCACGCACAATTTTTAAGATTAGAAGTGTATCGGACCTCGTGACTTATAAAGAAATATTTCAATTATGTAAGTACAATTTAAAACCATTGAGGGGTAGGAAAGCCATATGAAGGATATAAAAATAGCATTATGCATATACAATTTACAGTGGAGGCTGATGTTGTGAAGTCTTGTCTTACCTTTGCTTCTGTCGTCTTTTGTCGTGTCTTGAAAGGCTGCGGTTTCGCTGACTCTGGTTTTTTTCGACAGTCTGTCTGTCACCGCAGCAGAGGTAGGCAAAAGAGAGCGTGCTCACATCGGTGCCCGCATTATACGGGAACCGCGGGGGCTGACCACACCAAGGCCAGGGCCGTAATTGGTAGCGTTTTCGCAGTCTGTAAGAATGATGGCCCTGGGGGACATGCCTTTGGGTAATGTATTGGTTTCCAGGCTAAATGATAGCAAGCATGCTAGGTGGTGTCATGTGGGTAGTGTGGGCGGGCCTGCACCACGCATGTGCAAGTATGAGTGTGTGCTCTAACAATTAACAACAGAGATAGATGGGGCGGTGTTATCATGTGCGCAGAGGCAGGCCCAGAATCGGATCTGCAATTAGTCAGCACTTCTAATCATTCTCCTTAGCGCGCCCTGAGCTCTGATTTGACACTGAGAGGGTGATCGCACCATAGTTTGTACTGCTTATCATACTCAGTGTGTACCCACGCATACGGTACAAATATGCTTTAACATTACGCGTTGCATTAAAGCTTCAGTGTGATGTCATGTACGGCGTACTGTACGCGAAAGGGGGCAATGTTTCTACTTGGTTTAAAACATGTATGTATTTAATGTACATACTAAGGGCAGACATTTGGGATAACTATACATTTTTTGTAATACTTGTAACAATCATATATTACTTTTAAAAAGAATTACACAAATTGCGGTAGAACATCATGCGTACTCGTATTGAAAGAGCTGCGCAAGCGCATCATAAGCATACGTAAAGCCATGTGACTTTAAAAGTAGAGATTTGATTGGTTCATAACTTTTCCTATTGCGACTGTTGAAAGTTCTGTCCTATTATAATTATTCGACTTTGACTTTCTAAGAAGAAGCATTTGTTCTGAAAATCTTCTCAAATAGAAGGAAGATCACCATAATAAGAGCAATGGAGTCATCTTCCAGCAGTTCTTCAGAGGGAGATTTCATTCCTGAAGAACGTCCAAAGAAGAGAAAAGAAGCTCTAATTTAGAAGTTTTTCACTTTTCCAGAAGGTCAAAAAAAGGTTAATGCTCCAAAAGTAACCTGTAAAATTTGCCAAACAACTCTTTCAAGGGGTGATCCATGTAAAAAATACTCCTTTGGCACAGCAAATATGGTGCGACACGTGAAGAACTTGCACCCCAAGAACTTTGCTCGAGCTGCAAGACGGAGGTTGCACGAGAACCCACCTGCTGCTACACCAAGCACATCAACTGCAGCAGCAGCATTTTCAGCAAGCAGTCCACACCCACAAATTGATTCTGACTTTGCTAAAGTTAAAATTCTATGCATTTATTGTGATAAACTTTTGTGTTATGGGGAACCGTCTTTAGACTTGATGAAACGCAGGATGCAGGATCATTGCTGTCCTCGACATTAGTTCTTCTTTTTTTCATTCTTTTGTTCCGCTTGGAATTTGTTGAGAAAACACAAAAAAAAATACAAAAGAAAAAAACAGTTCTTTTTAGAACTATCTTCACTGGTCAAAGAAAGAACTATTTTTCTATGGTAGTGTGTAAAAGTTTGTTAGAATGAATGTGTAGTGCCAGAGATGCCTTGACTTTAGTCATCCTTGCTTTTATCACCTCCAGACTCGACTATGCTAACACTCTGTATGTGGGGATTCCAGCATTCCACCTCCATCGGCTGCAACTGGTGCAGAATCAGGCTGCCCGTCTGATCTTCCACCAGCTGAAACATCAGCACGTCACCCCTCTTCTGCGTAACCTTCACTGGCTCCCTGTCTCCAAGCGCTGCACCTTTAAGCTTGGATGTACCATCTTCAAAGCCCTTTCTGACTCTGCCCCTGTTTTTATTTCATCTTGCCTGTCTCGTTACGTTCCCCACAGAGATCTCCGCTCAACATCTCTCAATTATCTTGTGGTCCCTAAATGCAGACGGAAAAAGCATGGAGGGCTGAGTTTCCCTGTCTTGGCTCCCTCCGCCTGGAATTCCTTTCCAACTGCACTCCGTCTCTGCCCCAGTTACAACTGCTTTCGCAAATTGTTAAAAACCCTGTTATTCCAGTCAGCATTCGAGTAACTCCTTCTCCCTGGTCACTGTTTTTAGTTTGTCAAGAGCGCCATGAAACCGTTGGTGAACGTGCGCGGTACAAATACTTTTAACGTAACGTAACGTAACGTAACGTTTAACGTAACATAAAAGAATGAATGAATATGTTACTAGTGTATGGAGAATGTGAAAGTGCAGAACTATAAGGAACTGCTACAGCATAAATCTATAAGGTGTTTATCTATAGTATACTGTAGTATGTCCGAAGAACTTGAATGTATCATATGTATATCAAAATGTTACAAGTGTATGCTTCAATTTGCGCTGCTGGTGAAAGTGCTTGGGGGAATTTGTATGTGTTAGGGTCGGATTTACAATCCCCTTGTGCCTCTTTTACACAGCCGTTGCGTGACGTCACTTTTTTGACACAGCGGTGGTGCAAAAGATGTGCCATGGTGTGTGCTATTAACAATGTGATGCATCTGGAGGGTGTATTATATTGTAAAGCGCTGCACCAGGAGAGGCTTTCTTGTGCAGAAGGGGGTGCAGCAAGGCCTCGTAAAAGTGACTGAGTGAAATGTATAACATTTTATTCAGTGAGTTTTGAGCTTATGCTGCATCAAAACCTTGGACGTGCTTTAAGCAGGTGTAAGGATTGATACAGCATTGTGAGCATAGGGCCCCAAGAGAATTGCTGGAGCTGTGTTATACTTGCAACCGACGTCAAGCAATAATTCATCCAAAAATTACTTTGCAATTTAGTTTTGTTATTATTTTATAATAAGAATATGAAATATAATCTAAAAAATAAAATAAATATAAATATTTATATTAAAAATATAAGAAATTAGTATAAAAAGAAAGACATAATAATTAATACATTTATAAATTATCATTTACAAAACCTTTGAAATTCGTTGAAAAAATCTTAGGTTTCTCACACATTATAGTTAGGAATTAGCATTTAAAAAACCTTGCAAATTCATTGAAAAA
Source organism: Lissotriton helveticus (assembly GCF_964261635.1). Lineage (NCBI taxonomy): Eukaryota > Metazoa > Chordata > Amphibia > Caudata > Salamandridae > Lissotriton > Lissotriton helveticus. Next base: position 184,494,611 of record NC_136065.1, read on the forward strand.
ACCATATGTTTCACACATGTTATAGTTAGGAATTAGCATTTAAAAAACTATGCAAATTCATTGAAAAAACCATAGGTTTCACACGTTATAGTTAGCTGAACATTTCTCTCATACAAAACCTTTGAAATTCCTCCGTTATAGTTAGCTCAGCTAACTATAACTCGCTCGCCCGCAATGCACTGCTGATGACGTCACATATTACATCACTCATCACATGGTCAGTGACATCACTGATGACATCACTGATGACATCATCCAGTGAATGTGTGTCTTTCTGAAAAATAAATATTTTTATATATGTATATCTAAAGGTCGATGGAAGAATAAATGTGTAAATAAGTGTCTAAATGGATGTTTATTTTTGTAAATTTCATTGTATAACTGACTTATTAACTGTATCTTAGTGAATATATGTATTAGCGAGTAATGTTTAAATATGTAAATATCTGTATCAGTGTCTCACTTTGTGTATAAGTGGCTGCATTGAAAATTTTAGTATCTATTTTTGAAAGTGTGTATCAAAGGTTATATTAGGGTGAGAGGAGGTCTGCCACTCTTTCACAAGGATGATGTCATCAGTGATGTCATTTGAGATGTCATCAGTGATGTCATCAGTGATGTCATTTGAGATGTCATCAGTGATGTCATCAGTGATGGCACTGACCATGTGATGAGTGATGTAATATGTGACGTCATCAGCAGTGCATTGCAGGCGCGCGAGTTATAGTTAGCTGAACTAACTATAACGAGGGAATTTCAATGGTTTTATATGAGAGAAATGTCCAGCTAACTGTAACATGGGTGAAACCTATGGTTTTTTCAGTGAATTTCTAAGGGTTTTTAAATGCTAATTCCTAACTATAACGTGGCTGAAACCTATGGTTTTTTCAGTGAATTTCTAAGGTTTTTTAAATGCTAATTCCTAACTATAACGTGCCTGAAACCTATGTTTTTTTCAGTGAATATATTTATGCACTGGAAAACTAAACACCCACTTCCTTTACAAAGAAATGGAAAGTTTGTATCTCTGTAACCTCTCTAATTTTTCACCTAAGTCATCTTCCACTCAATCAACACAACAACCACAAATACACACACCTACTTGCTACCATTCTTGCCTGAGCTTATCAATTATTCTTCTTTAATTCAAATTCAAAGTGCAGGCCTTTTATTCAGCCTTCTTGGTAACTACTACCCATGAAAAGCAGTGGGTAATTTGTACACTTCCGTCCTTTCTTGCGTCTTTTCTACCACACACTGGGGCAGGTTTACAAGCCCCTTGCGCCACTTTTGCATCATTTTTCCCACGACTTGTAAATCTGCCCAACTGTGTGTACTTTATGCTCTAGCTTTCTTCCTTAGATGTGGTACTAGTTTCTCTTGCTCCCACTGCGGAATCCAACACCCTATCTGTGTAATGACTTGGAAATCCCAAGATCCACTTCACTGACAATGCAGTGGGTAGTTTGCGTCTCTCCAACCTTTCTTAAGTTTCATGTTTTTCATCTTCCACTCAATCTTCACATCATCCACACATACACACATCTAATTGCTGCATTCCTTAGCTGTGATTATCAACTATTCTTCTATTTTATATTCATATTCAAAGTGCAAGCCCTTTATCGAACCTTTTTGTTGTAACTACTGTTCCAGGAATTCTGCTCACACACAGAACTGTGCATAAAGACATAGGACCTCAGTGAATTACGGTGTACCAAAACCCACCTTACTACACAAACCCCCTACCAGACTAGCAATCAGTGACTCATTGGATCTTCGCCCTAGAGCAAAAACACCAATGGCTAGTCAGCCCAGAACATGCGACTTAGATTACATGAAGTAAAGTGGATAACAAGAACACTCTTTCAATATAGTCTTACACCAGTCCAAAACAAGATGTAAATAAAGACACGTGCAACTTTGAAATGTTTATTTCTAATGCCATAATCTCATGCACAGTACCTTAGAAAATACAAGCAAACATATTATCAGAAACAAGGTTGTCAGCATTGTTACTATTCTATGAAATGCAAACGGAAAAAGCATCCTATAATGCTAAAGGTAAAGTTAAATTGAAAATATACCTACATTTCACCCTCCCTACCTAGCAGATTAGTTTATAACTACAGAAAGTCTCATAGGAATACATGGGCAGACCCATACCTCTGGTTCTCAGCAGTAGTGGATCACATTCAGTGCTCCACAAACTGTCAAGATACGAATTTTCTCCAACTGTGTGTAACTTTGCCTCAACAATGCATTATGAAACGCGCAAGTACCAGAGGTGATCACAGCTGCATATGTATTATGGCTCGAACGTGCGAGGATCATTCTGAATAACAAACACAGTATTCAAGATAACCTTGCTGTTCCGTGCTCTCACTATAAACACAAAACTAGCGAGGCAGTTTACAAATCTAGCATAACAAATTATTCTCATGTGAAGCAAAATACTCATCCTTCTCTAAACAATATCACAAGTACGTGTTGTGTGCAAAGCAGAGCAGGAAAGCAAAAATAGCGTGTAAGCTTCTAATAAACCCATGCTAACTTAACAGGGTGTGAGTGCAAGGCTCAGCCCCACGGCACCCTTTCTTTATCAAAGCACGTGATATAAACATGAACGAATTAGGAACGCAGAGTCCAAGCCTAAAAAGCAGAGTCAAGTTCACAGTTCCAAAAAAAAGTTATTTGCTCTTTGATAGAAAGCAGTAGCTAAATAATAAAGAATACGTAGAAAAATCAAAGAGTCTTAATCCAACAGCGTGTAAGCACAGTATGTAGCAACAGCGTCCAACAGGAAGTCATTGTTCTCATCTGAAAACATTTCAGCCATCCATTTCAATAGCGGGAATGAACATACATGTTCCTCAACAACCGGAGACTCTATCACCATCGGAGGAAAACTCGGGTCATCTTCAATGTAACTGCGTGCCAAGAACTCAAGCGCCGCTGCAAAAACATTCCAACGTCCCATTATTCCATGTGTCGCTGCTAAGGCCATAATCACGCCGCCAGAACAGAGCACGTCATGAACCACTAAGGGACTCATCAGCTGGTCATAATCCGCATTGGGAGACACCGTACTGCAGAGACACAAATCCAGGGCCCAGTCGAAATCACAGCTCAGGCAATGGAACACAGGTTGAACTCATGTGAAAAAGGAAAATCGAAACGATAATCCATAAGCTGCACTCAATGTAGCCAAAGGCAGCGCTCCGTAATAACTAATCATTCGGTTGCGAACCATAAACAACCGGGACATATTGTCGTCTGCTGCAGGATGTGCATCCATATTTATGTAAACAAATTAATAAAAGCACACCGGCAACTAATGCGAGTATTATGCGCAATCCACCAAAGATGCTGGAAAAAATCGAATGAAAAAAACCCAAAAAGACACCAAATATACTTTCTACAGAAGTCACAAGGCCACTGCTTCTAACTTTAAAAAAGTAAGATAACCCTGAAGTCAAGGACACATTAAAGATACTCTAAATCAATTCCCCAAAATTCAAGAGCACGTCTGTATTTAATAAATCATGCACTTCTGTGCGGGTGTTTGCTACATAAAGGACAAATGTTTCTGTACCAGATATAAGAGCGACCTCTATTTCAGACAATAGCGCTCCTATACGACTCATTTGGTTGACTCTGCTTTCAAGGTCGAAATCGACAACCAGATTGAAACATCCAGCTTACCATGCAGAGGAGTTAACACAACTTTTTTTTAATCAAACCACACGCTCAGTTACCGTAATCATGTAAGCGATGCCTGCTAACATTGCACAACAATCTCCATTATTTCAAAGTAAATAACTCCAGTTTCCAGTAAACTGAACGTTGTTATGATAGCAGGTGTCGGACTACCTTTCAAAACTCAGTCCAAATTAGGCGCATCTTGTATACAAGAGCCATGCTATTGTATGTGTCTACAAATTAAGGAGTGATCTGGTACTATTGTGCAATCCTCGCCATTCACATAGACTTCTTTTCCCTCCCTCAGACACCTATATGTAAATGGTAATAACCAAGTTTCATGCAGATAAGCGCTCCCTAAACATCTATATCTGCCTATAGCATAGTATTTCATGCAAACCTCAAACTTAACCAGGTTAAAAAATAACGTTATAATGCTCTGAATAAGCCACACACCTGAATTGGATCTCCAATGAGTGACCACTTCTAACCATTCTCATAGCGCGCCCTGTGCTCTGATTTGACATTGAGAGAGTGATCGCACCATAGTTGTACTGCTAATCATTCTCAGCAAACGCTACGAATACCCTTTGCCCCGTACAAAAAAGACACAAATGTTTTTAATTGTTTAAAAACATATATTCATGTATTTAATGAACATACTAACAGAAGACTTAATCTAGGATAATTATGGAATATTTTTTTAAGTTTTAAAAATCCTATATTACTTCTATATTATATGAGTGCAGCTGCGTGCCCCTCCGCCTGGTACCCTAGACTCCACCACGCCCAGACCCGGTTCATAAGCACGCGTGATTGTCACCACAAAACCATTAGCACGCATATCGCTTTTCCACACATGCTTTTACAACTAGTATGCATTTACCACACATGATAAACGCATAATCTTAATAATGTTTTTTTGTTGACCAACACGTGTTGTAATGGCTGTGCATTACGTCCTTCAAATTAGTTTCTAGGTATACGTGTGACCAGTCAAGAAGTCTTTATTCGATTAGTTCATCATAAAAGACATAACATACAATTTATACATATAAAAACTGTTTAAGACAAGTATTAAATCATTGCCAGACTAATCGGCTTCTTGTTACATATTTACAAATTTACAATAGCGCTCAATTATATACATATTTCGGCAAAATGCTTGGCCTAGTTTTAAAACAATCACATCTTTTAGATCCCCGTTGGATTGCTTTTAATAAACCTGATTCTAAGCACCCAGGCCCACCCCAGAAATTTTGCAACCCCCACAACAATTAAAGGGTCCAGGTTGGTCTTTAACAATCTACTTGCTTCACCAGCCGAGCTGGTACCTAAGTTTCTACATACCGGCCTAAGCCATTTGGCTCTGGGGGCAGAATAAAGTGGACACACATACAAAAAGTGATTCATGCTTTCAACAATACCTTGGCAGTTAGGACAATGCCCCGTCCTATCAGCTCCCCACTTTTTGGTAAAGTCCCCAAGAGGAAGTGAACCAGTTCTAAATTGGAAGAATAGTTTGCGATCCATGGGCTTTGTTATAATATCCCAATACCTTTCCAACTTGGGTATGTCCTTATAAACAGTGAACAAAGCAGTAAGGCTACTCGAGCACATTTTTGAATGCCTGTTGTATGTCACCCATTCCCAATAACACTGTTTAAAATCCTTTTTAGATGGAAATATGGCTGACTCGGGGGAGAACCACAGGTCTCCATGCCCCAAAGCAATTAGGGTAGCCTTAAGGTCCCTAAACCAGCCTATATTTGTGGCACCAAAGCTGTTTCTAACCTCCAAGTAGGCTTTTGCGTAGTAGTGGAGTTCCGGCGTAGTCCATAGACGACGCCAGAATGTGAGCGGGCGAAATCTAGCATGGTCGTCCACCGGTTGGCACCCTAAGTCATAAAAGAGGGGAATTAGTGGTGATGACTGAGGCAGACCTGTTGCAATTCTTAAGAATTTATTTTGGGCTTGTCTTAATGAGTCCAGGTTACTACCACCCCAGAGTTCTGCTCCATATAGGACTGCTGGTAAAACCTTACCGCCATATATCTTTATAAGCGGGGACATCGGCCTGGTGAATGAACCTTTGTGTTCCTTGATCAGTGCCCCACCCAGCTGCTGATGTTTCAAGGTCATAAGCTCAACCTGATGGGACCAGCTCAACGTCTCACTAAAGGTAACTCCCAAGTAGGTGAAGTGCTTTGTCTGCTCCAGGGGGATATCCCCCATGGAAACCTTGGCTTTGATTTGTTTATGCCCTCTCAGAACCATAAATTTGGTTTTAGATACGTTTACCTCCAGCTCATGTTCGCTGCAGAAACTCTCGAACCTCGACAGGGCTTTTTGCAAACCCTGTCTGGTTTGGGAGATCAGGAGAGTATCGTCAGCGAACATGAGCAGGGGGGTTTTCATACCAGCTAAACTTGGGGCATCCGTGGAAAAATCTTCATAATACTTGGTAACTCTATTTATATATAGGGAAAACAACGTGGGTGCCAGCACGCAGCCTTGCCTGACACCTTTGGCCACCGAAAAATTCTCCGTCACCTCACCCGGTTTCCCCCAACGCACAAAGGCATAGGTATGTGCATGTAAGTTTACTATAAGTCGTACTAAGGTGGGGGGCATGCCCATGTCCAATAGGCATTTCCATAATCCGGCCCTCAGGACAAGGTCGAATGCTGACCTTAGGTCCACGAAGGCCGCATATAGGTTGCCTTTGCCCAGGGTGACCGTTTTCCAATGCAAAAGCATGAAACGGAATGCCTGATCCAGGGTACTCACGTGGGGTCTAAACCCAGCTTGAAGGGGTGTAAGACTATCATACTCCTCTATCCATGCCTGTATCCTGGATAGAACAAGACGGGTTATGATCTTCTGTACCGCGTCAATAAGACTGATCGGCCGGTAGTTGGATGGAACCGACCGATCACCCTTCTTAAAAATAGGCAATATTTCAGCGCCTGCCCAGGAATCAGGCACCCTAGCACCCAAGGCCAATGCATTTACCAACCGCACTAAATATGGTACCCATAAATCCAGGTCCTGTTGGAATATATCCGCTGGTATGCAGTCAGGACCCGGCGCTTTTCCCCTAGGGATAGCTTTCAAGACTGTTTCGACTTCTCTGGCCGTGAACTCAAGTGAATCTAACGATAGTGGCCAGCTAATGGACACTTGCGTCTTGCTGCAACATCTAAATTGTTCCTCAAAGTGGGACACCCATTTCTGTTGTTGAACGGATGCGGGGCTTGGGCGATCTTCCTGTGACAAACCCCATCTAAGAAGGTGCCAAAACTGCTGCAGGTTCCTGGAGCCACAGGCCTCAGCTAGTGATGTCCAACGCTCATCATCCCAAGCAGCTTTAGCAGAGCGTTTAGCATTATTGAATGCCTTCCTGCTTGCTTTGATTAGGGCTGGATTTTTTTGTTTTAAAGCTTTAAACAGATCCGCATGGGTCTGTCGGCAGGCATCGTTAAACCAATTTGCGGGTTTCCTAGCCTTCCTACTACCCTTATTGGCGACATACTTAATAAACAGTGATTTAAGTGACAAAAACAAACTAGCATGTATGCCTGTGATATTTGTATTGATCATTTCCTGGTTTTCACACTTCTCAATTTCTATCAGTGAGTTGGAAACCAGAGCTCTGATCTTTTTACGTGCTTCCACATCCACAGAAACCTTTGGCCAACGAACCCTCCTCATATCATTTGTAAGTACGACAGCCTCCTGTACAAAATTTAGCTGTCGTTCAACTGGCCCTACAAAACTAAAATCCTTCAACTCCGCCACCAGGGGTTCATGGTCACTTTCTGGACGTGGCATAACTACCATGTCCGAGACCACAGGCCACATTTTAATGTCTACTAGGATGTAGTCGATACGACTGCAGTGTCTACCATTAAAAAAAGTGTAATTACCCAACTTATCCGAGCTTACTCGTCCGTTAAGGGCACGTAAACCCCGATTCAGACAGAGACCTTTGATAAATGTAGCTGCATGAGACCACTTATTGATCGGGGGTATGTCAAGCTGAGGAACCCCCCAAACCATATCCTCTGCTTCAGTTAGTAAACCATCATCTTTACTTAGGGGTTCAAAGCAGGTGTTTAGGTCACCCATAACAACCACATAACCAGCTTCGGAGGTAGTACTTAAGAACTCATCCAGACAAAGAAGGGTGGTTGAGACTCTGCCACCCGAGATACCTCTAGCATATACATTGATCAGCAGTATCACCATCCCACTTTTTGTTTTAATACTAACTATCAGTATATCTGGACAGTCAATAAAAACTTCCTTAACAGACACACCTTCAAATTGGCGAACCCAAATTGTGAGACCACCCATGGCCCGTCCTCTCTGGCTTCTAATAGCTGGTTTGTTAAAGTTCAAAAAACCTGAGAGAAACACTGGTGAGGTTGCCCAGGTCTCTTGAAAGGACCATACATCGCCACAACAAATAAAATCAGCCCAGTCAGAAATGCAAATGCGAGATTCTAATCCCGCTATATTCCAACAACCCAAGGTAGTGCCCTTTATACAAGCTCGTTCACATGGTTTAGTTATGTCTAGAGGGTGGAAATCCCTGGGCTGGGGAAGAAATTCTTTAGGCTCAAAGGCAACTTTATTCGTACCTTCTATTGGCATGCCCAATGACCCTAACTGGGCAAATGGCTCAGAAATAACGCTCTCAATAGTGACGTCCTTAAAAGACATTGAGGTAGGCCCCAAAGCCAATCTATCGGGCTCTCTTAAAAAGACCGTACTTCCTTTCTCACAATAATGGAGATGATCTTCAAAACCTTTAGCAGTACATGATGAGTGTGACCATGTCTGATAAGATCGGAGGCCAAGGACAAACACCGTGGTGTCTGTGGCACGAAATCTCATCGATCACAGAGAAAATATGCGCAGGGTAAAATGAAAGTAACAGGTATAATAAAATAACGGAGGAAAACTACTAAAATGGTGGTTGTACGTTTGGCGCCTCAACACTACATTTCAAATAAACATACATACAATATGTTTATTAATATATAACAGAAGTATACCACCGGATGACACACATGACCCGGGAAAAGAATGCGGCAAATTTAATACCTAAAATCAGGAGAGGTTTGCTTGGCGAACTTGAAGAAAAAAAAAAAAGTGCACTTGCAAACAAGGCTGCGCATGCGTAGAGAGTACAACTGATGCAGGAAAAAAATCCGGAAAGTTTTACATACTGTCATGGAAATATAGCTCTAAAAATTGCCCCCAGAATTTGCCCCCCGAGACCTAATGAATAAAACGGACTTCTAGTTTCTTTTCCCTTTTCCACCGCGTACAAGTACAATACGCGTACGCCGTCATTTTTTATTTAAAAAAATATAAAAATGTACCCTAAAAATCCATGTACGAACCCCTGAGCAAGCCTAGAGAGTCAGGATATTTCTACCCTGCCCCCTTTCCTTATTTTCTCAACTTTGTTTTACACTTTTCTTGTGACTCGCTTCTAGCGACGAACAAAATGGCTGCCAACACTTCCTGGTTTGCAGTGTTCACAGACAGTTGACATCCAATAAGCATGCAGCTCGTGCTCGTAATATACAATATGTTTATTAATATATTACAAAAGTATAGCACCGGATGACACACACCACCCGGGAAAAGAAAGTGGCAAATTTAATACCTAAAATCAGGAGAGGTTTGCTTGGCGAACTTGAAGAAAAAGAAAAAAAGTGCACTTGCAAACAAGGCTGTGCATGCGTAGAGAGTACAACTGATGCAGGGAAAAAAACCTGAAAGTTTTACATACTGTCATAGAAATATAGCTCTAAAAATTGCCCCCGTAATTTGACCCCCCCCCCCCCCCCCCCCCGGGACCTTTTTAAAAAAAAAAAAATTATTGTTGAAAATTGACACGGTATCAAAAAGAACAAGATGCAAAAGTTATACAATGATTAATATAGCACAGTTCATATATAAGATCATCATAACAATACATAAATACATAATTACACTTCAATATTATTACCAAGATATGAGATAGAGGGCCAAGATAAATACCATTATATAAATATGTAAATATATATCATAGAAAAGGGATAAAATTCATACTGAAGATTAATAACTTATGTCGGAACAGAACTAGCGACTATACCCTCCCTCCATAACTTCAATGGGGCCCACATTTTATAGCCGAGATCCCGCAATTTTCTGCCTTTATGTAAATAAAGCGAAGATACTATGTTATGGATAGCAAGGAGTCTGGCCAGCCACATTGAGAAGGTCAGGGGAGAGGAGTCCTTCCAAGCAGCTGATAACAGAATCCGTAAGACGGCCACAGCCAAAAAGATAAAAGCCTCTGTTTCTCTGCTACTGCTCAGACCCAGCTTAGAGTCAATCCCGAGGATCATCACTGTTGGGGATAGACTGATCTTAGAGCCTAGCAGCCCCTCTAGGAATTTCTCGATCTCGGTTTTGATTGTGGTAAGTTTATCACAGAAGAAGATCAGCCGAGCCTTGTTGGCATCTCGGGCATTTACTATCCACCCTCATACCCCAGTCATGTAACTTAGAAGGGGTATAATATAGATTGAAGAGAGTCATAAAATGTTGATCCTTCAAATTAGAGGACCTAAGTACCTGTTTATCTAAAGATAGGGCTTTATCGAGATCTACATCTGGGTCTTGTAATTTTGCTGCCCATGCTGCCTCGTGTTTCTCCAGATCATCTGGTAGCTTGTCTATTAACTCCTAATAGACAACCCTAATCCTATCTCCGCCCTTCAGTAAATATTCAAGAATAGAGCTAGGAGCAAGATAAGCAGTGGCTAATACATTGGCATTGAATGTTCGTGAGATCTGGAGGTACTTAAAACTGTGGTCCGTAGGTAGATCATATTTCTGCTGAATAGCTTCAAGTGACATAACCTTGCCATTACATATAACATCCCCCACCGTCTGAATGCCTTGTTGTTCCCATACTTTCCAGGCCCCATCTATACTTACGTTCGGGAAAAAACCTGATTTCCACCACGGTGTATATCTGTTGATTCTGGGAATCTGTATGGATTTCTGTATCGTTTTCCATAGATCCCAGGCTCACAGCGGAACCTTAAGCCTTGTTCTCTTAAAAAACCTACGCCCAGTTTTTCTTAATAATGCACCTACAGCTTCCTTCCCCATTAAGAGCTCATATATTGAAGGGAGGGTATATAGGTCTGAGGTTGGATCCAAAGTGTATCTCTCCCTGCTAACAGCTTCAAATAAGACAGACATCTGGGTCAATAAGCAGGCCCAGTGATACAATCTTATGTTTGGAGCTCCCAGACCTCCGAGTTCCTGGGGAAGAGACATATATTTGGCTGCCCTTCTTATCTTACCATATTGCCACAAAAAGCTATTAAAGATAGATTCAGTTTTTTTAACACCCGTTCCTCGATTAGGAAAGGAATAGATCTATATAAATAAAGGAGCTTGGGCAGCATAGTCATTTTCAGAACATTTGTTCTGCCTATGAGGGACAAGTGTAGTGCATCCATACGTTTTAAATCTGTTTCTATTTTTTTGAGGAGTGGATCAAAATTGTCTTGTATGATTGACCCTGTATCTGCCCTGATAATGACCCCAAGATAGGTAGCAGAGTCAACATACCGTTGATCCATTTTTGCTATATTCTTTGAGCAAATCACCTGTGTTTTTGCCTCGTTTAACCCATACCCAGAATAAAATCCAAAATGCTTAGTAACCTCAACTAGAATTCGCATGGTCTCTGCCGGATCTGGTTTAAGAACCGCCAGGTCGTCAGCATATGCTAGTATTTTACTCTCGAACCCGTTGGTTATTACTGGTTTGATGCTGTTATTTACCAGTATCTGCCTGATCAGCGGATCGATATATACAGCGAATAAAATTGGTGAGCAGGGACACCCCTGACGGGTGCCCCTTTCTATCATAATTCTATCCGAACTCAGGCCCATCATCTGTATACGAGCCAACGGATCACAATACATGGCCCTGATAGCTGTCAAACTTTTTGGGCCAAAACCTCTCTCTAAGAGTACATCCCAAAGATATTGCCATCTAACGCGGTCGAACGCTTTTTCCGCGTCGAGGAGGATCATGGCGACCCCCACCAGCATGGGCCTCAAATAACGATATAGCTCTTCTCACATGGTCCGTCATACCGCGGCCAGGAATGAACCCATGCTGCCAGGGGGAGACGAGCCCACTGATGATCCTCCCCAACCTCGTGGCAATAATCTTCGCATACAGCTTATTATCAGAATTTAAGAGAGAGATCGGTCTATATGATCCAGTGCTTTCTTTTGGCTTTCCCTTTTTATGGAAGACGACTATATTAGTATCCCTCCAAGTTTCGGGAATTTTACCCGTACAGATAATTCCATTAAAGAGATCTAATAATAGTGGGGCAACCTCGATCGTCAGGGACTTGTAGAGCTCCAGGGGTATGCTGTCAGGGCCAGCAGCTTTACCTGCAGCCAGCTGAGATAGTGCTTCCCGTACCTCTTCTATTGTTATATTAGATTCTAGGTTTGCTGCCTCATGTGGCTCCAACTTGGGCCCTAGGTCCAGATAGTGACCACCGGAGGTATTCGGGCATGTATCCCCTACTTCTTCCCTATATAGATTTTGATAAAATTTTGCGAATACCGATATGATATCTTGAGGTTCAATATAATCCTGCCCCTCATCATGTATGCTTGTTATGGTATTTTTAACGCTATCTTGCCTGATTCTTAGGGCCAGTGCCCTCCCAGCCTGCTCCCCTGTCTCGTACATTTTCTTACTGTACGTTCAGTACTCTATTGATGCCTTTTCAGCCATCTGTTTCTGTATTTCAGCTTTAATCAGGCAGATTTTGGTTTGACTCAGAGTACTCTCCTTCCCTGATGACAGTTCAAGGCAGTGCTGTTCTTCTGCCTTAACCAAGTCATCCAAAAGTTTATTCTTATCAGCCTGTTGTTTTTTCCTTACCTGGGAGGTATAGTTAATAACTTCCCCTCTTAATGCTGCTTTGAACGAGTCCCAAACCGAGTTTCTTGAGGCACTATATTGATTTGCGTCAAAAAACTTGTGAGTCCATGTTCGTAGATGTTCTACAAATGAAGCATCAGCCAGTAATTTACGATTGAATGTCCAGGGCCTTCTCTTTCTTGCTGGACCTAGGCCATTGTGACTAATTACTAGCGGATTGTGGTCCGAGAGGACTTTAGGGAGCTTCTTGATGTTGACCTTCCCAATCTCTCCTGAGGAAATTAAAGCATCATCTAATTTACAATATTTCTGATGGGGGCATGAAAAGTACATGAAACCTGGATCGTTAGGATGTTTTGAACCCCATATATCAACTAAGCCATGTGATGACATCATAGATAAGAGTGCACTAGAGGCTCTTGGCTTCCTGCCGATATACGGTACATTATTAGTCAGATCTATCGAGGTGTTAAAGTCGCCGCATACCAGAATAGGTACCGGCCAACTTGACAATTCCCCCTCCAGTATTTCAAACACTGCAGGGTCATCCTGGTTTGATCCATAAATCCCACAGATCGTTAAGCCACACCCTAATTCTGCTATAGCCCATCTTCCCAACGGATCCGATTTAGCCCGTTTAGCCCCCCCAGAATTGTTTTGCCTAATCTAACCACCCCCCTTATTGTTGAAGTCTGAGAGGAGCATGATAATATCTCGAAGCCACCAAATCTTAACAGTTTTCTTTTCGCCCAAGGAAGATGCGTTTCCTGCATACACAAGATGTCAATGGGTTCGGATTTAACAAATTCTGTCAGTCTGGCTCTTTTTCGCCAATCGTTCAGCCCCCCTATATTGATTGAATACATACTAAGACTTAACATTTTCGTTTTTCAATCGTCTCATAATTTTTGAAACCAGAAATTGATTGCAGACAATAGCCATTCTATACAGGTGACACCACAAAAATCTGAGTTTTATATCATCAATTCTCAATATTTTTTTTTTACTGCTTTCCCCCCCCACCCTCCACCACCCGTGACCCCTTTATCCTCCCTTAGAATCTCCCCATCCTCCCCCACCTTCCATCCCACGCTCTCCCTCTAGAAGCGGTCAGACCGAGGTCTGTGCGTTGATGGATGGATGCAGCAGCGTGATGCGTGGGTGCAACTGTAAGTCACCAAAATCATACCATTAACAAAACATATCCTACCCCCAGAAACCCCCCTATCCCCTTGCAAAAATCAACACAAAAGAAGGAAAAGTAAGGGCTAGTGATCTTTCTAACCATACATCGAACCTCAATCTCTCAACTACTTTTTCCCAATGTTAACAGATCACAGATCACAGAGAGTCCAGAAACTCCTTTGCCTTCACCTCAGATGAAAAATATTGAGTCTTGCCCTCTCTCACAACCTTGAGCTGTGCAGGATTTACTAAGTAAACCTGCATATGTTTGTTCTGGAGAGGATTAATCAGCTGCCGAAGTCTCCAGCGCCTCTCGACCGTTGCGTGGCAAAAATCTGGTCGGACAAAAAAGGATATACCCTCACACGTTCTTTTGGCGTCAGGTCTGGCCTTATCAGATAAAATTTGTCTGAGGATAAAATTTCCTAAGAATATTAACACTGCCCTTGGTTTGTCACTAGTAGCCCCTGCACGGATTTTAAACGGAGTGCGTGGGCTCTCTGGATTTCAGATGACCAATTCCAGTCTGACAATTCCGGGAATGCATTCTTAAATAGGGTGATAATATAGGCCCTGATGTCTGACCCCTCAGCCCCTTCCGGAACCCCCAGGACGCGGAGGTTGTTGCATCTTAGTCTGTTTTCCATATCTTCCAGCTTCCACTGGATATCAACAACCTGCGCTGCCTGAGAATCGACTTTAAGTGACGCAGAGGCAGCTTCTGACTCAGTCGCCACGATCTGTTCTTCTAGATTAGTGACCCTGTCCCCCACATTGGCATGAGCTTTCGACAGTTTTCTGACAACAGTTTGTAACTTACGCATTGCTGACTGTGACTTCCTCGTATCCTGCCTAGCTTCTTCTCTGTGCGTGAGCATAGTCTGGTATATAACATCCAATAAGGGGGATGAGGAGCAGATGCCTCAGCCTCCTGGATACCCTGGAGTGGCGTAGCTGAGGAATGATCCCAGGTCAAATCCTTGTGCGATTGAGTGTGTATCTTCTCATTACCAGCAGGTCTTTTAGCCGTATATGGGGGGGTTTGATCCAGGTCACTGTCTGACTCTATATTACTTCCCTCTTGAGAAGAACTCCTCTCATCATCGGACCACTCTCACTCTCCGTAGCTTCCGCCAGGGTCATTAAAGCGAGAGGAGGGGGTAAGAGTGTGATATCTTTTTCCCTGCGATCAGCTTCTTTCACCCCGTCCTGACCAATTGTAGCACCGATTGTAACATCTACAGGTTCGATGGTCGTTAGATCCGCCATACATGTTGTAATAGATGGAGTGCAGATATTAGTGCCTTCGCTAATTGCAACCCCACCAACTTGTTCTTGTTCCTGTCCCTGTACGATCGTCTCTGTACCAGTAGGTTCGGGGGTCATCTGAATTACACCTTCACCCCTTGCTTCAGGCAAAGTGACGACACTCTAAGCAGCCAAGTCTCGTAACGCGCTACCTACACCCCCGGTGGAGTAGCATGTACAGTGCTGGTACCTGAATCGTGTACCGCTTCTTTAGCCGGTAAGTGGGGTGCAGCAAAGAGTTCAGAAATTGAGGAGGTCTGCTTCGACCGCACCACCGTTTGTTTAGCCCTCTTAATCTGTTCGAGGATCTCCGGCTGCTCCAGTAGTGCCCCCAACTCCAGAACAGCTTCAAAGGTTTAAATACCAGGGAGGATTGGACCAAATGCATTTAGACCCTCCGTTCTCTGTTCCAACACAGAATGACTAGCATCCTAAATTAGTCCCTTGACAAACTCCTACCAAAATTGCTCACGCTAAGCTTTACGAAGAAAATCTTTCTCCTTTCCGAGAGTGATTAATCTACCCCTGTAGGATTTTAGCAATGCAAGAAAATTGTTGTTCCCTTTAAAATATCTTTTCCTTTCGATAGGCCCCAGTAAGCCGGTGATCATTTCCCAAATACAGAAAAGAGCATCAACTAACTCCTTTATTGCGCTGAAACAACCAGGACACTGAGTGTCCCATGATGTTTAATATCTTAACTTTAAACTGTAACATCACTGCTCTGTAAACCACATGATCACTGCCAGTGTATTTTCGTGGTCTAAATAGTTTCAACAACTTTTAGAACATAGGCCCACTATTTAGACCAACCGTAAGGTAGAGTTACAAGCCGGTAAATGTAAAAATTACTGCCGGTAATAGCTCCTCTCTATTGGTTTCGAATTAGGCCTATCAAGCGCCAGAGCCGGTATCAGGAAATATTAGAACTCTGGCCGCCCATTCCGGCCAATCGGAACGCAGAACTACAAGACGGCGTATGCAAATCCGGCGTTCGAAACTTACCTTTCCAATTGGCCCATAACTTACCTTTCCAATTGGCCCATAACTTAACCTATCAGGTGTTAGACTTGGTACTTAAATACAGCCTTTCATCTCCCCTTGCACACTTCAGGTAACCAGAGAAGAAGGCAGTATCTCGCTTCTTATCAGGTAAGCGGCAATAGAAATACTAGGATTGAATCAGGCGAGGTCAGAGAGAAAAAATCGGGAGCCATTTGACAACCGCGCTTTAACCGACTTTATTTTCTTGTCCCGATCTCTAGGGAAATATCCCCTTTTAATCTCACAAACATGATGCAAGCACCTCTGGCAACTTAGCAAAACGGGCCCTATACAACCAGAGAAGTAGGCAATCCTCTGCGCTTGAATTGGTAAGCACTCGTAGAACTTTTGGCAATACAGGAAGCCGGTTCCAAATTACGCTCCACTTATAACGGCTCCTCATTTACTTATGTCCCATACCTTAGAGAACCATAAGCTCAAACCGCAAGGACATGACACAGGCGCCTCTGGGTTTTAATGAATCAAGAAAAGAAGACTGAACGTTTTATGGGGCCTAAGTATTTCGGAATGCCCATATTCAACGCTTAATGTCCTAGCACCAGGTATGCGAAAATCAGGATAACTATAAAAAATACTCCTGTTTTGATCAAGATATACACCTCTTGTTCATCTTAATTACAATTATATATTTTTTGCCTTATAGGACGTTTTTATTTTTTGCCAGACTTTACGATTTTAAATGGATGCATGAAGCTAGCAAATCTCTCTGATATACCACATTTGGATTTGGATAACAATTGATACCCAACATTTTCCAAAAAGCAAACCCTAAGGTAACTTAATATTAATAAAGACTAAGGTATATAAGGCAATTTAAAAAGCAAAGAGGAAATAGCGAGTATACAATTTCCTTCTCACTTTAAATGATACCAACTCGAACATATAGGTATTAACTTATAGACTTTGGTTTCTTAATCTGGTATACAGAATCAATATAGCACCAATTACAAAGATAGGTCTTTCTAAAATTACAGTTTTAACAATCTTAGTATAAACAACTTCAGCATCAAAAAAACGAAAGCTCCTTCCCAAATGAAGGGTTTAAAGAGAGTTGGGACCTCTCACGAATGTAATAAGAATAAACCTGCAAAACTTAGGAAAATGAGGGATTCAGCGAGATAAGTGTATACACATTTTTTGCCACAATGTATTATAGAATGAAGTAGACTGAGGGCAGGGGAAACGTATAGTCAGTTTCCTTTCAACCAAGCAATGCATGTCGATCTGCTACTATTGAAAAGAAATACAAGTATTTGTTTTTCTGAGCTTGTACCAGGGAGAACTTTATAAATTTCTTTGTACTATTGTTACCTGTTTATCACAGACCTCCCAGATAGAAAAGAAACCGCCTGTGACAATCATAAACTGTTATGTACTCACTATAACTTATTTTGTATCTATCTATTTTTCTAGGGTGATTTTATTGACCCCTATACGACAACAGATATTATATGTAGTCTTGACAAAGGTGGAGAATATTGTGGAAAACCACCGAAACGCGTCGACGCACCATTTAGTATAATTCACAACTCGGACATCTATGTTGATATACTATATTATAGAATACATAATTTAGGTGTCAAAAATAGAGTATGAATATACACCCAGTATTGCACGAGTCCAATGTCTTACTTTTTCTGTCTCTTTGTTTCAATTTTGCTGGTCAATATTGAAAATTAAGTGTATTTTTTATTGTCATTATCTTGTTTTAATCAGTGTTGAGTGGTCTCTTAACTGTCCACTATTTTAAATGTTTGTATTACCAATAAACTGTAAGAATTCTTTTTATACACGTGAATCTTGTTATTGTTTTTGACTTTCTAGCATTAGTGTTATTTAGTCCAGTTCAAGGGAATCTCTCCTTTATTTACGGTCATCTGAATTACACCTTCACCCCTTGCTTCAGGCAAAGTGACGACACTCTCAGCAGCCAAGTCTCGTAACGCGCTACCTAAACCCCCCGGTGGAGTAGCATGTACAGTGCTGGTACCTGAATCGTGTACCGCTTCTTTGGCCGGTAAGTGGGGTGCTGCAATTGCTATATTTTTCTGATTTTGACCGCTGCGAGCAAAGAGTTCAGAAATTGAGGAGGTCTGCTTCGACCGCACCACCGTTTGTTTAGCCCTCTTAATCTGTTCGAGGATCTCCGGATGCTCCAGTAGTGCCCCCACCTCCAGAACAGCTTCCTTCATCTGCGCCGTGGTTGCTGGATCAGCTGCCGTCTGAGAAGCTGCCCGAGCAGCCTGTGCCTTTTTCTTTGCGGCGGCCGCCACTGCTTTTACTGCTGCCCCGGAGGCTGCTTTTGGGGCCATTACCACTGTCGTCTGCTCACGATCTTGCCCCCCCCCGGGACCTAATGAATAAAACGGACTTCTATTTTTTTTCACCTATTCCACCGCGTACAAGTACTGCACAAGTACCCCACCGTTTTTTATTTAAAAATATAAAAATTGAGCCTAAAGATCCATGTACCACCCCCCTGACCAAGACTATAGGATCAGAATGTTTCTACCCTGCCCCCTTTCCTTATTTCTCAACTTTGTTTTACTGTTTTCTTGTGACTCTGTTCTCGCGACAAACAAGATGGCTGCCAACATTTTCTGTTTTGGAGTATTGACAACCTATCAGCATGCAGCTCCTGCTCGCTATTGTACGTATTTCCGTACGAGTACGCCGAGATTTTTCTTTTTTTTAAAGTAGAGCCTAAACATCCATGTACGACCCCCTGAGCAAGCGCGAAGGGTCCGAATGTTTCTAGCCTGCCGTCTTCCCTTATTTCTCAACTTTGTTTTACGGTTTTCTTGTGACTCGGTTCTACCGAGGCACAACATGGCCGCCAACACTTCCTGGTTTCGAATGTTGGCAGACAGTTCACAGCCAATCAGCATGCAGCTCGCGCTCGTAATTGAACGGATCTCCGTCCAGGTGTAGAACTCTGTCTGTAGATATCGCTATAATTTTTCTTGTAATTTTCTCAGAAACTACTGAACAGATTTACACCATTAAACAAAAAGCACAATCTGTGAACCAAACTCTACCTCTCTTCCAAATTAGGTGTAATTCCGTTCAGCCGTTCGGGCTGTAGCCCTGGCTAAAGGTCCCTATGGAAAATTGCATGGGGAAAACACATTCTGGAACCCCCCTTTTTTCTCACCCCCACCTGACAAATCAACCCCAAACTTTCAGGGAAGGAGCAGAATTGAGCAGGCATTTTCTTGGAGAAATTCACGAAGATTCGTCCATCGACGCCAGAGCTATTCCAAATAGAATGTTGTGGATTTCCTATGGAAAATAGGTCCTAACTATAACTACCTACTGGCGACCGCCAGTAGGTAATATATATATATACATATATATATATATATATATATATATATATATATATATATATATATATATATATATATATATATATATATATACAAAATATGAAGTCCTCCACAGACAATCTGACAATAATCAAAACACATTGATTTTTTTTTTGAGCCCAGGAGGAACATGGCGGCAGCAGGCTAGCTGCCGCGGTACCCTGCTCTAAGCTTTAGCAGAGCGTTTGGGTTTTTCTTTTACGAATGAGGGCTTTTTCCGAGCATTAACACTGCCAGCATTTTTCTGTTACTGCTAATACCTTCTTTTGGTTTAAATCTCTTCTTACCGAAGATTTTACGCAATTACCGGGCCGTTTGATTCGGTCTCCTTTCGCTCTTCATGCATGTGCATGGGGGCGTGTTCCGCTCTGACTCGGTGTTTGCTCTACCGAGCGTCTCCCTGCTGAGACTTTCTTCCTGGGACTGCTGTTGGAGAGGCACGCGTGGCAGCATTGGAGGGCGCGACCCTGAACAGCTCGGAGCAGGCTTTGGCAACTCGACCGAAGGCAGCAGTGGAGTCCAATAAACATGAACTGGTGGCGAACAAGGTGAAGGGGAGCCAGGGAGAGGGGGGAGCAGTGGCTAATCATTTTTTGAGGGCACAAGACGATCTGTGTGTGGAGGGATTCGAAGAGGGTTCTGCTGGGTTGGAAGAAGAGTCAAAACTTGGTGCAGGGACTGTAGAGCAGAGCCCTAGGTTGGCTAATAATACCTATTCCCTCAGAAGTCATACCTTAGCCCGGCATGACTCTTCCATAAAACCGACTCCAGTAACAACTAATAAGGGGCACAGAGAGAAAAAGGCTGCTAAAACCGGGAGTCTATACCATTACCGAGGAGGGAAGTCCAATCGGGGTAAACCAAACCTGTTTGCCACTTCAGCTCTGGAATCCACACAGGCGATTGGGGGGGAGGACCGAGATTATATTGTAGCACGACCTAAATTAGATAATCCAACTAGTGCAATACCTCTCAGTAATAGCGGTAGTGCTTCCAGTACCAATAGAACGCTATCTAAATCCTCTTCTTACCTCTCTTCAGAGGTCAAACCTAAACGAGCCAAAAAAGCCAAGGCGGTAAAATCAGTTCTGGATTCTGGTTCCAAGATAACACCTTCTCTGCGGTCTTATTTCAAGGCCATACCTCAGGTCTTGAGCCGCCAACAGAGCAGCTCCCCCCCTACTTGTGTGCCTTCAGACATAATTTCTAGCCCTGCTAAATCTAGTTGTATGGCCTTTTGTCCACAAATTATGGAAGGGGAGCCGCATAACGAGAGTCAACCCATTGAGAGGGGGGGCTTGCCCACTGAAAATATTGCAACAGCAAACGCAGCTCCAACTCTAGAGGTATCAATGGAGCAGTGTATTAACGTCAGCAATAGCCCTAGTAGCTCTTTAAGTCTCAATAAGTCCGACTTGACTCCGGCCGTATCTACAAGTATCACAGAAGTGGAACACTCTAGCCTCTCTGGTAAACGTATCAGTTTGGAAACAGATGCAAGTCTTGAGCCAGTAGATCTAGAGTTGGACAATCAACATCACCCAATATTGGGGGCCCCTTCAAACGTGGATCAGAATATTCAAAATATTCAATTGCAACTAGCTCTCGACCCTTCTCATAGTTCTGCAACACAATCAATTGCAGATGCCACTGCCTCAGCCTCTCCTTTGGATCTCTCAGTTCTAACCATGATTTCTAATCTGTCGGCTGACATCAAACGAGGCTTTCAGGAGTCATCTAAAATCCAAAAAGAGATTAGAACATACTGTGAATCACTGGATAACAAAATAGACGGGCTCTTTTCAAGAACTGGGGTGTTGGAAGAAACAACTGCGGCAATGTCCCTAGAATTAGATAATGCCAAGGAAGAAATAGTGAAACTTAAAAAAGAGGACATTCTACTAGCTGATAGAATGGAGGCCCTGGAAAACAACGCGAGGCGCTGTAATATTCGCATCTTGAATGTACCAGAGGGAAGCGAAGGAACCAACATCAAGACATATATTATTCAACTCCTCATAAAATCTTTAAACTTAACACGTATAGAGGAGGAACTCAATCTAGACATTCAACGGGTTCACAGGGATCCCTTCAGGCGCAACCCGCAGCGGACAAAGCCCCGTAAGATCCTCGTGAACTCCCATACTTTTCTATTGAAGGACCACATTCTTAACCTTGCCCTTAAACAAAAATCCCTGTCTGGAGAGGGCTTCTCTTTTCAGGTACGATCTGACCTGTCGAGGGTGACCCTCGATAGGCAGTGGGAGCTGGGTAGGAGAATGGAGGCATTTAGAAATCTGGGGGCCTCTGTGCAGCTAAGCTTCCCTGCAGCACTGAAGATCATGTTCAACAATAAAATGTTTAATTTCCGCACAGTTCAGGCTGCAGATGAGCTACTAATGAGCATAGGCACCTCTAAAAATTGATCGTAGGTTAGTTTGTAACCAATAATCTCGAGGGTTTCTTCATATTCCTTCATATTGTTGCCAATAGAGTGTTGACATAAACCTCCGTAGCAGAAGTGAAGAAGAGTAGAAAATAAGTTAATCTAGGAAAAATAAATAAACAAAATAGAAAAAAATAAACAAAAAAGAATAAGGAGGAGAAAACAAAAAACGAATGGAAAACGAAAGGAAAATGAAGAAAAAAAAGTGGGAAGAAAAGAGTAAAAAAAAATATATATAAAACAGTAAAAAATCTTATAAAAGTAAAACACAAGGTGCACGAATATATACACATACCTCTAAAAACCTTCTTAGAGCTACAGCCAAAGCAACTCAACTAACCTTGAGTATGACTATAATAGGCTTAACTGTTATCAGATTTACTTAGCCCTTAAACACCATTGTCACCAACGCTTTGCCTAAGCTTAAATAGGGTCAGGGGTATCACAAACCGGACCTGTTCCGGTTGGTTAATCAGGGGTTCCTCAGGGGAGGGGGGGGGGGGGGGTTTCACGTTGGTAAGGGTTAGGGCAATAAAAAATAAAAAGTTTCTCATCTCCAAACTGACGATCGACAATTGTATATGTGTAAAGTGGACAAATCGTGCATTTCTAAGTAGTATTAAGGTGTGTAAGTCAGTAGGGCCCAGCATCACTAGATATATCAACTATGAGTACCATTAACATTCTCTCCTGGAATGTTGATGGCCTGCGCACCAAACCTAGATCTAACACAATTTTACAATACATCCGTGATTTTGATGCGCAGGTCATTATACTCCAGGAGACACATCTAGTTGAAACTGAAGTATTAGACTTGGTAAAAAAAAACAGGTGGATAGACTTTATTGTTGCCACCTCTCAAACAGCCAACACTAGAGGGGTTGCCATTTTATTTAAAAAAACTATTACAGCAAGACTCTTGAAACAGAAGGTTGACCCCTTGGGTAGGTGGGTAATTGCGGCTGTTATGTTAGGCGGTACATGCGTTACGTTGGTTGGATATTACGGGCCTAATCGAGATGATCCCTCTTCCCTGGCCTCGCTGTTTTCTGAGCTCTTGCACTTTCCAGAACCAATGATAATAGCGGGAGACTTTAATATCGTGCTTGACCCTTTGCTGGATAAGTCCACTTCTGGCCGACAACTCGCTCTCTCTAAATCCAGAGACTTCTTGCTTAAATCTATGCATCAATATGGATTTATTGATATCTGGAGAGCAAGATCGGGACAGAAAACTGGCTTTTCCTTCCGAAACTATAAGTATCGCCACAGATCAAGGATCGACTTCTTTCTAGTAAATAAAGCTCTGGATAAATCGGTTAGGAGTATAACTTATCTACCATCCCATCTGTCGGATCACTCGGCGGTACCCCTTGACCTTGAACTGCAATCCCAACCCCTGATTAGGTCATGGTCAATTGACAGGTCTCTCCTTACATCTCCTGATGACTTGGAGTATATTAGAGTGGAAACACAAGAATTCTTTAAAGTTAACATCGGTTCTGCTTGTTCTAGTACAGTATGGGACGCCTTCAAATGTTCTCTGAGAGGTGTCATTAAGAATAAAACTTTGTTTCGTAAAAAGCAGTACACCCAAGGGGTTGCGTTGATAGAGGCTAATATATTGATTGCCCAATCAGAGTTAGACAATCTTAACAATGCTCCCGAGCATGTCACACTGGCTAAACGGGAGGATTTGATAAAGCTTAAAGGGCGTTTAGCTTCTCTACTAAACCAACGTATCTTGCCAAGGTGGGAAGCTAGTAAATGAGCTAATTTTGAATTTGGCGAAGGGGTGGGCAAATTATTAGCCTGGAAGTCTAGAACTGATCAGACTCGTAACAATATTGAGTCGATAATTACTGGCTTAGGTACAGTATCCTCTGACCCAGAAATCAGGTCAGCTTTTAAAGACTTTTTCCAGGCTATCTACCGAGAGGATAATAACATCTCCTCTGATAATGTAGGAAATTGGCTTAATAAAATCTCACTGCCATCATTATCTATTGAACAAGCGGCTTTTTTAGATCAGCCCATAACGGTAGAAGAGGTATCAGCTGCCATACTCAACAGTAAGAGTGGGAAGGCAGCGGGGCCTGACGGCCTCCCGGCAGAGATTTATAAACACCTTGCAGCTGATATTGCTCCTTTTCTCACCAGGGTATTTAATCAAGTCCTGATAGTAGGCGATTTACCGCCCAGAACGTGGAATAAAGCTTCGATCACGCTAATTTTGAAACCAGGAAAGGCATCCACCGCCTGCGGCTCGTATCGCCCCATCTCAAAACTCAACGCAGACTATAAGATCTTCGCGTCATTTTTAGCTAAAAGGTTGGGCCAGGTCGCCCCTTCAGTCCTACATTCAAATCAAAAGGGCTTTGTTAAAGGCCGCCAGCTTTTTGAACTGACATATGACCTAATAGGAGCGATTGACATGGCAACTAGCTCATCGCTGCCTTTGGCTATTCTCACGTTGGACGCAGCCAAGGCCTTCGCCAGGGTTAATTGGGTATACCTGTCGGGGGCCTTGGAAAAATTCGGCGTGGGTCGGGCCTTTCGTAGAGCGGTGGAACTGCTGTACCATAGCCCATCGGCCTCAGTACTGGTTAATGGCGGTCTGTCGGAACCATTTACCATCACAAGGGGTACCCGGCAGGGGTGCCCGCTTTCGCACCTTCTATTCGATCTCTATATCGAGCCATTTGCTCCAAAAATCCGGGAGGATATTAACATCATTTTTTAGATATAGAGATTGGACAAAAAAAGTATCCCTGTATGCTGACGATATTATGATCATAACCTCAGATATCAACACTGCGTTTCCGACAGTCATAAATTTAGCACAACAATTTGGCACCATCTCTGGCTATGAAGTAAATGCCACTAAGACTGAGGTTATGGAGTGGAATGGCATAGCAGCGGGGCTTCCTGTGCAACCCTGTGACAATATGAGATATCTTGGCATAAAGATTGTAAAGGATATCAAGTTGATCGCCTCTACAAACTTTACTTTGGTGGCTAAAGAATGTAGGAAACTAATGAGCTCCTGGGGTCATCTTCCATTATCGCTCCTGGGTCGGTCAAACTTAGTCAAGATGTCTATCCTACCTAGGTTGACTTTTATTCTCAATAGCTTGCCACTTTATTTTGATAAAACACTGATAGCAAAGATGCAGAGTGACATCACCTCATTTGTCTGGAGGAACAAGAGTGCAAGAATTGCTTGGAGCAAATTGAGGCGTCGTAGGGAGAAGGGTGGTTTGGCCGGTCCTGACCTCCAGATTTATGCCTGGGCCTTTCAGTTGACACATGCCCGAATGTTACTCAAAACTCCATTAGATCACGGCATCGGGTTAATGTTCTCAACATTATTGCAGTGTGAAGGTCTAAACCAGTTAGGTTTTTTATTTAAGTTCGGAGACCCCAAATTTTTCAAGAAGATCAAACTGAAAGTACTGCAGGACCTTGCAAGAACTTGGTATAACCTCCGAGTTGCTACCAAAATAGGCTACCACTCTAATAGATCTCCTATATGGGATCTTCCTGCTCCCCCTGGCTGGACCAAAGACACATTGATAAGCCCACTAAAAGACGCTGGTATCTCAACATGGGGAAATCTCTTTTTTGAAGGGGATATGTTCTCTTGGGAACACCTAGTGAGCAAGGTAGGCCCTAATCTCTCTAGAATAAAATTCTTACAAATTTCAAGCTGGGCACAAGCACAAAAAACTGGGCCCCCTCGTCGCCAACAACCACCTTTAGGAGGAAGTAGCCAACTGGAATCTTCTCTACTTGACAAGTCACCAGCACCCAAGGAGGTCTCCTACTTCTATAACCTAATTTTAGAGGAGATTGACGGGGAATTCCATCTTCCAGACCAGCTGTGGGGCTCCCTATTGCCTACAATAAATTTGCACGAACTAGGGTTAACCTCCTGCAATGTTCTCTGGGACATTGTCAAACCTGCCTGGCTTCGTGGAAACCACCTTTTTACCCTTCACAGGGCTTATTATTCACCTCAGAGGTTGTCCAAATTTTCATCAGGCATACCAGTGGCTTGTTCCCGTTGTGGCCAAGTGGCAGCCTCGGATGCGCATATGTTTTATGATTGCCCACGCCTAACATCTTATTGGCAATCAATAGGCAATAGATTAACATCCTCAATAGGTTTCATCGTGAGTATAGATCTCCACCTGGTAATTTTTGGAGTAGTGGACAAAAAGCGTAATGCTAACAACAACCCTTTGTTCTACTCAATGCTGGTGGCTCGACGTGAAATCTGCAGGCGGTGGAAAGAGACTGGTGTTCCTCCATGCTACAAATATCTAAAATGGATCTTTCCAGGGCTGGAAAACCGGATAAAAGAGCTTTTTGGTCGAAACTTGACTGGTCCCAATAACTTGAGCTGGGGTTTTTTTTTTTTTACCCCAGTTCCAATGATTACGAAGCCATGACACACTCTCTTCGCTCTATCACTGTTGTCCTTTCTTTAAGGCGAATTAGTGGTAACAGCAATGGTGGAATCTGGTTAATGGCAATCACCTGTCAAATGGTGCACAGGGGCCAGAGATTAGCTGAGACAATGGCATAGCTTTAGGGTCTTGACGGATCCGCATTACGATCACACCCCAACCAGTCCTGCACTGAGACAGCATGTCTACTTCTCATATCTCTTTTTTCCCTGTCCACGGTACCGACGGACTAGCCATGGTTAAGTTGAGGAACAAAAAAAAAACCCAATAATAATAATCAAAACACATAATCCAAACCAACTAGGGGCCCGATTAGGATGCTGTAAGAAATGGCTTCGACCATCGGTCGGAGCCATTCTTACCGCATCGTAATCTCCTGTATGGAATAATTTCCAACTGACCCATTTTGCTGGAGTCGGTCAGAAATTATTCGCAAACAGGAGTTCCGAATGGCTTACGATGGGATCGCCGTCCGCCATTAGGAAGGCCCTCAGAAATCCCTTGGTCGGCTCTTTCTGGCCGAGGGATTATGATGACAGTTTCCCACTGCCTTTCTGTGTTGGCCTTTCTGACACAAATGGTGGCCAAGGGGGGCACCCCTAGGGGGTACCTATGGTGCCCCCCTTTTCATCCCTGCACCTGGCGGAAGGCAACTTGAGGTGCACCTCTGCTCTTTGCTATGAGGGCATGCATTCAGTTCACAGCAAAGTATAGGATTGTGACTGAACAGGGTTTGGTTGCATCCTAATAGCTGGGCTGGAACCGATGACAAAAGGTGTTTTGGTTCAATTTCCAGAGTGACGTCGGACGGACTCCGGTCCGTCCGACGTCGCAATCGAGCCCTAAGTAGAAAATCTAGCTGTCCCCAAAAAAGACAACAATGCAAATAAAAAATATAATCAATCCAATACAACCAGGGGAAGTATGCAAAACCCCCAAAAATAAAAATAAATTCCAGAAAGACTGAAAAAAAGGAAAAAAAAAAGAAATAGTTGTATTTAAAATCCCGACTAGTTTTCCTTATGAAAAAATTAAAAGCATCCACCATCCAAAAATCGAACTTTGGTCATGATTAAGAGTAAGATGGTCCCAAGACTGCGCCTGAACGCAAGGTTTGCAGTTGGACTGCCACAAGCCTGACACAAGACCACCCCTACCTCCAGGATCCTGGATCCCAATTTTACGGCAGTGGGGAAAGCAGTGATCATTGGTGGTGGTGCTGAGTCCGGCACCACCGTGCTGATCACGGCCTGCCTTTCTGCTGACCTGTTCATGGCGGAAACCCCGCCATGAAAAGGATGGCGGAAAGGCAGGAAAGGGACCCCAAACAGTCCCCCAAGGCAAATTTGCCCATTGAGGTTGTGCAGGGGGGCACATGTTGTGCCCCCCTCTGCTTCCACAGTCATGAGTGCACTGTGTGCCATGCATGACATGGTGCATGGTACACAGTGAACTGACATGCAAGCGGCGCTGCCACAGATCTTATGCTTCAGGCTCTTTCTATGAGCTGAAGCATTCCACCACTGTGGCACCACCGAAATAACACGGCCAGCCCAGTGGTATTATCATAATACATTAATACATTGTTGTGGCTGTTGTAATGGCGGTCTAGTGGTTAGACCATTGATATCGTAATCAGGGCTTTTGTCTTCAATAAAAAGACTTGTATTAGAACGAAAATACATAGGCAAGAAAACAGAATTAGGGCTACTGCACACAGTTCAAACAACCATGGCAAAACCCCACATTAACTGAAAACTAAAAATCACATTAACCAAAAAAAAACTGAACTCATGAACAATCTACCACATTCCAAGATACATTCTAACTTTATAGCATAGATGAAAATTGTACCTTTACCGGAGTACAGCAATGAGGAACCACTAGCCAGCAGAGTTGCCAGTGTCCAAAAACAATGAAAACAGAGAAAAAAAGGTAAAATAATGCAAGGGGAAAAGAAATGACAGGGTAATTAAATCAAAAAAGACTTTCTTGTATACAAACCAATTCAATAAATACATGCAAATATTGAATAATGTTCAAAATCTCAAAAATTTGTAAATATGTTTAAATATGTCATAAAGAAATGTGAATATGTATTAAAAAAAAGCCTAACAAAGGCTTTTGCTCCTCTTGCAGAACAACATTGGCATTCAGACAGGGGTATTTTAAGCAAATAATAATTTATTGAAACAAAAGATAACCACTAAAAACAAAGAATAAATATTTATACATGAAATCCACATTGTTATTGACCTTCATCATGCAGTATCAAACCCCTACAATCATGATTCACCTACAGCATGTTTGTCGCTGCACTAATTAGCTTTATGTATTTCAATACAAGCATTTCACTCCTAATACCATCTCATTAAATTTATTATTTGTCAGAGAAATATTCAAGTTTCCATTTGTATAATCTAAATAAATGATTGTCACTCTCACAAATCAAAAATAAAGCCAGACCAATGTAGCTTTATATATAACAAATACTGTAAACTAAATTAAAGAACATTTGTTTACAATATTTTCAATGTGGAAAATAAAAATAAACCATAAAATGAAATATCTGAAAACGTTGAGGTTCATTCTAATGTCTGGCGGATAACCACCGACAGACAGTGGTGGTCCGCCAAACAGTCAGACTCGGTCTGACCGCCGCATTATGATGCCTGCGGTCGGAACAGAAACTGTGGGGTGAAAGACTGCCGACTTCAACACGATCTATGTTCCCGTTGGGGTGGCAGTTGTAATCTATGGGCATATTACCAACAGCTAGCGATAATTATCGCTATGTTGGCTTAGCGGCAATATTTTTATCGCCGATCTGCGGCGATTTTTATCGCTTAGGAACCTTGCTATTATCAAGGTTTATCTCCTAAGCGATAAAAATTCGGCCGAAATGCATGAATATCGATGAAAAGTCAGCGATATTCATGCATTACCAAGCTAATGCTCTTAGCCATGTTATCCACCTACCATTGGATAACATGGCTAAGAACTGCTCAGGGGCAGGTGTTAGCTTTTGGAGATAATCGCGCTTAGCGCGAATATCTCCAAAAGTTGGTAATAGGAGATAGCGATGTTAGCGACTGTTTCCAGTCGCAAACATCTTGGCACGCCCACTTTGCATGTCATTAGTGATGCATTTCACTGGCATGCAAAGCGGGGCCCAAGATGGTCGCTATCTCCTACTAGCTGTCGCTAACTAGTGTTAGCGACAGCTAGGTAATAGGGAGATCATTTTATCTCCGCTTCCTTGGCTTTTAAAGCCAAAAAAGCGGAGATAAACCCCCTTGATAATAAGCCCCCTAATTCCTTATGGCTGTGGTGCTGATCAGGCACCACAGTTGGGATTGTGATTACCATTTCCCACAGCCTTTTAATGGCTGTCCCAACGCCATGGAAAGGCTGCTGGAAAAGGCAATTGGGGGTCCGAAACAGGGCCCCCCTCCATTGTGCACCCCTGAAAAGTGGTCCGAGGTGTACATGTCGTGTCCCCACACACAGCCATGCACCGATTGCCATGCACCACATGGTACATTGCGCACAGTGCATGGATGAGCACATAATGTCATTTTCCATTGAGGCATGTGATGCGGTCCTTTATATGGGCCATAGCACAAGCTGCAATGGAAAAGCATATTTCCTATCCACCGCACCAGCAGTCCTATCATAATTTGGTGGTCAGAACGACTGGTCAGCTTGACATGGCAGTCTTCCAACCACTGTGATGTAGGGTGGCTGTCCAACTGCCTGCCATCATAATCAGGCCCTTTGTGTTAAAAATATGAACCCTACACATGCAGTTTTGAACAAAAACTCAACAAAAATCTACATGCCCGGAAACATTTTTGTAAAACAAAAATACAAAGCTTAAAAATGTTGGTTAAAAAATAAAATGCATTATTTTCAACAGAAATTGTTAAAATAAGGGGTTAGATTTATTACGTACTTTTCATTATTCCGAACAACTTTGAAGAAAGTTTTAGACTTTGGGGGTGTTAGCTTAACTTAACTACTACATTGAGGAAAGTGTTGGGCTATGGGGGGTAGGGTTAGATTTATTATCCCAACTCCAAATTAAACCACATTAGGGAAAGAGTTCACCGTTCCGGATGTTAGATTTACTAATAAAACTCTAAATGTAACCACATTAGGGAAAGGGGCGAATTTGTCCTCCTCATCATAGAACTATTGTCTAAATCTGATCCAAAAAGCTGATGTAGAGAATGAGCTCTGCTGTGTGTTAAGGTATCAGTGTAAATGATAGGCTATAGGCTGTGCTCCCTTGGGCGAGGATGAAAGTAAGCCAGTATGGAGCCAGAGGTAACGTCTATTCTTCCACATCTGGTGGCATAAGCACTGACATTTACGTGAAAGGAACTAGTGCAGGGAGTGGTGCTGGAATCAAAGTTGGCACTCAAGTGGTGCAAAACCCAAAGAGTATTCAAGAGTCACAGATAACGACAAGGGTGAACTTGCCAGTTGTACCCAAACTAGAGGCCTCTGTGGATCCTTGGGGCCCAAAGGCACACAACAGGCAAATAAAAGCATGCGTAAAAGGCACAGCACAGCCCCCCTAGAGGTCCCTATTTGCTGTGACATGGCCGATAGACCCAGAAATTCAGGTTGCATCAGGAGTAAACTTAGAATTAGCTCATCAGGAGTACAGGGGCGAGACTGAGAGACAATTTGATGCCCTTGCACCCTCTTTTAAGTTAGAGAGTAGTAGGAAGGGGACAATTTCTGCTTTGATTTGTTGTGCTTCTTTCTGAACTTTCCTCAAAGACTTTGACTGCGAAGAGGACCTGTCACTGGACGACTTCATGAGTGTGAATGGGAACAGCACCTTCTTTTCACTTCAAACACTCGTAGCGTGGTGCCTTACAACAATACTCTGTGATAGAGAATGTTGCCGTGTTGTTCTGTATTGCCTTTCCTTTAATCTGTGTACATTCGTTGCAGACCCTGGAGTTGTGCTCCGACCGTAGGCACTACAGCCATATCTCATCAGGGGTCTGCCACAAACATCTGATTGTTTTGTCCCAACGAGGTTTAAACCATGTTACTTAGGAGGATTACATATTTGCCTTGCACACTGGTAAAACATACTTGTGGTGAAAAATAAAAGGCAAAGAGAAGAACAGTAGCACTCTGCATATGCATCTGATGGTCCAGAAAGAAAGAAATGGAGGTCTGCACACCTGGGTGGCACTTATATGCCCCAGTCGTCATTTCTGAAGCAGAGTGAAACCGGTGCAAAGCAGCGCAATGCCAGTTTCCAGAGCACACAAGTGCTGCTTTTGAGTTTATGCATAAGAGTTTAACTCCTAGAGAAATATCCACAGGGTAAGGAATCTGCAGTTAGAAGTATCCATCAGAATAGCACATCTATACTTTCCTACATGCACTAACCTTTTGATATTTTTGACCTCGATAATTTGCTTGTGATAACATATAGCAATATTTCCTACTTGATGTTCCAGACCATTTGACCCTTTGAGAGAATTGCCATTTCATTGCCCAATGCTGTCCTCTTTGGTGGGAAGTGTATTACATCATGCCTTGATGTCACCTCTGACCTTAAGCTAAATAAACATTAGAATAGTTTAACTATACATCCAAGGATCTCTGAGACCTTATCTGCAGAGTCCTGGTATACAAATTTCACAACTGAATCATTTATAACCCTTATAGCTACTTATTTAAGGGTCGCACACCTCTCCACCTGGCTTCACCATCTTTCTTTGCCATTTTTTCAGCAGCATAAAATACTAACACATAGCACTTTTTGTCAGTAACAGTTTGGATGTGAAACAGCACGAAGTGATACTAGTCCTGGGGGAAAAGAAACGAGCGGCATCATTTGACCATATTTCCTGCCGAATTGGAAAAAATGCTCATCATTAGAATTCCCATGTCCCCTGCACAACAAGGCAACCGTAACCTCCGTGCTGCAGACGGATGCTAATGCTAATGGAATTGTCCGAGCCTGGTTATCGTGGACGCAGACAATTAATCCCCAAGGAAACCTTCGCTCGTATTAGGGCATCCCAGAATTGCCAGGAGCCACCTGGACCTTTCCAGCCCATAAAGTCTCGCGGCTGCAGGGTCATTTTTCAGGCTGCGCCGCTGATGGATGGTGGCAGCTGATGACCTGCTGGAGGTGAACGGACGGCAGCTGGAACTTCTGCCCCTCGCAACCCATGCCAGTGTCCTTTCCAGGCTCCCCAATCAACCTGCAACTTCCCAGGGTACTTAATCCCCATTATCCCTTCATTCCTGCACTTTTTTGTACTAATTCAATGCAGGCACCACATGCAGCTTTTCGTGCATGCACACCGACTCTCTCCACAATCACATCCCTGTGCCTAGGCAGACGCAGTCCCTTTAAAGCACTGCCAGCAGAAACAACCACCGCAGCACTAAAAGTGATTGCAATCAATCCACATAGGATCAGTTTCACCGCAAATGCTATCGATTGGTCATTTCCTGGATTAAGAGAACAGAGTTACAGCCAATAAGTCGACAGCTCCTTATCTGATGTGCGTCCTGCGACGCCCCAGGATGTAGGTTTTTCTATTTTTGTCCAGTTTGATGCGGGACATTTAAGGGTGATGCAAGAAGCTGAATTCAGGGGAGCATGCAGGAAGCTGAATCTACCCTACGTATTTATACTGAAAAGGTTTAATAAAAGAGCAGGTCTGTTGGACTCCTCCAGTGCCTTCCTGTGTGTCCCTTATAACTTAATTACCTTCATTTGAAACCTCAGGAGGTATTGCTCTCACGTGATCTTACCCCCTCAGTAAGAGACCTGTGTTCGTACACTGGTCTTTGTTAATCGTGGCCCCCTGATGTACCTGCGTAAATAAATTGATGTCCAGAGATTTTCATTTTTGATTTAATGTTTTTGAATCATTAGAGAAGTAATTTAGCTTGGGTAGACACTTCTGACCTGGGATGACATTTTTAAAATTCGCAGATGTGTTGCAATGATGATGTAATATTTCAGGAACCATGAGACCTATATACTTCCTTCCGGTGTCAAAACATAGGTTTTTGGGGTCAAGTAGTCTTATAGAGACAGAAAATAACCCCTCAGAGTAACCCTTTCGTCATTTTCCAAAACGGCAGCTATTATAGAGAAAGAAGAGACACATATAGAAATGAAACAAATAATAATATTTTTTAAACAGACAAAAACACACAAAAGGGGTTGCCTCAAGAGTCCAACAGTTGTATTATAGAGCTTGTTCTCTTTTTTCTTTATTATTCTTCAAAACATCATTGAAAAAGCCCAGACAACGCGTTTTGTCACCTGAAAGGACTTCATCACGGTTTATGTATTTCTTTGCAGCAATATCGTATCGAAGTCTACGTGTGAGGGAATCGGTTCTCCCGGGGGTTTTGGAACACCGTCTTGCTCCTATATTATCGTAGAACAATAACTGAAGGCCATATAATAAAAATGCAACTTAGTATCCACACCTCATTAGGCTCTGTAAGCTCAAGCCTGGTAGCACGATGCACCACCACAGTCAAGAAGGTATTTTTGCTCCGGAGTAGCGTGCTACCCGCCGAAAAGCGCTTCGACACCTCAACAGGAGTAGCAAGCTCTATATAAATACAAACCCTTCCCTCTTCTATTTCCCCACTATCCTTTTTCAATCCAAATAACAAAACTTACATGTCCACCGCTCAAACTAATTTCATATCTCCCTATACGAATTCACCACTAATCTTCTTTCGGTTCCGGAGTAGGGTGCTACTCACAGAAAAATAACTTTAACCCCTAGTCAAGGGTACTAAGCGCTATATAAATGCAATTACAATTACCTTACACGACTAGCAATGTGCAGCCATTCATTGCCATAACAACTCTTGCTGTGGAATAATGTTTTTTAATCCTCATATGTATAAGCCAAATAATGTTTATGAACTGAATATGAAAAAATATATATTTACCACTCTTGTTTTAGACACATTTTCATAGTTCACTTTATTTGTTGCAGCAATCACTCATGGTGCATTTGCAGTATGTTGAACATTTGAGAAGAGCTTATTGACAGGGACATCTTTTTGTAGCACATGTTGTGCAAGTACATGTATGAGTAAGTTCTGTTGGTAGATGCTTTAGAAATATTATAGGTTTTAGTACCCCATTATTATCTTTGCAACCAAATTCACACAGATCTTTTTCTACAAAAGCATGCTAAAAACACATTTACACATCTTCTGGTCAAGTAAAATGCTCTTTTAATGTGTCCACATACAGGATATGACATTGATGGAAGGCCACTTAGCAGGACTGATCTCTTTAACTCAATTTACCGAAGATCGTCAAATGTGTGACAGTCAGACATCAGTTTCCAAACAAGCACAGAGTATTTTTCTACATCTTTAAAGTCACATTCTTCTTCTGTCTCAGCAAATCATTTTAGAAACTTCTCATGTTCAGCAGTAAAAGATTTAAGCTTTGTTCCAATTTTGTTCATAGTGCCATCACCCATATCGGCATGTGCCTTGATAAGAACACAGAGCATCTCCAGGTCAAGTTTCATGGACAGAATATGAAGCATGATTAAGTGTCTTTTCTCACTTGTTCATAACGTATCCATAACTCTGACAATCCTTGACTTATGAACATTGCAACAATTCTAAGTAGCTCCCTGTCCCGTGTCACACGCCAGGGGTGTCCCCTCTCCCCACTCCTCTTTGCCCTGGTAATGGAACCATTGGCAGCAAGGATTAGACAACATTACAGCCATGTGGGGCTCCATTGCCTACTACGCCCTGTCCTCATATCTCTCTACGCGGACGATGTTACCCTTTATATAAAAGACCCCCGTCATAATCTAAGCCCGCTCATGCGAGAATTTATCAAATTTGGTGGTTATTCTGGTATTAATATAAATTGGTCTAAATCACAAATATTCCCTCTGACTAGTGCCGCCATCCCTTTTGAGATGGATTACCTTATTGTATGGTGGGACGATGAGGTCAAATATCTGGGGATCAAGATCACAGCAGGTCGTGAAGAACTTATGCGTATCAACTACGGATGCGCCATGGAACATATCGCCGGTTGTATCACTCGATGGATAGCGTTACCTCTGACCATGGCGGGACGTATATCTCTTATAAAAATGGTCATATTGCTGAAATTTCTTTATTTATTCCTTAATATCCCTTATGATCCCGGGTGGCATTTCTTTGGTACTCTCCAGTCCTAATTGATAAGATTAGTATGGGGCGGTAAGCAACCTCCTATCCAATGGGTCACACTGACACGACTATACAAAACAAGGAGGTTTGGACTTTCCAAACTTTGAGTTATAGTACATGAGTGTTCAGCCACACTTCATTTCTTATTGGTTCCACCCCCCCCGATATACCCCTCACGTCGCCACTGAACATTTGTTATTGGACCCGAACCCATTGGATGGCGTCATACTTTCCTGAGTAGAACCCCGAGGTAGAGATCCTACTTCCATTGACTGCACAAACAATGCTTGGGCTCGCATCCTGGTATACACGGCCACACCTAATGTTTATTCCCCTCTTCTCCCGCTGACTTATCACCCTGAGGTGGTGTTGTTGCTAGAAGGTATGTTTAAAAACATGGCATGCACACAGAATATTTCTACTTGGGGAGATCTCTTCAGCAAGAGTAATTTTTGTACTCTCCAGCAGCTGTGTCATACACCCCATCTTCTACCATGGACACATTCCTATATGCTCGCCTAAGACACGGGGTACGGGCGTGCCACTCTACATTCCCCTCTGAGCCAGCCACTTTGACACTTCTTCATCCCGTACTACAGGCGTATTCCGCTTGTCACTTAGTGTCTATCAGTCAGTCAGTCAATCAACTTTATTCGGATACAATCGTAAACATAAAAGCACATGACATAGAACATTACAATGATTAAAAATATAACATTCTGTATGCATATATTCTAAATAGCTAGAAAAAAGGTAATATTTGGACGATAAAATACCAATATACATATATCAAAAGTGACTGGTGCATGGGCGATCAACATATCAGTAAATACAATTAATAAAATAAAACAGTTGTCAGATAGTATGGGGCTCAAAGACCCGACATTGACCTACGTGCCCTTATAGCAGTTTTTAAAAAAGTGCCTGTGCGAAAAATCAAATTGGCGTTGTCTGAATTCAACATGTGGCGATATGCGGGCTCTAGGCTAATTGGTCTTTGCCTATTGAAATATGGATAAAGCAGCTGTTTGGAGTATATACAATAATATTTACAGAGAAATATAAAGTGCATGGTGGTTTGCTCACTCCTCTCATCAAACGGGCAAAAGATTTGATTAGCACTTTTGTTATGACCCAATGGGAAACAAAGTGCAAATCGAATTGTGCCTGCTCTGAATCATAACAGGATACTCCTTTCCCAGCGGCTCATTGGGAGGGTCAAATACAGGTGGAGCGGGTGACTATACTGTTCAATGGCCAGGTAGTTACGCACAAAGTTTTTCTGGACTCCACCACTAGCCGCTCGTTGTTATATAGTTGGTAGAGGGCGTCCCGAATTTCCTTTTTTGGGACTGATACAACTAGGGTGGGATCCAGGAAAAGACTTTCTCTGTTTATGACGACCAGATTGACATTCTGTTTCTTTCAGAGACCTGGCTGGATGAGGAGTCGGCCCTGGATATTATAGAAGCTGCTCCCAAGGGCTATGCGATTAGCCATCTGGATAGGAGAGGCGGCAGGGGGGGGGGGTTGTATTGCAATTATTTATAAACACAACGTCCAGTGCACACTGGAGGATATTAGCCTGCCCGATTGTGAGGCAGGGTCTTTCACGCTTGCGGTGGACCAAAGATACATTATAAAGGGGGTCCTCCTAATTTACAGACCACTGGGTCACGCCAAAGGCTTTGTGTCCAGCATACTGGATTACCTGGCGCAATCAGCTTTGTGCTATGAGAAATTCATGGTGCTTGGGGACCTGAATTTGCACTTTGAGGATAGGACCTGCACCACGGCCATTGCATTCTGTCAGGAAATGGCCACATTGCAATTAGGACTTAGATCCACTGCCCCTACTCACATAAAGAGACATCTTCTGGATCCATTGTTCATAAACAGGGAGGATATTGTGGCCCACACCCCTCTCCCTGTCACATGGACGGATCACTACTTAGTACCATTTGTGATTAGTCGCCCGGAGCCTAAGAAATCGGAACCTAGCAGCAAGATAGCGGTCTGTAGGAGGTGGGGGGTCTTCTTGCAGAGACTTTTAATTAGGCCCTGGTGCAGGATGGTCCGCCAGGGGGCAGCGATGCCGAGTCAGCTTGTAAGAACTTAGATAGACGTATCACGGAGGCTCTGGACTGTACGACCCCATGGGCTAAGAAAGAACAGTACAGAAATCAGAAATCGACACCGTGGTACTCAGAGGCCCTGAGAGCAGCAAAAGCAGTGGTGTAAACGTCGGGAGAGGCTCTGAAGGGTAGACTTCTCAGAGCAGGAGGGAAAAGAGCTTTATAAAGAGGAGCTAAGCAGTTACCATAAAGTAATCAGAAGGGCCAAGGCTGATCACTTTCTGAAGAGAATCGATTCAGTCAGCAGCTCAACCCGGGAGCTCTTCAAGGTTTATAAGGAGTTAACCTCTATCACCAGCTTAGCAGCACCGGTCGTGGGCTCAGAGGTGCTCTGTAATCAGATAGCCAAATTCTTCTCCAAGAAGGTGAAAAAAATGTATTCCACCTTCCCGGAAACGGCAAGGGGTGTAGAGGTGGGGCTGGAAGATAGAGAACCTGTGGTGGAGGGAGGAGGGCCCCTCCTCGAACAACTGATTAACATCTGTAGTAGCATCAAGTCTGGATCTCCTAGGGACCTGGCTCCTCCAAAAAGGTTAAAAGGGAGTTTGGAATGCCTGGAGCCCTTCATAAGACATTTGGTGGCGACTTCTTTTGGTACGTGCTGCGTCCCCGGATGCTGGAAGGAAGCAGTGGTTCTGCCGCTCCCTCAGAAACCGCACCTTGGGTCAGATCGTTTAGATAACCTACGCCCTATCTCCCTTTTGCCATACTTCACAAAGGTGGCCGAAAAAGTGGTGAATGCACAGCTAACGGCCTACATTGAGGAATATGATCTTCTTCGCCCCACCCAGTCTGGCTTTCGAGCCAGATACTCAACAGAATCAGCTTTGCTTTTTGCCACCGAATCCATCAGGCAACTTGTGGATGCAGGTCAAACGGTAGCCTTGATCCTGCTGGATCTAAGTGCCGCCTTTGACACTGTAGCTCATCACACGCTGGTGCAATGTCTGAAGAAGGGTGGGGTTTCTGATAGTGCCTTGGATTGGCTAAAATCTTGCCTGTCTTGTCGGTGCTTCCAGGTGAGACATGGCCAACACTGCTCTAGGGTCATCAAGCTGAACCAGGGAGTGCCGCAGGGCTCGACCCTGAGCCCAACCCTGTTTAATATCTATTTAGCTCCCATGGCAGAGATTGTAGAGAGGTTTGGGATCAGGGTCGTATCCTATGCCGATGACTCGCAGTTGGTGGTCTCCCTGACCCAGGCACCAGAGTCGGCTGCCTCCAGCTTCAGGGCATGCATGCAAAAAGTGGCTGCGTGGATGGCTAAGAACTGCCTGAAGCTGAATGGCGACAAGACGGAGGTGCTGGTGGTGGGTCGGGCCCCGACTGTGTGGTCATCGGCATGGTGGCCCCAGGACTTGGGGGTGACACCTACGACCTGTGTGCAGGCAAAAAACCTGGGAGTCTGGTTGGATCCCAGCCTTTCTTTCGACTATCAAACTAGGCGGGTGGCTGGTGCCTCCTTCGGAATTTTGAACGTCCTGCAAAAAACCTTGGACCTACTACCCGTGGCGGCTAGGAAGACTTTGGTCCATGCGCTGGTGACGTCGCGCCTAGATTATCGTAACATTCTTTATCTAGCGCACCAGCCAAATGCTTGCTCCGTCTGCAGGGAGTGCTGAATGCAGCAGCCCGCCTTATCTTGAGGCGCCCGAGAAGGTCATAGGCCAGGGCAGCTCGGGCTGCTCTACACTGCCTCCCGATAAAATAAAGAGTCACTTTCAAGGCACTCTGCGTCTGCCACCGGATCTTGCAGGGAAAGTTCCCTCTGTATCTGCCTGAACTCCTGTCCCCGTATGTCCCAACACGTCAGCTGAGGTCAGGTGGGATAGGCTTGGTGTGCGTTCCTACTATTAAAAAGGCCAGGATGGGTGGTCGGTCTTTTCGACTACTGGCGGCCAAACAATGGAATGCCCTCCCGACGGAGCTCCGGATATAGACTCAGGAGAGATGTTTCAGGAAAAAATTTAAAACGTTTCCCTTTCCCCAAGTAAAGTTCGGTGAGGCCTCTGGGCTTCTGATTTCTGTCTGACTTTACCGCAGCACAGGGACACACTGGCATTAGTGTAACCATTGCGCTTTACAAATGGACTTATTATTATTATTATTATTATTATTATTATTATTATTATTATTATTATTATGCTGCGCAAACTAGAAGTGACAACGCTTAGCCATGGAATTTCAAGGCCTTTATAGCACTGTAGACAATCCTTTATGATCTGTTGTGTCAAAAGTGCTTCCTCGTTCTTCCACACTGATACCCACATAAGTGCTGGTCATGCTCGAATAAACTCAGTTATGAAATTGATATTGAGCTCCTTGTGGCATATATATTGGGGAGTAGAGATAGGGATGCACAGTAATTTCCTGCAGAACCTATTCTCTTCTAGCTGGATTGCTGAGCAATTGGCAGTTCCCCAGATCTCTGCGCCGTATGTTGCCACCGGGGCACATTGTAATTTATATATTTTCTGGAATGCTGCAAGGGCACCCATGGTCTTGTGGCGAGGTAAACTTAAAATTGAGTTGGTGGCCTTTGAGAACTTGCTCATGGCGTGAGCTAAATGCTCACTCCAGGAGCCGTTCGCAGCAAAGGCCAACCCTAGGGAGACAAAAGATTTTACAGAGGTCAGTTTTTGACCATCTATTGTTATTGCTCCCATATCACGCTTCCCTGGCCCACTACTCATAAGAAAAGATTTTTTAAAATTTATCCGGAGGTCTAATTCTTTCATATAGTTGTTAAAACTTTGGACAAGAAGACGCAGGGAGTTAGGGGTACGGCCTACCAAAACCGCTTCATCCGCGTAAAGAAGTACCGGGATGGGCTCTTCGTCGACATATGGAACGTCCTTGGTAGCCATTTTCAGGGAGGTTTTAAGCCCATTTCTGTATATAATAAAAAGCAGGGGTGCCAACACGCACCCTTGTCTGACAACCCTGCCGATATAAATGGTCCCTGAGACCTCACCACCCATCCCTATCCTTACTTGAGCCTAACGGTCTCTATGCAGGTAGGCTAGGAAATTTACCAATGTTTCATCCAGCCCACCTGCAGAGAGGATGGCCCACAGATTTGACCTATTAACTAGGTCAAATGCTGTGGACAGATCCATAAAGGCCATATAGATGGGGGTCCTCCTTGCAATGGTATAATTCCCAAAATTACATTTAATTTGAGGCATTGTTCGACTGTTCCTACTTTACCCCTAAACCCCTTTCCTGAGTAGAACCCAGAGGTAGAGATCTTACTTCCATTGACTGCACAAACAATGCTTGGGCTCGCATCCTGGTATATAAGTATGGGCGGATCTAGCGGATCTCGCGTACGCGAATTTGCGAATTTACGGATTCGCAATACGCAAAATCCGCGAACTCTCGCGGATTTGCGGATGTTTACGTTTTTTGTGTTGGCGAGCGTTCGCGAGGATTTGTGGACCATTTCGCAATTGCGAACTTACTTTTCGGCTCGCAACGGCCGCGACTATGTTGTTTCTACGTCTGGTTTATCATCACAGGTTCACAGCACCCTCTGTTTCACCACTGCCACCCTCTGGTACACCCATGCCACCCTCTGGTACATCCTCACTGCCACCCATTAGGTTTGTTTATCACTGTAGATTATGGGGGTGAAAAAAAGCAAGCACACCTGCCCTGCTTCAACTGCCATGAATTAATTTGGGGTTGATTAATGTGTCAGTGATTTTGAAACTTCCAGTCTGGCTGGCACCTGCTTCCTTCCTTATCTGTAATTTGCTTTCTGTTGCAGTGAAAGCAAGCACACCTGCCCTTCTTCAACTGCCATGAATTAATTTGGGGGTGATTAATGTGTCAGTAATTTTTAAACTTCCAGTCTGGCTGGCACCTGCTTCCTTCCTTATCTGTAATTTCCTTTCTGTTGCAGTGAAATTTTTTTTCACAGGACCTTTATGGTCTACTTGTAGCTATTCTCTGAGCCTGCTGTTTGGGTCATAGCAGGGTCATAGAATAGTTGCAAATAGGCAACTAAACTCTGGAGGGGCCCCTCAGGAAGCACTAGAGTGAATGGTTACTAATGTTAAGTTTGAACTTTTGCACCTGCTGATTGCTTTCAGTTTAGCAAAAATCGTTTTTCTGCAATTTCGCGCCATTTGCGGGGTGCAAATCCGTGCGAGATTGATTTCGGAAGCCGCGAATGCGTGCGAATACACTCTTTTTTTTTTGCGGCGTGTATGTTCGCGTGAATTTTTGCGTGTTCGCAAGGCGCTTGTAGCGATACGTTTGCGAAGTTACCCTAGCGGTCGTACACGGGCGCGGCCATCTTGTTTGCGTGACGTAATTCCGTTTCCGGCCGCTATGTGTAATCTCGCAAAGTGTGCTGCTCGCTAGTACAATTTTGCGCGTGATCGCGAGGGAAATCTTGCGCGAACTTACCCACGCGGTCGTGAACGGGCGCGGCTATCTTGTTTCTCATTCATTGCTATGGTTCTGGGCATGCTTTCTGTATCCTCTCTGAATCTCTGCCTTTGCTTGTTTGAAGTATTTTGATCTATTTTACATATTATCTATCCCTCTATTTTTCTAGCTCTATATTTTTGTGTTTTCTGCTACTTTTTGTTAATTTTAAACTACTTTTTTAAACTCTTTCCTTTTCTTCTTCCCTATTCTATTTCTTCTTTATTATTTAACTTCATTTCTGCCCAAACCATGGTAAAGGGAGCCGGGAAGCACCCTGAGAAGGGCAAGGGTCCCGCACCCCGTGCCCGGCTCCCGTGCGGACGTTTGAGGGGGGAGCTAGTGATGCCACGGGAGATCTTTAGCGTGGAGGAGGTGGCCGCACTAATATTCCACGTCCAGCGCCGCCTCCCCAAGACCATCCTGGGAGGCGGCAAGATCGCAACCGGCTATGGCATCCGGGAGCGCCGGAAGCGGTGGGAGAAGGTGTGCCGGGCCATGTTTAAGCTCTCTGGGGTCCCTCGCACCTATAACCAGGCCACCCACTGCTGGACGGATGTCATGGACCGGGAGCGCGACTTGCTGGATCCGCTCGGCGTAGAGGTTCCCGGGCTTGGTGAGTAGTAGTAGCTATTTCTAGCTATTTCATCACTACTCTGTTTTATCCAGCTCTGTTATTTGCAAATCTTTGTTCTTTACCAAGAGCAATAATGCTGACGATTACATTGTAGGTAAATTGTATTTCAAAATCTTCTATGCATTTCAAGTGCACTGCTCTCCTTCTCAGTAGCCTTGCATGCTACTATGGTTATCTCTTTTGTATTTTGTGTTCATTTCATTGGCCTGAGAAATTATGTATGAGTGTAGTGTAAAGACCTGCGTAATGCTAGACACTAAGGGTCATATTTTCAATTACCGGCGCATCCCTGCAAAGTAGCAGGGATGCAGCAGTAATTGTGCGCCATGCCACCACCACCACCCATGGGCCCAAAACATCACAGAAGCCTTACGCATCTGTGCCGTAAAGGCGGCGCATTGCTGGAGTTGCGTGCCAACGATGGCGCAGCTCCAGCAATGCTCTGGGGTGCCCTATCTCCCCAATGCTGCATCAAGCCATACGTCGGCTTCAAGCAGGCGCAGTGTTTCAGTCACGCATCATTGTCCTAAAAGTGACTGATTGACATCTTGTAGATTTCCCTCAGTCACTTTTAGGATTCGTTCCTGCGCAGGAACGCCCTCCCTTGCGCCGGAACGCCCCCTGATGGCGCAGGGCTTTACAACGTGATGCATCTCCCATATGCGTCATTTGTTTTATATACGCCGCACCATGGCGCCTCTTTTGTTCTGCCGCTGCGTCACAAAAGTCACGCAACAATGGAGGAAAATGAGCCGCAAGGGACTTCTAAATCAGCCCCAACAGACTGAAGTCCAGTACTTCCTTTAGACACATGGCTATAAGAAGAAATAGTGGTGGTGGTCGGTGGATTGATAGTTTGAGTATTCACTGATCTGCAAGCACGATGGACTTTGTCTGTCACTTCGCGTGCTGCGGACTGCTGCCTGCCAGGCCTAGGCAAACCTTTTTAGTAGTCTGTTTAGTGAGTTTCATAGGAACTTTCAAAGTCAACGGTCCGCAAATCAGGCAATACGAATAACGTAGTATACCATATGAGATTGGTCAATATATCCTGTGGAATAGTTGTCTATCTATTTGCTATTTCTCTAAAATATTTTGTTATTGTTCTTTTGAAATGTTTGATTTGGTTGACAAATCTCATCCATGTTTTCTGGTCTTTCTTTCTTTCATGTTGTACATCAGCTCCCCCCAAGGGCAAGAGGACACAGGAGGAGGAGGAGGGTGCTGTTCAGGAGGATGCAGGCCAGGATCGGGCAGGCGAGGGCTCCTTTGCTGGCCCCAGTAAGTTTTATATAGAGTACCTATTTTTTCCTAGCGTTCCTCATTCGATTTTTTCTAAATCGTCTTTGATCTTCTTGTAGACTGGATCTAAATTCTTATCCTGCCTCGACTATGACTCCCTGTG
Organism: Lissotriton helveticus; assembly: GCF_964261635.1. Classification (NCBI taxonomy): domain Eukaryota; kingdom Metazoa; phylum Chordata; class Amphibia; order Caudata; family Salamandridae; genus Lissotriton; species Lissotriton helveticus. Next base: position 184,538,990 of record NC_136065.1, read on the forward strand.
GTATTACTAGATTATTCTTATTAGTCTGTCTGTGTAGCTAACTCAGATTGCACATTTGGCAATTCCATTGGACTCCCATTCTAGTCAGCAATAGCTCTATGCACTGAGTGCAGTCCTCTGAGTGCAGTCCTTTGGGACTGCACATAATGTCTTTTCAAGTCTTCTAAATGTTTATGCTTTGACAATTGCCAACAATAAAAAGGTGAATGACCACCAAGAAAGAATAAGATACTACTTTACTTTTGGTTTGGATAGGAGGACAATCCATTCTACTACTGTTGCAGGGACAAATCTGCACAAACCGAACTATGAACACTAAATAGTGCATTGTTTATCAATTATAATAGGCGCAGGTAGACTTTCTTTCCACATACCTCAGTGATATCAGACTTTGAAGAACCCCCAACCTCCTTACTGACTAGATAGTGTGGCAGAGTCATTCAGCTCCCAAAATCACTGATGATTGATCCCCAATGATGATTAGATTATCCAACGCAGGACAAGAGTACGGAGTCACAGTCAAGAAGTGTCAGAGGCACTCATGCTTGCAAAAATTCCAAAACCTTTAGCTCATCCACTCTAGTCTGGAGGACCAAAAACCACAGTCTATTTAAGTTTAAAAGCTTTATTAAAACTAAACACATTTATTAAAATAAACTTTGTCATAAAAGTAAACGTTTAACTGAAAATGGAAAAGTGCTTAGTGCTAACGATTAATTGGACACATTTCTTGTGGTCGAGCTGAGCTCTCACCTGGTTTGAACTTGAGCTTGACCCTGATCGTGTTCTTAGAAGTCAAGCTTCTGTTAGGAGAAAAAGTGGCGTGTGTTAAAAATAAAAAGCAAGCATTCATCAGTTGTGCCAAAAAGTGCAGCAAGACAACAGCCTTCCCTGGAAAAAGGGACATTTTTACTGTAGAGTATACAGTTACAAATTATTACATTGTATTTCGTTTTTTTTAACTTTCTTTATTCCTCCTAGACCAAATATTATACAGTAGTGAGTGGTGTATTTCTAACATTCTTAAATGTACTTTGTAGGTGTAACATCTGGTGGCGGGGCCAGCGCGGAGGTGGTGGTGTTGGACGAGGACTCTGGGGAGGATGCGGTGCAAGTGCCGGACGTTCCTGTGAGGGTTCACACGGTGGTGGCGGGAAGAGGTAAGCTATATATTCCTTACTTATTGAGATTGAAGACTGCAGAGTGTGCTTTCTGCACGGGTGTATAATAAATCAACCAGGTAGTAGCCTCCTCTAAATGTACTTCGACTTAGCTGTGAAGTTTTTGGTGAGAAGAATCCCAATAAGATCTTAGATGAACTTGATGGATGGGATGAACGAAAAGCGAAAGAAGGGTGTAAGTAAGTGTGGAAGGACGAGAAATTTTATGATGGCTGGCAAAGAAGAATGATATGTGTTAGCTTGGTCCCCGAGGTGGCTGGGAAGGAAAGAATATGGTATGGTGCATGGCTGGGTCAATGATGAAGCAAGGATGGGTGGAAGGAGAACAGCCTGGGTGGGTGAAACAGAAACTGTATGTGTGCATATACTTTGAATGGATGGATGCCTGGAGCATTGTATTATCTGACTCTTAGATAGCATATGTGTATCTAGAGAGAGTAGATGGTCACTGGATGAACTAAGTGTTACCTTGAAGAGCATGTAACACCGCACCCGCACGTCCGTTCCAGTGTAGGGAAGGCAACTGGCAAGGAAAAGAAATTGTAAATTTGTCCAATACTACCATGAATAGTAGCAGTAGTTTGTATTGCAACTGCAAGCACAGCATATATCCGGTTATTACGGTGGACACTCCGTGCCTCTCTTAATAACTTTAGTTTTGTAGTAGTACGTCATTCATGTGTGGGTGTATCACTGTTCACTCAATAATAAGCAAAGCACCTAAAGTCATCCCATATGTCATCAAATACATCCCATGTGAGGTGATAGATAATCAAATTATTTAGCTTCTTCATTTTCCTTTTCTAGTACTCATTTGCACTGTAGGGTGAAAGGTAAATTAATTAAGCAGTAGCCCTTGTAACAGAGTATTCTCAGTTCCACCCGTAATAGAAAAGTAATAGCTTCACCACCTGCATGTACTGGACCGGTACAGTAACGCAAGTCTGTCTCACTCATCATGGTGTGCGTCTGTTTTTCTCGGGTGCAAGTTCACTGCGCTGGCATTCTGCCGGCTTGCATAAGATAACGTACCAATTTTCCTAAACAAGAGAGAAGAAGAAGAATAAGACTGGTGTACTGTCATAGTCGACTGTAATGGAAGTCCATAGTGGTCGTAGAATTTGTTCATTAAACTCCCACTAATGTTAGAGCAAGGATGCAGAAGTGGGAGGTTAGATAGATACTGTCCTCAATAGTTATGTACTGTGCTTTCAATTTGCTACTTGTACTGTGACACAACTTTCGGCTCAATCACTTTGTGTTATTAATGTTAAGGAGCATTGGTTACAGACTATGGGGCTCATTAGGATGGCGGACGGAAGAGCCACCGCGGCCCTGGAGCAGGCGGAAAAAGCCTTTTCCGTGTCCGCCTGCCGCGGATACTCCGTCCGCCATATCAGGATAGGAAAACGTGTCAAATTTCCGTCCGCGACTGTGGTTCTGAAAAATCTGGATTCATATAATAGTACCGGACTCGAGAATAAAAACTTCGTCGAAATAGGACGAATTTGGTATCAAAAGACCGAGAATGACGAGTACATCAAGTACATGTATTTTTCGGCATATTCGAGTGACGATTTCACCTCGAAATCGTCATTTACCTTCTAAACCCTTAGCTGCATGTTGCCCTCTACATAGGCCTTAATCCAGTTGAATTTGATTCCACGAGGACACATACTCCTTAATCGACTTCTCCCTGACCCCAGTACAAGTTAGAACCATTGCCCCAGGCCGAGCTCGTTAGGTCAGTTCCCTCCCAGTGGCCGAGCAAGATAGCATCTAGGCCCAACCGGCCATAAAGCCATTTCAGCGCGCACACCTGCCATATCTCGCTCACATCTTTCTCCACTCCTTCCTTCACTTGCTTTATGACGGGGAGGTGACCGTTTTTATTAGGGGTCCAGCGATATCTGATGAAATGTTGGGCCTTGCCGGATGATTTGTTATGAGCAGCACGACGTGAAATATGTACATGTCATCATGACTCTGCTTTTCTTTTGTAAACAGTAACCATAAATGAAATACCACAAATCCAAAGAATGTATTGCTCAAGGCTGAATATTAGGTATAAGAAGAGAAGCCTGACTTTGTGAAAGTGTGCAGTCTCCTGAATATACTTGTATCGTACTTCTAGGACCCTGTCACCTTGGTTGCAGCCAATAAACGAATCTTTGACTTCACCTGGAAGACTCTGAAGTTTCTGTAGGTCTGACTCAGGAGAACCCGAGGTCTCTGGTGTGTTGATCCCCTGGCACCGCTGGGTTACCGGTTCTGTACCGGTTCTTAAAAACCCAGTACCTCATTTGGCGCCCAACGTGGGGCGATTCCAGTGGTACCAATCAGCCTGAAGATCGTGAGGAGCTTTGTGTGAAAATTCCGGAGGAGGGCCCACCACCTCATCGACCCCTGCATGTCGACGTGGTCCGAAGGTCTTTACTGCGAGGTTCCCCGCTTCTCGACGGCTACAAGGACTGCTGCCCTGGCTATCACCCTGATGTTGGACCCTTGAAATTTTCGGTAGAGCGAAACGCTGAGACGAGTCTTCTGGTGAAGCCATCGATATTTTTCAGTTAAGTATAAGTGGAGCGTCTCCCAGTCCTTAGTTGGACTTACTTTGTGGTATCTTGGAGATACATAAAGGTTTTTATTGGTTCTTGCAAGCACCATAACCGAAGGACTCGTGTTTTCACGAGCAATATCGTAATCGATAACTCCTTTGAAGTTTTGGAACTAGACTAGAGAGAAAGGATGCCTAGTCTTAGACTCGGGAATTGGTTTTGTCTTGGTAGTAATAATAGGGACTCCCGATTGGAGGACTCATGTCCGGTTCCTCCAGTTGGAACTCCGACTTACGAGCTGTACGTTAAACATGGGGTAGGCCCCATCGTTTACAACGAGGTATGTAAATACACTAGGAAAGATGGTGTTTTAAAATGGCCCCAATATGGTAGCTTTGATTCTGAAATCTTAGACAACCTTGAAGTTAAACTCTTCAAAAAGAAAGCCCGGCCGGCGATGTTTGACTCTTTCCGCATATGGCGCAAAGAAGCCAAACAAAAAGAAATTAAATTAGCTAAGAAAAATAAGAGAGAAGGGGGACTTTCAGTAATGCAAGCTGCCGTGCAGTTTAAAGATAATGAGGAAGAGCAGATAAATGAGCAGTTGCACAGGCAACGTAAAATGGCAATAGATAAGTGCTATCCAGTTTTGCCGTCTCTTCAGCAAGGGACAGCAAAAGAGCGTGAAAAAGACCAATTAATGTCGCAATTATTAACTTCGCCACCCCCCTATGCGCAGAATGCTACAGCACCCCCGCAACCTTTAGTTGCACAGACTGCGCCTCTGGCTCTTCCACAGCACTCACCAGCTGTTCTTCAGCTGGCTCCTACTTCTTCGGTGCAGCCTCCTCCAGGCCCACCGACCACTTCTGCTTCATCTATGTCTTCTACGATTTTGCCTACTGTACTTTCTACATCTCCTAATGCCCCTTCTATGATTTTGCCTAGTACCACATCTATTATTCCTCATACCTCTTCTGCCATTTCTGCACCCGCCTTATCTCACCCCGTTTTTTCATCTGTTTGTCCTTCAGTTTCACCTTCCCTTCGGCAGAAAATGGCCAGCACTGTTACTAATCTTCTTTTACCCCTTTTCGGGTCGCCTGCTACGACCCCTAACATAGGAAGAAGACAGTTGCGAAGTCAACTGCCTGATTATCAAGAGAGAGATTCCCTGAATAGTTTAGCTCGGAAATGTGTCTTGAACACTGCAAAATATGATTTACAGTCTGTCATGGAAGTTTTCCATCAATGGGAAACAGCGACACAGAGATATGTGTTCGAACAGATGTGTGTTTTTCTTTGCGAGGATTTAGAAGACAATGATCAGGATTGCCTCCCACAAGAGATGTGTCGTATAAGGTTTAAGTTTAGTCTGGGTATGATTGTAGGTTCCGATGTGGAAGAAGCAGTTGAAATGCTATTATCATATCGAAGTAAGGGAAGTAGTTCTGGGTCACCATCGGAATCTAGTGCATCTAGTAGGAAAAAGGCACGACAATACCCTATGAGAGAAGTTCCCCCACAATGGAGAGAGGGTGACGCGACAGCTGTCCCACCTGTCCTGCCCCACTTTCACCGCGTATGGGTACATGTTCCATGGAAGCGAGCTGAAGTTTTAGCACTCAAACAAACACTACCAGATCCGCGTAAAAATCCTGCAGGGTACTATAAAGAATTGTCGCAAACTGCTGGATCATGTATAATGAATTTGGCCGATATCGATATGTTATTCGGGAACGTTGTTCCACAGCCTTTATGGGGAAAAATTCGTCATATAGATCATGACCAGGAATTAGGTGACACGTGGGCTAATATTACTGCTGCAGATGCACGACAAGTTGGTGGTGCCAAGCCTGAGCCTCTGATAGCGGAACTACCTGGTAGAATAGTAGATTTCATGAAAACGATAATGCCTGCAATACGCGTAAATTGGGATAAGTTATCTGCATGCAAGCAAAAGAAAGAAGAAACTGTTTCAGATTTCTTCACCAGATTTGAAGAAACATTCATTGACCACAGCGGTCAAGATATGACCACAGAAGGTGGCCAGAGATTGTTTGTCGATAAATTTGTCCACAATCTGCTTCCAGATTTGTGTAGGAAATTAAAAGATTCGGAAAGTTCTTGGGCAGTCTCATCTTCAGCCCAGATATTAGCTACCGCACAGTACTACGAGAATAGAGACAAGGATGAGAAAGATAAAGTAGAGAAGAAAACTAGAGAACTGAAAACGAAGGTTTTGCTACAGCAAGCCTATCCTCCACGTGGTGGTGGTAATAAAAATAATAATGGTCCGAATCACTACCAGAACACTTTTCAGCAGCCTCAGAGGAACTTGCAGAGATTCGATTACAATCAAAACCGCGTAGGTCCCAACCAGTGTTTATACTGCAAACAAGAGGGTCATTACAAATATGACTGTCCTGCCCTGCCGCAACGTACAAATGAGTTTTCTGGCGTAAGAGGTCGTGGTAGTCAGCAAGCGCCTAGAGGTAGAGGGCGTGGAAACACCCCTCAGGACGCACGTCCCCTTCCACCACAAAACTCTATGAACAGGTTTGACCAGCAAAATAACGTATCTGACAGGACAGCTCAATACTACGTTGATGAGTATTACACAGAAAATGAGCAGTGGGAGAGTAATGATTGCTAGGACAGCCTTAGACAAGGAGAGGGAGTTGTTTCAGTTCCAGTAGATCAGAGTGGACCTTATGTTGAGGTGATTACATCGGGTGTGTCAGAACCTTTTCTGTTGGATACTGGTGCTACAAAGAGTTCTATTATGCACTCCAAACTCCCTGGCGCACCTTTGTCTGGCGAAATGAACGTTTCCGTAGGTTTTTCTGGCGCCCCGGTTAGAAATCCGATTTCTGACCCTTTATCTCTTTCTGTTGGTCCTTGTGAATTCGAAGCACCCCTTATTTTGACCACAGGTTGTGGTGAAAATTTGCTAGGATTAGATTTGCTAAAAAGATTGTATGCGACTTTGTACTGTTCTCCCTCAGGAGTACAACTGACTTTAGGTAAGAAAGTGGTTTCTCCCATGTATTTGTCGAGAAATACGCTTCCAGCAGAATTGGCACTCCTTCCGGATATTCTTTGGGCAACTGGTCCGAATGATGTAGGTCTTTTAGAAATTCCACCATATGTTGTAACATTGAAGTCGAATGTCAAAATGCCACGAATTCCGCAATACAGAATATCCAATGAGGGCGAAAAAGCTTTGCTAGCGATTGTTTACGAGTTGATTGAGAAAGACGTGATTGAAGAAACACGAGGAAATGTTTGCAATAGTCCTGTTCTGCCTGTTTTAAAACGAACTGACCCTTCTCAGCCACCTGTGTATAGATTCGTGATTGATCTTAGGGAAGTAAATAAGATAGTGGTGCCACAATTCCCAGTTGTCCCCGACATTACAACATTATTGACTATGATTCCAGCCTCTGCATCCTGGTTTTCGGTGATTGACCTGAAGAATGCTTTCTTCAGTATCCCGATTGCTGAGGAAAGCAGGGATATTTTTTCCTTTAGTTTAGGCGGTCGCAGTTTCCGCTTTAAACGCGCTCCTCAAGGCTACTGTGAAAGCCCCTCAATATACAGTCAAGCTCTGAAAAGTCAGCTCGACGCAATGGTTTTGCCCAAAGGTTCCACTCTCGTACAGTACGTGGACGATTTGCTCATAGCTGCGGATACTGAGAAAATATGTAAAATGGCCACGTTGGCACTACTGCGTCATCTATGTGATCTACATCACAAGGTGTCATTTTCCAAGATCCAATATTGCCGACAAGAAGTGACCTACTTAGGTCATCTCTTATTGAAGGAGGGAAGGAAACTGACCCCAGAAAGAATTCAGGCAATAGCAAAATTAAATGTGCCAAGAACGCAGAGAGAAGTACGCGCTTTCTTGGGCATTACATCGTACTGTAGACAGTGGATTCCAAATTTTTCGTTATTAGCCAAACCCTTATTGGCACTAACGTGTACAAATACACCCAATCCCATTCCTTGGTCTGATGAGTGTCAGAAAAGTTTTCTCGAATTACGCACAGCATTATGTTCGGCCCCTGTGTTAGGTAACCCCAACTACAGTAAACCTTTCACATTATATGTCCACGAGAAGGAGGGTTGTGCATTGTCCGTGCTGACTCAGTTATACGGAGATAGACAGCGGCCATGCGCCTATTTTTCGTCAACTTTGGATCCGGTAGCACGAGCATTGCCAAGTTGTTTAAGGGCCACAGCAGCAGCAGCTGTTTCTATTCGACAGTCTGCAGGTCTAGTAATGAATAATACACTAATCGTGATGGTCCCGCATGCAGTAGACACATTGTTAAATAGGACCAAGACACAGCACTTAACTAGTGCTCGACTGTCCAGTTATGAGTTGACGCTACTAGCGAGCCATGTGCACATCAAAAGGTGCAGTACCCTGAACATAGCCACATTGTTACCAATTGCTGAGGAATCGGATGCTTCAGAACAGCACGATTGTTTCCTCAGAACGGAGGAAGAGACAAAAGGAAGAGTTCATTTATTCGACACTCCTCTTGCTGAATGTGATGGTACATTGTGGGTGGATGGTTCATGCTTTAAACTCCCAAATGGTAACGTGACTACAGCATATGCTGTCACAACTTTGCACACCATCGTTGAAACTGCGCGAATACCACATGGTTCAGCTCAAGCCGCTGAACTCGTGGCATTAACGAGAGCATGTGTGTTATCCAAAGGAATGAGAGTGACTGTCTATACCGACAGTCAGTATGCTTTTGGAGTGGCTCACAGTTTTGGACGATTGTGGAGAGAACGTGGGTTCCTGACTTCGCATGGAGCTAAGATTCAGCATGGTCAGTTGGTGAATGAGGTTCTTGAATCACTGACGTTGCCCCTGAAAGTAGCGATCGTGAAGTGTAGTGCACACAAGAAAGTGATTGATGATGTTGGTCGTGGAAATGCATTCGCTGATGAAACTGCTAAGGAAACGGCAAAGAATATGATGAGCCGAATGTATGTCGCGAGCCCAGAAAGATGGACTGGTGATGTTGGAATATGTGAAGACACGATAGAAAGTGTGAAGTCCATCCAAGCTGAGGCCACGAAGAAAGAGTTAAGCATGTGGAGAGAAAGTACAGGGAGAATGGATGCAAATGGTTGTTGGATTGAATCGACAGAGCAACAGAGATGGTTGTTACCCGATGCATATGTGCCTGCAGTGGTTACAATGGCTCATGGGATGGCCCATATCAGCGCGAAAGGGATTTGCGAGTTGTTGGCCCCAGTGTGGAAGAATTCAGGGATTCCCAAGTGTGCAGAGAATGTTGTCAAGAATTGCATGGTATGTCTGAAGCACAATCCTGGTAGGGGAACCCCAACTCCAGCTGGTCATTTTGCACCTCCTACGTATCCGTTCGAGGTTTTGCAGCTAGATTCCATACACATGGAGAGGTGCAACAACTTAAAATATGTGCTCGTGGTTGTTTGTGCCTTCTCAAGGTGGGTAGAAGCCTATCCCCTAAGGGACAATACTGCCTTGTCCACAGCGAAAGCCCTTGTGAAAGAGTTCTTCCCCAGGTTCGGAATGCCTAGAATGGTCTGGTCGGACAACGGAAGTGAATTTGTGGGTTGTGTGATGAAAAGAGTGTGTGAAGGGCTAGGCATTAGGCAGAAGTTCCACGCTGCAAATCACCCCCAATCAGCTGGATTAGTGGAATGTTACAATGGCACGCTCAAACTTAAATTGGCCAAAATCCAAGCGAGCACAGGTCTTAAATGGCCTGACGCTCTACCCTTAGCACTCCTATCCACCAGAATGACTGTGCATTCGCGAATGAAACTCAGCCCCTATGAAATAATCTTTGGTCGGCCAGCCAACATATGGGGAGTGCCTAGGCCCATGAAGTTTAGCGAGCTGCAACACCCCATTTTGCTTGACTATTTGTATGAATTGACGGCTAAATTGCGTGTTTTATATCAACAGGTCCACAACACCTTGCCTCCGGTCTCTGAGACACCGGGTCACTCCATTGACCCCGGCTCCTGGGTATTGGTCAGGAATTTCCAGAGGACAAGAAACGACCAGCCCAGATGGACCGGGCCACACCTCGTCCTCCTGTCCACAAGGTCGACTGTTAAAGTGGAGGGGAAGGCCAATTGGGTCCACGGGATCCATTGTAAGAAAATACCTTTCCCTCTGCCACATGACCAATGGGTCCGAACAGGAGGCACTGACTCAAAGCGCACAACTGATGAACGCGTAAAAGAAGCTAAACGTGATTATGAAAGTGGGAACATTTTTCAAGAAACTACGCCGCCATCAGAACAATTGAACTCTGTGGAACCTGAGCTACTATTTCCGGACCAGACAGTACCCGGGAAAAGACGCTACAATTTACGACCGAGAAAAACAGACTAAAGTAAAAGTGATTTATTTTATGATCCGAGAGAAAAACCTGTGGACTAATAAAAAATAAGATTTTTTTTCCAAAAAATCCTATTTTTGAAAGTGCAGATTCTCCCATCTAGGTAACTTGCTTATTTTTGTTTTTTTCGAACCGCCATCCGGGTTCCGCTGCTAGGGTCGCGGTTGATTAAAGACTTTTGGGTGCAGCTGACGACGATAGGTCGCTGGTTCCAGTTGGTCCAAGGGAGTCACCCTAGACTGACGGAAGCATCCTTTAGCAGAAACAACCTACCGCCGCGGGCAGCACCTTAGAGAGGATGGAGTTTCCTGATGTGGAGAGAACTGCCAAACAAATGAACTTTAAGCAGAGACTTTTGGAAACAATGAGGAAGAGAATTTTTATAATGATGTGTATTTTTATGCTATTTAGCGTAATGGTCTTTTTTATAAGCTATGTTTTATTCTCTTTTCATGTGACATTCACGCCCACTACATCACCCATACCTCCCCCTACTGTTTCCTCTCATTCTTTCCACTCTTTGCCTGACCACGAATCAAATAGGAGATTAGAGTTCATTAATAACTCCTTCGTTCAGCTATTACACCAACACCAACTTGTGATGAACACAACCAACTGTTGGGTGTGTGGTCTCATGCCCCACACCACGGATAGAGGTATCCCCTATTTGGTCCTACCATTTAGTCGCAATGGGTCAGTATGGGCATATAGGACAATGTTCATATATGCACGAGAAATCCAACCCCTACGTTCGGTAAAAGACAACCTCAAGACTAGCGCCCTAGTCAAGGGTATAGTTGACATGATCAAGGTAGTAACTTCTTACGAAGATACCCCGGATGATGAGATACTTGCATATGTAGGTTGGAATGTGACCGGATATGGCACTACAGTAAGTGAGAAACAGCAAGCCAAGAGATCGTCCCCAATCTGGATCGTACCCGATCAAGGTCACCTGTGTCTGCAAGGTATTGGTAAGAATCCCAGAGCTCAGCTAGGGAAGAGTGTCTGTACAGAAACGTATTGTTGGACCTGGGCCTCTTGGCAGGGTCATCCCTAAACTTTTTGCCTTCCTCCAATACTCTCTCTGACCTGTTTTTGTTGGTTTAATGACTCTGGGCACTTTGCCACTGCTGACCAGTGCTAAAGTGCATATGCTCTCCCTGTTGTAAAGTGTACATGTGATTGATGTCCATGATTGGTTCATTGGATTTACTGTTAGTCCCTAGTAAAGTGCACCAGGAGTGCCAGGGCCTGTGAATGCCAATACTGCTAGTGGGCCTGCAGCGCTGGTTGCGCCACCCACAGAAGCAGCCTTAAAATGTGTCTAGGGTCTGCCATTGCAGAACCTGCGTGCAGTCTGGTACTGTCACCCTGGCTGGGCAAGTGCACACACTTGCCAGCCCCTAAACCTTCCCTTAAACTTCATATTAGTCACCCCTATGGTAGGCCTGAGGGCAGGGTGCATTGTAAGTATAAGGTAGAACATGCCCTGATGTGTGTGGCATGTTCTAATAGTGAATTACTGCCAAATTCGTTTTTCACTATTGTAAGGCTACCTGTTCCCTTCTAGGCCAGATGGGCTGCTGGAATTATTACACTCTATAATCCCAGCAGGCTCAGGGAACATGGTAGAAATTCATGTTTAGTATGCCTGGACTCAGAGTAATAAAATACTTCTTTTAGTAAAGTTTATTTTAATATCCTGTGTTTGCAAATGCTACTTTAAGAAAGTTAGCATTTGCTTGCCTAACCATTTCAGCCCGCCTCTGCTTGGATGTGGATCTGACTGTCTGGTGTGTGTGAGTGACAGGGCTGGGAGTTGACAGGTAGTGATTAGCAGGAGGACCCCTTAATGGGTGGTGGGAGTTTCCCCTGAATGATGCATCAGGCTGTGCTCTGCCTCCACAATGCTGGCTCCGCCCTCCTGGGGAGCGACTGATGACTCAGCCTGCACCTGGCCCAGGAAGGACCGAAGCTTGTCAACAAAGTACTCAGGCCACTCCTGCCCTCTCAATGCCGGCTCCGCCCCCCTGGGGAGCGGCTGATGTGCCTGCCCTCACACTGAATACAGAAGTCATAAGTACCCACAACAAGTACTCAGAGACTGGAGCAGTTATGCAGAGGCCCCCCTGGCTTGCTAGAACAAAAGAAACTGGGTATAAAAGAAGGAGCCCTGCTCCTTGTAAATTAGATCCAGTTTGCGCAAAGAAGAAGCTCTGCCTGAAGAGAAGGACCCTGGAAGCTGCGAGGAGAAGTACTGACTCTGACCCCAAGAGACTGGCCTGTAGTGGGTGCCTTGCTGCTGAAGGAGAGCAGGAGAAGAAAGACTGAAAGACTTTGCTTTTATCCACCTTGTGCTAAAACTTTTACCAAGATCTCCAAGGGCTTGCTGTGAACTTGCCCCCTGACCAGCGCCCCAGGAACAGTGGGCGCTACCCTGTCCCCCTGGAAGAAGGAGCCGCTGTGAGCCAGCAGCCTGATCGACACAGCTGCTGAAGGAAAGAGGAGCGCGCTGTGAAAGAATCCCTGCGCCCCTCCTACGAGGCCCTTGGCACCCTGTCCCGCCGAGCACCGCATCCGCTAACTGGCCGGCACCAGGTGACACCGAAAGGCCCAGCCTCGCTGGCCTAATCACCGTCCCTACCGCCTGCCTAACTGCGAAGCACCGCAAGAACGGACTTGGCCAAGTATCTGCTGTGACCTGAGAGGCTTGTGTGCGCCTCACGCTGCTACCCGGGGCTCTGCCCCCCTTTTCCAGGACCTGAGGTGTGTCGCCGTCTACCCGACCCGCGCCGCAACGCCAACCTCCGAGCCAGAGCCGAGCCGCCGCTCGCTCCAACCTCGGGAGGAAGACACCGCGACGTGGACCACCGAGCCGGCCTGCACCCGACCCCTTCAAAGGACAAAGGTACTGTTTCCCGTCCCGCGGGGCGAGCCGCTGTCCCACCTCGCTCGCACCGCCATCTGCTTCAGCCGACTCCCCGGAGCCGCGCAGTGAGCACTCCCCGGGCCCCCGCTCTCTCCCCTGACAGCCGTGCAGCACGCTCGTCAGGCTGACAGTGACTCCCCGGCCGCCGATCCCGCTAGAGGCGTGAGATTGGGCAGACCGGGTCCGATCGTGGGCGCAGAGAGGCCCTGGCTGATTGAAACTCTTGCTGGAGGAACGTACCAGGACTAGGGAAGAGTCCGCAACCCTTTTTAAGCACCAGAACAATTCTTTTAACGCTGATACAAAGACCTGTGGCATAATCAAAGAGTAACTGGAACCATTTTCTTGAACTACGCAAAGACTGTATTTACAAGCCTGATCTAAAGATATATATAAAGAAGATATTTTTACAGAAATACAGTCTAGTGTCATTGTGTGGTGGGTTGATGGTCGTTGTGTGTGATGTTGCAAATGTTTAACCCTATGTACTCCAGAGTTTAGCCTAGACTGCTTGCGCCACACTACCTAACGGGCGAGTAGGGGTTATTTCTGGGAGTAATCCTTTGCCCTGATTTAGAGGAGAGGGTCCCTGCTTGTCGCAAGTACAAACCTGCGCCAACCAGAGACCCCCAATTCTAACATTGGACGCAGCGGTGAGGATAGCGAATTTACATTTGCAGTGTTCATGCCTTAACTATTGACCATTGCACAGTGATGACAGTCCAGTAACTAAGCCACAGACTTTGTTTTTTTTGGATTTATGATTTGCGAGAAGAGATCTCAATGTGTTTTTGAAGTCATGCCTGTGTCAGTGAAAATGGAAAAGGCAGCATCCATTTCTTCTATTGACTGTGATTGGGAGAAACTAGAAAACTACACCAGGAAACAGCTCAAGAGGTTCTGCAAAAATTTGAACATTTCCATGACCGGACTCTCCAGAAGGGAGCAGTTCCAAAAGGCGCTGAGGGCCTGGGTCAAGGCAAGGAATGCCCCTGGAAAGGATTTTGAATTTGAGCATGCAGAACAGCAGCTGGAGGGACCCCTGACTCCAGAGTGGAGGGGTGCAACCTCCCCATTGGGTAGCAGTGTTTCTGGCCGAGGTCTGTCGCCAGAGGAGCTGGCGGACAGACGGGCAACCCGAGATCATGAATTGAAGTTGGCAGAGCTGGAAATAAATGGGCAACTGGAGCTAGAATCTAGGAAGTTAGCCCTGGAAGTAATGAAAATGGAGCTTGCGCATGACTTAAGAATGAGGAAACTTGACTTGGAGCTCGAGGCGCTTGAGGCCAGGAGGGCTTCAGCCCAGCAACAAGAAATGTGTGTAGCTCAGAGATTGAGCTTTGCTGAGTTGGAGGTGGAGTCCAGCTCAGATGGTGGCAGCAACATTCAGGTATCTAGTGCAGACAGCATAGCGCGCGCACCTAGAGATATGGCACCTGACTTGGAGGGGGTTAACTTACACCAGGAGGTTCAAGGGCATGAGGTAGCTCCAGTAGTGCGCAGCGTCCCTGAAGGGAATAGGGTAGCTGGCGTAGGAGTTCATGGTCCTAGTGGTGGGAGGGATTCCCCCATGGTTGAGGTCCTGGTGGGTGAGTGTAAGGACCGCCCAGAAGAGTGTGGGTTGTGTGACAGAGACAGTTCGCTACTGTCTGGCCAGTCTCAGAAGAATGGTGTGGAGTATGTGTGTGAGGCGCTGGATGGTGAGGTGAAGGATAATTTGGTTAACCCTACTAGGGGGCTGTGTAATCCAATTGTGGGAGAGCATACTTTAAGTCCCAGTTTTCCAGAGCTATGCCAACACCTGTTTGAGAGTGAGTTCTCTGGCCCCAGGGAGCTCACATTGGAGGCAGACCTTGTGGTGGATTCCCGAGGGTCTGGAGAGGCATTGGGGTGTGATCCTGTGGGGAGTGTTTCAGGTATCTTCCAGCCCAGAGTGGTGGAAGTGGCGCAGAGTAGCCCAGCTAGGTCCTGTAGTAGTGAGATGGGTGTAGGGCCTCACGTCCTGTCCTTAAGGGGAAGGAGTGAGAATGGGTTTTGTCCCGGTAGTGCCCAACCTCAGTCTCAGAGCCTGGATGGTTCTTTAAGGGAACACCAGGTGGGGAGCCTAGGCTGTCCGGATGAGTCACCCGCGGAGGGGGATCCCCCAGTGGCTAGAGAACGTGGAGGCTCTGTAAGCAGAGCTCCGGTAGTTCTGGTGACTGGCAGTACCACTCCAGTTGGGAGGGTGCAGAAGTCCAGAAAGAGGGGCGAGAGGGGGAAAGAGTCCCCAGTGGAAGAACCAGTGGGTCAGGGGCCAGCCAGCAGGGCTGCGTCCCCAGTGAATGACCAGGGGGACACCACTTCTGTCCTGGGGGATCTTCCCGCACTGTCAGAGGGACAGGGGTTGGGAGATCCGCGCCGGGCAGGCTGTTGCACGACACATGAGCTATGTGCCACCCTCAGGGGGGGCAGGCGTGCTCCCCGGAAAGTCCTGGTGCGCCAGGCAAGTGTTCAACTGCAGGGTTGGGTCCCTGAGTTGAGAAGCCAGGGTCAGGTGTTGTCTGACCTGGAGGGCAGGGCCACTGTAATCAGTGTCCTGGCCCATGTCACTTCTAGGGGTACCACTCCAGTTGGGAGTGGGCAGTACTGTGGAAGGGGGTGCAGAGGGAGGGAGTCCTCGCCTCTGACCCCGGTGCAGTTTGAGGGTTTAGACCCTAGGTTTAAGGGCCAGGTGCAGGGTGTCCCCCCTGACCTGGTGCCCCAGTTGCAGGATAGCACCCCTGAACTGGTGGGCGAATTGTGCAGGTCACCTGCCACAGGTGCCCTGACAATTCTGGAAGGGGGTACCACTCCAGGTGGGAGGGTACAGAGCCCCCAGGAGGAGGACCGGGTGTGGGAGAGGCCACCCCAGTCTTTAGTACAGCCGTCAGGTACAGACCTGAGGCTGGTGGGTCAGTGCCAGGATGGCATACCTGACCTGACAGGAGGGAGAGTGGACCAAGGGTGCCAAGCACCTGGGGCTAATGCCCCCCACTCTTTAAGGCCACAGAGGTTTGAGAGCCCTGAGAGGCGTAAGGCTTGGGTCTCATTCCTGACTACTGTCAGTGGCCACTGTGACATTTTTCTGTCTGCCTGTTGGGACACACCTGTGAGCGAATTAAGGTTCAAGGCTGCACAGGTGGTGTCCACAGGTGTAGAGAAGGGTTTCCCATGGATTGGCTTGGTGGACCCTGAGAGTATGAACAGAGGATTTGAAGGAGGTGCAGATTGGCGTAGAACTGGAATGTGCCCCTGCTGTTGCGGGCCAGGTCCAGGTTCTATCGCCCAAAGCAGGGAAGCCCATCACAGTGGTGATTGGTCTACCCTGCGTTTTGGCTGGAAGGGGGTTGTGTTGGACCTGGGCCTCTTGGCAGGGTCATCCCTAAACTTTTTGCCTTCCTCCAATACTCTCTCTGACCTGTTTTTGTTGGTTTAATGACTCTGGGCACTTTGCCACTGCTGACCAGTGCTAAAGTGCATATGCTCTCCCTGTTGTAAAGTGTACATGTGATTGATGTCCATGATTGGTTCATTGGATTTACTGTTAGTCCCTAGTAAAGTGCACCAGGAGTGCCAGGGCCTGTGAATGCCAATACTGCTAGTGGGCCTGCAGCGCTGGTTGCGCCACCCACAGAAGCAGCCTTAAAATGTGTCTAGGGTCTGCCATTGCAGAACCTGCGTGCAGTCTGGTACTGTCACCCTGGCTGGGCAAGTGCACACACTTGCCAGCCCCTAAACCTTCCCTTAAACTTCATATTAGTCACCCCTATGGTAGGCCTGAGGGCAGGGTGCATTGTAAGTATAAGGTAGAACATGCCCTGATGTGTGTGGCATGTTCTAATAGTGAATTACTGCCAAATTCGTTTTTCACTATTGTAAGGCTACCTGTTCCCTTCTAGGCCAGATGGGCTGCTGGAATTATTACACTCTATAATCCCAGCAGGCTCAGGGAACATGGTAGAAATTCATGTTTAGTATGCCTGGACTCAGAGTAATAAAATACTTCTTTTAGTAAAGTTTATTTTAATATCCTGTGTTTGCAAATGCTACTTTAAGAAAGTTAGCATTTGCTTGCCTAACCATTTCAGCCCGCCTCTGCTTGGATGTGGATCTGACTGTCTGGTGTGTGTGAGTGACAGGGCTGGGAGTTGACAGGTAGTGATTAGCAGGAGGACCCCTTAATGGGTGGTGGGAGTTTCCCCTGAATGATGCATCAGGCTGTGCTCTGCCTCCACAATGCTGGCTCCGCCCTCCTGGGGAGCGACTGATGACTCAGCCTGCACCTGGCCCAGGAAGGACCGAAGCTTGTCAACAAAGTACTCAGGCCACTCCTGCCCTCTCAATGCCGGCTCCGCCCCCCTGGGGAGCGGCTGATGTGCCTGCCCTCACACTGAATACAGAAGTCATAAGTACCCACAACAAGTACTCAGAGACTGGAGCAGTTATGCAGAGGCCCCCCTGGCTTGCTAGAACAAAAGAAACTGGGTATAAAAGAAGGAGCCCTGCTCCTTGTAAATTAGATCCAGTTTGCGCAAAGAAGAAGCTCTGCCTGAAGAGAAGCACCCTGGAAGCTGCGAGGAGAAGTACTGACTCTGACTCCAAGAGACTGGCCTGTAGTGGGTGCCTTGCTGCTGAAGGAGAGCAGGAGAAGAAAGACTGAAAGACTTTGCTTTTATCCACCTTGTGCTAAAACTTTTACCAAGATCTCCAAGGGCTTGCTGTGAACTTGCCCCCTGACCAGCGCCCCAGGAACAGTGGGCGCTACCCTGTCCCCCTGGAAGAAGGAGCCGCTGTGAGCCAGCAGCCTGATCGACACAGCTGCTGAAGGAAAGAGGAGCGCGCTGTGAAAGAATCCCTGCGCCCCTCCTACGAGGCCCTTGGCACCCCGTCCCGCCGAGCACCGCATCCGCTAACTGGCCGGCACCAGGTGACACCGAAAGGCCCAGCCTCGCTGGCCTAATCACCGTCCCTACCGCCTGCCTAACTGCGAAGCACCGCAAGAACGGACTTGGCCAAGTATCTGCTGTGACCTGAGAGGCTTGTGTGCGCCTCACGCTGCTACCCGGGGCTCTGCCCCCCTTTTCCAGGACCTGAGGTGTGTCGCCGTCTACCCGACCCGCGCCGCAACGCCAACCTCCGAGCCAGAGCCGAGCCGCCGCTCGCTCCAACCTCGGGAGGAAGACACCGCGACGTGGACCACCGAGCCGGCCTGCACCCGACCCCTTCAAAGGACAAAGGTACTGTTTCCCGTCCCGCGGGGCGAGCCGCTGTCCCACCTCGCTCGCACCGCCATCTGCTTCAGCCGACTCCCCGGAGCCGCGCAGTGAGCACTCCCCGGGCCCCCGCTCTCTCCCCTGACAGCCGTGCAGCACGCTCGTCAGGCTGACAGTGACTCCCCGGCCGCCGATCCCGCTAGAGGCGTGAGATTGGGCAGACCGGGTCCGATCGTGGGCGCAGAGAGGCCCTGGCTGATTGAAACTCTTGCTGGAGGAACGTACCAGGACTAGGGAAGAGTCCGCAACCCTTTTTAAGCACCAGAACAATTCTTTTAACGCTGATACAAAGACCTGTGGCATAATCAAAGAGTAACTGGAACCATTTTCTTGAACTACGCAAAGACTGTATTTACAAGCCTGATCTAAAGATATATATAAAGAAGATATTTTTACAGAAATACAGTCTAGTGTCATTGTGTGGTGGGTTGATGGTCGTTGTGTGTGATGTTGCAAATGTTTAACCCTATGTACTCCAGAGTTTAGCCTAGACTGCTTGCGCCACACTACCTAACGGGCGAGTAGGGGTTATTTCTGGGAGTAATCCTTTGCCCTGATTTAGAGGAGAGGGTCCCTGCTTGTCGCAAGTACAAACCTGCGCCAACCAGAGACCCCCAATTCTAACACGTATGTTTTTGGATCTCAGACTTCCCCTGCCTTTTTAGCCGCAAAGGGTACTTATTTCATCTGCCATGATAGAGCCTATACATGGTTGCCCCCTGACTTCTCGGGCTCATGTTTTGTTTCATTCCTGTTACCTCCCACCTACACAGCAGCGGCGGATTACCATCGGACAAGGGTAGTTCGAGGTGTTTTGAGTAAAGAAGACACTGCGGGTCAAGAATTTGGTGACTTTGCAATGGGTGTTCTGCCGTTCTGGGGAGCCATGGTTAACAGCAGAAACATAAGGCAATTGACAAGGGTAGTTGAATCCACCGTGATTGAAACTGCTGGTGCCCTTAGTAACCTGACTGCTGAGCTCCAGTCAGATCGACTGATGACCCTTCAGAACCGAGTCGCTTTGGATGTAATACTTGCGGACCGGGGTGGAGTATGCAAATTGATCCAGTCCAGTTGTTGCATTTTTATTCCAGATAATGCTCCAACAGTGTACGGGGCCATCTCCAAACTACATAAGATTTCCGAATATATTCATGTGGATAAAGGAGATTGGTCATTAATGGGATGGTTCTGGGGACTGATATCTGCCTGGGGATGGAGAATTCTGATGGTCATTGGGATGGTCTTAGCCATTCTTTTCCTGTTCTGTCTATGCATACAGTGTGCTCCTGCAATATGTAGCCTCTGTGTTACATCATGTGTAAGGAAGCCTGTGTCAAGACATGAGCTCAGCACTAGAATGATGTTGCAGCAACATCTCAATGACTTTAGGAATATAGATCTGGACTCAGATTAACATGAGGATAGATTAATTGCCTATGTAAGGGCAAAAGGAGGGTCTGTGGTTCTGAAAAATCTGGATTCATATAATAGTACCGGACTCGAGAATAAAAACTTCGTCGAAATAGGACGAATTTGGTATCAAAAGACCGAGAATGACGAGTACATCAAGTACATGTATTTTTCGGCATATTCGAGTGACGATTTCACCTCGAAATCGTCATTTACCTTCTAAACCCTTAGCTGCATGTTGCCCTCTACATAGGCCTTAATCCAGTTGAATTTGATTCCACGAGGACACATACTCCTTAATCGACTTCTCCCTGACCCCAGTACAAGTTAGAACCATTGCCCCAGGCCGAGCTCGTTAGGTCAGTTCCCTCCCAGTGGCCGAGCAAGATAGCATCTAGGCCCAACCGGCCATAAAGCCATTTCAGCGCGCACACCTGCCATATCTCGCTCACATCTTTCTCCACTCCTTCCTTCACTTGCTTTATGACGGGGAGGTGACCGTTTTTATTAGGGGTCCAGCGATATCTGATGAAATGTTGGGCCTTGCCGGATGATTTGTTATGTCTAGGACCACTATATCTGTAATACTTGATACCCAGGTCCTAGGACTCATTTCGGGTTACCCCATATATAATAACGGATGATTTGTTATGAGCAGCACGACGTGAAATATGTACATGTCATCATGACTCTGCTTTTCTTTTGTAAACAGTAACCATAAATGAAATACCACGAATCCAAAGAATGTATTGCTCAAGGCTGAATATTAGGTATAAGAAGAGAAGCCTGACTTTGTGAAAGTGTGCAGTCTCCTGAATATACTTGTATCGTACTTCTAGGACCCTGTCACCTTGGTTGCAGCCAATAAACGAATCTTTGACTTCACCTGGAAGACTCTGAAGTTTCTGTAGGTCTGACTCAGGAGAACCCGAGGTCTCTGGTGTGTTGATCCCCTGGCACCGCTGGGTTACCGGTTCTGTACCGGTTCTTAAAAACCCAGTACCTCACGACGGAAAAGCACGCACCGCCGCCGAACTACACATGACCACGTGGCGGACGGAACACATCCTGAGGCCCCGCCGTACGTACTGACGTCTAAGACCGTCCCCCAAATCAAGATGGCGGAAAATACACATAAAACCGCAGCGGAAAAACAACCTGTCTGAACACGGCGGAATCCCCACAGCGAACATAGGTGACATAGCAGAGATACCCACCGCAAGCTGACCACCACCATGGACCCAGCGCTACACGCTTTCCCGATGCTCTTCGCGATCCACCACGTCCTAGTCATGGCCCACTATCGACGACGACGCAGGTAAGGCACAAACCATTGGCTGTCTGGAGGGGAATACCAGCAAGGGACGTGACGTAGGGAGGGGGAGTGTCATGTTACCGAAACCACTGATGAGAAGCAAATACGAATACACATTTGTAGTACGCAAGCAGGAATGACAACGACAGACCACGAGACTTGATAGACTACCTTTATTGTACAGAATAGGGGTATAATCACAGTGTATGCGTGAGCATGGGCAAAGTGGGCACCAGAGCAGCGACATCATTGGCAGTAAACGAGAGTGCGGAATGCAGTATCAGAGCATCAACAGGGCATTGTGGAGTACAGAGCAGGTACATCATAGGCAGTAAACGAGAGGGCAGAATGCAGTATCAGAGCATCAACAGGGCATTGTGGAGTACAGAGCAGGTACATCATAGGCAGTAAACGAGAGGGCAGAATGCAGTATCAGAGCATCAACAGGGCATTGTGGAGTACAGAGCAGGTACATCATAGGCAGTAAACGAGAGGGCAGAATGCAGTATCAGAGCATCAACAGGGCATTGTGCCCAACAGAGCAGGTACATCATAGGCAGTAAACGAGAGTGCAGAATGCAGTATCAGAGCATCAACAGGGCATTGTGCCCAACAGAGCAGCTACATCATAGGCAGTAAACGAGAGGGCAGAATGCAGTATCAGAGCATCAACAGGGCATTGTGCCCAACAGAGCAGGTACATCATAGGCAGTAAACGAGAGGGCAGAATGCAGTATCAGAGCATCAACAGGGCATTGTGCCCAACAGAGCAGGTACATCATAGGCAGTAAACGAGAGGGGCTAAGTGCATCAACAGTCCATTGCACTGAACAGGTCCATCAGAGGCAGCACGTGAGAGGGGCTAAGTGCATCAACAGTCCATAGCACTGAGCATGTCCATCAGAGGCAGCACATAAGAGGGCAGAATGCAGTATCAGAGCATCAACAGGGCATTGTGGAGTACAGAGCAGGTACATCATAGGCAGTAAACGAGAGGGCAGAATGCAGTATCAGAGCATCAACAGGGCATTGTGGAGTACAGAGCAGGTACATCATAGGCAGTAAACGAGAGGGCAGAATGCAGTATCAGAGCATCAACAGGGCATTGTGCCCAACAGAGCAGGTACATCAGAGGCAGTAAACGAGAGTGCAGAATGCAGTATCAGAGCATCAACAGGGCATTGTGCCCAACAGAGCAGCTACATCATAGGCAGTAAACGAGAGGGCAGAATGCAGTATCAGAGCATCAACAGGGCATTGTGCCCAACAGAGCAGGTACATCATAGGCAGTAAACGAGAGGGGCTAAGTGCATCAACAGTCCATTGCACTGAACAGGTCCATCAGAGGCAGCACGTGAGAGGGCTAAGTGCATCAACAGTCCATAGCACTGAGCATGTCCATCAGAGGCAGCACATGAGAGTGCAGAATGCAGTATCAGAGCATCAACAGGGCATTGTGCAGTACAGAGCAGGTACATCATAGGCAGTAAACGAGAGGGCAGAATGCAGTATCAGAGCATCAACAGGGCATTGTGGAGTACAGAGCAGGTACATCATAGGCAGTAAACGAGAGGGGCTAAGTGCATCAACAGTCCATTGCACTGAACAGGTCCATCAGAGGCAGCACGTGAGAGGGGCTAAGTGCATCAACAGTCCATAGCACTGAGCATGTCCATCAGAGGCAGCACATGAGAGTGCAGAACAAGTACATTTGAGTGAAGTGTTCAGCACCTCACATCACAGAATCAGGGGACTGCGTGAACTACCTGCCTCGGACACACTGCCAGCACCAGCAACAGGAGTGTGAGACACAGCCACAGCCCGAGTGACACACACATGGGCCACGGACCCAGACACACTGTCAGCACCAGCAATAGGAGTGTGAGACACAGCCACAGCCCGAGTTACACACACATGGGCCACGGACCCAGACACACTGTCAGCACCAGCAATAGGAGTGTGAGACACAGCCACAGCCCGAGTGACACACACATGGGCCACTGACCCAGACAGACTGCCAGTACAAGAAACAGGAGTGTGCAACACAGCCACAGATGTAGTCACTGACACGTGACCCACTGACCCTGACCCAGACAGACTGCCAGCACCAGAAACAGGAGTGTGCAACACAGCCACAGATCTTCTAACCGACACGTGAGCCATAGACCCAGATACACTGCCAGGACCTGCAACAGGAGAGGGCACAACTGAGACTGTGCCACTACATGATGCATGACAGCCAACAACAGACACAGTGCCACCATCTGATACATGAGAGTCAACTGCACCAGCGCCACTGGGACAACTGGAATGATGAGCCACAGGGCTGTATGGGCCAGGAGGCAGGGTGGGCCTGGGAGCTGGGGATAGCTGACCTTGAGCCAAATCGGGGTTGGCAGGTGTCAATGGTGTGTGTCTGCGTTTCTTAGGGATGTGTGAGTGCACCCTGGACAGGACAGGACTGCCAAGTGGTGGGGACTCAAAAGAATCACCACCCACCATAGGTGAAGCATCTGCAGCCGGGGATCTGGTTTCTGGGGACGTGCTGGAGCCTACTTGTCGCTTGCTCTGTGCCTGCCACCTGGACTCGGAATCATGTGTAATGGGGGATGCAACAACAGGGGACACCCTCCTCTGCTTCTGACTGGCCTGGATGGGAGTGGAGGTATGGGGGGACTCCGCCGCGGAGACATCTGTTTGGCGTTCAGTAGAAAACATCAGCCTCAGTGCAGCCAGGGGTGAAGTCTGCCTGTCCTTGATTGCGCCATTGTCCATGCTAGATGCCTTGTCCGTAGGATGTGCCTTATCCTTAGGTGGAGTGTTGTCTCTGGATGTAGCCTGTGCCCTGGTCGCCGCCCTGTTCCTGCCAGCAGACTTGTCGTCTGTGGTGCACCTGTCTCCAGTAGACACCTGCTCTCTGTGTGTGTCCCTGCCCTTGGGAGATGGACCTTGCTCTGCTGTGGGCCTGCCCTTGGGAGATGGACCTTGCTCTGCTGTGGGCCTGCCCTTGGGAGATGGACCTTGCTCTGCTGTGGGCCTGCCCTTGGGAGTCTCCCTGCTCCTAGGAGGTGCCTTTGTCTTTTCACTGTCCTTGGGAGTGTCCCTTTCCTCTGCTGTGGGCCTGCCCTTGGGAGTCTCCCTGCTCTTAGGAGGTGCCTTTGTCTTTTCACTGTCCTTGGGAGTGTCCCTTTCCTCTGCTGTGGGCCTGCCCTTGGGAGTCTCCCTGCTCTTAAGAGGTGCCTTTGTCTTTTCACTGTCCTTGGGAGGGTCCCTTTCCTCTGCTGTGGGCCTGCCCTTGGGAGTCTCCCTGCTCCTAGGAGGTGCCTTTGTCTTTTCACTGTCCTTGGGAGGGTCCCTTTCCTCTGCTGTGGGCCTGCCCTTGGGAGTCTCCCTGCTCTTAGGAGGTGCCTTTTTCTTTTCTCTGTCCTTGGGAGGGTCCCTTTCCTCTGCTGTGGGCCTGCCCTTGGGAGTCTCCCTGCTCCTAGGAGGTGCCTTTGTCTTTTCACTGTCCTTGGGAGTGTCCCTTTCCTCTGCTGTGGGCCTGCCCTTGGGAGTCTCCCTGCTCTTAGGAGGTGCCTTTGTCTTCTGACTGGCCTTGTCCAAGGTACAGTCCATGGACATGTGAGTATCCCTTGCCTTGGGAGTACCTTTTGTGTTGAATGCCTGTGTAGCTCCTGAAGGCATGTCCCCCAACAACACTTGTGGATCCTGTGTGTGTACTCCAGTGTATCTGACGTTGTCTACGTGAACAGATTTAGCTGATCTAGGGGATGGGGTCTGTGCCCTGCGTGCCCTGACGTGCTGTCTGACGCTGCTTCTAGTGCAATAACCTGTATTTGATTCCTGCTCAGAATAATCACTACCCCCTGAGACATCCAGTGGTGTAGATGGGGAAACAGAAGTAGCACCCTGTTCATGCGACTGTACTATTGCAGACGACACACTGCTTGCCAATGACTGCACTGTCCTGTGTAGACCTGCAAGATCGCCATGCATCCCTTCCATGAATGCCACCACCTGCCCCAACTTCCTATCATGGTCCTGGAAAGCATTTGTCATATTGGTCTGCCCCACACACAGCTGTCGCAGCAGATCAACGGCCTCAGCACACAGTGCATTTTGGCTCACCGTGGCAGGGGCAGCGGTGCCTGTACCGAACGCCACTCTGCTCCCCCTACTCCTCCAGCCACGAACAGTACATGGTGCAGTTGGCGGAAGTGTGGGCCCTGTGTGCTGTCTTCCGACAGAAGGTGATGAGTGCCCACTCCCAGTCTGTGACAACAGTGCAGGCTCACCAAGAGTGTCCGACGAGGAGGACGATGGTGTCTCCACATGCGAGTCCTCAGGGACGGTCCTGTCCCCCTCTCCGGCGCTGGCCTCCTCTGTGTCAGTCTGCGGGTGTGCGAAGTCTGAGCCGGACTCATTTCCTCGACTACTCTCCACCGTCTGTGGCTGAGTGTCCTCTGTCATAGCTGAAATGCACATAAAAGATGTGTGAGTCATGGGCAGACCAACGTACAGAAGGACCAGGATTGCCAAATTACATAGCTGACAAAGATTTTGTAGCCCTCATCCTGCACACGGCCCACCTCTACCAGTCATCCTCACATTTCCTGCCATGGGGCCATGGACCACTAGGGGATGTGCTTCAACACTCAACTACTAAGCAAGTGGCGTGTCAACATGGCGGACCTGGATGTCAAATGAGAAACACCCAATGGGACCAAAATGGCATCACAGAGATACATACGCAACACGGAACTCAATACTGTGTCTGTGCACCAATTCATGCATAGCACTCACAGGTTTCCTACACAGACAGTATGCTCACCGCTAGTTTGCTGTTGATCGGCACTCAGACGTTCGGCCAGTTCAGGATGCGTCACTGCAATGATACGGTGCATGAGAGGGGTCATGGAGCGTCGGGCCAGACGGGGCGTCCTTGGAATCATGCCCAGTGTTACTTCCGCTACATTCTTGCTCAGCCTGGAAATGTCGTCCCAGCGTTTGTGGCAGTGTGTATGTCGTCTGTTGCACACCCCCAATGCCCGTACTTCCTGTGCTATGCTCCTCCACAGGTCCTTGCGAAGGTGCAGCTTGACCTACCATGATGGGAGACAAAAGGGTTTAAGTCAGTGGACAGTTGGCCTGTCACACACATAGGGGCAAGATGTAACTGTCAGCAGCCATGCACAATCAGGAACATATGTCTAGCCCACACTACACAGCTAAGATAGAAATAGGCCTGATTATTTGGCCCCCTCATGCACACCAACATGTCCCACACTGCACTTACCACCCGTCCTGGTGCGCCGTAGAGGCGTCCATAGTTGCGGAGTACACCGTCCACGAGGACATCAAGCTCCGCGGCGGTGAAGGGTCGAGACCGGATCTCTTTGCCTCTCGACATGGCAAGATCACGGAGTATGGCACTAGAGCAGCAGTCGGTGGTCAGCTCAGCAGCAGCAGCAGGTCGAGGTGATGGTTACAGGCAGCAGTCGGTGGTCAGCTCAGCAGCAGCAGCAGGTCGAGGTGATGGTCACAGGCAGCAGTCGGTGGTCAGCTCAGCAGCAGCAGCAGGTCGAGGTGATGGTCACAGGCAGCAGTCGGTGGTCAGCTCAGCAGCAGCAGCAGGTCGAGGTGAACAGGCAGCACTGGTCCCCAGGGTAGGAAGTGTCATTTTGGCCAACACACATATATAGGGCCCTCAGCACGTGTCAGTGGCATACGTCGCCAGCAATTGGTCAGCCCTGGAAGCGTGTTCGTGAAATGGGCCAATGACTGGCCCTGTTGTTGCGGTGCACTGCTTCCGCTACTTGCGATTGGGCATATGCGGCCAGCGGCCCCCTTCCCATTGGCTGCATGTGCACGGACCGTCACGGGCACACATCGGCAACCGCACGTGCAAGCTTCAGGCACGGATGCTTCAGTTGCAACAATGTTCTATCACTGGCGCCTCCATGGCGGTGCATGTACTCAGCGGCGGGGGAGGTGCAGACCTATACACCCTGTAGATGTACTCAATGGACATGCCAGTTCATGACCCCCCATACAGTCACATTGCATCATCCACCGTGCCCGGCCATGTACACAACCGCCGTGCCCGGCCATGTACACAACCGCCGTGCCCGGCCATGTACACAACCGCCGTGCCCGGCCATGTACACAACCGCCGTGCCCGGCCATGTACACAACCGCCGTGCCCGGCCATGTACACAACCGCCGTGCCCGGCCATGTACACAACCACCGTGCCAGGGCCGGCGGGTGTGGACATGGCCGGGCACGGCGGTTGTGTACATGGCCGGGCACGGCGGTTGTGTACATGGCCGGGCACGGCCGTCCTAGGCCCGGCCGGTGTACGGTGGATGATGCAATGTGACTGTATGGGGGTCATGAACTGGCATGTCCATTGAGTACATCTACAGGGTGTATAGGTCTGCACCTCCCCCACTGAGTACGTGCACAGCCATGGAGGCGCCAGTGATAGAACATTGTTGCAACTGAAGCATCCGTGCCTGAAGCTTGCACGTGCGGTTGCCGATGTGTGCCCGTGACGGTCCGTGCACATGCAGCCAATGGGAAGAGGGACGCTGGCCGCGTATGGCCTTTGGGAAGTAGCGGAAGTTGTGCACCGCCATGGCGGCGCCAATTATGTTATCTTGTCAGACGCTGCACCGTGATGTGTTGTGTGCAGTTGCGTCATGAGGGTTGTGAGCGTGATAGGGAAAGGTCATATGTCATACAATATAGCATGTGTGTCCATACTATGCCCATCGGTCGGCACACAATGGGCAACAGATGTGCATTTGTACGTGTTGACGTCGGGTGTGACCCTACAGACGTTCTTACATCTTCACAACTACACAGTACATCACGGCTGTATGGACAAATTATGCATCTGTTGTCAGTGTCTTGTTCTGGCGAGGTGACTACAGTGGTGGTGGTACACATGCATTCCGTGTATGTGTTTTGGACGTTGTGTCACCATGCATGTAATTACCATATGCACAACATTATTGTTGTTGGCATTTGTGCTTGATGACATGGCGTCTGTATAATTATCGTTTGTGTGCATGCAGTTGCATGTGTGTCTGTGATGTGGCTACTAAACATTAGGGTGAAGACTGAAGTTTTGTCAGTAAGGTTCACATGTGATGGAGTTGTACACGTATGCGTCGTTTGTAATTTGACCTAAGTTACATCTCTCTCCCACACAGGAGGGCTCCAAATGTGCATCGGCCATACACTGTGCTGGAGGATATGGTTGACGAGGAGGTGATTCGGAAATTCCGGCTGGATCGACGTCGGTTGCTGGAGCTCGTGGCTCAATTGTCTCCTCATCTGCAGCCCCGTAGGACGTATCCTGGCTCGATTACACCCACTGCAAAGGTCATGGCGGTACTACATTTCTTTGCTACTGGCACATTTCAGTACACAGTTGGACATGCCGGGGGGATGTCACAGGCCATGCTCAGCACGGTTCTTCTGGATGTCTTAACAGCTATGATGCTGTACAAGAATGACTACATACATTTCCCACGGCCGGAAGAGTTGGCAGCAGTCAAAGCTGACTTCTATGCACTGGGCCACATACCTCACGTTGTGGGTTCAATTGATGGCACACACATCGCTATCATTCCACCACGGGCACGGGAGCAAGTTTTTAGAAATCGCAAACACTTCCATTCGCTGAACGTGCGGGTGGTGTGCCTGGCAAACAACATCATCTCCCATGTGTGTGCAAGATTTCCTGGCTCCGCACATGACGCCCACATCATGCAGAGCAGCATTGTCCCACGACTCATGGCAAATCTGCGACCCGGTCAAGCGTGGCTTGTTGGTGAGTGTGCAGTGGGGACTCTGGTGATCTCTGTGTTGCATGGGGTACCCACCATATCTTGTTGTGATGTTTGTGTCTGTCATCCCCCTACATAGGCGACTCGGCGTACCCAAACCGGCCCTGGCTCCTCAGTCCCCTACGTAATCCTACAACAGCGGGTGAAATGCGGTACAATGATGCACATGGAAGGACACGGAGAGTCATCGAACGTACCTTTGGACTGCTAAAGTCTAGATTTCGGTGCCTCGATAAGACCGGAGGGGCCCTGCCTTACTCATCATGAAAAGTATGCAGGATCGTGATTGCCTGCTGCATGCTCCACAACCTGGCAGTACGCAATGACATTGAACTGCTGTTGGACCCTGAAGACGAAGAAGTTCCTCGGCCTCCCATCCCACCCATGTCGACTGATGAGGATAGTGGTGAGGAGGAAGGTGTGGACCAGAGGCGCCAGCTCATAGATGGCTACTTCCCTTGAATGTGAGTAACTACCTCTAGTGGCGGTTGACAATGCCTCATGTATGTTTGCTGGTGTTGTGTGGATGTGGGGTTCATCAGCTGGGTGTTGTTTGTGATGGTTGCATATGTGTGTCTTCATGTCTTTGGACATACAAGTCTCCATGATGTGTGTGCTCTCATCCCATGCTTTTGTGATGGTTGTCGTTTGTGTAATGTTGCTGTGCATTGTGTTGTGATGTGTGTGAATCTGTTTCCTGACGTGTGTTTGCTGTCTCTGATTTTCCCTAGGTCACTCCCGCTGCGCCATGATCATGTACGACTATGAACCCTGAACCTGTTTACGTCTGTTTCTGAAGGCAATCATGTTTATAAACATGGAGGCAAAACATCATTGTGTGTGTAAGTGCAATTTATTTACAGGTTGTGCTTTTGTGCTGGTGAATATTTACAAGTAAGTGGGGTGGAGGAAGTTGGAGTTGAAGGTAATGGCAGATGAAATGTCCGTGCTGACACCACATTGGGGGGTGTCAGGGTTGTCCAGCAGACCAGTGGGAATGATTGTCTGTGGGACAGGATACTTAGCAGGGTGAATGTCTGGCACAGGCAGTGACATTGTCATTGGCGTCCCCTCTTGGAGCGTGTGGATGGCGCTCCAACACTGCTCTCAGCCACTTCCTGCCTCGGCCGGCCCCTCCGTCTCTGAGGTGGAACTGAGTCAGCTGGGGGGGCAGGTTGTTGATGGGCCACATCCGTCGCCAGGGGCACAGGTGGTGGTGGCGGCGGTGGAGGCGGAGGTGACGGTGGCGGTGGAGGCGGAGGTGACGGTGGCGGTGGCGCTACGACAATTGGTGGAGGGGGGGGTTGTTCCGGCCAACCCATTCCCTCCACATCGTTGCCTGCTGGCCCATGATGTGCACCATCTGGCCAAGGAAGCCAGATATTTCGCGCAGGATGTTGGTGTTGTCCACTGAGTCCTGGTGTGCACGATCAGCGTTTGCCTGGGACCGGTCGTATGACGCCTGGCACCTGGCAAGGGCTTGTAGGGACTCTGCCACTGGATGGGGTAGCTGTCCTTCCTCTGCACGGCGGTGTGTGGCTCGCCTGATTGGCTGATGTCCCGTTGCCTGTGTTTGTGGCCCACTCACCCTGCTTGTGTGTGAGGCCGATGGACCAGCGTCGTGCGCTGGGTTAGGCTGGGTGGCACAGGCAGGAGTCGTGGTACTGGTGGTACTGGTGGTACTGGTGGAACGGGTGGTACTGGTGGTACTGGTAGTACTGGTGGTACTGGTGGTGGTGGGGACTGTGCAGATCACAGAGACAGGTGTCGCTGGAGTCACACATGCGACGTTGGTCGGTCCCGGGAGTCCCTGTGAGCCAGATGGCCCTGGCTGCGTGCTTGGTCCCGCTCCATCCTCCGCACCGGAGCTGCCTGTGTCCTCGTCACCAGAGAGTCCTGTCTGTGTGGGAGGCGAGGCTGGCGGCCGGGTACTGGTTTCCCCAGTCAGTTCACGACCACCTGAGGGACAAGATAGAGCTGGTCAGTAATGTGGACATTCCATGGTCATATAGATTTGTAGACATTTCTGTTTCCTGTCGCACACACCCCACCCTCCACCACCACCACCCTCCCCGTGAACATGGGGGCCTGTTGGGAGTTGTAGTTTGGGCCTCTCACACACCCCACCCTCCACCACCACCACCCTCCCCGTGAACATGGGGGCCTGTTGGGAGTTGTAGTTTGGGCCTCTCACACACCCCACCCTCCACCACCACCACCCTCCCCGTGAACATGGGGGCCTGTTGGGAGTTGTAGTTTGGGCCTCTCACACACCCCACCTTCCACCACCACCACCCTCCCCGTGAACATGGGGGCCTGTTGGGAGTTGTAGTTTGGGCCTCTCACACACCCCACCCTCCACCACCACCACCCTCCCCGTGAACATGGGGGCCTGTTGGGAGTTGTAGTTTGGGCCTCTCACACACCCCACCCTCCACCACCACCACCCTCCCCGTGAACATGGGGGCCTGTTGGGAGTTGTAGTTTGGGCCTCTCACACACCCCACCCTCCACCACCACCACCCTCCCCGTGAACATGGGGGCCTGTTGGGAGTTGTAGTTTGGGCCTCTTACACACCCCACCCTCCACCACCACCACCCTCCCTGTGAACATGGGGGCCTGTTGGGAGCCATGTACACGTTTGTGAGTTGGTGTCCAACGTGCATGGGTTGGGGCGTAGGAGATGTTTCTTCTCAGTTGTGTGAGCCTGACCATGTCGTGCTGATCGTGGTGCTTGGTTTGTACTCACCAGCCTCTTCTCCTTCGTCAAGTCCGTCTAGGCTCTCTGGGTGTAGTATCACCAGCACCTTCTCCTCCCAATCGGTGTAGGGTATGGGCTCCGGGGGTGTTCCACCGCCAGTATGATTGGCTCTAGCAAAGTTTTTAGCTCGGATGCCCTTCACCCTGGTCTTCAGGTCATGCCACCGCCTCTGAATTTCATGCTTCGTCCTCGGCACAGTCCCCGACGCATTCACCCGAGTGACGATCCTGTCCCACATGTAGTTCTTTTGCGCCACGGACGTCTGCTGGACTTGGGCCCCGAAGATGTGGGGCTCAACACGGATTATTTCATCTACCATTACCCTCAACTCTGTCTCCGTGAATTTAGGATTTTTTTTGGGTGCCATGGTGTGTGGTGCTCAGTGTGTGAGTTGAGTGAGTTGGGGGGTGCAGGTGTGTGGTGTGTGATGTGTAGGATTTGTGTGGTGGGTGTTTGTGTGGTGGGTGTGGTAGGGTGGTGGTTGTGTGTCTTCTATGTGAGTTAGCAGTATCTCGAATAGGGCCTCTTGCTAGCAGCAATGCTGTGATGCAAAGGATTGTGGTAGTGTGTGGGTGTCATTTTATAGTCGTGTCTCAATGGTTGTTGGCAGTCAGGTGGTAGGTGGGCGTGTTGACTAGTGTGCATTATTGGATACTTGGGACTTGTCATGGTGGCTTGTGCTTGGTGTTGGTGTATGGGGGGGGGGGGGCGTTGTCAATGTTCGTATGTTTGGTTTGGACTTGCGGTACACTTTCTAACATTTGTTTGCCGCTAGGGATGTTGTGCGTGTTGGCCTTCCGCAGTGATGCTGTGTTTATCGTTGCATTCTTTCCGCCGCGGACGTGGATGGCTGTGCGTTCCGTGGTACGGGCGGATTTATCCTAATTGCGGCCACGGAGTGTTCACAGGTATGGCGGTACATGTGTTATTTTCCGCGGTCATTTCCGTCCGCGGCAGTGGTTGTTCATTGGACTCCGTCCGCCGCGGACGGAGTTGGATGTGTTCTGTCCACCGCGGACGGTGTTGGTTATGATCCGTCCGCCGCGGTCGGAGTTTCGTGACATGATTATCCTAATCCCAACCGCGGAATCTCCGCGGCGCAGCCGGGAGTAAAATTTCCCCCACCATGGCGGACAGTACCCATTTCCGTCCGCCATCCTAATCGACCCCTAAGTCTTTCTTTCTTCATATAGTTGCTCCTTCCAAATCGACATCACAGAGGGAGCAGGCTCGAATGGCCCGGCAACGGGGGCTGGATGCCACTGTTGCCGAATATCGGCGGCTGGTGACCCTGGAGGAGGAGGACACGCAGTCAACCGGTGGAACCACAACATCCTCCACTGGGACAGCTGCATCCTCCTCCGTGCCCCCACGGGCTGCCAGCCAGCGCAGTGCTCCAGCGGTACGGAGCCGGGCTACCAAAGCCAACCGCCACCGCCAAGCAGCAAAGATATCAGCTGCCCCCCACAGGAGTTGCAACTGCAAGGCACGCCAGCGCCGCTTAGGACTCAGAATGTCCTACCTGGAGCAGGAGGTCCTTAGGTACAAGAACTTGGTGGAGGGCCTCCGCTTCGACCATGCCACCCTATGCAAGGAGTATGATGCCCTGGCTGCTAAATTCAACAGCAGCACCCTCCTGTAGTGTAGTGTCCCTTGCCCTTTTTTTAGAGACTTTTGGGGGGTGGGATTTGGGAGTAGGGTTCTTTTTGGGACTTTTGAAAGACAATCGTTGGGGTTAGGGAGGGTCTTGAGGGAGATTATTTTGTTAGGGCTACATAAATATACTTTTTAAAACTTTATCTGACCATACCTGTTTTTTACTGCTTTTGAGTCTGGTGGGTGGGGGTTTAACAGTAAGTTTGTTTTCCTGAAGAGTCCTAGGACTTTAGTAGTACTACCGTCAATCTCTCGTCTAGTCCTAATACTCCATTATACTACCTCCCACCAAACGCTTATCTTACCTGTAATTTGTGTTTGAAATTAGGGCTAGGCCCAGGGCTGGCTCCACGGGAAATGGGGATTAAGGTTGGCAATCCTGGGCGGATGAAATGTCCTCATTGCGGTGGTACTAGTGGTGTGACACAGTGGCAGTTGCATGCCTATGGAAAAAAAGAAAACGAAACCTGGTTTGTCCTTACTGTAGCATTACAACGGTTACGGTACAATAGAGAATATAGCAGGTGACAGTACACTAGAACAGTGCCACAATGTAGCCTAACAAATGGTAAAGTATTGCAAGTATAACTAGTACTTGCGTTGAATTTATTTGACATTGGCTCCTACTACTACAAGAAATAGTACTGAAGCTGAGTAAGTCTAGAATATATCCTCGGATTCCTGCACCAGCCTGTTGCTATGACCTTATCCTCCCCAGCAAGTGTGTGGAATTATTGATGTCATTTAGTCAAACATCAAGCAAAACCACACAGCCCGGGGGAAGAGGGTTAGGGTTTGGAAAATGGATGGGAATGGGGGTTTCTATTTGGGTAGGTTTTGTTGAGAGAAGAAAAAAAAAGCACAGCATGGACAAACAATAATTGAAGATAAAGAAATCTTTGGGTACAAACTAAAGCTAACCACAAATCTTTTAAGTGACATAAAGGAAGTGCATGCCCTACTGCATGCATTGTTACTGAAAAGTAAGTAGTACTAGAATGCGACAGTACAGGGCTGCAGCGTTTTGACTAGCCTATCTCTGCACTCAGAGAAACACTTCTTACATTAAATTAGGTTTAAAAATTAGCCGAATGAAAACCTGTAGAATGGCTGTAGGGATCAATTTAGAAGCAGAGAGAGATCCAAGAAATGCAGTCACACTCATAGAAGAAAACAATGGATACTGTATCTGTATGTTGTTGGAGTTGTCCTGTTGAATTTGGTAAGTAAGTTGCATGCAGCAAACAATTCCTCTTATTAGCGGCACTCCTCCATTCCAGCTGACGCTTCGTCCATCAATGTTGGTGACCACTGACAGAAGACACCCTGTCCACTGCCTGCCTGGCGGATGTTGACTGAAACCCGGCCTGTAATTATTGAACGGAAAACAGGAAGTGCTATTACAATACCACTGATAAATAAATATAAGGTATGTACACTGTGTGGTGCAAAAAGTCACACTTTGATTTTCCTAATAGACAGTACAATATTTTTGAAATTGCGTACTCTGTCTGAGTCACCTTTTGAAGGATAAATAAGTATGGCCAAATTAATTTAGCGGCTCTTTCCCCTCAAGCTAGGTGTACTGTAAACTGTGTTTTAGAACAAAATTAGACCTTCCCAGCAATGCTCCCACCAAGACCCTTACTAAAGCCAGTCGCAAAAATATAGAAGACCCCCAATCAGATCTCAAAAAACGAGGCCTAGCAGAAAAATGGTGACAAAACGTACTTTGAAAGTAAAAGTAGGCCCAAATACCCCCTTACCCACCGTGGATTGTATTCAAACCACTTGCAAGCAAGCAAAAGTATCCATAGCCAGCATTGCTCCAAGAGTGCTCTAAGACCCCAGAACTCAGTTGCAAAAATCTAGAACACCCCGAAACACATGCAATCCTGCTGCTAGGGCTAACCCTAACGAACCCCAAGTTACAAAAAGTGCCAAAAGGCTTTTCCTTATGGATTTTGTCCAAACCACTTCTATCCGGTATTAGACCTTCCCAGGAATGCCCCAAGAGACCCGCCAACCCACCCGCAAAAAAGCACGTGACAACACCCCCAAACAGCCAAAAAGCAAAATCTCATACTTACAATATCTCTCGGCCTTTGGTCCAAACGCGTTGTGCAGCTAGGTCATCATCATAACTCCTGTTTTCCACCACGGATTTCCTGAAAAGCAAATGCAATCAAGATTAGACTGTCGCAGCAGTGCTCCGACAGAGACACCAAAACCCACCCACAAACACCAGGAAGCCCCCCAAACAGGCCCCCGAAAACACTACATTGAGCAAGATGTCAGAAGAAATAGCAAAAAAAATTCTGCATGGATTTTGTCCAAACCACTTCTATCCGGTATTAGACCTTCCCAGGAATGCCCCAAGAGACCCGCCAATCCACCCGCAAAAAAGCACGCGACAACACCCCCAAACAGCCAAAAAGCAAAATCTCATACTTACAATATCTCTCGGCCTTCGGTCCAAATGCGCTGTGCAGCTAGGTCATCATCATAACTCCTGTTTTCCACCACGGATTTCCTGAAAAGCAAATGCAATCAAGATTAGACTGTCGCAGCAGTTCTCCGACAGAGACATCAAAACCCACCCACAAACACCAGGAAGCCCCCCAAACAGGCCCCCGAAAACGCTACATTGAGCAAGATGTCAGAAGAAATGGCAAAAAAAAATTCTGCATGGATTTTGTCCAAACCACTTCTATCCGGTATTAGACCTTCCAAGGAATGCCCCAAGAGACCCGCCAACCCACCCGCAAAAAAGCACGCGACAACACCCCCAAACAGCCAAAAAGCTAAATCTCATACTTACAATATCTCTCGGCCTTCGGTCCAAACGCGCTGTGCAGCTAGGTCATCATCATAACTCCTGTTTTCCACCACGGATTTCCTGAAAAGCAAATGCAATCAAGATTAGACTGTCGCAGCAGTGCTCCCAGACCCCAAAAGTCACCCACAAACACCCAGAACCCCGCCAAAGAGCACCTCAAAGGCAAGCAAGTCAGCAAAAACGGCAAGAAATTTCCGCCTCATATTTGGTCCAAAACACTTTTATCCGTTATTAGAGCTTCACAGCAATGGGCCCAGAGCCGTCAACTCACCCGCAAAGAAGTAGAACACCTCCACAAGTGCTGAGTCTTTCTTCATTGGGCGTAATCCAGCCCTCTGCTTTGAGGGAAATAGGAGTCTGGAGGAGGAGGATAGAGGAGCATGTTCTTCTGAACTTGTGAACCTGAGGAATGTAGACTGCGGCACCTTCAAATCAATAAGCAAACAAGTGAAGACAGTTCTGCTGATGGGCTTGTTTTTGTGATTAGGTGATTAAAGTTTGAATTAAATTAACTGTGCAAAACAAAGAAAGACAGACACACAGGAATAAAAGTGAATAAGGACGAAAAAGAAAGTTATTGATTCATTGTCTCATTTTTAGGGCTCGGTGTCAGGGAATAAGAATAATAGTTCGTCATCATACTCTGCGAATTCAGGCAGGATGAGGTCAGCGTCACCGAACAGAGAACAAATTCCCTCATCTACGTTGCTGTCCTCCTCGTCTTCATGCGGCGTGCTTTCTCGTACTTTGTAATCTGGTGGTATGTGGTGCTGATTCATCTTGATCATTGTTAGCCTCTCCACATTTTTGGGCGAGAGGCGGCTCCGTTTGGGAGTTACAATGCCACCAGCAGCACTGAAAACACGTTCAGAAGACACACTTGCGAGTGGGCAAGACAAGTAGTTTATAGCCAGGTTGGAGAGCTGTGGCCACAATTATTTTTTCCCATGCCAATACTGCAATGGCTCATCATTAAGAAAGACCTCTGTTGAGTCATTCAGATAGTCCTGCACCATCGACTCAAGGTCCTCAACGGTTCCTCCACTTTGCTTACTTTTTGCTGTGCTTGTGACCTTTTTTCGAGAACCATACCCAAGCAAAGTTAGCCAATCCTCTTCAGCAGCCAATGTTACTCTTGTGTGTGGTGCAGATGATCCGGTTGCCGGTGTCTTTAATGGCTGAGAGGTCACTTGTGCCACAGCCACAGGTGCAGAAGTGGAATCTTTTGACTGGGGATGGCCTGCTGATGCTGATGCTGATGTACTGCCTTCTCCTTCAATATCCTGCCGTTCTTTTTCAAACCTCTTGGCTGACCAGGCTAGCCAACGTTTGTACTTTTTAACATCTTCATCAGCAAAAGGAAAGAATGCTTGGCCTGCCAGCGCCTTTTTGTAGTGTGGATCCAGAATAGTAGCACAAATGTAATGCTGTTCTGAGTTGATCATTTTAAGACGTTCATCACCACGTAGGCGCTCTAATAATTTCTCCGACAAAACAAAAGGGTCTTTGTTTTTTTCATCTTTTTCTAACTCAGAAGACACCGCCTTCAGTTGGTGCTCCAGCATGCACAACAATGGGATAGCTTTTCCCAAATTACAGTCCTCCTTGCTGACTGCACGCGTGAAGACCTCAAAAGGACGAAGCATTTCTGTCAGGCTTTTAACTATTTCCCAGTGCGCCGCATCCATCCTCAGGTCCTTCTGAGCTGTACCCAGTGTTAAGAAATAGTGATCGAGTACCGTATACTGCTCATACAGACGCTCAAGCATGTAGAAGGTTGAGTTCCAACGTGTTGCCACCTCCTGGATGAGTGCTTTCACTGGCATTCGACGTTCATGTAGCAGGCTCCTCAGATGCTTCCGGGCCTCAAAAGAATGGCTGAAATGGTTGCACATTTTTCGGCAGGTGGCCATTACCTCGCACGCTGGACTGTCTTTATCACTCAAGAATTTATGAACTACCAGGTTGATACAGTGCGCCAAACACGGCACTCTGAAATAGTCACCCAGCGCCATGGCCTTAACTACATTGGCACCATTATCCGTGGAAACATAACCAATCCGGCGTTTTTTTGGGGACAGCCAGTGAAATACCTTATTGTTAAACTCGTCCAAAATGTTTCTTGCTGTGTGACTTTTCTCCAAGCCAAACATGGCTAGTGTTGCATGTTTCCGAGCAGCTTTAAAAACTTGGTCCGGGTCAACACCTGCGTTTAGCTTTGCTTTAACACCTGAAAAAGAGACCCAGTGTGCAGTGATGCACATGTAATCCGCGCCTGCGCAACTGGTCCACATGTCTGTTGTCAGATGTATAGTGTGAACAGCACTCTTCTGCAAAGCTGCCCCAATCACCTCCAGCACATCTTCATGTAGTGCTGGAACCGCAACTCTGGCAAAATAGAACCGGCTAGGAACCTTCCATTTAGGGCAGAGCGCTGCCACTAATTCTAGAAAACCTACCGCTTCTACAAAAGAAAAAGGGAGAAGGTCCACAGCTAGCATTTTAGCCAGCTTAGTGTTATACAGACGCGTCAGTGGGTGGTTGCGTTCATATGGCGCGTCTGAAGAAAACATGGTTCTAATGTTGCCCTGGACCAAGCATTTACGGGATGATAATGACTTCGTTGACCCAATTATGCTCGCTGGTGAACTTTTTCGCGTTGGTGTCTCACTCGCTACAACACTCTTAGTGTGCCTCACATGGGGTGTGCTGCTGACAGGGGTACTGGGTGTAAGTGAAGAGTTTGACACGTCTTCTTCCTCCTCGTCATCATCAGATGAAACATCAACATTTTCTTGACTTCCAATTCGGGCTTCCTTGATCGCCTTTAGGTGCGCAAACCATTGGACAGTGTGCTGTCTTTTAAGATGACCTCTCTGGCCTCCGGTACCATAGTTGGTACCAAACTTACCACGACTAACTGCAAGCTTACAAATGGTACAAATGCCGAACTTTTCCCTTTTTGGGCAAACAGTAAAGAAGTCCCAAACTGGGGACTTGAAGTGTCTGTGGGGGCCGGAGGAGGCGGCGATACTGGTGGTGGTGTTCATGCTGCTAATGCCAGATAAAGTGGAGGATCTGGATTGCCCAACTTTTGTACGTTGTGCACTTTCACCGCCACTAATTAAGGTCGAGGTGGATGGAGGTCCCTTCTTGCGAGAAAGAAATATGGAAGCGGTACGAGTTGGTGTACTACTTAACTCCAATGATTGTGGTGTTTCCACTGCCTCCTCGTCGACAACATCATCATCATCACGCTCAGCAGCTTTTCGGGCTAGGGTCAAAATGTCTGTTTGCTGCATGCCCGCTGGGGCTGCAGTGACCTTTATGATGACTGGGTTGTCGTTGTCAGAGTCTTCATCAGCAGCAGTATCCGCCACTTCTTGTTGAGCCTCATCATCACACTCCATAACTCTGAGACTTTGGACGAGCTTCCTTTTACGCTTAACTACCTTTGTCAGATCATGGTGTGCCTCACTCTCAGACGGCAGTGGTGCTGGTTCCCAATTTTGATCCGTATCATCAGAAGGAGGTGTGCTTGAAGAAGATGTAGACACCACCCTTGATCTCTTCCTTGCTAGGGGTGTGGAAGACAATGAAGGATCATCAGGAGTAGTGTCTTTCTCAAATGATACCTCGCCTTGATTGTCGATTTCCTGATGTGCCCCTACTTCGCGAGGAACAACTATTGTGGGCACTTGTGACCCTCCATGCACCTCTGCTTGCGCATCTCCTTGCGCTGCCTCTCCTTCCACATGTACTTGGGCTTGTACTTGCACATGTGGTTTTTGTTGCGGCTGTGGTTGTTCAACACTCGTCAGATGAGTTACAACAACCTGTGTTGATTGAGGGACATTGTTGCTACTTTCTTGCGATGAGCCAACATCACTGGTCGATGGTGATTGAACAACTAGACTAAGTGCCTCTGCAGCAGTGAAGGGCTTGGACTTAAGTTGGCGTGGTAGTGGTGGTGGCATTGAGCCCAATGGAGCGGGGGTGCTGCTCCCAGCTTGGTCCCCAGCAGATCCCGCTGCTGCTGCAGGCATACTTTTTTTTTTACTCCCAAAAAAAGGGGCGGCCGGCACACCAGTCTCCTTGGTAACTTGCTTCTTCTGCTCCTTACTGGCAACTTTCTTGCTAGAGGAGCTACGGGTAACTTTTTTTGGGGCAATCTTCTTCAGAGCAGGTCAGAACAGCAGGCAGCAGTTGCACGAGTTGCAGAGTTGTCTGTGTCCAGACGTGACGTCGCATGACGTTATGCTGCACACACACACACCGCTGCAGGACTTGTTCCTGGCACTGGTGGTTCTCTTGAGTCTTGTGCACCTAAAAGCAATGGAAGACAGAGGAACATCAGTTCAGTTATACACCCCAAAAAATCGAAAAACACAGAAAAATCAGCACAATCCCATGCCATCCATGATGTTTACATTCAAGACACCACACCGAAAGACTAGGCCCATGCAACACTCACTACCCCTGGGCATAATGGATGAAAAGTAGGCAAAATAAGTGCAGGCCTCACACACTGCCTCTCTTCAAAATGGCCCCTTGCACCCCAAGCCAGTCCACATCAACAGTACACCCCAAAAAAACAGAAAAACACCCACAAATCACCACAATCCAATGCCATCCAGGATGTTTACATTAAAGAGAGTGAGACCACACCACAGGCACACTCAGTCCATGCACCACTACCCCTGGGCAAAAGGCCACACCAGCAGCCCCCAAAAAACGACAAAAAACAAAAAAAATCAGCACAATCCCAGCCCATCCATGGCCTCAATGATGTTTAAATTCGAGAAGACACCCCACAGAAAGACTAGGCCCATGCAACACTCACCACCCCTGGGCATAGGGCCCCACCAGCAGCCCCAAAAAAACACAAAATTCAGCACAATCCCAGCCCATCCAGGGCCTCATTGGTGTTTAAATTCAAGAAGACACCCCACAGAAAGACTAGGCCCATGCAACACTCACCACCCCTGGGCAAAGGGCCCCACCAGCAGCCCCAAAAAACGACAAAAACCACAATATTCAGCACAATCCCAGCCCATCCATGGCCTCAATGGTGTTTAAATTCAAGAAGACACCCCACAGAAAGACTAGGCCCATGCAACACTCACTACCCCTGGGGATAATGGATGAAAAGAAGGCAAAATAAGTGCAGGCCTCAGACACTGCCTCTCTTCAAAATGGCCCCTTGCACCCCAAGCACATGTTGCCTGTACCAGCCAGCACTCAAGATGGCCACCACCACCACCCACATGGCCAGTCCACATCAACAGTACACCCCAAAAAAACCGAAAAACACCCAAAAACCACCACAATCCAATGCCATCCAGGATGTTTACATTAAAGAGAGTGAGACCCCACAGGCCCACTCAGTCCATGCACCACTACCCCTGGGCAAAAGGCCACACCAGCAGCCCCAAAAAAACGACAAAAAACAGCACAATCCCAGCCCATCCATGGCCTCAATGGTGTTTAAATTCAAGAGGACACCCCACAGAAAGACTAGGCCCATGCAACACTCACCACCCCTGGGCAAAGGGCCCCACCTGCAGCCCCAAAAAATGACAAAAACCACAAAATTCAGCAAGAAACCCAGCCCATCCATGGCCTCAATGGTGTTTAAATTCAAGAAGACACCCCACAGAAAGACTAGGCCCATGCAACACTCACTACCCCTGGGCATAATGGATGAAAAGTAGGCAAAATAAGTGCAGGCCTCAGACACTGCCTCTCTTCAAAATGGCCCCTTGCACCCCAAGCACATGTTGCCTGTACCAGCCAGCACTCAAGATGGCCACCACCACCACCCACATGGCCAGTCCACATCAACAGTACACCCCAAAAAAACTGAAAAACACCCAAAAATCACCACAATCCAATGCCATCCAGGATGTTTACATTAAAGAGAGTGAGACCCCACAGGCACACTCAGTCCATGCATCACTACCCCTTGGCAAAAGGCCACACCAGCAGCCCCAAAAAAACGACAAAAACCACAAAAAACAGCACAATCCCAGCCCATCAATGGCCTCAATGGTGTTTAAATTCAACAAGACACCCCACAGAAAGACTAGGCCCATGCAAAACTCACCACCCCTGGGCAAAGGGCCCCACCAGCAGCCCCAAAAAACGACAAAAACCACAAAATTCAGCTCAATCCCAGCCCATCCATGGCCTCAATGGTGTTTAAATTCAAAAAGACACCCCACAGAAAGACTAGGCCCATGCAACACTCACTACCCCTGGGGATAATGGATGAAAAGTAGGCAAAATAAGTGCAGGCCTCAGACACTGCCTCTCTTCAAAATGGCCCCTTGCACCCCAAGCACATGTTGCCTGTACCAGCCAGCACTCAAGATGGCCACCACCACCACCCACATGGCCAGTCCACATCAACAGTACACCCCAAAAAAAACGAAAAACACCCAAATATCACCACAATCCAATGCCATCCAGGATGTTTACATTAAAGAGAGTGAGACCCCACAGGCACACTCAGTCCATGCACCACTACCCCTGGGCAAAAGGCCACACCAGCAACCCCAAAAAACGACAAACAACACAAAAAACAGCACAATCCCAGCCCATCCATGGCCTCAATGGTGTTTAAATTCAAGAGGACACCCCACAGAAAGACTAGGCCCATGCAACACTCACCACCCCTGGGCAAAGGGCCCCACCAGCAGCCCCAAAAAATGACAAAAACCACAAAATTCAGCACAATCCCAGCCCATCCATGGCCTCAATGGTGTTTAAATTCAAGAAGACACCCCAGAGAAAGACTAGGCCCATGCAACACTCACTACCCCTGGGGATAATGGATGAAAAGAAGGCAAAATAAGTGCAGGCCTCAGACACTGCCTCTCTTCAAAATGGCCCCTTGCACCCCAAGCACATGTTGCCTGTACCAGCCAGCACTCAAAATGGCCACCACCACCACCCACATGGCCAGTCCACATCAACTGTACACCCCACAAAAACCGAAAAACACCCAAAAATCACCACAATCCAATGCCATCCAGGATGTTTACATTAAAGAGAGTGAGACCCCACAGGCACACTCAGTCCATGCACCACTACCCCTGGGCAAAAGGCCACACCAGCAGACCCCAAAAAACGACAAAAAACAACACAATCCCAGCCCATCCATGGCCTCAATTGTGTTTAAATTCAAGAGGACACCCCACAGAAAGACTAGGCCCATGCAACACTCACCACCGCTGGGCAAAGGGCCCCACCAGCAGCCCCAAAAAATGACAAAAACCACAAAATTCAGCACAATCCCAGCCCATCCATGGCCTCAATGGTGTTTAAATTCAAGAAGACACCCCACAGAAAGACTAGGCCCATGCAACACTCACTACCCCTGGGCATAATGGATGAAAAGTAGGCAAAATAAGTGCAGGCCTCAGACACTGCCTCTCTTCAAAACGGCCCCTTGCACCCCAAGCACATGTTGCCTGTACCAGCCAGCACACAAGATGGCCACCACCACCACCCACATGGCCAGTCCACATCAACAGTACACCCCAAAAAAAACGAAAAACACCCAAAAACCACCACAATCCAATGCCATCCAGGATGTTTACATTAAAGAGAGTGAGACCCCACAGGCACACTCAGTCCATGCACCACAACCCCTGGGCAAAAGGCCACACCAGCAGCCCCAAAAAAACGACAAAAAACAGCACAATCCCAGCCCATCCATGGCCTCAATGGTGTTTAAATTCAAGAGGACACCCCACAGAAAGACTAGGCCCATGCAACACTCACCACCCCTGGGCAAAGGGCCCCACCAGCAGCCCCAAAAAATGACAATAACCACAAAATTCAGCACAATCCCAGCCCATCCATGGCCTCAATGGTGTTTAAATTCAAGAAGACACCCCACAGAAAGACTAGGCCCATGCAACACTCACTACCCCTGGGCATAATGGATGAAAAGTAGGCAAAATAAGTGCAGGCCTCAGACACTGCCTCTCTTCAAAATGGCCCCTTGCACCCCAAGCACATGTTGCCTGTACCAGCCAGCACTCAAGATGGCCACCACCACCACCCACATGGCCAGTCCACATCAACAGTACACCCCAAAAAAACTGAAAAACACCCAAAAATCACCACAATCCAATGCCATCCAGGATGTTTACATTAAAGAGAGTGAGACCCCACAGGCACACTCAGTCCATGCATCACTACCCCTTGGCAAAAGGCCACACCA
The DNA here is from genome assembly GCF_964261635.1 of Lissotriton helveticus. Taxonomy (NCBI): domain Eukaryota; kingdom Metazoa; phylum Chordata; class Amphibia; order Caudata; family Salamandridae; genus Lissotriton; species Lissotriton helveticus. The sequence goes on from NC_136065.1 coordinate 184,583,452, forward strand.
GCAGCCCCAAAAAAACGACAAAAACCACAAAAAACAGCACAATCCCAGCCCATCCATGGCCTCAATGGTGTTTAAATTCAACAAGACACCCCACAGAAAGACTAGGTCCATGCAAAACTCACCACCCCTGGGCAAAGGGCCCCACCAGCAGCCCCAAAAAACGACAAAAACCACAAAATTCAGCTCAATCCCAGCCCATCCATGGCCTCAATGGTGTTTAAATTCAAGAAGACACCCCACAGAAAGACTAGGCCCATGCAACACTCACTACCCCTGGGGATAATGGATGAAAAGTAGGCAAAATAAGTGCAGGCCTCAGACACTGCCTCTCTTCAAAATGGCCCCTTGCACCCCAAGCACATGTTGCCTGTACCAGCCAGCACTCAAGATGGCCACCACCACCACCCACATGGCCAGTCCACATCAACAGTACACCCCAAAAAAAACGAAAAACACCCAAAAATCACCACAATCCAATGCCATCCAGGATGTTTACATTAAAGAGAGTGAGACCCCACAGGCACACTCAGTCCATGCACCACTACCCCTGGGCAAAAGGCCACACCAGCAACCCCAAAAAAACGACAAACAACACAAAAAACAGCACAATCCCAGCCCATCCATGGCCTCAATGGTGTTTAAATTCAAGAGGACACCCCACAGAAAGACTAGGCCCATGCAACACTCACCACCCCTGGGCAAAGGGCCCCACCAGCAGCCCCAAAAAATGACAAAAACCACAAAATTCAGCACAATCCCAGCCCATCCATGGCCTCAATGGTGTTTAAATTCAAGAAGACACCCCAGAGAAAGACTAGGCCCATGCAACACTCAATACCCCTGGGGATAATGGATGAAAAGAAGGCAAAATAAGTGCAGGCCTCAGACACTGCCTCTCTTCAAAATGGCCCCTTGCACCCCAAGCACATGTTGCCTGTACCAGCCAGCACTCAAGATGGCCACCACCACCACCCACATGGCCAGTCCTCATCAACAGTACACTCCAAAAAATCAGAAAAACACCCAAAAATCACCACAATCCAATGCCATCCAGGATGTTTACATTAAAGAGAGTGAGACCACACCACAGGCACACTCAGTCCATGCACCACTACCCCTGGGCAAAAGGCCACACCAGCAGCCCCCAAAAAACGACAAAAAACACAAAAATCAGCACAATCCCAACCCATCCATGGCCTCAATGATGTTTAAATTCAAGAAGACACCTCACAGAAAGACTAGGCCCATAAAAACACTCACCACCCCTGGGCAAAGGGCCCCACCAGCAGCCCCAAAAAAACAACAAAAACAACAAAAATCAGCACAATCCCAGCCCATCCATGGCCTCAATGGTGTTTAAATTCAACAAAACAGTTGTATCATGCACCCATAACCAACCCTGGTCCTACTGGATACTGTGGCTACCCACAATATATTTTATTTAATGTTCTGAAAAAGTGCCAAAATTGTAGTTGCAGCAACTGTAATGCCCCAAACAAACTTACTTGTGAAAGTTGATTTCTAATCCAAAAGTGATCCAAAGAAAGTCAAAAAGGCCTCAAATCCAAATATCCAGCAGCACCCACAAAAAGTAATCCTTCAAGGTCAAGGTCCAAATGAAAGTGACCAGCACATGAAGAAAGCACTGGGAGGAGCCTGCTGGACAGGAACAGGAAGTTGGAGACTGTGGGGCACTTCCTTCCTCCCCCCCCCAAAAAAAATGGACTCCTTGCAAAAAAAAAGGCCATGCAAATGTCAACCTGAGGAGTGATTCTGATAAAAATCATCATTTTCTGAAGGTTTATCCTGTTTGCTGGTGGATTTCTTGTGCAGAATGGCAAAATCTCTATTTCGCGAGTGCGAGATTGTTCCTTTCCGCCGCAACTACGTGTTCGCAATTGCGAACTCTCGCGAGGCGTGCTGTGCAAGGTGGCAAGCCGCAATTACGTATTCGCGGGCGCCAAACTCCCGCGGGATCCCGCAGCAAGATCCAAAATGGCACAGCACTCGCAAAATATGATCGAGAAAAACAACTCGGCAAACGCTTAATGACGGAAAGTGAACGCCGTGCACCACGCCGCAATATTGTATCACCAAGCAAAAAATCTGCCGCGAGCGATTTCACGGATTTTCGACAAATTCGCGAGAGTTCGCGGATTGTGAATTTGCCGAAACTCCGAAAAATCCGCCATCGGAGCGGATTTTACGCCCATGCTTACTGGTATACATGGCAACATCTAATGTTTATTCCCTTGTTCTCCCGCTGACTTATCACCCTAAGGTGGCGTTGTTGCTAGAAGGTATCTTTAAAAACATGGCATGCAAACAGAATATTTCTACTTGGGGAGATCTCTTCAGCAAGGGTAATTTTTGTACTCTCCAGCAGCTGTGTCATAACACCCCACCTTCTACCATGGACACATTCCTATATGCTCGCCTAAGACACGGGGTATGGGCGTGCCACTCTACATTCCCCTCTGAGCCAGCCACTTAGACACCTCTTCATCGCGTACTACAGGCGAATTCCGCTTGTCACTTAGGGCCATATGTAGGTAAATTGGCAATACCGAATCCTTAATACCGATTCATACCGAATCGGTATTAAGAATGAGGTAAACGTGATGTAGGTAAAAAATCGTTAAACATTACCGAATCGTTGCAAATCGGTATTAAATACCGATTGTGAACTGATCGGTAATAAAAATACATACCGAAAGGCCATTACCGAATCGGTGTTACCGAATCCACACCCAAAACGGAATTACCGAATCGGTAATTCAAAAAATAGCGTTTTGGTGAATCAGCCAATCCTGATACACCCATTAACTCCCCAAACAGGAAGTTGCCACACCCAGCCAGGTGCACAGGGCCTGGAGCACACTGTGAGGCAGGCAGGAGAGCTGAGGAGCCAGCAGCAACACAGCCAAGAAAAAAAAAACTACAACCACTGAACAAGCATTGCAATGGCAAGCCAGGACAAGGAGAAGGAGGCAGGTGAAAGAAAAAGAAAACTCAAGTTCAGCGACATGGAGCTTGAGATCCTGATCGAGGATGTCACCCAAGAGTACCACAAGCTGTTTGGAGCCCAGTCCCAACAAGTGCCAGACGCACAGAAGAGGCAAATATGGAGTGGCATTCGGGACAAGATCAATGCCATAGGTGTGACCCTGCGCACCATAGAGGACATCAGAAAGAGGTGGTACGACCTCAGAAAAACAGCAAAACAGAGGATGGCAGAGAGACATAGGCTGGCTGGGAAAACTGGAGGAGGAAAAAATCGTGCCCCAGTGCCAACACCACTGGAACAGATGGTAGAGTCCACCATCCAGCGGGAGAGTGTGAGTGGCATAGGAGACGCAGACAGCTCCGCCAGAGCAGCTAGAAAACAAGGTAAGAAGCATGCCCAGCATGCTGCCCTACCCCCTCCCCAACCCCAACCCCCATAGTGGTAAATGTGCTCCCACTCCACACCATGTCTTACTGCTTACCTGCAATGCATTCTGGGTGATGTAGTCATTGTGAAATCATGATCAGGACTGTCAGGGCAGCTAACACAATAGCATGGTAATTGAATTGGACAGGTCAGGATTACCACTGTGCACTGTTGGCATGTACTTTAATGCAATGGCATTGCAGACAGAGCATTGAGAATATTTACATTTGTGTCATTTCAGGCGAGTCATCTCGCAGTGCAGCTGAGGGCAGCAGAGGCAGGTCAGCCAGGCCAGAGGGGAGTGGACGGGATGAAGACAGCATGCCTGCAGGGAACACCAGCTCTGCGCCATCGCAGCCAGCCAATCCTCCACCACAGCCATCGCCACAGCGCCAGGGAGGTCCGCAATCCCCTCTCACTCAGTCACCACTGCGACGTTCACCAACACCACCACCACCACCACCACCACCACCACAGTCAGGCAGGAGGCATGCCGTGAACACCCTCCAGCAGATGGAGGCGTCGGAGGAGGAGGGCAGCCAGCGCGCACACAGTCCTATCGTAGAGAGATCCAACAGGGAGCGGGCTGGTTCTGCATCTGAGGGTGTGAACATCTCAACACGACGCCGCAGGGCAAGGCCAGACAGTCCAGTGCCAGTTGAGCAGGGTGACAGTGTGTTTGATGGACTGGAAGGCAACATGCTGAAGGTCCAGCGCCTGCAATGGAGGGAGATGAAGTCATTACACAGGGAGGTGGCAAACATAAACAGACATATGCACAAGATGGAGAAGGGTATCAGTGCCATGGGGGAGAATATGTCTGCAGGGATGGAGAGGGTAGCAACCTCGGTGGACAACCTCTGCAGCCAGCTGGAGCAGGACCGTGTTGGCATGCGCCGGGAGAGACAGAGACTCCAGGACTATACCAAGTCGGTGAACCGGCTGGCCACTACGACATCACTGATGTGTCGCCGGTCCATCGCCATGCAGGAGGAGATGGCGCATTGCAGCAGGGATGTGGCCAGGGGGATGGTGTCCATGACTTCAGTGCTAGAGCTCATGCAGAATGCTAAGGCCTCAAATATGGAAGGGGGGGGACAGTGAGGAGGCTACCAGCCGTGGTAGCATTACACCCTCACCCACCGAGTGCAGGAGGCGTAGTGGACGTAATGTCCCAGCACAGGAACGGTCCGACTCACCAGTCTGTGTCGATGGGGAACATGCACGTGCAGCACGGGGACGCAAGAAGTGAAGGACACTGGCTGTCCACATGCATGTGATGGGTGATGTAACCCATGTCCAATTGGACTATGCTCACAATGCTGGAGGTGTGCCAAATAAACACCTCTACATGTAATTTGAAATGCCTCAGTGTCGTTACTCACTCAGAAATAGTGTGATGTAATCTCTGCCCGTCTATGTCTCCCATCATGTTCAATAGCAGCACCAGCCGCGCTGGGCTCTGGCTGAGGGTTGTCCTCGTCCTCGTCCTCTGACTCAGTTAGTTCCACTGCTGTTCCTTTTTTAGTGGCCAGATTGTGTAGCATTGCACACGTAGCAATGATCTTGCAACATTTGATGGGGCTGTAAAGACGCGCACCTCCTGTTTTGTGGAGGCAACGGAATCTGCTTTTGAGCAAACCAAAAGTGCGCTCCACCACGTTGCGTGTGCTCCTATGTGCCACATTGTATCTCCTCTCCCTTCGGGTGGTTGGGTTCAGATATGGTGTGAGGAGAAAAGGCCGGAGGGCATATGCGCTGTCACCTATGATGAGAAGTTAGTTGCATTGATTGGTGTGACCAACAGCTTGTGCCAGGGTGTACATCAGGGTGTGTGACATTTACTTACCAAGTATGTATCCGTCGGCAAATTCACCAGCAAGCAGACGTGTATGTATGCCACTGTTTCTGAAGATGTAAGCATCGTGGGTACTCCCGGGGTATTTTGCCACGATGTCTGTTATTATGTGTTTAGCATTGCAGATCACCTGCACATTGATTGAGTGGGTGGATTTGCGGTTCCTGTAAATATATTCACTTGCTGCAGGTGGGCAGATGGGAATGTGGGTCCCATCGATGCAGCCGATCACGTGGGGGAAGTGGGCAAGTTGATAGAACTCCAGCTTGGTTCTCTGCAGCTCCGCCTGCGTACTGGGGAAGGATATGTAATGTTCCATTCTGTCCATCATGGCGTCTAGGAAGGTGTTGAAGAACCGGGATAGGCAGCTCTGTGATACTCCACCCACTGCTGCTATGACACCCTGGAAACTTCCTGATGCAAGGAGGTGCAGGCAGCAGAGTACCTGGACATGGGTGGGGATTGCGTGGGCCCTTGGCGTCTGATGCTCCAGATAGGGTCTTAGGTCCCGTATTAGCTCCAGGATGGTTTGTGGGTGCAATCTGTATCTCTCGTGTATTTCTGCATCTGTCAACTGGAACAGAGTGATGCGTACTCTGTACACCTGCTCCTCACGTCTCCAGATCCTCATTCCTGCTGCTCTCAGGCGTAGCCGCCTTGCTATGAGATAGAGGCCTGCCATTGTGTTCACACTGATGCATTTTGGGTCTGTTTATATAGACTCCTCCTGATTACCACATGCTCCTGAAACGTGGTATTTAACGATTCGTTATTACCGATTTTGGCCTAAATCGGTATTACCGGGGTTTGCTACATAGCATATTTGGGGGTTTTACCGAATCGTTTATACAGATTCGGTATTCATTGTTTCGGTAATTCCTAGTCGGTAACTTATTGTTTTTACCGATTCGTTATTATCGACTCTATTCGGTATTACCTACATCTCACATGGCTTACTTTTTGTCGGTAACACCGAAAATGACCCTTTTTCGGTTTTACCGATCGGTATTTGGCCACCTACATATGGCCCTTAGTGTCTATACTTTATCACTCGTTATATGTGGATCACGACTTCGCGGGCTAAATGGGGGGCGGACCGGACCAGGAGTTAACAGATGACCAATGAACCTATTGTTGTCAAGAGACCAAAATTGTCTCCTTGAATAGCAGGCTGCGCATTATTCATTAGGGATTTCTTCAACGTAGCTATTATACCCCAGTGTGGCTACATAAGTATGGCCTACGTGAATCAGATGACTGCGTTAGATGTCGGGCGGGTGAGGCATATTTCTTATATCTTGCATGTACATGCCCTGGGGTGTTTGATTACTGGCAACAGGTTCTTGATGCCCTGGACTCCATGACTTCGACAAATATTTCCAGATCCCCACTTACTGAGTTTAGGCTGCACTGCCCATATCCCTGTCAAGTACAGAAAATTTGTGTCCTTCTGCTTGGTTTTGGCTAAGCGACGTGTAGCCTGAAAATGGGGCCAAGGCTGTGCACCTAAATTTAAGGAGTGACTAGGTGATATGATCCTTTGGCAAGAGCAAATTTGTACATACGCTGAATTGCTCCCCCGCTCCTCACGACCCAGAGACATATGGGGGCCACTGCAGACATACCTGTTGGAACATCCTGCCGCGGCGGACTCATAAGCCCACACACTTGCTATGTGTGATCCGCTGTTGAGGAATCAGTGGTGTTACAATCGCCTCTGTCTTGCTGCTTGCGCCGAAGTGTACAGAATGCTATGCCTCTGTTTATTATAATATTGTCAATTGATTGTACTATAATTTGTTGCCTTTTTATATTTCTGCATTTTGAACGACAAAGCCCTTCATTGATGATCACAATTCCTTAATTGCTCATGTTGACATTGTACTTTGCTGTACTGGCTGAAAGAGTCACTTGTATCTTGCTGACGGCTGTTTAAATAAAAATAAAAAGTTAAAAAAAATTCTAATTAGCACAATAATAACATCTGTGTCATTTGACAGTACAATGATTTGATTGGAACCACTTCGAACAGCCCACTCAACATGTGGCACAAGACGAAGGTCAGCTTCCACCAATTTGCTGTTAAGTTCTTGAACAATATGGCCCATACCTTTTGAATTTATCTCTGCAGGCACCAACTTCTCATTGACAATCATTCTACTTGCAATAATTGGGAATCCATTGTTCACTGAAGCATCAGCAATGTTTTGGCGAGTTAACATCTCAAAGCTTATCTTGTCCGATATTGACGACAAGAATTTATCAAGTTGCTCAGGTATAGGTGTTGAATGTTTGATGCAGGCAAGGTCAATTGTTCCACATGTAGACATTTATCATTCTCTCACATTCTTTGACAAATAGTTCAAGATAACGGACAAAGACAATATGCAGTTCTTGCAACGTGCACACTGACTTTGATATCTGAAGAACAGTCTGAAGGACCTCTCCGAAGTTTTGCATGGATTAAATCTTGACCATTCGCAACTGTGACATATAGTCCACAACAACAGCTGTTTTCAATGAGGGGACCTTTTCAAATTGAAATTTTTTAGGTGAAAGTTTTTTTTAGTGCATGTATGAGTTTGTGCTTCACTGGTTTGGTTGCAGCATCTCCATCAAAGAATGCATTTGTTGGAAGAAGTTCATGCGACAAAATGCCCTTGAAAAATTCACCCCTTTATTTTGCTACACACATCTCTCTATGTGTTTGCAAAAGTTGTTTTTTGTAACCTGTTTTGTAGTGGTTGGTTGGACAAAACTCTTACTATGGCAATTAAAATATGGACGTTTAGCTTTAGTGATGATGTTAAACAGCTTTTTCTCTTTCAATACAAATCTCTCCTGCTTCAGTTCTGCGTACAGTTTCGATCCATGTTCCAGGACATCTAGTAGGCATGTCTTTATGTCATTACCTACAACTAGGCTGCACGCATCCTTTAGTAACTTCTTTCATATAATTGTTTAAATTTGGATAAATAGGGAGTGCTTTGACCATACACTTCTCTTTATGTCATTATCCACATATTGTTGGGTAACAAAGTTACATAGTTGTACAGGCGCAATCATTTCATTTGATTGGAACCACTTCGCACAGCCCACTCAACATGTGGCACAAGATGAAGGTCAGCCTCCACTAATTTGCTGTTAAGTTCTTGAACAATATGGCCCATATTCTGCAGAGACTGCCAATTAAAAACTGGATCAAGTTTAAAACCCTTATTACATACAAGGCACTACATGGGACTGGTCCTCAGTTCCTGAAATCTGCACTGCATTGGTACTCTCCAAATAGATGCCGAGATCCCAAGAGGCAAAAGTGATACTTTCTCAGAAATGTTTCAAATCAAACTGAGGTGGCAGAAGATTCGTGGTGGGAGCCAGAAGGCTCTGGAACTCCCTCCCGTTTAACATCAGAAATCTTCCCTCCCTGACATTGTTCAGAAAAGTCATCAAGACATGGCTGTTCTTTGATTAATGCTTTGATTAATGCTTAATGCTTCTGCTTCCTTCTCGTTTTGCTAGCGCCATGACACCATTGGTATTTGTGCGCTGTATAAATTTATAACATAACATAACATACCTTTTGAATATATCTTTGCAGGCACCAGCTCCTCATTGACAATCATTCTACTTGCAATAATTGGGAATTCAGTGTTCACTGAAGCATCAGCACTGTTTTGGCGAGTTATCCTCATTGGATTCATTGTCACTTTTACTTGCTGCCAGTTGGTGATGGCTTCATTTACTGTTCTTTCAAGTGGGGCATGGACCAGTTACTGATTAGTGTCCTTCCACTGGTTGCACTGGGATTGAAGTACTGTTTGTTATTTTCTTCTTTCTACATCCTTGTGAGAAGTTTGTCTGGTATATGCTGTCCACTAATTAAAGTGAGCACCTTGCACCAATCCAAACAACCCTTATAGTGATTTAGGAGGTCAAAGATAACCTTAGAAAGCTATCTAAGTGGTAGTTGTGGAGAGCAGCCTTCAGGCTTAGTCTTGAAGGAATGTTAAACAGCTTTTTTTTTACCAGAATGCAACCTTATAGTATTGGTTAAATGAAAGGAGAACCACACAGTAGTTATAAAAATATGAATTTATTAATATTATACTCTCTAGTATGGCACAGTAGCCCCTACACAAGGATACTCACAAAGCACACAATTCTGTAGCACATAAACAATACTACATAGCACTAATACACAGTGGGCCCCGCGAGGGGACCAAACCATAAACTAAAATAGTGGTATAAAACCATGACTCGAGACAAGACAGTGTCTAGAGTACGTAGAATCACTGAGAACCAAGGAACCACCCAAGGTGAGTAAGTAGGGACCCCACGGAGGACGGGTGCAGTGTAGGAAAACAACATTTTAAAGTTTAAGGACCCTTACCCAGAGGACTTCGGAGAAACCCTGTGGAAGTTAGGAGGTTGGAGAGCCACCCCACCAGTGGATACCTTAGTACCAGAGTTACCTATCCCAGGGGAGCCGGGTGCATATGTCTGACGTGGCGTAGGAAATCGCTGTCGAACCCAATGGAGGACTTCGAAGAAGAGCCGCTGCTGGAAGGAAGAATACTGTATGTTGGAATCCAAAAGTGGGTTCTGGTCGAAGAGTACCTGAAAGCAGAGGGGACAGAGTATTTGTCACTCAGGAGTGACTAGGGGCTCGGTAGATAATTGCCCACCGATGTCGGGTGTTTCAGGTGCGTTCACTCTACAGCCATGGGGACCAGGAGATGTCGAGGATGAGCAGGAGCCAGATATGAGCTGTCCCAGGAAGGATGTCAAGTGCTGAGGGGTTCGTGTCCGGCGGGAGCACCAACAAACCTTGGCAACGGCAACCCATGCAGAGGGTCAAGGAAGGTTACGGTTTGGACCAGCAAGGTCCAGGAGACTCACCAAAGCAAGAGCAATCAGGGCAGGCCTGGAGCAACCAGGGGGCCAAAGGAAAGCAAAGTTGACCCTCAAGGTGACTCACAAGCTGAAGGCACAGGAGTCACGAGAGGTCCTCAAGCGATTTCACCAAACAGCGGCCCACAGAGCACTCGGAGGCCAGAGCTCTTGATAGGAAAAAAAGGTGCAAGAGGTTGGGACTACTCGGAGCCCAATGCACGTGCACGGGAAATGCCAACAAGCATATGCACCTGCAAATGAACGCAGTGCACAGGGGTACGGGTATTGCAATCCCCACAAGGGATTCTTTCCTCAAACTTGGTAAGAGGGCAGCTCGGACCTCAAGGGACGTAGAAACCCACCTCCTGTGTTGCTGGAGCCTTCGTAATACATAGGAGCTCAGGAGCTGCAGCCCGGTCAGTGGTGATGTGGTGCCTGTAAATGCAGGGAGTGACTCCTTCATTCCAAGGGAGATGTCTTCAGTTGTCCTTGATGCTCGACAGGTCCTACACAGAGCATGGGCACCGACAATGCTTCAGACTGAGAGGGTGACCAAGTTGGGCTCAAACGAAGTCCAGCAAAGTCCAGAGTGTCCAGATGGTCGAAGGTCAGTGGAATCTTGTCCACATTAAATCTAAGGTCCTACATCCAGGAAAGCCCTTTTATACCCACAGGAGAGGGTTGGACAGATTCAGCAGACACTCCCAGGGGGAGGGTCTGGACAGCGGGGAGGTTACTCCCATGTCCTTTGTCCAGTTTCATGCCAGAGCAGGAGCCAATGGCTCCCAGGACTGGTTTGAACTGGACTATGCACAGGGACACCATATGTGTCTCTTGTGCAGACTTTCATTCGCTGGCAAGTGCGCCCACCGAGCCCTAATTCACCAAATCCTGTCTGGAAGATGGTCACACCTCCCTGTGACAGGATGCCTATTGTTATGCCTTCCCCTGCACAAGCTTGGCACAGCAGCAGGCCAGCAGAAATGTGTCTCTTTTCGGCAGCAACCATTTTGTGCTGTCCAGTACTGGAAGGCTGGTACCAGGAACACCAGGTACCCAACGAAGCTCACTTCTGAGGGGTGGAATCATACCTTCCTTATTGGTTAACGGTGTGGGTGTATGATTCTACAATGTTTGACACCAAACACGGTAGGGTTACTTTCAGCTGTTTTAGAGTTGGTCATCATGCGGTCACATAATTCCACTCTATATGTCGTAAATGGCTACTTCACTAACAACCCAGGAGAATGGACTCCTGCAGGGGTGTTCTGCTCATGCAATGGCGCCCTCTCACTAAGAACCAATCGCCCTGCCTTCAGGATTGATAAGGCCTGCCATAGGGGTGACTGATAGGTTTTAAGTATAGTGAGGTTCCATTTTGCATGGCCTCTCATGGGTGGCATAATACATGCTTCAGCCCATGGGAAGCCTCTGGTGTACCTATGCCCTGGGCACATAGGTAACATATACTAGGGTCTGACAAGTGTACCCTAGTATCCAATCTGGAGTGTACCTAAGTACATAACATACAGTTTAGGGAGAAAGCAGATAGACTAGGGTCCTGATCAGCAGGATCCCAGTCAGACTAGTCTAGTCAAAAACAGTATCACATTTAGCAAAAAGTGGGTGTAACCATAAGAAACAGATCCTGCTTTCTTATAATCCTTTTGTGTTGCTTCATTTTTTTCTTTTTTCTTCCAGTTGCTTCTTGTTGTCAGTGTTGCTTCCTCCTTTCCGCACCCACTCTTCCACTGTCCATGTCTCTTCTTCCCTCCCACCCTACGCTCCTGTAGTCTGAATTGCTGCTTCCCTCCCACACACCACACACACGCTATGACACAGCCATGTTCTTAAGTTGAGTGAACACATGCAAAAGATTTTATTTTCTACAAGGGGCTTGGAGCCCGCCCACGGCTTACCATTCGTTGGCTTCCTTGTTGCTCTTACTTGTTGCATTATAATTGGCTTCACTTCCTCTTCTTTCATATGGAGCATGGACTAAGTACTTATTGCTTCATCTTGATTAGTGTCCTTCCGTTGGTCTCAATGTGATTTATGTACTATTTTTAATTTTTCCTTTCTGCATCTTTTTGATAGTGTTGCTTCTTCCTTCTAACCCCGCTTTCATCAGTGTTACTTCTTCCTTCCCACCTCCACCCTCCTGTTGTACACGTTGCTTATTCCCATTCAACCACCCGAACCCTCACATTGTCTTTGTCGCTTATGCCATCTCACCCTGCACCCTCCCTTTGTCCATGTTGGGCCTCCCATCCTACCTTACATTGTCTGTGATGTTCACCCCACACCAACCCTATGAAGCAAATAGAGCTATGAATCATCCAGCTCTGGCCGTGCCATAGCACTTTTTTCTAACTTGTAGCTATTCTTCACAGAAGCCGGATGCTTTATCATATAGAAAATTCCTTCACAACTTTGTGGGAGAAAGACTTTCATGTGATTCCTCTTGGTCAAATTGATAACTGCATAGAAGTGTTACTACATAAACAGTAACACATGCTTCTTTCAAACTTCCAATGTGTTTCAGTATAGAGATAGTATAGAGTTCGATGCCTATAACTTGTTTTCTGCCTTTGGAAGACCGCAAAAGATTTGTCAAGGGGTTACTTGCATTCAGGGGCTACTTATCAATGGTGCAGCAGGTGGAGTCTGCTTCCAGTCAAATGCCTGAGCCAAGCTGTCAGGGGAGCAATGTGGCTTGGTGGCAACAGCTGCCAGCCATATGTCATCGGGAGCAGGGTTTAAAATTCCTGGCCTCAGATCAGCATCCTGAGAATCCCAGCAAATTTCCCAGTGCTGAAAAACTTCCTAGACTGTACCTGTTATGAAGCGCTGTTATGTTCTTGGGCAAGGTTTGCAGCTATGCAAAACTGCTCAAAATCAAATGTGAACTCTACCATAATCGAAGAATTAAGCACAATACATTAACTTTTGATAGCGAAAAGCGATGGCAATTGTCGTGGCTGAATTGCACAGTTTGAAACAGTAGAATCTAGCACCAATCCCAGCTCCCGCTGCTTGACCAAATTGTGGGGCATATTACCAAGCAATAGCGATAATTATCGCTATTGCTTGGTTAGAGATAAAATGTTACCGCTAAGCTGCGGTGATTTTTATCGCAGATAAACCTTGGTATTACCAAGGTTTATCGCAAATGCGATAAAAAACGGCCGCAATGCATGAATATCGCTGAAAAGTCAGCGATATTCATGCATTACCGAGCTAATGCTCTTAGCCATGTTATCCACCTCCCATTGGATAACATGGCTAAGAACTGCTCAGGGCAGGTGTTAGCTTTTGGAGATATTCGCGCTTAGCGCGAATATCTCCAAAAGTTGGTAATAGGAGATAGCGATTTTAGCGACTGTTTCCAGTCGCTAACATCTTGGCACGCCCACTTTGCATATCATTAGTGATAAATATCACTGAAATGCAAAGTGGGGCCCAAGATGGTCGCTATCTCCTACTAGCTGTCGCTAACTGGTGTTAGCGACAGCTAGGTAATAGGGAGATAATTTTTTCTCCGCTTTCTTGGCTTTTAAAGCCAAAAAAGCGGAGATAAACCCCCTTGATAATATGCCCCTCTATTACCCTAGGAAAATACTTAATTTTAGCGAGCATCTTTTTTTGTTCATTATCATATATGAGAGGACCTTCAAGTACTTGAGTCAGGATGTGCACTGTAGAAAGCAACTGTCTTGAGTTTGATTTCATAGCCCATACTGTTGCTGCATCTATAATAAAAATCTAGGTCACGTATATTTTTATATGACAACTGACTTGCCTCTTAATTTGCTAATAGCATTGTCATCAGGGAGGGCAGGAGTGTTTCTCAGTTCATGTTAAAGAAATACTGTTTGTTTTTATTCTGAAGACAAATTATCATATTCTAATGTGATTATTGTTGCACGATTTACGTGTCACACATTTTCTTTTCTTTTGTGTTGTAATTGTTTATTGAGACAGCAAGAAAATATCAATGCCAATAACGCTCAGCATGGTTACAGCAATTCAGAGAGTATAAAAATACAGTGATGCTAGGATTACCACGAATGATAACACAAGAGCTTCATAAGAGTAAGCACACCCGGGCAAGCAAATAAAGACTGACTTGAACAAGGGCAATCAATCAATCAATCAATCTGTCAATCAGCATTTGTATAGCGCAGCACTCTCACTCCGAAGGATACTTTACAAATAAATAAATAAATAAATAAATAAATAAATACATCTGGGCATTGAGCGTGCCATGTCTCCGTCGAAAGACCAGGGCTTGAGTTTCTTTCTGGAGTCAGCCAGGGATGGGGCTATTTGGAAGTAGAGGGGTAGGTCATTCCAGGACTTGGCCAAGATGAAGGAGAAAGAGCGACCCCCCCGAGGCTGCGACAGATGCTGGACGTGTGTGCAAGGGCTTTTAGAGGTGGACCGGGCTGCTTGAACTTCAGTTGATGGCTGATGTATGATGGTCCTTGGTTGTGGAGAGCTCTGTATGCATGTTTGAGGATCTTTAACTGCCATCTCTTCTGGATGTGGAGCCAGTGGAGGCTTCTGAGGTGATGGATGATGCAAGTCCATTTTGGGAGGTTCAGGATGAGTCTGGCTGCGGTGCTTTACATAGTCTGAAGTCTTTTGAGGAGCTGGGAGGCGATTCTGGTGTAGAGAGCGCTGCCATAGTCGAGGCGGCCGGTGACGGCCTTTCTGGTGTTGATGGGGATCCATCTAAAGAGTCGGCAGAGCATGCAGAGGATGTGGAAGAAGGAGGAGGCAATTGTGTTGACTTGTTTCATGGTTAGTTGGCCGTCAAGAATTAGGTAGAGCTTGCTGGCATGGTCTGTTGGCTTGGGTGTTGGTCCGAGTTCTACTGGACACCAGCTGTGGTCCCATATGGTGGTGTTTCTTCGAAAGATCAGTACTTCTATTTTGTCAGAACTTAGTTTGAGGCTGCTGTCTCTCATCCATTTTGCCATGTGATGGCTTTGCAGAAATTGGTTTTGGAGTTGGAGAGGTCATCGGTGAGCAAGAGTATTATTTAAGTGTCTTCAGAGTAGGAGATTATGTTGAGTCCATGGGTTCTGATGACATTTGCAATGGGGGGTCATGTAAATGTTAAATAGGGTAGAGGTTAGGAGATGACCCTTGGGTGCAGATGATCTTGGGTGCAGAGGTGAAGGGAGTCAGTCAGATGCTCTATGTGGGTCCCAAAAGGAATGAAGTGATCTATTTGAGGGTGTTCTGCTGTCTGCTGATGCTGTGGAGTCTATCAGATGTGGGTGCTTTGAGAAACGGTGTCAAAGGCAGTAGAGAGGTCGAGGTGGATGAGGGTCGCAGTTTCTCTGTGGTTGAGTAGAGCTCTTGTGTCAACTTTGGCGATGATCATTGCAGTCTCAGTGCTGTGGTTGGCACTGAATCCTGATTGTGAGGCATTGAGTAGGTGGTTTTGTTCCAGGTGTTCAGTGAGCTGTTGTTTGATGGCTCTCTCAAGTACTTTGGCTGGGTAGGGGAGCAGGGGGATTGATCTATCCTTTTCTAGGTTACTGGGGTCGGTAGAGGGCTGCATATTTCCATATGTCTGCAAAGGTTGCTGTGGAGGTGGAGGTGTTGAGGATGCTGGTGAATTTCAAATTGATAGGGTTGGCTCTGAGGTTGAAGAGATGGTGGGGGCAGGGGCAGTTGGGAGCCCTGGAGTGGATGGATAACTTGATGCTGTGGTGGTCTGGGTGGTGAGCTGGGACCAGGTGGGTATCGCTTGGCTGGTGTTCGCTTGAAGGTTCAGATTGAGATGAGTGGGGGTTGGGTGTTGAAGTTGTTGTAGACGGTGGCAATCTTGCTGTGGAAGTAATCTGAAATGGTGTTGTATAGTTCTTAGGAGGGGTGGGTGGTGTTTTCTGTAGCTGTAGGGTTTGAGTATTCCTTGACAATTTTGAAGAGTTTCTTCCTGTGGTTGGCTGCAGTGTCATTGCAGGTGGTAATGGCTGCAGAAAGGCAGCGAAATAATTCCACTAAATGGGCGGAATCAGGGATCTGAAGGGAGGGGGGCACCATAGGAATACGTCCAACTTGGAGAACGGAGTGGGCAGAACGGAAAGGGTAGAGGAGGGAGGGGGCACAGAGAAATGGAGAAGAAGGGACAGGGTAAGGGGGATCCACAGGAGGGCAGAGTGGGTAGAGCAGTAGTAAGATTGGGATAGGAGTGGACAGGGGAGCAGATGGTTGTGGTGAGCAACTGACGGGGATGTATGACGGTACGACGCGTACCATCACAACGCGTGCTTTTACAACGTATCTTTTACAGCGCAAGTCGTAACCACGACTTGCGTTGGGGGCGCGGATAGTAAATAGTATAATTTGCTATTCTAACACCAGTCCCCGTGGATACTAGGGAAGGTGTTGGAATAGTAAATTTACTATTCTTCATCCTCTAGCGCCCTCCAGCGCAAGTCATCATTACGACTTGCGTTGTATAGGACGCGTTCTAAAAGTACTGCGGGGTAACATCCGCGTTGAAAAGGATGTTCCCCACTGACAGGCATTATGGGTCAGTTGGGAACAGTATGTCAGGTCATGGAGTAGGACCGGCGGGCTTAGCAACTTAAACAACAAAACGGGTGTGGCCATTGACACCCTCAACGTAGACCCTACTTTTCCCCAGAAAGCGTGGATGTCTGGGCAGTCATAAAGCAGATGAACTATGTCACAGTGGATGTGGACACACCTCCAGGAAGAGGAATGGGCAAGAGTCGGGCCAACTTGAGTCTCACCGGTGTCCAGTGCCACTCCTGCAAGATTTTGAAGGGGCAGAATTGTATCCAGGCATCCCGTCTGCCCGGCAAGGTCCTCCAGGAGATCTGCCCAGTCATCATCCTCATGCTCTACCTGTAGAGAAGCCTGCCAGGTCACCTTCAGGCACTCAACAGCGACTAGCAGTATAGGTGGCGAATCAGAAGGTTATACACACCGGACTGCCACCAAGTACTGAGATATGTGAGTGCCGGTGAGGGGGACTGTCCAGGGGTGGGGGCATAGTTTGTGTGTGAGGCAATGTCCAGGTGTGCAAATTGCCACTGTTGGGTAAGAGAGAATCCCAATACATCTTGGAGCCTTGAAAACGATTTGAGTTTACCCCAGGAGAGCAGATGTCTCAGGTGGCTCAGGGTGTGAATCCCCACTTCCCACCATGGGCTCCAATTAAGCATGACCCTTCTGCTGTGTGGCTTTCATCATTATACCAGATGGGTGCCTTATCATGGAGGTGAGCTTCCACTGAGAGGAGCCTGTGAGCCCTTGTCCATGTTCTTGATGTCACCAGTCTGCCCTTGGTGGCCTTGGGCATATATAGGGAGCATAGCCCTGCCGGGCTTTCCATGATGTGATTCTCTATTGCAACCACAGCATTGGGTCTCAGACACGGGTGTGCATGTATGTCAGTTGTGCCAGGTTCAGGGCCATACTATACTGCTCTATGGAGGGGAGACCAAGGCAATGAGTTTCCCAATGGCCAGGTGAGAATTCATTGATCCCCAGATGAAAGGCTTATTGCACTTGTCAATCTGCCTTAGGGTCTTAAGGGGTGTTAAGAGGGAGTATGCCCAGTGCATAGGTAAACCATAGGAGGGTTACCATATTCACTGTCTGCAACCTTCCCCACAATGACCAATTCAAGTGAGGCCACTTTCGAAGTTTTGCCACATCCACTCTAAGAGCAGTCCCAGGTTATATGTCACCATGCATTCCAAACCCCTATTGACATAGATAGCCAAGTATTTCAGATGGGAGTCCTTCCACTGGAATGGGAACCCATCAATAACTGTGTGGGTGATTACCATTGAAAGTGGCAGGGACTTGCATTTCCCCCAGTTAACCTTGTAACCATAGATGGCCGCAAAGGAGTCGATAGTCTCCAGCAGCACTGGGATGAAAGTAGGCAGTGCTGAGACTGTGAGTAGGACATCGTCTGCATATAAGATGAGCATCTAGGGTCCTTCGGGTGTGGTGATGCGACTGTCTAATCGCCACCACCAAGAGCTCCATGGCGAGATGAAACAGCAAAGGGGATAGCAGGCATCCATGCTGTCAAATAGCCAGCAGACTTTGGAGATAGAGTCTGTGCCAAGTCTGAATTTCCAGAGTGCACCACAGAGATAGGCCTACTCGAGGTCCAGGGACAGGGTTAGAGTCTCCTCAGGCAAGTCCGCATCAGCCAGATCTTGTGACACAGCTTTCCCATATGGCTGTGCAACGATCGGCCTGGGACAAACCTCACCTGTGTGTGATGAACCAGGGAGGGGATAACTTATCTGAGGCAAGCTGTCTGAATGCTGGCCAGGATCTTGAAAACACCATTAAGAAGGGAGATGGGGCAGTAACTGCCACAGAGGAGGGTATCTTTCCATGGCTTTTGGAGGACCATACTAAGGGCCAGATGTATGTAATTTAATACTTCCGATTCTTAAATACCGACTCATACCGAATCGGTATTTCAGAATCGGAAATTGATATGTAGGTAAAAAATCGGTAAAATGTACCGATTCGGAATCACTCGGAATCTGAAATCGGTATTTACCGAATCGGTATAATCCGAATCGGTATATTCCGAATCGGTAAAACCCATTCATTCCTATGGGCCAGGAGGCCCATAGGAATGAATGGGTTTTACCGAATCGGAATTTACCGAATCGGAAATTACCGATTCAGTAAATACTGATTCGGAAATTTGAAACTGACAAACATGTGAGCCTGTGAACCAATCTGAAACACCAACCACACCCAAAAACAAAGGGACAGTGGAATCAACCAATCAGAATGAAGCAGCCCTTCCCAGTACCTGGGAGTGGCCACACCCATGCAGGTGCAGAAACTGAACAGTCAGGAGAGCAAGAGGAGAGACAGAGGAGCAGGCTTCCCTGAGCTTACCTGAACAGCACAATGGAGACCCAGGATGGCCAGAGGATGCAGCAGAGCGCAGGAGGAAACTGAAATTCAGCCCTGCAGAACTGCAGGTGCTGGTTGAAGAGGTGGTGAAACACTACAGCAAAATCTTTGGCAAACAGTCTCTGCATGTTGCAGAGTCTGTCAAGCGCACTACCTGGATTGAAATTCAAGCAAAGGTAAATGCCATCGGGGTCACCCACCGGGAAATTGATGACTTAAAAAAAGGTGTATGACCTGCGTCTTATCACCAAAAAGAAACTACCTGCCCACAGAAAAGAAGCTGCAGCAACAGGGGGAGGCAGAAACAGAGCACCACGACTCACAGACATTGAGGAGCTTGTGGAATCCACCATAGAGCCGGAAAGCATCCATGGCATTGGGGACGCTGACAACTCCACCAGAGCTGCAAAGAAACAAGGTAAGAAGCATGGAAACTATCATTAACCCATTTCCCTGTTCCCCTTCCCCACTCTGTGTGCCTACATCACACTCTAGAACAGGTTTTACTAATGCCCAGCAATGCTTCATGGGAGACGTAGTCATAGGTAGATAAAGCAATGCAGTCAGCATACCATACTGCAAGGGATGCAACACACTACTAGCAGAAGCAAATGAGGAGCAGGCAAATGTGTGATAGTAGTGTGATTTAATCAAGACACACAGGTGAACTACTCCACTGACACAATGTCCATGTCTGTCCACATGAGAGTCATCGCGCAGCACAGCAATGGATAGGGAGAAGAGGCGAGAAGAAGCTGGACCCAGCACAGTTCAGCGAGGGAAGAACACAGAGCAGGCAGCCAAGACACCCGAGCAAACAACCACACCACGGCCTTAGTCACCCTTGTTGTTTGGGACTCAGGAGTCCGTAGCAGCAGCACATTCACCCACACCAACAACACTGTCACATGTGCAGGGAAGGGCATGGCGGCTTGATGTGCCCCCTCTCCGCATTCTAGAAACATCTGAGGAGGAAGAGGAGGAGGGTGACATGGCAAGAAATCCACTAGAGTCAGCCAACGCTGAGCAGCAGCCCACTCCAAGAGCTGTGCGGGCCAGTGTCTGAGGCCGAAGGGCACGGGAGAGAGCTGAAGGGCAGGGCGTTGAGAGGGTCTTCTGCGGTCTGGAGGCCACCATGGTGAAGGTCCAGTGCCTGCAGGCAAAGGCAATGATGGGTGTTCAGAGGCAGGTGCGCAGCATTAACAACAAGCTGGATAACATTGACAAGGGCATAGGGAACATTTCGGACAGCATGCAGTCGCTGGCAAATGGCATGACAGACATGACCCAGTGCATGACTGTCCTGTGCGACAAATTGGACAGGGACCACTTGGAGAGGCGCAAGGCTCGTGTGGGTTTGCGCCAGCAGACCAAAGCATTAGACCGCTTCGCAACTGCAACCACCCTACTGTGCAGACGTTCAGTGGCAATGCAGGATGCAATTGTGCACTGCTGCACCAATTTATCCATGGGGATGGGCAGAGTCACCTCTGCCATGGAGCTGCTGCTTACGCAACAGGCAGCCACTACAGGCGACACATGTGTGGTTGAAAGTGAAGAATCCACCAGCAGGAGTGGCGCAAGCACTCCTGTTCCGGAAATACGCAGGAGCAGCAGGCGTCAATCCACAGAGCCAGGCAACACCGAAAGCTGTGAAACACAGCCACATCAGTCCCACCCTGTAATCCGTGGACGGAAACATTAACTATGCCCTCAACCCAAAGGACAGGTCACGGTGGGGTTAACTGTGACCACCCAGTCATGGACATTGATATTTTGTGTTACCATTGTGTGGTATTATTGGAATGGCGTAGTGAAAATTAAACTACGTACATCATAATCTTAGCCTGTCTGTGTCTCATTACTCACTCAGAAATATTGATGTGTGATCTCTGCCCGTCTTAGTCTCCCATCTGTTGCTGGTGCTGCTACTGTAGCATAGGGCTCTGCCTGTTCTGTGTCATCATCAATGTCCTCATGATGTGTGATCTCCACCTCTGTGCCTTCCTTGGTGGCAAGATTGTGTAACATGGCACAGGTCGCAATGATTTTGCAGCACAGGATTGGAGTGTACTGGCGGGCCCCTCCACTCTTGTGGAGGCAGCGAAACCTGCTCTTCAGGAGTCCAAATGTGCGCTCCACAACGTTGCGTGTAGATCTGTGTGCCACATTGTAACGCCTCTCACTCCTGGTGGATGGGTTGAGGTAGGGGGTGAGCACAAAGGACCGCAGGGTATATGCACTATCGCCTAGGGGGGAGAAAGATTGCCATTAGTTGCATTATCATGATACATTCATCTACTGTGATTGTCAGGGTGTGTCAATGTCATTTACCTAGCAGGTATCCGTCCCTAAAATCTCCGGCAAGTAGGCGTGTGTATATCCCACTATTCTGGAATATGTACGAATCATGGCTACTCCCAGGGAATTTCGCCTCGATGTCTGTGATGATGTTGCCAGCGTTGCATATGACCTGCACATTGATGGAGTGCGTCGACTTTCGGTACTTGTATATGTGTTCTGTGGCTGCAGGTGGGCAGAGTGGTATGTGGGTACCATCTTTGCAGCCTATCATGTGAGGGAAGAGTGCCAGTTGATACAAATCAGTCTTGGTCTTTGCAAGTTCCACAGGTATGTCAGGGAATGAAATATAATGCTCCATCCTCTGCATCAAGGCGTCAAGGAAACTCCTGAAGAAACGGGACAGGCAGCTCTGGGACACACCACCTACTGCAGCTATCACACTTTGCTAACTCCCAGAGGCAAGCAGGTGTAGGCTGCACAGCACCTGCACATGGGGTGGGATGGCGTGCGCCCTTGGTGTTGGGTGCTCCAGGAGTGGGTGTAGGTCCCTGATCAGGTTCAGGATGGTTTTGGGGTGTAGCCTGTACCTTTGGAGTATTTCTGGCTCTGTCAGTTGGAAAAGTGTTGTCCTTTGCCTGTACACTTGCTCCTCCCTTCGCCATTCCCTCTCTCCTGCTGCCTGTAGTCTTTGCCGCCTTGCAATGATGTAGAAAGCCGCCATTCTGGTTACACTGTTGCATTTTGGGGCCTTATTTTATAGCCTGCACCTGGTTACCACCTGCATTCAATCCATGGTAAATACCGACTCCTAAATACCGATTTTCCTTATATTCGGTATTTTTCGGGTTTCCTACATCTCCATGCCCATTATTTTTCCATTTCTTATTTACCGATTCGGTAAGTAAGAATTCGGTAACTGTAAATTCGGAATATTCAGAATCGGGAAAATACCGACTCATATTTTCAGATTCGGAAAAAATAACGACTCATATTTTCAGATTCGGAAAAATTACACTCCTACATCTCATTTCCTGGATACCGGTTGGTAACGGCAGAATTTACCGATTTTCGTCCGTTACCGACAGGTATTTGCCGACCTACATCTGGCCCTAAGTGCCTTGTTTAAAAGGTGCCCCAGGGATCCCAACCGGTCATCCTCTTTAGAGGATGAGTCCCCTACCTCAGCTATTGTCCACTTGTAAATCTCGCCCATCCTCCCCGTGAGCCATATGGAAGGGGAGGTTAGAGATGGCTTGTACTATCTCCTACTTAGTGATCTCCCACTGGAGCAATTTTCTTCCCCTCTCAGTTAGACAGGACAGTTGGACCGTTTCAAGGAAGGAAGAGACCCACGCTGGGCATAGGAAGCAACTGAATATACAATTTCTTGCGTTCAGCTGAATAGGCCCCTGGAATCAGTAGTGATGGCAGGGATAGCTATCCCTGTGTCCCTTTGCCTCCCACTGTACCGCCACGAGCCTGCCTGCCTTCTCTCCCTGCTCGTAGTGACTGTACCTATATTTCTGGAGTTCATATTTACGTTTGGAGGTGAAGAGAGTGTTGAGATCCAAGCGTGCCTTCTTCAGGCTGCGTGGAGTGTCAACGGAGGGTTGGATGGTGTAGGTGTGTGTGAGGTTAGCTATGTCTTCCTCCAATGGTCAATGCTGCACCACCCTTTGTTTATTAGAGAAAGCTGCAACCTTCATCAGCTGGCCCCTGACAGTCGCTTTTGCCACTGCACACAGGGTAAGAGCTGAGTCCACTGATACCTTGTTATGTTCCAGGGATATGCGAATGTGGGATTTGAATTGTTCTTTACCAGCAGGCTGATTGAAGTGCGATAGTATAAGCTGCCAGGGCTTGCGAATGGGCCTAGCAAGACCCAGGTCAGCTAGTAAGTGGATCAGAGAGTGGTCCGTTAGTGCCCCTTCCAGGATGGAAGCATCGCTCACATATGTTCCTTATCTGTTTGGTACAAGAGATGCCGCACATCCAAGAGGCCGTGGTCCTTCCTTATGGTGCTTAAAAGAGCCCGATCTGCATTATTAGTTGCATTGATTGGGCCCACACACTCTATGATCGCATCCCAAACCAGATTCCAGTCTCCCCCCCATTAGCAATTGTGTTTCGTATATCTCAGTCATCACTTGGTTAAGCCAGAGAAGGGAGGAGTTTTTAAATCCCCATTGGCACATAGACGGTGCACATGCAAAGCACCCTGTCACTAATCTGCTGCTTGGTAAATGCATAGTGACTGTCCGGGTCTATCCAGGACCTAAGAACTGTGTATGGTAGTCTTGTAGATCTGGATGGCCACTCCACATTGCTGCCATTCCACCTGCCTACCGGCAAACAGAAGAGGGCAGCAACTATGGATCTCCCTGCCCACCCAGTCCTGTGGACGCTTCTCCACCCCCACACTAGTGAGGCGTGTCTCCTGGAGCAAGGCTATCTCAACATGTTTAGAGTTAAGGTATGTAAGCACCTTTTTATGTTTCATACAGTGTGTAAGTCCATGTACATTCCAATAGATGCTATTTACCACTCCCTGCAGGGGCATCTCAAGGTTGTGCACCCATAGGGTGGAAGGGACAGAAAGAGAGCAGAAGTGTAGCAGGCGCTGACTGTCAAGCATGGTGTGTAAGTCGCCCGCAGCACTGCACAGGGGAGAGGACTACCCACGGATCTGGAGAAGACGTCTGAGGAGAGGTGGACAAGGAGGGTTGAGAGGACATGGAGCAGGGAGAAACCAAAGAAGCAAAATAGGAGGAAAAAGAAGAATAGGTGAAAGAGGACGTAAGATCACAACATTAAAAACTATCAGAACTGGTAACACTTGCTTGTGCACAAGTCAACACACAACAAAACTGTAATCAGCGGGTCCAAACCTGTGGAACATCCAAGCCCAGTAAAGCTTGAGGATGGGGTGGAGGGCAATAGGTGGTGATCCCTGGTAGTATACCTTGATTTGTGGCGGCAATGAGAGTATGAATCCTGGTGAGCGGGTTGCAGTGCGGTGTGGCTGAGAGGGTGGCATGGGGGCCAGGTTCTGGTGCATCAAATGAATGCACTTTGACACAAGAACAGGGAACCTCTGAATAGGCCTGGACATCTCTGGGAGGAGGGGGGACTGAGGGTAGTGGGAAGGAGGAGTAAAGGGAGGCCCGGGAAAAAGGATTAGCAGTGGCTATCACTGCCCTACCTGGTGGAGGGAGTATTTGGAGGAGAAGAGGCCTCAATCACCAGGGGTATGCCCTAGAACATCAGGTCAAGACAGTGGAGGGAAGAGAGAGAGAGGAGAAGGCGCACCCCCAAGTCCTCGCTGCACAGGCACCTGCCCGCCCCAACCACACTGAAAGGACTGTGTGAAGATCCCCTGTAATGGGGGGAGGGCTAGAAGAGGAGGGGTCAAGTCGTGCCTGCAGCAGCAAACAAACAGTAAGCAAATGTGGAGTACTGCCTGGGCATGTCATGAGTTGGGAACAGGGAAGTCTAAACATCCAACATTAAACCATCAGCCTTGCTCATACTCAGCTTACAGGCCCGAGGGTTCATGGGATCCAGCAGGCAGCACCTGTCTCTGAGCTGCTCAATAATTGGGTGGCCTAGCCTTCAAAGATGAGTGAGACTTGTTACGTCCCCTGTCCTGCATGAGCTCCGCCATGTCCTTTATTGCCTTCTTCCTGCCACTCTGAATAAAGTGTAGCCTGTCCTGGTGTCTGGGCCCCTGGAACTATATGAAACTTTATAAATAAATAAATAAATATGTGTCCACAGTCCCTGGTGGCAGCAGGCCCAAGGCCTGTGGTGGTGGGGGTGGGGGAGACCGGAGCCATTTCCATGGTCCTGTTGCACAGACAATCTAGGAAGGAATTGCAATGCCTCTGGTCATAGAAGTCCTTGGATTTGCCATCCATCGTGATCCACATATGTGCCAGTTCAAAGAGGCCAATCGTGTTGTCCCACTTGCATAGGTTTAGTCTGAGGGATAGAAAGGTCCTCTGCTTTGCTTTCACCTCCCTGGAAAAGTCAGCTGCAATTTGTATCCTGTGGACCTCAAAGTCATGGACCCATGCGACTGGCTGCTGCAAGGATCTGCTGGGCCTGCTCAAGATGGAGGTAGCAAGCTATGATGGGCTTCACTCTCAATGGCACCAAGGGCCAGCACCACCAGATTCTGTGAGCCATCTGCATTTCAAGCAGGGGTGAGAAGGTGAGCCCTAGAAGGTTGGGCAGAAAGCCTTGCAGAAAGCTCCAGTCGTCAGTGCCTTCCACATTTTCCGGGATACCAAAGAAGTGGAAGTTGTCTTTGCAGCTCCGGTCGTCGAGGCCAGTTAGCTTCACACAAAGACAAAAGTTCCTGATCCCTGTTCAGGTCACCTCTGGCATCTCAGCCCCTTCACCTTGTTATGGAAGCTGGAAATGTCCACCTGGGTGGATTTTGTCTCCGTTGTGAGGTCTGTCATCTTCGTGTCCAAGGACTCCAGCCTGTGCCCCAACACCGTGATTTCTTTGGTGATCAGACCCATGTTACCTCTGAGGGGCCCACCTGAGAGGGACGCAATTTATCTGGGAGGCTACCTCCATGAAAAGTAACTGCCTTGTTGGCTTCGTCGGATTCAGTGGCTGAGCAGGGCCAAGGAGAGAAGGACATGGGGAAGCATGCACCAGCAGTAGGTGACCAGTCACTGAGTGGCTCTCAAGGTTGGATTGTGGTCAGCAGGAGAGTGGCTGCTAGCCAAGGAGAGAAGCTGAAGAGGCTTTAGATCTACCGTCCCTCAAATGCACCAACTCATATAGTGAGTACCCCTGGATCCGTGGAGAAGATGAAGGCGAGGAGTTCCCTGGTTGCGTTCGCTCTTCCCTGATATGCTGCCACACCAGCAGAGGAGAGACCCGTACACGGTGCAGCCAAAGAGGCTGAAGAACCAATAGGTAAGAAGTTTGGACCAGACTTGCTCCTGAATTCTAGGCCGCCACCGATCCTCTCCAAGACCACTACCCATTGCTCCCAGGATACTTTCTTGAGGCAACCCATGAACATGTTGCTGTCAGTTGTCCAGGTGTTCAGGTCATCCCCAGTCATGGGCACAAGTGCTGGTTGGTGCTGGTGCTGCTGCTGCATCAGGATACGCCCCTGTCATGACCACCAGACCATAAATCTTCCCTAGGAGGCTACCCCAGCTACCTCTCCTGCGTCCGTATCTCAGGAGGTCCCACTGGGGCTGAACAAGTGACTGAGAGGCTGAAGATGGCTGGTGGGAAGGAGGGGGAGAAGGGTAAGGTGCTTAATGGTCTACATGTCCATCCAGTATGGGTGTCTTTGTGATGGCCTCACTCCAGCTCACCTCTCAATCCACCACTCCGTTCTCCTATACTGATTCCTCCAGGGTGGTCTTCCCTCCTGGACCCTCAAGTTGTAAGTCCTCCAGAGAGTGGGATTTGGCACAGAGAGTGAGACCCTCACCACGGGTTGTTAAGTGGTGCCTCGCAAGCTGGACAGACTGGCTCGCAGGTATTGAAGATTTCAGGGCATGCATGGCCCCGGTTTGGGGAGCAACAATTTAGCAGTGCATTGAGGGAGAGGGCGGCGCTGTGTGGTCAAGGCGCCGTCCAACATTGTGCGGGTTTAAGTGTTATGTGCACCAGCTGCTCACCTAAAAGTAGGCCGTCCTCCAGGATCGGCCACAACGCACCGGACAGGCCAGGTCATGCAGTGCACCTGGCTTCAAGGGGTGTCTGTGGCTGAGAGATGCCTGTGGTTCATTGCAGGGATAGGGGTGGCGCGTGATGTTGCACAAGCACCCTTATCTCCTTGATTCTGGAGATGTGGAGCGTGCCCACCTCTCCGTCTGCCCGGTGCAGAGCCTTATTCCCCCAGGATCTCCGCAATACACCAGGCCACTGAAGTCGGCCCTGGACTGCTACAGCCTGCCCCAGCCACCGGAGCACAGGATCGGTGTCGCTGGGCCACCCAATAAAGTTGCCATAGTTCCACGGGCCACCCCTTCACCACGGTTTCTGGATGCTGCATTTAGTGTGCTGCCTGAGTGGAATTTTCGGTGCCTGATTGTGAATTCAGTCTGCGTTCTGTTGTTGATATTGTGCCCCAACCCAATAGCGCTGTTTGGCTGACTGCCATTTTGTATCCTGTTGTTGTTTTGTGCCTCCCTGCCCTGAACTCTGCCCCGCTCCCGCCCCCCAGCTGCTCCTCCCTCACCCCTCCCCCTCTACTTTCCATTTATGACAGATGCCTTTCCGCGCAGCGTTCACGCGCAGCGGACGCGCCCCTTGCGCGCCGAAGGTGCGCCAAAGGTAAGCCCGTCTGCGCCCGTCCGCGCCTGGACCGCGCCCAGCGCCAGACCCCCTGGTCCCCGCCGCTCCCAACCCTCTAGAGTCACATATGATGCCGCTACTCTCCTCGCCCTCAACCCCGGACGCACCCTACTATGCTGCGAAACTTCCCCAGGACGTACCCACGGCCCATTCGCCT
This sequence comes from Lissotriton helveticus, assembly GCF_964261635.1. NCBI lineage: Eukaryota > Metazoa > Chordata > Amphibia > Caudata > Salamandridae > Lissotriton > Lissotriton helveticus. Next base: position 184,611,382 of record NC_136065.1, read on the forward strand.
GCCTCTCCTGCAAGTTCAACTGCTTCAGGACCCTCACCAAACCCACTTCCTCCACACACAGCTCCGAACTCAACAGCCTGAAATGCATCCTACTGAACACCCGCTCGGTCCACAGACATGCAACAGAACTCTGGGACCTAATCGACACTGCGTCACCTGACATCGCCTTCCTTACTGAAACATGGATGAACGCATCTTCTGCCCCCGACATCGCCATAGCCATACCGGACACTCACAAGATCATTCGAAAAGACCGCACCAATCAAACTGGAGGAGGCATCGCCATCGTCCACAGAAACACCATCAAAATCACAACCAGCTCCGACGACAATCTTGCAACCGCCGAACATCTCCACTTTCAGATCCACACCGACCCCAGGACCACCCTTAGAGGCACCCTCATTTACAGGCCTCCAGGCACCCGATCTCAATTCAGCGACGACATCACAGACTTCGTCAGCCCGCACGCCCTCGCCTCCGAGAACTACATTCTTCTAGGAGACCTCAACTACCACCTTGAAAACATACTCGACAACAACACCACCACCCTTCTGGACAACCTGTCCAATCTCGGACTCAAACAACTTGTTGACACCCCCACTCACACAGCCGGACACACGCTCGACCCTATCTTCACCTCCAGCAAGCACATCTCCTTCGATCGCACTACAGCTCTCCACTGGACGGATCACAGCTGTGTTCACTTCAACTACAAAACCACCCTATCCCACAACCGTCCACAACCCATTCCCCGGAGAAAATGGAATAAAATTACCACCGACCAACTCCTCACATCACTCAACCAAAACCCTCCCACCCTAGCAATGGACCCAGACCAAGCGGCCACCAACCTCAGGCAATGGATTACCCACAGTGCGGACGAACTAGCACCCCTGAAAAAACACCAGTTGAAATCATCCAGCAAAAAGTCTCCCTGGTTCAATGATGACCTTAAAAAATCCAAGAAGACATGCCGCACCCTGGAGAAGAATTGGAGAAAAGAACCAACCCCAGACAATATGGCCTCCCTCAAGACAGCCACCCGCAAACACCACCAACTGATTCGATCCGCCAAGAAATCAGCATTCAAGGACCGTCTCGACAACAATTCTCATAACAGCAAGGAACTCTTCAATATCGTCAAAGAATTCACCAACCCTTCCGCAGCATCCAACGACATCACTAACTCCCAAGACCTCTGCGATGCGCTATCCTCCTTCTTCTACAACAAAATTGCCGACATCCACAACAGCTTCAAGAATACTCCCAGTGACCAACTCGCCCCACCCCCTTCAGATCCCACCCCTCCAACTAACTACCTCAGCTCCTGGAACCCAATCACCATTGAAGACACCATTCGCCTCATGAACTCAATCCACTCTGGCTCGCCTTCTGACCCCTGTCCCCACTACATCTTCAACAAAGCTGACTCCATCATCGCTCCCCAACTCCGCGATGTCATCAACTGCTCTTTCAACTCTGCCACCTTTCCAGAAATCTGGAAACACGCCGAACTCAGCGCCCTTCTGAAAAAACCCACAGCAGACCCCTCAGAACTGAAAAACTACCGACCCATATCCCTCCTCCCTTTCCCGGCCAAAGTCATCGAGAAAGCCGTCAACAGCCAACTCGCCGCCTTCCTTGAATCCAACAACTCCCTGGATCCCTCACAGAACGGCTTTCGAGCCAAACACAGCACCGAAACCGCCCTCATTGCGGCGACCGACGACATCCGAGCACTCCTAGACAACGGAGAAACAGTGGCCCTCATTCTACTCGACCTCTCCGCCGCCTTCGACACTGTCTGTCACAGCACCCTCATACAACGCCTCAACAACATCGGCATACAAGGAAAAGCCTTGGACTGGATCATCTCTTTCCTAGCTGGGAGAACCCAGAGAGTCCGACTCCCCCCATTCTACTCAGAGCCCACCGAAGTCATCTGCGGCGTACCTCAAGGTTCCTCAATCAGTCCCACCCTCTTCAACGTCTACATGAGTCCTCTCGCCTCCATCGCACGTCAACACAACCTCAAAATCATCTCCTACGCCGACGACACCCAGCTAATCCTTTCCCTCACCAAAGACCCCAACACCGCCAAAACCAATCTTCACGAAGGTATGAAAGAAGTAGCCGAATGGATGAAACAGAGCCGCCTAAAACTCAACTCAGACAAAACGGAGGTGCTCATCCTAGGATCCTCCCCCTCAGCTTGGGACGACTCTTGGTGGCCTTCCGCTTTGGGATCAGCACCCACACCCACACCCACAGACCATGCACGTAACCTTGGCTTCATTCTAGACTCCTCTCTCTCAATGTCCAGACAAGTCAACGCCGTATCGTCCTCCTGCTTCAACGTCCTTCGCATTCTCAAAAAGATCTTCCGCTGGATCCCCCTCGAGACAAGAAAGACTGTCAGCCATGCACTGGTCACGAGTCGACTAGACTATGGCAACACACTTTACGCCGGAATTACAACAAAATTGCAGAAAAAGCTCCAGCGTATCCAAAACGCGTCAGCGAGACTCATATTAGACATCCCGCGCCAAGAGCACATCACCGGACACCTAAAAAACCTCCACTGGCTTCCCGTCAACAAGAGAATTACTTTCCGCCTTCTTACCCACGCACACAAGGCCCTTTATAATCTGGGACCCGAATGCCTCAACACCCGACTGTCCTTCTACATTCCCACCCGCCAACTAAGATCATCCAATCAAGCCCTCGCTGCAGTCCCGCGCATCCGTAAAACCACCATGGGTGGCAGATCATTCTCCTTCCTGGCTGCCAAGACCTGGAACTCACTCCCCACCCACCTCCGCCTTACTCAGAACCACATCTCCTTCAGAAAAGAACTGAAAACCTGGCTATTCGACAAATAGTGAACCCCTCCCTCTAGCGCCTTGAGACCCTCTGGGTGAGTCGTGCGCTATATAAATGCCCGAACTTGAACTTATGCCTGCACCATAAGCCCCGAGGCCTCCTGGCCCAGCAGAGCTCGAGGTTGAGGCGGCCATCTCTGTCAGCGTCTAGACTCTGCCACCTTGTCATATATTTTCAGGACTCGGACTCTTAGAGTCAAAGCTGATCCTTTGAACATTACACCGATTGTATTATTTCTCCCACTTACTCCAATTTTAGGCAGTTTTCTTATCCATGTAGATGCTTTTCACTGGAATTGGATCAATTCCATTAAATATTAGCCTCTGTTTTATTGTTGTCCTCTCCATTGGTACCTCAAATTTGCTGTCTGTCTAATGCTGGTTGTGCAGAGTCACAATTAGGAGATAATACATTTGTTGGTCTTTGAAGGAGACCAGGCAGGCACACATCCGCACAGTAGACCCATACAGCATGCACATTGACAGGTCTTTAAAGGCGCTCCAAATAACCCCATCTGTAGCCCACTGTGAGCAGACCACACACAGTGCCAGACCCAAATGTCTCTAACCATCTCTTTTTTTGTTTACGTTGGCAATATAATTCATATTTCATATTCTATGTCAGAACTATATTGGGCTTCTCCTTTACATCATCTGCCACTTATTTCAAACTCTAGGCACATTTTAGCGTCTGATGTGGTGGCATTATATAGAACTAAACCCCACACACAGGCAGCGCTCGATGCTGAAGCTTTCCTACTGCATTTAGTTAACCTGTCTCTTGACACAGTACTATCTATGATGCAAATCAATTCTCGTTAAATAGTGAGTCACTTGCATGAAATGCGTGATGTTCTTACTGATATGCAGCCAGATGTAATAGCCATAAGGGATAACTGACTCACAGATGCTTCAGCGCCTTTTTTTTCAGGAAGTGGTCCCACTAGGTTGTAAGTTGTCTATTATTGCATTGGAACCGATGCTAATGGTGCTGCTGTAGCTCTAATTATACAAGATTTATTTTAAAACACCTGTACTACCTATTGCTTTCACCAACCGAGTTAACCTTGTCATATTTTCGGATTTCCATTTGCATTTTTGTCAGCATTTATTAGCATTTATAATGCTACACAATACAACAGTACATTTGCATCTCAGTAGATTTGGCTTCTTAGGCATTATTGAAAGCGTGCAGTGATACTGGATCATTTCTAATGTGGTTTTTGAGTGTACTAAACACTTTAAACGATTTGGTTACATGCTACCGAATCACTAAATGGGTTTAGGTAAACATACGTAACTGCTATTGGAAGGGGCGCGTTTAAGACATTCCTTCCAAATAGCGATTCCTTATGGTATGTATTATTGTTATGCGCCTGAAATTTACCAACACCTCAAAGGAGGTGGCTATACATTTACAAACAGGAAGTGGTCCCCAAGAGACCTGGGAATGGTCCAAAAACATTTCTAGGAGTAGGCCGTGGGGCACAGGATCACTGTCTACTCACAAACTATAGTTTTACAAGCTTATTTTTTCTAAACACATTCACTTTTACATTAAAGAAAACAGGCTACATTGTTGATAAAAAATGCTTTTTCTAAAAGCAATCACAGACATGGTGGTCTGCTGAACCCAGTGCATAGGTCGGTTGGCAAAATAACACATGATTCACAAAAAGTCAGTGCACATACTGCAACCACATTTTGTGAATCCTATCTTAGTTCACCAGCCCTTAGTTTAGTGTGGAATGTAATTGATCAGCACATCTGGACTTTTATGAGGATTTTGTACACTAGCATCACTTGTGATGAGTTAGTCGCAATCAAAAACTAAACCAGGCACTTGAATTCAAAATGCTCTAGAGTTACCAGCATAAACTATTTTCAAAATCTCTTGCTAGGAAAATCTAAGCAAACTATGCACTTGAGTACAATATACTCGACAGTTGCCTACACCAGACAGTTTCAGAATCATTTGCAACAAAATGCGTAGCAATGTATGCATTTGCATTTGAAATGCTCATACATTATCAGCATCAACTAACGCTTCGGAACATAATGCACACTTATGCACAGGAGTAAAAAAAAGATCAATGAGCTGCGGCTAGGTCAACAATTGGGAAGTGTGCAAGAAAGCACTTGACCTCTAAAACCTTTGCACTGCCCTACACAGAGCCTGCTAGAGAACTAGGGGGCATATTAACAAGGGGGTTTATCTCTGCTTTTTTGGCTTTAAAAGCCAAGAAAGCAGAGATAAAATTATCTCCCTATTACCTAGCTGTCGCTAACACCAGTTATCGACAGCTAGTAGGAGATAGCGACCATCTTGGGCCCCGCTTTGCATGTCAGTGAAATTTATCACTAATGACATGCAAAGTGGGCGTGCCAATATGTTAGCGACTGGAAACAGTCGCTAACATCGCTATCTCCTATTACCAACTTTTGGAGATATTCGCGCTAAGCGCGAATATCTCCAAAAGCTAACACCTGCCCCTGAGCAGTTCTTAGCCATGTTATCCAATGGTAGGTGGATAACATGGCTAAGAGCATTACCTCGGTAATGCATGAATATCGCTGACTTTTCAGCGATATTCATGCATTTCGGCCGATTTTTATCGCTTAGGAGATAAACCTTGATAATAGCAAGGTTCCTAAGCGATAAAAATCGCCGCAGCTCGGCGATAAAAATATTGCCGCTAAGCCAACATAGCGATAATTATCGCTAGTTGTTGGTAATATGCCCCTTGAACATTCTTATGCTTTTTCAATTTGTATCCGGCCTCAGCCATAACCTTGAGTATACACTGGTAGTAATTTTTACTAGTGCATGTTTAGTATCCCAATCCATAACCTAAATTATTTTAAGAGAATAAACCCTTCATCAGTTAAATTCAACTTATTAGGCATCGATAAACAGCAATGTGTTAGCTGTGCTGTTATGCTAAAAATTATGTTACTTCACGGTTTGATAAACTTGCTGATCTTTTTGGTCAAGTATCAGACAGACATAATTTATTCTTCACTGGATTTTCAAAATTTCCTGGTGCACCTCTTTGTGGGCAAAGCGTTTGTCTGCATAGTGGGAGTATTATCATTATATGGCAAGATACTTTACACTTTAATAAAATTCACCTATGAGTAAAAATGTTATGACACTTGTTATTGCTGAAAGTATTCCTTTAGCTAAATTTCATTATACACAATGGGAAATATATTTGGAATTTTTTTTGATATCAGTCAATCAATCAATCATAACACTTGTATAGCGCGCTACTCACCCGTGAGGGTCTCAAGGCGCTTGGGGGAAGGGATTCGCTATTGCTCGAACAGCCAGGTCTTGAGTTGTCTCCTGAAGGCGAGATGGTCCTGCAGGGGCGTAACACAGGCCCCCGCAGCCCCCGCGTTGCGGGGGGGCCTCGTGCTCCAGGGGGCCCCTCAGGCCCCCTCACTTCATAAAGAAGAAGATTTAAAACACGCCCGGCCTCGCCTCTTAATAAATTAATTAGTGCACTGCACACTGGCACTGCACACGACCTGGGGCGTAACACAGGCCCCCCCGCAGCCGGGGGGATGGGGGGGAGCACGCTCTAGCCTGAAGCGGGGGACCCTGGTCTCCAGGGGGCACCTCAGCGAGCCAGCAAACGAGCCTCTCCAAGTCTGCTTGGTTGCGCATGCGCACCCCCGGGCCCCAGCCGGGTCTCTTCATAATTAAATAGTGAGCGGTGGCGCGCAGTTGGCTCTGCAGGCACGTCTGCACGTTCTTCAGGGGGGGGCGGGCATTCTGGTGGGGGCCTTGTGACCATTGAGCAGCTCAATTAAAAGTGCGTGTGCAGCGCGACTTGTGAGGCATCCCAGGACCCGGCCAGCCAGAGACTCCGTACTGAAAAGGACTATCACTGTGCGGTCCGCGGGCATAATTTAGCCTTGCCCAGGTGCCTACTCCGAAGAAGTTTGCCGACTTTCAGACTGATGTTACACGTAAGTTGGTTTTCGAAATTCAATTAATGGACTGCGTTTGGAAACAAGTAGCTGAGCAACAAAGACAGTCTGAAATGTCAGGTAATCCTTCTGGGCTTTCTGTGCCTATATATTGCCCAGTACATCAGGTTACACACTTCCTCTTGCCCTTGTGCATTACACCGAATACCGGGAAAGGGTGAGAAGTTTTCTACTAAAACGTTTGCATTAAAATAAAATCAAGCGAACCTGGCAAATTATAGCCGTTTAAAAAAAAAAAAGATTTGTGTTTTGTTTTCATGTTTCAACAAATAGTTTAAACAGATAATTGCAGTCTCTTAGCATGGCAAGGCGGGGCCTGGGGTCTGAGGGATGAGGGTCTGAGTCCAGTGAGGGTCAGGGCGGGGCTAGGCCTGGGGTCTGAGGGATGAGAGGTCTGAGTCCAGTGAGGGTCAGGGCCGGGCTTGAGGTCTGAGGGATGAGGGTCTGAGTCCAGTGAGGGTCAGGGCGAGGCCTGGGGTCTGAGGGATGAGAGGTCTGAGTCCAGTGAGGGTCAGGGCGGGGTCTGAGGGATGAGGGTCTGAGTCCAGTGTGAAACAGGGCGGGGCTAGGCCTGGGGTCTGAGGGATGAGAGGTCTGAGTCCAGTGAGGGTCAGAACGGGGCCTGGGGTCTGAGGGATGAGGGTCTGAGTCCAGTGAGGGACAGGGCGGGGCCTGGGGTCTGAGGGATGAGGGTCTGAGTCCAGTGAGGGTGAGGGCGGGGCCTGGGGTCTGAGGGATGAGGGTCTGAGTCCAGTGAGGGTCAGGGCAGGGCCTGGGGTCTGAGGGATGAGAGGTCTGAGTCCAGTGAGGGTCAGTGCGGGGTCTGAGGGATGAGGTTCTGAGTCCAGTGAGGGTCAGGGCGGGGCTAGGCCTGGGGTCTGAGGGATGAGAGGTCTGAGTCCAGTGAGGGTTAGGGTGGGGCTAGGCCTGGGGTCTGAGGGATGAGAGGGATGGGAGGGATGAGAGGTCTGAGTCCAGTGAGGGTCAGGGCGGGGCCTGGGGTCTGAGGGATGAGGGTCTGAGTCCAGTGAGGGTCAGGGTGGGGCTAGGCCTGGGGTCTGAGGGATGAGAGGTCTGAGTCCAGTGAGGGTCAGAACGGGACCTGGGGTCTGAGGGATGAGAGGTCTGAGTCCAGTGAGGGTTAGGGTGAGGCGGGGCCTGGGTCTGAGGGATGAGAGGTCTGAGTCCAGTGAGGGTCAGGGCGGGGCCTGGGGTCTGAGGGATGAGGGTCTGAGTCCAGTGAGGGTCAGGGCGGGGCCTGGGGTCTGAGGGATGAGAGGTCTGAGTCCAGTGAGGGTTAGGGTGGGGCGGGGCCTGGGGTCTGAGAGATGAGAGGTCTGAGTCCAGTGAGGGTCAGGGTGGGGCTAGGGCCGGGGGTCTTGCTGAGGGATAAGAGGTCGGAGTCCAGTGAGGGTCAGGGTGGGGGTCGGGGTCTGGCTGAAAGATGAGGGTCCCAGTCCAGTGAGGGTCAGGGTGGGGCTTGGGGTCTGGCTGATGGATGAGGGGTCTGAGTCCAGTGAGGGTCAGGGCGGGGCGTGGGGTCTGGCTGATGGATGAGGGGTCTGAGTCCAGTGAGGGTCAGGGCGGGGCTAGGCCCTGGGGTCTGGCTGAGGGATCTGAGTCCAGTGAGGGTCAGGGCGGGGCTTTGGGTCTGGATGAGGGGTCTGAGTCCAGTGAGGGTCAGGGCGGGGGTCGGGGTCTGGCTGAGGGATGAGGGTCTGAGTCCAGTGAGGGTCAGGGCGAGGCCTGGGGTCTGAGGGATGAGAGGTCTGAGTCCAGTGAGGGTCAGGGCGGGGTCTGAGGGATGAGGGTCTGAGTCCAGTGTGAAACAGGGCGGGGCTAGGCCTGGGGTCTGAGGGATGAGAGGTCTGAGTCCAGTGAGGGTCAGAACGGGGCCTGGGGTCTGAGGGATGAGGGTCTGAGTCCAGTGAGGGACAGGGCGGAGCCTGGGGTCTGAGGGATGAGGGTCTGAGTCCAGTGAGGGTGAGGGCGGGGCCTGGGGTCTGAGGGATGAGGGTCTGAGTCCAGTGAGGGTCAGGGCAGGGCCTGGGGTCTGAGGGATGAGAGGTCTGAGTCCAGTGAGGGTCAGTGCGGGGTCTGAGGGATGAGGTTCTGAGTCCAGTGAGGGTCAGGGCGGGGCTAGGCCTGGGGTCTGAGGGATGAGAGGTCTGAGTCCAGTGAGGGTTAGGGTGGGGCTAGGCCTGGGGTCTGAGGGATGAGAGGGATGAGAGGGATGAGAGGTCTGAGTCCAGTGAGGGTCAGGGCGGGGCCTGGGGTCTGAGGGATGAGGGTCTGAGTCCAGTGAGGGTCAGGGTGGGGCTAGGCCTGGGGTCTGAGGGATGAGAGGTCTGAGTCCAGTGAGGGTCAGAACGGGACCTGGGGTCTGAGGGATGAGAGGTCTGAGTCCAGTGAGGGTTAGGGTGGGGCGGGGCCTGGGTCTGAGGGATGAGAGGTCTGAGTCCAGTGAGGGTCAGGGCGGGGCCTGGGGTCTGAGGGATGAGAGGTCTGAGTCCAGTGAGGGTTAGGGTGGGGCGGGGCCTGGGGTCTGAGGGATGAGAGGTCTGAGTCCAGTGAGGGTTAGAACGGGACCTGGGGTCTGAGGGATGAGAGGTCTGAGTCCAGTGAGGGTCAGGGCGGGGCCTGGGGTCTGAGAGATGAGAGGTCTGAGTCCAGTGAGGGTCAGGGTGGGGCTAGGGCCGGGGGTCTTGCTGAGGGATAAGAGGTCGGAGTCCAGTGAGGGTCAGGGCGGGGCTTGGGGTCCGAGTCCAGTGAGGGTCAGGGTGGGGGTCGGGGTCTGGCTGAAAGATGAGGGTCCCAGTCCAGTGAGGGTCAGGGTGGGGCTTGGGGTCTGGCTGATGGATGAGGGGTCTGAGTCCAGTGAGGGTCAGGGCGGGGCGTGGGGTCTGGCTGATGGATGAGGGGTCTGAGTCCAGTGAGGGTCAGGGCGGGGCTAGGCCCTGGGGTCTGGCTGAGGGATCTGAGTCCAGTGAGGGTCAGGGCGGGGCTTTGGGTCTGGATGAGGGGTCTGAGTCCAGTGAGGGTCAGGGCGGGGGTCGGGGTCTGGCTGAGGGATGAGGGTCTGAGTCCAGTGAGGGTCAGGGCGGGGCTTGGGGTCTGGCTGATGGATAAGGGGTCTGAGTCAAGTGAGGGTCAGGGCGGGGCTAGGCCTGGGGTCTGAGGGATGGGAGGTCTGTGTCCAGTGAGGGTCAGGGTGGGGCTAGGCTGGGGGTCTGGCTGAGGGATGAGAAGTCTGAGTCCAGTGAGGGTCAGGGTGGGGCTTGGAGTCCGAGTCCAGTGAGGGTCAGGGAGGGGGGTCGGAGTCTGGCTGAGAGATGAGGGTCTGAGTCCAGTGAGGGTCAGGGCGGGGCGTGGGGTCTGGCTGATGGATGAGGGGTCTGAGTCCAGTGAGGGTCAGGGCGGGGCTAGGCCCTGGGGTCTGGCTGATGGATGAGGGTCTGAGTCCACTGAGGGTCAGGGCGGGGCTTGGGGTCCGGAGTGTGGGGGGCCCCCTCCATGTACATTGCAGGGGGGCCCCCTCAAGTATCGTTAAGCCACTGTGGTCCTGGGTCAGTCGAAGGTGGATGGGGAGGGAGTTCCAAGTCTTGGCTGCCAAGTAGGAGAAGGATCTGCCTCCGGTGGTGGCTCTTCGGATGCGTGGTACGGCGGCGAGGGCGAGGCTAGTAGATCGTAGCTGGCGGGTGGGCGTGTAGAAGGTCAGTCGGTCGTTGAGGTACTTGGGGCCCAGGTCGTGGAGATACTTGTGTGCGTGGGTGAGGAGCCTGAACGTGATCCTCTTGTTGACGGGGAGCCAGTGCAGGTCCCTCAGGTGGCCGGAGATGTGGCTGCGTCGGGGGATGTCCAGGATGAGTCGGGCGGAGGCGTTCTGGATGCGTTGGAGTCTCCTCTGTAGCTTGGCTGTGGTTCCGGCGTAGAGGGTGTTTCCGTAGTCCAGTCGGCTGGTGACGAGTGCCTGGGTGACCGTCTTCCTGGTTTCGATCAGGATCCATCGGAAGATCTTGTGGAGCATGCGTAGGGTGTTGAAGCACGATGAGGAGACGGCGTTGACTTGTCTGGTCATCGAGACTGAGACTGAGTTTTTCTTCCCACTATGATATTGCACAGGGAATGTACTCGTTTCGGGGAAGCATACAATATGAAGAGCCATTGTGTTACACTGTTACTCTTAAATAACGATGACTCAAGGTTTCTCACACAGGTGACGATTTTTGGAAAGGTGTGGAAAAGCGAGAACATATTCACACCTTGTAAAACTTATATTAGAACTTTTAGAAACGTTGCCAATGAATTTACAACGACTGTCATCCTGTTCGTGTGCCAAAAAAACTGATTAAAGTTACTATGTTCAATTGCAGTTTGTGACCTTGAAGTACTAGTTTCTGATTTTAAGGGGTAACAAAATATATAAAAAGCAACTTTCCAAAATCACTGAAAAAACATACCTAAGAGATGCTGTGTCTGAAGTATTAAAAGGTACATCCACTGAAATTGACTAGTTATGTTTCTCATCGCAACTGAACCACAGTGCACCCGTGTGCTGCGTTAACAGAACACACATTTTCGGTGCATTCAGTTGGCCATGGTGCTAATGACCATGATAATCATGGCTGGTGAATTATGGTAGCTGTGAGTTTACTCTGAACGGAACTCGCGTAACCATTTTAATATTATCATAACTTTTCTTTTGATTATTCCATGGACTTCGTGGGCAATGAGCCCTATTTGGTCAAATACAGCAAAGCGTAAATACATGTTTTCACCCAGTGCAGAACAATTATACATTTATTGAAGTTAGGGCGATGCATAGCCTATCAAATTTGCATCTATCCATCAAGAGAGAAATTTATAAACATTACCTTTATATTTGTGTGAAACAGAAGGTGATGGCCTCTCATTTACACAAATGCAAACATTCACTAACTAGATTACCTATGGCAGGAGCCTAAAGAATACTAAGAAACCAAGGGGCATATCAGCAAGCGGCAGCGATAATTATCGCTGGCCGCGTGTAGTGTGCAAGATCCTAACGCAGCCTAACCCCAGGTTCTATGGCCCGGTCAGCGCAATATTTACAACGCGCATCGCCGAGGCGATAGAAATCCCGGCAAAAGCGGCGATAGTCATAAAATATCACAGGAATACCAGCGATATAACAAACAGTCAGAGAAAACCTTGTAAATAGGGAGAGGTGGATCTAGCATTATGATCCACCTCCCATTCACCATATTGCTAAGTCGTGAAATTATCCAGCGTAAGGAACCGGTGAAATACCCGGCTAGCGCTACTATAAATGTCGCTAGACGTGTTAGCGATCAACTAGTTAATAGAGAGTAGCCGTGGTAGCGATTATTCCCGCTGAGTTTCAGTCAGGAATGCCTACCTCGCATCTCATTAGCAATGCGAGGAGCTCAGATAATGGGCACAAAGGCATGGATTCACGCGTTATGGTGTTCATGCTGATAGGGCGTTAGAATTATCGCCACTTTTCGACCCAAAATGGATGCTAATGCGGTGACAATTCTACTGCCGTGCCTTGTAGATATGCCGCCAACAAGGTTTTGCCTAACCCAACACCTCCAGGAGGAGTCAAACCCACGTGTGAGGTTCAGTTTTTATGATTTATGCAGTGCAAGCATTGAGAGTTGCTTGTGAGGCAGGCACTTCATCTCTGCGAAGGGTGCTCATCAGAGCGCAGATGCCCATGCTGGAATGATTAGTGTCTTCTGCTCCATCACCCCACCCCTTGAAGGTGGGGATGGCATAAGGTGAGTGTTCCTGGGTGCTAAAGATAACAGCCTCCTGTGAGGCACCGGCTGGGCTCGTCTTGGCCATGCCAAGAGAGACGATTAGTGGACCTTATCTCCCTCCAGCCATGCAGAGCTTCGCCCTCCCCATCCTGTAATGGGAAATTAAGAGCCTCTAATTTCACACCATCAAACAGACTATAAAACAAGGGAACATGGATCTTACAAAGAATGTCATTAATTAACACCAGCCGGGTATAACTACTCCACACTATGGACACCATTTGTCTACAGGTACTTATTACAGGTGAACTGGGAAACACCATCCTTTCAATGACAGGGGGAGGACCTGGGAGAGATACATGAAGAGTTTGTGGTGGTGGGGGAGGGAGGGGAAATCAAGTCTTCCGGTCACCGAGCCTTAGCTCATCCGGCTGGCTCCAAGTCCAGCCAGTCACGAACAAAAATGTTTCTTTCGGTTTACAAGTATACCGCCCATTCTCTTACCCAGCACCCTTTTGGGTCTGGGGTTAGAGCCCATCTGTCTGTCGACCTATTGTAACTATTTCATAAATATATACCTAAAGAGGAATTTAGCTCCAGTCATTAATTTTAATGACATCATAAATTCTGTAACTCATAAATGCACAGTATATAGAAAGTGTACTGAAATAATTTCCTTGTTTCATTTGTTCTACTGCAGGCTCGTTTAAATATTTTTAGACTTAAAATGCAAGCCAACACAAATGTTATTGTGCTTTTTTGGATGTTTAATGAGCTACAAGTCTGCAATAATTTGGTTAAGGATGCTTGTTGTTCTTGTTCTCTATTTGTATAGGTACCCCAAACTCCAGGTCACAAGATTTTTTAGTACTGACGAGGTGATTTGTATCATCTTGAAATCTCTGCACTGTAATATTGCCTAATCAAATGGCCCTGCATGTGGAATGGAATTCATGTGTATATTTAATCTTACTTTCATCTATCTATCTGCAGACTTCTATCTCATTATCTTCCTTACCCTGCATCTTCAGTTCTATCTCTGTCATATTGTCCCTCTAGCCTTTCTTCCTTTTCTACCTCTCCCACGGTTACGCACTCCTTCAATCACGGCCCAGGAAGTGATGTTGGCACCTTGCTCCATCAGCCATGGAAGAGCACAAACCAGATTGGAGCTCAGAGAGGACAATGTGGAATCGACCAAGGCACAGGTGGACAGCAGATGGGAAAAAATACAGCCTCACTCATTTAGTGGCTATTTCATTCTTTAAAGAACTGATGTACTTCTTAGAGAGTAATCGAACATATTCTTGGAGTGGGGTCTCTCTTTTGGAGTGAGACCAACACCTTGATGCCTAGTCTCTCTGATTAGGTGCCAGTCTCTCCTATTTGAGCCAGTTTCACTCATTTGCGTGAGTGGTATACTTTGAGGCACAATTTCAATCTTTGACTGTGTTTCACGTCATGGAGCGTAATCTCTGTCGTAAATCTCACTTCTTAAAGCACAACCTCGTTCATTTGGGGTGAGTCCTACACCTAAGAGAACAACTTATCAAGAGTGAGTTATGTATCGTTGCTTCTCAATTGTTGACCATTTCATGACACAGTGCACACTTTCTCACTGGATGCAAGTCGAATGTCTTAGAGAGAAAAAACTCAACAATTGGGTGTGAGTTTCTTATTCTAGTCTCACTCAAAAAATGTGAGTCCTATACATTCTCACTCATTTAACGTAAATTTCGCAGTTTTCTGAACAGTCACAATTCTTGGAACAGAACCTCACTCTTTCCTAAAATGCTCCATTTAGTTTTAAGTGTTGTGCACTAGAGAGCTTTGTGTGAGGCTGGGTGGCCAGGAGCCTATGAGTTTACCCGTGTAAAGGAAAGAAGTCAAGCAGATGAAAAGCCAATGGATTTAGGGGCATATTATCAAGGGTGTTTATCTCCGCTTTTTTGGCTTTAAAAGCCAAGAAAGCGGAGATAAAATTATCTCCCTATTACCTAGCTGTCGCTAACACCAGTTAGCGACAGCTAGTAGGAGATAGCGACCATCTTGGGCCCCACTTTGCATGTCAGTGATATTTATCACTAATGACATGCAAAGTGGGCGTGCCAAGATGTTAGCGACTGGAAACAGTCGCTAACATCGCTATCTCCTATTACCAACTTTTGGAGATATTTGCGCTAAGCGCGAATATCTCCAAAAGCTAACACCTGCCCTGAGCAGTTCTTAGCCATGTTATCCAATGGGAGGTGGATAGCATGGCTAAGAGCATTAGCTCGGTAATGCATGAATATCGCTGACTTTTCAGCGATATTCATGCATTGCGGCCGTTTTTTATCGCATTTGCGATAAACCTTGGTAATAGCAAGGTTTATCTGCGATAAAAATCGCCGCAGCGCAGCGGTAAAATTTTGTCTCTAACCAAGCAATAGCGATAATTATCGCTATTGCTTGGTAATATGCCCCTATATTCTGGATTGAGAAATCTTGATTGTAAAATGGCAATGTAGCAAAGAATCGAAATAGAGGATGGGGAAGTATAGAGGGAATACAAACAGACATGGAAAGAACACAAGGGTGTGAATAAAACGCTGAGGAGAGAAAGCAACAATAATAAATCAGTGGAGAAGGGATGCATAAGGAGAAAGAATGAGAGTGAGGACGAAAGTCACACAGAGAGCAAGTATTTAAAGTATGAAAGCAAGAAAGAATAACCAAAATATAGCGAGAGAGTTATGAAAAGGAAACTACTGACATGAGTAACAGACCGAAAAGAAGCATTGGCAATGCTAATAAGTAAATCATGCATTTTGAGGCCTGACTAAAACATTTTTAAAAGCTTGCTTCAGTGAAAAAACACTACGGGCAGATTTACAAACCCCTTGCACCACTTTTGCGTTATGTTTAATATGGGAAACGTGACGCAAAAGTGGCGCTAGGGTCTTGTAAATAAGCCCCTAATTACTTTCTGTATTCTAGTACCTATCAAAGAGAGTTTACAGCCATATTTATTAAAAAGTAATGCAGTGCCTCTGCACTTTAGGGACGGGGCAGGAATGTGCCATGTTCATCATAACACAGCGCATTCCTGCCTTTTGCCAAGACTGGCGTACAATGTGCTGCCTAGCACCAATATAGAAACCCTTGCACCATGGTACAATGATTCCTGCATTGCAAGCAGAATTGTTTTGTGCAGGCAGGGAGGGGCACCTTCCTGATCAAAAACATTACCCTGAAGCATGATCTGCTTTCTATGTGAGCTGCAGAATACGGTGCACATAGAAAGAGGTAGTAACGAGGAAAAAGAAAGATAGCTCTCCTTGTTACGCCTCCTCTGAAAAGTCGTATCAATTTTACGCATTCCCAGGACTACCAGTAATGGTAAATCTGGAAATGCATCAAAATCAATAGGCTTTGCGTGGACACCCATGGAATGCCTCCCTGGGGCAGAGTAATGCAACACAACGATTTGTGCTGCATTATGAATTTCTAGATTTATTAGGCCACTCAGGGCCATGCAAGGGAGCCTTGCATGGCTTGATAAATCGCCTTTCAAGGGTTGTGCCGCTTTTGCACCATGAATGGTGGTGAATCGTTGCAAGCCTTGATAAATATGGCCCTTAATGTTGATGGAGACAGTAGGACAGCTCCACATCTACTACTGCTGTTATCCATTTTGCTGGTGCACTTTAAGCTTCATAGAGCTATACACTCACTTTGTTTGTGGGTGTTGGCTAGCGTAGATTTGTACTCGATGGGTATGTTTTCGGAATAAAATACTATTGAACTGACATAGTTTAAACGTTTTCTGCTTTTGCATGTGTGTTGTACAGTATACCACAGGTGCAAACTTGGAAAAGTTTGGTGAAAAAAAACTTTTCTCAAATGTATTTGGTGCAAAGGTCTGCCTAACTATTTTAGTTGATATTGTTTTGCATTAAAAACCATGACTAGTTGCATGGGAATGCCCATGTGCCACCCATGGTATGCCCATGTGATACAAAGTGCCTCAAAGTAGTGCTCCGTTGCTTTACTTTATGGTTAATATCCAGTGCAAAATAAATGTTCCCCCAATGCAACACTCTTCTCTGGTTTGAGTAACATTTGTAATCCACACCCGAGCAAAATGTTAGTAAATCTGGACCCAAGTGTTTTTCCTCGTACCTTTTACCTCAACCCATAGATTGGAGGAAAGGGTTCTTTGTCAATCAGATTCTGTATCTACCAATATTTCTAGAAAGACTGGTGGTCCATCAAGTTCCCGGCTTTTGTTCCAAGGTAGTATGCTCTTTCCATCAGGAACAAGAAAATACCCTTTTTTCATTTTTGCTATCTCCTTCTACCTCGTAAGGAGAACCTTGGAAAACCTTGCACACAGTCAAAGTTGTTTGGATTTACCTTCCTAGGTTTTACGGCTACAGGCAATATGAAAACCTTTTTGGAATGTTGGCTACCCCAACTACCTTTGTACCTCACTACAGATATGAGTTTGGAAATCAACACTTTGGAATATGGTTCTAGAGTGCTAGTGCTGCCATCCATACATGCATTGCTCCTGTGTGTGTAAATATATGCAAATTCTTATTACGATATTAGATGTGTTGCATCAACCAGGAGTTGTGTCATTCTTTGGGAATCAGGTTGCTGTTTCTGCTCTAATACATCCTCATGAGTAAGTATTTGCACAAAGTAAGGGCTGAGGAAGAAATGTCTGGATTACTTAATGGTATTTTGCATTATAACTGCAACCTCAATTTCATCATGCCAGGGAATGATGCGAAGTATAAATACCATTCCTCAATTTGCTACCCAAGTAAGGGGCAGCTAATGCAAGAAGAAGACAAGGAGGTAGATGGCCTTTTCTAGTTTTTGCTCAGTCATTAGGTGCCTGAAAGTGGGGAATGGAAACTCATGTAAATTTTCTACAAGAAAAAGGTAATGTGAGTAATAAAGATTTCCAATAATTAATGTGGACATTTCAACCCCAGAGCCTGCATGAGAGAAATAGCTCTACATGTGGAAATTGTTCCTCCTCCTACAAAATTGAGGCAGAAGCACAACATTTGCAAGATTAACCTGTGCTTAACCCTCTGGTAGCTTGGCACAACATTCAGTCAAGCTTAACTTAGAGGCTTGGTGTTAAGTATTTATGCAGCACTCAAACAGTAATAAAGAGAATACACAGCAAAAGAAATCTCACACCAATTTAGAAATAGAGTACATTTTATTGAATTAAGTGATTCCAGAAGAACACAAATCCAATCAGTGGAACTTGAGATATTTAGCTTTAAAGTTTTTGGTACATATAGATCATAAATGCACACTGAGCCACCTGTTATCTGGTTGTGCTAGAACGAGGAAAAGTCACAACTTAAGACCAACCTCAATGGAGAGCAAGCCGGATACAGGGACCATGTTAGTCCTGCTGAAAAAGTTACTTTCTCAAAATCCGGAGTGAAGTGTCCAGTTCACGTGGAGGAGGCTGTGAGGATTGGAACGGGAAGAGAATTGTGGATGGTTGTTGCTGTAGAGTTGGTGGCGGTTGCTATAGCATTAAGATCTGGTTAGGCGTCCTGGATGGTCAGTGCAGGAGCTTTGTGTTTTGGCGGACACCGCTGACTGCTGTTCCTTTAAAGTGATGTGTGGATCTCACATAAGTTGTCACTGGCGGTCTTTGCAGTGCGAAGAGTCGGGTACACCGTAGCTTTGTGTTGGCTGTCTTCGCAGGCAACAGAGTTTTGGCTTGAATGGGCCCATTCATGTCACAAAGTGTCCAAAACTTCAGGGTTTTTCACTTGCTTTAAGAGGAGTGCACTCTGATGCCAGCATGGGTCAGGACATGGGGAGGCACCTCTTGCGCATCAGAGACTCGCTCTAGCATATGCCAGCAGAGCTCAAGCTGGTCCAGATATAGCTGATCAGCTGGACCGTTGCAGGAAGACCTCTGGAGCTTGTTGTGTCCCAGTAGTTCAAAACAGGTGGTCACCAACTAACTCTTCGACTCACTCAGGTCTTCCTGGGAACAAGTAGATGGGCCTCTTTTCCTTCAGCAAGGTAGGCCTCAAGCAGCAGGACAGTCCTTTAGAGGTCCTGGCAGGCCTCTAGCAGCTGGGCAGTGCTCTGGTAGCAGCAGGGCAATCCTCTGGGGATCCAGCCTAGCGTCAAGTAGCAGGTCAGTCCCCTGGGGAACAAGGCACTCCTTCTAAGTCCAAGAGTGTACTGTAGAGGTGGTTCAGGGGGTCCAATATTTATTGAAAAACACGAAGTAGGGGAGGGTCAAAGAGGGCAATAATTTAATGACCAAAGCTACTTGGGCCCTAACAATAGCAAAACAAACAAAAGAAGCCTGGTCAGGATCACTGTGAGTGTGCCATGTTAAGTCTGAGACCATGAGTCCATTAATGACACTATAGTGATATCACTGGGCTATAAAAATTCCCATCAGCCCACCCATCATGGTCTCAGACTTAACATGGCACACTCACAGTGATCCTGACCAGGCTTCTTTTGTTTGTTTTGCTATGGTCCAATATTTATACCTGGTGCCAGCCTTATAAGTGAGGGTGACATCCTAAGAACCCCTACATCTGGTTCGGTAAACTTCCTTCCTTCCCCTGGCATGACTTCAAGTAGTCTAGGGTGACAAAATACTGGTGTCAAGCTCCTTTGTGAGTGTGCTGGAGGTATCCCTTTGAAATGAAAGTGGCACAGGGAACATCTCCACTCCAATAATCCTGGCAGGATAGCCCATCCTGCTGACACCTAGGCCCCTTGTGTCTCACTGTCTTAGAGGAATACAAAACACAAAGACCAAGTGCCAAGCTATTCACAGTCATGCAAAACAGGACACAGACTGCGGGCACAAAATGGTAAGGACAAGAAAAATGACAACTTTCTAAAGGTGGCATTTTCAGAATTGTGACCTAAAATCTGACTTTATCATAAAAGAGGTTTTCAATGACAATTCATTTGAGCCCAAACGTTAGATTCCTATATGCTTCCATTCAAAAGTTAGCAATTTTTTAACATAATACCATAATAGGGTAACCCAATGTTATCCAATGGGGGAGGCCTTGAAGAAATGAAAAACAAATGTAGGAGTTTTTCACTACCAGTGCATGTAGAACTTAAATCCCCATGCTCTATTTTTGTAATGCACCCTGCCTAATTTCTCTTTAGGGCCTAGTTCAGGGGTGACATATACATTAAAAAGGAAGGTTTGACCTGGCAAAATGTTTGTTCTGCCAAGTAGAAATGGTAGTTTGAAACTGCACTACAGCTTACATTAGCCTAAGACAGGTTGTACCTGGCTAATTTAGTTGGTGGCACAATAAGTGCTGCAGGCAGACTAGTGTACAGTAAAGAATGGTCCCAGTAAACAATATTTTAGCAAGAGAATATAATGAGCAAGTACTCACAATACGTCAAAAACAATACATACAATCAATCACTGAACAGTGTTATTTAATCACACCGTCGTATTTACAAATATATGAAAAACAAATTTAGAATACATTAATATTGTGCCCAGAAGAAAAGAAGGGGGTATTAGGAAAAGTGGGTGATTTATGTGAGGATGAAGTGCCAGGGACAGGCAAGGAAATTGGTGCAATAAACTGACTCACATTAGGCGTCAGAATTGACTTGTTAGTTCGCCACTACTACACATACATTTTCATGATTAGTACTAGCCAAGCTGCCTAGCAAAACACAGTAGAAAAATCTCTGTTGTTTATAGACTGGCTTGAAGAGAAGTGTTGACGGTTTGACCTCAAAGAATTGTAGGTTAATGTCCACCTTACATAGGGGTCTTCCTCAAAACTGTGATGGAGGAGTGGGAACCATATAGAGACCTACACGGAGGGCTGAATCATGAAAAAATCGGGCTCGTGGACTCCGAAGGACAGAGAGCGAGGCAAGATTAATTGAAGTGTGCAAGCCGTAATCATAGGCCACTGAATACAAATCTGCTCTGCTCCCAAAAGTGTGTTCCACGAAGGCACTCGATCGCTTCTCGGTGGTCTCGACTGAATCAGGGAGAAATAAGGCCACGCAGAGCGGAATCACTGCGTTTCCGCTCTGCGTTGTGCGTGGGCACAATGTTAATGTATTCTAAATTTGTTTTTCATATATTTGTAAATTCTCTTGCTAAAATGTTGTTTACTGGGACCATTCTTTACTGTAGTGCAGAATGCCCAGGTCCCAGTACCATTAGGTCTACCCTATATGTAACGCAGGCAGACGAGTAGTATTTAACTTACAGGCCCTGGGTACATGTACTAAGGACTTACAAGTCAATTAAATATGACAATCAGGTGGGGACCAATAGTACCATGCTTTAAGGAGAGAGTATAGCTACTTAAGGACTGGTTAGCAGTGGTAAAATGCAGTGTTGAAGCCAACAAAAACAAATTCAGAAAACAGGAGGGGTGAAGGCAAAAGGTTTGGGGGAAGACCACACCAAGGACGACAGATCTAACAGACTCCATCACCAAAACAAATTCAGGTCCCCACCACCAACCAACCAAATGGAATGTCTTGCTGATGGCAGTGATTCATCCATCAACACCCTTCAGTGGTTGAGTGATTTCTGATTGATGTAAAATAACGGGTCCCTTATTTGGCCTTCTCACAGTAGCAGCCTGTGCTTCTTCTGTGAAAGAAAATGGAGTGGAGTAGAGAGAATGCCTTGAACTTTGGGCCACTGGTTGTGCCAAGGAATGGATCTTGCAGAGGAAAAGTTAAAAGAAAGAGAGGGCCGGCTGCACACATTGATTCGTAAGAACAGGCGAGATAGAAAGAAATGCAGAAAGGAAGATGGGGAGAGAGAAAAAGTGCGAGAGTGAAAGTGGAAGGGGAAGAGAGAGAGAGAGAGAGAGAGAGAGAGCAAACATGGCTGTGAATCAGAACACATCAATGGGGTATTTTTGTAACTTCCAAAGCATCACGAGGTTTCATGGAAATCGGTCCAGGGACACAGCTTTCTCTGAGAAGGCCACTTCACAATAATACAGCATCCCTATCAATCAGATTTCCAAATATGTATTGCTTTGGAAATCCTTCAGATCATTACTATTTACCTAACTGTTAGCCTTTTACAGTTACTTCTACTTCTGTCTGTAGCAGCGTCACGACTAGGGCTGGGCGTAGTTTGCACTACGCGAGCTACGCGTAGCACTACGCGAACTGCGTAGTAGCCTGTTCGCACTCTGCAAAATGCCGTCTTCAATTATTGCACAGTGCGGACAAGCATCTGGCACTGTGCAACCATTAAAAAAGGCATCTTGCACAGTGCGAGCTGCAGTTTTCTGCCGCTCGAGCGGCAACTTTCTCAACGCGGACTGGTAGTTTCTCATCGTGAGCAGTCGCGAGCATACGCGACCCCTCGCAATGAGAAACCTGACCTCCCCGCGATGAGAATCTCGCCGGGAGGTTTATTTTCCATGCTCGCAATCGCAACTTGATGTTGCTGATCGTGAACGAGGAAAAAGTCTCGCCAGGATGTCATTTTGCTTGCTCGCCGTCGCCAACTTGACGTTGAGGACCGCGAGCAAGCAAAAAATGACCGTGGTAACGGAAACTTCGCAAACTACGTGAGCGTAGCGTAGTGCTTTGCCAAGGGTTAGTCACGACACCAAAGGCTGACAGCGCCCGTAATCAAATTCAAATTAAAAATAAGAGAACAGAGCTGTGAGACACAAAGGAGAACCAAGAAGTGTGATGACAGAGAGAGAAACCACTTGACACAGATGAGAGTGCGGCGATGGGAGAGAAAATAAAATTAACGGATCACTTGGAAGACATGTTTTTGAGACAGAAGACAGCGCTGAGACAGGACATGGTCGGGAAAGTAAAGGAGAGAAATATTAGGGAAAATAAAGATGAAATAGAAAAAAGAGAGTTATCTGTGAGATATTGCCGAGAACTAGGAGCATCTACACATTTGAGACAGGGTTAAGAGTTAGCTGAGACTTAAGAGATTGAATAAACCGAGAAGGAATTAAAAAAATAGATTGTACACAGGTAAGTCGGAAGAACATGAGCAGACAAATGACCACTGAGACAAGAGAACGAAACACCTGGTTTGGACCGAAACGAGGGACAGCGTGAGAGTGATATGTCTAGAGAGCGGCAACATGTGTCTGCAGCTGGATGGCACACAGAGCAGACTTTAGAGAGAGAAGAGAATAGAGAAAGAAAAAAGAAATAGTAAGATATAGGGTTACGGAGCGAAAGAGTGGGACAGAGACAAAAAAGAGAGCGAGGTAAGTGAGAGAGAGAGCGAAACGGAGCGAGAAAGAGAGAGTCACTTTGCAGTGATGCCTTCGGGAAACCTGTGAGGCTAGAAACGAAGAGAACGAGGCGCGATGAAAGAGGAATGACCCAAGTGCGCGGGGGACGGGATAAGACGGAGGATAGCTGGGAGGTTGGCTGGTGAGCTAGGGGAAGAAAGACAGCCCCAGACAGGGTGGTGGGTTGAAGGCATAAAGCACGCTCGAGACGGATGAGACAGGACAGCGCCTTCCCGTGCACCGCGAAGCCCTCCGGACCCCGAGGGAGCGCCGCTAATGGTCTCTTCAGCTCTTATTACTGCCGACATATTTATAATATCACCAACAAAGGGAGAGAATAAATCACGCGCCTCGTCCCCGCCTGACCCGGGAACCTGTGTGAGATAATGAGGTTCCGCACCGGGCGGGCGGCTTTTCTGATCCCCTCCCGCTGCCAAGGCACATATCAAAGACCGTTTATTCTCCCGCATAACATCTCTATTTATTAATGCAAATACCCAGAATCCTCCGGGGCGATAGATGGGACGCCTGCCCGGATTCCGCGCCGGTTTTCCAGCGTGTGTAAAGTGGGTAATTGTCCCCTGTAGGGCGAGGGATCGGAAGATGGAGGCAGGAGAACGGGAGGGGGCTCTTCCGTTTTAGGATTAATGCTGCCATTGCACTGTCTTGTACCGCTAGGACAGGCCACCATGGCTGGGCGAATGTATCTCTTTCCCATGACCCAAGACATTTTAATAGAATCATACAGCTCTGCTGGGACGGGGTGAATCCAGAAGAGGACATGCTGTGCCTGTTCCATCATGGCAATGTCGGGAATCACGCAGTTCAATGCAGCAGTCTGCAGAGCAGGCATGCAGGCGCACACACGTGCACACATGAACCCTTGAGATTGAGTACCTGCTAGACTGACTTCATGTATACATGTTCTGTGTATGTACAGAATACCTAAGAGGAAGTTGTATTCAGGAGCACTTTGGTGCTTCTAGTTAAACCCAAGAGCCATAGATCTTGGCGCCCTAGGGGAGCCCTCTAAAGGCGGTGGGTCCTGTCCCACAGGCCCATTGTGGAGCCTGTGCTGCTTATTTTTGGATGCTGATATAGCAGGAGGTTGGCACAATGTGCAGCCGGATGGAACTGTAAATAACATGTTGGCAATAATGAGACCCGCGTGACTTACCTTTCCGGGGGACAGATCCCAAGAGGGGCTGAGCGTCCCTTCGTCTTTGCCGGAGATGTGTACTGTCTCACAAACTGAAGTCTAGGGGAGTGTGGATGAGAAGCGATGCCCACCGTTAGATAGACCCAAACAGGTGTGAAAATGGAGGGGCACAACAAGTGTGCAGCAGCTCAGAGAGATATCTAATGCAATGCATTAAACGATAGCATGCCACATTACCCACAAAAAATATGACTGGGTAAATAAAGTTAAGTATTTCTTATACTAAATAAGGGAAGGAGGTTAGATATACATACAGTAAGCTGTACAAAACAATCTAAGGCAATATATTGTAACAGAACACATACACATTCCAAAAGTCAGGGAACTAAGGCCCAGTGGAAGTCATGTGCAGTTCCTGTGTGTTGTCCCAAAGGCCCCACTACTTGTGCGCATGCTACAAAGGAATCCCAAATATTGGGGCACTTGCTAACTAGTGATAGGGTGTGTTACAAGTACTGCATTTATTTATCCATTTAAGTATCTATTTTATTTACAAAGGCACTAGAGCACGTTACAGGACATACATTTAATTATATGGGAGTTACAGATGGTTTAAGAAGGATAATACAGCTATAAGCAATTACAAAGGTTGAAAATTCAACAAGGTACATACGTCAAACAGAATGTATTAAAGCATTAAGAAGGTTGAGGTAGTATACCAAGGGCAAGAGGTATTTATTAATATGGCCGTAAAAAGATTGAAAAGGACCTTTTGGAGAGAGGAGGTGTCGGTGAGAACCTTACGGCAGCTTGAGTCGAAGTACATGAACTATGTAACAATAATTTGCAATTTAGTTTGTGCCTTTGTTTGAGGAGAACCATCACATTCCTCAGCCAAATCTTTTGTACTTCTCTGTCCTTTTTTCTTTTTTTTCTTTCTTTTGGAGTTTATTTCTCCTGTGAGGGAGAATTGAAATATGATGTTAATATGATGATTTAGATAAGAAGGCATAGACTTACCATTGGTTTTAGACGGATCTCGTTCTCTCATATTAGGCCATAGAGTGGAAATTTGAGTGTGAGTAATTTATGGGTGAATGCTAGGAATTTATGGATGTAGTAGTAGGGATTGTGGAGGTTAATATGTAAGCCATTTTTGCTTGAGAGGATATCAAGTAGTTTGGATGCCATTGGCAGAGTGCCTGCCCATTCAGGGCATAAATGAATGCATATCATCGAAAGATGAATGGCACATGAATATATTGTATGACACAACCCCTACCTGCTATGCAAACATGCAAGACATTTTTCCCCATTCCTAATTCGAATAATACATCTATCTTGAATGGTATTAACTCGTGCTAAAAATCAACGTGTACAAACATGACTATAAATGTTTTGGCATATAGAGCATTTTATAAATAATAATGTATTATCGATGTATTAACCCAAATAGAAAATTAAGTATTATATGGTAGACAATGATATCAAACACGAACGCGCTTTTGATCATGTTAAGATGGCCGTGACCAAACTGAGAACTATATGTAAATATGGGTCCGTCCTTTGTCGTGATGAAAAATATTACGCTTACATTCGTGAAAAAATGGGCAGCACGCTGACATTGACAAAGGCCATCATGGCCGAAACACGTTTGTCAACCACGATGAATATATGAAATAAAACTACGAATTTAATTAAACTTGTGTGTGCTCTACCAACTTTGTGGGAGCAAAGTATTTGGAAACAATATATATATATTACCTGTTTTAGTGCCGATTTTCGGCTTGGACAGCATTTATATGACACATTTAGGCTGTTAGTGAATCACATACATTATAGTATGTTTTTTATGTTCATGCATTAGCCAGGTGGGAAGGGCTTTATAAAAGAAGCATTAGAGCATGCCAAATTAGATTGACAAAGGCCTCTTGAAGGCTGAAACGCGTCTCTCCTGGTGCTCGGGATTGAGGGCGACAACAACTAAATAAAGTGATGCCGTATCCTGAACCACTTGTGTCCGTGCTTCCTTCCATGGTGTTGCCGTGGGAGGTAGATTGTTTGGTTCATACATTTCAGCGTGAGCGGTCGTCGAGCTTACACGGACCACCAGTTGTTTGTGGCTCTCCTTTCAGACCGATTTTCGGAGGAGCAGTACTGGAGTGCTATCGTGGGGAGCCCCCAGTTGGTTGGCAGGAAGAGGAACGAGGATGACTGTGGTGGAAGATGTGGATCTCGGAGCGCGGCGGTTTTTAGGTCTCGCCTGTCGATGCGCATGCGCATCGAGCAGAGCGAGACTATAGGGCTTTAAACAAAGTTTACCTAACTGCGGCGATTTGGTGCTGTACCCGTGGCTTTTAGGTCAATGCGCTTGCGCATTGACCTAAAATGCGCGTGCACATCACCAAATCGCCGTCTGTTCCCTCAGCCGCATTCCTCCCACACCTTTTGAAGTGAAGCTTAGCTTCGCTTCAAAGGCCCCGGCTGCTTCACACCCACATGCCGCTCTACCCGCTCCGCCCCCTCCCCTGCCCGCCGTGTCGCATTTCTCCTCCCCCCTCCCTTTCTCTGCCTTCTCTCAGTCTTGTTTTTTTTTTACCCGCTCCGCCCCCTCCCCTGCCCGCCGTGTCGCATTTCTCCTCCCCCCTCCCCACAGCAATGCCCTCCGCCGTCTCTCGTGTTTCTTTTGACTCGTTTTCGTTAGGGTTGGTGCTGTCTTTTCCTGCTGCTTCACACCACCTTTTGCAACAATACTTGTGTCTTGATTTGGGATTTTATCTTTTTACACCGAGTTGCAATAGGTTTGTGGTGAATTCACATGTTATATTGTTCAGCAAAGTGGATTATTATTATTCCAATCTGTAAAGTTGCAAAACAACCCCCAGTAAGAAACGTGAAACTTTAACTCGGGTCAAGAACTGCATCTCCGTCATTACCGCATGCGTTCATGCTTCACCGTGTCACTGGTTAAGGTAAATCAGCAGTTAGCTGTATCTTTGAATTTGGAGCAAAATGTCATTGGCAAACCTCTATTTTTTTTATTAGACTGCATCATCTAAAGAGCTCCTATGCAGAGCGAATAATCATGTTATGCCGCCTCTCCCGATACTAATTTACTGGAAGTTTGTACTAGACAGCTTTGACTATCTATCCCAGCTAATACAATGTCAATCAGAAAACTGAGCGAGTCACGGATTTTAATCATAACTATTTTTATAACCCTTTTAACAAGACACGGTTTTATGGGCAACTCAACATTTCATATAAAAAAATAGGAGATTAAATTCCTGCTGCTTCACACCCTCATCGTCTACACACACACCTACAAGCATTCCTCCAAGTTGTCTCTCTCTTCAATCATGTGTGTTGTATCCTGCACGAGCGCCACGTCAGCTGTGACCCCGCTCTGTGCATGTTGACGCTGTGAATGTCCCTGCGTGTGCGCTCCACTCGTGTCTTTCTATGCAGGCTGCCTTCTGCTGTGTGCATGCGTCTGCTGTACTCGCAGACTGTATGGGTGCCTATTTGTGACTATGCCCGCAGGCGTGCGCCATGTTTTGTATACTCTAAGTGTGTGTTCTCTAAAGGAATGCATTTACTGTTGTAGGCACAGTTTGTGTGTACATTCACTTCGTCATCTGCTATGTAGGTATACCTTATGCACGCTGTGTGCGTGAGCCTTCTGCGATTGCCGTACGTGCAGCCTCCTGTGTGTGTTTGCGCCGTCTGCTCTGTCTGTCTCACCCTCAACCCCTCACCCTCACCCTCACTCACCCTCAACCCCTCACCCTCACCCTCACTCACCCTCAAACTCTCACCCTCACTCACCCTCAACCCCTCACCCTCACTCACCCTCACCCTCACCCTCCCTCAACCCCTCACCCTCACTCACCCTCAACCCCTCACCCTCACTCACTCACCCTCACCCTCACTCACCCTCTACCCCTCACCCTCAACCCCTCACCCTCACTCACCCTCACTCACCCTCAACCCCTCACCCTCACTCACCCTCACCCTCACTCACCCTCACGCTCACTCACCCTCAACCCCTTACCCTCACTCACCCTCACCCTCACTCACCCTCAACCCCTCACCCTCACTCACCCTCACTCACCCTCACCCTCACTCACCCTCAACCCCTCACCCTCACTCACCCTCACTCACCCTCACCCTCACTCACCTTCAACCCCTCACCCTCACTCACCCTCAACCCCTCACCCTCACTCACCCTCAACCCCTCACCCTCACTCACCCTCACCCTCACTCACCCTCAACCCCTCACCCTCGACCCCTCACCCTCACTCACCCTCACTCACCCTCAACCCCTCACCCTCAACCCCTCACCCTCACTCACCCTCACTCACCCTCACCCTCACTCACCCTCACTCACCCTCACTCACCCTCACCCTCACTCAACCTCACCCACCCTCACTCACCCTCACTCACCCTCACCCTCACTCACCTCACCCTCACTCACCCTCACCCTCACTCACCCTCACTCACCCTCACTCACCCTCACCCTCACTCACCCTCACCCTCACTCACCCTCACCCTCACTCACCCTCACCCACCCTCACTCACCCTCACTCACCCTCACTCACCCTCAACCCCTCACCCTCACCCTCACCCTCACTCACCCTCACTCACCCTCACTCACCCTCACCCTCACTCACCCTCACCCTCACTCACCCTCACTCACCCTCAACCCCTCACCCTCACTCACCCTCACTCACCATCAACCCCTCACCCTCACTCACCCTCAACCCCTCACCCTCAACCCCTCACCCTCACCCTCACTCACCCTCAACCCCTCACCCTCAACCCCTCACTCACCCTCACTCACCCTCACTCTCACTCACCCTCACTCACCCTCAACCCCTCACCCTCACTCACCCTCACCCTCACTCACCCTCACCCTCACTCACCCTCAACCCCTCACCCTCACTCACCCTCACTCACCCTCAACCCCTCACCCTCACCCTCACTCACCCTCACCCTCACTCACCCTCAACCCCTCACCCTCACTCACCCTCACTCACCCTCACCCTCACTCACCCTCAACCCCTCACCCTCAACCCCTCACCCTCACCCTCACTCACCCTCAACCTCACCCTCAACCCCTCACCCTCACTCACCCTCACCCTCACTCACCCTCAACCCCTCACCCTCACTCACCCTCAACCCCTCACCCTCACTCACCCTCACTCACCCTCACTCACCCTCACTCACCCTCACCCTCACTCACCCTCACTCACCCTCACCCTCACTCACCCTCACCCTCACTCACCCTCACCCTCACTCACCCTCACCCTCACTCACCCTCACCCACCCTCACTCACCCTCACCCTCACTCACCCTCTCCCTCACTCACCCTCACCCTCACTCTCCCTCACCCTCACTCACCCTCACCCTCACTCACCCTCACCCTCACTCACCCTCACTCACCCTCACTCACCCTCACCCACCCTCACCCTCACTCACCCTCACCCACCCTCACTCACCCTCACCCTCACTCACCCTCACTCACCCTCAACCCCTCACCCTCACCCTCACTCACCCTCACTCACCCTCACTCACCCTCACCCTCACTCACCCTCAACCCCTCACCCTCACCCTCACTCACCCTCAACCCCTCACCCTCAGTCACCCTCAACCCCCACTCACCCTCAAGCCCCACTCACCCTCCACCCCTCACTCACCCTCAACCCCTCACTCACCCTCACTCTCACTCACCCTCACTCACCCTCAACCCCTCACCCTCACTCACCCTCACTCACCCTCAACCCCTCACCCTCACTCACCCTCACTCACCCTCAACCCCTCACCCTCACCCTCAACCCCTCGCCCTCACTCACCCTCAACCCCTCACCCTCACCCTCACTCACCCTCAACCCCTCACCCTCACCCTCACTCACCCTCACTCTCACTCACCCTCAACCCCTCACCCTCAACCCCTCACCCTCACTCACCCTCACCCTCACTCACCCTCAACCCCTCACCCTCACTCACCCTCAACCCCTCACCCTCACTCACCCTCACAACACATATTGTGTTACAATAGGTGTCACATTTGCGAAAGATAAAACTATTGCCATTGTAAATAACAAAGCTATTAATTTCGCTATTTTCAAAACAAGCACATAAATAAAAAATGTGTCCTTTACAATACCAATAGCTCAAACTTTCCTAATGCGAGACCTATTGCATTGCTGTGCTTCTCTCCCCTGCTGCACTCTCCTGCTCTCTAGAGATGTGGCCTAACGACCAGAGCTGCCATCTAAGTGACGTAAATACAAAACATGTTGCATTCCAAATGCTATAGGTGTCACATTCGCGAAAGTTATAACTATTGGCATTGTAAATGACAAAGCCATCAATTTAGCAATTTTAAAAACCCACAAATAAATAAAATATGTCATTTGCAAGACCAATAACTACAACTTTTCTAATGCGAGACCTATTGCATTTCCAATGCTTGTTGTAACTGCCAGCATGGGATCTGTGTTTTTGCTAGCAAAAAATGCCTTGCCCGGAAGACTGACTCCATCTGGTAATTGGGCATTGCAGACGCCAACGCCGATGCGATGAGGTGGTTTTGGCGCTATCTATTTTTGCTGATGGGTCCCCCTCAATCCCGAGGTTGTACTTCATTGAAAGGAATTTTTTATGGGCTGTCATAGCTGTGATTTGACATTTGCCTTTGCCCTGGAATAAGTTATTGTGAGACCCTGCTAAATACTACTGCAGCTGTGTTTTCCTGCGAACTATTCTACCATTCAGCTGCACTATGGGATATGGAGTCTTGATTGGATTAGGAGCATGTGCTCTATAGACTTGGAGTTGCTAGTATACTCTTCGTCTGCAAAGATAACACTGCCATTAGACCAAAGTTATCCGGTCCGGTGAGCTGCGAACACTTTGACATTTAAAGAATGGCAGGAATCACTTTGATTCTGCAGAAGAAATCGGAGGTCATCTGCTTTGGTGAACTTTACATGGCATCGGCAGTGATTAGGAGACACGAATCGTAACAGCTGAACAGTTTGCCTTATTTTACAATTACTCTTTTACTATGTTCAAAATGACAACACAGGATTATGAATTTGGTGATGTACTTTAAATGCCCGCATTAACCCCATCGTGGCAAATGTTCTAGGCGATTCTCATGACTAATTAATTCATGCTGTCTGCATTTTTCTGTATTTTGAGCAAACTAACATGCAAGCATTGTGTGCAATATTTAGTTTCATTGTTATGCCTTACCTGTTTTAGTGCCGATTTTCGGCTGTGGACAGCATTTATATGACGCATTTAGGCTGTTAGTGAATCACATACATTATAGTATGTTTTTTATGTTCATGCATTAGCCAGGTGGGAAGGGCTTTATAAAAGAAGCATTAGAGCATGCCAAATTAGATTGACAAAGGCCTCTTGAAGGCTGAAACGCGTCTCTCCTGGTGCTCGGGATTGAGGGCGACAACAACTAAATAAAGTGATGCCGTATCCTGAACCACTTGTGTCCGTGCTTCCTTCCATGGTGTTGCCGTGGGAGGTGGATTGTTTGGTTCATTCATATATATATATATATATATATATATATATATATATATATATATATATATATATATATATATATATATACACATATATATATCCATCAAACAGGTAAGCCCCAATGGAGTGAAGCCGCAGAAAGATGAGTGGCTCAATTCGTTTTATTAACAACTTGCAAACCGGCAACCCTCAAGGCACAGGCATCAAAGTTCTTATACCAGACGCGTTTCGGGAGTTTCTGATTCCCTTCATCAGTGGCATTGTGAACAAGCATTTACAATGCAATGGTTTCGCCTTTGGAAAAGTTAGAGCTATTGGCATTGTAAATGACAAATTTTGTATTTATGTGTTGGTTTTGAAAACAGAAATAAATGGCATTGTCATTTACATTGCCATTAGCTTAATCTCTCGCAAATGCCTCTCCCTACGCACGTTTCAGGTCCCTTCTCAAAACTCACTTGTTCTGTAATGCTCATCACTAATGCCCTTGTCTTGCGGACTGTCTTCTCCCTGCTGCTCGAGCGCCACATACACCCTCACTTTATTGAATTCAAGTGCATGTCATCAGAGCTTCCAGGTAAACCACTGCCAAGAGAAAGATTTAAACGAGAAACATGGGCACACGTTTAAATCTCAAAGCATTCTTGGATTTGCAGTCTTTTTCTTCCTGTGCGCGAACTGTTTAAGCAATCCATAATTTTTTGACAATGCTAAACTAGAAACTAGGTCACTCGAGCATTAGGTAGGCCATCAGCGCCCTGTCAGCAGGTGGGATGCGGCGCGAGGAAGGAGATGAATGGGCAAAAAGGCGCAACATGCAGAGGGACACTTAGCTGGACTGGGAGATTAGTCCAAATACACCCACAGGCTATACACCTTCAAAGGATCGCAACATCAGCACTTTTCTGAAGCGGCAGCTGCAGGGGAAACTTTGCTGAGGCGCACACTCATTACCAGGGCCCTCGGACGTAGCCCAGAAAATAATCAGCAGGTTCCTCTTTGGAAGAAAACACTCCTGCTTACAAAACAAAACCACCTGCAACCCCCCCAGGTCACTTTGATGAGGACTGGCAACCGGCTCCTTAGTGCGAGGCGAAACAGGGCCGTGCGCCTGCAGCCTTGATGTCCACCAACATGGGCTCGGGCAAACCAGGGATGGGGCTCTCTCTGCCCGGACACACACAGCAACAAGCTCGCACTCAACAGCACAGGCAATCACACAGGGGCACAGTGACTATTCGGCATGCATAAATCAGGGATGGTGCTCTCTCTGCCCGGACACACACAGCAACATGCTCGGGGGTTAGGGCACCTGAATAAAGTGCGCACCAACGAGTACCACCCTCCTGTGATAACATCCAAAAGAGGCAGAGTCGTGTGTCGAGAGGTTTGCTGTCATTTCTAGCACATCTGTGACGTGCACCCTGCCTCGAACGGTTGTTACACAGGCGTTGCACTGCGAGGGCTGCCAGTACATTCACTTTCAGACCACTCCTGCTCCCCAAACCCCCTTAGAGGACCCGAGCCCCACAGAAGCTGTGACACATACTAACTGGAGCTACCGCTTTAAATATGTGATCCCCAGATTCCAGCGTCAGTCGCCCTGGCCGCAGCACCACACCTCTCCAACAAGACTAAAATAGCAGTGGTCTTCAGCAACACGCCATTGAGCAGCGCTGGCAGCAGGCTCCTTAGAAAAATGCATGTGCATATGTACAAATTAAGCAGTGACCACAGTACAGTCCTATTGAACACCTAGGCATATTAGAAGCCTCCACAAGGGTTGGCACAGTGGCTTAAAGAAAATACGTTGTTTCTTTCACCATCTGCCACGACCACACAAGGTAGTCACCAATCCCATGGATGGCCCATTCCTTTTAAACAGAATCTCACTGTAAACGTTGCACAAGGGGCACATGTTCTCTTCAAATATGTGTTGACCCTACAACTTGAAACAGACTTAGTGAGGCAAGGAAGAAATTGTTTTGGCTTGCCACGCCCTATGCTCGTGGTCTACTTCAACCTCAGAATATACTGCGAGCATCATGGAAGGGGAGAAGCCACATCTGTTCCAAAACACGGAATTTGGAAGACAAATTTAGTTTCATGGCTTCAGTGATTTGCAGGTTTCTTTTTCGCTGCTTGGTGCATCACTGCTGCTAAAGCATTTTTTTTTTTTAAACACACAGCACAAACCGATCTAGAATGCCTGAAGGAGTGTGTTGGAGCTGTTAGCAAAGCGGTGTCTCCTAAACATCTGGCACGAACCAGATCTCCCCCTATGGACTGCCTCTGGATCACACAAAGACCACTTCCCCAACTCAATGTTGTATTTAATACCCTGCCCCCCCCACCCAAAAACAAATATTGA
The DNA here is from genome assembly GCF_964261635.1 of Lissotriton helveticus. NCBI lineage: Eukaryota > Metazoa > Chordata > Amphibia > Caudata > Salamandridae > Lissotriton > Lissotriton helveticus. The sequence goes on from NC_136065.1 coordinate 184,645,404, forward strand.
ACGTTTGTCAATTCTGCATACACTCTACAAGGGAGAGTCGCTCTTCATCCTTCTTAGATCTGTAAATTAAGTATCACTTATTTGGGTTATGGTAGCTAAACGTAATGTGGCACAACCATTTAACATATTAAATGCGGAGGCAAACACCGTGGTCCCCACTAAAAAAAAAGACTTACAATTATGGGCAGAGATTGATTTCTGAGCCTGAACGTACTTTTATTACTTTTTCAAAGAAATGTCAATTACTTGCCAGAACGAGGTCGAAGTAGAAGCGATATTGGTTGGTGTTGGCCTCACAGGACTCGATGTACCCTCCTCCAGACTCTTGCACTTCAACCAGTTTGCCCTCTTTTAATTCTGCCCCCTTCTCACAGTGGGTAGCCTTCTGCTTGACCATTTATTTTCTAGTTTAAGTGCTGAGGTTGCAGAACAAAAGTCGTCCTCACCACCTAGCTGCAGCTATATTGTTGTCTTTCTGACCTTCCATTTTGTAAAATTTGTACTAGACGCTGGGGGGAAGTTTCAGCATCGGGGTCTCCTTGGACAGTGGTTTCCAGTTGCTTAACTTGTAAAACAAATAAGTGCCACGGCTCTTGTTAGAATGCCACTACAGCTTGCACCACACATTGCCTCTGCCATGCTGCCAATTATAGTACCAACCCAACTACTAGTCATCCCACTCCCACAAGTGTAACAGGACTATTATACACCTCTAAAGCTATAGGAATGGTTTGGGTTGCAGGTAGTAGTAATTTTTTAATGGATATTGAAATAATTAAGTGTTGTTGTGGCCATCTTTCCAGACAGCATCACTTTGCAGCAGACTGTCACAAGCGCCAGTGATGACAATTAAGTGCCTGCCGGTGTCCAACACCTGAAACCACCAGCTCAATTTCACAGCCATGGGCATGCCAAAGGCATGCCCACACACCCCACACAGCACCACACAACACTTGCTTCTCATTCAAGTTCTCATGAACTCTCATACGCTCACTGCTCACAACTCCTGTTCAACTAGACCTATTCCCATAGTCAGAATGGCGTGCTCCAACAGAACACAACACAACACTCTACACACACTCGCCAGACACTGACCAATCAACACTCTCATGCAGGCTTGTCAAACACTCACTCACCAAACACACCACAGAAATCTGGGACCTGCTGCGCGATCAAATACTGGACCTACTTTTCCTCATGGAGACCTGGCTGCACCTCATATTGGCCTCTGATATCTCTGCAGCCATTCCTCCTAGCTACAGGATCGGCAGGCAGTACAGACAGCACAAGCCAGGAGGATGAATCACCATCATTTTCAATTATGCCATCAGTTGTACTACTTCTACAGACACATCCCACAGCAAAATGGAGCAAACGTCACTTCACAGCCAATATCACCCTGTGTGGCATCATCATCTAGAGATCACCAAGACTATGCACTGATTTCTCCAACCCCCATTGCGGACTTCTTGGCACCCTTTATCCTAGACCCCAGTGCTTTCTTCATGCTTGGAGACCTGAACATCCACCTTAAAGACAGTGCCAACCCAAACTCAAGAGCAATACTCAAAGACCTTGAGAAACTAGGCCTCACTCAATGCATGAAAAGGCCCACACATCATTTGGACACCTCCTGGACCTGATCTTCACCTCTAATACTTCTTGGTGAAAAAGTCCACACACAATCACTTAGAAAGACCTCATCCTCATTTTACTTTGATCACAGACTATCCTGCCAGAAATTGTACCTTTCGAGGGCAAGATGGCCGCTCACTGATTGTAGCAGATAGTCACAGCTAACTCTCCCTCCTCTCAAAGGAGAACATTGCCCACAGGGATGCTGGCATGATCGGAGTTATTGAGATCTCTTACCTGGTTCAAGAGTGTGCCCCATTTCGCTGGCTTTGTCGAATAAAATCGGCACTCAAAAGTCGGTTCCAGCATCTTTATCCACGGGAGCTGCAACGAGGTAGAGGCGGCGGCATAATGGCACATAAAGGAGTCAGGCAGCAAAAGGATCCTGAGGGTCTAAAGCATCACCAACTAACGAGCAGTGGCAAGGAGATGCCAGTAGCCTCAAACTCGCGTACATCACTCAGCAGCGGAAAGTGCTTGTGAAGCAGCCCGGGATGTCTCGTGGCAATGGCGGCGGAACCGAGACGCACATCGCAAAGGACGTGATCGTTGATCCCCGCAAGGACGGCGAAAACACCAGCAATCCAGCGAAATCTAAAGAAGCAATAAGAGAATCCAGGGACTCCAAGGATTCCGCACTAAGACAATCAACCCTGAAGGAGCCTTTCTCTGTTAAAGTCCCGGAGGTTTTGGCAGCTGCAGTGGCGGCGGAGAACGAGGCATCTCTGCCAGGAGACGCCGGAAATGTGGTTGCCGGGCACAGCTACGACAAGACCGGTGCAACCACTCTGACGAAAAAGCCTCAGTTCGCACAATCAAGGCAGAGGAGGAGAAGGCACACAATCCAGACGAAGCTCAGAATCTGCAAGGAACTAACCAGCAGAGTACAAGTAAGGGTGTGTGCAAGAATGTGAGGTATGACCAAGACCCGGGGAGCCGTTCTGGAGGGGCTAATGAAGGTTCTACAGGGGGACCACGAATACCGATGGGTAGAAACCAACTAGTGAGAAGGAAAACCGGCGAGGCAGTGATGGCGGGCAAAGATGGGAGACTACCCTTGGAGAATACACACAGGGGGCGGGAGAGGACACGGACGGCGGGAGGGGGCGGGAGAGGACACGGACGGCGGGAGGGGGCGGGAGAGGACACGGACGGCGGGAGGGGGCGGGAGAGGACACGGACGGCGGGAGGGGGCGGGAGAGGACACGGACGGCGGGAAACGTGCACAGGACAGCGAGGGGGGGGCGGAAAGGCACACGGAGGGGGCGGGAATGGACAGACTTTCAGTGAAAGGGGAGGGAACGGGAAAAAACGTAACTCCGCCCTGGGAAAAAATCTCGGGAACGCCCCCGAATCTGGTCCGGCCTTGACGGACAGATCCGGCACTCAATGGCTAGCCTCCATTTATGGAGCTAGCCAATGAGAGCCGGGGGACGTTCCCGAAGTGCTTATTGTCAACATAGGATTTCACCTGCGCTGAAAAGCTGCGCAGAGCGCAGCCTTCGGCAGGCGAAACCCAAAAAGGAATGAAAGCACGAGTTCTTGCACACAAGCCTACATTTCTAATGCCTGCCCAAGTGGGCGTGGCCGTCCCGCGGCCTTCTGGGCATTGTAGTGCGGTAGAAAGTGTTCCTCAGTGGGTTGGATTCATTTCCTAAAAATAACACAAAGTATTTTGCCCCAGGGGGTAGATGCTTAGTCCTGGTGGAAGCCTGCCTCACTTTACAGTTGCCAATGCGAGCGTCCGGCTAGCACCACCCTCCAATGGCGCCAACCAGCCTTTCTCCCATCAGTTCCAGCACCATCATGGAGCCAGTCCGGACCCGCCGACCAGCGGTGGGCCTCACTCCTCGGCTGGTCTAACAGCCACTTTACATACATCAAACAGGTAAGCCCCAATGGAGTGAAGCAGCAGAAAGATGAGTGGCTCAATTCGTTTTATTAACAACTTGCAAGCAGGCATCCCTCAAGGCACAGGCATCAAAGAAACGCGTCTGGTATAAGAACTTTGATGCTTGCACTTTACAGGATACCAGGGTGTAGCTCAGCAACAATAATAGCAGCCAACCAGTAGAGGCATTTATGCCGTGACTGTAACAATCAGTAATATACAGATATGGAGGCAGAAATATAGAATGTTGTGAGAAAACTCCATGTAACAATATGCTAAAGCTATTTCTTGCAATTTCATATTAAATAAGTGGCTGCGATTTGTGGTGATATGACATGCTCAGTGGAGGATGACTAGGATAATGTGTTATTTCAGCACAACTATACTAGGTTGGTACAGCTTAATTATAGCATGTGTACATTACTAACATGAGCATTGATTGACTTGCAATGTTTGCACTAAGTGTACATTTATTATGTATGTATGTAAAATGCCGAAAGTATCAGATAAATCGGGCAATCGATTGGACGAGTGAGGGTGAGGGTGAGTGAGGGTGAAGGTGGGTGAGGTGTTGAGGGTGAGTGAGGGTGAGGGATTATTGAGGGTGAGTGAGGGTGAGGGTGAGTGAGGGTGAGGGTGAGTGAGGGTGAGGGCTTGAGGATGAGGAGTTGTGGGTGAGTGAAGGTGAGGGTGAGGGTGAGTGAGGCTGTGGGGTTGAGGGTGAGTGAGGGTGAGATGTTGAGGGTGAGTGAGGGTGAGGGTGAGTGACGGTGAGGCGGTGAGGGTGAGTGAGGGTGAGGGTGAGTGAGGGTGAGGAGTTGAGGGTGAGGGTGAGGGTGAGTGAGGGTGAGGGTGAGTGAGGGTGAGGGTGAGGTGTTGAGGGTGAGTGAGGGTGAGTGAGAGTGAGGGTGAGTGAGGGGTTGAGGGTGAGGAGTTGAGGGTGAGTGAGGGTGAGGGTGAGGTGTTGAGGGTGAGTGAGGGTAAGGGTGAGTGAGGGTGAAGGTGAGTGAGGGTGAGCGGTTGATGGTGAGTGAGGGTGAGGTGAGGGTGAGTGAGGGTGAGTGAGGGTGAGGGTGAGTGAGGGTGAGTGTGGATGTCTGTTGCTTGTGGATGTCTGATGCTTGTGGATGTCTGATGCTTGTGGATGTCTGATGCTTGTGGATGTCTGATGCTTGTGGATGTCTGATGCTTGTGGATGTCTGATGCTTGTGATGCTTGTGGATGTCTGATGCTTGTGGATGTCTGTTGCTTGTGGATGCCTGCCGCTTGTGGATGCCTGCCGCTTGTGGATGTCTGCTGCTTGTGATGCTTGTGGATGTCTGATGCTTGTGGATGTCTGATGCTTGTGGATGTCTGATGCTTGTGGATGTCTGATGCTTGTGGATGTCTGATGCTTGTGATGCTTGTGGATGTCTGATGCTTGTGGATGTCTGATGCTTGTGGATGTCTGATGCTTGTGATGCTTGTGGATGTGTGATGCTTGTGGATGTCTGTTGCTTGTGGATGTCTGTTGCTTGTGGATGTCTGATGCTTGTGGATGTCTGATGCTTGTGGATGTCTGCTGCTTGTGGATGTCTGCTGCTTGTGGATGTCTGATGCTTGTGGATGTCTCATGCTTGTGGATGTCTCATGCTTGTGGATGTCTGATGCTTGTGGCTGTCTGATGCTTGTGGATGTCTGATGCTTGTGGATGTCTGATGCTTGTGATGCTTGTGGATGTCTGACGCTTGTGGATGCCTGCCGCTTGTGGATGCCTGATGCTTGTGGATGTCTGCTGCTTGTGATGCTTGTGGATGTCTGATGCTTGTGGATGTCTGATGCTTGTGGATGTCTGATGCTTGTGGATGTCTGATGCTTGTGGATGTCTGATGCTTGTGATGCTTGTGGATGTCTGATGCTTGTGATGCTTGTGGATGTGTGATGCTTGTGGATGTCTGTTGCTTGTGGATGTCTGATGCTTGTGGATGTCTGATGCTTGTGGATGTCTGATGCTTGTGGATGTCTGATGCTTGTGATGCTTGTGGATGTCTGATGCTTGTGGATGTCTGTTGCTTGTGGATGTCTGTTGCTTGTGGATGTCTGTTGCTTGTGGATGTCTGATGCTAAGCATGTCTGATGCTTGTGGATGTCTGATGCTTGTGGATGTCTGATGCTTGTGGATGTCTGATGCTTGTGGATGTCTGATGCTTGTGGATGTCTGATGCTTGTGGATGTCTAATGCTTGTGGATGTCTGATGCTTGTGATGCTTGTGGATGTCTGACGCTTGTGGATGCCTGCCGCTTGTGGATACCTGAGGCTTGTGGATGTCTGCTGCTTGTGATGCTTGTGGATGTCTGATGCTTGTGGATGTCTGATGCTTGTGGATGTCTGATGCTTGTGATGCTTGTGGATGTCTGATGCTTGTGGATGTCTGATGCTTGTGGATGTCTGATGCTTGTGATGCTTGTGGATGTCTGATGCTTGTGATGCTTGTGGATGTGTGATGCGTGTGGATGTCTGTTGCTTGTGGATGTCTGTTGCTTGTGGATGTCTGTTGCTTGTGGATGTCTGTTGCTTGTGGATGTCTGATGCTTGTGGATGTCTGATGCTTGTGGATGTCTGATGCTTGTGGATGTCTGATGCTTGTGATGCTTGTGGATGTCTGATGCTTGTGGATGTCTGTTGCTTGTGGGTGTCTGTTGCTTCTGGATGTCTGATGCTAAGCATGTCTGATGCTTGTGGATGTCTGATGCTGTGGATGTCTGATGCTTGTGGATGTCTGATGCTTGTGGATGTCTGATGCTTGTGGATGTCTGATGCTTGTGGATGTCTGATGCTTGTGGATGTCTGATGCTTGTGGATGTCTGATTCTTGTGGATGTCTGATGCTTGTGATGCTTGTGGATGTCTGATGCTTGTGATGCTTGTGGATGTGTGATGCTTGTGGATGTCTGTTGCTTGTGGATGTCTGTTGCTTGTGGATGTCTGTTGCTTGTGGATGTCTGATGCTTGTGGATGTCTGATGCTTGTGGATGTCTGATGCTTGTGATGCTTGTGGATGTCTGATGCTTGTGGATGTCTGATGCTTGTGATGCTTGTGGATGTCTGATGCTTTTGGATGTCTGATGCTTGTGGATGCCTGATGCTAAGCATGTCTGATGCTTGTGGATGTCTGATGCTAAGCATGTCTGATGCTTGTGGATGTCTGATGCTTGTGGATGTCTGATGCTTGTGGATGTCTGATGCTTGTGGATGTCTGTTGCTTGTGGATGTCTGATGCTTGTGGATGTCTGATGCTTGTGGATGTCTGCTGCTTGTGGATGTCTGTTGCTTGTGGATGTCTGTTGCTTGTGGATGTCTGCTGCTTGTGATGCTTGTGGATGTCTGACGCTTGTGGATGCCTGCCGCTTGTGGATGCCTGATGCTTGTGGATGTCTGCTGCTTGTGATGCTTGTGGATGTCTGATGCTTGTGGATGTCTGATGCTTGTGGATGTCTGATGCTTGTGATGCTTGTGGATGTCTGATGCTTGTGGATGTCTGATGCTTGTGGATGTCTGTTGCTTGTGGATGTCTGTTGCTTGTGGATGTCTAATGCTAAGCATGTCTGATGCTTGTGGATGTCTGATGCTGTGGATGTCTGATGCTTGTGGATGTCTGATGCTTGTGGATGTCTGATGCTTGTGGATGTCAGCTGCTTGTGTCAAGGTGTGTCAATGCTCTGTGGCTTTTCCTAGCACTGCCTATGAGGAAGGAGCATGTTGCTCTGAAACGCGTCAGGCGAAATGAATGTTTGGAAGGCACTAATAATAATAATTAAAAAAAGGATTCTTGTAATCATTTTCTGTAGAGTGTGTCCTCGAGAACAGGTCAAAGTTTGGAAATATATATATATATATGTATATATATACATATATATTACCTACTGGCAGTCGCCAGTAGGTAGTTATAGTTAGGACCTAGTTTCCGCAAGAAATCCGCAACATTCTATTGGGAATAACTTTGGCGCCGGTTGAGGAATTTGCGTGTAATTTTCCAAAATTTAGGCCAGCTCCGCTCTGGTCCTTCCCTGGAAGTTTTGGGGGGATTCGTCATGCGGGGGCCGAGAAAAAAGAGGGATCCCAAAACGTGTTTTCCCCATGTAATTTCCATTGGACGTTCAGACACGGCTACAGCCCAAACTGCTGAATGGAATTACACCAAACTTTGCAAAATTGTAGGGACTGGTACGCAGAAGTGCCTTTTCTATATTTGGTGAAAATTGCTCCAGTGGTTTTTACGAAAATTAACTTCAAAAACACATATATATCTATATGCGCGCTTCCCGGTACGTAATGAAAAGCTGACCAAAAGCTACCAGGATGACACAATCAACAGAAAACAACGAAGCATTAATTTATACAAATTTGAGGTCCTCAGTACTTAAAGTCTAATTGGATGGTGTAGAGATGTTGTGATAAAGAACCACTATGAGTTTTTCAGGTTTCCTTACTCCTGGCATATTTCTGGAGTTGAAATCCTTAAATGAGAGAACTTTTATGGGCAATTCTACATGACGCTCATAAGACCAAATTCAACTAAGAATCACTGCTTCAAATCTCAGCTGAATAGCGAAAAGCAGGGACTGACTAAAGACATTAAAAACGTAAACAACAGTCAATCAACCCAGCCTGACCTCACACATATAACTATACTCCTTGGAGGAGATTATATGCCAGTGGGAACCTCTTCAATTGTCAGGTGTCTCTAGTAGGAAATGCTCCAAGAGTTGTAGCAATTCCTTTATTTCCATTCGAAACACAACCATGCCACAGTGGGAACGTCCTTCAGTGAGTGCAACAGTGGAAGATCAATGCCAATAGAATTCGGTATTACACAATGGGGTTTTCATGGCATGCTTTGCACTAAGGAAGTTCACCTGGTGCACTCAGAGCAGGGTAAGCAAGGACTCGCTCTGGTTAAATGTTGGGGGACGAGCCTGGGCACACGGCCAAAGATGAGAGCCTCAATTTTTATATTTTGGCATAGGTCAGTGCTGCAAGGATTCTTGCAGCGCTGCCATGCATCAAAGGAAAAGGTCAAGAATGCACCGTATGTATGAGGGATAGTGTATTCCTGTCCTCTTTCACTGCCCTGGTGGTGCGCAAATGGCGGCCATGCTTCAACACAGGCACCAAAAGGGCGTCTGCGATTAAATCAGGTTGTTTTTTTAGAGGAAGGGTCACCTTCCTACACCAAAACAACCCTTATGCCACCCCTGGGGAGGCGGAGGGTTTTGATGCATCCCCAGGTTAACGGCATGTTGTAAATCTGGAAATGTGTCAAATGCCATTGGTGTTCCATGGCAACACCCACTGTAACGCCCAAGGAACTCCTTCCCATGCAGTGTGAGGAAACGCAGTGACTTGCGCTGTGTTGCCTCAAATCATATCTACCAGGCCATGAAGAGGGATGTATGTCGTTACAACGCATGCTATTACAACGCATGCCTTTACGACGCAAGTTTTACAACGCAAGTCGTTACAACGACTTGCGTTGGGGGGTGCTGGATAGTGAATAGTTTAATTTACTATTCCAACTCCAGTCCCCGTGGATGGTAGGGAAGGTGTTGGATAGTAAATTAAAACTATTCCCTATTCTAGAGCCCCTCAGCGCAATGCGTTGTAATGACTTGCGTTGAAATGGTTGTGTCGTAATGGTAGTGCGTTGTAACAGTTGCGTTGTAAAGGATGTTTCCCATGAAGAGCCACGCAAGGTGGCTTTACGTGGCCGCGTAGATGTGATCGAGAGGCCTGCGCCTCCAGAGTAGCATAATTAAATAGTGGTGCTCCAGCAGCGCAGGCCCCTTTTAAATGAGGGCCTGAAATGTTAGCATAGGATCTCTGCCTGCCTGAAGTGAGCTGCTGGAATGGAAAAAAAAGCTGCACACACCAACTGGCTCATTCCAGAGGTTTATACATAAAGTAAGGTATTTTCTCTACACAGCCCAAGCTCCGGAAACAGAGACAGATAACCAAGCAATTCACAGATAGAAAAGCACTTTCTCTTATCTGAGCAATTTGTTCCTTTCTGATGCACGACAGTAAGCAAAATACAACACACACTAATCGTTCAAGGAAAATCTCAAACTGTATACTGAGCTACAGTTACACTGGCTACTTTGTCAAAACCGATAAAGCAAGAAAAGGAAACAGAGCAAAAGGATTAGGGGAAGGTATTGGTTCAGGAAAGCTATCAGAGGGGATCCATTTAACAAAGACAGTGCAGAAATCCATTTCAATCAACAGTAATATAATAATATTAATAATAACAATAATAATAACAAAAATAACAATAATATTAATAATAATAAGACTATCTGCACATCCACAAGGGACAAGGGTCTAAGGGCAGTTTACCGACCTTGCCAGATTCAATCCCCAAATCCACCCTACTCAATACATACAAATCTGGAGGTCGTTCTACAAACCGTTGAGAAAAGGATAAAGGAAAAAGAGACAAAACTAAACCATACTCTAAAACCATTGCTAATCAGTCAGATTTCCATCAACTGCCACACAAGGCCAGTGTCATCATTTGGATATCCTTCTTTACTCACCATTCAATCTCTTTAGCACAACAAGAGATGATGTGGTGTGAATTTTGCATCGGTCCATGTGACCTTTGTATGAAAAAACACAGATGAAGTAGTCTACAGTAACCTGTAGAGTTACTGAATCTACTGATGTATCTGAAGGATATCTCCTTGGTTATGTGATGGAAAAGAAAAGAATAAAGTGCAGTGCAAATAACGTGGTGATATAAAAAGGAAATGTGAGAGAAAAACTTTTTATTCTAACAACTCTCAAAAACCTATTAAAATAATTGCAGATACGACATTAACCAAATATGTCGCTGCTTATAAAGAAGTGGTCGACTAGTTTCAGCCTTCAAGGGCATTTAGCCTAGGCTTTCTTCAGGACCTTTATTGACATCAAGCTACTGCATACGTGAGAATATACAAATAAACCAGTGAAATTATGTGCTCGTCATATTACCTGCATATAGGCAGAGTGATTGAAACACCTGTCCTCGGGCTCCACCTTGGTGTAAGGGAGGTCACCTCCCATACACCAAGGTGGAGCCCGAGGCACCGACGGACAGGGCGGGGTCTCATACACCTGAGTGTTCACCGGGTGAGGTGGGGCTGATACCTCATATAGGACAGGTGCAAATCAGAAAGTGCTAGGGAGGCAGAGGAGCGACGTGATCGCCCTAGTGCTATTTTAGCAGCCATGGTCTGTATTCTCTGCGTTCTATCAATCAAATATTGTAGAGACTCTGAGAGTAGTGCATTGCAGTAGTCCAGTCTGCTAAGAATACTTCCCCGGACTATCAACGTTCTAGCCTCCAGGGAGAACAACGGGAAGATTTTCCGGAATGCTCTAATCAGACTGAACCAACTTCCAACTATCTTATTGAAATGTTTCTCCAGTGTCAGTTTGTTATCAAACATGACTCCCAGGATGCGTACAGCATTACTGGGAGCCAGAGAGACACTGGAGGAGGTTGGCCAAAAGTTCGAAGGAAGTGGAGAAGGAATTCTCCCTACTGCACTATGCAAAATCTCTATCTTTTCAGAGTTAAATTGAAGAGAATTCTCCCTGAGCCAGGTTGCTATATCCTACAGACACGCATGAAAGTCTGCTAGGGACACTGAGTGCTCACCCTCTAAAAACAGGATAAGCTGCGTTTCATCCGCATAGTTTACTAAATTAACATTATGAGATCTAATGATGGTAGGTAGAGGGCTCATGTACATGGTAAATAGGATAGGACTTATTGCCGATCCCTGCGGGACACCATGTCGTATTTTGAAAAACCTAGACCGAAACAGGGGGAGGGCTACTGCCTGTTGTCTGTTAGATAAGTAGGAGTGAAAACACTTAAGGGCGGTGCCTGTCACTCACACCCCTTCAAGCCTGGACAAGAGAATCTCATGATTTGCCATATCGAATGCAGCAGAGAGGTCGAGAAGAACCAATATGGCCGACTGTCCCCTGTCTGCGCACATCCGTAGATCGTCCATGACGGTCACCATGGCAGTCTCTGTCCCATGACCTGGCTGAAAACCAAATTGTAATATGTCCAGAATATTATTTTTTTCTAAAAACTGGGAGAGCGCTCTACTGACCACCCGTAACAGAATTTTCACTGGATACGGCAAGAGGGAAATTGGTCTGTAATTTTTTAAACAGGCTGGGTCAAGTGTCGCTTTTTTCAGCGGGGGTATCACCGACGCCTGTTACCAGCAGGCCGGCACGGAACCATTCATCAAAGATTGGTTACAAATATCCAGCAGAGCCGGAAAAAGCTCAGGAGCCAACCCCTTCCATATCTTGTCTGGCAATGGATCCAGAGGCGATCCTGAGGATACTCCCATGGCCATTTTTTCAATGTCGTCTGTGGAGAGCATATCAAAATGATCTAGGGGGTATAGTTTCTCCCCCTCAGCTCGATTAGCAGGGAGTAGTTCTTTGGGCATGTTGTCCAAATGTAACCCATTAATAATGTTATTAATCTTGTCCTCAAAGAAGATTGCCAGTCTGTCACATAATCCCTGACTAGGCACAATCTCATTCTTTGAGCATTCTGGGTTTATCAAAGTATCTACAATTCTAAACATATCCTTGGTGCTGTTTTGTGCCTTCAGGATGGAGTTTGCAAACTACTCTGTTTTGGCTACCCAAATTTCTTTCCTGTATTCCATAATGGCTATCCTCCAGGAGGTTTTGTCCCCCTCCATGTAGGCTCTGCGCCATTTCCTTTCTGCTTGCTTGCAGCCAAGTTTCAGAGTTCTAAGTTTCTCATTAAACCTCGGGGCTGACGGCCTGCCAAGTCTCTTATGGTTTTTAACTGGGGCAATTTGGTCGAACCTGGTAGTTATATTATCGCAATAGATTGCGTAATTCTCCTCCACTGTCTTGTTAGTATCACAGTTCTCAGTGGGCACAAATATTGGGAGGACTGTTGCCTTCTTCAGAAGGCCCTTCCAGTCCCTACTTTGGAAATTCCAATCATTCTTAGGGATTGAATGATTTAGCCCCGGATTGTATAACTGAAAAATGATCAACTGATGGTCCGACCAGCATACCGGTAGGACCTCAATTGGTCCTATTATGCATTAATTAGAGAACACTAGATCCAGTACATGTCCCCCCTATGTGTGGACTCCATAACCAACTGTTGAAGATTAAGGTTTCACAGGATTGGATAATGTTATAGTATCCTGAGTCTAATATTCCATTTGGCCACAAGTTGAATTCCCCTACAACAAGTAATGTGGAGTGGGACAATGCCAGGTTACTCAAGGCATCAATACATTCTTGTTGAAATAGAGGGCTAGCAGTTCCAGGGGATCTATAACTAACTAAGCCCGTCAGTAGTTGTCCCTTAGGGTCTTTAGTGAGAAGCCCAAAAGTTCTATACCCTGTTGCTCATCAATGTTAAAAGGGGAAAAATCCCAGCTGTCTCTGAAAATAATCCCCACCACGCCTCCTCTACCACCCAAGCGAGGTTTGTGGAAGGCTTTATAACCTGAAGGGCAGGCCAGACCCAGTTCCAAGTCTGAGCCAGGATGTGTCCACGTTTCAGTCATAAAAAGCACATCCAATCCATGCATTTCCACCATCAGTTGAGTCTCCAGATAGTGTTTTGGCAGAGACCTGACATTAAGCATCCGACACCTTAGGCTATCTCCTTTTACAAAATCGGACTCCACCCCTGCGTTCTCCTCCAATCTAACCCTACCTCTCTTGCCCCCCACTTCCCCAAGCCTAAACAACTGTTCCCTTGAGTAGCAGTACCGTATATCCTCGGTTCCAGTTTTCCTGGTACGGTCAGCATAGCTGGCACTGAGCGCGGTTGGAGCGCGGACAGGCGCAAACGAGCTTGCCTTAAGCGCCTTCGCGTGCCAACGGCGCGCCTGCTGCACGCATCCACTGCGCGGCCACGCCAGTGTGATGCTTTTATTGATGTGGGGCCAAAAAAGACTAGACGGTGATCTCAACGTGGGGGGTCCGCTCTAACAGGCGGGCACCACGAGGTCGGGGAGAGTGCGGTGAACACTACAATTAGTTTGCAGCCTACAAGCAGTTCAGGCATGTATACATTTAAAAAACACAACATACAAAACAGTTTTTTTAAAAGTGCAAGATTCAGTATTTAATTTCCTTAAAAACGAGAGAAGAGTGCAAAGAATTGACAGTAGCAGAAAAGATCTCACGCACGCATTTACAACAGTGCTTAATGCTCCATTCACCTCATATCACGCTGCACGGCCACGCCAGTGTGATGCTTTTATGGGTGTGGGGCCAAAAAAGACTTGACCGGTGACCTCAACGTGGGCGGGTCCGCTCTAACAGTCGGGCACCGCGAGGTCGGGTAGAGTCCGGTGAACACTACAATTAGTTTGCAGCCTACAAGCAGTTCAGGCAAGTATACATTTTATAAAACAACATACAATACAGTTTATTTAAAAAAAACTAGTAAAGTGCAAGATTCAGTATTTCATTTACTTAAAAACGAGAGAAGAAAGAGTGCAAAGTATTAACAGCGGCAGAAAAGATCTTGCGCTCACGTTTACAACAGCGCTTAATGCACCAGTCAACTCATATCACGCTGCGCGGCCACGCCAGTGTGATGCTTTTATGGGAGTGGGACCAAAAAAGACTAGACAGGTGACATCAACGTGAGCTGGTCCGCTCTAACAGGCGGGCACCGCGAGGTCGGGGAGAGTCCGGTGAACACTACAATTAGTTTGCAGCCTTCGAGCAGTTCAGGCAAGTATACATTTTAAAAAACAACATACAATACAGTTTTTTTTTTAAAATGTGTAAAGTGCAAGATTCAGTATTTAATTTCCTTAAAAACGAGAGAAGAGTGCAAAGTATTGACAGCAGCAGAAAAGATCTCGCACTCGCGTTTACAACTTACAGCTTAATGCACCAGTCACAATCATAGTGCTAATCATAATAACAAGGATAATACTACTTATTATTATTACCAATATTAAGCATCTTGGCGCTAGGAACACAAAGAAAAGGAAGAAAAAATATAAAACATTAAAAGGACAAATTGAATTCCGATTTGTAGAGCGCACATAGCTGCCCTGAGGCGTCCAAGTGCTAAGCATACCGTCTGAGGTTTGGGTTAGAGGAGGCAGGTTCAGCTCCATCATTAAGTAGTGAATAGGAGCGTTTTCAGGTGTTTAAGAAAGGAGAGAATATTGGAATTAGATCTGAGATGCTGGGGCAGAGCGTTCCACCTCTTAGCTACATTGGAGCACGCTCGGCTGGTGGCAGCTGCCCGGCCCTCGAGGAACCTTGGACTTGCTTTCTTAGCCATCCCAGTTACCTGGCAGCATTTGTTAGCGCTGTAGCGCGACTTTTAGCGCCAGTGCGCTCGTATTTTAAAAATTGCATAAAAATTGTTACTCTGTTTATTTTAACTTGCACTCACTGTCTGGACACTATTTTCTGCTGTTACCCGCCCTGGTCCATCGCGGCTGGTGCCGTTTGTGTGGAGGGTGAGGCTAGCCGCCATCTTGGGTGGAGCTGGACCGGATTCAGCGGTCTAGTTCTCCCGGGAGGCAGGCCTTATAAACAATGTGCATACAGGAGCGCAGCGGACGAGCGCAGCGGGCGCGACGAATGCGCGCCGAAGTCGCGCACAAGTCAAGCCCGTCTGCGCCCGTCCGCGGCAGTTCGGGGCCTGGGGCCACAACCCCTGGACCAAACATCTTTTACTCCTCCTCTACCTTGCTGTCACTTAGACCCCCAGACAGCGCTGGCTTCGCCCCGCCCGCCCATACCTTAAAACGTGCGGCCACATACGGCATTCTGAAGCCCGAATACATCCATTCCAAAATTCCAAAATACTGCTCTACTCTGCCCGCTGTTACTACTCACAACTCTGCGACAACGCTTAAATGCCTATACTTAAATACTAGGTCTATGGTCAAACACCATCTTGACATCTTCCTCCTGCTTCAGACCGACCAGCCAGACTTCTTATTTCTTTCTGAAACCTGGCTCAACGAAGGTTCCCTGCCTGACATCCTAGCCGCTGTCCCCTCAAATTATTACATCCTGCACGCTGACAGACCCGCCGGCAAAAGAGGCGGAGGTGTTGCTGCGATTATTCGCAGCTCTCATCAAGTCTCCTCCTTACCATCTTTAGACTTGACAGGATGTGATAACCTGCTTTTTAAATTGAACACTGATCTAGGTTCTTTACTTTTGATCCTTCTATACCGTCCCCCTCAAACTGCGCCTACGTTTATTACATCTTTTTCTGAACAGCTTGCATCCCTGATCATCTCCCACGGTAAAATTGCATTATTAGGAGACTTCAATCTATGGCTGGACTCCACTGAGTCTGATCCTCAGGCAGCCAGTCTTAAAGAAATGTTATTGGATATGAACCTTATTCAACACATTCATCTTCCTACCCACAACAAAGGGCACAGCTTAGACCAAATCTGGTCCCAAAACATTCCTCTTGCTATCAACTCCATCATGCCCTGCATCTGGTCGGACCATTATCTGATCAACTTCACCATCATCATAGTAAGCAGCAGAAAGCCCCAACCTCAGTCAGGAGGTAAAACTAGATTGTGGAAGAATGTCAACATCCCCACCTTTATTGAATCCTTATCTTCCTCCCCTCCCTCATCCGACCAGGACATTGATAAAATGGAAGAAGCTTTCTCAGGCTGGTTACTTCAGGCAGCTGACGATCATGCCCCCTGCACTAACTTTTCTCGCTCCCGCCCCAATGACGCACATAAGTGGTTCACACATGCTCTGAAAAACTCTAAGCTTAAGGTCCGTCAACTGGAGCGTAAATGGCGCACCGCCTATTCAGAGCAAGACAAGGATAATTACCGTAAAGCTCGCAGGGACTACCACAAGCTCATCCTAAAACACAAAACCGAACATTTCTCTGAAAAAATACTCAAAGCGAACAATAAATCTAGAGAACTATTCAATATAGTGGAAAATCTTACTACAAGTGATAGAACCTCCCTTTTGATAACCCCCACCCAGGAACTCTGCAACTCTCTCAATTCTTTCTTTTTTGATAAAATCTGCACCATCAAACAGAGCATCTCCACTACTCTGCCATCCCCTTTGTTTTCCGATGTCTTTCATAATCCTGCTACCTTGGTTTCATACCCTCCTATTGATAATGATATTCTATCCAAGCTTCTTACCAAAGTTAAATCAGGATCCCCTGACGACATCTGCCCCCCCTTCATTCTGAAAGAAGTGGGCACCCTCATCCCTGAGGGTATACTTCCCTTGCTGAATGGATCGCTCACCCAAGGGAAAGTTCCAAGTAACTTTAAAAAAGCCCTACTCATTCCCCTTTTAAAAAAGATAGGAGCCAACCCATCAGATCCACTTAACTATAGGCCCATCTCTCTGTTGCCTTACTGCGCCAAACTTCTGGAATCCCATGTCTGTGACTGCATCTCCGCTTTCCTGGAGAAATCTGAGTATCTTGCACCCAACCAGGCCGGCTTCCGCCCTTGCCACTCAACCGAAGCAGTCATTCTTTCGGTGCAAAATTCTTTGAGACGGAACGCGGACGAGGGGATCCACCAGGCTTTGGTGTTACTGGATCTTTCCGCTGCGTTCGACACGGTCGACTACACCATCTTGGTCGACCGTGTCGAGCAGGCTGGCCTCAGAGGCCTGGCTCTGAGTTGGGTCCGCTCGTTTATTTCCGGCCGAACTCAATCGGTCAGACTGGGTACCTTTACGGCCCCTACCATATCCACCAACTGCGGAGTGCCTCAAGGCTCATCGCTGTCCCCCTTACTTTTTAATTTATATCTGCGTCCTCTTCTGTTCTCTCTTAGAAATGCCAATGTAACCATCTTCAACTACGCTGATGATTTGCAGCTCATCTTCCCCCTTAACACCAAGGACTCAGTGGTAGAATTTCAGAACACCATGTCCCACATTCTGAGTTGGATGAGCTGCAATCATTTAAAACTCAACCCAGGAAAGACCGAATTGGTCTTGCCGGGACAGAGTATACATAGTTGGAACCCTAGCTTTTGGCCCTCCTGTATGGGTGCCCCTCCGATTAAATCATCATCGGTAAAAAGTTTGGGCATCCATATTAGTGAAGATCTTTCCTTGAAGAAACAGGTGGGGTCAGTCGTTTCTGCCAGTTTTTTTCAGCTGAAAAAAATTAACAAAATTGCACGTTTTTTTTCCTTTTCCGCCCTTACTCAGATTGTCATCGCTTTGGTTTTATCCAGACTGGATTTTTCCAACAGTCTTTACCTTGGGCTCCCAAAGGGAGAGCTCAAACGCCTCCAGCTGGTTCAGAACCAAGCAGCCAGACTTCTTCTGAACATCCCCAGAAGGCAATCAGTTAGATCTGGCCTGAAACAATTACACTGGCTGCCGGTGGAACAACGTGTGGCCTTCAAGACGGGCTGCATTTTATTTAAATCCCTGCAAGATACTGGCCCCCAATTTGTCAGGAACCTATTCCATAAATACAATCCTTCCCGACACCTCCGGTCCACCCATAAATCTCTGCTGACTGTGCCGTCATACAAGAGGAAACGTCTCGGAGGCAGCTGCTTTGACCATCTTGCAGCTGCCTTCTGGAACTCCCTCCCCCTTCACCTTAAACTAAGTGACAACCTCCTCAGTTTTAGACACCTTTTGAAGACCTGGCTCTTCTCTCAGGCACATCCTTGAGCTGGCCTGCTCTATCAAATGGCTGACGCGTCCTGTTCCCTCCTATAGCGCCATGAAGCCTCCGGGCGTACGAGCGCTCAACAAATACCTGTTAACATTAACATTAACATTAACATTGTAGGAGAAGGAGCGGCCTCCTGACCTTGATTTCTTTATTGGCGGCACAATGGCTAGATTTGCAGAGGTGGAGCGCAACTGTCTTGTGGGGAGGTAGGGTGTAATGAGAGGGATATTGATTGCCGGTCCTGTAGACCAGAAGGTCTGGTGGGCAATACAGAGTGCTTTGAAGTTTACTCTTTCCTTTATAGGGAGCCAGTGCAGTGTCCTCAGTCCGGGTTTTGCTGATGATCTGCGGGGGAGTTGTAAGAGTGTTCTAGCTGCGCAATTCTCTTTTTAATTGCAGTTTGCACAGGGTGAAGTCAGGGGCTCCGAGATACAAGGCATTTCGGTAATCCAGTCGCGACTGAATTAGGCCCAGAACCACGGTCTTTCTTGCTTCAAAGGGGAGAAGAGGCAGGATCTTCCTGATAACTCTCAGGATGCCGAAGTAAGTGGCAGAAAGTTTTGTTGCCTGTTGATCGAACGACAGGGATCTGTCAAGCCAGACACCCAAACTCTTGATGGCGTCTTTGGGAATAGGGGCAGGGCCCAAGCTGGGAGGCCAGAGAGTGTCTATGGTAGATGGTACGGTATGACCCAGGAGCATGAGCTCAGTCTTGTCTCCGTTAAGTTTGAGACAAGACTTGGTCATCCGGCTCTTGACCATCTCCATGCAGCCAGCGAGATCTACATTGGCTGAGGGTCCGCCTGCCTGTGCTAAGGAGACCACCAGCTGGGTATCGTCCGCATAGGTAACGATCTTAATACCAAATGGGCGGACGATCTCAGCCAGTGGCCTCATGTAGACGTTAAATAACATCGGGCTTAACGATGATCCCTGCGGGACTCCACACTTCAGAGGCTTGCTGGAGGAGGTGACATTCCCTTCATA
The DNA here is from genome assembly GCF_964261635.1 of Lissotriton helveticus. NCBI lineage: Eukaryota > Metazoa > Chordata > Amphibia > Caudata > Salamandridae > Lissotriton > Lissotriton helveticus. The sequence continues at coordinate 184,664,663 of NC_136065.1, forward strand.
CACCTGGAAAGATCTGTCACTCAGGTAGGACCTGAACCACTCCAGGGCTTTGTCAGATATTCCGGTGTCCAGGAGGCGCTGCAGAAGGATGCCGTGATTCACGGTATCAAATGCAGCGCTCAGATCGAGGAGGATGATTGCCACCGATCCTCCCCGATCTAAGATTCTCCTGGACTCCTCTGTGACTGCCAGCAGTGCCGTCTCGGTCCCATGCTTGGGACGAAAGCCAGTCTGGGAGGGATCGAGCAGATGGTGTTGCTCTAGAAAAGTTGTTAATATGCTGTTTATGTATTTCTCCAAGATTTTGGCTGCCCAAGGCAACAAGGAGATCGGGCGGAAGTTGTTTAGGTTCTTGGTGTCAAGGTTGGGTTTTTTAACCAGAGCCCTTACCATGGCCTGCTTCCATATTCTTGGTACTGTGCTGGTGGAGATCGAGGTACTAAGTACTCTGAGCAGTATGGGAAGAATGGTTTGAGTGACGGAGACCAGGACATGTGGGGGTGCTGGGTCTCTGGGGGAACCCGACTTCACTTGGTGCATGAGGGAGGTGAGGAGATCCACCTGTAACTCGGGGAATTCCGCCAGCACCGGAGGGTGGTTCGATGTATGTTCCGGAAGGGGACATGGCGCTGCTTTAGTCGGGGCAGTCTGTTCTGTAGGTGGAAAGGAAGAGTATATGAGATTGATTTTCTGGGAAAAGAAATTGGCCAGATCTTCGCAGCGTAGCTGAGGATTCTCTGTTATAGGAGGGGGTGTGGGGAGGGTGGTGAGGCTTTTTACTATTTTGTAGATCTCTTTCGAGCTGGAGCTGGCCTCTGCGATCTTATCTGAGTAGTATAAAGACTGCGCACTTTTTATGTCTTTTTTGTATGACCTGATGGCGTCTCTATAGATAGTTTTGTCTGCTTCCGCATACTCCAGACGCCATTTGCGTTCCAGTCTCTTGCAAAAGTGCTTTTTCTCCCGTAGCTCATTGGAGTACCAGGGAGCTGAGATTCTGGATCTTTCTTGTAAACATGGTAGAATTGTCCTACACCCAATTGGCCTATTTAATTTACTTGTACGTCCCTGGTACATTCGCACTACCTGTTCCCAGGTCCTGTAAATTAAATGGTACTAGTGGGCCTGCAGCACTGATCGTGCCACCAACTGGAGTAGCGCTTTAAACCAGTCCTGAGTGTGCAGATTTAAACTTCCATTTTTACCTGGCAAAAGACACATCTGTTAGGATGGCAGTCGGAAAACCTCCCCGACCGCCATGGTAGCGGAAATAGACCACCTGCAAGGAACGCGGCATAACCACCGGTCCAGGTAGGATGCTCCACAGTCAAAATCCAACGTGGCGGTCAGATTCTTGCAATTAACATTGCGGCGGTCGCTGCTGCCAGCAGCACCACCGCGATGTTAACAGGAGCATGTCCATCATCTTCCTGCACTGCCTGGCAGGCACTGCACGGTGCCTGCCACCTGGCACAGGGAAATGCCCCCCAGTGCACCGACACCCCACCAACACATTGGGGGCCCGTAATGGTGCCCCGGTACATGTCTTCGCATGCCTTTCCATGGCGGTTCCACCGACGCGGTAAGGCTGGCTACGCCGGCATCAGCCCCTGATATGCCACAATTGCAGCGGTCCAGCTCTGCCCGCCAGGCAAGCAGGCGTACTGCAACTGGTGGAAAAGTGGTGGACGGAAAATCACACTGCCAAGGTCACGACCTCGATGCTAATTGGACCGGCGGTTTTCCGGGTTTCGATCGCGGATGGATGGCTGCCACCGGTATGGCGGTTGCTATCTTCCCGCCATCCTAATAGACCCCCTAGTGTCAGGCTAAACCTTCCTTTGTAATACGTATGTCACCCCTAGGGAAGGCCTTAGACAGTCCAGACGGCAGGGTGCAGTGTATTTAAAAAGTAGTTTTAAATGTCCCAATAGTGAAAAACTCTTAAATTCCATTTTTACTATTGCAAGGCCTACCTCTCCCATAGGAAAACATTGAAGTTACTTTATTACATTTAATAAGCTGCAACTTCCAAATGGGAACAGATAACCAGCTCATGTTTGGTGTCTTTGGAATTGTAATGAAAAATCCTCTTTTATGGTAAAGTCGAATTTAAATTACATTTTGAAAATGGCACTTTTAGAAATGTCCTCATCCATTTCTGACCCTAGATCTATCAGTGACAGATTCTTGTTGGCACAGTTTTTAGCCCATTGAGCAGGTAATGTGTGTGTAGGTTTCGGTCTGTCCTTCCATGGCTATTCTCTAATTAGAGTTATATCCAAAGAGGCTTTTGCATGCCAATTCTTTTTTTATTCTTTTGTGTCTTCATGGTGAGCATGTCACTCCCTCAACCTTGATGACAGTTTGATGAGGTTGGTTGAGTAGGTTCAAAGTCTGGTCACTTTTTGGTATTACGCTGTGGGTAAGCGGTGCACATCATGCATTGAGCGATATTGTGCTATAGTTTCATGTATGTTTTTATTTTTTGACAAATCATTCAGGGTAGGTCCTGATGATGGTCTTGCGGACCGTTTGGCCACAAGAGACCGAAACATCGACACGTACCTGCTTAACGTGACTCACTTTATCATACAGTTGATCAGTCCATCTCATCATTTCTCCCTAACTTCGTGGGACTGTGGATTCATTAACCCTCATGGTTATGAGGATTTTACGCCTCCCAATGACCCATGGATTTGATCTACCTCATTAATGATTGTTGGGATTCTTTGGGTGATGTCAATGTTGTTATGTTCCTTTACTTTATTGGTGGTTTTGTACTGTGGTTTTTGAAATGCAATGAGATGAATTTTTTAACATAAAAATTATTTTGTGAAAAAGTCCACTGTTTCTAGCAATATTTATCTAATATATGTTGCTCAAAACTGGATGTTTTCTGACCAACAAATGTTTTACAAGAGTACAAATAAGTCCTACAGGAACACATTTTGATTGTATATTACTTACCCAAGTACTTGCAAAACAGAGGCCTGGAGATTAACAACATGAAAACCAAGTTTATGGTAGTCAATCCAGCCAAGAAAGAACGCGCAAATCCCCACCTAAATGGCATAGCACTGGAAAGGGTTCCTGTGTTTTACTATTTAGGGGTCATCCTCACTGAAAACATGGATTGGGGGCCTCAAATAGCCAAAGCCAAGCTAAAATTACCACTGACCTCCGGGGAACTAGCCAAATTGCAAAGAGAATCAACCCTCAAACCTATTGGTCCTGCCATTGAAATATATAGTTTCTAAAAGGGGGTGGTGATGGACAGAGTATCTGCGTTAATCAGAACACTCCTACCCAGTCAACAGATCAGGGCTTGATCCATCACCGTTTTTTAGCTCACTGCACCATCCCAATTCAGAACCTGGCTATATGCAAATTAGTCTGTCCCTGGCCCAGTGCATCATGGGAACAGGGCAGACCAAACTACCAAGCCAATTCTTCACTGGAAAGGAAACAAGCTTCCGGGGACCGGTTTCTGGCATTACAGCCGTCTTCGGCCCGGCTTGCTTGAATCCTGATGGTGCAATGAGCAAGGGACTCATGTCTGAGCATACCCTTCCACACTCATGGTGGCCAAAATAATTTCAAAAAGGGGGTGGTGATGGACAGAGTATCTGAGGTAATCAGAACACTCCTACCCAGTCAACAGATCAGGGCTTGATCCATCACCGTTTTATAGCTCACTGCACCATCCCAGTTCAGAACCTGGCTATATGCAAATTAGTCTGTCCCTGGCCCAGTGCATCATGGGAACAGGGCAGACCAAACTACCAAGCCAATTCTTCACTGGAAAGGAAACAAGCTTCCGGGGACCGGTTTCTGGCATTACAGCCGTCTTCGGCCCGGCTTGCTTGAATCCTGATGGTGCAATGAGCAAGGGACTCATGTCTGAGCATACCCTTCCACACTCATGGTGGCCAAAATAATTTCAAAAAGGGGGTGGTGATGGACAGAGTATCTGAGTTAATCAGAACACTCCTACCCAGTCAACAGATCAGGGCTTGATCCATCACCGTTTTTTAGCTCACTGCACCATCCCAGTTCAGAACCTGGCTATATGCAAATTAGTCTGTCCCTGGCCCAGTGCATCATGGGAACAGGGCAGACCAAACTACCAAGCCAATTCTTCACTGGAAAGATAACAAGCTTCCGGGGACCGGTTTATGGCATTACAGCCGTCTTCGGCACGGCTTGCTTGAATCCTGATGGTGCAATGAGCAAGGGACTCATGTCTGAGCATACCCTTCCACACTCATGGTGGCCAAAATAATTTCAAAAAGGGGGTGGTGATGGACAGAGTATCTGAGTTAATCAGAACATTCCTACCCAGTCAACAGATCAGGGCTTGATCCATCACCGTTTTTTAGCTCACTGCACCATCCCAGTTCAGAACCTGGCTATATGCAAATTAGTCTGTCCCTGGCCCAGTGCATCATGGGAACAGGGCAGATCAAACTACCAAGCCAATTCTTCACTGGAAAGAACACAAGCTTCCGGGGACCGGTTTTTTGCATTACAGCCGTCTTCGGCCCGGCTTGCTTGAATCCTGATGGTGCAATGAGCAAGGGACTCATGTCTGAGCATACCCTTCCACACTCATGGTGGCCAAAATAATTTCAAAAAGGGGGTGGTGATGGACAGAGTATCTGAGTTAATCAGAACACTCCTACCCAGTCAACAGATCAGGGCTTGATCCATCACCGTTTTTTAGCTCACTGCACCATCCCAGTTCAGAACCTGGCTATATGCAAATTAGTCTGTCCCTGGCCCAGTGCATCATTGGAACAGGGCAGACCAAACTACCAAGCCAATTCTTCACTGGAAAGGAAACAAGCTTCCGGGGAAAGATTTCTGGCATTACAGCCGTCTTCGGCCCGGCTTGCTTGAAACCTGATGGTGCAGTGAGCAAGGGACTCATGTCTGAGCATACCCTTCCACACTCATGGTGGCCAAAATAATTTCAAAAAGGGGGTGGTGATGGACAGAGCTTGTTTCCTTTCCAGTAAAGAATTGGCTTCGTAGTTTGGTCTGCCCTGTTCCCATGATGCACTGGGCCAGGGTCAGACTAATTTGCATATAGCCAGGTTCTGAGCTGGGATGGTGCAGTGAGCTAAAAAACGGTGATGGATCAAGCCCTGATCTGTTGACTGGGTAGGAGTGTTCTGATTAACTCAGATACTCTGTCCATCACCACCCCCTTTTTGAAATTATTTTGGCCACCATGAGTGTGGAAGGGTATGCTCTCTCTCAACCTCGCAGGCATCCCCCCGCACGCTGACAACCCCCCCCGCTCTCACATGCCTTGGGTCGTAAACCCCTCTTCAGCGCAGCTCTGCCTCGGAATCCCATCCCGTTCCCAGCGCGACACCTCCCTTCATTCCTTCATGGTCCCAGGCCCTTTGATACAAACACCCCTTTTCCTGTGTGCCCGTTTGTCTTCCTCATTCCCAGGCCGCCACCTGGCTCTGCGGATACTGTTTATTGCCCCCCCCGTACAGTAGGAAGCTTCCCCCATTAAAGGACCCTCGAATTGATCAAAGCCCCCACCCTATGAGATCCGATCAACCCCACACATTCCGTGAATCGGCGGAATGTCCAGCTGCGCGATAATCATCACCTGTTGTGACCGGGGTGGGGACTTCAACTGTAAATATGTGTGGGAACGGGCCTGAAGGGGAGATTCCGAGGATGTCCTTTCATACTTCAAAGCATTGCAAGAATGTGTTACCTGCAATAAAGATCATAAACCTGTGTATAAGAGGCCAGGCCTCAGAGATGCGGTTAGAGCACCTCGTGACGATACTTGCTGTCCGAACTGATGTGTTTCTCCTCCGGAGAGAATAAACCCTTGTTTCCTGCCTTCCAGTCTCCAGCGCCTGCCTCTTCATTGATTAATATTTTGTGGGTTAAAGAGGCGACACCGCCGGGCAATACTTAAGGATCTTTGTTTATTGGTTGTCCGTGACCCTTTTTTACAATTGGCGTCCCAAACGTGGGGCCCATCAGTGACTCGTGGATCCAGTGGGAGAGGTCCTGACGACAGAGTGAATGACTGCAACGATCGGGAGTGCACCTGTCCGATAGACCCTCGTCTGACAGCCGATCATCCGAACTTCACTGGTTCCGAACAGACCTCTCTCGAGTGATCTACGGTCCTGACTGGGAACCATCAGGAGTGCCGCGAGGATTACGAAGAAAAGAGGACGATCGGGCGCTGGATTCGGAAGACAAGAAACTGTCCATGCGGTCCGGGTAAGGTCGTGTAAACACGACGAATTGCGAAATGATTGTTTGATTGTTTGGAAAATACTAGTATTACTCTTTGTTGATTTGTCTGGAGATTCGCTGTCTGCAAACGGAGAAACAACAGGCTCTCTCTTTGCAAGCAGTGAAGGATAGGTAACGCAGCCGTCGTGCCTATCTTTCTCCCCCACTGATTAATTATTTGAACCCGAACTACTGTTCACGGATTGTTTTCTGGAGATTCTCTGTCTGCAAACAGGAAAGAGCAGCCCCCCCCCCCCTTTACAGATAGTGAAAGGGTAGGTAACGCAGACCTTTGCGGGCCTACTTATTCTCCCCACTGAATTGTTTGATTGACCGAACGTTGACTATTCGATATTGGTTCATGAGGTATTCACTACCTGCAAACAACGTAGAATAGAAATATTCTGTCTAGTCTTTGCACGCAGTGATAAGAAAGGCAGTGCTGACTTTTGTCCCCGTTGTGATTCGTCATGTCTGTCTTCTCCCCACTGATTGGTAGCCTGTTTAGCCCGGACCGCTTATTAGAGATGAACCATCCGGCTCCACTGGAAGGCACCCCTAATAAGGACATGTTCATGAAGCATGGATTGATCGCTATAGCCTATAACAAGCTGTGGCATAAATATATGAAAAAGGATCGAGAAAGTCAGTGGACACTGATAGGATCCTTCGATGATGACAAAATAAACGCGCTAGAAACAGCCCTTGGTAAAAACAAAACAACGCCCACTATGCTTGATAGTTTCGGCATGTGGCGCAAAGAAACTGAACAACGTAAAAAGAAAACTGAGAGTAGGTTGGGAAAAGAGCTGCGAAAAGCAGCCCACCTAGCTGCTCAGAAACTAGAAGAAGAGATAAAGGAAAGAGAGAAAGCCAAACAGAAACTAGAAATGGAGACATCAAGCCAGTGTCCGGTTAGAACGTCCTCCATGCTCTACCCTGATTTACCCTCGAAACAACGCGCCAACGATGATCTGCTGTTAGGTCCTCCGATCATCTACATGCCCCCTCCATATGCCCCTTCCCAACCCTTAGCACGGCACCCACCACCCCCAGGTACAAACGAGGGTAGCGCCACAGCTTCGGCCCCCATGGCCTCTGTGCCGGCCGAACTCCTTGTATTAAATACTACGCAAACGACAACGTTAGGCGACCCTGAGACCCAAAGGGTTGGTTCTGCAAGAACAAGCAGACTAAGCAAAGATGAGCGAGCAGGGATCGACAAGATAGCACGGACACTGGTAGAAAGGAAGGAAGATGAAGAGTACATCACGGATATGTTTAACTCGTATACAGGGAGTCACAGACGACATTTTACCGTACGACTGTGTTACCATGTCTTGAACGCATACGAGGACCGATATCGAGACAAAGGTCCCGAGAGCCTAACGACTCTGTACCGGAAGGTCGATATCGGGGATGAGGGCGAGTGTGATGTGACGGACCTCCTTACGCGTACGCTTGAGGTTTTCTGCCACCTCACTGAACGAGAATCGGGAACTAAACCCACGACATCCGTAGCGACCGAACCACAAACTGAGCAATCTAACACCATGATGCCGATACGAGAGGCTGCCCCTTACTGGGTTCCTCCACGAGGTGAAGGGACTAACGATGATGCAAACCACCAAGATGCAAAAGGAAGGGTAGTGTACAACTGGGTCTACCAGCCATGGGACCGGCAAGAGATTCTGACATTCCGGAAATCTCTGCCTGACCTACGTAAAAACCCCACTGCCTTCTATACTGAATTGGGTACAGCCCTAGGTTCAACGATTATGACCCTGGCTGACATCGACTTGTTTTTCGGGTTATGTCTACCAGCTGATCTGTGGAAGCAAATCCGGAAAGTCGACCACCTTGAGCTGTTTGGACATACCTGGTCACAACTCGATGACATTGATAAACAACGAGGACCTGGACAAAAGCCTTTGAAATCCATTCTAGACCTTCCAGATAAAATCGTACAGAAATTAAAAACCCTGATTCCAGAAAAGAAAGTGGACTGGTCGATAGTAACGGCCTGTCGCCAGAAACCCCAGGAGGATGTATCGGACTACTTCTCCCGGTTTGAAACAGTGTTCTCCGATTACAGCGGCCAGGACATGACCACTGCAACCGGACACCATCTGTTTGTCCAGAATTATGTTAAGGGTCTGTCACCGGAGGTCTCCCAGAAACTGCAGGCTAGCGAGAGTAGTTGGGCAGCCTCCAAACCTACGGCTATCCTCCAGATGGCCCAATATTATGAACATCAGAAAAATGAAAACGATAGAGCAACAGAGAAAAAGAAAAAGGACTTGAAAGAGAGGGTGATGATTGCCCAACTGCAAGGGGTGACTATAGGACGAGACCAATACCGGGGAAACTATCAGACGAACGTCCCTAAGACTACACTTCCCCAGGACCGCACTTTGACTCCCCACAGTGGACGTACAGACATTAGAGAGGACCAGTGTGCTTTCTGTAAAGGAACTCGCCATTGGAAATCCCAGTGCCCAGTTCTTCTGGAAATAATCAGAAACAAAGACCCCAAGGACATAGCAAGTGGACTGAGAAATAAGGGACAACAGCGAGGGCCCCCAAATGACGCGACTAACGACAGATCAGGCAGACCAAATACATTTGATCGACCCAGACAAAACCAATGCCAGCAATCTGACTACGACAACGCCCACAACTTTGCATAGGACTGCCAAGGGCAAGGGAGGGATCCAGTCGAGCTCTATGTTGACCAGCAAGGCCCTTACGTCACTGCTAAGGTCCTGGGTACAAAGTCTCCATTTCTGGTAGACACTGGCGCAACACGTAGTGCGTTATCTAAACGACTGATTCCAAGGGCACCCTTGTCTGGCTCACTTATAGCATCGACAGGTTTCGATGGAACGCCCTCCACTAACCCTTTGTCCGCCCCGATCCTCTTCGACTTAGAAAACAATACCACTGACACCACGTTTTTGCTTTCCTCCAATAGCCCTGACGCCATTATGGGACTTGACTTATTGAAACACTTCCGAGCGACAATCAGATGTTCTCAAGACGGAGTTCGAGTTTTCCTTTACGACAACCCCGTTCTGCTTAGACATTGCCCTCCCCGACGCATGTTTTCCATCACCGACACTGACACATCCCTGCTTGACACTCTGCCTCCGTATCTGTGGGCCAAGGCGGATTCGGACGTAGGGCGCATGTTGATTGACCCAGTGCACATTACTGTCCGACCAGACGCAACACTCCCAAAACTTCCACAATATCGGATATCGCCCGAGGGCGAGAAGGCATTGGTAAAGATTATTCAGTCGCTGATAGACGCAGGAGTGGTAGAGGAAGTGGTTAGCAACGTTTGCAACAGCCCTATCTTGCCCATCATCAAGAAACAGGGAGAGGGAGATGAGAAAGCATACCGTTTTATCATTGACCTTCGAGAGATCAACAAAGTGGTGGTACCCCAGTACCCCGTGGTCTCAGACATCACCACCATCCTGACTTTGATTCCTTCTACTGCCACCACCTTCACTGTCATTGACCTCAAAAACGCATTCTTTTCCATCCCCATCCACCCAGACAGCCGATATCTCTTCGGCTTCACCCTAAAAGCCCGCTCATATAGGTTCTGCCGAGCACCCCAGGGTTACACAGAAAGCCCTAGCATCTACAGCCAGGCCCTCAAGAGACAACTGGATCAAGTCCAGTTACCCGATGGAGTGGTGTTAGTGCAATATGTCGATGACATCCTTTTGGCAGCCGACACCACTCCATTAGCAGTTACAGCCACCATTCAACTCCTGCACTTCCTTGCGGAAAATGGCCACAAGGTCTCCAAAAAGAAGTTGCAATTCTGCCAACCCCAGGTCACTTACCTAGGCCACCTTTTGTCCAAAGAAGGAAGGAAACTCACTCCCGACCGGATCCAAACCATTCTCGAAACTCCTGTCCCTAAAACCCAGAAACAGGTTCGCTCCCTACTAGGCCTCACCTCCTTCTGCCGACAGTGGTTACCAAACTTTAGCCTCATTGTGAAACCGCTGCTTTCTCTGCTAGCTAAAGACGTCCCCTTCCCACTCCCTTGGACCCCTGAGTGTCAAACCTCCTTCACGGAATTACGAGATGCCCTTTGTTCGGCCCCTGTCCTAGGTACCCCCGATTACACAAAGCCCTTCTCCCTTACACTCACGAAAGGGAGGGGTGCGCTTTATCTGTCCTGACCCAGTCCATTGGCCCAAAGCAACGACCGTGTGCTTACTTCTCTGCCACTCTTGACCCTGTAGCCAGAGCCTTGCCTGCCTGCCTTCGAGCTGTAGCTGCTGCTGCAATCTCTATCCGACAGAGTGAGGGGATCGTGCTCTCGAGTTCCCTCACGGTACTGGTACCCCATGCAGTTGACACCCTCCTGAACCAAACCAAGACGCAACACCTGACGAGTGCACGACTGACTGGATACGAACTGACTTTGCTTGCACCCCATATCACCCTGAAAAGATGCACCACACTGAACCCGGCAACTCTGTTACCCTTACCAGAGAACGATCCCAATGTGCACCCTGTACATGACTGCGTGACTCTTACGGACGAACAGACTAGAAGTAGGGTTGACCTCAGAGACACAGCTTTTCCTGACCCTGACGGAGAGCTGTGGGTGGACGGTTCTTGCATCAAACTCCCCGATGGCACCACTTCCGCTGCCTATGCAGTTACCACGGCTCGAACTGTAGTCGAGACAGCCCGCATCACGCAACGATCTGCCCAGGCAGCGGAACTGATTGCCCTGACACGAGCCTGCATTCTGGCAGCAGGAACCACAGCGAACATTTACACCGACAGCCAGTATGCCTTCGGGGTGGTTCACCATTTTGGGCTCCTTTGGAGGGAAAGGGGATTCTTGACCTCACACGGCACCCCCATTTTGCACGGGGATCTAGTCTCCGCCTTGATCAAAGCTGTCCATCTCCCCAAAAAGCTTGCAGTCGTCAAATGCCAGGCACACAAAAAGGTGACAGACATTATTGGGCAGGGAAATGCACTAGCCGACATCACTGCCCGAACGACAGCTGAAAATAGGACGACAACACATATGTACGTGACCAGGTCACAAGCAGAAAAATGGACTGACGCTAGGGACACTATTAGAGACATTCAAATGGCTAGCACACAGCACGAACTGACTGAATGGACACGGGTGGGATTAAAAGATGACGAAGGCTGCTGGCGGACAAGAGACACAAACAAATGGTTGCTACCTGACTCATACCTGATTCCCATACTGACTATGGCACACTCCCCTGCCCACATAGGATCAGCCCCCATGATTGAACTTGTCTCCAGAGTTTGGCACAATGATAAAATCACAGACTCCGCCAAACGTCTGGTCCAACAATGCTTGATATGCCTGCAACACAACCCCGGGAAAGGAACTGTAGTACCCCGGGGAGGATTTGGGGTCCCAAATCACCCGTTTGAAGTCCTGCAGATGGACTACATCCAGCTAGACAGATGCCAAGGCCTGAAATATGTACTTGTTGTGGTATGCGCATTTAGCAAATGGGTGGAAGCATACCCAACCCGTGACAACACTGCTATGGCCACTGCAAAAGTACTGTTAAAGGAGTTTTTCCCCCGTTACGGCCTTTGTCGTATTTTATGGAGCGATAATGGCCCCCACTTCATAGCCGAAGTCATCCAGCTCATCTTAAAGGGGTTGGGCATCAAGCAGAAGTTCCACGCAGTCTTCCACCCCCAGTCTGCTGGACTTGTTGAGCGACACAATGCCACACTAAAGCTTAAACTGGCCAAGATAGTGGCTACCACGGGTCTGAAATGGCCAGACGCCCTCCCACTGGCATTGCTATCGATGCGTTCCACCCCCACCAAACATCACTTAACACCTTATGAAGTTGTTTTCGGCCGACCCATGAGTGTCTGGTCAGCACCGAAACCAACTTCCATTCATGACGTCCCGGACGTCCTAATGTCTGATTATCTGTATAAATTGACTGAAACTCTGTCTGTCATTCATCAGCAGGTGCAGCAGGCCATCCCCGATGCTTCCAGGGGTCCGGGTCACGCCATCCAACCAGGAGATTTCGTGCTGATCCGAAACTTTCAGTGGTCGAAGAGTTTGGAACCCCGGTGGACGGGCCCCTGGCAAGTGTTAATCACCACCCGGACGGCTCTTCGTGTGGAGGGGAAACGGCACTGGCTGCACGCACACCACTGTAAGAAGGTCTCCTCGACCCTGGCCACGACAGAAAACATCGACAACCAAGAAGAGCTCCTGAACAAGGACCGACCGTCACTAACCTGCTATCATGATACCGAAGCACTTGAACTTTCAAAATTCTCTGATCCCACTGTGCCATCCAGAGAAGGGTATTTCCTGCGTCGAAAGGAGGGAGCTTCGGCTAAGTAGACCACGGACTAAGTTAAATCTCAGGGCGGTGACCTAAACACCACCAAGGGTCACCCGGAGAGAAGCTAAACGAAGTCTGTGGTTCTGCCCGCTACCGAGCACCTTGAAGATGATGGAAGCGCCAGATAAGAAGATGATGGAAGCGCCAAATAAAAAGATGATGGAAGCAACAGGAAATACCCACTACAGAAACCCAAGAACAGACAGACTCCACAGCTCAAAGACAATTGCACTCTTCATCACAATCCTTTTCTGCTTTCTCCTCATGACCACACTCTGGATTATGGAAGAAAATGCACCTGCTCACGAAACATTCCTGACCACTGCTCAGCCTACCACCATGAAGGAACATTATCTGATTTCGCTCTCTCCTCAACTCAAAGAGAGGCGAAAGGAGTTTTGGAATAACTCTTTCGTACAGCTACTTCACCAGCACAATCTCGCCACCAATGCCACCAACTGTTGGATCTGCGGGTTGCTACCCCATGCCACTGGACACTCGATACCATTCATCCCTTCACCCTTCTCAGTTCATGGCTCCTGCCTTGCTTGGCTGATCCTCCTGCAAGAAAGCTATAAGGACAATGCCACCTCCAGCAAAACCGTAATGCATTTCTTCCACGGGGTCTGGCGAAACAAAACAAAGACACACTTCTGCCCGCAGACCTCCAACGACTCAATCCACAAGGACATCCCTGCTAAAGAACGAATTGAAATGCAGGTGTTCAACAATCCAACCAGACCCACCTTCTCCTACCTGCGGAAACGAACGGCTGCCACTCTGACTGTGGCCCTGTCGGTCATCAACGTCACAGGCCACTTGTGCATAGAAGGACGTGGGACACAGCTGGTGGGCCGCAGTGCTTGCCGTTTTACCAGAACTTTGGACTCCACGGATCCACCTTCCTTTGTGTTGTCCCCAAACATGTATTTCGTCTGCGGCACAAAGGCCTACACCTGGCTCCCCAAAGGCTGGGGGGGCACTTGTTTCATCTCCTTCATCCTTCCTCCGACTTATGTGGCCCCAGCGAATCATCATAGACAAAAACGAGCCAAGGACATTGAACAAGCCGACTAAGCATGGGCGTAAAATCCGCTCCGCTCGCGGATTTTTCGGATTCTCGGCAAATCCGCAATCCGCGAACGCTCGCGAATTTGTCGAAAATCCGTGAATCCGCTCGCGGCGGATTTTTTGCTTGGTTGCGGCGCGCGGCGTGGTGCACGGCGTTCACTTTCCGTCATATTAGCGTTTGCCGAGTTGTTTTTCTTTGCGAGTGACGCGCCATTTTAGATCTTGCTGCGTGTTCCCGCGGGAGTTTGTCGCCCGCGAATACGTACTCGCGGCTTGCCACCTTGCACAGCACACCTCGCGAGAGTTCGCAATTGCGAACACGTAGTTGCGGCGGAAAGGAACAATCTCGCACTTGCGAAATAGAGATTTTGCAATTTCGCACAAGAAAATCACCAGCAAACAGGATAAACCTTCAGAAAATTATGATTTTTATCAGAATCACTCCTCAGGTTGACATTTGCATGGCCTTTTTTTTTTGCAAGGAGTCCATTTTGGGGGGGGGGAGGAAGGAAGTGCCCCACAGTCTCCAACTTCCTGTTCCTGTCCAGCAGGCTCCTCCCAGTGCTTTGTCCATCTCCTGGTCACTTTCATTTGGATCTGGAGCTGGAAGGATTACTTTTTGTGGGTGCTGCTGGATATTTGGATTTGAGGCCTTTTTGACTGTCTTTGGATCACTTTTGGATTAGAAATCAACTTTCACAAGTAAGTTTGTTTGGGGCATTACAGTTGCTGCAAGTAAAATTTTGGAACTTTTTCAGAACATTAAATAAATTATATTGTGGGTAGCCACAGTATCCAGTAGGACCAGGGTTGGTTAGGGGTGCATGATACAACTGTTTTGTTGAATTTAAACACCATTTAGGCCATGGATGGGCTGGGATTGTGCTGATTTTTGTCTTTTTTTTGGGACTGCTGGTGGGGCCCTTTGCCCAGGGGTGGTGAGTGTTGCATGGGCCTAGTCTTTCTGTGGGGTGTCTTCTTAAATGTAAACATAATTGAGGCCATGGATGGGCTGGGATTGTGCTTATTTTATTGTTTTTTGTCTTTTTTGGGGGGCTGCTGGTGTGGCCTTTTGCCCAGGGGTGGTGGTGCATGGACTGAGTGTGCCTGTGGTGTGGTCTCACTCTCTTTAATGTAAACATCATGGATGGCATTGGATTGTGGTGATTTCTGGCTGTTTTTCTGTTTTTTGGGGGTGTACTGTTGATGTGGACTGGTCATTTGGGTGGTGGTGGTGGCCATCTTGAGTGCTGGCTGGTACAGGCAACATGTGCCTGGGGTGTAAGGGGCCATTTTGAGGAGAGGCAGTGTCTGAGGCCTGCACTTATTTTGCCTACTTTTCATCCATTATGCCCAGGGGTAGTGAGTGTTGCATGGGCCTAGTGTTTCTGAGGGGTGTCTTCTTGAATTTAAACACCATTGAGGCCATGGATGGGCTGGGATTGTGCTGATTTTATTGTTTTTTGTCGTTTTTTTGGGCCTGCTGGTGGGGCCCTTTGCCCAGGGGTGGTGAGTGTTGCATGGGCCTAGTCTTTCTGTGGGGTGTCTTCTTGAATTTAAACATAATTGAGGCCATGGATGGGCTGGGATTGTGCTTATTTTATAGTTTTTTGTCGTTTTTGGGGGGCTGCTGGTGTGGCCTTTTGCCCAGGGGTGGTGGGTGGTGCATGGACTGAGTGTGCCTGTGGTGTGGTCTCACTCTCTTTAATGTAAACATCATGGATGGCGTTGGATTGTGGTGATTTCTGGCTGTTTTTCTGTTTTTTGGGGGTGTACTGTTGATGTGGACTGGCCATGTGGGTGGTGGTGGTGGTGGCCATCTTGAGTGCTGGCTGGTACAGGCAACATGTGCCTGGGGTGTAAGGGGCCATTTTGAGGAGAGGCAGTGTCTGAGGCCTGCACTTATTTTGCCTACTTTTCATCCATTATGCCCAGGGGTAGTGAGTGTTGCATGGGCCTAGTGTTTCTGAGGGGTGTCTTCTTGAATTTAAACACCATTGAGGCCATGGATGGGCTGGGATTGTGCTGATTTTATTGTTTTTTGTCGTTTTTTTGGGCCTGCTGGTGGGGCCCTTTGCCCAGGGGTGGTGAGTGTTGCATGGGCCTAGTCTTTCTGTGGGGTGTCTTCTTGAATTTAAACATAATTGAGGCCATGGATGGGCTGGGATTGGGCTTATTTTATTGTTTTTTGTCGTTTTTGGGGGGCTGCTGGTGTGGCCTTTTGCCCAGGGGTGGTGGGTGGTGCATGGACTGAGTGTGCCTGTGGTGTGGTCTCACTCTCTTTAATGTAAACATCATGGATGGCGTTGGATTGTGGTGATTTCTGGCTGTTTTTCTGTTTTTTGGGGGTGTACTGTTGATGTGGACTGGCCATGTGGGTGGTGGTGGTGGCCATCTTGAGTGCTGGCTGGTACAGGCAACATGTGCCTGGGGTGTAAGGGGCCATTTTGAGGAGAGGCAGTGTCTGAGGCCTGCACTTATTTTGCCTACTTTTCATCCATTATGCCCAGGGGTAGTGAGTGTTGCATGGGCCTAGTGTTTCTGAGGGGTGTCTTCTTGAATTTAAACACCATTGAGGCCATGGATGGGCTGGGATTGTGCTGATTTTATTGTTTTTTGTCGTTTTTTTGGGCCTGCTGGTGGGGCCCTTTGCCCAGGGGTGGTGAGTGTTGCATGGGCCTAGTCTTTCTGTGGGGTGTCTTCTTGAATTTAAACATAATTGAGGCCATGGATGGGCTGGGATTGGGCTTATTTTATTGTTTTTTGTCGTTTTTGGGGGGCTGCTGGTGTGGCCTTTTGCCCAGGGGTGGTGGGTGGTGCATGGACTGAGTGTGCCTGTGGTGTGGTCTCACTCTCTTTAATGTAAACATCATGGATGGCGTTGGATTGTGGTGATTTCTGGCTGTTTTTCTGTTTTTTGGGGGTGTACTGTTGATGTGGACTGGCCATGTGGGTGGTGGTGGTGGTGGCCATCTTGAGTGCTGGCTGGTACAGGCAACATGTGCCTGGGGTGTAAGGGGCCATTTTGAGGAGAGGCAGTGTCTGAGGCCTGCACTTATTTTGCCTACTTTTCATCCATTATGCCCAGGGGTAGTGAGTGTTGCATGGGCCTAGTGTTTCTGAGGGGTGTCTTCTTGAATTTAAACACCATTGAGGCCATGGATGGGCTGGGATTGTGCTGATTTTATTGTTTTTTGTCGTTTTTTTGGGCCTGCTGGTGGGGCCCTTTGCCCAGGGGTGGTGAGTGTTGCATGGGCCTAGTCTTTCTGTGGGGTGTCTTCTTGAATTTAAACATTATTGAGGCCATGGATGGGCTGGGATTGGGCTTATTTTATTGTTTTTTGTCGTTTTTGGGGGGCTGCTGGTGGGGCCCTTTGCCCAGGGGTGGTGGGTGGTGCATGGACTGAGTGTGCCTGTGGTGTGGTCTCACTCTCTTTAATGTAAACATCATGGATGGCGTTGGATTGTGGTGATTTCTGGCTGTTTTTCTGTTTTTTGGGGGTGTACTGTTGATGTGGACTGGCCATGTGGGTGGTGGTGGTGGTGGCCATCTTGAGTGCTGGCTGGTACAGGCAACATGTGCCTGGGGTGTAAGGGGCCATTTTGAGGAGAGGCAGTGTCTGAGGCCTGCACTTATTTTGCCTACTTTTCATCCATTATGCCCAGGGGTAGTGAGTGTTGCATACTTGCATGTCCGTAGTCTTTCTGTGGGGTGTCTTCAATGTAAACATCAAGGATGGCATGGGATTGTGCTCATTTTTCTGTGTTTTGTCGAATTTTTGGGGTGTATAACTGAACTGATGTTCCTCTGTCTTCCATTGCTTTTAGGTGCACAAGAAGACTCAAGAGAACCACCAGTGCCAGGAAGAAGTCCTGCAGCGGTGTGTGCAGCATAACGTCACGCGACGTCACGTCTGGACACAGAACCCTCTGCAACTCGTGCAACTGCTGCCTGCTGACCTGCTCTGAAGAGGATGGCCCCAAAAAAAGTAACCCGTAGCTACTCTAGCAAGAAAGGTGCCAGTAAGGAGCAGAAGAAGCAAGTTACCAAGGAGACTGGTGTGCCGCCCGCCCCTTTTTTTGGGAGTAAAAAAAAAAGTATGCCTGCAGCAGCAGCAGCGGGATCTGCTGGGGACCAAGCTGGCAGCAGCACCCCCGCTCCATTGGGCTCAGTGCCACCACCACCACCACGCCAACTTAAGTCCAAGCCCTTGAGTGCTGCAGAGGCAGCCAGTATAGTTGTTCAATCACCATCGACCAGTGATGTTGGCTCATCGCAAGAAAGCAGCAGCAATGTCCCTCAATCAACACAGGTTGTTGTAGCTCATCTGACGAGTGTTGAACAACCACAGCCGCAACAACAATGACATGTGCAAGTACAAGCCCAAGTACATGTGGAAGGAGAGGCAGCGCAAGGAGATGCGCAAGCAGAGGTGCATGGAGGGTCACAAGTGCCCACAATAGTTGTTCCTCCCGAAGTAGGGGCACATCAGGAAATCGACAATCAAGGCGAGGTATCATTTGAGGAAGCCACTCCTCCTGCTGATCCTTCATTGTCTTCCACAACCCTAGCAAGGAAGAGATCAAGGGTGGTGTCTACATCCTCTTCAAGCACACCTCCTTCTGATGATACGGATCAAACTTGGGAACCAGCACCACAGCCGTCTGAGAGTGAGGCACACCATGATCCAACAAAGGTACTTAAGCGTAAAAGGAAGCTCGTCCAAAGTCTCAGACTTATGGAGTGTGATGAGGCTCAACAAGAAGTGGCGGATACTGCTGCTGATGAAGACTCTGCCAACGACGACCCAGTCATCATAAAGGTCACTGCAGCCCCAGCGGGCATGCAGCAAACAGACATTTTGACCCTAGCCCGAAGAGCTGCTGCGCGTGATGATGATGATGATGATGTTGTCGATGAGGAGGCAGTGGAAACACCACAATCATTGGAGTTAAGTAGTACACCAACTCGTCCCGCTTCCATATTTCTTTCTGGCAAGAAGAGACCTGCGTCAACCTCGACCTTAATTAGTGGCGGTGAAAGTGGAAAACGTACAAAAGTTGGGCAATCCAGATCCTCCACTTCATCTGGCATTAGCTTCATGACCACCACCACCAGTATCGCCGCCTCCTCCAGGTCCCACAGACACTTCAAGTCCCCAGTTTGGGACTTCTTTACTGTTTGTCCCAAAAATCCAAAGTTTGCCATTTGTACCCTTTGTAAGCTTGCAGTTAGTCGTGGTAAGTCAGGTACCAACTATGGTACCGGCGGCCAGAGTGGTCATCTTGAGAGAAAGCACGCTGTCCAATGGTTTGCGCACCTAGCTGCGATCAAGAAAGGCCAAAATCAAGGAAACGTTGATGTTTCATCTGATGTTGACGAGCAGGAAGAAGACGTGTCAAACACTTCCCTTACACCCAGTACCCCTGTCAGCAGCACACCCAATGTGAGGCATACTAAGAGTGTTGGAGCGAGTGAGACACCAACGCACAAAAGTTCACCAGCGAGCAAAATTGGGTCAACGAAGTCATTATCAGCCCGTAAATGCTTGGTCCAGGCCAACATTAGAACAATGCTTACTTCAGACGTGCCATATGAACGCAACCACCCACTGACGCGTCTGTATAACACTAAGCTGGCTAAAATGCTAGCTGTGGACCTTCTACCTTTTTCTTTTGTAGAAGCGGTAGGTTTTCTTGAATTAGTTGCAACGCTCTGCCCTAAATGGAAGGTTCCGAGCCGGTTCTATTTTGCCCGAGTTGCGGTTCCAGCACTACATGAAGATGTGCTGCAGGCGATTGGGGCAGCTTTGCAGAAGAGTGCTGTTCACACAATACATCTGACAACAGACATGTGGACCAGTGGCCCAGGCGATGATTACATGTGCATCACTGCACACTGGGTCTCTTTTTCAGGTGTTATAGCAAAGCTAAACGCAGGTGTTGACCCGGACCAAGTTTTCAAAGCTGCTCGGAAACATGCAACACTAGCCATGTTTGGCTTGGAGAAAAGTCACACAGCAGAAAACCTTTTGGAAGAGTTTAACAAAAAGGTCTTGACAATGCTATCCCCCCTAAAACGCAAGATTGGTTATGTTTCCACGGATAATGGCGCCAATGTAGTTAAGGCCATGTCGAAGGGTGACCATGTTAGAGTGCCGTGTTTGGCGCACTGTATCAACCTGGTAGTTCAAAAATTCTTGAGTGATAAAGAGAGTCCAGCGTTCGAGGTAATGGCCACCTGCCGCAAAATGTGCAACCATTTCAGCCATTCTTTTAATGCCCGGAAGCATCTGCGGAGACTGCTACTTGAACGTGGAATGCCAGTGAAAGCACTCATCCAGGAGGTGGCAACACGTTGGAACTCAACCTTCTACATGCTTGAGCGTCTGTATGAGCAGTATACGGTACTCGATTACTATTTCTTGACAGAGGCTACATCTCAGAAGGAGGACCTGCGGATGAGTAAGGTGCAATGGGCCATAGTTAAAAGCCTGACAGACATGCTTCGTCCTTTTGAGTTCTTCACGCGTGCAGTCAGCCAGGAGGACTGTAATTTGGGAAAAGCTATCCCATTGTTGTGCATACTGGAGCACCAACTGATGGCGGTTTCTTCTGAGTTTCAAAAAGATGAAAAAAAAAAAAACCATTTCATTTTGTCTGAGAAATTATTACATCGCCTACGTGGTGATGAACGTCTTAAAAACATCAACTCAGATCAGCATTACATTTGTGCTACTATTCTGGATCCACGCTACAAAAAGGCGCTGGCAGACAACGCATTCTTTCCTTTCGCTGATGCAGATGTTCAAAAGTACAAACATTGGTTAGCCTGGTCAGCCAAGAGGTTTGAAAAAGAACGGCAGGTTATTGAAGGAGAAGCCAGTACATCAGCATCAGCATCAGCAGGCCATCTGCAGTCACAAGAATCCACTTCTGCACCTGTGGCTGGGGCACAAGTGACCTCTCAGCCGTTAAAGACACCGGCAACTGGATCATCTGCACCACACACAATGACAACACTAACAGTGGCTGGGGAGGAGGATTGGCTAAGTTTGATGGGGTATGGTTCTCGAAAAAATGTCACACCCAGCACAGCAAAAAGTAAGCAAAGTGGAGGAACAGTTGATGACCTTGAGTCGATGGTGCAGGACTATCTGAATGACTCAACAGTGGTCTTTCTTAATGAGGAGCCATTGCAGTATTGGCATGGCAAAAAACAATTGTGGCCACAGCTCTACAACCTGGCTATAAACTATTTGTCTTGCCCACTCGCAAGTGTGTCTTCTGAACGTGTTTTCAGTGCTGCTGGTGGCATTGTAACTCCCAAACGGAGCCGCCTCTCGCCCAAAAATGTGGAGCGGCTGACAATGATCAAGATGAATCAGCACCTCATACCACCAGATTACAAAGTACGAGAAAGCACGCCGCATGAAGACGAGGAGGACAGCAACGTAGATGAGGGGATTTTTTCTCTGTTCGGTGCCACTGACCTCATCCAGCCTGAATTCGCAGAGTATGATGACGAAATCTTGTTCTTATTCCCTGACACCGAGCCCTGAAAATGAGACAATCAATCAAGAACTTTCTTTTTCGTCCTTATTCACTTTTATTCCTGTGTGCTTTGTGTCTCTCTTTCTTTGTTTTGCACAGTTAATTTAATTCAAACTTTAATCACCTAATCCCAAAAACAAGACCATCATCAGAACTGTCTTCACTTGTTTGCTTATTGATTTGAAGGTGCCGCAGTCTACATTCCTCAGGTTCACAAGTTCTGAAGAACATGCTCCTCTATCCTCCTCCTCCAGACTGCGATTTCCCTCCAAGCAGAGTGCTGGATTACGCACAATGAAGAAAGACTCAGCACTTGTGGGGGTGTTGTACTTCTTTGCGGGTGAGTTGACGGTTTTGGGCCCATTGCTGTGAAGCTCTAATAATGGACAAAAGTGTTTTGGACCAAATATGAGGTGGAAATTTCTTGCCGTTTTTGCTGACTTGCTTGCCTTTGAGGTGCTCTTTGGCGGGGTTCCGGGGGTTTGTGTGTAATTTTTGGTGTCTGTCGAAGCACTGCTGCGACAGTCTAATCTTGATTGCATTTGCTTTTCAGGAAATCCGTGGTGGAAAACAGGAGTTATGATGATTGATGATGATGACGACCTAGCTGCACAGCGCCGCGTTTGGACCGAAGGCCGAGAGACATTGTAAGTATGAGATTTAGCTTTTCCGCTGTTTGGGGGTGTTGTGTCGGGGGTTTTTTTGCGGGTGGGTTGGCGGGTCTTGCCTGGGGCATTCCTGGGAAGGTCTAATACCGGATACAAGTGTTTTGGACAAAATCCATAAGGATCAGCCTTTTTTTTGCCATTTCTTCAGACATCTTGCTCAATGTAGCGTTTTGGGGGGCTTCCTGCTGTTCGTGGGTGGGTTGCGGCCGGGGTCTCTGTCGAAGCACTGCTGCGACAGTCTAATCTTGATTGCATTTGCTTTTCAGGAAATCCGTGGTGGAAAACAGGAGTTATGATGATTGATGATGACCTAGCTGCACAGCGCGTTACTTTGGACCGAAGGCCGAGAGATATTGTAAGTATGAGATTTAGCTTTTTCGCTGTTTGGGGGTGTTGCCGCGTGTTTTTTTGCGGGTGGGTTGGCGGGTCTTGGCTGGGGCATTCCTGGGAAGGTCTAATACCGGCTAGAAGTTTGTTGGACAAAATCCATAAGGAAACACCAGTTTTGGCACTTTTTGTAAGTTAGGGTTCGTTAGGGTTAGCCCTAGCAGCAGGATTGCATGTGTTTAGGGGGGTTCTATTGCAACGCGGTTCTGTTGTTGTAGAGCACTGTTGGAGCGATGCTGGCTATGGATACTTTTGCTTGCAGGCAAGTGGTTTGAATACAATCCACGGTCTGTATTTGGGTCTACTGTTACTTTCAAAGTACGTTTTGTAACCATTTTTCTGCTAGGCATCGTTTTTGGAGATATGATTGGGTTCTTCTACATTTTTGCGACTGGCTTTAGTAAGGGTCTTGGTGGGAGCATTGCTGGGAAGGTCAAATTTTGTTCTAAAACACAGTAGTACACCCACCTTGAGGGGAAAGATCCGCTATAATATTTTGGCCATACTTATTGATCCTTAAAAAGGTGACTCAGACAGAGCACGCAATTTCAAAAATATTGTACTGTCTATTAGGGAAATCAAAGTGTCACTTTTTGAACCACACAGCGTACATACCTTTTATTTATTTATCAGTGGTATTGTAATAGCACTTCCTGTTTTCCGTTCAATAATTACAGGCCGGGTTTCAGTCAACATCCGCCAGGCAGGCAGTGGACAGGGTGTCTCTTCTGTCAGTGGTCACCACCACATTGATGGACGAAGCGTCAGCTGGAATGGAGGAGTGCCGCCAATAAGAGGAATTGTTTGCTGCATGCAACTTACTTACCAATTTCAACAGGACAACTCCAACAACATACGCAATACAGATACAGTATCCATTGTTGTCTTTTATTCTATGAGTGTGACTGCATGTGCTTACCTTTAGTTTGTAACCAAAGATTGTCTGTAAACTCTGTATCTTCAATTATTGTTTGTCCATGCTCTGCTTTTTTTTTCTTCTCTCAACAAAACCTACCCAAAAAGAAACCCCCATTCCCATCCATTTTACAAACCCTAACCCTCTTCCCCCGGGCTGTGTTGTTTTGCTTGATGTCTGACTAAAATGACATCAATAATTCCACACACTTGCTGGGGAGGATAAGGTGATAGCAGCAACAGGCTGGTGAAGGAATACGAGGATATCTTCTAGACTTACTCAGCTTCAGTACTATATCTTCTAGTAGTAGTAGCCAATGTCAAATAAATTCAACGCAAGTACTAGTTATACTTGCAATACTTTACCATTTGTTAGGCTACATTATGGCACTGTTCTAGTGTACTGTCACCTGCTATTTTCTCGATCGTACCGTAACCGTTGTAATGCTACAGTAAGGAGTACAAACAAGGTTTCGTTTTCTTTTTTTCCATAGGCATGCAACTGCCACTGTGTCACACCACTAGTACCACCGCAATGAGGAAATGTCACCCGCCCAGGAATGACAACGTTAATCCCCATTTCACCTGGAGCCAGCCCTGGGCCTAGCCCTAATTTCTAACACAAATTACAGGTAAGATAAGCGTTTGGTGGGAGGTAGTATAATGGAGTATTATTTCGGAGTAGACAAGAGATTGACGGTTGTACTACTAAAGTCCTACGACTGTTCAGGAAAACAAAGTTACTGTTACACCCCCGCCCCCCACCCACCAGACTGAAAAGCAGTAAAAAACAGGTATGGTCAGATAAAGTTGAAAAATATATTTATTTATCCCTAACAAAATAATCTCCCTCACCCACCCTAACCCCAACGATTGTCTCTGAAACGTCCCAAAACGATCCCAACTCCCAAATCCCACCCCCCAAAAGTCTATAAAAAAAGGGCAAGGGACACTCCACTACTGGAGGGTGCTGGTGCTGGTGCATGATGCGGCATGGGCATCATACTCCTTGCGGAGGGTGGCAAGCTCGGAGCGGAGGCCCTTAACCAAGGTCTTATACCTCAGGACCTCCTGCTCCAGGTTGGACATGCGGACTCGTAGGCGGCGTTGGCGTTCCTTGCAGCTCCTGTGGGGGGCAGCTGGTATTTCGGTTGCTTGGCGGTGGCGGTCGGCTTTCTTAGCCCGGCTCGGTCCCGCTGGCTTAGTCACGGAGGAGGATGCAGTGGTCACAGTCGAAGATGTTGCCCCGCTCGACTGCGTGTCCTCCTCCTCCTCCAGGGCCACCAGCCGCCGATACTCGGCGACTGTGGCCTCCAGCCTCCGTTGCCGGGCCAATCTAGCCTGCTCCCTCCTTGTTGTTGATTTGGAAGGAGCAACTATATGAAGAAAGAAAGACATAGTCTGTAACCAATGCTCCTTATTAATAACACAAAGTGATTGAGCCGAAAGTTGGGTCACAGAGTACAAGTAGCAAATTGAAAGCACAGTACATAACTATTGAGGACAGTATCTATGTAACCTCCCACTTCTGCATCCTTGCTCTAACAGTAGTGGTAGTTTAATGAACTAATCCTACGACCACTATGGACTTCCATTACAGTCGACTATGACAGTACACCAGTCTTATTCTTCTTCTTCTCTCTTGTTTAGGGAAATGGGTACGTTATCTTATGCAAGCCGGCAGAATGACATGGACACAGCACAGTGAAGTTGCACCCGAGAAAAAAAGTTGCACACCATGATGATGGAGACAGACTTGCGTTACTGTACCGGTCCAGTACATGCAGGTGGTGAAGCTATTACTTTTCTATTACGGGTGGCACTGAGAATACTCTGTTACAAGGGCTACTGCTTAATTAATTTACCTTTCACCCTACAGTGCAAATGAGTACTAGAAAAGGAAACTGAAGAAGCTAACTAATTTGATTATCTATCACTTCACATGGGACGTATTTAATGACAGATGAGATGACTTTAGGTGCTTTGCTTAATATTGAGTGAACAGTGATACACCCACACATGAATGACGTACTATAAGTAAACTAAAGTTATTAAGAGAGGTACGGAGTGTCCACCGTAATAACCAGATATATGCTGTGAATGCAAACGCAATACAAAGTACTGCTACTATTCATGGTAGTATTGGACACATTTACAATTTCTTTTCCTTGCCTTCCCTGCACTGGGACGGACGTGCGGGTGCGGTGGTACATGCTCTTCAAGGTAACACTTACTTCACCTGGCGACCATCTACTCTCTCTAGATACACATGTGCTATGTAAGAGTCAGAGAATACCATGCTCCAGGCATCCATTCAGTCAAAGTATACGCACACATACAGTTTCTGTTTCACCCACCCAGGCTGCTGTCCTTCCACCCATCCTTGCTTCATCATTGACCCAGCCATGCACCATACCATATTCTTTCCTTCCCAGCCACCTCTGGGTCCAAGCAAACACATATCGTTCTTCTTTGCCAGCCATCATACAAGTTCGCGTCCCACTTACTTACACCCTTCTTTCGCTTTTCGTTCATCCCATCCATCACGTTCGTCTAAGAACTTATTGGGATTCTTCTCACCAAAAACTTCACAGCTAAGTCGAAGTACATTTCGAGGAGGCTACTACCTGGTTGATTTGTAATTGTAATACACCCGTGCAGAAAGCACACTATGCAGTCTTCAATCTCAATAAGTAAGGAATATATAGCTTACCTGTTTCCGCCACCACCGTTTGATCCCCCACAGGAACGGCCACCAGCTCTTCTAACGCCGCCTCCTCCCCAGAGGCCTCCGAGTCCAAGTCCAACACAGCCACCTCCGCGCTGGCCCCGTCACCAGATGTTACACCTACAAAGTACATTTAAGAAAGTTAGAATACACCACTCACTACTATATAATATTTGGTCTAGGAGAAATGTTAAAAAAACAGAATACAATGTAATAATTTGTGACTGTCTACTCCATAGTAAAAATGTCCCATTTTCCAGGGAAGGCTGTTGTCTTGCTGCACTTTTATGCACAACTGATGAATGCTTGCTTTTGATTTTTAACACGCACCACTTTTTCTCCTAACAGACAGAAGCTTGACTCCTGAGTCCTAAGAACACGACCAGGATCAAGTTCAAACTAGGTGAGAGTTCGGCTCGACCACAAGAAATGTGTCCAATTAATCGTCAGCACTAACCACTTTTCCGTTTACAGTTAAATAGTTTTATGACAAAGTAGATTTTAATAAATGTGTTTACTTTTAATAAAGCTTTTACACTTAAATAGACTCTGTGGTTTTTGTTCCTCTAGACTAGAGTGGATGAGCTAAAGGTTTTGGAATTTTTGCAAGCATGAGTGCCTCTGACACTTCTTGACTGTGCTGTGACTCCGTACTACTCTCTTGTCCTGCGTACGATAATCTAGAGATCATTGGGGATCTATAATCGGTGACTTCGGGAGCTGAATGACTCTGCCACACTATCTAGTCAGTAAGGAGACAGTGCATAGAGGTATTGCTGAATATAATGGGAGTCCAATGGAATTGCCAAATGTCCAATCTTAGTTAGCTACACAGACAGACTAATAAGAATAGTCTAGTAATACCACAGGGAGTCATATTCGAGGCAGGATAAGAATTTATATCCAGTCTACAAGAAGATCAAAGACGATTTAGAAAAAATCGAATGAGGAACGCTAGGAAAAAATAGGTACTGTTTATTAAAATGTAAACTTACTGGGGCCAGCAAAGGAGCCCTCGCCTGCCCGATCCTGGCCTGCATCCTCAGCACCCTCCTCCTGTGTCCTCTTGCCCTTGGGGGGAGCTGATGTACAACATGAAAGAAAGAAAAACCATAAAACATGGATGAGATTTTTCAACCAAATCAAACATTTCAAAAGAACAATAACAACATATTTTGGAAAAATAGCAAATAGATAGACAACTATTCCACGGGATCTATCTCATGTGGTATACTACGTTATTCGTATTGCCTGATTTGCGGAACGTTGACTTAGAAAGTTCCTATGTAACTCAATAAACAGACTACTAAAGAGGTTTGCCTAGGCCTGGCACTGCAGGCAGCAGTGCGCAACACGTGACAGACAAAGTCCATCCTGCTTGCAGATCAGTGAATACTCAAACTATCAATCCACCCACCACCACCGCCACTATTTCTTCTTATAGCCATGTGTCTAAAGGAAGGACTGGACTTCAGTCTGTTGGGGCTGATTTATAAGTCCCTTGCGGAAGTTGCGGCTGATTTTCCTCCATTGTTGCGTGCCTTTTCTGACGCAGCGGCAGAACAAAAGACTCGCCATGGTGTTGGTGCGGCGTATATATTAAAAAAAAAAACACATATGGGCATATGGGCGATGCATCACGTTGTAAAGCCCTGCGCCATCAGGGGGCGTTCCGGCGCAAGGGAGGGCGTACCTGCGCAGAAACGAATCCTAAAAGTGGCTGAGGGAAATCTACAAGATGTCAATCAGTCATTTTTAGGACAATGATGCATGACTCAAACCCTGCGCGCTTGAAGCCGACGTACGGCTTGATGCAGCATTGGGGAGATAGGGTACCCCAGAGCATTGCTGGAGCTGCGCCATCGTTGGCACGCAACTCCAGCAATGCGCTGCCTTTACGGCACAGATGCGTAAGGCTTCTGTGACGTTTTGGGCCAATGGGTGGTGGTGGCATGGCACACAATTACTGCCGCATCCCTGCTACTTTGCAGGGATGCGCCGGTAATTGAAAATATGACCCTTACTGTCTAGCATTACGCAGTTCTTTTCTTTACAGTACACTCATACATAATTTCTCAGGCCAATGAAATGCTTCTGAACACAACATACAAAACAAAGAAGCATAGTAGCAAGCAAGGCTACTGAGAAGGAGAGCAGTGCACCTGAAAATGAAATGCATAGAAGATTTTGAAATATAATTTACCTCAATGTAATCGGCAGCATTATTGCTCTTGGTAAAGAACAAAGATTTGCAAATAACAGAGCAGGATAAAACAGAGTAGTAAATGTACTACTACTACTACTCACCAAGCCCGGGGACCTCTACGCCGAGCGCGTCCAGCAAGTCCCGCTCCCGGTCCATGACATCGGTCCAGCGGTGGGTGGCCTGGTTATATGTGCGCCGGACCCCAGAGATCTTGTACATGGCCCGGCACACCTTCTCCCACCGCTGGCGGCGCTCCCGGATGCCATAGCCGGTCGCGATCTTGCCGCCTCCCAGGATCGTCTTGGGGAGGCGGCGCTGGACATGGAAGATCAGTGCCGCCACTTCCTCCGCGCTGAAGATCTCCCTCGGGACCACTTGCTCCCCCCTTAAACGCCCGCACGGGAGCCGGGCACGGGGTGCGGGACCCTTCCCCTTCTCAGGGTGCTTCCCGGCTCCCTTTACCATGGTCTGGGCAGAAATAAACTTAAATGATAAAGAAGAAATAGAATAGTGAAGAAGAAAAGAAAAGAGTTTAAAAAAGTAGTTTAAAAGTAAATAAAAGCTGCAGAAAACACAAAAATATAGAGCTAGAAAAATAGAGGGTTAGATAATAAGTAAAATTAGATCAAAAAAACTTCAAACAAGCAAAGGATGGCAGAGATTGAGAGAGGATACAGAAAGCATGCCCAGAACCATAGCAATGAATGAGAAACAAGATGGCCGCGCCCGTTCACGACCGCGTGGGTAAGTTCGCGCGAGATTTTCCTTGCGAGTACGCGCGAAATTGTACTAGCGAGCAGCACACTTTGCGAGATTACACATAGCGGGCGGAAACGGAATTACGTCACGCCAACAAGATGGCCGCGCCCGTGTACGACCGATAGGGTAACTTGGCAAACGAATAGCTAGAAGCGCCTCGCGAACACGCGCAAGATCACGCGAACATACACGTCGCAACAAAAACAATTTTGTATTCGCACGTATTCGCGGCTTCCGAAATCGATCTCGCACGGATTCGCGCCCCAAATAACGCGCGAAATTGCAAAAAAAACGATTTTAGCTAAAATGAAAGCAATGAGCAGGTGCAAAAGTTCAAACTTAACATTAGTAACATTCAAGGTAGTGCTTCCTGATGGGCCCCTCCAGAGTTTGCAACAATTCTATGACCCTGCTATGACCCAAACAGCAGGCTCATAGAATAGCACCATAAAGGTCCTGTAAAAAAAAAATTTCACTGCAACAAAAAGCAAATTACAGATAAGGAAGGAAGCAGGTGCCAGCCAGACTGGAACTTTCAAAATTACTGACACATTAATGAAACACAAATTAATTGATGGCAGTTGAAGAAGGGCAGGTGTGCTAGCTTTTTTCAACCACCATAATCTACAGTAATAAATAAACCTAATAGGTGCCTGTGAGGATGTACTAGAGGGTGGCATGGGTGTCCCAGAGGGTGGCAGTGGTGAAACAGAGGGTGCTGTGAACCTGTGATGATAAACCAGACGTAGAAACAACATAGTCGCGGCCGTTGCAAGCCGAAAAGTAAGTTCGCAATTGCGAACTTGTCCCAAAATCGGCGCGAACACGCGCCAACACAAAAAACGGAAAAATCCGCAAATCCGCTAGAGTTCGCGGATCTTCGCGGATTGCGAATCCGTAAATACGCAAGTTCGCGGATTGCCAATCCGCAAAATCCGCCCATGCTTAAAGCCGACTCAACAGGAGCGCAGTTCCTCGATGCTATGAAGGGACTTGTTCCCCTCTGGGGCCCGATGGCAAACAGCCGTGCCATCCGACATCTGACTCAGGCAGTTG
Source organism: Lissotriton helveticus (assembly GCF_964261635.1). NCBI lineage: Eukaryota > Metazoa > Chordata > Amphibia > Caudata > Salamandridae > Lissotriton > Lissotriton helveticus. The sequence goes on from NC_136065.1 coordinate 184,694,696, forward strand.
AGACAACAATGAACATCACAGCTGGTATCTTTGCTAACAACACCGCCGAGCTTCAAGCGGTCCGCTTGGTGGCCCTCCAGAACCGCCTTGTCCTAGATGTGGTTCTTGCGGACCGTGGTGGAGCATGCCGCATTATTGGGTCCAGCTGCTGTACATACATACCGGACAACTCACCATCAGTGTACAAAGCCATCGAACATCTTCACAGACTCTCTTCAGAAGTCCACCAGGATCAGGAAGAATGGTCGCTTGGTGGTTGGTTCTGGAACACCGTTAAGAACTGGGGCTGGAGACTGTTCACCATTGTCCTGATTCCTGTAGTTGTAATATGCGGTCTATGCTTAGGAATTCAATGTCTGCCACCTCTGTGTTCATTATGTACAAATTGTATTTGCCCTAAGACTGTGGACTTTGGAAACAAACGCATGGGAGCATTATATGATTCCGAGGTTAGGAATTTGATGAAGATTGACATTGAGTAGGCAAGTTGGCTAGATATGTTGAAAAGGGAGGACTGTTAAAAGTTAGGCTGCGAACGTCAACATTATAGGCGCCATCTTGCTCTTCTTGAACCCATTCGTGCACGTAAGCGGCGGCCATTTTGAGCACCATGGCCTCCCTGCCCCTCGCCGATAGCCAGCGCGTCTCTCTCTCTCTCTCTCAACCTCGCAGGCATCCCCCCGCACGCTGACAACCCCCCCGCTCTCACATGCCTTGGGTCGTAAACCCCTCTTCAGCGCAGCTCTGCCTCGGAATCCCATCCCGTTCCCAGCGCGACACCTCCCTTCATTCCTTTCATGGTCCCAGGCCCTTTGATACAAACACCCCTTTTCCTGTGTGCCCGTTTGTCTTCCTCGTTCCCAGGCCGCCACCTGGCTCTGCGGATACCGTTTATTGCCCCCCCCGTACAGTAGGAAGCTTCCCCCCATTAAAGGACCCTCGAATTGATCAAAGCCCCCACCCTATGAGATCCGATCAACCCCACACATTCCGTGAATCGGCGGAATGTCCAGCTGCGCGATAATCATCACCTGTTGTGACCGGGGTGGGGACTTCAACTGTAAATATGTGTGGGAACGGGCCTGAAGGGGAGATTCCGAGGATGTCCTTTCATACTTCAAAGCATTGCAAGAATGTGTTACCTGCAATAAAGATCATAAACCTGTGTATAAGAGGCCAGGCCTCAGAGATGCGGTTAGAGCACCTCGTGACGATACTTGCTGTCCGAACTGATGTGTTTCTCCTCCGGAGAGAATAAACCCTTGTTTCCTGCCTTCCAGTCTCCAGCGCCTGCCTCTTCATTGATTAATATTTTGTGGGTTAAAGAGGCGACACCGCCGGGCAATACTTAAGGATCTTTGTTTATTGGTTGTCCGTGACCCTTTTTTACAACACCTACTCTTTAGTGCACTTCTGGACCTGTGGAGATTTTACAAGGAAGAAGGACTGTTGTGCTTCTGAAAGTACTGCCACTCTGCCGGACTGAGAATGAGTCAATGCTGACTTACTTGTGCCAAGCCACCCAAGGACTGAGCACAGGTTAATTTAGTGTTTCCTTATGACTTCACAATGACAAGAATTGTGGTTTTTGCTTGAGTAGGGTATCACCCCCCAAACAGTAACAACATTATATTGACTGTTGGGTGCATTTATTAGAACCCTGATGTGCGTATCAAGTGGCAGCCACAAAGGATCAATAGTAGGCCCTTGCAAAATGTGTTTCCTTTTTTTCCAGAAATTACAACAGCATTTATTGTAAACAGACTTGAGTGAAGAGAACGCAGCAGCTTGGCTTTGCTCAGAGTTCTCTGCTTGGCACAGGGTCACACAAATAATTATACCTGCAGGTACAAACCTTTATTTGCAGGTACACAGGGCAAGACACTTCAAACCTAGACCTACTACGGAAAGTGTTACATTTGAGAGAGTACATAAGTAGTATTATACTTCCAACCTTGTTACTGTTATGGAGAAAATATTTTCTTTTTTCAGCTAAAATCATATCAAGGAAATTAACCTTACCACCTGCAGTTCCACTGTAATATTGTCCATTATACCTACTGTCTCATTGAATCATGACTTCAAATAACCAAGCCAGTCTTCGAATATCTGCGTACGGTTGTGCTATCCAGTGTGATCACAAAGGGCTCCAGACTAAAGTGCGGGCGGGGCACCAGCCGATGGCTGCCAGTTACCGTCGCTCTGCCGAGTGCGAAGCTTCAGCGCCTGATTACCCATGGTGGCGAGGGGTTCCAGACCTGGCGACGATGGCATCCCTGATCGGAGCACTCCCGGCACCTAATACTGCCTTTATGCAGCCCTAAATGCAGCATATTCACAACATCTAGCTGTGCTTTTGATTCCCGGTGCGGCAACTCAAAATGGCGGATGGAGCGGCTCCTTGGACGGAAGGCATTGCGGACAGATGGGGACACGTTGAACCATACCGAAGATCAGCTTCACTTCGCCACAACTTTTGGTGAGGTCCAGTGGAAATACCCACTATTTGTTTTCACACCAAAGGGTTCATTACGATTGTACGCATTGCCTAGCCTGAATTAAAAATGGCGGCTTGTCGTACCCGGCGATAGGATTTGTTCCCCAGCAACGGAGGGCAGAATGGAGCAATATAGCAGTGTAGCGGGAACGGGATGACGGCGTTTCCGCTACCGAACTGCATTTAGTTTCCGCCGACCCCATCCTCAGCCTTTTGTGATTGCTTCCTGCTGAGATGGTGGTTTGATTGTTTCCACGACACCAGCAAGGAGCTTCAGGTGAAGTGATTACGAGACTGAGCGGCGCCGGCGGGGAGTCAAGGAGTCAAGGAGGAGTAAGGACTGTGCATGGAGGCACTGGACATAGTGACTGCTGATTGCAGAGCCCAGAATTATTGCTAATAATTGAAATGGGCATGGCGTGCAAATTTGGAGCGCTGATCTCTTGTTTCTGGATTTCTTCCAGGGGGCGTAGTCCTGCAGCTTTCACTACAGCAAGGCTGTCTATTGCCTGTTCTGGATATGGTACATTCACGAGAGTCTAGCCCATCATTTATGTACATTACGATTTGATCTAACAGCTGGTGGGTTTATTGCTTGGAATTCTGCTCCAGCAATGGTGCTTCATCTTTTCCTGGACCAGCCAGTCCAATAAGGGAGGGGCTGTATGCTAAACCAGATTCATGCTTCTGATGAACATGGGGGTGTCGCTATTAGCCATATACTGGTTTCCCAAACAACAATTGCTGAACAGCCTTTGACAGCGGAGTCCGAGCACTATGTCTGACGCCCGGGGGAGCTGCTTTGTTGTGCTATTGAGGAGATCGGCCACGGTTCTTCCCCTGATCGTCACCTCCCCAGCCGGACGTTCTGTCCCTATCTCCCTGTCTCGCCCACCCCCCTCATCATATTTCTGTAATCCTGCTTTTTCCTTGCCTTATCATATTTCTGTAATTCTGCTTTTTCCTTGTCTCCTCTCGATCTATCTGTTCCCACTTAGCACTCTTTCTTGCTTTTGTCTTACTTCCTTTGCTCCTATCCCCTCTCACCTGAATCTTTACCCTTGCCCGCTAGACAACCTAGCCCCCTGTCCTTTTATGCCCTTTGACTAAGCACTCCTTCTGCCCTTGTTGGGGAAAGATCCAATATTTACACTCTGGAGTCACAGCGAACCCGCTGAGAGAGTCCATAGTGCCTTGGGAGCCACTCACAGTTGAGGTATGGTATGGCATCCCTTGCCAAAGCACTCCCTCTCCCCTTTTTGGGGAAGGATCCAGTAAGTAGGCCTTGGAGTCTCAGAGACCCCTCTGAGAGAGTCCACTGCATTTAGGGAGCCTCTCCCAACAGAGATGGGGTAATGATGCCACTTCCCCTAGCATCACAGCTTACTGGACTTTGGACGCAGCTCTGACTCGTCTACCAGTGTGTGTCCACTTTATCCTCCCCCTTCTCTTTCCATGCTATGTCTCTCACCCTCCCCTCCTCTTTCCCTCCTCCATTCTCTGTCTACTTCCCCTGCTCTCACCCTCCCTTCCCCTGAATCTGTTCCCTGGCCTGCTTTTTCCCTTACATATATGTCCTTTAAGTCTGTCGCAACTTTATTTGTCACTATGTTGCTGGGCTCAAATAACTGTACAACCTTTGTAACGATGTAACCTGCAATTATGATCTATTACTCATGTAAAGCGCTCTGATACCTCCGGGTGTAGCCAGCGCTATATAAAACCTTTTAAATAAAATAAATAAATCTAGAAAATTTATAGTTGGACCTAACCAGGGTACAGACCCCTTTAAGAAAACACCCACTATTTCAGAGACAGTATCACGTTGTATTCATGTCATGTTGGTCTATGGTATGTCTACCTCTCGAAAGTAACAACCCTTTTCCTTTTTTGTTAAATTTTATTATATTTTTATTTTGCCATAAAGAACAGTGCGGCTGCAGCAATAAATCATGGTGCTTATAATACCATAAATATGGGTCAATATATAACTAATAAAAACCATTATCTGCTAACACCATTTACCAAAACCTAGAGAATTAGGAATAATAAGGGCTATATACAGGCAATAAATAGATTTAAAGTTTAAAGAATTTACATTTGTCTCTTCAAATAAAGAGAGATTTATACAATAGAAGGATGAAAGGCAAAGGATACAACAACATTTCATCATAAAGACCTTATACTGGATAGTTATTACTATACATTTCATTCTGCTGGGGGAATGGAGTAAAGCAAGTAGTAAACGGGCCCCAGATTTTTTCCCTTTTATCTTACCCTTTCTACCTTTTTGCTCATAAAGTGCTTTTTCTAAATTATAAATGTGCAAAAGTCGGCCTTTCCTTTTTTTATTTTTTATTTTTTTATTTTTATTATCATCAAACAGACAGATCACAAATAAAATATCGACAGTCTAAATACCTCAATCAATTTTACATTATCAACAGAAAAAATTCCTATAAGAATTTGTAAGGAGAAATAGAAAGTTAAATCATATCATATGTCATCAAAGCTATACATCATAAATTCATATCCAATTTGTGATGGGAGACCATAATTTCATCCCATACATTTTCATTTTAACACCCTTTGCTTTATACAAGGCTGTCTCAAGATGATATATAGACAACAATCTAGTTTGCCAGTTAATGAAGGTTGGTTGTTCAATATCCAGCCATAAAGAAGTAATACATATACGATAAACAGACATACAGATAAAAATAAACCCTTCTTCAGCCTCCGACCGGGCACAAACCGGGCTTGCTTCAAACCCAAAGATCACCAACTCTGCCGACAAATGCTGTTGAATACCCATACTTTGTATCAAGAAAGTCCCAACTTCCGAAATAAATTGAGAGAGCTTGGGGCAAGAAAAAAACATATGACGTGCATCTGCAGCTACAAGCCCACACCGATTGCACTTGTGTCCCTTAGTGGGGTTCCATTTAGCAAGTTTGCCAGGCATATAATATAACTAAAAAATGGACATAAAATGTTGGCTCTTTAACGAGCCATTAAATGGAACATTAATAGCCAATTGAATACTTGTCACAAGATTAATTCGCTAAACCCCCAGCTTGTTTTGCCACTTTAATTCCCAAGCCTCTAAGTCGTCCTCCGACTTATCCAGAAACAGTTGATATATAGGCCCTATTTTGAATCTTAATTTGATTGCTTCTATAACTTCTATTTTAAGTGTGGTCTGACTTTGAGCTATTTTCTGCTCAACGAAGCTACAGACCTGAAGATATTTAAAAAGGTCAGTTCTAGCTAACTTGTATGTCTTCTGCAGATATTCAATAGAAGCTAACTGGTTCCCCTGAAAGAGATCTCCGATGTGACATATTCCAGCACTGTGCCATCTAACCATAACTTGGTCACTAAATATCTCCGGTAATAAACGACAATTCTTAAATGGAATATAAAAATTCAGATTAGACTCTATACCCAAATGTTTTTTCGTTTCTCTCCATATTTCAAAAGCAGCAATAATGACTTTAAATTTAATTCTCTTATAGTAACTAGGCTCAATAATACGATTTAAGCATTGTCTCACCTCTGCACCCAATAACATCTCATATATAGATGGAGCAGCAAAATCTTCTGTGTGGTCTTCCTGTAAAATTAAAACCCTCATGTGCTGAAGAATAGCAAACCAGTGGTATAGTCGGAAATTAGGAACACTCCAGCCTCCTCTTTCTCTAGGCAACATACACCGTTTGAGAGCTCTCCTAGAGCGACGGTAGTTCCACAAAAACCTTGAGCACATTCTCTCAATACGAGAAAAAAAAGGCGGAAATAAGTAAAGGAATAGCCCGAAATATATACAAAAATTTGGGGAGAATAAGCATTTTTAGGACATTACTACGCCCATAGAGAGATAAATGTAGATTATTAATCCTTTCTAATAGCTTATTAGAAGAAGCAATAATCGGGTCCAAGTTCAAAGAGATGATGTCCTCAACTTTAGGCGATGTTTTGATACCTAGATAGGTTGCCTCAGTTTCAAAGATGGTACCTACTGGGCGGCCAGCCTCGGAATGGATCAATTGTGTCTTAGAGACCATTAATTTATATCCCGAGATTCGGTCAAATTCCTCAGCTGCTTCAATAATCCTAGGAAGAGAATTAACAACATCCGACGTCACGACAGCGATGTCATCTGCATACGCAAATACTTTAAATGCCCCATTATTTATCTCAACCGGCTTTATAGCCCTATTATTTTCCAGAGTAGTTATAAAAGGATCAATATAAAGCGCGAATAGCAAGGGGGAACAAGGATAACCTGGTCTTGTCCCCCTTGTGATCGCTATATTCCCTGAGAGTCGGCCAGAAATACGAACAACAGCCGATGTATAGCGGAAACCCCCTTCATGCTAGAACTGACCATAGAAACCTCCACGAGACCCTGTCGAATGCTTTTTCAGCATCCAACAGGGCCACCACACCAACTGGGGATTTTGTGCACTGCGACCAGTCCAGCATGGAAATTATCCTTTTAATATGGGCAAGAGGAGTTGGCCTAACGGCTAGGGCGCTCGACCTCGGACCTGGAGATCTGGTTTCGAGTCTTCGTTAACGACGTCAAAAACCTCCTGTGATTCAGGGCAAATCACTTAATCTTCCCGTGCCTAAAATGAATGATTGTCCTCATGTAACGTAACTAGTGCTATGTAAAGCGCTCTGATACCTGATTCAGTTTGGGTCTAGTTCGCGCTATATAAAAACTCTAAAAAACAAAAACAAAAAAAATATATATATGGTCTGTGGTGTCTCTATGTTGGATAAAACCATGTTGTCTTTGTGAGACCAATCCTGGCATCATATCGTTCAGCCTATTAGCAATGAGCTTCGAATAAATCCTACTATCTGAGTTAAGTAACGATATAGGCCTATAAGACCCCAATTCGATATCTAATTTTCCTTTTTTTTTTAAAACCACTATCGTTGCATTTGACCAGGAATCAGGAGCAATACCACGAAAGGCTTGCTCGTAAACTTCTATTAGTTCATTTTTACAATATATCCCTGAAAGTTCGATAAAATTCAAGTGGAATATTATCGGGGCCCATGGCCTTTCCCTGGGCTAAACCTAATAAAGCCAGCTCCACTTCGCCCCATACCAGCGGGGAGGATAATATCATCTTTTGCGTGTCCGATAGGACTTCTGCCGTCAGATCTTTTAAATATTCACCCTCTTCATCTACATCTGGTTCTTGACCCGAATTACTATATAAAACTTGATAGAATCCTTGAAAAGCTTCGAGGACACCCTCCTTGGTTGCCTGCATTGTTCCGTTTAAGTCAATAATTTTATGAATGTCATTATAAACAGCCTACTCTCTTAACCTTTTCGCCAACATCCTACCTGTCCTTTCACTGAATTTGTAAGTATCTTCCTTGTGCTGAACATATTTTTCCACTATTTGATCGGAAATATTGGCATACGCCGTAGCCCTTTTGATAATAAGATCTCTTTGCGCCGGCCCAAAGTCTAAACCCAATCTTATTGTTTCTGCTAATTTCCGCTCTGCCATTATAACCAAATCAAAATCCCTTTTATGGTTTTCCCGTATTTATTTATGTTTAAAATTGGAAAAGCAGAGAGTTTCGCCTCTTATAACCGATTTAAAAGTGTCCCAAATAGTTCTCTGCTCAACTGTTCCTTTATTAATTTTAAAAAACTCCTGTATGATATTAGTCATTTGTTGGCGATGCTCCTCATCCATTAATAGCTTTCTGTCAAAAGACCAGAGTTGACTATCCAGTCTAGCCTCAGAACCTATAATCAGCTCTAATATTACCGGATTATGATCCAAAATCAGCTTGTGGTTGTATCTCAATGTTGGCATTTATCAGCAGATCGGGTGCGGCAAAAAAATTATCTAATCGAACAAATTTAGAATGGGGAGCAGAAAAAAATTTAAACCCTGGATCGTTAGGGTGCATTGTATTCCAAACATCATTAAGTCCATGTTCTAAGATCAAATCCCTTAATGAAGTAAATACCTGCTTTTTCCTGCCTGTATATGCCCTATCCACTGTTGAAAAATTGGAAATTGCCGATATAGCCAGGCAGAGGTGACAAAAAGTCTAAAAAGTCTAAAAACTGCCTTTCCAATAAAAATAAGCACTTCTGCCTTTTTCCCTATTAATTCATTCACCTCCAATAACATAAGATGAGGTGACAGAGGAACTTCCTCTTTTAAAACAGGCTGTAAAAAAGCAGATCATTCTCGGCCCAATGGCTCGATGCAGGGACAGGTGGAGAAAATGTGTATTATATGTGCAGCATGTGCCTTACGCCTAAAACAGTGAATTCCCTCCACTCCTCCCCATTTCACCTATTTCGCAGGCGTGGTATAAAGGTCAAACAGGGTCTTGAATTGTTGTGATTCCAGATTAGCCGAGCACAGCACGGAATTCCCCAATTCGACTGACTTAAGAAAACAAGGATCCAGAACCCAAGTTTATCCTGCCATCTTTGCCTGTGCTTATCTAGATCGTCTGGCAGCCCTTCCAGCAGACAGCTATAAAGTTGTGAGATTGAGGAGCCCGAACTACGAATTAACAATTAAATTAAAGCCACCTGCCCAAAGCCTGCGGCGCCGCCAGCATTTTTAAGAAGGGAATCCCTTAACTGTAGGATTTTTAAAAAATCCCGGGGGCCTATGCTAAACTTTTTCCGAATTATGCCAAAGGGAGCTATGTAATCCCCAGACAAGAGATCCCAATCCTGTAAAGGCCACCTCTTCCCCACCTTGCCAAACACTCATCTTGTAGGGCCATCAGGAACTGATCATTCCCAATCAAGGGGTATACCTAATAAACCTGCCTACCAGTAATTTTTTCCTTACACTGACCCAGGTATGGAAGGTAGTAATTAAAACCTTAAACCGAGTTTTTTTAAAGTAACTGGCTTCATAAAATTTCAAGAGGCAGCCGTTAGCTCGTGTGCCAATCAAGATTTCAAATATTGAGGGGACATAGCTAGGGTCATTTCTATCCCTTGCCTTGACACTAAGGAGAGGTCCATAATATTGCAAGACTGCAGGTAAATAATATAGCTTGAAATGTGGGAGTCCCCATCCCCCTCTCTCCCTTGGGAGGGATAGAAATGCGTTAGCTCTCCTCATTCTGCCATAAGACCAGATAAATCTCGCTCCCTCCCTCTTAATTTGGCGAAACCAGAAATTATGTATTTCCAAGCATATTGTGCAAAAGATATACAGCAATTTTGTCAAAATCATCATTTTCTTGATATTGCACCTCCCCATTATTGACAACTTAAGATTGTCCCATCGCTGGAGGTCATTTTTTATTTTCCCCATTATGGGAGCCATTTTTAGCTCTACAATATCCTCCACCTTAGTAGTTATGAGATACATCTCACTCCCTCCCTCTTAATTTGGCAAAACCAGAAATTATGTATTTCCAGGCGGATTGTGCGAAAGATATACAGCAATTTTGGCAAAATCATAATTTTCTTGATATTGCACCTCCCCATTATTGACAACTTAAGATTGTCCCATCGCAGGAGGTCATTTTTTATTTTCCCCATTATGGGAGCCATTTTTAGCTCTACAATATCCCCCACCTTAGTAGTTATGTATACCCCTAGATAAACCGCTTTCTCCACAATCCAAGTATCCAAGGCTGTAACAAACATATTTATCAAGATCTGTGTTTGAGCTCTCTTCAGCAAAAAGCCCAAGTGAGTCCCAAAGTCTTCTGCAATGCTTTCCACGGCGCGCATTGCTCCATCGGGGTCGGAAGTAATTATGGTCACATCGTCGGCACACGCCAGGAGCTTAGTGTCCCAACCGTGCAGACTTACAGGCATGATAGGCCTCCAACCGTATAAGAAAGGGGTCTATATATAATGCGAATAGCAAGGGGGAGGACAGCAAAATTGGTTTCCCTTGCACAAATTGTGAAACATCTCACAATTGCACATTACGCAAAATGCCTGAAATGTCGGAAATGATAAAAAAAAGTTATTTTTCTCTCTCGCATTTGCTGCATAAATGTATACCTGTGTTTGTGGAGATGAGCTCACACTTGACAGAGATATGTGCATTGAAAAGATGCAAGAGGCTGCGGAGGAGGTCTCCTTACTAGATTTGTGAATAACATTTAGTTCTATTGTAATTCTACTAACCGTATTCAAAATTGCAAATTTCTGAAGAAGAAGCCCCTATGTATTTATTCTCTTGCCCATATGCATTCATTGACAGGTGGGACTGTGATTCCATTTTTGATTAGTTTAATATTGTGCCAGTACTGTAGGTTTGTGAGCAAGCGCATCTACGTGTGTCCGTTTTTAGCATGTCTTTGATCAGAATTGGCCTACAACTATGCTGTCCCTATAAGTCTGCATGTTGTATGCCTTTAGTGCCTGGTGACAGGTTTTGCTCAGTCTGTTCTTATTTAAATTACCACACAGGTAAAGTAATGAAACATCTGCTGGTGGCAGCTAAATCAAAGCCAAGTCCATCTGTTCCAGCTGGGCATTCTTCCAGGGCCTCTGTCTGGAGAATGCAATCACAATGGGAGATGTGGGAACGGCAGACTCTGCAGACATATCTGCCAAACAGTTCTTCGCAAAACTGGATGCTGCAGCGGCCATGTATACTTCAAAGTCAAGCAGTGAACGGTGGGAGGCACCCTTCCCTGATAGGAATGTGCAATATCCCCCTCACAGCAGGAACAAGTGCCACAGAGAAGAGATCAGAGGTTAGTGCAGCCAGCTGGGTCCTTGTGAGGCTACAGCCCTCAAATTTGAGAAGTGGTTTAGAGCAACTGAGTGAGTGTCTTTGAAAAATATTCTATAGAACTAGAACAATCCGCTAGAGTTAGGATGTCATTTGGTAACGTTTAATGGACCTAGATGCTAATCATGAAGTAAAATCTTGGCAAACTCACTATAACATTACGTTAAAGTTATTTTGAGATAAGCAGTGATAGCCTGAGGTTTGCAGATTGTGTTTTGCTCAGGAAGAAGTGTATTGTTCCAGTTCAACATTTTATATTTTATACAAAACGTTTGCTTCTCTAAGGTATATACCAAAAAAATCAATTTCCATCTCATCACTATCTACAGTGGATAAAAAATATTCAGCAAACAACATTATGGGCAAAAATTTCACACACGTACCTTGTTGCATACAACCCAGTATTTCACTGTATTTTTCTTGCGCATAAGAAGTTTGTCATAAACTATGACTGTGGATTTAAATTCCCACCTAACTTTTAGTACTGCCTCTGTAATATCAAATATTATGGAAGACTGAAGGGGATCATTAAGACAGATACTGTACAAACAGCCATGGGCAGCTTTCTTCAGAGCAAACAAGACATATCTCTAGAACCAAGCCATCTAAGCAAATACCTGTTCCAAGCAATTGTTTTGAATCTATCGAGAAATGATCTCAGACATTAATGGACAAGAGGCTGCACTTCATCTGTAACAGAATAAGTGCTAGGTCGGTCCCAAAGTCTTGCGCAGAAGACCGCGGTGGTGCTGCTGAAGGTCGGGCTCTCTCTGCCTCTTTATCTCACTCCTGCAGGTTTTGCTTTCTCTCCTTGACACTTTTTCCCCTCTTTCTGTTCCCTGTCTTTTCCTCTTCAAGTCTGCCCTAGTGACACATGGTAAACGAAGTTAAAGGCACTACACAACTTTCTTGTGGTCTCCTGAGAGTTGATACGCAGCATGTGAATCACCCAGTGTATGGAATGATTTTGAGTAATGGGGATTGACTTGCTCCCACTGATGAAACCACCAAAGAACTAAGGGCTAGATGTAGGTAATTTAAATTTACCGATTCTAAAATACCGAATTTTACAGATTCGGTATTTTAGAATCGGTAAATGGGATGTAGGTAAAAAACTGGTATTTATTACCGATTCGGTAAAATTCAGTATATGCCATTCGGAATGTACCGATTCGGTAAATACGAATCAGTATTTACCGATTCGGTATTTACCAATTCGGTATTTACCGATTTGGTACTTCCCATTCAATCCTATGGGCCTTTTGGCCCATAGGAATGAATGGGAAATACCGATTCGGTAAATACCGAATCGGTAAATACCGAATCGGAAAGGAATGAAAAGTGAAACTTAGTAGTCAGCTAATCAGGTGCTAACACCCACCCCCTCCCAACCAGGAAGTGGCTACACCCAGGCAGCTGGAAGTAATTAGAAGCTTATGGAGAGGCTGTGCAAGAAGAGCTGAGTCCCTGAGCCACAGGAAAACTTTTGTGCTTTTAAAGTTGGAAAGTGGCAAGCAGCAGTGAAAAGGAACTTCCAGAGAGGAAGAGAAAAATAAAATTTAGCACCATGGAGCTGCAGGTCCTCGTGGAGGAGGTGGTTAAAGAACACCAGACATTGTTTGGAAAGCAGTCCCTGACTGTGGCTAAATCTGCCAAAAGAAAGATTTGGCTGGAAATACAGTTGAAGGTGAATGCTGTAGAAGTGACTCCAAGGGACATAGATGACCTGAAAAAGAGGTGGTATGACCTCAGGAGCATGACTAAAAAGAAAATTGCAGATCTCCACAAAGAGGCAAACAAAACTGGAGGAGGGAAGAACCGTGCTCCTCCCCTGACTGAGCTGGAGGAGCTGGCGGGGTCCACCATTGAACCAGAGAGCGTCTGTAGACTGGGAGATGCAGACAGCTCAGCCAGAGCTGCCACCAGAAAAGGTAAGATGCATGCACAGCAATCACCCCCACCCCATCACCTTCCCTTTTCCCTATGTGGCAAACTTTACCCCACTCCAGTAGAGGTAGCACTATACAGGAGGAATGCATTATGGGCCATGTAGTCATTGAAAGACCTACCATGTCATACAGCACAGCAAGCAACAAGTTAGGCAAAGCATATCAGTCATAATCAAGCTGAGGCAATTTGTACAGTGTTTCAGTGTGATTAATTTAATTGTAGAAGCAGTGAAGCAGGAGCACAGAGCTAATGTACGCTTTTATGTCCACAGGTGAGACATCTCGTAGGCGTACCAGGGAGAAGGAAGGCACTGCACCACGGAGGGATGACAGCCAGGAGGCAGGCACAAGTGCAGAGAATGTCACAGAGGACACTAGTGCATCAACACCACTGCCACCATCCCAAGACCTTGAAATGTCTCCACATTTGCAGGCGTCCCCAGAACGTTCAGGATCCCCTCTGCTATTGTCCTCACCTGAACTGCCTGCGTCACTGCCGCAAACAACACCTGCACCTCAAAAGAGCAGGAGGCATGCAGTAGCTCCACTGGTTGAAATGGAAACTTCAGCAGGTGACATGGAGGGGGATGACACTCAAACCTTGGCTGGGGAAGGAAGCACTGCCACACAGCAGTCCAGTGCAGAGGGTGCCCGTACAGGTACGAGACGCCGCAGGCCCAGATATAGCAGTGCTGCACAACATGTGGAGGGTCCCAGTGTCTTCCGTGGACTGGAGGGTAGCATGGTAAATATCCAAAGAATGCAGGGGAACGCCATACAGTCTGTGCAATGCCAGATGAGGCACCTGAATACAAATATGGAAAACATAGGGAAGGGCATCAGTGCACTGGTTGAGGAGAACAAAGAGATGGGATCTGGTATGAGGGAGATGGCTGCAGGGATACGGGAGATGGCCTCAGGTGTGCGGGACATGACACAATCGGCGCAGCTTCTGTGCACTAAACTGGACCAGGACAGGTTAGCAAGGCGCAAGGACAGGCAGCATGCGCAGCAACAAACTAAGGCAATGAACTGCCTGGCCACAGCCACTTCCCTTCTATGCAGACGATGCATCAACATGCAAGGGGGACTAACACACAGCAGCAATGAGGTGTCTATGGGCCTTGCACGGGTGACCAGTGCTGTAGAGGTGCTGATTAGTGCACCGACAGCACAAACTGCTGCTCTGGATGTACCAGAAAGTGAGGAAAGCATGAGGAGGAGCAGCATGACAAGCCCCCTTGTTGTTGAGACACGGAGGAGCAGCAGGCGCCATGGTGAGCCAACAGCCCAAACACCCATTGAAGACAGCCAGCCACTTTCATCTGGCACTGGTAGGCGTGGCCGGAAATGACTTGTACAGCCCACACTCCATGACTTTAAATGGGGAAGTGAGCCAGGACTACCATTATTAAATGGATGACATTTGTGTTGCACATTTGTGCTTTAGAGTACCTGCATAGTGCCAAATATTAAACTACGTTGGGAGCATACTCCACCTGTCTGTGTCTCTTTACTTACTCAAAAAAAGTTCCTTGTGTTCTCTGCACGTCTATGTCTGCCATCTGTTGGTGTCACAACTCCTGCTGTGTTTGGTTCAGGCAGTGCATGTTCATCATCGTGGTCCTCATAGTTGCTCAATTCCACTTCTGTGCCCTTCTTTGAGCAAGGTTGTGCAACATTGCACAAGTTGCAATTATCTTACAGCAGATGATTGGTGAGTACTGCCGTACCCCTTCACTTTTGTGGAGGCAGCGGAACCTGCTTTTTAACAGCCCAAAGGTGCGCTCCACAACGTTCCTAGTGGATTTGTGTGCCACGTTGTATTGTCTCTGGCTGGGGGTTGAAGGGTTGAGGTAGGGTGTCAGGATGAATGAGCGGACGGCATATGCACTATCCCCTATTTGTAAATGAGAAAGTCATTACTCACATGCACACATACACATACATCTGCAATATCTATCAGGGTATGTCACAGTGTTTTACCTAGTAGTTACCCTTCGCCGAATTCCCCCGCTGTCAGACGTGTGTAGATCCCACTGTTCTGAAAAATGTAGGAGTCGTGGGTACTTCCTGGGAACTTGGCCACAATGTCTGTGATTATGTTGTTGGCATCACAGATTACCTGTACATTGATAGAGTGGGTTGACTTCCTGTTTCTGTATATGTACTCTGTAGCAGCAGGTGGGCATATAGGGATGTGGGTACCATCAATACAGCCGATGACGTGTGGGAACTGTGCAATTTGATAAAAGTCAGTCTTGGTCTTCAGCAGTTCTGTGTGTGTGTTAGGGAAGCAGATGTAATGATGCATCATAGCCTCTAGGAACTTCCTTAAAAAACGGGACAGGCAGCTCTGTGACACACCACCTACCTCATTTTGGGCAATTCTCTCAACGCAAAATGCATCCTTAAACCCATTTTGAAATTAGCGCTAAATGCTGCATAATGCTTCTGATGTAATTATGCATAATTACGAAAGTTTTGCCCAAATTATGAGTAATTACTCCACGGTTGCGCCCACCCCAAGATGCAACTGCAGTCACAGAAGCTGAGTGTTATTCTACTTTAGGGAAGCTGATGGTGTAGGCAGGGCCGACTGGCCGTAGCGGGCACTGGGCATTTCCCCGGTCGGCCGCCATGGTGTGGTCCGGTTTCGGTCCCCTGGGAAGGCCGTTTTTGTTACTGTGGGCCGGAAATATCGGCTCCCTGTAACAAAATCGGCCCAAACCGTCCCCAACAAACAGCTTGGCCACACTCCCCTCCTCTCCCTCAGGGGGGCCGGCCGAGCCAGTTTCCCAGGGCCGGTTTCAGTTCCCAGTCCGGCCCTGGGTTTTGGCAGTGTGAAAGAGGCAGCCGTTCATCATAAACAGCTTCTCAAGGATGAAGCCACAAAAAGGTGTTTGTGACTAGTATGTGATGATGAATATAGACATGTATGTGATGATGAATATAGACATGCTCCTAATGGACATGCAATATTTAGTGGCACCAATGAGGAGCATATACCTTGGAGCCGACTGTGTCTACAACAGTCGCAAGTAGCAGGATTTGTCTGTTATACACAAAGAAATAGGGCCAGAGTTGAGCGTCATCAGCATTCTGATGATTCTTGAGTTCCTTTTTGGAAATTAAAGTTCCAGAAGACCTCATGTAAAGGTTAATGGTCACAGAAGAAAGGCTAGTCCCCTTGATTCATATGTTGTGGGAACAGAACATGACAATAGGAATACTATTAGCGAAGCCAAGGATTCTGACAATCTTAGTCTGAGTTCTATAAATAGCGGCTGGAAAGAAATTGTAATACTGAAATGAGCGGCTTGAACGCTATACACCACAACATATTTTTGATTACCTTTATGAATATGTCTGTTTGGTATAAATGTATGAATATAAGGTATGAACTTGTCTATCTCTTCATTTAATTAATATACCTTTATTTGAGCTTATTTCGATATTCAGTAGTAAAGATTTCATGCAAATTATTTTCAATGTATTGCTTATATCTGAATAAATTGCTGTTCTAATAATGTTTCTATGGAATGTGCTCATTCCTTTTTAAAGATAAGCTGAGTCTTAAATGAGTGTACTTCTTTAACATCACATTATTGTAGATAATTTCCCTATCGGATCATTTGGGTAATTACTTTCCATGTACACAGATCACTGTTGGGGGTTTCGGGTTGACAATTAAGTGTTAAGTTTTTCTCAGATTGTTTTCAGGTTTTGACATCTAAGTTCCCACATTTACAGTTGAATTTCGAGAAATATATCTGTGCCAGCATCTTCGGTGCAGTCTACAGATCTGTAGAACTTGGGGCCATAATATCAAGAAAGGGCGATACATTATTGCTGCTTTTATCGGCAGGAAACTGCCGCTAAAGCGGCGATAATGGGCTTGATTATATGCCCTTGTGAATTCCCATTGAAGCCCAGGTTAACACCAGAACCTGGGTTTCTATGGGAATTTACAAGGGCATATTATCAAGCCCATTATCACTGCTTTAGCAGCAGTTTACTGCTGATAAAAGCGGTGATAATCTATTGCCCTTTCTTGATAATATGGCCCCTAGTTTTCTGCCATCTTCAAAGGAAGAGATTGCAAAATATCAAATCAACATTGTGGGCTGAACTGTGGTGCAAAAGAGACAAAACAAACCAACTAGAGCAAACCTAGGGTCAAAGCACAGGAACATTGCACATGTTGATCATTTTAAAGTGGACACTGAAGAAAGAGGAAGTAAGGGGTACACGCAGTAGTGGCTGCTATCAGGGAGTAGTGGTGAGGCTGGGAGTGGGGTGTTAAAAAAACGACAACAATAAAAGTGGGGGGAAAAAAAGAAAGAAAAATGCAGTTGCCTTCCCGGTAGCCAGCCCTCCTACGTCCTCTTCATTCACGTTACAGGAACAGGAAGCACCCAGGCTCTCAGACTCCCCGAAGCCAATCACAACACTGCAATGCGCCGTGTTTTGGCACTCAGACGGGGACAGGGAGCATGTGCATGTTCCTCAGCAGGCTGTGTATTACAGCCTGATGGGGAACATGCAAAGTGTGCATGACTGTTTGGCTGGTCCAAGACAGCTGGCCCAACTGTAATGCCTAATTTACAGATTGCCACCACTTCTCCACCTGCTCTGTGGCCACACATCCCTGCCCACACCTTTACAGCGCCAACCAATAGTGAAAAATAAAATGATAATCGCATTGTTATTATCATTTTATTTTTCTTGTGGGGCGGCACTCCTCTGCCTTAGAAGAGGAGCTGCCACTGGGTACAAGGAGGGAAGATCCAAAATGAAGGACAGATGTTTACAGTGGAGAGGTGTGGTGAGTCTAGGGTGAGGTTTACTGTGAAGGTAAAGGAGCAAGGGGAGCGCAAGGGCTGTAGGAGGAGAGGCGGTGAAGAAGTGACAGTAGAAACACTGGAAGTGAGATAGCGTTCCCATGAATATCACCTCAGGAGGTGTTCCTGTTGAGTTCAGCTTTGTACTCATTGTGGAAGTGCACAGTGCACGAAGACTGGTCGGTTTAGACTGGAATGGAACACAAGATCCTACGAGCCTAGGAGGAAAGTTTCTGGATGCCTGGAGGCTGGTGCATGTCATGCATGTTGTATAGGAGGCATTGATTATGGTCAACAAGTTTAGTTGGGTCCCATCGGAGGTATTGATCATGGGCATAAAGATTAGTTGGGTCCCAGCTTTGACAGCCTTGTCTACACTGTAGTACATCTTAAGTGTGATGTGGGTAGGCTTTACGTTGTTCACTGCTATCCTGTTGCACTTGTAGAGATGTTGGGTAAGTTATGCTGCTATAGAAGGAAACCTTCCCCTCGAGTTAAATGGACCTGTGGGATGGAAGCCTTCTGAGGACTGTCTTTTTAAAACTGAAAACGTCCAGAGTCTGGATAGTAGTTTTGAAAACTGCTGCCAATAGTAAATGTTTCACTCTGGTAGATTACAAGTTTCCATTTACAAATCACCGCTAAGTTATAGGCAAGACGTCTGCACTGGTGGATGTTCATAAAAAGCTTGTGGGGAAGTGAAACTAAAGGCATCTTTTAGACTTCTTGACCTGCCAGCTTTTTTTCAACTTTGACAAACATTTCTTCTTCACAGTCAGTTGGTGTGTGAATTTGTTTTGCTCTCTCAGGGCCATATTATTAAGAACGGCGATAATATTATCGCTGCTTTAGTGGCAGGAAACTGCCACTAAAGAGGCGATAAGGGGCTTGATAATATGCCCTAGAGAATTTCAATAGAAGCCCAGGTTTTGGTGTGAAGGACCACAAACCTGGGCTTCTATTCGAATTCTCAAGGGCATATTATCAAGCCCCTTATCACCTCTTTAGCAGCAGTTTCCTGCCGCTAAAGCAGCGATAATGTTATCGCCATTCTTGATAACATGGCCCTCAGTGTTAATATAGTTCACCACGTCCTTAAGCAAGTACGGCTTGTAATTGAAGCTGAGACAGTTCACAGTTCACAGTGTTGAGAATGCAACTAAATTGTAAAATTAGACAAACAGTCAACCTCTAGCTCATATCACTGGAGGCTGAGAAGCAAGTGGTAAACATATCAACTAACAAAATATTGTCTCAGTAACCATGAATAGTTAAGTATATCTTTATTATACCTATTTCTCCCTCTATATTCCATGACAATATATGCATATTTGGAGTTCAGACCTGTACATCAATAATTACCTGTGTATACTTTAAAGATTGTTCAAAGATAGTTTGGTAGTTGATATTTTGATTACAATATATTTGTAGCATAATTTGCACGTCCAAAATATTCTGACATACAACTTGAGCTAGACTATATTATTAGGGAACTGTCTGAGTAAAGTCTGAACTACTGGGGTACATTCTGGATGACTGTACCTTAAATGTTAGAGACAAAAATGGTATGGGTACCATGTGATAATTGGAAAATTATAATCGAGGTTAATCAGATTTTAGTACTAATCTAAATTCCTCCATAGATAGTTTGTCTGCTTAAAACAGAAAGTAGCACTTACGCAAATTCTGCTGGAGCTTGACGGTAGTGCAAGGATAAAACTTCATAAGTGTAACTCTAGTACATTTTGAATATATTACGGACAAGTATTGGTATGAAATCTAGGTGAATTAGGCACCACAGTTGTCAAAAAATCCGGAGGATGTAGTTTGCATAATTGGAATATATATAGGTGAGGTAGAGTCTAATAACAGAGAACAATCTCAGTGTGCTTTATTATTCAGCAGCAGGGACAATTTTGGGACCTCTACTAGAAGAATTTGGTCATCATTAGCTAGGCTGTAGAATTACAGCTTTTGGATGAATCACAATGATGAGATCTTTCAAAGACTATAATCTTCACAAGATATGTTTTAATGTGACGGTCAAATGTTTGTAATCAGGGATGCAGTACTGGAGTAAAGTGTGGGCAAGCTAAACTGCTGTATAAATGTCAAGCTTTAGTGATGTGCTGCAGAAAAGTCTGGATGAGCAACACTTTAGTACTGTTTCAAAGCTGGATGGATCACTTGCACGACATGTGGATGTACCATGAGGTGTAGCTTTCAGAAGATCGAATAATACACTGTCCTCACTGTTATATTCCTGTATTAGATCATTCTTAGAATGATCATAGGTCATGTAGAGTGTTTAGTATGTCATGTAGAATGTGTGCAAGTAGGAATGATCAGTTGGAGATTACCTGCTTACTGTGGATGTATAAGCTGTCTTATCTCTGTAATAAATCTACTTGGATCTACTCCATGCGTGGACTCCTTGCATTAATTACAACATAATTACTGGCGACGATCGGGAGAACAAGTACCACCGACAAGTAGAGGAGTTAAAGACAGCGCTCACATTTGGAATTTTTTTTTTATTTCAGCGACAGGAGCCCCTTCTTAAAGAATATCTGCTCTCTGCATTTTCCACGCTGAAAAACCTTTGCAGCGCATGGTAACCATTCTGCAGCACCTAATTTTCAATGCTCGTAACTTTAAACCCGTGAACATCGACTTTGAAGGACAGCTACCGACGGACAACTTTTCAGCAGAGAAGGCTACTGTCTACTGTGTCCCCCACAGACGGGAACCACAACCGTGAGTGAACAATAACAATTTGGGAAGAAATTGTGATTTTTACTTGCACTTGGTATCTCCGTTGGTTGGTGCATCCTTTGAACGCAACGAAATGCGCACCCGCTGCGGCACTGTTTAATCATGTGTCATAGCAACACACCGAAGACTCCATTTCGCACTCCGTGATCCCGCGACTGTGAGCAACCCTCCGGCGGACAAACGTAGTGCATTCTGGGTATTACCCTTTCACCTGTCTGACGCCTGACGTCAGCAACGTGCCGCCATTTTGTTTATTTTCCTCGTATTTCTCCACAGAAAATTCAACCACGAAGCATTTGTACACAACAAGATAGCTAACTCGACGAAAACACCAGAAAATTACTTTTAACAGGAATTGACTACCATTATCAACAGTCAAGAAGGTAATAACAATTAAAAAAAAATATATATATATATTTTTTTATTTTTATTTTTTTTCTCTTTTGTGGTAATTACAATGTCTAATATTGCTGCCCCACCTCACTTTCTACAAACTGCTGGCGAACCAAGTATTGAGTGGGATTTATGGTACCCAATGTTCTTACCCTATGTTGATGTACTGGAAAAAGATGGGTGTTCAGCAAAACGTAAGTTAGCTCTCCTTAGACACTGCCTTGGAGGAGCAGGGATCAAAGAATTTGATAATCTTCCACCTATTGAAGGTGCTGGAGACATTGATGTATTTGAAAAGGCCTCTAGACAAATGAAAGTCCGTTTTGGAAGAAAAATAAATACAGTCATGGAACGTTTTAAGTTTTATTCCCGCGTCCAGAAACTAGATGAATCTATTGAAGACTATGTTTCTGCTCTACGTTCATTAGCTTGTTGTTGCGCATTTGAAACTATTTCTTATGAACAAGTTCTACGAGATCAAATAATGATGCGCACAAAAAGTAAGAAAATTCAGGAGAGACTTTGGCTGGGCACAGAATCCTCCTTAAGTGCTGTCATTAACATTGCGAAGGGGATTGAGCAATCAGAACTATTCGTCTCTGAGATTAGGGGCCAAACTCCTAAATCACAAGTTCCTGAAACTGAAGTTGCGTTAGTAAAAGGTCAATCCGCCTCATCTGGTCCTAATAGGTTTCCTTCCAAGAAAGACAATGAGAAAAAATTTCCAGACAATAGGAATGTTACAGATAATAAGTTTTCTTACAGGAGAAATGTATCTTGTTATAGATGCGGCAGTTCAAACCATTTAGGGAATTACCGGGGATGTCCAGCATGGGACAGAGTATGTGTCAAATGTAAGAGAAAAGGTCATTTTGCTAATGTGTGTCGTTCTTCCCAAAGGGTTAACTACATTTCTCAAGAGGAAGAAGAAGTTTTACAGAGTTTCAATTGTATTTTATCTGTAGATGAATCGGAAGAAAAAGAATTTCCCTCTTACACAATTTTAATCGATAATCAACCCATTCTTTTAATAATGGATTCATGTTCATGGTATTCCATTATTGGTTTGAATCTCTTCAAGAGTCTTTGGGGTGAAAGAAAGTTATCATATCCTGACATTTCTCCAGGTGGCTATTCTGGGCAAAAAATAAATATTGAAGGTTTCTTTTGGGCTGACATTCAAGTAGAAGATAGATACACCAAAGGGAAAGTATACGTAGCTACCAAAGGTGTCGCTATCCTAGGGTGGCCACATCAGGGGTTGTTGGGGATCAAACTCGACCCCAATGCCGATCCTCCAGTGTATTTGGGTGATCCATCCATATTAACCATAAGTGATTTAGGTGATAATGCTCTTTTTGTAGAAGACACTAAAAAAATTTTTCCTGAAGTTTTTAGAGATACGCTAGGAAAATTCACAGATTTTAAACACAAGATTATTCTTAACGATAATGCTGTCTCAGTTAGACACAGAGTCAGAAATGTTCCCCTAGCATATCGTGAGAAACTTAAGGAAATATTAGGGGATCTAGTGTCTAAACATATCATAGAGCCAATAGAGTCCTCTCCTTGGGTTTCTCCCGTAGTTTTGTCCCTTAAGAGTTCTGGTGAGCTCCGCCTATGTGTGGATCTCCGCAGCTTAAATAAAGAAATATGGGTCGATAAACACCCTCTCCCGAATATTCATGAATTGATTTCCTCACTCACTGGTGCCACTGTATTTTCCACGATTGATTTGGCCAGTGCCTACCACCAGGTTGAATTGCACGAAGAGTCAAAGAAATTAACAGCTTTTGTAACTCCAGAGGGCATGTTTCAATACTTAAGGATGCCTTTCGGACTTGCCAGTGCTGCCTCTGTCTTTCAACGTTTGATGAAAGAAGTTCTTGCTGACTGTAATGGAGCTATCGCGTTCCAAGACGACATCCTAATTTTCGGGAAAGATCTTAAAGAACATGATCACAATCTACATTGTGTATTGTCTAATGTTCAAAGAAAAGGTCTCACTTTGAAATTTAATAAGTGCAAGTTTAGACAACCAAAAGTGGAGTATCTTGGGCACGAGATTTCTAAAGATGGCATCAAACCGAAATTCAATCACGTTAAAAGCATTACTGATGCTCCTGTTCCTTCTTCTAAAGAGCAATTACTGTCTTTCTTAGGACTTACTGAGTTTTATGGCAAATTTGTTAAAGATTATTCTACTATTGTGCACCCTTTACGATCCTTGTTGAAAAAGCAAGCTAAATTTATATGGGGTAAAGAACAACAGTCTTCCTTTGACACTTTAAAGAGTAAAATCATCAATGCTCCTTTCCTGAAACCTTTTTCAGTCCATAATGAATGTATAGTTTGTGTGGACGCGAGTAATGTGGGCCTAGGTGCAGTGTTGATGCAAAAAGACCATTTAGGTGAATGTGTGGTATCTTATGCATCCAGAACATTGCGAGATGCTGAATTTAACTATTCCACAATAGAGAAGGAGCTTCTCGCTTGCACATGGGCGACTCAGCATTTTCGCCAATTTCTTTGGGGAACAAAATTTACACTGAGGACAGATCACAAACCACTTGGAAATATGTTGTCAGCTGGTGGTGGAAGAACTCTCACTGCTCGCCTTGCACGTCTTGCTGCTAAATTGCAGGAATATCGCTGCGAGGTGGTTTATGTTCCTGGACGCTCTAACGTGCATGCAGATTGCATGTCACGTTTTCCTATTACAAAAAACCAAAAGAGGAGCCAAAACTGGGGTTCCAATAAACAGAACTGATTTCAATGAGGGTTGTTTTGATCAAATCAAGTAACAACCGGTTGACTTGTAACACCGAGCAATTTTATTTGTTGCAAACGGTCATAGTTTTAAATTTGAACACATTGTTTGTTGTGCGTGGAAAATACAAAAATGAACAATGAGAATACGTTTTATATACAATATATACAGACATCTAAATGCAACATATCAAACATACTTGGCCATACATTCATACAAAGACAATACAAAGTGAAATACAAAAGATACAAAAAACGCTAAGTCCAAGCAACTGGCAAATGATCAGTAGACAATATTTTCTATTTTACAATGTCATTATGATTGTCATGAGATCCCTCATGAAACCAAATTTATGAATACTCGATTTCGACAAAATAATGGTGGCCAGAAGCGGGACAGAAAAAGCTGGTCGACGCGTTTCAAACCCCTAAGAGTGAATGGGGTTCTCCTCAGGACCGAATGTTGGTTCTGAAATATTAAAAAATAACTGGCTTTAGCAAAGTGTTATGGAGCGACTATCAAGATCAAAAGACAAGGGCTCAACTACCAGAAGACAGCTGGCGGTCCCTACCTCAATCCATAGGTTCAATCGATACCTTGAGAGTATTTAATCAATGGTGTATTTCCCAACAGGTTTTTTAACAGCAGCTGTGTGAGACAACAAAACACATACAACCACGTTTTAGTGTTGTGCATAACTATCAAACATCATTCAACTTGCTTGCAGAGGGAACGTCACCTTACCTGCAAGCGGGCGAATTCAATGGCGCCATTGAATTCGCCCGCTTGCATTGATTAAATACTCTCAAGGTATCGATTGAACCTAACACTTTGCTAAAGCCAGTTATTTTTTAATATTTCAGAACCAACATTCGGTCCTGAGGAGAACCCCATTCACTCTTAGGGGTTTGAAACGCGTCGACCAGCTTTTTCTGTCCCGCTTCTGGCCACCATTATTTTGTCGAAATCGAGTATTCATAAATTTGGTTTCATGAGGGATCTCATGACAATCATAATGACATTGTAAAATAGAAAATATTGTCTACTGATCATTTGCCAGTTGCTTGGACTTAGCGTTTTTTGTATCTTTTGTATTTCACTTTGTATTGTCTTTGTATGAATGTATGGCCAAGTATGTTTGATATGTTGCATTTAGATGTCTGTATATATTGTATATAAAACGTATTCTCATTGTTCATTTTTGTATTTTCCACGCACAACAAACAATGTGTTCAAATTTAAAACTATGACCGTTTGCAACAAATAAAATTGCTCGGTGTTACAAGTCAACCGGTTGTTACTTGATTTGATCAAAACAACCCTCATTGAAATCAGTTCTGTTTATTGGAACCCCAGTTTTGGCTCCTCTTTTGGTTTTTTGTATTAGTTGGACTCAGCCTCACTGAGTAATGAGTCAAGGCCCTCTTTTGATTCTTTGACTTTTGAGCGGGTAGACACCCGCGAGGTCCTGTTAAGGTAGTAGCTCCTACCACAGGGTATTATTAGTTTGTTAAGACTGAGTTTAGCCCAGTTTGGGCCAATGTGTGTGTGCACTTAGTGGGTGATTCTTTCTATGGTCTTAACTTTCTCACTTTTGTTACACAGTCCATGTGTGTCGTGTTTAAGTGTTCCACTTGATTGATATGGCTGAAAGTGATGCAGTATCTTTTAGCGAAGAGCATATTAAGAATTTGATAAGGGATCCTCCAGTTTTCGCCTCGGCGACTCTCAGCCTCACAGCCAGCACTCAGAACGAGTCTGACAAACTTACTCGGCTACGGAAAAAACAAATTCGCACAGACCTACACGGTCATTTTTTATTGCAACACCTTAGGTCCGGTACCATCCCGGCGGGCCTGGTGATTCGCAATATACCAGTTGTCTTTACGGACGATCCAGTATACAGAAAGGCCTTCAGCGGAGTTGAAACCAAGTGCAGCAGGGATCTCATGGTCCTCACCATAGAGACTGCTCATAGGATATCACTTAAGGAACTAGAGGAGATTGAAGCACTAACAAAAGAAATTGAAACTAACCAACTAATCACAGATTCAAAATCCCTCTTGGAAAAAATTGATAAGGAAATATCAGAATTTAAGGATTTTACAGTAACCCAAAAAAACAACAAATTTGAATTAGACAAAAAGAACTTCTCATTAGAATCCATATACCCATTTCTTAATAAGGATTTTTACACATACTCTGACTCACGTCGTTTTTTACAGGATAACCAAGGACGATCACGCCGCAAATTTTTAACCTTTTCAGACACTACATCTTCATCTGGTAGTGAACCTGACAACAGTAATCGCCAAAACCAAAACAGACCAGAGAGTAGACCTAACCAGTACCAACAACAAGGCCAAACACAACAACCTTTTTTAGGACGGGGCCAACAGAAAAGAGGCCGAGTCCGTTTCACACAACCATGGCAAATGAGGACACGCCAGAAATCCTACAACAACTAGAAGTCTCACCGATCTATAACCTATCAGAAAGGATATTATCGGCGGCAGAGATCTCTATTCTTACTAAAGGACTTAACTATGTCCCATCAAGACCTACGGATTTCACTCGAATGAAACTTGAAACACTGGAGTTCTGCCGAAAAATACGTCTTAAAACATTTTTTCAAGAGACCATGGAGAATACATATGAAGAAACTACAGGCCTAAAGAAAAAGTCTACATTCTGTCCCAAAGGACCTAAAATCCCAAAGGAAGTTTCAACGTTTGAAACGACTGTGCTATCAGGAATATCATCAATTGAAAAAAAGAAGTCATTTGTCAAATTCAATCTTTCCAAAGCGGAAAAAGATGCACTCATAGCAGTCAAAAATGACACTACCATCGTGGTTAAGCAGGCCGATAAAGGCGGAGCGGTGGTCATATGGGACGTTAACAAATATAAGTCCGAAGTGCACCGTCAACTTAACGATCTGAATTGCTACAGACGCATTGGGAAGAACCCTACATCTGAATTACAAAATCAATTATTTGACATCATCCAAAGGGGCTTTGCAGAAGGCATTATAGGTCCCAAAGAGTTCGCATTCTTACAAAACAAAAACCCAAGGACGCCCGTATTTTATGTACTCCCTAAATTACATAAGGATGAGAAAAATCCTCCGGGGAGACCTATAATTTCAGGCTGTGAATCTTTGTTTGAGCCTGTGGCCAAATATATTGATCATTTTTTGAAACCGTTTATCAAAACCATTCCGGCACATCTCCAAGACACCACTGCTTTTCTTAATCGCATATCCACCATTAAATTTGATCAAAGCAGTCAACTTCTGGTGACACTCGACGTGGTGTCTTTATACACACAGATCCCTCAAGAACAGGCACTGGAAACTCTGACAGTTTTTTTGGACAAAAGGGAAAGACCAGTGCGAGTGCCCACCAAGTTTATCCTTGACCTTGCAGGCTTTGCGTTACAGAAGAACTTTTTTTCATTTGATTCGGAGTTCTTTTATCAAATCAAAGGAGTGGCGATGGGGTGTCCCTTTGCCCCGGAGCTAGCCATCATGTTTATGGGATTATTCGAAGAGAAATTTATCTACCATACCAATCCTTTTGATAAGAATATCTCGCATTATATGCGTTATATTGACGATATATTCATGGTTTGGACTGGAGGACATGAAGAACTTGGGCAATTTGTCAGCTGGCTCAATTCGAGAACATTGGACATTCAGTTCTCTGTTGCAGCATCTAATGTATCCATCAACTTTCTGGATGTGAAAGTGGCACCCTGTGAGGGTGGCCTAAGTACAACACTTTTCCGAAAGCCATCGGACAGGAACAAAGCGCTTCATTTCAGTAGCAACCACCCTCGCAGCTTGAAACAAAATCTTCCCTTTGGACAATTTTTAAGAATTCATCGAAATTGTTCAAGTAAAGAGGAGTATTTCATTCATGCTGAACGTCTAATGAACCGTTTAATCCAGAGAGGCTACCCTAAGAAACTACTAAAAAACTCACTCAAACGAGCGTGGTGGACACCGCGAGAGGCATTACTAGAAAAAAGATTAAGACCCGAAGTTAAAAGGATAGTGTGTGTTACCACTTTCTGTCCGGCAGCTAACGCACACAGAAAGCTTATTTTGTCTAATTGGCATTTATTAAAAAATCTACATGAGGATCTGGCAGCCCCACCACTTTTTGCGTATAAAAAGGACAAAAGTGTCGCCAACTACGTTGTCAGGGCAGCGTTACCAATCACGAAGGCTCCCACAATACAAAGCATCTTTGGTTTACCTTCACCAAAAGGGCACCATAAGTGCGGAACGTGCACTTGCTGCAGTGAAACGATTGAAGACACAGTTTTTACATTTGAGGAGACCCACTGGAAACATGAGACATTTACGAACTGTAAATCTAAGAACGTTGTTTATGCAATCATTTGCCCTTGCCCCGCAGTATACATTGGTAAAACAACACAGGAAATAAGGACCAGGATTACTCAACACAAATCACGTATCCGCCGAGGGGTAGAAAATGCCCCCTTAGTCAACCACTGGACTAGGTGCAAACATGTGATTACCGATTTACGCTGGACCGTGGTGTCCAAAATCGAAAATGACCCTAGAGGAGGGGACATTGAAGCAAGACTAGCACAACGAGAAGCAATGCTTATCATGAAGTTTAACACTGCCACAAGAGGACTTAATGAAATTTCTGAAATTTATAAGCCGATTGTGTAAAAACAGCTTTCTTTTGGCTTTCGTTTTCCAGCGCGTTGTCACTGGACCACAAGTCCCAGAATTCCCGGGCCTCCCTCCTTCCTATTTACCAACTAGGAAGCCCCTAAGCCACACCCTTACTCGAGGTCTCCAGACGTTGGATCCGTACACACCAGCGAGGGAGAAGGACTTTTGCCTTGCTCCAGCCTCGGTATGCCAACCCGTTTGATTTAGTACTGAATCACCCACGGGTTACCGCCTCATTACTAACACACGCTTTCGCTCCCGCCCCACAGATTAGGAGCAGCCATTAAAGAAAAAAACAAAGCAGCGCCATTGAATTCGCCCGCTTGCAGGTAAGGTGACGTTCCCTCTGCAAGCAAGTTGAATGATGTTTGATAGTTATGCACAACACTAAAACGTGGTTGTATGTGTTTTGTTGTCTCACACAGCTGCTGTTAAAAAACCTGTTGGGAAATACACCATTGATTAAATACTCTCAAGGTATCGATTGAACCTATGGATTGAGGTAGGGACCGCCAGCTGTCTTCTGGTAGTTGAGCCCTTGTCTTTTGATCTTGATAGTCGCTCCATAACACTTTGCTAAAGCCAGTTATTTTTTAATATTTCAGAACCAACATTCGGTCCTGAGGAGAACCCCATTCACTCTTAGGGGTTTGAAACGCGTCGACCAGCTTTTTCTGTCCCGCTTCTGGCCACCATTATTTTGTCGAAATCGAGTATTCATAAATTTGGTTTCATGAGGGATCTCATGACAATCATAATGACATTGTAAAATAGAAAATATTGTCTACTGATCATTTGCCAGTTGCTTGGACTTAGCGTTTTTTGTATCTTTTGTATTTCACTTTGTATTGTCTTTGTATGAATGTATGGCCAAGTATGTTTGATATGTTGCATTTAGATGTCTGTATATATTGTATATAAAACGTATTCTCATTGTTCATTTTTGTATTTTCCACGCACAACAAACAATGTGTTCAAATTTAAAACTATGACCGTTTGCAACAAATAAAATTGCTCGGTGTTACAAGTCAACCGGTTGTTACTTGATTTGATCAAAACAACCCTCATTGAAATCAGTTCTGTTTATTGGAACCCCAGTTTTGGCTCCTCTTTTGGTTTTTTGTATTAGTTGGACTCAGCCTCACTGAGTAATGAGTCAAGGCCCTCTTTTGATTCTTTGACGTTTTCCTATTAGTAATTTTTCTGGCAAGGATATCTCTGATGAGAGTGATGTGGCATTCACCTTGTGTGATGTTAACTTAATCGCTGGGAAAGATCATGAAAACCTTATAACCGAGAGTAGTTGGGCTACCGCCATTGGTCAAGATGTGGCTCTTGAGAAAGTCAGAGCTTTCTTAAAAAATGGTTGGCCTGAGGAGAAGAGAATGAGCGGTGATTTAGCTTCCTTTTATAAGGTAAAGGACGAATTAATGGAAATTGATGGTATGATATATAGAGAAGATAAAATTGTTCCTCCGAGTGGTATTAGAGACTCCATTTGTGGTCTGGCCCATGAGGGCCATATGGGGATGTCTACCACTAAGAGAAGGATCAGAGAATTTTACTGGTGGCCCAGTATGGATGCCATGATTGACAGATGGGTCAGAAACTGCTCTCCTTGTTCATTAAGTGATAAGTCTGTGAAACCTATTTCTGCTGGTATTTCTCCTATTGAGTTTGCTCTTGGACCTTGGAGGAAGTTAGGAATTGACATTATCGGTCCTTTTAATTATCAGTCAGGGAAGGATATGTTTGCTGTTGTTCTTGTAGATTATTTTTCAAAATGGCCCGAATTAAAAATTGTTGAAAAGGTCAGTTCTGAAATTGTTGTGGAATTCCTTAATGAGGTCTTCTGTAGAGAGGGTTTGCCAGAAGAAGTTGTTTCTGATAATGGACCACAGTTTGTTAGTGAAGTTTTTGTTTCATTTCTGAAAACTTGTGGTATCCAACATAAGAGGGTCTCCAATTATTCTCCACAATCCAATGGCCAGGTGGAACGTTTCAACCGAGTAATTAAAGAGTCTTGCCAATTAGCCTTGCGAAGTGGTCTGAAATGGAAAAGAGCTTTACAAGCCACTTTGTTTACTTATCGGATGTCTCCTAACTCTGTAACAGGATTATCTCCTTTTGAGATTTTGCGGTGTAGAAAACCAGGCACTAAAGTTTTCCCTTGGTGGTTGAAGGCGAAGGATTCTGGGTATTCGGAATTAGATATGAAGGAAGTTAGAAATCGTGTTGGTAAATACCAAGAAAAGATGTTACAGAATTTTCCTCAGAAGAATACTTCTTCCAAAATAGCTGTAGGTGATCTAGTTAGGGTGAAGTTTGGTGGTATTATTCCGAAGGGTGTTTCCAGGTGGTCTTCTCCAGTTAAAGTCACTGAAGTTTTCAGCAAAGCTGTTAGAGTGGAAGGTGGGAAAATCTGGAATTTTAGGCGTATATCGATTTGCAAATCTGATGTTTCAAAACAACAAAGGAATGTTTACTCAGATGTGAAGTCTCAAGGAAGTAAACCATTGACTGAGATTGATTCAGGTCTTCCTGGGTCACATGAAGTTTTTGATAGTTTGCAATCTCCCTATGCATCTGTTCCCCAGATAAACAACAATGTTTCTTCACAGGTTACTTCTTCTGTGGATGAAGTTATTTCTGATGAATGTACTCTGGATTGTAATTTAGAACCTGTTGTACGCAGCAGTTCTAGGGTGAAACATTTTCCTGGAAAATTCAAGGATTTTGTATGTTCTTAAAAAAAAAAAAAGAAGAGAACAAAGCATACTGGATATGTACTATAAATTAATTTTTGGTATTTCTTGTAGGATTTTTTTTATTTTTTTGTTGTTGTTTTTTTTGTTTCTTTAAGGGGGGAGGTGTGTTATATTCCTGTATTAGATCATTCTTAGAATGATCATAGGTCATGTAGAGTGTTTAGTATGTCATGTAGAATGTGTGCAAGTAGGAATGATCAGTTGGAGATTACCTGCTTACTGTGGATGTATAAGCTGTCTTATCTCTGTAATAAATCTACTTGGATCTACTCCATGCGTGGACTCCTTGCATTAATTACAACACTCACGCCACCACCTGGCATTTTTCACCTTGACTAAGCATCACTGTTACTAGACGGTCAGGCTGGTGCATGATCTCAAACATCACGCAAGCTGCTATGCAATAAAAGCTGATCACTGCTGGTAATCTTGGTGGCATTGAGTTTGCTTTCTAAAGCCTCGATTGAATGTTTACATATCGGGTTGGTGAACCCTCCAAATCTCTGTGGAGCCTCAAGAGACTCATCTAGTTATGCAAACCAAGGCCCCGTGGGGGATCAACCACTAGGAGGTGATTTGACAATAAAATCTGCCATTTTAAAAGAGTAAATAGCTTTATATAGAACATTTGAGAAACCTCGAATCAACCGAAAATTTTAACGACTTGAGATCATTCTGTTTCTGTTTTAACACATCTTCACAAACTGTTGAGTGTAGAGTCTAGGGCACTCATTAGGATGGCGGGCGGACTTTGCCCGCCCGCCATCCTCACGGTACGACCGCCCACCATAAGGGCGGGGGTCCCGTGCATGCTATTAGGATGCGCCCTCCACAGTGGCGGATAAAGATACATGTTGTGCACGTCAAAGCACAACGTGACAGGCACCGCGCGGTGCCTGCCACGTTGTTCTTTGAAATGCTATGGTACCCCCATGTACAACCCCCACCCACCCAGAGTCCCTGGGGGCCCGCAACGGGCCCCCGCATGGAGTCTCTGCATGCCTTTCCGTGGCAGCATTGCCACCACAGAAAGGCATTGTTTACAGCCCTTCCTAATATGGCTGGCGATGTCTGTAAGACACCGCCACCTTATTAAACCTTTTCCGCCCGGTCACAAGGCGACCGGGGCGGAAAAGCGGCGGAGGGTTTTTCCCTCCGCCGCGGACCCCCCAGCCATCTTAATATGGCGGGGGGTAATTCCGGAGCAATTCCGGAAAATTCAGTTCGAGTATTGTACCCATAGTCTTGTCCCTGGAATGGGTTCAGATTTACAGCTTTTTGGAATTCACGCATTCACAAAGGTTTTAAGTAGTAGGTCTGGGAAGTGGACCACGTTTCCAGGAATTATAAATTGTGACTGCACAAACATATTTCGGCATGCACATTGTAGATTGAGATTGGAAACTGCCATCACATCTGTGCAGAAGCATTTTCTCTTTTTTTGTCTATAAAAATTATTTTTTTTCCAGGGACTAGCTCCTTTACTTACATTCTCCTTCCCACTCTGGAAAAGGATTGTGAATTTTAAAGCATTTTCAGAGTGAGAAGGGGACAGAGAATTTTTTAAAAAGTGCAACAATTTTCCAGGACTTCCAACCCTCCCCCAACCCCTGCAGCAGGAGGTGGTGTTTTGTACTTGAATATATGGATTTAAAAATACAAGCTCGCATTTACTGAAGAATCCTAAATTGAGCTATTTTTGCATGTAATCAGAATTTACATGGCTAGTGGCTTTGTGAACCAGGTGCTTGGAGTCCTTCTCGGCGTCTACAGGCTGCCTCTTTGCTCAGTCGCCGCGCAGACCGCTCCAGTAGCCAGTGTAGCTTCCATTGCACTCACTCCAGCCCAGTCATTAGTTCTGCAGGAGTGAAACACCTTAAATGAAGAGATCAGTGTTTAGATGGAACAGAAAACAAGGTCGGACGCAGCCTTATCTTCCGCTCTCACCCAAGAGACGCGCCAGCTAGGCTCCAGGCGGGCTGCCTGCCACGCTGATAACTGACGTGCAACTGTCAGTGATCCACGCGCGCTCCTGATGCTATGTACATTTGTATCCATCAGATCAAGCGCTGCACGCAATCCCAGCCCCGGGCTGCGCAAACAACATCCCCATGGATTAGCAGTTCAATTAGACCTCATGACCTCAGTAATATTACATTCATCTGCTCAATTCATCCCTAGGACTGCATCCTGCCGCAGCCTTCCCAGCCCACTTCATAACCTGCCCAGAAGCAGTGACCAGACTGCCTTCTCGCTGCAGCTACTTTTCCTTCCACAAATTCTCTAATTTGTAGTTCAGGTTATCCTTCAACAGGATTGTGGAGTCCTACCTCCATCTTCCCAAGCTCCTTCATTTAGGGCCCGATGTAGGTGATCCCAGATTACCGATTCTTAAATACCGAATCATACCGATTCGGTATTTAAGAACAGGCAAATGGGATGTAGGTAATTTTACCGAAAAAATTACCGAATCGGTAAGTTTCGGTAATTACCGAATCGGTAAATACCGTACCGATTCAGTAAAAGGGGGAAACATTGAAGGGTGGCAGGGTGTCACTTTGACACCCTGTTGCACCCCTCAATTGTGTATGGGTGCACATGTTGCAGACATGCATGCCCTAAGGGCAAGTATGTCTGCAACATGGCACTGTTGGAAAAGCAAAAATTTGGGGCCAGATGTAGGTAAATTTTATTTTACCACCTCTTAAATACCGCATCATACCGACTCGGTATTTAAGAAGTGGTAAAATAAAAGTACCGAGATGTAGGTAAATACAGATGTGCATTTACCGATTCGGAAACAATCGGTATTTACCGATGCGGTAAATACCGACCGGTAAATGCCCATGCATTCCTATGGGCTTTGAAGCCCATAGGAATGATTGGGCATTTACCGGTCGGTATTTACCGCATCGGTAAATACCGATTGACACAAGGGTGCAGGGGGTGTCACTTTGACACCCTCTGGCACCCCCAAAAGAGGCTCGGGTGCCATGTGGCAGGCATACCTGCCCTAAGGGCAGGTCTGCCTGTCATATGGCATAGCTGTGCATGCACACATGTGCAAGCACACCAGAATCGGTATTTTACCATCAAATAGTATTTGATGGTAAAATACCGATTTTTTAATGCTTGTGGGACTCAGAAGAGTCCCACCTACATATCAATTTTCCCTATTCCGTAAAAATACCGACTCGGTATTTTACATAATCGGTAAATGTACCTATCGGTAAATTTACCGAGTCTGTAAAATACAGGGCCCTACATCTCAAATTGCATTTACCGGTCGGTAACAGCCGAATTCGGCCGTTACCGACCGGTAAATGCCTACCTACATCTGGCCCAAAGCTTTTTCCAAGGTTTTCATTATTTACCACCAACTTGTACTTGGTGGTAAATAACGAATCCTAAAAGGGGAAAAGCACTCATTTGAGTGCTCCCTACATAGCAAAATCGCTAATTTACCGAATCGATATTTTAAGGAATCGGTAATTTACCGTTTCCTTAAAATAACGATTCGGTAAATTACCGAATCAGTAAAATGCCCATCTACATCTCATTTTCCAAATACCGGTCGGTAACGGCCGAAATTACCAAATTTCGGCCGTTACCGACCGGTATTTGCCTACCTACATCTGGCCCTTAGTCTCTATAATGCACAGTGGGGATGCATTGGGAGTTCATTTAAGTGTATGTGTTAGTATTTCCATAATGTATGCCTCGCTGGCGAGCATAGGAGTGAAGCACATCGAGTATGGTAGGGCGATCATTTAAGATTCAGTAGATCAATTGGCTAAAAGTCCTAACTGAAGGAGTCCCTTCTGTGTCAGGCACAGGGGGTGGTGAGAGCAGAAAAATTGACTGTCGAGAGGTTTCTTACTGATAACAGATGAGGATTTCCTTGAAGATATTTGTCTTCCGCTGTTTTCTGAAATGCAAGAGGGATGGATGCTGCGGCTGAATTGGTCATGGCCAGGATGATGGATGGCTGCATCATAAACCTTATGGTCCCTTAATAGTTTCCCCACTAAAGCCTGCCTTATCTGTATCAGAACCCAATGTCAATTTTTTTGTAACTGTGCAACTGGTCTCCAACAGGACATCTTAACTCAGTCTTTGTATGAAATCACAAATATGTCCATCACTTTACCAGCCTGTGACCACAACAATAAGCATTTGACTAGCATCAGATGGACTTTCTTTCTAACATTTTCAATATCAATAGGTGATATTTAGCCGGAGCGCATAATTCTGGACAGAGTACCCATTAGGGAAATAGGGGTTTTAGGTGATGAGAATATCATGTTTAGTTTAATGCATGGATCATTATGCTTAGCAACTGCTGACTTTTGCTTCCTGATGTTGCTCCCTCTTTAATTGATATCATCCACTCTTATGAAACAAGAAAAAGTTACCACGTTGTTAGGCATATGCAGTTATTTATATATAAATAAATCCTGACGTTTGCATTCTAGTGGGTTGGTACATGTCAGAATCTAAGAGCCCAACACTCTATAAAAATCGGGCTGATGGGCGGACACGCAGTGGATGTGCACAGCGGGGGTGCTGCTGGTACAGAAGCTAAGCCTTTCTGCACGTGTCCCCACCAGGATAGCGCCAGGGGCCAGAGATTCTGGTCTTCTGAATATACAGGTTGTGTTATTCTACCTCCCAGTTACTGATCTTGCATACCACGTTGCATTGTAAGTGTGTTCATGCCTTGGACCCTATTTGTAAGCATTGCAGCTGTACCATCTAGCCAATGGCTAGGGATGTGCCTGTAATGGAGAGAAGCAGAGTAATGCATTTTAATTTGTTTAGCATTAATTTTCATTCACTGGTTCAGCATCACGCGGAAATGTTGGATTTCATCACTGAGCATTCGCCTGTTCTGTTCCTAACTGAAACATGGCTAAATCAGTCCACTCATGCGGAGGTGGCACTAACCCTTCATACAGGTTATTACAGCAAAAATTGGGTTTGAATCACGGGTAGGGTTGTGGCTTTGCTATTGTTCACAAAGACCATTTTACTTGCCTTCTTAATTTATTTAATGTCCAGGAGTGTGAAAATGCACTGTTTCAGGTTGAAGTGACCAAGAACTTCTTCACCTTTTTGGGCTTTTTGGTCTATAGACCTCATGACCCTGAGTAATGTTTTTGTGAAACTTTGGATGACAGCGGCTCAATGGTTAGAGCGGCAGACCCTGATGCAGTAGTCTGGCCAGGACCAGGGTTCAATTCCCGCCTCGGTGGGTCTTGGGCTCAATTTACTCGGACCTGATCATTCTCGCCTCGGTACCTATTCTAATCATGAGTCCCACTCTGCACCTCTGGGCAATAGCTTGCTTAATCTCTACAACGGCCCCAACAATGCTGAGGATGCCTGACTTCACCTTGGGGGTGCCCAGGAGTGGGCTCCTCACAGCGAAAGGCCAGGAAGGGTTCCTCGGCGGTATTCGTACAAGCGCCAAGATGCCTACGGGTAGTCGTGCGCTATACAAGTGCGTAATGATTTCATTTCATTTCCCCTGTAGTTTTGATATTGGCCAAATTGAATAGCAGTGATCTCAAACATTCAAACATTACAACTGTAGTCAATTATATAATTTAACGATTGATCTGGAAGATATCCAACTGACTCAGTCCTACACATGTGGTAGGGCCTCTGCTTGACTCCATCTTTTCCAACTTTTCTAACCTCTGTGCAGTAACAGCCAAAGCAGGTAAGCTCTGTGGGGCGGGGGTGGGTGAAATTGACAAATGACGGGATAGTGAATGTAAAATAAATAAATAAAACCACTTACCTTGTGCTTGCCGCATCACCACTCGGCAATGCAGCGAGTGCAAGGTAGGTGGTTTTCTTTTTTTCTTTCTTTCTTTATTTTACATTCCCTATTTCATCATTTGTCACTTTCCTCACCCCCGCCTGCCTCACTATGCTCACCTGCATGGGCAGCTACTGCCTCCAGGTATCCACAACCCTTCTCAGTGTGTGGTGTGACCATTATATGGTTCCTAGAAAATTGAAAGTTCAAAGGGGCATATATATGACAAAGTCACGCAGCAATGCAAGTCATCTTGCTGCGCTGTGCTGCATGACAGGAAACTGCCTGTGAACCTGCACTGGTACTGTTTTGGCTCCCTAGCGCGAATGCAGGCACCTTTGCACCATGGTGCAAGAGTGCCCGTGTTGCATTCAGGATTTGTTTTGGGCAGGAAGGGGGACCTTCCTGCACAAAACAACCCTGAGAGGCATATTCCTCTTTCTATGTGTGCTGCAGGATGCAGCACACATAGAAAGAGGAACTAAAGAAGAGAAATAAAGATATTACTCCTTGTTACACCTCCACTGAGAAGGCATTTTGCACATTCCCAGGTCTACCCCTTTTGGTAATTCTGGGACTGCATCAAAAACCATGGTAGTTGCGTGGGAACACCAATGCAATGCCTTCCCAGGGCAGAGTAATGTAACATATTGATTTGCACTGAGTTTCGTTACTCCAGATTTTGGAAATCACTCAGGGCCACGCAAGTTGGTCTTGCCTCGCTTAATGACTTGCATTTTGGACTTGCGTCGCTTTTGCACCATGTTGCGTCACGTGGTGCAAGAGCAACACAACTCCTCTAAGGCACAGGCACGGCCCGTGCAGGGCGTTATACTGGGGCGGTGATGTCAGGCAGGTGAGGGTCAGGGTGGGGGGTTGTAAAATGTGGGGTATGGACCTTTAGAGGTAAGTACCGAAAAAAATGAATAAAACTAATTTCGTTGCCCACGCTGCATTACCAAATGTGATGCAGCGTGGGCAACGAAATTAGCTTTTTTGGGTTTTTTCGGTACTTACCTCTAATGGTCCATATCCCACATTTTACAACCCCCCACCCTGACCCTCACCTGCCTGACGTCACCGCCCCAGTATAACGCCCTGCACGGGCCGTGCCTGCTAAGGCAGAAGTTAAAACATATACTTGTAGGCAATGGAACAATATAAATATAAAGAGCTTCAGTAATTTGATTCAGGAAAGTATTCCTAAGAATGACTAATACCAAGACAGCTGTACAGATGACGAACTCCTGCTTAGTATCTCCGCTGATAATTTGATTCATGTGCGAACAAATAAGCAGGAAAATTAGGGGTATATTATCAAGGGGTTTTATCTCCGCTTTTTTGGCTTTAAAAGCCAAGAAAGCGGAGATAAAATTATCTCCCTATTACCAAGCTGTCGCTAACACCAGTTAGCGACAGCTAATAGGAGATAGCGACCATCATGGTCCCCACTTTGCATGTCAGTGATATTTATCACTAATGATATGCAAAGTGGGCGTGCCAAGATGTTAGCGACTGGAAACAGTCGCTAACATCGCTATCTCCTATTACCAACTTTTGGAGATATTTGCGCTAAGGGCGAATATCTCCAAAAGCTAACACCTGCCCTGAGCAGTTCTTAGCCATGTTATCCAATGGGAGGTGGATAACATGGCTAAGAGCATTTGCTCGATAATGCATGAATATCGCTGACTTTTCAGCGATATTCATGCATTGCGGGCGTTTTTTATCGCATTTGCGATAAACCTTGCTAATAGCAAGGTTTATCTGCGATAAAAATCGCCGATGTGCGGCGATAATTTTTGTCTCTAAACAAGTTAGAGACAAAAATTATCGCTAGTTGTTGATAATATACCCCTAAGTTTTCTGCTTCTTGGTTCAACGCAAAATTGATTGTATGAAAAAATGAAATACGGTGCTTGAATGCACCTTGAGGAAAAATCTGATGGTGCTAAGGCAACAAAGAAATACATGACATTAAAGTCTATACTGAAATGGTCAAAAAGGCCTGTGCTGACTTTTATATGAAAATTAGCAATCTCTCCGAAGAAATCTATGACATAGTCCAAAGCCTGTTTAATCCTGAAGCTAATTAATACCTTGCTCAAGCATCTGATGAAGAATAAGGTAGGCCTGAGGACATTTTATGAAAAAAGTTAACAACATCTATGCCCATTTTCCCTCTGATACCCTTATGTCTAATGCTGGATGTCTTACTCCAAAGACTGGGAATATGTCACATGGGGATGGGTTGGTGGAGTTTGAATTGATGGATGTCATTTCTCATAATGCCCTGATGTATAAAATAAAGTAGGGCTCCCCAATGACCCG
Source organism: Lissotriton helveticus (assembly GCF_964261635.1). NCBI lineage: Eukaryota > Metazoa > Chordata > Amphibia > Caudata > Salamandridae > Lissotriton > Lissotriton helveticus. Next base: position 184,734,341 of record NC_136065.1, read on the forward strand.
ATGAAACAGATCTGACCCCCAAAGCAGAGGAGAGTCTCATTCCAATCTTTGTAAATTTAGCTAATCTTTCTATGTCAACTTCTGCAGTATCAACTGCTTGGAAACATGCAAAAGTCAGTCTATCTCTAGAAAAATCCACAATAGATCCTGCTCTGCCACAAAAATGATTGACCCATCTCTCTTCTACATTTTTAGGCTTAAGTGGTGTAGAAACATGTGAATATTCGTCTGGGGGTCATCCTAGAGAAGTATCAGCTGTTAGAATGTTAGAATCCTTCCTCTCAGAATGGGTTTAGGCAGTCCCATAGTACTAAATCTGCTATTCGCAAAATGATAGAGTCCTTATGACAAACTGCGGGAGGTTCTGCAGCACTTATTTTATTAGATTTAAGCACCCCTTTTGATACGGTCTCCCATGAGGTGCTCCTGAGGCAATTATATTAGAATGGGGTCCAGGGCAAAGCTTGGGCTTGGTAAGCCTCTTTTTGAAGGATCTCTCCTTTCAGGTGATATCTCCTCCCTGTACATTTACCAAGCAGACTTTAGATTATAGCATCCCACAATACTCAGCCCTAAGTCCCACCTTTTTTTTATATTTGTGTAAAGCCATTGGATGATGTGGTGATTTCACTGGTATCCTACAAAGTTAATACCCAGCTTACTTTATCATTGTCTGCGGGGCCAGTTGAATGCATTGTAACTCTTTGAAGTTGTATGCTGAAAAAACTGAGATTTTATGCTTGGGAAACACTTACAAGAGTGGGGAGATCAATGGTGGCGTAGTGTGTTAGGATTTACCCCCAACCCCAAATTTGCTTTTAAAAACCTGGGTGTTTATTTCGGCAACTCATTATCTTTCAAGCCATAAGTCAAAGTGTTGACTTCTGTGTGCTTCGGCACCCTTAGAAGCCTTAAACTATTATTGTTTTCTTTCATCCCCAGATTAGGAGGATTGTCATCCGGTCCTTAATAGCCTCTTGCCTTGATTACTGTAAAATCCTGTATTTGGGTACCACCAGCCATGTGAAAAATAGGCTGCAGATTGTTCATACATGGCGGCAAGATAATTATTCTACTGCCAAACTTTTGCTCAGCCTCTCAGCTACACTGCAAGCTGCACTGGCTTTGAGTAGAAAAAGGCCTTCAGCTTTGTGCTTCGCTCACCCGATCTTGAATGAGCATGGCACATCTAGTTTGCCATCCTTGCTTCAACCCTATAACCCGAATAGGGCATTAAGATCTGCAGACTCTAATTTGGTGGTGGAATCTTGCTTTAATTTGGCTAGGAAGGGAGGAGGCTCCTTCTGAGAGATAGCACCAGTGTTACGGAACAATTTGCCTATACAACTACGGAAAACATAGCACCATCTCTGCATTAGAAAGCAGTTGAAGACTTGGCTGTTTGCATCATTGTCTTTTGGTATGTTATGGGATGTCACAGTAGTAGCAGGTTAGCACTGGGAAGCCCTTCTGGGAACAACCATGCACTGTACAAATTAGTGTAAAATAATGAAACATAAATGGGTGCAGTCTATACATGAACACATGGTCACAGGGTGCGACCCTTGACCCTTTGTACAGTCAGGTTGCTCCCCACGCCGCACAGCACCACCTGTGTGCCCGTGTCCTGAGCCCCAGCTGCCGCTGCTGACAGAGTTTGAGGCCCTCCTCCACCGCAGGCTACCACCTGTGCCTCATCCTGGTAGCCAATGGTAGGCCGTAGATTTGCTCTTGCTCGGTTTTTGTATTGTAATTTGTTTTATTTGTTTGGTTTTATTGTCTTATTCCTCCTTCCCTCTTGTAAAATCACTGTGCCCTGTGCCCTTTTGCCTTCTGAACCTTTCGTCATTCCCCTCTCCCATCTCTCCTGCCTTTGCATCCCCTGCGGCCCACGCCCCCGCTCGCCCATTTGCCCCCTCACACCTACCAGCTGCTCCTCCCTCCCACCTCCCATTCTTATGGCGGCCGCTACGCAGCGGGCGCGCCTAAAGCAAGCCCGTCTGCTCCCGTCTGTGCTCGTCCGCGCCTGGACCACATCCAGCGCCAGAACCCCTGGCCCCCGCGAACGCCACAATGCCCATCACCGGTACAATGCCAGCACCCTCCACGCACTCAACACCGGGCGATCACACACCTGCTTTCTGGCCGCCCCGAAGCACACTCAAGGACCTTTCTCCTGCCGGAGCTGCAGCTTCACCAGCCTCCGAGCCACCAAACCACCCACCTTGAAAGGACGCAACCACCTCAGATGCATTCTACACAACACCTGCTCCTCCAGGAAACACTTCATCGAACTCTGGGACCTACTCGACTCCACCTCCCCAGACGTCACCTTTCTGACAGAGACCTGGCTGAACCCCTCCTTGGTACCCAACATCGCCATAGCCATCCCAGACGGCTACAAGATCACCCTCAGGGACCCCACCAATGGAACAGGAGGGGGAATCGCCATCGTCCACAAGAACACCCTCAGAGTCTCGACCAGCATCGATGACACCATCAGCACCACCAAACACCTACACTTCTAGATCTACACTGATCCCAACACCACCCTCAGAGGAACCCTCATCTACAGACCCCCGGAGCACGGCCACAGTTCAGCGATGCCATCGCCGACTTAGTCAGTACGTACACCCTCGCCTCCACAGACTCCACCACCTTGATTGACAACCTTGCCAACCTCAGACTCAGACAGCTTGTCACAACACCCACCCACTCTGCCGGTCACACGCTTGACCCCATCTTCTCCGCAAGCTCCCACGTCTCCTTCAGCCACACCACTGAACTCCACTGGACCGACCATCACTGCATACACTTCACCTTCCGGAAACCCACCATGCACCACCGCACTCAACAGATCCCTCGCCGATGCTGGAGCAAAGTCACCGAAGGCCACCTAAACACCACCCTCGCCCAAAGCCCACCCGTCTACCCCACCGACCCCAACACCGCCGCCCGCAACCTTAGACAGTTGATTGACTACTGCGCCAACACCCACGCCCCACTCAAGAAACCCTCCAACAGACACACCAACAAGAGAGCCAGCTGGTTCACTACTGACCTCCAGGCATCCAAACAAACCTGCCGAAAACTTGAGAAGAAATGGCACCGTGAACAGACTCCGGCCAGCTACACAGCCCACAAGAACGCCATCCGCAGACACCATCACCTCATCAGATACGGCAAAAGGGCCTCCTTCAAAGACCGCCTAGACAACAACACACACAACAGCAAAGAGCTCTTCAATATCGTGAAGGAGCTCTCCAACCCCAGCTCCAACACCAACGACATCCCACCTTCGCTAGACTTGTGCAACGCCCTCGCCACCTTCTTCCATCGCAAGATTGCAGACATCTACGACAGCTTCAAAACCCTGACTGCCCGACAATCACCGAGACTTCCGACCTCACAGCCACCACCCTCATGGTCCCCTGCTCACCTGGACCAACATAAACAACAACAACACCATCAAAATCATGAACACCATACACTCCGGTTCTCCATCAGACCCATGCCTACTCAACATCTTCAACAAAGCCAGTTCCACCATCGCACCCCATCTCTGCAAGGCCATCAACATCTCCTTCGAGACCGCGACCTTCCCGGAAAGCTGGAAGCACATCAAGATCAACGCCTTACTCAAAAAACCCAAGGCGGATCCCAAGGACCTCAAGAAGTTTTGACCCATCTCTCTGCTCTCGTTCCAGCTAAGGTCATTGAGAAGACCGTTAACAGACAACTGACTACCTCGAGGAGAACAGCATCCTGGATCCATCCCTGTCGGGATTCCGCAGCAACCACAGCACCGAAACTGCCCTCATCACTGCCACTAATGACAACAGGATCCTACTGGACAACGGTGAAACCGCGGCCCTCATCCTCCTGGACCTGTCAGCCGCCTTCAACACTGTCTGCCACCGCACCCTATGCACACGCCTCCACAACGCTGGGATCCTATACAAAGCGCTGGAATTTACCACCTCTCTGTCAGGACCCAGAGCGTCTGCCTCCCCCCTTTCAGAGCCGGAGCCACTGAGATCATCTGCGGCGTACCCCAAGGATGACCCCTCAGCCCAACATTGTTCAACATCTACATGGCACCACTCACTCACGTCGCCCGACTGCACAACCTCAACATCATCTCCTACGCCGAGGACACCCAGTTGATCCTCTCCCTCACCAAGGACCCCCTCACTGCCAAAACCAACCTTCACGAAGGAATGAAAGCCGTTGCTGAGTGGAGGAATATATCAGCTGCCTGAAACTGAACTCATACAAGATGGAAGTCCTCATCCTCAGCTCCACTCCCTCGGCGTGGGATGTCTCCCGGTGGCCGACCGCACTGGGAGCAGCACCAACACCCACCGACCACGTACGCAACCTAGGGTTCATCCTCAACTCAACACTCTCCTTGACCAAGCAAGTCAACGCTGTCTCGTCCTCCTGCTTCAATACCCTCCGCATGTTCCGCAATATCTACAGGTCGATTCTCACCGAAGCAAGAAGAACGGTCACCCAGGCCCTCGTCAGCAGCAGGCTAGACTACGGTAACGCCCTCTACGCAGGAACCTCGGCGAAACTCCTGAAATGACTACAACGCATACAGAACGCCTCCGCACGCCTGATCCTCGACAACCCCCGCCGCAGCCACATCACACCCCACCTGCACTGGCTTTCCGACAACAAGAGAATCACCTTGAAGCTCCTCACCCACGCACACAAAGCACTCCACAACACCGGACCGGCATACCTCAACAGACGACTCACTTCTACACCCAGAACCGCCATCTCCGCTCCGCCGCCCTCGCCCTCGCCACCATCCCTCCCATCCGAAGAGCGACCACCGGCGGCAGACCATTCTCCTACCTCACCGCCAAAACCTGGAACACCCTCCCCATCCTCCTACGGCAGACCCAGGACCTTCTTACCTTCAGAAGGCTACTCAAGACCTGGCTCCTCGAGCTGTAGTAGCACCCCCACCCCCCCCCAGCACCTTGAGACCCTCACGGGTGAGTAGTGCGCTTTACAAGTGCTATGATTGATTGATTGAACACATGAATAAAATACACTTCACAGGATGCACTTATACCATATTCTAGTGTGTTGGCCCCACTTCCAAAGAATGCCTCGTTATGCAAAAAAGATTTTAATGGATAAATCTGTCCCCAAAGTCTGGTTTCTCTGAAAACGTGTAACCTTAAATAACTATGGGCCAGATGTACGACCATTTGCTTTTGCGAGTTGCAAAAGCAAATGTACAACAGTGTTAGAGACACTGTTAGCGATTCCCAATGGCGTCGCAAACTGCGACCCCATTGGGAATGGCTGGCCTCCCAGGGATGGTGGCCTGCTGGGTTCAGCAGACTCCATGTACGGGGCTAGTTTCAATGAAGCAGTTTTTCTTTGTTTTTCTTAAATGCAGCCCATTTTCCTTAAAGGAAAACAGGGTGCAAAAAAAATAAATAAATGAAACGTTTTTGTTTCATTTTGTAAGGGCAGGTAGAGATCCCTGGGACCACTGCGTGCCCTTGAAAAATATTTTGAGAGCCAGAATCAAAGGGGAAGGGGTCGCCTGGGGACCCCTTCCCATGTGCGTCGCCATTACCACCGTCTTGAAGAGGGTGGTAATTTGCGTGTTTTTGCGACCGCAATTGCTGTCGCCAAACATTCTTACATAGGATAGAGACTCACTATTAGGAAGGGAAGCCCTTGGCATGCCCCTTCCTAATAGGGACTCGCACTTCCTAATTATTTGTCTATTTAGGAATTGTACATGGTCTTGTAGTATTTTGCATGTGCAATCGGGTCGCAAACCTGTTTGCGCATGCAATTTAGCGTTGTACATCTGGCCCTTAAAGATTTCTGAACCCCTTCTGGCCTAAGGAAGATATAATTTATCTTAAAATTTGAGAACGTTTTTAACCAAATGAGGAAGAGTGGAAAGTAGCCAGACTGAAATAAACGAGGGTGATAACTTTAAACAGAGCAGGTACTTGGAATCTATATATATCTATCGATATTGCAAGCATGTGGCAAAATACACCTACTTTTCGGGAAGGAACATTTAATCTACAGTCCTGAAATTATACAGAGGTGGGCAGAACTGCAAGGGCCAGAATGTAATAAAAATAAATATTGGTGGTGCCAATAAGTCTTGCTCTATAGCGCATGGTAACACGATAAAAATGATTGTTTTAGTATAGAACGCATGTAGGAGATACAAAATAATCTAACAAACAAAGTGAAAATGTGAGATACTTTTCAGATGTAAAATATTCCCTTGTGTATTCACTTGGAAGTACTTCCTACAGCTTGGAATGGTACAGTAAACAGCCAATAGCATGTTTAAGAAAGAGATTCACTGAGTGCACCCTATGTCCCCTCTGTGTATCTTTTATAGAACTGTTAAAGTAGGTCTTGGAGACAGCTACACAGCCAAGTCATACTGTCTGGTATGTACTCTTACGTTATTCCACTTGCAAACAATTAAGAAGGTAAGCAGAACCTTAGACCACAGCGCTTTAGCTATTCTAGGATGACCAAATACCTGTAAAGTACTTTTGGCAAAAGGATGTAAAAATATTTTTACACATTTGGGCAAAACTGTCCTTTACACCACTGATCAGTTTATATAAAGGCAGTATTGATAATGCCGAAAAAAGCTACCGCAAGCTACACCGACAGTTGTTCACAGTGAAAACAATAAAAAACACATATAATTCAAACATTTCTATAACTTTGACTTGTGCAGAAACAAACATATAAAAGGTTGAAAGTTGAACAAAAAAATGAAGACGTCATGAGGTGTGCAAAATGGAAGATAAAAAAAACCTGTGAATAATTAGCAGATATAATTGAGTATGCTTCTGAGTTGTTACTTAAATGATGCAAGCATGGGCCTTTTATACAGATGCCAAGTCACCCGATTTCAGATATGACACCTTCAGTCACTCCTGGCTTTTAGGTACGTAAGTGTTGCATTCTGGGGCTTGTAGTTTCCCTTTTAACACTGAACATATGGGTTGAAAAACTGAGGCCCGCATTTAGTAAAAGTGACGAATCGATGTGATGCGTCACTTTTCATAGCACCCTCCTTGCGACATCAATGATGCTCCATAATTACAGTTTGACGCATCAGGTCGCGAGGAGTTACAGATCCGTCAGTATTTTTGACATATATGTAGGCGCAAAAATGACGCATTGCTGGAGTTTGTCACCAAAGTGACGCAACTTCAGCAATGTGTCATTACACATGGGAAAGTCCCATGTTAAATGTGCCTGCATCAGTCTTACGACTGCCATGAGACAGGCGTAAGATATTGACGCATTTGCGTCCTAGAAGTGACGCAGTGAAATCTCATAGATTTCACTGCATTACTTCTACGACCCTTTCTTGCGTTGGAACGCAATACATTATACCTGGTGCAGGTACAATGCGGCACAGGGGTTTACATGGTGCATTTGTGACACCACTGGAGCCTCACAAAAAGAGACGTGCCGTCAGACCAAAAGTGACGCAAGGGGCCATAAATAAGCCCCAGAGCATGTAAAGAGCTCCTGACTAAAAGGCAAGGCCAGGCACAATGTGTAACACTTGACAATGGACCATCTGACAGTCATGTATTGCAATTACAGTAATATATCTCAATATTTCGGAACGCGAGACTTGGGGCCCTCTTCAAAATAATTTTGTTTAGATTGTTCATCTTAGTGCTAACATCAAGGCAGAGTCATGACAGCTTAAAGATTTTGTATATCTGTTGCATCTTGTCACACAAACCTTTTTCCTATATATGTCATAAGATACATGTGGAAGTCGGTATGATTTAACATTGCGCCAGCCTATGGATGGCAAAGCCAACATGGGGGATGGCAGGTTCAGCACAGGTGGTGCAGTAGCTCAGTTTTCCATATGTGTTGCCGGAGTTAAATGTGTGTCCTATTAATGGAACTGTACATAGCTGGTGGCACTTGGATCCTAATCACAATAAATACCCTAGTGCATCTGCAAAGACTAGTGTTGGACTTTGGACAGTAAAAGTCAAGGACGCTGGGAGAGCTACGTGGAGCCCCTCACCTGGAGCAGCAGGGGTTGTGGAAGGTCATACTGAACAGATTTGTTGTCAGATCTGTTGGGCTCACTCTACAGGATTAGCAGTAGATTCTGAAGATCAGGTTAAATAGTGATTCTGCAAGGATCCTCTACAAGATTTAAAGTGGATTAAAAAAGTCTGGCTAGTAGATCTAGATGAAGTGTGTGACAGCAGTCCACTAGAACTGGAGGAATTGCTTAAAGTCAGGTTTATTAAATTTACTAGCAGAATTGTGTATCGAGGGAGGAGGTCAGTTTGGATTATTCTGTTGGCAAATCTGTAGGGTTTCCTTAACTCAAATGGTGGACAGTGCAGAAGGTGGTGTAGAATAGACATATTGGCACTGTGTGGGTGCCCAGCACCTAGAACAGCAAGAGTTGTAGAAGGTCGGATTTGAAGGAGCTGCATTGAGGCACCTACACTAAAAAACCTTGGATTGTTGAAGGTCAAGTTGAATTAATCTGTGACGCTGAATGGGAGGGAGTGGGGGTGTTCGAAGGACAAAGCCAAGGGAAGATTAATTAATTATTTAATTTTCCCTCTGCATTGTCCCTCGACATCCCCACTGTTGTTACATAGATCTATTGTAAAGCTGTGGTTGCTTGGGGTGGTCGCTCTAGTGGAAAAGCAGAGGCTGCAGACGGGTATCTCGAAGGGGCACATCAGTACAGTTGCACGGGTATTACTCTACTTGAATATCAAGGAGTTGAACATTTGGAAACGAGGTTCAATGAGTTCATCGGCAGACCTGCTTGGGTGGAGAGGTCTAGGGTTGTGCAAACTGCAGATCCGATGCTTGGTTAGCATTAACAAAGCCTGGGAATGGGATTTGATTCAGAAGGAGGGGGCACAGACTGGCTCATAGAGGGCAGACATAGCAGTCTTTAAAAGGAATCCACTCAACAACTAACACATTTGAAGGATGACTGTGATACGCAGAGGAACGGTATGAAAGTACCAGATGCTCAGACGGTAGCAACAAGCTATGACAATTAACACTCCAGACAGAGCCAAGAAAACAAGTGAAATGAGAAGTTTCAAGTGTCAGCCGGCATGATAAGAAACTTAAAATACAAGAGGGAAGGATGAGGGCAGGGACCTCTCCCAAACCAGAACTACCTGGCGTAAGAGCATGGATACACTGACTCGAGCATGCAATATAAAGTAGTTTTACAGAGTTGCTTCCCATCAGATTCAGTGATTTCAGATGCTTAATTAAAAAATACATACATCTCTGGTTTGTAGTTTAATACATGTATAGGGGAATCATTTGAATTAAGTTCAAGGAGCACATATTTCGGCCCTTATTCAACATGACTTGTTATTTCCAACTCGGCCAGTGCACAGTTTCCAGTCACTTCAGGAACGACATGTTTTGTAGGAATACCATGGCTTTCATTGTGTTTCGAGTGTCCTGACTGGTTGTTTGCCTATGATGATGGAGTGGAATGCAGAGGGGCCATGCCTGAGCAGTTACTGAGTATAGATTAGGAGAAGGGACACATATATGTTTATTGAGACTTTCATGGATGGAGGACATTGGCACGAGAAGCAATTTCCACTTTCTGTAGAATGTTTAGCCATGGTTACACTCAATATATGGTGGGTGGAACACATCTATTTTTAACCCATGTCCATCATCTGCCATAATAACCTCCTGTGTAATTACAATAATGTCCAAAATAATCAGAAAACTACTTACTTTCCAACAAAAAACAGTTTTTATGGAACATCGTGAAACTGGGATATTTACCTTAGTTTTAGCTAGATGTGAATTTCATCTGAAACCCCTGGTAGACACTAATTCTTGAACAATTTTACTCAGAAGCAAATACTTGCATGCACAGCTAATTTAACACAAATTCAAGATGAGTATATCTTTAGGGCGTTTGAAGCAGTAGAAAAGTGTACATTTGATCTAATTTTAAATCAAAAATGAAAGCTAATTTAAAAAGGCACCAAGGGTGGCACATACATTAGATTGGTAATGGGCTATCTTTTGCATAGTATATTTTTGTAAACATGTTGGGATTATTTTGGTGCACTCTAAGGAAGTAAAGATGCTGTCTATGGAATAAAAATGTTACCTAAGACTATTAACAAGTCATGATTTGTTTGAAGGGATCGATTTCATCAACGGATCCACCCAGGGCCCCAGTCCCCCATTCCAGTCAAGATAAGGGATGCTTCATCTCATTTAGAAATTATGGGACAACAGGAGTAGTGGGACCCATTGGTTCCTAATGACACCAACAGTCGTCTCAGATCTTGCAAATATCCAAGATCAGCAGCCAGGCAAACTAGATCGCACCTTTCATATTGTTCCCTAACTGTAAGGTCGGTGCACACAATCCTAGCATCGGCTCCTAAATGATAGTACTGCAAGGCAGATCAACATAGAGTTACAAACTTGGTGGTGCACTTGAAATAAAGAAGTCCAAAATTCAAACCTTCTTATGCGTCTCAATATTTCTTCTGAAATCTTTCATTCCATCTCCATTAAATTAGTTATAGCCTCAGCCTACATGTTTTGTTCTCCGAACTTCTTCAGGGCTGCAATACAGTGTGCGGAAAAAAAACATATATAATCCTGGTCCTTATAAAACAGAACTGCAGTGAGCAGAGTATGTCATATAGAGAGTCCAAAGAGCAGGTTTATAAAGAGAAGCTACAATGTGAGAACAAAACATAATTTGTATTTTATTTGACTTGTTTGCACTATACTTTCGTTTACACCGTAATTTGATTGCTAAGTTTATTGTGTACCATTGTAGTGCTGCTAGAGGCGCGATCCCCGTTCCACCACCGATGATTCGGCTTGTTGTGGAGGGATAGACCACCATAATGGGAAGGGCTATATCGGACTTCCGGGTTGAGAGGTTAGCAGTCTAGCTGCTCGCCTACTCGGCTACTTAAACTCGTGGCTTAGCTCAGCCGCGGGCCGTGGAGGGAGTTACGGTGGGGCAGGGAGGCGGGGAGGGGGCGGGGCAAGGTGGAGAGGGCTAAAAACCGGCACCTGGATAATTACAGGTAAGTAAACAATTTAAATAATAAAACGAATTTCGTAGCGCGCACTGCATCGCAAAATGCGATGCAGTGCGCACTACGAAATTCGTTTTATTAATCAAATTGTTTACTTACCTGTAATTATCCAGGTGCCGGTTTTTAGCCCTCTCCACCCTGCCCCGCCCCCTCCCCGCCTCCCTGCCCCACCGTAACTCCCTCCACGGCCCGCGGCTGGCTTAGCTTCTCGCATTGGATTTTCCATGACTCGAATGGCAAATGCTTTTTTCAGACCACATGCTGGTACTAGCGCGCCTCCTGCCCTAGTTACCCATTTTTAAACGAACCCGCCGACGGACGTTCCTCGTGTGGGGCTCCTAGCGGTTTTAAAAAATAATTTGTATTTTATTTTACTTGTTTGCGCTATAATTTCGTTTACACCGTAATTTGATTGCTAAATTTATTGTGTACCATTGTAGTGCTGCTAGAGGCGCAATCCCCGTTCCACCACTGATGATTCGGCTTGTTGTGGAGGGATAGACCGCCATAGTGGGAAGGGCTACATTGGACTTCCGGGTTGAGAGATTAGCAGTCTAGCTGCTCGCCTACTCGGCTACTTAAACTCGTGGCTTAGCTTCTCGCATTGGATTTTCCTTGACTCGAATGGCGAATGCTTTTTTCAGACCACATGCTGGTACTAGCGCGCCTCCTGCCCTAGTTACCCATTTTTAAACGAACCCGCTGACGGACGTTCCTCGTGTGGGGCTCCTAGCGGTTTTAAAAAATAATTTGTATTTTATTTTACTTGTTTGCACTATAATTTCGTTTACACCGTAATTTGATTGCTAAATTTATTGTGTAGCATTGTAGTGCTGCTAGAGGCGCGATCCCCGTTCCACCACTGATGATTCGGCTTGTTGTGGAGGGATAGACCGCCATAGTGGGAAGGGCTACATCGGACTTCCGGGTTGAGAGGTTAGCAGTCTAGCTGCTCGCCTACTCGGCTACTTAAACTCTATGCCCCCACGGAAGCGCAGCGGACGAGCGCGCCGAGAACGCGCCAAAGGCGCGCTTATGGCAAGCCCGTCTGCGCCCATCCGCGCCGGGACCGTGCCCAGGGCCACCCCCCCTGTGCGAAATACATCTTCACGCCAAGCCCAGCTAATTCGGTACACTGCCGATCAATTAAGAGAGATAAACGTAAGTGTCTTTCCACACCATTGTTCTCCTATGTTTAGTATGTCACCATTTACGTTTCCCAGCACTCTTTGCCCCACATGTCATTTCTCTCTCCCTGATCTCTGTCCACTTACTCAGCCCCCTCGTTCTAAATTAAGGCCCCCTTATTCTGCTGCCCTTATTAATGCCCGATACTTACCTAGGCATAACTTAGAAATCCGGGAGTTAATCACAAACTTAGACCTGGATATTCTATTTATCACAGAAACTTGGGGTGATGCGGCTTCGGGGCCGGACTTTTGCTCAGCCACTCCTGAGGGCTTTCTTGTATCCAAACTAGACAGACCCTTAGGTAGGGGCGCGGGACTTGCCATCATCCATAAAGCTAGGTTTCGCCTACAAACTGAACCAATGCCCGCTCTGACCAGTGAGATTCTTAAGTTCTCCATTATACTTAACAACAACCAAGTATTTAAGGGTATTCTTCTTTATCGACCTCCAGGTCCACGCACTCTTTTTCTCTCCAATCTTGGCGAGATACTACAACCATGCATAGAATCGTCGGATTACACAGTCCTGGGAGATTTTAACTTCCATCTTGAATCTCCCGCGGACAAAGATACGATTCAACTCATTGCCGATCTGGAAGCTCTAGGACTACACCAACTAGTCACAGTCCCGACCCATCAAGCTGGTCACACCTTGGATGGGCTGTTTACCAACAACTCAGCTATATCACTAACTAAGGTGCTACCTCTGACTTGGTCAGACCATGATGCAGTCATTTTTAGTATTAAAGCACATAACCCCAATCCAGCACAATTTAAATCACAAACTGCGCAGAGTATCCGTGACTGGAACAATTTAGATCTTTCCTTGCTTACTCAATTACTCACAACTCCCCCTTTTGAGATCTCTGACAATCCTAATCAGGCATCTACCAAGTACCACGATTGGCTCTTGGACGCACTTAATACGGCGGTACCCACCAAGTAAATTTTTCCAAACCGTTCTACTAAATCTACTAGATGGTTTTCAGAGGAACTTAGACTTCAGAGGCAGCACTGCAGGAACCTTGAGAGACATTGGCGAAAACACTATAATCTCTATGATAAACAAAGCTATAAAGCTGCCATAGCCATTTAGAAGCGTGCCATAATCTCTCATAAAAGGGCTTATTACCTATCCCAAATAGAGCTCGCACAATACTCCTCTAGAAAACTGTTTCAAACAGTTAACATCTTATCCACCCCTCCATCTGTTTCAGCAATTGAGCCATCCCAAGACCTCTGTAACTCCTTAGCTGATTATTTTATTAGCAAAGTCACTAATATCTACGCTACTTTTTCTTCATTAGCTCATTCCAAAGGCTCTGACCCTCAACCTTTTTCAACACGGGTTGCTGGTCCTACTCTTTCTCTGTTTCATCCTGTCTTAGCCGAGACAATCAATAAACATACATCAACCATCACCTCAGGCTCCCCCCTTGACCCTTGACCCCCATCGGTACTTAATCTACTCAGTGGGATCATCACGCCTCCCCTTACTGAGATTTGCAATTCTATGTTCCTTACGGGTGAGTATCCACAGATATGGAAGAAAACAATAATTTAAAATTTTGTTAAAAAAACCTTCACTGGATCCTCTAGAACTAGCCAGTTACAGACCCATAGCCTGCCTTCCTTTCCCAGCAAAAGTCTTTGAAGCACTCATGAACCATCAGCTCTCAGAATTCATTGATCAACATAATTTGCTGGATGATACCCAATTTGGATTTAGAAAAAGCCATGGGACAGAAACAGCACTGATAAAGGCGGCTGATGAGATCAGAACAATTTTAGATCACAATGGGGTGGCTGCACTCATATTGTTAGATCTCTCCGCCGCCTTTGACACGGTCGATCACTCGATCTTGATCGACCGTGTCTCAGCGCTGGGGGTTAACCATCTAGCCAGAGACCTTATAGCCTCCTTTCTTGCCAACCGCTCCCAATCTGTGAAACTTGGTACTTTCTACTCGCCCACATCCACATTACCCTGTGGAGTACCCCAGGGATCATCGCTAAGTCCGACACTATTTAACATCTATGTGTCGGACTTGGCGAGGGTCATAAAAGCTTATGGGCTGAGTCTGACCACCTATGCAGACGACACCCAATTGGTGTTGGCGGTCCATAAGAATGGTTTGGCAGTTGCATCAAGATTCCAGGAAGCTATGCTAGCCATAGGCTCCTGGATGCTGATGAACTGCCTAAAATTAAATTCGGATAAGACAGAGGTGATGACCTTTGGCAACCTGTCCCCGGTATGGCCTGACAATTGGTGGCCCACTGACTTCGGCCCCCCACCGGCACCGGTTGCCAAGGTCAGGAACCTTGGGGTCATATTCGACACCAAATTAACATTTATCCATCATGTTGATACTGTGACTTCATCCTCTTTTTTAATCCTCAGAAAAATCAAAAAATGACTTCCCTACCTACCGCCAGTTGCAGGAATAACTTTGATAACAACTCTAATATTCTCAAAACTGGACTATTGCAATGCCCTCCTGCTAAATGCCCAACAGCAGGTAGTGAACAAATTGCAATTGGTCCAAAATGCGGCAGCTAGGGCACTTCTTTCCATTCCCAAACATTAATCTGTTTCGGCGGCCATACGTCAACTGCACTGGCTCAAAGTCAGAAGCCGCATAAAATTCAAGGCCCTCTGTATTGCATATAAGGCCATCCATAACTCAGGTCTCAATTTTTAATAAATGCTTTCAGGATTTACACCCCCAGCAGGTCTCTTCGCTCGGCATCCAACTACCTTCTTCCTCTTCCTCGCACCAGAACAGTTGCTTGGGGAGACAGACTCTTTTTGGTAGCTATGGCGAGGCTTTGGAATACTCTCTCTCTCACCATCAAGACCAGTCCAACCCTTTTAATTTTCCGAAAACAACTGAAAACGTGGCTCTTTGATCAATAATTCATTTTTCATTAATTCTGTCAATGTACAATCCCCTGCGCCGAGACACCTTCAGGTATTTGTGCGCATTACAAATCTAATAAACATAAACATAAACATAACCATTGAAAGAAGCTGAGACAAAATTACATAAAATCACTAGGGAGGACACTTTGAAAAGAAGGAAGGTAGCAGGAATTTAAAGCAGGGTGAGACATCCTTCATTACTAAATACACTACGCATAGTGATAAAATTGATATGATTCTCACAAAGCATTGTTATCATTAACTAGAATTCCCTGGTTTGGAAGATGATATCTCTAGGAACTTCAAAGTAAACTTTAGGAGGGGTAGGTGCCCGAAGGATCTATTGTGTCCGAGTTATATGACCCCCAATCAAGAACATTATACTTATTTTATTTATTTGTTAAGTTTTATATAGTGCTGGTTAGACCCGGAGGTATCAGAGCGCTTTACATGAGGTGGAAGCATGGTTTCAGAACATGGTTACAAAGTTACATCAGTTACTGGAGCTTAGTTACAGGAATTACATGAGTACAAACGCATAGCATAAACATGAGGGAAAATGGGCAAGGGGAGAGAAGAATAGGTGCTATTAAACCTTTGGGCTTTTTACATGCAATAATTGAATTGTTTGTGAACTGAGTAAGAACAAAACCAAGAGCTTTAGCTAGAATACCTCCAAAGAGTCTAAAATAAGATATGATATCAATTGTAATACCCAGTTATAACATATGCGTCACGCAATTGCAAGGCGCTAAATGAAAAGGTCGTACATCAGGCCCTTAGACTCTGTCATACCCTAACAAGAAGCACAATGAGGTTAACAGTCTTCTGAATCAATATAAATATCAGGTGTCCCATAATCAATAGTAGGAATATGTCTAATTAATAATGATAGTCCTAGCATAATAGAGACAGTTTAATTCCATGCTCTGATCGAGTAGGCATGATGAGACATTTGGTCTCCTGCATACTGTTCTGACTGTAAGCACTATGCCATTAATTCCCTACATTCCTCAGGACTGACTTTGTCAACTGTGGAAATGTTGGCCTTTTTCTTGAACTTCCTATACATAAAACAACTGGTAGCCTCTCTCTTCCTATGCCAGCATTCTTAAGTACCCCTTATTTGCATGGATTCTTCACCAGGTAGGTTGTCTTTAGGTTCTTGTGCAGCAGTCACCTATGCCATTCTCCATTGACTTTATCTTTTCTCATGCTGAACGTGTTCTTGCGGTGCCACCTCTAATTCACATAGCGCTATGTTGTTAGTGCAAAATGCATCTTCGCCTCACTCAGATACAGCGCTAAATCAGCAGAGCACAAATATTGTGCGCGAGCGGCCACTCACACTCTCTAAGGGGCATAATACCAAGGGGCTTATCGCCGCTTTAGCGGGAATTTTTCCCACTAAAGCGGCGATAATTTTATCGCCCTATTACCTAGCTGTCGCTAACACCAGTTAGCAACAGCTAATAGGCGATAGCGGGCATTTAGGGGCCCACTTTGCATGTCAGCGATAATTATCGCTAATGACATGCAAAGTGGGCGCACCAAGATGTTAGCGACTGGAAACAGTCGCTTACATCGCTATCTCCTATTACCAACTTTTGGAAATAATCGCACTAGGCGCGATTATCTCCAAAAGCTAATGCCTGCCCAGAGCAGTTCCTAGCTATGTTATCCAATGGAAGGTGGATACCATGGCTAAGAGCATTGTCACGATAATGCATGAATATCGCTGATTTTTCAGCGATATTCATGCATTTCCCAAGATTTTTACCGCTTTTGAGATAAACCTTGATAATATCAAGGTATCGCAGCGGTACAAATCGTCGGAGCGCGGCGATATTATTATACCTGCTAACCAAGCTTAGCGATAATTATCGCTATAGCTTGGTAATATGCCCCTAAATGTGCTCTTGCTGTAGGATTTATCCCTGAAAATACTCTAAATTATGTTAACAGGAGTACTTGAGCAAATATTGTTACTTCTGCATCAAAGAGTAATGTTAAATTATCGAAATTACTCTGATGACTCCAATGTAATTGAAATTCCGCCCAGGCTTAGTACTGATCCCAAACCTTTGTTTTTTTTTTTTACTTTCCAGTGATGTTTTTTCCTATTCATGATAGACGCTCTTAATTCTATTCAGAAACTGTTGACTTTTCAAAACTCTTTGAACCTAAATGTGTCTAAGACCCCTGCTCTGATAACACACAAGGTTCAGCTCAGTCTGAAATCAATCCATTTATTAGGCCTGGGCATATTTTCATGACATCAGCGTAAATAGTGTAATTTTCAGCATTTGAAATTACACTTTGGTTTTGCGAAATTCCTAAAATTATGCCATTATATCACAAGCATGGGAACAGTGAAAATGAATGGAATGAGAGTGCCTGTTCTCACGATACTTGTGTTTTTGTGCACATTTTTTTAAATCACAAAAATCATCCTTGTGTCTAATATAGATGTGAGGATAATTTTCACACTAAAATATACTATGAAATGACATATTAGCATTTTGCATAATTTTGCATAATTTCACATAGTTTCAATTTCACATAGTTACATAAAAGGAAATGACACCAATTGTGTACACTCCAACTCGCTATATATTTTCCTTGACCAATTAAAATAGTTTTTGTTTTTACTTTGGGAGACTCACCAGCAGTACTCCTGGAAATAAGGCAAGTTGATAGTAGACATTATTGCATGTGTGTCATTTTAAAGATCGATCAGGATTTTTAAATACTTAGCGCACTTGCACAACCTGTAATCCTCTAGAAATTCCCCTGAGGCATCTGTGACATTTTAGAATACGAATAAGGTATTTTTAATCTGCGCATTTGCACATTACTTAACTCCCACTTCCCTCGCGGGATTCGCCGCCATCTTGAGCAGGATTGGGATTAGCGGCCTAGTCTTTCTGCCCGAGGCACTACATAACCGGGGATTTTCAAACGAACGCTCAGTTAAGGTCCTCCTGAGGCTCTGCCGGGAGAGACGAGCGCTTCACATGGTTTTAAAATGCTTTTTAAAACTTGATTATTGCAGGTGTGTCATTTTAAAGATCGATCAGGATTTTTAAATACTTAGCGCATTTGCACAACCTGTAATCCTCTAGAAATTCCCCTGAGGCATCTGTGACATTTTAGAATACGAATAAGGTGTTTTTAATCTGCGTATTTGCACATTACTTAACTCCTGCTTCCCTCGCGGGATTCGCCGCCATCTTGAGCAGGATTGGGGTTAGCGGCCTAGTCTTTCTGCCCAAGACCCCATTTAAGCAAATGACCAAACGGAGCGCAGCGGACGGGCGCAGCGGGTGCGTCGTCAGCGCGGCAAAGGCGCGCCAACGGCAAGCCCGTCTGTGCCCGTCCGTGACCGACTGGGACCAGGGGCAGTTACCCCTGTTGAAATGACCTCCCGGAAGCAATACAGCTCTATGGAGCTTAGAAATCTCTGCCCACCTATCGGCAAGGTGTGTCAGCATAGCATGAATGTGAACAAGGGGGACAGAAAATGCGAGCACTGCTCTTTCACTGCTATACGCCAAATCAGATCAAGGTGTAGTAATAGGATGCTAAATCTTGCCCTGATCAATTGTCGCTCCTTAGGGAAACACAGTATGGAAGTCCACGACTACCTGACGGACAGCCAAGTGGATGCCCTTTTTCTCACTGAGACATGGCTTAATGCCGCGTCAGCACCGGATGTGCTGGCGGCCCTTCCACCGGGCTATGATATTCAGAGAATAGACAGAAAGAAGGGGAGAGGGGGAGGAATTGCTATAATAAACAAGCATGGACTGGCCTGCACCCTAGAGAGGCGAACATTGTGGACAGCGAGACTGGATTTTTCGCTATCTCAGCCTCACATTATTACAGCCTCAAGGGACTCCTGGCTTACCGCCCCCCCCGGGCCGGGAGCCAGGTTTGTAACCCAGCTGATGGAGAATATCACTCAATCAGCGTTAATATACAAGAGGTTTCTCTTGTTAGGTGACATGAACTTTCACTTTGACGATCCCCTGAATACAGAAGCCCAAGAGGTTAGACAGGAACTGGAAGGCATGCGGCTGTTATTAAAGTCAGAAATGCCCACCCACTGCCACGGCCATCTTCTAGACCCAATCTTTGCTAACTGGGATGCGCTGATGGTAGCATCTCCAACCCCCGTGATATGGTCAGATCACTCTTTAGTCTCTCTCAGGGTTACGGTCCCTGAAAATGGAGTACAGACTGGAACCAACACTTCCAATACCTCTAATAAACGTAGGAAATGGGCTAAGTTCTCCGTAGAGACATTTAATAAAGAGATAATGATGGGAGGCCCACTCGAGGGCAGGAAAATGGAATCTGCGTGCGAGGCAATGGATTTGCGTATCCAAAAGGCACTAGACCACACGGCGCCTTGGACGCGCAACTTGCCGGCAAGGAAATCCAAGTCCCCCATGGTTTAATAAGGACCTGCGGGAGAAAAAAGCAGAATTCAAATGCTTGGAGAAGGAAATGGCGGAAATGCTTCTCTGTGTTAGAGAGAGGTAAATACAAGAAAAGTTTGAGGGAATACCACGCCCTGATACGGAAAACCCGCAAAAGCTACTACTGCACTAGAATTAGCGATGCTGAAAACTCTATGAAGGAAATGTTCCTAGTGTACAGGGAATTGTCCGATCTTGCCCAAACAGCTACCCCTATGACTGGTTTTGTTACTTCGTGCAACAAGGTAGCAGAATTTTTTGCTGGTAAAGTAGAAAAAATCTATTTGGCTTTTCCAGAGGCAGCCAGGGGCAGAGAGGGGAGGCTGGAAACCCCCACAACTACCCTGGACCAGAACTGTATCACGAAATTTCAGGTGCCCTCGCTGGAAATCCTATGCCATATCGCAGGAAGTATTAAGTCAGGCTCTCCTAGCGACCCTGCCACCCCAAAAATACTTCATGGCAGCATAGATCGCGGAGAAAGCCATTAATAAACAACTCTCTGCTCACATTGAGTCCAACGGACTCCTCCACCCCTCACAATCGGGCTTCCGGGCTCTTCACTCTATGGAGTCAGCTCTGTTATCCTCCACAGAAATCCTACGTAGACATGCGGACGAGGGACAGACAGCGGCACTGATTCTTCTCGACCTCAGCGCCGCTTTCGACACTGTAGCTCATCACACTCTGCTACAGTGTCTGAAAAGGGGAGGAGTGGTGGGTAAAGCTTGGGAATGGCTGGAATCATTCCTTACCGACCGTAGCTTCCAGGTTGCTCAGGGACCTTTCCGGTCTAAAGAAATAAAATTGAAACAGGGAGTGCCACAAGGCTCCAGTCTTAGCCCCACCCTATTTAATTTATATGTGGCGCCCGTGGAAAGCATCACAGACAGTTTTGGGGTTGAGATAGTGTCATACGCAGATGACACACAACTGATCGTGACCCTGACACAGCCAAAGGAGCAATGTGCAGCAAATTTTTCGCTATGCATGCAGGAGCTCGCCAAATGGATGGCCAACAACTGCCTCCAATTAAACGGAAACAAGACAGATGTGCTGATTGTGGGCAAGTCACCATCAGTTTGGACCTCGGCCTGGTGGCCGGATGAGCTGGGAGCTCTACCCGAACCCAGCAATCCAGTCAAGAACTTAGGAATCTGGGTAGACAACAAAATATCCTTTGATCACCAGACAAAGCAAGTGGCGGGCACTTGCTTTGGTATGCTACGGGTCTTAAGGAAAACACTGGACCTTCTGCCTGTGCCGACAAGACAATCCGTGGTCCATGCTTTAATAACGTCCAGGCTGGACTACGGAAATGTCCTATACTTAGGTGCCAGTAAAATTGCTTGCAACGATTACAGCACATACAAAATGCGGCGGCCCGTCTGATCCTACAACTACTGAGAAAAGCGTCAGCAAAAAAAGCATTGAGAACCCTACACTGGCTGCCGGTCAGAGAACGGGTGATGTTTAAGGCCCTCTGTGTAGGGCATCGCATCCTCCATGGAAAAGGCCTTAAGTACCTGCACAGTCTCCTCAAACGTTACGAGCCTATTCGCCAGTTGAGATCCAGTGGCACAGGGCAGGTTCAGGTCCCTAAGTTCAAAGGAGTGCGAATGGGTGGAAGGTCCTTTAGAGTCTAGACCGCCATCCAGTGGAACAAACTGCCAATGAGATTGAGATTGGAGACGTCAGACCCCGCATTCCGAAGAGAGCTCAAAACAATTTCTTCCCCAAAGCCTAAGACTCATACCTTAGAAAGACTCTACTTAGGCTGGATGTAAGCTATAGCTGAAGCGGCAACAGTTCAATAGCGCGGGGACACACTTGCTAGTGTAACCATGCGCTTTACAAGCTGTATAAAATAAATAAAATAAATAAAAGGATTACCACTGTCGCCCTATACTTAGTACTGTGGAGTGTACACAGGGTGGATATTCTGCAGGTGTGGGTGCGGCATAGGTATACTCTTGCACATCCCTTTTTTTGCTTCTACTGTATAAAAATATTGTTTTTGGCAAATTCATGCCTTCCCCTATACTCCCATGATATATGGCAGTTCTGGGAGAACCCTGCTTTCACACTAACCTCGACCTTTATTGCAATTATATGAACATATGAAATTAAATTGCAAAAATATATCGGAATAGGTTGAGAATATTAATTTATTCATGCACTTGTGTACTTCTTCCTCTGTTTATATTTTCAGAAGCACTGATACACCTAAACAACGGTTTTATGCTTTACAAGTAACAATGGGGTAGATGTATCATCACCATCATTTGCGATTCCCAAATAGCGATTTTTTAGAAATAGCGATTTTTTTGAAATCGCTATTTGGGAATTGCAAATTGGGATGTATGTAGAAATTCGCTATTTTTTAGCGATTTCTTAAAATTCCTTAATTGCGATTAGCTAATTGCTAATCGCAATTAAGGAATAATTTCCCATTCATTTCTATGGGCCAGGAGGCCCATAGGAAGGAATGGAAAGGTATTCTTAATTTGCGATTCGCAATTTGCTAATCGCATATTGAGAATAATTTCAAGGGTGCAGGGGTGTCTTAAGGACACCCTGCTGCACCCCTGAAATTGACATGTGTGCGCATATGGTGCACATACATGCCCTAAATTTATAAAGTAGTCAAAGATTATGAGGGGAGACTTTAAAGGAGAATCAATATCCACTAAGTTATAACTCCAGTGGTTTACCGCTCTTCTAAAGGCCTTATTCCTATGTCATACATTTGGACATACTCCTTTTTCTACCCCGACCTCTAATCCTAAACTTTCTGCAGCCGAAAACATTCCATATTGTTAGTTTTTCCACAACAGTAATTCCATCTGCAAGGGAATGTTTTCTCAGACACTGATTCTGCAATCACAGTCCCGAAATTACAGCCAAAGAAGGCATTTTTTGCACATTTACTTATTTGTAGGTATGTCTTGTTATGTCACTTTTGTAGACCTTTTTTAAGTTCTATTGAAACGTCTCACATTTCCTAAATTTGCCACTTACCTGTGGACACCATGACTTTTGGTACACTGAAGGATGCATATATCTTTACAGAATGCTAAACTAAATGGCTCAGTATATTCTTTGTTTTACCTAGGTAATTTCATTGAGCATAAACGCCTGATAAACGGGAAAAGGCAGAGACAATTTGTGCAGGCATTTGATATTGTGCATATAAGAGCTTTGCAAAAGGTAAATTTGCACAAAGGCTGCCTCACTCAGTGAAACTCAGAGACAGAATGACACAAAAGGCTTTCACTATCCCAAAAATAAATTTTGCAAATAATTGCCATTCAATAGCCCTTGTTATAGCAATCTCCGTGTTCCTAAAAGATATTGGGTTTTCTCCTTAAAATGAAACTCATTGACTGAACTTTAAAATGACTCACTTACAAGCAGTACTCTGTACATTGAGGGCGGGATTTACTAACATGTAGTGTCATGGTTGATGAAACAAAATGCTAGTAGATATTTTCAAAGACACACAAGGTGTGATTTGCGCCACCTTATGTAGCTTTGTGAAACAAATGTAACGCAGCGCAGCGGCTGGCGCTGCATTGCGTTACATTTTATTCTGTGGGTTCCCATGCATCCACCCAAGGTTTTCATGCAATCCCAGATTTACCAAGGTTAGTAAACCTGGGATTGCGTGAAATTGCTCGACCTCCCAGAGGATGGCATAACGAGCAGGAAAATATTTTTTTCACCTCGTTATTTCCTCTTTCTTTGTGTGCTGCATTTTGCTGCATTTTGCAGCACACATAGAAAGAGGAGAATACTTCGAGGTTGTTTTTGTGCAGGAAAACAATTCTCCTTGTAATGCAGGCACCCTTGGACCACGGTGCAAGGGTGCCTGCATTGGCGCTAGGTTACCTGAAGTGCCCTAGAGCTATGAGAGAGCAGAAGTGCGCCAGATCTTAGTAGATATGGTGCATTTCTGGTCTCCCCCTTTCACGCAAGCAGCACACAAAGTTGTCTTGCTACACTGCGTTGCATGAAAGGTTAATAAATGTGACCTTTAGTTACTTGCTTAGTATTACAGATGGAAAAGAGTATAAGAAAGAGGAGATGACAAATATGTTGTCTTGAATGAGGTTAGCTGTTAGAAGGTAATTGTATATTTATAAGTGACACTAGTAAATCTAAACATGGATCTGTGACCAGTACTATTGGCACCACTTGTATTATCAGTACTTGCTACAGAACTAGACATAGCAGAGGTCGTAACATATGTAATACAACTGGTAGTAGGCCCTGCACTGCTTGCAGCAGAATACATACTTATAGTGAATATTTTAGTAGGATAAGTTAAGTTGTAGTAACAAAGAAAGCAGTCACAGTAGTAGTTCCAGGAGCACTATTCTAATGATTGGCTCCAGAGTAGTGGTTATAGTAATTTTAACAATAGAAGTATGAAAACTGTAAAATAAGAAGCTTAAATGCTCTTACATTTTCTCAAATCTTGTGGATTTGGTGCTCTATGCCACCGATTCTTTGTAGGGGCCACCCTAATGCTAATGCAAAGGGAACAGCAGAAATGGAACTGTTTCATAGAAAATAGTTTAGATTCGTTTTCAGCCTTTTTGGTGGTGTTGTTTCTTCCTTGCACCCAAGTCCTGAAAAGGCCTGAATGCCTTGGCCGAAACGCGTCAACCCCACAGATTCGAGGAGTCAGACGGAACTTGAACACCAATAAAGCAATTGGTTACACTTATTTCGGACTTATTAGAGGGTTGACTTTTCCCCTCGTGTGTATGGGACTACCTCATGGTTAAATGGCTGAAAAATATGCAGCAATCATTTGTTTGAAGAATGGGTAGGAAGGAATAAGAAACAATTTGTTAAATTTTTGACGTTCTTGTGCTGTGACTTTGTATCTTACATGCTGTCTAAATGGATAATAAATCAAAGAATTCATAAAAAGAGATTGAAACTTCTTCCAATTGGATTTGGAGGTGGTACGTAACTTAATACTTAACTTCATTAATAGTTGTTTTTTTCCCTGCGAGTAGGAACCAATTTATGTAGTACCTACTAACGGATTCTTATCGATTCCTCCACATTACTCCTCTTGTTTTGTATCTGATGTTCACAGCCCAGTTGTGGGAGGAGTATTAGGGCAAACCGCTTAGCTTTGTTACTCTATAGTAGAAAATAAGCAGTGTAGGAAACAACAAAGATGCTGCACCATGACAGGTCGAGTGGAGGAAGGGTAAAAACGTGAGCTATGGGAAGGGCAGGGAAGGGGTAGGTGCCTGTCAGTCTACTGAGGGTTCCTCGAAATGTGCATGAACAGATCATTCAAGATCCATTTGTATTTATTGCTTTGAGAACTGGCAATCATTCTTCTCAAGCCCCCTTCAGGGCAAAAAACTCTGTTTCCGACTGCATAAATTAGATATTAACAGCTTCTATAGACCCTAGGTAACTTTAAAATCCATGTTGCACCTACGTTAATGATTTAATGCAATTTCTGAAACTTTCATATTCAACTTTGTATTTTGAGAATCTAACATGAACAGTTAAAATGTTGTCACTTTTTGTATGATTTATGGCGTTAAGAATACCAGCATGCATAGGACTAGACTGTGATCAATATGCAACACTGGACTTATTTTTTAATACATCTTACATATTTTAACAAGAATCATATCAAAGGTGTCTTCATTTCTTCAGGTGCTTTTATGATAGATGTAATGAGGCTCCTCCCAAGAGGAATTTTAAATGATGGGAACAGAATGTGAATGCATATATACCCAGGAGCATACGTAGCAGCAAAACAAACCCACATTGAAGCAGCCACCAGAAAATCACAAGCCTTCCAAATACCCAGTCTGGCTATGAACATACTTTTATTCATAATCTAGAAAATTACAATACAATGTCCACGTTTCGTCTTTGCAGATGCCTTGGCATTGAAAGGATTAATTAAGTTTTGGAGTTTCATTGCACCAATAAATATCCAAGACCCATTTTCAAAGACAGTTAAATTACAATGTGTTCTTCTGCAACATTATAATTGTTTACCCAGCATAGAGGTGTAATCAGCATACTGACCTTTGTTGATCTTTATACAAATGTGTTTTTAAGCAACGTTTATTATTAGGAGGTCTTAGAAACCTTCTCCCTGTTACTTTTCAAATAGGTACTCTAAAGCTGCTCTCTACATATGCGCATTTTCAAAATGCAGTGTGGCAATTGAAATTTATTGAATTGATTTAGCAAGCTTGTTAGACCTGGGGTCTCTGGTTGGCTGAGGTAGGTACCTTAAGCCAAAGAGGGACCCTTGCTTCCATGTCAGGGAAAGGAAGGACACCTTCTCAGATAGTCCCCGCTCACCCCCTCAGTTACTTTGCACGAGGCTTACCTTCAAGGCAAGTGTGTAAAGTATTTGCAAGCACGCTCTCAGTAACCCAATGATGACACCACAAATGGACTCCACACGAGTTTCATAAAAAGAAGTATACATTTATATAAAAAGATATACGATGTGACCACACAATATGAATCCAACATGTGCGTATTTGTAATATTCCTCCTGGCCCGTTATTAGGCCAGCCAGTCCTTGTACGTTTTGGTGATAATAGTGAGCAATTCTAAATGATCCACTGCAGTCCTAATGCAATGCTACGCAGTTTGAAATGCAAGAATCAGGCACTTTGCAATGTAAAAATAATGCAGTTCGTTATGCAACAATCAAGCAGTTCGTAATGCCAAAATAATGCAATGCATAACGCAACAATTAGGCAGTTTGTTATACAAACTAATGCAATGCGTAATGCAACAATCAGGTAGTTCTTTATGCAAAAATAGTGCAATGTGTAATGCAACAATCAGGCAGTTTGTAATGCAGAAATAATGCAATGCGTAATACAAAGCTATTTTCAGATTCACTGATCACAGATATTTTTTATTTTATTTTGGCAAATATTCCCACAGTTTTTTTATTACCGTGATTTATATTTGTATTTATACAGTTAGACCATTTCTAATGCACCCTCTGTAGCCCTGAAGTAGCTTTAGAGAGCCGGAAAAGCTGGGAGGAGTGGATTGGTAGAAAGGTGACTGAGGTTATGAAAGAAAACAGTAATACTCGAATAGGCAGGCTCAGAAAGAATCATTTTATTTTGTTACCCTTGGCAAAGCCTCTAAAGGGTTTGACCTTATTGCTCCCAGGGCTTGGGGAGAGGCTAGCCAGGCAATATGACTGTATATCGATGTTAGAAATGGGGGTCTCTACATGGCAGAGGTAGGTACCTTTGTCCAAATAGGGGCCCTTGCTTCTAGTCAAGGTAAGGGGGATACACTTCTAAAATAACCATTGCTCACCCTCTTGGTAGCTTGGCATGAGCAGACAGGCTTATCTTAGAGGCAGTATGTTAAGCATTTGTGAAAATACACAGCAATACAGTGAAAACACTTCAAATGGACACCACACCAGTTTAAAAAAAATAAGTAATCTTTATCTAAACCAAAACAAGACGAAACAACAAAAATCCACAATACCATAACAAAAATATGACTTTCAAATGGTAGAAATAGTTCAGTTCAAAGCAAATTGCAGATGCAACACTTTTCACACAAAGCACCTTGGATGCGTGGCGCACACAAACAAAAAGTGCTGCAGGGAAGGTGATGCATCGGTTCCTAGCTCCAGAGGAGGTGATCTGTCGGTTCCTTACTGCTGCACCGGGAGGTGATGCGTCAGTTCCTTACTGGAGAAGAGGGGATGTGGTGCTTTCTTACTGCATGGGGAGGTGATGCGTCGGTTTCTTACTGCATCCCCTGACAATGCTACAGACCTGGCACCTTGATTTCATGTGACGATCCGGGGTGATGTGTGGACTCTTGCAGCCGCACAGCAGGGCTTGTATTGTAATTGGTGCAGTGATCTCAGACTTCGGAGACCGGTGCACTCAATGTGGTGTGCGGCAATATCTCGAGCAGCATTCAGGCGCTGCATTGGTTTCTTTGGCGATGCATTAGAAACAGGTACGGATGCATCGCGCTTCTCATAGTTGCTTTTCTTTTCCAGCTCCCAGTGTCAAAACAACCTCCAGGCACCTCTCAGCTCCCAGCAAGGAAGTTCAGGGGAGCTGGTGGTTACGCCTTTGTGTCCCTGAGACCACAGAACTGGAGGTACGCTCAATTTCAAGCACTTGGAGATCTTCCTCAAGCATGGGAACACAGCAAACAGCAGAGTCCTTTTCCTTTTCCTTGACCGATAGTAGCCACTGCATGCCAACCCCAGACAGCAAACAGCACAATGGGAGTATTTCTCCAGCTCTTCTCCTTGTTCCTCTTGATTCCGAGAAGTGATGTAAAAATTCTGGGGTCTGGACCCCTCTTTCTATACAGTACATCTCTTTGTTCTCTATTGCAGAGAAGCTCCTTGCCCAGCCAAGACCAGTTCTGGCCTCTCTGGGGCATCTTACTGGTAGGAGGTGGAGACAACATTGTCCTTGGCAGACCAGGCCCATTCAGGTGTGAATGAAATCTCCTCTCCTGACTCTGAATGCAGCCCACATCTTTTCTGCCCAGCCCTGACTCACCCTGGAAAGGCAGGACACACCTCACCCCCCAAGTGGCTGTCTAAACAGAATGAACATCCCCAGCCCCTGTCACTCCAAAGCCAGAGAGTAAATACACAACCTAGCAGAGGCAGACTGGATGGTTTGGTAAGAAAATATGGAGGGGCACCAGTCCGTCACTTTTTGTGTCGTACTGGTGGCATATTTTCTTGCTCCATATTTACAAGGACAAAATGCGGCCCCTTTACACGCAGCACTTTGCATGAAAGGGGTGTTCCATGGGTGTTGCAGTGGGTGTTCCCATGCAACACCCATGGAACCAGACATACTTCCAGATTTACGAGGAATCGTAAATCTGGAAATGCATGTGAATGCTACGCCTCCCCAGGGGAGGCGGAGGGAGGCGCAACGAGGAGAAATGTTTACATTTCTCCTCTTTTTTTCCTCTTTCAATGCATGCTGCATTCTACAGCATGCATTGAAAGAGGAAAGTGCCTGTAGTGATTGTTTTTATGCAGGAAGGTGCCCCTGCCTGCACGAAAACAATCTCCAAATGACGCAGGCATCCTTGCACCATGGTGCAAGGGTGCCTGTGCCAGTACATGGTAGCTGTTTGTGCACAAGTGCAGGTGAGAGCACAGGAATGCGTCATATCATTGTAAATATGTGGTATTCCTGTGATCTAAAAGTGACTCAGTGCGGTGCAGCCAAATGGCTTGCGGAATGCACTGAGTCATTTTTTTGTAAATCTGCCCCCTAATTTCTAAAAGTGGTATTTTCAAATCCAAAATGTAAAAATCACCCTCACTTAAAGATACATCTTAACATTCTGAATTCAGCATATCAAACTTTATTTTCCTATCTTGTTGACATGGGCGGTAATGTTCATAAGATGTTATGAGTTATGAACAAACCCCCCATTCTATCCTATGGGGTCAGATAGCCTTACAATAGTGAAAAACGAAATTTGCAGTATTTCACTCTCAGGACATGCCACACACATCAGGCCATGTCCTACCTTACACATACACTGTGCCCTGCCCAAAGGGGTACCTTGGGCCTAAGTTAGGGGTTACTAACATATAAGAAAAGGGAAGGTTAGGGCCTGGCAAGTGGGTGCACTTGCCAAGGCAACATGGCAGTAGTAAACTGCGCACAGACACCACAGTGGCAGGTCTGCGGTACATTTACAGGCTGTTTGTGTGGGTGGCACAATCAGAGCTGCATGCCCACTAACAGCATTTGATTTACAGACCCTGGGCACACACAGTGCGCTGTACTAGGGACTGACAAGTAAATCAAATAAGCCAATTATGAAAACACAAGCCATAAAACAAATTACAAAAGGGAGCAGCTGCACTTTGGTACTAAGCAGTGGTAGCTAAGTGCCCAAAGCATCTAGACCAGCAAAATAGAGTCCAGCACACAGCAAAAACACAAGAGGAAAAGGCAAAAAATGCAGGGGAAACCCACGTCAAGGCTGCCAGGTCTAACAGTAGAAATATTGACTACAGAAACATTGTACTACCAAATTTTGTGGCTAAAATATGGAAGACCAAAATATCAAGAAGGTAATTGGATATAGGGGGTATGGATATACTATTACGTCAACATTTACATATCTTGAAGATAACTAAATATATATTCTCAAGATCCATAAATATGGAGTTAAGTAAGGGCCACATATACGTACCTATATGTAGCCCAGAGTTGATATTAAGGTAGAATACCAGCAATACTAATATGTTTTTTTCTTAATCTTGTGCATTTACAGTGTTCCTTGGCTAGCTACTTTTGGGAGACCTTGCAAGGAAGGATATTCTATAGATCCACCCACTACCCACACTGGTATTGTTAGGACCTTCCTCTGTTGCTTCCATGCTGCAAGACATTGTAGTCCCAGTTTTTACCCTCAGGATTTCCTTTTGCTATAAGGCAGAGGTCTTCAAACTGTGGGACACGCCCCTGAGGGGCTGTGGCTATGTTCCCAAGGGGGAGCATATGCCTTTTCAAATACTTGTAAGTGAAGATGGTCTGGAAGTGTGACTTTTTTCACATTTGCGGTCTGTCTTCACTATTAACATCCAGCAGGTAAAGGGCATATAAAATGTTGACAACTGGTATTCTTGGTGCAGTGCTGGCGGGGTCAAAGACTTGGCTAAGTGGCTCAAGTAAAGAACAATATTTTGTTCTGTAAGTATTTTGTTGTTTTGTCACATTTAGCCAGCTGCAGATAAAATAATGCACATACCGTAAATGAAAAATAAATGCAAATTAAACTAATACTTGGAAATGCTTTCTTTTATGTTATCAAACTTAAGTTCAATAATGAGATTACTGCAGTTGTCTGTGAGACCACAGAGTCACACAATTGAATCCTACTTGGCACAGGGCAGAATCCTGACTTGTGCATTTGTAATGTTATGAAGTCCCAGCCTGTAACACAAAACACTGTGAATATGCAAGTCATTATTTAAAAATTGTAATATACACTGTATAAGCAAGGATGCTGGAATTATGCAGTTGGAAGGACGAAATTATATGACAGGGTTGACTAAATTATGCTGGGGGAAAAGCCAACATATGCCGCTTAATGCAGCAACTTTTGTGAAGGTGTTAGTACATTATTGTATTATTTTTACACATGCTAACACTGTGTCGGCAAATGTTTAACCTCATTGGTGCCAGATTAAAACCTAAATTTAGCAATAAGGAACAGAAAGTTGACCATCACCATTTGCGATGAGTCTTTCACTGGGTGGCAACATGTGTTGTTGCCTTTTCAATAACTTTATATCCATGTGAGCCAGAAATACATTTTAATTCGCTAAAATCTATAGAATATGTAGCAGTTGATGAATTATATGGCATTTGTAGCAAATTCATATTTATGTGGAAAAGGCTGCAGCTGCAATTTGCATAGCACCAGTGGTTCGGAGTACTTCCACAAAAATGATTAAGCATTTAAAAATGAAACAAGTGCTTCCAAAGAATACCGTTTAGAAATGTATAATTACACTGTACATGTGCAAACATTTTTGTATAGGTCTGTCAAAAGGAAGCTTTCAAAATCCCTTAATCGCCTCTCAAAATAAATAGTGACTTCATAAATTAAAGCCTGTATGTACTTTGGTCCAAGCAGCCTTTACATTTGGTGATTACCCAATAGCAAACATTTATATTTCTTTTAGATCACAGGTACCTAGATGAGTAGGCTTGTTCTTCTTTAGTTCCATAGATGGCCTAAAACAGATGACCCAGAGGAAAGGGTATCATTTGAGGTCAAATTTCTTTCTTTACAAATGTACAGACACATGTCTTTCTCGGAGATCCCCTGAGGAAGGTGGAGCTTTTTTTTTAACCCCTTCGATGCTTCTGTCGGCCAATGGTCCTCGCGAGAACTACCTCCGTAGTAATGTGCACGTCCGTTGGCTGACACGGCCCCGCCCACTCCGCTACACCGCCGCACCATGGCGGAATTGCCGCAGCGGTTAAGCGGTTAATGACCATCACTACCAGTAGAGCAGGAGGTTTAGTGGCACCAGGGCAGTGCACCCCAATTGTGTCTGTGTTACTAGCAAAATGAAAATGGTGGGTGGGAACCCTTTTTTCTTTTTAGCATTAGAACCCAGGTTAGCCTTGCTTCACAAGGAATAAGACCAAAGCAAAAGGCGGTGAGATGTGGAATTAACTCCCTTGTTTACAGAAAGGGGCAGACAACCGGCATTGGACCTCATGTCTCGGAGTGATGGGCCAGTGGAGAGAGAGGGCAGAGTAGAAGGTATCATTTGTGCCGCTGATGCAGTGGCATGGGTGCCCAGGTGATAAAGGTGACAACTAAACCCAAATTAGTATTGTTTTACTATCTATTCTTGTTTACGTTGGGGCCAATTGCACCATTGTTGTGCCAGTGTTGCTTTGGGTTTTGGACCAATGGCTCAAGAGAATGAAAAATTTAAGCAAGGGAGACACATTAGGGGCAGAAAGTATTGCCACTTCCGAAGGTAGCCGATCTCATTACTGAATCAGGTGCAATGGCACTGGAGCCAAAGAGTGAGAGGCCCACTGCATAACAATTATGACTGTCATCATTTATAAAAGAGGATTGGAGGCTCACTTTTCTTCCTTCTTCAAAGTGGTTGGCAACATGCCGGAGATCATTTTATTCTGAGAGGGATAGAGATTCTCTTCCAAGATTGGAGGATGTCTATGCATAGTGGGGAAGGGGTGAAAGAGGCCACAGTCTGTTACTCAGGGCTGCAGCTTTCATTAGTGCGACAGGTGCAGTTTCATTGGGTGTCAGGAGTATGAGGGGCTCATAATACTCCAATCATCAGAAGTCATGTTTTTGATTGATATATTTGCTCTTTTATAAGTCTCACATTTAGTATGGATTATCAGCTACAGAAAAAGTACTCCTCAAATGGTAATCCTGCCCCCTGAACTCGACCTGGATCCTTCCGCTCCCCCAAGTACTGCCATAAAGTTTTGGAGGGGGCCCAACTCGAAAACATTTTGATCAGGGGGTCTCACAGCAACAAAGTTTGAAGATGTCTGCTATAAGGTATACAGTGGTCTTGGTGTCTATTGCCATAGTAAGGAATTCACTTTCTCAGGAAATTAGAACCTTGATCCTTGTAAGATATATGCGTCATGCAGGACACCCTAAAAGTTGCACATTGTTCCATTGGTAGCCAAGTTAAAGAGTTAAGCACATTTTTGGAGCTTCTTTGGCTGTTTCTGAGAATTTCTAGGAAGGCCTATTAACCTGTTATTGCTGTTCTAGGCATTAATGTACAATGTTCAGTGCAAGGCCCATCATCTAGTGAATGCTGATCATGGAAGTATACAAGTGGGTCCTGGGGCCCACCATCCACAAATACATATTGGATGTAAACTTATTTACCATACTACAGTTGTGTTCAGAGATGTCCTTCTACTTCCTTGCTGGATAAACAGTTTCTTGTCAGAAGTCATTCAGGTCCATGAGGAATAAGTGACTCAAATCTAAAGCATCTATCTTCAGGATGTAGGTTAGTAGCTTTACTATTATCAACTGTAGTAAAAGTACTTTTATATAAAAAATAAAATATAGTGCTGAACGTCTGCAGCTTAAACACGGGGGCAGCCTGCCAGGCCCAGTCAAACAGAGGAATAGGCAGGCAACTGAGCAACATATGTGTAAACTGTCCTTTTGTCACTCTCTTTCCCTGCTGCCCATTGCTCTTTCCTACCAGGGTGCCCCCATCCCAAGTCAACGCCCGGTGCGGTGGCACTGATCGCACTGCCCTAGAGCCGGCCCTGCCTGCTGCCCATTGCTCTTTCCTACGAGGGCGCCCCCGCCCCAAGTCAACACCCAGTGCAGTGGCACCGATCGCACCGCCCTAGTGCCGGCCCTGCCTGCTGTCCATTGTTCTTTCCTAC
This sequence comes from Lissotriton helveticus, assembly GCF_964261635.1. NCBI lineage: Eukaryota > Metazoa > Chordata > Amphibia > Caudata > Salamandridae > Lissotriton > Lissotriton helveticus. The sequence continues at coordinate 184,768,049 of NC_136065.1, forward strand.
CAGGCTGCACCCAGCCTCTTGTTCCTCCAAAGGTGGGCCCTGGCAGTGATGCTTGGCCTGTGTTGAGGCTTCTCAGGCACAGATTAGTGGGTCTCTGACTCCGGAGTCCCCACACAGTGTCAGTGCGACATACAGTTACTCTGCCCTTGAGTCCCATTACTTCGGGACCAGGTAATTGTGACACTGGAATGGGATGAGTTGCCGTCAGCAAAGTAAGAGGGGTATGAAATGTAAGCTGGTGATTATCTTTGTGTATGTTTGTTAGACAATGTGTTTTTCCGTGTGTACTTGTGTGCTTGTCTGTTTATGAGAGAAAGAGCTGGAGAGAGAAAGAGAGAGAGAGCGAGTATGTGTGTATGTGTGCGTGTGTTTGTGTGTGTGTGTGTGTGTGTGAAAGAGAGAGAGAGAGATCCAGGGGTTCTTGACAGAGTATGGCTAAAATGCTCTGTGGAATCTGAGCATATCATGAAATTAACCAGAATGTGATTGGGGATGGCTTTGCACATAAATACACAGGGGTGAAATCCAGGCAAATGTTTGAACTAACATATCGACTATTAACGCCCACATCATGTCATATACTAGCAAATAATGTAGACATACCTCATCACATGGATTTTACTATCATATTTGTGATGTCATGGTGCATCATGGCATAAAGAGTCATACACTGGTAAACCACTGGATAATTTATGACAATGACATGTGCAAAGATATTTTTTTCCCATCCTCCCATACTTTTTGCTTTGGACAGGTGATATTTTCATCTCTCTTGTGACTGAAGTTTGCTAATCAGGTCCAGTTATCTGCTCTGTATACAAGGATGGGTTTTTCTAATTCCAAACCGCCATAGCTATCATTTAAGAATGTAATTTAGTATGCCCTCACATCTGTATGGATGTTTGTAAGAATAGTGGAGAACAAAGAATATACTCTTCCGACTGTTCCTTAAAGATAACATATGATTTTGCATTCTATCTTTTATTTATTGCTTTAGCAAAATATAATGTGACATTAAATATTAATGCTGTTCGGTTTGAAACTGCTATCAAAACCTACTGGTCGGTGTATAGTTAACCTGGGCTGAAATTACCACTGGTGAAGTTAAATTCCTGTTGTCTACTAACTTATAACGACTATGAGATATCAAAGATGTTTTGCACAACTGAGGTTCTTAACAAGAGGCTTATACACTTTTTCCTGGACTTTTACCCCTTTTTTCCACACTATAAGACCTTGCTCTAAACAACTACTTGGAGCGACTGTCACTTTCAACGGTGGGAGACAGGCAATATCTGTGTCCTCGAAGGTCAGAACATCATCCTGGAATAGACCTTATACCACCGTTCCCTCATTTTGAAGGCAGGATTGTAAGATTCTGTGTAAACATGCCCTGCAGGCGGCTTGGGATCAATTTTGGCTTAGGGAAAGAGATTTGTTAAAGCTCAAGGCTCTGTACTAGGAGAGTGCAACGGCTGGAGATGGGAGGTACTGGAGAGCTCTGTACTGCTGACACAAGAATCCGCCATTTTGTATTCTGGTGCATTGCTTCTTTTCATGCCACTGTTTACTCCGATTTGCTAGATCTCACCACCTATCTCTGATTAGTTTATTAATTGAAATGCTGTGCTTGAACCATCGCTCAGCAAGAACTTGCATGCTTCTGAAGAGAAAAGAAGACTTCGCTCTCTGCTGCACTGACAAAAGCAGAATGACCTTCTAGTGACCATTATCCAATGACAATACTCCTGCACTGTCTGCAATTCTACTTCCGGTATTCTGATTCATGGCTTCTAATGCTTGTCTCCTACTGACCTATAGGGCTATAATGGGTCATGGCCTAGCTGGTGAAGAATATTTCCCACCTGAGGTTGAACAATATGGAGGATCCTGATTCTGCAGAAGTTATTACCTGCTTGGAAGAAACACAGTTGTTGTGAACAATGAAGCAGAGTTGCGGGATTCTCTTACAGGCCAGAGTTGTGGAATGGAACCCGAAGAGCCAGTCCTGAAGATTCAAAGATGTAGCTTCAAAGTATCAATTGTACCATTCTAGAATTTTGACAGGAAATTCAAGGCTATTTATTAGTGAACCAAATGAACAACCCATCAGATTCCATTACACTCTTGCCAGTTGCATCCTTCAGGCATGCAGGGCTGAAGATTTCTGACCTCCAAAAATTACTCTTAGTCCAAGGTTAAACTTGCAGTGGAGCCAACCTTCAAGTAAAAAATACTTTGCCATGCTTTCAATTTTTGTTTGTATTTCCCTTAGGATAACATTTAGGGCCTCATTACAATGTTGGTCGGAAAGCATTCCGACTGACTCGGCCTCGGAATGGTTTCCAACTGAATTGAATTCAGGGAGCCCGACTGACCGATTACGGTTAGTTCCGAACACCGTTTGGGCGGACTATCACTTAATTTAATGGGAGCCTGTGTTCCGACCGACTACACGCTCCCATTGAAAAAGGGGGTGGGTGGGGAAAATCGTGCATCCTGTGGCAGCAACCCCATGGTGCCTGCCACACTGTGGATGGTTGGAAAGAGGGCTCCCTTGGGTACCTCCACTGGCACCAATCGAAGGCCCCCAGGTGAAGGAGGCCTGCTACAGGCCCCCAAAGTAGGATTCCGACAGCCAATCCAAGTAGGAACAACTGATTGGGAAATGCTGTCCAAATCCGGCATCATAATACTCCGGTCAGAAATGCGCTCTGTAGATCCGTATGAGTGGGCCCCGAAGGACTCGGTTACTCTGAATGTCGTTTGGAACCGAGTCGGAACCAAGTCAGAAAATTCAAATGGTTTCCGACTATTGTAATTGGTTGGTCGGAAGACTTTTTGAAACATTCAGAAAGACAGGTTCTGAATCAGATTCGCACAAGCCGAATGCCATTTGGAGCCTTTCCAACCGATTTTGTAATCAGCCCCTTAATATTGGTTGCAAGAAAACAATTTTTAGGCCTTCCCTGCAAGATCAGTGTAATCTAATGATGTTTTTTCTAACTGAACGATGTGGCCAAGCAGCAGGATAGCTGAATTGCCTAAGGAAAGAGTGTGCTTTAAACGTTTTGAAAAATTATAGGAGGCGATGATATGAGGCTTTTAGCCAATTTCTTTTAAAAATCTGGGTACACACAATGGTGGATCCTAATTGATTCAACTCAGAAATTAAATATATTTCACTAATGCTTGTAAAGCCTGCACCAACTGAGCTAATGTGCTTTTAAAAATTCTTCTATAACATGCCCCATCTCGCCACATTGTGTTCACATTTTCGGTTGGCAAAATCACTCACAGCTTCCGCACCCAAATTGGTGTGGGTAGTGTGCCCCTCTTTTGCTTGCTTGCTTTGTGCACTTTGGCTAAAGAATTTAAGGCTTATCTGTGTCCAGGACGAATGTCTGACAAAATATTGATAACACAAATATCGATATACAAAAATATCGGAACAAAAATATCGAAGTCAAAAATATAGGAATCCTATCCCTAACAAGGTAAGTACAAATATATCGGAAAAAATATATAGAATGACAAAAATATCGTTTTTTGTAAAATATCGTTTATTTAATTAAATAAAAATCTAATATTAACAAAATAATACTTATAAATGTAATAAACATATTTAAAAATGTACTATAATATTTAAAATTAATACATAATGTAATACAAATTAATATTAATAAATATATAATACATAATATATTTTTCATTAATATTAACTCTAAATTAATTATTTTCATAACTTATAAAAAAATAAAAAGATAATAAATTACTAATACATTTATATACATAAAATAATCACATAAATAACAATTAATAACAACATAATACTAATAAAAAAGCTAAATACATTTTAGATAGTGTATGAGTAAAAATTACTATTCCCACTCCAGAGAGTGCAACAGTAGGGAAAGTGTTGGATAGCGTAGGGGTAACAATTACTGTTCCAACTCCAGAGAGTGCAACAGTAGGGAAAGTGTTGGATAGCGTAGGGGTAACAATTACTATTCCCACTCCAGAGAGTGCAACAGTAGGGAAAGTGTTGGATAGCGTAGGGGTAACAATTACTATTCCCACTCCAGAGAGTGCAACAGTAGGGAAAGTGTTGGATAGCGTAGGGGTAACAATTACTATTCCAACTCCAGAGAGTGCAGCAGTAGGGAAAGTGTTGGATAGCGTAGGGGTAACAATTACTATTCCAACTCCAGAGAGTGCAACAGTAGGGAAAGTGTTGGATAGCGTAGGATTAAAAATTACTATTCCAACTCCAGAGAGTGCAACAGTAGGAAAAGTGTTGGATAGCGTAGGGGTAACAATTACTATTCCAACTCCAGAGAGTGCAACAGTAGGGAAAGTGTTGGATAGCGTAGGGGTAACAAATACTATTCCAACTCCAGAGAGTGCAACAGTAGGGAAAGTGTTGGATCGCGTAGGGGTAACAATTACTATTCCAACTCCAGAGAGTGCAACAGTAGGGAAAGTGTTGGATAGCGTAGGGGTAACAATTACTATTCCAACTCCAGAGAGTGCCACAGTAGGGAAAGTGTTGGATAGCGTAGGGGTAACAATTACTATTCCAACTCCAGAGAGTGCAACAGTAGGGAAAGTGTTGCATAGCGTAGGATTAAAAATTACAATCCCAACTCCAGAGAGTGCAACAGTAGGGAAAGTGTTGGATAGCGTAGGGGTAACAATTACTATTCCAACTCCAGAGAGTGCAACAGTAGGGAAAGTGTTGGATAGCGTAGGGGTAACAAATACTATTCCAACTCCAGAGAGTGCAACAGTAGGGAAAGTGTTGGATCGCGTAGGGGTAACAATTACTATTCCAACTCCAGAGAGTGCAACAGTAGGGAAAGTGTTGGATAGCGTAGGGGTAAAAATTACTATTCCCACTCCAGAGAGTGCAACAGTAGGGAAAGTGTTGGATAGCGTAGGGGTTAAAATAACATACTTATAAAAAATAATTCATTATTACTTAATTACATTAAAATTAGTTCCCACCATATTCCCCTATAAACACACAACCCGCAACAAAACACATTTATCAATTAATGAATTATTTAAAATTAATTACCAATTAATTATAATTATTTAACCAATTAATAACAATTAATGTATGCTTCCTACTAATTAATAATTAATTCTACATAATTAAATTACGTCCCACCCTATTCCCCTATAAACCCATAACCCACTACAGAACATATTTATCAATTAATCAATTAATTAAAATTAATTCAAAAGAATTCTCAATTAATTAATTAATAATTCCTACTAATTAATAATTAATTTAACATAATTAAATTACTTCCCACCCTATTCCCCTATAAACCCCTAACCCGCTACAGAACATATTTATCAATTAATCAATTAATTAATATTAATTATAAATAATTCTCAATTAATTAATTAATAATTCCTACTAATTAATAATTAATTTAACATAATTAAATTACTTCCCACCCTATTCCCCTATAAACCCATAACCCGCTACAGAACATATTTATCAATTATTCAATTAATTATAATTATTTAAAAATTATTCTCAATTAATTAATTTATAATTCCTACTAATTAATAATTAATTTAACATTATTATATTCCTTCCCACCCTATTCCCCTATAAACCCACAACCCGCTACAGTACTAAAAGACAACATTTAATTAAATAACATTAAAAATAAATTATTAAACATAATAAATACAATATAATATACACAAAATTTATTTAAAAATCGATATTAGTAACATCGAAATTATTTACTTCGATATTACTGACATCGATATTTAAAACTTCGATATTACTAATATCGATATTAAGAGTGTCGATATTACTTACCTTCTATATTATGTCCCTTCGATATTTAAACTTCGATATAATTGTATATCAAAATTTAAAACTCGATATTTTGTCTGTGTACCGTCCAGGACTACCTGACTCTCCACTCTTCCTATTATGCGGCAATACATTCACATAATATCAATAAATTTCAAATGATGTCCAAAATCATGACGAAGGGGGGACCCAGGGAGAGCCAGGCGCGAGCCGGTCTCTCCCTGGGCGGGTTCGCGCGAGGATCATTCCAGGTGGGGGCTGATTGGCAGAGGGCTTAAAAGGGGAAGTTAGGCGGGCGGTTAGGACTGCGTGGCGGGAGGCGTGAAGGGAGGTTGTTTTGCGCTCGGTACCTGGGTCATGGAAGAAGCGGCGGAGGTCCGGCGGGCGGTTCAACTCCTCTGTGCAGCAGGGCGGGAGGATTTGTTGATGCCCGGCGTCCCGGAGGAGGCGTGGGTCGGCTTGTCCCGCCCCCCTCGCAAAGCTGCGGAGGGCGTCGCCAGGGCGGTGGAGGCGTGCCTGTCGCCGGGCCCCGAGGACGACGACGACGGCGAGGCGGCCATGCCGTTTGATGGGCCTGGGCTTGTTTTGCATGCCGAGGAGGCAGGACCCCCGCCGTGTGACCCGGGCGCCCTCCAGCAGGTATGTGAAGCCCCTTTTTTCCCTGCTGGTCCACGAGGGGCGCCCGGGGGAAGGCGGGGGCGTTCTGCGGGCCGCTTGACACCGCGTCCAGGCGGTCTCGCTGCTGGGTCGTCGGGGAAGCGGGCGGGGCCCAGGCCCAAGCGAGGGCGCAGCGCGGAGCCGCATGGGCGCGCGCACGCCCCCCCCACTGCTGCGGTGTCTCTTGCCCCCCTGTCCTCTGTGCCGCCTTTGCCGGATGGGGGCCCTCCATGCTTATGGATTAATGGGCAGTGTTATCTGCTCTCCCCGGCTGGGCCGGGGCCTGTCTCTGCCCCCCCCCCACGTTGTTGGCCCCCCTCACTCGGTTCTCATTGATGCTGGGCACTCCCGGGTTGCGCTGCCTTTGCGCCCCCCCCTGAGGCCCCGCCCCCGGCTCCTGCTGTGGTCCAGGTGGGTGCTACACATGCCACGCCGCACCCCACGGCCCCCGAGGCTGTTGTAACTGGTGCTCCTTGCCCCCGGCCCCCCCCCACCCCCAAGTCCATGTCCTCGGGGGGCAAGGGCATGCTGCGCAAAGGGGCGCCCCCGGCCACTGGTCAGTCTCTGTTCCCGGTCCCCAGGGGCTGTCCGGGTGGGCTTCTGGGTGGTCCTGCGGCTGGGTCGGTGGGTGGATTTGGGCTGGCGTCGGGGGGTGAGTGCGGTTCTCATGTTGGGGGTGATGTTTTAGGGGCTGTTTCCTCGTCTGGCTCGAGCGGCCGCAGTTTTCACTCTGCGCCTTCGGCTGGGCGGCTGTTGGCTGTTTCTACGGGCCCGGGAACTGTCCACACGGCTGTTTCCAGTGGTGGGCTTACAGGGGGGCTGTCTGGAGCGGACGGCTCTTCTACAGTTTTCAGTACACATAGCTTTCAAAACATCGACTGGCAATTTTATGATGGGGGTATTGGTGATGGGGCTATGCCCAGTGGGAGTGAACAGGTTGCATTTTCTGATGAAGCTTTCTGTGGGAGTTTTCGTGATGATGATTTGGAAGAAGGGGAATTGAGAGAGACAGATGTTCGGGCCCAGGGGGGTGGGTTAGGGCAACCCGCTGTTTCTCGTGTTTTGCAGGAGTCTCGAGCGGACCTTGCGGGTGTACGAGGGGCAGTGTGGTCTGGACCTTCTCAGCGGGATCGTGGGGCCGTCGCCCAGCAGTCGGAGCAGTTACCGAGAGGTAAGAATGGGTGGTGGTCAGTGTGGCAACCTAGGGAGAGTCTCCCGGTTAAGAGTACAAGATCGGTTGGTACGGGTGATGGGGTTGTGGTTGAGCGAGTCGCTCTGGCACCGAGGCTTGAGCGGCCCGTAATTTCAAATGTGCAACCTAGGGAGAGTCTCCCTGTTAAGAGTACAAGATCTTGTGGTACGGGTGATGGGGTTGTGGTTGAGCGAGTCGCTCTGGCACCGAGGCTTGAGCGGCCCGTAATTTCGAATGTTTCTACTGTGCAAGTTGCAAAAGAAGTTTCTATATCGGGGGATGGCGGGGTGGCTGCCACTCGGGTAGCGGAGGATAGTATCCTACCGAAAAAGTTGCCTTATTCTGGGGTGGGGATGCCCTTGGGGTCCCATTTGTCCGAAAAAACGAAGACTCTGATCTGGTCTGGGGCTTTTGTGGATGTTTTTCGACTTCTCCACAGGGATGTCCAGGCAAAAGAAGGGTCGAAAGAGGAGGAATTAGAATTGGCTCGGAGGCCTCGTGTTCCGAGGTCCATAGAGAACTGGACTTCGGCCTTTCTCATTTATGCCAGCGTTTATTGTCAACGTCATCCTGAGAAAGCAATAGACATGTTTAAATATGCAGATGTCATCCGCAAGGCTCACAGTTATTTTGGCGGCTTTGCTTGGTTGTCCTACGATGACGAATTTAGGGCGCGCATGGCCGCTTTCCCTGAGCGTTCGTGGGGTACGGTTGACTCTGAGTTATGGTTGCAATGGATGGCATCGGCAAACCCTCCTGCTACGACCCACACAGCTAGCGGGCAGCCTGTGTTTTATCGGCCCTTTTCAGCTCGCCTCGCTCAGTCTGGGGCGGGGGTTTGGGGCAGAGGTCAATCAGCCGCTTCTGGCACTTGCTGGCATTTTAACAGGGGTTCCTGTAACAGACCCGCTTGCAGGTATAAACATGAGTGTTCGCAGTGTGGAGGGAAGCATGCCCTCACCCAGTGTTTTCCCGGCCAGAGATGGGGCGATCAGGGACGGGGTTCTGGGGGCAGGGGGCAGCAACATCAGTCTGTTTACAAGGGCCCCTACTCCTATTAGGCAGGAGGTTCTCGATCTCTGGCTGGTGGATTATCCGGATTTTGAGGCCGCTAAGATTTTGTCTTGGGGTTTCAAAATTGGGTTTCGGATTGGGTATCAGGGACCCAGGGTGGGCAGGTGGTCGGACAATTTGAAGTCTGCGAAGGAGAGTCCACATGTGGTGCGGAAGAAACTGGATGCAGAGCTTGCGGCTGGTAGGATTGCTGGTCCTTTTGTGAATTGTCCCCTGCCTGACTTGATTGTATCACCCCTGGGTGTGGTGCCCAAGAAGGCGGTAGGGGAGTTTCGTCTTATCCATCACCTGTCCTGGCCCGAGGGTTCATCAATCAATGACTTTATTGATCCAGCTGACTCAACTGTCAATTATGCTTCGGTGGACGATGCCTTGCGGCTCGTGCGCACGGCTGGTGTTGGGGCTTTGCTGGCGAAGAGCGACATTCAGTCGGCTTTCCGGCTATTGCCCATTCATCCTTGGGATTTCAGTCTGTTAGGAATGCATTTTGATGGTAGTTTCTACGTGGATCGGGTGTTGCCCATGGGCTGTTCAGTGTCATGCTCCCTGTTTGAAACTTTCAGTACCTTCCTACAGTGGCGATTCACTTTTGTTAGTGGCCACGCGTTGGTCTGTCATTACCTTGATGATTTTCTTTTCATTGGGGAGGGTTGCTCTGGGCAGTGTCAGTCGGCTTTGAACATCTTTCAGGCTCTAGCGGAGGAATTGGGTGTCCCCTTGGCGCCGGACAAGACAGAGGGTCCTTGTACGTCCCTGACTTTTTTGGGGATCGAAATTGATACTCTGTCTATGGTGGCGAGACTGCCTGTGGCTAAAGTGAAGGAAATGTCTGCTTTCATACATCTGGTGTTGGGGGAGCGGAAAGTGGTTTTGAAAACTGTTCAGAAGTTGTTGGGTTATCTCAATTTTGCTTGCCGGGTTGTTCGGGCGGGCAGGACGTTCTGCAGACGTCTGGGTCTGTCCATGTCCGGAGCAAGCCTTCCCCATCATAGGGTGCGCATTACCACCGCTGTGCGTGCCGATTTGACTGTCTGGCTTCGTTTTCTGCAAGACTTTAATGGCGTGTCCTTGTTTTTTGCGGATGAGGACATGGTGTGGCAAGTACAGTTGTTCACTGATGCGTCAGGGGCTCACGGATTCGGAATATTTTGGGAAGGTCGATGGTGCGCGGCCGGCTGGCCGGTGCACTGGAAGGATCAGGGTCGCAGCATTGCGTTTCTGGAGCTCTTCCCGCTGCTGGTTGCTTTGCACCTATGGGGGGATGAGTTTCAGAATCGTTCCGTCTTGTTTCACATGGACAATTTGGCTGTAGTACACCTTGTCAATCACCAAAAGGCTCGCGATTTGCGGGTTTTGCGGCTCCTGCGCGCATTCATGCTGCGGTGTCTGCAACTGAATATTGTCTTTAAAGCGCGGCATGTTCCTGGTACTTCTAATTGCATCGCTGACTCTTTGTCTCGCTTTCAGTGGTCCGAGTTCCGCAAGTTAGCTCCTGGGGCGGACCTGGCACCAACAGCGATCCCACAGTACGTATGGGACCTGGGGGATTGAGGGTTCACCACTTGGTGGAACATTCTGTGGCTGAATCCACCAGGCGGGGTTATGTGAAAGCATGGTCTGAGTTTCTGCAGTTTTGTAAGGTTTCGATGGGGCCGTTCAGGGCTGGTTGGTCTGATGAACAATGCATCTTGCAGTTTGTTTTACATTTGGCGGACAAAGGCCTGTCGCCCACTACAATTTCGGGCAAATTGGCTGGGGTTTCTTTTTATGGACAGCTTTGGTGGGGGAGGGATCCGGTTGGGGGGGTGTTGGTTCGTAAATTGTTGAAAGGTTTGGCCAGGCTCCGGGCTGGGGGTCAGCAGCTCCGGCAGCCTGTGACGTTTGAATTGCTCCAGTTGATGTTGCCGGAACTGGAGGTGTGTTGTCATGATGCTTTTGAGTGTGCCAAATTTCGTTTGTGTTTTGTGTGGTTGTTCTTTGGGGCATTTCGGGCATCAGAGTTGCTGGGGTTGCGGGGCAGGGTAGGTATGACCAGCGGTGAGGTGGTGTTGGAAAGTGACAGAGTGCGACTTTGGCTGCGGGCATCCAAAACCGACCAGATGGGGAGGGGTAAGTGGGTGTTCCTTGGTAGGAGTGGGGTCTCTGCATGTTGCCCGGTTGGGGAATGGGAAGTGTTTGTGTCCTCTCCGCATTTTCTCCAGGGGTCCATATTTTGTCATGCGGATGGTAGTCCCATAGTTGCATCTCAATTGTTGGCTGTATTACGCAAGGTCTTGTTGCGTTTGGGGAAGGACCCTGTTCAGTTTGGTACCCATTCCTTCAGAATTGGTGCGGCGACGGAGGCCGCCCGCCTGGGGTGGGACTGGTCCCAGATCCGACGCATTGGTCGTTGGCGTTCCAAGTGCTGTGAAAAGTATGTGAGGAAATAGTGCATTTTTGGCTGGTCTAACATTTCTTTCTCTCCTAGGTCCCTGGCTATCAGTCGCCGGATGCAAACGAAGGGTGTGGATACTGGGGCACTCTTTTATTAAACGAGCAGCTTTAGCCGCTGCCAGCCAGCTCTGTGGGAGATCACTTGGTCTGAACAGTATGACACATGAAGTCTCATGGCATGGAACAGGGGGAATGCGCTGGGGTGGGCTTTTTCCCGCCTTGGCTGCTTTGGTTTCGCAGTGTTTGGGGGGCCCTCCGGATCTCCTGGTGCTACATTTGGGAGAGAATGACTTGGTTTCTCTCTCTGGGCTGACCTTGTTAAAATTAATGAAGCAGGACCTGGAAATCATCCGAACCACATGGGAGAGCACCATGCTCATATGGACTGAGTTTGTGCCTCGTTTGCACTGGCGTGGGGCACGGACCCATTCTGCCCTGGAAAAGGCTAGACGGAAAGTGAACAGGACAATGCGCCTTTTTTGTCAACATTGGGGGATATACAGTTTGAACCATTATCATTTACAAGTATCTGAACATCATTTATTTTGTGAGGACGGTGTGCATCTCTCAGCTTTGGGCCTCTCTTTTTACCTCCTTGAACTCAGGGACTTGATTAGCAAGGTTCTTCAGGTACAGTTGTGGTGTGCTCCTTCCTTTCCTTTAGGTGGGGCAGGAAAACGCTAAAGGTTTTCCTGGGTGGCGGGTTTTTGTTAGTGGGGGTGGGCAGCCTGGAGCGGGTTGGCCATCCTGAAGGGTAGCGTAGGGTAGGCTAGGGGTAGTAGGCAGGAGTTTGTTCGGGGTTTTGGGATTTAGGTTTCGTAGGCTCACTGTAGAGTTGTAGTATGTAAATAATAAATAAATAATGAATGTGTTTATGAAATTTATGATGCACCTGTCCTAAAATAAAAGTGGCCTTTCTTGCTCCTAAAAGAAGGTGTGGACAATGATGTCTTGCGCGAGGGGGGACCCAGGGAGAGCCAGGCGCGAGCCGGTCTCTCCCTGGGCGGGTTCGCGCGAGGATCATTCCAGGTGGGGGCTGATTGGCAGAGGGCTTAAAAGGGGAAGTTAGGCGGGCGGTTAGGACTGCGTGGCGGGAGGCGTGAAGGGAGGTTGTTTTGCCCCACCCACCCTCCCTCTTTTTTCTTTTTCTTTATTTATTTAGGGGTTTTATTTTGCGGTGCTCTAGGCACTGTTTAGTTTAGGTAGGTTTGCCACTGTTAGGATGGGTGCCTTTGTTCTTTTGCAGGCGGGTTTTTGTTAGTGGGGGTGGGCAGCCTGCAGCGGGTTGGCCATCCTGAAGGGTAGCGTAGGGTAGGCTAGGGGTAGTAGGCAGGAGTTTGTTCGGGGTTTTGGGATTTAGGTTTCGTAGGCTCACTGTAGAGTTGTAGTATGTAAATAATAAATAAATAATGAATGTGTTTATGAAATTTATGATGCACCTGTCCTAAAATAAAAGTGGCCTTTCTTGCTCCTAAAAGAAGGTGTGGACAATGATGTCTTGCGCGAAAGGGTTTCAAAGCCGGACAGAGATTTAGAGACGAGTTTATCATGGCAGTGGTGATGCCTGAATGTCAGGCCCGTGATGGACAGGTGGCAAACTCCCTGTCACTTCAAGTTATTTCTTTAAAAAATATCTCAGGGCATAATGCGCTTCATGTCACTGGTGTGTCTTGTAGCACTGTGATGCGTGGTGAGGTATGGGGTGATGATTGTTGCCTGGACCGTGTGAGCGCTGCGATGCCTCACTCTTGACAATTAAGTGCTATAAAACTCCTGGATAATATGCCAATCAGAAAGGGCAACCCACTATTCCACGTGTGAACTTGGTATGCGTGCTAAAGAGACAGTGTTCCGGAATTGAAATGTAAGTAATGCAGAAACGGTTTCCTTGTCGAACATAACATAACACAAGATAACATAACATTTCTCGAGGCTCTGCAAAGATGCTGGTGGGTGACTCATCCTGCATCAGCTGCGCCTCTGCCGTTTTATTTTATGTCCTTCTGTCCTCGGCTGTCCCTCTGCCATGTGTTTTATGCGTTCTTATCCTTTCTGCTCTTGGAGAGTGTAACGTGCAGCTGTCCAAGGCCTCGGGGGTCATCCACAATGCATGTTTCTTTCTCATCGCTGCACAAAACATCCTTGCTCATTCAGGATGTCTTCCTCAAAAAAAGAGGACAAAAAAGTGATGTTGATTGAATCTGCTTTTTATCAGCCGCTGTGTCATAACACCACATAGTTTTTCTCGTGCTCGCCTAGTGAACACTGGCAGCGGCTTCGGGTGAGCGAACGCGGCACAAATGCTGATTATATTTTAAAAACTCAGACACGAGGTAAATCTGAAGCACTGTACTGCCTCAATCAAGTCCCGCTGGAGAGCGCAGTTTATCACCAGAGCGTAGACAAGTAAACTGAACACCAGAAAAAGATTCGAGGTACGGATGAGCAGCAGCGCCAGCTGAAGAAACTATCAGCTAGATTCATCAAACTCCCGTTTTGCGAGTCTGTAATAGCGATTCATAAGGAATCGCTATTATGGACTTGCAAAACGGGATTCATGTAGGAATTGCAAAAAATATTGCGATTCCTACATCTTCCTTATTTGCGATTAGCAAATTGCTATTCGTAAATAAGGAATAACTCCCCATTCATTCCTATGGGCCTAAAGGCCCATAGGAATGAATGGGGAGTTATTCCTTATTTGCGATTAGCAATTTGCTAATCGCAAATAAGGATGTGATTTCAAGGGTGCCAGGGGTGTCCAAAGGACACCCTGTAGCACCCCTGAAAAGCAAATGTAGCCAGATGTTGCACACACACATGTCCAAAGGACATGTGTGTGTGTAACATACCACTCAGAAAATGCACTAAAGTGCATTTTTCTGAGTTTTCGCTATTTAACACGAAGTTACAATTCGTGGTAAATAGCGGCCAGAAATAGCGAATTCGCTAATAGAAAATGGTTAATGAATTGCATTTAAGGAATCTCAAATAGAGATTCCTTAAATGCAATTCCTCGCAAATATGCTATTTCACAATTAGCGATTTTTGCATTTGGCATGATGAATCCCAAATGCAAAAATTGCACTCGCAAAGGGCCAGATTCTCAGAATCTGGCCCTTTGTGAGCGGATTTTTCTTTCATGAATCTACCTGTATCTGCACTGCAGGTACATAGCACAGTCCTCCACCGCTTCTTGCAGCACCACTTTTTATTAGGTCTGGAATTAGTCAAGACATTTTGACTTACTACATGTATATGTATAATATACTTACATACCTGCCAACTTCAAGGACACTCTTACCGTGTGAAGAGGGGGCGGGGCCTTGAATGAGGAGGGGCCTCATGCCAAGAAGTACCTATGAGGCAGTTTTGAACCCCACCCCGCCCCCAAGCTCCTTCGTACCAAAAAATAACAAGCATTTGCAATGCATTAGGACTAGCATTACTGATAGTTTGAGGTACTGGTGTTGCAAATAATAATACACCTACTAATGCAACGCCAATGGCTCTTGCAGCCTGATTCATCAATCTCCCGTTTTGCGAGCCCCTAATAGCGATTCATAACGAATCGCTATTAAGGACTTGCAAAACGGGATTCATGTAGGAATTGCAATAAATATTGCGATTCCTACATGTTCCTTATTTGCGAGTAGCAAATTGCTAATCGCAAATAAGGAATAACTCCCCATTCATTCCTATGGGCCAAAAGGCCCATAGGAATGAATGGGGAGTATTCCTTATTTGCGATTAGCAATTTGCTACTCGCAAATAAGATAGCGATTTAAAGGGTGCCAGGGGTGTCCAAATGTAGCACCCCTTAAATGCAAATTGAAACAGGTGTTGGGCACACACATGTCCAAAGGACAGGTGTGTGTGCAACATGCAACTTAGAAAAATGCTTTTAAAAGCATTTTTCTAAGTTTTCGCTATTTACCACGAGGTTTGACCTCACGGTAAATAGCAGGCCGAAATTGCGAATTCGCAATTTTTAAATGGATGATGAATTGCATTTAAGGAATCTCAAATAGAGATTCCTTAAATGTAATTCCTCGCAAAATAGCGAAATCGCTATTACCGATTTTTGCATTTGGGATGATGAATCCCAAATGCAAAAATAGCGCTCGCAAAGGGCCAGATTCTCAGAATCTGGCCCTTTGCGAGCCGATTTCGGCTTGATGAATCAGGCTGCTAGTGCATTGCAAATGCTTGCAGAGTGAGCCAGGAACCAGCATTATATGTCTCAGTGCAGTACCAAAAGCTGCTCCTAGATGTCCCTAGTGAGCAAGGCACCAGCACTGCATGTCTAAGTGCAGTACCGCAAGCTGCTCCTAGAGGTCCCTAGAGAGCATTATTAACTTTTGGTCACATATGGTACTGCACCCTACAGAAGATATGGTAAATAACCCTATCCATAATGCACTGCATGCAAGATAGTACCACAAGTACTTTCAAATAGCTATATCCATATATACACTTAGTAGTTTTGAAATGTGACAAAAGAATTATTATAATAATTCCGGATTTGGTTGTACTCTACGTGGAGCTGACGAGGTAAATTTATAGAAGGTCTAATATAAATATGAAATGTGGTAGGTGCAGTCCCGCAAGTTGCTCATAGAGGTCCCGAGTGAGCATCATAAACTTTTGATCACACCGCACTCTGCAGGAGATATGGCAAACCCACCCTACCCGTAATGCATTGCATGCAAGACAGTACCACGAGTACGTTCTAATAGCTATGTCCATATGTACAATTAGTAGCTTTGAAATGTGACAAAATAACTATTATATTAATTCTGAATCAGGTTGTAGTCTTTGTGGAGCTGATGAAGAGAAATGTATTGAAGGTCTAATATAAATGTGAGATGTGGTAGGTGCAGTATCGCAAGCTACCACCAGAGGTCCCTAGTGAGCATCATAAACTTTGAAGAAATGGTAAATCCACCCTACCCATTATGCATTGCATGTGAGATAGTACCATGAGTACATTCAAATAGCTATGTCCATTTATAAAATTAGTAGCTTTGAAATGTGACAGAATTAGTATATGAATTCCAGATTAGGTTGTTCTCTATGTGAAGCTGATGAAGGGAAATTTAAAGAAGGTCTATTATAAATGTGAGATGTGCTAGTGAGTAAATTAACCACTGCCAACTTAGTTTAGGACTAACCGAGTATCCTGTCTAAAGACAATAGAGCCTTGAGACTGTAATTGAAATCTAGGATGTAACAACACATGTAACAAGGGGTGTCCTCATGGGAGGTTACAAGAAGAGACAAGGTGGGACTAAGGAGGGACTACTAAGCCTCATGACCAACGAAACACCACGATTTACAAAGGACAGGGACAGGAGCCAATTAAAAAGATGTGCAGTAATTAGGCGGAGCTTTATTCACATATCCTGAATACAGCATGTCTTGAAGAGACAGAGCAAGCGCTGCCTAGGCGATATCTAAAAAGCTTGCTGAGGCTGGTGCCATGTCCTGGGGTGTTTTCACACCCCTTAACGGACGTTGGCAGTGCAAAGCCTTGGAAAATGTGCTGGAAAACAACTATTTACAGTCTTTTTCAGCTCATTTTCCCTGCCACCATGTAATATTGGCTCCTCACTGGAGACCGTGTGATGGGAGCCGATATCGTGTGTCACACAGTGCCACCGTGTGTGTTGGCAGGTATGTGCTTATGTTTGGTGGCTTCCAGCCAGCCCTCTTCATCTATTGTTCTGTTATTCTGTTATTCATAGTTTTATTCCATTCACTACGACAAACAGCATGGAGCATGAGTGATCCCAATTCAGCCATTGACTAACTCCTTGACAATGATGCCTTTTCACAAGGAGCACATCCACACACAAAGTAGTTCACTTTATTGCCAGAGAATACTATGGCAATGGTGCTTTTTAAGATTAAAAGCACACTGTTGCTTTTAGCCGCAGTTTTTTTTTTTAGATCAACGAGGTCCCGTATCTTCACCACAATAACGTTTTGTAAACCCATGACAAAAAAAAAAAACTTTGACAAAGCCAAAAGGCTGAAAGCCAATGCCAGAACAATAGGCTTTATCAATACTTATTCATTAATGTAGCATAGAAATCTGAATACCCCAAATGTATGTGGAGAAAAGGATCTAAATGGCAAACATATTGTACAATTTTAAATGTTAATTCCGATTGGCGGGGTAATGGAACTTACCCAGTCCATACAAATTACATGTTTAGCGGGAACGCTGTTGGTGTGTTGTACTCCACAGTGAAATGTTGCTTGCTGCCAGTAGGAGAGGTCTCAGTGGATAATCCGGACAATACATGTGGGAATGCACTCAAAGTCAGATCCTTGGATCATATTCATCAAAAATGTACAATCCAGGCATATTTCCTCTCCAACACTGCAGGGACTACTGCAATGCTAATTAAAGAGGAGTGGAAATTCCAGAGATTATAACAAACCACTCATAATGAGGACTGAGACGGGTACTCTTATCCATCTGGAAGAATGATACCATGAAATCTAATTAGATTGTCTCTGTGTTCTCATTCATGAATGTAAAGCTCTGTGTTGTATGTTCTATTTAATTTTATAAAAACAACAAGTGATGGACTGAATGTGGATCAATGTCACACACTCCCCCAGTCAAAAGATCTGGGCCCAAATCCATCGTTTTTTTGCACTCCACACCACCCTGGGTTAGACAATGGCGATATGCAAATCAGCTCTGACCCTGTTGCCCCATGGGAACAGTCCAGTCCGAACTACAAAAGCCATGTCCTTCCCAGAACGGAATCAAGCATCCGAGGACCGGACCGGTTTCGAGGTAACACCTCTCTTCAGCCCGGCTAGCTTGACTCCAAGTGGTATGGAGTGCCTGGGACCCACGTCTGGGCATCCCCAGCGCACTTAGGGCGGCAATTGCAAAAACAACAAGTGATGGACTGAATGTGGATCAATGTCACACACTCCCCCAGTCAAAAGATCAGGGCCCAAATCCATCGTTTTTTTGCACTCCACACCACCCTGAGTTAGACAATGGCGATATGCAAATCAGCTCTGACCCTGTTGCCCCATGGGAACAGTCCAGTCCGAACTACAAAAGCCATGTCCTTCCCAGAACGGAATCAAGCATCCGAGGACCGGACCGGTTTCGAGGTAACACCTCTCTTCAGCCCGGCTAGCTTGACTCCAAGTGGTATGGAGTGCCTGGGACCCACGTCTGGGCATCCCCAGCGCACTTAGGGCGGCAATTGCAAAAACAACAAGTGATGGACTGAATGTGGATCAATGTCACACACTCCCCCAGTCAAAAGATCTGGGCCCAAATCCATCGTTTTTTTGCACTCCACACCACCCTGGGTTAGACAATGGCGATATGCAAATCAGCTCTGACCCTGTTGCCCCATGGGAACAGTCCAGTCCGAACTACAAAAGCCATGTCCTTCCCAGAACGGAATCAAGCATCCGAGGACCGGACCGGTTTCGAGGTAACACCTCTCTTCAGCCCGGCTAGCTTGACTCCAAGTGGTATGGAGTGCCTGGGACCCACGTCTGGGCATCCCCAGCGCACTTAGGGCGGCAATTGCAAAAACAACAAGTGATGGACTGAATGTGGATCAATGTCACACACTCCCCCAGTCAAAAGATCTGGGCCCAAATCCATCGTTTTTTTGCACTCCACACCACCCTGGGTTAGACAATGGCGATATGCAAATCAGCTCTGACCCTGTTGCCCCATGGGAACAGTCCAGTCCGAACTACAAAAGCCATGTCCTTCCCAGAACGGAATCAAGCATCCGAGGACCGGACCGGTTTCGAGGTAACACCTCTCTTCAGCCCGGCTAGCTTGACTCCAAGTGGTATGGAGTGCCTGGGACCCACGTCTGGGCATCCCCAGCGCACTTAGGGCGGCAATTGCAAAAACAACAAGTGATGGACTGAATGTGGATCAATGTCACACACTCCCCCAGTCAAAAGATCTGGGCCCAAATCCATCGTTTTTTTGCACTCCACACCACCCTGGGTTAGACAATGGCGATATGCAAATCAGCTCTGACCCTGTTGCCCCATGGGAACAGTCCAGTCCGAACTACAAAAGCCATGTCCTTCCCAGAACGGAATCAAGCATCCGAGGACCGGACCGGTTTCGAGGTAACACCTCTCTTCAGCCCGGCTAGCTTGACTCCAAGTGGTATGGAGTGCCTGGGACCCACGTCTGGGCATCCCCAGCGCACTTAGGGCGGCAATTGCAAAAACAACAAGTGATGGACTGAATGTGGATCAATGTCACACACTCCCCCAGTCAAAAGATCTGGGCCCAAATCCATCGTTTTTTTGCACTCCACACCACCCTGGGTTAGACAATGGCGATATGCAAATCAGCTCTGACCCTGTTGCCCCATGGGAACAGTCCAGTCCGAACTACAAAAGCCATGTCCTTCCCAGAACGGAATCAAGCATCCAAGGACCGGACCGGTTTCGAGGTAACACCTCTCTTCAGCCCGGCTAGCTTGACTCCAAGTGGTATGGAGTGCCTGGGACCCACGTCTGGGCATCCCCAGCGCACTTAGGGCGGCAATTGCAAAAACAACAAGTGATGGACTGAATGTGGATCAATGTCACACACTCCCCCAGTCAAAAGATCTGGGCCCAAATCCATCGTTTTTTTGCACTCCACACCACCCTGGGTTAGACAATGGCGATATGCAAATCAGCTCTGACCCTGTTGCCCCATGGGAACAGTCCAGTCCGAACTACAAAAGCCATGTCCTTCCCAGAACGGAATCAAGCATCCGAGGACCGGACCGGTTTCGAGGTAACACCTCTCTTCAGCCCGGCTAGCTTGACTCCAAGTGGTATGGAGTGCCTGGGACCCACGTCTGGGCATCCCCAGCGCACTTAGGGCGGCAATTGCAAAAACAACAAGTGATGGACTGAATGTGGATCAATGTCACACACTCCCCCAGTCAAAAGATCTGGGCCCAAATCCATCGTTTTTTTGCACTCCACACCACCCTGGGTTAGACAATGGCGATATGCAAATCAGCTCTGACCCTGTTGCCCCATGGGAACAGTCCAGTCCGAACTACAAAAGCCATGTCCTTCCCAGAACGGAATCAAGCATCCGAGGACCGGACCGGTTTCGAGGTAACACCTCTCTTCAGCCCGGCTAGCTTGACTCCAAGTGGTATGGAGTGCCTGGGACCCACGTCTGGGCATCCCCAGCGCACTTAGGGCGGCAATTGCAAAAACAACAAGTGATGGACTGAATGTGGATCAATGTCACACACTCCCCCAGTCAAAAGATCTGGGCCCAAATCCATCGTTTTTTTGCACTCCACACCACCCTGGGTTAGACAATGGCGATATGCAAATCAGCTCTGACCCTGTTGCCCCATGGGAACAGTCCAGTCCGAACTACAAAAGCCATGTCCTTCCTAGAACGGAATCAAGCATCCGAGGACCGGACCGGTTTCGAGGTAACACCTCTCTTCAGCCCGGCTAGCTTGACTCCAAGTGGTATGGAGTGCCTGGGACCCACGTCTGGGCATCCCCAGCGCACTTAGGGCGGCAATTGCAAAAACAACAAGTGATGGACTGAATGTGGATCAATGTCACACACTCCCCCAGTCAAAAGATCTGGGCCCAAATCCATCGTTTTTTTGCATTCCACACCACCCTGGGTTAGACAATGGCGATATGCAAATCAGCTCTGACCCTGTTGCCCCATGGGAACAGTCCAGTCCGAACTACAAAAGCCATGTCCTTCCCAGAACGGAATCAAGCATCCGAGGACCGGACCGGTTTCGAGGTAACACCTCTCTTCAGCCCGGCTAGCTTGACTCCAAGTGGTATGGAGTGCCTGGGACCCACGTCTGGGCATCCCCAGCGCACTTAGGGCGGCAATTGCAAAAACAACAAGTGATGGACTGAATGTGGATCAATGTCACACACTCCCCCAGTCAAAAGATCTGGGCCCAAATCCATCGTTTTTTTGCACTCCACACCACCCTGGGTTAGACAATGGCGATATGCAAATCAGCTCTGACCCTGTTGCCCCATGGGAACAGTCCAGTCCGAACTACAAAAGCCATGTCCTTCCCAGAACGGAATCAAGCATCCGAGGACCGGACCGGTTTCGAGGTAACACCTCTCTTCAGCCCGGCTAGCTTGACTCCAAGTGGTATGGAGTGCCTGGGACCCACGTCTGGGCATCCCCAGCGCACTTAGGGCGGCAATTGCAAAAACAACAAGTGATGGACTGAATGTGGATCAATGTCACACACTCCCCCAGTCAAAAGATCTGGGCCCAAATCCATCGTTTTTTTGCACTCCACACCACCCTGGGTTAGACAATGGCGATATGCAAATCAGCTCTGACCCTGTTGCCCCATGGGAACAGTCCAGTCCGAACTACAAAAGCCATGTCCTTCCCAGAACGGAATCAAGCATCCGAGGACCGGACCGGTTTCGAGGTAACACCTCTCTTCAGCCCGGCTAGCTTGACTCCAAGTGGTATGGAGTGCCTGGGACCCACGTCTGGGCATCCCCAGCGCACTTAGGGCGGCAATTGCAAAAACAACAAGTGATGGACTGAATGTGGATCAATGTCACACACTCCCCCAGTCAAAAGATCTGGGCCCAAATCCATCGTTTTTTTGCACTCCACACCACCCTGGGTTAGACAATGGCGATATGCAAATCAGCTCTGACCCTGTTGCCCCATGGGAACAGTCCAGTCCGAACTACAAAAGCCATGTCCTTCCCAGAACGGAATCAAGCATCCGAGGACCGGACCGGTTTCGAGGTAACACCTCTCTTCAGCCCGGCTAGCTTGACTCCAAGTGGTATGGAGTGCCTGGGACCCACGTCTGGGCATCCCCAGCGCACTTAGGGCGGCAATTGCAAAAACAACAAGTGATGGACTGAATGTGGATCAATGTCACACACTCCCCCAGTCAAAAGATCTGGGCCCAAATCCATCGTTTTTTTGCACTCCACACCACCCTGGGTTAGACAATGGCGATATGCAAATCAGCTCTGACCCTGTTGCCCCATGGGAACAGTCCAGTCCGAACTACAAAAGCCATGTCCTTCCCAGAACGGAATCAAGCATCCGAGGACCGGACCGGTTTCGAGGTAACACCTCTCTTCAGCCCGGCTAGCTTGACTCCAAGTGGTATTGAGTGCAAAAAAACGATGGATTTGGGCCCAGATCTTTTGACTGGGGGAGTGTGTGACATTGATCCACATTCAGTCCATCACTTGTTGTTTTTTGCAATTGCCGCCCTAAGTGCGCTGGGGATGCCCAGACGTGGGTCCCAGGCACTCCACACCACTTGGAGTCAAGCTAGCCGGGCTGAAGAGAGGTGTTACCTCGAAACCGGTCCGGTCCTCGGATGCTTGATTCCGGTCTGGGAAAGATATGGCTGTTGTAGTTCGGACTGGACTGTTCCCATGGGGCAACAGGGTCAGAGCTGATTTGCATAAAGCCATTATCTGACCCAGGGTGGTGTGGAGTGCAAAAAAACGATGGATTTGGGCCTAGTTCTTTTGACTGGGGGAGTGTGTGACATTGATCCACATTCAGTCCATCACTTGTTGTTTTTTGCAATTGCCGCCCTAAGTGCGCTGGGGATGCCCAGACGTGGGTCCCAGGCACTCCACACCACTTGGAGTCAAGCTAGCCGGGCTGAAGAGAGGTGTTACCTCGAAACCGGTCCGGTCCTCGGATGCTTGATTCCGGTCTGGGAAAGATATGGCTGTTGTAGTTCGGACTGGACTGTTTCCATGGGGCAACAGGGTCAGAGCTGATTTGCATAAAGCCATTATCTGACCCAGGGTGGTGTGGAGTGCAAAAAAACGATGGATTTGGGCCCAGATCTTTTGACTGGGGGAGTGTGTGACATTGATCCACATTCAGTCCATCACTTGTTGTTTTTTGCAATAGCCGCCCTAAGTGCGCTGGGGATGCCCAGACGTGGGTCCCAGGCACTCCACACCACTTGGAGTCAAGCTAGCCGGGCTGAAGAGAGGTGTTACCTCGAAACCGGTCCGGTCCTCGGATGCTTGATTCCGGTCTGGGAAAGATATGGCTGTTGTAGTTCGGACTGGACTGTTCCCATGGGGCAACAGGGTCAGAGCTGATTTGCATAAAGCCATTATCTGACCCAGGGTGGTGTGGAGTGCAAAAAAACGATGGATTTGGGCCCAGATCTTTTGACTGGGGGAGTGTGTGACATTGATCCACATTCAGTCCATCACTTGTTGTTTTTTGCAATTGCCGCCCTAAGTGCGCTGGGGATGCCCAGACGTGGGTCCCAGGCACTCCACACCACTTGGAGTCAAGCTAGCCGGGCTGAAGAGAGGTGTTACCTCGAAACCGGTCCGGTCCTCGGATGCTTGATTCCGGTCTGGGAAAGATATGGCTGTTGTAGTTCGGACTGGACTGTTCCCATGGGGCAACAGGGTCAGAGCTGATTTGCATAAAGCCATTATCTGACCCAGGGTGGTGTGGAGTGCAAAAAAACGATGGATTTGGGCCCAGATCTTTTGACTGGGGGAGTGTGTGACATTGATCCACATTCAGTCCATCACTTGTTGTTTTTTGCAATTGCCGCCCTAAGTGCGCTGGGGATGCCCAGACGTGGGTCCCAGGCACTCCACACCACTTGGAGTCAAGCTAGCCGGGCTGAAGAGAGGTGTTACCTCGAAACCGGTCCGGTCCTCGGATGCTTGATTCCGGTCTGGGAAACATATGGCTGTTGTAGTTCGGACTGGACTGTTCCCATGGGGCAACAGGGTCAGAGCTGATTTGCATAAAGCCATTATCTGACCCAGGGTGGTGTGGAGTGCAAAAAAACGATGGATTTGGGCCCAGATCTTTTGACTGGGGGAGTGTGTGACATTGATCCACATTCAGTCCATCACTTGTTGTTTTTTGCAATTGCCGCCCTAAGTGCGCTGGGGATGCCCAGACGTGGGTCCCAGGCACTCCACACCACTTGGAGTCAAGCTAGCCGGGCTGAAGAGAGGTGTTACCTCGAAACCGGTCCGGTCCTCGGATGCTTGATTCCGGTCTGGGAAAGATATGGCTGTTGTAGTTCGGACTGGACTGTTCCCATGGGGCAACAGGGTCAGAGCTGATTTGCATAAAGCCATTATCTGACCCAGGGTGGTGTGGAGTGCAAAAAAACGATGGATTTGGGCCCAGATCTTTTGACTGGGGGAGTGTGTGACATTGATCCACATTCAGTCCATCACTTGTTGTTTTTTGCTATTTAATTTTATGGCAAGACAGGAGGCTAGCATTATGCATATACAGCCTGATTCATCAAGCTAAATTGCACTTGCAAAGGGCAAGATTCTCAGAATCTTGCCTTTTGCGAGTGCAATTTTTGCATTTGGGATTCATCATCCCAAATGCAAAATGCGCTGTTAAAGAATTCGCACATTTGCGAAGAATTGCATTTAAGGAATCTCTATTTGAGATTCCTTAAATGCAATTCATGAATCATTTTAAAATTGCGAAATTGCAATTTTGGGCCGCTATTTACCGAGAGGTCAGACCTCGTGGTAAATAGCAAAAACTTAGAAAAATGCATTTAAATGCATTTTTCTAAGTTGCATGTTACACACACACATGTCCTTTGGACATGTGTGTGCGCAACACCAATGTAGATTACATTTCAGGGGTGCTACAGGGTGTCCTTTGGACACCCCTGCACCTTTGAAATCGCATCCTTATTTGCGATTAGCTAATTGCTAATCGCAAATAAGGAACATGTAGGAATCGCAATATTTTTAGCAATTCCTACATGAATCCCGTATAGCAAATCCTTAATAGCAATTCCTTATGAATCGCTATTAGGGGCTCGCAAAACGGGAGAATGATGAATCTGGCTGTAAATCTTTTATTCACTCTGTCTGTGCAGCAGCCTTAAAAGCTTCCAAAACAGAACTTGAAAATCCCACAATATAATTTAGAACTCTAGGGGGCATATTATCAAGACAGATGATAAAATTATCGCCGCTTTAGTGGCAAAAAACTGCTGCTAAAACGGCAATAATGGGCTTGATAATATACTCCATGGAATTCCAATTGAAGCCTATGTTAGATGCCCTTCACATCTAACATGGGCTTCAATTGGAATTCCATAGAGCATGATAATTTTACCGCCTGTCTTGATAATATGACCCTAAGTCCTACAAGTACCCATGACCGCAATGTTCTTCCTCTTTTGTTTGCTGCTTCTGAGCAGCTAAGTATATACAGCTAGACTCATCAAAGACCCGTTTTGCGAGTCTTTAATAGCGATTCATAAGGAATCGCTATTAAGGACTTGCAAAACGGGATTCATATAGGAATTGCAAAAAATATTGCAATTCCTACATGTTCCTTATTTGCGATTAGCAAATTGCTAATCGCAAATAAGGAATAACTCCCCATGCATTCCTATGGGCCTACAGGCCCATAGGAATGAATGGAGAGTTATTCCTTATTTGCGATTAGCAATTTGCTATTCGCAAATAAGGATGTGATTTCAAGGGTGCCAGGGGTGTCCAAAGGACACCCTGTAACACCCCTGAAATGCAACATTACACAAGTGTTGCACACACACATGTCCAAAGGACATGTGTGTGTGTAACATGCAACAGAGAATAATGCACAAAATCGCTTTATTCTATTTTTTTCGCTATTTACCACGAGGTTTGACTTCGTGGTAAATAGCGGTCCTAAATTGCGAATTCACAATTTTTAAATGTTTCATGAATAGCATTTAAGGAATCTCTAATAGAGATTCCTTAAATGCTAATCCTCGCATATTTGCGAATTCTTTATTAGCGATTTTTGCATTTGGGATGATGAATCCCAAATGCAAAAATTGCACTCGCAAAGGGCCAGATTCTCAGAATCTGACCCTTTTGCGAGCGCATTTCGCTTGATGAATCTGGCTGATAGTGCCTCATTTACTACAAAATGACTCAGAGTGGCACCGCAAGCCATTTTGCTGTGCCGAACGGTGTCATTTTAAAAGCACAGGGATGCGTTGTATTAACAACAATACATCGTATCCCTGTGCTGTTGCACAGTTGGCTGCCATGCGCCATTGCAGGCACCATTGAGTCTTGTTACAAGGGTGCTTGCATTGCGGGGATGATTGTTTTTGAAAACAATTTAATAAATCAAATAAATTTCGTAGTGCACCCTGCATCGCATTTTGCGATGCAGGGCGCGCTACGTAATTCATTTTATTAATTAAATTGTTTACTTACCTTCAATTATCCAGACTCCGGTTTTTAGCACCCCCCCTTCCTCTCCCCCGCCCCGCCTCTCTGCCCCACCGAAACTCCCTCCATGGGCCGCGGCTGTGTGTGTGCCCTGTTGCAGCCTGAGACCTTCGCCATTGCCATCGGCCCGGACCGGCATCCCCCGAGGAGCAGTGCTGCCGGCCCGAGCCTGCCTTTGCCAACCAATCATCCCGGTTGGGGGGGGGCGAGTTCCACTGCCCAAAATCAACGAAGTCGAATCGGAGGCCCAAGCTGCGATGAGAGGAGAGGAGAGTGTGGTCGCACCCCCCAGGTAACGCTCAGCGAGCGTGCGTGAGTTACTGTGTGTGGAGGTGTGCAGGCTCCAAGAGAAACGCTCTTGGCCTTTCCCATTCTCTCAGTGTGTGCCTCCACTCAAGCTCGTATCGTGGCCCATACTTGCCGAGGAGTGGCAGTACCTGGGCCAGAGTGTAGAGCTGCACTTTGTTTTCCACTATACCTGTGTTCGGGGCATATTTTGGCAGAAGCTGACCGCAAGTCAGTAAGAGTGGCATAGAGACCATCCAGAGCACTGTGATTGGTGCCGGAGTACCTTTTTGTTGCATTACGCATTGCATTATTTTTGCATTACGAATTGCCTGATTGTTACATTACGCATTGAGTAAATTTTGCATTACGAACTGCCTGATTGTTGCATTATTTTTGCATTACGAACTGCCTGATTGTTGCATTACGCATTGAATTATTTTTGCATTACAAACTGCCTGATTGTTGCAATACGAATTGCTTTATTTTTGCATTACGAACTGCCTGATTCTTGCATAATGAACTGCATTATTTTGACATTACGAAGTGCCTGATTCTTGCATTACGAACTGCATTGCATTGCATTAGAACTGCATTGGATCATCGAGAATTGCTCATTAATACTGCAACAACCTACAAGGGCTTCCTGGCCTAATAACCGGCAAGGTGAAATTTTACAAATACATATATGTTGGCTTTTTATCGTGTGGTCTCATCGTATATCTTTTCTTTTATAAACATATAATTGTTTTTTTATGAAACTCATGTGGAGTCTATTTGTGGTATCATTATTGGGTTGCTGAGAGCATGGTTGCAAATACTTTACACACTTGCCTTGAAATACCGATTCGGTAAAATGGGGAACACATTCAAGGGTGGCAGGGTGTCACATTGACACCCTGTTGCACCAATGAATAGTGCATGGGTGCACATGTGGCAGACATACATGCCCTAAGGGCATGTATGTCTGCCACATGGCACTGTTAAAAAAGCACAAAATTGCTTTTTTAACGGTTTTCGTTATTTACAACCAACTTGTAGTTGGTGGTAAATAACGAATCCTTACAAGTGAAAAGCACTCACTTGAGTGCTTCCTACATTAAGGATTCGGTAATTTACTGAATCGGTATTTAAGAATTCGGTAATTTACTGATTCCTTAAATTACCGGTACGGTAAATTACCGAATCCTTAAATTAGGCCCCTACATCTCAAATGCCTGATACCGGCCGTAACGGCTGAAATTCTGTAATTTAGGCCGTTACCGACCGGTATTAGGCTTCCTACATCTGGCCCCTAATGACTGCAAAGTAAAATGGTAAGGAAGGAATTACAGGTAGTTATGCAGAACCCAGTAAAACAGGTTTTTGGCAAAAGAGAAAGGCGTAATAAGGATGAGGAGGTATATTGTTCAATATCAGAGGACGAAAACCAGAACAGAGGTCCTGGGAGAAAGTGCCTCAGAAAGAAGAGAAATATGGATGGTTTATCTACCAACAGAAGAGCCTAAAGCAGCTCGCAGGGAACAGATGTCCGAGTTGGCACACATATGGGTCAGTTTTACAATGCTAGAGACGAGAGCCTGAAAGAGGAGTTACTGATGAAAGGCGAGAGATCGTATGAAAATCTAGATGAATATATTCAAAACTTAGAAAATAAGGAAGACTAAGATGAGGAAAGTGAGGTAAGCAATAGGCATAAGGTAAAAGATGTGTCCACAGTGGGTAACCCTTTTGGCGAAAAAGTATTTGACCCAAGGGACTATATACATCCCAGGGGCAAAGACTGGTGGCCTTTAGACCATGTTTCAGGGTACAATAAGACTAGATTGGGAAAGTCCTTGGAAAAAGAGGAAAGGAATATCATGCGGGCAGTGTTACAGACCCTCAATTGATTAAAAGCTGATTCCTTACACCAAATTTGGACCCCAAACAAATTGCCTATACGTTCAAAAGGGATCCCAGAAAGGGGCTTGAGTAATCATTAAAATGATGTCAGGATAAAGTGCTGGGACCCTTAGCAACAATATTTGATGCTGTAGGACCTTTTTGAAGGATACTGATGTGGATCTCACTCTGTTACGAGAGTAGATTCAGCATGCGGTTATCTTTTTAGGCAACCCAAATGCTGTCGAGTTGCCTAAAAAGATAACCGGAATAAGACATTTATGCATATCAATCCAAAGTAAAGTGATCTGGCTAAAGAAGAGTCGAGTGAGGATGCAAAAGGTCTTCTGTTCGGCGATGGAATAGTAACGTCCCTAACCAAGTATGTGAAAACATTCACTAGTTTAAACAAGGTGCAGTACACTTTGTCCAGAGTATTGTCAAACAGTACTTTTTATGGCAGGGATGGAAGGAAAGGGCACCCTTCTGCACTAATCAAATTGCAGAGCCCATTACCAACATGTGGTGTACCAAAGATATGGATCCTACGGAGCAAACCAAGGAGGAAGTCAATTTTACCCCAAGAGGAGCAGAGGACGATGTTGAATTAATAGAGGAAGGGGGACAAGATGAGTATGAAGACTGTTTCTGGTTTTATCCAAACAAGTGTGGGAGGAAGGTTGAGACATTTCAAGGACCAACGGGAATCAATAACACAAGATATATGGGTGCTGCAAACAATAGAAGGCTATCGAATAGAGTTTGATTCAGAGCCGTTTCAGTTGAGAGAACCAAACGAGTTGGTGGTTCAGAGAGATCTGGAGAACATAGTTCAGAAGGAGGGGTTGCAAATGTTGGTGAAGAATGCAATAGTAAAGGTAGGGGAGATATGTCAGAAGTTTTTAAGCACCATGGGGCATATTACCAAGCAATAGCGATAATTATCGCCATTGCTTAGTTAGAGACAAAAATTTACCGCTGAGCTGCGGCGATTTTTATCGCAGATAAACCTTGGTATTACCAAGGTTTATCGCAAACGCGATAAATACGGCCGCAATGCTCTTAGCCATGTTATCCACCTCCCATTGGATAACATGGCTAAGAACTGCTCATGGCAGGTGTTAGCTTTTGGAGCTATTCGCGCTTAGCGCGAATATCTCCAAAAGTTGGTAATAGGAGATAGCGATGTTAGCGACTGTTTCCAGTCGTTAACATCTTGGCACGCCCACTTTGCATGTCATTAGTGATAAATATCACTGACATGCAAAGTGGGGCCCAAGATGGTCGCTATCTCCTACTAGCTGTCGCTAACTGGTGTTAGCGACAGCTAGGTAATAGGGAGATCATTTTATCTCAGCTTTCTTGGCTTTTAAAGCCAAAAAAGCGGAGATAAACCCCCTTGATAATATGCCCCCCTATTCCTAGTGGGAAAAAAGGACAAGGATTGGAGACCAGTCATAAATTTAAGGAGTTTGAATCAATATGGGATGTATCGCCATTTCAAAATGGAAGAGATATATTTGGTGAGGGATTTACTTCAGGGTTTGGATTGGATGGTGGAATCGATTCTCAAGGATGCATATTTCACAATTCTGATAGGAAAAGAGAGTCAGGGGTACTTACAGTTCAGAAGGAAGGTACAGTTGTATCAGTTCCAAAGTCTCCTGTTTGATCTGTCATCAGCTCCTTGGTGCTTCACAGTAATGGCTGATACTTGGACAATATTTTGATCAAGAAACAAACTGCACACAAATTGAGCAAATAACTACATATATCAATGAACTTGCTTCAGATCTGAATTTTGTCATGAATTTTGACAAATCGGTTATGATTCCATCCCAGAGAAAAGAATTTCCTGGTTTTGTGGTGGACACATTATTAAGTCAGATATGATTACCAGAATAGCAAATGAGGAAGATAAGGAACTCATTGTCAAAGAAGGAATGGGTGAATTTGAGGGAGTTGGCTCGAGTGATTGGCCTGTTATCATCATAAGTTCAAGCTGTATTTCCAGGACTATTTCATTACAGGGCCCTTCAAAGTTTAAAGACTCATGGTCTGGTGATAGGTTTGTGGTATGGAGACAGGTTGTCTCTGGGCAGAGATGTGAGAGAAGAATTAGTATGGTGGGTGGAGTAATTTGGAAATCTGGAATGGTTAGGCTATATTTGGTCACAGCCGGAATTTGTATTACAGACCGATGAGAGCAATCTAGGTTGGGGAGCATCTTGTCTAGGTCAGGAAACAGGTTGAGTTTGGGCGAGGGTGATGAAGGAACTTCATATACTTTTTTTGGCGATCCAGGCAGGTTTGTTTGCATTACAAAGGTTCAACAGAAATTTGAGGAACAGCTCAGTGCTATTAAAGATGGGCAATCTAACTGCGGTAGCATATATAAACAAACTGGGACAAGGCAGGTCAAATAAATTGTCGGATTTAGAAAAGAAAATGCTGGAATTTTTTTGAAGCACATAATTTGGAAAGCAGAATATTTGCCAGTCAAGCAGAATATGATTGCGGATTGGAATTCACAAAAATGTGATAGATTACTGCGATTGGTAATTAAGCGAGAATATTTTTCAAAGGATTCTGAGGTTGATGGGACTGTTAGAGGTTGTTCTGTATGCTTCCAGGCTGACATTCCATTTGCTGTGTTATGTCAGTTGGAGACAGGATCCATGAGCAGTAGCAGTAGATGCTTTTATGCAGGATTGGAGGGGGGTGATATTTTATTCATTTCCTCTGTTCTTGATGATTAAGAGAGTTTTGGTACAAGTGACAAGGCAGAGATGTCAGTTGGTACTAGTTACTCCTTTTTGAAAAACATAACCATGGTTTTCATCACTGATGGAACTGGCGAAGAGGAACCGTATTTGCTAATTACATGCAAAGGTCTGTTAATAGACATAGAGAACAAGGAGCATCCGTAGGTGGAGTCTGGTTCTCTCAGGTGTTCTGGAAGAGTCACAGGATTTTTGAATGCAGCTTGAAGATTACTCAAGGAGTTGTGGGCTCCAGGTACAAGGAAAAGACATAGAGGAGCATGAAAGGTATGGTTACCTTGGTGCACGGAAAGGGATTTGGATCATGTGGAGGCAGAATAAGTACAGGTGGCAAATCTCTTGGCAGATGTATTTGAGAAGGGGATGTCATACAGGTCTTTGAATTGTTATAGATCAGCTGTAGCAGCAGGTCATTTGCTACGGCAAAGTTTGCCTGTGGTCAGAAGTCCGATTGAAGAGACCACCTAATGCAAAGTATCAGACATTGGGGCATATGTATGAAGCCCATTTGCCGGTCGCATCATTCATTAGGTCAAGCTATTTATACCTCTGAACTATTGTAGGGGAAACAACACTCTTGAACAAGCGGATTCCTCCCAATTCATGTTGTCTACTGAAGCGTGACGCTTCGCCAGGCGCGCGCTTGGCCTCACTCACACCCCATATGCTCATTCACTCCCACTCGCTTGCTCCCCTGCTCCCCCGCCCCCCACCCGACTTGAAAGGAAGCCTCGCACACCAACATTTGTCTCTCACACCACCAGACATCAAAGGCTGCTGCTACCCCGCCCCCCCACAGCAATGCCGAGAGCGTGTTTTATAACATGAACCCTCTTACTTTAGTTTCTCTCTACTTCTTTCCCTCCGGACTTTCACCGCCAATCTTTGCCTTCTTCCTCACTCCTTCTTTCCTACCTGGTTTCTTGTTTGTTAAGCTCCAGAAGCATGCACTATGTGCTTTAAATGCGGGTTACTTCAGCAAAAAATATATATGTGTTTAGATCGCACAACGTACTGTTTCTTTTAACATTGTATGTTTTTATTATCTTATAGCGCGGCACATCCATAATAGCACCAGCGCATCTTCTTTTTAAAATGCGGGTTAATTTAACAAATATATCTATATTTATGTTTGCAATGCGGGATGCCTTAAGCATAGGGTCCCGCGCCTTGGTTTTGTTAGGCTTTTATTCTGTGCACACACTACGATCCTGGTCTTTTCAGGGCAGCCAACGCTGCCTCAAAACCCACTCCATGCTGATTCCACAATAGGGTGTGAGGCACTGGGTGGAGCGCACGTGCGTTTTGCTCCAAGCAACCCTCACCCGCGGATGCTTTTCACCAGTTAGACAATTTCAGCTCTCAGCTATGGGTGGGTAGGTGGGGGCTCTCAACCCACTGTAATCACACAGTTAAGACAGAGGCTGTCTCCCATCGTTGTGCCGCTCTTTCCACCGACACTCAACCTCGCCTTTCAATGCTACGAACCTTCTTTTTTGGGCAGTTTATTAATTATGCTAGATAATGGATACCGCGACTTGCTTTACCTGCCAGATACTTGAGGCACCCAGTGTCCGTTGTGTGCAAGATATTTGGCCAACTTGGATTAATACAGTAATACACTATCTTTCAGACTGCTTGACTGTATGTCAAATACCCTGTGGGGCTTTCCACCATTGCTTGTTTCATTATCGGCCGCTCAAACACACTCCAATGGACACCGACTGCAGGGACAGCGGCACGTTGGAGAAGCAGCCCCCCACTATTTGCTAGGTAAGCCCTGTCTCTCACAGGTCCCTCTAGCATTAATAACATGTTGTAGTGATTAGATCGAATGAATCCCCTTGCTTTTTTGCAGACGGTTGACAGCACAAAGCGTAGCAAATCCTTGAGGATTGCTTCATATGGGTCACATAAATCGGTAAGCAGACAATGCAATTGTGTTGTGAATTCTGCTTATTATTAACATGGTTGCGCACAACATTTGAACAGTTAATGTAGCTCATAATAATTGGGAGCTGCAGACTTAGACACACATTGAGTTATGCTTCAAAGTGCTTGTTTGCTCACAGAGTCACGCTTGATCTCACTCATGGTACGAATATGAGATTTGGCAACACTTTTTTAATCACTCTGAGCACGCACTATAGTTTACCTTGACTTGATGTAATTTCACGTTCTTCATGGGCAACTGCCCAGTGCTAAACAATGCTGACAGTGCATGGCAAAGTCGTGCTGTCTGAACAAACATTTTTTTTGGCTACGTTAACCTGTCACCTTGGCAGTATCGTAGCACCCAAATATTCAAAAGAACTTATGTATAGTGAATGGCATGCTGGTCTACCCAATAACTTATAATAGGTGATTTTAATGAGCGCCCCTCTCTTGGGTCAAGTGCCCATATGCTAAGCCATCCTAGTAAAGCAATCGGCACAACATTTTAGAGCAATGTATATGTACATCAGATGGTATGTGTACTGTCCAACACCCCTTTAGTGATCTTTCACCTCATCATTCTGCATCTCCACGCCAACCCTTCTTTCACCCCTTTTCTCTCCTTTCTCTTTCCTACCCTCTATCTATCCTCCTTATTACCTTCCCACAGCATCACTCAACACCACAGCATCACACAGCACCACTCAACGCCACAGCACCACTCAACGCCACAGAACCACTCAACGCCACAGAACCACTCAACACCACAGCACCACTCAACACCACAGCACCACTCAACGCCACAGCATCACTCAACGCAACAGAATCACTCAGTGCCACAGCATCACTCGGCACCACTGAATGCCACAGCACCCCTCAACACCATAGCGCCACTCAATGCCACAACACCAGTCAATGCCACAGCACCACTCAGCGCACAGCATCCCTCAATGCCACAGCATCACTCAACGCAACAGCATTACTCAATGCCACAGCATCACTCAATGCCACAGCATCACTCAATGCCACAGCATCACCCAGCACCACTCAACGCCACAGCACCACTCAACACCACAGCACCACTCAACACCACAGCACCACTCAACACCACAGCACCACTCAACGCCACAGCATCACTCAACGCCACAACATCACTCAATGCCACAGCATCACTCAACGACACAACATCACTCAATGCCACAGCATCACTCAGCGCCACAGCATCACTCAGCACCACTCAACGCCACCGCACCCCTGAACGCCACAGCATTACTCAGCACCACTGAATACAGCACCACTGAAGGCCACAGCATCACTCAGCACCACTGAAGGCCACAGCATCACTCAGCACCATTGACCGCCACAGCATCACTCTGTGCAACCATTCAACAACAACTGGTTCTAATATGTTCTCTCAATGTTTCAAGCTTTATTACAAATGTCACAAAAAGATGTTAATATTTCACTGCTATTCCTGGATTTTCATCACAATAAAATACACTGAACATAATCTTCCCAAAAGTTGTTTACAAAAGTTTAAGCTATTATAAATTACAAATTACATTATAAATTACAATAACTTTTATATCAGTATTAATTGTCAAAAAAATAAAAAACATTGTTATTTGTAATATTAATACATCTAAGTCATGTAAATACAACACATGTTGCATTACAAATGCTATAGGTGTCACGTTTTCAAAAGTTAAAACTATTGGCATTGTAAATGACAAAGCTATTCATTTCGCTATTTTTAAAACAAAAACATAAATAAAATATTTGTCATTTACAATACCAATAGCTCAAAATGTCCTAATGCGAGACCTATTGCATTGCAAATGCTTGTTTTTTTTTTATCTGAGCTCCCTTTGAATGTGAATGCAAGGATGGAGGTTTGCTGTACCTCTATATCTCTCACCCCTTCATCCTCCATTTGCAACCTTTTTGGTGGAATGTGTAAACAGACCTTTAGTTATTTATTTATTTATTTTAAAGTGGCAGGATTTATTAAATTCTACCCACTGGTTATATTGTGTTACTATGGATTTGAACAGTTAGCACAGTTTGGGTGTCAAGCGTTGGCCATGTTGTCCCTATGAATAATCTGAGACCCAGTTTTTTTCTCCATTGTTCGTCTTTCTGTTCTACATTTTGGAAGCACCATAACCTTGAATGTCACTTTTTAAGGAACAAAAAAATAAAAGTATTTTTCACATCAGTGAGGAAATTCTTCCTCTAGAGCTAACTGAGTCGCTGAAAACCCCAATCACGATATTTAATTTGTTGTGTAACCAAGTAATGTGTAGTAGTCTGTGCCAGTCCTGCCACTTTTTGGAAGATGAGCCAAAACCCTTACAGGCACTCTAAGACATTGTGAGAAGCACTCACATTGAGCCAGCTAACGGAACCACTATGGTGCTCATGGCCCTTAACTTTGATGCTGTGTTCAGAAAATGGAGCAGGTAAATGAGGGACCTCTGCAGTTGAGCAATACATCTTGCCTAAGCGTCTGTATAATTATGTCCAACATATGTCACTTCAGTTGATTGTTTCCTTCTTTTGTGGGAGACTTTTCCCACAAATAGTAGTTTTTTTCTGGTGTTCTCTCCCATATTCCCTACCTTTTGCAGAATTTTACCCACATTTTTTTTTCAATTACTTAGGGGCATATTTACAAGGAGGGAATTGAAATGATCGCCGCTTTTATCGGCAGGAAACTGCCGCTAAAGCGGCGATAATGGGCTTGATAATAGGCTCTTGAGAATTCCAGAGAATCCCAATAGAAGCCCAAGTTTACACCAGAACATGGGCTTCTATTGGAATTCTCTGGAATTCTCAAGAGCTTATTATCAGGCCCATAACTCCGTCCTTATAAATATGCCCCTTACTTCTTTAAGTAGGCAAAGTTTGACTAAGACTTCAAGAAAGCTGGCAAAAGCCAGATTCACAAAATCGACTTTGCTTATGTTGTCCTTCCGGTTGACAAGCAGCGGCATGAGCCGTGCTTCTCCACTCTTCTGGCGAATTGATGCTTATTCCGTTAATATGAGGATTACTCGACCACGAAAGCTCGCAATGGTTGAATCCCCAAATTTTCTTCTGGAAAAAGTGTTCTTGTCGCAGTGGCAGAGCTAGACTTAGTGCCGCCCATGGTGGTCCTTGTGTTTGCTGCCAGTGGCGGCGGCATTTAGGAGCGAGGGGGTGCTGGCGATTCCTGTGACCGACGTAGGTGAGAACTGCCGTCCCAAAAACGTGTGCCAGCCAGGGCGCCCCACCCCTTGCTCTGCCACTTCTGTTTACCCTTTTCCTGGGCAATCACTGTAGTGCCTCTGTGGTCCCACCTGAGATGTTGTGCCACCTCCTTAGGTAAAGTGCCACTAATGTGGGAAGCATTTGTTGCTTCCTCCAGAGTGCTTTGCTTCTAACCAGTAACGTTCTTCTCTTTGTGAGGATGTGCAGGACTCTGGGTGGTCCTGCTGTTCCTTCATCTGCATCTTATAGAAACACCTCTGCCATTCTTGTCAAACTGTTCTCCCAAGTCTTTGTCTACTTATCAGCTAATGGTTGTCTTTTCTCTGTGCCATTCCTAAGGCTGGATTCTCTTCATGGGGTAGTTCAATGCAGTTGTCCCAGTCAGTTGAGGATGCTTAGAAAGGGTCCCCATTCTGGCACAACTCAGTGAAAAGCTGTTGGATAGGACAATTTGATTGAGCAGTTGTGCCTCCCCGGGTGCTCTTCTGGTGGTTGAGTGAATGAAGACGAACATGTGTCCTGTGCCATTTTGATGTTACTCATCTAGGCATTTCCAGTGTTTAGTTCATCTGTACTGTAACCCCCTCCTACCCACACAGCAGATGTGCCAAGATGAGCCTAAATATCTAAATGAATGCACTTTTTTCCTGAAGCAATTTCAAGGTTTCTTCACCAAAATGTTCTTCAATATAGGTACCACTGCAAGGAGTTAAAAATTCCCATAGATTTTGCTAACAACAATCGTAATTGTTTGATGAAAAAATACCCAGTTTATCCTTCTTTTAAAAAGGCTATACTTTGTTAATGTCAGGCAGCTTCTGCAGAAACAGACGGGCACTAGCTAATTATCAGGATTGGAAGACCACACTTTTCCTCTTTACCAAGCATTGAGTCAGTGCCTGTAAACCGCCTTTTGTAACCCCTCAGTCAGGAAAACTTTTGCTTCTTTTGATGGGAAAGCTTTAAGGTAAACTGTGGTAAGGGATGCAGACTGCGCAACAATTAATATGTTAGCGCTGTATGGGGTTGTAAATTTGTCTTGTAGACAGTAGCGGCTGCTACCGGACAGGGGTGGTGGGTAGGGGTGGGATGTTGGGGGGCTAATTAATCAATAAATAACACTTATCTTAGAATGGCTGGCCGGCCACCCACCGGCTCCCCAGCATCCTCTTCTTCTTCTAGTCTCCAGTCATGCTGGCAGCAGGAAGCACCCGGCACACAGGCCTCCCTGAGCCAATCACAACACTGTGATGCAGCATTGTGATTGATCTGAGCGACACAGATCAGTGCTCAGAATGGAACTGGGAGCCTGTGCATGTTCCTGACTAGGCTGTGTAATGCAGCCTGGTTGGAATATGCAGAGTGTGCATGAACTGTTTGGTTGCCCCAAGAGGTCCGGCTAAACAGTTCATAAGCACTTTGGGAGTGCACACCGCTCCTCCCCTGCCAGCCCTGCACTGCACACAGGCTGCATGCAATCGGAAAAATAAAATGACAAAAGGAATCCGTTATTGTCATTTTATTGTTCCTTTTTGCGCAGTGGGGCAACGCTTATACGCCACAGCGGAGGAGCCGCCACTGCTTGGATATACTGCTTATCAAGCAGCAAGTCTGCCTACACCATGCTGATATTACATGCTGCGCCTTAAGTACACAGACGCTGGACGTAGGGATTCCAGGGGTGCTAAAGGATCCTCAGCAATAAAGATGACTTTCAATTTGGTTTTAATTTATCTTGTCATATTTGCCGTGTGTGTTCATAGACAAATGTCAGTCTATGTCTTATGACAAATTGCTGCTTATTCTTTTAATATGACGATCGGTGTTTAATTTTCTTTCTCACTCTGCAAAGTCAAAGGATTTTGTAAAGTGGACTGACAATCTTGCTGAGTTACAGGAAGTGAGAACAGAAATTCTGTAGGATGGCAGTTTTCTCCTAACACACATCAAAATGGAAACACCTGTAAATGACCTTTACAAATATTTTAAAATAAATTAGTAGTTTAGAAACCCCAAACGATGCACATTTTTTGTAATTCTGAAGTGTGGGGGAAACAGATTTTTAAAAAGGATTAAAAAAGATCAAAAGACATTATTTGGTGATGTGAAAATGATAAATATTTGCAGAAATCTGGTTTCCACACATTATCATTTGGGCACTATATAGTTGTATCAGTAAAACCGCATCTAGTGGAAATGTTGTGGCTCTTTCAATGGAAAATGTGCTGTCTGTAAAGGACAGTGTGCTCCACACCATGTTTTAGAATTATATTAGCAACAGTGTACTCCAAAATTCGCCACTGTCTGAATACTATACCTTTAGCACTCCCTTGCTGAATCAGTTTGGCTCATTGCTATACTTGTTGTTTGAGAAACCCTTGGATTTTCACATTCCTTATGACTTCAGTGATGTAACACTGATGGCAGACCCACCACTCAGAAAATTGTTCCAGCACCACTACCTAAGGACAACATTGCCTAGGTTTGCTCAAGACTAGGGCCCCCATTAGGATGACGGGCGGACTTTGTCTGCCCGCCATCCCATCGGATAGAGGGACCGCCCGCCTTAAGGGCGGGGGTCCCGATGTGTGCATTAGGATGCGCCCGCCACAGTTACGGGCGCATCCCTCATTTTTAACATTGTGGCAGGCAGTGCAGTGAGCACTGCCCGCCACAATGTTAAAAATGTATGCATGCATTTGCATACACGAAGCGGCAGGCACCGCGCGGTGCCTGCTGCTTCGTGTATGCAAATGCTGGGGGGTACCACAGGTACCCCCCGTGTGCACCCCCCACCTCTCCTTCTCTCTGGGGGCCAGCAGGGGGCCCCAAGGGGAAGACCGCATGCCTTTCCGTGGCAGCATTGCCGCCAGGGAAGTGCATCAGATTGGGCCCATCATAATATGGCTGGCGGTGTCTATTAGACACCGCCACCATATTAATCCTTTTCCACCCTGGCCGCAAGGTGACCGGGGCAGAAAAGCGGCAGACGGTCTTTCCGTCCGACGCGGTCCCCCCGCCATAATAATATGGCGGGGGGAATTCAGGTGCGGATGTCGGGCACATTGCCCCCGCCAGGCCGGCGACATCCTAATGGGCCTCTAGCTGTTAAAGCATTATGCTCTGTTATGGCTTGATTTACAGAAATGGAGTAATCCTCCACCAAACTCCAAATCATGCCCTTAGTGTGAGAAAAAACCCCAGTATGGTAATCACAGTCAAATGAGACATTTCAGTGCTAAGGAGCTGGTTGCCAGTCGCAGGGTGGGTGTAATTATAAGGGTCAGATTACCAGTGTGTCCTTCCACTTCACTGTGCGATTGCAAGTTGGGGTACCGGCAATGGTATGAAGCCTTACAGACCAAGGATCACCGTGTCATTTTCTACAAAGTCATTCATCTCCTGGGGACCTTTCCATTGCTATTTACCGCGTGCACTGGGCAGGTGGTAAATGGGAGTGGGGGGTTGTGGCACATATTGCGTGGCAGGGTCAGGAAGATGTTGGGTATCAATGCAGCTCTCCAGTCACTATGGGCGAGTGTTCCATGTTTTCCCCATGGTGAAGGGGTCAATGAGGGCCCAGCTGTGCCTCTGCCTAAGGCCCATAACCCTAAGTCCAATGTGATCTTACCAGGTGCAGCAAAGCCCCAAGTAAACTGCGGCTTGGAGTTTTAGCACCTGGCAAATATGCATGTAAGATCACTAGGCCACATGGAACCAGAAGCCTTAATGACTGCAGAGAAAGCCTAATTGGGATTAGGTATTTGGATGTGGTGCAGAAATATTCCTAGTAAACATTTATGCTTTTGGTCCTTACTCGTGTGATAGCTAGTGGTATGTGAACCCTAAAATGTGCTTTCATTGCTCTCCTGCATGTAAGCTTACGACAACACATTCAGGGATACATACAGGGATAAATACATGTTTTGGCCTCTTTTATGATGATCTTATTCTTCATCAGGATTACCTGGTGTGTGGTAATTTGACTCTCAGTACATTTTTCAATATAAACTGTCAGTTCTAATTACAAATAACCTTCTCAATCTACACACCACAGAAGATTTATCTGTGAATGACAATCCCTTGACTACTGGATTCATTATGAAGCAAATATTAACAAAAACATGTTTGATATTTTACCTCTATACG
This sequence comes from Lissotriton helveticus, assembly GCF_964261635.1. Taxonomy (NCBI): domain Eukaryota; kingdom Metazoa; phylum Chordata; class Amphibia; order Caudata; family Salamandridae; genus Lissotriton; species Lissotriton helveticus. The sequence goes on from NC_136065.1 coordinate 184,808,817, forward strand.
CAAGATATCTGAATTTGTCAATGAGGCAGATTTACCACTATCAATCTCCCTGGGCTTCCTGAGTGTTGAACTCTGATCCATACTATGTATATCAAATGTCTGTTTATTTTTGCGTTATATGTGTATTTGTCATTTAACTACGTGTAGACCAATGGCATGGTAAATTGTGGAGATATAATTCTGCGCCCAGAATAACTGGTGCTGCAATTTATGTCCCCAGCATTACGGTGCATCACATGATATTGGCCCACTACCGGATTATGGTAATCACCCATTACTACGGAGGCTTTACTCTGCATACCATTACTTCGCAAGCTTTACAACGCATGCGATGTAACAACGCGTAGCCTTTACTACACAAGTTGTTACATGGCATGCGTTGTCACTACACATGCGTTGTAATGGATAAACAATGGCGCACAGGAAGCAGTGCTGTAAAGACTGACCCGGATGAGCGCACACAGGAACCCAACACCCACCCTCAAGGCCTGTTCTGCCAGCTCCAACGCAACATCCGACTCCCGGGCTCAGGGCCTAAAATGAGAACTGCACGCTTGCCGACCCCTTCAGGGCGGAAGACAGCCCTCATCAGTCTTGAATGCTGAGTAAGCTGGATGGGACATGCTGGAATATTAAGAGACATAGGGAGCATTGAGGTGAAGGTAAGGGCACTGTCTTCATGCAAGGTGTCTTCTCATATATGCATGTAATCAGCCCCCCATACCTCCTCCTGTTCTGCTGGCTACGACGCAACATCCGACTCCCAGGTTCAGGGATAGGGAGAGCAGCCCCCGTCGTCATGGGGTGAGGGGGCCATGGGCACAACGGAGCCCCGCATTGGGTTCCTCGCCTATGAGGAGGAGGTCAGGAGAGGTAAGCTGGGGGCGTTGTTCTAGGGGGAGGGACCTGCAGGGGATAGTTTTTTAGGTTTTATGGTAGTGTTTGTGAAATGTAGTGTAGAGTAGTGTATTTGGGTTTAGGGTAGTGTCGGGGTTTGTGAAGGGTAGTGTTTGGTGAGTAGGGACAGGACTAGGGGTAGGGGCAGGGTCGTGCTGGGTGTAGTGTTTTAGGTTTTAGGGTAGTGTAGTTGTGTTTGTGTAGTGTAGAGTACTGTATTTGGGTGGAGGGTAGTGTCAGGGTCGTGAAGGGTAGTGTTTAAGTGTAGGGAATGGACTGGGGGTAGGAGCAGGGTCGTGTTGGGGTAGTGTTTTAGGGTTTAGGGTAGTGTTGTGGTGTTTGTGTAGTATAGGGTTGTGTTTTAGGGTTTAGTGTAGTGTTGGAGGGGCGTGAAGGGTCGTGTTTCAGTGTAGGGAATAGACTTGGGGTAGGGGCAGTGTTATGCTGGGGGTAGTGTTTTAGGTTTTAGGGTAGTGTTGGGGTGTGTTGCAGGTTAGTGTTTGGGTGTAGGGGCAGGACTGTGGTCGGGGGAGTGTTGTGCAGGGGGTAGTGTTTTAGGGTTGAGGGTAGGGTTGTGGTGTTGTGTAGTGTAGGGTAGTGTTGTAGGGTTTAGGGTAGTTTTGGTGGGCCATACAGGATAGTGATTGAGTGTAGGGAGCGGGCTGGGGGAAGGGGGAGGGTCATGCAGGGGGTAGTGATTTAGGGTGTAGGGTAGTGTTGTGTTTGTGTAGAATAGTGTAGTGTTTGGGGTTTTGGGTAGTGTTTTAGAGTTTGATATGTGTAGGATAGTATATTTGTACTTAATATTTAGTGTAGTGTTGGGGTAAATGTCTGTTTTCATTACAAGGCAAGTTTTTATTTCGCATACATTTACACTTGCAATGTAAAGGTATGCAAACTAAAAACTTGAGTAGTAATGGTAATTGCTACGTAAAAACTTCGTAGTAAAAAGCTGCGAAGTAATGGTATGCGAAATAACAAGTCATATTCCCGGATTATACGAAGACAGACTCAAGGGGCATGGGTAGCCATGTCTTAGCTCATTGCTGGGCCATTTTCCACTCAACTATAATTATGGTCTCAGTTACTGCTGCATGTAACTTGCTCGCTCACACTTCTCTGTATCTCTGCACTGAAATAAGCTTGGAGTCCACACCAGATAGCAGGATAACACAGAAACCGCATCTACAAGTTAGGTCAAACAGCCAAGAGTTCTACACATCTCCTGCAATCAGGTAACAATTCCCCTGCTCTTGCCATCCCCAGGCCTCAGGAGTCCTGGGAGCATGCGCCTAAAGATGCAGTGAATCGCACTCATTCAGACTGACTGTGTATGATGGGAGCATGAGCATTAAGAAACCGTGCATAATTACATCCAGAGTGCCAACTGTGAACAGTAGGCTAACATGTAATTATACACTGAAAGGAAGTGAAGCATGCAAAGCAATATTAAAATTGTTAATTTACATTTCAAACACAATTTAATGCAAAATGCAATTGGAAAGTTGAAGTTCCGGGGACGTTGACTGGTTATCAATTCAGTGGGAGCCAAGCTTGTAGAAGTGGGACATCTGTTCCTATTTTTACATGGAGAAGTGGTTTCATATGTTTATTTAATGTGATTTGCAGTTTTTTTACTTCTTGCCTACAGAAAACTTTTAGCATTTAGCTATTTTTTGTCGAAGGCCTGTTGCTTAAAGTGGACTTTGGGTCAGTTGATTGCATACGGTTGGCTGGATTTCTTGTCTATCTAATTTGCTTACATCTGATACAGTGTTTTTTGCTGTCTTTGTCTCTCCCCTGAAGCGTAGCTTCTTTAACATCCTTTAAATTGGATGACTTGTACCCTTCCATAGCTCCATATCAGGGAACTACTTTATTTTACTCTTACCACTCCTTGGGGAGGTTCCGCTCTCGCCCTGTGTGCTACTTCCCCTAACATCTGCAGTGGCGTAAGGATTCTTGAGGGGACCCCCTGAAAAGTACATGGCGAGCCCCCCTCCAGACTCACTCAGGAGCTCTGAGGCCAGGTACTGTGCTGAGGGGGGCCCCTGGAGGTCAGGCCCCCATGCAGTGCGGGGGCTGCGGGGCCTTTTGTTATGCCAGTGATCTGCACCCCGCACTCTGAGTTCCTCCTCAAAAACGTATGCTTTGATCTGTTGTTCTCGTGTTTCGTTTTAAAATTTAAACCCACCCAGCTGTTACCTTTATACCCCACAGCAGTTTTAAATGTCTCCTTTTTCTCATCAACGTTTTGTTACTCAAATACTTGAGCCACCATTGCTCCCATCTCATCATGTGCATTTTATTTATTTTTAATCTTCGCAGGGCCTGGAAGCTGCAATTTGCTTTTGGGTTGCTCCTTTCTAAATAATGCACTTTTGTGCATGTTTTCATTTTTTTTTTATTTACTGTTCCAAAGTTGGTGTTCAATATCTTGGAATAACAAATAAAAAAGGAATGATGCTCATTCTTGCGTGTACGTCTTCACACTGGGGCCACAGTGACATCATAGCACTCCGTTTGCATTTGTGATACTGCATGCACACATTTCCATCATTGCGCTAGTGTTGCCTATTTTTCTTTTTCTCTTAGCAAAAATGTTCAACATAATTCTTTCCTTTTGTCGATGCCAAAGATCATTGGCAAAAATGATAGACAAAATCAAAAGGCAAGACTTTTTGGCTTTGCCAATGCTTGTATTAAATTCTATGAAATGCATACTAGGTCAGCTCAAGTGTTGGGCTGTGTGAACTCAGACGTGGGGCCTCAATTATGTGGAGATACAAAGTTGGAGACAGGGGCGGTTCTAGGCTCATGGCGGCCCTGGACAGGAACCGTAGGTAGGGCGTCCCTGGAGGAACACAGGAGCGGAGGCTAGTGAAGAGGGGGGGGGTCAGGGTGTTTGGAAGTGGAACAGAGCCGGAGGCCGCCAAATCCCTGCCAGGGGCCGCCACGCAAATATGTATCCATCCTCAGAGGATTATTATATTAAGGATATATATTGGCGTGGCGGCCCCTGGGGTTTGGCGGCCTGTGCAGGTGCACAGCTTGCACATGCCTAAGGCCGTCCCTGTTGGAGATAACTTATCTTGCAGACTTGAATCATTTATGTTTAATCTGAGGTATGTCGATGTGCAGAAGTAGAAACAAAGTAATAGACAGATACATTTAAAATCCATACTTGGCAGTTTTATTAGAAAATGGTAGTCTCAAAAAATGAAAGTTTCCTCATTACAGGACTTTGCATGCAAAAAAACGTGTATGAACATCATAAAACCTAACGTGTTAAGTATCGCCCTTTAAATTTGACAATCCCTTATTGCACTGTTTGGATTTGTATTTATATAGTGCATTACACCAAGAAAGTTGCTATGAAGCACTTTCAGTAAATGAGTAGCACATTACTTTATAGGGTTAGAAGAATGATTGAAAACTCACTAGGATGAATATTGGCTGTGATTGAGACTCACTCCTGGTGAATAACATATTGTTTCCTGGCTTTAGACTTGACACAACCAATGAAGCTGTACTTGCACCTTGCTACTCTATCTCTAAACCTTCTATTCCCTTCCGTGTGTGTTTGTGTGTTTTCTCTTCTAATGCCTTTTGTTTTGCTCTGTTTTCATTGAGCTCCTGGCTCACTTAATCAGCATTGGCAAACTTCTGCTTTTGGACATAGAACCTTGGAGCTCTGGAAATAATTCTAGTAACACAACAAGCTTCATGTAATGGATGTGGTGCAAATGGGTTTCACCCATTTAGTACGCCCAGATTTTTTACCTAATCATCACCCAGTTTTAGACTTTTTAATGTGAGTGAGTCTCACTACTTGTGTCTCACCCCTGGTAATCGCATGATAAATGGCTAAGAGGCACTGGCTAGTTACACCTGAAACACCTGTGGGCTGCGCGTGTGAAACTACCATCATCCACGGCCCAGTAACTATGCACAGGTATCCTGGCACAGAGGGTACTCAGCAAGGTGAGAGGTTGACATAGGATGTTGACCTAGGATAGGCCTTATAATATTCGTGGGCAGTATGGTTTATTGGTTCATCTGCAGTGTCACTCCATTATACACATCAGGGGAAATCTGCAATAAAATGCAGTGTTTCTTCCCTTAGGCCTACAAAGTCCAGTAAGGTATCAAACTGGGGTGAAACAGTTGCACCAAGTTTGAATACACAGGTCCTAAGAACCTACATGAACACTTTATGGATCATCCAGAATTGTCATATTTTTCTTGCCCAGCTCAGGATCATATTCAAGGCCTTTTGTCACCCTGCTGGGCCAAGGTAATTACTCTGCTCCCCAGCAGACAGAAGAAATGCCTCTCACACAAAAGGAGTAATTAACAATGCTTCACTTAACTCCTGAGGAGAAAGGGGTGAGACGTAAAGTCTGCTTCTGATAATTAGTGTCTCACTGTGCCAGGAATGGGACCACTCAGGCCCATTGAATAAAGCAGGAAGCTCAGTCCTCTGAAGCCAACCCAGGAGGGGGCACCTACGTTTGGTGGGAAAGTCTCTGTCAGTCATATCAGGTAGTGGTAGAGCTGAACCCCCAGAGGAGATCTGCACAGAGATCTCCTGACTGCACCATCTTGAATTGTCAAAAATGCTGTGATGGATCGCTGGGACATGGATGGACGGTTTATGTGGCACCCAGGATTGACAAGGGGAGCCTAGCATGTAGAACTTTCCACCACCATTTAGGAACTTTTGCACAAGGGAGAGAGGGAAAGCTGGAAGGATAAGCCCCTGATGCCCTAATGGACAAAGGACTCTGCTTTCAAGGAAAAGTTGGTGAAAGAATTGGACTTCTGTGCTCCAGCAGAAGGAGAGGGGCACCAGAGATAAAGGAAAGTGACACTGAACATCAGGCCCACGTCTGGACAACCCATTCCCCTTAGTCTGTACCTCAAACACACAAAAGGTGATGAGAGTAATGATTTACATTTTTCTAATCCCTGGCAATTGCTCAGGGTAGTATTCCAACACATTGTTCTTTTATTCACCCTGCCATTTCAGTTTGGACAAGTTAGAGGAAAATTATTCTTCGCCCTGCTCCAACCAGTCTTGCCTTCCCCTACCTCACCATAAAGCGTAGAAAGATCTTCCCTTGGACATCAGCGCCTCATCCTCATTTCTTGAATTCTGCTACAAACTGAAGCCTGGTTCTCTACCTAACCCTGACCCTGGCTCGGTCGATACAGCTCCTGCTTCAACGCCAGGATACCCTCCCAGTGAGTTGTGCACCCATCATCTTTTTGCTTTCCTGAGTCATGTTGAGGCAGGTATTGGGTAAGAGTTCTGGCCCTCCCTTGGTGAAGCGGGGAAACTCTTTCCTAGACTTGCTTGACCAAACAAAGTCGAGAAAACAGGAGAACGTATTTGCTAATGTGTCCTTAGTGCTAGCCAATCGAAGAGTGGCAATGTGCTGAAAATCTGCAATGTCATGCCCACTGCCCCTAACTAAACTGTTCACATAGGTGTACACAGGTTTGGGTATCTCCAGAGACTACATGCCTAATATCACTGGAACCCTGAACGGGGAATCAAGCCTCAGTGGTGAAATGTCAGGTCCAGTTCAATGAGTTTAGCAAACAATCAATCAGCAAATGTTTGCAAAATTCTTGGAGCTCAATAGATGGGGTAGGAGTGATGGGCGAGAGGCAGATATTTGTGTAAACTGAACAAACATCTTAGTGTGAATCTAGGGAGAGAATTCCTCAAGGATACATAATGAAGAAGATGCCAAGGGGCAAGCTAGGCTGCAGCCCTCAAAACTGGTGACAGCAAATTGTATGTCCTAGGACAATACACATGGGGAATAGGTGAAGAGTGGGTAAATCTGGATTCACAAAAAAAGCAACGGGTGTCTGTTATACCTCTTGACTAGGTAATCCAGGCGACATTATAACATACAAACTTCGGGACTGCAAGAATAGGGGCCTTTAAACTCAATATAGTTTCTTTAAATAAAAAGTGCAAGGAAGCTATGAAAGTTGCCTCAGCAAAAGCATGCATCTCATTATGTCGCTGTAGTCACAACAGACCCCTTCTCTAAATCGTCTTTAAACGAAAATAGGTAGTTCATATTTGAATAACACATTGAATTCATCAAGCCAGTTCAATTGTCAGATAGTATTTTAATTTCAAATCTGTGACTGAAACAAATAATAAAATAACTTCTACTTTTAAAATTGAGAATGTTCTCCTAGAACAAATGTCTTCTATTAGTGTAGGCTATGCTGACTGATATATGAAGAACTAGGGTGGTGACACAACCTGCACCTGACCCCCAACAAAAATACATCTGATTTAGTAGGAATGAAATGGGAAAAGCACTCAGCAGGCCTCATCGACTGCCTATTCACAGTAGTGAATGCTGCTCGGAGGGCCCAGTGAAATGCATGTTTTAGAGAGCACGTGTGCTCAAAGTCTATACAGCAGAGACTAGGTCAACTCAATGTTCAAAAGTCGAGTTTGAAATTTAATTTTTCTTATAGATTTCTCACAATGGGGAGTCGTACCTTTATTTTATGTTTTTCATAAAACAGAGCATCACTTGGTTTATTTTTAAGTAGGTTTTGATGTTGATCCTAGCTTGCCTACAAAATGAAACACCTTATTTCCCTGCAGACTTGCATAGTCAGCCCTATTCTTCTGCCTGTCTGGGCTGTCAATTATCTAATGTGGCATCATTTCACCCAAACTCCTCAAACTTCAGTGGTGACGCAGGACAATATTTTCAATGGGGAACAAAGAATGACAAAATATGTCTACTGGGGCTTAAAACATGGGTGTCTATAATCAAAGCTGTCAGACGCAGATCAAAAGTAATCACTGCAGATAATCAGGTTTCATGGAACATATTTATGTATATGTCAAGATCCAAACAAAACATTAAACACATGGAAGAAATAACTGTACTATTTACGCTCTTTAGGAAATTCAATAAACCTGTCTGTGATTTGGACAAGGGCTTGAATGACCCCCTCATTTCAACCACAAATGAATTTTGGGGCATATTACCAAGCAATAGCAATAATTATCACTATTCATGGTTAGCGGCTATAATTATATCGCCGTGCTCCTACGATTTTTACCACTGAGATACCTTGATATTATCAAGGTTTATCTTAAAAGCGGTAAAAATCGGCCAAAATGCATGAATATCTCTGTAAAGTCAGCGATATTCATGCATTACCGAGCAAATGCTCTTAGCCATGTTATCCACCTACCTTTGGATAACATGGCTAAGAACTGCTCTTGGCAGGAGTTAGCTTTTGGAGATAATCGCGCTTGGCGCGATTATTTCCAAAAGTAGGTAATAGGAGATAGCGATGTTAGCGACTGTTTCCAGTCGCTAACATCTTGGCACGCCCACTTTGCATGTCATTAGCGATAAATATTGCTGACATGCAAAGTGGGCCCCAAGATGATCGCTATCTCCTACTAGCTGTCGCTAACTGGTGTTAGCGACAGCTAGGTAATAGGGCGATAAAATTATCGCCGCTTTAGCGGGAAAAATTCCCGCTAAAGCGGCGATAAGGCCCTTGGTAATATGCCCCTTTGTTTTTTAAAATGTTCTACCCTAACACACAGTCTGATTTCAACTTTGATATTTCAAGAGGAACATATAGAGGCATATTATCAAGGACCGGTGTTAAAATTATCGCCGTTTTATCGTCAGGAAACTGCCGATAAAACGGCGATAATGGGCTTGATAATACGCCCTTGTAAATTCCCATAGAAGCCCATGTTAACATCAGAACATGTGCTTCTATGGGAATTAACAAGGGCGTATTATAAAGCCCATTATCGCCGTTTTATCAGCAGTTTCCTGACGATAAAACAGCGATAATTTGAACACCGGTCCTTGATAATATGCCCCATAGATTTGCAAACGAATTTACACCCTACATGGTCCTCGTTCCCTGCCCATTGTCTTTCATTCTCTGTGTTCATGTTCTCACCCAATCATTCCTGACGTTTCTCCAGCCCTGGGCATCTCTCTCACTCTTTCTCTGTCTCGTTCTCGCTCTCTCACATCCGCTAACTGCCTCTTACCACTGCTCCCTCACCTGTTGTTTAAAGTGGTTACACATCCCTTTTCTTATTCTCTGAACCCTTTAGCTCTTAACTGTCTTTCCATTCTTTTTCTTTCTCTTTTTATCTCATGCTCCTTCGTTCAATTTCTGTTACTTATTGTCCTACTTTCACTAAACACATTCTAGTCCTCTTCTTATCTCTCTCCTTGTCATGATTCTTGCTACCTTGCTATTTCTTGTAACTGTGGGCCATATTATCAAGCAAGAGCGATACATTATCGCTGCTTTTATCGTCAGGAAACTGCTGCTAAAGCAGCGATAAGGGTCTTAATAATAGGCCCTTGTGAATTCCCATAGCAGCCCAGGTTCTGGTGTTAACCAGGGCTACTATGGGAATTCACAAGGGCATATTATCAAGCCCATTATCGCCGCTTTAGCTGCAGTTTCCTGCCGATAAAAGCGGCGATAATGTATCGCCCTTGCTTGACAATATGACCCTGTGTTCTTCATCCTGCTTTCACCAAACACTTTCGATTTCTCTTATTATCATAAATCTTGCTGCATTGTTCTTTCTCTAAATATACTCTTCCCCTCCGCCTCTGCTGCCTAATTCTCTTTAGTTCTCATTGTGCTTTAACCAGTACTAGTGGGGGGGTGTTTTTTTTTTTTTTTTACTTCATCCTTGGCAAAGGTGAGAAATGTTTCCTGGACTCATGTGGGGGCATATTTACAAGGACGGTGTTAAAATTATCGCCACTTTAGTGGCAGAAAACTGCAGCTAAAGCGGCGATAATGGGCTTGATAATAGGCTCTTGAGAATTCCAGAGAATTCCAATAGAAGCCCATGTACTGGTGTAAACTTGAGCTTATATTGCTCCGTCCTTGTATATATGCCCCCCTGTTAGCTGTGGGGAAGTTGAGAGCTTTCGTTACTCATGGTGATTTCCTGGCACATTATGTCTCATGGGAGAGACATCAGGAACAGGAAATATTGGATGCCCGGAATTCCCCAGGCAAAATATGCTGGCAGTGGGTTTGTGTAGGTTGCAGCGGACACTGCAAAGAGCAGGACGGGAGAGTGCTGGCAAATGTGTGGCAGTGGGATGGGAAGCTGGGCCTGGTTGATTATGAAACCTTGCATGGGAAGGACGCTGAGCAGGGGACAGGAGTTGGTTATCAAGTGGCATCTGCCCACATTTAGTCCGAGGGGCCCTCAGAGCTGCCCCTCAACTTTTGAAAATAAATATTGTCAGTTTGCAAAGAAACAATGTTTGCTTTAAACATTTGTTGCTCATCTTCTTACATCACTGTCTACACCACCTTGTTTTCTCCTCTCTATTCCTCTCCTCTAACCGCTACTGATGTTCCATGGCTTGCAAACATTGTCCACTTAAGATGGCGGGAAAATTTGCATGCACTTTGTGCTGGGCATGAAAACATCCATTCACTTAACAAAAATCATCTATGTATGCACAAGTAGTGCAGACAGGTTGTGGGACGCACAGGATCAATAGGTCACCTGTCATATGACCTTGGGATGGGTAAGGACATGCTCATGTATGCATAGGGAAGCGTATACTGTGTTTGGCGTATGGGTGAGGGGTACAGTATTTCTCAGCAAGGGCAAACACTATATGAACCTTACTACATTTTACAATGCACAGCGTGTCTAAATCTCTGGGAAATGCATGGGTTTTCTGGTCATCAAAATTCATAAACAACCACTCTTGTAAGAAAAGAGACTGATCGTTCTGCCAACAATCTTGCAGCTTCACATTAAAGGTGAGGTGGCCCATGTGGCTGTCCTGATGTAGTCCAGGCAGGGGTGAAGATCAAGTCAGTGAGGCTGTAACTATTAAATTCCACATGTAAGTCAATGCCCATTAGAAGTGTTATAAATTCCAACTTACCAAAGAAACATGAAGCATGGCCCTGGAAGAAGCCAACACAATGGACTTGACTTAGCGGTACTTCCATCAAACAGGAGAAAGGGGAATTGAAGATGGAATTGGTGGACAGAAATCAAATAAATGGTCTGATTTATATCTTGGCAGGACTACCGCTCTACCACCATGGTGGTGGTCCTTAGTACTCCGTCAAGCTGACAGTGGTCTGCCTGCTGCATTTAGATATTGCAGCAAGAGACAGGAGACAGCTGCTGCAGCAGCCTTCTCTCCTGCCTGACAGTACTCTGCCGCTATCATGCCGGTGGGTTTGCAGTGAGCAGATTTAAATGTTCGCATTGTACTGGCGGTGTCCTAGTGATGGTGTCCTGAAAGAATGTCTGACAAAATATCGTTTACAAAAATATCTACCTACAAAAATATTGCAACAAAAATATCGATTACAAAAATATCGACATGCTATATCTAACAAGGTAAGTACAAAAATATATTTAAAAAATATCAATGTCAAAAATATCATTATTAGAAAAATACATTTTTTTTTAAATTAACAAAATATGTAATATAAATAAAATAATACTTATAAATGTAATAAACCTAGTTAAAAATATGTTATAATATTTAAAATTAATAAAAAATACTTAATTTAATAATAAAAAAGAATTAATAATATAAATATAATACATAGTATATACTTTCTTGATACTAACTTTTAAAAATAATTTTAATAACTTATAAATAAATACAAATATTATAAACTACAAATAAATGTATACACATAAAATAATAATATAAATAAAAAGTAATACAAATGTAAAACAAATTAAAAAAAGTAAGTGAATGTTGGATCATGTAGGGGTAAAAATTACTATTCCCACTCCAGAGAGTGCAACAGTAGGGAAAGTGTTTGATAGCGTAGGGGTAAAAATTACTATCCCCACTCCAGAGAGTGCAACAGTAGGGAAAGTGTTGGATAGCGTAGGGGTAAAAATTACTATTCCCACTCCAGAGAGTGCAACAGTAGGGAAAGTGTTGGATAGCGTAGGGGTAAAAATTACTATTCCAACTCCAGAGAGTGCAACAGTAGGGAAAGTATTGAATAGCGTAGAAGGTAAAAATAACATGCTTATAAATATATTAATAATTTAATATATTACAAAAATTAATTATTAAACAAATATAAACTATTTACAAATACCAATACATAATTAATAAAAACATGATTAGCAATACATAATTAAGTAAAAATAAATTAATAATAAATACCAATTAATAATAATAAATTACAAAATAATAATTAATTAACAATAATATAATTAACAAAACAATGAATTAAAATAAATTATTACTTAATTACATTTAAATTTCTTCCCACCCTATTCCCCTATAAACCCATAATCCGCTAAAGAACATAATTATCAATTAATCAATTAATTGAAAATAATTACCAATTAATACAAATTAAATACCAATTAGTTAAAATTAATTTATAATTCCTAAAAATTATTAATTAATTTAGTATAATTAAGTTACTTCCCACCTTATTCCCCTATAAACCCATAACCCGCTACAGAACATAATTATCAATTAATCAATTAATTAAAATTAATTACCAATTAATAAAAACGAATTACCAATTTATTCAAATTAATTCATAATTCCCTAAAAATGTATAATTCATTTACTATAATTAAATTACTTCCCACCCTATTTCCCTATAAACCCATAAACCGCTACAGAACATAATTATCAATTAATTCAAATTAATTACCAATTAATTCAAATTAATTTATAATTCATAATAGTTAATAATTAATTTACTATATTTAGGTTTAAAGCATTTTATTAAAACATAAAAACACGGGGAAGGGAAATAGGAGGTCAAGTTTACATACAGTACAAAAGGAGGCATGTTGCAGCAATGCTGGCGGAAAGTGGGGAGGTCGGTAGTCCCGGAGGGGGAAAAAGGCAAATGCAGTAAGGCAAGAAGGCCGTGCGAATAACCCTCCAATAGTCCCCAACCTCCCAATCAAAGCTAAGCATGAGTAGTGACCCGCAACACAGCATAAACAACACAGTCCCTCCAAGCCCCCCATCCCCAGAAAAAGGAAAAGAAGAAAACAATACCCCAACATCCCCGTCCAATAGCCCGTTATAGAAACATTGTCCCCAGCCACCCACCCCCAGCCCCCAGTCCCCCCGATCCCATCCCTCCTAATCCGCTGGAGCCGCCGGCGGCGTCAGCCTAAGAAGGCGTAGGTACCTCGGACATGTGATCTCACGAAATTCCGTGGACAACAGTGCCAAGAAAGGATGCCAGAGCTCCTCGAACTGGTCAACATTACCAGCCACTGTGAGCGACATCTTCTCCATACCCAGTACCTGCCAGAGTCTGTGTAACCAGCCAGTGATAGAGGGGGCAGTGGGGGTGCGCCAGTGCACAAGGATATTTTGAACCGCTGAGCCTAGCGCAATAGCAATCTGCCTACCCCTGCGGGACTTCAGCGGGTACATCAAGTCGTTGGGAAGGCCTAGCAGGACATATGCCGGGAAGCGCGGGAGTTCAACCTCGAAGTGCCTGTCCACCTCATCTAAGACCTCCTTCCAATAAGCAGATAGTACCGGGCACCCCCAGAGAATGTGCGATAGAGTACCCTCCTGGCCGCAGCCTCGCCAGCAACCCTTGTCGGTGAGTTTGTGCATCTCGTAGAGCCTCTCCGGGGTGTAATACCAGTAGGTGGACACCTTGGTAAAAGTCTCCGTCAGCCCAGTGTGGTACGCAGAGTGCCTCGCCCGATATGCGATCCCGTCCCACTCCTTGTGGCTCAGGGTCCTGCCCAACTCTCTGTGCCAGCGCTCTCTCCCCGGGTTGTGGTAATGAAACGGCGGGGGTTGGAGAAATTTATATAGATCAGTGATAAGCTTGGCATCCGAGGTCCGGGTCACCAGCCACCGCTCGTAAGGTGTGATTTGACGGGCGGCGACGTCGCGCACTTGGGGTTGGAGAGCCCAGTGACGGACCTGCATATAACGCAGTCGGTCCACCTCCGTCAGACCAAAGTCCTGTCGGAGTTGTTGGAAAGGGAGCACGCCCTCCGGCCCGTAAATCTGAAAGAGTGCCCTGCAACCCGCACTCATCCAGTGAGAAAAAGCTCCCGGGTCCAGGCCCGGAGTAAAGTCTGGGTTACCAACTATGGGTGTGAACGGAGATGGGAAAGTAGTTAGCTCGCGGAGTTCACAAACCGCATCCCACACTCGTAGCGGAACCCGGGTGACAAAGGAGGCGTAGAGATTAGCCGGGCGGTGTGCGCGCCGCAAGAATGGAACCTCTTGAAGGGTGCGACCTGCAACTGCCTGATCTTGAAAGAGCCAGTGCTTGTCCGACTCCCACCTGCTCCATTCCACCAAATACCGGAGTTGCGCCGCTTGAAAATACTTCCGGAGGTCCGGAACACCGAGACCCCCCGCCTCCGGTGCAAGCGTGGAAAGAACCCTCTTCACCCGAGGCTTGCGGCCCTGCCACATGAAACGGGAGATGTCAGCTTGCGCTTGCTGTATCCAACCCACAGGGGGCTGGAGAGGTAGAGCGCGAAAAAGATACAAGATCTGGGGCAGTACCGTCATCTTCACCGCTGCGATACGGCCCAGCCACGAGAGCAGGCCCTTGTCCCATCGGCCGAGTTCCTCTTTAATCTTCTTGCTAAGGGAAGAATAGTTGGTCTTGACCATCTCGGGCAGCGAAGGTGCAAGCAGGATCCCCAGGTACGGCACCGTGGAAGAGGACCACTGCATAGGGAAAAGACGCTGGAGGTCTCGCCTGGTGTCCGCGGAAAGCGACACATCCAGGGCAGCCGATTTAGACATGTTCATTTTAAAGCCGGCCACGCGTGCAAAGGCGGTCAGTTCGTGAACGCAGGCAGGGAGTGACCGCCTGGGGTCATCCAGGGTCAGCAGGACATCATCCGCATATAGGCTAACAGTATGGGTATACTGACCCATCTCAACCCCAATAGCGTCCGGATTGTCGCGAATCCTCTGGGCGAACGGCTCCATATAGAGGGCGAACAAAAGCGGTGAGAGGGGGCATCCCTGTCTCGTACCACGCTCAATGGCAAAACTACCAGAGCTGTGTCCGTTGACCCGCACCGATGCTGACGGTCTCCTATAACAATTGAAGACCATGGAGCGGAACTTCTCGCCGATCCCCAGTTTCCCGAGAACCAGCTCAAGGTACGGCCAATGAACCCTATCAAAGGCCTTCTCCGCATCGACCGACAGCAACATCCGTTCCCCCGGGACACGTGAGGCCTTTTCTAACACGTGTGTCACCCTCTTGGTGTTGTCGACTGTCTGCCTACCGGGCACAAAACAAGCCTGGTCCGCCTCCACCAGGCCCGGTAGGTGCAGGCCAAGTCTGGCCGCCAGGATCCCCGTGTAGAGCTTAAGGTCCACATTCAGAAGCGAAATAGGCCGATATGAACCGCACAGGGCCCGATCCTTCCCGGGCTTCGGAATAACCGACACCGTCGCGGAAAGAAGGTCCGGCGGAATGGCCCCCGGCTCAGAGAAGGAGTTGAACAGGCGAGCCAGTAGAGGCGCCAGAGTGGAGCAGAAGGTCTTGTAAAACAAGGCCGCGTAGCCATCCGGGCCCGGGGCCTTACCGTGCTTCAAGCGTGCGATAGCGGAGATGACTTCCACCACATGGATGTCCCTCTCCAGATGGTCCGCCTGGGCGGGCTCCAGAGACGGGAGGGTCACTGACTCCAGATAGGCCTCAGCTTCTCCCGGCGGGGAGGGTTCCGCGGCGTATAGCGCCTCGTAAAAGCTACGGAAAGAATCCGCCACATCCGCGTCACCGGAAACCGGGACCCCATCCGCGCCCACCAACTCCTTCACCACATTGCGTTGCCGCGCAGCCCTGAGCCGATGGGCCAGGAGCTTACCGCATCTGTCCCCGCCCGTATAAAAGGCATGCTTCAGACGCAACGCAGCGTATTCCGCCCGATCTAGATCTAGCGCAGAGAGGAGTTTCCTCGCCGCTTTCAGCTGCCTCCAGACCCGAGGAGCCCCCGTGCGGCGGTGAACCTGCTCAAGTTCCCTGACTTGCGCCGTCAGTTCGTCTCTCTTACATTGCCGCTCTCTGTTCTCCGCCGAGGAAATGGAAATAAATTCCCCCCTGAGGACCGCCTTCAAGGCCGCCCACTGCGTCGCTAGAGACGTGTCGGAGTTGCTATTGTGGACCAGGTACTCCTGAATAACCTCCCCCACTCGCGTCACCACCGACTTCCTATGTAGAAGCGTATCCCGAAGCCGCCACATCCCTCTAGAGGGGGGGGCTGCCGGCCAAGCAAAGACTCCGGAAACCGGTGCATGATCGGACAGGGACAAGACCCCGATGTCTGCCGCCGTGGCGGCCGAGCGAAGCGGTCCGCTCACCAAGAGGTAGTCCAACCGCGAATAAGTGCGGTGCGCATGGGAGAAGTATGAATAGTCCCTATCGGTGGGGTGCATAGTGCGCCAGAGGTCATGCAGATCCATCTCAGCAATCTGGTCTCGCACCGCTCGAGAAAGCTCCCCCGTCTGCGGGAAGCGTTGGGCAGACCTATCCAAAGCTGAGTCGAAGACCATATTTAGGTCTCCCCCCAGGACAACATGGCGATCGGGCGAGGCAGTGACGTCCACCAACACTGATGCCAGGAAACGATCCTGGTGGTCATTCGGGCTGTAAACGGAGCCAACCGTAAAGGCGATACCTCCAAGCCGCATGCGATACACGAGGAGCCTCCCCTTCTGCTCGGCATATTTATACAACACCTCGCCCCTAAAGGAGCTGGCTAAAAGAATGGCTACACCCGCAGTCTTGGTCGCCGCCGAAGAGAAGAATTGGGTGGGGAACTTGGCAGAGCGCAACCTATGACAATCATTGGAAAGTAAATGGGTTTCCTGCAAAAGGCAAATGTCCGCCTGCGTCCCCTCCAGCAGGGAAAGGATCGCCCTACGCTTCACAGGGTTGTTCAGACCCTTAACATTAAGGGTCACCACCTTCAAGGACGGCATCGCTCCCAGGGGATCGAAGCGCTATGCAGCAAGTGAGGGATCAGCGGAGGGGGCGCGCGGGGCAGGGGTGCAGGGAAGGCCAGAACCGGCCTCGCGCGTGCATGGGCAGTATCGGACGGGACCCCACCAACAACAAACCAACTCCTAAACCCCCCCTGAACCAACCCACGGCAACTAGCCAAAACCATAAACAAAGAAAAACACCCCATTGTCTCAGTCCAGCCCGAACGGGCAAGTCTGCAGAAAGCAATCAAGTGGACGTTCAGCCACTCACCTCCAACTGTCCCCCCCCAACCCCCCAGTCCCAACCCAGCATCGAAGAGGCTAAGAATCTCTCCCCCCGGAGTGAAGTTAGGCCGTCATGGCCACACCGCTGGATTCAGGCGAGGTCCCGGCCGCCGCCCTCAGGGCCTCCGCCATTTCCGCTCTGACGGTAGGGGAATCAGGGCGACTCGCAGTCGCCGACGATTGTCGTCTCCTCGATCCTCGCCGGCCCCGTCTCTCGGGACGTCTCCATGCGGGCGTCGCTCCGTCCTCTTCCGTAGCTGTGAGTCCCAACACCCCGCAAATGTCTTGGAGGGAGCGCAGCTGGTGTAACACTCCATTCCATCGGAAGATTAGACGAAAGGGGTGACCCCAAGAGTAGGGCGTCTCATGCTCCCGCAGAAAGTCCGTAGCGATCCGGAAGGACCTACGCTTCTGCAGCGTGATGGCGGACAAGTCCTGGTAGAGCGCCACGGGCCGCTCTCTGAAGGTTAAAGGCTGCTTCCTGCGGGCTTCTGTCATAATGCGCTCCTTCAAAGGGAAGTCCGGCAGGAACGCCAGAATATCAGGGGGGGGTGCCGATGACTGGCGCTGGCGGCCCACTCTGTGCGCTCTGTCTATGCGGATCGGAAAGTCCGTGTCCTCTCCCAAAATCTCCCGGAACAGGTCCTGCAAATAGGCCACCAGGTCCGATCCCTCATCTGTGGATGAAACACCCCGCACCCGGATATTGTTCCGCCTGGACCTGTTCTCAAGGTCCTCAGAGTGGGCCTGGAGCTCGACGCATTGCTCCCGTAGGCGGAGAACGTCCTGCTGGAGATGGACTATCTCCTCATCGCGGCGCTGGGCTGCCGTTTCCACCGTGTCAACACGTTCGCCAAGGCCCTCGACCTCTCTGCGCACCTCTCGGACCTCGCTGGCTACCTCGCTCTTGAGCGTCTGGAAGTCCTCCCTGAGGGAGCTGAATAAGCCCTCCATGAAGGACCTCGTGACCGGTGGCTCGCCGCCAGTGGCGTCCGCAGAGGCCCGAGAGGGCCCCGGGGATGGTTGCGTCCTGTCCCGCTGCTGCTGGGCCCTGCTGAGCATATCCGGCAGGGTGCGGTCCCCCTTTTTCGCGCCACCTCTCCCAGTCATCCTGACCTCCGCAGTGGGCAAAGCTCAGGGCTGGCCGCTGTAGATGCGGCCGGTCGCTTGTGGGCACCAGATGTGAAGGCCCCGCCGGGGACAAGGGTGAAGCGTCACTGACGACAAAATGGCGGCTCAGGCCAGGGCGAGACGATCACCGCACCGACCAGAGCGGTAAGCCGGGCCAAAGTCAGGGTCCCTCAGTAGGTCACTCTCAGGGAAGTCGGAGCGGAAGCCAGGGCAAAAGGAGGCACTCGTTCAGCAGGGGCGCCGGGAGGGTCGCCAGTTCCAGTTCCCCAGGACAAGATGGCGGAAGAGCGGGACCCAGGAGGGCGGCCCAGGCCAACAGGACCGCCGTAGACCGCCGGGCTGCAATGGGCCAGGAAAGTACAGAGCAGGCGCCCCACAGTTGCACCGGCGGGCCCGCCCAGAGCGGCCGCCGCCTAAACGCCTCCGTCCCCCGCCTCCAGGTCTGGGATCAACGTCGTTCCGCTCACCGACACCAGTCGCGAAGGGTCAGAGCACCAGCGAGGGTCCAGGGTCTGCTGTCCAGCGGCGACTCCGGTCATGCAGGCTCCGGCCGGAGGGTCCCGCACTCTGCAAAGCACTTCGGGTCCGATCCCTCGGGAGCACCAGCACTCAGCACTCGGCCCAGCCGAGGCGCCCGGACAGCGCCGCAACACGCTCCGCCCCCAGGCTCGTCTCCGCGGTCCGGCCCAAGCCCTTCTCCGTGGGTCGATCTGCGAGCAAACTTTCAGGGCACTTCCTCCGGGGCGACAGGAGTCAAAGTGGCATCAAAATGTGCCCCAGGAACTCCGGCACAGACCCCTCGCCCGCAAAGCAGCCGCGGGGGGAGAGAAGCGCAGGAACCGGGGCTCGAGCTGAGCCGGGCCGGGGGAGCTACGGGAGGAAGCGTCCGCTCACACCGCCATCTTGGCCACGCCCCCAATTTACTATATTTAAATTACTTCCCACCCTAGTCCCCTATAAACCGCTACAGTACTAAAATACAAAGTTTACTTAAATTACATAAATAAAAATTAAATACATAATATTTACATAATAATATACTTAAAAATCATACAAAAATCGATATTAGTGACATCGATATTACTAACATCGATATTAGTAACATCGATATTAGTAACATAGATATTACTAACATCGATATTAAACATATCAATATAACTTACCTTCTATATTATGTCCCTTCGATATTTAAACATCGTCATTATTGTATGTCGATATTTAAAACTCGATATTTTGTCTGCCTACTGTCCTGACAGTGTAGGGCTATGATGGTGTGGAGACAGGTAAGTGGTACTCATCATTATCTTACTACAGATATATTTTCTGAATGTATCATAATGTATATGTAGGTAATGTGTTGTGCCCCTTTTTGGTATATATTAACCCTGGGCGAAGGACTTAGCTACGCCCATGAAGGGGGCGTAGTGTTGCCTACTTCACCCTTTGAAAAGTAGGCGAAGCAGGCAAAACTACGCCCACTCCTTGGGCGTAGCGAAGTTACCTGCCACCCGCCTCCCTCCCGCCCTCCCGAACATACCTAAATTTAGTAAATGGGCAATTAAAAAGGATAAAAAGGCACTTACCTTGTCCGCGGCGTCCCGGGGCTCCATCTGCTCTTTCACGCCGCAGTTTTGATAACCAATGCGCATGCGCGGGTGGTTTACCGCTGCATTTGGGAGGCGCATGTCCACACAGATTCGGACTTGTTCTGGCTGTTTCAGTTTCCGAGCCATCACGATCGGGGACACCCACGGGGTGGGCCCACTGACTTTCTCTATGATGCCCTGTTTCTCCAACGCCTCCAGCTCCTCTTCGACCTTTTTCCTCAGGTGGAACGCAATGCGTCTGTGTCTCAGCGCCACCAGTTGGACCGATGGGTCAATATGAAGGGAGACTCTTTTCCCTTTTAGGCATTCGATGCCTTTGAAAACGTCTCCGAATTCTTCTAGGATGGTCTCAAGTTCATCTTCCAGCACTGCCATGGCGAATTATATGAGTCTCAGCTCTTCTGCTGATTGCCCGCTGAGTAGCATGCTGCTCCCTTCCTTGGTGACATATACAGTGGTGGAGACTTTGAGGCCTTGATGTTGTAATTCAGTTTTGAAGCACCCGATGAGTGGAATTGGCGTCTTCTGGCCATATGCGAACATCCTGATTCTTGCTTCGCGGAGGGGCGGCTTGTTACTGAGTTGGTTATATACGTTGGCTGTCATCAGTTCAATGAATGCCCCGGAGTCGATGGTGGCTCTCACCTCTTGTTGATGGATCATGATTCGGCATTTTGGCAGGCGTCGCTTCTTCCGCCGAGGCTGATCAATTGCAAACACATAGTGAACCGGATAGTCACTTGTGTCGTTGTCCATATCTTCGCTATCTCGATCTTCCACGACTGCTTGCGCAGCTTCTTTCTTTGATTTCATCGACCGGCATACTGCTGCATAGTGGTTCATCCACCCACATGCACTGCATCTTTTTCCTTTCGCCGGACAATCCTGCATGCGGTGAAGTGGTCCCCCACAGTACCCACACTCTTTGCGCTTGTCCTGCTGTTTCTTGCCAGCATACTGGCGCGCTTTTGGTGTTACGACATTCGCTGTCTCCGCCGTGTTGACTTGCTCCGTTTTGATGGGCCGATGGAGGGCTGCTTCCATATGGGAGGCTCTCGCCTGCAACAGTTCTTTGGAACGCCCCAGCTTGAGGATGTCTGCTAACGGTTTGCCGTCTTCCTGGAGGATGGTGACTCTGAGCTTGGAAGAGTAACAACCTTGAATTTTCAGGCCACGGATCTCTTCTTGCTCATCCCTGAATCCGCACGTGCTGGCTAGTTCTTTCAACCTCCCGTGGAATGCAACAAACGACTCCTCCGCTTCCTGCTTAGCTTAGCAAAAGATGAACCTCTCATAGTCTTTACTTGCCATGGGTTCGAAGTGCGCGTTTAGAGCGTTGAGGAGGGTGTGGTACGTCATCGGCGTGGCTTCCACTATCGTTTTGTATATCCGGTGGATATCTTTCCCTCCCAGGTGAAGGAGTAGTGCTCTGCGCTTCTCCCGGGCCGTGCCTGCCCCTTCAAAATAGATCTGGAGGCGATCAACCCAGTCTCTCCATCACGGAGCCAGGGACGATGGGGCTCCGTCCACGGTAAACGGTTCTATGGTGGGAATCAGCGCCATTTTGGCACGTGCGCAGTGTGCTCTGTGGCACGTGTGCTGCTCACCTTCCTCTCGAGCGCGCCAAAGGGTGTCTGGCCGGGGTCGGTGGTGAGGGTGGTGGGTGGAACACGGGTGGTTGGTCCTCCCTCTCCTTTCTCAGATGCACGGTGCCTGGATTACAGCCCCGGCTCCGGTGGAGGGCTCACGAGGCGTTTCTGCTTGGGCCAGCTGCAGGGCGTGTGGGGGCTTTCACCTGGAGTTGGTGGTAGTCCTCCTCGATAGCGTGCACCAGTGGGGCTTTGCAGGCACTCTGGCAGTGGAATATACTACCATGAGCCAGCCTCCGGCTCACACAAGGCCCTCGTGGCTTCTCTCTGGGCCCACACACCACAGCACCTCGAAAACGGCCCCAATGAGTGATAGAGGGGGGCACCCAGCACTGCCTGGGGTCGATAAGCCCCTCGTCACCAATGTGGTGATTTTAAGAAACGCTAGCGCTATTAATAGCGGCGCTATCAATCACTGAGACTCGGAGCCGTGTTAAGTGTTCACACGCGGCTCCCGACTAACTTGTTGGCCACGTCCCTTTATTATATATTCAGCTCCTGATGTCACGCGCACATGCTGGCGTGTCCTCGCAGGCGCGGGTAGGCTGGAAGGCTACCCGGCGCCGCAGGACACTACAGTGCAGTCGTTGTTGTTTAGGTGGATGTATACTTGTGATATAGCAAAGTGTTATTACACTATTACAGAATCAGTGTCTGAAGCAGGCTTAACTATTGCCCCATGCTGTATGCTTTCAAAGCAGAAACAGAATGTGAATCTCAGTCAACAGCCCAATGGATGAAGAAGCCTGACCCAAAGTTCCCCCAAAGAACATATATGTATGTATAATTTGTATTAATAATTTTTGTTATTACATGGGGCTGGCAAAATAGCCAAAGCAGTCTTTAGAGAAGACCAAAAAATGGACATTGATTGTGCGCATGTGAAGGAGGGAGTTATAATAGCCATTTTTCAATCTTATCATTTATGCTTTTGCTGCTGTGGGCAGGCTGATGGTCCACAAAAGAGAGACAAGTGAAATGGCCCCATAGTATTTCTTTCAGTTTCTTGGCCTGTTATGTTCCAGGCAATTGTTTGTTCCACTTCCACCACCAACCATTATTTATCCATGTCCGGTTTGTCAATCCTTTACAGATGTTCATTTATCATTCTCGTCTCACGTATCCCAATGTTCCTTCTACGTTTTCATAAGGTCTTCAATTTCTGGCCATTTGGTCTCCATGCTCTAACTGCCTGATCAAAATACTCTTCCACACCCCTACGCTTTCCCTCACCCTACTCATTCTTCTTGTTTTTACTGTATACTTCCACCCTTCCCATTTCATTTGCTCCTATAGTTTCTCCCTCTGCCCTCTCTGTCTCTCTGTTGCTCTACCCTTCAATTTCCCTCTCCCCTTCTATGTTGTTTTTTTCAAAGTAGTGATGCAATGATTACCTTCGTATTCATTTGTCTCTGGTCCCCTCCAGGTTCATTCTCATTTCACACCAAGTTCTCCTTTTCCTGTCCCTGACATCTCTGCTGGTTTTCTTCAACTTGCCAATTAAACAGGCATTTTAATTGTGTTATACGAGCAAATAGGGTTAATAATAAATAATTAAATAGAATTAAAATGTAAGTAGTGAAATAATTTGCTTAATATAGCATAATTGGTCTGTGGTGGGTTAGAAATGATGTACGGTCTAGTGATGTGTAATGAATGCACTGACTTTGCCTGTCTGCTCAGCTCATATCTTTTCTCTCTGGGGGGCCTTCAGCCTTGGGCTAGATGGTCTTAAAGCCATAGTCTCCCGGCATCAGCAGACTTACTCATCTAAATGGTCTCTTTATCGCCTTTACAGTGTGGTTACTACACGAGTGAAGCGCTATGTCTATAATGTGTCTCCCTATAGTAGTATAATGTTGACCCCGTGCATCGACTGCATACAAATGACTATCTACAGGTCACTTTCCTCTGATTAACAGCAAATGGCAGAACAAATTAGATTCTAGATTGAGCCCTCTCTGATGTGATTAAAATGTTATTGCCACCAGTGCACTATTTGTTGTGATGGCAAAAAGCAGCGCCATCATACTGCTTGGTCAAATAAGAAATCATCAGGGAAAGCTAATTGATTTAAAGGAATAGATACGGTTTATCAGATTTTGTTGTTAGAATGCAGACTGTAAAATTTAGAAGTGATATTAATAAAGGGAAGCGAGTTAGCTATTTCCACCCTGCACCAGGTGATGGCAACACAGACGACCAACCAGTAGTGAGAGTCGAGGTAAAAGCATAGGGTCAGATCGCGGCAGGCGTGCCGGCGCAGAGTATGCGTGAAAGCAAATTGCCTACTATGGCGATTCTGAGTCCCAGAGCATTGCAAACTGTGAATTATTCTTGAAATAACTTTTCTCCGGGAGGGCTAGGTTAATTATGCTAGTAGCAGCGGTGTAATAAAGATGTTGAATAGGCCTAGAAATATCATCTGTGATCCTCAAACAGTTGTAGATTTCATTTTGAAGCAGTCCATCACTGTAAAACAACTTTTTTGCTTTCAAAGAAACACATTTACTACCAGGTTTTTGTCACTGTCAACTTCCCAGAATATATTCCCACTATTTTCTCTGAAAGACTTCCCCACAAGAAGGCTCTTTTTCAGAGTCTTTGATCCAGCCACAAATGGATGTCTTCAGTGTCATTAAGTGAACTTCTTGAAGCTGTCTCACGCCAACAAGCCTATTTCCTATTAGCACTCAGGATGATTGTGTCATCACCTTCAATGAAGCAAGTTTTTAACAGGACAGACAGAAATAATGCAACTTAAGTCCTACTTTTAAGTTACCTTTTTAAAATCAAAGTTAGGGAAAGAATGCTAACTGATCAGAATTTAAGAACAAGATCTCAGCAAACAAATGTCAATTTGGACCAGGTGGGGAGCAGAAACTGTTTGTCACCTGTCTCTGATGGCATTCTCTGACTGCTGAACCAAACACATTGGAATCTGGTATAACCCAACTACAGAGATGGAAACTCTACCCTTTTTAGCTTAGTTCGAGTGTAACTGGTACGAGTTAATGATCTCCTAGTCGAGAGGCAGAAGATGGAGGAGAGCAAGAGAGACCCATGGTTTTCTTTATCACTTATTTCACCAGTGGAGACCTGTTTGCATCTATATTGGATAGTAGCTAACACAAATTAACATGAACTTCAACATCATGCATACATTGAGGGCAATAATCTAGCTCATTGAGTTACTACTCATTGCTGTGATTTGTTTGTGATCTGCAAGTCACAGGTTCAACACTTTCCAGGTTAATTCAGGCTCTGTCATTGAGAGTCATTAATAGAATAATAATAGCACCCATTATTTGTAGAACTCTGAAATATACTAAAAAGAAAAACCTGTGGCAATAAGTTCTATTTATAAACAAGTTATTTCTTTCAATCTTATACTTATATTTTACTATAGATTGAGAGTGGTTGCATGAAAGTAGTTGCCAACATAGGCCCAAGTAACAAAACTGGAATAAATGATCGTGGTTCCCAATTATTTACAAAGCTATAAGGGTTTGCCTCCTGTGGTGGGACACTATAAATGCAGAAAGTGTCAGGTCTGCAATTTGAGAGTCAATACTAAATCTTTAGTGCATGGTAGAGGGCAATAGCAGTTAGGATCATATTCCAACTGTACGACTAGAAACATCAGTCACACGACTAAATGCCCTTCTAACCTAATGTATGTCAGTCACACTATGCCGATGATTAATCAGAGGATCTGCCAAGGTCACAACCAGATACGATGCAAGGGGAACGCTAGTGGTAACACTATGTGGAATCTAATTGCACAGGAGAGGACATGGAATGGATAGTGATCTAGGTGGCAAAATTAGACTCAAGAGGAATATGATCACCAGCATATCGAAGAAGGAATGTAAATGGATCATTTTGCTATGAACCGCAACTGAAGGACTGAATGATGTGTATAACTGTGCAGTGTTTTGGCTCTGAATACATAATGCTTATTATGAGATATAAGCACGACTTTTTACTTAACTGGACTCAAGTATAAAAGAATTGCAAATACTTTTTATATTGCCACCATTTAGTGGACTGCCCATCGGTGGCGCTATTGTAGTTTCTGTAAACCAATTAAATACATGAAGACTGTATGGAATAATGAGTGAAACAGGGGACAGTGTATTGGTTCTGACTAATGGTGCCACAATAACAACAAATTTACAAGACAGTGTCGAGGAATAGGAATTATCTGGCCTCACATATGTTAGAAATCGTGGTTGACATTTGTGATGATGACTCACTATGCAAAGTGCTATAGTTAGCTAGCCCTATTTTTTTTTTTTTAACAAAACAATTTTTATTGCAGGGTTGTGTATAAAATATAGTGCTACATTGAGTATCATACAGTACAGAGTTTTCTGTCAACGTATGCTTTCTAGTCGTGGTGGACACAGCCATTTAGCCCTCATCCCGGAGGCAGGGCGGCATAAATTCGCTAATAAGTACTCTCTTCGGGGCGAGCCCGTCTCCACTGTCAGCGTTCAAAGGTCTCCGCCCTCTGTTTTTATTCGTGTAATGTAGTATGCCGCACTGACGGCCCAAAGACATACTTGGTCTACTGCAGGAACCCCTAACATTGGCCCTCCCTCCCCTCCAGGTGTCTGTGTCTGTGTTCTGTGCAATCTTGTGTGCCTAAGTCGTGGGACTACGGAGCTATTGCGTTTTACTGCGTGCGTGCGTCCT
Source organism: Lissotriton helveticus (assembly GCF_964261635.1). Classification (NCBI taxonomy): domain Eukaryota; kingdom Metazoa; phylum Chordata; class Amphibia; order Caudata; family Salamandridae; genus Lissotriton; species Lissotriton helveticus. Next base: position 184,835,109 of record NC_136065.1, read on the forward strand.
GTGGAAGTGCTGCGGACGTGACCATTGTTGCTGGGGTTGTCGCGTTTTGAGCCTCCTCCTCCTCTTCTTCTACTATTGCGCTATCCCTTAGTGCCTGCATTAGCACTTCCCACGCCATTGCTGCATCATGCGCCTTATCATCTGAACTACGGCGAGCCATCTGGTATCGTATCGTGCTCTCCGCAGTCGCCCATTTCAGGAATTCATTCAGCCACCTCCTATGTGTCGGCCCCACCCTTGCTTTCCACCCCTTGGTCAGCTCTCTCTTCGCTATGATTAAGCCCATATCTATAAATTTACTCGATAGTTTGTTTCTCTTCGTGTGAGGGAACCAATGTAAAAGAGTGACTGCGCTGTCATAATGTAATTCCCTGTCTGTGACTGCGTTCAGGGTCTCTTCTATGTCCGTCCAATACTCTTGCAAACAGGGACAACCCCTTAACATATGGACTAGGTCCGCTCCAATTTGGTTGCATCTAGGGCATGCCGCGTCTGGTATGTGAAAGTACGCTGGGATTTTACTCGGGGTGAGGTAAGCTCTGTGGAGGATATAGAGGTGGATCAGTTGGAAGCGCGTGTTCCTAGTGCCCTTTCTGGCTCTGCGCACTAGCTGAGACCATGTCTTGTCTGGGATGTCTAGGTGCAGGTCCGCCTCCCATTTATTCTTAAGTGCTGTAAGTGGCAGTAGGGTTTCTGTGTGCAGTCTGCGATAAAGGCACGTAACGGCTTTGAATGTTCCCGCCGCCATCATGGTATATTGGCACACTAGCGAAGTCGCAGGCTCTAACAGGCCCCCCCCCCCCAGTGCGCCTGTATGGCTCTCACCACCGCCGCATGTAGTAGGTAGTCCCCCCTCGGAAGATCGTACCGCTCTTGTAAGGCCTGGTACGGGGACAACACCCCATCCTCATAGAGGTCACCTATCATCTGCAGTCCCGCCTCTTCCCAAACATGGAGACCTGACCAGTCTCCACCATGCGGGAGTGCCGTCACCATGCCCAGTCGGATTTCTGGAGCATATGGGTGACTGGGTCCGGTTCGCTTTTGCGAGCGATTCCAGCACGATCGAAGGGTCCGGTCCTCCTGGGAGAGCCCCCGTAAAAGTAGTTTTTGTTGCAGAGTGATGTATGCTAGGACATGGCGGGGCGTGCCGTTCTCCCTCCCCTGTTCCGGGCCGCGATATACTCTCGCTAACTCCTGCGTGTAGAACTGCAACTGAGCTGCTAAGTAGTAGAGCTCGAAATCCAGGACAGCTAGACCCCCCTCATCTTTAGGGCGGGTCAGCGTCGCCAGTGCTATATCTGCCCGTTCCCCATAAAAAGGACACCAGCATTGATTTCAACCGTTTGAAGGTCGTTCCAGGTATCCACACGGGAAGGGTGCGGAAGAAATACAATAGTCGCGGCAGAGCCACCATTTTCAGAAGTGCAACGCGGCCCGCCGTCGAAAGGGGCAGGGTGGCCCAGAAGGACATACAACTCCTCAATGCACGGATGCAGCGGCCCACGTTACCGTCTAAGAGGTCTGCCGGTTCGTGGTAGATATGCACTCCCAGGTAGCTCAGGCAATGGGGTTCCCAGCGAAGGTTCTGGCGGAGTGAAGGGCTTTCCTCCCCCCTCCGCAGCGGGAAGAGACAGGTTTTTGTCCAATTCACCCGCAGCCCCCACACATTACCAAAACGCTCTAGTAGCCTCTCGGCACCCTCCACAGCCTCTTCCGCATTGTCAAGAAAGAGGAGGAGGTCGTCCGCGTATAAAGAGATGTAATGGAGTTCCCCTCCATGGACAAGCCCGTTGTAATAATCTCCCTTCCTAGCCTTGGCCGCAAGAGGCTCCACAGCAAGCGCAAACAGCAGGGGAGAAAGTGCGCACCCCTGTCTGGTCCCCCGAGTCACTTCGTATTGGTCCGACACTAACGATCCAACCCTTACTCTTGCTCTCGCCGATGAGTAGAGCACCCTCGTCCATCGTATGTACCCCTCCCCTAGGCCAAATTCCAGCATCACTCTGTATAGGTAGTCCCATTCTAGGCTGTCAAAGGCCCTCTCTATGTCGACCGCCAACACCAGGGGGAATCTCGCCTCAAGGGGCGGAGTGTCCACCAGCCTGAGTATCCTACGAATGTTGTGTGTGGTGTTTCTCGTGGGAATGAAGCCCGACTGGTCTTTATGGACCAGGTCTTGCATATGGGTTATCAGCCTGGTGGCCAGCACCGTACTCAATATTTTGTAGTCAGTCGTCAGCATAGACAATGGTCTGCAGGATGCAGGGTCAGTGCTCTCCCTACGTGGCTTCAACAAAGGGATCATTATGGCCTCACTCATCGATCGGGGGAGTCTGCCTACCTCCTTGGCCTCATTATAAATTACCTGGAGTCTCGGGGCTAGTTGGTCTAAGTATCTCCCGTAGAACTCAACGGGCAACCCATCCATCCCCGGTGTCTTATTACGCGCCATTCGCTTCACTGCTCCCCTTATTTCAGCTAAGTCTATCGGGCCTCCCAAGGCGTCAGCCTGTTCTTGCTCCAGGTGCGGGAACTGCAGGTCGCCCACAAAGGCGTCCAGCACCCCAGAGTGGCCGCTTAGCTCAGTTCTATACAATCTCTCGTAGTATGATCTGAAGCAGTATAGCATTCCGGATTGTGTAGTATGGGTGCGACCTCCACTACCCTGTATAGCCAGAATTGGCCGACTAGTCCTATTGGGGTTTGCCAGCCAGGCCAAGAGTGTCCCAGTTTTGTCTCCTTCGGCAAGAGTCCTCGTTAAGTATGTTTTATAATCGAAGCTACGAAGGCGCTCCACCTCCACCGCTACCGCTTCCCGCGCCCCACTGACTTTCTCCTGCAATTCAGGGCGATTGGGTCGTTCCAGTTCCACTTTTCTCAGCGTGCGCTCAGCCTTTTCTAGGTCAACCACTAGTGACTTGCGTACTCCCGCGTATTTCCCAATGCAGTGACCTCTCACCACTAATTTAAATGCATCCCACTCTGCAGCTCTGGACGAGGCGGTGGCCCCGTTCTCCGCGAAATACTGGGTGATCCGCTCCCCCAGCTCGGTGCGGAAGGGCAGGTCAACCAGCGTGTCCGGCCGCAGTCGCCACGTCGGGATTTTAGGAGGTTCAGTCATCCAATCCAGCGTCAGGAGGAGCGGATTGTGGTCAGACAACGTGCGTGTCAAATATTCAGTCCGAGCCACCGCAGTAAATACCGCAGGGGAGCACAAAAAGGAATCTAGGCGCACGTGCAAGTCGTGTAGACTAGAGTAGAATGAGTAATCCCGCTCAGTGGGGTGTTGTGCGCGCCAGCAGTCAGTTAGGTCCCATGTGCTCTGCCATTCAGACCTGCACTTCGCTAACCGGTGTGCAGGGAATCGCGAAGAGGTGGGTGCGACCTATCTAGGGTAACATCTGCTACGGAGTTGAAGTCCCCTCCAATCAGTACAGGACCTGTGAAGTAGCTGGCTAGCACTTTGGAAAGTCTCGTATAGTATGTTGCCTGGTCCACATTCGGTGCATAAATGCTACAGAGTACTATGTGTCGGCTTCTAAGTAGTCCCTCGACCGCCACATACCTCCCGTCTGGGTCTTCTGTATGCTTAGTCACCTGGAGGGGGACTCTCGCTCTAACCCAGATTAATACCCCCCTAGCAAATGCAGAGTACTCAGTACAGAATAAGTGGCCCCTCCACCTACGCTGGAGCGCAATTCCCTCTTTTTTGGTTAAATGGGTCTCCTGTAGGAATGCTATATGCACCCCTCTGCGTACCAGGTATGAATGGATTTTGTGCCTTCTCGCCATTGTATTCAAGCCCCGCACATTCCAGGACACACATTTCAAAGGACCCGCATTAGCCATTGTCCCAATGGAGACAAAGAGGACCTCCAGCAGTTTGCATCTCGATCACAGACATGACCCCGCTCCCTCCCATCCCCAACCGTCCCCTGACCCTCCCTCCCCAAGCTGCTTCTAGAGTAACCCCAACCTCTCCAGGCCCCCCCACCCCCAGAACAGGACTTAACTTCAAAAGAGTCGCACCCATCCAAACAATTGAGCAACGTGCTCTCAAATTCTCTAATACGTAGTCAGAGCTACGTCGGCTTTATGGGCCTCGGGGTGCGCACGCTAGCCTCCGGAACCTTTAGGTACTGTTTCCTAGCCCCCCGCCCTACCATGCCCTGCAAGTCCCATAACATTTAAGTCTTACAGCGGTCTGCTCCGAAGTTCTCAGTAACTGCAGCAAGCCCCCGCAACTCAACCAGGTACCTTGCGGAGGGTTCAGCTCTCGATAATTTCTCCCGATGTCTGTGGCGTGACCTTCGGGCCTCTGGCTCCTCCCAGCTCCGAAAGTTCAGTGTCCGAGCCCGTGCCCTGGTTCTCCGAGCCCGAGCCCCTCTCCAAGTGTGTCAATGCTGACCCCGACACCTCTTTCACCGCCTAGAGTGCTGCTCTGCGTTCATCTGCCGTTTGAAAGGTCGTCGGTTTTTTGGTGCCCTGTCCGCGTCCCCGGTGCCGCCTCGATCGCCTGAGTGAGTGTTCCTGGCGCTCCTCCTCAGCCCGAAACCGGGCCCCATCCGTGCCGGCTTTGTAGGTGTCCCACCAAGTCCATGCGTCTGCTGATGTCTGGAAGAACAGGGTGTTCTCATCCACTACTACCCGGAGTCTGGCCGGAACAGCAGCGAATATTTTTTGATAGAGAGGAAGGAGGCCCGTAGTTTTTGGGTTTCGAACGTGTAGTCCGGGAACAGCGTCACTTTGTTGTTGTCGACCTGGAAGGGACCCGCTTCCCTAGCGCGCGGCAACAGCCAGTCGCTGTCCTTGTAATGTAGCAGTTTTATGACCACCGGGCGAGGTGGGAGTCCTGGCTTCGGAGGTCTCGACGGCACTCGGTGCGCCCGCTCCAGGGTGAAGAAGGGGGACAGTCCCTCCGGAGCCACCACTGATTGCAGCCATTCATGCAGGTGGCCTACCATGTCCGTTCCCTCTTTTTTTTCCGGAAGGCCCACGAGGCGCACGTTGTTCCGTCGACTGCGATTTTCGGCGTCTTCAGCTCTCCTTTCCAGGATATGAATCCGGTCCAGCGCCTCCGTGAGCTTCCCATCCATCGACTTCTGTGCTGGTACTATGTCCTTTAGGGTGGCCTCCGTCTCCTTGACTCTATCCGTTAGATTCGCGTGGTCAGCGCGCAGGAGCCCCAGTCCAGTCGACACCAGCGCAATGTCGTGGTGTAAGGCATCTTTCGTAGCGGCTATGGCTTCCAGGATCCTGTCCTGCATTTGTTGTAGGTCCGTTGCAGGCTGCGTGGGATCTTCAGACGTTTCCGAGGCAGGACTCCCGTCCCCTTTGGGGCCTCTGGGCTTCCCCATATCTCACCCGCGTCGTCAAGCTGAGTCCCGGGGATACGCCGCGGCGGTTAATTCCTCTCCCACCGGACCAGCCCCCCGCGTGTCTGCTAGGGGTCTCAAAAGACTTCCTCCCGGGCTCCAGCTGCAGGTCCGGGGTCGCTGCTAGGGGGGCAGCCGGGCTCCTTGCTCAAGTCCGGGCCCCGTTGAATAAAGGCGGTGCGCTCACAACCGGTCTCTCTCAACCCAGGGTTCACGCCTTATGCGGGTCAGCGGGCTAGATGGGTCCCCGGGCACTACTGTGAAGGTCGCCGCACGCCCCCGGACAAAGCAGTATCTGGAATCTTGCCTCAGGCGCAGCAGAGGCCCACGTGCATATGGCAGCACTCGACGAGCTCCTGGCTTTCGGTGTAACGTGCCGAAAACAGCGCCCCTCGGTCAGGGTCAGCTCCAATGGAAACTCGCTCCCTAGGCAGGTAGTCTGGGTCCCAGTCGACCCTCGAGGCGTGCAGGAGGGCTCGGGCACCGGAGCCCGATGTGGCTGGGCCCCCCCAGGGTCGCCGCCACCCAGGGCACTGCAACAGGCACTGCAGGCCAGCAGCGCGCCGGTCGGTTCCCCCTCGCAGGTCGGGCCTCGTCAGTGCCGCCTAAGAAGCGGCCAGCGATGGAGATGGGGGCGCAGGTATCAGCAGGGCTGCGCAGGCTCCCGAGCCCGGGGCTCCGGTTCTCACCTCCTGCAGTGGCGGAGCTCCGCCGTCCCCGCTCAGTCTCAGCAGTAGGGCCGGCGGGAGTACAGCGGCCAGCCGCCTCTTGCCACTCTGTCCTCCTCAAAGCCCCCGCCGATGCCGGTTGGGCCGTCCCTGCCGGGATCGCAGGCCCCGAAGCCGGGGCGTGGATTTTTAGTCCTGCAGATGGGGCGGGGTCTCGCCGGGTCACTTTGCGGGCAGCTCTTTTCCGTTAGTCTCGCCGCAGGCGGGGGTCAGCAGCCTCCCCGGCGGTTCCGGTCCGTGCACTAGGGGCCCGCCGGCCTCTCCCAGTGCGGTCAGGCGCCGAGAAAGGAGCTCCTGGGATCGCTCAGCTACTCGGGAGCCGCCATCTTGTGTATCAGCGGCCCGGGCTCTTCGCATCTCGCGGCGGCCGCTGCAACAGTTCTACCAGCGCAGCCCTCTCGCCGGAGCAGACACGGGTGCAATACTCGGGATCCACCCGATTTTCGCGGGGATCCCGGGTCTTGGGAAGGATTAATCACGGATCGCCGGGCGGAGGTCGGGAGCCTCGCTAGGCTGCGACCTTCCTCATCGGCTGCTAGCCACGCCCCCAGCTAGCCCTATATGAGATAGGCGACTTTATATGTAATTATAACATCATCAAGTCGGGATATAGGGACATATTATCAAGGACCGGTGTTAAAATTATCGCTGTTTTATCGGCAGGAAACTGCTGATAAAACTGCGATAATGGGCTTGATAATACGCCCATGTTAATTCCCATAGAAGCCCATGTTAACATCAGAACAGAAAGGGTGTGTCCCATATGCATTTAATGTGCTCCACCGTTGTTCGATATTTGATACAGGCTTGTGGGCATCCTATCCAGATGAAGGCACCCCTGTAAACTATACACAAGTGCGATCTTTACATCGACAGACATTTTTTGCCCCAAGCAGCAAATAGGGACACTTCTCACAATTTTTTAGTCGAGTACTGCGGCACTCATTGAACATGGCTGCCTTTAAATAGTGAACGGACGGTTCAGTTGTTGTAGACTGATCTCTACTAATGAAGATTTTCCCACACAACAGCTTCTTCATACTCTGCCAAACGCTGATCAAACGAGAGACACCACGTGTCAGCAGTTCTGCATACCAGTGTGTTTGAACTGCCTATTTTGCAGTATTTACAAGTGCTACATTCAATGTTTATACTTAGTTAAGAGCCATTTTATCCTTCTCTCCTTACGCACTCTCCCACATTCCGAATGCATGACACTATTGTCACACATTTGCATAATGGAACAGGCACCCTACGGCATTTAGAAACAAGTTAGCGGTCTCATTTTACAAAGCACTGCTTACGATGCATCCCAGAGCAGTGATTAATATACCGAGCAGAATACATTTCCCTTGACAGTCAGGACAGGAAGTGAAGAGCATATACTGGTGAATAGAACACTATGGGCCAGATGCATCAAGCTCAATACCGGTCGCAAAGGGGCAGATTCTCAGAATCTGCCCCTTTGCGACCGGAATTTTTGCATTTGGGATGCATCATCCCAAATGCAAAAATCGCTAATAGAGAATTCTCTAAATTGCGATTGTTTGCATTTAAGGAATCTCAAATTGAGATTCCTTAAATGCAATGCATGAAAGTTTCAAAAATAGCGAATTCGCTAATAGGGCAAGCAAATTACCACGAAGTACAACTTTGTGGTAATTTGCAAAAACTTAGAAAAATGCACTTTTGTGCATATTTTAAAGTTTCATGTTGCGCACACACATGCCCAAAGGGCATGTGTGTGCGCAACATATGTGCACAGATCAAAATCAGGGGTGCAAAAGGGTGTCCTTTGGACACCCCTGCACCCTTGAACTCGCAATCTCAATTTGCGAATCGCTAATTGCGATTCGCAAATTGAGATTGTCTTCCCATTCATTCCTATGGGCCTCTGGGCCCATAGGAATGAATGGGGAGGTATTCATTAATTGCGAGTCGCAATTTGCGAGTCGCAATTAAGGAATTCTAAGGATTCGCTATTTTTGTAGTGATTGCTTAATGCATTCCATTTTGCTATTCCTTATTAGCGATTCCTTATTTTTCGCTAATAAGGAATCGCAAAATGGATGCTTGATGCATCTGGCCCTATATCCAGGAACCACTCAATGTGGGTGTGATAAAAGGATACATTATTGGTTACAAGGCACTTATCGGAAACAGATTGGAATATTGATTCTATGTCGCTATTCGTTTTTTAGATCTCGCCTGAGCCAATGCGCTTGCGCATTGCTCCGGCGAGACTTATGTAGGGGCTCCAGGAAAAGCTGCCAGAGGGCTTTGGAATGCAGATTATGGCCAGTGCATGTGCGCCGGGCGCACGCTCACCATTTGCTCTCCCACATCAGACTTGAAAGGAATGCGCTTGCCCGCCCCCGCCCCCCTACAGCAATGCTGAGAGCTTGTTGCTTTATTGCTCTCACTTGAGGCCTTGTTTTCTAAGCTCTTTCTCGTGTAGTTCTCCCATGTACAATCTCTCTGTTGCTTTCTGTTGCTTTCTCTCTCAGTAGCTTTTCCCCCGCCCCAGAGTTGCTGCCATGCATGTGCTGCGTTTACCCTCCTCACCTGCTCATCTGTTGCCTCATATGCCGCCCAACATTTTTTTTAAACAATTTTGGTGCGGAGGGAGGAGTGTAGCCAGGGATACCAGTGAGCAAATTGCTGTCAGCTCCACCGTCTTAAACAAATTTACTTTTGCACAACTTCTTTTTCATGCCTTCTGAATTGCTGACCCATCCCATATATATAAATGTAAAAACATTGGCACCCACATCATTCTGCCGGCGCACATGCGCAATGCTTTCCCCCTAAGTACCTGTCCCAATCTCCGTGTTGCTGGCACTCACCATTTGCTCCCCCGTCACGCATCAAACGTGAAAGGAATGCGTGCCCCCACCCCTGCCCCCGCCACAGGAATGCCGAGAGCTTGTTGCTTTATTGCTCTCACTTGAGGCCTTGATTTCTAAGCTCTTTCTTGTGTACTTCTCCCGTGTACAATCTCTCTGTTGCTTTCTGTTGCTTTCTCTCTCAGTAGCTTTTCCCCCGCCCCAGAGTTGCTGCCATGCATGTGCTGCTTTTACCCTCCCCACCTGCTCATCCGTAGCCTCATATGCCCTCCAACATTTTTTTTAAACAATTTTGGTGCGGAGGGAGGAGTGTAGCTAGGGATACCAGTGAGCAAATTGCTGTCAGCTCCTCCGTCTTAAACAAATTTACTTTTGCACAACTTATTTTTCATGCCTTCAGAATTGCTGACCCATCTCATATATATAAATGTAAAAACATTGGCATCCACATCATTCTGCCGGAGCACATGCGCAATGCTTCCCCCCTAAATACCGGTCCCACTCTCCGTGTTGCTGTCTCCCTCATTTTGCGAGTTTTCTCGTATTCCCAAACTCCCGCCCCTCCCACATGCTCTGTGTTGCTTTTGCTAATGGTTCTCCCCCGCCTCCAGTGTTGCTCAGCCTTTCCTTGTTTTTGCCCGCCAAGACCTACCCATCCATTGCCCCACCGGCTCCTTCATTACCCCCTAAGTCCAATGTCTTTCATATTTCGCTACTTCGGACCCTCACACACCCTCACCCTCACACCTCCTCACCCTCACACACCCTCATACTCTCTTACTATCACACCCTCACCCTCACACACCCTCACTCACCCTCACCCCCTCACCCAGTCACACCCCCTCACCCTCACACCCCCTCACAAATCCTCACCCCCGCACCATCACACACCCTCACACCCCCTCACCCTAACACCCTCACCATCACACACCATCACACACCCTCACTCACCCTCACCCCCCTCACTCTCACAACCCTCTCACCCTCACTCACCCTCACACCCTCACCCTCAGAAACCCTCACCCTCACACACCCTCACTCTCACACACCCTCACACACCCTCACACCCCCTTACCCTCACACCCCCTCACCCTCACCCTCACATCCCCTCACGCACCCCCTCACACCCCCTCACACCCTCACACACCCTCACTCACCCTCACACCCTCACATACCCCTCACCCTCACACACCCTCACTCACCCTCACACCCACAACCCCTCACCCTCACACCCCCTCACCCTCACACCCCCTCACCCTCACACACACCCTCACCCTCACGCACCCTCTCACCTTCAATCACCCTCTCACTCACCCTCTCACACACCTTCACCCACCCTTTCACACCCTCACCCACCCTCAATCACCCTCTCACACCCCCTCACCCCCTCACCCTCCCTCACCCTCACACACCCTCACCCTCACACACCCTCAACCTCACCCTCTCACCCTCACACACCCTCTCACCCTCACAACACCCCCTCACCCTCACAACACCCCCTCACCCTCACACACCCTCACCCTCACACACACCCTCACCCTCTCACCCTGACACACCCTCTCACCCTCACACACACCCTCACCCTCACAAATACCCTCACCCTCCCTAACCCTCACACACACCCTCACCCTCACGCACACCCTCACCATCACGCACCCTCTCACCCTCAATCACCCTCTCACTCACCCTCACGCACACCCACACCCGCTCACCCTCAATCACCCTCTCACGCCCCCTCACAACCTCACTCTCCCTCACCCTCACATGCCCTCACCCTTACACACCCTCAACCTCACCCTCTCACTCTCACACACCCTCTCACCCTCACAACATCCCCTCACCCTCACACACCCTCACACACCCTCACACACCCCCTCACCCTCACACCCCTTCACCCTCACATACCCTCTCACCCTCACCCTCACACACCCTCAACCTCACCCTCTCACTCTCACACACCCTCTCACCCTTACAACACCCCTCACCCTCACACCCCCTCACCCTCACACCCCTTCACCCTCACACACCCCCTCACCCTCACACTCCCTCATCCTCACACCTCCTCACCCTCACACCACCTCACCCTCACACCCCCTCACACCCTCTCACCCTCACACCCCCTCACTCTCACACACCCTCACCCTCACACACCCTAACCCTCACACACCCTCACACCTTCTCACCATCACACACCGTCACACCCTCTCACCCTCACACACCCTCACTCACCCTCACACCCTCACTGTCACACCCCCTCACCCTCACACCCCTATACCCTCACACCCCTACACCTTCACACCCCCACACCCTCTCACCCTCACACACCCACACACACCCTCACTCACCCTCACACCCCCTCACCCTCACAACCCCTCACTCTCACACACCCTCACACCCTCTCACCCTCACACATCCTCACTCACTGACACACCCTCACCCTCTCACACCATCACCCTCACACCCCCTCACCCTCACATCCTCACACCCCCTCACACCACCTCACACCCCTCAACCTCACACCCCCTCACCCTCACACCCTCTCACCCTCACCCCCTCACCCTAACACACCCTCACACACCCTCACTCACCCTTACACCCTCTCACACACCCTCACTCACCTTCACACCCCCACCCCCTCACACCCCCACACCTTCACACCCCCACACCCTCTCACCCTCACACCCCCCCACACCCCCTCACTCACCCTCACACACCCTCACTCTCACACACCCTCACACCCCCTCACACACCCTCACACCCTCTCACCCTCACACACCCTCACTCACTCACACACTCTCACCCTCTCACACCATCACCCACACACCCCCTCACCCTCACACCCCTTCACCCTCACACACCCCTCACCCTCACACTCCCTCACCCTCACACCTCCTCACCCTCACACCCCCTCACCCTCACACCGCCTCACCCTCACACCCCCTCACCCTCACACACCCTCACCCTCACACCCCCTCACACCCCCTCACCCTCGCACACCCTCACACCTTATCACCATCACACACCATCACACCCTCTCACCCTCACACACCCTTACTCACCCTCACACCCTCACTGTCACACCCCCTCACCCTCACACCCCCCCACCCTCACACCCCCACACTTTCACACCCCCACACCCTCTCACCCTCTCACACCCCCACACACCCTCACTCACCCTCACACCCCCTCACGCTCACATCCCCTCACTCTCACACACCCTCACACCCCCTCACACACCCTCACACCCTCTCACTCTCACACACCCTCACTCACTCACACACCCTCACCCTCTCACACCATCACCCTCACACCCCCTTACACCCTCACTCCCCCTCACCCTCACACCACCTCACACCCCTCAACCTCATACCCCCTCACCCTCACACCCTCTCACCCTCACCCCTCACCCTAACACACCCTCACACACCCTCACTCACCCTCACACCCTCTCACACACCCTCACTCACCCTCACACCCCCACACCCTCACACCCCCACACCTTCACACCCCCACACCCTCTCACCCTCACACACCCCCACACCCCCTCACTCACCCTCACACACCCTCACCCTCACACACCCTCACTCTCACACACCCTCACACCCTCTCACCCTCACACACCCTCACACCCTCTCACCCTCACACATCCTCACTCACTCACACAACCTCACCCTCTCACACCATCACCCTCACACACCCTCACCCTCACACCCCCTCACCCTCACACCCCCTCACCCTCACACCCTCACACCCCCTCACCCTCACACCCCTCAACCTCACACCCCCTCACCCTCACCCCCTCACCCTCACATACCCTCACACACCCTCACTCACCCTCACACCCTCACACACCCTCACTCACCCTCACACCCTCACACCCTCACTCACCCTTACACACCCTCACTCACCCTCACACATTCTCACTCACCCTCTCTCACCCTCCCACCCCCTCACCTTCACACACCCTCACCCCCCTCACCCTCACACACCCTCACTCACCCTCACACACCCTCACCCTCACACATCCTCACCCTCACCCCCTCACCCCCACACCCCTCACCCTCACACCCCCTCATCCTCACACACCCTCACTCACCCCTCACACCCTCACACTCACACCCCCTCACATCCCCTCACCCTCACACGCCCTCACCCTCACACTCTCACCCTCACACCCCCTCACCCTCACACACCCTCACACACCCTCACTCAGCCTCACACACCCTCACCAGCATAGCATAACAAAACATAGCATAGCATAACAAAACACAGCATAGCATTGCATAACAAAAAAAAGCATAGGGTAGCAAAACATAGCATAGCATAACAAAACAAAGCATAGGATAGCAAAACAAAACATAGCATAACAAAACAAAACATAGCATAGCAAAACACAACAAAGCGTAGCATAGCAAAACACAACAAAACATAGCATAGCATAACAAAACATAGCATGACAAAACAAAGCATAGCATAACATAACAAAGCATAGCAAAACAAAACATAGTATAGTATAACAAAACATAGCATATCATAACAAAACACAACAAAACATAGCAGAACAAAACAAAGCATAGCACAACAAAACATAGCAAAACACAACAAAGCATAGCATAACAAAACACACCAAAACATAGCATAAAAAACTAAATATAGCATAGCAAAGCATAACAAAACATAGCATAGCATAACAAAACACAACATAGCATAGCATAACAAAACAAAGTTTAGCATAGCATAGCATAACAAAACATAGCATAACAAAGCATAGCATAGCATAAAAAATCATAGCATAACAAAACATAGCCTAGCAAAACAATGCATAGCATAATAAAACACAATGAAACATAGCATAACAAAACATAGCATAGCATAACAAAGCATAGCATAGCAAAACACAACATAGCATAGCATAGCATAACAAAACACAACAAAACATAGCATAGCATAACAAAACAAAGCAAAGGATAGCAAAACCAAACATAGCATAGCATAACAAAACAAAGCATAGGATAGCAAAACCAAACATAGCATAGCAAAACAAAACATAGCATAACATACCAAAACATAGCATAACAAAACACAACAACACATAGCATAACAAAACACAACAAAACAGCATAGCTTAACAAAACACAACAAAACATAGCATAGCAAAACAAAACATATAAAAGCTTAGCAAAACATAGCATAGCATACCAAACAAAACATAGCATAGCATAACAAAACATAGCATAGCAAAACAAAGCATAGCATAAAAAAACACAACAAAACATAGCATAGCATAACAAAACATAGCATAGCGTAACAAAGCATAGCATACCAAACCATAGCATGGCATAACAAAACACAGCATAGCATAGCATAACATATCAAAGCATAGGATAGCAAAACATAGCATAGCATAACAAAACAAAACATAGGATAGCAAAACAAAACATAGCATAGCATACAGCATCACTCAACACCACCACAGCATCACTCAGGGGCACCACAACATCATTATGCGCTACCACAGCATCACTGAACGCCACAGCATCACTCGTTCGCCACCACAACATCACTCAGCGCCACCACAGCATCAATCTGTGCAACCATTCAACAACTGGTTCAACTATGTTTTCTCAATGTTTCAAGCTTAATTATAAATGTAACAAAAATATGTTATTATTTCACTTCTGTTCTTGGCTTTTCGTCACAATAAAATACACGGAACATAATCTTCCCAAAAATATTTACAAAAGTTTAAGCTATGCCATTATAAATTACAATAACTTTTATTTAAGTATTAATTATTTGAAAAAATGTGAAAACCATTGTTACTTGTAATATCAATCAATACATGTAAGTCATGTAAATACAACACATATTGCATTACAAATGCTATAGGTGTCACATTTGCGAAAGTTATAACTATTGGCATTGTAAATGACAAAGCTATTAATTTGACTATTTTCAAAAATAAAACATGAATAAAAAATGTGTCATTTACAATACCAATAGCTCAAACTTTCCTAATGAGAGACCTATTGCATTGCAAATTCTTGTTTAGGTAGTTCTCTGTTAAGTGATCTACTAGAGGGACACAAGGGTTTCGGTTGGGCGCCAGCCACAAGGATACCATGCACAAGAATTATAGTAGGGTTCACACACTCCAGAGACAATGAAGAAATTATGTCAGAGGAGAAGACATTACTGTCCATTTTCTTCCATTGTAGATTCTCTGAGACATCGACCTGATGAGACCGGTATAATTAATAGTGGGTCCAAACGTCAAAACAACGTCTGCGGGTGTCGTGTGATCAAGATCTCAAGGCGAATAGTAGGAATTCAGTTGGGGTTCCCCCTTCTTATCAAACTAGAGAGACAACCCAGGATGTTTTATGTGAGTTTTATGGCAATTTGTAAATATATTGGCCATTAAAAGCACTACACCATCTGCACATATGTGGATTTGATTATTTGATTGTCAGATAAATTACTCGTATAATGTGCACCGTAATATATTTAAGCATAAGCTAAAAACAGTGGCCCGAATGCATTTGTTGACTCAATCAGTGTGATTCACCTGATTATACATTCATTTGCTGGTGATTGACTCATATGGGCACAATCTTTTCATGCAAGCCTTTCAAATGAATCCCAATGGACAATTGTCCATGCTTATTTTACAGTGACCCTAGTTGTTGATGGGCTTAAAGGGTCTAGCCCATGTTATGTGTACTAGTAAAGCAATGCAGCATCTCATACACTTTCAATTTTGTCATAGAGTCTTAGTCATCACTGTGCGTATGTAAAGTGGAATGTATAATATTTTACTATTCTTGGCATACGCCCGATTCACAGAAGTAATCAGAGACAAAATTCTAAACGTACTACTTTTGGTATTCACAGAAGACATTTAGTAGTAGTAAAGTTAGGATTTTGTCTTAAGTCTGTCCTACGTTTGTCTTAAGTTTGTCTTAGGTCTGTCTTAAGTCAAATTTAATACAAAATCCTTACTTTACTACTACTAAATGCCTTTCGTGTATACCAAAAGTAGTAAGTTTAGGATTTTGTCTCAGATTAGTTCTGTGAATCGGCCCCATGGTCATTAAGAGCCATCCCATAGTACAAGGCTGGAAAATAACCCCTTTCTCTGTTCAAACTATGAATTTTCTTTGAATGGATATGTTATTTCCTTTGAGTCGGCGCTCATGTTTCCTTTTGGAACTGCTGAACCACAACAAAACCAGAAGAATGCATTTAATTTTACACAGATAAATATATTACTCAATAAAGAAAACATGATGTATATATTTCACATGTCTCAAATAATAAATCAAGTACTTCCTTTCTTAGCTATCTTCCATATTTTGCATGGCTTTTGCACGTATACTTCAAAGTTCACTTAATTTTGGGGACAGTAGAAACATTGGGGTTTTACTTAGAATTCACCTATTGAATCTCATTGGATGAATGATGTTAACTGACGTAACTGATTCTACTTGCCAAAGAGATGTTATCTCTCTGGCCATCCACTCTTCAAACACATGACGTACCTAAACATGTGTGGTAGGTGTAATCATAGGCTTACAAATGTTTGTGAGTACTCACTTTTTTTGGTGCACCAGTCTTCCATTTGCAAAAAATACACAGCAAAGTACAGGACAGAACAATAGTTATGCAAAATAAACGAAACTCATTAACTGGGTCACATTACTTGTAGCAAACATTTTTCTAAATCCTAATCATAGCAACTTATGTTTATACATCACACAGTCAAGACCACAAATGATCATCTCGAGCCTGGTACATGAGTAGCAATGTCAGGAAGTGTTTCTTCCAGGATCAATGTGTGGGATAAATTGTCATTTTATTTGTCTGGTGCATTGAGTGCATAATATACATCACGGTAAGCCCTGCCTGCAGAAATACTGAGCCAAATTATGACCGAACATATTTGCCGAAACTAATCCTAAATCATATATGCAATGTTCTACAGATGGTGAGCTTGGGGCATGACCACACCATCTAGAAACACTAGGCTTGGTACTTTATCCCTCTCAATTCAGGATACTGAGCCCATTCTATTGCAACAGATATCATTTCAGACCCGCCCACATGTGCAGATCTTATACTCATCCATATCTCTAGATGCCTACAGTCATGGTTCCTACGGTATCAGATATTGGCCTATGTCGGACTCCCCGTTAGATGCAGATATGGATCTGTGTGACACACAATCATAACTACAGTGAACAAGTCTGGTTGGCTAGGAATTCTTATAGGGCCAGATGTAGGTGGCCATCTTATAGGGCCAGATGTAGGCGGCCGAAATCGGCCGTTACCGGCCGGTAAATGGTTTTTTGTGATGTAGGGGGGCAATTTTACCGATTCGGTAAAATTACCAAATTGGTAAATTTACCAAATCGGTAAAATACCGAATTGGTATTTTTATTGATTTGGTAAATTCTAGATGTAGGTGGGACTCTTCTGAGTCCCAAAGGCCTTACAGATTCGGTATTTTACCACCCAATCCAATTGGGTGGTAAAATACCGAATCCAGGTGTGCGTGCACATGTGTGCATGCACACCTATGCCATGTGACAGACAGACATGCCCTTAGGGCATGTCTGTGTGCCACATGGCACACATGCCTGTATTTGGGGTGCTAGAGGGTGTCAAAGTGACACCACCTGCACCCTTGCTGAAATCGATATTTACCGAATCGGTAAATACCGATTCGGTATTGCCCATTGATTCCTATGGGCTTCAAGGCCCATAGGAATCAATGGGCAATACCGAATCGGTATTTCGGTAAATACCGATTTTTAGAGATTCGGTAATTCAATTACCGAATTTACCTAAATCTCCCTCCTTCTATTTTACCGATTCATAAATACCGAATCGGTAAAATTCGGTATTTATGAGTCGGTAAAATAGAATTACCTACATCTAGCCCATAGTTCTTTGATAGTGACCTGATCAGCATCACTTGCTTACATGCTGATATATTCTTCAGAATGAGAAGCAGAAGAAAACACATTGTGCAGAGGCTTTTTGAGAGCAAGTAGGCACTGGGGTGGGCACAATGTTTCATTCCGGCCACGGAATTGGAGGAATTTGGCTACTCCGCATTACTCTTGTAACAAGAAGTTTGTGCCAAATTCTGCCAATCACATCATGGTAGAAATGTTTCCCATGAAGCTCCAGATATACAAGCGACATTTTGCGTCCCCTAGTGCCATTTTCTCACGCAGACAGTCGCAGTCAGAGGGCTGCTTCTCGAGTAAATCTGCTGCCACTGGAGTAGATTTTCTGCTCACTCAGCAGCAAAATCTATTTGAAGGAGGCGCTCTCTCTCGCACCAAA
This sequence comes from Lissotriton helveticus, assembly GCF_964261635.1. Lineage (NCBI taxonomy): Eukaryota > Metazoa > Chordata > Amphibia > Caudata > Salamandridae > Lissotriton > Lissotriton helveticus. Next base: position 184,853,415 of record NC_136065.1, read on the forward strand.
TGGTGCCATTCACACTGATTTTTCAGTGCTGTTCGCGCTACTTGCGCTAAATTGCAATGCAACATGCATATTTCTAACTGTTGGCAGAACTCCGCAGAATTCCACTTGGTGAAACTCCGCGAGTTCCGCCTTCCCATAGTAGGCACATTCGTGTATCTGCATTTGAAGAAACTGATGTCTAATTCTGTAACATTGCAATCACGACATCTTATACATATTTGGTTTTCATCAAAACCTTGTCGATTGTATTGATGCCATGAACACTAGCAGCGCCAGTAATTTTATATTTAGGAATATGCACTCATCAATGCTAGAAATATTTATTCAAAATGAAAAAAAACGATTTTGCATATGTTCTAGACACAAGGAATAGGCTTGCCCCAGGCACACAACTATATTTCAGAAATGAAGCATCATTAAAGACAAGGGGAAAAGCATCATGGTATAAGCAGGTGTCTCACCTACGTTGCTTTCATATATTAGATTGTGCATATATGGGAGCAGATCTGTGTCATTGATTACCTAATGTCGGTGGATAAATGCTCTGTCAGACCGCCAAAGATGCAGAGGAGGCATTGGCTGCGGTGATGGCGGATAGATCGCTCCTTGTGTTCACCTTTAGGTGCTCCAACCGAGATACGATGACTTGGCCTCAGATTCCGTGCTTTCTTTAGGGTGTGGCGCATGGGTTGAGCCATCACCAGGCATCTCGTGGCCCGCCATTGCTGCCTGCCTTCGAGTTCTGCTTCTAGGCTCTCTCAAGGGCAATGGGGATTAGGAGCTCGGCTGATGGGCCTTGACCAGCTGCATTAAGGCACTAAATTACACCGATATGGACCATAAAGCCACAAATCGAGGTGTCCCAGATGGGCACTCGGCGTGAGTGGAATAAACTGGGCATGGGGAGGAGGGGTCTCTGACAGTGCAGAGCAAGGGCTTGAGAAGCTGCAAGCTGCAGCCCCTGCACGGCGAGATGGGGCAGAAAGGGGGACAATGAGAGAGAAACGGAAAAGGGACTATATAGAGAGAGAGAGAATCTCAGGAGGAAGAGACACTAGAAGGGAAAACATATAGGAGAAAAGGGGGGAAGAAAGTAAACACTGACAAACGACAAAAAGTATGAGAAAAATAGGGAACATGTAAAGAGACGATGGAGTGAGAATCGAAAAGAAATATAAAAGAGGGTGAGGTAATGTAACCATATTGGGAAATGAAAAAGGAGGGGCGTGCTAAAAGGGACCGAGTGTAGAAATATGGATTAAGTTAAAAAGGATCAAAAAAGAGCAGGCTGGCTAAACATCTGCACTCGAAAAAAATAAAGCAAGAGAGAAGAAAAATACAGGAAAATGAAAGAAGCAAGAAATGGAATAAATGAATAGAAAAGAAAATGAAGAAGGGCAGTCAAAAAGTGAATAAAAACAGTGCTTAATTTGTTTATAAAACATAAGTGCCAGGGCTCTTGTCCGGGGGTCACTTCAATTTGCACCACACATTGCCTCTACTAATCTGTGAATGATAGTAATAACACAACTACAAACCATCTTACTGTTACAAATGTAACAATTCAGACTATTTCAGGCCCCCCCAAAGTGATAAAGCTTGGGGGGCAGGTAATAGTAATTTTTAATGTATATTGAATTAATAACTGTCACCAGCGCCGGTGTGGACAATTAAGTGCTGATGCCAAGCACCGTAAATCACCGGCTCAAATTAAGCAATGAATAAAATGTATGGGGCATATCAACAAGCAACAGCGATAAATATCGATAAGCGGGTTTAGCGCTACTTAAGTTATCGTCGGCTATTGTTGGATGTTATCGCCCAGATAACGCGTTATCAACAACGCGTTTCTCCAGGGCGATAAAAATTCCAGCAAAAGCGGCGATATGCGGGAATATCGCTGGAAATCCAGCGATATTCCCGGAGCGATAGGGGAAAGCTTGATGATAGCCCCTGGTGGTTTTAGCCCGCCAATCCACCCCCATTACAAAATAGCGAAGTATCACTTAATGTTAATGTTAATGTTAGTATGTATTTGTAAGCGCTCGTACGCCCGGAGGCTTCATGGCGCTGTCGGAGAGAACAAACGCACAGGTCACAGTGGAAGGGGAGCAACTCAGCAATGCGCCAGGGTAAAAAGCCAAGTTTTCAAAGATTGTCTAAAACTGAGGATGTCATCAGTCAGTTTCAGGCGAAGGGGGAGAGAGTTCCAGAAGCCAGCCGCAAGATGGTCAAAACAGCTGCCTCCAAGACGTTTCCTCTTATAGGGTGGAACAGTTACAAGAAGTTTATGAATAGACCGAAGATTGCGGGAAGGGGTGTATCTCTTAAACATGTCTCTAATAAAAAGAGGACCAGAGTCATGAAGAGATTTGAATAAAATGCACCCTATTTTGAAGGCCACGCGCTGCTCCACAGGCAGCCAGTGTAGCTGTTTCAAACCAGATCTGACAGACTGCCTTTTGGAGAGATTCAGGAGAAGTCTGGCAGCCTGGTTCTGAACAAGCTGGAGGCGTTTAAGCTCTCCAACTTGGATTCCAAAATAGAGACTGTTGGAAAAGTCTAATCTTGACAGAACCAGGGAGATGACGATCTGGGTGAGGGCTGCTGGGGAAAAGAAGCAGGCGATTTTCTTAATTTTCTTCAGCTGGAAGAAACTAGCTGAGACAACGGCTCCTACTTGTTTTTTAAGAGAGAGGTCCTCACTAATGTGTATTCCTAAGCTCTTGACCGAGGAAGACTTAGATGGAGGAGCTCCCATACTGGGAGGCCAGAAACTAGGGTTCCAGCTAAGAGCACTCTTTCCCGGCAAGACCAATTCGGTCTTGCCAGGATTAAGTTTCAGATGACTGCAGCTCATCCAGTTCATAATGTGGGACATCGTATTTTGAAATTCAACCACGGAGTCCTTGGTGTTTAAAGGAAAGATGAGCTGCAAATCATCTGCGTAGTTAAAGATTGTCACCTTGGCCTTCCTAAGGGAGTACAGAAGGGGGCGTAAATATAAATTAAAAAGCAAGGGTGATAACGAAGAGCCCTGAGGGACTCCACAGGTAGAAGGTATGGTGGGAGCAGTGAAAGATCCTAGTCTGACGGCCTGAGTGCGCCCGGTGATAAATGAGCGGATCCAGCTCAGTGCCGTGCCCCTGAGACCTGCCTGCTCGACACGGTCGACCAAGATGTTATGGTCGACCGTGTCGAATGCAGCCGAAAGGTCCAATAACACCAGAGCCTGATGTATTCCCTCATCTGCATTCCGTCTCAGAGTATTCTGCACCGAGAGAATAACAGCCTCGGTAGAATGGCCTGGGCGAAAGCCAGCCTGGTTCGGTGTAAGGTACTCTGATGCTTCCAGAAATCTGGAGATGCTGTTGCAGACATGAGACTCCAGAAGTTTGGCACAGTAGGGTAGCAAGGATATGGGCCTATAATTTTGCAGGTCCTGCGGGTTGGCTCCTACCTTCTTCATCAAGGGGATAAGAAGGGCTTTTTTAAAGTTGTCGGGGACTTTACCCTGAGTAAGTGTTCCATTCAGTAGAGAAAGTATACCCTCAGGAATACTAGTTCCCACTTCCTTCAAGATGTAAGGAGGGCAGATGTCATCAGGGGAACCAGATTTAACTTTGGTGAGAAGTTTATGTAAGGTTGTGCTGTCAACATGGGGGAATACGGTCAGAGTCGCAGTATTGTGATCAGTGTCATCTGATAAGAGCGGGGACTGAATGATAGGAATGCTTTGTTTGATAGTGCTAATTTTGTCGGAAAAGAATGAATTGAGAGAATTACAAAGCTCTTGAGTAGGGACTGCCGGGAGAGAGGTTCTATCGCTAGCACTCAAATTCTCCACGATATTGAACAGCTCTTTGGACTTGTTATGAGCATTAAGAATCTTTTTAGAAAAATAATTGGTTTTATGTTCCAAAATAAGTTTTTGGTAATCCTTACGTATCTTACAGTAAATGACTCTATCTGCTTCTAGGTAGGCTGTTCGCCATTTACGCTCCATTTGGCGGACTTCAAGTTTTAGCTTTTTCAAGAAAGGTGTAAACCACCTATGGGCGTCATTGGGACGGGAGCGGGGAAAGTTGGTACAAGGAGCATAGGCATCGGCTGCCTGAAGTAGCCATCTAGAGAATGCTGCTTCCATTTCCTCGATATCCTGATCTAGCGGGGAAAACGAGGAAGTTAAGGTGCCAATGAATGCGAGGATGTCAACATTCTTCCAGATTCGAGTTTTGCCTCCTGTCTGGGCCGGGGGCTTCTTACTACTTTCGATGGTCAAGGTGAATTTGATCATAAAATGATCTGACCAAATGCAGGGCAAGATGGAATTGATAGCCAAAGGGATGTTCTGAGACCAAATTTGGTCCAGGCTGTGCCCTTTAGCATGAGTAGGAAGATGAATCTGTTGAACGAGGTTCAGGTCTAGAAGGGCATCTTTTAATGCAGCTGCCTGAGTATCTATCTCAGCTAAGTCCAGCCAATAATTAAGATCGCCTAGTAGCACAATTTTTTTATGCGAAATTACTAAAGGGGCAAGCTGTTCTGCTAGGGCTGTCGCAAATGTGGGCATGTTTTGAGGGGGGCGATATATAAGGATCATAAGTAGAATACCGCTGTTAGTATCCATTTTAATAATCAGATTATCTGTGCATGTGAGGTCAAGGGAAGGTGAAAGGGAGACTTTATGGGTATTGCGGATAATCACAGCGACCCCCCCGCCCCTTTTGTCAGCGGGTCTATCCACATGCAAGATGTAATAATCGGAGGGAACCGCTGCCAAAATGTCAGGTAAGGAGTCTGCATTAAGCCATGTCTCCGTGAGAAATAAAATGTCAGGCTTTTCAGTTTGCAAATAGAGAAAGATGTCCAGATGGTGCTTAACCATGGACCTAGTGTTAAGGTATGAGCATTTAAGAATGGTATTTATATTAGATGAAGGTGGAAGGGAGTCAAAAGGGCGTGGCCTTGGGGTTTTAGCAGTGGTAAACTCTGGCCTCAAAATACCATAGGAGGCAGCACGTCTTAAAACATAAGCGGGGAGGGCGAGTCCCGCACTAATAGTAGAGGGCCTGAGTGACAATAACTCAGAGGAGGAGTAGTGCAGAATTTGACCAGGGGTTATGGCCCCGAGCCCCGGTCTGCCGTGGACGGGCGCAGACGGGCTTGACTCTGGTGCGACTCCGGCGCGCCTGCGTCGCGCCCGCTGCGCTCGTCCGCTGCGCTGACACATGAGGCCCGTCTAAATAGGTGATGACGCCGAGGTGGGAGGAGTGAGGAGGGCGGGGTGGGGGAGGGAAGTAAAATACACAAAGTGTGCCGCTCACCGCTCGTAGTCAGCGGCAGAGATGAAGTTTTAAGCTGCTAGCACTCAACAGCATGAAGGTAGGCAGTCTTAAGTTAAAATACGCTATTGTAACGCTCAGCGCGTTTGTCCTCAGCCCTCTGCCACAGGGCTTCGATCAGACGCGGGCGGAAGTGGGCGGAGCCTAAATAGGCGATGACGCCGAGGTGGGAGGAGTGAGGAGGGCGGGGTGGGGGAGGGAAGTAAAATACACAAAGTGTACCGCTCACCGCTCGTAGTCAGCGGCAGAAATGAAGTTTTAAGCAGACATAAGCTTACAGCGATAACCGCGGTTAGTGGGGGTTTTAATATCGCCATAGGTGTCAGGGCATAGGCTTGTAAATACTGTGATGTGCGGTTAGCGACTTTTTCCATGTTGTATTGCACAGGAATGCCTACTTTGCATCTCATTAGAGAAGCGATGCAGGGCGTTAGCAAAAGCAGTGCTAGGACAATGAAACACGGGCTAGCGTGTCCTTGCTAATACCGCAATGCCATTATCGCCGCTTTTTGGCCGAAAACGGCAGCAAAAGCCGCGGTAATGGGCTTGATAACATGCCCCAAAGTGCGTAGAAAAAGAGATGGTAAAACAAAGCTGGAGACTGTGTGGGGATGAAAAGTGAATGGAGGGAGTAGGAAGAAAACAGTATACCCAATAACATGTAAGTGGAAGAATTTGAAGTAGAGAGATAGAGCTAAGGAAAGGGACTAAAAGTAAAAGAGAAATAGAATGCTCAACAGAAAGAAATTGATACAGAGGAAGAGTAATGACTGAGTCAAATTTTCACAACTAAATAAAATTAATGTTTGAAAATATCTTAACATATATTGTAAATTGGCTTTTCTGAATCACATAATGAGAATGTGCACTTACATGGATTTGCTCATGCAGAAAAAAATTGTGCCCACTTTTTCTGAATGCAGCAATTGCAATAAATGTTTGGGAGGAAATTGCGTAAGGAAGCATTATGAAAAAATACATATTGGCATCTTTAACAGGTAAGCCTTTCATCCTTCTGAGGTCGATAAAACAAGTACCTTTGAGTTGGGTAACAGCAAATATCTGTTTTTCAGGACCAAGATACCCTGGGATGAACGTGCAGTTTACAAATACACATGTTATATTATGTAGAAACTTTCCACCAAATATATGAAGGTGTAGCTGCATTTTTGTGTATTGGTTATGAGATGATAGTTTTCATCACAGAGTGGTTGTCAGAATAAAATGATAATGGCTGTAGCTTTGCCAATCATTCAGATACCCCACAACAAGGTCTATCATTGTCTCCCTGTCCTGCAGGAGTATGCACCCCACCGCCTTTCAGCACGAAGGCCACCAAGGCTCTTTCCCGTCTCCTTGACTTCCAAAGAACCAAAATGGCCTCCATGGTCACCAAAGAGCTGCAGCAGAAGACACAAGTTCCAATATCCTTTTATCCCTTAAGCTGTGTTTTACGCAATTAGAGAAACAGACAAACAGCTGATAATGTATGGCCAAGATTATCCTCACTCGACCAAGCTTCAAGCGGACAGAACAATTTGGTCCCTAGATTCACTCCATGTGCAGCAATCGGACAGACTACTCCAACTTGGGGGTGATGTAACTAGTGCACCAGTTCTATCAACTGTACATCAACAAGGGCAGAGCGCTAGCCATTCCTGTTGTCAAACATACAGCAACCTCTCCCACAGAAAGGCTCACCAATCGATGCTACTACGAACAGGTTAAGATATGCATATGCCATAGTGGCTACAGCTGCTGACTTTTGAACGTGGGAAAACATAATCGAATCCCAGGCCTCGCTCATCATGGTAAAATTCTGGAAAAGTCAATTAATCACCCTGTTCAAAAAAGAAAAAAAATGTGCAACATAGACTGATTTTGTTGCATAGTGCTCTGTTGTCCTTGAATCAGGCTTAAACGTGCACATTCAAAGAGGGTTTACTGCTCCCCAGAGTAGGTCCAAAATTCCCCCTTGTGCTCGTCAAGTTACAGACAACTAGCTCGCATTGAGGTTGGTCTGTTCATCTACTTCTGGTTCTGCCTTGTGTCAGCAGAAGTCAGATACTGAGGAGTCACCTGTCACTTCCAGAGAAATTATTTAAAAGGCATATCAATAAGAAACAACCCGAGAAACATTATAACAGGACTTAGCATGAGTCATCACTCAAATGTAAGCTTCAATGTGTTGATGCCACCACTATTTTACCAACGGCACCGGACATAGCAATAGCCATACCCGATGGCTACAATATCATGCGCAGAGACCGGAACAACAACAAACCACAGGGACACCATCAGAGTCTCAACGAGCACCGAAGACGCCCTCAACATGGCCGAACTCCTACACCTCCAGATTCATGTCAAGAACAACACCATCCTCAGAGGAACCCTAGTCCACAGACCCCCGGACCTCCTACCACAGTTCAGCGAATTCATCGCCGACCTCATCAGCACGCACACCATCACCTCCACAGACTACATCCTCCTCGAAGACCTGAACTTCCACCTTGAGAACACCAACAACAACAACTCCACAACACTGATCAACAACCTCGCCAACCTCGGACTCAAACAACTCGTAACGACACCCACCCACTCCGGTGGACGCACACTCGACCTCATCTTCTCCACCAGCGACCATGTCACCTTCAGCCACACCACCGAACTCCACTGGACCGACGACCACTGCATCCACTTCTCCTTCGAGAAACACACAGCACACAATAAACCGCAACGCATCCCACAGCGCAGCCGGAAAAAAGTCACGAAAACCAGCTCATCACCGCTCTCGCCCGAGACCCTCCCCTGAGTCCTCCGACACCAATGCAGCAGCCATCAACTTCAGAGTATGGATAGACGACTGTACCAACACCCTCACCCCGATCAGGAAACTGTCCAACAGACACACCAACTCCAGAGGTATCTGGTCCAACAACGACCTCCAGAACTCTAAAAATACCTGCAGAACACTCAAGAAGCAATGACGCAAGGACCAGACACCAGACAACCACAAAGCCCTCATGAACGCCTGACGCAGACACCAACAGATCATCGGATCCGCCAAAAGAACCTCCTTCAAGGAACGCATAGACAACAACGCACACAACCGTAAAGACCTCTTCAACATCAGGAAAGAACTCGCCACCCCCAGCTCCATCTCCAGCTCCAACGACATCCCACCATCACAAGAACTCTGTGACTCCCTGGCTACCTTCTTCCACTGAAAGATCACAGACAACTACTACAGTTTCGATACCAAGACGCAAACAGCAAACACCAACACCCCACAATCTACACCCACCGTACGCACCGACCTTCTGCTCTCCTGGAACATCAAACCAAACCATGAACACCATCCACTCCAACTCACCTTCCGACCCCTGCCCCCACCACATCTTCAACAAGGCATGCACCATCATCGCACCGCAACTTCGGAAGATCATCAACAGATCCTTCGAGACCTCCACCTTCCCAGAGAGCTGGAAACACGCCAAAACCAACGCCTTCCTCTAGAAACCCAAGGCAGACCCTAAGGACCTCAAGAACTTCCGACCCATCTCCCTGCTCCCGTTCCCGGCTAAAGTCATTGAGAAGACCGCCAACGGACAACGGACCCTCTTCCTGGAGAAGAACAACGTACTGGACTTCTCCCAATCCAGCTTCCCCAGCGACCACAGCACCGAGACCGCCCTCATTACCACCACTGATGACATTAGGAACATACTAGACAAGGGTGAGATCATGGCCCTCATCCTCCTGGACCTCTCAGCCGCTTTTGACACCGTCTGACACCACACCCTTCGCACACGCCTCCACGACGCGGGATCGAGGGCAAGAACCTGGACTGGATAACTTCCTTCCTCACTGCCAGAACCCAGAAAGTCAGCTTCCCCCCCATACCGTTCCGAAGCCACCACGATCACCTGCGGTGTACCCCAAGGATCATCGCTCAGCCCAACCCTCTTTAACATCTACAAGCTCCGCTCCCCAACATTGTCAGCCAACACCACCTCAACATCGTCTCGTACGCCAACGACATGCAGCTGATCCTCTCCCTCACCAAGACCCGGCCATCGCTATATCCAACCTCCTAGTGGGAATGAAGGCTGTTGCTCCCTGAAACTGAACTCAGACAAGACGGAGGTCCTATTTCTCGGATCCACCCCCTCTGCATGGACAACTCCTGGAGCCCCCCTGACATCCATAAACCATGCACGTAATCTGGGGTTCATCCTGGACTCAACACTCGATATTGGCCCAGCAAGTCAACGCCGTCTCCTCATCCTGCTTCAACACCCTCCAAATGCTTCGGAAAATCTACAGATGGATCCCCACCGAAACCAGGAGAAATGTCATCCAGGCACTCGTCAACAGCAGGCTAGACTACTACGGCAACGCACTCTACGCAGGAACCACAGCTACACTCCAGAAGAGACTCCCGCACATACAGAACACCTCCGCACGCCTCGTCCTCGGACTCGTCTGCCACAGGCACATCACCACGAGACCTGCATTGGCTCCCGTTCAACAAGAGGATCACCTTCAGGCTAGTCACCCACAAGCACAAATCTCTCCACTGCGCCGGACCAGCATACCTCAATGAACGACTGTCCTTCTACACTCCAAACCGCCAACTGCGCTCCGCCGACCTCGCCCTTGCCACAGTCTCACGCATCCGTTGAACGACCACCGGCAGCAGATCCTGCTCCTACCTCGCCGCAAAGACATGGAATACCCTCCCCGCCCATCTACTCAAGACCCAGGACTTGCTGACCTTCAGGAGACACCACAAGACATGGCTATTCGACCAGCAGCTGCCGTCCCTCTCCCCCCCACCCAAAGCACCTTGAGACCCTCACAGGTGAGTAGCGCACTCTACAAATTTATTGATTGATTGATTGATTGAACAGTTCCATCTCCGCCATTCTAGTTTTTTGACTGCTGAACTCAGTTGTATTCTTCTTTTCTAGTTCAATTGATCTCCATCAAAAATATATACATACTGCCAGCCAAGGACTTCCTTGGTGTGCCCTGAAATGGGATTAGGAATAAAAATCTCTCCCTAAACACCCTATAGTCATTGACCCTTAGTCTTTGGACATGTATTTTGACAGCAACAATATAGTTCTAGGGAGCAATTGCTGACATTGAAAGTCAGGACTACTGGCACCCCGTCCAAAATACGTTCAAGGATTTGTGCTAAAATAGACCATTTTTAGTGCATGACAATGTTCACAAATATTGTATAATCTAATTTTCACCAATAATCGTGAACAATGTACTCTACATCAGTGGACAGGAAACACAACCATGTCTATTAAAACAGCTGGTAGGGATACACCAAAAGTTTCACAAATATATTTTTGTGCAGATGACATTTGCAAGATCCAGGATGGATGCTCCCCACAGAAATAAGTACAGATTAAAATGATAAAAAAACAGGCTATTGCCTACTGCTGGATCTGACATCCTTGGTGTGGTTTCCCCCCACAACTTATTGCCTTTAATCCTCCTGTTTTTGCTGACATTGTTTTGTTGGCCTTCGGACTCTGCACACTTTACCACTGTTAACCAGTGCTAAAGTGCTTGTGCTCCCTTCTTAAAACATGGCAACATCGGCTTCCAGCCAACTGACACATTTAATATACTTGTAACTCTCTAGTAGAGTGGTACTGCCTCTACCCTGGGGCTGGAAACTAAATGCTACTAGTGGACCTGCAGCCAGGATTGGGGCGAACATTTAAGTAGCTCTCTAAATATGTCCCGGCCTGCCATTTCAGCCTGTGTGGCCAGTTTTAAACTACCATTTCAACCCAGAAAAATAAACCTCTTCCCAAGCCTAAACCTTCCTTTTGAACACATATAAGTCCCCCTAGAGTAGCTCTAAATAGTTCATATGGGAGGGTGCACTGTATTTGCAGTGTATTTAAAATGTTGGGCATGTACTTTTAACTTTTACATGTACTGTTAGTGAAAACCCTTAAATCCGTTTCTCACTACAGCAAGGTCTGCCTCTCCGGTAGGTTAACATTGGGTTACCGTATTACATTTAATAGGTGATAAATTTGAATTGGGAGAAAGTAGGAAAGTTGAGTTTGGCCTCTAAAGAATTGTAATATAAACTCTTTTAAATTGTAATGTCAGATTTCAAGTCACAATTCTGAAAATGCCACTTTTAGAAAGTTAGCATTTTCTTATCCTAACCATTTGGTGCGTTCAGTCTGTATTTCCTGGGTCACATGATTCGGTGCAACTGGCAGTTGGTCTTTAGTTAGCCCACTTAGACAGTTAGACAAATAGGGAATAGATGTTGGTAGGATGGGCCATCTCTGCCAGGATGATGGGGGGATCTGTCAGTTTCCACACTTGCACATTACGAAGACACTACCTCAGAACACTCAGAAAGGTTTTCATCCCAGTCTATTGTGACCCCAAATAAGTTGGAGCCAGGGCAGTGAGGAATGGAATTTCAGACACCTCTGTATGGGGAGAATAACTCTAGAAGCTTCTCCCAATTCAAAGTTAGCACCAAGGATCTGCAACCAGGATTTAAGGTACATTTCTCAGCAGGACAAATTTGTTCCCTATATCTGGCCCATGCTCCAATACAGTCGGCCTGAACTTATGACATTGACCCAGTCTGGCACAACCAGATAACCACAGTCGTTGCGTTGTGCTTTTGAGCAGTATTGTCACCGAAATCTTTAAAATTGCCTATGCCCGGTTTTACTAATTGGATTTTTGTCATTTTGGTGTCAAAGGATTTATTACATTTTGCTCTATTGTTTCTAAACTGGTATGGGATTTTTTTCTATGTTCTGTGTTTTCACTTTATCACTAAGTCTAACTGCTCTAGTTACTTTTGGTTTCCTGGTATTTCACCCTGCCAAGAAATGTGGTTGCATTTTGGGCAAGATTCCACCCTCGCTCAACAAGTAACTCAATTTCCTACACCTATCTCTTCTTCGCCTAGACTTACCTAGATGTGATAATTAAGGATTCATTCAAAACTGCCATATCATTTGCTTCTTTTTGTGAGGTCTTGTGTAGGAGCCAAGCACTACAATGCATCATGGGAGGAAAACCAGCACATTTTAGGTAGCCTTTTCTTGAGGGGAGGGGGTGTCTGTGCCAATCTGACTGGTTGCATTTCTAAATGGAAAAGATAAACCTACTCCATAACTTGGAAGAGCTACATTGAGATGGAACTTTGTGGATCTTGAATGTGGAGTTGAGTGATGCCCCTTTTGACAAGTCTATGAAAAGGTCAGATACTGAGCTGATACTCTTCTGAGCTCACCAAATGCTGATATTGACAGCATAATAACCTCCTGCCAGACCAAAGTAATCAAGAGAAACTGACTGGGGGAGCAAAGGCTCTATTTGTCTATTACAAGTAATCAGCCTGCCTGCCCAAAATCAAACTGTAAGTGCAGCTGAGCTGACGGATGAATCTGCTTGATAAGCATTCGCTCTCTCCCTGTCCTTGTTTGTTTCATTCACTTCTGTCAGAGAACCCACCCCCTTGCATTTACTCTGCATCCAAAGTCCTCAGTCTGGGTGTAGCATTAAGCACAGGTCTGTCACCATCATCAGTGGCCTCGGTAACAGACCTATTGTCCCTAATCCACTCGTGGGTGCACTCTGACACTTTCATACTATGAAGAGATTCCACACTTGGGTGGCTTACTTGGTCGTAGGAACCAATACTCAAAAAAAAATTGGCAGGCCCCTGTGTGATTTGTAACACATTTCCTCTGAGGGTATGACTGCACTGCTAAACTCCCAAATCTTTCCCTGCAAAAAGTGAAGCCATTACATCAGTGTCACTAGCACATTTGGGTGCAATAGATCAATGCTTAAGGGTACTGTGAAAACCATCAACCTAAACAAAGTAGATTTCTTGAACAGTTTGCCTTGAATGTTAACTCTGAGAAATTTGATATGAATATGTTCATTTATTTTTTAGGATTCCCATGGGCTGCAGTCATTAAATTGTGTTTTTGCATTAAGGTCCAAATTAATCAAACTTTCACACAACGCAATACAGCAAGACACCTAGCTGCACTGCGTGAAAGGGAGAGGGCAGGAATGTGCCATATTTAACAATATATGGTGCATTGTTGTCCTCTCCATGCGCTGGAGCTCAATGTGCTGTTTGCACCTACGCAGGCACCATTGCGCCGTAGTGCAAGGGAGCCTGCGATGTAGGCAGGGTTCTTTCTGTGCAGAAAGGGATGCCTTCCTCCACAAAAATAATCTTCAGAGGCTTTTTCCTCTTCCTATGGGTACCTAGAAAAAATTAGGCAAAATAAACATATTTCTCCCCGTTAAGCCTCCGCTGGAAGGGCAAAGCATTTTGATGCATTCCCAAGTCTACCACTCAAAGTAAATATGGGAATATGCCAAAATCCATGGGTGGAAGTGTGTGAACACTCACACTCCAGCCGCTGAATGCCTCTTGGAGCAGAGTAATGCAAGGCAGTGGCTTGAACAGCCTTGATTGATTCCAGATTTACCAAGCATCGCATGGCAAAGTAAGGTTGCCTTGAGTTGCTTGGTAAATCTGTCTTTAGCATGGCGTTGCCCTTGCGTTACCTTGAGTGCCACAAGGGTAATGCAACACTATGAAAAATATGGCCCTCTGTGTGTAATTTATTTATAGTGTGTCAGAATAGGAACTCCATCACAATGGCAACCGAGTACCCTTTCTATCATATTAAAGGGCCGGATGACTCATTTAGTTAAGTCAATCCTCAGTATGTCAGTGCCAGAGACTACTCCATATTCGCCACTGACATGCACCAGCCCAACGGAGTAAAGGCTGTCAGAGGTTTTGCCATTGTCTTCCAGCCTTATTTAGAGTGAGCACCTAAATGGCAAGTTTTTACTTTCACTTACCACCATTTAAATTGTATGGTAAGTATAAGTATAAAATACTGTAATGACCTGCACGCAATTAAAGAAAATTGCCATGGTGAGGGGGTCGTTGCTTATTTATTTCCAGTAATAAAGTCCTGCTTTGGGATTTTCTTTTTGAAAGTACAAAATAACAAGCATTTGCATAGAAAATATGTCTCGCCTTTGGGACCTTATACGTTTTTAGTTATGCAGCACAATATACTTGGTGCAACAACATCAACTGTTGCATGGATAAACACTTATAAGGTCCCAAAGGCAAGACTTATTGGCTATGCCAATGCTTGGTTTCTTGCTTGAGTGCCTTTCTGAGGTGTCGCTGTGGGCAGCTCGCAGCCCTTCTCGTCTTAATGGCTCCTGTGGTGAGATGGACAGCGCTCAGCAGCAAGTCAGTGTTTGTTTCACCGCACCTGCCCCAATGGTGCTCACTCAGAGGCAGCACAGCATCTCTCTCTTGTTTTCCGATCATCTGTTCCTGTCAGTGCACTTTGTGAAGAAGCACCCCTTGCCCTCAATGCACAGTTTTACAGGTCACGCACATCTCCATTGGCAGCCTTTGACAATAAGAGCCAGTATTTGATGGACCCTAGTGCAAGGTGGAACATTTCCCCTGGCTGCTGCTTGAATTATAAAATACAGCAATGCTAAGGATCACCCACGTTTAACCCCTCTAGACTCAGTATTTGTCACAGCCATTCAAAACGCGCAAACTGCTTGCACACCTCATATACAACATTGCCAATGGTGAGCCCAACTCTTCAATGGGACATTTAGGGGTCCATTACGATGTCAGGCGGATCGCCACCGCCATGGTGGCGGTGGCGATCCGCCCGACATAAATGCCCGCCCGCCACCCTTTTCCCCCCGCCACATTACAATGGCGGGGGGGACCGCAACGGAGGGAAACACCGCCCGCCACTTTTCCACCCCGGTCGCCTTGCGGCCGGGGCGGAAAAGGAATAATATGGTGGCGGTGTCTAATAGACACCGCCAGACATATTATGATGTGTGGTGTTAAGTGCCTTTCCGCGGCAGCGCTGCCGCCACGGAAAGGCATGCGGTCTTCACTCTGGGGGCCCCCTGCATGTGGGGGGTGCACATGGGGGGTACCTGTGGTACCCCCTTCATTGTCATTTGCAAAGCGGTGCCTGCCGCTTTGCAAATGACAATGTGAAAGTGCATTTTTAGCATTGTGGCGGGCAGTGCAGAGAGCACCGCCCGCCACAATGCTGAAAATACAGGATGTGCCCGCCACTGTGGCGGGCACATCCTAATGGCACCCCCGGGACCCCCGCCCTTATGGCGGGCGGTCCCGATTTACGATGGGATGGCGGGTGGCCAAAGTCCGCCCGTCATCCTAATGGACCCCTTAGTTTCAAGGTGCAGTGAAATATCCATCTCATCCGAGATTGATATATGCAGGTTAGAGGGGATGGCGGTTACTCCCGTGTTCCATCACACTCTCCCATGCCCAGTGGGAGAGTGAAGTGTGACAGAGTGGCAAGAAGAGGGTATCCTATGCACAGGGAGCTAGAGTGCTTGACGCTGGTGCATTGTGCTGTGCAGGGGACAGCTTGTCTTGTGCCTTAGGGGTTGTGACCTGTTCTTTGCTTCTGCCAAGGCAGGAAGTGAAACTTGAGTACCGAGAAATGTTACCTGTAGGCAGCGAGTGGCTTGGCGTTCCCACCTGGCCTGTCTTGGGAGGTGTGTCTGTCAGTAGCTATATATACCAGGTGCGTCTGCGAGTTTTGGATCCCAAGGAGGCATTGTTCAGTCGGTCACTGGAATTTTGTGATTTATGCGTTCATTCACATGGAAGGTGCCGAAGAAATCCAGCTCTTGTTTACAGATGAGAATATTTTTTAAAAGGATTTGGCTTTGTACCTTGGAATGCTGCAAGTGAAGCAACGCACCAGACAGCCTGTCCAACGCGGAACCAAACGGCGTCAAGGGTCATGTGTCCTATCTGCACACCCTTCTATGTCACGGGAACAAAGATGGCGTCGGCCTGTCTAAATGGGCCATCCTGAAATCGCACAAGGCGGTAACTAAAAAGCCCAGTTGCCAATCACAAGTCGTAATTTAACATCTAACCAATTGGAAAGAAGGGCGTGGCTTTAAGCACCCTTCTGAAACCATATCAATTCCAAAAGGCCCTCGCTTGGCGAGTGCAGCGCATGCTGGCTACTAATGCCAGGCGAGACCTAAAAATGAAACAGGGGTGGCTCTGTTATGTCGACGGAGCTGTACGGCACACTTTGAATGCATTGCCAAGAACCACTGTGACGGCAATTCCTGCTAATGTAGGAAAAGTCCCCTAGGGCAGCAAACATCTCTAAATTTGGAGTCCAGACGGTGTAACTGCACGTAAAATCAGGCTTTGGTTATCAAGATCAGCTTTTGATTGTAAAGAGTACAGAGGGAGTCTTTTAATTGTATTTTTATGTGTAACCTTGTGTGACCAATATAGTAGCCGATAATGTATGTGTATGAATTGTTGCTGTTTGATTTTACTTTTAGCTGCTAGTATGTGTTTAAAGTATTAACATAGTGTTGCTCTGCTGGACATTATTCTGTAAATTTCACCGTTACCGACCGGTATTTAGGCATTCGTGATGTAGGGAAGGATTCAGTATTAAGGAATCGGAAAATACCGATTCCTTAATACCGATTCCTAATTGGCCTTACATTTAAGGAATCAGTAATACCGATTCCTTAAATGCAATGTAGAAAGCACATAAAAGAGTGCTTTTGGGCCTTAGGGAATCGGTAATTACCACCAACTTCAAGTTGGTGATAATTACCGAATTCCTCTACAAAAGCACTTTCTTGCTTTTTTTTATGTGCCATGTAGCACACATCCATGCCCTTAGGGAATGCATGTGTGCCTCATATGCACACATGCACATTTCAGGGGTGCAACAGGGTGTCATTTGGACACCCTGGCACCCTTGAAATACCTCCCGGTATTACCGATTCGGTAATACCGAATCGGTAATACCGAATGTCTTCACATTCATTCCTATGGGCCTCCAAGCCCGTAGGAATGAATGGGTAGGTATTCGTTATTACTGAATCTCAATTACCGATTCGGTAATAACGAATATTAAGAATTCTGTATTTTTTACCAAATACCTACATCTGAGACACCGATTTCTAAATACTGAATCGGTAAAATTCGGTATTTAGAATTCGGTATTTCAATATTACCTACATCGGGCCCTATATCTTTTTTGAGATTGTGATAAATTTACTATCCTGTATCTATTCTCAGTGTTCATACACCTTCTTTAACCCAGACATTTACTGCTTATCCAAGATACCCTTTAATGTCAAGGAGCCGTTAGGGGGCAACTTTCCATCTCAGCACGAATTACTCAGTCAGTACAGGATATATGCAATTTCATCTTTGCTATTCGTCTATGGTGCTTACAATTTCACAGATTAGGGAAAAAGCCTAAACAAGTTTTTTTGGAAATGCAATCCTAACATCCCCGGCCATCATCCTGTCAGTTACTGGAAGTACACACATTTAGCTATTAAATATAAGCATTTTATTTTAAGTAAATACACTTAGTTCCATTCCTCCAAACAAAGCTTGTATTTTATGAAATAACAATATCATTATCCCTATTTCTCAGTTTCCATTTTTACTAAGTGCATGTTTGGCTTCAAAATATTAGCTTGTCATTTTCATCACCTATTTATGTGTACTACTGGAACACGTGGGAAGATTCTGCATTACTGGCTTTGTACCATCGTCTCGTGCCAGAAATAACAGCAGTAACTTCAGAAATGCATACAATATGGCAGATATATTCAGAAGCAGAGATATCATGATGTTGTTAATAGGAAATACGATACTAACCATGTCTACAAAATGTGAAGTGTTACGACCAGCACGTCAGGGCCAGCATTTTCCAGGGTTGAGCACAAACATTCCGAGGAAATCCACATTATGTCATTGAATTGACCTTGAATACTGTCACAGTCAATTGGGGGTGAACATGCCAAGAACAAATAATTCTCCGCATTGCCCATCACAAAATGAGACAGAAGCACACTTTTTCTTCTTCTGTGCTAAATATAGAAAACCACGTACACAATTGATTATTCTATTATGTAGGGTATTAGGGGTCAGCAAATATCAGGATACACTTAGAATACTGAAAAGCAACACAAGTGACCGGATTGTGTTTGCTGTATCTCGTTTCTTGTGGTGGGCATGGAGACTGAGAAAGTAGGAGTTCCATACTTAGGCTTACCAGAAGATTAATTTGAACACAAATTAATTAGCCTTACACAAGTAAATTAGCCCTTCTAAAAAGCTTTTGTTTTGACCTAGACGCTGAATATAACCGATCATGGACTGATCTCGATGTGTATGAATATAGCCCGAGGGGAATGGCTGTATCATGTTTTATTGTTTTTTAACTACTTCCAGTTATGTTAATTGATATTTTACAGTTGTTTGTTGGTGGTATGTGCTTTTGTGGCACTGTAGCTGAAACAAAGATATTTACAATTACATTGCTATGTGCACAAGAATTGATATCTAGTAAATTAACTGTAGGGACACATAACTTACCCTGTACTGAGGTTTTTATCTTCCTCTTTTGTTTTCTTTTTCTTGAGTATATACACTTTTTAGATTATATTGCATTGGCATTGGGCGTATAATCTCTTAATAGTCAATCAATCAATTAACCAATCAGAAGGTTCAAAGTGAGCTACTCACCTGTGAGGGTCTCAAGGCACTGGGGGGGGGAGTGTGTTGGGGGGTACAGCTCTCGTTCAGCCAAAGATTCAGGTCTTGAGGCTCTTCCTGAAGGTGTGCAGCATAGGGGAGCATCTGATATTGACTGGGAGTTCATTCCACGCTTTGGCAGAGATGTATGAGAAGGCTCTTCCATCTGCTCTGGGTCTGCGGATGCACAGGGGTTCTGGTAGGGCAAGGTCGGCGCAGTGTAGGGTTCTTTTTGGTGCTTGAAATGAGACTCCATCTTTAAGGTATTTGGGTCCGATGTTGTGGAGGGATTTTAGAAGTGGGTGAGTAGCTTGAAGGTTGGTCTCTTCTGAACAAGGAGCCAGTGGAGGTCTCATAGGTGTTGGGTGATGTGCTCATGCCGGAGAATCCGAGGACAAGTATGGCTGCGATGTTCTGGATGGTCTGTAGTTTGCGTATTAGGATTTGTTGATTCCTGTGTAGAGGGAGTTTCCATAGTCCAGTCTGCTAGTTATGTGTGCGTGGGTGACAGTCTTTCTGGCTTCTGGGGGATCCTCTTGAGTGTCTTGCGGAGGGTGTGGAGGGTTTTACAACAAGTGGAGGCAACGGCGTTGATCTGTCGGGTCATGTTGAGGGAGGAGTCGAGTATGATGCAGAGGTTCTTGCCGTGGTCTGTGGGGGTGGGGGGTGCACAGAGCCACCAGGAGTTGTCCCAAGCTGTGGGGGTGGGTCGAAGGAGGAGGACTTCTGTCTTCTCCAAGTTGAGTTTTAGACAGCTGCTGCTCATCCAAGCTGCTTCGTCTTTCATTCCTTCTCGGAAGCTGAGTCTGGTGGTTTCGATGTCCTTCGTGATGGAGAGGATGAACTGAGTGTCATTGGCATAGGATACAATGCTGAGTCCATGCTGCCTAACGATGGCGGCGAGGGGGGCCATGTCGATGTTGAAGAGCATGGGACTGAGAGATGATCCTTGTGGTACTCCACAGTTAATCTCTGTCGGTTCGGAGAGAAAAGGCGGGCTCTGCTGATGAGGAAGGAGTGGAGCCAGTCGAGTGTGGTTCCTTGTATTCCGGTGTCATGGAGTCTGGCTGGGAGAGTGCGGAGGAAGAGGGTGACGAAGGCTGCAGAGGGGTCGATTAGGATGAGGGCTGCGGTGAGGCCTTGGTTGAGGAGCATGCGGATGTCATCTGTGGTGGCCAGGAGGGGGTCTCGGCGCAGTTGTTCCTGCGGAATCCAGATTGGCAGGGGTCGAGGATGTAATTCTCTTCAATGAAGTTTGTCAGCTGGGCGTTGGCAATCTTCTCGGTGACTTTGGCAGTGAAGGGAAGGAGAGAGATGGATCGGTAGTTCTTCACGTCCGTTGGGTCTGCAGAGGGTTTCTTGAGGAAGGGCGTGACCTCTTCATGCTTCCGGTCTTTTTGGAACGTGCTGGATTTGAAGGAGGTGTTGATGTTCCGTCGTAGCTCAGGAGCTATGGCGGCGGCGGCTCTGTGGAAGATGTGCAGAGGGCAGGGGTCCATAGGTGCTCCTGAGTGAGTGCTCTTCATGGTTGTGGTGGTATCTTTGGTGGTGACCGGGGTCCAGGGGGTGATGGTGGGTTGGCAGTCATTGACGGAGGGGAGGGTGGTTTTCTGGAGACTGCTCCCTGAAGTTGTTGTAGAGAGCCTTGATTTTCAGGTGGGAATAGGAGCCAAACTTGTTGCAGAGGTCCTGGGAGGGAGTGACGTCTGTGGCTTCGCTGGGGGGTTTGGTGAATTGCTGGATTATGTTGAAGAGTTCCTTAGAGTTGCTGGTGTTTTTGGATTTTGTTACGGATGAAGTTCTTCTTTGTAGTTCTTATGCGTTGGTATTATTCTGTCATGGTTTTCTTGTAGGTGGTCAGGTCTTCCTTGGTTTTGCTGTTTCTCCTTCTTTTTTCGAGACATTGGCAGGAGCGTCTGGCTACTTGAGGTCGGTGGTGAACCAGGTGGCCTTCAGGAGACGTTGTCTGTTGGTGGTGTTGAGGGGGTGTGATTTCGTTTGTGCAGTTGCTGATCCACCATTGTAGCTCGTTGACTTCAGAGTAGGCATCGGTCTAGGCAGGAGGGTCATGGATGAGGGCAGAGTTGAGGTGGTCCTCTGCGACCTTGCTCCAGTTCATTCATGGAGGGCGAGGATTGGGTTTGAGAGCAGTGGCGCTGTTGAAAGAGAAGTGTACGCAGTGATGGTCTGTCCACAGGGGCTGTGTGGTGTGGCTGAAGCAGATGTTGTTCCCACTTGCGAAGATGAGGTCGAGGGCGTGTCCTGCTTTGTGGGTGGGGGTGTCGACGAGCTTTGTCAGTCCAATGTTGGTGAGGTTGTCCAGGAGGGTGGTGGAGTTGGGGTCGTTGAGGTTGTTGAGGTGGAAGTTCAGGTCTCCAATTAGTATGTAGTTCATGGAGGCGAAGGCTTGGTGTGCGATGAGGTCACCCATGGTCGTGGCGAACGAATCGCAAGGTCCGAGGAGTCTGTAGGCAAGCGTGCCATGAAGAGGGGTTATAGGGCTGATCTGGATCTGGAAGTGAAGGTGTTAGGTGGTGGTGGAGGAGTCTCTCGTGGTAGAGGTGGAGAGTTGGAGGGAGCTCTTGTGTGCGATGGCGAGTCCTCCTCGTGGGTGGTTGGCGCGGTCCTTTCTCTGGATATTTTAGCCGGCGGTAATATCGGTGCTGATGTCCGGGGTAGAGGAGGCATTGGTCCAGGTTTCCGTGAAGACGGAGACGTCTGTCAAGAGGGGATCGAGGAGGTCCCAGATCTCTTAGGCATGTCTGTGTAGGGAGTTCACATTGAGGAGGATGCATTTCAGGGCTTCGGTGTTGTTGGCATGGGGGCGACGGCCATGGTGGTGTGGAGGGTGGTGAGTGTTCATCAGCAGTGGCGGCAGGAGAACTGAGAGGGGTGTTCAGTGTGGACAGCTGGCAGTTGTTGTTCCTTATGGGGTTGATTGTGAGGAG
Source organism: Lissotriton helveticus (assembly GCF_964261635.1). Lineage (NCBI taxonomy): Eukaryota > Metazoa > Chordata > Amphibia > Caudata > Salamandridae > Lissotriton > Lissotriton helveticus. Next base: position 184,875,377 of record NC_136065.1, read on the forward strand.
GGCAGCTGAGTCATAGCGGTGGGTGGCCGTAGAGCCAGGGTCCCTGGTGCTGGGTCACGGACTGGCCCAGGGAAGGGGGAGGGAAGTGCAGCTGGGAGGCGGTAACGGGAACCAGCAGGGGGCAGGGGCCACGGGGCAGCAGTGGCGGGAAAAAGAAAATGGGCAGGACTAAACCGATCAAGCAGAGAGAGACAAGGCAAACAAATCAAAAATAAAGAGACACAATACCTAAAGACAGAAAATAGGCACAATAAGAAAGACAGTGAGAAACAAACGAAAAACCGGCAAAATAGCAAAGACAGAAAACAACAGAAAAATAGGCACAAAACAGCACAGACAGCAGTGGAGCCAGCAGAAGAGCAAGGCTCTCCTACTGGACCACCAGAGATGAGGCACAGGCAGGAGCCTGTGGGGCAGAGGGCCTCGGACACCTACCTGCACAGGGTATCCACAGATCAGCGGCAGCGGCACTACCAGAGTAGCTACAGGGGGAGAGAGCAGGTCTCTGACTAGGAGGTCAGCGGTCTTCCTAATTCCAATATTCTGAGAATGTAGCCCAAACAATTTAAATAATATTTTAAATCAAGGTAGTTCATTCAAGAATTAACGCCTGTTAGTCTCATGCATATATATAACTTTGCGATACAATATTTTGTTATTTTCTATCTTAGGTTTCCAAAACAATTTCTTGAACTAAAAATCACTTTTAATCACACCCCCACAGAGAGAGTTTCCTAGCCTTTGTCTTTTTTTAAATTTCTTTTTGCCCTTCCAGCCTTCCCTCAAATGCGTGTACCTCTGCCGCCCTTGAAAGGCAGCCAATAGTGGTAGCGTTAGGCAATCCTGGTATTGTAATGTGTGTTCTAACTTGTGTGTTATTTGTAAAACTGTTTCTCAATCTCTGTGTGCCCTACTGGAGTATTACATTTAATTATGTATGTACAGATGTGTGTGCTATGTTAGTAGGCACTTTATTTGAATGATTTTTCTGTTCCTTTGCACCTTTCTTTTAACTATTAAGTTCCAGTATGTGCTATGTACAGTTACATACTGCTGCATACTTGTGCGTGTGTTTTATTTTGTAGTTTTATGTCGTATGGTTGAAATAAAATGTTTACTACGCATAATGCCACTAACAGCGTCATGCCAGGGCCAGCATAATTTCAGGAAGAGGCACCATCATGACAAGCCTTCCCATAATTTGTCTTAAATTACACTGAGGAATACCTCATCAAGTAAGAGATGGACCTCATAAGGGGCTGGTGGTAACCAGATGCTGTGGATTGCCCACTTTTCTCTCTTTCAGCCAGGCACTCAGAAGGGACAATGCCAGGATAAGAAACATCAGAGTCCCTAAACATGCACACTTTCACTTTCGATATATCTTCCTCTATCTGCTGTCTCCTTACCTCAATCACTCTTTCTTTCACACATGGAAATAAAGAAGAATACATGGACATGGCCCATTACACAAATACGCATACCCACACGTACATATTCGCTTGTAGACATGCCACTCCTCAGCATTCAAGGAATGCTCTATTTTTTGCTTACTTTTTGAGAGAAATTGAATTATTATTTTGGGTTCGCGACTGCCAACTTTAAAGATCAATCACATCCCTTGTTGGGGTAAACCCACAAAATCACTAAATTAACATGAGCTGATCTCCCAGATAGCTGTGATACAGAGCAGACAGTCTAAACTTCGGGCAATGTGTGAAGTATTTATGTGGTACCAAAACAGTAATCAAGTTAAAATGCAAAACATTATAAATTCCAACTGAACGAGTACGACATGGGAAAAGTCCTTTGATCGGTTGTAAATTCCAGGGAGTGTTTTGTTGACTGTCTGCTTGCTCCGAGGTCTGATCTGTACCAGATTGTCTCTCAAATTTACACTGCGTTTGAAAGCAAACATAGGTTCAGACAACCTGCTTGAACCTTTGTTTAGAATTTTCCAATTTTTGCTAATACATTTTTGGACCAAACTCGACCTGCTGCTGAATGTGCTAACGCAGATCAACCTGTCTGTTGGTCCTTTCTCAGGGCGCACTTCAAGGAGAGCTTGACGACTATTATTATTTGCTCTTTTCACACATCTTTTGATCAGAGAGCGTGGATACTGACAGTACAGAAATTGCCTTTCCAAGGTCATTGCATGACTTTTGTATTTATCCACATCTGTACACTTAAGTCAAAGACGTAGAAATTGGTCAAAAGGCAGATTATACCTCAGGGACCTTTGATGGTAGCTGGAATACGATAGCAAGGAATTCTTTGCCATAGATTTTTTTATATAAAGTTCTGTACATAGTGAGCCTTTGGAGGTATAAATTAGAAGGTCTAAAAATGGGAAATTCTCTTGGCTATTTTCACAGGTACATTTAATGAAATTGTTGCAAGTGTTAAGCCACTGGTGAAATAGATTAATCTGTCCTGTCCTACCTTGCCATATCACAAGAATGTCATCAATGTAGCGTTTTCAAAGAGGAATGTTAGATTGGAGGGGGTTTGCATGAGTTAGGATGATCTCAATTTTAATAGAATGGATGTAGAGATTCGCAAGACAGGGGGTGAATGTGCTTCCCATCGAAGTTCCAGATATTTGTAGAAAGAGACTATCTTCGAATTGAATTTTGTTTTCCTTCAACGCCAGGGTAGCACATTGCATGATGAAGGGCACTGGGTTTATTGTGTCCAGTTGTGTGGAAATGAGCAAGGCTTCGATTGTAGATAAGGTTTGGTCTTGTGGTATGCAGGTGTAAAGGAATTCCATATCAAACAAGACCAGGAAATCGGTTTCGCTGTTGAACTCCAAGTCTTGCAGGGTAGATAGGACATATTTGGTTTCATGTCGGAAAGTTGGCATTTCTTTGACCAAGGGTCTCAAGAAGAAGTCGACAAATTGAGACAAAGGCTAAAAAAGGGACCCAATTCCAGATATAATAGGACACCCAGGAGGAGGTCTTTGGCTTTTATGGATTTTGGGAAGCATACAGAAATAAGGAATAATCGGCTCTGTATTGACCAAAAAAATCAGCTTCCTTATTGGTAAGTTATTCTTGCTCTTTTGCTTCATCAACTAGAGTAGTGATCGTGCTCAGAAGTCTTGTGGTAGAGTTAGTTTTCAAAGGGCGATAAGCACAAGTCACTATAAGTTGTTTCAGACATTCATCTCAATAAGAAGAGGAATCCATGATGACAATAGCCCTACCTTTATCTGCTGGCTTGATTGTGATCGTGTCATCCTTGTTCAAGTCTGGAAACATAATTTCTTTCTATATTCATTTTTTTTATCATTATAATACCATAAAAGCAACAGTATAAAATTACAGCATAGTACATTTTTACTCTCTTAAGAAAAATATCTGAAAGAAGAATAAAGTGTGCTCAAAATTTTTAAAGATTCCTCCGGTGCCTAATAATACATTTAAAAAAATTCAATATATGATAGCAGGTGCGCTCAGAGTCTAACATCTGTAAGGAAATCATAGCGGGACGGCATTGTCTGAACCCCCCTAATTTCAGTAATGGAAATAACCAAATTTTCCTGTGAGAATGGAAATATTTACAAAACAGTATCGTGTGCAGGCACGTTTGTGCGGAGATTTCATCACATGGGCATAAAGTCAGTTTTGATTCCCAGGTGTTCACTTGCGGAAAGGCCACTAGTCTGTGAAAAAGATTGAGTCTAAATCTGGTCAGGAGCATCTTGTCATATGAACTAGTTTCCAGTGCGAGATAAGGCTGTATTTGTGGCGTTAACTGTACCATATTTGCGTGTTGTACAGATTGTTTATTTGAAAGCAGAGTAATTCTAAGTGTCTCTAAGTGGATCATTGCTTTCTGTTTCAGATCTTTCTTGCTTATCTCAGCCAGAGATAGTGGAGTGAGATAAAATCTTTCTAGGCCCATGTCGGTGAAGAACCGTTTGACGTAGGTAAGCCAGGCTAATCTGTGCGCATAGTCCAGTGCCATTGAGTCCTCTAATATGGCCTTGGTCAGCATGTTTTTGTCGGATAGCCAGATACGCCTCCAGAGTAGGAGTGGCTGAACTTTTATTATGTCCTCTATGTAAGGGATTCCTAGTTCCATATGACATGCATATGTAGATGAACACTTAGGGGCAGATAAAAGGAATCTCGTGAATGAGTTCTCGGCTGTCTGGAGGGATCCAACGTCAGCGTGTCCCCAGACACCGGCTCCGTATAAGGCGATGGCTAGGCATTTTGCGGAGTAGATTTGTAACATCTCGACTGGTGGTCTCTTTCCAAGTCTTTGTGAGAAGTTAATCAAAGCAGTTATAGCTCTCCTAAAAAGATGTCTCCTGGACTCAATAGCTGCTTTCCAGTTTAGTCTCTCGTCAATCATTATGCCCAGGTAAGGATACTGTGGGGTTCTCTCAAGTTTTTGGTTATTCAAAATGATATTCTTAGTTCTTTTTCTCCCTCCACCAGCCACCATTACGAAAGTTTTTTTTAACATTTATGTGCAAATCTAGTGCGCCCATAAATTCGGCGTATTTATTTAGGGATTTCTGGAGTTCTATAGGTGTACGAGCCAAAATAACTGCATCATCCGCGTAGAGCAGTGCCGGAATCATGCGTTGTTTTAGTCTTGACAGATCCTGCCCCCCCCTCAGCATCTTCTCTTCCAACCCGTTTGTGTACAGGGAGAAGAGGAAGGGGGCTAGGACACACCCCTGCCTGACTCCTCGCTCTACCTTGAATGACGCAGTAAGCTCTCCCTTTGTCCCATAGCGCACTCTCGCAGAAGCGTCCGTATATAATTCCCTTAAGAAGTCTAATAGGGGGGAATCCACCCCCATATTTCGCAAAAGAGACCATAGCTTCGAGTGGGAGACGCAATCAAAAGCAGAGGACAGGTCCACGTACACCATGTACATTGTCCCCTGCTTTGCGTGGATGTACTTGGACGTGATTAGACTTAAATTGAGGGCCTGTTCAACGGTTCCAAACCCTTCTCTGAAACCGAATTGTAGGTCCGATAAGATCTTTCTGTCATCTGCCCATTGTTGGAGTTGTTCCAGGATTACTCTGCCAACTACTTTTCCTACGGAATCTAATAAGGAGATCGGTCGATAGCATTTGACATCTTGGCGGTCCCCTTTTTTGAAAATTGGTACCATAATGGAGTTGGACCAAGACTCCATTAGGCCCAATTTCGCTGTTGCAGTGCATACTCTGGTCAATATAGGGGCCCAGAGATCCGGATGATGTTTAAAGAGATCCACCGGAACCCCGTCTGGTCCTGGCGCTTTACCCCCTTTACTTAAATTCAAAGCTTGCAGTACCTCGAGTATATCAAATTGTATATTGATTGGAAAATCGACGAGAGGATGAGGGTGGGTCGTTTCTTCAGTTGAAGATGTTGATTTAAATATATGGGAGAAATGATTTACCCAAGATTCCTCTTCTATTGCTACGTCGATCTGAGGTTTATTAGAATCTGAAAGGAAAGGGGTTCTTACTATCCGCCAAAAGGACTCACTATTTATTGTCAGTGTGCTTTTGTGTAGATCGTTCCATAAGATCTGTTTCAGCTCCTGTTTCCTTTGTTTCCTGACCTTTTTATACTGGAGTCTTAGGTGTTTGATCAGTTCTTGGTCTCTTTTTGGTTGTCTGAGGGCCTCTTTTAGCTTCGTTAATGACATAGTGCAGTCATGGTTGAACCAACCTGGAGTAGTTGCATTATTTAGTTTATTTTTCCTGGTCAGCATTACTTTTATTTTGTCTAGAATAATCTTAAAATTTTCGAGGATGGTGTTATCGTCTGACTCCAAATCTAGGCATTTTATTATGTTGGAATATAGAGCCTTTATTATGTTATTGCTTAATTGGGTTGGATCTATCTTCCCCCATTTCACCGTAAATCCATTCACTCTACCCAATTCCAGCCGGTTTTGGGATAGAGTATGTGCGATCACGGTTGTCTGAGTTGGTTGATTTAGAAGATCCATATCCACTTTAAGTGCTGAATGATCGCTTAAGCTGTTTTCGAGTAGAGTGAAGTCCGTGATTAGGTTTCTCAGCCCATCCGTTGAAAGGACATAATCAACGGTGGTCTTGTGTCCCCTCCCTAAATATGTGGGGTAGAGAGTGTCATTCGCCGGGTTTTTCTTATTAATTATTGACAATTCTAGATCTGTAAGGAGGTTGTTCATTACTTCCCCTGATTTGTCGTGAAGAAAATGGGCGAGGGGATTATCTTGTTCATCCACTATCCCACAGTTATGATTGTTGGAACGTGGGCAGGGATGTAGATTAAAGTCCCCTCCCCATAATAGATGAACAGTTGACTTTTTTCTGTGTGGTTTGCTATATTTAGCAATTTTTTCCTGGATTGTCAAAAGAGTTTGGATAAAGTAGTCCTCTTCTAGATTATTATAAAGATTTACTAGGATGACAATAGTTTCTTTACCGACTGAAAGGGTGAGCAATTGAAAATTTGGGGTATTTTCTGTTTTAAGTATTTTCAGACTGGGGATTGTATTCGCGATATATGTAATCAAACCCCCCTTGGGCCTGCCCGCAGTACTAGTGAGAGCTGGGGAAAAAAGGTTTTATAGCCAGCAATGTGTAGCTCTTTCATAACCCATGTTTCCTGGAGGCATATTATTTTGCCATCTTCGAGGAATTGGGCTGCTGAACCATCCTCTATTTTAGGGCGAAGACCTGCTATGTTCCAAAAAATAACGGACAGATATTGTGTCCCGTTATCTTGGCCTATAGTGAGTTTCCTTTCTGGGACCGGAAATAAAATAATTTGTTCGTTGTTGATGGGGTCCGGTGATGGTCAATCGACCATTTCCAGGCTACTAAACCGGTTCATAGTTGGTATACCCTGCCAGTTTTCCCAGTATGGTGGTTCTCTAAAGCTGGGTCTAAATGGTCGCTGCGGTGGTACACCCCATTGTTCCCAGTCTCTTCTTCTGTTACGGGGTCCCATTATCTGCCATGGGCCGTCCTGTTGGTGGTAATTGGAATCAACCGACCACCAGGGGGCCTCATGGGCGTTCTGCTGTGGGGGCATTTTTGGTCTAACGGTAGTAAAATCCCAGGGCTGTGGGACTGCTTTACGCAACATATTGTCCTGTTCGTTAAAGCGGTTATTATAATGTTTTTTGGGATAGAAAAAAGAAAGACTCTTTGTGTCTATTCCCCCACTTGTGTTATGTGGTTCCCAGGAACATATGTATTCAGCAACTCTGGGATCTTCAAAGGTTATCACGATGCAATCTTCCTGTATTGCTTTTTTTGTGTGTTCCACCCATGGGGTCCTACTTACTGTTGCTATCCTACTGGTCCAGTTAGGAGGAGAAGGACGATTTGTGTTTAGCCAATATTGGACCTTATTTTTTAAGGACCAAATGGGCTCTGTTGTCTCCCCCGTTAGTTCCGGTACCCCCGTCATTACCACCACGAATGGTGATGCTTCAGGTGGGAGGTCCATATAGGGTCTTTCCTCAAAGGTCCCTCTCATAGTTCCTTTATTCAGTGTTGGATTTAATTTATTCTGGGCCATATTTGTGGTAGCTGGAGTTTTAGGGGCTGGCGTGTTTATGGTTGTTGTTTTTGTGACGGAGGCTTTTGGAGGTGTGTTAATGCTTGAAGTAGTTGTTGTTGTTTTCGGGAGCGATTTTCCCGCTACAGGATCTTTTACTACTAATTGTTGGTTAATTGCAGGGCAAGTTTGGGTGATTTTTTTGTTTTCTGGGTCAAGTACGGGTTGGTTATTTGTTCCCTTTTTATTGGTTTCACAGGTTGGGTTGAATTGCGGAGATTTAGTTATTTATATATATATATAATAATTGACTCTCGATATCGGTTAGTCTAATTTCAAGAGATTGAAAAAGGGATTTTAATACAAGAGTGATTTTATTTACCAGGTCCGAGGGAATTGGTTCACTGTTATGAGGAGTAATGACGGGTGAACCTGTAACAATGTTGTTTGGGTTACTATTAGGTGAAGAATGATGTACTAGAACCTGATAATTTGTTATATCGGCCGTTTTTGAAGTAGGACCGACCAGTTTTGGGGACATAGTTGGATCAGTTGTCTCAGCCGTTTCGATACCATTGACTTTATCTTCTTTTCCCTTATCCTTCCTTTTCTTAACAGCCCCCTCCCTCCTCCCTCTTGCCTGTCTTACTTCTTCTGGGGTATGGTTGCGTAAGATTTCGGGTTTTTTTTCTAAATCAGAATTAGTGGTTGATAGGGAAAGTTGGGAGGCTGAGAGGTCTACAATATTCGGGAGGCTAAGCCTTTTGTTACCTTGTAATGATTGTGCTTGGAGACCCTCTACCTCTGGAGTTCTTGCTGTGGCCAAAGGTCCCAAGGAGGATCGTCTCGCAATCGCAAGGTCTGTGGATACTCTTCCCTCTATCAGGCTGATACTTTGATCGATGAAGGTATTTGCCTTGGTAATGAAGTCGTCCATTTGGCCTAACAATTGCTCTCCAATCCCTCCCTTTTTTGCTTTCTTCAGCTTGTTACTCCTAGTGTTCATTTTCACGTGGAAAGGTCGCAGAGGACTATTACGTAAGTGGGCAGAAATTAATGTAGGAGTACGTTTGCTGTGAGACTTAGAGGGAGGGCCCAGCCCAGTCTCCTCACGTTCTCGAACGGCCTCAAACGGCCCGCTCTTTGCCCGGTCTTCGCCCCGGGCTGCGACCCGCGCGCGTCCCGCGGTGCGCGTCACTGGGCTTGCTGATATTGTCTTGGGTGAAGAGGGGGCGTGGCACTGGGAGGGGGCGCGGCTCACCCGGGAAGAGGACACAGCTGTTGCTGTTGTCTGCTGGTCCTCGCAGTCCCGGGGCCGCGCCTCTCGCCTCCTCTGCGGCCTCGCTGATGGACACCTCCTCACACCGGTCAGGGGAAAAGCAGGAACACTTGTAGGCTACTCCTGTAGCGACGAGCAGAGTTTAGGCAATAGGCTCCTCAGAACGAACGGCTCCCGCGAAGCGGGGGCCGCGAGGAGTAAAGAGCAGTTTGGTGGGGGCGGGCACTGGGAGGGGGCGCGGCTCACCCGGGAAGAGGACACAGCTGTTGCTGTTGTCTGCTGGTCCTCGCAGTCCCGGGCCGCGCCTCTCGCCTCCTCTGCGGCCTCGCTGATGGACACCTCCTCACACCGGTCAGGGGAAAAGCAGGAACACTTGTAGGCTACTCCTGTAGCGACGAGCAGAGTTTAGGCAATGGGCTCCTCAGAACGAGCGGCTCCCGCGAAGCGGGGGCCGCGAGGAGTAAAGAGCAGTTTGGTGGGGGCGGGCACTGGGAGGGGGCGCGGCTCACCCGGGAAGAGGACACAGCTGTTGCTGTTGTCTGCTGGTCCTCGCAGTCCCGGGGCCGTGCCTCTCGCCTCCTCTGCGGCCTCGCTGATGGACACCTCCTCACACCGGTCAGGGGAAAAGCAGGAACACTTGTAGGCTACTCCTGTAGCGACGAGCAGAGTTTAGGCAATGGGCTCCTCAGAACGAGCGGTTCAAGTCTGGAAAGGAAATCTACTCTGTTTTAGATCGGTTCTTGACCTTTGAGTCGAAGGCCCAGTGAAGGTCTTTCAAAATAGCATTTTCAAAGGTCGTGACCTCTGGTGATATGGTATGCAGTGAAGGCATGAAAGTTGATTTTTTACAAATGTTAGTGTTATAGGAGACTCCATTGCTGTAGTCATGTCCTTGTCAGAGAAAAAAACCCAAACTTTTCTGAAAAATTGGGCAAGTTCCCGATGTATCTGGAAAGGGTCACCTTCATAAGTGGGTACGTACCCAAGTCCTTTATTCAACAAACTTTTCTCGATGGTATTAATGGCACCCTGGCAATCAAATAATCTCCCTGATTTTTCCTGGTAGTGTTGTTGTCTTTCTCATACTCCGTGTGGTCTGGGGAGATGGGGGTGCATTCCAATGTAGTCGTGACTGTGATCTTCTTCTGCCTCTGGACCGTCCACGGCCTTGCTCTAAAAAAGAGGGATGATAGAAAGGTTGTGGTGGTGGCTCAAAATATGCAACAGAATGAGGGAAAGGTGGCATGGAATAAGTACATGGTCTTGGAGGCCACCATTGTTGCTGTTGGGTATAGGTAGCGTTGCTACCCCGCCATCCCCCTCGACCTCTCCTCTTGGTCATGAGTCTCGTCATCTTATCTGTCCCTGACTCTGAGTCACTGGAGAAATAAGGTGGCTGATTTTTTGGTCAATACCGGGTCGATTATTCCTTATTTCTATGTGTTTCCCCAAAATTCATAAGTTTTCCAAATTTCACCCATGCCCTCGAACTCTACTGAGCAATGGGCTTCCGTTGTCAGGCATAGTGTGCCTGCACATCCCCTTATAGTTAAGCGCTCCCCCTGGAACCTTCTCTTCCTTGCACCTGAGGGTGTGCCATTTTGTTAAATGGCATTTTAACAGTCGGACAATTTTGCCTTTTTCATGATGCAGCAGGCGCGGAGTATAAAACAGAATTTTTACTGAGTCTGCGCACCGCCTACCATTCTTGCCAGTTTTGGCTGGATGCCAGGCATGCATCAATAATAACGAGCGAGTTCATGTTGAAGTCTGCCCCCCTTTCCTTGTGCCATTACAGTTGAGTGATTAGGTGTACTCTGCCGGCAGTAGCTCAGCTGACACTGGATACATGCCCCTTCCTTCCTTTGCGTGCATGTGAGTTTGTGATCGGTTCTTCCGTCATGCTGATGCTCACGATAGTAGGGCTGTCTGGTATCAACTTGAGCTTGGGAATGTATTCCCTGCAATCATGCAAGCCGATCCTACCCTGAGGTCAGCCAACATCTCTCTTTAGATGTGATATTCTTTTTTCCTCAAGACAGCATGTCATTTCTTCCATTGACTGAACCTTTAGTAAGTTACACTCACGTTGTATCACAGCTAAAGATGGTTCCCCATTCACCTGCACTAAACAGTGTGTTTACATTCAGCCAACTGTGTTTCTCTGTATATTTTATGACTGCACTATACAGTCAAGTTTTTACACCCACTTTTTGTTTCCACGTAGGAACTGGATGCCACCTCGAGTTTTTGCGCCGAAGTTAAGGTGCCATTAACTCACCCGACAATACAGGTAAGCGCCAAGGATAGTTAACTTTGCAATTGACTGGTCCATGATTGAACATTCGGCATGTACACATGGTGTCCTATGAGTGAGTGTGTGTTGTTAAGTGTTGCATATTCATTATCTAACACTTTGTCTCTTTTCAGGGAACTTGCTGACCAGCTGCAATTTGAGTGGTGACTATACCCAATAGTTGGTTGTATATCTTTCTTACCACCTACTGAGTTTGGTATGTGTGGTTAATTCACTCAACTTTTCACGTTGGTCCTGAAGAAAGCCACTATACCTCCACGGAGGATGCTAGGCTGAACCATGTCGACCTTCACCATTCTAGGTTGAATCCTCCTGCCATAGTTTTACTTTGTATTCCTGACCTCTAGATGCCCTATTAAAGAGCGTTTTGGCATACCCGGAAGTTAGTTTTAGCTCACTTACACTTCTTGTTTCACTCCCTCCACACCCTGCTCATCTTAAGGTTTTAGGATACCTCTCTTACACAAAAAACATCCCTGAGCTGAGAAGGGGTTGGAACCTGCTCCTCAACTAAGTTCTCTGTGCAAGGAGGTTACCCTATGATGAAGCATGCCACCTACGGGTGGGTGAGGGAAACCATCCCTTAAAACGAACTCACCCGCACTCTTTTTTCGTTCCAGACCCAGGAGCCTATTTTTGTGTTGTTTAATTGTGATAGAGGGGATCCATCCTCTGCTGGTCTTTATACCTCCTCAGGCCTCCTTTGTGTGTTTTGCAGGAGGCTGATACCTAGGCACAATTTTAGACTGATTGTTTTGGAGAGTGAGTCAGATACATCAACCAGATTAGTCCTGGTTAAAGATTTTACCTTGTGACTAGTCCTTTAAGTCTCAATCACCACAGGAGAACACTTCAAATGACCTCCAGGATCTCCGGGAAATCAATCAGAGTCTTTTAGACTGTCAGGAAGAGGCTAACAGCACAGTTCAGTCCAGCTCTAGTTGCCACTGGTCAGCTGAGCAGTTGCCTGAAAGGACTCCTGTAGATTGCTGTATTCCTGTATATTGAACAGGTAGGCACCCTTATGAATTTTTGAGTCCACTTCTTTGTTCTAGGTACAAGAAGGTGCAGGTCCAATCCTTCAGACTCCTTCCAGGACACAGACTGAAGGACCAGTACTCTTCTTTTTTTCCTCAGGCTGATCAGTGTTCTGAAACACATCTAACCTGGGCTTCTATTGGAATTCTATAACGCATATTAGCAAACACATTATCGCCGTTTTAGCGGCAGTTTCCTGCCACTAAAACTGCGAATATTTTAACGAAGTTCTTGCTAATATGCCCCAACAACCCTCCTTTTCTAATCTTGTGATGGCCTTACAAAAAAGAACAAATTAAAGGTCAATAAATAAAGCAATTCTAATTTAAATGAGGGTGAATACTGCAAAATCTGGGAAGGTTAAAGGATGAGTCAAAACAGCAAAATGGAAATTAGTGATTTGTAGATTAAACATAGGTAATTAGATTGAACTGACAACTTTCCTCAAGGATTCTTCGCCTATTTGAAAATGTTCCATGACTAAGGAACTAGTAGGTCTGAAATCTAGAGAAGAGCTATGAGCGATCCTACGCATGACTTCCCTCAGACACAGGAAGAGACTTGATACCAAGTCAAGCACCTTGAAAAAGCATACAAATGTAGTTTAGGAAATTCAGGGGCATATTAGCAAGGGTGATATAGCCACTTTAGCTGGACTTTTTCCCACTAAAGCGGCAATATTTTTATTGCCCTATTAGCAAGCTGTCGCTAAGAGCAGTTAGTGACAGCTTATAGGCGATAGCTACAGGTTTGGTGCCCACTTGGCATGTCAGCGATATTTTTCGCTAATGACATGCAAGGTGGGCGTACCCAACCTGTTAGTGACTGAAAGTAGTTGCTAACACAGCTATCGCCTATAAGCAAGGAAGGCGAAGCGATTAAAAAAATCGCCAGAACCTAACGCCTGCTCAGACCATGACTTAACCTGTATATCCAATGGGAGCTGGATATTCAGGTTAAGTGCCCATTAGCGATAATGCCTGAATATCGCAGGATTTCCAGCGATATTCACGCATTGAGCCGCTATCGCCGGATATTTTATCGCTTTAGAGATAAACCTTGCTAATAGCACGTTATCTCTGCGATAATATCCGGCAATAGGCGGCGATAAAAAAGAAATGTGCTAATCGCATTTAGCGATAATTATCGCTATTTGTTGCTAATATGCCCCTCAGTCATAGATGCACTGCGGGGCACAAAAAGCATCAAAACAAAAGAGACACTCTTCTAGATGTACTAGGAGCACATAAAAGCCATAGCCTAAAACACTCAGTAAGTTATTTACTTGTTAAAATAAAGAGCAGATGATAAAAACACCTTCTTGGCACACAATTGCCTACTTCTGTGGCAGATGACATGAGAAGAAGTTGCTTTATATGGAGGCTAAGCTTAAACTCTTGACCTGATGGATTTTTTGGGCAAAACTCCCTCAAAGGGAGAAGCACACATTGGGATTGTCGTAAAGCAAATAGGTGCAGAGCAGAGTTATAAAGGGATTAGGGCTCAGAATGGAATCTGAAGGTCGCCTCCTATCTTTAGGGCTCTATGAGGGATTTATCTTGCTATAAAAGACACTTACTGGCAAGGATGGTGGAGCAATACATGTTTTTTAGGGGTGCATGTTTTGCAATCCCATCTTACCGAGGTCCGGAAGCTATAAGAATTAGTCTCTTGAATAGGGCTAAATTCTGTGCGTGAAGAAGGGGCTAACAAACCTTTAATAGAGTGAGAGCACCTTGTTCGTAGGCATTATTAGAAATGGGGGTCTCTAGTTGGTAGTGACTTGCACTCTGTCCAAGTAGGGACCCTTCCCTTTAGTCAAGGTAAGGGGATTACACACCTAAGATAACCCTTGCACACCCCGTAGGTAGCTCGGTACGTGCAGTCAGGCTTATCTCATAGGCAATGTGTAAAACATTTGCACATAAACACAGAGTCACAATGAAAACAATACAAATGGACACCACAGGTTTAGAAAAATGACAAAGCTTTATCTAAACCAAACACAAGTTACACAACCAAAATGTCAGAAATCCAACATACACAGATCAATTCCACTTAAAAAGGGTTAAACAATTCTGTTAATATAAAACTAGAAATGCGTCACTTATAGAACAAAGTACCTTGGATGGGTCAAAATCACAAGATGAAAACCGGCAAATAGGAGGTGAGGGGCCAGAATGCAGAGCAATGAGTTTGTTTCTTACCCGCAGGAAAGGTGATGCGTCAGTTCTTTACTCGCAGGAAAGGGGTTGCATTGGTACCTTGCTCCAGGGGAAGTGATGCATTGGTTCCTTACAGCTGTGCCTGGGGAGGTGATGCGTGGGTTCTATACTGAGAGAGGTGATGATGCATCTGTTTCCTTCTGTGAGGGGAGGTGATGCATCAGTTTCCTTCTGCTTCTGGAGGTGATGCGTCAATCCTCCAGACACACAGCCTCGGTTCCTGATTGAAGCCCAGAATTGATATTGACTTGGTGCAAAGGTGCAATCTGTGGAAAATCCTGATGTACTACAGTCGATGCAGTGAAACAGGTGCTGCATCGGTTTCTCCAGCCTCAAGCAGGTGATCGGAGTCAGAGCCACAGTGCTCTGGACTTGGGCTGCAGTGGTTCTTCTGGCCACCAACAGGCGCTGCGTCAATCTTTTCTGTTGCAGCGCGGTAATGCATTGATTTTTCAACCACACTGCAAGCTTGCAGCTAGAAAAACGGCATTACAGAGCGTTGCAAGGATTTTCAGTTCTTAATACATCCAGAAGCCACCTCCAAGGGCCCAGAACTAGAATTGGCACCACATAGCAGTTCAGAACTCCGAGCAGAGAAGTTGAGGGGCTGCAGATGAAGTCTTTAATGACCCTGAGAATTCTTAACAGCAAGCACACACTAGCCCTTTGAGAATCTTCTCAAGGAGGATACCCAGCAAACTCAAGTCTTCTCCAAGACAGAAGTAGCCACTGCTGGCCAACCCAGCAAAGCAACACAGCAAGCTGGTAATACTCTTCCTAACAGCTCTCCATGCCTTCCTCTTGGCAGAGTTTCCCCTTGATCCCGAAGTATTAAAAAAAAAGTGGAGTTACAGGTAAACTCACTGCTCCAGAACACCACATCCAGGAAAATTCCTCACAGACTTAGGGGGATATGTACAATAGAAGTGGCTGAGTGAGGCGTTAGCCTTTATGGCTTAACACCTCACTCCACCACTTCTGCAAGACAAGGCTGCACCATATTTAAAATGATATGGTGCAGGCTTACGTTTCCCCCTGCAATGGCGTTACCCTTAGCAGTGCAGCGCAAACACAGGCATCCTTGCACAACAGTGCAAGGGTGTCGGCTTGCAAGGGAGGATTGTTTATGTGTTGGAAGGTTCCTGCAGATAAACAATCCTGAAATGCCATTTTGTCACTTTCCTGTGCTCTGCTTAAAACAGCACACTTGAAAGTCACAAAATGGCATTTTTTTTAAAGATTGTTTATGTATAGGAAGGGGCACCTTCCTGCACATAAACAATCCATGGCATTTAGCTTTTTTCATGTGTGCTGCACAAGGCAGCACACATGGAAAAAGCAAAAATGAGGAGAAGTAATTAATTTCTCCTCATTACGCCAACTTAAGGCCAGGTTTTCCCTGGTCTTAATTTTGGCGCTGCCTCCTATGTAAATAGGGAGCCGCTTTAAAATCAATGGGTGTTGCGGTGGATCGGCAACCGCAACACCCACTGCCCACCCCTTTCATGTTAACCATAGCCTGAAACAGGGCCTTATTTACAAGACAGCGTTAAACTGCGTTGAGTGGCTTAACACTGCCTTGTAAATAAGGCTAAGCCCTTATCAACACCAAAACGTTGATAAAAGTAACATTGTGGTGGCGATAGGGGCTTGTACATATGCCCCTTAGACTTATGGTTGCCCCCATCTGTTTACAGAGCAGAAGTAACCACCTCCATTTTCATCAATGGGACTATCCTTATCCAATTATCAGACCGCAACCTAGATATTTTTGACAATATGTTTCCCCATCATCAAGACTAGTACTGAATCTGCACCCTCCCAAAGACGTTCTAGTTCCTCAGGCAACCCCCAAGACCCTCAAACTGTGTCCTCTCATAGCCTTGACATCTCAACTGACCCTACCCTTTCCCTTCCTTGCTCCTCCACAAGGACCAAAATACACAATACCAACTCTTCAACTATACCCGGTGGGACTGAGTCTCCTCTCTTGCAATCGCCAAGCTAGTCTTCACGCTCACAACTCCAGCTAGCTCAGAGTTACAAAGCTTCATAAGTCACACTATCACCCCATCTATACCCTTGAACCCCAAGCACACTATTGCTGATATTACTACTATGCCTAAGACTCACTCCATAGCCAAATCAATGTCACATCCAAATTCTGATCTCCCTAACCCAGCTAGTAGCAACATGACCCCTACGACCCCAGCGCTTCCTCTCAGCCTGATGTTGGGTTGTCCAGCTCCTGAATTACTCGCAATACTACCTCTTCTCCGCAGGTTCTTCCAGGCCAGTATTTTTTGACCGTTCATCCCCAAACACACCCCCCCTCCTAACCCATGGCCCCAAGTCTTGGAAACGCGCCCCCACACCTCACTCGGATCCAGACTTGACAAGATCACACTAACCCTTCAAGAACTCAAGGCAGATGTTCAAAGCCTATTGCACTTCACTTCCGAGCGGTCCTATAATCTGCGGTTAAGTTAGTCTCCTAAGACTAATAGTCAAAACCACACACATCCTTCTGACTACTGCACCAGGCTTCCAGCACGCTCCCCCATCCACTGTGATCTCACCAATCTCTGCTTCTCCTCATCATAGATGGAAAACCTCACCCCACCCTAATGACCCCTCAGGCCCCATCAGATTAAATGATCCACTGTTTGACAAGGATATTCCCTCCCCCCTACTCAAATATGATGAAACATACTCCACTAACACAGATAATATTTGCCAAATCAAGGCGATGCTTGCGGACCGGTACAGAGAACCTAGGGTAAACTCCAGATCCTTAAATAAGAACAACCTCAAACGAGTTACAACCACACATTCTACCACATCTGACATCAAGCCTAAGCTTAAATGCATGCTTCTCAACTGCAGATCATCAGTAAGACACGCAGCAGACATTGCTGCTCTCACCTGGTTAAACGACTCATCTGCACCAATCCTTGACACACTAGTGACTCCTAGCAACTACATGAAAAAGTTGCTCTTCTAATTTTAAGGAGGCCGTATTGTACCTTTAACCTTTTCTGATCACCCTTACTTAAGGAAGCACCAAGACACCTTCCGGTACACGAGCGCTATACAAAACTCTATAACATAACATCATTAGATTAGACGGATCTAGTTTACAAGGTGGCTGCATCACCTGTATACATCGTAACAATCTATCAGTCAAACAGTCACAATTTGATAATCTGTTGTCACATGAATATCTTTGCATCTAGGTTGCATGTAACAACAGGCAAGTATGCAAATTCCACGTGCTTTACCACCCCCCCACGTGACAACCTTCCCTTCATAGAACAAATCATGGAAATCATCTCAAATAACTCAGAGATTCACGGCACCCAGATCTTCTTTGGAGATTTTAACCTCCACTGCAATGACATGAATTACCCGGCAGTCAATAACCTTAAGACCTTACTAGAGGGCCTTCACCTAATCCAAATATAGGACAACCCTACTCCCATCAAGGGAGCGACCTTAGGTCTAGTCATCGGTAGTGTGAACTCCATTCGCCTTGAATCTATCATCCCTTGTGACTAGACAAACCTCCACTGCACCACCTTCCTCTTCACAGAATCTGTGAGAGCTAATAAAGCTCAGCTAAAGAACACCAGATACTGGCAAAGAAGTCTGCAAAACATTAACTTGAATGATCTGACATCCCTCAGTAATACCATCTTGCCCCTCCTATGGACAAGTCTGATGTCTATGACCTTCCAGACTACTACAACTGCTCCATGACAAACATTTTAGACTTGATTAAACTTTTACAGTTAAAAATAATGTCCACCAAAGTCTCCAAACCTTGTTCCAATAGTAGTTGAAATGCAGAAAGATGAGACTAGCGGAACGATTGTGGAGATCCTCTCCGTCCCTCGAACATCTCAATGAGCTGAGATCATTGAGAAACATCTATAACAAATGCATTAGATGTTCTAACGTGAATTACTTCTGAAACCAACGAGAAAAGGCTAAACATTTACCAAAACAATTCTTTGAACCCATAAGACTTCAATCAAATACCCAACCTAACAATTCCCTAAAGGGACCCTGTCCACAGCCTAACTAAGAGGAATTTTCCACCTTCTTCCTTGAAAAGACAACAAAGGTCAAATATAATTTGTGGTTTGTATTGGAACACCTGTTGATCACACCACCTATCACCATCCCTCCTGCTCTATTTGTTGTGCCCCTGCTCGCTCCAGTTCTCCCCCAAAAACAAAGCTTCCTGGAGCCTATTCAAAACTTTGGATGAAAGCACTATTCTCAAAATTGTTTCTGCACTGAAACCCTCAAACCACTTTAGTGACCCCCTGCCATCGAACTTCTTTAATGAGATCAGATCACCCATATGCCCACTTTGGACTAAGATAGTCAATGCCTCATTACTTCAAGGCTCTATTCCAAACTGCCAAAATTCTGGGCAGGTCACCCCTATTCTAAAAAAAACAGGACTGCAAACACAACTTCTGTCTAATTTCCAACATTCTGACTCTGGCAAAGCTCCTCAAGAAATGTGTCTATGACCAGCTATGTAACCAGAATGTCTGACAAAATATCGACATTCACAATATCGACGTACAAAAATATCGGAGCAAAAATATCGAAATCAAATATATCGGCTTCCTATACTTAACTAGATATATACACAAATATCGATTTTTTAATATCGATATACAAAAACATCGTTTACTTTTATATCGACTACATTAACATCGGAAAACAAAAATATCGCTATCTACAAAAAATAATGACATTAACTATAATATCGACATCAAAAATATCGTGCACTTCAATATCGGATTATCAGCTATATCGACTTTTTATATGCATCTGTTTGCATAATTAATTAACGTTTTATATGTTTTCACATCTAAATAAACACACAATACTTAAATTAATACTATAGACACACTATTAATTTGTCAAAAATATCCTATTGGTATAATTATATCACCTACACATATAAAAATATTCTATACTACTTTGTATAATTTTATTATTTTTTTTGGTTTTTCACTTCTATTACAAAGTAATCACAACTGAAATTCAAATATACTAACTAACCAATCACAAACCTAATTTTTTAAATGAACCAATAGCAAAGTAATTACTACTGACACTCCCCTATATAAACAATTAAAATCTAAGCACAAACTACTTGCCAAAAGTCACTGAAGGAGATTTATCTCTATCCGTATTGCTGCACAACAACTAGAAGAACCAGACTATCAACCTACTATCACATCTTCTAAGTAAGTAAATAAAATAGAAACTGCATTATTTGCTACTACTACTTACTTACCTGCTAAATACCCAGTGCCCCTTTGCTATTCATACTACTTAACATGCTAAATAATTATATGAAACTATTTTTTTTAGATACAACGACTACTGAATATTCTACTCAAAATAACTGTGAACAAAGCATAGGAATACAGATTCTAATAACTATGTAAGTAATTTCACATTGTTTCATTATGTGCACATAAATCTAAACACACAGAAATAATGACTTTTGCCCCACATATTTCTTTTTTTCTGTAGATTCTACTACTGAAAACTGCACTACTAATGAACTAACGACATCAGTACTATTTCTCCAATACATTTTACTAAGTAAGTATTATGCAACTGAAATAAATGTGGAAAAACAATACAAACATTTAGAACTGTTCTAATTATTTTCTATTATATATTGTTTATTTACAGAGCAAACACAACGAATAGATATACAGACATAATACAGAACTCCACATTCTGAATA
Organism: Lissotriton helveticus; assembly: GCF_964261635.1. NCBI lineage: Eukaryota > Metazoa > Chordata > Amphibia > Caudata > Salamandridae > Lissotriton > Lissotriton helveticus. Next base: position 184,895,545 of record NC_136065.1, read on the forward strand.
ATAAAGATACTAATCACAAAGTAGGTATATTAAAGAACATAATTACCAGATAATCTATTAAAAAACATACCAACATGGTGATTATTCTAACGCATATGTTCCTTTTTTATTTAAGATAACACTACAAACTACTCTCCAGAAGCTGAAGAAACAACTATACTGGCAAAGACCAACCTAAAAAAATATGTAAGTATCTTCACAATGTGAATCATGAAGATACACTTTTGTAGTAGAAATGAGCTCTAACATTGCAAATGTACCGAAACATTAATTAATAATATACTACTTTCATGTTTTTCATAACAGCTACAACATCACAAACAATTATCCCCAACAAATGAAGCAAGCAACTCCTAATTTTTCTGTAAATTCTAAAACACGTAAGTATAAACATTCCTACTTATCACTAACATAGATTATTTATCACATTTAATTTGACATTAACTATTATATATATATTTTATAGATATACAAAGTACAAAATGACCGAAGGAGCCGAATTTGTGACCAGCCAGAAAGGAAAACTATTACTATGCTACATGGGTTACACTTATACACAAGAAAAGCAATATGGCATGAAAGTTAATTGGAAATGTTGTAAATATTATTCTAACAAGTGCTATGGCAGAGCAACAACTAGAGAAGCTACAGTACTGTATACTAGGGAACACAATCATCCACCTAATGTTACTGAAATAGAAGTTAGAACAGCTTTGGAAAATATAAAAGAAGCTAGTACAGGTTCCCAAAAGCAAACAAATTTCATTTTAAAAGAAGCCATTCCTAAAATCCTAAAAACTGCCACAACTCAAATGCCAAATATCCTCTCCTTAAAAAGAACTATAGCACGAACTAAAAAAGCTACTACTGCTACAACACCATCTCCCAGAACATATCAGGATATAAATTTAACTGCTAACCAAATAATAACTTTAAATAAACAACCATTTATAGTTTACGACAACGAAAACAATAACAAAAGGCTTATAATTTTTGGTACCAATATGAATTTAGTTAAACTGCAGCAAAGCCAACATTGGATGATGGATGGAACATTTAACATCTGTCCCAAACCATTTTTCCAATTATACACAATACATGGCCTCTACCACAACTGCAACATACCTTTGCTATATGCTCTATTACCAAACAAAAATAATTCCACATATATGGAATTAATAAATATAATTAAACAAAAAACGAATGATTTTTCTCCTGAAAAAATCATTCTTGATTTTGAGCAAGCAATGCTCTCAACTATCCTAAAAATCCACCCCCATACCTGCATTCAAGGCTGCTATTATCATTTAAACCAGTGTTTATGGAGACACCTTCAAAAAACTACCCTAAGTGTCGAATATGCTACAAACTCATCTTTTGCTTTCCAAATTAAAAAACTCATTGCACTTGCTTATGTCCCTGAAACAGACGTAGCTGAACACTACAACATTCTTATAGACAGCCCCTTCTACAAACAAAATGAAGCTAAATTAAGTCCATTTCTCGACTACTTTGAAGACACCTGGGTAGGCAGACCCCATAGATCTGGCCACAGACTAAATCCCAAATTCCTCATACCCTGGTGGAACGTTTACAGAAGTACCCTTAACGGAGAATCAAAAACTAACAATGCAGTGGAAGGTTGGCACAATGCATTTGTACAATCAAGTGGCAGAAGCAAACAAACTCTAGAACATTTCATTAAATGCCTACAGAAAGAACAGAGCTACCAGGAATTTAGAATGGACCAATCTGTAACTGAACTTGTCCCTAAAACATCAAAGCAAAATAAACAAATGCACAAGTACCTGGAAGAACAAGTTAAACTTTACCCTAGTACAAAAGGCATAGAATACCTAAACATCATTGCCAAAACACTACTCTAATTAATTCCCAAAATGTTATAAAACACTAAAAGTATCACCTAAGTATGCAAAAATATGTAACGTGAGCTTCTAAAGTATTTAATGTATGCAATATATAGAGATATTATTATAATATATGCACACATTAAAACTAAATAACAAGTAAAAAACAATTCCATAATAAAAATAACATTACCCACCCACACAAAATAAGAAAGCAAGGACTTATCAATCATGTTGTCAATCCAATAACGTCCTTCTCCACCAAAGTAATCCAGGTAGTGCAAAATTAACCCAAAAAAAAATGTAAAAATACAACTGTTCCAAAATTAAGACATCCACGTTGTCCAGAGCCATCGAATAACCATAAAAAACCCGAAAAATTGGAAAAATAGAAAGAATCGCTCCAGCAAAACCGAAAAATGTAAAGAAGTGTTTGTAACGCAGTGTTGAATTAAACAAACAAACACTTCCTTTAAAAAAAAACGGAACTTCCGATGTAGCGTACACCTATGACAAAAACATAGAAAACAGACATTCCCACCCACATTAATTAGCTAGTAATTAGGTACAAACATATTGAAATTGATGATTTCACTTGTAGATATACCGTAAAAGACTAAAATTCACTCTATATATAATAATTTAACTAACTAACACTACGTGTATATACCATAAGTAATTATCTGTTTTCGAAATCTAAAACATAACTCCCTCACATTCAACAACACAAAATATAAGGTCACTAATCTCAAAACATCATTAAAATACACATAAAACATATAAAATAAACCTTACCTGAAGCGACGTGAAGTGTCTCCCAACCGCGATCAGCCCTTCTTCCAAATAACCCAAAACAACCTAACCCGGTTACAAAATAAAGCACCCAAATGCAATAAAATAGTCCCAAGTATAAAATATAATATCTATACTTAACTAAATAGGCAAAAATAAACATTAAGTTTCTATTATTGTAAAGAAATATTTACTTTATTCCTACAATGATTTGATTAACAAATATATAAATGAATGTAATAAATACATATTAAAAAAAGAATAATATTTATGTTAACAATGTCTAGAAATATAAGTACATTGTCCCAAATTATAATAATTGAAAAATGTGTAAAAAATGTGTGAATTATATAATAAATATTTGATGTATTGAAATGAAGTGGAAAAAATACTTTTGTTATTTCTTTCTGAAATTACAATATGTAAAAGAGATAATAAATAATTATCTTTTTTTTACAAAAAGGATGAAAATAATAATGCTTCTGTATAGTTGCTTATCATTGTGTTTATAAAATATGTTTATAAAACCAAATGTAATAAAAATATTTTTGTTATGAAATAACATTTTATTTGTGAAACATAAATAAAAATAATGTTTCTACAATCATGTTGAACAATTTGTATCATTATCTTACTATAATGTAACAATCTTATTAGAAATTTTGCACTGTATATTAAATGTGAGTATATGTTGGACTCTAATAATTTAATTATTACTATACCAAATCCAGCGTACATTAAATTAAAACTGACCCTGAACCCAAACAATACCCCTTTACCCAAAAACTGAAAACTGACCCTGAACCCTAAAAATACCCCTTTACCCAAAAACCCAAAACTGACCCTGAACCCTAAAAATACCCCTTTACCCAAAAACAGAAAACTGACCCTGAACCCAAAAAATACCCCTTTACCCAAAAACCCAAAACTGACCCTGAACCCTAAAATTACACCTTTACCCAAAAACTGAAAACTGACCCTGAACCCAAAAAATACCCCTTTACCCAAAAACTGAAAACTGACCCTGAACCCTAAAAATACCCCTTTACCCAAAAACCCAAAACTGACCCGGAACCCTAAAAATACCCCTTTACCCAAAAACTGAAAACTGACCCTGAACCCTAAAAATACCCCTTTACCCAAAAACCCAAAACTGACCCTGAACCCTAAAAATACCCCTTTACCCAAAAACAGAAAACTGACCCTGAACCCAAAAAATACCCCTTTAACCAAAAACCCAAAACTGACCCTGAACCCTAAAATTACCCCTTTACCCAAAAACTGAAAACTGACCCTGAACCCTAAAATTACCCCTTTACCCAAAAACTGAAAACTGACCCTGAACCCAAAAAATACCCCTTTACCCAAAAACTGAAAACTGACCCTGAACCCTAAAAATACCCCTTTACCCAAAAACCCAAAACTGACCCTGAACCCTAAAAATACCCCTTTACCCAAAAACTGACCCTGAACCCAAAAAATACCCCTTTACCCAAAAACCCAAAACTGACCCTGAACCCTAAAAATACCCCTTTACCCAAAAACTGAAAACGGACCCTGAACCCAAAAATACCCCTTTACCCAAAAACTGAAAACTGACCCTGAACCCTATATATACCCCTTTACCCAAAAACTGAAAACTGACCCTGAACCCAAAAAATACCCCTTTACCCAAAAACTGAAAACTGACCCTGAACCCTAAAAATACCCCTTTACCCAAAAACCCAAAACTGACCCTGAACCCTAAAAATACCCCTTTACCCAAAAACTGACCCTGAACCCAAAAAATACCCCTTTACCCAAAAACCCAAAACTGACCCTGAACCCTAAAAATACCCCTTTACCCAAAAACTGAAAACGGACCCTGAACCCAAAAATACCCCTTTACCCAAAAACTGAAAACTGACCCAGAACCCTAAAAATACCCCTTTACCCAAAAACTAAAAACTGACCCTGAACCCAAAAAATACCCCTTTACCCAAAAACTGAAAACTGACCCTGAACTCTAACAATACTCCTTTACCCAAAAATAATTATTATTATGTAATTACAAAATAATTATTAATTAACAATAAAGTAAATATATTAGCACATTAGCTGTAAATAAATAAATTTAACTATTAATATTATTTTTTCCAAATTAATTTACAATAAGTAAAAAATATATATTTAACTAAATGAAGCTAATTAATATAATTAACTAATTAATATTAATTAATTAATTAATTAATTAATTACCAATTAATTATTATTTAAAATTATGTAAAAATTTATATTAATTAATTAACTAATTATTAATAATTAATTACCAATTAATTATTATTTAAAATTATGTACAAAATTATATTAATTAATTAACTAATTAATATTAATTAATTACCAATTAATTATTATTATTTAATTACCAATTATTTATTAGTTAAAATTATGTCCAAAATTATAATTAGTAATTAAATAATTAATATTCATTAATTACCAATTAATTATTATATAAAATAATGTACAAAATTATATTAATTAATTAACTAATTAATATTAATTATTTACCAATTAATTATTAATAACAAATTTTTACAAACATATGTTAATTTATTAATTCTTTTTAAATTACTTCCCACCCTTATCCCCTATAAACCCAATAACCCGCTCCTAAAACTTGATATCTATTATTATTTATTAATATTAATAATTTAAATATTATTTTACATTTAATCTTTTTTTTCATATTTTTTATTATTTTATGTATTTTTACATACATTTTAATACACTCCCCACCCTTATCCCCTATAAACCCAATTACCCGCTCCTAAAACTAGATATGTTTTTTAAAAATAAATTTTTATTAAATATATTTTAATTTTTTAATATAGACCTTTTTATCAATTTTTTATGTACAATTATTATATTTTTTCCTATACTATTTATTTTTTCCATTACTACACGATATTTTGTATTGTCGATATTTTGTCATACGATATTATTATTATCGATATTTATACTTACTTACCTATTACGATATTTTTGTATCCGATATTTTTGCTTCCCAATATTTTTTACCTTCGATATTTTGACTTCGATATTTTGTCTTTACGATATTTTATTTTCGATATTTTGTCTGAGTACCATGTAACCACATAGAGCAATTCCGACTGTTAGACCAATTCCAATCCATCTTCTGTCAGGGTCATGGTACCAAATCAGGTATTACTCATCTTATGGCCAATGTGCTAAGAATACTTGATCAGAACAAATTCTGCCTTTTGATCCTCTTTGACCTATCATCAGCTTTCGATACGGTTAATATTTACAGCCTAATCGAACTATTGGAGCACAGGATGGGGCTTTCAGGGCCTATCTTAAATTGTCTCACCTCGTTTCTCCACGATAGAACCCAAAGATTCATGGTGAACCAGTTTCTGTCCAATAACTCACCAGTCACTGTGAGGTTACCACAGGGGTCCACACTTTCACCCACTCTCTTCAACCTGTTCATGGAGCCTTTAACTGAAATTTTGAAACTATTCAACATCCATTATCACATGTATGATGCACAATGACACCCAACTGTGCCTGAAAGTCTCCTCTACTGAGAACATCAGGTCCCTCAACTCAACTCTACAGAAAACCCTAAATTGGCTGACCCTTAATCACCTTAAATTAAATGCTCTTAAAATGCAATTTCTGTTAATCGCCCCACCCAAACAGTCATCAGCTATCGAAGAAAGGATGAATTAATTCACAGCTCTTAATTGCATACCACAAATCATTGATTCCCCAAACTCACTGGGAATAACGCTAGATAAGAGTTTGAACATGTAGAAGCACCTTTGTGCTCTCACAAAAGGAGGCATTACATTTCAACACCTTGACATACCTCACACAAAATCTTGACCTCTTGTGGCTCTAGATCCTCTAGAAGTGCCAGCACCTTACTGCTACATCCACAGAAATGATATAAAAAGCAAACTTACTATCGAGCTTTCTCAGGTTGTGCCCCGAGAATCTGGAATTCACTGCCCCTTGAAATTTGATTGAATCTTTTGACTGCATCTTTCAAAAAGGAAGTTAAAGTGCTACAGGTAGTGATGAACACATTTCTGCCCTAGAACCCCACTTCCCAGGCACTCTAGGACACTCTTGCCTCTCCCTTGTTTACTATTTGACTGTACCTTTTGTGACTCCTAAATTGTAAAGCACTCTAATACCCCCAGGGGTCATGTTTGCGCTATATAAAACTTTTCTAGTAAATAAATAAATACTTATACTACATTTTGTATTTGAAGTAGACATACTTCAATGGATAGTCTTTGTAGTGCACAGCTCATGCCTTGCCCGGTTCTGACTCCTGACACACTACAGGAGGGTGACACAGCAATGTGACAGGCAAGGCACAGCCCTCTTCAGGTGTCAATGACATCTCCTTCCACCACTCCTGCTCAAGAAGTCCTATCAGCATGGAGATGGCCCATCAGGCTATGCAGGGCACACCACAGCTCCCCTTGTGTGACTGTCTAGAGTGAATGCACAAACAGCCCAACTGTCAGTCTAAACCAGATATGAATTCCACAAGCAGGCAGAGGCATATTTAAAAAACATCTTCACAGAAAGATGCGTTTTTAAATTCGGAGTTCGGGGGACTCAAACTCCCAATCTCTATCTGTAGGACTTGGCCCTTTTTGGCTAAAGTCCCTAAACTTTTTGCTTTCCCCTAGACCTTTTCTCTGACATGGTGTTGCCAACTTAGATGCTTTGGACACTTTGCCACTGCTAAACAGTGTAAAAGTGCATGTGTTCCCTGTATAAAATAATGGTAATTGGTTGTCAATGATTGGTGTGTTTGCCATACTAAGTACATTCCATAGTACAGTGCACTATGTGTGCCAGGGCTGGTAATGCAACTGCTACTAGTGGGCCTGCAGCACTATTTGTGCCACCCACACAAGTAGCTTTAAAAAGGAAACTCCTGCCTGCCATTGCAGGGCCTGTGCGCAGTTTGTTAAACTGCCATGTTGTTCTGTCAGGTGCACTCACTTGCCAGACCTTGCCCTTCCCTTTCTATGTACATCAGACACCCCTATGGTAGGTCTAGGGTACCCCCTGGACGGGGTATAGTGCATATCAAAGATAGGACATTTACTAAGGTGTGTGTCATGTCCTGACAGTGAAATAATCTCCATTTTAGTTTTTTGCTGTTGAAAGGCCATCTTGCCCATAGGATAGAATGGGAAGGCTGTGTATTATTATTATTATTATAATTACACTTATTTAGCGCGCAGCTACCCGGAGGTTTCCCGGCGCTAGTGCAAACGGAAGATGAGCCGATGTAAAAACCATGGGCATGGCAGTTACATGTTAAAAAGCCAGGTCTTGATACCTTTACGGAATGTCATATAGCAGACTTCCGAGCGCAAAAATTGGGGCATAGAGTTCCATAAGGAAGGAGCCAGTAAGGCGAACGAGCGTCCACCCATTTTGGCTCGCTTGACCCGTGGAATTTGAAACTTGTTTTGAGTAGAAGATCTTAAGGTACGGGAGGGAACATACTGCTGGACCAAGGAAGATAGATATTTCGGGGCTTTATCCATTTTAATACGGTGCATCATGCAGAGGGCTTTGAATTTGATACGGCTCTCAATTCGTAGCCAATGCAGTTTGCGCAGATGGGTTGAGGCCGAAGACCTGGCAGGTAAGTTACATAGCAGGCGCACAGCCATGTTCTGAACCACCTGAAATTTCTTTAATACCTCCTTACAGGCGCCCAAAAGTAGTATATTCCCGTAGTCCATCCGTGAGATGACAAGGGCTTGGACCACGGTTCTCAGGGTATCCACTGGAAGCATCCATGTGATTTTTCTAAGCCACCTGATGATGGTGGTACAGGTGGCAGAGACCTTTACAACATGTTGCTTCAGTGACAACTGGTTGTCAAGCAGAACCCCTAGATTACGGGCTGAATCTGAAGGGGTAGGTAACGGGCCCATCTGTGGTGGCCAATGTTGTGGGCCCCACAAGGATGTATTGGGACCGAATAGGAGCAGCTCCGTTTTGTCCCCATTGAGTTTTAGTTTATGTCTCTGCATCCAGTTGGAGATCTGTTCCAAGCCAGACTGCAAGGAAGATGTGGGCGATTGATTATTGGTAGAAAGTGAGTAGACGATTTGAGTGTCGTCAGCATAGGAGTATATTGTGAGACCCGCTTGCTCTGCCAGGAAAGCAAGCGGTCTCACATAAAGATTGAAGAAAAGGGGACTAAGAATCGACCCTTGGGGAACACCGTGAGGGGAAGAATAGATAGAAGAAACAGAAGTAGAGGAAAAGACTTGAAAAGTGCGATTAGAGAGAAAACTAGCAATCCAGGCCAAGGCTGTGCCATCAATCCCCACGGATTGCAAGGTGGACAATAGAATGGAGTGGGAGACGGTGTCAAATGCGGCACTCAAATCAAGTAAGATGAGTGCCACAGTCTCCCCATTGTCCACCTGTTTCCTGATGGTCTCAGATACACCAAGAAGCGTAGTCTCCGTGGAGAAGCCAACCCTGAACCCAGACTGAGAGCAGTGAAGGAGGTGAGAAGATTCTACATAAGAGGTGATAAGAGAGTTCACATGTTTTTCAAGAATTTTAGAATAACAGGAAAGGAGAGAAATAGGACGAAAATTAGAAGGGTTATTAGAGTCTGCATTGGCCTTCTTTAGCAATGGAACCACCATCGCGTGTTTCCATTCATTGGGGACTGTAGCCTCCTCCAGTGAGGCATTCAGCATGTCTAAAATAATGTATGTAATATGTTTTCCAGCCTATCTTCCTAAGGGCTCAAGATGGAAAGGTGAAGTTTAGTATGCCTGAACTCACAATGTAATAACACATCTTTTTATGAAGGTGATTTTTGCATGGTGTGTTCAGACGCCACTCTTTTAGAAGTGGCTGAATTTTGTGCTCTAACACTTCTGTGTGTCTCTGCCTGGCTGTGGATTGACTGTCTGGATCTGAAAGTGATAGGATCTGGAGATTGTCTTGACCCAGGGAAGGAGTTGAGACAGCAACAGGCTGACCTGCATCTGGAGTGTGGAGGAAGGAGAAGCCAATAGAGATGAAGAGGCCTGGGTTGAGTCTATAAAACAATTGGGTTATCTCCTGCCGAGTGATTGAGAATCCAGACTACCACTAGTCAAAGGACGAAAGGTGTCACTGGCCGAGAGGCACCCAGAACTGGTTTGAACAGGGGTCAGTGCCCCCTTAAGCACAAAGACTTCAAAACCATTGAGGGGTATAACTTTGAGAGCTGACGCCCCTGAACTTTGGAGAATGGCTTGATCAAGTGTGAACAAGACTGGAGCTACTTCGTGGTCAAGAGGACCTTTGCCAAGGAAGAAACAACTGAAGAGACTGAAGGATAGGACTGACCCGTGCTATGTGTTCTGGGGCTAGCCTGCAGTTTGCTGTTTTTACCAAGGAAAGGCTAAAGGGACTTTGCCGTGTGCTGTGTTCTGAAGTAACCATCACCAAGGGCCTGAGGTGAGCTGGCTTCCTGTTTATAAACACAGGATCATAAAAGTTTCCAGGAGAGTCTCAACGGACCTGTGGGAGTGTGCCTGTTGCAGTCTGAGACCCTCATAAGAACTGCCTGTGATTGTGGGCGCCTTGTGTCCAAGTGAGTCTCAGTGATGCTATGTGTGTGTGTGCTTTGTGCAGCACTGAGACCTTAAGGAGGATCAGCCTGTGATCAGGGGCACCTGGAATCGAAGCAAGGATCAGCGACGCTGTGTGTGTGTGCTTTGTGCAACCTGAACCCCGTTGTGAGGATTGTCCAGTGATCGTGTGCACCGGAATCCAAGTGAGTCTCATGCACGCTGTGAGCGTGTGTGTTGTGCACTGTGAGACCTTCGTGAGGATATGCCTTGTTACCATATGCACCGGAATCCAAGTGAGTCTCATTGGCACTGGGAGCGTGTGTGTTGTGCACTGTGGGACTTTCATGAGGATTTGCCTTGTTATTGTGTGCACTGGAATCCAAGTGGGTCTCATTGCCGCTGTGTGCTGGTGCATTGTGCACCGGGAAACTTTCATGAGGATTCGCCGTGTTCTTGTGTGCACCGGAGTAAAGTGAGTTTCAGCTGCACTGTGCGTGTGATCTTCGTGCAGCCTGAGACCTGTGTGTGGAGTGCCCAGTGATCGTGCACCCAGAGTGAAGGAAGACTCAGCAATGCTTTGTGTGTGTGCATTGTGGTAGCCTAAGATCTTCATAAGTGAAGTGGCCTGGACCGGCAGTCCAGGAGGAGCTGTGTTGCCGGCCCGAGCCATTGTTGCCATTTCACAAAGCTGCTTGGAGGCCCAGCCGCTGGACGAGGAGAGGAGAGTGAGTTTGCGCCCCCCAGGTAATGTGTGTCAACTCCTGGGGCAGGGCGCGGGCTCAGAGGGAGACGCTTTAGGTTTTTGTGTTGGCAGTGTGAGCCTCTGCTTCGGCTCGTATCACGGCCCATATTGCCAAAGAGAGTGGTGGTACAGGGGCCGAAGTGCGAAGCTGCACTTTGTAAGTACATCGTACTGTGCTGGTTGCAACTGTGAGAGGCTGACTGAAGGTCAGAAGAGGAGGCAGAGAGACTGCCTAAGGCTTGGTGATTGGGGCCGGAGTGTACTACGTAGCATTCCATTTCTGAGAGCGGAGTACTTGACTGACGTATTACACAATGCAACATTTCTGTATAACGAACTACATGATTGTCGTATGACGCATTGCCTTGTTCCTACATAACAAACTACCTGATTAGAGTATTGCACATTGCATTATTCCTACATAACGAATTACCTGATTAGTGAATATGCATTGCCTTATTATTGCAGGATGACATATCTGGTGGTTGGATTACACATTGCATTGTTTTACCTTGCTAAGTGCCTGATTGTTGCATTACGCATGTTATTCTTTTCCTTGCATAGTGTCTGATTGCTACGTTACGCATTACAGTATTTTTAGCTTGCAAAAGTACCTGAGTCTAACATTACGAAGTATATGACATGTAATTATGAGTACAGGAGAATGTTTAGAAGTGTTCATTGACATTGCCAGAAGTTACGAGAGCTAGCTGGCCTAACAGCCAGCCAGGAGAAATATTACACAAGCTCATATGTTGGTTTTATATCATGTGGTCTATTTGTGGTGTCATCATTGGATTATTGTGAGCATGGTTGTGAATACTTTACACATTTGCCTTGAAGATAAGCCTGGCTGCTCGTGCCAAGCTACTGAGGGGGTGAGCGGGGCTATCTAAGAAGGTGACCTTCCTTTCCCTGACGTAGGAACACAGGTCCCTACTTGGCCTAGGGTACCTACCTCAGCCAACCAGGGATCCCGGGTCTAACACTATCTCTTTACAATATTGAAAAAAATTAATTACCAGTATTTCATTATCACCTTGGAAGGATACGTGCAACACATCAGTACATGTCCTTCCTTTCGCATACACTGCACCCTGCCTATGGTACTACCTTGGGCCTACCTTAGAGGTGCATTACGGGAAATCTCCTTTAGGAGGAAGCTGGAGTCACTCTGTGCATACACAGTGCAGGCAAAGGAACAAATGCTTCTTCAGCACACAATCATTTTGCAGGTAAGTGGTTACAACGACTCACTTTTGGGGGGCGCAATGGTTGAGTGTGTTGGAATTAAAGTCCAACACCTTCCCTACTGTTGCACGGACTGTTGGAATAGTAAATTAAACTATTCCAATATCCAGCACCCCCTAAAGTAAGTTGCTAAAACTACTTGTGTGCAGAACAAATGCATGCTAAAGACGGATTCATTCAAATGACAGAGTTCCAAAGGCATGTGTGAAAAACACATGCCGAATTCCATCATACATTTGTGCCTTACATGTACTAAAAGGGACAGTTTGGGCCTGACAAATGGGTACTTTTGCCAGGTCGACATGCAGTTCAAAATTTCACTTACATGCACTGCTTTGGCAGGTCTGAGACATGCTTGCAGGGCTACTCATGTGGTTGGCACAATAAGTGCTGCAGGCCCACTAGTAGCATGTGCTTCTCAGGCCCTACTGCACACATAGTGTACTTTACTAGGGACTTACCAGTAAATCAAATATGCCAATCATGGATAAACCCTTCAAATTGCAATTTACTCAGAGAGCATATACACTTTAGCACTGATTAGTAGTGGTAAAGTGCCCAGAGTTCTAAAGACAACAGAAACATGTCAGAAAAAATAGGAGCAAGATAGCGAAAAGTAAGGGGGTAACCCTGCAAAAAGGGCCAGATCCAACTGGCATGACGGAACTTAAATGCTTAAATCTATGAAAATATCGATAAAAAGTTTCAAATCTTAGATATGTTTCTGCTAAAGACATTTCATGTAATATTTCTGTCATGCATATGGGCATATAAAGAATTAATTAATGAAAGGGCTAAATTTCCCAGATCAGTCAGTGAATACAGAAAAATTCCATGATGCTTCATTACATATTGTGAGTGTAATTGTCCTCAAGTTGTATAATAATTCAATTCTCGGCATAGCGGGAAAAGATCTGATGCGTGTATGTTGTCAGAACATCCTATGCTCACCTCTGGGTGTTGTGTGCTTTTTGGAGTATTACAATATGCACTGTACAGAAGACTCTGGGAGGGTAGATTCCATTGAAGATTAGCCTGCAGGGTTCATTGCTTCGTGAAAGGAAACATTGTTGACCCCATGATAAGTCCTCGCTGTGTCAGCATTCTGAGTACAATAAACAATAGAAAGTGAAGCTTGGGTGAAGTTATTCACTCGGCTCAGAAATTTCCCTCCCAAGCACAACGTATGTTCCTAGCCAACTTACCTCATGCGACCTCCACGGATGCCAGTGACACTTCACACAATGGTCTGAATACTTCACATTTCTTAAGAGAAGATAAAGTTCATATAAGGCGGAAGTACTTGATAAATTGTATAGTGCACTAATATGTTTTCAGTAAATATATATTCTCTTAAAAAGCTAAACTATCTAAAGTATTGTTAAAGTGTACCTGAGGAGACACCCTAAATATTGTGACACTGGGATCATCAATTTTAATAGGTCTTTCGGAGAAACGGTCTCTATCCAAAGAAGGTATTTTTAATTTGGAGAAAAATCATAAATGTTTTCAAGGAGTATACTTGGAAATCTGTAACAAACACAGTTTTCCATGTTCAGCCTTCAGAAACTGCCCAAATGAGTTTCTGTATACTCAAATGTGGGCGTGCTATACCGCTAAAATCTACAGCTCAATAGCACAGCCAGGAGTTAGGTGACCTCTATTTCATGAACCAATATGTCCTAGAGGCAAGATAGAGGAGCAGAAGAGCATAATGCTGGAAGGCAGATGGTACGTTTTATTCTATTTCTTTTTATTTTTCTCCATCTTTCCCCATCCACCCCCTCCGATCCTCTGCCCTGCCTGTTTCCCCTGACATAAGCGGCTCCTTTAAACCACTACATGAATGTTGATTCAGCAGGATGCGTACTTCAGCCCCACTTTGACATCTTCAAGCAACCTTTTTTGGGGTCTTACAGGATGCTTGCAGTAGTTCTCAGGGAAGAGATTAGGCCCACAGAGCTGTACCCTATTGTGAAGTCCAACCCCACAATTAGTCATCCCTAAGCAAGGAACTCAGCCATCCCTTCCCTTCATTCTTGCTAAATTCTCAGTAATGAAGAGAAGGGTCAAGTTAAGGGGACGGATTTTACACAATGGAAAATTATTGGTGCAATGCATCCTAGAATTGCAGTAAGTTTATTTTAGTAGTTCCCCCGCTGTGCTGGGGGGTGGGGGGTGCGCACAGCGCCACGGTGCTCGTGACGAGCTGAACTCGTCACGCAGTATGGTGGCGCTGTGCTCATGACGAGCTGAGCTGAGCTCGTCATGACCGCGCCCGTTTTCGTGGAACGTTCAGCACAGCGGGGGAAGTAGCCCTGCGTGTGAGCGTTCCGCAGCTTATAACGAGCTCAACTCGTCATGAGCATGGAAGGAGTTAAATAGGGCAGACAGCTACAGATTAAACAGGTTCACTTCACATAGAGAAATAAGGGAGATTAAGCTGTTAAGGTCAGAAAAGGCAGAACTTCGTGGGCTCTTGCTTACCCTGATCCAAATAATCAATTTGTAAGATCTAGAACTGCCATGTTGGTGGCCTCTGGGGGCCATAAAGGGAAAGTAGAACTGGGTAAACATGTTGGGCAATATCAAAAATATTCAGCGTGGGACTGTTGCTGCAAAATCACCAGACTTTCCTACCTAAAGAGGATGTTGTAGTGTTGCTGGCAGTGGGGCGTACCACTGCAGCACACGCCCCCTCCCCTGGACTCATGTATGTTTCCCCCCTTGAAGCGTGCTGTGTGGTGGTAGCCCCCTTACGTGAGCGCGGCTGCGCCACTAAGTAAATAAATAGCCCAGGGCTCTGGGCGTGGTCAAGCAGTTAGCTAACCACCACTGTCAGAATACGTGTCTCTGTGTGCAATTACTACAGGCCCACACCGGGACACTACATTGGCGACGAGGGGGTCTGCCCCCTGCTCATCGCGTGCCATACTGCTCCGTGGCTCTGCCGGTCACCCCGCACCCGGCCCCCGCTGCCACGCGGCACACCTCTTGCTGGCGGTGCGCCTCCCTGCATTCCGAGGCCGCCCCGCTGCCTCGACCGAGTCTCCGGCCCTCTCCTGGCCTGCCCGCCCCCCCAGCGGTGAAGTTTCCAGCGGCGAAGGGCCCAGAGCTGGTTTCGCCTACCTGAGGCACGTCGTCCTGCCTGCCGGCTGCCGGCGCTGCCGTCCGGCCCATCCACGGCCCATCCACGTGGTTTCCAACAGGTACTGGCTGCTACCTGCCGCACTACACGGCTGCCCCTGTGCCCTGCCTCCGCCTCCATACTGCCGCCCAAGGCCCGCGATCCGCTCCCTGCAAGCCGCCAGCCCCGCACGTCGACCCGGCGATCCCGCGCATGCGCGGTTCCCTCGGCGGCCCTACCTCACGCATCTGGCGTGTCATCAAGGCCGAGGGGTTGCCGTTCCTCATGCATCTGGCGGAGTGGAGCCTACAAGTGCCCCGGTGGTGCCTGCTTCTTCCTGTTGTGCCTGTGTGGCCCTGAGAGACCTGCGTCTGCCTACAAGTGCTGAGGGTGTGTCCAGCTCGTCCTTCCAGCCGCCGGCATGGCCAATGTGCCCCCCCTGGAGCCCTTCTCCATCACCGGCACGCCTCCTTCCCAGGCTTCTCGATGGAAAAAGTGGGTGGAACGTTTGGAGACCTACTTTATTGCGGCGGAGGTCGCAGTGGAGCGACGCAGGGCGATGCTCCTGCACCTGGGAGGAGAGGGTATCCATGACATATCCAAAGACATCACGGAAGGCGACCCGCCCCACACGTACGCCACCCTGCGAGATGCTATCACCAGGTATTTCGAACCCTTCACCAGCGCAGACTACGAGCGCTTCCTGCTCCGACAAGCGCGCCAACTCCCCGAGGAGTCGGTTGATGTGTTCTACGCGCGCCTTAAGAAATTGGCGAGCACGTGTACACTCCCGGACGCGGAAGACGAAATTCGCGCCCAGTTCATCCAGGGGTGCGCATCTCTGAAGCTGAGGGAGAGAGTCCTCGAAACGGACGCCATGCCCATGCGGGACATACTCGCTCTAGGACGGTCCAAAGAACTCTCCAAAGCCCGGGCGGCCCACATGGAGCCAGGCCCGGCCGTCAAGATCAAATCGGAGCCGGTGTGCGCAGTCAGGTCGCAACGTCCAGATAGCCGGTCGAGGCCTCAGAAAACCACTCAGCCCCATCACTCCCAGTCCACCCGAGATCGCAACTGCATGTGGTGTGGAGGTGCCACTCCGCACAAAGGAGCCTGCCCAGCGCAAGGGAAGATCTGCAGTGCCTGCGGCAAGGCCAACCACTTCGCGAGTGTCTGTCTGTCGTCTCAACGAAAGAAGCTCAGCGGCCCACCCAGGAGAGCGCGACAGGTGGCGCCACTCCCGGACACGTCACCCGGCAGCGATATGGACGACGACGAAGAAGATGCCGCGTCTGTCCACGTGGTGCGAATGCTCAACTCCCTGACGGCCGCATCATCCGAGCCGATGTGCACTGTCCAAGTCCACGACCAGGCGGTCATTGCCCTCATCGACACCGGTGCCACGATAAACCTCATGGCGGCCAGTGTATACCGGGACCTGGTGGACGCTCCCGCCCTTCACCCCACCAGAGTGCAGGTGTTTGCCTACGGGACTCGGCGACCCCTACGCCTGTGCGGGGTATTCAGAACCACCATATCCCACGACGCCAGGCAGCTGCAAACAAAAGTCTACGTGTCCCAAGAAGGGTCAGGATTCCTCCTTGGCTGCAAGACGGCGCGTGAACTTGGACTCATTCACTTTGCCCTGACCGTACAAGCTCAAGGCCTGGACAGTCTCGTCACTGAGCACTCCTCGCTGTTCGAGGGCATCGGATGCCTCCGCGGGCCTCCTGTACAACTCCACATTGACCAATCCGTGGCCCCTGTCGCTCTACGACACAGGCGGATCGCGTTCCACCTCCGACCCAAGGTAGAAGCTGAACTGAGAATGCTGGAACAAGCAGGAATCATCGAACGAGTGACCGGGCCCACCCCGTGGGTGTCCCCCATCGTGGTGGCGAAAAAAACGAAGCAACCCGATGCGGTGAGGATATGTGTGGACATGCGACTCCCCAACCTGGCCATCAAGAGAGAACGTCACCTAACGCCGACCATTGACGACATCATTGGGGAGCTCGCAGGGTCCAAGTGGTTCTCCAAAATGGACCTGAGATCAGGATACCACCAGATCCCGCTTCACCCAGACTCACGCCCCATCACCACGTTCTCTACCCATGCTGGCCTGTGGAGATACACGAGGTTGAACTTCGGCATCTCAAGCGCCGCCGAAGTGTTTCAGAACATTATCCACAATGTCCTTCAAGGCCTCGTCGGTGTACTAAACGTAAGTGACGACATCCTGGTGCATGCCCCGACTCTGGAGGAACACATCCGGCGCGTCCACGCAGTGTTCGACCGCCTAACAGAGAGAGGGCTGACTCTCCACAAAGATAAGTGCGAGTTCCTGCGAAGAGACATAAGCTTTTTCGGGTATAAATTCTCCGACCAAGGAGTGGGCCCGGACCCAGAGAAGGTTCAAGACATCCACAACGCGCCCGCACCCACCTCCGTGACCGCAGTCCGCAGTTTCTTAGGCATGGTGACCTACTGCGGGCGTTTCATAAAGGACCTGTCCGACCTAACTGGACCACTCCGGGATCTCACGAAATCCAACACCGCCTGGACGTGGGGTCCAGACCAACAGGAGTCGTTCGAGAACACAAAAGCAGCTCTCTCAGCCGACACGACGCTGGTGTATTTCAACCCTCAGAACGAATCACAACTGCTTGTAGATGCCAGCCCCACTGGCCTGGGCGCCGTCTTATCGCAACGTCAATCATGCGGCGAATGGGCCCCTGTTGCATATGCCAGCCGCACCCTCACACCCACCGAACAACGCTACTCCCAAATAGAGCGGGAGGCCATTGCGATCCTGTGGGGGTGCCGCCATTTCCACATTTACCTCTATGGGCACCCTTTTTCAGTGGTGACTGATCACAAGCCCCTAATACCACTGTTCCAAGGCTCTTCCTCCCGCCCTCCACCGCGGATCGAAAAGTGGGTGCTGCAGTTGCAGGAATTCCAGTTCACAGTAGAGTATCGGCCTGGCTCGCGCAACCCTGCGGACTACTTGTCGAGGCACGCCCGACCTGTCTCTGACGCAGAAGCAGCTGAAGCAGCAGACACCGAGGAGTACGTCCGACTGATTGTCGAAAGGTCAAGACCACGTCCCATGTCTCTGGACGAGGTGTCTAGCGCCACCAAGGACGATGATTGCCTCCAGATCGCGATCCATGCCGTGGAGAGCGGGGACTGGAAGGCGCTCCAGAGCCCGGCGTCATTCCGCACGTTGGATGCCCAAGCCATCCTGAAGGCCTTGTACCAAGTCCGACACGAACTGTCCGTATCCCCGGAAAGATGCCTCCTGCGCGGCCCCCGTCTCGTGCTGCCCAGCAGTCTGACCCAACAAGCAGCAGTCCTGGCGCACGGATCGCACCAAGGAATCGTCAAATCCAAGAACAGGCTCCGGAGCAAGGTGTGGTTTCCAGGGTTAGACAAGGCGGTGGAGGAAGTGATCCACAGGTGTCCGGTGTGTCTAGCGACGAGCCTCCCGAACCCTCCAGCGCCGATAGTGACCGAAAAGGGCCCCACGTCCCCGTGGGTGCGAGCGAGCGCAGATTTTGGCAGCCTCCCGGGAGGCAAGTACATGCTGGTGGTGGTGGATGACTTCTCCCGGTACCCGGAAGTAGAGATCGTGTCGTCAACCGCGACGTGGGAAGTGATACCGAAGTTTGAGAAGATACTGGCCACCCATGGGCTCGTGAGTGAAATCCGCACCGACAACGGGCCCCCCTTTAACGGCAGCGAGTTCACGGACTATCTCCAAAGCCAAGGGATCAAACACAGACGGATCACACCCCGGTGGCCTCAGGCTAATGGAGAGGTCGAACGCCTAATGAGGACTTTGAACAAAACCGTACAGATCGCAGTCGCCGACGGCCAATGTCTAGAACTAGCAATCTACCAGTTCCTCAGAGAATACCGGTTGACCCCACACTGCACTACAGGAGTCTCTCCGAGCCGGCTCTCCTTCAACAGAGTCGTAGTGGACACCATACCGCACCACCCCATGTGGGAACACGCCCCTCACCCAAAGAACCGGTCCATGGAACAGCGCACCAAGACCAATCTTGAGGCGTCCCGACGAAGGCGAGCAATGGACAGTCCCATACAAATCGGAGACAAGGTTCTAGTGAAGGACCGTCACCCCGGAGGGAAATTCCGGATGCCTTTTGAACTAGACCCATGGACTGTGCTGGAGGTAAATGGGACCATGATCACAGCTACCAGGCACGGCGAGTCCGTCACTAGGAATGTTTCATTTTTCAAGCAATTGCCCGAGGAGAACATTGACTGCGACCAAGATGAGTGGTACCCGGCCCCTCCTCATCGGCCCTCAAGTTCAGAGGAAACCAACACTGCCGCCAACCAAGCAGAAGACGGTGCCCCGAGCGTCCAGATCACAGAGAGACCCGGGGATAATTCCACCACTCAGGAACCCAACAATACGGAAGAACCACCTGCAGCCACAGGGGAAAGCCGAAGCCAGACAAGATATAGCCTACGTCCGTGCCCAAAGCCTTCCCAACGATATCGTGACTTCGTGGCACAGTGCTGGCGTTGAAGTGATCGAGATGGCTGACCCCGCCGAGAACTGAAGTAAGACTGTTCTGTTTTGTAGTTAAATTGTTATATCATGTTGCAGGTTAACCAGAGACTGAACCAGAGACATTCCTGTAAGCAGTCACAGGGGCACTGCCATCCCCTGACTACAACATGGTCACTGACCAGATGGACCTCTTAATATAGACTTTGAGTTTTGAATGTTTCGTATATTCCTGTTCTTCTTTTATCCCTAGGTAAAGGAGGAATGTAGTGTTGCTGGCAGTGGGGCGTACCACTGCAGCACACGCCCCCTCCCCTGGACTCATGTATGTTTCCCCCCTTGAAGCGTGCTGTGTGGTGGTAGCCCCCTTACGTGAGCGCGGCTGCGCCACTAAGTAAATAAATAGCCCAGGGCTCTGGGCGTGGTCAAGCAGTTAGCTAACCACCACTGTTAGAATACGTGTCTCTGTGTGCAATTACTACAGGCCCACACCGGGACACTACAGATGTGAGCTTCATAAGACAATTTTACAATGCACTACATATTAAACCCCAAGGCCCTCAAGGGAGGTGCTCCTCTCTCTACAGTGGCACATTGTGCCTATGTGCATATGGATAAACAGACATGCGCATGTGTTCCCTCACTGGACCAGCTTTAGTACAGTGCGATCAGGGTAGCTGCACCTGGAGCTGACTTCTCTGGGCTCGGTGTGCGGGGCATAGTTTATAGAAACAACGTATGGGTTTAAAAGCATCTGCTGTATACTTTCTTGCATTTAGCAGTTTTCAGGCAACAATAAAATTGTCAAGATAACTTGGATGACTAATGTTCCTGCTGGAGAGAGATGGAGTATTGCCTAGTGGCAGTTTACGCTTATGTTAAAGTAGTGTAGAAAGTTAATATGCCAGCTGCAAAAAATGTGTAACATACGTATCACAGAATGGGGTTTTAGATGGCTTGCTCAGTGGGTTACTGCTTTTGTCACAGCAATCCTTTTGTTACTTTCAGTTCATAAGTTACAGGATTTTCGCATAATTATAGATTTGCTGAATTTACTGCATAGACCACCCTCTGCCACTTAAGCTACAGATTTAAAAAACAATTGTTTTGTTTCTAGCTCAAACAGTAAAAAAGTTACTAAAAATGTGATGACTCGTGTTGCCACACAGTGGAAAGCCCTTTGCAAAGCTGGACTGCCCACCTTTCTGTTGCTGATTGCTATATTTGGGTATTAAACTGGTACTAATAAGGTATAACCAATGCCCAGAGAGTGTTACCATGTTTAAAAAAATGATGAAATAAAGAAGTAACACTATTACAAAATGTGCCACAGTGTGCCGCATAATTTGCATTTTCTTGTCATATAATTGACTCAATCCTGCCGCATAATTTGGTCCTAATCTGCCTAATAATTCCAGTGGCACCGCCTATAAGCTGTTATCAAAGTGTTGAATGCAAACTGAAGGGTATAAATTAGATTTGTATTTTCCCCCAGTCTTTCATTATCCGAATGTTGCTATAAATGGGTCCCTTTGGGTAGCAATACATTGGTATTAGTAAAGTCCTGAGTCTGTGCTTCACCAGACTAAACACTCTTAGAATATACTGGCTACTAGTATGAATGACATGATTCTTACATCTTGTATTCCTCGTTTTCTTAGTATCATTTTCTATAGACTGATTTACACACATGATTCATTGTCTCTGTTTAATCTGTTTGTGATGTAAAGTGATCTGATAAACTACACTGCTATTAGTAGCATTATAAAACACATGAACTACATGTGAGAGAGGGGCTATGGAGAGATGACGGGCACTGTTGGAGGGAGGTAGGGAGGGCATCTGTGGAGAAGGAGGTCATGGGGAAGGCGTCAAACAAGATTGTTACACTGGGCGCCACCAGTGCTAAAGGCAGCCATGTGCACTCAGACAGAGCCAAACAACTTAGCTCAGGGAATGAGGCGTGAGGCGTGGAGTGACGTTCCAAGGCCTCATTTGCTGTGTGTACAAACTCTAGCAAAACTGCAGACTGAACAGTTTTAGCACAAAGTAACAGCACAGCAAGAAAGACGGGCAGCAGATTGCTGCTTTTTAATAACATGATCTATAGCCGCGGCGCATCCTGTTTGTAGTGCAGCGTTCACAAAGAGGGAAGGAACAGCTGTTGGGTAAAATGCTGCTTGCTTTTAATAAATCGTTTTCTCGTGTGTTATCCTATGTGAGCGTTGTTTGGGTAAATCAAATTTGGGTCTGGGATTCATGGACCCAGAGGTATTCAAGGAGAAACTTGAATCTCGGAATTATCCGGGAATTGGGAATAGATGCGGAGGTGTTTGATTTACATACAAGCCTGAAGAATCACTCCACTGACACGCCAAGTGCAAAACAATTTCATCAAACGTACTAAGAACGCTGTCCTTTGGCACCCTGCTGAATAAATAGCAATATCTCTATTCTCGGTTTCATCTAGCCTCATTCTGACTCTCTCTTGCACCACAATCAAACTCTCTGCACTCACACACTTAGCAATCACACTCTCGCACTCACACACTCTCAGCACTAACACACTTTCTGCACGCACACATTCAGCACTCACACTCTCCGCACTCACACACTCAGCTCTAAGATGTAATGCCCAGCACAAGTCAGCATTCTAGTGCTGAGCCTGTAACTACACTGAACACCCACCCACCACTGATGTCACAGGTCATGTGACACAGTACCAATAAAAGAGGCCGAGCGCACGTGCTCTGGGCCAGTTGCACCGAGCAAGCAGTGTGTCCTGCGTCTCAGTCACTTTCCAGCATGAGGGCCTAAGGCCCGACCCTACAATGGCGACGAGGGTAGCTGTGTCCACGCGTGCCACAGCTCTAAACATCATCGAGGAAAAGGGGGAGAGAATGCTGCTCGCCTGAGAGCACCCCCTGCGAAGAAACGGGCCGGCCGCCGAGAGGCCCGTGGGGCGTGTGTCGAGCCCCGGGCCGAGAGAAGAAGGAGGAGGTGACCGGTAGCTCACCCCGCACCTCTCCAGCCTGCCGTGGCCCAGCCTGCCGTGGCGGTGCCCTGAAAGGACAAGCGGAGCCATCGCGGTGCCCACCCGCGGAAGAACAGGCCCGTCGGCCGAAGGTGAGCCCCAGACTGTGAAGCACTAAAAGCGGAGCCCACCCGCTATGAGCCACGAACACTTAATACGCCCCCTGCAATGAGAGCGGCGCCAGCTATCGACTTAAATTAAGCAAGGCTCGCGGAGCCCACCCGCGGCCTGCCTGCAGCGTCCCCCGCCGCGCGTGTGAAGTGCGGCGGCGGGGTGAGAAACTACCATAGAGCGCCCGCAGCGTGAGGGGAGCTGCCAGGCGCCGGACAACTGAAGCGGAGCTCACCCGCAGTCAACCAGAGTTTAAACGGAGCCCACCCGTCAAGCGCTAACTTCTTCCCCCGCCGCGTGTGGTGTGAAAGCGGCGGGGGTGGAACACGTGAAATCAGCACCCGGCCTCAGCCGGTAACATCACCCGTACAATCCCTGCGCAGGCCCAGCCAAACATAAATTCACCGCAAAAGGCAGCAGTCCAGCGATGACCGCCTGCCTCGCCCCCCCGCTGCTCCGTATGTGTGTGTAGCCGAGAGCGGAGACCAGCGCTGACACCCCTCCCCCGCCGCGCTGCGTGTAACAAGTGAAGCTGCGGCGGGGTGTGAAAGGACGAAGGCAGCACCCAGCTCGAGGACATATTAAATCAATACTCCCCAGTGATTGCCCATGCTGTGGCATAATCAGGAAAGTGTGAAGGGGCAAGGGGTTGGTGACGGCAACTGCCTCGGGTTACCCTCCGTTTCTTCTAACCCCGAGGACCCCTCCCCCACAGAGGGTAATGCAGCCAGCCCTACTCCCCGCGATGAGAAAGACCGGCAGTAAAGTGAAGCCGGCAGCGTGGGTGAAGTCTCTCTAGCCCATTGGAGCGCCGCAGGGAGTACAAATAGGGACAGCGGTGAAGCGCCCCAGCCATGTGTGTGCACAAGCCAGAGGGAACCAAAGGAAAACACTCACCACATGTTGATCGTCTTTTTCCCCACACTCCAAAGAGGTTAATACACTGGGCAAAGGAACAACCACGGAACCGAACGAGGTTCCAGAAAGAAAAAAACGGCCGAGAACTGCCTTAACTCAACCCTGCAGCACCATCTAGTGGCCAAAAGCAGAATCACCCTCACAGGATATCCAAGACACTGGTAGCTGACTTCAATGCCACGAGGCAAAACAAGCATTGGATTAACACAGGGAAAGACTCCAAGAGTCTACACAACCCAAGGAAAGCGCGCCAGGAGTGCAGCGACTCCTCACAAGATATTCAAGAGAACGCGCGACAAGTGCGCCCACGATAAGAAGATCACAAGAATCGCAACTAGCACCAAACGGAAGAAGCACGACCAGGAGAATAACGTCACGGAGTGGTGACGCAACCCTCCAGAAGCAAACACCCAAGAAGCATCTACGCCACGCCAGAAGAGAAGACAGCGATGCCTGGTGGCCACAGGCCATCGCTGCAGCAGAATGGCGAAAGTAGGAGCACCCCCACACGAACCAACAATGGTTCTGGAACTCAGCACCAGGACGTGCGAAAGCGCATGACGCAAATGCGCAGCAGTGCGGACAGCACTAGCCCAAAGCAGCAAGTCACAAGAGAAGACATGAAGAGCGCACCCAGATGCGCACCAAAGCAACTCAACTGCGATGAACAGGAAATGGTTGCGCAGACAACCCGCAGCATTGAAGATACATCACAGAAGCAACCTGACCACTCAGCTTGGTCACAAAGCACGAAGTCGACCAGCCAGATGGTCGCAACAAGAAGCCTACCTGCCGGACCTCGGCAGAAGGGACCAGCACGACGTCCAAGAAGCTCAGCACCACAAATCCTACCTGCCAGACCTCGGCAGAAGGGACCAGCACGACGTCCAAGAAGTTCAGACAATGCACGGTCCGACGACCTAGACCCACGAACTTCAACCACACAAATTAACGAAAGCAACAGGAAGAAGATGTGAAGGTCGCGACGCTAACCCTGGGAAGCGAGTAATGAGAAGTTAGTGTCCTAGGACCAGGACAAGACCAGGAAGACACGTGCAGAGTGCGCGCGCTGCATGGGGAAGCCTGGCCAGAGAAGATGAAGAAAAGGGGAACAGGGTACGTCGCGAAAAGAGGAGAAGAGAAGAAGATAGATCGGAGCGGCACACTGCCACCGAAGAAAGGAAGGAAAGAGAAGTCAGAGTGACACCCAGTCACTGCAAGGAGAATGAAGAAAGAACAGAGTGGCCACTGCCACTAAGAAGAAAAGAAGAAAGGTGACAGGCACTGGAACACCGGAGTGCAATGGAGAACAAGCCTGGTAAGAGCACCGGCAGAGCAGACCAAAGACAACCACCTACGAGTCATCCATCCACATGGCGAACGCAGAAGGGAGCAAGATAGACTGTTGAAGACATCTACCTCTGGGGTTGGCGGAAGATCGAATGGCGAGAGTGCTCACACATCCGGCTGGTGAACTGACCACTCCACACCGACCCGTGGCAACCCAAGAAGAGGCCTCAAGGAACTCTGGTGGCAGCAAGTCCCAAACGGGAGACAGATCTACAGAAGCACGTCTGCAGGACTCAAGAGGATGAAAGCCTCGAGAGCAATGAAGAGAGTCGACAACTCAACCTTCAGGTGGAACTAGGACACGACGGTGAGGTTCGTGGAGCGCCCTGCTCACGGCCCGAAGGCTATGGTAGAGCAACGCGACCAAAAACACCAGTCCAGTGGAAACCTGGCAAAGAGGTCCTCCCGGACATCTTGTGGCAGAAGAAAACCGGCGAGAGGGGCATCCTAGTGAGAGGGATGTTCGCACCTACTCTATTCACCTGCTAAGAAACACACTGAAGCCTGCCTGGAAACAACACGCAACCAGCTTGGAGAAAAGAAGCCGGAAGGCAAACAACAACCACGTCATCCACCTCTCTTGAACCATTCGTCACCAAGAGAGCAAAGCAAAAGGCAGGGCTGAGAACAGCCGACAGAGAAAGAATGAACCCGCCGAACAACTAAGAACCGTGCCACCAAGAACTGCTAATTCAAAACGCAAGAACTATACTGCCTGCGGCTTGCAAGCAGCCAAAGAGACTCTTTTTGAAAGCGCAAGTCCAATGTTATTTTCTGTGTTTTCTTTCCCCCACAGGTGTTTGGACTTTTCATGTTTGGTTTACTTTTTAACCAATTTGGGGAGGGATGTAATGCCCAGCACAAGTCAGCATTCTAGTGCTGAGCCTGTAACTACACTGAACACCCACCCACCACTGATGTCACAGGTCATGTGACACAGTACCAATAAAAGAGGCCGAGCGCACGTGCTCTGGGCCAGTTGCACCGAGCAAGCAGTGTGTCCTGCGTCTCAGTCACTTTCCAGCATGAGGGCCTAAGGCCCGACCCTACATAACACACTCTCTGCACTTACACACTCTAAGCACTCACACATCATTCACTCTCAGCACTCACACACTCAGCACTCTCACACAGTCAGCACCCACACATCATACACTCTCGGCACTCTCACGCTCTCAGCACTCCTACACTCTCGGTACACACACTCTCAGCATTCACACATCACATACTCTTGGCACTCGTTCACTCTCAGCTTTCTCACACTCTCAGCATTCACAAACTCTCGGAAATCACACACTCTTGGCACTCATGCACTCTCCTCACTCACACACTCTCAGCAGTTTCACACTCTGCACTCACACTCTCAGCCTCACACATCATACACTCTCGGCACTCGCACACTCTCAGTATTCCCAAACTCTTGGCAGTCACACACTCTTGGCACTCACACACCCTCGGCACTCATACACCCTCGGCACTCACACACTCTCGGTACTCACAAACTCTCAGCACTAAACGTGACCGCCTGATTCATTTAACTCCCTTCATGTCACATCTGCCTTTCTATAGTAACGTAGGACCTGATGTTCAACGTATTTTGCAGTTGCAAAAACCTGAATTTTGCACATTTACAGGGGATTCGACCATCTTCCTATTTACAAAAGCCATTCAATGGGTCAAAAATAATTTCTGACTCGAAAAAGGGTTTTCACTACCCTCAACAATATCATAACACGGATTGAGGTCTGCATCAACGGTGTCCAAACACAATTGTGGTTACAAATCATTGATCACCTACCAATATCTCAAAGGGGGTGTATCTGATTAAAAAGAAAAAGACGCCTCCAGCTGCTATGAAAAAAATTGTTTTCCTTTGGGGATGCAAATGCAAAGATGAAGGTCTGCTTCCCTTATAAACATCCATTCTTGCATTGCAGTCAATAACAGGGAGGTCACAATTTGTGACCTCCCTAAATAATATAGATTTTGAGAGTGTTTTGCAACCCCATGCAAATGTACTTTTACGAGAAAAGCTATTAGATTGAGGTTAAATGTTAAATTCCAGTCCCATTCGCAAAGCAGCCAGTGTGCAAATTGCATATCCCTAGTTTGCGGGTGGGAATAGTACTTAAGGGCCATAGACCTTTCCAATGTTGTCCTCTAGGCTGAGCTTCACCTAGCAAAACATACTAACGTGTTTATTATGAATACATGTTTCATGGTGCTGTGAAAGGATGTTTTAATAGCTTTAGCCCAGTCTACCTGTGGGTAGAGTTATACATGTTATTGCATACCTTCTTCTACGTACCAAAGTCAAGCCAACATTACCTTTCTTTCTAAAATCCTTGGCAGAACACATTATGAACGCTCATGAAAGACATTTCTAGTATCATAGACAGGCTGTAGGTCCTATAACTCACTCTCTATCATAGTGCAGGCATTCTGTTTATCTTCGCTCCAATATTATTGGCATTCTGTCTACTTCAAACTATCTCAACCTCTTATCACTGACTCTCTATTATTCAAAAACATACCTTCGTTCTATACCACTGACGGTATACCTGTATAAACCTTACCTCGATATTTCCACCACTGACACATTTTTCATTCTAATGTCCTATCCTGTCTTATAGCACAGACACAATGGGACATATTATCTAGGAGATGCGATAATTATCGCAAATCGCGCTTATCGCAATTTACTCTATCGCTGGATTACATCGCCGTGGTACTGTTTTATCATCAACGTTTTGCTAACAGGCGATGTAATTCCAGCGATAGAGGCCGCTTCTCAGGAATAGCGCATGAAATCCACCCATGATTTCACAGCGCTAAGGAGAAGCTTGCTGATAGGGGAGTGTGGACCTAACCCGGCAACCCACCTCCCATTATCAGTATGCCTATGCCAATTTAAAAGCAGGTGTTCCATTCCTGCGATAACCGCGGTTAGCGTGTTATTTATATCGGTTCGGGGTCTGCTGCACGGCTTGCTAATATCCCGAAGCTGTGTTAGCGAGCATTCCCATGTTGTTTTACAAAGAAACGCCTACTTTGCATGTCCTTAGCGATATTGATCGCTGACATGCAAAGTATGATGATATTGAGATAATAAAATCGCCGCTTTTTCGGCGCTATGTGCTGAAAAAATGGCGATATCTCGCTTGATAATATGCCCCTAAATCTATCCTAAACTTACCTTGAGCGCATAACACTGACACATAAAATACTC
Organism: Lissotriton helveticus; assembly: GCF_964261635.1. Classification (NCBI taxonomy): domain Eukaryota; kingdom Metazoa; phylum Chordata; class Amphibia; order Caudata; family Salamandridae; genus Lissotriton; species Lissotriton helveticus. Next base: position 184,924,144 of record NC_136065.1, read on the forward strand.
TAATCCTTTCTACTTACAGAAACCCTTTATTTTTTTATGCTTTACTGCAATCTCAAAATAGCTAACATTCTGTTTATCTGACGCTTAACACCGCCAACAAATTATCAGTAATATTAGGAATGGAAGTGAAGCAAAGTTATCTGATATAGTTTACCTCAGTTTCATACCACTGTCTATCCTATAGCTATCTCAGCTTCATGCTACTCTAACTGCCCTAAAAGTACCTTGATCTCACTCCACTGACACTCCATGCATTGAAAGCCTATGATGGTCTCAAACCACTACCTATCCTAAACCTGATATCACTGACAGTCTACCAAACAGAGCTCTACCTACCATGAACATGCCTTGATCTCACCAAGTTAGTACTCTATTCCTTGAAACTTAACAATGCTCTTGACTCACCATGTAAACTCAGCCTGATATCATTGCAATCTATCAAGCAGAGCTCTACCTACCATAAACATACCATGATCTCATGCCAACGGTACTCTATCCATTGGAAGTCTACAGTGATCTCGACTCACCATGTAACCTGAACCTAAAGCCATTGGCAATCTACCAAACATATCTACCTACCATAAATGTATCATGATTTCATGTCACTAGTACTCTATCCATTGGAAGCCAACAGCGATCTCGACCCACCATGGAACCTAAGCCTAAAGTCATTCACAATTTACCCAAGAGAGCCCTAGCAACCATTAACATACCTCGATCTCACACCGCTGACAATCCAGACACTGAATGACAATCTCAAGCCACTATTTAAACTAAACCTAATGCCACACATGATAGTCCTGATTATGATGTCAGTTGGAGTTGCCTTAGACCGGCCTCATCGCGGATTCTGGACTGACGACCTTCCGTCGGTTGCCCAGACCACAGTACTGCAATGCGACTGCACTGCGGTCGCATACTTCCATTTCTCTATGGGAGCTTGTGCTGTGGCCATAAACCGGCCATAGCACTAGCTCCCATAGAGAAATGGAAGCTTTTGTTAATCCCTGCACTGCGTGGCAGACACCTCAAGGTGCTTACTCCAAAATGAGGGGTCACTGTCCCTAAAGAAGAATGGGGAACGGTCTAGGTCGTACATAAGGAGAGTCAGCAAGACTCTTACTTGATGCCCTCACACATCCTTGTTGAGCTGGTGCTGCAATGCCCTACGGCTCCCCGATAAAGGGTCAATATGGCGGAGATCTTTTAGACTTCTCGCCGCACGATGCGCGAGAGGAAGTGCTCATAAAGAAGTGAGTGAATATAATATTGACTAGAGAATATCAATGCTATGTCAATTTTAATAGGTGGATTCCACTGCCAAAAATTAAAAAAACAGATGGTTGGTGCTACTACTGGGTTATAATGACCCTAGGTAGTCAGATGTGGATATAAGTGGAAATGTTTTGTATTTATTGGGTCAACATGTTTTGTGTCCCAATTGGTCTCAGACAGAGATCCTTGGCGCTTCTTCAGGACCGGAAAAAAAAAAAATATGTGAGTGGAAGTGTACAGGGGCTCTCCCTATAGTAGGGTGGTGAGGCCTATTGGATCCTATCTTGAGTGATCCAACCTAGAACAATAAAGTAAAAGAGAAAGAAATAAAGAAAGAAAGCACAACAATGTTATAATGTTTCTGGCTTAGGAATTCCTTAGCTGCAAGAAGGCCCCAAATGTGGACCACTGTGTCTGTCTGGCACAGAACTTGCCACCAGACATCGCAGGTAAGTCTGACAAATAATATATCAAAATAGTCCATTAACTGAGATGTAATATATTAAAATTCACACCACATCAATTCAACACAATTTCAGTAACAGGGTATTCTTGTGGTCAACTTGATAGGGTCATGATGATGCGGACAGAAGAACATTCTTGTGCACATTCTTTTTTAGGAACAATGACCCCTTATTTTGGAATATACTTTGTGTTGGAGCACGGGCACTGGACTTTATTTCTGCTCCTAGTACCCCCTCTCTTTTGTCAGAGTTACCTCAAAGTGCCTGCCCCGTGGTGCAGGGATTAACAGGGAGGCACCATAGTAGCCACCTCTACCCTGACCGGATGCCATAGAATATTGGGGGCCCTACAAGGGTCCCTAAAGTCGTTTTCTGACAGGTTTTCCATGTCAGAAAGCCTGACATGGAAAGCTTGTCCGAAACCAAGATCGTAATCCCGACAGTGGAAATGCCTCCTTGAACCCATCAGAATCCAGGCGGAATGACCGGCTGGTTTCACCTTCAATCTCTGACATTGTGATGCGGCAGTCGAGAGTGAAACCTACGATGTGAGTCAGAAAGCCCCCAATCTACGGTTGTAAGCTTTCTGTCTCACATGGTAATACGGCCCAATATATCCAACAAAATGCTGCCTACCATATAAATACATGACTCTCGCAACACTAACACTCTGTCCCTGGCACTCATGCCACAGACATTCTACAAGCATTCCAAACCTGACAGTCTCTCTTACAACATGCTCTCTGTTCATATTTAATGTGCTGCTCATATCAGAAACTACATTTATCAAAGCCCTGTCTCTCTATCTCAGTGGTACATGCGTTATGCTTCCAAAATATATTCTTAACTCATATTAGAACATTGGAATGTTGGGAGCTCCATTGCAGACAATGGAGTGCTCCCTGCTTCTACGGGCCGATAAAGGCCCGCAGAGCAACATTCCAATGTTCTACAAAGGCTTCTCGAAGCTCGAGGGGATTTATATCCCCTTGAGCTTCGAGAACCCTTTGTTTCATTTCTTAGAACATTCTGCCCTCTAGTGGCAGAATGTTCTAATAGCCCTTCGTAGCAGGGCTATACCGGCTATTAAAGTCCCTTTGTCTCGTTAAAGTCCCTCGCCTTCGGCTCGGGCCTTTAACGATTCAGCGGGCCTTTAATAGCCGGTATAGCCCGCTATAAGGCTATATTAGAACATTGGAATGTTGGGAGCTCCATTGAAAACAATGGAGTGCTCCGTACTTATAATGGCTGGTATAAGCCTGGAACTCCAACATTCCAATGTTTCTTTGTTCACAGCTCTGGCTGTGAACAAAGGTTTCAGGGAACCTGAGGGGATTCCAATCCCCTCACGCTCCCAAAAGGCTTTATTTTTTTTTGTTAGAACATTCTGCCCTCTAGTGACAGAATGTTCTAATAGCCTTATAGCCCTTCGTAGATGGGCTATACCGCTATTAAAGTCCCTCTCCCATTGTTAAAGGCCCTCGCCTTCGGCTCGGGGCCTTTAACGCTGGAGAGGGCCTTTAATAGCCGGTATAGCCCTCTACGGCGAGCTATAAGGCTATACTATATAAATGCATCAGAATCCGGACACTCATTCTGCCACCACCCACCCAAACTCTGACTTTTTCTCATATAAAACAAAGTCTACGAATGAAGAATTTGTCTGTCTCATAGCAAACACACACCCACTTTAAAGCCTGTTATTGTCATACAATAGGGACTTTATCTCCTAAAGTTGCCTGTCATATATCTTACAACCTCTGCCTCTCTACTATACGATATAACTCACCTTAATCCTGATCTCCCTCTCACCTACTTTCCTATACTCTTTAAACCTGTCTTTGTCTTTCGACAAGTAACGCAGATGCTATGTCTATCACACCAGAATCACTACTCCATTTTATTGCGTTATAGCATTTCTATCACACCAGAATCACTACTCCATTTTATTGTTTTATAACATTTCTATCACACCAGAATCCCTACTCCATTTTATTGTATTATAGCATTTCTATCAGACCAGAATCACTACTCCATTTTATTGTATTATAGCATTTCTATCAGACCAGAAACACTACTCGATTTTATTGTATTATAACATTTCTATCACACCAGAATCACTACTCCATTGTATTGTATGATAGAATTTCTATCACACCAGAATCACTACTCCATTGTATTGTATTATAGCATTTCTATCACACCAGAATCACTACTCCATTTTATTGTGGGAGAGGTGTGGCGCCGCGGTCAGGGCGACTGACGCTGGAACCTGGGGATCAGGGTTCGATCCCCGGCTCCGGAGGCAGGTTAGCCCAGCACCATGCGACTCTGTGCAATAGCTTGCTTAATCTTCCCGACGGCCCCCAGCGCCTAGAGACCCTAACGGGTGATTGTGCGCTATACAAATGTGTATTATTATTGTATTGTACCATTCTATAGCTCTTTTGCTACTGCTTGCTTTTTTTTCAAAGGGCTTGGTAGGCCAACGTCCATTGGTTTCGATGCAGGTGTGATTAGTTCCTGAAAAGGTGTTGGTAGTATTAACTAATCATATTTTGTATTCATCTTGTGCGTGATGATCAACGATTGTGCGTGAGACAACCTATGCTTAAAGAGCGCGAAGGTGGGTATGTAGCATATGTAAACTAGTCGTAGGATGTCTCCTTCTGCTGATGGTGTCTGAAGTTTATGCATAAAGCCACGTATTCATTCATTGTCTCTTCTATATATTTGCATAATGCCATTTGATATTTTCCTAATTTAAGTGAGATTGTTAGCTGAAGTTAAATAGAACGCCCTGGCCCTTCTCAGCTTTCATGTCGAAAAACGCCTTAGCTGGCCCGCCTCACTATCTGTTTGTATTTTACACTTATAGTAAAATAGCTGTGTTTGGTTTTATTTTATTTCACTTTTTTGTTCATCATTCTGGCACGTTCTTTTGTGTCCCCTTCCTCTCACTGTGGTCCAACTGGAAACTTGTCTCTCTTGTATACTGTATGCTATGCAACCAACACACGTGTGCCCTTCTCTCACACCACAAGCACCATCTATTCTAAGGTTGTGTCTCTGGTACACAAACAGCACCCATTCTAATCCCTACTCTCTCCTACCACAGTCTCCACCCATCTTTAGCCTGACTGTCTCTCACCATGCACTCTCCATCCTATATCGCTCAAACGTCAAACACAGCCTACCTTAAATCCCATTGCATCAGCCGTGGTGCATGCAGGTAAGAGCGGTGGGACCAGGTGGAGAAGGCTATTCGACGGACGATGAAGAGGGAAAATTATTTTTTTATTTCATTTTCCCTCGTCATCGTCTGCTGAAATCCCCCCCCCCACCTTCCACCAGGCCCCACCGTTCTTACCTGCACGGGCTGAGCGGTGGGGCCCGGTGGCGGGGGAGGGAAGGCGGTTCGACGGACGACGATGAGGTAAAATTAATTATTTATTTAATTTTCCTTTGTCATCATCTGTCGAAATCCCCCATTCCCCCACTACGGGCCCCACGCTCCTATCTGCGTGGGCCGCGGCCAAATTGCATGTCAGGGCTATCATCCATCCTAAACATGCCTCTCCTACTATTCACCCTATTAATTCTAATCTTGCTTCACTCCCTAAATCAAGGCACACAATCCGGTTGTTGCAGATTGGTATATAAACATGTTTACCTGGGGTTGGATACAGAGGGGAGGAAATAAGCTAATGAAGTTCCTACTTCCATAGGTGTCAGATACAACTGTGTCTTATGTTCCACTCTTACAGTTTGATCCTGAATGACCTTGAACAATGCTTAAATGTGTTAGACCTCATGTCCCAATGACTGACAGGACAGCCTTCCCTATGTATGTAGACAAGCCCCTATCAAAGGCAAGAAATAAAACGCGGGTGTGTAAGATGCTTTGGAGCTGCTGTACGTTTTAATGATCACTCTTTGGCGACCACCAATTCCAACACTAAAGTCATAAAAAAAAAATCCGGGAGCCTTTTCTATTGTTGGCAGGCGGCAGCAGTACAGCACAGAACACTTTAACTGCACAAAGTCAGTTTGCGCTACCGAGAGGCACAGCAGGACCACATTCCCGAGCATTCCTCGCGCCAGGAGGCCCCAACGCACAACGCTTGCTCCAGGCGGCGCTTCTAAGCGGTTGAGGGCACCCGCAACACGGGACGCGCCCGGGAGTGCGAAGAGCTGGTCCGTCTGCGCCCGTCCACGACTGGACGAGGCTGGGCTGGGCCAGGTCTCTTGGCCTCTGTTTAGGATCTGAGGGCTGCCGCTTCATCTCAGGGAGAGTTCCAGGACATTTCTACTAAAGGTGAGGAGATGGGAAAGCGCAAAACTGCAATGCCCACTGGAAAGGGCCACCCCTTAACAACATCAATCACAAGCTTTTTAACAACAGCAATGTGGGCAATAGTGAGCAAAATCGAGTGAGTCTGTGGAGGAGAGGTTGGGGGTAACCCAAAGAACTATAGAACATGGTACATCAGCAGAGAACACCCCTGGGCTCGATTTAGTTGTGGAGCTTGACAGCGGTGATGGCAATCACAAATGTAAGGAGCTTGGAGCAGGGTCCTTGTCATCAAACGGCTCAAACAAACACAGGAATGCAGCCAATACTAGTAACACCAGTAATTCTCAAATCGGATACCCTATACCCTACCCCACCTAAAAAAACAAAGGCATCTAATAGAGCCAAGGAAGATGCACAGCCCCTGATTTCAAGCAATAGAACCATAATGCCTCTCCCAAGAAGAGCTGCAAGGGTGCAAGCCCCGAAAACTGCTACTGTAATGGGTGCAAAAGACACTGATTCCTCACGTGACTCAGCACTTCCCACAAACAGTATGGGGCAGATTTATGAAGGCCCTGCGCCGCCGGTGCGTCACTTTTTCCCATGTTAAAAGTGACGCACCGGCGGCGCAAGGCCTTCATAAATCTGCCCCTATATGCTCACTGAAGGTTATCATCAAGTCTGTTCTTGAACCACTTGTAGGGGTCCTAAATAGTGTTGATGTATCTCTAAAAATACTATTTGGGTCTAGTGTATCGAAGACGATCTCTGACTCAGCAACACATTTGGACCCCACTACTTATTTTAATCTTGATATGCCACATGCAGCACCCACCACAAAATTGCCCCACTAATATCCCTCAGACTTCTCAGACTGTATTACAACAAGTCACGCAACAAGCTGCTCCGGTCGCAACAGCCATTAATGCGATAGGTGCTGGCAGGATAGGCGCAACATCCTCGCAAAGGGAGCCTGGTGGGCCAAATCTTATTGACAATCATCAGCATAAAGCAGCAAAAAAATGCTGATAGAACACTTCATCTCCCCCCAGAAGCAACTCCATTCGTCATTGTTCTTAAAAATGCCCCCCCTTTACCAACCAACAAGGAAGAGGACTGGAAACAGCTCAAGAATAAAACGCATCACTGAAATAATATCGAGGGACAGAATATCGACCAACAAAAATATAGTTGATAAAATATCGAGAGACAAAATATCGAGTTTCTATCTACAAACAGGTAAGTACAAAAATATCGAGTTAAAAATATCGTTTACAAAAATATAGTTGTAAAAAATATTGACTTTAATAAAAACAATGTTTAATTACATTAATATAAAAAATTAATTACTAAAATATACTTAACAATACTTAAAATAACTTTTAATAATTAAATAATTAATGAAAGTAAAAAAATAATATTTTTTTAATCATATTTCTTAAAACATATATATATATAGTAACAACATTTAATTAAATAATAGCCAATATTATTAACGTACAAATACAAAAGAGTAAAAATTACTATTCCCACTCCAGTGGGTGCAACAGTAGGGAAAGCGTTGGATAGCGTAGGGGTTAAAATTACTATTCCCACTCCAAAGAGTGCAACAGTAGATATATGACGCTACAACGCAACTTTTACAACGCACTACCATTACAACAACATTTTTACAACGCAAAAACTATTACAACGCATGTTTTACCAACGCATGTTTTTACAACGCAGATACCTTTACAACGCATACCATTACAACGTAAGTATTGGTAAGTATATAATAATTATTTTAATTTAAATTATTTAAAATTAATTTAATATAATTTAATTTAATTAAATTTCATTAAATTAATTTAATGTAAATTTAATTTTACTTTATTTTTACACTGTACCCCTGTACCCTCAAAACCCAAAACTGACCCTGAACCCTAAAAAAAAACCTTTACCCAAAAACTAAAAACTGACCCTGAACCCTAAAAATACCCCTTTACCCAAAAACTAAAAACTGACCCTAAACCCTAAAATATTTCAATTAGTTACCTATTAATACTAATTTATAACTAATTACCAATTATTTATTTGATAATTAAAAATTAATTTACAATTATTTTATATTAAATACAATTAAATAAATGTTATTATTTCATTAATTATTATTAAATTACTTCCCACTCTATTCCCCTATAAACCCACAACCCGCTACAGGAAATAAATAATTTAATTTAACATAATTAGCAATTAATCAATTAAATTAAAATAATTACCAATTACATTTTAATTAATTAACAAATATTTTTTAATTGACAATTAATTAAATATTACTACCAATTATTAAATTTACATATTTAATTAATTATAATTAAATTACTACCCACCCTATTCCCCTATAAACCCACAACCCGCTACAGGAAATAAATTATTTAAATTTACATAATTAGCAATTAATCAATTAAATTAAATTAATTACCAATTAAATTTTAAATAATTAACACATATTATTTAATTACCAATTAATTAAATATTACTACCAATTAATACATTTACATATTTAATTAATTATAATTAAATTACTTCCCACCCTATTCCCCTATAAACCCACAACCCGCTACAGAATAAAATTACACAATAATTTAAAAAAAATCATTAATTAAAAATAATTATAACATAAAATGACACTTTTCACACATATTATAACATAAAAAACACTATAAATAATTAAACATTATTTAAAAAACGATATTTTTTACTATCTAGATTATATACTTGGATATTTTCACTTTCTATATTATTTACAGTCGATATTACTTCACTTACCTTAAAAACGATATTTTGGCTGTCTATATTCTGTCCTGTCGATATTTTGTCCAAACGATATTTCAAACTCGATATTCTGTCCAAACGATATTTTGGAGTCGATATTATGTCTGTGCACCGAATAAAACAGTACATTGGTTGGCCAAAGCAGTGGACTGGACTAGTAGTGACAATTTGCATTATAATATAAGAAATGTTGAACGTGTTTCATGGGTGGGCTCACAAGAAAAAACTGAATTGGGAGAATGTATTGTTGTCAATTTTAGGAATAGGTCCCTAGTACGCTGGTTTATGGATAGGCTCAAGTGGATTGATCAGGCAAAGGGCCCCATCGAAGCAGTAACATTAGAGTACTTTTACAAACCGTTGATAAAAAAAGGATTTGGGTCTGTCCCTCAACCTGCTAAATTGCCGCTTGGATTCGCCATTCCAACTTTTAATTATTTTTCTCCCTTAGATTATGTGGATTGACTAGGTGCGATTGGTGCTAATGATTTAAACCAAAAACATACACCCTTTCAGGCCCAGAAACGTGGGGCGGATATTTTACCATTCTATCCCTTGGCTGGGTCAGGTAGTGTCAATCTCCTTGAATCTTTAAAAAATCACACTTTATTCTCAGATGTTGATTCACAATGTGAAATTTCCCTTGCACATGTATCAAGTAGGGATAACCTAATTCTTTGTAATAGGCACAAGATAGATAGTCTGAATTTTCCTGATCCACCAGTTACTCTTTTTGTGCAAACTCACGTATTATCGCCCGGTGGGTCATATTCGTTTGTACCTTTAAATGTAATGGCAGACATTTGCAGTACAAAGAGAAGGCACAGTAGGCAAATTAATACTTTAACACATGGTAACCTTTTTTGGAATATTGCCGGACTGCCAACCAAATTGGATTCTAAAGAATGGGCTGATTTTATTGGGAAATACAGTATTGTATGTCTACTGGAAACCTAGATGCAACATATCGCACACATAAACTATTCTATCCGTACGCCAGCTAAAACCTCGTTAGGTGGCCATGATAAAGGGGGCGTGTTAACTTTGGTTTCCACAACATTGAATGGTAGAGTACAAACGACGTTGCTTGATTCATCTCATTTTTAGATCATCAATATCCTGCTCAAAAATAATCTGACACTGGTCCCTGTAAATTTTTACCACAATAACTTCAAAAACAAAAATACCAGTATTGCCCAAGAGCTGGTAGTTGCACTTTCAAGACATGCTGAGGAGATAAATATGGATTTTGTGGTATTATGGGGAGGTGATTTTATTTGTAAACTATGTCCATTTTCGAAACAATCAGTATGTCATTTAGTAGCCGGGGACACTGATGGTGGTTGCCATTTTATCATAATCCTTGTGGGGATTTTTTTTTATTCATGACTGTCAAAATATTCTCTTTTCTTAACTGTTGACCTTATTGAAGCGGAAGTATCTGATTTAGTATCTTATATTGGGAAAGGCAAAGGCACTTTACTAGATTTTATTGCTCTGTCTCACTATTTTAATAAACAGTCTGTGACGTTTAATATACATAAAACATTTTTAGTGATCACTATCCGTTTACTGTGGTGTTTGAGAACCACTCGGATGAGTCAACTACCCCCGCTAGATTAACCCCACTAATTCATGACATGAATAGGGGGTTACTGCGTAAGTGTTGTACTCTAGACCCCAACTTAGTCCTAAGTCAAATAATAAAAACTAATTTAAATCAAGTCTTAATTTGCCTGGAAGATAGTATAAATCCTCAAGTTATGTTAACCTCTTTTGATGCCATAACAGAAACAATAAAAGTGGCATTGACTAAGCAACAAAGAGATAGACCACTGGGAAATAAAAGGTGGTTTAATTGTCAATGCACACACCTACATAATAACTTAATTAGGGCCTTAAAAGTCAGACCGCGAAATGTACTTAAGGTAAAAAAATTACGACTTGAATATAAGCAAGCATTAGAAAAACGCAAGCAAGAAATTAGGCAAGACGCCTGTGAGCAACTCCATGTAGCGTGCAGGAGTAAAGATTCTAAACTTTTTTGGCTAACGCTCATTAAGAACTATTTTAATGGCACTAATAATGGAAGTATCGATGCCACAATAATGCCTGACACCTGGGTAGAACACTTCTTGGGACTTTATAAAATTGTCAGTGATTCAGTCCCACGCACTAATCTTCAATACGGGACTTCAACTCTTGTACCACTGACAATAGATGAGGTGGAAAGGGCTCTATCCCAGACCATGAAGAACAAGGCCTCGGGTCCTGATGGTATCCCCGTGGACCTGTTTCTGGCAAATAATCCGCTGTGGCTTACACTGTTAACTAACAGCTTTAAATGCTATGCGGCCCAGGGACCTCCTGCGTCGTGGAGAGTAGTAACAATAGTTCCCATTTTTAAAAAGGGAGACAGGTTGGACCCTAAATGCTATCGGCCAATATCTCTAATTGACTGCACATGCAAGATTATGTGGCGAATAATTTTGGAGAGACTGGAGGATTGGGTATCAGAAAGTGGGAGCTTTTCTGATATCCAATGTGGCTTCAGGAGAAGTCTGGGCACAGTCGAACAGTGCCTCAACCTGCACCTGGTCATAGGTAAATATACTCTAACCAAGCCTGGATTTCTTTATCTTGGATTCATGGACTTGACGTCCGCCTTTGACTGGGTGCAGAGAGGAAGGCTCTGGGAGAAAATCTTAATTATGGGCATTGATCCGCCCATTGTACATTTCCTGGCAGCGATGCACCAGGAAGTGTCGGGGAAAGTTTGCCATGGAGCTGGTGGCAAACTTACTGCCCCATTGAGGATGGAGTGCGGGATGCTCCAGGGCTGCGTCCTTGCTCCCTTTTAATTTTTTTTGTATATAAATGACTTAGAAATCCAAATTAAAAAAGGGAATGTGGATGTTCCGCTGGTAGGTCATTGGGCATTACCAGCGTTCCTATATGCGGAAGACTGTGTATTGATGTCTAGAACCGGAGTGGGTCTTCAGAGGCTTTTGACTAGTTTTAATGATTTTATGAATGATCTCGGCCTAAAAACTAATTTAGTGAAATCACATATTATAGTGGTGGGCAAATCTCCAAAGATTTTAAATGCATGCTTTATATAAAATGAAACATTGTCACACGTGCCGACATTCTCCTATTTAGGGATCTTGTTTGCTCAAAAAAGTTCTTGGTGCCACTTAGTCGAGGCTAAGATTAGGGGCTTTAATCAAAATGTGGAGGCCAGCTTTAGATTTCTCAAAAAGTTAGGCTCTAGGCCCATCAAAGCCATTATTGACATTTATAAAGCCTGCATGTGTGCAGTCACTCTGTATGGTGCTGGAGTCTGGGGCTCTAGTAATATCAAGGGCCTGCAGAGGGCAGAAAACACATTCATGAAGCGACTCTTGACAGTACCCAAAAGTGCTGCTGCGACAATTTGCCATAATGAAATTGGTGTGACTCCGCTGTCATTTTGCATACAACTAGCTGAAAACTAGGCTGAAAAAAGATTTTTTAACCCATTTATATCAGGTTAGAGATAACCTGAAGAGAGAAAAAAGAAAGGTCGTTGATCATTCTCTGTTAGTGTATACTCCAGGTAGTGGGCCCTATCTTTCTTTCTATTTCAGTCATGCTAAAATGTTTTACCTAACAAGATTTAGGATGGGCACCTCCCACTTATTAATGTCATATCCATGTGATGCATACTGTGATACTAACTTGGATCTGTGCTCCTGAGATTCAAAGTCAGTTCAGAACCCCTTGCATTTGATGATTTTTTGTAAACTGTAAATTAAATTAAGACGCACCTTTTTAAAACCACTGTTACGATTTTTAAATATTTGAAAGTGTCGACTGCATTACATCAATTTACAAATTTTAAATGATGAATTCATCTGTCTCATGGTGTATAAGTATATTTTCTCGGCCGTTAGGCATTGGAATATTGTTGGGAAATGATCACTGTGCTTCTCTGTTTATAGTTCCATGCTTAAAGACTTAAGATTAATTATGTGGAAATATAACTTGATATTGTTTATTCTGGGAAATTGATGTCAACACTTAGATGGTCTTTGTATATAGATGTTAAACCCTGTACCCGGTATTAATTAGACTAAAATGCTGCTATGTTTTGGCTTTATACTTATCAATGACCAGTTCACCACAAGAGACTGACGTCGGGCTGCCACCAACCGTTATTGCCATTGATTTATTTATACTTTTATTACATGAAATGTTTTTAAGATGTTCTCTTTGATGGCTGGCATACAGCCGAATAAAGATTCTTGACTGACTGAAACAAATCCGAGAGAACATGTTTTACATGAATGGAAAGATGCATTGCTTTGTACCTCCTCGTTGATTATTCATGATTTAATTTTTCCCAGACTTTGCAATGGAAAAGCTCACCTTGAAAAGGCTGAGTAAAAGTAGCTATCACCAGCAGCTTTACCCACAGTACAAAGCTGGGGAAAGCAACTTTAATATTTTTTTGTATATAAAACAATAAATCAATACAATACATAAATAAGAAGTACCCAATCGCCATGCTGCTCCTGCTGAGTGAAATGAAGGTTATGGAGAAAGTGCGATTCCATGCTCCCCTTACAAAGGTCAAATATGGTGCAACCTGAGATATATTGTAGAGTGATGTCCTCTTGCCTGTCCAAGGGTAAAAACTATGTGTATTTCCTGGCAACTGTCTTTACATTGTTTGCCATTGCAATGCATGTCACTACAACGCATGCCATTACAACGTATACCATTACAACGCATGCCATTACAACGCATTATAAGTTAAATAATGGAGATTTTTTAGTTTTAGGGTGGGTATGGGTTTTAGGGTACATGGGAATAGTAATGTTTACCTCTACCCTATCCAACACTTACCCTACTGTTGCCCTAAAAGTATTATGCATTATAATTGTATGCACTGTAATGGTATGCGTTGTAATGGCAGTTTTAAAAAATGTGTTGTAAAGGCATGCGTTGTAAAATCATGCGATGTAATGGTAGTTGTGAGGTAAAAATTGCATTGTAAAAGCATGCGTTGTAATTGTTTGCATTGTAACATCATATATTCGTATCCCCTAAAAAATGGTGTTCAACTGCAGGCAAATACACCTAAGCCCTTACTATACAAAGGATGTACTTTCTCTTTTTCTCACCAAGGGCTCCTTTCAAAAGATGTACTTTGCACATTCGGGGAATGCACCCTGTGAGCAGCAAACACAGTGGTATATAGAGCTGCGGCTTCCAAGTGCTCAGAGTTTCTATGTGCCGGCAGCTAACTGCTTGTTCTTTAGAGAGGGCATAGAGATACCCCTTGAAGGCAGGTTCAGTGAGTGATTGCAGCTACCTGCAAGGGGATGTCTGGGCATCCACAGGAGACCTTTCCCACCTCCAGAAGGCACACTAACAGTATAACACTATCAACTCCAAGGGGGCTGAATGCCTCTGCACCAGTAGCACATGGTGTGTGCAGAGCCAAAGTGATTCCCTCATTTGCACAGGGCCACTCTCTCATTCAAATGAGGTAACACCTTCTCACGAAAGTGCTGATGCTACATTTGCACCAGCTCTATCAGTATTAAAGAACGGGGGCGTGCAAGCTTTTGTAGTCCTTTCTATAAAACCAAAGTGCCCCAGGAGAGCATAATGCATGCACACCCACCAGTTGTGCCACACAAGCACTTTGCGTAATAAGGCCCCTGGTGAGTTTGCAATGGATTTTGTCTAGGAAATGCACATAGTTCCATCTTCAAATAAGTACAGACATCAAGTTTTTTTTGTGCAGTTTTATATAAAGCGGAGTCGACACAAAGGTATTGGGGTGCTTTATATGAGCACCAGTTACATTACACAAGGATGCATTCATTTTATTTTGGTGTGCACCGGAAGATTACGTGATTTGCCCAGAATCACAGGATGTTGAGCCAACTTAGAGACTCGAACCTGGTTCTTCAGTTCCAAAATTGGCAGATCTACTTGTTATGCCACATCCTCTCCATACATATATTATTAGCAAAAGGTAAACAGTGTGTGAATGCTGCAATCTCATAGGTGAAACTTGATAACAAATTCATTTCATGGGGTTGAACCCCTTTCCAGACAATAAAATATGGCCCAAGGTCAGCTGGCAAGTGCACCCATGCAGGGGCATACTAATAATAATTCTACCATCCCCTATATACATATGGCTGTGAACAGTGGAATCAAGACTAAGGGTGAAAGCAAGTTTTAAGTATGCCCTTGAAGTCAGGCATGGTTGAGAAACGTTGAAGGAATATGTTCATATTTCATCCAAGGTGAAGTCAAGCCTACCCAGTCTCCTTGTGCACCATATTTCCTTGAACAGAATGTCTAGTAGGCTGGACCTCCTGTTTCAGGATGTGCAAAAATGAGTACAACCACTCCTTGAGCAGGTAAGTGATAAGTAGAGGATAAAGCAGTGGCAGGAGAGGAGGGCACGGGAGAGTTCAATTTATATGGTGATTGCAGTGTGTTGCTTGGGTTTTCAGGTTATTGAATCAATGGAGGGGGAGATGAGGCATGATGCAGAACTCAGGACTTCACACACAGGTGGCAGTCTGGCTGGAAGAGGAGATAGGGGCTGCTATCAGCAGGCTCTCTGCCCTTTGCTTCAGCATTTATATGTTCCCACTGAAGGGAATGACCGCTGAAGCAAAGTACGTAAATAGCAAAGCTAACAATATTTACTACAAACCAGACAAAATGTGACTCAGTACACTTTCAGCTTCACTCACACAAAACAAGGACTCTACCTAATACAATCTTTCTCTGTAGCATCACACATAGACTAATCTTTACTTCTGGTCCCTGGGGCTTACTCGGTCGTTAACTACTATCTATTCTAAGGGAACCTAAATGGCAGTGTATTGGGACGGGAAATGGTTGACCTGATGCTCAACATAGAAGGAATAATCCCTGTATCTCCCGACATAGACCCAGGCACAAGTGGGCTGCTAAGATTTCTGCTGTAAGATTTTGTTTAAACCTAATGCACAGCAAGCCACCAGGGCTAAGGCAGATGAGAACCCAATGCCAGCCTGCTCTACAGCCCTGCACTGGTGTGAAACCTGCCGTTATGTCACTTCCTCTCAGGCTTGTGCAACACTACCATCTAATGGGACACAGGTTACATTTATGCCAAGAGCTTACTGAGTATCAGAAAGATCGTGCTCATACTGGGCAGTTGGGCAGCACAGAATTCCTATGCCCAGACTGTGTTGGCATTTCCAGTTTCATGGTAATGGATGGGTGTTCTGCAATCAGTTCAGAGCATTAGGCAAGAAGGACTTCAAGGGGACTGTGGATTTTTGTTTTCTTCATCTGTTACACTTGGATGTATGACATTACAACGCATGCTTTTACAACGCATGCCTTTACTAACGCAGAGCGCTTAGGGGTGCTGGATAGTGAATAGTTTAATTTACTATTCCAACTCCAGTCCCCGTGGACCCTAGGGAAGGTGTTGGATAGTAAATGAAATCTATTCCCTATCTTAGAGCGCCCCCCAGCGCAATGCGTTGTAATGGTTTGCGTTGTAACAGTTGCGTCGTAAAGGCACTGCGTGGTAAAAGTTGCGTTGTAAAGGATGTTTCCCGTTACACTTACTTCATGAGTTACAAGAAAAGGGCGCAGACAAGCCTTCAGAGGTGCCTTTTCCAAGATGGTGGTCTGTTCAGGGAACTCTGCCCGTGGTCCCCAATCGAAGATAAAGGTAATTCTACTCCTGCGATATTTCTGTTTAAATTATATGAAAGGAGGGACATTTTCCTGGCTCTTTTCTCTTGCCTGATGTCATTGGTGCCTTGCTATTCAGTTCTGTATTCCGCTTTATCTCCAATCAAGAGCTTCGGGATTGCACAGGTGTGTTTGACCTTTGTGACTTTTCCTCCTAAATGGGAACCTCGAAAGGAGACATGTGACAACTTCTACAATAATTGTTTTGTGCAGGGTGGGAGTTGAGGCTGCTGGGAGGAGTTAACCCTTCATCGGGCTAAAAATATTCATCCAAACCCCCAACTTTCTTTCAAAGCGCAGGTGCTATTTTTGCTAACCTCCCTCTCTTAGACCAGACACTGTCCATCCACAACCTGCCCCAGTCTCGTTTAATAGACACACTGCATCCTAACCCTTCCTCGCCTACTACCGATGCTGCTCATCTTAAACCTGCCACTTCCTCATGCAGGACTCTATTCACCGTAATCTTCCTCTTATAACTGAAGACACTATTTATCCAATGCCTGTTTCTCTTTAGAGAGCATTTCATCCTAAACCTGCCTCTTTTTCAGATCAGATGCTATTATTTCCAACCTGTCACTCGACAATATTTACCCTACACTGGCCTCTCAAACCAGACACTTCCCATCCTAAATCTGGATCGCCTGATGCCAACCACTGCAGATCCAAATAGACACTGTTCTTCCCAACCTGCCTCTCTTTTCTATTTGACCCTGTTCATCAACAATCCTGCTTTCTCTTATGTCCAGTAAATAACAAAGGTGATGGGTGGTAAACTTGCAAAAGTCTCAGCTATCAGTAATCAATCAGGATATCAAGTCCTTCGGTTGCCTCACTCGAGGCCACTTTAGAAATAGATCAGATAAGCTGCCTTTGTCCAGCTTTTCAGATGAAGGATTTCATTTCTGCCAAGATCTTGAGTATATCAGTGAGCTCACTCGTTTATTGATAATCTCTTTTCCTTGCTACCTACCAGGGTGGTAAATGGTAACGCATATTCTAGAACAACTCGATTGTGCACCGATTGTGCCTACAATGGAGTTTTTCGTTTTAAGCTCTGCTTACACCTACTAACAAACCCTGTAAAAATGCCACACATTCTTCCCCACAGACAGGGCTGTTCATCCCAAAGTTCTCTTTGATCTCAGACCCTGTTTAGCTTAATCTGTTTTTATTACTACAGAAACTATTTATGCTATACCTTTTTCAGTCTCTCACAAAATCTTATTCATCTTAACTCGCATCTCATACCCTAGACACTTTTTATCCAAACCTCTCTTTCTCCCATACCAGAAGCATCTTACCCTGCTGTGCCTCTTATGGTGTTCTCCTTCATGGTATTCATTGATGAGGGTTCTATGTTCCATCGAACCTAGAATGTCTTTGTTGTGTTCCTCATCTGGCAGTTGCTCACCGGCTGCTGATGGATGAGGGGTTGATATTAAACCTCCAAATGTTGTACTTAAACATTATACTGGCGACGAGCGAGGGATGTCTGGGAAATTTGATATTTCGACACCTCAACATCAAGTTTAAACTACAGAATTCAAAAGGAAGCTGCTGTGAATGGTGGTTGGTGCAAGGAAGTATTTTTGTAAAGGAGCTTATGTTTTAGCTCCTCCAGCATAATGTGTGCGGGTGGATCGGACCCTTAAAGGTACTGAAAGATTACTTTAAAAGCGCAGTTATATATACAGCGATTACTAGAGCAGCAAGATGAAATCACAGGTGCATGATTTAAAGGCAGCGCTGTGTTAAGTCTCGGCACACTATCGGCGTGCAACTGTTATCAAGCGGATTAATGAATTAATTAAAGCTTTGAAGTTTCTGCGCAGAATTTAAAATTTTTCATGTGTTGGAAGTTCGGCGTCCGATCAGTGCGAGGAAATAGAATGGCTTATTAAAGGCTCAAGCGCATGTTTAAAGGCAGGGAATCTGCGTAGTTCAGCACATGATCGGCATGAGCAAGGCTCGGCGCACGAATATCGTAAGGAATTATTGCACGATGTGTAACGTGTAAATGTCTGAAAAGAAGTTGCGCAGCCAAGTTTGAGCACAACTGTAAATATTTTAGACTTTACCTTTGGCATTTATTAAAAGAGATTCTGTAGCTTCAACAGTCTTGGTTCTAGCAGTCTTCTCTAAGTGAGTCGGTCACAGCGTGTCAGATGCACGTTCTGTAAGGATCCAATCAGGAGCCAGCGTGTCATCTTTGCACTTGGAGAGGTGTAACTACGATGACACGCACACTAGGAAGTGTTGTTTTGTTTTTCAAAGCACTAAATCTTTATTTTGTTTATAAGTTTGTACAATATAAAGAAAAAAAATCGCTATCTTTTGTCAAGAGTGCATCATAGTAAGGAAATGAACTTTTCTCGGTGATGCGCACATCAATATTTTTCTGTGTTCTAATTTGCATGATTTAATGCATATGGAGAAGGGTGAACCATTGTATAAAAGTAGGTTTGCTTATGCTAATTGTGACAAATGATTTTTAAATGGTGTTAGCAGCATCTTTAAAAGTTTACGTAATGAATAAATGAATTCAAGTGGTGTAAAAAATCTCAAATAGAGAAATGTATCACATCTTTGATAAATGTAAATTTATTGCAATTCGTTTACTGTTTTCAATTATTTTTATTTTCTGTGTCTTAAGTGATTTCTTTTAAGTAAGGTCATGCAGAATGTACCAGCTCTTTCATTTTTTTAACCAGTCCAGATGAACCAGTTGTTAAATGGAACAAGTGGCAGAAAATATTTATGGGACTAACTTGAGTGCCGAAAGGAAGCATTCACTACTTTTACACTGTCTAGGTGGTGAAGGACAGTAGGTGTTATAAGATTTACCAGAATTATCGGCAGAGGAACAAAGAGGTTTAACTGCTGAATGTGAGATCTGTATTTTACAATTAGAAAGGCATTATTTGTAAAGAACGCGCACTATAATGGAAAGATATCATTTTGGGCTAAGGAAGCAAGGAAAAGAGGAGACAGTTGAAGATTATTTAACTAGTTTGAGAAAATTGGCTTCAAGCTGTACGAGATCAATTTGTTTTGAAGTGTAGGGAGGATAAAGTTCTAGAGGAATTGTGGCTCAAAGATGGACCTCCATTAGAAGAGGTTATTTCCATAGCGAAAAGAGTTGAACACATGTTGAAATGTGTTACTGAACTGGAGAGTGAGAAAAGAAAAATACAACCATCTGTAGAACAAGTACAAAAGATGTTTTTCTTGTAAAAAATGATGACAACTACAAAAGAAATACTAATGGAAAATGTCTCAAGTAATTCATTTGAATGTACTCGTTGTGGGAGATTTGGCTACAAAGCCAATTATAAAAATTGTCCTGCTTTGAATGTAATTTGTCATCGTTGTGGTAAAAAAGGTAATTTTTGAGATTTTGCAGGTCTAAACAGAAACAATTTCAGAACAAAAGTGTAAAAGAAGTAATATGTTAAATTAATGAAGCTAAGTGTTATGATTATCCAATGGGTAAAGTAAGAGTGGATGGAATTGATCTTGAAATTAAATTTGATACATGCTCTCATTTTACCATTATTGATAAGGACGTTTTTTGCAAGTGGTTTCAAGAAAAATCCAGGGGGTGATGGTAGTCAACCCATAAACATGTTGGGCTATTTTAATGCAACCATTGAAATGGAAAACAAGTTGATTTTGAGGAAATGTAATTTGTCATCGTTGTGGTAAAAAAGGTAATTTTTTAGATTTTGCAGGTCTAAACAGAAACAATTTCAGAACAAAAGTGTAAAAGAAGTAATATGTTAAGTTAATGAAGCTAAGTGTTATGATTATCCAATGGGTAAAGTAAGAGTGGATGGAATTGATCTTGAAATTAAATTTGATACATGCTCTCATTTTACCATTATTGATAAGGACGTTTTTTGCAAGTGGTTTCAAGACAAATCCAGGGGGTTATGGTAGTCAACCCATAAACATGTTGGGCTATTTTAATACAACCATTGAAATGGAAAACAAGTTGATTTTGAGGAAATGTTTATGTGTCAAAAAAGGGTGATGGTTTACTTGGGTGGCCGCATCATTGTTTGTTGGGGGTTACACTTAATCCTAATGCAGAACCTCAAATTCAAATTCAAGGAGTTGAAACCAGCACTAATGATTTTGTAAAACAAAATCCATAATTGTTTAAGGATGAGTTGGGATGTTTAAAAGGGTATAAACATTGTATCAAGCTGAAAAATGGAGCTGTACCATCAATAGCCAAAGTAAGGTGAATTCCCATTGCATTACAGAAAAGGTAGAACATGAATTAGATAAGCTTCTTAAACAAGGGATGATCACTCCTGTGGAAGCCTCTGAGTGGTTGGCACCAGTAGTTGTTACCAACAAACCTAATGGCGACATAAGACTGTGTGTAGATCTCCGATCAATAAACAAAGAAGTTGTGGTAGATAAATTCCCACTGCCAAATATTGATGAAATCACGTCTACGATAAGTGGTGCTAGAATTTTCACGACACCAATTTGAACGGACTCAGAACTCACAGGATTTGACGGCATTCATCACTCCCAAGGGGGCATTCAAGTATAATAGAATGCCGTTTGGATTGATGAGGGGTCAAACGTTATGAAGATGACCTATTAATATTTGGTTTGACTCAGCAGGAACATGATATCATAGTGAGGGTGGTCTTAAAGAAACTTGGAAATGCTGGTCTAACTTTGAAATTTGGGAAAATGCTAATTTTCAGTATAAGAGGTCAACTATTTAGGTCATTGCATCACATCCATGGGTGTTGTTTGTAAGAAGGAATTGGTAGATACCATTCTTAAAGTGGCACCTCCTAAGACAAAATAGGAAGTTGTCTTGTTCCTTGGAATGGTTGAGTTTTATGGAAAGTTCATAAACAATATGTCAAGAAAATCTAACCGTATGAGACAATTGCTTGGTAAAAATAAAGAGTTTGTCTGGTCTCAAGAATGTCAAAAAGAGTTTGTAGAATTAAAGGAAAATTTTAAAGATGCTCCTAAATTACAGGCCTTTATTCCAGGAATGGAAACTATGGTAGTTACAGATGCTAGCTCAAAAGGTTTAGTAGCAATTTTAAACCAAAAAAGGGATGGTAAGGGGCAACTTATTGCATCAAGAAGTTTAGGAGGTGCAGAGTTAAATTACTCTGTATTTGAAAAAGAAGCCTTGGCCATCTACTGGGCACTTCATACGTTTCACAATTTTATTTGGGGAACTCATTATAAGGTATGTTCAGACCATAAACCTCTTGAAAAATGATTTTCAAAAAAGGGTCTTGATTTTAATTCTTCGAGGATATGGTGTTGGGTGATTGGCTTACAGGATTTTAACTTTGTTGTTGAGCACCTTCCGGGGGTAGGACATGTAACAGCAGATTGTCTGTTCCATTTGGTATGTGATGTAGAAGAAGAACAGATTTCAAAAGATAATTTAGAGGATGGAGTAAGTGTTTGTGAGATAACTTCTGGTATTATAAATGAAAAGGAATGGAAAGAAGAAGTATAAAGGGATTGTGAGTTAATGAAGGTAATGAGCATAATACAATCAAATATTATGTGTGATAGATCTTTATCAAAAACTTGGCAAATCATTTCAGATGAATTGTCTGTGGACGATGGGATCTTGTTAAGAGGTACAAAGTTAATCTCTCCTTTGTCTCTAAGCAATTAATTGAGGAAGCTCACCAGGGACCTTTAGGGATTATGAAAACTAAACAAAGGTTGAGAGCTAGTTTCTGGTGGCCTGGGATGGATTTGTAAATTGAGGTCAGAGAATACTTACAATGTAAAGTCAGTGATACAAATCTTACTGCTCGGACTTTACCTATGGTCTGTCGAAATTGTCCCAATAGTCCCTGGGAAGATATTGCAATAGATATCAATGGGCCACTTTTTTGGTGAACATTCTACACCTTATTTGATAGTTTTGATTGATCTGTACTCCAGATGGGTGGAGGTCTACTGTATGTCAGATGTGACTTCAACATGTGTTATTTAATTTTTACAGGATGTCTTCAGAAGAGAAGGTTTTCCTAACACTCTCTTGTCAGATAATGCTCCTCAATTTTGTTCAAAACAAATGGAAGATTTCTTGATGACATGTGATATCTTTCATAAAAAATGCTCGATTTATCATCCAGGAGCTAATGGTACTGTTGAAAGATTCAATAGGGTGATTAAAGAAAATATCCAACCGTCTAGAGTAAATTGTTTAAACTGGAAGGAGGAATTACAGAAATGTATACTGGCTCATCGTTTTACCCCTCACACCTCTACTCGGAAGTCTTCTTTTGAGTTGTTTAAAGGTATGACTCCTAACACCAAGTTGTGCCCAGGATGAGTGACTTGGAGTAAAGGTATCCAGGATAACAGGGTGGGAGTTTGGAAGAAGAGAAAAGAAAGATTGCAACTTAAAAACAAAAACACTTATGATGAAAGAAAAAGGGTTAAGCAGATTGTTGCAAGAGTAGGTGACACTGTTAGAGGCAAAGCTCCTGTGGGTACTTTGTCATGGTCAAAATTCACAAAACCCTTTCAAGTAATAAAATGTTTTAAGAACGCTGTCAAATTGGAAGACGGAAGAATTTGGAATCTGAGTCGTGTTGTAATTCTTAAGTCTAATCCGTAAATGGATTTTGAGAAGAAAGATCAACTTGAAGACTCTCATAGTTTGTTTTGTCTGGATCCTAGACAAAGTGGACAGAAAACAACTATGCCATCTTATTTGAAAGATTTTATTAACTTGTTGTTTTTCCTTTGTATTCTGTAACTGTATGATTCACACTCTCTTCAATGCTAGAAGGGAGATGTGTGGGGTTTAAGTATGGGCCAAAAATCTGTTCCGCTTGCGAAATTTGTGGATTTTCGGCAATTTATCGATCCGCGAATCTTGTGAAATTGCCGCAAAATTCGCAAATTCGCTTGCGGGCGGATTTTTTTTTTTGATGGCCAGCTCACTCAAGAGACCAAAGTTACAGGCACACACAGTCACTGGAGGCAAATCTTTTGGCCCTTTACGCAGCTGCAGTGTAGGAAAAGCACTATACATTTACCCAACGAGGTAGCACTTACTGATTAGCCAGTAGAAAGTACTCCAGTTGAGTAGAGGCATTGCAAAAAACGGTGGCATCTTCGTGGATAACTATGCAGGGCAGGATTCATTGTGGCACGAGGCTCCAGTCACAAAAATTAAACCTCAACTGGAAGCACTTACAGATATAGCAGGTGCCCGAGTTGAAGCTCAAATTCAGTAACATTTTAATCAGCCCAAAACATTAGTGAGCACGGTCGAGTCTGGGCAAGTGTGCTTTAACCTCATATCTACCGTTGAAAATTAGCTGTAATACTCGAGGGAGGTCTTTGAATCCATGAGTTTCTTGTGCACAATCCCCGTGTAGTTCCTGTGACCAGGAGGCGGCTTCCTCCTCTCCTGCTGTCCTGCTCGCTCTCTGACCCTTTATACACAAGAGGCAAGTTGACACGCATAGAAGTCCCACCCGTTTGGCCCCGCACCACACACTAGCGGATTCAAACGGCTTCCCGCCCTTTCCTAACTATGATGGACAGCTCACTCAAGGGACCTTGGCGCCTTTTTTGTGCGGTGGCAAATGTACAGGTACACATGGTCAGTGGAGACAAATCATCTGGCCCTTTACGCAGCTGTAGTGTAGGAAAAGCACTATACATTTACCCAACGAGGTAGCACTGGATTAGCCAGTAGAAAGTACTCCAGTGCAAATCGGAAAAAAATCCACGAGTTCGCGGGTAAATCTGCGATTTCGTGGATATCTTTGCGATTTCGCGCTAATTCGCGGACCGCAGATTCACAAAATTCACCCATACTTAGTGGTGTTCTCCTTCATGGTATTTATCATTGAGGGTTCTATGTTCCATAGAACCTATAATGTCTTTGCTTGTGTTCCTCATCTGGAAGTTGCTCACCAGCTGCTGATGGATGAGGTGTTGATATTAAACATCCAACTTTAACTCACCACATGTGTCCTGTGTGCTGTACTTAAACATGATACCTCTCATAGACATCACCCATACTAAATCCAGCTGCTTCTGATAACAGACACCAATCACCCTAACCCTGAGACATGGTTGGGGTGAGTGAGCAAGGGACCGAGGTCAGAGCATCACCATCCCTCTCGCATTACTTTTATGCCTACCATGCCACTAATACCGCAAGACACTATTTTTAACCTGTCTCCCCTACCAAACACTGTTCATACTAACCTACCTCTCTTTCATACCAGACACAAGTCATCCAAAATCTACATCTGATGGCGCGACACTCTGAAGCATTAACCTTTCTCTCTAGCATATCACAACATGTCTTCATCCTAGCCAGCTTCTTATAGCAGAAGCATAACTCACCTTAAACCTCCCTCTGATAAAATAGACATGCTTTATCATAATCCATCTCTCATACAACAGACTATGTTCATCTAAATATGCCTATTTTTCACACTGGACACTATTCATTCTAATCCTTCCTCTCTCTCATAAGAGACACTAGTCATTCTACACTCGCCTTTCATACTATGTACCACTATTCATTGTGTGCCATCTCTAATACCACAGACGGTATTCATCCTAGGCTGCCTCTCTCTTATTTGGTACACTACTCATTCTAAACCTGCCTCTCTCTCAAGAGACACTATACATCCTACACTCGCCACTCTCCATTGTATTCCACCTTTCATACCACAGACTACATTCCCCCCTATTTCTATTTCGTGCTTTTACAAGTTAAGAAGTGAAACCAAATTTACTCACAACTTGACCCGTCCTCTATGCTTTCCACTCCTAACACCCACACTACCAATCCTACCCAAAGAACAAACCCACCCCGTGATTTCTTTGTCCAGACCCTGAGCCATCACCCCGCCCATATGCCCACCATGCTTTATAAGCTGACAACGATGAGGTGTCTACCCCACCCAAAATGTACCAGAATAATCCATGATCCAAAAGCCTAATACTACAGCAGCTCATACCACTAAACCTATTAATACAGCAGCTAATACCACTAAATGGAACAAAGTAAAAGTAGCAAGTAAAAAATGGGAAATACAAAGTAGGGCACATTTTAATACTTGGAAAAGGGGTACACCCATTAAGAAGCACATGTAAACAATTCACTTGAACTGCTGCCACCATCTGAGAGATAAGCAAATCATTTAGCAGATCACCATATTTTTACAGCGCATTTACTTTAATATCATCTTGACAAAAATACTCATATTCTTCAAAGCTAATGTTCAAGTTGGTATGCTACATTAGTGGCATCGAGACCCCGATCATCTGCAATGCAGGAATGAGTGCACGAAGCTGCCATTGATGCACAGCCGTTTCATGACAGAAGTGGGGTCGAACAAACCCACAGGCTCTGATGGGAGATCAAGGAAGAGGCACTCGAAAGATCAGCTGCTGCAAATAAAGTCCCAAACATAGATGAAGATAGCCTGTGGATAATGGGTGAATTTGCACTTCCTGGATTGTGAAAATGGGAAACGATGTACCGTTGGATCATAGAGTCCACATCCCAGATGGTTAATTCTAGAAAGGCTTCTCTGAAGAAACGAAGAATGTGCCTTCAGGGATGCCCAGGACCTTGAGGTTAGTCAAAATTAGATTTTTCAGGTCTTCTAATTTAGAGGTGAGACCATCCAACTGAAGTTTGTGCTTCTGAGTGACAGATTTATTCTCTTTCACTGTTTCTTGTAAAGTGATATGACATGTTTCCAAGTCCTCTAATCAACTGTGAAGAATGTCCATATTTCCAGACAGTTTTCTCAGCACCACTTGCGTCTTCATGAGTGCTATCTTTAAAGAGAGGGAGTCCTTTCTGTACTCCTCTCTGTGGAGTTGGAGGAGATCATAGATGGCACCTAGTGTCGGAGCATCAGCTGAGATAGCTTTCTCTGGCTCAGTGGCAATCGACTCCATGAGGGTAGACCCAATTAGTGCAGTCTTTGCAGACTTCACAGTTTTAGGGAGAGAGAGTGATGTAAACTTTAGTGGTGGAGGAAAAGGGCTTGAGGGAGTAAGCTGCAGCCACTCAGGATCCCATAACAGTTATTCCTCTAGTTTGGACATAACAGGATCCAGTTCCTCTTGGGTAAAGACATTAGTAACCAAGTCCTCCATCTGCATAGTTGTTAGGAATCTGGCAAGTTCATCTACCTACTTACGGCCAACTGCTCTTTGCTGGTAGACTCCATTAGATTAGGATACAATGGCTAATTACAATTTTCTGTCACTTCAACCATTTCACAAGATCCAGCTCTGCTGCTTCCAAATCCAACACACTGCCGGACACTGACAATGAGTAAAAAGTCTCAGGGGGTTCTTAAGGGTTTAAGCCAGGGTGCTGATTATCATTGGCCTCCAAGTCATCACTATCCAAGTTTCTGCTCTGCTACATGATTTGCAACTGACGGTTCTTCCAGAGTAGCTCTAATAATTTGCCTGAATTTAAATGAGGTACCAAGTCTACTTCCTCTGTTCTTGTGTCATCGCTTTCAACCAGACTCCCACAATTTTAGAGATTACCAGATCCTACTTTATTTAAGAACACATCGTTTAAAGTAGAGGGGTTGAAGGATGAGTTGGAGGCAGAAGATGCAGGGACTGAGAAGGGCACCGATTTAGTGAACAGGCCCCAAAAGTCATTAACAACTTTGCTGTTTGGGGTTAGTAGCTGTCCAACCCAACCCGGCTACTTTTTCCTTGACTCCTATTGACGGTGAGTTAAGATGACAAATGTGCTGATCAATAGTTTTCTGTGAAATACTTGACCAGAAGATGACTGTTAGGTCTGGGGGAAGTTGGAATCAGCCGGTGTTACATGAAGGTCGGCCCTCTACCCCCTGCACCTTACCACTTTCCTCCAGTTGAATGCTTTCCAATGCTGACTCCAAGGTGCTCTGTCCAGAGACACTGGTAGAAATTCTTAATTTCTCTTTTTGTTTTTCTTCCCCTTCTCTGCCTTAAATGTTGTAGTCCTCCAACCTCCAACTTCTTTCCTGCCACAGTTTGTAAACGTGAGGAACGACTGGTTGGGGCTGGTCCACCCCCACCTCTGGCGGCCATCCTTACAAATCCCCAAGCAGAGGCCAGAAACCACACTGCCAACCAGTATGGAAGGAATACCATGTTTACCACTCTCAGTGCGCGTATAAAACACTGCCTTCTTGCTAGTTGTGGCTTCTACCAGAGATGAAAATGAGAGTATGAGGCTACCACAATTACCAGTTGCTACCAATCCACAAAACAAAATAGGTTGGGAGAAACTTGATTAATCCCGCGCTCTTGGACACCAACCATGGCAGAGTGCAGGCTTGCTCGAGGCTGCCTGCTGTGCATGTGTTGACACTAACACTGCCTAGTGCACCTGCAGTAAGCCTTTCCCTTCTGTGCTCTCTGAAGCGGGTTTAACATGTCTCTCTCATTCCAGGCACTATTCATTCTAAAATTGCCTGTAACAGACACTGCTATCATTGCCTCTCACTATTCATTGTAACCTTTGTCTCATCCCAAACACTATTCATCAACATCCTGTCTCTCTCACACCCACCACTAATCACCCAACACCTGTTAATCCTAAACAAGCTTTTCTCTCTCATCCTAAACACTACGCATCCTAACCTGCCTCTAAAACTACAGAAATAATTCAATCTAAACCCATATTTGTCTTTCCCATAGCAGCTGCGATTCATCCTAACCTGCCTCTCATATTCAAGCCACTACCAAAAACCTGCCTTTCTCACATACCGAAATCTTTTCATCACACCATGCCTTTAACGCTACAAACAATAAGGGGCAGATTTACAAGAACTGGCGCATCTCTAAATATTAGCAGAGGTGCACAGTGAATTTGCGTCACGTAAAAAAATCCTTGCACCACCACGGATGTGTCGCATTTACAATGCGGCGCACTATGGCGCAAGTATAGACAGAGCATTACTAGAGTTGTGTCGCAAGCACGACGCAACTCAAGCAATGGTCAGGAATACCTATTCGTATCATGCTGCATCACTCCTTACGCCTGCTTCAAGCAGGCGCAAGGTTTTGACGCAGTGGCGTTGTAGAAGTGATGTAGTGAAATCTTTTAGATTTCACTGCATCACTTTTACGAGGCTTTCTCATGTCGGAACGCCCACCCTGCATACATTATACTTGACACAGGTATAATATGGCGTAGGGCTTTATGACATGACACACACAGGAGAAGTGTGGCTCACTGGTTAGAAGCGGCAGACCCTGAAGCAGAGGTCAGGCCCGGGACCGGGGTTCAATTCCCGATGCGGCAGGGTCTTGGGCTCAATGTCCGCGGACTCGATAATTCTCGCCTCGGTGCCTTCTCTAATCATGGGACGAACTCTGGGCAATAGCTTGCTTAATCTCCACAACGGCCCCAACAGCGCTGGGATGCTTGGCTTCACCTTGGGGGTGCCCTCGAGGGGGCATCTCACAGGGAAAGCCAGGATGGGTTCCACAGCGGTATACAGCGCCAGGATGCCCCGAGATGGGGCGGCAGTGCGCTTTACAAGTATACACACATTTACATTTACATCTCCCTAGATGCGCCACATTGTAAATATGTTGCAACTTGGCACATTGTTTACGACACCGCTGCATCGCAGAAGTGAAGCAACGGTGGAATAAAGTTGTTTCAAGGGGCTTGTAAATCTGCCCCTAAGTATTTTAATTCCACCTTTTTGCAGGGTCATCCCTAAACTTTTTGCTTTTCTCCTAGCCTTGTTTCTGACATGGTAATGGTGGTTTTAGGACTCTGGGCACTTTAGCACTGCTGTCTCGTGTAAAGTGTGGGTGCACTCTATGTTAAATATGGTAGGGATTGGTCTACACCTGTTTGGCATATTTCATTTACCTGTCAGTCCCTTGTAAAGTGGTATCTCATATACCCGGGGCTGGTAAAATAAATGCTACTGGTGGGCTTGAAGCGCTGATTGCGCCACGTACCAAAGTAGCCTTTAAGACCTATCCCAGGCCTCTGCCACTGCAGGGCCCATCCGCGCAGTGTTACTGCTACTGTGACGTGACACCTAAAGTGGGTGCCATGTCTGTGACCCCCCTTTTACTGCATGTCAGTCACCCCTAAGGTAGGCCCTAGCTAGCCCGATGGGCAGGGTGCATTGTAGGTAAAAGGTAGGACATGTCTCTTAAGAGTGTAACATGTCCTGGTAGTGACAAACAGCCATTTTGGTTTCTAACTACTGTGAGGCTGACCCCCCGTAGGAATGCATTGGGGATTCCCTGATAAGTGTTTCAGTGGTCATCCCTGATATGAGAGGAGCATCGTGGTCAAGCTTGGTATGTTTAGAATAGTGATAATGAATGCTATGCAATGGAGTGCGCAGAGGTATTATAACTATTTTAGAAATGCCACTTTTAGAAGTTGGCATTTATATATGCTATGTGTCTGCCTGCCTGATGTGGATTGCATGTCTCGCTTTGGAGTGACAGGGACTGGTGAGGTGTGTGTGGCTCCAGGAGGGACAGGGTGAGTCAGCGCTAGGCTGAATAAGGCATCTACATTTGGAGTAGTCCCCTGATCCTGAATGGGATTGTGCTTGCCTGGGTGAATGCTGGCTCCGCCCCCTGTGGTCTGTCTGATGACAGAGCCCCACCCTGACAATGAGGGTGGGAGCCCTATAAGCAAAGGGCTCCACCCCCCCCAGAACCAGTTGCAGCTGGTTTCCCCAGCCCTGTGCCAGGGCAGAACAAAGAAAATTTCATATACATATTGGAGCTCTGACCCCATGAGAAGGTAATGCTGTTCCTGTGAGTTGGGGGGCCTGTTGCTGCTGCTGGGCTCCAGGGGGAA
This sequence comes from Lissotriton helveticus, assembly GCF_964261635.1. Taxonomy (NCBI): domain Eukaryota; kingdom Metazoa; phylum Chordata; class Amphibia; order Caudata; family Salamandridae; genus Lissotriton; species Lissotriton helveticus. The sequence continues at coordinate 184,954,631 of NC_136065.1, forward strand.
CCACCACGAGGAGCTGCCTCCCCCCTGGAGGGCCCTGTGTGCTGGCCTACCTGGGCCCAGCTTCGCCCCCTTGAACACTAAGGACCTTTTTTCAAGAAAGGTGGGCTTGGCACCTTCCGAGTGCTGTATTGTATTCTCCGGGAGAGAGGAGCTGGCCCGGCTGCAGCACGAGGCTGCAAGGGAATGCCGGAGTGTGAGATTCCCCCAGTGCTCCTTATTGAAGCGGGATCCCACCCCGCGTTGTGCCAAGAAAAGCGGGTGACCACCCTGCATTTTGTGCTATCGAGCGGGAGCCCACCTCGCATTGGTGTTTATTTGGAGGCGGAGCACACCACGTCCTTCGTGATTTAAGATAAGGGGCCACCGCGATTGAGTGTGGTGACCCGGAAGACAGGCAGGTTGCCTGGTTGGGGGCGTGACCGGAAACAAGGAAGTCTGGCTGCTGCAGTGGAGATGTGGGTGGGGCTCCCATGAGCGTTGAGATCCCTGCATGCCGCCAGAGAAGTTCGGAAGTCAGCGCACGTCGCTGGAAGAAGGAGGAGCCCCTGAGGAGTCCCTGTTGAGTGGGGCCTCCCCGGTGTGACCCCTTGGTGAGACCGGGCGAAGTGAGGCAAGGCGGGTGAGTGCCTGACAGAGGGCGGGGTTCCTGTGAGCTGAGAGGAGCCCTTGTTACTGCCTGAGAGTGCCGGTGCCTGAGGACTGGTGGTGAAGGGTAAGAGAGGTCCCAGCAGCAGGACATGAATGCTCATCTTGTCGGTGCCTGGGGATTGGCCAGTGAAGACCTGCAGAGTCCCCCAGAGAACCCGGTGAGTGGGTGCAAGTTGTGAGCCTGGTGGGGGGGTGTCGAGGCACATTGTTGGTGCCTTCTCTCATAGTCACTCCCGAGGCACAGAAGTGCCAGTGCCTCTTTGTTTGGCCCACAGCTGCACCGCTGTGGCGGACAGCTGCAACGTGGGAGTGATTTTTGTGTTGGAGTCCCAGTGGGGCCCTCAGGGCACAGTGAGTGCCAGTGCTGACCACAACTGCCTGCAAGAGTGTGGGCAGCTGCAATGTAGGGTGGCCAGTTCTTTTAGGTAAAGAAGGAGTGTGTACACCCCATACCCCAGTGCAGGTGCACATTGAGTTTGCAGCTTTTTAGCAGCCCGAGGACCAGTAGACGGTCCGGTTGGAGCCCTGACTTTCTGGACATAGGGCATTTGAGCCCCAGTCAAAGGCCAATTGACCTGGGGTCATTCTTGATGGTGATGCCTAACATGACATTTGCATACTGTGTTTTAGGCTAATGTTATGCTTAAGAGGTTGGCGCATAATGTGTGTTACGCCTAATGTGATGCTTATTGCATAATGTGATTTATGATGCAGGACATAATGCAGAGTTCATTACTTTACCAGCAGCTACTGGTTGTGTTTTATATTTACTACAAAATATAATAAAAGGAAGGGTCTGAGAGAAAATGTAAAGTTCCACCGGATTCCATCCCCCTAATTCTAATAGTCACAAAATTCTAATATCAATCAATCAATCATGGGCATTTGTATAGCGCGCTACTCACCCGGGAGGGTCTCAAGGCGCTGGGGGGAGGGGTCCATTACTGCTCGAAGAGCCAGGTCTTGAGGAGCTTCCTGAAGGAGAGATGATCCTGGGTCAGCCGAAGGTGGATCGGGAGGGAGTTCCATGTCTTGGCTGCCAGGTAGGAGAAGGATCTTCCCCCGGCGGTGGCTTTGCGGATGCGTGGTACGGCGGCGAGGGCGAGGCTGGACGATCATAGCTGGCGGGTGGGCGCGTAAAAGGTCAGGCGGTTGTTGAGGTACTTGGGGCCAGGTCATGGAGGGCTTTGTGTGCGTGGGTGAGAAGTCTGAACGTGATCCTCTTGCTGACGGGGAGCCAGTGCAGGTCTCTCAGGTGGCCGGAGATGTGGCTGCATCTGGGAATGTCCAGGAGGAGTCGTGCGGAGGCGTTCTGGATGCGCTGGAGTATTTTCTGAAGTTTGGCTGTGGTTCCGGCGTAGAGGGTGTTTCTGTAGTCCAGCCGGCTGGTGACGAGTGCCTGTTTCGGTGGGGATCCAGCGGAAGATCTTGCAGAGCATGCGCAGGGTGTTGAAGCATGATGATGAGACGGCGGTGACTTGTCTGGTCATCGAGAGGGAGGAGTCCAGGATGAAACCCAGGTTGCGTGCGTGGTCCGTTGGTATGGGAGTGGTGCCCAGGGCAGGGGGCCACCAGGAGTCGTCCCAGGCGGAGGGCGATGATCCCAGGATGAGGACTTCCGTCTTGTCTGAGTTCAGTTTCAGGCGACTGTTCTTCATCCACTCGGCGACGTCTTTCATCCCTTCATGCAGGCTGGTTCTGGCGGTGGCGGGGTCGTTGGTGAGGGAGAGGATCAGCTGGGTGTCGTCGGCGTAGGAGATGATGTTGAGGTTGTGTTTGCGTGCGATGGCTGCGAGAGGGCTCATGTAGACGTTGAAGAGGGTTGGGCTGAGTGATGATCCTTGTGGTACGCCGCAGATGACTTCGGTGGTCTCGGATCTGAACGGGGGGAGGCGGACTCTCTGGGTTCTTCCGGCGAGGAACGAGATGATCTACTCCAGTGCCTTCTCTTGGATTCTGATGTTGTTGAGGCGCTGTACTAGGGTGCGGTGGCAGACAGTGTCGAAAGCTGCGGAGAGGTCCAGGAGGATGAGGGCCGCTGTTTCCCCGTTGTCGAGCAGGGATCTGATGTCGTCAGTGGCTGCGATGAGGGCGGTCTCGGTGCTGTGGTTGGCTCGGAAACCGGACTGCGATGGGTCGAGGGATCCGTTCGTCTCGAGGAAGGCGGCAAGCTGTCTGTTGACGGTCTTCTCGATGACTTTGGCAGGAAAAGGGAGGAGCGAGATGGGGCGGTAGTTCTTGAGGTCGGTGGGGTCCGCTGTTGGTTTCTACAGGAGGGCGCTGAGCTTGGCGTGCTTCCAGATCTTCGGGAAGGTGACGGTGTTGAAGGAGGTGTTGATGATGTCCCGGAGTTGGGGTGCGATGATGGAGTCGGCCTTGTTAAAGACGTGGTGGGGGCAGGGGTCGGTTGGTGATCCAGAGTGGATGGTGTTCATCGTGCGGGTGGTGTCTTCGATGCTGACCGGGGTCCAGGCGCAGATGGTGGTGGTGGGGGGCGTTGGTTCGGTAGTTGGGTGCGTGGTTGGTGTGCTGAAGCTGTTGTGTAATTCGGCGATCTTGCGGTGGAAGAACGAGGCAAGTGAGTCGCAGAGGTCTTGTGAGGGAGTGATGTTGTTGTTTCCGGCGCTGGGGTTGGAGAACTCTTTGACAATGCTAAAGAGTTCCTTGCTGTTGTGGGCGTTGTAATACAATCCGTGGACTTGAAAACAACTCAAAAGAGACTGACCTCAAAAGCCAAGTATAGAGGTGATAACAGCCTTAAATGCTGTGAAATACTGGATAGAACAAGGAGATCAAAGAAGAACAGGGAAAGTGTATTCAGAAACCACCTAAGGATAGCTGGTATCCCAACAATACACAATCATGTGCCCAGTGTCATCATTTGGGATTCCAAACAACCCTCTCCCGTCCCTCTTAAGACTCGGAGGGGAAGAGGGAGAAAGAGTTGTATCCTTATGTGTAGTTCTCACACAAGGAAGTGCAGATGGGATTGTTATTTGAAAATTTAGTGATCAAGTTGATTACTAAAATGCAGTGCAAAAAACTGTGAGAGAATCGTGATTGAAAAGGATAAACAATAGAGATGAAATACTACCCTGTGTCATATTTTTACTCACAATCTTCAATGTGTTTTCCTATTAAAAACAGTGTAAAGGTGAAAAAAAGAAGAAACAGTTAGGAATTAATCACTGTTTCGATGGTCAACATGTTTCAGCCAATAGGAATAATCTCCCTGGCTTTCTTCAGGACCTAAACAAACCCTTGTCACTGCAAAAACTGCAAAAGGTAATACATACAGTTCTGTCGTATTATTATTCTAATCCTTGATGCAAGCATGATGTCTAAACTGCATCTAGGAAAAAATAATAAATGAACATAACAAATCATGGTGCATCGTAGCCCTCCAATTTCATCATATCTAATCAAGACTAATAAAAATTCTCTTATAAAAGGCTAACCGTTGTTTTAGGCTTATCCCTTGAAAATGCACTGTGATTTGTTATGTTCATTTATTATTTTTTCCTAGATGCAGTCCAGACATGCTTACATCAAGGATTAGAATATTAACACAACAGAACTGCATGTATTACCTTTTGCAGTTTTTCCAGTGACAAAGGTGCCTAGTGCCAGTTGGCCCAGTGTATATTGTGTGATTATGATTCTAATGTGTTTATGATAATGCAAAGGCTATTTTTTACATAACCTTGTGTGGAGTGCCTTTTGTAGTGTGCCTAGTGTGTTGATGCTGTGTGTGTGTTGCGCGAACGCTTTACAAATTGCCTCTGGGATAAGCCTGACTGCTCATGCCAAGCTACCAAGGGAGTAAGCAGGGGTAATTTTCAGCGTGTAACTCCCTTGCCCTGACTAGAGTGGTGGTTTCTGTCTGGCTTTGGTGCAAGCCTTAGCCAACTAGAAATCCCATTTCGAACACCACCTCAATCTCATACTAGGAGGCATTTATCCTGAATCTGCCCCTCTCTCTCTCTCATTCCAGCCACCATTCGCTCTAATCTGGCGCTCACACTCAAAACACGATTTATCAAAAACCTGCCTTTCTTACATACCACCAAGGTTTAATCATACCATGCTTTTAATCTATAGCCACTGCGCATTTTAAAAGCACCTTTAGTATATACCAGTCAACATTCACCACAAACCTGTCTCTTGCGCTTTTAACAGACACTATTCATCCAACATTCCTTTCATGACACAGTCAGTTTTCATCCAGAGCCTACGTACCTCTCTCATAGCAGACACGATTCAACCTAAACATGTCACTCCGGCATAACGGACACCATTCACCCAAACGCACCGCTCGTGCATTTTCTAACATAATTTATCTCCCATTCTCATGGGTGTAACTATAAATGGTGCAGCAGGTGCAGTGGCATCAGAGCACAGGGCTGCGAGGGGCCTTCTGAACCCCACATATGGATGTTGTTTACTGCTCCACAGGTGTGGGGGACTAGAGCGGTGAATTTCCAAATCTTGTATTTGAAACACTCTCACCCTTGTTATGCCACTGTTCAAACAAGACACTAATAATCCTAAAACTGCCTTTCTCTCTCTTACATCAGACAATAGCCATCAAAAGTCTGTTTCCCTTTCATGCCACAGATAATATCAATGAGACCCTGTCTCACTCATTCTATTTGCACTTTCTAGTCCTTTTAACTCTTTCCACTCATATTATAGACATATTCTATCTTTCCTGAAGAAGGCTGACTAGCACCTTCCACAGACAGTCTAGTCATCCTAAAGCCATGAGAAAGTTGCAGCAGAGCACAAGCAGTCAGACAGAAAAAAATGTCCTTTTGTATATATATTGAGCTACATCCACTGATATTTATTCATTTGGATTTTGTATACATGTTTCATTCACGGACGAGTTCAAAAAGAAATCTCATTATGCAGACTTTGAACGAGCATCTGTGCAATATGGAAATAGTTTGTTTGCTCATTGCAGAAATGCTGTCCTCAGCAACTCATCTCTCTTTGTTAGTAATGATCTCTCCATCTATCATAATATAACTCTAAATATTCTAGACTTGGATCTTTTTGCCTTTTCTTGTACAATATCGTGTTCATCACTCACCGTTCTATCAATGTTACACCAGAAACACCCTGTGGTGATGGACATCATTTGGTGGCATCCACACACAGGCCTTGATTATGAGCGCCTCAATAATTAACGAGCCCAGTGGAAACACCTGTCTGTGCAGGGATGTAATTGCAGGTGGTGTGATGTTTATTGCGCCCAGTGATCAATGGCCAATACCGATTCGGTATTTACAGAATCGGTAAATACCGAATTATAAAGATTCGGTATTTACCGATTCTGTAATACCTACATCTCCCCCCTTCATATTTACCGACTCTTAAATACCGAATCGGTAAAATTCGGTATTTAAGAGTCGGTAAATATGATTTACCTACATCTGGCCCCAAAGGTGATATTCGATGAATGATATTCATGCTAGGGTTGGGCGATAAATTCTACTCTACCAATGGAGCGTGCAGGGTCTTGCCCACACCGCTTTATTCTTGTAACGCAGAGTTCTGGTAAAACTCCGTCAACCGCTAAGTTTTGTATCTCTCATGTGACTCACCGATGTTAACTTGGAGACTGAGAATTTGCTAGTCCTTGTGCAATTTTTGGGTGCTACAACGGTACTCGTTGAGATTATCTCAACGTGGCAGGTGCAACTGTGTTGGGAAATCTGTTGTTCAAGTAGAAAATCTACACAAGCTGCATCAAAGAAGCAGTGTCTCCTGATGCGCCACATAGTGAGGTTTATGCAGATTTTGCAGTGCAGAACAAACTCTGTCGCAAAAAATCAGCATGCGCAGTGCAATGTACTGATTTTCACAAGTTCACGGAACTCAGCGGAATCTCGCAGTTTTTTAAAATGTAACTCTGTGGAATTCCATGAAACTCCTTGAGTCCCCCCGCCCTAATTCTTGCACCACGCCCTTCGTGGCACTCGTAATGGAGGCTACAGAGTAAAATGGTGCATACAACTTAATTAGATGCAAAGCTGCCATTTAAAATGGAAATTGAGACGTTGTGGACTGTAAAATGTGAATTACTGTCGCCAAGTCAAATACACACACAACTTCTGAAGATGGCACATACAAACTACACAACGCAAGCAAAAAACGAAAAGCAAGTGTGACAGCGGGAATGCTAGTCATTGCATACTTATTAATTCATCACAATGAGCAATGTCGATGTCCAGACAACTAGAAATGGCTACTCGTCCATGATGATAAAGCCTTCCACAGCACAATAGAACATTGACACTCCGACAACTGTAATGAAGGAACTTATTAGGTGTGACAGCAACACATAGCTGCAATTATCACATTAAAGAAAAGAGAGGATTGCACTGCGTCTGGAAACATGACGATAAATCCCACTTCTTCCCTTCTCTAAAGCACACAAACAAAGAAGCACACACATACAATCTCGAGCTACCTCTGTGGCCCATCTCAATAGTAAAACTGGCTGTGAAATCACTGATAATATTAACTTCATACAGTGCGGGTGTGAGAGAGCGCAAACTGATATAAATATATGAGTACATCACACTTACCTATAGAGAGCATAATTCATGAAGAGAAATGCCATGAGTGCTAATAGTATCTGAAATTATATTCTAAATGTATAGCTAATATAGAGATTTAAGTAGAAGTGGAATTAATACAGAAAGGTGTGACATTATATGATTTTATTAGACGTGATTATTTTGAATCTATGTCGTGTAGCTGTTAACATATAAGATGGTCTGTGGTAAAACGCAGAACGTGGTAGGCCTCAGGGCCAGAGCTGGAGCTAAAAGGGAAGGTGTTTCTTTTCACGACACAGATTGTTTAACGTTTTTGGTCATTGCATTAATGGGCCATGATTTAGAGTAATGTTTTCTAAATAATAGAATAAGAGTTTTAACATGCTTTAATTAAATGAAGAAATTGAATGCTATAATCATAATGTGAAATATTGTAGGCCTGAAATGTTTTAGCATTGATTTACACGTACATGTCTGGGCTGAGAAATGTTGCAAGCCTTTTTAGAAGTCTATGAGAGTTGGGTTCTTGGCGGCAGATATCTGTCTGCAACAGGAAAGGGGGGATCCAATTATAAGTGAATGAATAGAGGCCTGTTCAGTAGACGGCCCAGACATGGAGGAGGGTTCTGGAATGTTTAAGGGGTATCAGCGGGCCGGAGAAGAGACTGAGAAGCAAGGTCAACTCTAACGTCTGAGGCCCAATACAAAGCATCATGGAAAAAGCCTGAAGTTGCACCACGTGAGAGGCGTTTCGCAAGGGGCGTCTCAAATGTTGTTGACTGTTTTGTATTAGGGACAGCACCCCTGGGTGGAGTTAGAGCAGAGACCTGAGGACCCTTTAGAGAGCGGATGGGTAGGCAGTGAGGGGTCATGACTGGAGAACTTTAGGTTTTCACCAAGAGACTTAGAGTGGGTGACTTCCCTTGGGGGTCATTCATTGCTGACACCTTTGTTAGGTTGGGATTTGGTTAAGTAGGGATACCATCTAGAACAGGGTAGGGACGCCTAACCTGTGTTTGTTTTCCTCCAACCTAAATGAAGGAGAGATATGCGTCTATGCTGATAGCTTTGCTATTTTTAGAACTTGTGTTAGTGATTTCTGTTGCTCGTCTGAGGGCTTTTCGAGAGCACATGTATGTAATTGGACCTGTGTATCTCGTGAATCTCATTCTGAGATGCTTGTATTTGCAGCTCATTATATCTTTACAATAAACTTTTGAAACCTAGAAGTTGTCCGTGATCTTTAAGAGTAGAGTCCTTTCTTGGGTGAACTAATTTGCAGATAGGTGTACTGTTTCCTTCCAAGACAGGCAATAAAGGTTCAGTCGACCAGATCGAGGTTTGGATCAATAGATATAAGGTATCGATCAAAATCTCGCCCTTTCAGTTGGTAGCTATAGAGGATGGTTGCCTTCTTGAGGACGGTGACCTAGGCCAGGTTAGCTTACCCCAAGGCCCCTAGAAATCGATGATCGGAAGAACAGCCCGCAGATGAAGATCCGGATGACGTGAGACAGAAAAAGCAGCAGTATCGGTCGAGAGTGAGTATAAAGGGTTATGCGTGTTAGATTGCGGTGTTTTTGTATTGTATCTATGTTGTAATGTCTGGCGGAGTTGAAAGTCTGTAGAGTGACTGTGGAACAGGTTGTGAGCGCGCGCAACCGGTGGAAATCTTAAGTTCAAAGAGAGCTTAAGTGGTTCGGGTGTATCGGACACCCAGAGTAATTGTCAACTAGTGTGAAGGGGGTCATGAGGTACCATTGATCACCCGAGAGACCGAGATAGGGGGAACGTAAGAGTGAGTGCGTGAGTAACGGACGCTGGTCGGAAGTTACTGTGTGTGTAAGTAACCTATCAGAGAGAGACATCTCGTCAGTTGTGTTGACAATTACAGATAGACTGTGGACGTACAGTCGAGAGAAGTGACCGCTTGGTCGGAAGTAGTCATTTTTTTCAGTGTATGAATGGGACGCATGCATAACCGGGAGACGAGTTGAGAAAGGAGGGGTGCTGCTGCGAAGCGGAGAAAAGAGACGTCAGGTGGTGTCGCGACGTGATTGGCCAACAGGAGAAAGACCGCGCTGTGATAGGCCAAGCTAGCAAAGCCGCGACAGGATTGGTGGATTGTCATCAGGAAGTAAACAGAGTAGCGAGGCTGGATTTTGTGCGCATAATTATGAAGTGTTTTAAATGGTTGAAAGCGCTGTTTAAGAAAGAGAGGAGAGGATCGTATGAAGGGGAAGAAGCCCCGCCGGAGGGTACGCCAGCTCGTTATATGGCAGTAAATGTTGGGTTGCATACGATCCTTTGGATATCAGAGTGGAGTAAGATTACTGAAGGAAACGAGGAACTGACGTTCCCGAAGTACGGGACGTTCAGATTAGAGGTGTTACATCGATTGAAATCAGTCATGACCTCAAAGAGACCCTTGCCTAGACCAACCCAGTTTGAAGCCCTTGAAGCATGGCTTAGGGCAGCGCATGAAAGGAATATGAACAGACGACAAGAAAGGGTGAAACGCTCGGTAAGGGCAGTACAGGATGCCAGGTGGGATGCGGATGCTAAAAGATGGAGAGTGCATAATTTGGAAATAAATAAACTGTACCCAGTGTTAGAGGCGCCAGTAAATAAAAGCCCCCTAGAAGAAGATGATGAGAGCGAAACAGAGGACAGCCTGATAAACAGATTACTGACAGACAGGCCACCCCCGTATAATAGAGCAGGGGGAGAGGTCGAGAATACTGAAGGAGAAAAGGGGGGCAATGCAGGAGAGCATAGACCGCTTCCCAGTTCAGAGTGGGATCCTGAGCCAAAGAAAGAGTTGCTCCAGCCTAGTCAGGTGCAACAGGTAGTCGGTAGGTTTGTGGTACAAAGAGCGCCGGAAACGGAAAGCGCCACATCCTACCCATTACCAGATGCACTACAGGTACCTGTTACCATAGGTCCTATAATATCGATATATGACCAAGAGAGAGCAAAAGGGGAAGAACGGAAAAGGAAAGACAGAGAAAGAGCAGAGCAGGCAAGGAGGAACGATACCACTAATTCACCAAGTCAGATGCCGATACCCAGAGAGTGGAGCACCCCGATGCACACAGCAGGGGACCCAGGAGGAGATCCTGGGGGCCCTAGATGGCCAATGGATCTGAGGGGATCTGGACGAAAATCCTTTCAAGAGCTAAATGAGTACATGAAGCAGTGGGATGAGGCAGTGAAGGCTCAAAAGTGCATCAATGCTGCAGAAGCAGAAAGGGAAAGTCAGGACAGCAGAGCACGAACTCACTGCGGGGCTGGGGAGAGTAGCCCGGAGTGGGACTGTAGAGGGAGTAGGGGAGTCACCCATTGGGCCCGGAATGGAGGTAGAACAGACCTGGAAAACGGGGGCCCCGGGAGTGGAGGGGTGGCGTGCCCAATACTCAGTGAAGGGGAGAGGAGAGCGCAAGAGTACAGGAATCCACACTGTGTGCCTGCCACCAGAGAACAGAATGGGAGTTGTGAGAGGTCGCACCATAGTCCCTGTGATGACAGAAATGAGCGCAGCCCAGGGAATATGGGGAACCAGGAAGGATCGTATCGGATACTGAGCGATACGAGGCAAAGGGAGTGTAGCGAACAGAGGGAAAATAACAGAGAGATGTGCGGTGAGAGGAGAGAAGAAGACGAGAGTGGGCAGAGAGGGAGTAGGGATAAAAGGCCCGTGTTCCATCACCTTCCAAGATCGGATGGCCGAGCATGGGACCTGGAGAGATGGGAGCAAGGGAGGCCACCCATTAATTCTCCTGAGCCCAAACGCAGAGCTCGAAGTTGGGATGGTAGGGAGACCAGTGAGCCCCCTTCAAAAGACATATTGCGAGCTGAGATAAAAGCCAAGAGACTTGATGTCTCCAGCTTAAGGTCAGATCTGGATGACATGGTAGATGGTACCCTGCCTTTGGAAAGAATGGAAATGTATGAACAGGATGAAATACTGTATATGGCAAAGGACATCACACGAAAGGCGAGAGCAGTCCATGAGAAGTTAGTCGAACTAGCAGGCAAATATATGGTGGATCTGTCAAGAACCAAGGCATTACAGGGTAACCACAGGCTACATTACTCAGATCGAGACCTAGATGAGAGGAGAACGATTGGGCTGAAAACACACATAAGGGAACTGATTACTGGAATAAGGACATGGAGAGCACTAGATAAATGGGAAGAGAGGTGGTCCAAGAAAGGGACCGGCAGGAGAAGCATGATTGGTATGACACCAGGACAGCAGGGGATAGAAGCTTACCCTTTGCGTGAAGTTGCCAATGGGAGCTATGTACATGTCCCTTGGAGTAGGGGAGATTTAGCTGCTTTTACCACATCTTTCCCCAAGTTACGAGAGAGCCCCGTGGAGTGGTACAAGCAAGTCGAGAGGTTTGTAAAGATCTCAAAAGTCCTATGGATAGATCTGAACACGCTGTTTGACATTGTAGTACCAGGAGATCTGTGGACAGCATGCAAGGTTAGCGCTGAGTGGCCCACAACGGAGCCAGAGAGAGATGCTAGGACTAATGGGCCGTCCGAGATCGTGATGGCAAAATTCGAGAGAGTGATGACTTGGCTGAAAGAAAAAGTGCCAATGCAAGACATAGATTGGGTCAGAATAGACAGAACGAGACAGGAACCCAAAGAGACAGTCCATGAATATTACGAGAGATTGCTGAAGGCGTTTAAACAGTATAGCGGCTTGGATGTAATGGATCCAAAGGACATAGGGCAATTCGTGTCCAAGTTCGTCCTGGGACTGAGACCGGATATTAGTTTAATGATTCAGCAACACTCGATTTGTTGGCAAAGTAGACCCCTAGATGAAATACTGAGATATGCCAGGTACTGCTGTGATGAGGTAGACTCCAAGGCTAAGAAACTAAAAGAGAAGCTGATGGTGGTACAATTGCAGACAGCAGGAAAGGGGGGACCGCAACAACAGCAGCAAGGGACAGGTACAGGAGGTAAGAAGCAGTACAGTCAGAACAAGGGTAATGAGGAGAGTACTACCTTTAGACCCAGAGTAGACATAGCTACCTTGAAGAAAACGACTAGGTGCCACCAGTGCAACGAGTTGGGGCATTGGAAACGCGAGTGCCCTTACAATGTAGAGATCGGAGAGCAAGAGATAGAGGAGGAAGAGGTCCAGAGCGCACCTATGAGAGGGGCGACGCCATACCAAGGAAAGGTGCTCAAAGGGGGGGGGGCTCCTCCCCGAGCCCAGTTCCCGCAACCTCCTCGAGTAGGGAGTATGGGTAAGACCTATAGACAAATGCCCCTGTTTGTGGAAGGTGAAGAATGCTATTATGTGGACCCATTAACTGGACAGAGAGTGGAAAGAGAAGACTGCACCCTTGGGGCAGCCTTAGAGGTAGATCAGAGGGGACCCTATGTGGAAGCAGAAGTAGCAGGGTGCCCTACGACATTTCTGGTGGACACAGGAGCCACTAGATCCACGATCAGATCAGCTGCAGTTCCAGACCTGCCCATGTCTGGAGAGACCATACAGGTGGTAGGGGTCGCAAACAGGAGAATAACCAGCCAATTGACAGAACCGGTACAGGTGAAAATAGGGAAGTACAGCGATGAGCACCAATTTGTGGTTTGCGATTCAAGCCCTGTGTGTCTGCTAGGAAGAGACCTGTTGTGCAAATTGAATTGTACTATATATTGTACACCCCAGGGAGTGGAGGTATTGACTAATGATGATGATGCAGATTTCAAAGTTGCAAACTCAAGAATATGTGTGGAGCTGTACCCTACTTTGACAGTAGACGAGCTTCCCTGGGATTTGAGAGAGACAGTGGCATCAGAGGTATGGGATTTCACTGGGGAAGAGATTGGATTGGTCAAAGGGGTGGACCCAGTGAAAATTGTAGTGAAACCGCATGCTGAGTTCCCAAGAACACCCCAGTATAAATTGACTCCAGAAACGATTGCAGGCATAAAACCCGTGATCGAGTCCATGATTAAACAGGGAATACTGAAAGAAATTGTGGGTAGTCCATGCAACTCCCCGATTATGGGTCTGCAGAAACCCAATGGGAAATTTCGGATAGTACAGGACCTGCGAAAGATTAATAACATAGTCGTTTCATGTTGTCCAGTGGTACCGAATCCATCAGTGATACTGTTTCAGATTCCATTCCAAGCTGAGTGGTTCACTGTGATAGATCTTTGTCAGGCTTTCTTTTCGATCCCTTTGGACGAAGATAGCCATTTTCTTTTCGCATTTAAGCTGGAAAATCGCGTCCTAACATGGTGTCGTATCCCTCAGGGGTATACAGAGAGTCCATCGATCTTTAACCAGCTTCTGAAGAAAAATCTTGAAAGTCTAGTGCTGCCCCAGAAGTCAGTTCTGGTCCAGTACATAGACGACCTCCTTGTGGCGTCAGACACAGAAGAGGCTTGCAGGGAAGACTCCATTGCTTTGTTAAATCACCTAGCTGCCAATGGGCATAAGGTATCCCCGGGAAAATTGCAGTACTGCCTGACAGAAGTGCAGTACTTGGGACACAGAATTGAGAAAGGCAAACGAAAAGTGTCACCAGATAGGATAGAGGCGATCATGAAAATGAACGCGCCTCAGACACAGAGAGAGGTCAGGATGTTCCTAGGGATGGTGGGTTATTGCCGACAGTGGATCGTGAACTTTTCACTGAAAGCAAAACCTTTGCAAAAACTGACGCACAAGGAGGTGAGTGATCCGGTACCATGGGACAAAGACTGTTTGATGGCATTCTTACAGCTGAGAGAGGACCTGTGTCGTGCTCCGGCATTGGGAATGCCTGATTACAATAAACAATTCTTTCTTTACTGTTGTGAGAGAGAAGGTTGTGCGTTGTCTGTGTTGGTCCAAATCCATGGGAATGCCCGTAGACCAGTTGCTTATTTCTCAGCTACTTTAGACCCAGTAGCCGCAGCGTTGCCCGGATGTCTCAAATCCGTTGCTGCAACGGGTGTCAGCATTGAGAGATGTGAAAATATCGTCATGGGGCACCCGTTAGAGGTGTGCGTGCCACATTCTGTTGAACTGTTGATGACCAGGACCAAAACACAGCATCTGACCAACAGCAGGCTCACGCGCTATGAGCAAGTTATTCTTGCTGCAGAGAACGTGACCCTCAAGAGATGCTCTGTTTTGAACCCTGCTACCTTAATGCCACTTCCAAATGATATTGATGATGATGATGAATATACAGACCATGACTGTCTCGATGTGACTGAACTATGCACCAAACCCAGACCCGACATCGTAGATGAGCCACTGACGGACCCAGATGAAGTTTTCTTTGTCGATGGCTCATGTGTAAGAGACGAAGTTGGGCAGTTGAGAGCAGCTTATGCTGTTTGTACAATTGAAGGAGTTGTGGAAGCAGGGTGCCTGGAAGGAGTAAACTCCGCTCAGGTAGCCGAGATTATTGCCCTAACACGTGCTTGCTTAGCAGGCAATCAAATTCGAGTCACCATCTACACCGACAGCCAATACGGGTTTGGGGTAGTTCATGATTACGGGCAGTTATGGTCTCAAAGAGGGTTCATGACTTCTTCAGGCTCTCCCATTCGCAATGGAGAGTTTGTGCGCCTGTTGTTAGAAGCATTGCAATGTCCAGCAAGTATCGCAGTTGTAAAGTGCATCGCACATACCAAAAATGAGGACTTTGTTTCAAAAGGCAATAGATATGCTGATGAAGTTGCGCGGTATTGCGCAGAACAAGGTTACTCTTTCACAGAGGTGGATGTGGGTGGAATAAATGTAAGAACTGAATTAGCCATGATACTGGAAACTGTTGATACTTGGGATGAACTGTCAACCATGCAAGAAAATGCTCCTGATTCTGAGAAAGAAACATGGGAAAAGGCAGGATGTGTAATGGGTGAGACTCATTTTTGGGTCTCAGCAGACGGCAGAGCAGTGTTGCCCAATGAGATGGTGAGTCCAATGGCTAGACTCATACATGGTCCAGTACACTTAGGGAGAGATGCTATGCTGAGAGTGTTTAGACAGACTTGGTACAATCCTAAGTTTAGAATAGCAGCAGAAGCAGTGTGCCAGCGTTGTGTGACCTGCCAGCAGCTGAATGTAGGGAAAAGAACACCAGTTGCACTAAGTCACATAGGAAGGTCTGGAGGTCCATTCAACAGAATGCAGATAGATTTCATTGAAATGCCAAGATGCAACCGCCTCCGCTATGTCCTGGTGGTTGTTTGTGTGTTCTCCAGATGGGTTGAGGCATACCCTACACGTAGGTGCGACACCCTCACAGTGGCTAAGTTACTGCTTAGAGAACTTATCCCTCGTTTCGGGGTGCCGGCCTTTTTGGAATCAGATAGGGGAACACATTTTAACAGCGAGCTTGTGAAGATGATTTGTGTTGCACTGAATATAGACCAAAAGCTCCATTGCAGTTACCGACCAGAAGCCTCAGGAATTGTGGAACAAATTAATGGCACGATCAAGTCCAGAATAGCGAAAGTTTGCTCCTCAACGACCCTGAGTTGGCCTGATGCCCTGCCATTGGTACTCATGAGCCTTCGTAGTACCCCAGACAGAAGAACAGGGTTGTCACCACATGAGGTGTTAATGGGGAGAGCAATGAGACTGCCATCTATTCCAGCTACTGCACTGTTAAATATCACAGATGATATGATCCTGGACTATTGTAAGGGGCTGTCTGACGCCATGCGTTCTGTGTCCCTTCAGGTGCAGGCTGCAGAGGTTCCAGCGTGCCAGGGCCCTTGCCATGACCTGTATCCTGGGGACTGGGTCCTGGTGAAGAAACATGTGAGAAGAAGCTGCTTGGATATTCGTTGGCGTGGGCCCTACCAGGTCATCCTGATCACAAGTACAGCTGTAAAGGTGGGAGGCCTGCCCAACTGGATACACGCGTCGCATACGAAAAGGGTTCCAGCACCTCTGGAAACAGCTCCTCTCTCGGATGGACGTCCAGCTGAGGACCAAGAAGCCATAGAGGGGGCTAGCCAAGCTGTAGAGGTGCCAGTGGAAGCAGGGAACGAGTCTGACCAAGCTGAGGACGGTCAGTACAACAGCGAAACAGAAGACGCTACAGAAGGAGAAGACAGCTGGGAGTACGAGTCTGACCCTGACAGGTCTGAAAGAGAGCGAGAACAGACCAGAAGGAGAAGGAGTAGAAGGGCACGTGGAGAAGCAAATTGGCCGCAAAGAAGAAGTTCTAGCCTGAGGTCAACTCCAGAAGCAACCCTTCCTCCGATATCAGAAGACTCAGACCCAGAAGAAGGTGCTCAGGGCGCTGAGGCACCGAACCGAAGGAGGTCAAGTAGAGTGCGTGTGCCTAACAGAAGATACTCCACACCTGAGTGGACATATCTGGCGACAAATGTCTGTGAAACCGGAGACAGGGAGGATCCGAGCGGTGGTGGTGTCCAGTTCTGAGCCCATTATCACCGTGGAAATACAACTGTTGGTACCCGGTGTCGAACAAGAAGGGTCACTAACATTCGTGCTCCCCAGACCTCCCCGCCTCAGCAAGTTAAAACACATGTTTCTTACAGAATTGAAATTCCCCGACTTTGGTACCACGATAACAGCACATGAAGAGCATACTCTTCGCATGGAAATATTGAACTATGCTATTGAAGCTGCAACCACAAATCTAATAGTCGATTGTTAAAGGACTTTGTAAATAAAGCAAGCAGAAGAAAAGAAGATTACCTAGCGCCCAGGAAGCAGAGAATTTTAGGGAACCCCTTGAGTGGATGGAGAAGGGCTAGGGTTGTCTTTTTGAACTGTGAAAGGACTTTTTGCGAAAAAGGCTGTCAGCCTCCAGCTGTGTGGATTCTAAAGACAAAAAAGGATTGAAAGAGACTGTAAAGGAACGAGAGGAAAAGAACTTTTTTTGCAAAGAGAAAGGGAAAAGCTAGATTGTCTGACGAAATGGAGGCCGGCACCCCGAACCGCAGAGCTAAATGTATAATAGGTACACTAATAGTAGGAGTGATAATATTAATAGCTTTAGTGGTAACAATTTCTTATGTAAAGGGACATGAGGAAGAGGTAAAGGTAACTGATGCGAATTCTGTAGTAACACTTACACCCACTGTTGCAGGTGAGAAAAGGGAAAACACTCAAGAGAAAGCGTTATTGGCTGCAGAAGCCCGCAGGTTACATGTAGACGAGTCCCAAGGAGACTTTAGGTCAAATGCTTATGCTAAACTTTTGTATGAATACGTGGATGCCATGGAGGTTAAGGATTGCTACGTCTGCATGCAGTTGCCTGCGTCTGTAGATGAAGGAATTCGATATCATCACCTCCCTCTGACATATGGCATTACATGTAGCTTATTGCTTAGTATATTTTATGAGAGAGATAGTTTTGAATACTATTTCTCCAATTATGATTCTGTGTTGCCAGAAGTCCCGAATTATAAGCAGATGAATAAATGGGATTACTGGAAGAGTGAAGACAGATTGGCCAAGTTCTTCATTCCTTGGATTACCTTAGATACTTCACATGCCCGTAGAAATAACCTGACATGCAAGGTGTCAGAAGTCGAGAAAAAGTTCATAGGGCAGGTGGATGATCGTTACAGGAGACAAAAGATTTTGAAAAAATCAGGACAAGGGAAATTAGATTGGACCGAGGAAGAGAAGTCACATAAGAGAAAGGGTAGTAGTGGTCCAATAGCTTTAGATAAAGCGCAGAAAGGAAAGTTATGTCTTCACCGAGCCAAAACGTATTATGAAAATGTATACGTGGGTGAAGTTGACTGTGAACATGCTTTTAATTTAGAGTACTACACTAAGGATTTCCTGAAGGGAATGCAAGTGATTCCAAATGTGTATTTTGTATGTGGAAGAAATGCGTACGTGAGACTACCTGACAACTGGTATGGATCATGTTACTTGGCAATTGTCTTCCCCAAAATATATCATGCACAAGACTTATTGATCATTGAGGGTCAGACATCATCGAGGGGAAGGAGAGACTTAGGCGATGCAGAAATGGTTGGAGATGTCTTTGGAGCTATGTTCCCTCTTTTGGGAATAATCCTTAATGATGTTAAAATTAGACGACTGGCAACAGTTGTCGACAGGTTGTCTGCCAGCACTGCACAGTCCTTAATGCTGGTAGAAGGAGAGATGCAATCGATAAGGGCTATGGTTCTTCAAAATCGGCTTGCATTAGATGTCTTATTGGCAAAAGAGGGCGGAGTCTGTAAGGCTTTGAAGGTTCAGGAATGTTGCACTTACATTCCAGACCTTTCAAAGCCCCTTGAGAAAGTTATTAAGAACATAACTAATATACACAAAGAGATCGAAGACTTGAGTAGAGAAAATGTCTGGGAAAAGGTGGGCCACGGAATGAGTACAGTTGGAGGGTGGTTTTCCACCTTAGGCAAAAGCTTTATTTGGTATATCCTAAAGCCTATCATCATAATATTGATCTGTGGGATAATATTGTGGGGATTGGTGAGGGTATTCAAATGGTACAGAGCAAGAAGGTCAGAAAGGGCCCAAAGAGAACAGTTGCAGAGATTGGCTGCCATACAAGATAATCAGTACAGGAGCCTGAGAGCTCTGGAAGCGCAGAGAATGCCAGCAATAACTGCAGTTTAAATGTTAGTGATGACCCCGAGAGGTCATCAAAGGGGGGAACTGAGAGAGCGCAAACTGATATAAATATATGAGTACATCACACTTACCTATAGAGAGCATAATTCATGAAGAGAAATGCCATGAGTGCTAATAGTATCTGAAATTATATTCTAAATGTATAGCTAATATAGAGATTTAAGTAGAAGTGGAATTAATACAGAAAGGTGTGACATTATATGATTTTATTAGACGTGATTATTTTGAATCTATGTCGTGTAGCTGTTAACATATAAGATGGTCTGTGGTAAAACGCAGAACGTGGTAGGCCTCAGGGCCAGAGCTGGAGCTAAAAGGGAAGGTGTTTCTTTTCACGACACAGATTGTTTAACGTTTTTGGTCATTGCATTAATGGGCCATGATTTAGAGTAATGTTTTCTAAATAATAGAATAAGAGTTTTAACATGCTTTAATTAAATGAAGAAATTGAATGCTATAATCATAATGTGAAATATTGTAGGCCTGAAATGTTTTAGCATTGATTTACACGTACATGTCTGGGCTGAGAAATGTTGCAAGCCTTTTTAGAAGTCTATGAGAGTTGGGTTCTTGGCGGCAGATATCTGTCTGCAACAGGAAAGGGGGGATCCAATTATAAGTGAATGAATAGAGGCCTGTTCAGTAGACGGCCCAGACATGGAGGAGGGTTCTGGAATGTTTAAGGGGTATCAGCGGGCCGGAGAAGAGACTGAGAAGCAAGGTCAACTCTAACGTCTGAGGCCCAATACAAAGCATCATGGAAAAAGCCTGAAGTTGCACCACGTGAGAGGCGTTTCGCAAGGGGCGTCTCAAATGTTGTTGACTGTTTTGTATTAGGGACAGCACCCCTGGGTGGAGTTAGAGCAGAGACCTGAGGACCCTTTAGAGAGCGGATGGGTAGGCAGTGAGGGGTCATGACTGGAGAACTTTAGGTTTTCACCAAGAGACTTAGAGTGGGTGACTTCCCTTGGGGGTCATTCATTGCTGACACCTTTGTTAGGTTGGGATTTGGTTAAGTAGGGATACCATCTAGAACAGGGTAGGGACGCCTAACCTGTGTTTGTTTTCCTCCAACCTAAATGAAGGAGAGATATGCGTCTATGCTGATAGCTTTGCTATTTTTAGAACTTGTGTTAGTGATTTCTGTTGCTCGTCTGAGGGCTTTTCGAGAGCACATGTATGTAATTGGACCTGTGTATCTCGTGAATCTCATTCTGAGATGCTTGTATTTGCAGCTCATTATATCTTTACAATAAACTTTTGAAACCTAGAAGTTGTCCGTGATCTTTAAGAGTAGAGTCCTTTCTTGGGTGAACTAATTTGCAGATAGGTGTACTGTTTCCTTCCAAGACAGGCAATAAAGGTTCAGTCGACCAGATCGAGGTTTGGATCAATAGATATAAGGTATCGATCAAAATCTCGCCCTTTCAGGTGTTATACAAATGCTGAAATTCGAATGTTAAAAAATGTCCACAATTTACAGAGCGCTTAAAAAAAGACAGGGAGGCATGGGCGTCCTCAGGGGGGGCAAGGAGGGGCGCTTGCCCCCCCTGGAGCGCCTCTCCTTGCCCCCCCCTGCGCAAGCCCATCTGTACAAATGCATCCAGGAGTGAGGCCTGACACCAGGGCTTTTAAGCATTGCAGGGAACAGAGCTGTTCCCCTGGAAAAGGCCTCAGCTCCCTGATGGGGCACCTCGCACTCCTCTGAGCACAAGAGCAGCCCCACCCCGCCCATTATCATTCTGTGTGGGGCTGATTGCCCCATACAGAATGACAATGGGTCAGTCTGGGCTGGCACAGCATGTGGTGGCCTCATCCAGCCTCGGTCTAGGGCAGGGCATTCTGTCACATGAAAGTGCAAAAACGCCCATGCTGCTGCTAGGTGAGAATCGAGTTAGCCAAAGGAAGGCGGTGAAAGAAGTTGAAAGGAAAGGATTATAGTTTTAGTACAGCAACCATGATTGCTGCTTTTTTATTTTATTCAACTAACAACCATTGACAAAGCCAATAGTTCTGGCTTGTTGTAGGTGTAACGTTACTTGTACTAAGTGTAACGTTACTTGTATTATATATCTGGATGCAATGACAGAAGCAACAAAAATACCAGTCAGGTGGCACAATATATTAAGCACAGAATTTTAGCTTATGTGTTTTAAGGCACGCATTTTGTTACATCAAACACCCTTTTGAAGAGACCCCCTAGTTTTCTCATCCCACTTAAAGCTCTGGAAACAACACCATGTCACAGTCACCCCACGTCAAGGCCCTGCGCATCATGCATGACTCATGCCTTCCACTTTTTAAGATTGCCTGTGTGCAGGGGCATAGTGAACCCTGCTCCACCCCACCCCTTACTTTAGGAACTGCAGCGAGGGTGGAGTCCTTGATGGGTCTCATAATTAATGTGAAAAGGTGAGTGAGTAAGTAAGTTAGGGGATGAGTGGATGGATGGATGGCTGGATAGATGAGTGAAATGATGGATGGATGGATGAGTGAAAGCGTGGATGACGGGCGAGTGAATGGGTGTATGGATGAGTGAAATGATGGATGGATTGATGAATTGATAAGTGAAAGGGGGAATTAATGAATTGATAAGTGAAAGGGTGAATGGATGGACGGATGAGTGAAAGGGTGCATGTAAGGCTGGATAAGTGAGTGAAAGGGCGGGTAGATGGACAAAAGGATGGATGGATGAGTGAAGGAGTGAAAGGGTGGATGGATGAGAGAAAGGGTGGATGAATGAGAGAAAGGATAGATGAATGATTGGTTCAATGGATGGATTCATGAGTGGATGAGTAGATGGATGGGTGGGTGGATGGAAGGATGGATGGCTAAGTGAAAGGGGAATTGAAAGAGGAAGGGGGATGTGTAAATAGATGACTGAACAGGTGAATGGCTGGATGGATGAGTTAATGGATGGATGTGTGGAAGAGTGGATGGATGAGTGTTCAGATTGATGGAAGGAAACTTGATGGATAGGTTTGTAAATGGATGAATATGTACATGGATCGGCACACAGATGGAAGGACAGAATGAATCGTGAAAGACTGAATGATGGATGAAAGTATGATTACACATTGTAAGCCCCATTATCTTAAGCAACATTTCCTACATATTGACTTTCTCGTTTTTATGAGTGATTGTCTCTATATAATATGTGTGTGTTGTAACGCACTCCAAAACTCTGCCCCACATATTTGGGATGAGTAGCAATATACAAGAAATGAAATACACATGAGAGAGGGTCTATGTGAAGATGAGGGGCGCCAATGGAGGGTGGTATCAAGGCCAGATTGGCCGGAACGGGTATCAGGCGTTTCCTCTGGGAGCTGGAAAGGTGGGGGCGGTTTTGTTACCATAAAAAAACCTGCACATTTGCTTAAAGCTGCACGTATACTGACAAACCATGAAGTGCACAATTGTCTCAACATAATATAAACGTATTTTCACTTGTACTTTAGTGGTTGTCTATTTACTTACTTATATACTATTGCACAACCTTCTCTGATGTGTCTTTAAACCTTACCTTTTGTCGTGAATTTTGACCTCTTGTCTTGAATTTTTGTCCTGAATTTTGATCCTTTGTCCTGAATTTTTACACTCACTCTCGTGAATTTGCACCCATGCCAGTTGGTCACTCTAGGCATCACAGCGACCCCTCCAGGTGCCGGTGGTTGGGGGGGGCGGTGATCCTTGGCGTTCAGATGGAGGGGGCTACCAATGACAGAGGCGACAAGTGCAGGCGCCCTGCAACCCACTCATCACCACCACATGAAGGAAGAAAATAACCCGATCAGCTCGTTGACCCAACTTCCTGAAAAAAACTTTCAGACACCATGGAAAGGCAGCAGCATTTGCTGTCTGCGAGTATGTCAAATTAGATTTGTACAATAAACCTATTTGTAAAGGAAACTGCATTAAATGTCTGCCCCATCACGGTCACCACTCAGTGTCTTCAATCCCTTGTTCACCCCTCTTTTAAACCTCACGTCAACTCCTCTCCCTCAAATTTCGGGAGGGGGGGGGACTAATTCATCCAGCCAAAGCCATGTGCAGAGTGGAGATGCAGGGGCTCTAAGTAGGGGTGAAAACACAACAAAGCCTCATTACCAAGTAAATGGTCTTTTAAAGACCTGTGTGAAGTACTCGGGTGCAGCTGTGTGTGTGTGGTGTGCCGGAAGGCTGTCTCAGCCGGGCACACACATTCTTATAACATGCACACCCCTCAGAATGACAAATCACCACTTCTAGCTGCCTGGTCATGGCGTGGGAGTGGGAAGATGTGCACAGCAAGGGGAAAGGGATGGTGACGCTTTTCTTTTGTATAGGAATTTCTGCTGGCATCATAGCCCAGGGTTTGCTGTCTGTGCACTTGTATAGGTGTGTATCCATACAAGTGCACAGACAGCAAACCATGGGCTATGACGCCAGCAGGAATGACTTTACAAAGGAAAAGCGTCACCTGCACTGCCATCCCTTTCACCCTGCTGTCTGTGCACTTGTATGGAATACACATCCATTGCGCTGCTCACCAGATAAATGGTGAACAGGGCCATGGATCTGTCTCTTTTTGCATCCAAGGGCACAGACGAAGAAGCAGAGGAGGCCCACACAAGGAGAATCCAGGAGACATTTGATCGACACCTATCTAGAAAGTGAGACCTTCGGGAGGGGCTGGATGCCAGGACGACAGTGCTGCTGATCAGCCCGACTCCACCGAATAGTATCAGAAGAGCAGGCAGCAGTTTCTAAGTAAGTTCCAGTAACTTTAATGCATTCTGCAGCATCACCAGCATTACCTACTGGCTGCATATCTAGGTTACAGTGTTTTAGACTTACATGCATGAAAACCTCAAGGAGGACAGTCCCCTCCGAATATGCAAATGTAGTGTAAGCTTGTAGGGGTAGATTTACAAGCCCCTTGGGCCACTTTTGCGACACTTTTCCCATGTTAATCGTGACGCAAAAGTGGCGCATGGGCTTGTAAATCTGCCCCAAAGCGTTCAGCTTTTGGCATGCCAGTGGGGTAATTTTAGGGTTTAGGGTGGGTATGGGTTTTGGGGTGGCAGGGATAATTTTAGGGTTCAAGGTGGGTATGAGTTTTGTGGTGCCAGGGGTAATTTGAGGGTTCAGGGTGGATATGGGTTTTGGGGTGCCAGGGGTAATGTTAGGGTTCAGGGCGGGTATGAGTTTTGGGGGTGGCATGGGTAATTTTGGCGTTCAGGGTGGGTATGGGTTTTGTGGTACCAGGGGGTAATTTTAGGGTTCAGGGTGGGTATGGGTTTTGGGTTGCAAGGGGGGACATTTTAGGGTTCAGGGCGGGTATGGGTTTTGGGGTACCAGGGGGACAATTTTAGGGGTCAGGGCGGGTATGGGTTATGGGGTGCCAGGGGGCTAATTTCAGGGATTAGGGAATGAATGAGTTTTAAGGGGCTGGGGTGTAATATTAGGGTTCATATGTGTGCTCTAATTGTTGTCCAATTTCAAATGCAGAATTCACCACTTTTTTTTACTCAGCTTGGCCTGAGCATTACCCGATCCTGATTGTCTGCCATTTTAGCCCCGCCCATATTGATTAACATTAGCCACGCCCCTTCATTTGCCAGGTTATCGCCCCCCCCCCCCTGGAAAAATTTCTGCGGATGCCCATGCAGGGAGGGATACATTAAGGGAAATTACAATAAGAAACCAACAAACTGGTGGTAATGAGCCTGATTCACACAAACAAAAATCTTTAACTGCACTTGTGTATGTAGTCCTGCACATGGGTGTAGATGTATGACTTTGGAATAGTCACAAAACCTTCCATTGGTCACCTGGAAAGCTGAGACAGGTAACGCTTTTCAAGTATCCTCCTTGAAAATTCATGTAACTGACGTGTTTTGTCTTTCTTTTTAAGAATATGGGCATCAAGGATATGCAAAATTACACCTTTGCAACATTTATCATGCTCAGCGATGTGCATAATTAATCAAGCCAATGTCACTTGTACAGAAAAAGAACATGTAATTCGAGCTGACCTGGAAGTCCCCATGAGGGCACATTTGAACATTTCTTTCAGTCAAAACAGTTTATGTGAATGCGTTCTTATATCAATTTTTGGAACAAAGACGAATTTTAAGCCAAAAATAACACAAAAACACAATTGACAATTGCCAAAACCAACTGCTTCTCGCATTCTGGTTGTTTCCGTTGTTCTCTTACTCCTGCACTATAATTTTGCAGTAAACAGTAGTGCAAACATGTGATGTAATGATAAAATCTTGGAAATGTCACTTACCAAACCTAACTTAGGGACCTAACTTTACTACTCCTAAACGGAGAAAAATCCTACCTTTAAGACTTTCGGTATTCACAGAAGGCATTTAGGAGTCCTAAAGTTAGGAGTTCTAACTGCACTACTCCTAAACTGAGAAAAATCCTAACTTTAAGACTTTCGGTATTCACAGAAGGCATTTAGGAGTCCTAAAGTTAGGACTCCTAACTTCTGTGAATACCAAATTGAGTAAGTGCCTTCTGTGAATACCAAAATGGTAGTAAGTTTAGGATTTTGTCTTAAGTTAGTTCTGTGAATCGGGCCCCTATATTTTAATATATCTACCTTTTCATTAATCACTAGTAAGAAACTACAAAAACTATTAACTATACCCAAATGCAAACCGGAAACGATTATCATATTATATCTCAACGTAGGATCACATGATTCAAACTATGCGTACATATAAAAGGAACGTATCACTTTTCCTATCTCAATCACCACTCCATGTAATCTCCAAACACTGTAGACGCCTCACAGTACAACAACTTACATCGACTTACAATAAAATCTACCTCTCAGTATCAAAAATGAGAGCACAACCTTCCCACATAACATTTCTGGATTTTGGTTTATAGCTTTTAACTTAATAACACATACATCTCCTACTACTACCCCACCCCACTATTTCCACAGAAAGTATCAGTTGCAAACCTGCAACATTTTCTTTATCTCCCCAAATACATTACAAACCCAAATTAACGCTGTACCTCATTTTCAAGACCATGCAGCCCTATAAAGATGGCAAACTACACTTCTTCTCTATGAAAAATTCCTAAACATATATAAAGTACTTATATAACACAGCTCACATTTTATGCATATTTTATAACTAATATCAAACACCACACTTCACTAACACTATATTACTTTGAAATGAAAAATACTTTCAAAATTAAAAACATTGCCTCAAATACTTAATCACTACAATAAAACATATAACACACCTTGTTCATTTCTAACTCACCTTTGTAGTAGTTATCCAGATTTCAAATGATACACGCATACAATTCTTTCTTTGTCACATGGTACATGTAAAGCTCCGACTTCATCAAGAATGAAACCAGAAATGGCACAATTTCTCTGTCGCTCCACACATAAATACATGTAAAGAACAAATCAGAATACTTCATTACTTCAACGACATTCCAAAACTTACCTCCATTTGTTAATTTTGAATTTCCATAGGAAAAGCTACTTATTATTCTGCACCACATACAGGTCACAAGTTCAACCTATTTGATCACCACACTTTCTAGAACCTTCTACGACACATGCAGTTTAAAAGTTCATCAGTTTTTTTGTAACCTAACAATATACTTTTGCAACATTTTATTGAACATTTAACGGCACGTGCTGGTTAAAAGTACACAATAGGGGTCAGTAGTTCGTCAACTTTATTCCCAACTCCAGCAGAACCTCACCTTACGCCCCCAGCGCCATCAGACCTGTAGGAGTCAGTGCTTTCCACTTTCCAAATACCAAAAACATTTCATACACACAAATTTACCTTCGCACTCCCTGTATAACACCTCCTAAGCACCATACACAAGTTACAATGTTCCAAACAAAAGTTCCTACGACTAGCTATAACTACATGCTGACACTACTTGGACAGATGTGCCACAGCGGCTAGAGCACATGACTTCACAGCATATGACACACAGTTTGGGCTCACGCTTTCATCCCCGAGTCCGGCAGCAGCTCAGATTAGGAACATAAGACTCTACACACTACCTCACATATTTTCCGTACCCCAGGATTTTCAAACCAGTACGGGTCAGTAGTTTGTCCTAATAGTTATAAACACATGCTGACACTACTTCCACAGCTGCACTGCACATGACTTCACAACATAAGACACACAATTTAGGCTCACGCTCTAATCCCCGAGTCACGCAACACCTCACCTTAGCAGAATCACACTCTAGGCAATACCTCACTTAATTTTCGGTAGGTATGATTAGTTCACTTTTCACCCCCTCTATAACACACCCAAAATACCCCACAAAGGTGACAGTGCACCTACCCTCCTCTTTCCCAAATTTTTCACCCTGTTTCCCCCTTACTCGCTTCAGCGGTATCACAAAAGGGCGGCCAACACTTCCAAGTTGCAAACGCTCGTAGCGCTCGCAGCCAATCAGTAGCAAGCTTGTGCTTGTAACGCCTCAGCCAATCAGATGGCGGAAATCCCAAATATCGATATCTGTAAATTTCGATATTTCTCAAAAACTACTGAACAGATTTACACCAACTAAACAAAAGTGTGCTTTCTAGACCAAGACCCTTCTCCTTGCCAAATTTGGGGTAATTCCGTTCACCCGTTCGACCTGTAGCCTTGTCTAAAGTTTCCTATGGAAATTGACTTTGAAAAAACAGATTTTGGGACCCCCTTTTTTCTCGGCCTCCCCCTTGACGAATCACCCCCAAACTTTCAACATAGGAGCTGATCCCAACAAAGCATTAGTTTTGAAAATTTACGAAGACTCATCAATCGGCGCCAAAGTTATTGCGAATAGAATGTTGCCATTTTCCTATGGTAACTAGATCCTAACTATAACTACCTACTGGCGACCGCCAGCAGGTATAATATATATTATATATATATATATATATATATATATATTGCGTTGAGTCCGGAACAACAAGGCACAGTGTAGCCACACCACGCCACGTAGTAAAACGGAATTAGAGTAAAGCCACAAACTCCGTGCTCTGTTGTCAGTGAGTTTTATTCGTGATGAAATAACAGCCCACCAGTCGCCATGGCGCGTTTCACTTCAGCCGAGGCTTGATCACATGTCATATATATATATGTCCCAACAACAAATCTTCGATCATGAAGACACCGCACACTACTTGAAGATGGTTATTTTCAAATTGATTTGCCTGTAGGTTTCTCCCACCCACGTGTTTCGAACCTTGCGGTCCCTGGTCACGGTTTAGCAAACATTTGTGCATTGTTTGTTTTCAGTATTTATACAAAGTTTCCATGCAGCGTGTTATGATGCATTATGGATTTTGTAGTGAATTTCCCAGAGCTCTCATGGAGCTTATCCTTGTGTTTTGTTTCCGGAACCCAGTGTTTGAATCACTTGTGCAGGACATATTGAACACTCCCTCAGAATTATAGGGCTTTATCTGGTCACATATATGTCTGCCAATCATATAGTATGATTGGTCAGTGCACTCAAATTAAGTGCATGTGGCATCAAAAATAAATAACGACTTAGTGTCAGTGAGTCCATGATGGCTAAGTGCCTTAATGACTCTCTCCCTTCACAGCATTCACGCATTGGGCTCACAGTTGCTCAACGCTAAGGATATTGAATTAAAATTATAATTATCAGATATATCTCAATATGTGATCTTTATGCACATATTTTTAGTAATATTTAAAGCTATAAACTTTGACATTTATCAAGAAGTGTGTTGCATTCTTGATTAAACAGATTACAAATTAGTTTTTAAATATGAAGTGGTCTTGCAATTTCGTCAAGGTGGAATGGAATGACCAGCTAGAAAGTTCTATAGGTGTACGTGCATCTCTTCATCCCCGTTGAGACCCCACGGACTTCTTGTTTTAAATCGAATGATCAGCTTGGACTCACAGTGGCTATGCCAGAATATCTGATGTCTGTCCAAGTTTTGTCAGTGTGGGTTTGTAGGTGTTTCGAAATGGCGTAGCTATGGTCATTGGTCTGGATGGCCCTTATATGTTCCAATATTCTCTTCTTCAGAGGACAGATGGTTGAGCCAATGTACCTTTTGCCTCAAAAGCATTCGATTAAGTACACCACAAACTGAGATTCGCATGTTATCTTGTCCCGTATTTCAAAGCTTCTCCCTCTTTGGTCCTTGATAGATTTTAGATTTTTTCCTACCTTGCAGGCTTTGCAGACCAAGCATTTGGTGAAACCTATTTGTCGCTTTTCTAGCCAAGATGCTGATTTTTCATTTTTAAAATGGCTGTTGACTAAGGTATCCTGAATCGATGAAGCCTTTCTAAAGGATATTAGTGGTCTTTCTCCTAATAGTGTCACAATTTCTGGGACTTTTTTTTAGTACACTCCAATATTTGGTCAGAATTCGGCAAATCTTGAAACTCTCTTTAGAGTAAGTTAAGAATAACCGAGGTTTTTCTTCATCTGTTTCCACTGCTTTTTTATTCTTCACTATTAGTGTCTCCGCTCTTGTTTTGGATCTTGCTCTTTGTTCTCCACGTTCGATATCAGTGTATTTATATCCTCGTTTGATTAATCGAGACTTGGTTTCTGTAAATTTCTTTTCCATTCCTGCTTGCTCTGAACAGTTCCTTCTCATCCGCAGGAATTCTCCATAGGGTATATTTTGTTTTAACGATGATGGATGAAAGTTGGTTCCATGAAGCACACTATTTGTGGATGTCTTTTTCCTAAAGACTGTTGTTTCTAACTTCTTGTTTTTAATGTACACTTTGATGTCCAAAAAATCTATTTATTTTTTCTGTATATTGAACGTCAATTTTAGACCCACTTCATTTAGGTTCAAAATTTCAATGTAGTGAATTAGTTTTTGTTTGGGACCCTTTCAGAGGAGAAAAAGGTCATCAATAAATCGAAGCCATAGCACCACAACCGTGGTGTATGGTTTGTTTTCCTCTCTCCGAGCTATGCTTTTCTCCCACCAACCCATGGTGAGATTAGCATAGCTTGGAGAGAAGGGAACACCCATGGCACATCCGCATGTTTGGGAGTATATATTTTTATTGAACAGAAACACATTGTTCATTAGACAGAATGTTATCATGTCTAACAACATGTTGGTGTGCTGTAGCTCTGAGTGTGAGTGTTTGATTAGTTCACATGCTCCGTCCATCACCACCTCCTTTTGTACCACTTTGTTCGCCATAAGTTGGCAGGGTATGCTCAGACGTGAGTCCCTTGCTCACTTTGCCACTGGATTCAAGCAAGCTGGACTGAAGACGGCTGTAATGCCAGAAACTGGTCCTCGGAAGCTTGTTTCCGGTCCAGGGAAGGCATGGCTTGGCAGTTCGGGCTGGACTGTTCCCATGAGGCTCAGGGTCGGACTGATTTGCATATGGCCATGTCTGAACTGGGGTGGCAGAGTGGGCTAAAGAACGGTGATGGATTAAACCCAGATCTTTTGACTGGGTGTGAGTGTTTGATTGGTTCAGATGCTCCGTCCATCACCACCCCCTTTTGTACCGCTTTTGGCCGCCATAAGTGTGGCCGGGTATGCTCAGACGTGAGTCCCTTGCTCACTTTGCCACTGGATTCAAGCAAGCCGGGCTGAAGACGGCTGTGATGACAGAAACCGGTCCTCGGAAGCTTGTTTTCGGTCCAGGGAGGGCATGGCTTGGCAGTTCGGGCTGGACTGTTCCCATGAGGCACAGGGTCAGACTGATTTGCATATAGCCATGTCTGCACTGGGGTGGCAGAGTGGGCTAAAGAACGGTGATGGATTAAACCCAGAACTTTTGACTGGGTGTGAGTGTTTGATTGGTTCAGATGCTCCGTCCATCACCACCCCCTTTTGTACCGCTTTTGGCCGCCATAAGTGTGGCAGGGTATGCTCAGACATGAGTCCCTTGCTCACTTTGCCACTGGATTCAAGCAAGCCGGGCTGAAGACGGCTTTGATGCCAGAAACCGGTTTCGGAAGCTTGTTTCCGGTCCAGGGAGGGCATGGCTTGGCAGTTCGGGCTGGACTGTTCCCATGAGGCACAGGGTCAGACTGATTTGCATATAGCCATGTCTGCACTGGGGTGGCAGAGTGGGCTAAAGAACGGTGATGGATTAAACCCAGATCTTTTGACTGGGTGTGAGTGTTTGATTGGTTCAGATGCTCCGTCCATCACCACCCCCTTTTGTACAGCTTTTGGCCGCCATAAGTGTGGCTTGGTATGCTCAGACGTGAGTCCCTTGCTCATTTTGCCACTGGGTTCAAGCAAGCCGGGCTGAAGACGGCTGTGATGCCAGAAACCAGTCCTCGGAAGCTTGTTTCCGGTCCAGGGAGGGCATGGCTTGGCAGTTCGGGCTGGACTGTTCCCATGAGGCACAGGGTCAGACTGATTTGCATATAGCCATGTCTGCACTGGGGTGGCAGAGTGGGCTAAAGAACGTTGATGGATTAAACCCAGATCTTTTGACTGGGTGTGAGTGTTTGATTGGTTCAGATGCTCCGTCCATCACCACCCCCTTTTGTACCGCTTTTGGCCGCCATAAGTGTGGCAGGGTATGCCCAGACGTGAGTCCCTTGCTCACTTTGCCACTGGATTCAAGCAAGCCGGGCTGAAGACGGCTGTGATGCCAGAAACCGGTCCTCGGAAGCTTGTTTCCGGTCTAGGGAGGGCATGGCTTGGCAGTTCGGGCTGGACTGTTCCCATGAGGCACAGGGTCAGACTGATTTGCATGTAGCCATGTCTGCACTGGGGTGGCAGAGTGGGCTAAAGAACGGTGATGGATTAAACCCAGATCTTTTGACTGGGTGTGAGTGTTTGATTGGTTCAGATGCTCCGTCCATCACCACCCCCTTTTGTACCGCTCCATTGCTCACTTTGCCACTGGATTCAAGCAAGCCGGGCTGAAGACGGCTGTAATGCCAGAAACCAGTCCTCGGAAGCTTGTTTCCGGTCCAGGGAAGGCATGGCTTGGCAGTTCGTGCTGGACTGTTCCCATGAGGCACAGGGTCAGACTGATTTGCATATGGCCATGTCTGAACTGGGGTGGCAGAGTAGGCTAAAGAACGGTGATGGATTAAACCCAGATCTTTTGACTGGGTGTGAGTGTTTGATTGGAAGCACCACCCCCTTTTGTAGCTCTGAAATAGGCCTTTGTTTTAGAAAGTATTTTATGGCCTTCAGACCTATGTCATGTTCTATTGACGTGTAGAGTGACTCTACGTCAATTGTAGCTAGCCAATATTCCGGTTGCCATCTGTTTCCATCAATAAATCGGAGCCATAGCACCACAACCGTTGTGTATAGTTCGTTTTCCTCTCTCCGAGCTATGTTTTTCTCCCACCAACCCATGGTGAGATTAGCATAGCTTGGAGAGAAGGAAACTCCCATGGCACATCCGCATGTTTGGGAATGCATGTTTTTATTGAACAGAAACACATTGTTCATTAGACAGAATGTTATCATGTCTAATAACATGTTGCTGTGCTGTAGCTCCGAAATAGGCCTTTGTTTTAGAAAGTATTTTATGGCCTTCAGACCTATGTCATGTTCTAATGACGTGTAGAGTGACATTACGTCAATTGTAGCTAGCCAATATTCCGGTTACCATTCTGTTCGAATGATGATCCTCAGGAAGTAAAAAAAAAAAAAAAAAAAAAATATATATATATATATATATATATATATATATATATACATATATATATATATATATATACATATATATATATATATATATATATATATATATATATATATACATATATATATATATATATATATACATATATTACCTACTGGCGGTCGCCAGTAGGTATATATAGTTAGGATTTTTTTCCTATGGGATTTTTGAAAATTCTATGTTGAATAACTTTGGCGTTTGAGGACGGAATTGGTTGAAATCTTCTGGAAAATGGAACATTTTGTTTCTGAGCAGCCCCTGAAAATTTGGGGGGGTTTCGTCAAGCGGGGGCCGAGAAAAAAGGGGGGTCCCAAAACGTGTTTTTAACATTGAGTTTTCCATAGGGCGGTTGGACTCACTTTTAGCTCGAACGGCTGAATGGATTTCCACGAAACTTGGCAAAATTGTAGGGACTGGTAGCCCGATGTGTCTTTGCTATGTCTCAAGATATATGCTCCAGTGGTTTTTACGAAAATTAACTTTGAAAAATATATATTGGGCTACATTGGGCTATATATATGTTGGAGCCCAAATGTAGCCCAATGTAGCCCAATGAAGCCCAATGAAGCCCAATGTAGCCCAAAGATGGCCGCCAGAGACAAAAAAAAACAAATGTAGCCCAAATATCAGCCAGATGTAGCCCAACTATAGCCCAGTGACAGAATGTCCCAGAGTGTTTTAAAGAACAACTAGAACGCTAACAGTCTTACTTATGACAAAAGTATGGCACACCTGAAGTCATCTTGATTGGAATAAAGTGGTAACACTTAATACATTTAATTTGAAAAGGAACAAAATAAGGGGTTTCATTTTGCCATAGAAATGTTATATATATATATATATATATATATATATATATATATATATATATATTCACTGAAAAAACCATAGGTTCTAGACCATATATAGTTAGGAATTAGCATTTACAAAACCTTGAAAATTCACTGAAAAAACCATAGGTTATAAACCATATATAGTTAGGAATTAGCATTTAAAAAACCTTACTTTACTCACACAAAACCATTGAAATTCCATATATAGTTAGTTGTACTAACTATATATCGCGCACCCGCAATCCACTGCTGATCATGTCACATATTACATCATTCATGACATGGTCAGTGACATCACTGATGACATCACTGATGACATCTCAAATGACATCACTGATGACATCACTGATGACATCTCAAATGACATCACTGATGACAACATCCAGTGACTGTATGTTTCTGTAAAGTTAAAATATGTCTTACATATTGAAGAATGAGTGGATGTAGAAGTGTCTGAACAAAGGATTTAGTAGGTGCATGACTGACTGTATGAGTGAGTGATTAAATGTGTCTCACTGAGTGCATGGGTTAGTGACTAAACTGTCTTAATTTGTGCATCATTATGTCTGTTGTTCTGTAAACTGCTGCATGTGTTGATCAGTAGCTATATGATTAACTATATGGGTTATTGATTGGTTGCCCAAGTATTTGTATGGGAGACTGAGAGTGTGTATGGGTGGCTGGGAGGTGTATGACTCTCTGCATAGATGTATGGGTTCAAAAGTGCATGTGGAAACAGCTGTATGGGCGGTTGACTGTGTGCATGACTGTATTGGTGAGTGAATAGATATCTCAGTGCTACATGTCAAAGTAAGTACATATGTAAAATACAGTACATGTGAGAGTTGACATATATAAATAACTGTGCATAAGAGCCAGTGAATGTGTGAGTGGCTGTATGGATCATTGTGAACTTGTATCCAGGATTGTATAAGTGAGTAAATATGTTTTAGTATATGTTTGAATAAGTAAGGTGTGTTTAACTGTATAGTTAAGGAAATGGAGGTGTGATTGATTGTTTGCATGACTGACTAGGTGTGTGTGTAACTTCATGGATGAGTGACAATCTGTGAGTCTGTGTTTACACTGAGTGTATCTAAGGTTATATTAGAGTCTGAAGAGGTTCATTGTATTATCACATGAATGATGTCATCAGTGATGTGATCAGTAATGTCAAATGAGATGTCATCAGTGATGTCATCAGTGATGTCATTTGAGATGTCATCAGTGATGTCATTTGAGATGTCATCAGTGATGTCATCAGTGATGTCACTGACCATGTCATGAATGATGTAATATGTGACATGATCAGCAGTGGATTGCGGGTGCGCGATATATAGTTAGTACAACTAACTATATATGGAATTTCAATGGTTTTGTGTGAGTAAAGTAAGGTTTTTTAAATGCTAATTCCTAACTATATATGGTTTATAACCTATGGTTTTTTCAGTGAATATATATATATATATATACACATATATATATATATATATATATATATATATATATATATATATATATATATATATATATATATATATATATATATATATATATATGTATGTATATATATATATATATATATATATATTCACTGAAAAAACCATAGGTTATAGACCATATATAGTTAGGAATTAGCATTTACAAAACCTTGAAAATTCACTGAAAAAACCATAGGTTATAGACCATGTATAGTTAGGAATTAGCATTTACAAAACCTTATTTTACTCACACAAAACCATTGAAATTCCATATATAGTTAGTTGCACTAACTATATATCGCGCACCCGCAATCCACTGCTGATGATGTCACATATTACATCATTCATGACATGGTCAGTGACATCACTGATGACATCACTGATGACATCTCAAATGACATCACTGATGACATCTCACTTGACATCAATGATCACATCACTGATGATATCATTCATGTGATAATACAATGCATCTCCTCACACTCTAATATAACCTCTATTACACCCAGTGTTAAATAGAGAGTATAATTTTTGAAACCATTGACACACCAATACTAGTTACTACATACGCACTCACTGATTCCTATGTCTACACACACATTCACTCATACAATCATTCATACATACAATCACTCATCTTTACAACACTATCATATGCACTCATACACCTATACAGACACTCACACTCTGCCACTCATCCATGGAGTTACTCACACACCTAGTCAGTCCTGAAAAGAATCAATCACACTTCCATTTTCTCATCTATACAGTTAAACACAGAACACCTTACATTTTTGAAACATATACTAACACATACTTACTCTCTTATAGAATCACTGATACAAGTACACATTGATCTGCACAGAGTCACACACCTCCCAGCCAGCCATACACACACTCAGTCTCCCATACAAATACTTGTGCAACCAATCAATAACCCATATAGCTACTTATATAGCTACTGATCAACACATGCAGCAGCTTGCACAACAACAGACATACTGATGCACACTTTCAGACAGTTTAGTCACTAACCCGTGCATTCAGTAAGACGCATTTAATCACTCACTCATACAGTCAATCACGCACCTACTAAAACCTTCATTCAGACACTTATACATCCACTCATTCTTCAATATGTAAAACATATTTAAACTTTACAGAAACACATAATCACTGGATGTTGTCATCAGTGATGTCATCAGTGATGTCACTGACCATGTCATGAATGATGTAATATGTGACATCATCAGCAGTGGATTGCGGGTGCGCGATATATAGTTAGTGCAACTAACTATATATGGAATTTCAATGGTTTTGTGTGAGTAAAATAAGGTTTTGTAAATGCTAATTCCTAACTATATATGGTCTATAACCTATGGTTTTTTCAGTGAATTTTCAAGGTTTTGTAAATGCTAATTCCTAACTATATATGGTCTATAACCTATGGTTTTTTCAGTGAATTTCATTGGTTTTTTAACAGCTAATATCTGTAGCTGTAAAATGTATTCTTCTTTAAATCCAAAAATATATTTTATATGTTTATGAATAATTTTTTTTAAAATATTTTTTTTCTTCGTTCCCGCTTTGCGAAGCGGGAAGCTTCCCGTTAGCTGACCTTGATGCCGCGAAATAGACCGCGAGCCGGTAAACGTTTCTTTACCGCAACTGCCGCGTTACAAAACAACATCGTGACGCCTCCCGTCCGCATGACGTTTCACGTTGTCGCGTGATACGTCATATGACGTGCTACGTTAGCGAACTGGTACGCGAACCGAGTCGCAAAGCGCAGGTTTCTGGAAGCAAACCGGGAGGCCCTGCAAAGCGCTTAACGTAAACACAGCAGGTCATGTGACTTGGTAATAACACTTTTCATTGGTTCATTTCACTTTTGGTTTCCTAATGATGTAAGACTAGGTCATATAATCTAAAATGAACACTTTTCATTGGTTGAGAACTCTTGTTTTTCCCAAATGATGAAAATCCCTCCTTCTTTCCTCACTCTGACTTTCATCATTGTGAGAGAAAGACCCTTTGTGATCACTGAGCAATGGCTTCTTTAGTAGCTTCAGCTGGTGCTTCCCCACCACCTCCACCACATCCAAGGAAGAGTGGACCACCTGCTCAAGTTATAATTCAACAAGAAGAGGAAGAAGAGGAACAGGACGACGAGCACGAAGAGAGGCAGTTTTTGCCTGAGGAGCCCAGGACGTCTCACCGGAAAGAAAACTTCATTTGGCAATTTTTTTAAATTCCCAAAGGTGAGAAAAAAGTAAATGCAAGATACGTAACTTGCCTTATATGTCAAGATAGACTGTCCAGAGGAACCGAGAAAAAATACAGTTTCGGAAACTACACAATGCATCGCCATATGACTAGGTGGCATCCTAACAACTACAGTGCTGCACAGTTTCGGAACGACCTAGATAATCTCCCTATTATGGCCAGAAGATCTGTTGTACCGGAAGTAACGGGACCAGAGGGCAGGGAGATGGTGCCAAATATACAAATGAGATTTGGTGAAGTAAAACACACCTGCGTATTTTGCGATGGATTCATTTGCTACGGAGAAAGAAGCATCACTCTGATCAACAGAGCTATTGACTATCATATGCAAGTTTGTACGAAACGCCCAAAATAATAAATACTTTTTTTTTGTTTTGTTGCTCCTGTTGAGCCCTTTACAATGAATCGTTTTCATTGCCCCCTCCAAGAAAACCCCAAAAAAATATAAAACTGTTCAGAAAAATTCAAAAAAAGTAAAAAAATGTTCCAAAAAATAATAAAAAAAATTTAAAACAACAAAAACAATAAAAAAAAAGTTCTTTTCAGAACTACCTCCCCGTTATTAAAAAATTGGTACAATATTTGGAACTGTGCCAACCTCTATTTCTCTTAGTTCGCTTCCCAGTTCGCTCGCCGGTACGCGAACCGGAAGCGAACCAAAAACAGTAAGTATAAGGGAAGGAAACAGACACTTATGTTAAAAGAAAGACAGCTATAGGGGAGTAAACTAGAGATACTATTACCCGTAATCCACTGCTGATGATGTCACATATTACATCATTCATGACATGCTCAGTGACATCATCAGCAGAGGATTGCGGGTTTTTTGGCAACGTGCCTTATCCACGGTTTAATAACGCTGCCTTTTGCTTTATATAAGTTTTCAAATTGTATGAAATATATACCAATAGGTCGTTATGAACCTTTAGGTAGTGCTTTTCTTCATGAGGTCTGGTCGCTTCCATACACATACAGATGTTTCAAAGATGATCAAGAAGTTTATCTGAATGGAGAGGAATGCACTGAGACGCCAGATCATTCACTAATGTGTAGGCACATACAGTTACACGGTTCATGCAACAAACACCGACCAAATATGGCTTGCGTGTTGCAAGGCACGCCAGTTCCTGCTATCATCTCCACGTTCAAGTTGTTGGAAAATGGTAGTTATTTGATGCTCAATAATGAAGATTGATCTGGGTTAATTAAAAGTATTCCTTTTATCGTAACAGTAAGTGAACGGGTTATTTGCTGCAGAAATGTTCTATTTCCTCCCACACATGAACATAGGGAGTTTTCAATCTCGCCACAAATACCAACCTTGGGAGCAGATTTCAACGGCATGGCAAGAATAAGAGCTCTTTTGTCTCAGAGAGAGGTGGCCTTGAGTTCGGCCCGTGAAACTTTCGTGCTTCACATAGCGAACACCCGTACAGAGGTGCAGACCCTTTTCAATTCAGATTTGCCTTTCCATTTCAGCAAGATGGTTCGGACTATCTCTAACGCATCCTCCACAAAGACCCTGGCGCACTTTTTTAAAGTTGTTACCAGTGGTCTCGTGACTTCAGTTGAGAAAATCTTTCGAGTCATCCCTACTTTCTTTCATTGTATTTTTTCCACTCTGCTTCGTGGATTGCCATTTTTACTTGCATTACCAGCGGACGCTCTTGTGCTTTTTTACATTTTTAAATATGGATGTCCCTCCTATGCAACCTCCCGCCCTGCAGCTGCTGACACTGTTCCGCAATCGCATGCTAGAATATTATGGCACAATGCCGTTGGCGATATTAAGCACGGCATATGGATTATCTTTTCGATTCTCCTACTTCACCTGTGTCCAGCCTGTATTTCACTGCCTGACCTGTGATTTCGATTGGGCCATTGATTTGTGTCTCTGCGGACCGGTTTCTCCTGACGTCGACTTTAATCAGCTGATGACTCCTATCATTACTCACGAGTTGGTTTGTCCTGGCGAAAGGATTATGGCTGTGGCATTGATGCATGGACTAATTGGTCCCTGGAATTTACTGGCGGCAACACAGTCTTTCTTGGAACAGAGCTTTCTTGAAAACCCACCGAGCTGTCCTCTGATGGTGATAGAGGATCCGGTGCTGGGAGAGCACGTATGTTCTTTTCCGCTTTTAAATTGGATGGCTGAACTGTTTTCGGATGAAGACGGTGACTTCCTATTGGAGGCTGTTGCAGCTTATTTTGCATACACAGTTATGTCATAGACCTTTTTCATGTTTGATATGCTGAGTACTAGCATTTCATTGACAATTCATTGACTTATTTGTCAAGTTTTTATTATTTACCTTGCCTATTGGCTTAAGACTCGATAAAGTACTTGGCTGTTTTATTTTTCTTTAGCATTAAATTTTCCTAGTTTTTAATGCTTTACCTTGCGGACCGTCCACATATAAACTTGCAATCTGCTCTCATGAGATGGCACTTCTATTATCTTATTCAGTTCGTTTCCGGATCATGGGGAGGTGTCATCTACGTCCTGGATATCTTTACACCGTGTTAAGTTAGCATGGGCTCATTACCGGTTTAAACGCCATTTTTCCTTTTTTGCAACTTCTGCACACGACACTTAGTTGTTGCTTTAGCTTTCAACCTAGTAGTTCATCGTGGTTTACATGAGAATAATATGTTATTGCTCTACTATCTGCTTTGCTTGTTAAACTATATCTGTAAAGCGAGTGCTAAAGTTTCAAGAACAACACGATACAGAATTGTTATGAGGTCTGATCTCCACGACTTCATACTCATAACATAAGTGCAACTTCTGCCAATTCTGGGCATGAGGCGGGTTTTATATTGCTTTGCCGAACACACATACACAACACTTGATGCGGTTCACATGAAGAGAGAGCTGGTGTATGCTGATGTGATTCCTTCAAATCTAAGACACTAAAGTATGGGCACGCCCTAAACCAACACAAAGAGACCTTCTGAGCAAATAATATAATATGTGTATTAGGGAGGGTGAGATATAAGCAGCCGCGGGCCGTGGAGGGAGTTACGGTGAGGCAGGGAGGCGGGGAGGGGGAGAAGCAGGGTGGAGCCCTCTCCACCCTGCCCCTCCCCCTCCCCGCCTCCCTGCCCCACGTAACTCTCTCCACGGCCCGCGGCTGCTTATAAGTGTTGCTAACTCTTATTCATTTACAGCATGTTAACATACTGTCACCATTCGCTTTTTATGTACTAGTAACTATGCTGGTAATTTTGCTACTGATAATATGTGTACTTGTATTATCTAAGATACTACGCCTGAGAAGACGGCATTAGTAAATAAACATTTCAAATACACATGTGTTCTTCTTAACTCCATGTTCTGGTTTCTAAGAAATATATAACGACCGACTGTTCATGAGTTCCACGTATCCTGAGGTACTATAAGTTCATATTCTGGATTGTCTAAACATTGAGAGTTTGTTATATCCAATGTGACACTGTACCTAGCTTGCTAAGGGGTTTTTGATTACTAAGGTGAGTTTTGGGACACCCTAATTCGCCGAGGTTCCAATCCTCTGTCCACAGTTCTGTGTGAGAACAGAAACCCTGCGACAGGGGCACCCCCGACCCTTGCTGGAGCTTCATCACACTTGCGATACAACTCCAGCAATGCGCCACCTTTACGGCACAGATACATCACGCATCTGTGCTGTTTTTGCCCCATGATGCGCCGCATTGTAAATGCAGCACACCATAGGTGACGGAACAGCGGCACAGAATGACTAACACATCCCTGGTGATGCGCCAGTCATCATAAATCTATCCCTATGCTTCTTATCTTGTTAGAGATGAACCGCCATATGTATCATCAAAGTTTTTTGCATTTCCTAAATAGCGAACTTTAAGGAATAAATAGCGATTCTTTACCATTCCTAGTTTGCGATGAGCTATTTGCTAATTACAAATTACCCATTCATTTCCTTCATTTCCATAGGACGGTTGGACTCACTTTTAGCTCGAACGGCTGAATGGATTTGCACGAAACTTGGCAAAATTGTAGGGACTGGTAGC
Organism: Lissotriton helveticus; assembly: GCF_964261635.1. Lineage (NCBI taxonomy): Eukaryota > Metazoa > Chordata > Amphibia > Caudata > Salamandridae > Lissotriton > Lissotriton helveticus. The sequence goes on from NC_136065.1 coordinate 184,995,791, forward strand.
CCGATGTGCCTTTGCTATGTCTCAAGATATATGCTCCAGTGGTTTTTACGAAAATTTACTTTGAAAAATATATATTGGGCTACATTGGGCTATATATATGTTGGAACCCAAATGTAGCCCAATGTAGCCCAATGTAGCCCAAAGATGGCCGCCAGAGACGAAAAAAAACAAATGTAGCCCAAATATCAGCCAGATGTAGCCCAACTATAGCCCAGTGACAGAATGACCAATCAGCGTCGCAAACCTCCGTTACGCGAAGCGGAGCGCTGTTACAGATATATATCTTTTTTTGAATGTTAATTTCTCAAAATCCACTGGAGCACATATATTGAGACCTAGCAAAGGCACATCGGGCTACCAGTCCCTAATATTTGACCAAGTTTCGTGCAAATCCATTCAGCCGTTCGATTATTTTTTTTTAAATTTTTTTTTGCCCCGCGGGGCCCTTTTAAAACCTCCACATCAAACCTAGGGGGTCAGCGAGGATCTACTATTCCCCCTTATGGTCATTTGCCCCTTCGCTTTCGCCTCCTCTTGTCTCTCGATCCTACCGAGAGACAAGATGGCGGCCGCTACGGACTGTTTGGAATGTTGACAGACGCCGGAGAACCAATCAGCTTCGCTTCACAAAGCTCCGTTGCGCGAAAAGTACGCGTCCTGGAGCGCTGCCCGGTCCGCTGTTACAGATATATATCTTTTTTTAAACGTTAATTTCTCAAAATCCACTGTAGCACATATATTGAGACCTACAAAAGGCACATCGGGCTACCAGTCCCTACAATTTTGCCAAGTTTCATGCAAATCCATTCAGCCGTTCGGGCTAAAAGTGAGGCCAACCGCCCTATGGAAAACTCAATGTTAAAAACACGTTTTGGGACCCCCCTTTTTTCTCGGCCCCCCCTTGACGAACCCCCCCCAAATTTTCAAGGGCTGCTCAGAAACAAAATGTGCCATTTTCCTGAAAATTTCAGCCAATTCCATCCACAAACGCCAAAGTTATTAGACATAGAATTTTCAAAAATCCCATAGAGAAAAAATCCTAACTATATATACCTACTGGCGACCGCCAGTAGGTAATATATATATATATATATATATATATATATATATATATATATGTATATATATATATATATATATATGGAAACAATATCCTGTCTATTCAGCCCTTGGCGCTGCAATTACCACAGGTACAGATCTCTCGGACACCAAAGTTCGTGAAATGAAGTGGTTTATTTTCTTCTCTCCCTATATATATATATATATATATATATAATATCCAAAAGTGGCCCCATTTTGTGGTCCATGGGCGCTCTTACGGTGGTGCGACAGATCGGCAGAGCCCCGCCGAAATATTTCCAAAACACTTTTCTTTTTGACGGAAAGGAGACTCCTCGCACATTCAGTTTGTGGTTTCCCCGTGAACAAGAGACAGGTTGTCTCGAAACGCGTAGGGGTGCTGGTTGTTTTGCTACTTGAAAATGCCAGAATAAACCTTGGAGTTTAAACGCAATTTGGATTAAGTGCGTAACTTTTTTGCTGCATGTGCGAGGAGTCTCCTTCCCGTCAAAAAGAAAGGTGTTTTGTATATATATATATATATATACACACATATTTATATGTAGATTTTATAATTTCATGTGAATTTTACAAAATTTATTTTATGTTAATTTAGAAAACATATATTTTCTATACAAATTCTCATATATATATATATATTTTTTTAATACCAAATGAAATTGATATTTGCTATATGCAAGATCCCACAAATCACTCTATCAGCCTAGATCAGGTGTCTCTAATCAGTCGATTGTGAGCTATCAGTAGCTCCTATACACATTCAGAATAGCTTACAACCTTGAGTTAATTTTAAAAATAGCACAAGGTTATATTTTCCTTTAAAAGCTAATGGAAGTTTGTGCCCATTTTACATTATTATCAACAGGCTGCTGATAGCAGGGCCTGATAATGAGCAGTGCATAGTTAGATTCATGCCCCTGCCTTGGGCTGGGTCACAGAGGTGAACAATTGGAGTTCTGTGGTATGTAACTGTTAAATTTCATATCGGTACCCTGATACAGGTCCACGGAAACATCGTACACTTTCCCTACATCATCTCCCCGTCATTTCAGTCAGTCAAAATACTCTTTATTCGATTTTTGTTAAAATCATAAAAGACATAAAACAAACACAAATACAATTACTATTATAACATTACACAATCATATTAAAAAACAGATTTCAACATATTGATTACATTTCCTCAGGTTATTTCTCAATAATACAAATATATTTACAAATTTTAAAAAGTATCCTTTAAGAACAATTTTAAGTTTAAAAATTGTCTATCCGGGGTAATCTTTTTTTCCTCGATCTAAATGCAGCAGTTAAAAAACTAGCAACACTAAACATAGTGTAAGTATCCGCTAGCATTTGGAGAAAAATTAAGGCTGGCCTAACTTGAGAAAAGCCCGCCGCTTTCAACACAGGGAATAGATATTTTTTCCTTTCACTACTAAAAAAGTCACAAAAAAATAAAAAATGGAGGGTGTCTTGGACTGAAAATTGGTCACATCCGCATGGTGGGCCATCATCAGGTTTTGACCACACCGGAAAGTTTCCTAGAGAGTACGGGATTAAGTTCATCCTAAATTTAGTTAAGAGAAGTCTATGAAGAGGATTAGTCACAATTTTTAAATAGGGTTCCATGGTGGGCGAAATTGTTAGGGCAATATGTGCCCTCACCATGGGTTTCCTCAATTCCAATTCTTCTCTATCCATACAAGCCCTCTCCAGAAACATCTGCTTAATCAAACTGACATCCTCCCTCCTGATACTAGTTGGGTCATTAAAAAGTTCCGGCCTCCCCAGCATAAATAATGTAGATTTAATGTATTTTAGCCAGGGGATTCTCATGGCGTTATCCCTTGCGATGACGTCCTTAAGGATGGCGTGGTTTAGAGTTAGCTCGGGGTTCAACCATGTTTTGACCCAAAAAAGGAGGGGGGCTAATTTTAATTTGTCAGAGATATATGGTAAGCCTATTTCCTCATGAATAGAGAAAATGGGTGTGGAGTCAGGGACAAATAAAATATTCCTGATGATGCCATTTTCTATCCTTTGTAACTTTGCCGTCTCTACATAGCCCCAAATAGCAGATCCATACATAGCAATTGGGACGCACTTACTATTATATATTTTGATTAGCGCCTCCAATGGTTTGGCTCCCAATCTTTTTGCAAAAGCCAACACAGCTGATGAGGATCGTGCTAGACTAAGACTTTTTGCTTTAATCTGGGGGGCCCAAGACCCTCTTTGGTCAAAAAGGACTCCCAGATAAGGAAAGACTGGAACCCTAGAAAGAATCTCCCCTTTGCAAATAAAAGATTTTTTCTGGCACATATTCACTTTGCGACCAATAATCATGGTATGGGACTTGGAGACATTAATTTTCAAGTCTAGGTTCTCCATAAAAGAACCAAAACGGTCCAGAAGGATCTGTAAACTAATCCCTGTGCGGGCTATCAGGACGGCATCGTCCGCGTATAGGAGGGCTGGGATCTGCACTCCTCCTACACGGGGGACATCCGCCGATCCTGTTTCTAAGTGTTTCCCCAGGCCATTTATATAAATAGTAAAAAGAAGGGGGGCCAAGATACAGCCCTGGCGCACCCCTTTTTCAGATTTAAAACTTTCCGTGCACCTTCCATCCCTGGTGACTCTTATTTTTGCCTCAAGATCTTGGTGTAGCCTTGCCATAAATGCCACCAAGGACTCCTCTATGCCTAGCTCCAAAAGAATAGACCATAACTTACTCCTATTCACCAGATCGAAGGCCGAGGAAAGGTCCATAAATGCCAGGTAAACTGACCCCTCCCCGGCCACCGTATACCTGGAGACTAGAAGATGGAGATTGGAGCATTGTTCCAATGTCCCTCTATTCTCGCGAAAGCCGTATTGAATATTCGAGGGTCCCCCATTCAGATCTAAATTTTCCCTTAGTTGAACCAATAGGACTCTACCTAAGATTTTAAAAGTAGAGTCAATAAGGGAAATTGGGCGATAGCACCCAGGGTCCTCCCGGTTTCCCTTCTTAAAGATGGGAACTATTATGGATGTTGCCCATGTTTGAGGTAGGAATCCTTCGGCTGCTGCTCTAAACACTCTGGACAGGACTTTACTCCAGATTACTGGGCAGAATTTAAAAAAGTCTGCCGGGACACCGTCAGGGCCAGGGGCCTTATTTTTTGTGGTATCCATAATGGCCTTTAGGACACGCTCTTCCGTAAATGCCACCATGATTGCACCATGGGCAGTTTCAATAGCAGTTGGGCAAGTTGAAGGTTCACCCCCATAAATATTGCTAAAATGCTGTACCCATCTCTCATCAGGGATAACACAATCTGTGTTCAGATTGTTCTCCCCTGTAAAAAAAGGATGATTAATAATTTCCCAGAAATGTTTACTATCTTTTAAAACATCAACGTTGAGTAAATCATTCCAAGCATTATTCTTAATCTCATCTTTCCTTGCCCTCACGTTGGCTTTATAAGCCCGTCTCAGATGAGAGATTAGCTCTTTATCCCTTTCTTTAGCCTTAAGAGCCAATTTCAATTCTCTGTATGACCTTGAGCATTTGTTATCGAACCATTTGTGGGGCATTGTAGGGTACTTTGGTTTGGGTTTTAAAAGATCCTTGACGGTTTGTGCACAGATACTATTAAAAGCTGTAATTACCTGAAGATTCGAAGCAGTCTGATCAAGACAAGTTTCTATCGGCTGCTCAATTTTAGGGAGTAGTGTTTCCATAAACCGTTCCTCCATAGCCCTACCCCATCTAAGCCGTCTGCCCTGATCACTGGGCACCGCCAAGGCACAAACCCGGGGCTGATCCACCTGTCTGCGCCATAAGTCACTCCAGTGAACTACAGTTGACAGAGGGTTGTGATCACTATGGGGTGAGACAGTAGCCTTATATTCACTTGTCTTGGAGATTAATCCTATGGACATAAATATGTAATCAATAATCGTCCCCTTAGTCGTTCCTTTAAAAGTGGGGACCTTCTCATTAGAAACAGTTTTATGCGGTTCATATATATTAAAATTAGCACACAGTAAATCAAGAGACTCCCCCATTTTAGTGTGTTCGAAGTGGGGGATGCAGGCTCCAGCCGGGGTATCTGCGTCTATTGAATGACATAACAAATCACATTTGTGGCTATTAAAATCGCCCATTAAGAAAATTTCGAATGGAGTATTTGAATTTTGACTGTATTTATTTACCAGGTTCTCCAAGCAGTGAACATGTTCCAATTCATTTAGTCCACCCCAGGCATTGTAAAAATTAATTACTAATATAATGCAGCTAGGTGAGACTAACCATTCTATCGCTAAAATATTTGGAGAACCTGAATTTAATAAATTAAAAGATCCTACTAAATCTAAAGAAAAAAGTGTGATAAGCCCCCCTTTTGCTCTCCCCGCATTACTACTGATAGCGGGTACTGTGAAACTTAGGAAACCATCTAAAGGAAAAGAAAGTGAGGTGTCCCATGTTTCTTGCAGACCTATCACCTTATGTTTTGAGATATACTTTAACCAGGTAGGGTCCGACCTTTTGGTTCTTATTCCTGCAACATTCCAGGTCATGAATAAACATGATAAAGGGTTTACCATCTCTGGTATAGCTATTGTAGGTGCTGTTGGGAGAATGGGTAGTCAACCGTTAGTGTTCAGATCACATAAAGGATTAAAACGGTTAACCAAATCCATAATGGGACCTGGGTTATAGTGCGTTGGTAAATTTTGAGGATATCCCCGTCTCAAGTGCCCTACGCCACCATTAGGATCATAAGCCTGATTATAACCATCGTGTGGACGCAAAAATGGAGCATGGAAAGAGCTAACCTCCAGCCGCGGGGGCAAAATAGATCTCAGTGGCTCAAACCCCCCTTGGTGGTATGACTGAGTTCTTGGGTAAAAAAAGGTCAAGTCCACCACGCCAATCCCACCAAAGCTAATATTCCATCCAGGTTTTGTAATTATCCCTACTACCCTTGGATCCTGAAAATTAATTATAATACACTCACCCCCCTGCTTTTTAAAAGTGTTCCCAATCCAATTGACCCTTCTAGCCCCAATGATCAAACCATCCACATCTCCTGGCAGGGGTCTATTTACCCGCAGCCAATGCATGGCTTTATTTTTTAACATATCGTAAGTCTCCCTTTGGCCATCTGGTAGGGGAGGAACATTGGTAAGAATGGCCACATATGGATAAGAATCGGGGGTAAGTTGAACTGGGGGAGTCCGGGTTGGAAGTCTATTAGCATAAGGTTTTGGTGGACAATGCTCTGGCGCAACAACACTCACAGGAGCACTATTTCCCATGGCCATACTAGCGTTATTTCCACCGCTTTTATGATTACCATTTCCTACATAATCACCCTTATTTACTGCTTGGGGGGCAGGCGGCCCTTTTAAACCATCAGCAATTATAGCGAAGTTTTTATCTATGTCTATCAGTGTCCCCTGGGCGCAAACCATAGCAGGGGGTAAGGATGGGCTCTTTTTCTGTACCACAGGAGCACAGTTGTTCGTACTATCCTTAATACTATTTACTATTATGCTAGTACAATTGGTATTAGAGCACTCAGGGCCACTATTTTTAGCCAGTGGTTGGGGTACTGGAAGGTTTCTTTTATTATTATTATTCAGACCCTGTTTCTGCTGGGTAGAAACCCCACTTACTTTAGTGGAAGACAACTCGGCCCCTGTTGCGCCCAAGATTTGCTCAACTGGATTATTATGGCGCCCATTCTCAACCGATTTATTCTGCGCCTTAATTAGTGATTTTACTGAGAAAAAGTTATCCAAACTGGTTTGTTCTAAGTGGTCAAGTTGTTTTGCTAACTTCTCCAGTTTGGTCTCAAACGGACTTAAGAGGGAACGTATAAGTTTTTCCAGGTCCAATAACTGATCCGGATAACTCCTCATTTTCCCTGGGGATGCTGTAGTAGGGGGGATTATTTCTGTTATAGGTGATGCTGGAATCTTAGGATTTTCTAAGTCTATTACAATAGCCGATTCCTCCCCCCTTATTACCCCACTCAGTTGTTCAACTCGGACATCGGTTAAGGGCGCTTTAATTGCCAGTTTCCTAACCTTCCTTGCTGGATTAGGGACTATAGATTTTTTTAGAGTAATAACCCTCTTCCTCTTTGGGCATGCTTTGGGCCTAGCAGTGTGAGCTTGTGCAATTGCTTGTGTTATCACATTGTGTCCCATACACGCAATGTTAGGACCCTTAAAATGCTCTGAAGAAGGGGCAGTAACCACTGTGTCTATAGGAGAGGCACCCAACAGCTCATTACATACAGATATATCGTACAGTGTTTCTTGTGTTGATGGCAATACTGTAGACGATAACGGGGTGACTAATGCAGGGAAACTTTGTCCTAAGTGTTTTTCTAGGGGGTTTTTCATCAATTCAATTGATAACCTTCGACCAGCGCGTCTTTCCGCCAAGGCAATTTCCCTGTCAATGTCTTGGGGCAGACGCTTAAAATACGAGTCTAGAGGCCCCATCACCACAGTTTCAGCGTCCCCCACGGAAGTCAGTAAAGTAGAGGTATTTAGGGTATTCGCCATAGTTGTTACCACCCTTATAACCTCAAGTAACTAACTAAACCTGGAAGACAAATATCAACTAGATAGTAATAATAGAACACAAGCCTGTAAATGGAAAAAGGGTGGCCCAGCCCGGCCTCCTTCGGCCCCGGATGGCCACAGACGGTCCCGCCCTTGTCCCGGGCTTCTCCCGCGCGCTCTCCCGCGCTGCGGGAGTGCAGTCAGTTAATGTAGGACTTGCACACAAGAGGTGGAAGGGGTGGGAGGGGTCGGGGAGAGCGGCCCAGGTGATGCTGGTCCGGGCTGGCGCTCGCTCCTGGGAGATGAAGTCCCTCAGGGAGCAGGCGCGCTCGCTCGCAGCCCCGTTAAAGACTTTCCCTCAGCTGTCCCTTTAGAACTCCAGGCAGGTACACGAACACTCCAGCGATGCGGGACCCGCGGAGCGGGTTCCGCGAGAGGTAGGCAAAGACTGGAATGACTGAAAGGCTGGTAGGGTGCAAAGTACTCCGTCCCAAACAGTAGGCAAAATGCTGGAAATACAAAAGGCGTCCCCGTCATTTCATATGAACAAGCCTTATAAGGACATAACTCCAAATAAGGACAGAATGCCTTATAGGGACATAACACCTTATAAGTGCTGCAGCCTTTTATGGACTAAACCTTTCACCTAGGTCCATGCAGAGGGTGGGTTTTTCGCAATTGATATTGCTAAGACGTCATCCTTACCACATATGAATAATTTATGAGTACACTCTCCAGGAGGTATACTTCACCTCTCCCATCGATTCACAAGGTTTAATCCCGAATGTCATCCTTATACTGAACAATGGGTAACACACGCACATAGACTGTATAAATACAGCACCTCTTGCTATCAGTAGTCAGGAGAGAACCGAGATTTCAAGGCCGACACACTATCCAGAGACGCTGCAGCTCCGACATGCAATTGCTCCAGCTGACAGTGGTCTGACTATCCCTTGTGGGGTGTCCAACTCAAGCCCAGGACGAAGTCCCACACTCTCACTATTCAGGTAATGGGGTTTGACTAAATCCTAGCGGGATTCTTGGCTCTTAGACTCTTAGGGGTCCATTATGATATCGGGCGGATTGCCTCCGCCAGGCTGGCGGTAGCCACCACCAGCCTGGCGGAGGCAATCCGCCCGATATCATAACCAGATTTCCCCCCCGCCATATTAGGATGGCGGGGGGGACCACGGCGGACGGAAAGACCGTCTGCCGCTTTTCCGCCCCGGTCGCCTTGTGGCCGGGGCGGAAAAGGAATAATATGGTGGAGTTGTCTAACAGACACCGCCAGCCATATTCTGATGTCTGGTTTTCAGTGCCTTTCCGAAAGGCATGTGGTCTTCACTCTGGGGGACCCCTGCAGGCCCCCAGAGTGAAGTACAGGTGGGGGGTGCATATGGGAGTGCCGGTGGTACCCCCTTCATTGTCACCGCGCGGTGCCTGCCGCTTTGTAAATGACAATGTGAAAGTGCATTTTCAGCATTGTGGCGGGTGGTGCAGAGAGCACCGCCCGCCACAATGCTGAAAATACAGGATGTGCCTGCCACTGTGGCAGGCACATCATAATAGCACCCCCAGGACCCCCGCCCTTATGGCAGGTGGTCCCGATTTACGATGGGATGACGGGCAGGCAAAGTCCGCCCGTCATCCTAATGAGGCCCTTAGGCTTAGCCTCCTTTTGCACCCACTCACATGCTAGGTACATTTAGGTACATCTAGACAGGCATCTTAGGAGTATGCACTTTATTTTATAAATGCATTTTATATTCATGTATTTGTTCATGACTATTGCAAAATGGTAGAACAATACTATTCATTTTTATTCACTGTACTGCTGTTTCTATATCTCTGCTACTGTGTCACAGTTGTAGCAGCACATTTGTTTTACATGAGAAGAACAACGGTACAATAAATTCTTATTGTAAACACGCCTACCTGTTTCTTCTGTGTATCTCGCTGAGAGCAAAACAAGCAAGCATGAGTGACTAGGTGAAAAGTGGTATATTGTTTCCAGGAGTCTGAGGAATCAGGGTTTGTTGTGTTCTAAGGTTACCAAAAACTAATCTCTCTGATAATAGGAGATTCTAGTGGCACTGTAAGCTAACTAATGCGAAACATAGGCTGACATATTTGGCGGGGGTCTACCACCAGACCCACAGTATATGTTATCCGTAAACAGCGCAGGTCCTGCATGAAGGGTACTATAGGAACTACACTACATAACTTTGAAATAAAAGTCCTTGTCAATTCAAAATCGTAGCTGGGAACAAAATTATGGGGCATATTACCAACAACTAGCGATGATTATCGCTATGTTGGTTTAGCGGCAATATTAATATCGCCGAGCTCCGCCGATTTTTATCGCTTAGGAGCCTTGCTATTATCAAGGTTTATCTCCTAAGCGATAAAAATCGGCCGAAATGCATGAATATCGCTGTAAAGTCAGCGATATTAATGCATTACCGAGCAAATGCTCTTAGCCATGTTTTCCACCTACCATTGGATAACATGGCTAAGAACAGCTCTGGGCAGGCGTTAGCTTTTGGAGATAATCGTGCTTAGCGCGATTATTTCCAAAAGTTGGTAATAGGAGAAAAAGATGTTAGCGACTGTTTCCAGACGCTAACATCTTGGCACGCCCACTTTGCATGTCATTAGCGATAATTATCGCTGACATGCAAAGTGGGCACCTAAATGCCCGCTATCTCCTACTAGCTGTCGCTAACTGGTGTTAGCGACAGCTAGTTAATTGGGCGATACAATTATCGCCGCTTTAGCGGGAAAAATTCCTGCTAAAGCGGCGATAATGCCCTTGGTAATATGCCCCTATGTTTCTAAAGGCATCCTTTCAAATTGGAGAAAATGAAATTAAAAGTTACCTTATTGAGTAAGTTGACTCTTCATTTCAATGTTTTCCCATTTCAAAGTGTTGCATGTACAAACAGCAGGATCCTTACTACCAGTGGCCAGTAGACACTGTGCCATAAGTATCACTGAAAAATGCAGCTGTTTTTTTTTAATAAGAGAATTTAAAGTGCAGTAAAATGTTGCATATTATAAACATTTTGGCAGACTATTTGTCTGCACTTTACATTTCTCCCAATTAAAAAAATTAACTTGTATCTTTGTGTTAGTCATTTAATGGTGTAAAGTATATCCTGTGCTGCAAGTACTTATGACACAGGCTCTCAGTCACCCATACAAATAAGTCTAATTCATATGCACACATGTTCATAGATCCCCCAAAGACTGCACTCCCACTGAAACACATGGCAGCCATTTCAGAGTGCCCTTAGTCATAGGGATTCATTGGGATGTTGTTCAGATCACAACTGACAGGCATTGGATTGTGGTCCAACTGACATCCTGTGCAGCGGTCCAACCGCTGCATTATGATGCGGGCTGTCAGAGGCAGTGGGCAGCGAGACCGACCGATGCTGTTTGACCGTTGGTCAAAGTATAATAACCTACAATAGGGGAGGTGCCTGCTCAGGCACCCCCGTAGGGATTATGATGTCCATTTCAGACAGCCTTTCTTTGGCGGTCTGACCGCCATAGAAAGGCTGTCAGAAACGGGCTTTGGGGGTGCCTAGCAGAGCCACGTCACCCGCGGCCTCCGCTATGAGGCCTGGGGGCCACCACTAGATGACACTTCCTGAGGAAGTTACCCTTCGACAGTCTGTTTAGGAGGCAAGTTTGGGGCAACAATCCAATGTCATATATTTGTGACATTTACTTTTTTTAAATTTTTTTTATAAAATGTTGATTTGAGAGAAGTATCTAATTTCTTAATAAAAGATATTTTAATTCCACCAAGTTTGGCCGGATATAATTTTTTAGTCAATATTCTTTGATTCCTAAAACTGTGATTAAAATGTGATTTGCGGGGGAGGAGCCAAGATGGCGAACGGGACGGACGTCTGAGCTCCCGGCTCCGTAAGCCGCCTACCTTGGGCGGAATATCCTGACTTTACTCCTGGCTCACACCGTGTTTAAATGCTGAAACGAAGGTGCAGAAGCCGACTGCTTTCCATTGAGACCTCTGCAGTCTGAATTGGTGCAGGATTTACTGATTTCGTTGATCTCCGGAGCTGCCCGGGTAGCTGTGCTGATCACTACCACTGGACGCCATGAGACCGAGCTGGTGAGACGAGCGGGGGAGGTGCCGTTGCCCACGGGACTGTTGCGATCTCGGCACTGACTTTCCATTTCTCTCCCGATGCAGAGTGCCTCACCTTGGCCGAGGTGGGTCTCTATATGACTGGAGCTCCTGCGCGGCGCTTCCCCCCGCTCTGCTGCTTCTCGCCTGGGCATTCCCCATTCTGGGGCGAATCTCGGCTGCAAGACACTCGTATTGGCGATAAGGGCATGGTGATTTTCGTACTGTACAACCCCTTGCTGTGGGCTGCTTAATCACCGGAGGTTTAACGCCTGCCTCCCCGGACAGTGAGATCGCCCCCCCCTCCCTCTCGTCCTTGCGGATTGCCTGAGTGGCGGCAATGGCGCCTGCCTTTCATGACAAAACGACGGCTGCCCCGCCATCTTTGTCGCGCGCAGCCCTGCCTGTTACTGGGCTGGAGGCGGACCCCGGGGCATCGCCGCTCGCTGCGGATCGGCTGCTGATTCAGGACACCCTGACTTATAGGGATATCCTGCTCGCCCTGGCGGACTTGGGGACAACATGGAGGCGTAACGTCCAGGTGCTGGCGGAGAAGATCGATGGTGCTTCCTCTTGTGTAACGCGACCGGGACAGGCTGACCCCCTGCCACCTCTGACACTGTCTGGAACTGATACAAGGTTGCAATATGTGAGGGCGGAGATGTGCAGTATCCCTGACGATAGTGTTGCTAGTCCTCTCCTTGGTGAGGCTTTGGCTACAATGTTACCCCCCACATTGGGAACTGTGACTCTTTCCCTACAATGGCTATGTTCGTCGGCCTCCCGGTGCCTGGTTCCCCCTAGGGTCTTTGTTTCTGGAGCCGTTTTTCTACAGCGGTGGGGACTGTGCTGTCCGGTGGCGGAGGGGGTGCTCAACGACATGGATGCTGGAACTGATGGTGACCGGGGACGCTCCTCTCCGCCTCCTGGGTTTCTTCCTTGTTTGGAGCGGCCATCTTGCTCCTTTGTTCTACCCAGAGGGTGCTCGCAGCGATGGCCGGCCCCGGCTGGAATTCGCCGGTCGGGCCAGGGCTGATGTTCTTTCTCGTGACTTTGCTCTGACAGACGACAGAGATCCGGACTGACCTATTTTGATTGGCTGGCTGCACAGGATGCATTCCTTTTTTCCCGCTTTGCTTTAACATCGCTATGTCCTGCTCTTTATTCTGGTTGTGGGGGTTGTGATTAATGTGTTGATCTGTGACTCTAGATATGGATGTTTAGATTCTCTCTTGGCTGAATGTCTTTTGAATTTAACGGAACACGGTGTGGGAGCTGTGCGGGGCTGTGTGAGTTCGGCTGGCCGGATTTTGGAAGGAAATTGTGTGTTTTAGGTCTGGTGTTGGCAGTGGAGGCCGAGATTCGGTTATTAGGGCCCTCCTCCGGGTCGGCTTCTTTTGATTGATGGCGCTGTTTGGGACTTGTGCAGTCCATCTTGTTTCTGGGTATCTTCTTTCTGTTGTGTACGGCCATTTTGTCTTTTCGTTTAGATGGGGGCGGGCCCTCCGGGGGAGCCATGTTCTGGGATCCGTTTTCGGACTGTCCGGGGCTAGGGGGGAATTTTTCTCGATGGACATGTGCTTGATTGGCGAGTGGGACTCGAGATGGGGCGCTTCTTAATTGTGTGCTGCTGTTCTGTATGATGACTTTCCCCCTTCTCTCCTGTGTTTCGTGCTGTACTATGGTATTCGGGGTGGACGGTTTATTTGCAGTTGGGGAGACCGGGAGCATATGGAATTGGCCCCCTTCTCTGCGATGGCCATGCCTGGTGGGATTTGGTAGTTCTGGCCAGACTGTGGGTGTTTCCCTCATTGGTGCTGTTTGCTTGGCTTGTGAGGACCCGGACAGCACCGTATTTTGCTATGTTGTTTTGTGCTGACCCGGAGCTCTAGGTGTGCCTGATTCTGATACTCCTTGGGTTCTCGGTCCTCCGAATCTACTGTTGTGCGCGGCGTAGAGGTTGTATATGGCTGGGAAGTCCGGGAGCTCTGACGTTGGGTGGGCTCCTCCCCACCTTCCTTTTTCTGGGAGTAGTGGATTAGTTTATCCCTTCTTACTCCCTATATCTCAAGTGTGAGGGGTCTTTCTTTCCTTTTTCTTCCTTTTTCCCTTTTCTTTCCTTTCTTCGTCTGAATTTCGGGTTCTTTAATGGGCGACAGACACTCTGCTGGGGGGGGGTTGGGCCGTAGCCTCCGCATTGATGTAGGGTGGGGGGTGGGATTTATTTTACATTGTTTAGTTTCTATGGGCCTTATTTTTCTATTTCTCTGCGCTTTCTTAACCTGTTTCTTTTCTGGGTCCATGATAGGGGTTGATGGGAGGGGCGGCGCTGTATATGGTGTGCGACTGATGGCTGATGTTTTGGTTGTTTTACTTTGTGCCGCCATATTGCTCGAGGACTTAATTTCCATTGTTGCTTCCAGTTGTGCAGCCGCCTGCCAGTGTCGTGTTGCTATTGTATGGACTCAGCTCTCCTTATGTCTTATTTTTCATTGCTTTGTATTTGGTTCAAAAAAGACAAAAGAAAAACCTTAAAACTTAACCTTAAATGCTCCTTCTCCTCGGCGCCATGATTCTATTCGATGTAACATTCAATGCTTGTTGTTCTATCATCCGCTACCGCTGAGGAGCTGTATTGCTTGCACTTGTGCATTAATGTATCGTGGCCAGCCTGACGGTTGTGGGCCCGTATTTGTTCTTTCTTTCTGCACAATAAAGGTTTTTAAAAAAAAAAAAAAAAAAAAAAAAAAATGTGATTTGCATATTTTAGCTCAATATTACGACGGAAAATGCAACAATTGTTTTATTTCCCTACTTTTTAAAGTCCATACACTAGTTATAAAAGTATGAGATGAACATTTAAGTTTGGTGCAAGCATTCATCATGATGATGGACACTTACACCAACAAATGGATTTATCATAGCTTTTTTTTTACATGTTAATAAATATGTGTTTATTTGTAGGCGAAAAGTGATTAAATTAAACTCTAGGGGAAATGTTAAATTGACAAATATATCAATTGGTTAAAGTTTGGAACTTGTTTTGATTTTATAGTTCTTTCCAAACAAACATTTCACCTTGTCAAGTACCATTTCTACATTATATTGCATTTCAATTATCCCAATAATGTGTAATGCATATGCTTGTTATTTTATAGTTTAGGAAAAATAAGTTAATTGATGTCCATTTTTATGTAAATGTCTATTATCATGAAGGAAACTTGAGCCAAATTATAGAATTATACAAGTGTGTTTCTTTATATTTCTTAAACGACAACATTGCACACATATGCATTATACATTGGTATGTTGTTTCTTGTAAGAGAGATTTAAATATGCATGAGTCCAGAACAAATTTAAACAGACAAGTCAAAAGTTAACAAGTTATAATAGAAAGTTACCTTTGAATCCAGCGTAGATGCTTTTGATTTGCTTTGTAGTCAAGTCGCAGCAGTAAAGGCAGGATTTGGACGATTGGCTCCATGATGGAAATGGAAGTGTGAAACAGAAAGAGGGTATGTTTTGGCCTTATATCCCTTATATCCATTCCAATCCTTCAACTCAGGTGTGGAGGTTTCCCCTCCACTGTTACGTCAGCGGGAAGGCACATCATGATTAGCTCTGTGGACAAACTGACTGTACTCCCTCTGACAGCCACTTTTGCCAATGGTGCAGTCGACACGGGTGAACAAATCTGGTGGAGATAGCAGCATTTCGATGGTGTTTCATCCATCTACCCCCCAGCATCTAAATAGAGTGGGCAGACAGCCTAGGAGGTGGACAGGGAATCAGACAGAAAAATGATGGCGAGACCGATTCCACCAAGATCTAAATCAGGCATTATGTTTTTGATCTTCAGGGAGAGTGAAAAGAATAGAGGAAAGGGGAAGGATCAGGAAGAAATACATAAGAGGGAAGAAAGGAATGAAAGAAATAAAAGAGTGAAAGGATGCATTGGAGGAGAGGAAAAGTTACAGACTGGGAGAAGGCAAAAGGATAATCAAGAAACAGAAGGAAGACGAGCATGAACAAAATAGGCAAAGTAAGAGGAAGAGAAAGGGGCAAGAGACAATGAAGTAGGGAGTGAACGGAAGGAAGAAAAATAAGGATAGGTGAGACAAGAGGATAAGGTAGAGATAGAAGAAGATGAAAGGAAGGAGATCTTCAATGGAATAAGGGTGTGAGTATAGATGAATGAGATAGGAAAGTGAGAAAGACAGGCATAATAAGGAGCTTGAAGAATTGTAAGCAGGAGTATAGCTATCATTAGTGAGACAGGAGCAGTGCCACCGGGACCCCGAGCTGTGATGGTCCCACTGCACCTCATTTATATCACTATTTTAATACTAATCTCTGACCCAGATTCCTTGCTTGCATTAGGACCCATGAGATCCAGGCCATGCCAGTGCTGCCAGCGACACAAAGCAATGCATGGTAATGCACATACAATAATACACACTGAGAAAGCACTTTAGGCCTCGCATGGGGTAACGAAAGTGCTATATGAATACTAGCACTAAACCAGAAGTGTAAATACGTTTGCAAAACTGGCAGGGATGCGTATCTATGTTTCCAAGGTGTTTGAATTTGCAGATCATTAGCAGCACGGGCATTGGTGGTTGCAGATGTGACACAAATACCAGCATCACAATTTTAAATGATGGACTTTGGAACATGGGGCTACCACACTGAGAAGCACACAGCAATCTGAAAGTGTGGCTGCACCTAAGCAGACATCATGTCTTTCTTGACCCCCCGCCCCCTGCCCCACTGCAGCAGGCATAGCTCTGATGGCAAAACACATGCCATGTTAACCTGCCAGGATGAATGTCTCTCTTCCTAGCATCCAACAGTTCACTTAAGTGCAGCAGGTGGATTGGTAACAGATGGCAAACAAATTATGCCCTAAGTCACAGGATATCACCATACAATACAAAGCCAGTGGGACAAAGTCAAAACAGAGGCAGAAAACACCAGTAGTAAAGATAAAAAAATAACATAGCTCACATCTGATAACAATGTTACACCAATGATGGTCCTGACCAGAAAAGATAGCAAAATGGGCTCATGTGAAAGCACACTTCTATTTTGGAATTTTGTTTCTGAAAAGTAAAAACAATGGCAAGTGGCCAGTCATGACGTAGTGGAACACCAGTAATTATATTTGTGATAAAAAGCACTTGTTTCTTTACTGTTCATGACATAACAACCTTGTCTTTTTTTCTGATAGGGCGCATAAAAGTATTCATTTCAGTTACTTTTGTGGTAGCAAAACCTCTTCTCTTTGCTACATTAGACTTACATTCGTCTTACATTCTGTAATGCGGCACTCTGCCTCTGTTGGACAGCACTACTGAATATCAACACCCAGACTGTCATGGTTCAAGAATATCGAGGAAAGAATATCAAGGGACAAGTTATCAACAGGTAAGTGTATATAGAGAAGCATATCTTTACAAATCCTAACTCCACATCTGCATACGTGCACATAGATGTACTGTGCAGGTTCATATATGTGGAGTTAGGTGTAGAAAATCTAGACTTATTTACATTCCAATATTCTTTTTTCCCAATATTTTACCTTGATATTGTGTCCCATTAATATTCTAGGTTGAAATTCAAAGTGCACACCCTCTGTGGACAGGACCATAAAGTGCATGTCTGCTCCCACCACTACAGGAACTCTTTTTTCTTACCAGCGCAAGTGCTAGTCCCTTTCTTCAAAGAAGCATGACCTTTCATCTAAATATGGCAAACCCTGTTACCATAGCCATGATGTGTTTCAATGATCTGCAATTTAGTTCCTGGATAATTCTGTCCAGCTCAGATGTGTTCTTCTTTTGTTTTTGCAAGCTCAAACATTAAATGTGGTCTTGCTAAGAATGTCTCTTGTCAGTAACATGTACAAGTACATTCATCTCCATACATCGAAAATGCATCTCTACGAAAGCTTACATTAATCTCCATCCTTCTAAATATGTGTCTCTCCGGTATCACATACATCCATACCCTTCATTTCAGTCCTGTCTCTAGTAACTTAAGCAGTTCATCTCCATTATTCTAAAACTGTCTCATTCTTTCAAGAAAGATATCTCTCTGTCTGCTCTGTTCAAATGTGCCTCTGTTGGCACCAAGCACTACTACACAAATGTTATGTTCCCCATGGGTATAAAATACATTCCCTATTTATTTTTAAGGAGTTATACTAAGCACAAACATGTCACATTGCAGTCATCCCAAAAAGCTGATGCAGTTGAAAAGGAATAATTTATACCGTTGTTGGTTAAAGAAAAACTCATGTTTTTTGTACAGTCTATCATAGGGGCTTTACATTTGAGTGGGTTTCTTTCAGTTCCTATGTATCTGTTTTTATTTAATACTTGATGCTGAGTGTGTTTGTATATAACCTAATTTTTTTTTACCAATATCAAAGGTAGCTGAATACTCATTAAAAATGAACACATGTGCGTGAATAAGGTTATTATGGAGGGAGAGCTGCAGATATTTATTGGCATCGATTTATTTTAAAAAGTGCAGAACTTGTGGGCAATTTTGATATTTTGTGCTCAATGCAAAACATATGCTACTTCAGTTTCTTTGTAATCCCAGTTCATCTGAACCCTGGAAAACTATGGGCCTTATTTATGAAGGCCATGCGCCGCCGGTGCGTCACTTTTAAAATGGGAAAAAGTGACGCACCGGCGGCACAAGGCCTTCATAAATAAGGCCCTATGGATCTAAGTCACCTTTCTACGGCACCACCGTATTTATGTGGAAGAAGAGTAGCATGTTACTCATGACGTTGCATTATTATTAGCAATGCTAATAGCTCAAACTTTCAGCAATGCAAGATCTATTACATTGCAAATGCTTGTTTAGGACTTGTGCCCTGAATGAAGCCCTTGGCTTGATGTAACTGCAACTGCTGCACTGTCAGTAGAAAGAAGCACCACCTAGAGGAAGCAGCACAAGCCTTTCTAAGGTGTTCAACATAAGAAGGTGACACTGAGTTGTGCCCTGTGGAGAGTTGGCCTGGGTGTGCAATGTAAAGACCTTGGGTGGGTGTATAGTGGTGAAGCAGGCACCTTGAGGCGCTGGTGACCAATGTCACTAGTGAGTTGTGTGAGAAGATGGCAGACAGGGCACACGTGTATGAGAACTTTGCACTAGCCATTTGTGTTAGAAGTTAGCACCAATGGCAATCATGAAGTTGTGACAAGGGAGCAGTCTGATGCATTACATGGGCAGTATAAACTTAAAGGCAGGAATAAACAAGCCAATCAGAGCCCACAACGTCTTCACGCCCAAAAGCCTATTAAGAGGCACGGCTCTAAGGAAACAAGTTAGTCTGTGAAACACCCAGTCTCCGAATTTGCAATGGTTCAAAAAGTAGTCAACACGTTTTTGATGCAATGCCCTATTTTATATGTTGCCCTTTTTTGTGAAAAATGCTGTTGTTCACCAAATACTCAAAGTTAGGTGCATACAATCTCAACCTTATGAGATTATCGCAACATTGCTTCGCAAAGAGGCCCCATCTTATTAGATCCTACCTAACATTCAACATAGCTTAATTAACCCCGATGCTAATAAACACTGTTCTTCTGGACTTACGTATTGGACCTGCTTAATTTTGCCTTTTTATAAGCATTACCTGGCTCGTGTTTTTGACATGACAGGATTCCCTCATCAAAAAGCATCCGCCGGCTTGCAGAGAAGCAGTTCGGAACAAGTATGAGGACGCCATGGCACAGTTTTGATGCTGAGAGGTGGAGGCAGGAAGTGGAAAATGGAAGAAAGGAAGTGGGCAGATACTGAGGCAAGGTCACAGCGGTATTGCTGACAAACCGGCTCACTCTGTGTGTGCTGTTAGTTCAGCACGTTACAACACAGCATTTATGTTGGGGGCCTCTATAATAAGGGAAACTCTGGGTTTATGTTGTGCCTTTGTGCCGGAGGCTGGTGGGAGGGCGGAAGCAGCGATGGCGTAAAGCAACCAGGGAAACACTGCATGTGTGCGGGAGGGTGGTGGGAGGGCAGAAGCAGGGACGGCTTAAAGCCAGGGCACAAGTCCTAAAAAAAGAAGTGGGGGGACGCTGTCACCGGAAGTGACGTCACGACAGGAATCTCATGGATATTCATATGCCTTTAGATGAAAGGTGGTCTGCACCCTGCCTCGCGGGGGCTGCTGGTGCCTGCGTTTAATCCCTCAGCAGTAAATACAGGTAGACAGACGTTCTGAATGAGCTCCGATCTCGCCCCAGAGAGGCCAAAAAGTGAAGTCCAGCTTTTGGGCAGGGGGAACGGCGTCAACCCGGTAAAAACCTGGTAAAAGAAGTGGGGGGACGCCGTCCATCCGCGTTCTACCCTGACTCAAGCCCTGCGTAAAGCGGTATTAAAAAGTAAGTAAAAAGTGGACAGAACGGGAGGCAAGGTTCACAGCAGGGTTGTTGATGAACCGGCTCATTCTGTGTGTGCTGAGAGGTTAGTGTGTTACAACACAGCATTTGTGTGGGGTGCTTCTCTAACAAGGGAAAAGCTTTATTTATGTGGAAGGGCCTGAAGCAGTGACCGCCGAAAGCAACCAGGGAAATGCTGCATTTGTGAGGGAGGGCAACATTGAAAACAAGAAACGACGGGCCAAAAGAGGACTGATGCAGGGGCAGTGTGCGCTCTGAGGGTGGGGGTGGGCAAATAATGCAAAGCAGGATTGGAGGCAGAGCGGGCGGAAGCAGCAACGGGTTAAAAGCATCAATAAAGGTTAAAAAGTTATTACAAACCAGAGATAACAAAGGCAAGCCTCAATACTCTGTACTTTACCAGTGCTCCTGAGCCTTTAACGGAAGTGAGCTAGCGCCTGCTGAAACAAGACAGGAGGCAGAAAACAAGAGTGGTTCTGCAATGAACCAATCACACGCAGGAGGTGGGAATAGAGTGGTTTTATTGATTCCAAAGCTCAACCTAAAAATAAGTAAACTGGATGAAAGTCACAGTAGGATACTTAAACTAAAATAATACATTCATGGTGCAAGGGCAAAACTAGAAAATTGCTTAAACAGTAAAAGAAAAAAAAACTTAATAACATTATACTTGGTCTATTCCAGTTCAAGCAACTCCATATTCTAAATCCTTAAACATGCATCAGTGCATGTTAGAATTGCTGCCTAAATAAAAATGTCTTCTGTAAAAACAGTACTGCCAGACAATGGATACCTTCATTCAAGTAGTATTCACTAATCAGAACTCTGCCCATTATGAGGAAAGTGCCAAAAGCTCATACATCAATAATACCACCACCGTAATTGAAACAAGTGCATATCCGATTATTGAAACAAGCGTATTACCTTTGTTCTGGATTCAATTCTGCCATCCACACAATTTACAGCGAATGGCACAATTCGCAGTAATGTTTGGTAACATTTTCCTGAACATGTACAGGGAAAAAAAGAATGTGAGTGGCTGTTGTTTGCGCTGCTTTTGCTCAAATGCATCCTGGTGGCAAAAATTGATACGAAGAAGACAGATTTGCATTTTGCACAATTATGTGTAATATCGCATAATTTTGCAGTACTTTCACATAATTATGCGAATTTCTCACACCTACTATTAGAGTACACAGAAGCATCAGTTTCCTCAATTACTCCTTCTCAACACTTTGGCACAGACTTCCCAAGCAGGCGGGTTGGTTGATATGTATCTTTGTGTCTGGTGCTCCTCCAGTAGCAGATTGAGAATGGCAAGTTGTAAACTGACCTACACAATGAGCTGAACCGAATTGAACTGAGTCACAAGAAAAAGGTTTAAAAGTGATGAAAAACAAGAAAAGGGGGCAGAGTTGAAACACCCTGACCATCTAGACCTGCTCAGGGGGTCCCAATGGGACCCCCAGGGCTAGTAAAAGCATTAAAAAAAAGAATTTTAATGGGAATAGGATTTGCACTGGGTGTGTGAATCCCGCTGAAAATGTTTTTTAAAAAAGGGCTGTCTCCCGCGCTTCATTTCTTTTAAGCCCCTGAGTGGCTCTGGTTCCGGGGGCAATGCTAGAATGTGATGCGGGGGCCAGGAGCTCCCCTATGTATTTTTGTTTTAAAAAGCCCCGGGGAGGTGGAGGTCCCCAGGGCTGGGGTGGCCCCGCGGCTCCTGGCCCCCCACCCAGCCCCGGAGACTGGCACCTCCCCGGGGTTATCCTTAAAAAGTTAATTGTGGGGGGGCTCAATCTCCCCACATAGCCCCACCAACTCCCAGGGGCACCAATTAATTAAATGCGGGGGTCCGTTGCAGGCCCCTGGGAGCCACCACCTCCCCGGGGCTATACAGAAGATGGAAGGGGGGACACGGGGCTCCCGTCCAGGAGCCCTCCATGGCCCTGGAGACCGCCACTCCCCAGGGACGGCTCCAGCAATGTCCCAGAATGCCCAGCCTGGGACATTGCAATTTGATATGGCATGGCATGACAGGAGCAATAATCCTGCCATAGCAAACACAGCTTCGCTTCATGGAAGCAAGAGCATTGAAAAATGCTCTTGAATCTGTATGTTACTAGCTCCCTCTGCCCAAAAGCAATGCCGTCTCCTGCAAGAGTCAGGGTGCTGGCAGGGACCGCAAGGGCCTTGGGGATCCCCATGTTCTGAAATGGGCCAAAAATGGCCCGGGACCCCATCCCTTTTTTTCAATAAAAAAAAAAAAAAATGACCGGGCCCCCTCCTTCAAAAAAAAAAGAAAATAAATGGCCAAGCTCAGGGGGATGGGGTCCCTGGGGATGATAATGATCTGGGGGAGGAGGGGAATTCGCCCCCTCCCTTAAAAATAAAAATAAGAACAAAAATAGCCGGGCCTCGGGGATGGGGTCCCTGGCGCTGAAATCAGCCTGATGAGTGGGGCCACACCACAGTTCAGGGGCTGCAGGGGAAGTCTTTGATGACCCTCAGACTTCTTAACAGGAGGCAGGCACACACAAGCCCTTGGAGAAACTTGGCAAGCAGAATATAGAAAACAAAGTCCAGTCCTTTCACTGTCCAAGACAGAAACAGCAAGCAGCATGCCAGCCCATCACAGCAACAAGCAGAGTGGTAGTTCCCCTTCAACAGCTTCTCCAGCTCTTCTTCTTGGCAGACTTCCCTCCTAATCCAGAAGTGTTCTGACATGCTAGTGTCACAACTTCAGTACTTATACCAGTTTCTGCCTTTGAAGTAGAAAAACTTCAAAGGAAAGTCTATGTAGTGCACAATACCCTGCATTTCCCTGACCTGGCTCCAGGCATACTACAGGGGGGTGGAGACAGCTTTGCGAGAGGACAGGCACAGCCCTATTCAGGTGTGAGTGACAACTCGTCCCACCACTCTAGCTCAGGCAAACCCACCAGCCTAGTGATGGACCATCAGGATATGCAGGGCACACCTCAGTTCCCTTTGTGTAACAGTCTAGAATTAATGCACAATCCGCTCAACTGTCAGTCTAAATCAGATATGTGTTTCACAGGATGGTAAAGCAAGAAAATGCCCACTTTATAAAGGTGGCATTTTCAAACATGTAATCTAAAAACAATGTTCACTAAAAGATGTATGTTTAAATTGTGAGTTCAGTACGGACAGCCTACAAATCTCTATTTCTTCGTGCATGGTACACCTGTAAGAGGTTACGAGGCAGCTCAAATGATAACCTATGAGAGGGATAATCCTTGCAATAGTGAAAAATGAAATTGGCAGTAGTTCACAATCAGGGGATGTGAAACACACCAGCACATGTTCTACCTTTCACATACACTGCACTACTGCATATGAGGCTACCTTGGGGCTACCTTAGGGGTGGCTTACATGTAGAAAAAGGGAAGGTTTGGGTCGGCCAATAGGGTACACTTTCCAGGTCAACATGGCAGTTTAAAACTTCACTCATAGACACTGAAGTGGCAGGCCTGAGACTGGTTTGAAGGGGTACTCATGTGGGTGGCACAATCAGTCCCACTAGGCCATGTGCACACACATGGACTTACCAGTGACTCGAATATGACCATCATGGATAACCAATCTTGATCACAATTTATACAGGACACACTTGCACGTTGGCACTGATCAGCAGTGGTAAAGTGCCCAGAGTTCTAAAACTAGCAAAACGAAATGCAGCACACAGTCAAAAATAGGAGGCCAAAAGCAAAATAGACAGGAAAACACGCTAAAGATGCCAGGTCTGTTTCACTGGTCATCCCTTTCTACTACTAAACTACTTAATGCCTAAGATACACTTTTGTGATGGACAATTTGGGGCTACTCACAAGGGTAGATTGCACTTTTGAGTAATTACATGTATAATTTACTCTTAGAAGAGTACTACTTTTGGCTAGTTACTAAATCTGTGTGTAAATTCACTCCAAATGGTAGACTTACACATCTTTAACCTCTGCAATTCAGGGTGGAACAAGTGCAAGTTACATCTTCCAAACATGAAAAATTAGTATGTCCAGCACAACACATGGCCAACCACTAGTATAGCAACACTATCTCATAGAAAATAATGGAGGTAGGGACCTAAAATAAAAGCACATAGGGAAAAAAAATTAAATTCAATTAAATCATTTAAAATAGGGAATCATTTCAATACATATAATTTAATTTAAAAAATCTGAAAATTAAAGATACATACTTAATTATAAAATAGTTTAGCAACTTTTCCTAATTTATAAATTAATCTAAGAGTATTATTTTCAAATCTAATGAAACTGCTATAAAATAACTCAATGTACCACTTTTAATACTTATTTGTACATAATTTCTTTTAGGTGGGAATTTGTTTTTTTATTTAAACTTTAATTAATTACTTATTTTAATATATTTCAATTAAAGATTTAATTCAAACTTAAAAGTGATGTATTTTTTTTAATGTGCTACATTTACAATAAATATATAAACTGAGTTTCCTTTAGTAATAAACATATAATTTCCAAGATTTTTTCAGAGACGTGGAAGTAGCAACTTTGCAGATCTTTTTTAACTTCACAAACTTTGCTAATGGGAAGGCTTGTAAAGTTGAAAACAGAAAGGAGCAGCTTTAGAGGCTCATAGCTGCATTGGGAAATTGTTATGTCTGCAATCAAAGCAGTGAGAGGAACCCTTCTAGTTTCTTATTAAGTTTTTTTAATCCTGAGGATGCAAACCTCTGTTAGCAAGTAGACATGTTATGTCATGCGCCAAAATACCCTTCTGGCTGATAGTGCCTATAATTCATGAACGACAGCATGAAGAGTATCTCACAAGAAACAAGATTTTTTGTATTTTTCTCCTTCTAGAAATAAATACACACAGAAAACACATTATTTTCTCTCTTTATCTGTAAAAATCAGTAAAAACTGAAAACTGGAAGCATTAGATATAATTTATTAGTAAAGAGCACAATCACTTACAAGGGTATTCTAGCACTGAGCAGGTATGGGTGCCTAGCCCTGCCTAGGGCAGGTTGTCAATTGAAAAGCTAGGGGGTCCATTAGGATGGAGGGCGTACTTAGTCTGCCCGCCATCCCAGTGCAAAAGTGCCATAGGAGTGGCTTCCCGCCTTCACAATTAGGATGCGCCCGTCACACTGGCGGGCGCATTCTGTATATTTACCATTGCGATGGACGGTGCTGAAAGCGCCGCCCGCCGCAATGGTAAAAATGCACGTTGTGCATTTCAAAGCACAACATGACAGGCACCGCGCGGTACCTTCCATCTTGCACTTTGAAATTCAGGGGGTATCATAGGTACCCCCCATGTGCACCCCCCAGAGTTCCAGGGGGCCCGCAACGGGCCCCCACATGGAATCTCCGTATGCCTTTCTGTGGTGGCATTGCCGCCACGGAAAGGCATGTCTGCAGGCCCATCCTAATATGGCTGGCGGTGTATTAGACACTGCCATCATATTAAACATTTTCCGCCCCGGCCGCAAGGCGACCGGGGCGGAAAAGCGGCGGACAGTGTTTACGTCCGCCGTGGTCCCCCCGCCATAGTAATACGGCGGGGGAAATGGGTGGCGGCCAGGCATTAATGTCGGGCGGTGGCGATCCGCCCAACATCGTAATGGACTCCTAGGTCTTCAGCTTCTTGCAAAATTTAGGAAGAGAAGAGGAGGAGGCTCTAATGTGAGAGCAATGTAAGTGAATGCCTGATCTGGTTCTGCGTATACGTGGGATGTGAGCTAGTAGTGTTGCAGGGATTCTGCCCAAAAACAGAAATATGCATAGGATTATTGCCTTTACCAGTGCTTGTGCTGCATTGGCATTAGCAAAAGTAATATTGAAATACAGCAAGCCTTGGCAAAGCAAGCCCAGTTGGCGTTGCCGCTGCTTTATCTTCTGTAAATTTCACAAGCATTGCATTTCGTCCAGCTCATAAAGTGTAAAATAATATTTATATTTGAAGTTGAAAGTTGGATAATTTCACAGCTTTTCACTTCCTATCACTGCATCTATATGAAAAAATTCAAATACTGTATTATTTTTAAATGACACGTTTGGGTATTTAATCTCAATCTCAAAATGTGAAATTCAATTGCACAATTTAGAAATAACTCTTCACTAATAAAATATAAAAAATGTACTTTTCATAACTGACTCTCAAGTAAAGTCCCAAGTAATTCCAGTGGCTGAGAATATTTCAGCCAATCACACCCATCTTTTTTATGTTTACTTCAGTGGGAGGACGTAAGTGGGAGTATGCCCAGATGTGATTCCAGCGCTACCTGTAGCATTGGAATAAAGTTTCACATGAGTGAAGAGCTATTACTAGGGTGAAGCCATTCATGGGTTGATTGTGGACCGATTCAGAGAGGACCAGCCAGGTTTGGGAGTTTAGGGTGGACCTTTCCTATTGGAGCAGAATCAATGCTAATTTGTTGGACTATGATGCAGCCCAAGTAATAATCAGTGGTTGAGTTGCATTTGAACATCTTACCCATCACTTTTTTTACTAAGAAAATGTAATTTTGCATAAGCAAGGTTTCAGACACTTGCGGAATGCTAATGGAATTCTGTTCTGTTTGCAAAAGTGTAATGCCACACCTATGCTTCTTAACCCTTTATGCATCACTGAATTATTAAAATATGATGAGAAATGTACCTGAAAAGAGCAGGCAGCAAAGAAATAAAGCAAATTAACTGGGGCATCAAGCTCTCTAAATTGTTAGTAGCAGACATCAGAAGAGGAAACTTTACGCCTGATTTCGATGTCGGGTGGCATTGCTTCCGCCTGACAATAATTAGGACCTTGGACTGACCGACACCCTGTCGGCATTTCTGACCACTTTATTAGGCTGAGACCAAATATGATTTGTTCACATTCCTACATTTCACTATGGGAGCATGCATTAATGTCATAAACAGGCCATAATGCATACTCCCATAGAGAAATGGAAGGTGTGATTAATCCCTGCACCCCATGGCAGGCACCTCAAGGTGCCTGTAACAAGGTGCGGGGATTGCCAAGGGTGAACCATGGGTGTCCCCTCTGCCCCCAACCAGAGGCCGTGCACCAAAGGGGGCATTGCTGGGTGCCCCAAAACACGCTTTCTGACAAGGTTTCCATGTCTGGCAGGTGGGCATGGAAACCATGTCGGAAACAATGCATTGTAATGGCAGAAAGGGCCGCCCTTGAGATTACTAGCCAGATTCTGACTGGCCAACTGGCTCTCTGAGCCAGTCGAAAGCCAGATGGAATGACCATCAATTTACTTTCCAACCATCTATATTTTAATTAGGCAGTCAGAAAGTAAACCAAGGAGCCCATTCCGATGCAGCTCAGAAAGCTCCAACCATCAGTCGGAGCCGTCGGAGCCGCATCGTAATTGACCCCGAGTGTTACACAAAAGTTACAACTGTTGAGCCTGGCTGCTGCTTTGAAATGACTCTTAAATATTATCCCATTTAAAGCATGGGAAAGGATATTAGGTAACTCATCCACCGATTCATCTGCTGTGGATACAAATTGCTTTGAGAAAGTCATTATTTTCTCCAAGTTTGTGTAACATATAAAGTGTGCAACCTGCTACATTTGGTTAGGGCATTACAATGTGTCTGCCACATTTTCCACACACACTCCTCTCTACCATAATATGTAGACCTCGTGACACTCATACATACCTTGTACCATTGAGGTTGCTCACCTATGATTTTTTTCTGATACCCTCTGGTGCCCCAGGAAGATCAGAGAGGGAGAGATCATTGCCAAATTCTAAAGATAGCCAGTGGCAATCAGGTCCTTCTATATACATTGCATGCAAATTTACCTCTGATGGATATACTGAAAATGTGATATAGGTGTGGCTCTCATGGCTAGATTGGAAGCCCTGCATCTACAGTTTGACAGTTCATAATGGGATACACAACCATGCAAGAGTTCTCTTTGTTATTCTTCTGTGCACCTTAGAAATTGTGCAATATCTTGGCCTACACCTCAAACCTGATTGAAAATACTTTCATTGAATAATACAGCTCCTGAGTTTCCATCCTGTGGGATAACTTCCAATGTTGCGGCATTGTGCAATGTTTTCATGGCATCTGCAACCATGGATTTGCCAATGGCAACATTGACATATTTGCTATCACTTTGCCAACACAGAGGGGCATATTTACAAACCCATATCGCCAACACAATGTTACTTTTTCTGATGTTGTGGTGTCGATAGGGGCTTTGCCTTTTCCACAAGGCAGCGCTAAGCCACTTAACGTAGCCTAACGCTGCCTTGTAAAGAAGAACCCCTTTCATGCTACACTCAGCATGAAAGGGGTGGGCAATCGTGGTTGCGGTGGGTGTTGAACCGTAACACCCATTGATTTTGATGCTGCCCCATATTTGCAATGGTGGTGTAAATATACAGCACCGCCAAAATTAAGACCGGGAAAAACCCTCTCAAACATCCGCAACAGGGATAAATGTTTCATTTATCCTTATTTTTGCTGTTTCTATGTGTTCTGCATTGTGAAGCACACATAGAAACAGCAAAAGACCATTGATTGTTTATGTGCAGGAAGGTGACCATTCCTGCATATAAACAATTAATTTAAAAAAAATGACATTTTGCAACTTCTATGTGGGCAGCATTAATTGAGATGTTTATGTGCAGAAAGGGACACCTTCTTGCAGCTAAAAATATTCCCCTAGAACGCAGGCACCCTTGCACTATGGTGCAAGGGTGTGTGCTTTGGTGCTAGGCAGCTCAAATTTGTTCCAGCACAGGGGGAAACGCAGGGCTGCAACGTATCCTTGTAAATATGGTTCATCCCTGCGTTTTGGAAGTGGCGGAGCTCGGCTTTAAGTCAAGGTGTCAAACGCCGTGCTCCACCATTTCCTCGTAAGTATGCCCCTGATGTGTGTTTCTTATGTGTAGGAATTCTCTTAGCAAACACAAGGAGATGATGGATGGAGTGCTGAAACTTTTCAGAAACTCACCCCCAGTCACAGATCTGGGTTGAATTTGTCCTTGTTCTTTAACTCCATTCCCAACCCCAGTTCAGACCCAGCCATATGCATATCAGTCTTGTCCCTGTTTCTCATGGGAAAATTCCAGCCCGAACTGCCAAGCCAGGTCCTCCCTGGTCCGGAAACAAGTATCCTTGGACCAGTTTTGGGGTAACACTCCTCATTAGCCAGATTACCTTGAATCCAGTGGCAACGTGAGCAATGGACCCACGTCTCAGCATACCTTGCCAACGTAGGTCAGTCAGTCCGAGTTGCGAAACAGTATCGAGCGGACTTCGTAATTGGCCACATAATGTCATTGGCGTGCTGCCACAAGTTCAAACAGTGGGCGTAGACTCTCTTCTCTCTACCTGCTCCAGTGGAGTACCATCTGCCAATGATGAGAGTGCATTCTCCAGGGTGGCAGTTGCTCTTTCATCAGGGATGAATGCTGATTGGGTTACCATGTTGATGGGGTAAACTCCACATTCTCTTTTGTTTTATTGTAAACAGACCCATTAAGTGGAATTTGTTTTCAATAGAATGCATAATGCGGTCCTATTTAGAGGGCATATGTGCCGAGAGACCTTCCTGGTGGTGATTCGTTCATGCTTTATATATATATATATATATATATATATATATAATGTACCTGACAAGAAAGTTCACCTTTCTCAGGTTTTCTTCCTACCCCTCAATGTTGCACATAGAGATCTGGGCAGAAAAAAATCAATGTTAGGTGCCCCCACTCTAATTGGGTAAGACCTCCGCCACAGATCTTTATGGTAGGAAACGGTGGTACAATATTAAGTTTCATTATTAATATTAATACAAATTGAATCACAGAAAAACAATTCGGCCACTTCCAACTCGAAATATACATGCCCGTTTCTTTCAGTGCATTATGACTATATCAACACACTTGTAATACAGGGGACATGATATCTGTCGCTTTGTGATGGAGTAAACAATCCATCAAAATTTAAATAAGGCCTTTCATCTCTGGGAACAACTTCCAATAATAAGCAGGAATGTCAAAGATGTCCACATATTTACAGATTTCTTACAAAGCTCTGAAACTGCAGAATTGTTGAACTTACTGTTTTTGCTTGAATGTCATATATCTTAAAACATTCTGCTTACCCCTTTCTCATCCTTAGCTTGAGACTACAAATGTTATGAAACTATTGCTCATTTTCCTTTCAGAGTGGAAAGGTCAAAAGCAGGGGGCTTTCCCATTTCCCCTTAAATATCGGCTTCCTATTTTTATCATAGATTTAATTTGTTGCTGTTGTGTTCACCTCAATATTATTGGGATCACACTTAGTAGTAGCCACACCAGGAAATGAGCCCATTTTAAAAAGAAAGTGATCCTTCTGGTGTCTCTCACTCCTTCTTTAATGAGTTATGCTCTATTGCATGAGGAGTGTTAGGCATTAGACAAACCTGTCAGACAATCTTGTCTGCAAGTAATGATAAATAGGGCCCCGTTCATGTAACCAAAAACAGTATGCACACATACTGCTTGATATTTTAATATATGATTATTAATTTGTCAGTATTTGTCTACAAACCATGGGGCATATTAGCAAGAACCTCTTTAAAATTATCGCCGTTTTAGTGGCAGGAAACTGCCGCTGAAATGGCGATAATGGTCTTGCTAATATGCGTTATAGAATTCCAATAGAAGCCCAGGTTAGATGTGCAGGACATCTAACCTGGGCTTCTATTGGAATTCTATAACAAATAAAATGGAGTTCATTTACTAAGCCTAAATTGTGCAACACTTTATATAGTTTCCCTGCATACTTTACACTGTCATCAAGTCAGCAGTCAGAATTCAGCCTTTCAGAATCTCTCCTCATCACCTAGTCTATGTGTTAACCACACCCTGCACCAGTACCTTATAATATTTTATCACTAATGATGTCTTATGGACGATAGGACGCTCATACTCAACTTGTGATTTGCTATTAAAATACACAAACCATGTCCCTTAGCTGAAGCATACAGATGCTGCAGAAGATATTGCTACTTTTTTTTTTCTTCTTCCTTCTATGAAGGATCTCAGCAAAGTTACCTTCTCTTGAAGCTATGGTTTGAACACATGCACCAGATAAGTGGACAGCTTTCCATTTTAGTCTTAATAGTTTGAATGGTTTCGGAAAACATGGGGTTTCTAAACTGAAGATATGGTAACTAAGCACACATTTGTTTGCATTAATGTAGGAAGCTGGCTCTGCATATACCATAGCAAATTAAGATATAGTGTGCATAAAGTCCAGTGGAACCCCAGAGGTATAGCAGCGGCTAAATTAGATAATGACTAACAGCTCTATTTGTGATAGTGTGGTCGAGTAGTTAAGCATATCAGGAGGGTGTGTTAAGCATTTATTGTATTTACTAAATCATGACTGATGTCACACACTCAGACACAGAATCCAGACCAATTAGGTAAGTATAAAAAATGGTATACATATGGTTTATCTATACAACCTAGCAGGATTTGGTACAGGTAGGTAATAAAAAACTTTCAAATGCAGTGGCGGCTCGCAAAGGTAATGCTGTGTGGCGGTAGGGCGGGACGGGCACAGGGCAGGGTGAGGTGGTAGTGGAGTCGTACATACAACAACAATGAGTAAAGTAAGTAAATAAATAAATAAAACTACTTACCTTGCGCTCGCTGCATCACCGAGTTGGCGATGCAGCGTGCACAAGGTAAATAGATGTATTTATTTATTTATTCACTTACTTTAACCCTTGCCTTCGAATGTTTGAATCCACTACCCCCCACCCTGCCCCGCCCCGTCCTGCGAGCCGCCACTGTTCAAATGCACGACTGTTCAAGGAAATGCTGTTGTTCTTGTAAGTGTAACAGTTACAGGTTGGTTTCACTTTTCAGAATACTTGGTATTACACAGTAAATACTCTTTCATTACTTTCAGACTATGTTACAATAGTGCTCACTTTTCCCCATACATTAGCAGTTCTACATAGAACACTTTCTATACTCAAAATCTCACACTATGAGTCCCTGTGGGAGGAAAAACTCAAAGGTATTTGAATTATGAGGTTGAGGTTTCGGGGTTAGGGCCAAGGTTCCCCAGTTCTAAGTGGACACTCTAGTTGTACCATCAGCGGCACTGTGGTGACTGGGTGCAAAGATCAGGTGACCAACATTAGCCAACAGGCTAAGTAGGCCACTTGGGTGTGGGACCAAAGCAACTAAGGTTGCAGTCTGCACTGCAGGGGCAAATGACTGTCACAAGAACTGCACCGCCAGCGGCACAGAGGCAGCCGGGTGCAGGAGGTAAAGTGGACGTCACGGTCCCTGGACTTCTTAGTGGAAGCAACCAACGACCGGGAAGGCATCGAGGGCTGAGGTGTCATATGTGTCGGTTTCCTTAGGCTGTGAGTGGTTGCGGTTGGCATCAGTCGTACAGATGAGTTTTGGCTTCCAGGACCGCTTCGGTCAAGGGAGCAGTTTTCCTATCTTCTTCATTCAAGGTCGGGGGGACCCTTTAAATAAAGGCTGCCAATTTAGCGTCAAAGCTTGTGGGAGGTCAGGGATCCCAACTTTGCAGGGGAGACTTCTTTGGAGTATGGGGCCACTCGAACTCGGGACGTGGCGGCCAGATGCAGAGTGATGCAGAATGACGGAGTCCGAATTCTGACGGTTTAGTCTTTGGTTTGAGCAAATCCGGTGCTCAAGGGAGACAGAGCCTGTTGAGTACAGGGCAGGTCCTCTGGGGTCAGGGGGGTCTGCTGCTGTGGGACATGCCATTTTCTTCACTCTAGGCAGGTCGTGGCTGGGACAGGCCGGTAGGGCTAGGGCCAAGTCAGTTGGTTTCCTCTGTTTCTTCCTGGGTCAGCATGGCTCTTAGGTACTTCTTCATTCTTCCTCGAATCTCCAGAGGAAAGGTTCGGGGTTGCCCCTAAATACTAAATTTAGGGGTGTTAAAGAGGTGTGTAGGTTGGGACCAATGGGTCCCTTCCTTGGGATGGGTACACCCCCTATTATGCCACCCTCCAGTGGGAGGGGGCATGAGCATCTTCCTAATTGGCTGCATCTCCTCAACTTCAAGATGAAGGAGACTGAGATGTGTGTTTCACCTCACTTCCCTCACCTGAGGAGTGGGGTTGCAACGGTAGGTACACCTCTCTTCCTAACTTGTATATCCTGCTGATTCCTCCTCCCACATGGGGGTCAGAACTGGTGGGAGCCAGTTGCTGGGGGCAGTAAAAAGTAGGAACAGCATCCAAAGCAGTATGCCTTTGAAGCTTTCCCTTTTGTTGGTGCAGCCCATCCTGGGGGAGGAGACATGACACCTCTCCCCAGGATGGGCTATGTTTCTGGACCCAGAGAGTAGAGGCACTCTACCCAGGGGTCCAGAAACCTGTCTGATGGTGGCAATGGCGGGCAGCCATTCAAGAACCACTCCAGAGTCGGTCGGCTTTCAGGGGACATCTCTAAGTTTCCCTCTGAGTACATTTTACATTAAACTCAAAGGCTTTCTGCCATTATGAGCTGACCCAGCCATTTGCTGCTCCCAACAACTGGCCCCCACTGGTTCTGTACCCCACTTTCGGTGAGAGAATCGATGGGAAAACCAAGTTAGGAGGAGCGGTGTGCCCACCTTTGCCAACCCCACCCCTCAGGTGGGGGAGGCAAGGCGGAGCACAACTCTCAATCCCCACCGTCTCAAAGATGCGGAGACCGAGCTAACCAGAGTG
The DNA here is from genome assembly GCF_964261635.1 of Lissotriton helveticus. Lineage (NCBI taxonomy): Eukaryota > Metazoa > Chordata > Amphibia > Caudata > Salamandridae > Lissotriton > Lissotriton helveticus. The sequence continues at coordinate 185,029,757 of NC_136065.1, forward strand.
AGACCAACTGACTTGGCCCCAGACCTACCGGCCTGACCCACCCTCGACCTGCTCCAGCGGAATCTCAGCAGCCCCCAGAACCCATGGGACCTGCCCTGCCTTCCCTAAAATGACTGTGTCTCCCGTGAGCACCAGATTTGCGCCCCAACAGACTCTGACTCCTGCCAATTTCTCAAGTCTGCACCACTCTGCACCCGAGGCCCACGGCCCAAGTTAGAGTGGCCAAACACCATGAGGAGGTCTATCCAGTGATCCTGACCTGGGATCTGGTGATCCCTGACCTTCCTCAACCCTCCCAACGACGCCAGCAACCCCTATCTGGAGGGTCCCCCGACCGCTACAGGAGCCGGTAAGTAATATTCGGCACAAAAAGACACCCCTACACCCGATGCCCAATGGCCTTGGGTGACCCAACTGACTGTGTCCTGGCATCCCTTGACATCCCAACTAACCTCTCCAACCGATGTTCACCTCCAGAAGAGCTTTGTGCCCGATCCTGCAGTGTTTGTTCTAAACAGAGCTTCCCCATTGGCACAAACATGGCTCTTTATGTCGGTCCAACACCCTACACCCGGCCCCCCCCTTGTACCACTGTAAATGCACCTTGTGTGCTTTGGTGGCTACCCCTTTGCTCTAAGCTAAACTCTAGGATCTTTGCTTCCACATCCAAGTAGCGTACCCGTGAACAGCTACCAATCGGAGACCCCCTATCCCCCATTGGATAACATTAGGCCTCAGCACTCTGCACCCAGCCACCCTAGTGCTGCTGAGGGTGCTCTGTGAGTGCATCCTTGACCCTGGGGGAACCCTGGTTATAACCCCAGAAACCCAAATACCAAGACTAAGTACTCACCTTTAAACCGATAACCTGATTTTCTCCCATAGAACTGCATTGACTGTTTGTGTGTGGAAAACGTTCTGCAGGGAGTTGAGAATTGTATGAAAACCTAAGAAACTGTGTTTTGAGAAAAACTGACTTACATCCATTCATACTTTTATCCAGGAAATGTCCCAGTGTGATTTCTAGGCATATCACATTGAATAGAAAAAGTAATCCTGAAAAAGTAATCAAAAGTAATTTCAACTGTATTTTCACATTTTTACAAACCTGTAAGAAAAGTCCTTATTCATCCAGCTTGTTTTTTAACAATCTGTCTTGAAAAGTACAATCAAATTTTCCTGTACCAAGTCTTGCTTGGTCCTATAAATAAAATACAACAAAGAAATATTTTTGATGCAAACAATTGGTCTGAGTTTAGTTTTTGAGTGTGGGACATCATTTCTTGTCTGAGCGTGTACAGTAAATGCTTAACAATCCCCTCTGATAAAGCCTTACTGCTCGTCCACACTTCCACAAATAGAGAGTAAGTTATTATCTACTTTTACCTCTGTAAGCCTTCAGGGATCCACTGGACTCTGTGCACACTATACCTTGCTTTGGTATCGTATATACAGAGCTAGATTCCTCCACTTAGGCAGTAGATTTCAGGCATGGCACGAAGAGGCGTGTGCCATGTCGATTCTTCACTTTTCTCTGCACCAAAACACACAGCCTGCTGTGGCAGAGTGTGTAGGTTGAGGTGCAGGGCCTTTGAGGGTTTCACAATGGGTATTGCAGCCCTCAGAGGCCTTCCTTGGCCACAGTGCCATTGGTAATCATAGTTCCATTTAGAAGGGGCTTGCTGGTGGTCAGGGGTGTGCCAATTGTGGATACAAAGGTACATTTTCGGGAAAGACACAGGCCTTAGTAACCAGATTGGCATGGACCCAGGGCACATCAAGTCGGGTTGCGTCAGATGTCAGGCAAAAAGGGGGGCTAACCATGCAAAGAAGGTGCACTTCCCTACAATTACCATTCAACAGTCAGTCCTCTTTCTAGGCTCTACGCCACTTACTTGCATTCTCTATCATTAACAGCAGCCATGCTTACATGCAGTCAGGCCTATCTTGCATATAATATGCATTATTATCATACAGAAGCCCTGCAGTACACAACACTACCAGCATTTCGAGAATAGAACTATGAAGAATTTCAAAATCTGTAATGATATCTAAAATTGCAATAGAAATGGTGTACCACCTGTTCTGAAAGTTGACTAAAACCTTGTAGGCTGGTATATTCCTATTGTCAAAATGGGTGTCTAGAGTTCTGTGCAATTTACATTGTAGTTGTTTCACTCCACGGGAACCACTAGGAAGTGCTCAGCGCCAGGACACCTTAGTGTAACAGTCGGGCTCTAGAAATGTTATTAACATAACATAACAATAATTTGATTTCTTAGAATCCATGAGTAACATTTTTGGCAGCAGCATAATGGGAACATTTTGAGTGTGACTGATCTATAGCAAAATGAAAGTAAGTGAATTTATTGTGAAGGACAATGGTGAACAGATACTCTGCAAGTGACTCTCTCTAGGAGATCTGAGTAGGATGCTGGTGGGTCTAATCAAGAGGCATAACTTCATGTGAGACGCATACTGGCTGTGCTGGAAGCGGTTACAATACTCAAGCAGGAGGTAGCCAAATCGAATGCCTAAAGAGCACTTGTTTAATACATTTTCATTGAACAACTATATTGGATATAATCTATGCACATGAGAGAGGGAATAGAATCTTCAGAAGAACTCAGATCTGTTCAGTGCTTAATTTGAGGCCGTGGTTTCTGGTGCTTCGCAATGGCACTTAATTGTCAACACCAGCACTTATGACAGTTTGCCACATGGTGGCGGTGTCTGTCTAATTTAGAGGTGAGAACAACAACACTTGTTTATTAATCAAATATACATTAATGAAAAGACTAATACCTGCCACTCAAGCCATTCATATAGCTTTGGGTACATGGAATAGTCTGAATTGTCACACTTGTAATAGTGGGATAGTTAGCAGCTTCATTGCCACTGAGATTGGCAGCACTGGAAGGGGCAATGGGTGGTGCAAGCTGCAGTGACCTCCTGATGAGGGCCCTTGCACTTATGTTTTTACAAATTAAGCACTGGATTAGTTGAATGTTTAGGCCTCACAAATACTTTAGAATTCATTCATCAAATTTGGAGTCACTCCTTGACCTTGGGAGGCTGGAATTATAACTGGGCAGGTATGGCATATAGTGTAGATAGCCATGTGTATTCCCTAGGAAGCAATCAGGGTGGGATATTACCATGGCAAAATAGTGTGTTCAGAATTGTTGGGTAAGGTTTTAGTGTAGCCATTCACACACAGTCCTGAGAGGCTTGTTTACTTCCATGCTAGGAAGATACCAAGTCAGTGTGGCAGCAGAAGAGCAGAAGCATCATCTCTGCTAGCCCAGCATACTCCCACCAGCTGTACCTAAAGTTCCATTATTCGATAGTGCAGGTGCTCAGTGCAGGTGCTCTGCATCAAAGCTGGAGCAATTTTTGTGAAAATGCAATTATAGATGGGACACCAGGTCACAATGGCCCAGCTTGCATTGTTGTTATTTTAAGATAGCAAACCACTAAATGGGGAATTTGTTCCAGTGAAACAAAATAACAATGGTCCGGAAGTGCTGGAAGTTTCCCCCCAGGGGGTGTGAGGATCATTCTGATTTTTTCTACCTGATGGCAGTCACGAACAGATAAAATAAGCATCAGAAGGCTGCCCTAACTAGATGTCTGCAAGAAATTGGTCATGTGGTAGTCGGACTCCCTACTGGTTGTTTCCAACAGCAGAGCCAGTTGATGGTCTGTCATTAGAAATAAAGACATTCCCACTTGTGTAAAGGGGGCAGGAGAGCAAAAAGTGTGCAGGGCAGAACATCTGCAGGTTAGAATCACGGGGTTATCTTTTATGTGTGGGAGCCACTGGCATGCCTTAATGGGTAAAAACATTTGGGCATATTATCAAGGCGGGCGAAATGAAATTATCTCCGCTTTAGCGGCCGAAGCGGCGATAATGTCATCGCCCTATTAGCAAGCTGTTGCTAACATCAGTTAGCGACAGCTTTTAGGTGATAGCGAGCGGTTTGGGGCCCACTTTGTATGTCAGCGATATTTATCGCTAATGACATGCAAAGTGGGCGTACCCAACCTGTTAGCAACTAAAAACAGTCGCTAACATCGCTATCGCCTATGATCAACGCAGGCGTATCAATGGAAATATTCGGCCAAGCGCGAATATCTCCAAAAGCTAACGCCTAATCAGACCAGTTCTTAGCCATTATATCCAATGGGAGGTGGATATTATGGTTAATACCCTATTGGCTTCAATGTGTGAATATCGCTGCATTCTCAGCGATACTCATGCATTTCGCCGCCATCGCCGGATATTTTATCGCTTTAGAGATAAACGTTGCTAATAGCACGTTATCTCTGCGATAATATCCGGCGATGCTTGGCGATAAAAGAAAACTCGCTAAGCCCATTTAGCGATAAATATCGCTAGTTGTTGGTAATATGGCCCACTATGTGTAACCTCATTGGTAGAAACTAATGGGCATGGACTGGACACGTAGAAATAGTAGGCAAGATGTAATTGTGTAGAATTCTTGAGTAGTTTTTGGAGACAAAAAGTCTGGCCAAAAGCTTTTTAAACTTCCTTATGGTAGACGACCTGCCTTGAGTTGGTAGCTCCCGGAGTAGACTGCTGTAAACTCTATAACTAGATGCTAGAGTCCAGTATCTGGCTGTGCCTGTGAAAGAATCCCCGCACAGGTGTTAGGAGGGTTGGATTGCTGCCTAATATTTTGTCGTCATAAGCTGAATGTGGAATTAGGTGGTAAGGCCCTTGGGTACGGTTGGGAATCCCTGGACAGAAATTGTTTGCCCGAAAACAAAGACAGCTCTCTATGCAATAAAATCTTGTTTACGTTTCATACGGAGGAATGCACTCTAAGCATAACCTATGGGCAGGATTTGAGATGCTCAGGCCAAGGTCAATGCTGAGAGCCGAGAATCAGCATCGGAATTCAAATGGCTCAAGACGCATGCATCGCACAACTTATCTTTCATAATTGGACTTGAGACTTGGGCAGCCCAATATAATTATGAGCACAGAAGGCGAACATTTTCCAGCATTTAACAAACACTCTCAGTGTAACAAAGCTGATGTTCTGCTGGGAAAGCGCTAGACTAAAAATCCCATTAGCAACCTCCTTATCACATTAGCAAGATACCTTATCACTCTCGAGTACATAATGTGATATGTTTTGCTGCTAATATTTGAGTAACTTGATCCCGGTTTATCACCAGGAAGGGATTCACAACATGTCTTGGATCAATTTCATATTTATCTGACAGATTCTTCCATCTCAGTGCAGGTTGTGGGAGGGGTGAGAGCGAGAGAGAAGAACCGCTTTCCATTTCCTCTCTTTCAAAATGATCTTTTTTACAGAACTAAAAATCAGGGCTTCATATATTCAGCAGCCCTTAATTGTGGAATTCTGTTCGAGAGCCTGTACCGAGCTCGGCTGTACCCTCCGAGGGACTGTTAGCTTCTATGTTTTTCCTCCTGCAGGTTTTGAGCTTCCTCTTAGGAGTTGTTAGCATGAATGTTTTGGTGCAGCTCTGTTTTGCAAGTTAATTGATCCCCTTTTTAATTTTATTTTTGCATATTATTTGAATTTTGTACTCTGCAAATTGGATTATGCAAACTTTGCTGCTAAACGTGTACAGCTGTTTGCTGATTACTAGATGAAAGAGTGGCGGAATGGCGGCTCCTTCTCTGGAGCTTCAGGGCGCTGCCTTCCCTTCGGGGAAGCCACACATTCTGCCCTTGCCTCTTCAAGCACAATGCAGTATTCCATTTAGCAGTGTTCCTGTAAACATGACTTTCTTGTTTTCATAGACACAACTACTGTACAGGTCAGCCCTCTTGGTGTCATGTCCAGGCTTCCGTTGATAGGAGGGGGCTAAGTGACGATCCAACTAGAGCCTTGGGGGGCAGATTTAAAATAACTGGCGCATCCCTGCATATCAGCAGGGATGCGCCAGTTATTGTGCGTCACGGTTCCGCCACCATGGATGCGCCGCATTTACAATGTGGGGCACCATGGGGCAAAAATGGACAGATGTCTGACGCATCTGCTGCCGTAAAGGCTGCGCATTGCTGGAGTTGAGACGCAAGCGCGACACAGCTCCAGCAAGGCTCGGGGTGGCCTATCCTTAAAATGCGGCGTCAATCCTTACACCTGCTTCAAGCAGGCGCAGGGTTTTGACGCAGCATGGCCTTAAAAGTGGCTGAGTGAAGTCTTGTAGATTTCACTCAGCCACTTTCAGGAGGCGTTCCTGCGCCGAACGCTCCCCCCTGTGCCGGAACGCCTTCATGTGGCGCAGGGCTTTACAACGTGACGCATCTCCCAGATGCGTCACGTTATAAATACCCCGCAGCATGGCGGTGGCTTTGCGCCGCCGATGTGTCATAAAAGTGACGCATCAGCGGCCTAAAAGAGGAGCAAGGTGGTTGTAAATCTGCCCCACGATACTCACAACATTTCCGCGGTGTCACAAAGTACGGTCTTCCCGAGGGCCGCACCGATGCCAGCAGGGGAGGGTCAGGGTGTTGAACGGTGGGTGTAGGGGGACGCAAAGAAGATACATGTTAAAGATAAGTTATGTAGAAAACATTCTTTGCTTCTTTACCTTTAGTTTAGTTAACCTGTAAATAAAGTATGTCTGAAAGTTCCTGCTTTGTTAAGTGAACAGCAGCCCAGTGCTGATGTTCACCAGGGGGCTGCAATTAAAGGTCAGGAGGGCCGCATACGGCCCCTGGGCCATACTTTGAGTATCCCTGATTTAGAGTGTTGTTTAAAAACACAACACTTTGTAGGTGGATGTCTGAATTGAGCATGTGAGGAACGTAGTTCAACTATGATGCCCCTCATACAGGCGCCATTCTTTGTTGTAGAAGGGGAAGGGTCTAATAAAGGTGCTTGTTAAATACGTCTGAATACGAGAGTACCAGGTTAGAGTCTGACCCTGTACTGACAAACCTTGTGGTCTTGAGAAAACCTCTTGCACAGAATTGAATAATCTGAATATAGGGCCATCCATTCTGCTCCTCTGCTGCCTGCTCCTGGCACCCTGACCTGTTTCCATGAATGGGTAAAGTTGGCAGTTCAATGTGGGTCAGATCCATACCAGTTTTCTAGCATATTCTCTTGATTTAAGTCATTTACAATCAATAGTTTCACAGAAAATCTGGCAAACCTACATATCTCATAGCTGAACCCGGGACATCTCTACTGTACTACGGGGCAGATTTATGAGGCCCTTGCGCCTCTTTGCGCCGCAATTGCGTCACTTAATTTGACGCAACGGCGGCGCAAACAATGCGCCCTATTTACAACGTGACGCATCTAGGAGATGCGTCACGTTGGAAAGCCCTGCGCCATAAGGAGGCGTTCCTGCACAGGAACGCCTCCTAAAAGTGGCTGAGTGAAATCTATGAGATTTCACTCAGTCACTTTCTACGTCAATTCCTTACGCCTGCTTGAAGCAGGCGTAAGGGTGACGCACCATGCATTGTAGGGGTGGCCCGTGTGCATTGCAGTAGTCATGTCGCACTTGCGACATGACTCCAGCAATTCGCCGCCAGTACGCCGAAAGATGCGTCACGCATCTTCCCTGCCTTGCACCATGGTGCGCCGCATTGTAAATGCGGCGCACCATGGGTGGCGGAGCTGTGGCGCACTGTGGCGCACAATAACTGGCGCATCCCTGGGGATGCGCCAGTTAACATAAATCTGCCCCTTGGTTCTTAATCTTTACTCTTGAATATGACTTACTATTCTTCACCTGTTATTGAATAAGGCAAATCTCAATGTACTGAATCATTCATCCTCACGGATCCCATGCACTCTGACACGTTCAGTCAAACTACATATTCTAATGTAATCCCTGACCCCCGGGTTGTCTAATCTCATAACAGGACCCAGTGTAGCACAGTGGATCTCACGCCTGCTTAAACTATCACATGCAATTCACCTGGTAGTACTGTAATTACCTTTCTTCCATGTTGCCTGAAGCCCTTGTGTTCCAAAGACTGGTGTTTAAAAACGTTGTATAATTAATAAAATGAGAATAATATGTTATTCGCCATGGGCTTGCCTGGTGAAACACTTCAGCACTAATATTTCACAATGTACTTTCCTGGCATATGGATCCCAGGTCACGTGTTAGACCAATTCAACTTTGTTCCCATTTTTGTGCAATCTTCTTATACTCAAAGCAGCATCTTTTAGTTCCCAAGACTGACAGAATCTACATGAGTTCCTGTGGTGTAGATTTCATTGGTAAAGCAAATGCAGTGCACTGGGTGCAGAGGGACATGTTGACCCCTGAATATTGCTGTATTTTATCATTCAAACAGCAGCAAGGGCGCCTATTCTCTTGCGGGTACTACGGCCCATGACTTAATGGCTACGCTAGTGATAAGGTCTGACTCCTGTCAATGGCACAAGCACAATACATGGTCCATTAACACATCTGAGGTCATTTTAGCTCTTTAGGAAAATCCTGTGTAACCAGTGCTTTAGAAGGGCCGGTACTGTCCGGTACGCAGTACCAGCACTTTTTTATTTTGAGAGGGAGAGTACCGGCACTTCTCAAGAGAACTGCAATACTTTTAACTGGAGAGTACCAACACTTCTCAGAAACAAGCAGGTACTGTGCTACAGAGTACCTGTACTTCTATTTTTCCATTTCAAGCGCTGTGTGTAAATGATTCTCATACGGAAGCTATTGAATGTAAAAGTAGTTTTTGTGGACATTCCAAAACATGTGTATAGTTTCAAGTCTCCTGGGCCTACGCTGGATAATCCTGGTGTGAACTTCTCATTACTGCATACATTGGCCCTTTCAGTGCAAGCCAAATAAATGGTTCCCTAGATTGGCTTTACAGTGAGTTGTGTTAGTTCCTTACATGATGTTATGACTCCATCATGGACTTCACAAAGCCGAAATCCCTGTGACATAAAGTTTCTGACATCCAATGCTTCATAGCCTAATGAGTGAAATTCCTTTAGTCATAGTGGCCAGTTTTGCCATCGAGAATCACTGTGGGTATGTGCAATTGGTACCTTTTGTGCTTTAGATTATGTCTATCAGAAGGGTTCATGTTTCTATTATGAAAGTCATTGTATTCTTCATCCCCAGGAACACTGGGGTCAACCATCATACTTGTTGTGGGCGATTGCCACATAACACAAGACGCAGGCCATGTGTTGGTATCATACAATACATGGAAGGAACACATAATCTTAGACAAATTACTTGCTGTTGCCAAACACTTGAACTCTGCTGTTTGAGTATCTGAAACGGGTCACAAATATTTTTCATTAGGACATAAAGGTTTATAAACGACTACCTAGACTAATTTTAAAAGAGAGTGTGGCACTGATTTGCACTAAACTAAAATACCTTGTGAACTTTTCAAAGTCATGAAGTGATACTACTTAAAACAATCTGGCTTCTTACACCCTAGAGTAACAGATCCCTAGAGGCAGCACAATTGGAAAAGACAAACCATTGCCCACCGGCCACACTGACATCACATCACAGCTAGTAGGTGTCCAGCTCAGTCATAGAAGAGTGAAAGAAGACTACAACACATTGTGAAGTAGTTGTCCATGGGACTGAATGAGAGCACAAAAAGTTGGCAGATGCAAGGACTTGAGCTAAGTCTCCTAAACAATTGGGGGAGTGTTCTGGGTCACAGTTTATTTTTTTATCTCAAATGTGACGCCACCGAAGCGGAGCAAGAATATAGAAAGAAAGTCTTGCTCCCACAGAGCACCAAAGCCCAAGCTGTGAGGCATCATCTTCCTTGCACAGTAACAAAAGAGACCCCTATATATATCAGTCTTATTGATTCTCACAGGTTAGGTCCCCCTTCAGTCCCTAGGCACAGTGCCCTTTTGTCACAATTCTGACAATGGAGATATTCAGTGAGACAACCAGGGCTTTAAGTGGGCCGGGTCTCATGGGGTCTGAGCACCGGCAGTTTTTTTCAGGGGGCCTCGAAACGGGTCTCTATCGGGCTCTGTTTTGAGCCCAGGCACAGGCGGTCCGTTTTTTTTTCCCCGGACTGCAGTGACAGCTGTCACAGCAGTCTGGAAAAAAGTGCCAGGGTGCCAGAGCCCGATAGAAACCCGTTTCTAGACAGCAGGCACACCGATGTGCGCTGCCCACACTGCTTACTTCTCAACTAGTGGAGAAGTTACGACATGACGTCATGCAAGGTGAGCTGTAGGGGAAGGGAAATCCTTAAAGAGAGTCATTTTCTCTCTGGATTTCCCTTCTCTTTTTTAAACTGCAGGAGCAGCGACATTGTGTTAGGGTCACCAGGGCTTTAAGTGGAAGTGTTTTCAATATTATATGTAACACGTCATAGTTGCAACTTATTTATCTTATGCAACTAATAACCATAGACAAAGCCAATAGTCCTGACATGTTGTAGGTATGATGTTACTTGTTGTATCTTATATCTGGATGCAATGACAGAAACAGCAAAATACATGTTGGGCGGCACACTATGCTAAGCACCGATTTTGAACATAAGTGTTTTAAAGCCACGCCCCTAATTACACTGGCCACGCCCCTTTGAGAGACCCCCCCAGTTTTTTCATCCCACTTAAAGCCCTGGAGACAACTGAAATGAAATGTTGGTGCCAGAACTTTATAACTATTGGGAAATCTTCTTGGAAGATCTCCATTCAAATTGCCTTAGGTATTTTTGATATCCCCATAACGGAATGAAAAGAGTTTATGAGGTGTAGCCTGGGGGTACCATGAGGAAAGAGGAATTACTGAGGAGAAACGATAACCCCTCAGCCAATTCCCCTTCTATTTTCCTCAATTTTCAACTGAATTTAGCCTGGATACTTCTTCTGCTTTGGAAACCATCCCCATCGGGTATAAAGGGAGGAACCCATGAGGCCCAGGCAGGGGGTTTTACCTTGCGGTTCGGAATTGTCTGTTCTGTTTTCAGGGAAGCCAAGACTGATTTGCATATGGTTAGCGCTCTTCTACAATGGCACACAGAGTAAACTTTGAAGTGGAATGATAATTATCAACAGCTTCCTATTCATTTAAGCATTCCCTCGACTGCCTTTTTGTTTTTCTCTAGTAGTACAAGCCACAGTTAGTCTCAAAATCTCGGACCCTCCCGTGTCTTCTGCAACCTGCCCAGGAGCCGCACCCACCCCGGAGCCACCCTGGTCCCCGCCACGCGCAGGCGCTACCGAGAGGGCACGTCTGACTCCCAGCCTGCACCGCACGGATCAATGGCCGCACATGCTTTATTGCGGCTCCTGCAGAATGAATTCGCGGGGAGACAGCCGGCGAGATGGAGTCGACATGCAGATGAGATCTGTAAGTGAGGACATATTGATTATTTCCCTCCCAGTTCAAGCAGTAATTTCACCCGGTGCCTCGTGCTCCGGTTCTGCTCATTACTTATGCCATAAAAAAAGCCTCATTCGACGATAATAGCCATCTTCATTTACCAGGCACGAATCAAAGCATCCCCCGCCGACGACTGCGGGAGCAGAGAGGGGAACTGGAAGATTTAACAAGTGCCGAGACAGTGAGCAACAGCTGAACTGAACCCGAGGCGCAGAGCCCTGCCAGGGAAATCTGGAAGCTTCTGGCTTCGTGCTCTGCCCACGAGGGCCCAAGCCACGCTGCACAACTGTTGCAAATCAGCACCCGTGCTCTACACGTGCGCAGTGCATTGCACCAAGCATTCCTGCCTCTGCACCCCTGTCAGAGGCCTAGCTAACGTACAAAAAAGGCATGCCATAGAAGGGTGTCGACCATTGCTTTTGGGGCCACAGTTATTTTTAAATTATTTTTGTTTCTAGAGAATTGTTCACAAATTTCACAGGCACAAAATAGGCTGAAACTAATTACAGCCAGCTCCAGCTAGTAGGTCACGAACCTCAAATTATGCCAAACATTGGCAAATAGGTCAGACTGTGTTTTTTAATGGAAAGTGTTTGGAAATAGTTGAACAGCTTTGTATGTGAGCCCCCAGTATTGAAGATAGAAAGTTCCACCAGGAAGCACCTTCTGGGGCTACGATGGTGCGGAAGTTCTGAGTAGGGCCCCTCTGATTAGCACAGGATCTCTAAATGCCCACCTCTGGACCGAGTTGTCACAACAAGAGCAATCACCCGCCAGGGAGTATCTGTTGGACTCATTAGAAAGACTCGAACTGACCGATCTTTGGGAATCATCAACAGAACATAAGAGCTTCAAAAAGGTTGTAACCAAAGTAACGAAAATGATATCCTTAATAGAAGATAAGGAAACTCTGGCCAAGAGGGCATACGGAGGTGTTGAATGACTATAAAGCTCTTATGCCACAAGCTTATTTGAAAAGGGGAACTAAGCAGAAGATAAAAGAAAAGTTTTTAAAGTTGCGATTTGGTATTTTACCAATTCTCCCTCACCTGGCACCTTGGAAAAGGAGACAAGAAGTTCAGTCCTGTCGTCTCTGTAGAACAGGAAACAAGGATCTAATACACATTATCTGTATTTGCCCAAGCTTGATGGACATAAGGCGCGCCTTATTTCGAGCAAAATGGAACCAGAAAGGCATCAGGACCTGCAGTCAGGCTGTAAAACTGTGTTTTAAGCCAGAAGAGACCCAGCTAAACTGCCATCTTGCAAAGTACTTTGATTCAGTGGCTGGAAGATTAAAGCACCAGCAAAACGCTGAAGCAGAATAGCAGGCAGTTTGCACCCTTTATAGAGCACGTCAACAGCCAAACCAAAGCGGGATTGTTTTGCCTAAGTTTTTGCACCTTGAAGCACAAGCACTTTATTATGTCTTGAATAGCCTGAATGCCTGAATACGCAACCCAAAGCTCAACACGCCTCGGCCATGAGTTAAATATTTGTAAGGACAGTATAGATAACTGAACTGGGACTATGGCTCACAGTGCAACATCAATAAGCTAACCTGCAAGTGTGAATTTCAATCACCAATGTATAAAGAGAGGCAACGCTGATTTATGTATTTTAATGTTTGAATGTTTTAAATTGTGAGTTTTAATTAACTGTACAATAAAGACTACTTACTTAGCCTGATTACCACAGGTAAGCTGTCCCATCAGAGTTTTATGAAAATAATGTAGTCAATGACCTTTCCATTGTAAGCGGGCAACTCAAAATGCAAGCATAACAAAATATTGTATAGTACGATAACTTCTGATAAAAGGGCCAGTATTTTTTTGTACCTTCGTATGCCTTTACTTAGTCAACAAAACAATCTGTAATGCAAATGGCGGTACCATAACAGCAAACTTAAATAAATTAATGTGCCTGGGTGTTTTGTGAATAGCACTATCTGTTTATGACCCTTGACCCATGCCTCACAGCACCACCTGTGTGTCCGTGTCCTCTAGCCCGCTTCTGCCCCGTAGGAGGTTCGATTCCCGCATCCACCCGCAGGCTACAACCTGTGCCTCATCCCTGGTGGCCTGTGGTAGGCCGTAAGCTCTCTGCGCACATTCTGACCCTTTTTCTTCTGTTAGCCTTATTGTAATTGTGCCCCATATCCTGTATTGTGTTAGTCGTTTTTTGCCTTTATTTCTGTTTTTGCACTGTTATTTGGTTTTTCTCCCCTTTTTGCCTTTTATCCAGCTCTACCGCTTTCCCACCACTGCGTCCCCTGTATCCCCACCCCCCCTGCTTGCCCATTCGCCGCCCGCTCCCGCCTCCCAGCTGCTCCTCACTCCCACCTCCTCTTATATGGCGGCCGCTGCGCGGTGAGGAGAGCGACCCTTGACCCTTTTTTCAGGTAGGCCATTCCCGCCGTAGGCGCTCCTAAGGCAAGCCCTGGCCCCCGCGAATTCCACGTCGCCCGTCTCCTCTACGATGCCAGCACCCTCCATGCACTCAACACCAAACAATCACACACCTGCTTCCTGGCCGCCCCGAACCAAACCCAAGGACTCTTCTCCTGCCGGAGATGCAGCTTCCCCAGCCTTCAAGCCACCAAACCACCGACAGAGAAAGGACGCAATCACCTCAGATGCTTTCTACTCAACACCCGCTCCACCAGGAAACACCCCATCGAACTCTGGGACCTACTCGACTCCACCTCCCAGACGTCGCCTTCCTGACGGAGACCTGGCTGAACCCCGCCTCGGAACCCGAAATCGCCATAGCCATCCCTGATGGCTACAAGATCACCCGCAGGGACCGCACCAACCGAACAGGAGGAGGAATTGCCATCGTCCACAGGAACACCCTCAGAGTCTCGACCAGCACCGACAACACCCTCAACACCGCCGAACACCTGCACTTCCAGATACACACTGATTCCAACACCACCCTAAGAGGAAGCCTCATCTACAGACCCCCGGTTCACGGCCACAGTTCAGCGACACCATCGCCGACTTCATCAGTACGCACGCCCTCGCCTCCACAGCTACATCCTCCTTGGGGACCGGGACTTCCACCTCGAGAACAACAACGACACTAACTCCACCACCTTGATTGACAACCTCACCAACCTCGGATTCAGACAGCTTGTCACAACACCCAACCACTCTGCTGGCCACATGCTTGACCCCATCTTCTCCGCAAGCTCCCACGTCTCCTTCAGCCACACCACCGAACTCCACTGGACCGACCATCGCTGCATCCACTTCACCTTCCGGAAACCCACCACGCACCACCACACTCCACATATCCCTTGCCAATGCCGAAGACCAGCAAAATACCACCCTCGCCCGAAGCCTACCATTCGACCCACCGACCCTCTAACAGACACACCAACAAGAAAGCCAGTTGGTTCACCACAGAAATCCAGGCATCCACGCAACCCTGCCGAAAACTAGAGAAGAAATGGCACCGCAAATAGACACCAAACAGCCATGCAGCCCACAAGAACGCCATCCGCAGACACCATCACCTCATTAGATCCGCCAAAAGGCCTCCTTCAAAGACCGCCTAGACAACAACGCACACAACAGCAAAGAGCTCTTCAACATCGTGAAGGAGCTCTCCAACCCCAGCTCCAATACCAACGACATCTCACCTTCGCAAGACCTGTGCGACGCCCTTGCCACCTTCTTCCACCGCAAGACCGCAAACATCCATGACAGCTTCAAAACCCTGACCGGCCGACAGTCACTAAGACCCCTGACCTCACAGACACCATCCACACCAATCCCCTGCTCACCTGGACAAACATAAACAACAACAAAATGTACATAGGAACTGGGCACCCGTTCATTCCATTGACAATATGAGTACTGTACGTGATTAGCAAAATAACACAATTACAGATGTTGATAGATGTATTCTTTCGGTTTGGTTTATTATTTCACATGCCCAGCCAACATGTGTTTCATCAGGGAGTTACCCAAGACTTCTTCAGGGCTATAGGACAGCTATCAAAGCGTTGATAAATACTCTCCGCCGGTTTTACTTCCGTCCCGGCTGTGGCTAAATTCGAACAGTGCTGCCAGACTGGAATGTGTCAAAAACTAGTTAGTGCCAGACAAACAGAGCGCTAATAAAACTCCACTCTCGATCTCCAGCAGCAAGTACGCCGCCGCTATTTCGTATTCCGTGTGTGCCAGGGTAGTGAATAACCGTTGGGTTATTCACACAACATCTTCAACACAACATCTTCATCTTCATCTTCAAGAAAGCCAGCTCCACCATCTCACCCCATCCCCTCAGGGCCATCAACATCTCCTTTGAGACCGCGACGTTCTCGGAAAGCTGGAAGCACGCCGAGATCAACCCCTTACTCAAAAATCCCAAGGAGGATCGCAAGGACCTCAAGAACTTCCGACCAATCTCCCAGCTCCCGTTCCCAGCTAAGGTCATCGAGAATACCATCAACAGACAACTGACCTGCTGCCTCGAGGAGAACAGTATCCTGGATCCGTCCCAGTCCAGGCTCCGCACCAAAACTGCCTTCATTGCTGCCACTGATGACATCAGGATTCTACTGGACAACCGCAAAACCGCATGCCCTCAACCTCCTGGACCTGTCAGCCGCCTTCGACACAGTCTGCCACTGCACCCTACGCCCAAGTCTCCACAACGCTGGGATCCAAGACAAAGCACTGGACTGGACCACCTCCTTCCTCTCTGGCAGAACCCAGAGCGTCCGACTCCCCCTTCCCGATCCGAAGCCACCGAGATCATCTGCGGCGTACCCCAAGGATCATCCCTAAGCCCGACATTGTTCAACATCTACATGGCACCACTCGCCCACGTTGCCCGACTGCACAACCTCAACATCTTCTCCTACGCTGATGGCACCCAGCTGATCCTCTTCATCACCAAGGACCCCCTCACCGCCAAAACCAACCTCCACGAAGGAATGAAAGCCGTCGCCAAGTGGATGAAGATCAGCTACCTGAAGCTGAACTCAGACAAGACGGAAGTCCTTATCCTTGGCTCCACTCCCTCGGCTTGGGACGACTCCTGGTGGCCGACTGCACTGGGAGCAGCACCAACACCCACCGACCACGCACGCAACCTAGGGTTCATCCTCGACCCAACACTCTCCATGACCAAGCAAGTCAACGCCGTCTCGTCCTTCTGTTTCAACACCCTCCGCATTCTCTGCAAGATCTACAGGTGGATCCCCACTGAAACAAGAAGAACCATCACCCAGGCCCTCATCAGCAGCAGACTGGACTACGGTAAGGCCCTCTAAGCAGGAGTCTTGGGCAAACTCCTACACCGCATACAGAATGCCTCAGCGCGCATGATCCTCGACATCCCTCGCCGCAGCCACATCACACCCCTCTTAAGAGACCTGCACTGGCTTCCTGTCATCAAGAGGATCACCTTCAAGCTCCTCACCCACACACACCAAGTACTCCACAACACTGGACTGACATAGTGCAACAGATAACTCACCTTCTACACCCCAAACCGCCAACTCTGCTCTGCCGACCACGCCACCATCCCCCGCATCCGAAGAGCGACCACCGGCGGTAGATCCTTCTCCCACCTCGCGGCCAAAACCTGGAACATCCTCGCCATCCTCCTACCGCAGACCCAGGACCTACCTATCTTCAGGGAGCTAGTCAAGACTTGGCTATTCGAGCAGTAGCAGCACCCCTCCCCCAGCGCCTTGAGACCCTCACGGGTGAGTAGAGTGCTATACAAATGCATTGATTGATTGATTGATTGATTGATTGATAACAAGGTAAGGTATTCAAACAGCAAACATCTCCAAAGCAAAAAAGAAATTTATCGGCAATTAAATTAGCATCATGTCGGCAAGTAAAATACAACAAAGAATACACGCTGGTCTTTGTTAAAAGCTAGGCATCAGCACAACTGCCATCTAATAAAGCTCATGCTTGATGCCCCAGCACCAAAACCATGTGGAAATGCAATGGGACACAGTAATCATCCTTCTGAATGAGTGGAGAATGAGTGGAGTAGGGCAAAAGGTAGGGGTATGGTGGAGGCAGAATGGTGGGATCATAGGAAGAGAGAAGTAAAGTAGTACTCCAGTAGTACTTCATACACTACAAAATGCAGTTTGCAAACCACCAGCTGGAGATCTCCACCTTCACCTCTCCTATTTTTCTGTGGGGAAATCCCTGTCGTCTGTACAGAGAATTCCACACACGTAGATATATGTGTTTATTGTAAATGTGGGAGGGATTGGTGGAAGAATGAGCAACAATTACTACAAAACAGTTGGGGCTTATGAGAAACACACCTAAAAAAAGTAAGCCAATTGCTAGTCACAAAATGCACTTGTAATTCTACTACAGCTAGCTAGTGATGAAGGAGGCTCGCCTCTACTACAGCAAAGCCATGGAGTAATTCAAGCACCAATCATGGTCAATCACTGGGACTCCACAAAAACGCTCAAAGAAATCAAAGGAGCTAAGAAAGAACAGTGGGAAAAAGGAAAACAATGCAAACATTGTTATTTAAGGATTTACCAATTTATTTAAAAACTATACTCCAAATGTAAAATTATTTGACTTGAAAATATTTTATTACATTTTCAACTAGTGTATATAAAAACATGTTACAAGCCTCAAAAGAAGTTGAGCAAACCTGCAAATGCAATGAGGAGGGAGTAATCATTCAGGAACCCAAATACAAGGAGGAGGGAGTAATCATTCAGGACCCATCTTCACGAGTGGCAGCTGGCACGGATTTAGGGTGGTGAGCAATGCTTCTCCACCTTATCACTGATCTTCAGGTGAAAGACACTACAACACCAACCAATCACATGCAGGCAGACCAATTAAGAAATGAAACCAAACAACTTGTTAGGGTTCACTGTGAATATCTTTGTAACCTTTCACCCACTCTTTGAGGAAAGGTTGTTTGAGGAGAAGAGAGAGGTTTTATAGGCAAATATCAACCTCTTTCAAATATTTATAAAAGCAGTCTTTAGTAGATTCCACTTCTTGCCTGAAAATATCTTTGACGCTTGCAGATTGGGAGCAGGAGGGAGTTTGATCTACAATCTACTCCCAGCCAATACCTATGCATGACAAATTACTAGCTGCACTCAGTTTTTTGGCCACTGATACTTTCCAGAGAGCCACTTCAGGTGACTTAGGTATCTCACAGGTGAGTTAAGTTTTTTCCAGGTACTGAGATGCATCACCAGCAGAGAGAACGTGTTTTTTGCCATTTTTATTGCCATGCTAAAGTCACTGGCAGAAAGGCAAAGGTTGGCTTGGAAATTCTATTATTTTGCCCATTTCCCTCATGTAATTTGGAGTTATTGATTGCACCCTTGGGCACTTCAGCCACCTTGCCACAGGGATCACCTTTTCTAACACAGATACTGCTGCCTCCCCATCAACATGGAAGCTGTCTGCAATGCCAGTCACTGATGTGTAAGCTGCCTTTACTGAGCGTGCTAAAGAGGACTATATCTTCCATCAGTCACTAATTATACATCAGCTTTTTTATGGGGTTTTTGGTGCCATGTGGCTCAAAGATAAGTTAAAATATTTCACACTGAGGTTGCATGTTTATCTGAGGGAAAGCATCTCAAACACACTCACTCATTATTCTCTATAACACAATAGATACAGATTATCCTAGTAGTGACTGCATGCAATTATAGGTCATGTAGTATGCTTGGAATATGTTATGTTATATGAATTTGTAGGCTGTGACTTATGACCAGAAGGGTATCCAGATGCTGTATCAGGTGTGTAGGCTGTCTGCTGGGGTAAGCTGAAGAGCCAGGTCTTCAGCAACTTGCGGAATTCAAGAAGTGAGGAGAAGGCCCTGATGTGTTGTGGGCGGTTGCTCCATGTTTTGGATGTGATGCAGGAGAAGGCTAGGCCACCCATTTTGCTTTTGTGGTTACTGGGGTTGTGTGCTAGTGAGTGAGAGGCTGAGCTTAGGAGCCTGGAGAGTTGGTGAAAGTGAAGGCGGTAGTGGTAGTTAACGTATGCTGCTCCCATGTTGTGGATTGCCTTGTATGCGTATGTGATATGTTTGATGTAACAGTGTTTGTGTATCAGCAGCGAGGGGAGTTCTCTGGGGTGTGACGGGATGTATGTTTAAGTTTAAGATGTGTCTAACTGTGATGTTCTGGATGGTCTCAAGTAGGTGGAGGGGGTGGTTGGAGATTCAGGTATAGAGTGTGTTGCTGTAGTCCAGGCTGCTAGTGACTAGGGCTTGAGTGAGGGCACGCCTGGTGCTCATAGGGGTCCATTTGAAGATTTATCTGAGGATGTGCTGTTGCATCGTTCTTTGATAGTCTCCTATCAGTGGCAAATGGTGGAGTATTACGCATTCTACATATAACACCCTTAAACAATGCTATTTCACTACCATAATGTCACATTCAAACATACTTTGCTCAATTTATTCATACATTAAAACTTCACTTTTACATTCATTCCATTACATTTTGATATGTTAATCACATAGCTTGCCCACTCATCCATACTTGTTAGTTCAATGTAACAGAAAGTACCTTCATTTAACATATATAACCTCCTCTCCTATGTTTCAGGTGACCTCTTCATGTGTGGCATAGCTCTCCATTAGTGGAGACTGGGATCTCTCTGTCCAGGAAGAAGACTGCTGTGTACGGGGCAGAGACCTCCATTAATAAGGGTGGAGAACACCCCTTACCATTACAAACAGGAAATAACATAGAGGAGCTGACCTTTTCTTGTCATTCTAAGCTATCCTATTACCACAACCACATCCTCCTTGATCTTGCCGCGCCTGTCACAATCAAGACTGTGGGACTAGAAGAGAGATCCCCAGCTTCCCTGAAGAAGAACTAAAGATTATTCATGAGGATGTTTCAGCACTCTAAGCTCTGTAGGATTATGAAATCCAGCAAAATATTGCAGCATCAGTCTAGATTTGGAGGGAGATTGGCCCCACGCTGTGGAGGGTGTCTACACACACAGAGAAAAGTAGTCCCTCAAGCAATGGGTGGACCTTTGGTGATGGCCATACATTAAACCCCAGAATGACCTGTCCTCCCAGCCATATTTGTTACACCATCAACTGACACAACTACACGGGAGCGGGTTTAAACTGCCTTCTCCATCATCCATGCATAGATGGAAGCATTTGAGCAACAGAAAGGTGATAGGTGGCATATATGTATAATAATATAAAAGTGCATCCACTGTCTTCTTGTATCTCAAGTTTTGTTATGTCAATGTTGCCTTACTATAAATCATTGTGTTTGATTTTCATGCTATTCAGGTATTACATCATTTATTTTTAAAAGTAGTATTATGTTACCGCTTTTGCAATGTATTGTGACTGTAACATATTGGGTATGTATTCCATCAGTTAACACAATGTGAACATTGAGTCATGTTACATTTCTATTTTGCCAACATAAGTGTATTCAAGGTGAACATTTGGTAACTTTTATTAGCTATCAACCTTATATGTGTCCAAAGTCTAATGAGCTTTTAAAACATTTAAATAGTTTCAGGTGCATATCTTAATTTCAAGTATACAAACAAAACCCAAGATGCAATTCTACCACCAAACACTTTTCATGGTAGGCTGTACTCTGGGTGGTGGGTGAGGTTGCTGTCCGAGCAGGATTGTCTACCAGGAACCAATCCTACATGCATGTCTCAATTCCAATAATTATGTCATATATTGAAGGCTTGGTTTAAAGTTTTTGGATCTTTGCTATTTCAAAAATGAATGGCCACAGTTTAACTACTATGACAAATGGAAGGTTCACCTTACACATTACAGAATGACAAAGGGTGTCAAAGGCCCCAAAGGTCTTTCTCTTATTTAATGTTGTAATTTCATTGAACAGTATTTGAATGCATATAAAGTAATGTACATGTATGCATATGTGTATGTTTATGCAGTAATGGACATTTGCACAGACCTGGGGCACAGAAATACACGTTCCTCGACTGCAAGGTGGGTACAACTCTGTCATTATGTGAGGAGGAGGGACACATCACCTGCAAGGAGAGTGCACCTACCTGGAAGCTAACTTGCTCAATGACAACACTGGACACCACAAGCCAGGAGGAGGTTGACAATGGGATGCCTCCTGGCCAAGAAGAAGATCTCTCAGTGAAGTTCCAAGATCAGACCTCATTGTCTTCTGGGCTGCACCCACTCCCTTCTTACTTCATAGGCCCCTGTACCAAAGCAGCCTCCAGCTGCATACCCTGCCCTACTACCTCCTCCAAGTGCCCACCCAGAATTTTAATAGTAGAGTGTTAGAAATGAGGTCTCTAGTTGGCAGTGGTTTGCACCCTGTCCAAGTAGGGACCCTCACTCTAGTCAGGGAAAAGGAGTTCCTCTAGTCAGGGAAAAGGAGTTACACAGCTAAGATAACCCCTGCTCACCCCGTGGTAGCTTGGCACAAGCAGTCAGGCTTATCTCAGAGGCAATGTGTAAAGCATTTGTATACACACACACACACACAAACATACACCCACACACACAGTAATATTGCAACAAAGTGAAAACAAAAGGAGCCCACATCAGTGTAGAAACATAGTCAATATTTATCTGAACATAATAAGACCAAAATGACAAAAATCCAACAGACAAAATTCAAGATATCACTTTTCAAAGATCAAGCAAGTTTAGTCCAGAGACATCAATGAATGCATTAACTTTAGTAAAAAGTACCTTCGATGTGTCACAATCAAAGATGGTACAAGACTCAGGGGAAGCGAGGCACCTGAAAAGCAAAGCTATACGTTGGTTCATTACTTCACAGGGAAGGTGATGTATTAGTACCTTACTGGCAGGGAAGATGATGCATCAGTTTCTTACTGCTACGCAGGGGAGGTGATGCTTCACTTTTTTACTGGGAGGGGAGGTGAAGCGTCGGTTACTTACTGGTAGGGGAGGTGTTGCATTCGTTTTGAGACATGTGGCCTTGGTTCCTTACTGCGGTGCGGTGTAGGTGAAGGACACGCTGTCAGTGGTGATGCGAAAGCAGCAATGCAGGTGCTGTATCGATTCCATGGCCGCCAACAGGACGTCTGCAGCCCTTACAGTAATGCCAAAGTGCCCCAGTGTGTGCAAAGTAGGAGCACATGCCCTTTGCGCCCCTGGGTCACTCTGCATAATACAACCCAAGGTGTGTCCAGGCCCTGTAAATCAAATGCTACTATTGGGACTGTGCCACCCACATGAGATACCCTGCCACTATGTCTCAGACCTGCCACTACAGTATCTGTGAGCGCATTTTTAAACTGCCATTTCAACCTGGAACGTGCACCTACTTGCCAGGCCCAAACCGTACCTTTTATTACATATGCGGTAACCCAATTGCAGGTCCAGGGCAGCCTCCTGGGCAGTGTGCAGTATAGTATAAAGTTAGGACATGTACTGGCAGTATTTCACTATTTGGACATGCAAAACTCACCAGTACATTTCCTAATAGTGAAATACTGCTAATTTTGTTTATCACTATTGGAAGGACTGTCTCTCACATAGAGTAACATGGGGATTGCCTTGAAATATCTTTTAATAGTAATTTCCCACTGGGAACAGATTGAGAGTTGGTTTGCGGTCTTTGAACTCACAATTTTAAAAATACATCTTTTGGTGAAGTTGTGTTTTAAATTGCGAGTATGAAAATGCCACTTTTTGAAAGTGGGCATTTTCTCGCTTAGCCATTCTGTGCCTCTGTCTGTCTCTAAAATACATGTCTTGACTGACTGGCCTGTTTGTGTATTCACTCTGGACAGTCACATAAAGGGAGTTGAGGTGTGCCCTGCATATCCCTGATTGCCCATCACCAGGGTGATGGGCCTTCCTGAGCTTGAGTGGTGGGAGGACTTATCACTGACACCTGAATAGGTCTGTGCCTGCCCACTCACAATGCTGTCTCCACTCCACTGGAGTGTGTCTGGAGCCAAGGACAGGCCAGGCAAGAAATTGTGCACTACAAAGACAATCCTTTGAAGTATTCCTACTTCAAAGTTCAAAAGGGGTACAAGTATTGGACATTGAACCCCTGACTTTTAGAACACTTCTGGATCAAGAGGAGACTCTGCTAAAAAGAAGAGCTGAAGGGGGAGTATTGCCCCTTTGCCAGGTGCTGCTTTGCTCGGTTGGCATGTAGTTGCTGCTTCTGTATTGGAGAGGAAAATGCCACTTTTTGAAAGTGGGCATTTTCTCGCTTAGCAATTCTGTGCCTCTGTCTGTCTCTAGAATACATGTCTTGACTGACTGGCCTGTTTGTGTATTCACTCTGGACAGTCACATAAAGGGAGTGGAGGTGTGCCCTGCATATCCCTCATTGCCCATCACCAGGGTGATGGGCCTTGCTGAGCTTGAGTGGTGGGAGGACTTATCACTGACACCTGAAAAGGTCTGTGCCTGCCCACTCACAATGCTGTCTCCACTCCACTGGAGTGTGTCTGGAGCCAAGGACAGGACCGGCAAGAAATTGTGCACTACAAAGACAATCCTTTGAAGTATGCCTACTTCAAAGTTCAAAAGGGGTATAAGTATTGGACCTAAAACCCCTGACTTTTAGAACACTTCTGGATCAAGAGGAGACTCTGCTAAAAAGAAGAGCTGAAGGGGGAGTATTGCCCCTTTGCCAGGTGCTGCTTTGCTGGGTTGGCATGTAGTTGCTGCTTCTGTATTGGAGAGGAAAAGGAATAGACTTTACTGTGCATCCTGCTTTAGAAGTTTCTCAAAGGGCATGTGTGTGCTTGCCTCATGTTAAGAAGTCTCCGGGCCATCAAAGACTTCAACTGCAGCATCCCTGGACCCCACTGCTGGGAGTTCTAACCTGCCTAGTGGTGCCAATTCAAGGTTGAGCACTTGGAGGTGGTTCCTGGAGCTAAAAAGACTTCAAAATCGATGCATCCCTCTTCCAGTGCCTGGTTTTCCAACGCATCACCATTGTGAGGTAGAAAACTCCAGACACCGGCGCAGTACAGCTGCAGAAATTGACGCACCACCTCCCCGTGGCCGAAGAAACTGCCACTGCCTGAGTTCAGCACACCGTGTGTCTGAAGTCCGAGACCACCACACTGACTCCATGCAGGTTCTGCTATGTCGCTGAAAGAAGTGATGCATTGCTGAACCGCAGATGAAGAATCAACTCAGCTCCAATTTGCTACTGCTGCAACGACCTCCAGCACATCTGGATTTTCACGCATCACACCTGTGCACCAAATATTCCACCTCTTTGGGGGCGCTAGGTGGCGCTTGACCTATATGGCCGCCATTGAGTAGAGCTCTCACCAGGCCGGGAGTAAAACAACACTTAATCCTCATCCTGCCTTAATCAAACGCGCCCTAACCTGCATCAAACCTCGGCGGAAGACCTCCGTCTGCCGTGGGGAGAATTCCGGCTCAGTAGCTACAACGACTATCCTGTAATCGGCAGTCGAGGACTCCGGGGCCGACAGGGCGCGCAGCGCCGGTGCGAGAGGGCGGATCGCGACTCTACGCAATACCGCGGTCGCGCAGGCCGGCTGTGTGCGGCGCTTATCTGGCGGAGGACCCTCGGCGCCCGGGCGGGCCGCCACCTAGATCCGGAGGACATCTCGGATGGCCTGGAGGTGAGGCTGTCAGATTCACCTACTGTAGTGTGAGGTGTGGAGTCGGCACCGCGGCAGAGAAACGGCGCGGCCCTCGGCGGAGGAGTGACGCGGCCGCCATTTTATGGGCCGGTAACTTGCTGAGCGCTGCCCGCCTGGGTCCGAGAAAGGCTTCCCTGCCCGGGTAGGGGCGGACACGCACAGGCAGAAGTGAATGGTCCCGAGAGGCACAGGAGGCAACACCCCAGACAGTGGTGTGGTCGGAGGAGCCCTGCAGTCCCCTGGACACCCTGCATCACACAATCAAGCCCCGGTGGACTGCCCACGAGGTGAGAGAAAATAGTAGTGCTGCTGCGGGAGGTTAATCTGCCCTGGAAGCTGGATGTGGGGCGAATAGAGGGTGATCGGATCCCTTCACACGAGACAGCTGCCCCCCTAACCCTGTTCTTCCTGTACCACCGACTGTGGTTGAGCCAGCGCTTCATTAGTAACCGGGTCCGCCTAGGAGGGGCGCCCAGGAGCGAGCCGGGATGGCAAGCCAGAGCAGCGGCAATCTAAACTCCCCTTTGATACACGCAGAACGCCGGGAGCGACTTCTAGCACTCAGGGCACAGCTGGCTCTCCTGAACCACGTGATGACAGTTGGAGGGCCCTTTTGGTCAGTATGCAGCAAAGCCTCACGTCCAATAGACTCCAAGACCCTCCGCTTGGATAACGTGGTGGCGAAGCTAGATGGTCACGAGGAACGTATCAAGGGAGTAGAGCCGAGAGTGTCGGACTTAGAGGACGGGGCAACGACTAAGCATGGGCGGATTTTGCGGATTCACGATCCGCGGATTTTGCGGATTGCGGATCGTGGATCCGCAATATCGGCGGATTTGCGGATCCGCGGATCGGCCCTGCTGAATGAGTCACTGCATTTGAGCTTCAACTAGTTTCAGCGACCATGTGTGTGATACTATGCAATCGCCCCGAGGGGCGCAGGGGTCCCTTGGGTGAGCTGTCCATCATAGTGGGCCAATGGCGGGAAGACGGTGCACACTGCGAGTGTGTGGGGGGGCTTCCATGCGAGTGCACATGCACAGCTGATTTTCAACGGTAGAATTGGGAAGAAGGCACACCTGCCTCGACGACGCTCACGATTGTTTTTGGGCAGATGAATGAGTCACTGCATTTGAGCTTCAACTAGTTTCAGCGACCATGTGTGCGTTACTATGCAATCGCCCCGAGGGGTGCAGGGGTCCCTTCAGCTTCCTGGCCACAGGAACAGCATGAGGATTGCGCTCGTGAAAGTCAAGGATGCAAAGGCCTCTATCCAGCATCACAGCTGATTTTCGACGGTAGATTTGGGAAGAAGGCACACCTGACAGAAGCTCCTGGTCACAGGAAGGGCATGTTGTAAATATTTTACGATGGCGCCGGCAAGCTGCCAGCGCCATCCTAAAATAGTTATTAAATTAGCTTCAAAAGGAAGCTCTAATAGATAAAATAAAGCAGGTGCTCGAGCACCTGCTTTATTTTATCTATTAGAGCTTCCTTTTGAAGCTAATTTAGTAACTATTTTAGGATGGCGCTGGCAGCTTGCCAGCGCCATCGTAAAATAGTTACAACAGGCCAGCCAGGCTTCAACTTTTGCCCCCGGAATCCGCCGCTCGCGGATTTGCGAATTCTCTGCAAATTCGCGGGAGTTCGCGGATCGCGAATTTACCGAAAATTCGCAAAATCCGCGAGCGGAACGGATTTTCAGCCCATGCTTAGCAACGACTAGCAGACAACATATAGCGCACATGGACAAGCTCCTAAAAGTTATTGCTGAACGCAATGAGGATTTGAAATCCCGGTCCCGAAGAAATAATGTACGTATGCTATGCCTGGCCGAAACCACCAATACAGGGCGCCTGGAAGACTACATGGAATGTCTGCTGATAGAACTTTTTGGGCGCGACGCATTTTCGGCGCACCTTGTTATCGAGCGCGCGCACCGCTCCCTGGCGCCAAAGACCCCTCCGGGCGCAATACCTCGCCCGATTATTATGAAATTTCTGAACTACAGAGACAGGGACACGCTTCTTCGCCTGGCAAGAGAAAAGGGTGAAGTGCGCCATGAGAACACCACCTTGTCATTCTACCCCGACTTCACCCAAATGGTGCAGGACGCTCGACGAAAGTTCCAAGCAGTGAAAAAACAACTTCAATCCCGCAGCATCAAATATGCGATGCTATATCCAGCATGCCTACGGATTCATCACAGAGGCCGACAACATATCTTTTCAACGCACCATCAGGCGGAAGACTTCCTGAAACATGACAGGCGCTCTGCATCTCGAGAGACAGCTGCAAGAAGGAGATCACGCTCTAACTCGCCTTCATCGGAACCCTCATGAGACTTGCCACCTAAGTTGCTGGATTGCGGGCCGGAGAGCCCTATGGCGACATCACGTCGAACATCGGGAGGGTGCAGTATGACACTGTTACTGACTTGAAGGCATGATATGACTCTTGGCCGCCCACCCCCGTCCCGTCGAAACGATTCCTGAAGCCCAGGTGGTTGTAGATGGGTGAAAAAGGGAGGTGTGTCGGAACTGGCATGAGCTCCTAGCGGCCCCCACTGAGGGCATTACCCCTTGTTGAACTAACACTACTGTGTTTGTTTAGTCAGGGTTCATTGGTCCATTTGGGTGTATGTTGGCATCTGGGGACCTGTTTTCGGTTAGGGTGGGGGGGTATCATACTCTGGCAGGTTGGGGCAGCCGGTGTGGGAGGACAGGGGAGGGAGGGGAAGGAGGGAAACAGTTTTACATGGGACGTTGAGTTAATGGAGGGAAGTGGCCAGGTTTGGAATCAAAAGGGACGTGTGACTCGAGTGGATGAATGTTGCGGATGGAAGGGAGCCCTCAGCGGGAGTTCAAAGGGTGTTTTTTTTCCGTAAATGCAGGATAAATAGGTAGACATTACTCCAGGCGTTAGCGTGTTGTCATGGAATGTGAGAGGGCTTAATGACCCCCGTAAACGGAGACAAGTACTGGGCTATCTAGATAGACACCATGTTAATATTGTTTTCCTGCAGGAAACGCATCTGGCATGGGGATCCACCCCTAAATTTGCATCCAGGTGGGCTGTGCATGGCTGCTTTGCATCGTATTCCTCCTATGCAAGAGGGGTGGCCATCCTGGTTAAACGTGGGCTGAAATTTGTGGAGAGGGGGAGAGAAGAAGATCCAGATGGATGGTACTGCTTGTTGTGGTGGTCCCTACAGTCGCACATTGCTCTTGTGAATTACTATGGGCCTAATGTAGATGACCCAAACTACCTGCAATTGCTACATGGTAAAGTGAAAACGCTGGGGTGTAGGTACCTCATCTGTGGTGGGGATTTTAATACTGTAGTGGATCCGGCGTGGGGCAGGTCACAGGCTGCACCGGCAGATTATACCACCTCTCAGCGCACCTTGCAAGATATAGTTAAAGGGGAGGGATTAATAGATGCATGGCGTTTCTTACATCAGACACACCGGGAGGGCACACACCACTCCTCTGTCCATAATACCTGGGCTCGGCTGGATTATATGTTTTTGGCGAAAGGAATGACTGCCTGGGCCCAAAGGGCAACGCATATGGCTAGGACTTTTTCGGACCATTCCCCTGTGTACGTCTCTCTACAAATACCTGTGGATACTGCTCCCTATCTTGGCTGGCGGTTGAATTCCTCACACCTGCAGGATGCTTCTTTTAGGTCCGAATTGGAGCAAGAGGTAGCTGACTTCTTCCCTAGGAACACTGGCTCAGTAGCGAGTCTTACTACTGTCTGGGAGGCCTTCAAAGTGACTGTTAGAGGGTGGTGCATTGCTAAGGGTGGGGGTATACTGAAGGCATTGCGAGGTACCCTACACGCTTTAGAGACTGAGCTGAGGGCACTGGAGCGAGAGGCTGGGAGAGCCACGGATCCCTCCCCATACAGGCGTGCATTAGGGAGAAATTGTTGGAATACACTGAAGAGGCAGAACGTGAATGTAGATTCCGGGGGAAACCGGGAGAAGCTAGGAGATATGGGGAGGGAGATAGACCGGGTGGTCATTGGCTGGAGCTGTACGACCTCCGCGCTTCCAAAACTTTGTTACAGAACTTCAGGATGGTCAAGGGGGATCGAGTAGATCATTACCGGAACAATTGGAAATATTGACTGAGTACTATAAAACGCATTGTACCTCACAACACAGTGCCACGGTGTCATCAGAGAGCTACTTCGAGGACGTGGCTCTTGAGTGGCTAGGCCCAGGGCAGCAAAAATTCTTGGCGGCCGACCTTGAAGTGGACGAAATTAAGGACACAATAATGGGTATGGCCTCCGGCAAATGCCCAGGGTCGGATGGGATCCCTATAGACTTTTACAAGACCTATGTCCACATTCTCGCTCCTATCCTTAAGGCAGTATTCTACGAAGCACTGGAAGAGGGCATACTCCCAGATACTATGCGAGAAGCGCACATACTGTCCTTACTTAAACCGGGTAAAGCCCCCGATCAATGTGACTCTTATCGGCCCCTGTGATTACTGAATAGTGACACGAAAATATTGGCCAAAGTCCTTGCCACCAGACTGTACCTCCTACTTGAAAAATTGGTCTTGCCTGACCAGGCGGGCTTTGTACCTAACTGGGCCACCTCGCACAATTTACGTACACTGCTTGCGATCATCCAGGATATCAACCCTAAGTGCGCGGCGGTAGCCATCTTTCTAGACGCTACCAAAGCGTTTGATTCCCTGGAATGGGATTACATGTTTGGGACTCTGGCCTACATGGGGATGCCGGGACAGTTTCTTAGGTGGATTAAACTCTTGTATGAAGCACCACTGGCTAGAGTATTGCTTAGCGGGGCGCGCTCTGAGCCCTTTCGGATACACAGGGGGACGAGACAGGGGTGCCCCTTGTCGCCTGTTCTATTTGCTATTGCAATCGAACCCCTAGCAGCTAAATTGCGTCAGCACCATAATCATAGAGGTCTCAACTACCCTTTCCGCCATGTGCTCGTCTCCCTTTATGCGGACGACATCACCCTCTATGTCTGCAACCCAGGGGACAACCTTAACCCCGTATTGCGTGAAATCACGAAATTTGGTGCGTTTGCAGGAGTACAAATGAATTGGGGTAAATCGGCTGTATTCCCGCTGACTGACCATACTGCCCCCCAACCCCTAGATTACCCCCTGCAATGGGAAGAATCTGACTTTCGCTACCTGGGGATATATATTTCCAGAGATAAAGACATACTAATGCCATCGAATTACGGCAGGGTCAATTCCTAAGTTACGGTTAACATCACCTCCTGGCTTAAGCTTCCGCTATCAATGGCAGGGCGCATATCGCTCATCAAAATGGGGATAGTGCCTAAATTCCTCTACTTGTTTGTGAATATTCCTTACTACCCCGGAGCGCATTTCTTTGCCACTCTTAAGACGCAGCTTGTGCGGTTGATCTGGGGAGGGAAGCAGGCAGGCCTGAAGCTGGACACTATGATGCTGCCATATAGATTTGGCGGTTTTGACGTACCAGATTTTGAAAGATATTACCTCAGTGCACAGGCGCATTTTGCAGCCTATTGGTTTCGTCCCCCCCCTTATATACCCCATTTGGCGGTGGAAGACGGCCACATGGCGCCGGTCCCCCCGGCGGGGTATGTGTTTGCACCATATAAGCCAGGTAATCGGGTCCCCACTATGGTAGACTGCACTGTGAAGGCAATTTACTGGCTAGCGAAGGTGGAGGGCATAACGCGTCTCTATTCGCCCAAACTGTCACTGCAAGTGTGTCCGTTATTAAAGGTTACCACCGAGAAAATTTGTCAAAATATGCTTGTTCGACTTGGCTATCACACGTGTGGCGACCTGTTCCTTGATGGAAAATTTCGAACAAGTGACCAATTTTTTGGGGAGGATCCCCCTGAATTCATGGATCGGTTCCTTTACACGAGACTAAAGCAGTGTGTGAAGGATATATGCCCTGACTTCCCGACAGAACCGGAGACATTCCAATCTCTGCATTTGATGCTGCAGGGTGAGACGCTGAAACACGCTACATCTATTTTATAAGCTAGAAGCAGATCGGTTTCCCCCCGTGAACCGGCTAGGGCTAGAGCGGCCTGGGACAAAGACCTGCCTGTACCCCTCACGAATGAGCAGTGGGAGATTGCACGCACTCAGACGGAACGCATTTCCGGCAGTACCAGACTCAGGATACTTCATTTTCAATTTCTGCACAGATTATATCACACGCCGGAGCGCCTACACAGGCTGGGGTTACGGAAGGACGATAGATGCCATCGGTGCCACCTGGGCCCGGCGGACTTCTTACACCTAGCCTGGAGCTGCCCTAAGGTGTCGGAGTATTGGGAGGAAGTCCTAGCAGGGTTAGCCGATATGCTGGGGATCACCATTGAGACATCACCAACGACCACTCTCTTGGGCCTGACCACACACATTCCCTCCCCACATAGGAAGCTGCTGTCGCTGGGTCTGCTGCTCGCGAAACGCCAAGTGGCATGCCGCTGGGAAGGGGCAGGGCACCCAAGTTTAAGGGGTGGATACGAGACATGTATGCTGACGCCTGTATGTACTGCATGCTTTGTACTCTTATCCGCTATGTCTACCATGAAATAACTGAATTGGCTGTGACATTTAAGCTCTTCTGCTGTTGGCAACTCTGATAACCGTATTTCTTGGACTTTAATTGTAGTACGTTGTTTGACTTGTGTATCCACTGAACCTAGACATTGACTTATGACATTGTGTCATGGGAAGATGAAATAAGATGTTCACCGTAGTTCTGGTTTCATTCCTACTGTGGGGGAGGGGGGAGGGAGTTTATTGTTCTGTGTAACTCAAGAACGGCATAATGACATTTACATGATATGACTGTAACGTGAATTACTGAAAAAGAGCTATAAATAAAGTAAAAAAAAAAAAAAATCCACCTCTTTACCCATAGACTAGAATTGTCTTGGATATCCATGCCTCGCTTCCCCTTACAGTATGGAACCAACATAACCCTTCTCTTGCGTGCAGCAGAAATGACACATCACTTCCCTAGGGATGCAGGAACTGAAGCATCACTGTGTTTTCCGATGCTTCCCTCTTCTGCAGCTGTTTTCCTTGTTTCTGACTAGAAGGAAGGGTACCTACTTGGACAGGGTGCAAGCCACTGCCAACTAGAGACCCCCATTTCTAACATGGGCTATGCAAAAGTAATGCAACTGTGGTTTCTTAGCCTCAGGCTGCAGACTTGAAATTATCAGGAGAGACCTTGGAGGAAACGTGCGGGCTTGCCTTAAGGTAGTCTTGAATGATAGTTTCTGAGTGAAGCAAGTAATGTTCTCTTTCTCCTCCTCCTCTTTCTCCTTCTCCTACTCCTCCTCCACCTAGTGCTTCTTCTTCCCATCTGCCACACTCTAAATCAGGCCCATAGTGACTTACCTGTGTGGTTTGTAGGGTGCAAGTAGACACAGAGCATGTGTGCCACACTGCCCCAGATATAGCTAGCTCATTACTTGTAGTGGTGACTGCATGAGAGGATGAAAGAGCAAAATCTGATATTTATAAAGTGTATAATATTAAAGTGTGTGTTCTAGCCTGTCTATGAAGGACATGTATGTAGCCTTTAAGTCTGCATTGCAAGGTGGGAGGGAGGTCAGAGTTGCATGAGTGTTTGTTGAATAACTTGTAGAAAAAGAGAGGGCACTTAGATCTTGCCTGGTCTTGCATTAGGGTTGTCCGCAAACAGTAGCTCACATAGCAGGCCAGGATGCATTGTGGAGATGACACACTCCTCCAGAGTGGTGAGACAGAGATGCGAGTGAGAGCAAAGTCTGTCTCCCAGATTGACCAATATCACCTGAATCCAAAATAACTTCTCTTTCACCCACCTTCCTTCATTCTGCCATTTCTATTTAATGCTCCCCGTGGTGCAAAACTTTTCCACCAGTGCATTTGCAGAGCCTGCGAGCCCCAGCCACAAGGCTGCCTTGTTTGCTCAAATGAGGCCCTATAAAGGCAGACCATCTATTCTGTTGAAGTTTTTGACCACAAATTCAACTACAAGCGTGCTTTCCTTCTAAGTGAATCTT
The DNA here is from genome assembly GCF_964261635.1 of Lissotriton helveticus. NCBI lineage: Eukaryota > Metazoa > Chordata > Amphibia > Caudata > Salamandridae > Lissotriton > Lissotriton helveticus. The sequence continues at coordinate 185,062,835 of NC_136065.1, forward strand.
CTTTTTTCTTGAGTATTGTGGTTGGCACCCTGAACATTGGATGACATTCCTGTTAACCACTTTGTAACATAGCCCAAGGTGCATAGGACAGATCTTAGGATGTGTGCTGTATGTATGTGATATTAAGTTAATGGATGTCGCGTTTGTGTCATTTAAGTTGTGAATATGGTATTGCCTATATCTTTCTGTACAGAAGTCTTGACTATGTCTATGAAATTCACACAATATGCTGCTGCATAATTTTGCAAATTTTGGGACAAGTAATGCAAAAACTATGTGTAATGCAAAGGTGGCTTTCTGCACTGTATTTTAATGTGAAATGCGTCCTCACTCCCACTTAGGATGCAAGGATTCATTTTGTGATAGAAAATAATGCAAACAATAAAAAGCACCATAAATAACAGATACTTGCTTTCTGTTGTTTGTGTGATTCCTCTGCATTAATGATAAATGTTGATTACAAATGGAGTGTTTTGGCAATTTTTTTTATCTTGAGTGGCATGTAATCACACAAAGTGGTGTAATAGCATTATTTCTGAAAATTTGCCTGGGCCCAGTCCCCACCCCAATGACAGGTCGCCACTCCAAGTTATAGTTGTAAATTCAGCTGTAGAAGGCTTCAGCCCCTCGTTGAAGGAGGTGGAGATTCTTAAGGGTATACCTAGATGTAAACATGTACTAGGAAGCGTCAAACAGCAAAAAGGTAAGATTTACTCCTCATTGTAGCAGTAGGAAAGTGCCTCTTTTGACATGGTTAAGCCCCACTTTTTGCCTGACGCATGATGTAAATTTGAACGGTAAGTGACTGGGTCTTTGCTAACCAGGTCCCCAGTATCAGACCTCTTTTCTAAACTGTACCACTACTGGCACCACTTCAGACCCTAATAAACAATGGAGAGAGAAAGGGTGGTTAGACCTTAAAGGTCGAGTAGGAACTCCTGGTCCCCTTGGGTTTGATAATAAAACAAATGGAGGAGTAACCTCTTCAGACCCCCCTGGAAATCTCTAGTAAATGGTAACCCTGGTACCTAGGGCATGGGTATGGAAGAAGGTTCTCTGGGGCAGCATCACAAAATGTGCCAACCCAGGGACCCCTCAGCAAGACAAGGCAGACTGCCATTGCAGGCTGCATGCCTTGGTGCAGAGAAAATTAAAGAGTCAATATGGCACAAAGCCCTGTGTGCCATGCCCACATGCACTGCATGAGGTGAGGTAAGTAACCCCTATTGTAGGCCTTTCTGCCCTAAGGCAGGGTGCACTATATCCCATGTGTGGACATATCTGCATGAGCAAGTATGACCCTGCAATATCCCAGTCATTCTTGAATATTCTAAGTGCCCTGGGAAGCCATGAAGTGAACATAGGCTAGAAACGTGTCACTATGAGTCTCCTAGCTCCATGGTGGCTTCACTGTACCCTAAGATGTTTGGTACCAAATATCTCATCTTCATAAACTCTCACTGATGCCAGTGTTGGATTCATTATTAAATGCACACAGGAAACCCTTTAGAAGGTCCCCTGAAAACCTGCCAAGCACTGGTGTGGTCTCTGACTACTCATAGCCAGCCTGCCACCATCAGACATGTTTCTGATTAGTGTTTTCAGAGGACAGGAACAAAGCCAGCTCTGGGCTGAGGAGCTTCACACCCCTACAGGCTGGAATAGTATCTCAAGGCGGGAAGCTTCAAAGGCGGCGCTGCCTTGAAATCAAAGCGGTACAAAAGGGGGTGGTGATGGACAAGGCATCTGAACCAATCAAACACTCACACCCAGTCAAAAGATCTGGGTTTAATCCATCACCGTTCTTTAGCCCACTCTGCCATCCCAGTTCCGACATGGCCATATGCAAATCAGTCTGACCCTGTACCTCATAGGAACAGTCCAGCCCGAACTGCCAAGCCATGCCTTCCCTGGACCGGAAACAAGCTTCCTAGGATCGGTTTCTGGCATTTCAGCCGTCTTCAGCCAAGCTTGCTTCAATCCAGTGGCAAAGTGAGCAAGGGACTCACGTCTGAGCATACCCTGCCAACTTATGGCGGACAAAGCGGTACAAAAGGGGGTGGCGATGGACTGAGCATCTGAACCAATCAAACACTCACACCCAGTCAAAAGATCTGGGTTTAATCCATCACCGTTCTTTTGCCCTCTCTACCACACCAGTTCAGACATGGCCATATGCAAATCAGTCGGACCCAGTGCCTCATGGGAACAGTCCAGCCCGAACTGCCAAGCCATGCCTTCCTTGGACCGGAAACAAGCTTCCTAGGACCTGTTTCTGGCATTACAGCCGTCTTCAGCCAGGCATGTTTGAATCCAGTGGCAAAGCCAGAAACCGGTCCTAGGATGCTTGATTCTGGTCCAGGGAAGACATGGCTTGGCAGTTCGGGCTGGTCTGTTCCCATGAGACACAGGGTCCAGACTGATTTTCATATGGCCATGTCTGAACTGGGGTGGCTTGGTGAGCAAAATAACGATGGATTAAACCCAGATCTGTGACTGGGGGAGAATGTATTGCCATTGTGCAACATTCCGTCCATCATCTTGTGTGTTTTGCTGTTCACCCTATGTGAGAAGGGTATGCCCAGACGTGGGTCCGTTGCTCACTAAGCCACTGGACTCAGGCTATCCTGGCTGAAGACGGATGATCATCTTGAGTGTTTTGCCTTGAAATCAAAGCCAGGCATTTCCAGATAGTGGAGGATGCCAACCCCTCTTTCCTGCTCTACTTTTTGGCAGGAGGAATGGTGGCAAAATTAGTTAGATGAGGAGAAATGCAGACATTTAGCCAGCACCACCCCTAATGTGTATCAGGTGATATAGACACTACTTTTTAAAATCCTCCATATTGCTATGGTAGGAAATCAACCTATCAGATCTAGGGTATCAATCAGTCAGGGTTTTTTTATAGCATGGTTACTAACTCGTGAGGGTATCAAGTCACTGACGGGGGGCTGCTGTTCTGTCTGGGGCTGGGTCACAGTTAACAGAAAGTGGTCACTGAGAGGGCGTATACACCCTAAAGGTGGGTAGCCTATTGGCACAAACCTGTCTTCCCCTAAATTTAGGATTTAGGTGGCATCCCTGGACCTGGCAATTCAGATACAATGGACCTAAGAGAGCAACAGACAACAAAGAGCTGCTGACCCGAGATCCGACGACCTGTAGCAGAAATTTGGCGCTACAACCTTCTGGCTGCTTTCAGGACTCAACCATTGTAGCCTGCTGTCTTGTCCTGCAACTGTGAGGCCTCCAAAAACCCCAGAGCACCTCCATCCTTCAACAAATTGCCAAGAATCTCTCTTGAAGTAGAGGAGCTACTCCCCTTCAGCCTGCAGGCACAAAACTGCGAAGTCCAGTTTACTGACCTGCTGCTTCCCAGTGACTGAAGCAGCAGTCAATTAAGAAGAGGTACATCAGTTCTGGATGGTCAGATATGTCCCCCAAACAAATAAAGGGACACCAGGACCAGCCAGAGTCGTTCCGTGCCAATACCCCCTGCACCCAAGACCCAGAAAAAAGAGTCCAATATGAAGTACAATGATACAGGATGTGGACACCCATCAAGGGACTTCGAGATTCCTGAGATCCACTCTGTGAGTGGCCCAGCTGTCCCAGGATTGCCTCTGCAACATGCCTGCCCCTGACCGCAAGGACTATTTCGACGCCAAAGCTTGTCTGCCCTATCTACTCTGCACCTCCCCGCCCAGGGTAACGATGAACCAGCTATGCTCCGTTGTGCTTGAGACCCTCACGAACTGCTCCCTCGAGTGGAACCCTCCGGACTTACCTGTAAGTCTCTCTGTGCAGCGTCTTTTCAGTTTGTCCCCCTTCTTAGTGGCACGCCTAATTCCAACAACCTCATCACCCTGCTCTCGGCTGAATCCAGGGAGCTCCTGATCTTTTCCTGCTGGAACATTGGACCTGGCCTTGCTACTTACCTAAATCCAGAAGGTAAAACTCAGGAACCCACTGTCGTATTTTATATGCTTTTTCCTATTTTTTCCCATTGACTTCTATTGTGCGCAATTGCACACAATAGTGATTTCTTTTGCAAACTGTAAAAAATACTAACTTAAAAAGTACTTACCTTAGAATGAAGTTCTTGGTCTTGAAAATGATGTTAAAAACGTTTTTATTTTTACAAATTGGTCTCACATTTATTCTTGATTGTGTGTCTCCTTTATTGCATCTGTGCGTACAACACACACTTAGCATTACGCTCTAATAAGCCTAACTGCTTACCCACACTACCACAAAAAGAGCATTAGTATTAGCTACTTGTGCTTCTGTATAACAATAAGGGTTCCACTGGACTGTCTGCACAGTGTATTCCGTTTTAATACACTATATAGAGAGCCAACTTCCTACAGTAGATGTACACATAAGTAGATCAACACATGAAAGTTCACTTTTGTGAATTGGGCCCATGGTTTTAAATCTCACTTCTTGAACCATATCGTAATCCTTTGTTGCAAGTACCACAACTTGGTGCAGCACACACGCTCTCATGCACGGCTTGAGTCTCATGCCTCTTGTGCAGTCCCTATCCTTTGGGGGCAAGTTAAATGACTTCTAACACAGCAAGTGTCACTTCATGTAGCACATCCTCACTCTTTTGTAATAACTTGCAAACCATGGTGCACACTTTCATTTATTTATGTGAGTTTTAAACTTTGCAGCACAGTCATACTCATTGGGTCTGAGTCCCACAACTTGGTGCACAGTCTTATTAGTGTTAGGTCCTAATTTAAAGTTTGGTGGATGGGTTACTTTGCCACAAGGTACCCTGTTCTACTTAAGGCATCTTGTCCACCTTATTACAAATGCATTATATCCACTGTCAGTTGAAATAAGGCAGACAAGATACCTGTCATATTTGTGATGGAGTACCTGTCTCCACACTCCAAATCAGACCCTAAGCCTTCATGTTTTAGACACCTGTTCCTTTGCTGGGTTCTAGTGTTAAGCTTATAGTGCAATGTCTCTTGTTAAGTGTAAGTTTTAGGAGGCATATGTATGAAGCTCATTTCCCGTTCGCAAACGGGCCGATACTCAGAACAGGAAAAAGCCTTTTGGATGTATCATCCCATGCAGAATAGGGAATGCAACATTTGTGATTCCCTGTTTTGCAAATGCATTTAAGGAATCACAAATAGCAATTTCTTAAATGTGATGTAGAAAGCACTCAAGTTGTGCGATTTCTCCTTAAGAAATCGCAAATTACCACCAACTTCAAGTTGGTGGTAATTTGCGATTTCATTGAAAAATTCGCTTTTTGGCATTTTTCAAAGTGCCACGTGGCACACATACATGCCCGTTGGGCATGTATGTGCGCCACATGTGCACATGTGCTGATGTCAGGGGTGCAACAGGGTGTCCTTATGACACCCTTGCACCCTTGAAATTGCATTCGCAATTTGCGAGTACCTAATGGGTAATCGAAAATTGTGAATGTCTTCCCATTCATTCCTATGGGCCTCCAGGCCCATAGGAATGAATGGGAAACCATTTCTTAATTGCGACTCGCAATTTGTGAGTTGCAATTAAGGAATGCCAAGGAATCACAAAATATTTGCAAATGTTTAAATACAACCCGTTTTGCGATTCTCAAATAGCGATTCTCTAAAAATCGCTATTTGAGAATCGCAATAACAGTATTTGATACATATGTCCCTAGAATCTTAAACACAGTCTCAGTCATTGGAAAGACATCCTACACCTTTGTCTCACTACTTTGGTCTGAGACTGATACTTTGTACCTAGTTTCACTTATGTGTAGTCATCTCTACAGCTTGCAGTAGTCTTCCTCAGTGGGTGAGAGTTATACTGCTGGGAGCAAATGTTTTTTTACCATTAATTCTGGTCCAAACTCCTTTAGTCCTCACTACTATTGTGTCTTGGCATTGAGATTGCAGCCAAGGCATGTCCTAGGGCTGTGATAGTCATGAGTGTACCCATAGAGTGGAAATGAGTCAGGTATTAGAAGAGACAGGGACATATCTCATATGACACTATAACTTGGCTCAATCGTTTTATTAATAAAGGGGCATTTTATCAAGGAGGTTTATCTCTGCTTTTTGGCTTTAAAAGCCAAGAAAGCGGAGATAAAATTATCTCCCTATTACCTAGCTGTCGCTAACACCAGTTAGCGACAGCTAGTAGGAGATAGCGACCATCTTGGGCCCTACTTTGCATGTCAGTGATATTTATCACTAATGACATGCAAAGTGGGCGTGCCAAGATGTTAGCGACTGAAAACAGTCGCTAACATCGCTATCTCCTATTACCAACTTTTGGAGAGATCTCCAAAAGCTAACACCTGCCCTGAGCAGTTCTTAGCCATGTTATCCAATGGGAGGTGGATAACATGACTAAGAGCATTAGCTCGGTAATGCATGAATATCGCTGACTTTTCAGCGATATTCATGCATTGCGGACGTTTTTTATCGCATTTGCGATAAACCTTGGTAATACCAAGGTTTATCTGCGATAAAAATCGCCGCAGCTCCGTGGTAAATTTTTGTATCTAACCAAGCAGGTAATATGCCCCATAGGGTTTCTGGGGCCAAAATATCCATAGTAATTCTTTTGCTGTTGCCATGAGTCAGTGGGTCACAACTCTAAATTATAAAAAGACAAATGAGGTAAGAATAAACATAGACAGTTCTGAACAGGGGATGGGGATAGAAAATAGTCTGTGGGGAATCTACATTGTGGAAGAATAAAAAGGTGGGATAACTTTTGAAGTACTGCGGTTCTGAAGCGAAGTTAAAGAATCATTATAGCTAAAAAGGTATGTATTTATTTGGATAGTCTGTCTGTTTGATTTGGTATTTACTTTGTGGGCTTTTCAAATAAAGACCAGAAATTACCCAACCCAGTGTTGTCCTGAGGCTTTTTGGGGCCGCAGGCAAGACATATTCAGGGTCCCCCTGATTGCAACTTTACATCCCATTTTCTGCTAATTGAAGACCACCTGATGCCAAAGAAACTTTCAGAAATGGAGTTCACACAAAAACTGCTGAAATATATATTTCCAGTGCCTCTAAAATTCTTTAAGATGCTGTTGGGAAAGCGAGAGAATCTACAGGTAGAAGTAGGCAGAGATCGATAGGCTGAGACATGGAAATAGAAAGAGGTAAGTTTGATAAAAAAGAAGGTTTACTTTCCCAGGGAGGCCTCTTGGAAGGTGAGTGACCTAGGTTACTGCCAACTTTGCCCATGCCTTATAACGTTTCTGATCGAACCAGGTAAGGAGGCATGCTTCGTCATCTGGGTGCTCCTTTTATCCTCAGTTTATGTTCTACGGCTGAGCTCACCTTGAACTAATCAGTGAGGAATATTTTGTGTGAGTTGTACTGGAGGTCAAGTGAGTGGAATAAAGTGTGTCCATAGCTAGACTGACATCTTCTTTATTCTTGTGGTCACTGTCAAAAACGGTTACTAGAGCTCTTCCTTCTAAAAGTGCATTTGTAGAAAAGGTTCAGGCCTTGCCTTTTGACACTTTTTTAGGGGGCCTTCTTCAGGACTTAAAAGACATTTTCGTTAATCTACTAATTTACTGGTCAGTCATATCATTTAACTGCGTGAACTTGTGAAAGCAGGACAAAATAAACCCTGTTGACTAGTTTCTCTCGTATTAGCATCGGAGTTTTTAGTCCAGAAACATAAATACAAAATAAGAGTAGAAGTAATTATAGTCTATGGACACACGTTTTCTTGTCTAACAGGTATTCATAGCTCTTCCAAGTATGGACTCATATTTCTAGCAAATAAGAGTACCCTCCCTCTGCTGTTTGAGGCCTGCTTAAAACTTAATAATCATCCAGCACTCTTATAACTAACTAGCAGCACCAGTGGTCCAAGAAGGGCATGTTTTCATCACATTTTAATCAAACACCCAGTTTCCCATACTTTTGGATTTGGTATAGGCTGTTTATTCTTTTTGGTAATGCTTTGTAGTTGTTGTTTCTTTTTGCATTATGGTAATTATAGTCTCATTTAAAAAATACCATCTATCTGAATGTGATTAGAATAAAAATACATTTTCACTTTCCGTAATAAACATGAGATTGATAAATATTAATATAATTAATCGGCAGAATCATTGATTAATTCATTAATACATATTTTAATTAATTTTCAACAGCTTTATGGAACTTTAAGAGAATTGTGTGGGTAATGCTGTACGTTATCAAATGTATTTTGTATTATATATAAAAGGGAATATTGTGAATGCTTAAACAAATATTCATTTACTTTTTGTTTTTGTTATAGAATGACAACATTTTGATAAATTATCTTGGAAGGGGTAGTGAAGGATATAACGTGTTTGCATCTCAGTTTGTTCGACTAAAAAAAAAGTTACCATTGTGAATTTACTCATTTTGTAAATTGATTGTAATGTGACTGGTATATTTGAGCTCTAAGTATTTGCATGTTTTCCCCTATAAAAGTAAACGGTTGTAGAATAGTACTGCCCATCCCACTAAATATATATCTTGCCCAACACCAAAAAGGGTATTGGAGTAATTCAAACAACCTGAATTATATGCACTTTCACCATTGCAAATACAATGGGAGGTAGAATAGTAATCAAACCACCCAAATGATGTGCATTTTATCCAATAACAGTGAGATTAGAGTTAACGTACTTTATCTGACTAACGATTATATGAAATCAATTCCACTAAATAGAAGTGGGGTTGGAGTTATATTGTACAAAGTTTCTCACTCCCCCAAACACACAATTATATGTACTTTTTGCAAATAAAATGTGATTGGATTACGAATACTAACACTGAACTACCCTCCACAAATTACACCTGCTTTCCACTAATAAAAGAGGAATTGGAGATGGAGTACCCCATTTGACCTTAACTGACATGACTAACATGAACTTGGAGTTAGGATAGCAAATCTACTATACACACTTTTGCAAAATATAAGAGTATTTGGGGTGACAATAGTAAATCTGATCTCCTCAGTTATGTACATTTTCTCCAATGAAAGTCAGATTGGAGTTAGAATACTAAATCTAGCCCCATAATTGAATGCACCTTCCCCAAATAAAAGTGGGATTTGAGTAAGAAGAGTACCTTTGATTCCTCTTCTAAATTGTAGCCATTTTGCCTAAATAAAAGTGGAGCTGTATTAGAAGAGTAAACTTGACCTTCTAATTAGAATCTTTCTCAACATAAAAGTCAGTTTGGGTTTAGAAAAGTAAATCTGAAGATACAGTACTATGCGCATTACGCAAATTAAATTGGAATCGTAGTTAGAGTGGTACATCTGATGTCCCCAATGAAATGCTCTTTCCCCAAATTAAATAAAGTGAGTTTGGAATAAAACTAGTAAACCTGACTGTAAAAATTGGTTTACTAATTGAGGGGTAAAACCCTACTCAAGCTGCAACCACAATCCTTGTAATGGTGAAGTCACAAGTAAACCCCAAATTAACCTGTGCTCAACCCTTGAGTCGCTTGGCACAGAGCAGTCAGGCTTAACTTAAAGAGGCAATGTATAATATATTTATATAGCACTTCAAACAGTAATACAGTGAATCATAGTACAAGAAAAATCCCACACCAATTTAGCAAAATAGAGTACAATTGAATACATTATTTAAAAACAAAATGACAAAAATCCAATTAGTAGAGCAGGAGATATGCAATTTAAAACAAATGAAGTGAACACAGCACTAAAAAGTATAAAGCACCAATTGTGTTTATCTGGTCGCACTAGATGGGAACAAAGTCACCAGTTCAGGCCAACAGCAATGGAGCGTTGGCCAGTTCCAGGGACCTAATTATGCCCGTTGAACAAGAGTACCATAAAGCCTGGTAGCTGAGTGTTACGAGATCCTGTGTCGAGGCTGGGTCACGCAGCAGAGGTGATGTCCTAGTCAGAGATGCATTGTGCACTGTCGGTTCTGAGGAGCTGCAAGCCTGCAATGCGAAGTCCTGTGTTGAGGATGCGCCGTGCACTGGCTGGTTCTGAAGAAGCTGCAGGACTTGTGATGCAGACTCCTGCATTGTCACTGAGGATGCCGGTCGATGGGGGTTTTGCGATTTAGGGTATGTGTCATGCAGTGGTGGTTCCAATGAAGCTTTGAAGTGAAGTCTTGAGTTGGGGTTGTGTTGAACAGCGGTTCCGATATGGAGTTTGTAGGATGCGATGTGCTGCACAGTGGCTCCAATGAAGAGTTTTTGAGAGACCGTGCTTCGCTATGCATTGGTTCTGCTGGGACAACAGTTGGGCTGGCTGTGAATCTTCAGACCCACTTCCAAGCATCCAGGCTTGGGGTGGCACCACTTGGGAGGGTAGGACTCAAAGCAGGCAGAGTCCAAGTGCTGGGTTCAAGGTGGTTGGAGCCTACTATCTCTGAAGCATTGGTCAGGAGACCAGCCAACTAGCCCTTGGAGTCACTGGGTTCAAGAAGCAGGTCCAGTCCTACACTCAGGCAGCAGAACCGCACAGCAATCCTTCTGAGTTTCCCCACAGGTCCATATGTGTATTGAAGAGCTGGGTTTAAGAGACCAGTATTTATACCTGGTGCCCACTTTGAAGTAGGAGAAGGTTCTGGAGATTTCCACACCACTGAGGTGTCAAACATCTCCTTCCTCCCTGCCCTGGCCCCGGCTTGTCTGAAGTCATAAAAGACTAGTGTCAAACCTTTTCTAAGTGACCCCCGTAAGGGGCATTGTGACGGCAAGTGTGGCAGGAAACAGCTCCTCCCACTCAGCAACTCTGAGTGTTCGATACTGCCAACACCTAACTTCCTTTTATCTAACTGTCTGGAAGCAATACACAAAGACCAACTGCCAGTTACACCTAGTCATGTGACAAATGGACAGGCTGCAGGCACTAAATGGCTAGGAACAGAAAGAGCCAGCTTTTTAAAAGTTGCAATTTCAGAATTATGACTTAAAATCTTTTAATTAGAATTCTTTAGACATCAAATTCGACATTCATACCTGCTTCCAATTGAATGTTGTGAGACCCGACAGCCTTAGGGTGGTCTTTCCCCAACTTTTTGCCTTCCTCCCTCCATTTTTCTGTACTTGTTTTTACTGGCTATAGGACTCTGCACACTTTCTATCCAGTGTTAAAGTGTATCTGCTCTCTCCCTGAAAGATGGTAACATTGGCTCATACCCAATTGACATATTTAGTTTACTTATAAGTCCCTAGTAAAGTGCATTATTTGTGTCTAGGCCTGTAAATTAAATTCTCCTAGTGGACCAGCAGCACTGCTTGTACCACCCACCTAAGAGGCCCTCTAACCACGACTAAGGCCTGCCATGTAGGGCTGGGTGCTGTGTAACTAAACGGTAGGACATGCACTTTATGTTTCACATGTCCTGGTAGTGACAAACAGCTAAATTTGTTTTTCAATGTTGTGAGGCCTACTCATCTCATCGGCTTCCTTAAAATACCTTTTAGCTGTAAATCCTGATTAGAAAGGAGCAGCTGCATCATGTTTCAAATCTTTGGAATGGTAATGAAAAATCCTCTTTATTGGTAAAGTTGGGTTTAACATTGGACTTGGCCCCTTTAGCAGGGTTATCTCCAAACTTTTTGTTTTTTCCTCCTATTTTTTCCTGACCTATTGTTGTTGGCTTTCAGGACTCTATGCACTTTACCACTGCTGATCAGTTCTTAAGTGCCTAAAGGGCACATGCTGCCTGTGTAAATTGTTATCATGATTGGTTATCCATGATTGGCATATTTGACTTACTGGTAAACCCCTAGTAAACCCCTAGTAAAGTGCACTGAGTGTGCCAGGGCCTGTAAATCAAATACTACTAGTGGGTCTGCAGCACTGATTGTGCCTCCCACATGAGTAGCCCTTAAAAGGTAACTCAGACCTGTCACTGCACTGTCTGTGCATAGTTGTTAACTGCCATGTCGACCTGGCAAGTGCACCTACTTTCCAGGCACTAACCTTCCCCTTTCTTACATGTTAGTCACCCCTAAGGCAGGCCCAAGGTACCACTGTGGGTAGGGTGCAGTGTATGTGAAAGGTAGGACATGCCCTGATGTGTGTAGCATGTCCTGATAGTGAAATACTGCCAATTTAGTTTTTCACTATTGTAAGGCTATCTGTTCCCATAGGATAGAATTGGGAGTTTGCTCATAACATCTGATACGCAAAACTACCCCTGGGAACCAGATTTGAAAATAAAGTTTAGTATGCCTGAACTCAGAATGTTAAAATGCATCTTTTAGTGAGGGTGATGTTTACTATTTAAGTTTGAAAATACCACTTTTAGAAAATAAGTATTTTCTTGCTTAGCCATCCAGTGTGCCTCTGCCAGGATGTGTATTGACTGTCCGGCTTTGGAGTGACAGGGGCTGGGGATGTGCAGTGGCTCCAGAGAGTCTGGATGAGTCCGCGATAGGCTGAATACGCCTATCGCTGAGTGATCTCCAAGGGCGTTTTGGCTTTCCTCCTGTTGCATGAGATTCAGGAATATCAAAGTCTCTACCTCTGTATCAGGCTCACTGGAAGTGGCTAAGATACTTTCAACACGGATTTTGACTCCTCTCCTGTCTGTGTGTGGCAGAACCAGCGAATTGAACCGGTAGCAGGAGCAAAACAGGTGCATCGCCATGGAACTAGCATTTTGTCTTCAGAGATCGACGCTGCGTGGTGAGATCTGCAAAAACAACAGTTGATGGACAGAATGCAGTAAATGTCATACATTCATCCCAGTACAGAGATCGGCACATTCCTTGACTGCCTGGCAGAAATCAGCACACCTCTCAACGCCTCTTGACTCCGGCACCTGTCTTTGGAACTGACACATTGCCTTTACTGAGTGGAGAACATTGATGCATCCTGCATCTCCGGGCCTCAACATCAATGCATTCCGCAGTTTGCGACTGGCAAAGGTACTTTGTTCAACGGGGCCTGCATGGGCCACCGTCGGATCACACTTTGACTTTGCCCTGGTCCAGCACAACCTATAGTAACCCTTTTAGAGCTACTTGCTTCTAAGTGCTAGAACTCGTTTTTTTTGTTAAGAATTCATACCTTCTGCATATTCGATTTTTGATGATATTTTGGTCCTGTAATATATTTATAAAGTCATACTCTATTCTTCTAAACTGTCGTGGAGGCTTTTTTGTGATGTTTTCACTGTGCTACTGTTTGAAAAAATATCTTACACATTGCCTTCTTAGTTAAGAATGCCTGCTCAGTGCCAAGCTACCAGAGGGTGAGCACAAGATGATTTAGGTTACCCAGATTAGGATTGTGGTTTGTACTTGGACAGGGTGCATACCTCTGACAGCTAGAGACCAAATGCGAATCTTGGTGATCATTGGTGAGGACAGGACTTGTGCTTGTGTAGTGCCTAGCAGTCATTTTTGTGAACACTGTCATCCACATCAATGACCATTTAGATTTTTCTTCATTTTTTCCAGCTTTCCTTCTTTGATCTATCTACACATCATGTCTCAGGCCAGTTCTGCAAGAGGAGCCATGGAGTTTGAGCTGGCCGAACTGGAGGGTTATGAAGTAAATCAGTTTAAAAGCTTCTGCAAGGAGATGGGGTTACTGTCCAAGGAGCCACCAAGAAGGTGAAATTTCAAATGGCACTGAGAGACAGGGCAGAATCCCACTCCAAGGAGTATGATGGACTGGGAGAGTCTGGGAATGGCCCTTTTGAGGAACCACCTGCAGTGGCTTAGGGGGACACCGGTTAATTTGAGCCCCCTGTGAGAGCAGGGAGCAGTGTCTCCTCCCAAGGCCTGTCTCCAGAGAAACTGGCTGAGAGGAGGGAGGAGAGAAAGAGAGTTCAAGCTGCATCTGTCAAAAATAAAGATAGAAACTGAGGAGAAAAAGGCTGTGAGGGAAGCCAAACAAGCTGAGGCTGGAAGAGCCTTAGCTGAGAAGAAACTTTGCTCATGAACTGTGTCTAAAGGAGCAGGAGATCAAGGTCAGGTAGTCTGATTTTAGCGGTGATGGTGGCAGCATACAAACAGTATCTGATGGAGATAAGAAGGTTTGTATACCCAAGAACATGGTGCCTAGTTATGTGGTTTGAGATGACATTGATAAGTGAATTTCTGCTTAAGAAGTTGCACTTAAGGTACACAGGGCTCCTGAAGAACCCTGTGGGGCAGGTATGTGGAAGCACATGCCTACACTGGGGAGGGACACTCTTCTAACCTTAAAGGTTAGGGACCAAACCAGGTACCCTACCATGAAAGCCATTTTTATGGCCAAATTTGGGCTGTTCTGGAGAAGTATTACCAAAGATTTAGGGACAGTCAGAAGCTCCTAACCCAGTACCGGGTAGATGTTGTTGATTACTCCAGTAAGGCACTGAATGGCTGGGTGAGGAGCAGCAAAGTAACTGACGATGTTGGGTTTTACAATTCGATTTTGAGAGAGAGCACATGATAGTATTCGCTTTATTGAGTTGCACGGCACCTAAATGACAGTAAGCTTGCTGACCTCAGGAAGCTTTCTGAGGAGGCGGATCACTGGCCAGATTCCTTGTGGTGGGACAGCCCATGTGCTGGTGGTCCCCAATGTTCCAGGACCTTCCTACTGAATTTGGCTCATGACATACCCCTAGCACGACACTTAGGACAAGACAAGACCTTTGCCAGGCTTATCGCTCACTTCTATTGACCCACAATGAGGATAGCTCAGATACATTCTGTAGGACTTGCTCCTCCTGCCATACCAGTGAGAAGTCAGTGAAAAAACAAAAGCTCCTCTGCTTCCACTTCCCGTCATTGGTGCCCCCTTTGAACAGGTGGGCATCAACATCATTGGACCCTTAGACCCCAAAGCAGCTTTAGGCATCAGGTTTATCCTGTTCTTGGTGGACCATGCCACATGCTACCCACAGGCAATCCCTCTGCGGACGGTGACTGCACCTGTGGTGAATAGAATTCTCAAGGGGATCTTTACCCTTATTGGGTTCTGCAAAAAGATAGTGTCTGATAGAGACACTAACCTCATGCCTGCGTATACGAAGTCACTGTGGGATGAGTGTAGTACAAGTTCACCATACCCTATCACCCTCAAACCAATGGTCTGGTTGAAAGATTCAACAAGACTTTGGATGGCATGATTGTAGGCCTACCTGAACACAGGAGGCATAAGTGAGACATCCTCTTGCCATGTCTTCTCTTTGCCTACAGGGAGGTGCCACAGAAAGGAGTTTGGTTTAGTACCTTCAAAGTCCTCTATGACCACCCTGTTAGGAAACCTCTGAGCATTGTAAAGTAAAGGTTAGAAAAAGCTCCAAGGAATCCCCCCCAGGATGTGGTCAGCTACATTCTGGCACTCTGTAACCAGAGCGACCGCTTCTGGAAGAAGGCCAAGAGTTATCTCGAGGCCATCCACAGCAACGAAAAACTAGTATGTCCAGAAGGCCAGTCTGGTAGAGTTTCAATTTGTCCAGACGGTATGTGTCATGGAGTCTGTAGAACCCAGAGCTCTCCATGACCACTAGACTGGCCCACATGAAGTCCAGGGACGTAAGGGGAGGCCACCTACTTGATGACCCTTAAAAACCCCTAAGGGTGCTGCATGTCAACAGGTTAAAACCTCCCTTTGAGAGGTCTGAAGTGAGCATGCACCTTGTGACAGATAAGGGTGTGGAAAAGGAAAGGGAACCCTGCACAGGAATACAGGGACCATTAGAGGGTGTCAACATCTCTGCCACACTGATTTCAGAAAAGCAAGGTGACTTTTACCAGTTGCTGGGACAATTTGCCTCCCTGCTTTCCATCACCCATGGACTAACACATCTGGGTGTCCATGATGTTAACAATGGAGACAGTCCCCTGTAAAGAGCAACATTTACAGGTTGTCAGACAGGGTGAGAGCCTATATTAAGGAAGAAGTCTCCAAGATGTTGGCCTTAGGAGTGATTGAGCCCCGTAACAGTCCCTTGTCAAGCCCCATGTTGCTGCTATCAAAGTCTGACCCACCTGGCGCCAATCCAGAACTATGGTTCTCTGTGGACTACAGTGGACTTAGCTCAGTCACCAGGACTGATGAACACCCCATCCCCAGAGCTGATGAGCTCATACGCTGACGACACTCAGCTGGTGCTGGCAATAAAGGGTGATGGACAGAGGGTGGCAGAGAGATTTCAAAATGGGATGATTACTATCGGTGAGTGGATGGCAAGGAATTGCCTGAAGCTCAACTCCGATAAAACGGAGGTGGTTATCTTTGGCAATCTCTCACCAGTTTGGTCTGCCGCTTGGTGGCCATCGGCCTTAGGTACACCTCCCTCCCCCACGGTCAAAGTTAGAAACTTAGGTGTTACTTTTGATGACCAGCTTAACTTTATGGCCCATGCAAACAAGGTGGCAGCCAACGCCCATTTCAAGCTTAGAACGGTAAGAAAAATTATACCGTATCTACCAGATTCAGCAGCCAAAACGTTAGTCACTACTCTAGTTTTGACATCACTAGATTACTGCAACGGTCTGCTGCTCAATGCTCAGAGCAGAGTCACCAAAAAATTACAGACCGTACAGAATGCTGCCGCTCGCGTACTGTCAAAAAAAAACAAATTTGCACCTATCTCAGACACCTTGAAAAACTACCACTGGTTGTCCATCCACAACAGGGTAAAATTCAAAGCTTTGTGCACAGTCTATAAGATACTACAGGATCAAGGACCTCGTTTCCTTAAAAATCAACTGATTCCCTACAACCCATCGAGAACCCTCCGATCCACCTCACTTAACCAACTAGTGGTTCAACGTAGTCGAACAGCTTCCTGGGGTGATCGCCGCTTCTCAATTGCGGCCCCTAGACTTTGGAACACCCTTCCAAATCACATAAAAACATGCCCTTCTCTTCTTCAGTTCAGAAAAAAACTGAAAACGTGGGTATTCAATCAGTAATCTACATCCCTGTACTTCCTGATCATGGTGAGACAACAATGCATTTTAGCGCCGAGACGCCCATGGGTAATTGTACGCGCTCTACAAATATCATTAAACATAAACATAAACTGGCTGGGCGCTGCCAAATTTCTCGGTACTTTTGATTTGACTTCAGGGTACTGGCAGATCGCCTTGCCTGAGGGGGAAAGGGAGGTCAGCCTTCTCAACACCAGATGGTCATTACCAATACTGGGTGATGCTCTTTGGATTAAAGAATGCTCCTGCTACCTTACAATGATTGGATAACATGATCCTGGCTGGTAAAAAGTAGGTAATAAGTAGGTGGCAAATAAAAAGTTTTTCTCTGCCACCTACTTAGATGGCATTGCGGTCTACAGTTCCAGCTGTAGGGAACACCTGATTCACCTCCATGAGGTACTTCAGGCCCTGCACCAGGTAGGAATGACAAAGCCAGCAAGTGCCAAATTGGGCAAGGTTCCATTGTGTATTTGGGACACCTGGTAGGTGGATGCAAGGTGCAGCCCCTTCAGGCCAAGATTGAAACCATCATGGACTGGGAACCACCTAATACCCAAAAAGAAGTCAAAACCTTTATAGGCCTCACTGGCTATTACCATAGATTTGTTCAGGGAGACAGCACCATTGTTGACTACTTAACTGAGCTGATTTTTAACCCCTTCCACGCTCATGATGAGCTCAGCTCGTCATGAGTTACGCCTGTCGTACGCTCATGACGAGCTGAGCTCGTCATGAACCGCGGCTTTTTGAAAAAGTCAGCGCACAGCAGGAAAACCCGCAGCGCGCATGGGGTTAAGATTGGGGATTTGGACAGAGGCTTGTCAGAAGACCTTTGACTTTCTAAAGGAAGACATGTGCACAGCAGTGATGCTCAGGGCCCCTGACTTTTTCAAGGAATTGATGATGTAGCGAGATACTTTAGAGCATGTTATTGGGGCAGTCTTAGCACAGCTGAATGAGGAGGGCCCAGACCAAGTGGTAGCCTTCATTAGTAGGAGGTTCCTTCCATGGGAACAGAGGTGGAGTCCAATTGAAAGAGAAGCTTTTGCTATAGCCTGGACACTGAAGAAGTTGAGACCATACCTTTCTGGGACTCACTTCTGGGTAACGACAAACCACAAGCTCTTCAAATGGCTCATGCAGATGAGGGGTCAAAATACTAAACTCTTGAGGTGGTCCATCTTCCTACAGAGAATGGACTTTATAGTGAAGCATCACCGTGGATCGACCACACCAATTCTGATTGTCTCTCCAAGTTCTTCCACCTTAGTGAAGAAAGCTCCCACCCAATTTCAGCTGGTGGGTTATACATATTAGACCTGACAGCCATATGGTGGTCTTCCCCCATTGTTTTGTCTGCCTCCCACCATTTTCCTATACTTGCTTTGTCTCCTATGAGAGATGTACGCCTAGCAGCAGTTGAAAATAAATTCAATAGTTTTTCAATGCCGCGACATGTAAGACTTAAATTTAAATGTACAACCTTTTACATACATTGCTTCCTGCTCTCTGGGCTGTTTAGGGCCTTCACCAGGGGTGTCTTGTATATAATAAAAATGGAGACGTGGGTCAGGCAAGGGATTTATCTTGACAGGTCAAAATGGCAGTTTTAAACTGCACACACAGGCTTCAATGGCAGGCCAGAGGCATTTATTAGGGTTATGTTAGTTGGTGGCACTATTGTGCTGCAGCCCAACTAGTAAAAATAAATTTACAGACCGTGGGCACATATAGTACCACTTAACTAGGGAACTACAAGTAAATTAAAGGAGCCACTTATGAATATGCCAACTCTGCCATGTTTAAAGGAGAAATCACAAGCGCTTTATCTGTCTCTTGTGAACACCGTACGTCATGGAGTACCCCAGGGATCAGCGCTGAGCGCCACTCTATTTAACATTTACATTCAACCTTGCGGTGTTAGCGAAAGATAGGTTGCTGTCATTAGTATCCTATGCTGATGACACTCACCTTATGACCTCCTTTTCCAACAACTCTAACTAGAGTTTGACCAAATTTCACGAAGATATGGTGGTAGTTGCAGATTGGATGTTGACTAACTGTGTGCAGCTTAATGTCAACAAATCGGAGATTCTACTTTTAGGAAGAGATACCCACATATGGGTGATCAGTGGTGGCCCGTCTCACTAGGATCAGCCCCCCCCTGCCCATCGAGGCCGTAAAAATCTGGGAGCGCAGACAAAATCAGTGGTGGTGTCCGTTTGGACTTCTACGAGGACTTAAGCCTCTCCTCGGGTTCATCGACCCGCAAACTCGCCAGATCATTATCCAGTCCACTATATTCTCTAGACTGGATTACTGCAATTCTTTGTATCTGGGTGCTAACAAATCTGAGATCCAACGACTTCAGAGGGCTCAAAATGCCACGGCTTTAATTGTGCTCAGTTTCTAAATTAATTCTCAAATTACACTGGCTTCTGGTGGACAAGAGAATCGGCTTCAAACATTGTGCATTGCTCAGAAAATCCTTACCTTCCACGCGACCCTTATTTTATCCAATTTACTACCTCTGTACATCCCACGTCATGAGTTGTGCTCAGCGGACCTTCACCTAGCTTGTGTTTCCCGAGTCAGAAGAGCAAGAGCTGGAGGGCACTCGTTCCAAGTGAAGGCGTTGGCCCTTTGAAGCGCTCTCCCGTTGACCATCAGGAGCATCCAGAATCACTGGGCTTTCAGAAAGGCTGTGATGACTTATTTTTTTCCGGCCTAATCCCCAGCCCTATCTCTCTTCCGCAATCTGATCTGGAACTAGTGCTGGAATGCTCCATTGCTGGGGCAGCCACGCGCTCTATAAAATCAATTAACATAACTTTAGCACTAATTAACAGTGGTAAAGTGTGCAGAGGGCTAAAGCGAGCAAAATCAAAGTCAGCAAACCAGGAGGCTGGAAGGCAAAAAGTTGGGGTTAACTACGTTAAGGATGTCAGGTCTAACACTGAACCCCTCCATTATATGCATTTTGCACCAAAACATGGGATTGGACTTAGTATAGTAAATTTGAATCTCGCCCCAACCCAATAATAAGCACTTTTTCCACATAAAAATAGGATTGAAGTTAAAATATTAAAGTGCCCCTTCTACTCAACTACAGGCATTCTCTCCAAATAAAAGTTGAGTTGTAGTTATGATCTCACCCACTCCCACTTCAATTAAATATGCACTTTTCGACAAGTAAAAGCGTGAATGATATTACAATATTAAATCCAGCCCCACAAATATTTACAATTTTCACAAAATAAAAGTGGAATTATTATATTAATAATTGGGGTGGATGGTAGTCGCCCACAAGATATAAAACCACTAACCTGTTCAGTCCAGACAAAGGTTTCAGTAATTAAATACTTACCACAACTCCTGATAGCTATGGCACAGAGGAGATTCGCTTAATTTAGCAGAAATCTGTAACATACCAAAACAGTTAAAAAAAATCAAAAACCCAAAATAATATAAATCCCACTCCAATTTATAAAATGCAATAAACAAAATAATCCCCCCAAAAACAAAAATTCAATAATGGAAACTGCGGATCAGAATTCGTCATATGACCTGGGATCAAAGGGTTTCCATTTCCTGTGTCTCTCCTTACACTAAGCTATGAATGAAAAGGCCTCACCTCTGCTGCTTCAAGCTCATGAAGTTCCTCGAACCTTCCCACCTGCCCGTTTTGAGCTGATAGGGATCACTTAAACCACACCCAGTCCATCTTGTCACCCTGCCTAACCCAATATGTCTCAGAGCATTTTTCTCTCTTCATAAAGATGAAGCACTGGCACTGGTAGCTGCTGGAAGGCTACTTCAGGAATTTAAGGCAGGGAAAAGGTAACGCTTCTAAACATTACTTTTCCTAAATATTTAATAAAAAATCCAAATTCACCATTGAATTTGATTTGAATAAATATTAAATATAGCTCTTAAATCATTTCTTTATCATGTCCCAAACCCAAGATAACAAACTTTATATATTAATATGAACTTTTCCTCATGGGACAAGCAGACCTTTCCACAGTGAAAATAGTTCTTTGAGGATTGTCGCTGCAGGGCCATGGCAAGATTTTAAACTTCACATGTCCCACTTTTAAATAGTGAACACATTAGTTTGTGGGCTACGCTGAGTGACTTATTAATATTTAAAAGAATGTTGTTTCCACTGTCAAAAGGGATATTGTGACAGGTCAGACAGTGTCCTAAAAATAACAGATGCCCTGATCGATATTGGCATGATAGCTTCATCAAGAGAAGTGAAGGAGCTCTGTGTCTTGTTGCTACCCTACTCTGGTTTTAAAATTGAATCCCCATTCTGACTACTGTCTCTCACTAGTCATAACTGCCCTCAAAATTCTATCAAGCATTACAGACTGCCTCAGTTAGAGCCACTCTGATAACAAGTAAAGATACATATACACAAGTTTTCAACAGAAAAATGTAATACAACTGTGTTAAATTCAGTTTTATCAAATAAGCACTCAAATGAGGTATTAATAGTCCTAAGACTAGTTAAAACCAGACAGTCACCATGCTTGGTGTCATGATTTCAACTCTGGCTAAACATTAACATTTGCTATTAATATTTTTCATGCTTCAGAACTTGCTGTAAGTCTGTCATGGTGAAGTATATTGCAGGAATTGCAAGTGTGACCCTTTCCTGTAATTTTGCTACGAGGAGATGGTTTGCACTACTCTTCCTAACCAGGCTGATGTAGCTCTACAATGTACTTGGTTAGACAATGCAAGTACTGGGGTTGGTTGCTGCGATGGCACCCTTAGAAAGGGTAAAAAGGTGCTAATTACAAGTTTAATGTCTCTTCATTTATAAGGATTAGAACGTTCCATAGCGCTCATTCAAAGATGGTAACTCTTAACTGCTATTACTAGGTTTTCCAAATTCTTCATGGAAGCCACATTTCCTTTTCCCGCTTTGTCAATTCCTGTACATGTTTTCTCATATCCTGATCCTGTCGAAATAATTTGCAAGAAAAGCTTTTAAACACTGCATCACAATGCAGTTGAAGAAGTATTTTTGATGGGTGATTTGCCCCATAGTCTGCTATTTTTTTTATTTTTTATTCCAAGTTCGAGTTGGTGATACCTTCAGCTCTGTCTGCAATAGTACACAATACTGCTTTCGCTATTTCTCCCGGAACTTGACTTCAGCCTTTTTCTTAGTCTTCAGCCATCCTTCCTAAAATCCAGCTTTAGAACCTTGGGGCATATTATCAAGAAATGGCGTTACATTATCGCCGCTTTTATCGGCAGGAAACTGACGATAAAGCGGCGATAATGGGTTTGATAATATGCTCTATGAATTCCAATCGAAGCCTATGTTAACTGTGAAGACATCTATTATGGGCTTCGATTGGAATTCATAGAGCATATTATCAAGCCCATTATCGCCGCTTTATCGGCAGTTTCCTGTCGATAAAAGCGGCGATAATGTAATGCCCTTTCTTGATAATATGCCCCCTTGTGTCTTCATCTTGGCTTCTACATTATTGTTTTGAGGCTTGTTCCTACTGTATACCATTCCTTCTTTGATACACTAGCTATTAACACAGGTATATCAAGTGTGGCACAACGTGGATACTGGAGGACGTTGTCTGTACCTAAGTCAATCTAGTCCCAGGTCAAAAACACTTGTTCAACATCCAGCCGTTGACACACATAGATTATCACCACTGATAATTGAGTCATTGGTTTAGTACAGTGGTTATAGAAGAGTACACAGAATTAATACGTCTTCACTTATTAATTGATATTAATGAAACCATTTAATTGTTTTTAGAAGAAGCAGTGGTGTAAATATAGCGGATCAGAAACAAACAGTGCGACAGGACACTCATTCTAGCCACACACGAGGCACCCTGTTGCATTGCCTTCAGGAGCCTTGTTTATGCATGTGTCTGTCTTCTCTTCCGATACTGCATGAGCTGTGCTCTGCATGAACAAGAGAGTGCTGTCCATGTAGCGGGGTCGCAGCTGCTTGAATGCAGACAGTAAGGTATGTATACCCAGTAATGAACATATTTGACACAGCATTCTAATTGGAAACCCGATGTTGGATAAACGAGCCCTGCTCTCCATGGGTTCCAGTTCGACAGGGAGCAGCCCTCCTCTTACTGGATGCACGATACAAGATATTTGGAGAGTTGGAAAAGTCGAAGCAATAAATAAGGCTGCCTTTATATTTTATATTTATCTTGTCACATTTGTTGCTTCAAAGACAGGGTTCAAATGTCAGACTATGTCTTCTGTGAAATTGTTGCTTTTTATTTAACATGGGGATTGTGTTTACAAACTTCTCTCACTTTGCTATCAGAGAAAGAATAGTAAAGTGAATTATGTGACAACCTTGCTGTGGTACATGAAGTGTGAAATGAATGGATGGAGGATGTCATTTTTCAAAAAATTAAAAAAAATACATGTAAGTGAGCTGTACACATTCAGCAGTAGGGAAAGCAAAAATGAGGCACTTTCTCTTTATAATTAGGTAAATTGATGAAAACAAATATTGTAAGGAATCAGACAGAAGACACTTTACTGGGCGCTCCAAAAAAAATACATTATCATTGAAACACGATTTCCACACAATATCATTTGTGTGCAATGTAGTTTGATCAGAAAACCTCACGATGTTTTAGTTACATTAAAAAATCGCCTGACTCATGTCCATTAAATCTAGGTGAGCTGAGAACGTTTGTCCTGCTAAAAAGTGTGTCATGGTTCTAGAAAGTTTTGGATGCACTGATATAAGGCGTTTATTTCTTCGTTAAAACTACGCCTTGTGAGGCCAACAAAAGCTTGTCTGCCCTACAAAACAAGATCTTTCTGTAGCAGCAGGCCTCTACCTTCTGACAGGTCACAGTTAGAAAAGTGCTTCCTGTGGTCGCAGTGCACAGCGCACCACGCGCCTGACTCCAAGGCCACCCTGCGCGCGCACTCGCCCTCTGCTGCATCTGATCTATAATCTGCGCACAGGAATCATTTCTCACTGAGACAATCAGACTTTCATTCGGTAAACGTGTGATTAAATCCTCATATTCTGACACCCTACTGTGTCCTGAATAAACATCATTAATATCGAAACTCCAGGAAGCTGCAGTGTCAACATCCCGGCTCAGTGTTGGATTAAAAATAACATTTGTTCCAGAAACTAAGACTGGCTCGCCACAGTCTGAGGTCATTAGTAAATAACTACTTTTTCATAGCCAGTCAGCAAATTTATTGGAACCAAAAAAAAAACTCTCAAATGGTTGAATACAATTGCATCTAGCAATTACTGAGTGCAATGCAATAATGCAAAAATGGGATTTTATGACTGCACGTCCCACACGATCATAATTCAGTTCCAGCGAGGTAGACATTTGTAATAAATGGCTCATTATTAAAAAAAAACTTTTTTACTACTAGCTTGGATAAGGTTCCCCAGCATTAAGGGGCATATTAGCAAGGGCAATATCGCCACTTTAGCGGGACTTTTGACAGCTTTTAGGCAATAGCGACCGGTTTGGGGCCCGCTTTGCATGTCAGCGATATTTATCGCTAATGACATGCAAAGTGGGAATAACCAAACTGTCAGCGACTGAAAGCACTCGCTAACACAGCTATCGCCTATTAGCAACACAGGCTTAGCGATTAAAAAAATTGCGCTAAGCGCGATTATCGCTAGAATCTAACGCCTGCGAATAGGATGACTTACCTGTATATTTAATGAGAGGTGGATTTTTAAGTTTGGCGTTAATGTGTGAATATCGCTGGATCTTCAGCGATATTCACGCATTTCGCTGCTATCGCTGGATATTTTAGCACAATGGAGAAAAACGTTGCTAATAGCATGTTTTCTCCGCTAACATATCCTGCGATAGGCACGCATTTTGCGATAAATATCGCAATTCCTTGCTAATATGCCCCTAAATGTGTACAATTGAAGTACACAATACACTGATGTGTAGAAATTACACCTGGTTACTAAAAATGAATAGTTAATATCTATTCTGGGCTAAAATTGTGTGTTTACCTGAAAATGATATGCTTTTGTTTCAGAGAAAATTATTTTATTTATCTAAACTTTGTGTTTGATAGTGAAGTGTATATATTTTCTGATACTGGCAATCTCAGGTTTAAGGACACTATTATGCAATTCTCAAAAATATTTAAAGCTGGTATTGGTTGAAAGCTCATAATTAGTTTGGGAAATGTTTTGCTGGTTCTAAAGCGCACATACAGATAATTTAATAATTTTATGTTTCACGTAGAGGAATTCAATCATCTACACTGGTGAAAGTTTCAATGACATTATTACCATTACATTTTGAGGTTTGAACCTATCAGATTTACATGATTCCTTCTTTGTGAGGAAATCCTTTATTGTTCCTATACGCTAAGCAGTAGGGCAGCATTAAGAGTTTTATATAATTACATTTTCTCACCCTGTCCCTTAAAAAGAGGTGCAATGCAGACATAGCAGAAGATACCTTATGCATTTACAATTTTGTTTAGACTATGTGAAATTGTGATAAATAATAATCCATTCAAATTAAAAATCATTTGTGAAAAAACAGAAATCCAGATTTAAAAGAGGTTATCATAGCATCCACTGGCCAGGTTTCATGTAACACAAAGAAAAAATGAATGCCGACATAAAGCATCACAGTTGTGACACCCTTGATAAACTGATAAAAGGAAAGCAAAATGAATAGGTAATTGTGAATCATATAATGAAAGACAGCCACACCTTCTAAAACTCATGAGTAAGAACAATAATGGCACACATTGAAAAATTCCAATTATTTTGTTTAACTTTAATTAAAAATAAGTCACAGTACTACTATATAATTTGGTTCCAAATAGTGTATAGATAATAAATCAACAATAACAAGAAACAATACAATAAATATTACCAAATAAATACCCAATAATTTTAGAGAAATCATGATAACATCAATTAAATTGCAATAGGTAAACAGTGAATATAATATGTATAAACAGAAAGGAGGGGGAGAGAAAAGGAGTAACTATACATGTTTTATACCAGTAACGAAAGGGAGTTACTAAAACTTAAAACACTGGATTACTATACAAAACAGTAGAACATTTGAAATAATACATATTTAGGAAGATAAATAAATATCAACAGGTTTCTAAAAATAATGATATGAAATAGAATATTATTAATACCATGTAAAGATATTTGAGCTCCTCTTCTAGTAAACATAACCAAAGACCACCAGTGTGAACAGACAGTAATGAAACATCTTTCCAACATGTTGCAATGGATTTTAAAGCAGCTGACAATAAAACGTTGAAAAGGTTACCTTCTAATTCATTTACTTTTTGTGAAAGAACAACAAATTTGCTAATTATTATTTTGAATGAAACATCTACCTGACTATAAATATCTTTTTTATAATAATCCAAACTTCTTTCCAAAATTTTAAAACAGAGGGACAATCATAAAGCATATGCTATAGCGAACCAGAATGTAAGTTGCAGTGCCAGCAAATTGAAGACGGAAGACGTTTAGCATGAAATAATTAAAATGGAGTCCATAAACAGTTATATAAAATATATGAATTAGTTTGATATAGTGAAACAGGTAACCAACCAGAAACACTATTAAGCCAAATAGTTTTCCATGTATCAATAGAAAGAGATTGAATGTTCATCATTCCAAAAAGTTGATATTATATTAATATTGGTACCTTGACAGTTGGACATTTTTTAATATAATATAGAGATACCGTGAGGTAAAGTGGAAACAGTTTGAATATAAATTGATAAGTCAGATTTATTATTAGACGGAATACTATGAGGAAATGAATCCGAAGAAGGTAAAATAAATTTTGTTTGCAAATGTTCAAATGATAAAAAAAGTATTTTTGTGATATATATCCTTAAGGTAAAAAATACCAGCTTTATTCCAAGAGGACCAAAATCTAACATTTATATTACGTTTTATGACTGGGTTATACCCTAATGACATATCTTCAGTAGAGGATCGGTGATTGAAAAATTAAATCTAAATCATTTAAAATTAGTTTGGTGTATTTTAAAATCATAGATTTATGAAAAAATTTAGATTTCTTAGACATAGTTAACAAAGTGGGCAGTGGAAAAGGTTGAATTAAAGCCTTTTCAATTAAAAGCCAAGTAGGGGGATTATTTAAGAAAGAGTGATTAAACCAAATAGAGCTTTGTTTTAAAATAAATGCTTTGTGATAATGATAAAAGTCTGGTAATCCAAAGCCTCTATTACACTTAGGTAGTTTTAATTTTTTATAACTGATTCGAGATGATTTATTATTCCAAAGAAATTTGGAGAGTAGTCTGTCTTCTGTTTTATAAAACTTTAAGGGAAATTGTGTGGGAATCATGGCAAGAGTGTAAAATATTTTTGGTGCGATAGTCATTTTTATAGAATCCGTTTCTTCCCACCATGAAAGATGAAGTGACAACCATTTGGTAATTTTATCTCTAATATAGTTAAGGATAAATTCAAAGTTTAGCAATATTGTTGTTCTTATAGATGTAGAGAACTCAATTCCAAGATATTTCAATTGATCTCTTTGCCAAATGATATCAATCATAGGTAACATATCAGGAGTATAATAAATATTTAAAGGAAAGAATTCCGTTTTGTTAGTATTTAACTTAAATCCAGAAACTGTGGAATAGAATTATATAATGTCAAGTAAAGAAGGAAATAGATATATGCTAAAGTTTTATTAATAACCCATTTGGTATTAACTCCAGTAGTATTATCACATTGTCTTATAGAAACAAGCAATGGTTCAAGAAGAAACAAAAGGGGGGAGAGGGGACAATTTTGTCTTGTACCTCCGAAAAGAGAAAATGTACTAGAAATTTGACCATTAATACATAAACGAGCAGTAGGAGTAGAATATAGAGCTGAAATCATACAAATAAATACACCAATATTAAATGACAATAATGTATGAAATAAAAACTGCCAATTAATTTTGTCAAACGCTTTTTCAGCATCCAATGCTAGAATTCCTGCTGGTAGAGATAAAGAGGATCCTTGTTCAATAGTGTGCAACAGGGTTCTAGTGTTGTTGGCTGAATATCTATTCTTCATAAAACCAGATTGATCTGGATGAATAATGGAATCTAACACAGAGGATAATTTAGAAACAAGTATTTTGGCATGGAATTTACAATCTTGGTTTATTAAAGAGATAGGGTGATAATTTGAAGCAAGGGTAGGGTCTTTATAAGGTTTGGGTAAACCAATAATCAGAGCTTCAGTAAAAGAACCAGTAGTAGTTCCCGCAGAACTTAAAATAATAAAAAGCTGGAGTAATTGAGGGATAAGTTGTAATTGAAATTCATTAAAAAAATTCAGCAGGAATACCGTCAGGACCAGGGGATTTATTTTTTTAAGAGATTTAATGGCTAATAGAATTCCATCTTGAGTAATAGGGACTTCAAGTTCATTTTTATCTGATTGAGAAATCTTGGGTAAATCACACTTTGTTAAAAAGAATCAATTAAGGAAGCATCATCAAAATCAGGTTTGTTATATAGAGTAGTATGAAAATCCATAAATTCATTAACAATATCATTTTGGGATATAGCAATTTTACCATTAGTGCCATGAATTGAAGTTATTTGTGTTTTATCTTTTTTAATGTGTAAATAATTGGCTAACAGTTTTCCAGATCTATTTGCATGAAAATCACATTTGGCTTTAGAATTTGAAAGCTGAATACTTTTTGCTAAGGATTAAATTAAACTCATATCTAAGTTTCTGTAATTTGAATCTGTATTAAGGGTCAGTGGAAATAACAAAAAAATTCTCATAATTTGCAATTTGTTTTTCTAAAGATGTAATATTTGCATTAAAAGTTTTATTGTCATGAGCCATAATACAAATAGTAATACCTCTAATATAAGCTTTAAAAGCGTCCAATCTATTCACCCCAGAAGTAGAGCCTTCAGGGTTAAGAGAAAAGTAATCATGCATAGCAGTTAAGAGCTTAGGTTTGTTTTGTTTATTGAGAACAATATTAGTATTAATTCTCCATCTGGATTGTGTTACAACATTAGAGAACAATTTCAAAATAAAAGAAATTAAGGCATGATCCGAAATATCAATGTTACCAATATTAGGAGTGACCACGGAATTCATTAGCTGTCTGGATATTAATAGATAATCAAGCCTAGGATGAGAATTATGTGGGTTAGAAAAGAATGTAAACATTTTGTCTGTGGGAAAATGTAATCTGCAGATGTCAACAAGCTTTGTAGTTGAAGAAAATATTTACAAGCAAAAAACTTTAGGAGATCAAAATTTAG
Organism: Lissotriton helveticus; assembly: GCF_964261635.1. Lineage (NCBI taxonomy): Eukaryota > Metazoa > Chordata > Amphibia > Caudata > Salamandridae > Lissotriton > Lissotriton helveticus. The sequence goes on from NC_136065.1 coordinate 185,092,078, forward strand.
AAAGAGATAATCTATATAATAGGGGGTCTGATATAACGTTAAAATCTCCACCAACTATAAGAGGAACTTTACCTAGTTTTTGAACTTCAGTTGCCAAGACAGACCAAAAGTGAGGTTCATCAGCAGTAGGTCCATAAACATTTAATAAAAACATATCCGAATCGTGAACTTTAATCTTTGCAATAACATATCTTCCATCTGTATCTGAAAATGTACTCAGAATTTTACAATGTAATCTTTTTGCAAAACAAAATAGCAACACCAATTTTCTTGCCATTTGCGGGAGATGAAACAACACTAACAACATTTTTTTTCATATACTTCATATACTCCAAAATGTCATCAATATGAGTTTCTTGTATAAAGCAAATATCCACTTTGCAGCTACCCAAATAGTCTAAGATTTTCGTACGTTCTTAATATTAAGAACACTAACCATAGTGAAAAAGAAAGAAAAAGAAGGCCAATCAAAGGAGACAAAGATGTAAGTAGAGAGAGAAAAATAGGAACTCCAAGACAGATGATGACAAACGAGAGGGGAAGGAGAAAGGAAACAACAAAAACATAGGAAAAACAACAAGCACTAAACATTAATAACAGGAATGAAATGCACACACATGTTACAAGCATGACCGAAACCGCTGGAGCCCCCTAGGAATATAACCATAAGAGTTGTCAGAAAAATTCTTACAACTAATGTTCAGGTAGCAGAGTCATGAGTATCCATTGAATGCTGTGAGTGCTGATCCAGGAACAATTTTAACCCATCAGGTCGTTGGAAGGATTTAGAAAAAGTATCTTTCCAAATTCTCATTGTTGATGGGTCAAAAAGACCGTATTTGAATCCAAGACTTCTAAGCTGAGGGCAAAGAGCAGTAAATTCCTTGCGAATTGAAACAGTTTCCCTAGCAAAGTCTTGGTGAATCATTTTTTATTTCCATTGACCATCAAAGAAGGAATTTCTCGTGCAGCTTTTCTTGGACACCAAATGATGGTGTCCAAAAACGTTAAAAATCATTTGTCGAGGTTTTGTGCATTATCGATCTCAAATTTATCTGGAAATTTGATGTTTAGAAGACCAGGAATCAGATTCTCTGAGTATAATCTACAATTGGAACCTTCAATATCTTCTGGCAAGTTAAAAATGCGTAAATTATATTGTCTATTATGGTTTTCAATATCCAGAAGGAGTGCAGACATAGGAGACGTGTTTGCCACAAGAGAAGAAAAAGTGTAGATTTTAACTTTATTGTCATTTATTTAATTGAGTTATCAGAAATTTTCATTAACATACTAGCCATGTCTGTGCACACATTTTTAATCTGTGACGCAATTGAGTCTGTGTTCATATGAAGAGCTTGAATTTCAGAAAGAATTAATGATAAAAAAGGTTCACTTGACTCAACCACTTAAGATTTGACAGGAGGAGGTGAAACCTGTTGCTTCCTTTTGTAATAAGGTGTTTGCGCATTCTTATGATCCATGCTTTTGTTTCAATAAATGAACTTGCAAGGATAATACATTTTAGGAGAAATAAGCAAAAAAGTTATAATTTCTGAGAAAAACTGAAGTTAGAGTTAGAAATGCTGAGAAAAGCTTGGGAAAATGAAAGGTGCAGCAGCTAAAACTAACTGTGGGAGTGGGTAGGCCAAAGCCAGGCCCTCTCCTAAGTACTTACTCCACCCCCCTGACAGAGAAGCCAGGCATTACCTCAAAGCAGGGCTGGGAGCTGAGGCAGAAAGAGATAAAATGTCACTGCCACCAAAGAAAAGACCAGAAAAAGCCTCACAGCACAGGTATTTACTTCAAAAACACAGCAACCTCATTATTTGAAGGTTTCTGATACAAAAATCTTTGTTATTTGTTTAATTGTTTAAAAATGGGAAAAATCATCCAGAGCTCAACAAGCGGTGGCAATCTTGTTTTGCGCTCGCGCGCGTCCACTACTATCCAATTTGGTATGTTCCTCAAGAAACTGTGAGCCACACTCCCCAATAGTTTGAATGCCCAATAACCTAAAAGAGGTTCAAAGCAGTGAAATTCGATTCAGTGTCGTATTGTAAATTAATTGTGCCCCCTCTGCAGAAGAAGAAGTGGTGGTCCAGAGTCTCCCATATCTCATAGATATTCATTGCTTGGCCTTGAATGGAATGGGGGTCATCTGAAGGATTTTGGGGGCCCTAGGGAGTCCACTCCCGGTGCACACAGGAACCGTAGGGGCCTGTGTTATTCCCCTTATTCTGTTAGTTCTTGAGAAAAGACCTACACAAAATATGCACAATTTTTTCAGACCATTATCTACAGTCTACAAATTTCACATTCAAGTTCTGTTATTCCACAATAGGGCTTTCGTAGGAGGGCAAGAAAGTAAAAACCCATAATTTCTCTTAAGTTATTTTTTGAGTTAACAAATAGGCCACAGGATTAGGTAGGTCGAAGGTGAAGAGAGCTTCTTGTTGGAAATCAGTTCCCCGTCATCCCTGAATTTTTCAATTCTAGAGATATCTCTTTAATCACTTGCTTAAAAATAAAAATATTATGAATCTGAAGCACAAAAGGGCATATTCACAAGGAGCTATTGCCGAATTAACGGCACTTTATCGCAGCCAAAGTCATGATATATTTACCCCATAATTCACAAGCTGGTGCTAACAACCAACAGCACCAGTATTCCTGCGATAGCAGCCGCAAAAAACATCGCCACAGAGGACCCCCGCAACTATCGCTAATGAGAAGCAGAGTAGACATTCCCGTGGGAGAACCCACGACAACACCACACCTCAACATTCACAACAACCAGCCAGAACGGCGATAAGAACACAAAACACGCAATAAGGCACGTTAGCAGCAGGAAATTTTATAACTGCCCTGACCAGGTGTAAAGTCGGAATACAGCCTGCACTACAAAAGGGAGCACAGCCCACATCCACACCTGAAGACAAACAGATGCCATAGAGCAACTGAACATGCAGCATGGATACCCAAGAGGGCCACACCCAGGACCACCCCTCCCTGGCACCCCCCGACCAAAGACATGCCACATCAACTACACCGAAACATGTACGAAATAATCCGCCTGATGTCGCACAATCACAACTGGTGACATGAATATGTCGTCACAGAAATGAGCATCACACATTCACTTTTCGAAGCAAACAATGAAACTTTATTGAAATTAACACAGAAATCAAATGAAGACACATGGCGGCTCCCCTCGACACAATCCGTAGAACACAGCCTGCAAGACAAAAAACATGATGAGAAGGTGTGTCTTGCGCACATCAAAGGACAGCGAGAGAGCAAAGGAGAGAGAGCGAAGAGAGGGGGAGAGAGATAGAGAGAGAGAGGTGACCCTGCGCACCCAGGCCACACGTGCTGGCACCGGTGTGTCTCCAACCAATTGCCGATACATATAGCAGTACACCAGGTCACACATCTGAGACAGAGCGGTCATCTGAAACAGAATCCAGAGACATGACTGGCACAGTACACACACCTGCGCAAGATAACATCGCCCGCCCTTGCACATCCAGGCAGAGGCATCTCAGCCCCTCCCACCACCCATTGGAGCATGCCCGCCCATGCAGACACGGGCCTCACTGCTCACCTTCCGTCACCGGCATGTAGACTGCAGGTCCCACTATGTGCCGCTGCAAGCCATAAGCATGGGGCCCTGCGACATGGCACCCTCCACACCATGGAGCCATGCTGCACAGGCCACCAGGTCTCACGTCTGGTGCTGGGTCTTGATTACACCATGGGATGGGACATACCAGGCCAACCAGCAACATCACAGCCTGCACAGCTGCTCAGCCCAATGGGTGCCACTAACTCTGTGATCCCGGAAGCGAGGCCACATGGCAGTAGGCCTGCGCAGCCTGCTTGCACAGCCTACACTGCTGTCCATCAAGGCACACTAATCCTGAGCAGTCCGGACCGCCGGGACGAGCCATCATCGCAGGCTGCACACCCGCTGAGAAGCTCAAGGTGCCAATGACTCAGTGCACCCTAAATCACTGTCCCGTGGTGGTGTGCCTGTGCCGGCCACAGTGCAGCGTTTGCCACAAACCCTGTTCAACCCCAGTCAGCGCCACGTGGCGGGTGGTAGGCCTGTGCAGGTTGCAATGCAGTGTGCGCCACAAACGCTGCTCAACTCCAGTCAGCGTCACGTGGTTGTAGGCCCGTACCGGCCTCGGGTCTGTCATTCAGTCAGTACCAGCAGAGGGGTATGTGATGCCGTCGGCCCCTTATATTTGTGGGTTCACATGGCCTGTGGCACCTGTGCCGGATGGGTGTGGTGTGCGTACAAACCTGCCCTCAGGGAGTGGGTGTGACAAGCTGACAACTAGACCAGTGACCTGCACAACACCAGCGAGTACGCCTGCGATGGTTAGCAATGAGGACCCCACCCAGAGCGTGAGCGGAGTGGTCTGGCCTGTCATACGCCGGAACAGCGCAGGGCTTGCAGAAATGACTCATGGCACTGGGAGTGGTTCAGTCCATGTCCGGACAAGAAAGTGGCTGATGCCTGTGTCCCGGTTGTGGTACCAAGGGACCCATGCACACATCGCTATGTAGCACCCTCAGACTGGCATCCCATAGGATGAGCATCATTGACGCAAGGGAAATCACTGTCCCTACATTCATCCACACATACACACATGAATGATGAAAGACATGACACAGCAGTGTGTCACTGGATGTTTATTGCACAGGGCACTGCTGAATACACCACACCATTAGGCCCATGGAGGGCCAGCCAGAGTTCATCCGTGGAAGACAAGTAATGCGGAAGAGGAGGGGTGCAGTCCGCAGTCTGGTCGCCTGTGTCATTGGTCATCAAACAGGATGTGGCGGTACATGTCGCTATCCAAGGTGTGTGCATCGGAGTAAATGGGGTCAGTGGAAGGTCATGAGGCCATATGCGGGACCAACCAAGAACAGGCCAGGTGGTGGAAATGAATGCTACTGAGCCCTTCTGATCACAATCCCATCCACGTCCTCTTCCCAGGATGTGTGCCCTGCCCCACCTGGGGGTGTTGCTGTACCGGCTGCAGCACTGTTTGCCAATGACACCTCAGGTGCCAGAGATGGATTGTGGGCTGCACTGTGTGCCAATGACAACTCAAGTGCCGGAGGTGGATTGTGGGCCGCACTGTGTGCTAATGACACCTCAGGTGCCGGAGGTGAGTTGTGGGCCGCACTGTGTGTCAATGACACCTCAGGTGCCGGAGGTACATTGTTGGCCGCATTGTGTGGCACTGTAACATCATGTGCTGGAGTGGTTAGGCCTGCCGCACAGAGAGGCATGGACACACCAGGGGGCGGGGATGTGGATGGTATGAGGCAGCACGATTCAACATCGCCACGCCTTGTGGCAGCAATGCCATGATGAGGATCTGCAGGACATGGTAGATCCCAGCTACATTCCGCTGATGTGCAGCGGTGGCTGCCATCCTTTCCGCCTCCATCCGCACCCTTTCCTCCATGAACCTCTGAATGTGTGCCAGCTCACGGCTGGTATCGCTGGAGCCACTCTGAGTGGACAGGTGTTCTTCTCTCCGCGTCATGACTCCAGCGATGTCAGTCAGGGCTCGTTGGAGACCATGGAGCGGGGCTACACACCCAAGGATGGCATCAAGTTTGCTTGCCATGTTGACAAAGCCCAACCGCACCTGCTCTGTTGTCTCCCTCTGGCACTCCAGCACACAGCGATGGAAGGCCATGTGTTGTTCCTGGGGGTCTCGGGGGAGTGCCAGGGCTGTGGGTGCCTCCTGCTGGGAGTTTGGGTATTGGGTGGGGTCTCCTCGATGTAGCTGGCCTGCTCTGATCCTGGAGGTGAGTGGTGGATGAGGTCAATGATGTCTTGGATGGCTTGGGGGCGATGCTGGTGTTGTCTTCCTTGTCTTCAGTGAAGAGTGGCTGGGATTGCTCTGCAGGAGGTGTTGACGGTGCCCCTGTGATGTGAAGGGGAGATGGTGTATTACAATGTGTCCACATGTTGGTAGCCGCATGGTACATGTTGAAATTCAGACAGCATGGCATTGTACGTTGTGACAGTGTGTAGATCTTGGCGAGGACCCAGAGTCATTGTGGGTGTGCACTGTGCTCTGCTTGATTGTGCATGTGTGCCATTATGCCCATCCCCACCCGTCCCCCCACTACCTGGTAGTCACTCACCCTGTTGCGGTTGTGTTGTGTCCTGTCGAGCAGTGTCCGATCCCCTGACTCCGGCCACAGTCTCCACACTGTCGACACCAGCTCCTCCATGTCATCCATCTCAAACTGTGGCACTGGGCCCCCACCTACAGTCTGCGTTGCTACCTTCTGGTTGGCAGAGAGCTTCTCCTTGGTTCACTGCGTGATGTAATTCCATCGCCTCTTGACCTCGTCCATTGTCCTCTTGTGCTCCCCAACGGCATTCACCTTGTCCACTATGTCCCGCCATCTTTCATTTTTGGTGCCCAATGACCCGTTGGAGGTGACGAACAGTTGTTGATGGTGTTCCATCAGCTCCGTGACTATGATCCAGTTCGCCTGCGGAGTGAACTTTATCTTCCCCTTACCCTTGCCCTTCCCTGTCCCAAAGGTCCCGGGCTGGTCGTCTGGGGTGCTTGTGGGGTTGCGTTTGTGTTTGGGTGTTTTTTCTTCTTTTATTGTGATTTTTCCCACCTGCAAGGTGCGTGTTGCAGGCCTGGTGTTGCTTATCGCTGGTTTCCTCATCGTATGTTTTTGGTGTTGTGGTTTGTGTTTTTGTCTCCATCGAGGTGGTTGAATCGTGGATATTGTCCGGGGTTTCGGCAGACTATCGCATGCTACCGCCTTGTTGTGAATTCCACGTTGACACAGGGTTATTTTCCTGTGATGGGCTGCGATGTTGAAAGTTGTGTTACGCTACTCTTGAGATAGTTATCACACTTTCTTGTGAATATACCCCATAAAGTATGGTATCTGAGGCAACATTACATTGTATCAAGTGGTGAAACAAAGCGTATGCGTGCACACACAAACACTGTATTTCAAGTATTGTATTGTATTGTTTTGTAATTGTATACAAATCCTCTGCACACGTTTAAAAGTAAATACATCAAGTTTCATGAAATATCACAATGACGCTTGACTTTGTATTTTGAAATGTCTTTAATTCAAGTTCTTCAGCCTTCTTAGCCAACACCTGTTTCGTCGCTGTTACAGGGGATTACCCCGTGACTTCTTCAGGTCTGTGGTCAGTTTCAAGTAGTCTCAGACTGATGATTTGTAAGTGTTCCCTCTAAGGCAGCGAGACAATTAAAAGAAGCTTTGAATGCTACTCCGATAAATCAATCTTTGGTTTGTGCCCGCCGTCTTGAGTATAAATGGGCCTTGGCCACCCGCAAGGGTGAACTGAAGGAGGAAATGGGGAGAGATTTATTGGGAACAGCTCGAGGTTCTGGTGCATTATTTACCGACCTCTATTTAAAAAGACTAGTGATGGAGAAGTAGACACTAATATAACTGAGGATGAATGGGTGTCTCACTTTAAATCTATTTTCAGATGTCCCACGGATCAACAACAACATCAAGGAAGGGTTAACACCAACGCCCCAGTAGTGTTCGAGCAGAAAGAGGTGGAGAAGGGTATTTTAGGGCTGACGTGCAATAAGGTCCAGGGCCCGGATGGCATCCCTCCAGACCTTTTTCAATCAAACCCACTTTTTTGGGCTCCGGTACTGATGATTCGGCAGCCAGGGTAGGCTGCCTGGATTCCTGGGGCACCTCAACCATTGTGCCGGGTTTCAAGAAGGGCGATTGTAATAGCACTTTGTGTTATAGACCGATCTCCCTTCTTCACTCCGTGGTCAAGGTTGTGGGTGGGGTGTTACTGGAATGATTATCCTCCTGGGTGGTGGAGAACGAGATAATCTCTTATATACAATACGGGTTTCACCCAGGGCGTTCCACCTTGGCCCAATGCCTTAACTTATATATGACCCTGGGGAAGTATACAATCGCCCGCCAAGGTACCATCTACATGGCCTTCATGTATCTTTCCTCTGCTTTTGACTATGTCAATTGGGGGTAACTGTGGCAATCCATGAGGCCATGGGGGTGGAGGACAAATTGGTTGACTTCCTGGAGGATCTGCATAGGGACACCAAGGCTAATATCAGATGTGTTCAGGATCTCCGTGTATCCAGGGATTTTAAAATTGAGAGGGGGGTTCGGCAGGGATGTATCCTGGTTCCTTTTTTATTTAATGTATACATCAATGATTTGGATAAAACTCTGGTAAAAACAGGGGTCGATTTCCCATATGTGGGGCGACGAGGTCTGCCCATCCTGCTATATGCGGACAACGCGATCCCCATTGCTAGGACCGTAAAGGGAATTCAGACCCTGCTTGACACCGTCCGGAGCTTTATAGATGCCCGTGACCTGGCATTTTAACATTTTTAAATCTTATATTATGCAGGTCGGGACTCGACAGAAGAAACAGTACCCCTTTAAAGTGGGTAATGAGAAAGTACCAATGACCTCGATATTCTCTTACCTGGGTGTTTTAGTAGATGACCGCTTGAATTGGGGGGCCCTGATTCAGAGAAAAAAGGGGGAGGTCATAAGGGCGAATGCTGCAATTTTCAACTTTGCCGCGAAGATGGGAAAGCGCCCAATTGCGGCAATGGTGAAATTATATATCAGGCCAAAAGTGTTCGCTATGGGAGCAAAATCAGGGGCTGTGCAGCAACTGATGCTCTGCAGGTGGTGGAGAACACCTTTTTAAAACGTCTCCTAGGAGTGCCCAGTGGAACATCAAATTTGGTGGTACATGAAGAACTGGGGTTGCCATTTATAAGTGATACTCTGGCTATGTGCCCTTTGCTGTTTTGGTTTAATTGTTGGCTAAACAAAGATTTAGCTCTTTACCACCAGATTTGAAAAGAAAATAAGGCTGGTAGGCACCCCTGCCAATGGCCAGGATGAATTCCTGCCCATTGGTTGTGTGGGTCCCTCCCTAATATTCCTTGTATTAGATGTATATATTTTTTCCTTTTTTGAGGGGCTATCTCCCTCTCTTTTACTGTTATGAATTGTATGTTTTAATTGCTACATGGAGTTGTGCAACTTTTATGGCTTAAGTATTTTGATTGATTGACAGTTTGTCTGTGAAATCTTGAGTAACGGGAGGAGTTCCTTCTAGGCAAATTTGATTTATAGAATTATTTATTTGCACATTTAGATTTTTTTATTCTTTCCTGAATATGACCTTTTATTAGCTTTTTTAATAGCTGACTTGTATAATCTGTTAATTTTCTGTAGGTGAAGTTTGTCTTGTATGGCGTTTATTTTGAGCCAGGTACGGTGCTTTTTTCTTTTGTTCTGTTGTGATGATTTGAGTGGTATTGGGATGTCAAAAGCTCCCTGTCGCCACTCATATAGCTTTTGAACTGAATTTATTGTTTCCAGATCTATACTGGATGTTAGTTATGTTTCTAAGTGTTCCAAATTGAGTTTGTGCCACGGTCAATAGGTGGATGCATGTAAGGTAGTTTTAAGTGATTTGCTTAGAGTTGTTTAATGTTGGAAAGCAAGCAAATGGTGGTCTGACCATGTGACTGGAGTTATAGTTTGAAAGTTAAGTAGTTCAGTATTAGCACAAATGACATCTAGGATGTGTCCAGCGATGTGTGTGGGTTTGTGGACAATCTGATGCAGGTTCAGTGTGTCGAGGCCAGTGACTATTGTTTTTGGATGGGGCATATTGGGTTTGTTAACCCAAATTTTGAGGTCACCTAGAGTGCTACGCAAATAAATGATGGACGGAATGCTTGACTGAATCATACCTTTACCCCCAGTCAAGAGATCCGGGTTAAATCCATAATTCTTTTGCTCACCATGCCACCCCAGTTTAGACACGGCCATATGCAAATCAGTCTTGACCCTGTGCCTCATGTCCAGCCTGAACTTCCAAGCCAGGTCCTCCCTGGACCAGAAACAAGCATCCTTGGACCGGGTTCGGGGTTTCACCCCTCTTCAGGCAGGATAGCTTGATTCTAGTGGCCCAGTGAGCCCAGGACCATCACCATGCAGCCATCGTTTCACCTAATCATCAATCACAGGTAAGAGAATAAGTGTGAGGGATGCAATAATGTATATACTATGGAAATTAATTATTTGACACACTCACACCCTTCTGAGGCCATAAGGGTTTTAGTTGCAGACTGCATAGACTAGGAGGAGAGACTGACAGTAGGAGGACAAGTGAGGGTGCCGCATCTATCTGTTGGTGTGTTACACTATCCGCAGATTTCAAAAACTGGCTGCGGCCCTGCAGCAAAGGAAACAGTGCAAAGTAAAAATATAAATAATGTATTCTCCCAACAAATACAAACTAGAAGGAAAGAAACCCACTACACCTGACCCACCCCTCTCCCTAACCTCAACCAATGTTCAGTAAAAAAAGGTAAGTCCAAAAAATTGTCCATAAAAGCAAATGTCCATAAAAAAGAACACCCAAGTTTTCCCCCAACTCCCACATTCCCACCCTCTCCCGAACAAGTCCCACCCACCAAATAGAGATTAAAAAAGAGGCAAGAGTCAAGAGACTGAGGTCTAGTGGTGGGCTAGACGAATCTTGCGCTCAAGAAGGTGAAAGCGCTCCTCCATACTGCCCTATAGGCGCGCTATCCAGAGGAGCATGCAGCGCTGAAGGATTTTACAGGAACAACAGGGTTGGGCAGCAGTGGTTGACTTGCGGCGGGCGGCTGCCAGACCACTGTGCATACCACCGGAGGCGAGCTTCGCTGGGGCCCAGGGCATTGGAGGCTGCAGCTGCTGCCTCCTCCTCAGCCAGAGCTACCAGCTGTCAATATTCATCCCTATGGGACTCCAGCTTCTGTTGCCGGTCCTTGGCTGGTAACTCCTGCCTGTTGGCTTGTGAAGGAGTAGATATATCAAGAAAGAAAAGAGACAATTCCAACCAATAGTCTTAGCAAAACAGTAACACAAAATTATACACATAAAATTATAGTGGCACAGTAGCACTAGCAGTAAATAACATTTGTGGTATCCTCACATCCTCGGCCCCTGAGATTTGGACCTGATTACAGTTTCAGGCATTAGTCACTATGGAGTAGACAAGTATTCTTCTTCTCTCTCTTATTGAACTAAATTAATCTGGTAGGCATGCCAACTCAGTCAGCTTGCACCCTAGACAGACATACTTGTGTTGCAGACTTGCGTTACTTTATTACAGTCTGCAGGTGGGGCATCTGTACTATACAATTATCCATATTTCTATTATGGCCATACTTTTAAATCAATGGCAAATGCTTAATTTCACTTTCAACCTGACTACTACAACAAGGCAGATGATATGATTACTAATATGAATGATGATAACAGTAACGCTGTCACATGACGTGAGGTACTACTATTATTTGCTTGTAACCATGCAGCCAATGGTGAAAGCCACCCATGGCTGACACGGTCGAAATGACATGGATAGGGAGCGAGAGTGGGCCTCAGATTCAGAGGGAGGTGATTGATGATGTGTAGTTACATACACAAGATATATATGTTGTGCTTGCAAACAACTGTGAGTCAAGGGAGTATTCTGAAATATAACCTCAAACCTTTGAATCCAAAACCTTGGGAAAAACAGTCCTTGTTTATTCTTCTTCCCAGGAATTTTCCATTTATCATTACATTGCTCTTATTTTTATTCTTCACCATTGGCTTTCCTATTCTAGCATTGTTTAATTTGCTTTTATATTCTCTTCATCAAGTCTTCACCTATGGAACCAACCCGGCATCCATCCATCCATCCATCCAAACATGGCTATCATTCTCAACAAACCTTTTACCACAAACATAAATTTGTCATTTAACCACCCATGCGTCCTTGCTTGCTTGCCTTTGAGTTTGATCCATCAAACCCCGAGAGGATTCCTTTCACCCATACACTTCCACCCACCCAGACAGGCATCCTTTCTTTCACCCATCCTTCAACCACCCATGCTTCCAATCAGCCACCCTAATGCATCCCAGACCCCCATCCTTCTCTGCCAGTCATATAGTACATGTCAACCTTTTGACTCTTAGGGGCCCATTACGATGGAGGGCGTACAAAGTCTGCCCGCCACCATCACGGTAAACGAGACCGCCCGCCAGAGGTGCCATTTAGGAAGAGGCTGCCACCCTGGCAGTCACATCCAGCATATTTAACATTGTGGCAGGCGGTGCTTTGTGCAGCACCCGCCACGATGCCAAATATGCATGTTGTGCATTGGCCTGCACAAAGTGACAGGCACTGTGCGGTGCCTGCCACCTTGAGCATGCCAATGTGGGGGGTACCATAGGTACCCTCCAAGTGCAGCACCCACCTCTCCACCCCCTTGGAGGCCCGTAACGGGACCCAACAATGAATTCCCGCATCCAACCCCAGCCATAGTGTCCATTTTCTGCTTGGTCAGCAATCCGACCGGCGTAAAAGCGTCAGTCTGCCGCGGTGCCCCCGCCATACTAATATGGCAGGGAGTGAACTAGGGACATTTGGCGGGCGGATCGCCACCACCGGCCTGGTGGTGGTGATCTGCCCGATATGCTAATAGGCACCCAAGTCTTCAGTAAACTTTCTCTGCTGATTTGAAGATAGACAAGGCCATTAGTTACTCAACTCCTGCTAATGCCAAGTCTTCTTCAACTGTTCACAACAACCTTGTCTCAACAGTACAGTGTACACTCTTGCAGCAAGTGTATTGTCAATAAGTAAGGAATATGACTACCCATCACCCGTCACTGTCGCTGACTCAACTTAAGTAGCTGCTGCATCAGCTCCTTCTTGGCTGGCGTCACCATTGCCTCTGGCCTCGGCACTGGTGGTCGGTACGTCTAGAAAAAACATTTCTCATTTTTTAGATGCTATATACGCCTCCCCCTATTTATTTTTTTCACTAGCAAGATTGAAAATACAATACATAAACCACACACACCACTACAATTCGGGTACCAGAGTAGAGTAGACAGTATGTCCCACCCAAAAAATAAAATATCCGGTTGGGCATTTTGTTGGTGGCAATTTTTAAAAAAGCCTATCAAGAAGAGGACTACCTAAAGGACTGGACTCAGTGGCTAGAGCTATTGGCAAATATGAGTTTTTGAAAAGAAAAAGATTGGCCAACTGGATGAACATTCGAACATGAGATCTCTTGATTGGAAAATATAATGGTTCCATCCTCCTCCTCCTCCTCCTACTTGCTTCCAGCCGTGGTGCACGGTAATCAGTTGTACACCATTAACTGCTGCTAATAAAAATAGTACTAGGCCTAGACGAGAAAAAGTAAAATACACAACTTTGGGGTGTCCAATGTGACCATCAGTTACTGATTGAGCATGAGAAAGTAAAAGAAAAGAAGGCCTTGTCATCTCAACAAACATGCGTAGAATACCTTACTTGGGCTTGCAATCTGCACAGCAGATTGCAATGACCAATGGGTTCTCTGAGTCTTACAGTACCGCCACTAAGCAGTCCACAAAATATATAAGGGGAGAGGGAAAGCTGACTGAAATAGCAGAAGAAAGAAAGATACAGACAGACTAATACAGAGTCAGGGCGGAGGCAGTTTGATTTTATGTAAAAAAAAATACAGACACTAGAAATATATAAATAACTACATTGGTAGGTAATGCATAGATAACAAGAATTTAGAAATAGATAGATCGAAGAGGATTTGGGAAAAAAAATATTTAGGAAATGGAAATAATAGTTCAAAATAAGGAGCTGTAAAAGTTAGGGAAATATATATTAATATTAACAACATGAGACTTATTGGGGCCAGCAGAGCCATCTGCAGAGGAGTGCTGTTCCTGCTGGGAGGCACCTCCAGCTCCTGCACCCGCCTCGGAAGACCCCCTCCTCTTCTTGCCCTTGATTGCTGATCATGTAATACATAATTAAAGAGACAAAAATGATTGGTGTTAAATAAATATTACATAATCGCTCCAGAAAGATTTTTTTGACAGGAAACAGCAATTGCAATAACATTCAGCGTTCCCAAATCAGATCGACTAGTAGTAGACTAGTATCGCAGTTGTGGACCATCCTATCTTTATTATTCCACAGTTCCATTCCGATTCCTGAATCCTAAACACAACTGGCCCACCTATTGCAAAGACTTTGGAAGGAATTGCAAACATTTTTTAATTACTTCTAAGTTCCGAATTCTGATGTCATTTGCAATCATCATTCTCAACCCCCTTGAAGGGTCAATTCATTAAGTCTGCATTTAGTCTTCTTAAATGCATTGATGGACGCACGCATATTGCATACACAAAATTGGTTGGTTGCTATTCTGTATTCACTCACTATACAAACTCCAAAAGGTTCTACTAAAAGGACTAAGGAGTCAAGGACTGAAGTCACGTGAGAGGACGCATCACGTTTGCCGGTAAATTACCAACTAATACTAAGTAACTAACTAACTAACTACCCCAATCTCAGTAACAGGACAAATGAAAGGAGTCTCTCTAGTCTGCATACCTTACTTAAGTTCACTTACATAATCAGCCCAAGCGAGCGCAAAGTTGCAAACAACTACGACTAGGTAGCGCCAAGCACCTGTCTAGATTAACAATCACATAATATTAGATTTTTCAAAGTAACTTACCTGCATGTGAGCAGCAGCATACTTGCTATTTGGAATTCTTTTTATATTTGCAATAACATAGAACACCCAATAATAATTATAATTAGCTAGTACTGACCAAGCCCTGCAACCTCAACACCTACCAGGTCCAGCAGGTTCTGCTATTGTTCCAGGATGTCGGACCACCGGTGAGTCAGCTAGTTGTGGGTGTGCTAGAACCCAGAGCAGCAATACACTGCCCGGCCCACCCTCGCCCACTGCTGCTGGAGATCCAGGATCCTGCCAAGACCCAGGCCTGCCGTCTGCTGCCAGAGTGGAGGGGAGACGGCGGTGCACAACAATAACAAGTGCAGCCACTCCACCTCTGAAAACAAGGCTCAGGCTTCACCCCTCCAGGGCGACCAGAAGGCTGCTCCTATTTCCCCGGGTCGCACTGGCACTCTGACTTTAAGTCTTCTTAGCCTTGTTTCTGGGGAGGTGGGTGGAAAAGAAAATGTAGAAAGTAAAAAATTAAGTGCGGAGAAGAACAAAGGAAAAAAATAAAAAGCTAGTAATAGAAAAACAGTACAAAAGCACACTAAAAAACACACAAAAAGTAGAAAAAACCCACAAAATATTCACTTAAGAAGAGAGAGGGATAGATAATAAATAAAAAAGATCAGAAAAAAGTTTCACGAACAAAGGATTGCAAGGATTTGGGGAGGATTAAAAAAACAGGCCTAGAACCATAAACAGATAAGAATAACAAAATGGCCGCACCCATGTGCGACAATGTGGTGAAGTCTGCTCGATATTTCCCCCTCCAACACACGATCCATGGTGCCGAAAATCAGAAACATCTCACAAAAGGGCGAAACAAGGAACTCTGCATCCTCGCAAAATTCTGTGCTGTGCTGCAGAGTTTTTGTACCGATTTGCGGAGATCGACCGTAGCACACCTACACAAACTCCACCCAGGCTTACTCTGGAGGTCTTGGAAGTCAACAAATTTTCTAAGTCACCACATTTTAGACTCCTGCAGCAGCCACCAGCAGCTTGTTCAGTCTAGTTCAGTAGAAACTAGTTCACTGGTCACTTCAGGAATATGCTACTTGCAGCTTGGTATGTCCCTCTAGCCATACAAGAGGTCTGCCAACTGACCCATAAACTCCCTTTCTAGAGCCTGGGTACAAGTGGGAGCAGGTCCAACTCTTGAGGTCTCCACATAGGTTACGGACAGCAGGTTCAGTCCATTCCTGTGCCGTCAAAGGTCCAGAAAGTGTTCTAAGGGGTAAGGGGTGAGGTGCTGCTTTTGGCTACTTCACTAGTCAGTGGGTGGGGATCACTCTGTAGCACTCTCTGAACAATGCACAAAAAACTCCCAAGGGCAAGATAATGTTGTAAACTTTTTTTGGTGTGTAAAATGTTAGTGTAAAGTAACTTTTCGCATGTAGCTTTTGCAGTCCGTGTTATGTAATTGAAGGCCAAATGCAATGAGCTTCGGTCTACCAGACTCAATTCAATGTCCGAAAGGGTGACATCACAAATAATTCTCATGGAACATATCATTGAGACACATCAGGGCAACTGTGACTTCATACCAATTGCCTCGCTGATCCTTTGCTGCCCAGATAAATATTTCAAATCAAATCAAAGCATACTGTATATTTTCATGTTCCAAGCTGAACCTTAAGATTCCGTGCCTCTGTAATTGTAAAACCCTAAGCAACACCTGAGTTCAATACAGAATAGTCAGTTCCTCTTTACGGTAGATCTTTATGACAGTAACCATGTGAGCTGCACCTACTTGAAATAAAAAAAGTTTCACTTTTGAATCTATTTTTTTTTTAACTCTACTGTTATGTGAGACATTGAAATGGACTCTCGTTCACTGCAATGCTGCACGTAAATTGAGTTTGTGCTGCTAGCTCTAATATATTATGGGCCTAATTTATGAATCGCATCGCGGCGTGAAAACAGCGATGTGTCACTTTTCATTGGACCCTCCTTGCAACATGCTGGATGCGTCATATCTACAATATGACACATCACGTCGCAAGGAGTTACAGATACGTCAGTATTTCTGACATATCTGTAGGTGCAAAAATGACTCACTGCTGGAGTGTGTCACTAAAGTGACGCAACTCCATCAATGGGTCATTTCACATGGGCATGTCCCATTACAAATGTTCCTGCCTCAGTTTTACTTATGCCTGCTGTGAGGCAGTTTTAAGATATTGACGCATTGGCGTTCTAGAAGTGACGCAGTGAAAACTCATAGATTTCACTGTGTCACTTCTAGGAGGCTTGCTTGCGTCAGAACGCCCACCCTGCGTACATTATACCTTGCGCGGGTATAATGTGGCGGAGGGGTTTACAAAATGATGCATCTACCTAGAAGCGTTACTTTGTAAATATGACTCAACATGGCACATTTTTTACCCTGCTGGTGCATCACAAAAAGTGACGCACCGGTGGCGCAAAAGTGATGCACAGGCTCAGAAATAAGCCCCTATGTGTCCTAAACTAAGCCATTCCATTCCCACATGGACCTTGATGAAGAGCATCATGCAAATCATTAAATTTCAAGAAGTTAAAATATATAGTAGTTCCTTTTAGGATTGTTACAACTGACCAATCACTAAAACTAACTGCAGGAAATTAACTTTAGTGAATAACGTGAATATTGGTTTTTTTCAAACAGGAGGAAGGGAGTATGCAATGATTGTGTAAACCTGAAGGTGGCGGAAGTGTAGACCAGCACAGCGCTACGACCAAAACACAAATCTGTATAATTGATTGGAAATCTGCTCTGTATCAAACATTTAATACTTTTAGATGGTGGTCATGCATTTCAACCAACAACCACGTACCTCCGGTGTCTGCACTTTGGCACATTCAATTGATCTCAGGGACACTTCATAGCTTGTCTACCAGCATGATCTTCATATCACAGATACAGCACGTAGTAAGTGTACTTAAATACACCTTTAAGAATAGTACGAGCAATTATAAATTACAATTGAGAACGTGAAGTAGATTAATCATGAATAAGCATACTTGATGAGAACATCTACTGCTCAGAATGTAAATTAACACGTTAAACTCTACGATGAAGTAAAATCCAATCTTAATCGTTGAATATTGACAGCTGTTTCCTTTTACCTTTTAAATGATTTCATATAAAAATGAAAGGCCTCCATTAATCTGCAGTTCTCATTTATCAGTGTGTCTGGATTCAAGGATGAGTAGTGAACTCGATGAGACTCCACACTCTTTCCAAAACCCTGCCAGTAGCAGGAAAGCCAACTCACTGAGGGTTAGTATGATGGCGAAATTAGGAATAAAAGAGAGACAAACACAGGAGTCTTGTGTCGGTCAGTATGGTACCACGTCTCTCCAACAGAGATGGAAAGGAACTTCACTCCAGACAAATACCAGTCGATGCTCTATATGAAGGTAAGTCAGATGAATATGAGGTAGCAGTCATACAGAAATGGTACATGGCCGAACGATTGACTCTGACCAGCCTATGTTGTGAAACCAGTTGCAAAACTTGTTAGAAACACCACAAATCTTGCTGACGCTTTGTGACAATGGCCAATTAACGAATGAAATGGGGGAGGCAAGAAAATGACACAGTAATACTGAACACAGTAGGTAGGAACCTAAATGTTAATGGCAGAAAGACGCCCTAAACCAAGGGATCAGTAAATGGAAAAACAAGAAAAGTGTAGGGGATGAACGTGCAACTGTGAATTAAATGCTTCTGCAGAATACACAAATACAGTCCTTTAAAAGTGTCCAGGCTGTTTGCCTTGGTACCATTTAAACTTATTTGCTTATGCTACCAGTGATGCCCCATAAGTAGTGATATAAAACTAAGTAGTATAATAATAGATTGTTTGGGGTTAGTGCTCTAGCTCTATTATATCCAAGACTTCGCCTCCTGATAATGACCCTCTAGCGCCCATGGAGTATCTAGAGAGGTCAAAAGAGGACATGAAGACAAATGATGTAATGGTTGCCTTGAAATTTCCCCAGGCCATCATCCTCAGATAGACTCTTTATTTCTGTGATATTTCATTAGGAAACACTTAAAAGGTGTCCAGTACCTACAGCATCTACAATAACTATTAGTTTAGCCATCTAAGGAATGCTGCTTGCTGTTTGCATTGGAATCAAGGGGCCTCTTTTATGAGGCTGTGCGTCACTTTTACGCCGCCGGTGCGTCACTTTTTGTGACACACCAGTGGCATAAAAAATGTGCCTTGTTGCGCCATATTTTCAAAGTGACGCATCTAGGTAGATGCGTCACTTTGTAAACCCCTGTGCCACATTATACCTGCACCAGCTATAATGTATGAAAGGGTAGCGTTTTGACGCAAGAAAGGGTCATGGAAGTGACGCAGTCAAATCTATAGGACACATTGCTGGAGTTGCGTCACTTTTGCGCTATACAGATACGTCAGAAATACTGACGTATCTGTAACTCCTTGCGCCATGATGCGTCATACTTTAAATATGACGCATCATTGGTCTCGCAAGGAGGGCGCAGTGAAAAGTGACGCATCGCTGTTTTTACGCAGCGATGCATCACTTTTCATAAATGAGGACCAAGGTAAATAGCTAACAGGGAGATCATATATGAAAGGTTTCATGAATTAAATATATTCAATGTCCGAAAGGGTGACATCACAAATAATTATCATGGAACATACCATTGAGACACATCAGGGCAACTGTGACTTCATACCAATTGCCTCGCTGATTCTTTGCTGCCCAGATAAACATTTCAAATCAAATCAAAGCATACTGTATGTTTTCATGTTCCAAGCTGAACCTTAAGATTCCCTGTCTCTGTAATTGTAAAACCCTAAGCAACACCTGAGTTTTTCAATACAGATTAGTCAGCTCCTCTTCACGGTAGATCTTTATGACAGTAACCATGTGAGCTGCACCTAGTTGAGATAAAAAGTTTCACTTTTGAATCTCTGTATTTTTTTAACTCTGTTGTTATGTGAGTCATTGAAATGGACTCTCGTTCACTGCAATGCTGCACGTAAATTGTTTTGTGCTGCTAGCTCTAATATAGCTTGAATATGTATAAATATAAATGTACGCTTGTAGTCTGCAAGAGGAAGATTTTTGTATGGCTTAGTTTGTCATTTGTGCAAAGGCAGCACTATGACAGTTGGGACACAGCTTGAATCGCATGTGGCCTGACAAATAGTGTTGATACGGTTTTATGACTAATTTGGGTGCTAAATATAATCAGGCTTTTCCTCTGAGCACTCTGTGTTTAAACTTTGTTAAATCATACTGGTTGGTACATGGTACAAGTCGATGCTGCATGTACATTTTCATGAGTATGGAATTCAGACATAGGGCCTGATGTAACCTATATGAGTTCCTTATACACATATACATGCTTTTCTGAGTCTCCTGCTAATGAAATCCAATCTTGGACTGCCTAGCTGAGTGGGGATAATGGCTGTGCTCACCAGCCTTAGATGAAGAGCCCAAGGGATTAGCCCCTAGATACATCAAAGTCCCGTTTTGCGAGTCTGTAATAGCGATTATTAAGGAATCGCTATTACAGACTCGCAAAACGGGATTCATGTACAAATCGCAATTTATTTTGCGATTCCTACAGCTTCCGCATTTGCGATTGCTAATCGCAAATAAGGAATAACTCCCCATTCATTCCTATGGGCCTAAAGCGATTTGCATTTTGAGTTTGCGATTTCAAGGGTGCAGGGGTGTCCAAAGGACACCCTGTTGCACCCCTGAAATGATATTGGACGCGGTGTTACGCACACACATGTCCCAAGGACATGTGTGTGTGTAACATACAACTTAGAAAAATGCACTTAAGTGCATTTTTCTAAGTTTCCGCTATTTACCATGAGGTTTGACTTCGCGGTAAATAGCGTCCCAAAATAGAGAATTCGCAATTTTTAAATGTTTCATGAAATGAATTTAAGGAATCTCAAATAGAGATTCCTTAAATGCAATTCCTCGCAAAATTGTGAATTCTATAATAGCGATCGCGCTCGCAAAGGGCCAGATTCTCAGAATCTGGCCCTTTGCGAGCCGATTTTACGTTGATGAATCTGGCCGTAACTTCCCTGCTGGAGGAAGGGGCTGGGGTGGTAAACTTCGGGAGCTGTTATGAGCAACTCTGTGTTAGGAAGGGAAGGTGAAGATCCCAGTCTAAACTATGCGGCGAGTAGAGACTTCTGCTATATCCATTGCTACCAAGGATGTTTGTTTTGAGTCTTTAGAAGGAAGAGAAACAACAAGCATAGGAAGTTGATATGACCAGATGTTGGGAAGGTTTGTAATTCTGACTTTTTATGGTGTAACTTGACAGCACATTTGTCGCCAGACAATTATGTGAGCATCATTATAGAGGGGTTTTGGTTCCACCCACATGTTGGGAGCCAAGAGTACATGTTTTGATTGGGCAGAAGTTGGGGGCTTCCACAAAAAAAGTACTTGCTCACCTTGCAGCTGTGATCAATTATTTTTTTATTTAGCAGCCCAAGGTGGAATTACAAGGGGCACACATACACATATTAATGTAGTGCTATTACAGTGCCATATGATAGCTGGATCATTTATGGTTTGGTCCTTTTCTGGCAGCAACACATATGATAGGAGGACAGACATTAACCTACACAGATTTTTAGGTCTGGAATGCAACTGTTGCCTGACCTTTTAACCTACACCAATTTTATTCTTCAGTTCTTTGCTTCACATAAATTCATATTAATTGCCATGTTATTTACTTGTAAATCTTCACATTCCCATACAGCATTCCTTTAAAGCTAGACCTGTTGGTATTGCCAATGCTTGTTTTTAAAATGATGTGCAATGGTGAAGCGGTCAGTGAGCTGTCTATTGAGAGAGACACCTAGAGGTGGAGGATGATGTGGCATCATTAGACTGTGCAGGAGTCAATCCAATGTCAGGATTCTCTACCTGTCCTTTTAACATTTTGAGCAAGCAGGATGATTCCCGGAGTTAGGACTGGTTTTACCAGCTTCCTGATTCTCCTCCTATAGGGAGTGGAACTAATGTGTCCTAGTAGTATCCATCCCAGATGCATCCCCGAAGGAGTGTGTGCCATACAGAGGCGATTCCTGTGAATGGGCGGAAGGGCTGCGCCCGGTTTGTTTTCTGGCCCATTTGATGTTTATTTCTGTTATGCCAAGAGTGAATAATAATATACTATTCACACTTGGTATAACAAAAGAAAATGCTCCTTATCTTCAGCAGCAAGCCAGCAATAGGCTCTGTCTGAAGGCTAGCACAGGCGCACAAAGGTGCCTGCACCAGCCTTCAGAGATGTCTAGGGCTGGAGAAATTCCATCACTAGCCTTGGGGCCTTGCCACACCTCAGTGCCTCCCCTATATATGATGTATTAGGCTTCACAGATAAAGCTAGCCATAAAGTTAGCCATGGGCGCTGCAGGCTTACCCCTGCAGTGCCCGTGGCTACACGTCAATCAGCTTGTTACTCCACCCTTTCCCAACTCGACACAGAGGTGGGAAAGGATGGGGGGGGGGACAAACAGAGGGTAACCTGGTACTTGCGACCTCCTGCGCAGGTGCTAAGTTTCAGTGTCCTCCAGCACCGAAATCGGTAAAGAGCAGTGGCGGCTGGTGACATTTGAAAGTGGTGCGGCGTAAAACAATAGTCGTACTGCACTGTGGCGACCTACGGAGAGTTTGGGGAAAATTTTGAAAAAAGAGAGGGAAAATGGTGCTTTTTCAAGCAAATGTGAGGAAGAGTCAGAGGAAAGAGGTTAAATGACCAGAGTCAGAGGAAAAAGGTGTAATAACCAGAGGACGGAGGTTAAATAAACAGAGGAAAGGTGTTAAATAACCACAGCCAGGGGATGGAGGTTAAATAACTAGAGAACAATGGTTTAAATAACCAGAGCCAGAGGACGGAGGGTAAATATCAAGAACCGGAGGACAGATGATAAATAACCAGGAGGATAAAGCTTCCCCAGCAAACTACAAAAGTTACTATTTCTTGATGTGTAGATGCATAAGGTGTGTTTTCGGCAAAGCACGCGCACGGACATTTCTTCCCAGGCATACGATAGGCTGATTTGTGACTGTGGAGCCGGAACTGGTGAGAGTCAAAGGATCGGAGAGCGGGGGAGGTGAGCCATTTGCCATGCCCCAGTGTTCAATGCCATGGTTTAACTACATGTGCAGTTCCATGCTGCGGCATCTCTCGGTTTTGTGAATGGTGCCCCTTGACATGTCCACTTCAGAACTGCTGCCTGGGTGGGTAATGGCCGCCCTGAGAAGAGGCCCTGCCACATCAACAGGAGCAGTGGTACAACTGCACAGTGAGCAGCCCAAAACACTTCACAGCTAAATAGTGACTCCTAGACAAGTTTTACAAATACCAGTTGTGCAACGTGGAAGGACTCAAACCACACAGAAAAAAGCTATAAAATAGGAAAATGCAGAACGGCCATGTTCATAAAGCTGCAGGCAAGTAGCAAGCTGGCTACCAACGGTGAGAGGTAATTAGGACAGGAATTAGAAAGCAGCATAAGGTGCTACAGGTATCTCTGGAATGATGTCGTCTTTTTTCTTTAGCATATTATTTGACAGTAAAGAGTACATAAAATGTGCACCTCATTGATCCCCAATTCACGCTGCCTTGTGGACTGTTTAACGAGAAGAGGTTATCCAACACACTATGTTTAACCAGTTGTTAAGTTTATTTATGCTCCAACATCATGCAGCTTCCCCTTTACTCGGATAAACAATGGCAATACAATCGTCCCATGTTTGTAAAGTTCAATAATCAGTTTTCAAATTCCAATCAATAGTGGATATTTTGCTAAATACAGGATTTGTATTATTTGCTAATTCAAGCATCCTATGCCACAGATCTGGGCTCCATTCTGTTGTCCCCTGAGGCGGAAAGCCGGGGGTTAGTAAAATTAAATTGCCTTAAATTGTTTTATAAACTGCCACAATCCTTTGAGAATATTTTACTGTGTGGGTAAATTGTTTTTAACTGAGGATTCTTTTGGCACTCACTGGCCTCGAACCCTTGTACCCGCCCAGAACGATTTTAGGTTCTGGGGCGGTGAAAAAGCAGAGGAAACGCCATTTTAGGTGAGGCAATTACGATCCCCGCACCAGCTGTCAGGCCACCTTCCCGCCCCTTTTTGCGTCATAAAATGGAGGGAGGATTTCGCCCGCGCAGCGGGTGGGCACAGCGGGCGCGCCGGTGGCGCGCCGGCGGCGCGCCAAAGGCAAGCCCGTCTGGGCCCGTCCGGGCCACGCCGGGCCCAGGGGCCAGACCCCCTGTCCTATTATCTGGTAACGATCCTCTTATATCATATAATAGAAACCAACTCATGTCCTTAAGAGGTAAGTTCAAACCCATTTGTAGCCTGCTAAACACCTATAAGGATTATGAGTCATGCTCGGGCTGCCACTACCATTTTAACCCAGATATAAGGACCTATGAGCAACCCCCTTTCTCACTGGCTCTGTTGAACTGCCGATCTCTACCTAAGCATGCTCTTGAGATCTCCATGCTACTGGAGGATTCAGATATTGAAGTCCTTTTCCTCACAGAAACGTGGACCAATGACGGCTCCGACCCTGATGTTGTTCGGGCCCTCCCTCCGAATTATGTTTTGGTGAGGCAAGATCGGATGGATGGACGAGGAGGAGGGATTGCCATAGCACATAAAAAATCTACAAACTGCAGAATAGAGAAAGTCCTCATCCCGGGGTCAGAGTGTATGATGTTCTCTATTACTCTCTCCCCTACATGTTCGCTCTCAGGCCTTTTGGTGTACAGACCTCCGGGACCGACTGGACAGTTTTGTGAAGATTTGTTAAGCTCAGTCACCAATCTATCCTGCAACACCCCCAACTTCACGGTGCTGGGAGATTTCAACATTCAGCTAGATAAATCAGATACCTCAATCTGTCAGAATTTGTTGACAGCGTTAAACACAGTCCAACTTAGACAAATTGTTCATGGCCCCACGCACAAAGCAGGACACACCCTGGACCATTGTTACACTAATCTAAACACGCTTGAGTTTATGAATAATACCTCAATTCCATGGTCCGATCATTCTCTTTTGTCCTTCTCTCTTACTCACCAGGAACAGATAGGCCAGGCTTGCTTTGTAAAAAAATACAGACGTCCCTGGTCTAAATTAGTAACTGAGAAATGGACACTGTACCAGAAACTACTAATTGTCCCTCAGACGCTAATGACTGTTATAACCGTTGGCTTGAGGATTCATTGAATCAGACCCTACCTAAGGTTGGGCTTTCCCATCGTATCGGAGCAAATAAAAAAGCCTGGTACACCCCAGAGCTTTGAACCCTTAAACAACTCTGTAAACAGAAGGAGAGGCTCTGGAGAAAAGACTACCAACAAATCAGTAAGGATATTTATAGGACTGCCCTTCGTAACTACAAAAAATTGATTAAATCCACCCAATCCAACTATTATCAGGAGAAAATCATCTCTGCCTCAAGCTCCTCTAGGGAAATCTTTAAAATATTCAAGTCCTTGGTTACTCCACCTATTCCCACCGCTGATCCCAGTCTTGCATATATTCGCTGTAGAGAACTAGCTAATTTTTTTGTCTCAAAAATTACAGACATTTATTCCACTTTCCATGATATACCATGTTTATCAGCGGCACCCCCTAGTTTGGTGGTGAATCTCCTTGAGACATTTCCTCCTCCTGACTGTCGTGAGGTTCAATCACTTCTGAGTAACCTTAAATCAGGTTCACCAGCCGATGTAGCACCTCCCACCATGCTCAACCTGGTCTCTGATGTTGTGGCCCCGGTGATTAAGGAGGTGATTAGTGCCTCACTCACAGCCGGGGAAGTCCCCCCTCACTGGAAACACGCAAGAGTGAAGGCACTACTGAAAAAACCCAACCTTAACCCTGATGACTGGGCGAACTATCGCCCTATCTCCTTGCTGCCCACAATTAGCAAACTTACTGAAAAGCATGTTAATTCCCTGATTTCCAACCAACTGGAAACCCATAATCTTCTCCACCCTACCCAGACCGGATTCAGGTGTAAACAAGGCACCGAGACTGCACTGGTGGCTGTAATTGAGGAAGCAAGAAGGATTGTACATGAGGGCAGCTGTGCAGCCATACTATTATTAGATCTCAGCGCGGCCTTTGACACCGTTAATCACTCCATCCTGATTCAAAGGTTGGGTGATGTGGGTGTCACGGGGACCGCGCTGAAATGGCTGCAATATTTCCTCTCCGATCGGACTTTCTCTGTATTTGAGGATGACATCTGTTCTCCACCTGTGCATCTTCACTGTGGCGTTCCCCAGGGGTCATCCCTCAGTCCAACATTATTTAATATCTATATGAGGCCTTTGGCTGAGGTGGTGTTACCCTGGGGAGTGCAACTAGTGACGGATGCTGATGATACGCAGCTTATCATCACCCTTTCTGATCAGATGTCTCCCTATGATAAACTCTCCTCTTGTCTCAACAAAGTTCGTGAGTGGATGGATGCCTCCTTTTTGAAACTCAATGGAACAAAGACGGAGATCATGATGTTGGGGCATGATGCTCCATCAACGGTGGACGGATGGTGGCCTACTATTTTGGGACACCCCCCTACCCCCAAAAAGGAAATTAAAAGTCTAGGGGTCTGGCTAGACCCAGCTCTTAACTTTTTGGCACAAGCTCAGAAGGTAGCAGCAACCTGTTTCGCCCTGATGCGATCCCTTAGGAAAATTATTGAATTGCTTCCATTCGAAGCAAGGCGGATACTAGTCCAGGCCCTGATTCTAACACGCCTGGACTATGCCAATGCGGTATATTTAGGTGCACCACTGGGGACACTCAGGGTCCTTCAGACGGTACAGAACTGTGCTGCCCGGATGCTTCTAAAGATACCGCGTCGAACTTCCGTTAAACCAGCACTTCAACAACTCCATTGGCTGCCAATACAACAAAGGGTTGAATTCAAGGCGATGACCATTGTTCATAAAGCCTTCCTCAAGACAGGTCCTGGTCTAATCCAACCTCTGTTTTGCCCTTACCAAACCAATAGGACCTTGAGATCCAGTAGTAAGAATCTTCTGACAGTCTCACGAATAAGGAGAATCCGCATGGGCGGCAGACGTTTTTCTGTCCAATCAGCTAAGCTCTGGAATAATCTGCCGGACTCTATTCGGATGGAAGAGAACCACACTAGGTTTAGAAAAATGTTAAAAACCTTCCTATTTCTGTAATCTCTCGGGTGATGAATTGGTGCACTGCAGCGCTGGGATGCCTCTGGGTAACCACGCGCTATAGAAATGAGTATTCATTCATTCATTCATTCATAATCACATAATCTTGTTTTAAACTACAAAACCCCATTCCACATCACAGTCAAGGGCAATAATACAATTTAAAATGTGGCAGTCACTGGTAAGGTAAACTACAAAAGAATACAGAATTTTTTATTTCATTGGAGTGCGTGCCAGATTTCAATACAGTACAATACACTTCGAAGGCAACCTGTTCATTTTGGTCTCAAACGTCAATAGAAATACCGGACATTGAAGCAAACAATGTACTAATGACACAAGGCCTATTGAAGGAGTCATTTAGAGATCAAAAACATTTGCATATATTTTAAATAGGCTCTTAGCACAAAGTTGGAGAAAAGATTGAGAACTTGTTTCAATCTGACTTTCCTGTGACAAAAATAAAATAGTTGTTTCCCTGACGTAGGCTTGCAACTGTGCTTCTCTCGGGCTTGTCCTGTTCTTATTGCACTCGTGGTCACATGCCACTTAAGACATTGGCAGCTGGCGTTTAAGCTAAAAGAACTTTGCATGTCTTGGCTGTTTATATGGAAAACAACAAATCTCAATAAATAAAGGATGCTATAAAGATACAAAGTTATTGTGAACTTTCCATTGTTTGAGTGCACCATTCCATGTTCTCTTACCCATGCCTGGAGATATAGTTTAACATTTACCACTTAAGCTAGCCCTCCTAAGTTACAACATTCAAAGTGCTTTTAAATACAAATAAATAAAACCCTAGCAATTTGTTAACGTTCCATACAAGACATAAGAGGCACTTGGCTGCTAGGTAAAAGTTGGGGTTCAGAATTGACAGCCTTGTAAATCAATATATTGTGCAAAGTGCACAACATCTAATCATTCACACTTCGTTCTGTCCTCGTAGTCTCAGCTATGCAGATCCGCAACATAAGTGGTGGGAACTACTCTTCTGCAAAGATATACACGTTTTAAGGAGTCTCTCCTCCTTGCCTGACTTTGAGACAGAATGCATAAAGAAATAAAATTTATCACCGTGGTCAGAGCTGTCAAATTGTCACTTCTAAAGGGTGAGATGTTCAAACAGTCCTACTTTTTATGGTGCACAGTTTTCCACCCTAGATGTTGTCCA
Organism: Lissotriton helveticus; assembly: GCF_964261635.1. Classification (NCBI taxonomy): domain Eukaryota; kingdom Metazoa; phylum Chordata; class Amphibia; order Caudata; family Salamandridae; genus Lissotriton; species Lissotriton helveticus. Next base: position 185,120,147 of record NC_136065.1, read on the forward strand.
GAATATATAATGTGGAAGCTGAAACTGCATAATACAAGTCGACCTTGGCTAAAAAACAACGAAACTAGTTGAAAATCTCACATTTGAAGTTGAGGTAGCTGAATGTTTCAAAATAGAGTGTCTCTATCAAGCCACAAAACATGCAATAAATATCAGGATGTTGTGCTTATGTCGAAGCTTTGTTAAAGCATGGTTGAGCTTCGTTAAAAGACTCCAAATGTCAGCAGATGCAAATTCTAGGGAAGTGTTGGAAAAGTCAGTAAGGCAATACCTGGTGCGTCATCTGAAATGTTCCACCTGATGTAAATGTTGTATTGGTGATGTGTGAGGATGCCGAGAAAGCCCAATGAGTAAATGTCTCTTTGTGATTGTGTGTGACCTTAATTTTACATTGCAAGTATCTCTCAGTAAAACTCATTGTTGTGGTCATAGAATCAGTAGCAGAAAAATGTGAAATGGTGATGCCTCTCATTATATTTATGGCACATAATAGAGGGCTCCAGGCTACGAATTAGTCCTAAGCCATGCTAGTGGTATTTAGCTGCTTAGGTTGGCATGCACAAAGTTAGCATAATGTGCTTTTGCGTACTTATACAAAATTCAGCAAACTACATGAAATACCAAACTGGTATTTAGTGCTATATCTTAGTACAAAAGGATGCATTTTGTGCTTAAAAAATCCAGCTAAATAAACACAAGTGCCATCAATAACAGCTGTTCGCGTTGTGGTCAGTTGTGTTGTCCGTGAGCTCTCTACCTCACCAGGTGGCATATTGGCAACATTTCACATAAGAACCGTAAAGCGAAATGCGGACAATTAAATGAGATTAAGCCGGTGAAACAGATTTTATTTTTAACTGACCGCACTAGGCATTCTGGGAACAGCGTGCCTGTCTCTGTCTGCAGCATGTCAGGACCAGCCACGGCCGCTAGAAGTAAGAGCAGTGGGGCCGCCTGGGGGGAATTTCGAGAGACGGTCACAAGAGAAAATTAATTATTTATTTAATTTTCCCTTGTGGTCGTCTCTCGAAATCCTCCCCCCTAGCCGGCCCCCCACCGCTATTACCTACAGCGGCTGGTCAGGACCCATATGACGTCATTCGCAATGCATTGGGCTAGGTGACCACTGTGGTTTGAAGTCCAAACCTACCTATTATTTTCAATATTACTGAAATGCAAAGTCTAGGGTACGTTAATTATAAAACACACTTGCACAACATTTCAGGATTCTGAATGGGGCGCCTAGGACTTTGGGTTTAACCCCTTTGCCGCGGCCGCGATTTCACGGCAGTGCGGCACTTCCACAAAATGGGCGAGGCCGCGTCGGCCATTCACCGACGGCAGCACGCAAGGGGTTAAAGGCTTTCACTGAATGTGAAGCAGGTGTTGGCCACATTACTTGGCAATCTTCAGAATTGTATGTTGGTAACATAGAACCTGAGACTAAATATCATGTAACAGCAAGTCTGGTGATCAGTGGACTAGTACGTCTCCAGCAAGGATTAGGTTTGTGGCAATAGCCACAAGTTTGAACCTCGAGGAAAGCTTCTAACCTTCCAAGGTGGATAAAATGAATGGCATTGAGCATGGGAAGAGTATAACTGTATTATTTGTCCACAGTGCCAAAGCAAACCTGTGGCATGAGCGTGTGATCTGGAATTACATTGTCACGTTAAAGCACAACATTTCCATCAGTGTTAGAAATATGTTGGGGATCTATGGTACTGATCAGAGCCAAACTATCGCTGGTATGTTTAGCATGTGCCAGGGAGAGTTTGCACACTGCCTATGGCATATTTAGATCTTTACATATGTTACATGTATACATTTGTGTATATATATGTATACATATATATATATATATATATACACACACACACACATGAGCAAGGCCGTAAGGCTGAAACGCGTTGGTGTGTCAGACTGGGCACCAATTAAACTTTGAAAATCCAAGTTGCTGAGTGCGGCGTCTATTGTGCAAAAAATTAACTTTGGCCTCTGGTCTGGCCCAATGCCGGCACCCGCTGTTGAACGATCCTGCCTGTTGACCACATTGCACATTGCAGCAAACAAATATATATATATATATATATATATCGTAGCAATCCTGACCGCTATCAGCGCTGTATCAAACAGGCGCAGACCTCTTCTCCTTTTTGCAAATAAATTCAAACTTTGGAGTAAAGCGCCATCACACCATCAATCGTGTCAGCAGTGGTGATTTATTTTCGGCAAACACAGAGCAAGTGCTCACCTCATTTATTTATTTATTTATATATCTATATCTGACAAAGGTTAACGTGACGTTCATCAGGTGCTGAATAAGGTGTACTAAAAAAACTATAACTTGCACCCCTACCATGCACTGCCTATGACCTCGCTTATAACATCACTCATGACATGTTAAATAGCATTAATGATGACATCAATCATTGCAACACCATCCTATAAGATTTTTGTACTTGAAGTTATTCAATATTCTACACCTGTGGACTATTTTCTATTCACCTTAATGGGATTCCCCTCTTTTAGATTTCACCTGTATCCTAATTTTAAGTCATGAAGTTGACAGGTATGCAAGAAAGATTTAATGATCTTTATATGCACAAATAATTACAATTTTAACAAAAACCTGATTAACACACCATACTTAAAAGCTTCTCCAAGACTTTTATAGACATAAGATCACAGTTCGCCTTAAAGCGCAAATTATAAAGTGCTATATAAATAAATACCATTAACATTAATGTATAAATACATTTTGACCATTAAAGTTATTCAAGGAAATTGTTCATTATATATGAGCTTTTCACTGAACTTGAATAAAAACGTTACCAGCTCAATGTTCAGCTGAAAGTTGATGGGATTCAGTGCCGCCATAATAGGCTGGCTGCATGTCTTCACATTAAGAGAATTAAACGCTCTATGCAAGAGATCTCTTCGCTCGCTGTAAAGTGCTGGACAGGTATACATTTGCCATTGTAAAGACACCCTCTGTCAAGCCCTACACTCATTCCTGAAATGGTTATAATGGCATATGACTTTACAGCCATGCTTAAAACACCAGTGTGAGATAAACTATCTCTAAAGCCGACAACCCTACATCCCGCATTATTCAATAATCTGCAATGCCTTAAAATCTTTAGTGAAAATAAACATGCACAGTTTATATAATTTATCTATAACATTGTTCTATAATTATTTAATGCCAGTGGATAATGCTTTTTTAACTGCAGCTTTGGGGTTTCTTACAGATTTCTTAGAATAGGCTTTGGCTTTAAGTCACCGCCTACTTTCAAATATATCTCTGCAACCCACATCAGGTGCACTCAGTCTTTACCTTGTTCAATGTAGAGTACTTCTTACACACCAAACTTTAATGATTTGTAAACAGTGCACCATATAACATTTAAAATGCGCAATCACACTTGTCTCCCGGGCATGCACTATTTCATACTTTTAACTCACTTACTACACTCAATAACTTAACTTTACACAAGTATGGTTATCACTGATGTCATCAACGATGTCATCTATGATGTAATTTAACATGCCATGTGTGATATAATATGTGAGGTCTTAAGTAGAGCATGGGATGGTGCATGTTAGAGTTATCTCAGTAAACTACAACTGATGAATTTCAGAGTTTTTTGTTTTCTAACATTAGTTGTTTCCTTAGTTCAACACCTAAGTATAATGTCACTTAAACCCTTTTCCCAGTCAATTTGTAGGGCCTGTTTGAGATAGGCTAAGATCTTATCAGTAAAATAAATATAATACCACTTTAACTCGAACAAAACATGTGTCAGAGGTTGCTTTTATAAATTCCAGATTAGCTTGGATGTTATTTTACTGATCCAAAGCTGTAATGCTGTGTTTGTAGTGGTAAAAAGCTTTTGTCATTTTTCAGCTTGGCGTGGATGGCACTTGCTAATCTTATGCTTAAAGACTTTGCTGTAAAAATGGCAATAGCCTTTGTCACTTTCTAGCTCTGTAAATGGCACTGTGCTAATTCCGATACTTAAAAAGTCTGCTGATGAAACAGACATTTGAGGTGGGCAGATTGAAAGTGTTGGTTGTGTTGTAGGGTGCTCAATATAAAGGAGCTGCCCTCCACTTGAACTTGGGAACTGCCCAGTGTTCCCTGATTCTTTTTTTGCACTACTGTGTAGTGATGGTTAGAACCTAGTTATCATTGGAAATTGATTTATTGGTTTGTTAATAACTTTGGCGCTGTTTGACAAATCTTCACAATATTAAAAAAAACTGTTTAGTCAACTCAGCTCCTTCTTAGAAAGTTTCTAGGTGATTGGGGAGGAAAAGGAGTGGTCCCAAACACAAAATCCCAATTCAATTTTCATAGAGAATTTTAACGGCTGAACGGAAGTACCCCACATTTTACAGAAAGCTAGATCTTTACCCAGAAAGTGTTCTTTTGGGATTGGTGTAAATCAGTTCAGTAGTTTTTGAGAAATGAAGGTTCAAATCGTATAGATATCAGCACTGTTAGGTTCGCAAGACTCTCATGGGAGTCCAGCAGCCCGCAACTTCAAATAATAAAGTGATCTGTTTGCTCAGGGGGCTTTTTTGTTTTTATCAGCCGCCTTACTCCAGCAAGTGCTGCTGGACCTCCCACTCTGTTTGGCTGGCTCCAAAATGAAGAGAAATGTTGCGGTCGCCATCACAGGACATGGGTACTGAGTCAGAGGCAGGACATGGGGACAGAGTCAGAGGGAAAATGAAAATAAAAATGGGTAGGGGTACCCAAACTCCCTGGCTCATGTGAGAGGTGACCGGGGATCACCAGCGAGGCCAAATTAGGAAACAAAATGTTTTGTGTTGCTATGATGCCACAGGAAGTTTGCAAGAGCCAGTGCAGACTCCATCCTCCAGTAAGAGTCCAACAAGATCCAACAAAGAAAAAAAATGGGGTTGGTGACGTCTCTTTGGGTGGGCCAAGTTCTAAGGCCAACCCCACGCCATGCTTGCTGGATGGCTGTGTCCGGAGAGGAGTTGGTTGGCCGCAGGAGCTTGCACGCCAGCTCTGCAGCCAACCTCACGCTGTGCATGGCCATGCTTAGGGGGGTGTTGGCATACTTTTATATGGTAATAAAGCCTCACTGTATGTTGCAAAAGATCATAGCAATCCACTGAAAAAAAACAAAAGATATAGGGCCATTTGTATGAACACATTTTCCCATAGACACAGAATGGATAAAACCCTTTGATACATCTGGCCCATAGTGATGTTATAGTTAAGTGAAAATCTCAGTTTAAAAATAAAATTTTAAACTCTAAAAACCACTGAAGTTCACCAGTTATAGTTCACTTAAATGTAATGTAATTTTAACCTTTGTGTCTTTCTGTAAATTCCGGAGTTAATTTTTTCATGCAAATAAAGATATTATTGCCATACCTAACTATAACATCACTTTAACCTTTGTTTCTTATAGTGAACAGATAGATAGAGAGATAGATAGATAGATAGATAGATAGATAGATAGATAGATAGATAGATAGATAGATAGATAGATAGATAGATAGATAGATAGATAGATAAATAGACATACAGACAGACAGACAGACAGACAGTCAAACGTATGTGTATGACCCTGTATAATCCAACATGAATAGTCGATAAAGAACTTAGGCCCAGATTTACTAGAGGTTATCGTGGCAATCACATAACATAAGCAAAAAGAACAATTGGTAGACAGAATTCAGAAAAATGTCATACATTCACCCCAGTACAGAGACCTGGGCCTACGTCCATCGTTTCTTTGCTCGCCATGCCATTCCAGTTTGGACCCAGCCGTATGCAAATCAGTCTTGACCCTGCACCCAATGGGAACCATCCAGCCCAAACTGCCAAGCCAGGTCCTCCCTGGACTGGAAACAAGCATCCTAGAACCGGTTTCGGGCTTCAGCCCTCATCAGCCAGGATAACTTGACTCCAGTGGCATGGAGAGCACGGGACCCACTTCTGACCATACCCGTCACACTTGGAGTGACAAATGCAAAAAGAACAATTGATGGACAGAATGCAGAACAATGTCATACATACACCCCAGTACAGAGATCTGTTTTTTTGCTCACCCTGCCAATCCAGTTTGGACCCAGCCATATGCAAATCAGTCTTGACCCTGCGCCCAATGGGAACAGTCCAGCCCGAAGGCACAGGGTCAAGACTGATTTGCATATAGCTGGGTCGGAACTGAGGTGGCGAAGTGAGCGAAAGAATGATGATGGATTCAACCCAGATCTGTGACTGGGGGTGCATATCTGAAAAGTTTCAGCACTTTGTCCATCATCTCCTTGTGTTTGCTTTGCTTGCCTAAGTTGGCAGTGTATGCCCAGACTCCCTTGCTCACTTTGCCACTGGATTCAAGCTAGCCTGGCTGATGAAGGGTGTTACCCAAAAACCGGTCCCATGATGCTTGTTTCTGGTACAGGGAAGACCTGGTTTGGCAGTTCAGGCTGGACTGTTCCCAAGAGGCACATGGTCAAGACTGATTTCGATACAGCTGAGTCTGAACTGAGGTGGCGAAGTGAGCTAAAGAATAATGGTGGATTCAACCCAGATCTGTGATTTGCCCATTATCTCTTTGTGTTTGCTTTATTCACATAACTTAAAACAGCATAAAGCGTCGCAATGCAATGTCTTTGTACCTGGCCACAGATAATGTATGCAGAGTGGGGCATGTCTGGCCAGAACAACACAAAAACCTTTGGCTTTGGCACAAAGCCTTTTCTACTAAAGTGTCATGATCTGGCTTTGTGCCATATCCTAACATCTTGTGAAACCAGGTGGAAGTAAGCGGTCAAATATTATGTCACCAGAATACCAATGGGTGATGTATGCTTTTTTGTGTTGTTATCTATACATAGTAATTTGAGGGTGTACTTCTAGTCGGTGGCGGCCAGTAGGTTTTGAAGGAAGGGGCCAGATGGGACACATGCACATGCACACATACACATAACACTCAAAGCAATGTATTCACACACGCATGCACGCACACAAACACATCCATTTACAACACCCTTCACCAAATATTCATGCATGCATGCGCGCATGCACCAATCAGTTTAAAAGAAAATCAAACACTTATCTTGGCCAGCTCTGCCTCGGAGGTTCCAGGAGGCTTGGGACTGCTGCCTTCTCTTATTAAGGTCAGCCAATGAAGGAAGGCAGCAGTCCCAATGTCATCACACAATGGGATGGGGTCAGTGAGAATGCTGACCCCACCCAATTCTGTGATGAAGTATCACTGATTAACACTCAACCCTGGGCACTTCAGGTCTTAAAACTGCCCCAATGGACCGGCCGCTCCTGCTTCTAGTACAAATTCTATGTGTTATAGTGCAAGCCTGAGCATCACAGATACCCACCACCAGCCGCGGCCGGTAGTGGGAGTACCGGCCGGGCGGTGACGTGGGGAGGGGTAGGGGCACGGTGGGGGCTAGTAATGTATGGAATCCGGACCTTAACAGGTAAGTAAACATAAAAATAAATAAAACAAATTTCGTTGCGCGTACTGCATCACCAATTGCGATACAGTGCGCTCAACGAAATTCAATTTATTTATTTTTATGTTTACTTACCTGTTAAGGTCCGGATTCCATACATTACTAGCCCCGACCCTGCCCCTCCCCCTCCCCACGTCATTGCCCGGCCGGTACTCCCACTACTGGCCACGGCTGCCCACCACTATCGCCACTATCACACTCCCACTGCCTATGAAGTTAATAGTAGGCACCTCTTCCTAATTCTAGTGCTACTCTAAGTTTTACGCTTAATGGAAAGCTTTGCTGCAACTTTTCATAGAGACATTGTGCAGTATATTAAGACAATGGTACCACTAAATACCACTAAAACTCAAAGGTGACTGTAGAAGCTGTCTGGGTTAAAAGAAAAGGATAAATATCCCAGTGAGATTGAGGAGACTAAAATTATTGTTTTGATCTTTTTATTGTTCAACTAGAATGCAGGTCTGCACTCTCGCAAAATGGACACATTCCCTACGAGTTGCCCTGGCACAGATGTATGTATGTATACTCACTGTTTAATGTGCTAAAATAGATATCGAATGTTTGTCATTGACCCGTGCTCATTTGTATGTGTAAGTGGGAGGCGGGAGTCAATAGATTAACTTTTAGAAATGGGGGTCTCTAGTTGGCAGTGGTATGCACCTTGTCCAAGTTGGGACCCTTCTTTCTAGTCAGGGTAAGGGAGTTACACATCCAAGATAACGCTTGCTCACCACCTTGGTAACTTGGCACGAGTAGTAAGGCCTATCTCAGAAGCAACATGTAAAGTATTTGTACATGACACACTGTAACACCATGAAGATACTACAAATGGACACCTCACCAGTTTAGAAGAATAAACAATCTTTACCAAAACAACAAAAATCTAACATACACCAATTCTGTTCATAGAACTCCATGGATGCATTGATTTTAGGACAAAATGCCTTTGAGGTGTAAAAATCCAAGAAAAAAAACAGCTGCAAGAGAAGCATCTGAAAACACAGTGATGCATCGTTTCTTGAGTCCCAAGGGAATGGAGATGTCAGTTCTGCTGTACACAGGAGTAGTGTTGCATTGACTCCTTACTGCACGAGAAGTGATGCATCGAAATCCGAAAGCTGGTCCTTTCTGCAGGGCGATGCATTGGAAACTTGGCGCACAGGTGCGATGCGTGGAAACCAGGATGCGTTGGGGTTGGTGTGGTGAAACTATCATGACATGTAAAACACACCTGTACATGTCCTACCTTTCACATACACTGCACCCTGCCAATGGGGATACCTTGGGTCTACTTTAGGAGCATCCTACATGTAGTAAAAGGGGCGGTTTGTGTCTGGCAAGTAGATGCACTTGCCAGGCCGATATGGCAGTTTTAAATTGCACTGGGAGACACTGCAATGGCAGGTCAGAGATATGTTTACAGGGCTACTCATGTGGGTGGCTGCAGGCTCAATAGTAGCATTTGATTTACAGGCCCTTGGCACACACAGTGCACTCTACTAGGGACTCACAAAAACAGCAAAAACAAAGTCAGATAATCAAAGAAGGAGAGCAAACATTTTGAGGATAACCCGGCAAAAAGGCCAAGGTCCAAAACAACCCCCCTCCAGCCTAAAGCCAGGGAAGACTAATGAATAACTTAACAGGTTTCCCTGCCTAGGGTGATAGAACATGGACCCAGACCCACAAATGCAGGGGCCTGTCCCATTTCTACGCCTCTCTGAACCTAGTGGTTTTTCTCCATCCGTGCTCTCAGGGGCCACTAAGCTAACCCATGGGGAACCGTTCTCCTCAGCTGTGGACCCCATCTGTGAAGCACCTACCTTTACCTTGCTCCTGCGAACATCCCAGTAGGCAGCCAGTACCACCAAGGCCAACAAAGTGATGTGGCCTATTCCATCCCTTGGATCTGACTTCTGCCCCTGACTCAGGGAAAACTCTGTCCATAGGTAAAACAAGCAACAGAGGTTGCTAACAGCTGTCAGTGTCAAGTGTCAGGCCCAAGGCCATCCAGGTGTCTCTTACCTCTGTAGTTTGTCAAAGTGGGGGGCAGTAGCCTCAGATGCCTTTTGCCCCTTTTCCACTCCATCTCCCATCAGCTCATGGGTGGTATCCTGAGGCTGGTGCCTCAGTCTAAACCATACGTTGATTCCACAGGCAGGCAGAGACCCTGGATGATAAAGCAAGAAAATGCCCATTTTCTAAAAGTTAACCACATGAAAACTGGGCCGTTTCTCCGGCCCAAACGAAATGCACTGCGACATATGCCATCTTCGGCGCTGCTTTCTCACTTTTTAAATTCATTAATACTTTTTTAATTCATGTTCTCTCTGTTTGTAGATACTTTTCATTCTAGTTCCCTTAAGACTTGATGTGCCGTTTCCCAGGTTTCTAGGGTTCTGCCTGTGCCACTCGGGGCCTCTTGAAAGAACACGACTGATGCACGATTTCGTAAAAAGCAGTGTTTAATTAGATACCCAATGCATTTCGGGCTAACATTGCCCTTCTTCGGGGGTCACTGTGGATAAACAAGAAATATATAATATAATACCATCTCATCTGTATGCTTTGTTTTACATCTCTAAGTTAAAAACCTGCGTTAACATTTACATTTCTAAGTTCAGCATTTTTATCTGTTGCTTAAACGGTTCCCTACTCTCCCTTTCCCCGTTATCCAAGCATACTTTTCCTTAAAGTGGTAGTTTGCCCTCCCTCCCCTCGTGCAACAACCTACGAGGGGAGGGAGGCCACTTTAAGGAAAAGTATGTTTGGATAACGGGGAAAGGGAGAGTAGGGAACCGTTTAAGCAACAGATAAAAATGCTGAACTTAGAAATGTAAATGTTAACGCAGGTTTTTAACTTAGAGATGTAAAACAAAGCATACAGATGAGATGGTATTATATTATATATTTCTTGTTTATCCACAGTGACCCCCGAAGAAGGGAAATGTTAGCCCAAAATGCATTAGGTATCTAATTAAACACTGCTTTTTACGAAATCGTGCATCAGTCGTGTTCTTTCAAGAGGTCCCGAGTGGCACAGGCAGAACACTAGAAACCTGGGAAACGGCACATCAAGTCTTAAGGGAACTAGAATGAAAAGTATCTACAAAAAGGGAGAACATGAATTAAAAAAGTATTAATGAATTTAAAAAGTGAGAAAGCAGCGCCGAAGATGGCATATGTCGCAGTGCATTTGGTTTGGGCCGGAGAAACGGCCCAGTTTTCATGTGGTTAACGACTTCAGTGTCTGATGGGCATGACACTGTAACTAAGTAGCACGCATCAAGGAGTAAGCAAGATAAACTTATATCTAAAAAGTGTGAACAGGAGTGCATTCCACACCCCCCTATTGTTTACATAAAGTGATTGCCCAACCGTGGGAGTGCACCCGCCGAACTAAAATAATGTAAAGTATAATTTGAATTTGGTTCCCCTAAAAGACATTTGGAACATCAGGTTCGTATATAAACAGTGAAATATCGGACGAAAAGAACTTTGAAGTATGGAACTGTGGACAGACCGAAAACCATCAGCATCATATGATTACATTGTTTTTGATATATTTAGTTGATTAAGATGATATTGCATCATGGTATTGGTAGTTTACATTTCAACAAACATTCGTTGTTGTAGTTTGCCTGAATGAGGAAAATGGAAATCAATTGGTTGGTTGTGAGCAGTTTAAAAAACGCAAGGGATTGTGGGAAAGGAGATGTTTGTGAATGAGGAGGAGAACGGGCGTTTTTAAACCATACTCGGCAGGTATGTGCATATGCATGAAGTTGTAATAAGGCTTGAAAGTAATGAAATATAACTCGTTTGTTAACCAGTGAAGCACTAGGTGGGTTTGGAAACACAGCGAGTGATTTAAGAGAAACACAGAGCTATATTGCTAAATTCAAACCATGTAGGTTGTTGCACGAGGGGAGGGAGGGCAAACTACCACTTTAAGGAAAAGTATGTTTGGATAACGGGGAAAGGGAGAGTAGGGAACCGTTTAAGCAACAGATAAAAATGCAGAACTTAGAAATGTAAATGTTAACGCAGGTTTTTAACTTAGAGATGTAAAACAAAGCATACAGATGCGATGGTATTATATTATATATTTCTTGTTTATCCACAGTGACCCCCGAAGATGGGCAATGTTAGCCCGAAATGCATTGGGTATCTAATTAAACACTGCTTTTTACGAAATCGTGCATCAGTCGTGTTCTTTCAAGAGGCCCCGAGTGGCACAGGCAGAACACTAGAAACCTGGGAAACGGCACATCAATTCTTAAGGGAACTAGAATGAAAAGTATCTACAAACAGAGAGAACATGAATTAAAAAAGTATTAATGAATTTAAAAAGTGAGAAAGCAGCGCCGAAGATGGCATATGTCGCAGTGCATTTGGTTTGGGACGGAGAAACGGCCCAGTTTTCATGTGGTTAACGACTTCAGTGTCTGATGGGTGACACTGTAACTAAGTAGCACGCATCAAGGAGTACGCAAGATAAACTTATATCTAAAAAGTGTGAACAGGAGTGCATTCCACACCCCCCGTATTGTTTACATAAAGTGATTGCCCAACCGTGGGAGTGCACCCGCCGAACTAAAATAATGTAAAGTATAATTTGAATTTGGTTCCCCCTAAAAGACATTTGGAACATCAGGTTCGTATATAAACAGTGAAATATCGGACGAAAAGAACTTTGAAGTATGGAACTGTGGACAGATCGAAAACCATCAGCATCATATGATTACATTGTTTTTGATATATTTAGTTGATTAAGATGATACTGCATTATGGTATTGGTAGTTTACATTTCAACAAACATTTGTTGTTGTAGTTTGCCTGAATGAGGAAAATGGAAATCAATTGGTTGGTTGTGAGCAGGTCAAAAAACGCAAGGGATTGTGGGAAAGGAGATGTTTGTGAATGAGGAGGAGAATGGGCGTTTTTAAACCATACTCGGCAGGTATGTGCATATGCATGAAGTTGTAATAAGGCTTGAAAGTAATGAAATATAACTCGTTTGTTAACCAGTGAAGCACTAGGTGGGTTTGGAAACACAGCGAGTGATTTAAGAGAAACACAGAGCTATATTGCTAAATTCAAACCATGTAGGTTGTTGCACGAGGGGAGGGAGGGCAAACTACCACTTTAAGGAAAAGTATGTTTGGATAACGGGGAAAGGGAGAGTAGGGAACCGTTTAAGCAAGAGATAAAAATGCAGAACTTAGAAATGTAAATGTTAACGCAGGTTTTTAACTTAGAGATGTAAAACAAAGCATACAGATGCGATGGTATTATATTATATATTTCTTGTTTATCCACAGTGACCCCCGAAGAAGGGCAATGTTAGCCCGAAATGCATTGGGTATCTAATTAAACACTGCTTTTTACGAAATCGTGCATCAGTCGTGTTCTTTCAAGAGGCCCCGAGTGGCACAGGCAGAACACTAGAAACCTGGGAAACGGCACATCAATTCTTAAGGGAACTAGAATGAAAAGTATCTACAAACAGAGAGAACATGAATTAAAAAAGTATTAATGAATTTAAAAAGTGAGAAAGCAGCGCCGAAGATGGCATATGTCGCAGTACATTTGGTTTGGGCTGGAGAAACGGCCCAGTTTTCATGTGGTTATCGACTTCAGTGTCTGATGGGCATGACACTGTAACTAAGTAGCACGCATCAAGGAGTACGCAAGATAAACTTATATCTAAAAAGTGTGAACAGGAGTGCATTCCACACACCCCCCGTATTGTTTACATTTTCTAAAAGTGCCATTTTCAAACGCACAATTTAAAAACCACCTTCACTAAAAGATGTGTTTTTAAATTCTGAGCTCAGGGAGCCCAAATTCCAAATCTCCATCTCTTCCCAATTGAACTTTACACTTGTAAAATGTTACAAGGCAGCACTAATGAAAACCTAAGGAAGAGATAGTCCTTGCAATAATAAAAAACTAAGTTGGGTGTATTTCACAACCAGGACATGTCAAACACACCGGTACATGACCTACCTTTCACATACACTGCATCCTTCCCATGGGGCTACCTTTGGCCTACCTTAGGGGCGCCTTACATGCTGTAAAAGGGAAGATTTGGGTCTGAAAGTGGGTGCACTTGCCAGGCCGACATGGCCGACACAACCAGTGCTGCAGACCCTCTAGTAGCATTCAATTTACAGGCTGTGGGCACACACAGTGCACTCTACTATGGACTTACCAGTAAATCAGATATGGCAATCACAGATAACCAGTCATAATCACAATTTACACAGGGAGCACTTGCACTTTAGCACTGATAAGCAGTTGTAAAGTACCCAGAATACAAAAGCCATCAAAAACAATGTAAGAAAAACACAGGAGGAAGGTAAAGAGTTTGAGCATAACCCTGCAAAAAGGACCAGGTCCAACATGAACCATCCCTCACACTGAGGGAGCAGCACAGCTTGAGAGGAGTTCAAAGATTAACAAAGCTCCTCTCTGAAATTGATCCTTCATTTCCTACTCATGGAGCTTAATAATTATTCTTTGAAAAGAGTCTAACCAAAAACAAAACAGCTAAATATAGATAACGATTCACAACTCTATATAAACTTTAAAAGGTTATAATTTCAGATTATTGTACAATTCTTGCAAAATTAAAGTCTATGCCGTCCAAATGATATATTTAAGGGGTCATTATCATACAGATCATTTTCTGCCCTCTTCTGTTATCTTTAATAAAGAAAACTACAGATTAAATATGAAACGACACGTCTGGAGTGCATGCAGCACTGCTGTAGAACACCGGGTGACACATTTTCACCCTTAGATTAAAATGAGAAAAAGTCATGGAGTGTCCGTGACAGGTCTATTCGCACAATGTCACCAGTGCAGATTGCTTTCTACTGAGAAGTTTGCCTTTTATGGTCGCTTCATGTTGCACAGCGACAAACCTCCTTCTGAGTTCAAGCGATGTGGAACAGACAGAGTAAAACTGCAGCAAAGTTGAGGGCCAGTGGAACTCTGGCAAATGAACACTTTGGACAAAAACTCTTCCACCAATGAGCCATTTATAGGTTTACTCTTCTACAGTATAGTGGAGAGGCCGTGCATGAAAAAGAAGTGGTAAAAGGGACAAAGGAAGCAGTACAGTTCAGGGAGTACAGGGAGCAGGACATCCATTCACAATCGGTGAGATCACAGGCAGGGCAAGTGTATTCTGTGTTGTGGCATTTGTTAGGTCTGGCAGTTCAGGTAGGAGCTTAGGAATGGTGATATTGGCATATGTGAGAGACTTGGTCATGTAGGACACCTTCAGATTGAGTGCCTACCTCCTTCCCTCTACCCTTCATCTAAACAAACCACTGCCCCAATGCCACCTGCAGTTGCCACCGTGTATCCCCAATCTTTTGATACCTTATTTCAATGTGTCCTTACCTTTGCCTACTACAATCTGCTTTAAGTAAGAAGGCTGGGCCATTTTGTCCTTGTGGGGTGCAGACTAGGACAGTGGGAACTCTCATACTGCAGCATATGTTTTACTATCCAAGCATTATGAGAGCTAGCTGTATTTCCCACCACCTAGGCTCTTATCTTTCTATCTTTCTGAAGAAATGGATATGATGCCTATAAAGACCACAGTATCAAATCTTTTATTAGAAATCTGGAGATAACCATGTGAGACAACAAATCAGCACAGGGCTCGTTTCATTTTTCTGTTTGTTTATTTCCTTTTTGTTCTCAAAGTTTGACACCTTTTGGACCATCTTCTGTTTTTCAAAGTTGGACAGTATGTCTCCCAGCCTAAGAGAAAAGGATGTAGCCAAATGTTATCACGTGTACAAAATATACAGAGTGGGTTACAGACAGAGGGCATGGCTGTACACGGGGGGCATGAGGATGCAAGCACAGTTCACTGCTGGCGGCTCAAAAGCTTAGGAGCAGAGAAAATGTTGATTTTACATGCATGCACCAGAGGTTCCTTTTGCAAGGAAAGTGTGCAGTGTGTACTGAGGAAAGACTGGATGATAATCTATGATGGATTTGAGGTGCACTTAGAATGTACGCAGGTATATGGGTACAGTTGCTTTCCATTTCATGCCTACCTAATTCACCTCTGCATAAACCCATCTGAAACCCATCTACATCAATATTTTTCAACAGAACACCAAATAACTATTTGGACCATCCTGCAGTACAGGCTATCTCACTTTATATAAGGAGTGACGAGCTGTAGCTGTCAACTTATTTATAGTCTTATAATAATTATTTATCTATACTAATATAATAAAGAGAGAGCCCAAATCTTTGAGGCGGGTAATCTCAGGAACCACAGCACCAATCACAACACCCAATACAGCGTTGGAAAGGGCAGTTGCAGCAGAGGGACATAGGCTATGTAGACGCCCACCATGTACATTTAAAAGGTAAAAGAACCGTGCCAGCAAAGTAGTCCCTTGTGAGCGTGTCTGAGTTGTGCTGTGGGCGTGTGCTGGGGGTGTGACAAGCGCTGGGGGTGTGTGGTACGTTCCCCCCTTCATGCCATGTCTCATATCGTGTGCTAATCCCACCCTGCACCCTTTAAATACCCCTACACCCCATAATCATAACCCACCCTTACTCCTTAAAATACCCCAACACCCTTAAACACTAATCCATCTTAACCCTATAAAAATACCCTGTACCCCAAAACCCAAACCTATCCCTAAACCCTAAAACTACCCCTGTACCCCAAAACCCAAACCTAGCACTGAACCCTATAAATACCCCTCTACCTCAAAACCCAAACCTACCCCTGAAGCCTAAAAATACCCCTGTACCCCAAAAACCCAAACTTAGCCCTGAACCCTAAAAATACCACTGTACCCCAAAACCACCCCTGAACCCTAAAATACCCCTGTACCCCAAAACCCAAACCTAGCCCTGAATCCTTAAAATACCCCTGCACCCCAAAACCCAAACCTACCCCTGAACCCTAAAAATACCCCTGTACCCCAATACCCAAACCTAGCCCTGAACCCTAAAAATAACCCTGTACCCCAAAACCCAAACCTACCCCTGAACCCTAAAAATACCCCTGTACCCCAAAACCCAAACCTAGCACTGAACCCTATAAATACCCCTCTACCTCAAAACCCAAACCTACCCCTGAAGCCTAAAAATACCCCTGTACCCCAAAAACCCAAACTTAGCCCTGAACCCTAAAAATACCACTGTACCCCAAAACCACCCCTGAACCCTAAAATACCCCTGTACCCCAAAACCCAAACCTAGCCCTGAACCCTTAAAATACCCCTGTACCCCAAAACCCAAACCTACCCCTGAACCCTAAAAATACCCCTGTACCCCAATACCCAAACCTAGCCCTGAACCCTAAAAATAACCCTGTACCCCAAAACCCAAACCTACCCCTGAACCCTAAAAATACCCCTGTACCCCAAAACCCAAATCTAGCCATGAACCCTTAAAATACCCCTGTACCCCAAAACCCAAAGGTACCCCTGAACCCTAAAAATACCCTATACCCCAAAACCCAAACCTAGCCCTGAACCCTAAAAATACCCCTGTTCCCCAAAACCCATACCTATCCCTAAACCCTAAAAATATCCCTGTACCCCATAAACCAAAACTATATCTGAACCCTTAAAATTTCCATACACCCCAAAACATATACCTCAGTACCCCAAACATATACCCCTATACCCATACATACCTTATCCAATTTTTTTTTTTTTAAACATGCTTTTACCATTCATGCATTTACAACGAATTTCTTTGTAAATATATGCGTGGTAAAAGCATATAAAATGTAATGCCATGCGTTATAATGGCATTGCGGAGTCATGGTACTTTCGTAATAAAAGTATACGGAGTGATGGTATGCGGAAAGAAAGTTGCGGAATAGTGGGTGTTTACCCTCCCCCGGTAAGTACATTGGTGGCACGGCGGCCCACATCTCCAGCAACATACTCATATTTTTTCACCACCGATTTGAAAAATGCACAGGTCGCTCTCATTGATGGCCAGCACCGACATACACTTTCAGTCACACCTCCCGCCACAAGTTCTAGAATTGCGAACATTAGAGCTGGGGAGCTACGTTCGAATCTCGGCATCAGCTCAACATCCTGTGATTCCAGGCAAATCGCTTTGTCTTCCCGTGCCTACCACAAATTAATGTGTTCTTCTGTAATGTAAATTGTGCTCTTGCCATGTTGTCGAGTTTGCGCTATATAATATTGCAAGGAAAAATAAAGTAGGGAAACTCGAGTTCACACACTACTGAACGCGCACTCTTAAGTGCATCAGCAGTGTACTGTGATTCGGAGCGTTTCACAGGCCTGTCACAGATAAGAAATGCTATCAAAACGAAATCCTACAAAACAATATACTACTGGCCGGCAGCAATTCATACCCGGACAACGTCGGGACGGGCTGCTAGTAGTCTTATAAAGCGCAACAGCTACCCACATATGGTTTCCCAGCACTAATTAAGAAGGCAAGGTGACATAGCTGCTCTTTAGAATAACCAAGTTCACAGCTTTTTTCGAAATGCGAGAAGTGAAGTGCATTGTCTTAGAGACTCAGGAAGAGCGTTATCCTATTTGGGGCCTCGATATTCTAAGGATTTGTTTCACAGTGATCACAAAAAAATTGATTTGCCTCAAGGATACAGCAGCACTCTACATTGACCATCCCGCCTTTACACACACCTCAGCACAAGCAAAAAAATAAAAAGCTCAGATGACCACTCCCTTACAAATCACTCATGAACATGGGATATTAGTTGAGTGGGATGAATTCCCACCTCAAGTAATAACCACGGGGCATATTACCAAGCAAGAGCGATAATTATCGCTCTTGCTTGGTTAGAGATAAAAATGTACCTCAAAGCTGCGGCGATTTTTATCGCAAATAAACCTTGGTATTACCAAGGTTTATCGCAAATGCGATAAAAATCGCCGCAAAGCATGAATATCGCTGAAAAGTCAGCGATATTCATGCATTATCGAGCTAATGCTCCTAGCCATGTTATCCACCTCCCATTGGATAACATGACTAAGAACTGCTCAGGGCAGGTGTTAGCTTTTGGAGATATTCGCGCTTAGCGCGAATATCTCCATAAGTTGGTAATAGGAGATAGCGATGTTAGCGACTGTTTCAAGTCGTTAACATCTTGGCACGCCCACTTTGCATGTCATTAGTGATAAATATCACTGACATGCAAAGTGGGGCCCAAGATGGTCGCTATCTCCTACTAGCTGTCGCTAACTGGTGTTAGCGACAGCTAGGTAATAGGGAGATCATTTTATCTCCGCTTTCTTGGCTTTTAAAGCCAAAAAAGCGGAGATAAACCCCCTTGATAATATGCCCCCACAACCCTTGTCGGAGAGAACTCTTCAAGTGACAATATTAACCTCACCCGTAAAGTCACTAAATTAATCTGACATCAACCTCAATGAGTCACTAAATGAACCTACCCTCAACCAGCTCTAGTAGAGAGGGTAGTGTTAATTCAGTCCCAAAACCGTAATAAACCCAAAACACAACACCAAAAAATGCCAAACCAATCTAGAAAAATAAAGTAAATAATTTCAATAACTAAAATGACACCAAAATAACTAGAATCCAAAAGGGAAACAGACGTTTTCAGTTTTTAAAGTTTAAATGTAAAAATATTGCCAACAAGCGTTAAGCACCAACCATGGTCATTTGGTTGTGCTTTGCTATACCTAGGCGCAAGTCAAGATCAACTGCATGCCGTGCAAGTCAGATACAGAAACTAGGGGCCACATTAGGATGGCGGGCGGGCTTTCCCCGCCCGCCACCCTATCGGAAAACAGGACCACCCCCCTTAAGGGCGGGGGTCCCAGGGGTGCCATTAGGATGTGCCCGCTACAGTGGCGGGCACATCCTGTATTTTCAGCATTGTGGCGGGCGGTGCTCTCTGCACCGCCCGCCACAATGCTGAAAATGCATTGCTGGTAACAAATAGGGCCTGCTCTAATCAGTAAGGCTGAGCCAAATACTGTATAACAAGAAAGAGATGCCAATACTGATCATTGATTTAAAAAAATGAATTGACAGATATAAAGACCACAGTTCAGTGTATCTGTGTGCTACTAAATAGCGGTTTATTTTGAAAAAGAATTTTATATTGATGTTCAAATGACAACACAATGTGTAAAGAGGAATAATCAAGGAAAGGACACTAGTGTAGAATAAAAAAACTCATTCAAATCATCATTCATAATTTTCACACGTCTCAGAGTCATACCTGTCACATTCAAAAGACAATCATACAGTGCACTCAACAATCACTGCTAAAAGATTTGTGTAGACCAGTGGGATGGGTGCTTGGTCCGCTGTGTTACTGATATCTTTTCTTAGTATTTACAACTATACACTTTGGTACATAGGGTTATAAAGTTCAAAATTCAATTAATACAATTTAAAGAAAAGTCTAAGTGCACAAATTTCATTAACACCCAGACATGGACAGCAGACCGAAGGGCCTACGCGTTTCGAATCCCTCGAATTAACAGGAATCTCATCAGGGCCAATGCTCAGATAGTCCTTTAGGAAAGATCGTATTTAGTTCGCAGAATAGAGTTAGTCACCTCGGCGGGCGGCTGGAATCAAATTCATGGGGTCGAATTCAAGAAGTAAAAAGGATTTTTCAAAGCAGCGAGCCGGGATAGGTCCGGTTGTGAGGAAATAATTTTCGGTATTGTCCGAAGCCACCGTAATCTTCTTCCGAAGTCGGGGGAGCCTCCTGCAGTAAGAGTCAATCTTCCGTGGTTGGGAGAGCGTCCAGCAGTAAGAGTAAATCTTCCCTGATACCAAAGTGTATAGTTGTAAATAATAAGAAAAGCTATCAGTAACACAGCGGACCAAGCACTCATCCCACTGGTCTACACAAATCTTTTACCAGTGATTGTTGAGTGCACTGTATGATTGTCTTTTGAATGTGACAGGTATGACTGTGAGACGTGTGAAAATTATGAATGATGATTTGAATGAGTTTTTTTATTCTACACTAGTGTCCTTTCCTTGATTATTCCTCTTTATACATTGTGTTGTCATTTGAACATCAGTATTAATTCAAAAGTGTGTTCAAACAAAAATTATTTTTCAAAATAAACCGCTATTTAGTAGCACACAGATACACTGAACTGTGGTCTTTATATCTGTCAATTCATTTTTTGAAATCAATGATCAGTATTGGCATCTCTTTCTTGTTATACAGAAAATGCATTGCAGCATTTGCATAATGAAAGCGGCAGGCACCGCGTGGTGCCTGCCGCTTACATTATGCAAATGCAGGGTGTGCACCCCCCTACTGTGCTTCACTCTAGGGGCCCGCTGGGGGCCCCCAGAGTGAAGTCTGCCTGCCTTTCCGCCAGGGAAAGGCATTGAAAAATGCCCATTGTAATATGGCTGGCGGTGTAATAGACACCGTCACCTTATCTCTTTTCCGCCCCGGCCGCAAGGCGACCGGGGCGGAAAACAGGCGGGCGGTGTTTCCCACCGCTGCGGTCCCCTCCGCCATCGTAATATGGCGGGGGGAATGCAGGGAAGGATGTCGGCGGATTGCCTCTGCAAGGCTGGCGGTATCCACCGCCAGCCTGGCGGAGGCAATCCGCCCGACATCCTAATGACCCCCTAGGTTTGACATGGTCGCAAGTCTTACCTTTGGACTTAGGCCCTCATTTATCGGATTTTTGCATAGGGCACCTTGCTGTGCGCCCTATGCCAAAGTAAAGGGCAGGAATGCAACATTTTTAAGCAATAATTTTCCAGTGGGGCAAGGCTGCAGGCTGCAACTGTATAGGGCTCCATGAGGAAGGATACCTTCTCCACTAGGTCCTACTGATCACATTTAGTGCTGCTGAAAAGTTACCAGCATAAGCAATCTGAATCTTTGGCTTAGCGGCAATGCACCTTTGTTGAATCAGCTTGGCAGGTTGGTCCCCAGTCCAACAGAAATGTTTGGAGTCAATACTTTTCAAGGTCCCAGTTTTCAGCAAAAGTTAGGAGTACACTTTGATATTAATGAGGAGTCCCGAACCATCAGGGCAGCACTTGGCAGTCCTGAGTTACTCCAGCAAAGGTCAGCAGCAAGGTCCAGGGCAGAGTCAGTTGCAACTAATCAGTTGGGAAGTTGCAGAAAAGGCATCTTGGAACATGTTGTGTCCCTCAAAAATCCAGGGGCATATTACCAAGGGCCTTATCGCCGCTTTAGTGGAAATTTGTCCCGCTAAAGCGGCGATAATTTTATCGCCCTATTACCTAGCTGTCGCTAACACCAGTTAGCAACAGCTAGTAGGAGATAGCGATCATCTTGGGGCCCACTTTGCATGTCAGCGATATTTATCGCTAATGACATGCATAGTGGGCGTGCCAAGATGTTAGCGACTGGAAACAGTCGCTAACATCGCTATCTCCTATTACCTACTTAAGGAAATAATCTCGCTAAGCGCGATTATCTCCAAAATCTAATGCCTGCCCAGAGCAGTTCTGGGAATTAATGATTTAGATGAATTCCTAGATGATGTTTCCATCAATTGACAAAGAAAGTAATTCTAATATGGCTTGAGGACTTTAATATTACCTTGTATCCGATAAGAATTTACTTTGTTTGTGTGGTCTTCCAATTGATCAATGTGTGGATAAGGTACATTTCAAATACACTGGAGTGGGGGACACTCTGAATATGTTGGTCCTGAAACACACTTTAGTATTTTTGAGAGTGTGTTGAAGAAAATCCCAGTCACATTTCCGTCTTAATGGAATTCAAAAGCAAAACAAAAACATCAGACCAGAAAAGCCCCATGGTTCAATAAACATTTGCTGTCATTGAAGAAGCACTGCAAGAGATTAGAAAGGTATTGGAGAAAGGAGTTCAACCCTGTAAAAAAATCAATTACAAAACCTCTATCAGATTCTATCATAAAGAACTAAAATTGGCACATCTAAATTCTACGAGGGGAAAATCAACCAGGTACTCAACTCCCCAAAGGAACTCTTCAGAGTAGTCAAAAATGTGACTACTACCCAAGAAACGAACGGTTCTCTGAAGGCGAGGATAGAAAGACGCAACCAAATAGCTTCTTTCTTTCACAAGAAAGTGACAGACATTTATGGTCACTTTTAAAACGCCAATCAGCCTGCTCAAGAAGAGCCTCACATGGCCCGTGTAGAAGCTTCTGCCTCTAGTCTAACACATTTTGGTCTGAGGAAGAAGCTACCCTCAAGCTGCTCAAGTCCATCAAATCAGGTTCCCCGTTAGACTCTGCACCTCCGCACGTTATTCTCAAGGACACTGTGGATGTACTTCCCCCTCTTGTGAAGATTCTTAATAAGTCACTCGAGTCAGGGTCGGTCCCCCTAGCCTGGAAGCATGTCATAAGAAGACCAATTCTAAAAAAAATCCCATCTGAATCCTGCCATACTTGGCAACCTACGACCCATGTTGCTTCTCCCTCTCCTTGGCAAACTCCTGGAAGGGCATGTCAATCAGACTTTAGTCAACCATCTGGAGGAGAACAAGCTTCTCCACCCCATGCAGAAGGGTTTCCGCACCCTTCATAGCACAGAAGCAGTGCTTCTGGTAGTCACCAAGGAACTTAAAGCCATACTAGACAACGGAGGGTCAGTCACCATCATACTTCTCGATCTTAGTGCGGCTTTTGATACCGTCAATCACCCCACACTAAAAAACAGATTGAGGGAAATAAGTATCCAGGACTAAGCAATGGAGGGACTTTGGGCCAGATGTAGGAAGGCCATTACCGGTCGGTAACGGCCGAAATCGGCCGTTACCGACCATTAATAGGCTTTTGTTATGTAGGGGGCTAATTTACAGATTTGGTGAATACCGAATTGGTATTTACCGATTCGGTATTTACCAAATCATCATTTACCGATTTGGTATTTACCGAATCGGTAAATGACATGTAGGAAGCACTTTAAACAGTGCTCATGTGCTTTAAGGATTCATTATTTACCACCAACTATTAGTTGGTGGTAAATAAGGAATACCTTAGAAAATGCAAATCAATGCATTTTCAACTGTGGCCATGTGGCAGACATACATGCCCTTAGAGCATGTATGTGTGCCACATGTGCACACAAGCACTAATCAGGGGTGCAACAGGGTGTCAAAGTGACACCCTGCCACCCTTGACTCTTTACCTATTTTACCGAATCGATATTTACCGATTCAGTAATTGACATTCATTCCTATGGGCCTCCTTTACGGATTTTTTATCTACATAGCAAATACCAATTCGAAAATACAGAATCGGTAAAATTTGGTTTTTTTTTCATCAATAATTTACAATTACCTACATCTAGCCCTAAGCTCCTTTCTGGATGACCGGTCTCTCCGAGTGATGGACCATGACTGTCTCTCCGAGAGCCTGCCTATAAAATTTGGAGTGCCACAGGGATCCTCCCTTAGCCACACTCTATTCAATATATACGTAAAACAGCTTGCCACCATCATGCAGGAGTTTGGTATGCTGATGAAACCCAGCTGATCGTTTCTCTGCCCCAAGATCACAACCAAGATAACATTCAATTGGGTCCCTGCCAGAACAAACTGGCCCCCTGGATGTCAAACTGGTACCTAAAACTGAACTGCGAAAAGACAGGACTCATGATTCAAGGCAACAGGGCTATTTCCAGGTCACTGAATAACTGGCCATCCTGTATGGGAGACCCACTGGTTCCTAAACCGGTGGTAAAAAATGTAGGCATCTGGCTGAATAGCTCCATTTCAATGAACTAACAGGCAAACAAATTGTCTGGTATCTTCTTCGGACTTCTGAGAATGCTCAGAAAGATACTGGAACTTATCCCGGAGCAGCTTAGGAAAACCGTCCTGCAGTCTTTGATAGTCTCCTGTCTGGACTATGGGAACTCTCTCTACTTGGGCTCACCTGAGTATGTGAATAAGAGGCTCCTGTTGGTGAAGAATGCAGCATCTAGGCTCCTGCTCATGGTCCATATACACACTTCAGCAAGAGAATCCCTGAAACAACTACACTGGCTGCCAATCGCTGCAAGAGTAAGGTTCAAATCCCTTTGCATCGCTCACAGGTCAGTAAATAATAAACACCCAGAAAAACTCAGCTATCTGATTTCTGCACATGCCCCTATAAGACTACTAAGGTCCTCCCATTCACAACTCCTCTGTACCACCTGAAATAAAAAATCCAGATGGGGAGGCTGATCCTTTTCACACCTGAATCCTAAATTATGGAATGAGCTACCTCTGGGCTTAGAGGGCTCAGTGGGTGTCCCATTCACAGGTTTTTTCCAACTTATTGAAATATATCTACTGCAAAAGTGAGATTTAAATAGTTCCTTTAGGTCAGACCCTTAGATACCTCCATTTAAGTAATTGAGGTAGTCTTAGCCATAAATAAATCAGCTCCTGGAAAGGTGCCCTCCCCTGCTAGGGTCACAGTTGACCTTTCTAAATCATATATTGATTAATGGGGCCCAATAATAACAAATGTTCCAAGAAGCGCGGTGAAGGGTGGAATTCCTGATTCCTGGAGACTGGTACAGGCCAATCTCTTTAACTGATATGACTGCAAAAATCCTGGGACAGGTGATTCTGGATCAACTAGACACATGAGCGGAAGATGATAAGGTTTTTAAAGTCTGCACAATATGGCTTTAGGCCTGATATAGGCACTGTAGAACAATCACTAAATTTACACCGACAAATAAATATGTGAAGGCAAAAGGGGGTACTTTCACATGGCTTTTATGGATCTCTCAAGTGCTTTTGATTTAGTTAACAGGAACAAATTATGGGAAATAATGCAGAAAATGGATGTGGAACCGAAATTTACTTATCATAGGAAACCACTTGCATCATGACCTCAAAGTTTCGATCCCATATGGTCCACAAGGGGAATTATCATCGAGTTGGCCTAATGGCTAGGGCGGTCAACCTCAAATCTGGGGAACCATGTTCGAGTCTCGGCAATGACACTGAACATTTTGTGATTCTGGGCAAATCACTTAATCTCTCCCTGCCTAACAAAAATTAATGTGTCCTCATGTAACACAACTTGTTGTTAAGTAAGGATCAAACCACTATGTAAAGCGCTCTGATACCCGATACCTTCTGGTCAAGTTCCCGCTACATAAAACTCTGGAAAAAAAAATAGAGTCACCGAGAGATGTAAGACATGGATACATCTTAGCCCCTTTGTTCCTGGTTTTTAATAATGGCATTACAGAATACTTATTACGGATGGGCTTAGATGCCCAAAAGATAAGGGATCAATCTGTGCCGAAACTCTTATACGCAGATGATGTAGTTTTGATTGCTCGCAATCCGAACGTACTGCAGAAGCTTTTTACAGAGTATATGGGGGGCCTGGATTTGAAAGTGAGTTATTCAAAATGATATACTGTGACCTGTGGGCCATTAGCCACGAAACGTACGCACTTTAGAATGGGGGCAAACTTTTTAAAAGAAAAATTATTTTAGCCATCTAGGAATTGTTTTTAACTCTTCCTTAAAATGGGAATCCTACCTCCATATGAAATCACAACAAATGGTAAGAAATGTGAAGGCGATTTTCCTCTTCACAAGGAATCTCAAACATAAAGATTTGGCTGAGATAATAGCCATATATAAATCAAAATGCATCTCTTCCGCCCTACATGGGGCCGAGATTTGTGGGCACCAAAAGGTAGACATGTTCCAATACATAGAAAACAGATTTACACATAGACTGCTTGCAGTCCCAAGTAATACCTTAATTTGTATATGTCATGAGGAGTAGGGTCTACCTCATATAGGTGACCAGATAAATATCACACCACTCCTTTTATGGAGTAAGTGTTGGAAACATCTAGAGGCAGATTTAGTGGGAGCACGCATTTAAGTTTTTCTATCAATAGATAAAATGAGTAGGATACTCTGGCTGGTGTACGTAAAATCATGTTTTCACAAACTGGGCCTTATAGAAATGTTCATGTTTCCTAATCGTAGTTTGCTCAATGCTAATGTAAGGTGCACTTGTATAGCGGGGCTGTCAACCAAAAGGTAACCTGCCGATTAGGGGCCAGATGTAGGAGCCCTAATACTGGTCGGAAACGGCCGATTTTGGCCGGTCCGACCGGTATTAGGGTTTTCAGATGTAGGGCATGCATTTACAGAATCTGTATTTTACCGATTCTGTATTTACCGATTCGGTAAAATTACCGAATCGGTAAATACAGACTCGGTAAAATACCGATTATGTAAATGCAGATGTAGCTGGCACATGTCAGAGTGCCACAGGGCTTTAAGAATCGGTATTTTACTACCCAATTAAATTGGGTGGTAAAATACCGAATCCAGGTGTGCATGCACATGTGTGCATGCACACCTGTGCCATGTGACACACAGACATGCCCTTAGGGCATGTCTGTGTGCCACATGGCACACAAGACTATTCTTGGGGTGCTAGAGGGTGTCAAAGTGACACCCCCTGCACCCTTGAAGGATTCGGTATTTACCGATTCGGTAAATACCGAATCGGTAATGCCCATTGATTCCTATGGGCTTCAATGCCCATAGGAATCAATGGTCATTACCGATTCGGTATTTAAATACCGATTTTTACAGATTCGGTAATTCAGAAATTTGAATTACCTAAATCTGACCCCTTCTAATTTACCTACTCTTAAATACCGAATCGGTAAAATTCGGTATTTAAGAGTAGGTAAATCAGATTAACCTACATCTGGCCCTAGATTACTGAGCAGCGAGAGCAACAGAGAAGGCACTGTCTACTCTCTAGGGAACAGTCTGGTTTCAATTCCTTCCTGAAGCAGGACAAGGCGTTCAGTTGTCTAAGCTCCAGGGGAAGAGCATTCAATTCAATTCAATTCAATTCAATTAATTTATATAGCGCGCTACATACCCAGAGGGTCTCAAGGCGCTTGGAGAAGGGTGGGGAATTACTTGTCGAATATCCAGGTTTTAAGTTGCTTTCTGAATGCTAGGTGGTTCTGAGTGAGGCGAAGGTGAATGGGAAGTGAGTTCCACGTTTTGGCTGCCAGGTAGGAGAAGGATCTTCCTCCCATGGTGGTTTTGTTGATGCGAGGTACAGCAGCAAGGGCTTGGTGGGAGGAGCGTAGCTGGCGGGAGGGGGTATAGAAGGAAAGTCGTGTGTTGAGGCATTCGGGTCCAAGTTCGTAAAGTGCTTTGTGTGCGTGGGTTAGGAGGAGGAATGTTATTCTCTTATTGACGGGGAGCCAGTGGAGGTTTTTCAGGTGACCAGAAATGTGGTCTTTACGCGGAATGTCTAGTATGAGTCTGGCTGATGCGTTCTGGATGCGTTGGAGTTTTTTCTGAAGTTTTGCGGTGGTACCGGCGTATAGGGTGTTTCCGTAGTCCAAGCGGCTTGTAACCAGTGCGTGGGTGACCGTTTTTCTAGTTTTGGTGGGGATCCAGCGAAATGTTTTTTTGAGCATGCGAAGGATGTTGAAGCAAGATGATGAAACGGCGTTGACCTGTCTGGTCATCGAGAGTGAGGAGTCCAGGATGACGCCCAGGTTCCGTGCGTGGTCCGTCGGGATGGGTGCTTTTCCAAGGGACTCTGGCCACCATGAGTCGTCCCAGGCGGAGGGGGAGGTACCTAGGATAAGGACCTCCATCTTGTTGGAATTGAGTTTCAGACGGCTGTGCTTCATCCACTCGGCTACTTCTCTCATTCCTTTATGTAAGTTTGTTTTGGCGGTGTTAGGGTCTTTGGTGAGTGAGAGGATCAGTTGAGTGTCGTCACCGTAGGAGATGATGTTGAGGTTGTGTTGAGGGGACTCATGTATACGTTGAAGAGGGTGGGGCTGAGTGAAGATCCTTGTGGCACGCCGCAGATGACTTCAGTGGCCTCTGACTTGAATGGTGGGAGGCGGACTCTCTGGGTTCTTCCGGCAAGGAACAAGGTGATCCATCCCAGTGCTTTTCCTTGGATTCCTATGTTTCTGAGGCTTTGTAACAGGGTGCTATGACAGACTGTGTCGAAGGCTGCGGAGAGGTCGAGGAGGATGAGGGCGACTGTGTCTCCATTGTCCAGTAGAGTTCGAATGTCATCTGTTGCTGCGATGAGTGCGGTCTCCGTGCTGTGTTTGGCTCGGAAGCCAGACTGTGAGGAGTCTAGGGATTTGTTGGTTTCGAGGAAGGCGGCGAGCTGGTTGTTGATAGCTTTCTCGATAACTTTGGCCGGGAATGGAAGGAGCGAGATGGGGCGGTAGTTTTTGAGTTCGGTGGGGTCAGCTGTGGGTTTTTTCAGAAGGGCGCTGAGTTCGGCGTGTTTCCAGCTTTCCGGGAAGGTGGCGGAGTTAAGGGAGCAGTTGATGACATCTCGGAGGTGGGGTGCGATGACGGAGTCAGCTTTGTTGAAGATGTGGTGAGGGCATGGGTCTGTGGGGGATCCTGAGTGGATGGAGTTCATCAGGCGGATGGTGTCCTCGGTGGAGATTGGGTCCCAGTCATTAAGGATGTTCAAGGGGGGTGAGGGTACGGCAGAAGGTAGGGTTGGATGGTCTCCGGGTTGGTTGTCAAAGCTGTTGTGGATGTCTGCTATTTTGTCGTGGAAGTACGAAGCTAGGGAGTCGCAAAGGGCTTGAGAGGGAGTGATGTCGTTGGAGTTGACAGTGGGGTTGGTAAAGTCTTTGACGATGTTGAATAATTCCTTGCTGTTGTGGGCGTTGTTGTCAAGTCGGTCTTTGAAAGCGGCTTTCTTGGCGGTCCGGATCAGTTGGTGGTGTATGCATTCAAGAGTCTAGATGCTGTAAAGCTAAAGGATCTACCTTCCGTTCGTACTTTCTTAACATGGGGGACACAGATCAGGTATGCAGAAGATGAGCATAGAGACCTAGCAGGCGAGTACCATGCAAATTTCCTTTGAAGTACCCTTGGCCCGATTTTATGTACTGCCCTATAGACAATACAGAGTGCCTTGAATTGTATCCTTTGTACAACAGGCAGCCAGTGAAGGTCCCTAAGGGCTAAAGAGAACGAAGCTCCCCATGGCTGGTTTAATGCACGTTTTGCTGCCATTGTCTGCACTCTCT
Organism: Lissotriton helveticus; assembly: GCF_964261635.1. Classification (NCBI taxonomy): domain Eukaryota; kingdom Metazoa; phylum Chordata; class Amphibia; order Caudata; family Salamandridae; genus Lissotriton; species Lissotriton helveticus. Next base: position 185,149,751 of record NC_136065.1, read on the forward strand.
GTAGTTTCTTGAGCAGAGAGGCTGGGGCACCCAGAAGCAGAGCATTACAGTAGTCAATTCTGCTTAAAACGATGCTCCGAACCACTTGAGTTCTGGTATCAATGGGCAAAAACAGAAGAATCTTACGCAAAGCTCGAAGTAGGGACATACAGGTGCACACCGTTTTATTCACCTGGGAGTCCAGCTGGAGATTACTATCCATCAGTACTCCTAAATTGCGCACTGTATTAGTGGGCATCAAGGAGTTGTTAGGCGGGCCAAGCCAAAAATCTGTAGGAAGGGGACGCTGAATACGGCCTGCCGTACAGCACAGGACTAAGTCTATTGTGAAATCTCTTCATATGGATTATTATTTGAAGAAGAGGTTACGCTCTGAATTTGGAAACAGTTGTGTATCATTTGCAAATTTAAACAGTTAAATCCAGTGAACCGTATTAAAGATGGACTGGAAACGTAAATAACGTGCTTTATTTAACATATTTTAGATTAAATTGAATCCATTTTAAAGTCACTTTTATGACACACTATGCATGGCAGTGTGACCTACCCCCATGTCACTGTAATAATGCCATAACACAGAGCACATGTCATTTTATTCTATTTTGTCCATTATATTCAGGTCCAAGAGCAACTTTCCTGATTCCCTTGTTGCACCAGGCAAGGATTAAACAATAGTGGATAGCAATGGAATTTTTTTAAAAAATTAACTACTATAGACACTCGCCACCCAGTTTTTTATTTTATTAGATATGCAATCTTGATTAAAAATCGCTATGGGTATGTAACCTTTCAATGGATGCTTTGATTTTATTGACAAATTCTGCTTTAATTTTAAAACCATTTAGGCTGGTAATTTTTTCGAATGGCATTTAATGTAGGGTTTTTACGGTTTTTATTGATCAAAATTGTCTTTTCATGCTCAGGTGTATTTATAATGTTTGATATGCTTTTTATGGCACACTGCCAAAATAAAGATGTTTTGAATTGAATTAAGTCCACGTGCTGGGTTGAAGATATATCCCTGTCTGACGAGGAGGCCAGCCAACTGCAGCTTGGAGTCACTTCGATGGCACCGGGTTCAAGATGCAGGTCCAGTGCTTCTCTTAGATAGCAGGACAGCAGGGCAACAGAGTAGCAGTCCTTCTTGCAGAGCAGCACAGCAGTCCGTCTGAGTCTTACAGAGGTCCAAAAATGTACTGAAGAGTTGGGGGTCTGAAGTCCAATATTTATACCTGGTGCCCACCTTGAAGTAGGAGAATTGATATTTCTCAGGGATGCTTGAAATTTCCTGACTCCCTGCCCTGGCCCCCGATTGTCTGGGGTCACAATAGACTAATGTCCAGCCCATTTGTGATGTGCAAGTTTGGTAGGTAAAAGCTCCTCCCCCTCATTAACTCAGAGTGGCCCATCCTGCGAACACCTAGCCGACCTTTGTTCCACTGTCTGGGAGCAATACACAAAGCGCAATTGCCAATTACACTAATAACATTGTTATCGGCATAATGTTGACTTCCACCCCTGTAATCTCAGACAGAAACATTTCAATTTGACCCCATAACTGGATTAAGTGACCACAGGTACAGAAAACGTGCCAAATATCAGCCTGCTCCACCCACGATGAAAGCATTTCCCATCATTCATCCATCCCCATTAAAAATGTTGGCAGGAATATGGTAAAGGTCGAATATAGTCTTAAAATGCTAAACTTTTAGGCTAGCAGATATTAGAATCTCCTTCGCCAGCCTAATTTCCTCCAACATTACCCTCTGCATACCCAGTTAACTGTTTGTGGAAGATTGGGGCCCCTTCCTCAAAGGATAAACCCTGGCAAGGAAACTCTTTTTTTTTTTTTTTAAAAACATGAAATTAGCACTGGGTTTTGTGCATATCATTAACCATAAACTAAACGGTGAACATCTGCCTTATTCTAACCAAAGGACAATAACATGTATAGTTCTACTTTCTTTTTATTAGATCATTATTCTAATTTTTTTTGTATGAGGAATTCTTTCCTTCTTTTTTTAAGTACAAATATTCATAAAATTAGTGTACATACAATTATTTATATTACACATACATGTGGCCTAATCACATTCATAATATAAAGTGCATAAAGTACAGACAGTTGTGCATGATAGTATACAGAACCAAAATCCCATTCAACGCGTTTCGGCTATGTCTTCCTCAGGAATTTCTGTATATTTCTCATGAGTGATAACTATAAAAAGAAAAATTATGTCAATTAGTTAATCGTATTTTTGCAAATGTCACAGTTTAACAGATTGAATTACTTTTGTATCCATTAGATCTTTGTCTTCTAATTTTCTACAGAGACATACTACCCACCACAGGAGTTAAGTATTCACACCCCCACTAATTGATTGACACAACATAATTGCTGTACATACATTACAGTGTACTCTATTTACAACTATATACATCTATGCCTAATATACATACATTTTATTTTTTTTAACTGTACAAGTTTAACATTGGTCATGAGCCTACACTACCTTAATTCTTAGTTCTCACTTGTCCATCATATTAAATAGTAAGTATAGACAATACATCAATTCTCAAACTGTTCACTGGCATCTTGAGTCTGCTACTTCTACACATGTTATCCCTGATTCACGTACAAATAAATTCTCCCTTATGTGTGAGATGTTATTGAGTTGACATCAATGGACCAGTTGTATTAAATGTAATAAACTAAACTACCCCTCAATCTCCGTTGTTAATACCCAATGTGGCTGAAAACGTACTTTTAAGTGGACAAAACTCAGTATCTAAATGATCTATTACCTATTGTGCGTAGACTAATGCCTTACCGACATATGATTGTTGTATCTTTATATACATCGTCTATATAGTATTGATGTACCTGTAGTTAGGTTCCAAATAGACAAACCCATTCATGGGGGAAAGAGACGGGCGCAATGCGACTTTATCAAACGGCATACATTTCTCAGATAAAAGTCATTGGTAGGGAGTGAGATTACTGAGATCTGGTAAAATAAAAAGGGAAAATTTCGACTGTAACAGTGTTGCCAGTTTATCCTGATTTCTTTCATATTGCTGTTTCACTTTATACATACCTAAAAGATATTTTGAACTCGGTCTTTACAGGATGATAGGTGCTATACAGAGATAGATATTTCAGACTTCTTCTATTTGCTTGGCTGCCTGTGATTGCTGTGAACCGGGGAACATAGTATTGTGTATGAGGAATACATTCTTATTTTTCTAGCCACTATGTAAGCCCAATTGCCAGTTAAGTTATGGTACCTCTTTTATAATCGCAGACGTGGAACGTCGTTCTCAATCTGCACTTCAATTTAGCTGCCGATTCTGGTCGCCTATCAAACGTACATATTTCCTAAAAAATATATAAATAGGGACAAATTGTAGGATATTCTTCTGTTTCTATTTTGGTCCGCCTATCTTATCTGCTTTAATGTGCCTAACTCCTCATACCCAACCTTTTGAAGGTACATGTATTAACAATAACCTCGTCTATTTCTTCCCTTACAGCACAGATTCACGGTGACTATTGCCATTCTTTAACTCCCGCTATGTCCCCGACACGTTCTGTTTGTACTAAACTTAAGTTTAAATAACACGGACGCTTCCTCTCTTAGATTGCCACTATGGCTGCCGCTTTTAACTCTTAACTCTGTCTGTAATATATGCCAGTACTTACTTCGTGATCCGAAGGTCCCGTCACGGAACTCCCCAAAGTGTGACTGCTTCTAAATACGGCGTCTCAGTATAATTGGTCTATTTAAAGCTGGGCAGTTATCGTGTCCAATAATTCTAAAGTATTGCGATATCTACGGGACGTATATGTTGCGAAAAGGCTATTTACCACTGTGTGGTTTGGGCCCGCCATCTTAGAATGGAGCAACTGCGCTGTTCTTAATACTATGTGACATGCACCCATTAATTTCCTAATCCTTTACCTTCTATTTTTGGTACTGACTTATTTTACAGAGTACCGTTGATTATTGAATGCCTGTGAAGATATCTATTTGAGGGATTACGCATTATAGGTAACCTTTGCATATAACGTTTCTCTCTGTTATTGCATATTTCCTTCATTTGCGGCAGTTGCAATTTTATGAGACTGTCCTTTTATCTTTGCGGGAGCTATGCATTTTAAACCAATGCTACTATAAGAATATCTGGGGTCCCCTTTCACTTTATGGCATCTATTTGTTATTCCAGAACCAAGAATAAAAGGATTGTGAGTAGTAGTTTAAATCAAAATTGGAAACAAGGGATTTATCGTGATTAAAGTATCATAGATTACATCCACTGAGCCAACTATGATGTTTGGATGGAGCCCAGTGCCAAGACTTAAACTAATTCAAATTGCTACCTGATCGAATCTGTTCGAAGATGAACCTAGTTATAAGGTATAAAATTTGGGTTATCAAATCACCTGTATTTTTAGGGTAGGTCTTGTTTTAAAAAAACATGAGTTAGTTTACACTATCGCTAGAGCCCATGGAATTTCCATGTTCAATCCTTTGGTTGCTGTTCCCAAAACAAAAATCCTGTACACTTCACGCATCTTCCTGATTTTCTCTATGTCTAAACCTGCTTTCTGATGTATTCTTTCCAGGATATACCAGGTCATATCTTCAGGGGCGTGATTGTGTTCAGTATAATGAATAACCGTAGGGGCTGCCATTTTACGTGTTCTTATCGCTGAACGATGTTCCGTGAGCCTGACATTCATCGCCCGACCTGTTTGACCTACATATCCTTGCTTGCCGGGGCAAATAATCAGATATATAACATTTGTACTTTTGCAGTTATTTAGATCCTGAGGTTTAATAATCTGCTTATTAAACTCTAGAGAGGGACCCTGTATTGCTGTGCTACACAATTTACAATTGGAACACTTATATGTTCCTAGCTGTGGTTGCATGTCTATGAGGTTTTGTTGACAAGTTTTGGTTCTATTAGTCATGCGTGATCTCACAATATGATCTTTAAGGAATTTGTTCCGTTTGTACGCAAACATTGGTTTAGGCAATTGGTTCACTTTGGGAAGATTCACATAAGTATATGCCAATTTGCAGATACCACCTGTCTAATTCTTTCATTTAAGACTGAATGTTTAGTGACAAATACCAAGCCTGGATCTTTTTTGTCTTTTCTGGGTTCCAGAAGGTGCTGGCGATCATAGAAGCGGGCCCGCTTATATGAATCGCGCACTAATTTTCTTGGATAACCCTGTGCCAAAAATTTAGATTTCATCATAACTGATTTTTCATCATAATCCGAGATATTCGTGCAATTGCGTCTCAGACGCAAAAATTCTCAAAATGGGACACTGTTTTTCTGTACTGTCGGGTGAAAGCTATCATAGTGTAACAAGGTATTCCTCGCAGTGGGCTTGACAAATAAATCCACTGCGAGGACACCACTCTGATGCTTGATAATAACATCCAGATACTCCACTTGTTGATTATCAACATGATTGGTGAACTTAATATTTGTGTCACACAAATTTATCCACTCGATGAATTGGTTGAGGTTATCCACATCATCTTTCCAGATGAAGAATACATCGTCTATGTACCGTGACCAATTGGTCACAGATTCATAGAACGGTGCAACCTCATTGAAAATATATTGGTTCTCAAAGTGGGACATATAAATGTTAGCAATCGTGGAAGCACATGATGCTCCCATGCTGACTCCCTGTTGTTGTTTCAATAATTTGCCATTAAATTAAAAAATGTTGTTTTCCAAGACAATCTTAAGACATTCCAGAACGAATACAGTGGGACATGATAGGTTGTATTTTTGCATAAACCAATGTACTGCCTTTAGGGCCCCTATAATCGGAATGTTGCTATAAAGGGCCTCTATGTCCATGATTACTAGAAACTGTGAAGTAATACAAAAGGTGACATTTTCCACTAGATTTATGACATGTCTAGTATCCTGGACATATCCTGGTGTATGATGGATATAAGGGCAGAGGATGGCATCTATGTATTTAGCCAAGGGCTCAGTTGATGATCATATTGTCGTCACTATTGGTCTCAATGGTGGATTAAGAGTATCTTTATGGACCTTTGGTATCCCATATATGCTGGCTAACTTGGGATTTTTTACATTTAAGTATTCCCATCCCTTTTTACAGATTTCGCCATCCCTCAAAGCTTTATCTGTCAATTTCTTGATATTAGTCAACGGCTGGGAAGTGGAGTCTTTGGTTATAGTTAAATAGAAACATGTATCTCCCAACATTTCTTCCATCTTAATGATATAGTTAGCAGTATCATATACTACAATTCCTCCTCCTTTATCGCATGCTTTCACCACCAAATCTGTATCAGCCTTTATTCGATTTAGAGCATGGTATTCTGATTGATTTAGATTAAACAGGGTTCTTGGAGTGTAGGAAGTGATGTTTATGAGCTTATCGAACAAGATTTGTTCAAATATAGCCACCTGTGGAGGAAGCTGATCTACCATGGGAGTGAAGTATGATTTAGGCTTCAAACCAGATAGATTAAATGCATCTGTTATCTTTTCTTGTCCCTGAAAGTAGAATTTAAGCCTAATTTTATGGAAAGAAGACTGGAGATCTCTGAATAGATCAAATTTATTCAGTCCCGAGTGTGGGGCAAATGTAAGTCCTTTAGATAAAACAGAGATAGTGTCAACCGATAGATTTGATTTGCTGAGATTAAATATGGGTAGTGTCTCTAATTTCTCCAGTACCGGTTATTGCGCGTTTCAAAGTACTGGTTGTAGGTCATCGGTGGATTTTCCGGGAAGTGACTGAATTCCTGTTGAGGGGCATTCTGGAATCGCGGCTGGTACTGCGGCCTCCAGTTGCCTCGCCTCATTGGTCGTCGTCCTAAAAAAGGCTGCCTATTTTGATATTTGGAATTAGGTCTGGAGTGTTGATAACTGCCATCATAATGTGTCCCTTCACCCTCAGAATCAGATGACGTCGAAAATGTATTGACCTTTTTTCCATACTTGGTCGATTGGTATCCCCAAGTATTGGTGGTATTCTCAGCATTTTTATAAAAATGGTCAGATAAATACGGATATGTGGTCTCTTTCTTGAAGAATTTAATATCTTTTTGTAGTTTCTCTGTTTTTCTCTTAATCAGATAATCTGAGTAGGAACTAAGATCCTTTTCTATTTCATCTAGCTTAGTTTTAACGTCTTCTACTATTCCTGAACTCTTTATTTTTTCTTCTAGGTCTGCAATCTCTTTAGCTAACTGCTGTAACATATCTCTAGATGTCTCTACTATTAACATCATGTAGTCTCTGGAACAGCGGTTGGATATTAAGGCCCAGCGTTCCAGAAACTCCTTGATGTGGGTGAACAACCCCGGTATATTTCTCACCCTCAGGCCCAGGGGTATCACTCCAGCTTTCAAGTATTGCAATATAAAGTGTCCAAGTTGCTCGATGCATTTCAGTTTTTTTCTAAGACCCAGTAATATGTTTACGTCCTCATTCTTCTCCTGTCCCAGGTACGTGGATTCACCAAAGGAAACTGAACTGCCTACCATGCTGGCAAATTGCTCATCCGAGAAGCCGAAAGTAGGTAGCTTGGCCATGATACAAATAAATAATTAATTACTGTGCAATGATTAAAATATTTTATCTATATAAAATATGTGTCTGACTCGTGGCGGTGCCTGACTTCCCTCACCCTAGTGATATAGTTCGCCTCTGCTGATTACAATGATTATACTAACCTGTCTAGTGAAAAATGGATATGTACCTATACCCCTCACAGACCAGCCGTGAGAATAATATTTGTGGAAGATTGAGGCCCCTGCCTCAAAGGATAAACCCTGCCAAGGAAACTCTTTTTTTTTTTTTAAAACATGAAATTAGCACCAGGTTTTGTGCATATCATTAACCATCAACTAAACGGTGAACATCTGCCTTATTCTAACCAAAGGACAATAACATGTATAGTTCTACTTTCTTTTTATTAGATCATTATTCTAATTTTTTTGTATGAGGAATTCTTTCCTTTTTTTTAAGTACAAAAATTCATACAATTAGTGTACATACAATTATTTATATTACACATACATGTGGCCTAATTACATTCACAATATAAAGTGCATAAAGTACAATACAGTTGTGCATGATAGTATACAGAACCAAAATCCCATTCAACGCGTTTCAGCTATGCCTTCCTCAGGAATTTCTGTATATTTCTCATGAGTGATAACTATAAAATGAGAAACTATGTCAATTAGTTCATCGTATTTTTGCAAATGTCACAGTTTAACAGATTGAATTGCTTTTGTATCCATTAGATCTTTGTCTTCTCATTTTTTACAGAGACATACTATCCACCACAGGAGTTAAGTATTCACACCCCCACTAATTGATTGACACAACATAATTGCTGTACATACATTACAGTGTACTCTATTTACAACTATATACATCTATGCCTTATATATATATATATATACATTTTTTTTTTTTAAACTGTACAAGTTTACCATTGGTCATGAGCCTACACTACCTTAATTCTTAGTTCTCACTTGTCCATCATATTACATAGTAAGTATAGACAATACATCAATTCTCAAACTGTTCACTGGCATCTAGAGTCTGCTACTTCTACACAAGTTATCCCAGATTCACCTACAAATAAATGTTCCCTTATGTGTGACATGTTATTGAGTTGACATCAAAGGACCAGTTGTATTAACTGTGATAAACTAAACTACCCCTCAATCTCCGTTGTTAATACCCAATGTGGCTGAAAACTTACTTTTAAGTGGACAAAGCTCAGTATCTCAATGCTCTATTACCTAATGTGTGTAGACTAATGCCTTACCGACATATGTTTGTTGTATCTTTATATACATTGTCTATATAGTATTGATGTACCAGTATGTAGGTTCCAAATAGACGGACCCATTCGTGGGGGAAAGAGACGGGCGCAATGCGACTTTATTAAACGGCATACATTTCTCAGATAAAAGTCATTGGTAGGGAGTGAGATTACTGAGATCTGGTTAAATAAAAAGGGAACATTTTGACTGTAACAGTGTTGCCAGTTTATCCTGATTTCTTTCATATTGCTGTTTCACTTTATACATACCTAAAAGATACTTTGAACTCGGTCTTTACAGGATGATAGGTGCTATACAGAGATAGATATTTCAGTCTTCTTCTATTTGCTTGGCTGCCTGTGATTTCTGTGAACCGGGGAACATAGTATTGTGTATGAGGAATACATTCTTATTTTTCTAGCCACTATGTAAGCCCAATTGTCAGTTAAGTTATGGTACCTGTTTTATAATCGCAGACGTGGAACGTGGTTCTCAATCTGCACTTCAATTTAGCTGCCGATTCTGGTCGCCAATCAAACGTACATATTTCCTAAAAAATATATAAATAGGGACAAATTGTAGGATATTCTTCTGTTTCTATTTTGGTCCCCCTATCTTATCTGCTTTAATGTGTCTAACTCCTCATACCCAACCTTTTGAAGGTACATGTATTAACAATAACCTTGTCTATTTCCTCCCTTACAGTTAATTGTTCCAGTTAATGTTGCGGGCCTCTAAATCATCCTTCTGTGAATCCAACAGACAATTATATAAAGAACCTGTCCGATCTTTACATCTAATGACCTCATCAAAGGGGTTTTGTTCCACCACCATGTGTTTCTGCCTCCTACATAAATAATCTTGAACCTATAAAAACGTTTAAAATTCAGTTTTCGCAAGGAGATGTTTTCCAGCCAATGTTGCAAATGTAAGAATACCATCATCATTATAAAAATCACCTATCTGCTTTATCCCCTTTTGCCTCCATCTGGCCATTACTGTTTCTGAAAAAATGATGGGCAACAATGTCGAGGCAGCCTTGGTTGTATAATAGCAAACCCTCTCAATCTCAAAACATCTCTCTACCGCTTCCCAAACTTTAAAAGCCGCTAACAAAACCTTAAAATTCGTTTTTTTATAATAGCTTGGTTCAAGCATCCTGAATAAACAGCTCACGGCCTCCTAGCCGAGCAGAAGCTGATAAATGGATGGGGCTTCTGCCGTATTTCCAACCTCCTCCCCAGTAAGTAAAATCTGCATATTTTGCAAGATACAGGCATAGAAATAGAATGTCAAATTTGGCATTGCCACCCACCCCGCTTACTGGGTAACATCATAAATTTAATTGCTCTATGTGGTTTCCACTGGCCCTATTGAAATCTACCACATAATGACTGTAGGTTCTGAAGCTGTACCCGGGTGAGTTCTAATGTTTCTGATCTGAAATAATAGAGCACTTTAGGTAAAATATTAATTTTAAGTATGTTACACCTACCGACCAATGAAAGGTGGAGACATTTGATTCTGTCTAGCTGTTTTCTAATTCCCGTTAACATAGCGGCCCATTTAGCCTTGACCAGTTCTTTCAAACGTACCCTGATTTTAATACCAAGGTATGTAACTTCATCAGTAACCCTCGATCACCACTAGAGGCTCGATTTGTACAAACAACCTGCATTTTAGATGGGTTAAGTTTAAAGCCAGATGCCCGCACAAACAAATGCGCCAGCCGTTCTATCTCAGGAATAGCAGTAGCCGGGTCAGGGGTTACGACCGCAATGTATCTGCGTAATCGAACACCTGAAAATATTCCTGTCCACATAAGATGGATTTGATCATCGGCTTTTCCTCCAGCATAGCTAAAAATGGGTTAATATATAGAGCACATAAAAGTGGTGAGCAGGGGCATCCCTGCCTTGAACCACTGGAAATAGAAACTCTAGGGACTCTAAACCCATCATGCAAATTCTTGCTGTAGGGGTCCTATACATGACCTGCATAGAATTAATAAAGCTCGTCCCTAACCCAAGGTGTTGCAAAATCGCCCATAAAAACTCCCAGGAGACACAGTCAAATGCCTTTTCGGCATCCAATAACACTAGGCCTATAGCGTCTCGATGTACATTTGCCATATCACCACCCTGTTGATGTGAATGACTGTGCCTCTGCTGGGTATACACCCATGTTATCGAATAGAGACCAATGGGTTAACAATAACCCTAGCCAAATGCATAGATTTTCCCATCACAGTTCAGCAGGGACATTGGTCTATAAGAACCCGGTATGGTAGGAGGCATTTCTTTTTTTATAAAAATAATGATATTTGCCTTGTCCCAGGAAGGTGGAGCATCTCTCTCTTGTGCCACTTGAAATGTAGCCAGCATGTCAGTTTTTAACTCTGGCAAGAAAGCTTTGTAAACTTCAAGTGGACGTTTATCTGGGCCAGATGTCTTACCGGTGTCCAGTGAGTTTATCGCCTCCTCTAGCTCCTCAATTGTTATGGGTATATCCTTCTCAGTATAAAGTACTTTAAATAATTTGTTAAAAACACTTAAGATCTTAGGGGGTGTATCCACTATATTCCCTGTTAAATCTGTCATAGCAGCAATCCTTTGCTCCTCCTTCTTGGACTGAAGCCTTTGCACAAGACACTGTCCTGTACCCTTTCAATATTCCTAACTCTCTTCTCTAAAAATATTATATGTACATGAAATTTCTTTACTCCAATATAGATGCATCTTAGCCTTTCAATGAGTTACCTGAGTTTGTAGTGAGGTAGTCACATTGCCAGCATGCACCCCTTGTATGAGATTCTCTTTGGCTCTTCTAAGATCCTCATAGAGGCCCTGCATCAAGAGCTTAAGTTGTTTCTGCTTTTAAAGCCCAAAGCTCAGCATCTCCCCCCTGAGCCCTGCCTTCAGAGCATCCCATACCAATGAACAAGAAGTTGAGTTACGATTAATGTCAAGAAATTGCACAATCCAGTGTCTAATGTGGCTAATGAACAGGATATCCTGCAAGAGTTTCCTATCAAATGAAAATGATCTCGGAGGTCAAAAGACGCCTATAGCGGGGATATCTAACAGCAGCGGACCGTGATCAGCGGTGATCCTGGGGCATACCTGGATTTTTTCCCTGAGGAAAGGGTTCTAGAAAAAAGAATCACGTCTAACACACTTATTTGTGGATGTGAAAAAAAAGTAAAACCCGGATCAGGATATCACACATCAAACAATCCATGGTCGGCTAACAGCTGCTGTAGTGCCTTGAAGACTTTTGACTTCCTACCCCTGTAGTTGGCCATGTCGAGCTGTGTTTTCTGACAGTCCATATGAATATTAAAATTGCCACACAGTATCAGGGGTGTAGGCCATGCTGCTAATTCTATATTAAGGCCTTCAAGTACCTGCACCTCATCCAGGTTCGACCCAAAGACTGAGCATAAAACAAACTTGGCAGCCCCTGCTATACATTCCATAATGACCCAACAACCCTGCTTATCTACCAGTGTCCTGCCCATGCCCTGTACACATTGTTTTGCTAGGATAGCCACCCCATGATTTGTTGTGCTCTATTGTGTACAAGCAATTAGCATATAGCCGAGCTCGAACCAAATCTTCAGTTTATCCCACGGGATATGGGTTTCCTGCATGTAAACCACATCGGGTTTCATCATCCGCGATTCAGTTGCCACTCGCTGCTGTTTCCCCTTGTTATTCAGGCTACATACATTAAATGAGCAGATGCGTACCCCTAATGGTGTCGACCTATCCTCCATTAATCAAAACTACACAGTCTCGTAAACTGACCCTCCTAGATTATAATACTTGAATACACCTGTCCAACTTCCACATGTCATGGATTGATTTTCTATACCTCCTCCCCCAACCTCAACCCCCCCAGTGCTCCCCACAACCATCCCCACCTCCTGCCAGAGATTCTTCCTGGACCCCCAATTCCCTCCCAAAAATGAGGCAATAGGACCCAAGGTCCCGTAAGATGAGAAGCTCCAAAGCCACCCGGATCACCCCCCCCCCCCTTCTTCTTCATTGCCTACCTAACCATGCTGATCCCACAATTAAACTACTAAGCAAAATAAAAAGTATATAAACCCTGATGCCCCAGCCAAAGTGACTGTAAAAATTATAGGCTTGGACCTCCGAGGGAAAAAAATGAGTCTGCTCATTGTGATTTATCTTTAGCTCTGCTGGATTCAAAAGAAAAGCCTGCACACCCTTACCCTGAAACAGTAGAATTAGTTACCGAAGCTGCCACCATTTTTCCACTGTCTGATAGCAGAAATTGGGTTTAACAAAAAATGAATTCCCCTTCCTTGCCATCCTTTAATCTGGCCACGCCAATCCATACACAGTCTGGTGGGCCAAGACATTATTTAAGCAAATCATGTACAGATCTCAGTTTGAATGGAAATCGATATGCCCTTTTTATTTCTTGATTTCAATTCCACTGTGAGAGTTTGGGGAAGACGTCATACAAGAGGTCAACAATACATTTTCTGACATACTGTCCTTCGTCACCCTCTGGTATACTCAAAACTCTGAGATACTTCTGTTCCAGGCAGTTCTCTAGGTCCATTAATTTCCATTGTGTGGTTTCTTTCTGTGAGTGTATTGCTTCCGTTGTGGAGTTCATCTTCCAAAGTTGAAATCTGGGCCTCTGCTTCATTGATCCTTTTTGCAAATTCTAAGCAGGATTTTGCAACATGCTTTATGGAGTTTGGGAGTTTTCACATGCTCCCTGCATCCTTTGAATCTCCGTACGCGTCTCCTCTCTATGTGCCATTATACTTTGATAAACCATGGCCAGGGTGATCTCTTCAAGTTTTTCTGACAGGGCCTCCTCCATATATTTAGATACAGGCCCCCCTCAGCCCCAAGCCCTGCAGAAAATGAGTAGTCCCAAAGTAGTATAGTTGTATCTCCAGGCTATGCCACTCCCTCCAACAACATGTGCCTCTTCTGTACCGTTGTCAAGCTAGATTCCGAATTTACAGTAGCTTCCTCCACAGGATGTGCACTATTTGCTTCACTCCAGCAGCTGCCAGATGACTCCCCTCCTGTGCGTGGGCTAAGGATGTGAGAGATTTATTTTCCTGATGAATTAGATGGATCTGACAGGGAAAACAAATTGTCCCCAGAGTCAGTATCCTTCACAGTGTATTGCGTGTCCTGGTTGCCGGACTTGCCCTTTACCCCCTGTCCATCTAAGATCAGCGTTTTGGCCACTTTTGATTTCTTTGTGCCTGATCTTCATTGTATTGTCCTGCTTGCCCTACAAGACTCAGTATGGCCATGGGGGTACCCTCCCCTGTCAAGGTTGAGAGAGGTACAAGGCCTAATTTGTGATTCCCCCGATCTGCCCAGTTAACAAAAGTGTCTCATCCACCTTCGACCGTCATATCCTGTTTACCTTGAGTCTCTTTCCACAGAAGGGCAGAATCCGTTTTTTGAGCAAGCTGCACTGCAGCCAACCAGTTCTCTCATGTTGTGGAGGGTGATGTTTTTAATCTTGCCTGATAGAAATAATGAGGGTATGTTTTTCTCCCCCCCCAAGCTCACCTCCATGAGTTTTGTCCAGTTTGTTTGAATTCTCCACTGTTCCTTCTAAAGTGCTGACTCCAGTTCGCTGTGAGCTGATCCCTCCCTTTGTTGTCCCGGAAGTGTCAGCAGAGGAGTGAGGATACCGCAAATAATCAAAATCATTCAGAGAACCAGGGGGCATATTACCAAGGCAGGCAAAATGAAATTATCACTGCTTTTGCGGCCGAAAAGCTGATAATTTCATTGCCCTATTAGCAAGCTGTCGCTAACATCAGTTAGCGACAGCTTTTAGGTGACAGCGAGCGGTTTGGGGCCTGCTTTGCATGTCAGCGATATTTATCGCTAATGACATGCAAAGTGGGCGTACCCAACCTGTTAGTAACTGAAAATAGTCGCTAACATCGTTATCGCCTATTATCAACGCAGGCGTAGCGACAAAAAAAAGTGCGCTAAGCGCAAATATCGCTGAAAAATAACGCCTGCACAGACCAGTTCTTAGCCTGTATATCCAAAGGGAGGTGGATATTCAGGCTAAGTCCCTGTTAGCGATAATGCCTGGATATCGCTGGATTCCCAGCGATATTCACGCATTTCGCTGCTATCGCCGGATATTTTATCGCTTTGGAGATAAACGTTGCTAATAGCACGTTATCTCTGTGATAAAATCCGGCGATGCTTGCCGATAAAAAAAAATTCCGCTAAGCTTATTTAGCGAAAAATATCGCTAGTTGTTGATATTATGCCCCCAGATCCGCTTAAGGTATCCAACATTTGGGTTAGAGCGTCATCCGAGATGGGTTATATTCCCAAAGAAAGGGGGTGTCTGGGAGCAGCAGCTTATGCGTCCGACACAGCGGGACCTGCCCCACAACATTTAGTTCAGCTGAACAAATACATTCAACCGTTTGTTTAACCTCATTAATGTTTATCTGAAACAAACTGATCTGGCCCTGCTGCAAATTATCAAATATGCTAAGATATAAAATAATTTGTCACTAAATACACGAAAAAATGTAAAACCTTTACAACATAAACTGTGAGCATTAGTATCACCATTACAGTATAAATAATAATTTGTACAGCCATTTTGATAAACAACATACATTCCTGTACAAGCATTCTACCAATCAAAAACCATACACCCTAACAAGATGTTAAATGCCCATTCGTACACACATTAAAATACACAGAATAACTGTACATCCATGGCACTGTAAAAAAGCACCCCACTCTACAACCATTACCATAACCATAATATGAGTATTTAAAATATTACGATGTAAGGGTATGCTTTTGTAATCTTCCTAAATTTATTTTCTGTTCTTGAAAGATGTGGAACGCTGAACAGTAACATCTTTTAGGTGCTAAGTTATTTATTTAATAAATAAATAAACAAACTACTTGATGTGGATTGTCTTGGGAATTTCTTGCTAGAAATGCAATTTTCATTAGAGCTGTTCTATAGGCATCAGCTGAATCAGTAAAATATATAGCAATACTTTTTGCTATTGCAGAAGATTCATACATAAATTGATGATGTCTTTAAAGGTGCGCCGTTGGGACCACATATGTCTATTCTTCCCATCTGTGCAATAAAATGCAAATGCCTTTTTCATAGAAGTTGATCCTATCCAGTAGAGGTTCAGGAACTCCTAATTCAAGATAAGTCCCCGTAAGGGATTCATGTAAACCTTTAATACTGTCTGTTATTCAAAGATCGAATTCGAGTACATTACAAAACGTGTATCTTTGTTGCAGCCGACAGCACACTCTGAGAGATACATCTTCATCAATGTTAGAGAGAGCAACGACGAAATAATGCACAACTCATTTTTGCTCTTAGTACATCAATTAAGTAACCAACTATTTAATTTACTTCTTTTGCATCACAATGTTTTGCCCCAATACAGGGTGTTATGTAGTTGTTTTTCAAATCTTTGCATGAAATTATTTACCCACTTATAATATCAGGGTGTCCGCGACTTTCCTGATACACCAGTGCAGAGTTGGATAATACTGCTTACACAACGTTACCCATTGTGGATGTCATTGTGTGTAAGACCATATCAGGCGTGGGGTAATTGTAACATGTCTAAAAGTGATATTCTGGAGGAATGCTGATCCAGTCTGGCACCTCTTCCCCAAACTAGGCCTGCCTGACAGCATGACCATCACCAATAAACCAAAATCCTTCTCTTGCACCAATAGTGCCACACCTGCACATCTCATGAAAGAAGTGTTCACCTCTCTGGTGCAACACATTGCTTGCAGAGGTAATGTTTTCAGATAAATATTCTAATCTGTAGCCATCAAGATCATTCAGAATGCCACAAGCTAAACAGACCTCACCTATATACCGCAATCTTGAAAACTACAGACCTGAAAACGAACATCTATGTCTAGGGCAAATACCTTTATCCACCAACTTTTCTTATCAATAGTAATACTGATTCGAGAATGGAGTAGCAAGGATAACCAACTGCAGAAATTGGATGTGACTCTTGTCTTTATTGATGACAACAAATTCTGCTTATTGATATGAGTCACCGTGAGATTTTCATGGAAATTTTGTCCTCCAGAATGAGTTTTGATGGAATAATTGTCCTCATCATGCATGGGATCCCTCATATAGTCTTCCTGGTTACCTTCATACCTAACTATTGGTAGAATGGTTTCTGAGCTCGGACCCACAAAGCATGAATATAAAGAATGAACCCAACACTTCCTCTGAGTCAGATCTAGTGCCCACAAATCCTCCCTTTATTGGTTTAACTTGTCATGTCGTCTGCTGACTTTTTCTCCCTGACTCTCTGGAAACCGAGGTTTCTCCTCTTAAATCCTAGTGACATGCTAATAAGGAAACCTGATTCTCCTTTATGATACGCCCAAACGCTGCTGGCACTTGCCAACTCCTTAGGCATCTCACTCTGACCTCACATTTCAGCTTTCTATCTTCCAATCCCTTCAAGCTACCCGACAAGCCATCTTCAAAAGAGGACCAAAATAAATAGAGGTTCCTACAAATAAACATGAATAAACCTACTGAATCCTGGTAATGCCAACCCTGCCTTCCATCCTTCAGAAACAGGTAAAGTGTGATCCAAAACTGTGTGATAGTGGCAAATACAATGCTTAGAAATGGCAGAAGTGTAGTATAAAGCAAGTTAAAAAAAATATTGTTGTTAGTACAGAAATGTCTCCTCTATGGTAACCTACCAGATATCACGGCCCTGAGTGACCCAACTGCATGAGATAACTGGTGTTCTGACTTTTTGTTGCCTAGCTCAAACAGGAAGCATGCATGAACCCTTGGAGTGGTGCAACAAGCATCTCTTCTAGCGAACATGGGCACAACGTCCACATCCTGGATTGCCATCATTCCGTGATTGTCGCTGTTGGCAATGGCCCTTTTTGCAGGGTTATCCCCAAACTTTTTGCTTCTTCCTTCCTTATTTTTCCTGACCTGTGGTTGCTGGCAATAGGACTCGGAGAACTTTACCACTGCTGATCAGTGCTAAAGTGCATATACTCTCTGTGTAAATTGTTACTGTAATTGGTTATCCATGATTGGCATATCTGTATTACCACTAATTCCCTAGTAAAGTGCACTAAGTGTGCCAGGGCTGGTGGTTCAAATGCTACTAGTGGGCCTGCAGCACTGATTGTGCCACCCACAAGAGTAGCCCTAAAATGGTGTCTCAGGCCTTCCACCACAGTGCCTGTGTGCAGTCTGTGAACTGCCATTTCCTCCTGGTCAGTGTTCCCACTGACCAGGCCTAACCTTTCCCTTTCTGTGCACATTGGTCACCCGTATGGAAGGTCCAAGGCACCCCCTTGGGCAGTGTGCAGTGTATGTGAAAGGTAGAGCATGTACTGGTGCAGGTGACATGCACTGGTAGTGAATTACAGCCCATAGACTATCATGGGGAATGCTGGCTACAATGGTTACCAGCATATCTTCCCATAGGAGCAAGATAGGACATAAAAGTCTGGTATCCCTGAACTCAGAATTTCATAACACATCTTTTAGGAACGGTGTTTTTTAAATCCTGTGTTTGAGAACAGCACTTTTTAGAAAGTGGCTGTTCTCTTGTCTGACCTTTCTGTGTGCTCGGCTGTTTGTGAATTGACTGTCTGGTTTGTGAGTGACAGGGCCGGGGGATTCCAGGAGACAGAATGAGTCCGCCCAGTGGTGAATAGAGAGATCTGCTTCTAGATGGGAGGGAGGAGTTGCACCTGGGACCTGAATAGGACTGTGCTCGCCCCCCACAGTGCTGGCTCCACCCCCTGTGGTGCGTCTGATGTCTCTGCCCTGCACTGTGAAAGGAGAGAAGGAATCATGTCAACAAAGTGCTCCAGGGCTGTGCTTTCCCTCCACAATGCTGGCTCCACCTCCTGCTGGGCGGCTGACGACCCTGTCCCTCTCTCTGAAAGGAAAGGAGAGGCCAGGAAAACAAAGTGCTCAAGGAACACCCAGAACTGGTTCAGACCGGGCTCAGAGCCCTCCTGCACAAAGGGAACAAAGACTTTTAGGGGTATAAGTACAGGACGCCGACTACAGAAAATTAGATCATCCTGGAATCAAGAAGAAACCTCTGCCAAGGAGAAAGCTGAAACTGAAGAAGGAAGACTGTCCTGCTGTTGCTCTGCTAGACTGACCTGATGTTGCTTTGCTGCCAATGAGAGGGGAAGGACTTTGCTTTGTGCTTTGTCCCCTTGCTTGAAGGAATCTCCAAGGGCCAGAGAAGAGCTGGCTCCCTGTTATGAAGTCTCAGGAACAAAAGGACTTCACCCCCAGCTTCCCTGAGCTCTATTGAGAGAGTTCTATCCTTCCTGGAGTGCTTGGACCATGTGTGGTGCCTCTGGAAGTTGTACCTGTATTGGGAAGCTGGAAACCAAGATTTGAGAGACGTTGCTACAGAAAATGTATCGCAATCCCGGGCGAGCAAGAAAATTCCCGCCGCTACAAAGACTCAGATCGTCGCAGCGCCTGTCACCGCTGCCAGAAGACGTCGCATCCTTTGTTAGCGGGAAGATTTCCATTGCTGAGAATATCGTCGCAGAGCCTGTCGCTGCTGGGTGAGATCACCATATCAAGTCGCTGCGAGAATCGTTGCAGAGCCATTGCTTCGAGGAGCTGCGAGAGGAAGATCGCCGCTGGACCCGCATCGTTACCCCAAAGATCGTCGCAGCCCCCCGCCCGAGATCATCGCATCGTGCCTTTGCGGGAGAAATCTTCCTACGTAACCTACGCACCGGAATCCATACAAATTATCGCCTTCCTCCCCGTACAGACCGGATTCATCGCAACACGTCCGCTGCTGCAGGGGGGCTGTTGCTAACGCCTTCGCAGGCTCTGAAGAGTAACGCATCGCTTGTTTTCCACCGCTACAGCTTCTGTGCTTGGAACTTTTTATATCAAACAACGGTACTGTGGCTAAAATGTGATACAACTGTGGATTATTTTATCGCTAACCTTAAGAACACTTTTGCAACCATATTCTTGAACTGTGTATGTTCGATTTTTGTCGTTTTGGTCTTGTGTAGTTTAGATTAAATACCTTTATTTTTCTAAACTGTTGTGGAGTCAGTTTGTGGTGTTTTCACTGTGTTACCGTGAGTTTTGGTACAAATACTTTACACATTGCCTTTGATAAGCATTGGGTTAGAACTGGCTATTTCTGGTAGGCTAAGGCTGACGCCAAAGCCAGGCAGAAACCACCATTCTAGTCAGGGCAAGGAAGTCACACGCCAAGATAACCCCTGCTCACCCCCTTGGTAGCTTGACACGAGCAGTGAGGCTAAACTCGGAAGCAATGTGTAAAGCATTTGCGCCAGCACACAACAGCAACAACATCCTAGGCACACCACAAAAGGAACTCCACACAAGGTTATATGAATATAACTTTTGTATTGTCAAAACACATCAGATAAAAATCACACATGTACATTGCGCCAACTCGCACGGGCAATATTCATAAGGGATTATTTACAAGACACGGCCACATGGGTCACTGTCAGAATCCACACATTTAGAAATAGTACTTTGTAGATCATAGAAAATAAGATATAAAACAAAATAACTGTTATAAATCACAACCAGTAACTACTGGGAACAGGTAAGTACCACCTATGCAACCCTAAACACCTTAGGAGAATGTCACGCAGGAGACCAGGACCTCACTAGGACCACCTGTACTAAAAAGAACAACCACCTAAGTATCACACAGCATTTAGGGGTATAAGCACAACACATTACACATGATGCACGAAAACACATTCAGTGGTGTAGTAAAGGGAAACACATGATGCATAAAACATTCAGAGGTGTAAAATCAAGGAAGACACATGATGCATTAAAAACATTCAGAGGTGCCAGGAAAGAAAACACAACTCAATAGCGCAAAGACACATGATGCCTAAAACATTCAGAGGTGCAAGGAAAAACCACACAATTGCGCAAAACCTAGATAAGCCACCACCTGTGGCAGTCCCTAGGCCAACTGGCCTTGTTGGGGCTAAGACGCCCTGTGTCTCAATGTCAGGGGCCTAAACGGTGCAGGTGCCCACTACTTGCTGGGCACCTGGGAACATCCCAAAACCTAAACAGTGCAGCTGCCCACTAATTGCTGGGCAGCTGGGAATCATCAAAACTGCGGCAGGGCCCTCACTGACCCTTAGGCGCAGACTGCGCCACTGTTGGAGCCACACAGGCTCTGGAAACACTCTACACACGTTGGAGCCACACAGGCTCTGGCATAACACTTGTGTCCCCCAAGAGCCTCACAGGCTCTTAAAAACAATTATGGCCCATGGAGCCATCAGGCTCTGCAAACCATGGCCCCTCGAGCCTCGTTGGGCTCATAAACACAACTGCCCTCAAGAGCCTCACTGGGCTCTAAATAACGATGTGCCCCCTAGAGCCTCCATGGCTCTAAACACAATCTGGGCCTTGAGCCTCTCAGAACTCTAGCACCACGCTGCCCCCCTGAGCCTCACCAGGCTTTCCACACTGTAGAGGAGGGGCGGGCACCGGCAATGTGCCCCGACGCCCTCCTCACCGATGCCCAACTACGGGCTTCACTCACCGGGGGCTCCTCGGTGCAGGCGGGCAGTCAGGTAGGCATCTCTCCTCGGCGGGGCTCTCTCTCCTCATGGGATCCCCGCCCTTACGAACGCCCGCTTCGCTCTACACCCGGTCCCCCATCTCGGGACCGGGCCTTCACTGGCTGGCGCTCTCCTCACGCGGGACTCCCTCAGCACACGGGAGCCCCAGCAGCAGGCCACGCTTCTTCTCTCGGGGCTCCCTCTCGGTCACGGGAGCCCCGCAACGGCCGCCATCTTCTTCCTCTCCCTCCCTGGACTGGCAGCCAATCAAGGCGCGGCCCGGGGACGCGCCATCAGAGGATCCCGGGCCGGTCAGCCAATGGCAGCGCGGCCGGCCGGGACGAGCCCCCAGCAGCGGCCCAATCCCAGCGCGGGCCCTTCGTTGCTTCGTCCCAAGCAGCTGCGGACGGAAAGGTTTTCCCAATTTAAAAATCAAGCGAGGTGGGCTCTCGTAATGACCCCCAATGTAATCTCGGGGGAATCCTCTGCTGGGGCCTGCAGCATCGCGCTGCACAGCCCACGCTCCATCCCCTCCTCTAAGGAAATCAAACCATCAGCGCTTCCTGGCCAAAATAAGGCGCTGGGGGAGAAATAAAGCGCTCCATAGCACTAGAGGCAGAGAATAATAAAGCAACACAAAAAATAATGTCCTTCAGGAGTCCAGAACCCCCACAGTCCAGGACATAAGGGGAAGCACAGCAGCTCACAGGAAAAGGAAAGTCCATCAGGAGTCCAGGGGCTGGGCAGGGCCCAGGGATTCCCCTGAGCCCAAGCAGCAGCACACCCCTGGCAGATTCAAGTTAGAAACAAGAACATTTTGGAAGGGGACACAGCCCCTTCTTATACAGTGAAAAGTCTTTGAAGTCTTTGTGTAGGCAGTGTGAGAACCAGCTAGGACTGGTTATAGGGAAGTCCCTTCAGTATCAGGGACAGAGGTGACAGTCGCCCAGCGGGGGGGTGGAGCCAGCATTGTGGTCAGGCAGGCACAGCCCTTCACTATCAGGTGCTATCTCCTCCCACTTCCCTGGCAGCAGATGCTGCCTTTCATCCATGGGCTGACTCAGACAACCTCCTGGGGGCTCTGCAGCCCCTTTCACACTCAAACCAGACAGTCAATTCACAAGCAGGCCCAGGTACTCCTGGGCCAGGCTCACCAGCCAATCACGTGCCAGCAGACTCACTACACAAATATGCCAACTTCTAAAAGTGGCACTTCTAGACTAGACACAACCATGCCGCATACACAATTACGCAGCATTCAATCACACGAGTTCACACATATCAAACTCGACCCAGCACTCCCCACACATCAGGAACTACCATGGGCATACATATTCCCCATTCATTCCTATGGGAGGGCAGGTCACTCACCACACATACACAGAGAGCTCACGCACTTTACACTGCACCACAGTGAAAAAGTGCGCAGAGGCTTAAAACCATCAACACTAGGTTCCAGAAACAGGCTACGAAAAAGCAAAAAGTTTCGGGGTGAACCTGCCAAAAGGGCCAGGTCCAACACAACCCCCTTCCAGCCAAAACGCAGGGTAGACCAATCACTCCACTGATGGTCTTCCTTGCTTTGGGCGACAAAACACGGACACGGGCCCGCACGGCAGGGACACCCTCCTGTTTTTCGCCACTCTGAACCCACATAGATTTCCCTCAACAAAAGCTCTCTGGCACAACTAGGATACCCCACTGGTACTCTCTAATCATCCGTAGCCAGGACCAGGCCCTAGACCATCCAAATATCACAGGTCCTAACCAATCCACAGAGTGGGGGCGTAACCCCTGCCACACAATAGCCAATCTCCACTCTCTCTCTCAGGGTAGCTACAACTACCACTGATCCAACAACCTAGGGTCCACACCCTCAAGCTGACCAGAGGTCACGGGCAAGAATGCCCCACCCTACCTCTACTTCTGGGTTCCCGCACCCTCACAGGGAAGCACTCACCAGAACACAATTCTCCTACCAGATCAGGACCTCACTCCATCACTGGTCTACCACCTGGAAACTATTTCACTCCTGAGGTACAAAGCACACAGCACAGTCCCTCTGCAAGCAGGTGGGGGGACACAGCACACAGCAAAATCCCCTTTCCTCTACCTTAGTGAAAACAACAAACTGCAGGTGAGCCCCAGATCACACAGCAAGGGCAGCCCCCTCAGTCTCTTCAGCTGATCCACTTTGTAGAGATTCCTCTTGACCTGGAAGTTTCCTACTCTCCCAACCTAGGATCTAAACCCTCAGGTTGCACCGGGGTCAGAAGTACACCGTCCCTCTGCACCCCCTTCCAGAGTTATGCACCCTCCCACCTTGGAGTGGTACCCCTGGAAGCCAAACACCAGGTCAGGACACTGATTACAGATGCCCTTCCCTCCAGGTCAGGCTGAACCTGAACCTGGCCTCCCCCCTCCTCGGGGAATGACCTCCAGAGGCCCCACAAATGGTCAAGCACTCTAGACGGTCAAATGCCCAGCGAACCAGGACTTCTGCACCCTCCACTTAGGAGCGGTACAGCCCAACACCAGGACCGCCGGAGTTCTGGTTAAAGACACTCCCCGTCCTCTAGACACAGGAAGATCCTCCTCAAAGGACCTGTATGTACAGCCTAGGCCCCTGACCTGTCGCTCCCTTAGGGAACCCTCCAGGCCTTGAGATAGTGTTTCGGGCCAACGTGGGACACACCGTCCCACACTCACTCCGCCTCCACTGAGACAGGACGTGAGCCCCTACACCCCTACCATCCTAATGGGACCTAGCTGGGCTACACATGAACCTCTTCCCCTACACAGGATCATCAGATACACAAGCCACTATTTTTAGAATCACTCCCTAATACCTCTGCAAGACATCTAGCACACCGCCAGACATCCACCTTCTTGTCCAATGCCTCTGCAGGACCTCCTGCACACCACCAGAGGTACATCTCACGTGCAAGCTCCTTAAAAAAACCTCACACCAACTCCTCCAGTTCAAGACACCACTCATCCACACACTCCCCCTCCAGACTGGTGAGACAGTTCCTCACTGCCCCTGACTCTCAACCTGTACCCCTCTTACTGAGCACCAGGCAGCATACTCTGGCAACTGGGAATGGGACTTCACACACTGGACACATTTAAGCTGCCACCACTGGATCCTACCATACTGGGGAATCCAGACACACACACACTACACTCAGGGGATAACCACCCTCCCAAGCAAGCCATTTCTCCTCCACACTCCCTCTCTCCATCTACCCACACAGGGACAGGAACAGGATTGGCCACTGGACCCAGCAAGGGATTCCTAATCTATGGGAACCTCCCCCTCTACTGGCGTCCCGCCCTGTCATTTTCTCTCATCTGCCACTAAACATAAAGCGCAGGAACACCATCTGAAAATGACACTCTTGAGGAAAAACAAAATCACAAACAATAATCCCAAACATGTGACTATCTGAAAAATGCAGAGTTTTGTAATGTAGCCAGTTGTCGCTGTGGCACTGCGCAAACACAAGTCCAAATCCGCACCGCTGACCAACAATGTTAGAACTGGCTATTTCTGGTAGGCTAAGGCTGACGCCAAAGGCAGGCAGAAACCACCATTCTAGTCAGGGCAAGGAAGTCACACGCCAAGATGAACCCTGCTCACCCCCTTGGTAGCTTGGCACGAGCAGTGAGGCTAAACTCGGAGGCAATGTGTAAAGCATTTGTGCCAGCACACAACAGCAACAACATCCTAGGCACACCACAAAAGGAACTCCACACAAGGTTATATGAAAATTACTTTTGTATTGTCAAAACACATCAGATAAAAATCACACAAGTACATTGTGCCAACTGGCACGGGCAATATTCATAAGGGATTATTTACAAGACAGGGCCACATGGGTCACTGTCAGAATCCACACATTTAGAAATAGTACTTTGTAGATCATAGAAAATAAGATACAAAACAAAATAACAGTTATAAATCACAACCAGTAACTACTGGGAACAGGTAAGTATCACCTATGCAACCCTAAACACCTTAGGAGAATGTCACGCAGGGGACCAGGACCTCACTAGGACCACCTGTACTAAAAAGAACAACCACCTAAGTATCACACAGCATTTAGGGGTATAAGCACAACACATTACACATGATGCATGAAAACACATTCAGCGGTGTAGTAAAGGGAAACACATGATGCATAAAACATTCAGAGGTGTAAAATCAAGGAAGACACATGATGCATTAAAAACATTCAGAGGTGCCAGGAAAGAAAACACAACTCAATAGCGCAAAGACACATGATGCCTAAAACATTCAGAGGTGCAAGGAAAAACCACACAATTGCGCAAAACCTAGATAAGCCACCACCTGTGGCAGTCCCTAGGCCAACTGGCCTTGTTGGGGCTAAGACGCCCTGTGTCTCAATGTCAGGGGCCTAAACGGTGCAGGTGCCCACTACTTGCTGGGCACCTGGGAACATCCCAAAACCTAAACGGTGCAGCTGCCCACTAATTGCTGGGCAGCTGGGAATCATCAAAACTGCGGCAGGGCCCTCACTGACCCTTAGGCACAAACTGCGCCACTGTTGGGAGCCACACAGGCTCTGGAAACACTACACACGTTGGAGCCACACAGGCTCTGGCATAACACTTGTGTCCCCCAAGAGCCTCACAGGCTCTTAAAAACAATTATGGCCCATGGAGCCCTCAGGCTCTGCAAACCATGGCCCCTCGAGCCTCGTGGGGCTCGTAAATACAACTGCCCTCAAGAGCCTCACTGGGCTCTAAATAACGATGTGCCCCCTAGAGCCTCCATGGCTCTAAACACAATCTGGGCCCTGAGCCTCTCGGGACTCGATCACCACGCTGCCCCCCTGAGCCTCACCAGGCTTTCCACACTGTAGAGGAGGGGCGGGCACCGGCAATGTGCCCCGACGCCCTCCTCACCGATGCCCAACTACGGGCTTCACTCACCGGGGGCTCCTCGGTGCAGGCGGGCAGTCAGGCAGGCATCTCTCCTCGGCGGGGCTCTCTCTCCTCATGGGAGCCCCGCCTTTACGAACGCCCGCTTCGCTCTACACCCGGTCCCCCATCTCGGGACCGGGCCTTCACTGGCTCGCGCTCTCCTCACGCGGGGCTCCCTCAGCACACGGGAGCCCCAGCAGCAGGCCACGCTTCTTCTCTAGGGGCTCCCTCTCGGTCACGGGAGCCCCGCAACGGCCGCCATCTTCTTCCTCTCCCTCCCTGGACCGGCAGCCAATCAAGGCGCGGCCCGGGGACGCGTCATCAGGGGATCCCGGGCCGGTCAGCCAATGGCAGCGCGGCCGGCCGGGATGAGCCCCCAGCAGCGGCCCAATCCCAGCACGGGCCCTTCGTTGCTTCGTCCCAAGCAGCTGCGGACGGAAAGGTTTTCCCAATTTAAAAATCAAGCGAGGTGGGCTCTCGCTATGACCCCCAATGTAATCTCGGGGGAATCCTCTGCTTTGGCCTGCAGCATCGCGCTGCACAGCCCACGCTCCATCCCCTCCTCTAAGGAAATCAAACCATCAGCGCTTCCTGGCCAAAATAAGGCGCTTGGGGAGAAATAAAGCGCTCCATAGCGCTAGAGGCAGAGAATAATAAAGCAACACAAAAAATAATGTCCTTCAGAAGTGCAGAACCCCCACAGTCCAGAACATAAGGGGAAGCACAGCAGCTCACAGGAAAAGGAAAGTCCATCAGGAGTCCAGGGGCTGGGCAGGGCCCAGGGATTCCCCTGAGCCCAAGCAGCAGCACGCCCCTGGCAGATTCAAGTTAGAAACAAGAACATTTTGGAAGGGGACACAGCCCCTTCTTATACAGTGAAAAGTCTTTGAAGTCTTTGTGTAGGCAGTGTGAGAACCAGCTAGGACTGGTTATAGGGAAGTCCCTTCAGTATCAGGGACAGAGGTGACAGTCGCCCAGCGGGGGGGTGGAGCCAGCATTGTGGTCAGGCAGGCACAGCCCTTCACTATCAGGTGCTATCTCCTCCCACTTCCCTGGCAGCAGATGCTGCCTTTCATCCACGGGCTGACTCAGACAACCTTCTGGGGGCTCTGCAGACCCTGTCACACTCAAACCAGACAGTCAATCCACAAGCAGGCCCAGGCACTCCTGTGCCAGGCTCACCAGCCCATCACGTGCCAGCAGACTCACTACACAAATATGCCAACTTCTAAAAGTGGCACTTCTAGACTAGACACAACCATGCCGCATACACCATTACGCAGCATTCAATCACACGAGTTCACACATATCAAACTCGACCCTGCACTCCCCACACATCAGGGACTACCATGGGCATACATATTCCCCATTCATTCCTATGGGAGGGCAGGTCACTCACCACACATACACAGAGAGCTCACGCACTTTACACTGTACCACAGTGAAAAAGTGCGCAGAGGCTTAAAACCATCAACACTAGGTTCCAGAAACAGGCTAGGAAAAAGCAAAAAGTTTCGGGGTGAACCTGCCAAAAGGGCCAGGTCCAACACATTGACTACTCGTACCAAGATACCAAGGTGGTGAGCAGGGGTGATCTCAGAGGGTTTCCTCCTTACCCTGACTAGAATCAAGGGTCCCTATTCGTACGGTGGTACCTATCTCTGCCAACTAGATACCCCCAGTTCTAACATTGTTGGTCAGTGGTGGGATTTGAACTTGTATTTGTACTAGACCCACAGTGACTGGTGTACATCACTAGTGAGTGCAGACCATTACGCCACCACATACTACGGTTGAGTTTTTTTTGCTTTGGTCTTAATTTTTGATTGTAACCCTGAAAGAGTCAAAGCATCATGTCTCAGAATGGTAAACCAGCAAGTGAGATTGCAGAACTGGAGTTTGATATTGAAATGTTAAGTGATTACAAAGTAGGTCAATTCAAGCAGTCCTGCAGGAGCTATGGATGCCCCATGAAGTGCCGCTCCAAGAAGGAGGAGGTACAGAAGGCCTTAAGGGCCTGGTGGGAGACCAAAGAGGCTGGGGAGACAGATGGCGCAGAAGTGGAGGAGGATACAGAAAGGGATAGTTTCAGGTCAAAGGATCTGCCTGTGCCCAGAGCAGCCTCCAGGGCTGGCAGCAACCATTCAACTGAAAGTGTTTCCCCAGAGGAGTTGGAGGAAAACCAAAGGGTTAGAGATTATGAATTAGCAGTCATGAAAATCAAGATGAAGCAATTGGAAGTAGAGAGGGTGGCGGAGGAGAGCCAAAATGCCCGTGCCCTGGAAGAATTGAAAAAAACCTTGGCCCATGAGTTGAGAATGAGGGAGCTTGATTTTGAGCTCGAGAGGCTTGAGGCCATGAGTGTCTCAGCTGAAGAAGAAACATGGGTAGCTCAAAAGGTGAGCTTTGCTGAGTTGGAGGTGGAGTCCAGCTCAGATGGTGGCAGCAAGATTATAGTTTCCAGTGCTGAGAGAAAGGTCCAAACAACTAGAAATGTGGCGCCTGACTTGATTGAGGGGGGTCGACATACACCAGGGGGTTCAGGTTTATGATGTAGTTCCAGTGGAGTGCAGTGTCCCTGAAGTAGATTGGGTGACTGGCACACGGGACTATATTCCGAGTGGTGGGAGGAACTCTCTACTGACTCTAGATAAGAGGTACAGGGAGAGGGGTTCCCCCATGGTAGGAACCTTGGTGTGTGAGTGTGAAAACCAGCCAGAAGAGTGTGGGTTGTGTGACAGAGACAGTAGTACACTGTCTTGCCAATCTCAGGAGAGTGGTGTGGGGTACTTGTGTGAGGCACTGGAGGGTGAGGCAAAGGGTAGCTTGGTTAACACCTGCGGGGGGCTGTGTGATTCATTTGTTGTGGAACATATTTTAATTCCCTGTTTTCCAGAGCCATGCCAACACCCGATGGAGTGTGAGTTCTCTGACCCCAGAGAGCTTGCGTTGGAGGCAGACCTCTTGATGGATTCCAGAGAGTCTGAGGAGGCATTGGGGAGTAAAGGAGTGGCACAGATATCTTCCAGACCTGTGGGTTGGAAGAGGTTCAGTGTAGCCAAGTTAGGTCCCAGTGTAGTGGGAGGGGTGTAGGGGCTCATGTCCGGTCTCAGTGGAGAAGGAGTGAGTGTGGGACGTGTGTCTCACGGTGCCCGAAACCCAGTCTCAGGGCCTGAAAGGTTCCTTAAAGGAACACCAGGTTGGGGGCCTAGAAGGTGCTAGTAGGCCATTTGAGGAGGATCTCCTAGTGTCTGTTGAACGGGGAGTGCCTGTAACCAGGCCCCCATCAGTTCTGGTGTCTGGCAGTGCCACTCCAGTTGGGAGGGTACAGAAGTCCAGACTGAGGGGTGAGAGAGGGAAGGAGTCCCCAGTGGGAGAACCAGTGGGTCGGGGGCCAGCCAGAAGGGATGAGTCTCCCAGGAGTGACCATGGTGACACCACTCCTGTCCTGGGGGATCTTCGCACACTGTCAGGTGGACAGGGGTTGGGAGATCTGCACCAGGCATACTGTCACGGGACACATGAGTTATGTGTCACCCTCAAGAGGGTACTGTGTGAGTCCCCAGAAGTCCTGGCGTGCCAGGCAAGTGCACAACCGCAGGTATTGGTCTCTGGGTTAGGAGACCAGGTTCAGGATCTGCCTGACCTGGAAGGAAGGAGATCTGTAACCAGTGTCCTGACCAGTTTGGCTTCCAGGGGTACCCCTCTAGTAGGAAGGGTGCAGCGCTCTGGAAGGGGCTACAGAGGGAGGGAGCCCTCGCCTCTGACCCCGGTGCAACCTGAGGGGTTAAACCCTAGGTTGGGAGACCTGTTGCTGGAGAGAGGTCCTGAATTGGTAGTAGAGTTGTGTTCTGAGGGTGCCTCTCCTGGGAGGAGAGTGCGGGAACCGCTAGTCAGCCTGAGGGTGCCGACCCTGGGCTGGCGGGCCAGTGTCAGGATGCCCTACCTGACTTGGCAAGAGGGAGAGTAGAGGAAAGGTGCC
This sequence comes from Lissotriton helveticus, assembly GCF_964261635.1. Classification (NCBI taxonomy): domain Eukaryota; kingdom Metazoa; phylum Chordata; class Amphibia; order Caudata; family Salamandridae; genus Lissotriton; species Lissotriton helveticus. The sequence continues at coordinate 185,180,206 of NC_136065.1, forward strand.
AGGCACCTGCGGCTATTGCCCCCCACTTTCTGATGCCACAGAGGTTAGAGAGGCCTGACAGGCAGGAGGCCTGGCTCTCATCACTGACAGCTGCCACTGGCCCCTGTGGCTGGTTGTCCTGGTGGACAGGGTTGCCCCTGGAAGGGGGGCTAGAGTATCACCCTAGGTGTACTGTCTACCAGTGTGGGCACATCTGTGAGTGAAGTCCTGGTGCGCCAGGCAAGTGTTCCATCACTGCGGTTGGTCCCTGGGTGGGGAAGCCAGGTTCAGGTGTTCCCTGACCTGGAGGCTTTGGAGCCTAGGCTTGAGGGCCAGGTCCGGGCGTCCCCCCTGGCCTGGAATACCAGTTGCAGGATAGAACCCCTGAACTGGTGGGTGAATGGTGCAGGACACCTGCCACAGGTGCCCTAACTATTCTATAAGGGGTACCGCTCCAGGTTGGAAGGTACAGAGCCCCAAGGAAGAGGAGGGCTGGGGAAGCCCACCCCAGCCTCCTATCCAGCCGCTGGATACAGGTCCAGGACTGGTGGGTCAGTGCCAGGATGTCAGACCTGACCTGACAGGTGGGAGAGTGGACAAAGGGTGCCAAGCACCGGCTACTGCCCCCCACCCTCTGATGCCACAAGGGTTTGAGAGCCCTGAGAGGCATAAGGCCTGGGTCTCATCCCTGACCACTGTTGGTGGCCACTGTGGCTTGTTGTCTGTTTGGTGGGACACACCTGTGAGTAAATTAAGGTTAGGTGCTGCACAGGTGGTGTCCACAGGTGAGGAGAAGGGTTCCATGTGGATTGGCATGGTGGACCCTGAGAGTATGGATAGAGTGATCCAACTGGGTTCAGGAAGGCGTAGAACAGGTATAGTACCCTGCTGTTTGGGCCAGTTTCCGTGTTCTATAGCCTTAAGCAGGGAATCCCATTGAGGTATGGTCTACCCTGTCTTTAGGCTGGAAGAGGGTTGTGTTGGAAATGGCCCTTTTTGCAGGGTTATCCCCAAACTTTTTGCTTATTCCTCCCTTATTTTTCCTGACCCGTGGTTGCTGGCAATAGGACTCTGGGCACTTTACCACTGCTGATCAGTGCTAAAATGCATATGCTCTCTGTGTAAATTGTTACTGTAATTGGTTATCCATGATTGGCATATTTGTATTACCACGAAGTCCCTAGTAAAGTGCACTGAGTTTGCCAGGGCTGGTGATTCAAATGCTCTAGTGGGCCTGCAGCGCTGATTGTGCCACCCACATGAGTAGCCCTAAAATGGTGTCTCAGGCCTGCCACCACAGTGCCTGTGTGCAGTCTGTGAACTGCCATGTCCTCCTGGTCAGTGTCACCACTGACCAGGCCTAACCCTTCCCTTTCTTTGCACATCGGTCACCCCTATGGAAGGCCCAATGTACCCACTTGGGCAGGGTGCAGTGTATGTGAAAGGTAGAGCATGTTCTGGTACAGGTGACATGCTCTGGTAATGAATTACAGCCATTTTAGTTTTTCACTATTGTAAGGCTATCTTGCCCATAGGCTATCATGGGGAATGCTGGCTACAGTGGTTACCAGCATATCTTCCCATGGGAGCAAGATAGGACATACCAGTGTGGTATCCCTGAACTCAGAATTTAATAACACATCTTTTAGGAAAGGTGGTTTTTAAATCCTGTGTTTGAGAACAGCACTTTTTAGAAAGTGGCTGTTCTCTTGTCTGACCTTTCTGTGTGCTTTGGCTGTTTCTGAATTGACTGTCTGGTTTGTGAGTGACTGGGCCGGGGAATTCCAGGAGACAGAATGAGTCTGCCCAGTGGTGAATAGAGAGATCTGCATCTAGATGGGAGGCAGGAGTTGCACCTGGGACCTGAATAGGACTGTGCCCGCCCCCCACAGTGCTGGCTCCACCCCCTGTGGTGCATCTGATGTCTCTGCACTGCACTGTGAAAGGAGAGAAGGAATCAATATACTTTTTTTTATAACGCTGGATAGGAACAGACCAATTATTATGATTCAGAATGAGTGTGGCCTTTACAAGCCCTGCTAGTTTAACGTTCTGCTTGCATGAAATAAACACATACTTGGTTGATATCCAATGTTCATGTCCAGTGCATGTTGTGTAAAATGTGCATGCTAGCAGGACTCCGTGTCGATACGAATGTGAGATTGCTGAAACTGGCATTATCCATGTAGGATTGCCTCAAGTTTTACAAGGATTGATCAACTTACATCCACCAGCTGCAGTGCAGTATCACAGCGCTACCAAATAATTGAAGATACTCATCCAACTAGGTGCACAACCATCTGAACCCAGCTGCATCCCAGCTCTGTTTACTGAACGCTACAAAGTAGCATCTAACAAATGTAATAAAAAGATTGAGGCAGTAACAGTCTTGTCTATGCAAAATCTAAAAGTTGTTCTTCATTCTGTTTTCTCTGCTCCAAAATAACTTCTGCCCACACACAAAGTAGTCTTTTATTTGTATGTATTTCATGGAAGGCACAGCTACAAACCAACGAAGCCATTCTTTTCCTGCCTACAGGAAACAATGACATGTGCATATGGAGTGAACTAACGAAATGGGGCCTGACACAGAAAAGTAAAACTGAAAGAATGCTAAATTCTTGCAACTTAATTACAAAATGTGGACATGCAAAATTACTGGTGGCCAGATCTACATAGACTTTCATTTGTGTTTTCCTCATAGCTTGCGATTGGCTATTAGGATATCGTAAACAGCTATGTACAACAGTGTGTTTTACAATGTTTGCGATTCCCAATGGGTCTCCAGGGACCTGCCTCATTAATATTCATGAGGCAGGTTGCAATTTGCAACCCATTGGCAATAGCTAGCACTCACTGGGATGGTGTCCTGCTGGGATCAGCAGACCATCATGTCTGTGACTGCTTTTCTAAATATAGCAGTTTTTTTAAACTTTGAAATGCAGCCTGTTATTCTTAAAGGCAAGCAGGATGCATTTAAAAATTAAAAATGAAAAGTTTCCTTTTCATTTTTTAAGAGCAGGCTGGCACCCTCATTCACAAAAGGGATGGGTCTCTTGGGGGTTTGCGAATGGCTTACCACCTCCTTCACAGAGTCAATAAAGTATGAATGTTTTGTGACCGCATTCTGTTTGCAAAACCTTCATACATGCCCCTGCAACTCGTAATTAGGAAAGGGCGCCCTTGGCATGCCCATTCCTAAGAGCGACATGCAAACCCAATTTGCAATTCAGTTTTAGCTTACCGAATCACAAATAGGGCTTTGTACATTTAAAAATGCTTTTTCTGGTCGCAAATGGCCCGATTCTGTGAATTAGGCTGTTTGCGAGCTGAAAAAAGCTTCATACATCTGGCCACGAGTGCCTTTTTTTCATTTTAGAAACCTGCACGGGCATGGCTGAAATGTCTGTGTATTCAAATGAGCCACTGCCATGGCAGCTCCTCTAAAGTCGTTGTAAGTTTGCTGAGCAGCAACTATGTTTTTCGTTAACAAAAACAAATTCCCAAAGCAGTAATTTGTTTTTGTAAATCAAAATCCTTTTGACCCAGACACCGTGGGTGTTTTCTTCCATGGTGTGGGGGCGCATTATTCATTTTTCTGTTCAGGACTGCCAGGGTTTCCCTAGTGGTTCAGAAGAGAAAACAATTCATCAGACTGTCTGCTCTAAATAGGTTGAACAGACTGATTTACTTACGCAAACTGCCTCAAGGCTGTCAGTGCTAGGGTTTCCACCAATAGAGCCAGCAGGGGCATTACCAGCAAAAACATGACATCCTACATATCTCTAAATAGAGCGAATGGACCATTAGTTTAGTGGAGAGGGTAATCTGCCACATTTGTGGAAGAGTACTCTGTCTGCCAAACTGCAAATGAGGCACTTAGGGATTATGATGACAAGCAGACCTGCAGAAAATGATGGAAACATGATCATTATATATGGCAGTGGTTCTAACCTTTTGACATCAGTGGACTCCAATGAATTACAGCTGGAAGCCAAAGACCCCAAGGCCATTTCTAAAATCTGAATCTCAACAATAACACACAAAATTATACAGAGAGGGAGGACCTGGCTTGGCAGTTTGGGCAGGACTGTCCCATGAGGAGCAGGGCAAGACTGATTTGCATATGGCTGGGTCTAAACTGAGGTAGCATGATGAGCAAAAGAACAATGGGCCTGATTCACAGAACTATCTTAAGACAAAATCCTAAACTTACTACTTTTGGTATTCACAGAAGTTAGGATTTTGTCTTAAATTTGTCTTAAGACAGACTTAAGACAGACTTAAGACAAAATCCTAACTTAAGTCTGTCTTAAGTCTGTCTTAAGTTTGTCTTAAGACAAACTTAAGACAAAATCCTAACTTCTGTGAATAGCAAAAGTAGTAAGTTTAGGATTTTGTCTTAAGTTAGTTCTGTGAATCAGACCCAATGGGTTGGGATACTACCCAGAGTGATTGTCAGTGGTTAAACAAATTGCAAGCATTCTTACCATCAACTTATATGTGTAGACTGACTGCACACCAGTATAAGACATAGGTCAGATGTACAAATCGACAGGGAGTCAGAGTGGAAGAGAGTGATACAGGATAGCGATGGCGGACCCCCTGAATAGGCAGCATGGGCCCACATGGGTCCTCGGATTACAGGTGGAGAATCACTGATATAAGGTGCATGACATTTTAAATGTTACAAACACAAGATGATGTTGCCCTGAAAAAGCTCCCTATTTATAGAAACTAGATGTGTTGGCTAGTTTATGACTGTGTCTTCCTTGAAATGAATGAAAATAAAAGAATGCCGTTTAATGTAAGCATTGTATATACACTACGGGGCTTATTTACAAGCCCCTTGTGCCACCCGTACGTCACTTCTCCCATGTTAAAAATGACGCAAAAGTGGCGCAAGGGGCTTGTAAATAAGCCCCCACATATTTTTGAGTGGAGAAGATGAAAGAACAACATAGGAATGTTTGGTAATAGATTTGAGCAAGGCATAACATTGAGGTTGTGGTATAGGTTCCCCAGGCAGTGAAAGTGTATTGTATTCATTAGTGAGCTAAATTAAGTAGCTTTAGAAACTGAAGTGAGGATGGAGACAGGGCTGACTTTAGAAGTTCTATTGTGAGTTTTAAATCAGGCAATTCCTGATTAGTACTTTATAAGCACTGCCATTTGGGTTAATGGTTATGGAATTGGGATGAGTCTGCAATTTCTGTTAGATGGAGAGAGGGCAGCATCTAGGCAGAAACCATCAAATTTGCCTCTCTTTTAATGATGCTTCAGGAAGGCTGATGACAGCCAAGTGTTGTGGTTTCAGACGGAATTTTGCTCATGTTTTGGGTACTCCTGCAAGGAGGCAGCAGTGTCATTACCAGCTGTAAGAGCCATCACCTTTTACAAAGACTCTGCCTGGCCTGCAGAATGAACAGCGGACATGTGCCGCTGGCATGCCAAAGGCAAACCTGTCGCGCCTGGATTGCACCTTGTACCGGAACCCCTGACAGTTTTAATGCAGAGCCAATATCATGCTGGGCCTACACCTGGAACCAATTGCTTAATCTACACTTTCCAGGTGAGACGCATGAATGGTCCCTATTCAATTTGGCATGCTTAGACTAAGGCGCCTGTTCCAAGTGCAACTTTCTTCTTAGGGAGAGGCACCCTGGCAACACGAGTCTCTCTATGCCTGCAGATGCTGTGCCCTCTGGGCTTTCAGCGAAGGAAGCTGGGGATATGGATTACAACCTGTAGCATCCTTACAGCCCTGTACTTGCAAATGACTATTCCTCATACGGAGCTTAACATAGCATGTCTTTATTCTTCTGCGTGTACTGCGATTTCAACATTCTAAACCTACATTTAACTTCACTATAATCTAATGCTTATGTCACAGTTCTATGGAGTTCATCAGAAGCCACAAGGGTTCCGTCACTAGAAACTCACACAACACTATGTGGTATCTCCCTCTTTCTGCCCCCCGGCGGCTCTGCGTGTGATGGTGCTGCCCGCGGTGACATCACTTAGAATGTCACCGCGACCAGCGTTCCAAGGCGAGCGCCGGGGACACTCTGAGGCGACAGCAGTTCGAGAGGCTGTGGCTGGGGTCACGGGAGTTTGTACTTTAGAATAAACTCTTCCTTGTTATTCACCACACTGTGTACTGGCTATCTTTTGGTGAATTCCACACTGGCGACGAGGGTTAAAGCCTCTCGTGACCTCAACACGCCCGGAAGAGCGCAGCTGTCGGAAGGAAAGAAGATGAACAACAGCTGACTCGAGTAACCCAGCCGGCCGAAGGGAAAGGCATTTGAGTCGAAGTGAAACTGACTGCGACACGAAGAGCTGACTGGAGTGAGAAGCGGCTCTAGGAGAGAACGTGTTGTCGACTCGAAGGAAGGCAGAGGGATCGTAGGTGCCTGGGGAGTAATGGGTGAAGACTCCTTCTAACACACACCCTGGAGGTGAGGTACGCCTGTTTGTGACCCTGCGCGCTGACCCCAGACCTTCCGCCCACGTTGTGTGTGTGGCGAGCCTTGATATCAGCAGCTGTCAAGGTGAAGTAATCTCCCGGTTCTTGTCGGAGACTGCCAGCGGCCAGTAGTAGTGCCACAAGAGCTGAAACTGTGAGCCAGGCGCGTAGCTTCCAGCCCTTCATCTGAGACTTTCACCGCGCGCCCTTTTCTTTTATCAGCAACAGGGCAGCGTTGTGTGTTGATGCCGCAGAGGCGTTCGAATACTGGCCTCCCTTGGTGGATCCTCCCTCCTCTCAGACCTCTACTATAGTGGCGCGTGTCAATTGGCGCACAGTTGTGGAAAGTATAAAAAGGGCAGCGCGTGAAGAGAGATTTGGCGGAGGTGAAGTGCAGAATTCCCTACCGCATTTCATGAGAAGCATAGCGCTTTGGGCTGCCGTTTGAAGTTAACTTGCCAGCGCTGCGAGGAAGTATGGGGCGTTTAGGCGACACCGCAGATCGTGTGTGAAACACCTGGAGGACTCTGAGAGCGCGACGTGGGAGGAGAAAGGAGCCTAGGAGCGCAGTGGGACAGTGTTTCTATTCAGAAAGTGCTCATTTTTATGCGCTGTAGGATTCTGGTTTTGGGTTTTGCATCCCCTGTGGCCTAACAGTGAATTGTCTTGCACTCTTGAAGGATTGGTGGCGATTTTGACCTCCGTGGAGCAGTTGTAGAAGAATATGCGCATTGGAAAAACTTAATCCCCCTGGGAGTGCTGCCCTCACAGACTGCACCAAGGAAGCATATTTATCTTGAAACATTTAGAGCACAGCATTGAACTTTCTAGGGGCAGGCTGTGCGCTTTGCACATTCAGCCCCAGAGTGTATGACTGTACTAAAGAAAAAAAAAGGGGAAAGTTTTCACGCTGTATTTTGTAACTCCACCTTCCCCTGAGGGTTCTTCAGTATATGTACATAATTTCTGTGTTATCATTAGCAGGTTCCATCTTCTGCGTGTATGTGTTAGGAAGGAGAGCTGCGCAGAGGTGGTTGGGAATTTTCCTCCCATTATAGTTGTCTTCACCGGTAGTTCCTCCTTCCCCAAGACACATTTATTTGGCACAGACTTCAGGTTCCCACTTAACGCAGCTAAGTTACAAGGTAGACAGGTGCATGTTTGAAGGGTAAAGTTGTTTTGTCTTTTGTGAAGTAAGCATGCAAAGTGTGACCCCTCCCCCCTTTTTCTTAACCAACCCAGGTGATCCCACCATCCTGTGGAAAAAATGGAAAAAGGTGTTCCTAAATTACGCTACTGTGTGTGGGCCCAACCTAGGACTAGAAAGAAAGGTTGCATTACTGGCCTATTACTTGGGCGCAGAGGGAGAGGAAGTCCTAGACCATCTCCCAGATTTAGGAGCGCAGGAGGCAAGGGGTCTGAATGAATTTGAAGTTAGTCTAAAGAAGTTAGATTTACACTATCTCCCCAAGACCAGCACTATCATGGAGAGGTACCATTTTGGTAAGAGAGCACAGAAGGAAGGGGAGTCTATAGAAGACTTTGTGTCTGAATTGAGGAAGTTAGCTGCAACGTGCAAGTTTGGGGGAGCGAGCGAGGAGAGAATTAGGGATCAGTTTGTCTTGACCTGCAGGATGGAGCGGGTGCGTGAAGAGCTATGGCTTAAAGATGACCCGCCGTTGAGAGAAGTTCTCATCATAGCCAAGCAGGTAGAGCACATGTTGCAGTGCGTCAAGGAGATTAAGCAAGATGCAGGGGAGAAGAAGAACGATGACAAGACCAGTATCAGTGAGGTGGTGTCCGATTGTGAGACTGTGTCTGTAGTTAAAGGTCAGAAGGCAGTGGGCAAGGAACAGAAGGAAGGCAGGCCAGGAAGATCGTTCAAAGGTACCTGCTACAGGTGTGGCAAACAAGGGCACCTAGCCAACGACAGGGAGTGTCCCGCCCTCAGATTCACATGCAACAAGTGTGGTAAGAAAGGCCATTTTAAGCAATTTTGCAAGAGTGGGCAGGGGGCCAGTAGACAGAGTAGAGACAGAACGAATGTGGTGTGCGACGAGTTTGTTGTGCAAGTACAAGAGTTGAAGGCGCCTGGTCTCAGAAACACCATGTGTGCAGAGGTTACAGTACAAGTTGGTGAAGATCAAGTCGATAGTCCAAAAGACACCATAAAAGTAGGAGAGGTTGACCTAGAGGCATTGTTTGACTCCTGTTCTAGAATAACAATTATCAATGCCAAGGAGTTCTCACGTGTGTCTAAAGGAAAGATACCCTTGAGGAGGTTAGACCTGAGGCCAGGAGGGTATGCGGGGCGCCCCATCTCCATGAAGGGATACTTTCTGAGTAAAATTGAGTACAGGAACAGGACCACTGTGTCTAAAGTATATGTATCTACTGTAGGAGACAACATTTTGGGGTGGCGAGCTCAGAAGGGTTTGGGTGTGTATCTCAATCCCAACAGCAATCCCCAGATTTTGATACAGGAGATACAAGAATGTGAGTCTGACATCACAAAAGGATTTGAAGAGGTGTTTAGGGAAGGGCTTGGGTGTTTGAAGAACTACTGTCACAAAATAAAACTGAAGGTGAATGCCAAGCCCGTTGTGGCAAAAGTTAGAAGACTCCCCATAGCCATTCAGGAGGAGGTCAGATCTGAATTGGAGAAACTGTGTAAGGCAGGAGTCATCGAACCTGTGGAAGCAACTGAATGGTTGGCGCCCATCGTGGCAGCGAAGAAGAAGGATGGGTCAGTCCGGCTCTGCATTGATTTGAGGGCACTCAATAAAGAGGTCGTCGTTGACCGATACCCCTTGCCGAACATCACCCAAATGATGAGCATGCTAGAGGGTGCCAAGGTGTTTTCCACCCTCGATCTCACCTCGGCCTATTTCCAGATAAAACTTCACGAGGAGTCTCAGGAACTCACTGCTTTTGTGACACCCATGGGCGCTTACAAGTTCAAAAGGATGCCTTTCGGCTTAGTCTCGGCGGCTGCCGTGTTCCAAAGAATCATGAGCAACATCCTGAAAGGCATCCCAGGCGTCATGTGTTACCAGGATGATGTACTTGTTTTTGCTAAGAACCAAGTTGAGCATGATGAGAGACTGAGATGTGTGCTGAGGAGGTTTTTGTCCCAAGGCCTTACTGTAAAGAAGAACAAATGTGTCTTTAGCTGTGCGGAGTTGGATTTCCTGGGTCACAAGATAACGACAGAAGGCATACGTCCAAAGGCCGAACTACAAAACACCATCGTGAATCTGTCACCCCCCAAAAGCAAAGATGAGATCAAATCTTTCATGGGGATGTTGGAGTTCTATGGAAAGTTCATAAGAAACTTGGCAGGCAGGACTTACGCCATCAGGCTGTTGCTGAAAAAAGAAAGCGAATTCAAATGGAGCCAGGAATGCCAGAGCGAGTTCGAGGATGTTAGGAGAGCCCTTGCAGAAGCCCCTAGCTTGAAGTCATACCTGCCCGGCCGGGCAACTATCCTCACCACTGATGCTAGTGCAAAAGGGTTGGGAGCTGTCCTCACCCAGAAAGGCGTGGAAGGAGAAGAAACCGTAGCCTTTGCATCAAGGTCACTCCAGAAGTCTGAGAACAACTACTCAGTCATCGAAAAGGAAGCATTGGCGGTATCTTGGGCTGTAGGAAAATTCAGAGACTTCCTGTGGGGTACGCAGTTCACCCTCCGTACCGACCACAAACCGTTGGTAGAAGTGTTCAGCAAAAAGGGTTTGGATGCCATCTCCAGCAGGATAAGGCGTTGGGTGGTCAGCCTCCAGGAGTACACGTTCAATGTCGAATATGTCCCAGGAACGCAAAACCTCGCAGCTGACTGCCTGTCCAGACTTGTCGGTGGTGTAGAAGCAAGTGGAATGCGAGAAAAACCAGATGAAGAAGAAGAGGGATACATGGTTGAGAATGTCTGCGCCATCCAGAAGGCGTTGGGTGAAGAAACGGGGAGAAAGGCACAGGAAGAGGACAGGATTATGGAGGAAATTTGCAGAAGAGTGAGGGATGGGTGGAAGCACGGTGACAAACGAGATGAAGAACTACGGCCCTTCCTGGCCGTTAAGGACGAGTTAACCATTGTCGACGGATGCCTGTTCAGGGGAACAAGGCTCGTGCCGCCAGCAGCTGTGAGAGACAACCTGGTCGAGATAGCACACGAAGGGCACTTGGGCATCACCAAGACCAAGCAAAGACTCAGGGAGAGCTATTGGTGGCCGAACATGGACCTGGTCACCGAAAGGAGAATCAGGGAATGCATCCCGTGCTGCAATAGCGACAAGGTCTTGAAGCAACAGACACCACCCATGGTGTGTAGGCCGCCCCCGTCAGGACCATGGGATGAGTTGGCTTTAGACATCGTGGGCCCGTTGTCTGGGAAGCTGCGGACACCTTACATCTTAGTGCTCGTGGATTTATATTCTCGGTGGCCAGAGATAAAGCTCGTCAGTGAGGTCACGACAAAGACTGTCATCGGATTTCTACAGGAGGTATTTATCCGAGAAGGGCTCCCCAGCAACATCCTCACTGACAACGGAGTGCAACTATGCTCGAAAGAGATGGAAGACTTCCTAGAAGAAAGGGGCATCAGACACAAGCGATGTGCATTATACCACCCAGAAACCAATGGCATGGTCGAACGCTTTAACAAAACAATCAAGGAGAGCATCCAGCTGGCCAAAGCCAGTGGCATAAGTTGGAAAGAAGAGGTGTGGAGGCGTCTGGAAGCATACAGGTTCACGCCGCATCAGACGACGGGCGTCACCCCGTTCGAGTTGCTCCGCGCAAGGACACCCAACACTAAGCTTACCCCGGGGTGGATGGAATGGCACAAGGGGTGGTCGGACCGAACCAAAGAAAAGGAGAGCCTGAGGAAACAGGAGCAGGCCATGAAGGCAAGGAAAGAAGGATACGACCAACGCAAGGCCACACGGGAGGTCGAGTTCAAAGTAGGTGACAATATCAAAATCAAAGCTCCCACAGGGAAGGCAAGCTGGTCAGAGTACAGCAGTCCCACCAAAATCACTAAGCTTTTCAGGAATGCAGTCAAAACTCAAGAAGGGAAAATATGGAATCTAGGAAGAGTGGTCAGGTACCACCCTCCAGTAGAAGTCACTGAAGGTGCAAGAGAGGGGGAGAGTGGTTCCAGACTAGATAGTGGTCTCGCCATCAGGAGGCCGTCGAGTGTCTCTCACCCAGGCCACAGGCCCAACAGGAGAGTGACCAGACCTCCCAGACACTTTGACCAATATGTAATGATGTAACTATTGCCATTCTGCCTAATGCAAGTTTTTTCCCTATTTCTGTTTCCTGCTCATTGTCCTAGCTGATGTTTTCAATTTCTGCAGGGAAGGGGGATGTGTGGTATCTCCCTCTTTCTGCCCCCCGGCGGCTCTGCGTGTGATGGTGCTGCCCGCGGTGACATCACTTAGAATGTCACCGCGACCAGCGTTCCAAGGCGAGCGCCGGGGACACTCTGAGGCGACAGCAGTTCGAGAGGCTGTGGCTGGGGTCACGGGAGTTTGTACTTTAGAATAAACTCTTCCTTGTTATTCACCACACTGTGTACTGGCTATCTTTTGGTGAATTCCACACACTACTTCCCTCCGGTAAATGATTTTTTTTTACAAAGATATATACAATCATATCTTTTCAGTGAGTCTTTGATAAGCTTTGATCACAAGTCCCGGCCGTGCCTTCGGAAACTGGGGATAAGCAGTAGAAGTGTCTGTGATCAGCATTGGAGAAGTAGAAACAGCAGAAGTCAGGGAATCATCACTTACAGACCCAGTCTCTACATTGACATCAGTGCCTAACGAGCAAAGAGCCACACGTCGAATCACATAATGGACTTCCAAGAACGTTGGACAGTCGCCATGTGTCCTTTGCCGCTCACAGCAAGAAGTGGTTCAGCATTGAAAGGAATGTAAGACTGTTGTTTTCAAATGCTGTCAAACAAACACTCAGTCTCCTCTAGTAAACATAATGTCTTTCTCGTGTCAACGCTTGTCATCATAGAGCTTCATTTTCCTCTTACAATCTAATTATTCCATGCTGGTCTGTTCCTCAGTGAGTGATTTTCTGTTGGTCCACTGAGGTAACTTGGTCATCATAGCTCTCCTGAACATCAAGATTGCAGGGCTTTCACTTGTAGTCAAGTGCGGGGTTAAACAGTAAGATCGAAGAGTCGAATGTAAGACAGTCTTAAGGTCGAGCTTTTCTAGTACAGCACGCTGTACAGTTTTCTTAAGTGTACTCATGAAACATTGAACAAGGCCATTTGCATGTGGCCAAAGAGGTGTGCTCTTCTGATGCTCCAGATTTAGATGAATGATAAAGTCTCTGAATTTTCGACTGTTGAAAGGTGGGCTGTTGTCAGACTTTAAGATCGCAGGACCACCTCATGTCACGAAGATGCTGTCTAATCTCTGAATGACTCATTCTTGAGTGATAGATGAGAGATCTTCTATCAATGAAAAACTGGAGTATTCATCAACAATCACCACCAGATGATGCCTGTTGTTAAGAGGACCAAATTATTCAAGGGCAATTCTTCCCAATGCATGCATTGGCAACTCTGACATATTTAAGGTATGTTCAATAGTTTGTGATGACAGGCAGTTGCATAGATGATAGGCCTTTAATTCTCTTTCAACTCTCTTTTTGAGATGTGGAAAATATATTCCACAATGTCCTTCATGGGCTACTTGAATTGTCTGCTGCTGCAAGCTTTCCTGATTGACAATTCTCGAACCTATTAGAATAATACCTTCTTGACTAATGGAAAGTACATCTTTGAAATGTTTTCATTTTTGCTATTTACTGTCATTGGTAAGGAGGTCAAGGGTGCTGGTACTAAGACTAATGTGTAATAATGTCTTTCAGTTTTAGCATGTCACTATCTTGACTCGTGGCAGTGACAATTTATTCTGAGATGACAGCTGGGGTACTTGATTTCACTATGTAATTTATGTAGGCTTCAGCTGTCTTAGAAGAGTTGCCAAAGCATTATAGAGACACTCAGGAGAAGAAGTCAGCAGAGTACTGATCTTTCCCTGAACGATGCACGGTGGTGGAGTTGTATTCTTGCAATGGCAGACCTCAACGTTCAATGCGAAGAGGCATTTTTGCTTTTGGATTGCCAAAGATAGTTAGCAATTCTTGATGATCTGTCACAAGCGTGAAGGGCTTCCCATGCAAGAATACATGGAAATGTTCACAAGCCCACACCACTGCTAAATTTTCTTTCTCAGGTTGTGAATAAGCACGCTCAGTTTGGAACAAACTCTGACTTGCATATGCCACAATATGTCTGGGAGCATTTGGGTGTCCTCTGTGCTGTACAAGGATGGTGTCTAACTCAACAGGGCTAAGGTCAACAAAAACCTTGGTATGAAGCTTGGGATCAAAGTATGCCATTTCAATAACGTTTTCAAAAGCTTGTTTTATTTTCCGGCAGCAATATTCTTTTTTATCATATCTCTTAATGGTGCACTGACAGTGGCAAAGTCTTGTATGTATCTAGAGCAATAGCTGGCCGTGCCAAGGAATGAATGTAACATGGAAATATCTTGTGGGACACTGGAAGTTGACAACACTTCCAATTTAGCTGGATCGGGTGTCATGCCCCCATCAGAAAAGATAGGGCCAAAGAATTTTAGCTTTGTCTTATGGAACTCACATTTCTCTACATTCAAAGTTAAACCAGCGTCATCGACAAATGGCACACTTGCATGAGAACTCTGTTGTGCTCCTTCTGGGTAGCTCCAAACACGAATACGTCATCACTATAATTGAAAGCATTTATGACAGGCTGTGTGATACATCTCATTACATCTTTAAATAGCTTTGTAGCTGATGGCACAGCAAAATGTAACGGAACAGACAAACATGTGAAGAAAAGGTTGTAATGTACCTGCAATTCTACTCGAGTTCCGACTGATGATATCCTTTATTTAGCTCAAGGCGAGAGAATACCTTCACACCATTCAATGTTGTTATCATGTCACCAATGTACAGACCTGGAAGCCATTCTCTTTCTTGTTCTCTTTACGCATACCCACGCAGATGCATACAGATCCTTCATGGCATTGCACTAGTGGAACGCTCAATGATATCATGTTTGAGACAGTAGGGGTTCAAGTTCTTTTTCAACAGTTTCCTGTAGTTGAAAAGAAATTTGTATGTGTCTTTGAGCACTAGGACGGGTGTCCTCATTTATGTGTAATTGTACTTCATAGTCTGGAGTTTTCCCAAACCATAAAACAACGAAGGGAATTTGTGATGAGCATTGATTTTAGAGTTCACAGATATCAGTCCCATATCAGCAGCTGTGCTGAAGCTGAGTAAGCAGGCGCTTGAACCTGTACCCAAAAGTACATTGATGGCTGTTTGTACTTTTGTTTTCTTGTATTTCATCGTTGCTACAAATGAGCCATGACTTTTTAGTGCAATTGATTCAGCCCCCCTATACACTTTAGCTTTCGAAGTCGGCCGTTCCTTGATAATATGCCCCTATATTATTTGTACTTACCTTTTTGATATTTCGGTCCTCTATATTTTTGACACGATATTCGTCAACACAATATTTTTAACGTTGATCTTACATCAGACAACCAATTGAGAGGTAGGATAGCTGGAATGGGCAGTTAACGAGGAGGCCATATCAAAATCAGAGTGAGGGACAGTTGTTAGGTGCAAAGTTGTTGCTGTCACATATGGCACTGTCAATGACTCCAATGAGGGGGTAGAATCAGAGTTAGTGAAACAGTACAGAAGCCAGTAGCACTGGAGATGGTAGTGTGAGAATTGGTAGAACAAGTGGTAACACTAATGCAGGCATCTTTGAAGATGGCAGTGTGTGATCTGTCGGAATATTTGGCAGTACAGAAACGGGCATTCCTGGTAATGGCACCATAAGAACCAGTAGAATAATCAGTAGTACAGAAGCTGGAAGCACTAGAGATGGCAGCCTGAAAATTGTTAGAACAAGTGGTAGAGGAGTTGGCCTAATGGCTAGGGTGGGAAACAGGGTGCGAGTCTCGGCAATGACGCTGAACATCCTGTGATTCTAGGCAAATCACTTGAAAATGAATATGTCCTCATGTAAGGCAACATGTGCTATGTAAAGCGCTCTGATACCCGATACCGGGTCAAGTTCGCGCTATATAAAACTCCGTAAAAAAATAATAATAAAAAGTAAAGAAGTGGTCATCTTTGAAGATGGCAGTATGAACATTGATAGACTAGTTGGAAGTACAGAAGCAGGCATTCCTGGAGATGGCGATGCTAAAATTGATAGAATAGTTGATAGTACAGAAATGGGCATCCCTGGCAGTAGCAGTGTGACAATTGGTAGAAAAAATTATGTTACAGAAACAGGCATCTTTGGAGCTAGCAGTGTGAACATTGGTAGACTAGTTGGTAGTATGAACACTCCTAGAATATGTGGTGGCCCAAAAGCTCTGGAGATGGCAGAGACATCTGTGTCAGATGCTAAGGTGCAATATTCTCCAGAATAAACCTAGGAATGGATGGAGCTGTGACCTCCAGAGATGAGCTTAATAAATTAAAGCCATGCAGCAGTCAAAGAAATTGATTCCTCTCCTCTACACAAGACATGTCAGCTCAGCAGTCCACAACAACTTTGCAGTGTACATATCGCGCCGCAATTAATCATGTCCTCTGAAATATTAAATCCCCTACCTGTACATGTTATTAATCAGCGGAAGTCAGTCTTCCCTGAAGGCAGCGAAGAGCTGCCGGCAGCTTGTCCTGTCGGTGGGAATCGTTACGAGCAAGGCTCTTTCTTGCTCTCACAACACTTTATGTTGGTGCAACATGCAAATCCACACTGCAGACCTCCCCTGGGAGCAGCTAGGCGTAAACAAAAAAAGCCTCGGTATTTAAAGCCCACGAACGCTTTGTGCGAATAGGTTGAAAGTCACACCTGCTGAGATTTCCCCTGGGGCTGCCAGTATCCGCAGGAGCCCCAAACCATACCAGGCTTGAGTTCCATGCGCCCCGAAAATTAAAAGGCACGTAAAAGTACCTGTTACTCGCACGGGGATGCACAGGTCTTATCTCATTTGAATATTCAAAAATCGAATTTCACACCAAGGTGATTACTGCTGGGCATGAACTCTCTTAATTAGAGAGACTTTTGCTGCTGTGTATTTACATGGAGTTCAACATATGCTTCATTAGAGGAAGTCTGCTGTTCAACCCTGGACACAGGTTTCTAATTAACAGTGAAGTAGGATCTTTTGCCATTACGCTGAACTGCTACTGTCCCTAACTCGTTGCAGATGAGTCTTGTCTCTCACCGCCTTCAGCCATCTTGATCTTTCTTTGATTTGTGCTGCTGAAGTTCAGCCCCATTTTCTGGAGGTCTTCTTCCTCTGTACCTACCTGCTGTTTTCATGTCAGTCGTGGTGATGGCTACCACAGTCTGTCTTTGGTGATAGGATTCATTCTTACTTTCAACCCACAAGGAGGCAAGTTCGATGAATCAGATAAGGATCCTAAAGGAATGATCCACACCATTTTAAAGCCCCATACAAAGTATGAAGTCAGGGGAACAAACATTTGAATGGCGTAGCCTGCCCTGGTTACCCCTTTGGGAACATTGGGGCATATTATCAAGCAGGGCGATAGGCATTTATCGCCCTATTAGCAAGCTGTCGCTAACTAATGTTAGCGACAGCTTTTAGGCGATAGCGAGCGGTTTGGGGCCCGCTTTGCATGTCAGCGATGTTTATCGCTAATGACGTGCAAAGTGGGCGTACCCAACCAGTTAGCGACCGAAAGCGGTCTCTAACGTCGCTATCGCCTATTAGCAAGGCAGGCGTAGCGATGGAAATATTTGCGCTAAGCGCGAATATCTCCAAATACTAACACCTGCCAAGACCAGTTCTTCGCCATGTTATCCAATGGGAGGTGGATAACATGGCTAAGAGCATTTTGCCGCGAATGCGTGAATATCGCTGTATTCTCAGCGATATTCACGTATTTCGCCGCTATCGCTGGATATTTTGACACAATGGAGAAAAACGTTGCTAATAGCATGTTTTCTCCGCTAACATATACAGCGATAGGCAGCGATAAAAAAAATCATTGCTAAGCCTATTTAGCAATAATTATCGCTACTTGTTGGTAATATGCCCCATTGTGTCTGTTGACAACAGTGAGAACCATCCACCCAGTTTAGGCTGACAAGTTCATCACCATTTTCGGTGGTGACTCCTCTATGCAAGACCAATATATAAGTTATGGTGGTCATGTGGAGATATAAGGAGATGTCAATGACATGCTGTGAGAGTAATTACCAGTGGCTGAGCTTAATTCAAGCATTTTTGTGCATTTTATGATGTTGCCCTAAGTGAGATCGGTGTACCCAGACAGGAGTCCTCTGCACACTGTTTCACTAGATCCAAGCTATACCTGACTGGTGAGCCATGTGTTCGGCAAAACCGGTCCCGGGTTCCTTGTGTTGGGACCGGGAGGACCTGGGTTGGTATTTCAGGTTAGATAGTTCCCTTTGTGATTACCATATAGCTGGCTCTAAACTGAGGTGGCATTGTGTGCAAAATATTGATTGATTGGGATGCATCCCGAGTAATTACCAGTGGCTGAGGTTGATTCAGTCATTCCATCCATCACCTTTTTTGTATACTTTGTTGAGAAAAATTCCAGCACATGATTATGATGTTAGTTTTCTGGACACTGACTATTGGGGGGGTACATTTCCAGGGCCCATATAGAGTGGTGGAAATTCCGCCATGCCACACAGGAATGGTAGAATCACTGCCACAGATTGCTTTCTCAAAAGTTCTAAGCCATATTAAGTTTGAGGCCTTATGTTTGGCCTATAAAGCTTTAAACAATACAGGACCTGCTTTTCTTTAAAAACTTTTCGCACGGTATCATCCTAGCAGACGGCTGCGGTCCACTAAAGCTAAGTATGGGATTGTTCCCGGATTTCGTAAAACCAACTGGGGTGGTCGTAGCCTGCGTTATGCAACGGCAGAACTTTTATTTTAGGAAGGGCCTTAAAACCTAGCTTTTTCAGATCTAGGGTCAGATGTAGGTAGGATTTATTTACCGATTCTTAATTACCGAATTTTACCGATTCGGTAATTAAGAATCGGTAAATATGAAGGGGGGAGATGTAGGACCATCCAGATGTTTTTTTTACCGAATCGGTAAAAATCTGTATTTACCGATTCGGTAAATACCGACCGGTAATGCCCATTCATTCCTATGGGCTTTGAAGCCCATAGGAATGAATGGGCATTACCGATTCGGTATTTACCGAATCGGTAAATACCGAATTCCACAAGGGTGCAGGGGGTGTCACTTTGACACCCTCTAGCACCCCCAAAACAGGTTCGGGTGCCATGTGGCAGGCATACCTGCCCTAAGGGCAGGTCTGCCTGTCATATGCACAGGTGTGCATGCACACATGTGCATGCACACCGGAATCAGTATTTTACCATCAAATTGATTTGGTGGTAAAATACCGATTCGGTAAGGCTTGTGGGACTCTGAAGAGTCCCACCTACATTTTAAATTTACCGAATCGGTAAAAATACCGATTCGGTATTTTACAGAATCGGTAAATTTACCGATCGGTAAATTTACCGATTCTGTAAAATGACTGTCCCTACATACCATTTCTCTGATACCGGTCGGTAACGGCCGAAAATACCGATTTTCGGCCGTTACCGACCGACCTACATCTGTCCTCTGATCTAGTTGTGATGTGCTTTGAGCTTCAGCGCCAAGACACCTCAGGGTATTCATACGCTCAACAAGTTTAAATAAAATAGCATAACAAGAGGTTCCTGGAACAATGTGTTTTCATGCCGCTTTTCGCCCTAAAACATTTCTTGGTCTCCTCATCAGATTTTTTATCAATTTCATTTCTTTTTGCTTAATACGTTTCTTTTTATTCTTCTAAATTGGTTAATAAAATGTATTAAGTCATGTTCTTAACATTAATGGTGTTTGGTACTGTTTGTAATTAAAATGCATTCCTTTGAGTAATTGTCAGCTACTTGTTACATTTGTTACCAAAGGTGAGTAGAGATTCTCTTAGAACTTTATTGTGACCTACCCAGAGTGTGTTTAATATCTGCATATGGGAACTCTATTCCCAAAATATTAACCCGTGTTCTAACAGGATACACAATAAAAGCAAAAGCAAACATGTAAAATTATGAAAAACACTAAAATGCAGACGTTTCTAAAATCCATATCGGATGAAGTAAAATAAACATAATGTATTCTTTCGATGGGGCATAGCTGAAAGTCTACTTAGTAACATTCCTTTCTGAGTGGTATTTTTTAAGAAGGAAATTTACTGTTGGCCTTTTTGTTGACCGGGAATTGCTGATTTCCCCTGATAACGCATCAGGGTTCAGCGCATAATTGTACCCTGTATCGCAACTGCCGAAGGTGAGAAAATTCCAGACCTTTTCCCTAACCACTCAGAAACAAGCATTTACAATGCAACGGTTTCGCCTTTGGAAAAGTTTGAGCTATTGGCATTGTGAATGACAAACTTTTTATTTATGTGTTGGTTTTGAAAACAGATAAATAAATGGCATTGTCATTTACAATGGCAATAGCTTAATCTCTCGCAAATGCGATTTGTATTGCAACTATTTCAGTTAGCATTTTGCACTACGATGAAAACTGGCTAAAGATAGATACAAAAAACAAGTCTTAGCTAGGAGGTAATACTCACCAGACAGAGACACCTGGCAAAAATGACTTCACTTGAACTATCATATGTACAGCACTAAACATTGCACATCCTTCGTTGAATAACTGTTTGTTTACTGCACTAAAGATTGAAGATTACTCTAGTGTTATTTCTATAGTGCTCACATGCTTCAGAGCAAAGAGGACTCTAGGAAAAACACTTGTAAACAAATAATCATCGTGGGGTGAATTATAGTCAGGTATTGTAGAATTACAGAGATCAGAGGGGCGCAGACCAGAGCCGCAGCCAGCAGACCAGCGCTGGGAGTCCAGATGAGTCGTTCAGAGCGCCGGGGTCGCCTCAGCCCTCAGCAGCAGCAGCGTCGGCTCAGCAGCAGTGGAGGAAAAGTTTTCCGAAGCGGCTGCAGGGGATCCAGAGCCACCAGACCCGGGGCTCGGGCTGGGATCTAGCCAGGAAGGGATCCAGCCGAGGATGCACCCAGGGACCCACCGCCCGCACTGCCTCCAGCCGAGCCCAGCCACCGACCCAGCCAGCAGCTCCCGGCGAGGGAGAGAGAGGGAGGGAGGAGGGAGGAGAGAGGAGAAGAGGTAGAGGGAGGGCCAGGGGGAGGAGGAAACACCGACATGGAGGGGGAGAGGGAGGGGAGACGGGAGGGTGCGGGGGGGCACAAGAGGGCAACAATGCCATGGGAGACAGAGAGGAAGGAGGGAGCAGCGGGAGGAGAAAGGAGAAGGGACCGAGGGGACACACGGAGATAAAATCAGGAGCAAGAGAGGAGAAGAGGCAGAGGGAGGGCCAGGGGGAGGAGGAAACACCGACATGGAGGGGGAGAGGGAGGGGAAACGGGAGGGTGCGGGGGGCACAAGAGGGCAACAGTGCCATGGGAGACAGAGAGAGGAAGGAGGGAGCAGCGGGAGGAGAAAGGAGAAGGGACCGAGGGGACACACGGGGATAAAATCAGGAGCGGGTGAGGGAAAGGGGAGGAGAAAGAGGCGGGGGAAAGAGAGCATTGAGAGGAAATGAGTCGGGACGAGGGGAGGGGGGGAGAAGAGAGAGAGATACGTACTGAAGAGAAAGAAACATATGAGGCAGGTAATCAGTGGAGAAGACGCCTGAAGCAGGAGGGTGAAGAAGAGAGGAAACAGAAAGAGAACGGAGGAAGAAAAGGAAAGACAACAAGAACGGGGGGGCGTGGCCGGGGCCGGGGGTCATCGCAGGACGGACGGGGAGCAGCCACCCCCCGCCGCCGCCCGCAGCTCCAGACAGGGGCACGAGTCTGTGATGGGAAAGTCCGGGGGTTGCATAGTGTGGGGGGGCGATCAGAACCATGGGCAGAACTGGGGAACTCCACAGTACGTGGGCAATGCTCTCGGACGGAACTGGGGGCGTCCATCATGTGTATGCATTCGGGGTGCATAATGAACAAGCACTCACCTGGGCTTCCTCCGGCGGCCGTGGTCGGCATGGAATGACAAAAACAAACCCAGAAAAAAAAAACGAAACTCCGCCCACCGCCGCGAAGACGACATCGCAAAGGCGGAGAGCGAAAAAATCGCGGGAACGCCCCCGAATCTGGTCCGGCCTTAACGGACAGATCCAGCTCCCAATGGCTAGCCTCCATTTATGGAGCTAGCCAATGGGAGCCGGGGGACGTTCCTGAAGCCCATATTGTAAACAATAGATTTCGCCTGCGCCGAAAAGCTGCGCAGAGCGCAGCCTTCGGCAGGTGAAACCTAAAAAAGGGCTGATTCCTTGAATCAGGGAGTTTATTTGTGAACGTGTGGGCCTTGTAATGCAAATACCACATCCTTTAGGATGTCTCCCCACCCACTTACATCACATCTGGGTAGGCCCACAGAAGGACTTAAATGTATTGATGTTATCAGGGCTGTGTCTAGGAACCGGAAACTGCAGGTTTTTTCACTGACTTTTCAAAATCTCCCTTCTCTCACTTACCGCATCCTGGGGCATATTAGCAACGCTTTGCATTAATCGCAAAGCACGCTTAGCGCTCATTTTTGTAACGCTGGCTATCGCAGGTTTCTATCGCAGAGATATCACGTTATTAGCAATGCGTATCTTCAAGGCGATAAAAATTCCTGCGAGAGCGGGGAAATCACCGTTTTGCAGGAAACATCGCTGGTTTTCCAGCCATGTTCCCTGCAAAACAGCAATAACCTTGCTGATACGACCCTGTGGTCAAATCAGCCTAATCCACCCCCTATGTTAGAGATAGCTGAGTCAGGATTTTAGCAGATGTTAGATTTTGGCGAAAACCGCAATTTTCGACAAAATCTAGTCTGCTAAAATCCTGTGTGCTGCCTTGTAAATATCATTTAAAAAAAAATGTTTTATTGATTTTACAGCACAATGAGCCAAACATCGGAAGGCATGTCAAAGACATACAATCACGCAGTATAGTATTACACATTTACAACCATCATAGTGCCTTGTAAATATCATGATGTGAGCATCAGCAATACTTTACAAGGTAGTCCATTGGGGTACGCTCAGTGATGCCCACTTTGCATCTCATTAAAGATGCACAGGGAGGCGTTGGGGAAAAGGGTGCTAACATGCAATTATCCATGTTAGCAACCTCTTGTAAATGGGGTGATAGTTTTATCTCCGCTTTTTTGGCTTTTGAAGCCAAAAAAGCAGAGATAAAGCCCTTGTTAATATGCCCCCCCTGTGTTTCTTCCCATCTATTGTTAGAGCTAAGGAGCTGTTCAGAATGGAGTGATGTGATGTGATGTGTGACTAGATTTCGTTTTTTTTATTGATCTACTGACTAGCAGGGAAGGTTGCTTGTACTTCACAATTCTTGACCACCTCCCTCATCTTACTTTCCCGGGAAACATCCTTTACAATGCAACTTTTACAACGCACTACCATTACGACGCAACTATTACAACGCAAGTCATTACAACAACTTGCGCTGGAGGGCGCTCTAGGAAAGGGAATAGTTTAATTACTATCCAACACCTTCCCTACTATCCACGGGGACTGGAGTTGGAATAGTAAATTAAACTATTCACTATCCAGCGCCCCCCAACGCAAGTCGTTGTAACGACTTGCGCTGTAAAAGTTGCGTCGTAATGGCATGCATTGTAAAAGCATGCGTTGTAATGTCATACATCCTACTTTCCTGGCAATGTCACCATCTTGGGGTTGGGTGGTTTGGTTCAGCCTATAGACACTTGTTTCAAAGGCAGGTGTCAATCTGTGGAATCCTTTTTGTCATGTTCTTCATACCTTCACCCGCTCATGAGCTGATTTAATGAAGGCACGGGTTGTATTCCTTATATCTCATGAACTTAGGAAAGTTATAAACAGCTCCAGTAGGCGGCACAGAGAAAGTCTTGTGGAGTTCTTGCCATGGCTCTTTTCATAAAACGTGACTATATAGAAGAATGTTGGAAGGCTCCGTTACTGAAATCTGCTCGAAATCTAACCTGTTACACCACTGCAAAAATATATACCTGGCAACTATGTATATATCAAAAAGACTGCAACTCTCTTTCCAAAAAGCATGAGACATTCGATGGCCAGGGAAATAAAGCGAAATATGTCACGGAAGCCTCCAAACACAACTAGAAGTCATCAAGCAAAGGGAACTTCTGGAAACGGTATTGATGCAATTGTTACTAATTCAACATTGGGGAAAGATAAATGGATATTTAGCTGTCAGAGAATGGCTCATTTAATAAAGTTGACTTTATAGTAGACGATGTCATAAAAGGTTTCGAAGCCATGCCATTCATCGTTAAACAATGAGATGTTCGCAAATCTCTATTTTTGGCAATGCAGATTAGGTAAAAGAAAGATAGTTTTTTAGATTTTGACCCCTTAATTGGTTGGACATTTGCAATGTAAGTTGTAATTATTACAATATAAACTCTTTAGGGGTATATTATCAAGAAACAGAGTTAAAATTATCGCCGCTTTAGCGGCAGGAAACTGCCGCTAAAATGGCGATAATGGGCTTGATAATATGTTCTGATGTGACCATGGGCTTCTATGGGAATTCTCTACCGCATATTATCAAGCCCATTATGGCCGCCTTAGCGGCAGTTTCCTACCGCTTAAGCGCAATAATCTTAACTCCATTCTTTACAAAAACCCTTAACTTCTTAGACCCTAAAGATGGCAACATGTAGCAATTTTTCTTAATGCTAGCTTTCTCAGGTGTGATCACTCACAAGTAAGGGGGAACAAAATATTCGGATGAATTTTCATACATGCTAAATGCGCCGATTTATATTTTGCCTGAGGAGCCAAGGAGTTGTTCGGCTGTTTGTAGGTCGATACAAAAAAACACAACATAGTTGCTTTTAAAAGCACTGTGAGGGACTGGGCAATATATTTACCCTAAACATAATTACTTTAAGGTAAATACATTGCCTGGACGCCTGACGGTTATCTTTAAAGCTACTTCTACATCAAAAAAGTATGCGTGCAGCCCATGCCTGCAGGGTCTTCCAGACACCCCACAATTGCTCCTGTACTGGGAAACATGCTTTCATACACATTATAACAAAAATCCTGAGCACACATCAAAACATAGTACAATTTATTTAAAAAATTCAGTGCACAAGTGTCTTCTGTGTTCTTTATTTCTTAACTTCTTACACCCAGCCAACACGTGTTTCGTCATATGGGGAGTTCCCTGCGACTTCTTCAGGGCTGTCTTCCTTTCTTTAATATCCTCCAATATTTCCCATATACGTCAATCTCTGCTGCTCAGTTGCAAATATCTTGTCTCATCACATGCCTTCATATCTCTGTTCCATCGACCATTCTCCCTGTTCTACTCCCAAGTAGTACGCTCCTTGTAAACGAGGTTGCGCCACGACGCCCAAATCCCAGTAAGTGTGCTCCTTCCCTTGAAGCACCACCAGTGATACTAGGTCTCCTACATTAACCCGGGATTAGTGAGCGCCACGTTCAACCCAACAAAACAGTCACCCTCACCCAGTAAGTTTTTCACTGCCTATGCTTTTATTCACAGTAAGTTGTCTGGTAGTGTAATTAAATGAATGCAATAACTATTAATTGCATTTTATAGAACCCTGGCTATGCTGGAGAATACTACACATTTTCTTTCTGTGGATTCATTGCTTCGCTGAAGGAAGCCATCTTGTGCTGCAGGGCATTCGGCCTGCATGCCACCATTTTTTAATTCAGGGCAGGGCAGATTAAAGTAGGTGGAAAGAGATAGAATTGCCAGTAGTTTGATATCTGCATACTGAAAAATAGGAATGTGCCTACTCATATCTCCAAGCTGATGACAATCCTATACTAGCATACTGTGACTAAGAGGGTCTCTTTTAAATTTGAGGATTTTTGGTGAGTTTCATGTCTGAGATGTTTCCAATTTTTGGTAGAGCTGATTATTTGCTTAGCTTCAGCATATCAGCTAGGTGCCTTATTATTTCTTGAGCGCTAACAGTATGAGTAGAATGAGAGGCTACCTTAAAGCTGAATACTTTAGGGACAAGATTTTCAAAGATATGTGCAATACAATGCTGCACAGAAATCAGCAGGATTGCCTTGCTTTAATGGTAAAAAGAAAAAGAGTACTTCCTTGCATATCCTATGCATCACAAGCCGATGATGTCCTCAGCCCACATGCGCAAAAAAGGCCATCTTAGCGTGATGCTTAACACTTTTTAGCATTGTGTTATAGTGCAAAAGAGAGTGGTGTCTTCTGTGAAATTTGTACTCAAAACCATCCAGAACAAATATCTAAGTGGAACTACCCAAGTGATACTTGCACTTTATGTATGATTCTGCCAGACATACACAATCGGAATAACACACACGGGAAAAACCATGATTTGCCTTTGGCCCATTCTATGCTTTTGATGTTAAGATTCCACACATATCCAAGCCACACTACTTTGCGTGAAATGTATTGGTCTTGTGCCAAATTCTAGGGGCCTCATTTATGAGAAATGAAGCATTGCTGCGTGAAAGCAGCGATGCGTCACTTCTCAGTGCGCACTCCTTGCGACATACCTGATGCGTCATATTTAATGTATGATGCATCATGTCGCAAGGAGTTACAGAAACGTCAGTATTTCCGACGTATCTGTAAGCGCAAAAGTGACGCATTGCTGCAGTGTATCACAAATGTGACGCAACTCCAGCAATGCGTCTTTCACATAGGGCAAGACCCTTGTGAAAGGGCCTGATTCTGTCTTACGCCTGCTGTGAGGCAGGCGCAAGATTTTGATGCAACTGCGTCCTAGAAGTGATCCTGTGAAATCTCATAGATTTCACTGCGTCACTTCTACGAGGCTATATGCGGGGGAACGCCCCCCCCTGCATATATTATACCTGACGCAGGTATAATGTAGCGCAGGGGTTTACAAAGTGACGCTTCTGCTTAGATGCGTCACTTTGTAAATAGTGCGCAACAGGAGGCATGTTTTACGCCGCCGATGCTTCACAAAAAGTGACGCATCGGAAGCGCAAAACTGACGCAAGACCTCATAAATGAGGCCCTAGGTGTTTCTGCACCGTTCTCTCCCCATTACACAAATGTTTCTGGAATTAGCGGGGTGCCGCTATTAATAATGCAATGTTCAAGTCAGCTTTTACGCCAAAAACCGCTTAGCATGAAAATGTTGATCAATATCACCATTTGTGTCGCTTTGAATCACTCAGCTTGGCTTAGCACCTCACTAGTACCTGAAGTAAAGTATAGTAAATCATTCTCTGTTTTATTTACATGTTTTATATACATACATATGTTAGCCTTAGCTCCTATGTGATGCATTTATTTTTCGTTTTATATACTATTTGTTGTTTGCTTGAAATTTGTTTTTACATCAGCACATCACGCTCTAACCAGCGTAACGTCCATTACCACCCCCTTTTGTACTGCTAGCCAGACTGAACAGCGTGCTGTGGACAATTGGAAGGTTCAGTTAATATAACTAACATTGTGGAGAGGATGTAGCCTTACGACTAGAGCTGTGACGTCGAAGCTGGGGAACTGGGTTCGAGTTACAGCACCGACCCTCAACATCCAGTGATTCTGGGAAAATCACTTCATCTCCCCGTGCCTAACAAAAATGAATGTGTCCTCATGTAATGAAAGTGGTGCTATGTAAAGTTCTCTGATACTCGATATCTTCGGGTCTAGTTTGCGCTATATAAAATGCTAAAAAAAATACATTCTTCTGTGACTTGTATTCACATGGTTTGATCACAATGCGGAGGTTTCCCTCTGACAGCTTTTTTTGGGCTTGCTCTTCACATAGAATAGTTACATCTTGGATTAGTCTTCAGTTGTTGCATTAAAACAACTCTATGGGGCCCATTCACAACGGTCAATTTACACAGAAGTAAATCTACACTTGTAAATTGTCTCTTACACTCTGTAGTAATGTTACTACTTTTGGCTATTCACCATTTCCGTGTGTAAATGTACTACACTTTAGACATAGATGTCTCCACCTACTGAATGGTTGCTGGTAGTGACTTTTCAAATGTATACAGTGTGATCCACCATTTCAAAGTATAATTTATAGAACTTCCTGGAGAAATTTACAGTTTTAGTTCTATCATACCAAGACACGGGTCAAAATATTGTGTGTATTTTTAAAAGTTAACTTTGGTGCTCGTTTGCCAGACATGAAATGGAGACTGCAAGAGTACAAATCAATGTAATGAAAGTCACTGCTAATGATTCTGAGAAATCAATGCCTCTGGACAGTGTCTATCGAAAACACTCAGCATCATTACATTGTTCCTATAAATCCATTCTAAAGGGAGATTCTCACTGTCTTTGTGCACAATTTAAACATGCAAACTGCATTAAACCTGTTAATATCCTTGCATATTTCTTCTACAAGTAGTTCAAAGAGACTGCTTTATTATCCTTACACAGAGCTCTGTTATACATACAGAGTCCATAAATACACATAATATGCAGGAAAAACCTTCAGTATCTTTAACCAGAAGGGTGCATTTAGTGACCATGAAGATGCTAATTACACTTAAAGAGTTTGTTAGAAATGGGGTTTCTGGTTAGCAAGGGTATGCACTTAAGCCACCCCCTTGGTAGCTTGGCAGAGCAGTCAGGCTTATCCCAAACGCACTGTGTAAAGCATTTGCGCAGCACACTCACACAACAGTGACAAACTAGGCACAACAAAAAAGAGACTGCACACAAGGTTATATAAAAATATCATTTGTATTATCCATAAAAACACATTAGATGACAATCACATATATTATGGTGCCACTAGGCACTTCTCATGACTTCACATGGATTACATAAATCACTTGGACAGCTATTGGGCCACTGTCATAAACATCATAGTTAGGATGACAAGTAACTACTGGTAGGATTACACTCAGCATAAAACATTATGCATAAACATCATCAGCAGTGCACTATAGTAACTACTAGTAGCGTGCACGCATTAGACAATCACCATCACGGTAAATAGGGTGCAGCCCTGACAATGTAACACCAACTACGTGATAACCTCAGGGCATACGAGGCAGTAGTACACTTTGCCACAGCAGTAAATACCAGCACCCAGGGCCTTGTGCCCCAACCCCAATTCACCTGGTATTTCCAACAGCCTCAGCTGGACAGGGACTTCCGTGGAGGCTTCTTTCTTTTTTTTTTTAAACAATTTATTATACACAATACTACCCGGAGGTGTCTAGGCGCTTACGGTCTGCCATGTCTTGAGCAGTTTCCTGAACTCAAGCAGGGATGAAGTCTTTCCCGTCCGGTACGCAGAGGCTGAGATGCTCTCCCTGGTATGAGGCCTCCAAATTTTTACCCCAAACGCAGCCGGGAGTGTAGCAGGCCCAGGCCAGCCACACCAAGCACAACAAGGGCGTAAACCCAGCCGCCGGCTGTCTGGAGGGCGATCTTGCCAGACAATGCTCCCCCCAAAGGTCCCAAACGGGTCCTCGGTCCACAGACACAGCCCAAATACTGGCGGGGCAACCTGTCGGGAGCCCTCTGGGGCCACGCAGTCGTCTGTAAGGAATGTGCACGTAGGCGGCCTCACCTTTGCAATCTGGGCAAAGGTCACCAAGTACAGCTCCCACAGTCGGACCGCTCAAGCCCTGGGAATGCTGGACTCTGCTACCATGAGGCCCCTAAGCAAACGAAGCGAAGCGCTAGAACTCCGCTCCCATCCCATATGCTGTCAGGTGCTGGGCAGGGTCAGGGGGAAGGCTTCCACTTGGGCTTCTGTGGTCTCTGGGCCAGTTGCAAGGCAACGCCTTGTGCACCTACGCCACTTGCTCAGCTGGAGAGCGGCTGCATTCCCAAATCAGTGAAGCTCTTGGCCCCGAGAACCCACAGCACCACACTCACCCTTCTCATGGAGCAGAGCAACAAAAACGCTCCTGCCATCTGGGAAGTAAAAACACCCAAATTAGTTTATGTTAAAATAAAGTAGTCTTCAGACCCTGTACAGCGCTCCACATGTGCTCTCAAACAAGTGTGGGACAAACACCTTGCTCACCATGCGCTGTGGCCAAATCACACAGGGCAAGTTACAAAGCCCTGGGAGGTCACTCAGGCAGAGAACAGAGCACAGACAGGCCAGCATGCAGGGCCCCTTAGCAGAGGGCAGTCCCTTCAGCCACCCAGCAGGCAGAAGCTTATTCCCTTATTCCTCCTGGCACACAGCAGTATTTTCTCTTCTTCCATGGGGTCATAGCCCCTATAGCCCCTATACTAAACCTATGTTCTGGGGGGCACTTCAAACACTATTGAAGTGCACAACACCCCCATTCACATTGCAAGCCCTGGCCTCAGACACATCACAAGGGGTGGTGCCAGCATTGTGCAAGGCAGGCACAGCCCTATTCAGCTGTAGGTGCAACTCCTCCCATCACTCCAAATTCAGACCAGGCTATTAAGGTTTAAGGGAAAACTCCTCCTGCTACTCTAAATTCAGCCAAGGTCTATTCACCCTAGCGCTGAGTCACCCAGGAAAGTTTGGACACACCTCAACCCCTCTTGCTGGAGTGAATGCACATCCCATCTCCCCTGTCAGTCAGAAGCAGACAGTGCAACACATCCGGGCAGGGCCCACAGAAATGCCCACTTCTAAAAGTTATAAGAATAAAGGCCAGCAAGGGATTTTGTTCTATTGTTATTTATCAGCGTAAACAATTCATCACAGCTACTGACTAAGAACAGTTTTACGATTCCTGATTTTCACAACAGGTTCTAATTACGCTGATAAATAACAATAGAACAAAATCCCTTGCTTGCCTTTATTCTTATAACAAGTATTGCCCGAGCCCGCAAGGGTATATTGGGTTGCTCACCTCTACACCTTGTCACTTCTAAAAGTGGCATTTCTAAAATAGTAATAATACACCTACTTTCTCCAATAAGCAAGATTTAGCACTACTATTCCAAACATACCAAAATATGGTCACGCTACCCCTCTCCCATCAGAAATTATCACTGAAGCACATATCAGGAAATCCCCACTGTATCTCTATGAGAGGACAGCCTCACAGCAGTGAGAAACCAAATAAGCTGTTCGTCACAACCAGGACATGCCACACAGTTAAGGCATGTGCACTACCTCTTACCTACACAGCACTTGCCCATAGGGCAGGCTAGGGCCTAACTTAGGGGTGATTTATATGTAGTAAAAGGGGAGTTGCAGACATGGCAACCACTTTATATGCCACGTCACAGCCACAGTAAACTGCATGTGCAGGCCCTGCCTGACAGGTTTGAAAGGTTACTTCAGTGGGTGGTGCAAGCAGTGTTGCAAGTCCACCAGTAGCATTTAATTTACAGGCCCTGTGTGAATTGGATACCACTGTACAAGGGACTTACAGGTAAATGAAATGTGCCAAATAGATGTAGACCAATCATACCAAGTTTGCAGGGATAAAGTGCCCAGAATCATATAACCACCAACAACAGCTCAGAAAAAAAATACAGGAGGAAGACAAAATGTTCTGGGATTACTCTGCAAAAAAAAAAGTCCAACAGATATCAAATGCATACAATGTGCCAAACATACTGTGCAGGCCTAAAAGAACTCAAACATAAGGAGATTATGGATGGAGCTCTGAAACTTTTCAGACACTCACCCTCAGTCACAGATCTGGGTTAGATCCATCCTCATGGAAACAGTCAAGCCCGAACGGCCAAGCCAGGTCTTCCCAGGACCGGAAACAAGCATCCTGGGACCGGTATCGAGGTAACACCCCTCATCAGCCAGGCTACCTTGCATCCAGTGGCAAAGTGAGCAAGGACTCACGTCTGTGCTTTGTTCGACCTAATACACCAGCAGGAATGAGTTGTTCAGTGACCCTTGGGTTGAACCTACTCTAGTATTCGTTGTTGAAGAATAGCATGCAGTGCCATATCCCTTACTGGGAGTTGCCCACCTACCCAGTAGACTATCGTAGAGTGTATTGTTGCAGAGGCTGGATTTCTCTAGTATGTAAAAGAGTTTAACAGCCTCTACAAGCACAAGTTGTCTGAAAATAGGCATCATCCATTCAATAATCAGATGACCCCTAAGTTTGAGACGTCAAGTACAAGTCGTTCAGACTGATATCATCTTGAAACTGAGTGACAAACACATTACAGAGCTGGGAAGGTGCTGCTTGAGCACACCAATAGTTTCATGGCTAGTGTGTGGGATTGTAAAAAGAGTTAGGTTGAGATCTGGGCAAGGGAAAGTGGGCAGGTCAGGAAATAGTGGAGCAAAAAAAGGTGGTCATAGTAAAATGAAAGACAAAGACTTCTATAATCTGTTCATTTGTGAGATGTGCAGATTATAAAAGTAGGTGGGCACCACTTCGGGGACCCTTTTACAAGTTTCCAGTGAGGTCAGTAACAGGAATCATCATCCACACTAAAATTCTATATTTTCAAGTTTCGCCAAGGGACTCCGGTAATTCCACCTTTCTCACTTAAAAGTAAAAAAGTAAAAGTAAAGTCCACAATCACCCGTGAGGGTCTCTAGGCGCTGGGGGCCGTCGGGAAGATTAAGCGAGCTATTGCCCAGGGTCACATGGTGCTGGGCTAACCTGCCGCCGGAGCCGGGGATCGAACCGTGGTCCCCAGATTCCAGCGTCAGTCGCCCTGGCCGCGGCGCCACACCTCTCCCTTACAATTCCCAGCAGTTCCACAACCCCAGTGCAACCAGTACCCTCAGCAATGGGATCAGGGATAAGTCTGGGGCTGAGCTCAGAGAAGAGTGAGGGTTGGCAAGGCCTTCCATAAAATTGAGGCAAAGTGGCCTACTCTCCAAGACATTTTGGAGTATGTAAAGTACCCCCTTAGTACTCCTTTAAGTACTCTTCCTTTCCTTTGTGAACTGGTCCCACGCTATCTAAAACTGGAAAATAGTTTGTACAAATAGTACAGTGCCCTTTTTGCACTTTTACTAATAGGGAGTTGGACGTGCCCTGCTGATTCACAAATGCATGTAGCAGTATGTAAAAGAGTACTCCTGCAGTACTCCTTTCTTTACCCACACATGCCTTTGCGAATCTGCAGCCTGGCACGCCAGTTTGATGCTCTGTCTGCTGTGTGAAGGGCGCCCTCTTGCATCCAGTGATGTGTGCCCAAGCTGTGCTCGGCGGTGCGCGGGGCTGCGCGGGGCTGCGCGTGCCTGGTCTCAGACCAGTGATGGAATTCGCTGGCGTTGCTCCATCAACCCTGGTTTCCGCTCACACAACGCACTCCAACTTTAAATATTGATGCAAACACTCGTGTATCACGGCCCAGAACAAGTGACAGCCTTGGTGAGCGAAACGCTTCCACTGTCATCAGATCTTCAATAATTCAGGAAAACATTCCCTCCCTCCCGCAAACCCAATCAAATTGGAAGTCATTTGGTGTCATATATTATTTAAGGTTCAATATTATAATGCACAGGGCTTCTGCTCAGGCAGCACATTCTCCGCCGTCGCGCGCAGTGATTATGCAGAGAATACATTTGGAAGTGACAATCTCTCTTTTCATTTGTTTAAGCGCGTAAATGGAGCAGCAAAGAAGCAGCTCAACCCACCTGTGGACGGACCCCTCTCACCGGTGGCAGGTCACCCTTCCTCTCAAAGTTAATCGTCTTGCAGCGCTGAGCGGGGGCGCAGGGGCGGGAGAGAAAAAATGGTTCAAGTAGCCACGACATGGAAGAGTGGTACAGCCTGGGAAATGTTGGGGGCGCTCTCCCCTGCAGCTCGCTCCATCAGGCGCTCGTCGCTCGCCTTAACAACTTCACTCCTCCGCACTTTTTTGTCTCTACAATCGTCCTCAACAAATTGCTTTTCTGTCTCTTTCTTATACTTCTCTTCCACCTATCCACTCATCCTTCTACCTCTTTTTCGGTTCTTTTCCCTCATTTCTCGCTCTCTTTCTGTCCTCCGCTCTTCCATAAACCTCAGTTTTTCTCCCCACACATTCCCTAAAAATGTCGTTTCTTTCAGATTCCCTAACTTTGTTTTTTTTATTTCAGATTCCCTCATTTGTCTTTTTCTTTCATATTCTCTAAACTTTGTAATTTTCTTTCAGAGTCCATAACTTGTCTATTCCTTTCAGATTTCCTAACTTGTCTTTTTCTTTCAGATTCCCTAAACTTTGTCGTTTACCCTCAGATTCCCTAACTTGTCTGTTTTTTCAGATTCCCTAAAATGTATTTTTTTTCAGATTCTCTACCTTTTCTTTTTCTTTCAGATTCCTTAACTTTGTTTCTTTTTTCCCCCACAGATTCTCTCTTGTGTTTTTAAGCCGCTTGGTCCCCGGGCAACTCCGCTCTCCCGCCCAGCTGTTCCTTCCCTCTCCCACCTCCCACCTCCCACCTCCCACCTCCTTCGCTCCAAGTCATGCAGCCCGCACCCTCCCGGATAACCTACTTAATGGAGGCCCAAGAGCGGCCTAGCAGTGAGTGCACCAAAGACAAGCCTGTCTGCGCCATCCGCACCTGGACCGCACCCAGCGGCTGGACCCTTGGTCCCCTTACACCACACCACAGATACTCAGGAAACAAACTCTGAGCCCAACCCAAGGCCCTGCCACATCAATCTCTACCATGAACCTCCACGCCACACGCCTGGACCCTTCACCTGCTAGCACTCCCCTCTCCACAGCAATATCAAATCTGCCACACTGAAACTCTTCACAAACACGCTGTGAAAATCTGGGACACCATAATCTCTCTCATGCCATATCTAGTCTTTCACACCGAGATATAGCTAAATCCGGTATCAGCACCCGTCATCGCTTCCACTGTTCTCAGCAGATACAAAATAATACACCATGACGCACCAACAAACATTGTGGTGTAATAGCCATCATTCACAAAGAGGAAATCAACAGCACATCCACCACAGATGCCCCCACACCCACGATGGAACACCTCAATTTTTAGATCAACGCTAACAACAACACCATACCAAGAGGTGCCCTCTACTACTGACCACATGGAGCCCGGCCCAAGTTCTGCAAGGATATCGCAGATTTCATCTCCCAACTAGCTATCCACTCAAAAGACTTCCTCTTCCTAGGGGACCTCAAAATCAACCTGGAGTACCCCTTAGACCTCAACACGACCAACCTCTGCAATATCATGGATAACCTCGGACTCTCTCAGCTAGTAACCAACCGTACACACACTGCCAGGCACACGCTGGAACCTATTTTCTCCACCAGCAACAAAATCACCTACAGCCACACCAGCAAAATCACCTGGTCCGTCCACCCTATAGTACACTTCCTCATCTCCTGCACCAGCAATCTTCTGACCAACCTTTCCTTCACCCCCCCCAGGAGCTGGAGCAAGGTTCAGAGGACCTCTGGACACACAGCCTCAACGCATCACTACCTCTCCTTTCCCCCAACCCTGACAGGGAGCCAGTGAATCGTTTCAATACCAGTATCTCCCACTGCGCTGAAAAAGTCACCCCCCTCAAAGCCTCTGGACTTTGAAAATCTTCCCCACTGAGCCAGATGGTTCAAAGACGATCTCATCAACACCAAATTAAACTACACGGAACTGGAAAGGATCTGCCCCACCAACAAGACCCCCTACAACAGAAAAAATATCAAAAGAGCACTAAACAAATACCACTCCCAACTAAAGATCGCCAAGATAGAGGCACTTAACAACTATAACAGCCAGCTCCATTCACAGCAGGGAGCTCTTTGGCATTGTGAGCGAGTTCAACAACCCAACAGCAACAGAGAATGGCATCACCCAGTCCCAGGACCTCTGTGACTCCCTCCCAGAGTTCTTTCACAAAAAATGGAAAAAATATACGAACTCTTCAACCTCAAGCTCCCCTTGATAACCTCAGCACTCTATACACCAAAAAAGACAACACTCCAGCCTCCATCTCCATATCAGAACCCATCACCACATGGACCACTGACACCCTCATGAGCTCCATCCACTCCGGAGCACCAAGGGATCCCTGCCCTCACCACATGTTTAACAAAGGAACTAGCTCCATCAGAAAGAATCTCACCCCATCCTCAATGCCTCCATTACCCATGCCTACCTCCCCACCACATGGAAGAATGCTGAAGTCAAAAGTCTTCTAAAAAATTCCTCGGCCGACCAAGCATACCTTAAAAATTACCAACTCATCTTGCTACTACCCTTCCCAGAAAAATTCCTAGCAAAAGCAATCAACACTCAACTTACCAACCATCTCGAAACCATAAACCACCCGGATCACTCGCAATCAGGATTCCACGCCAACCAGAGCCAGAAATTGCCCTCATAGCAGCCACCGATGACATCAGAGCCTGCATGGACAAGGGCGAAACAGCTGCCCTCAACCTTTCTGCAGCCTTCAACACCGTATCACACCACACCCTCCTACAAGGCCTCCACCAGATGGGCAGCCAAGGAAAGGTCCTCAAGTGGATTGCCTCCTTTCACACAGGCAGAACCCAAAACACCCCCTTCCATCCTACTCCTTAGTTCCAAAGGAAATCATCCGCAGGTACCACAAGGTGCCTCTCTGAGCCCCACACTCTTAAACACCTACATGGCCCCTGCTAGCCAACCTGGTCAAATCTCATAACATGAACATCATATCCTATGTGGATGACACCCAACTCGTCCTGTACCTTTCCTCTTTCCTCTGACCCCTCCAACACAAAAGCCAATTTCCACAGGTGCATGTCCAGCATTGCCAGTTGGATGCAGAGCAAATGCTTCAAACTTAACACTGATAAAACTGAGGTGCTCATCTTTGGGAGCACAGCCTCCCCATGGGACCACACCCGGTGGCCCAACGAACAAGGCCCCGGAGCCAACAGAACATGCAAAGAATCTAGAAATTATTCAACAGCAAACTCTCCATGAAAAAATAGGTGAACACTGTCCCCTCAGAATGCTCCCACATCCTCCGTTGCTGAAGAAAATCTTCAAATAGCTCCCTACAGACACTAGAGGCATCATCACTCAGGCACTCATCGCCAGCCTCCGGGACTACGGCCATGCCCTGTATGTAGGGATGAGCACCCAACTCCAAAACAAGCTCCAGACAATACAGAACACGGCCGCCAGGCTCACCCTCGACCTCCCGAGATGGACCCACATGACCGCTCACCCACAGAACTGCACTGGCTCCCCGTCAACAAATGCTACCATTTAAAACTCCTCACCCACACTTACAAAGCCAACCACAATGAGGGCCCAGATTACCTCAAACAATGGGTGAACTTCCACCAGCCCACAAGACAGCTTCACTCCTCCTCCCTCCTTTGCCCACTCCCCTCGAATCATCATCAGAAGAAGCGGTGGCCAATCCTTCTCCCACCTTTCTCCCAAACTCTGGAATGACCTCCCCCCACCTCTTTGAACAGCACCAACACTACTGGAGTTCAGAACGGGACTGACAACCTAGCTCTTCAACAAATAGCTTGGAGCTGCAGAATGTCCCCCTCCCCCAGCGCCTATTGACCCACATGGGTGAAAAGTAGCACTCTATAAATTCGGTTTGATTGATTGATGGGAAAAGTGCATTGTGGGAACAGGTCAAAGAGCACAAGGCCTCTCTCTCTCTCTCTTCTATTAAGTGAGAAGAGTAATAAGGCAGGGTGATCAGGGCCACAGAAATGATACAATCTGCGGCTTTCGCAGAAACATCCATGTAATCCACAACTGTATTCATAATTTGCATAATTGTACAAAAAAATTCAAAAGTTACTAAAAATGCTGCTGCACCTGGGGAGCAGAAGGCCCTTTACCGCACAGTCACATGTCACTTTTCCTTTCCTGATTGCTGCATTCATTTGTTGAATTGATACCAGTGGGGTGGATCCTCTTAAAAAAAAAATAGTGAAGCAAATATTGCCACAAAATGTGCCTCATTATGCCACATTGTTATTTCTTGACGTATGATTTCATTAACTTTGCCGCATAATTTGTTACTCCACTCCCATATAATAACACTGTACCTGAGAGTCACGAAAAACAATGCATTATTCCGAAAATTGCGCCAAGTAGTGTAACTATAGCTAGAACATTGCTATATGGAAAATGTAAAATGAGCGTGCAATAGACGGGCCTGAAACCAGTTCATATTGGGAAATGTAAAGAGAGAAATATGTAAAACGAAGCCAGATAGAAACTAGAGCGTACATCTTGGGGCATATTACCAACGATTAGCGATATTTATCGCTAACGAGGCTTAGCAACGAATTTTTTAACGCTAAGCATCGCCGGAAATTATCGCAGAGATAACTTGCTATTAGCAAGGTTTATCTCAGAAGTGATAAAAATCCTCGCGCTAACTGGCAAATGAGAGATTATCGCTGGAAAACCAACGATAATCTCTCGAAGTTTGGCGTTAGCTTGATGATAGGGGCTCACAAACTTAGCCATGATATCCACCTTCCATAGGATATCATGGCTAAGTCAGGAAAATACCAGGTGTAAAAACAGCAGCGCTAACCGCGGTTAGCGCTGCTTTTTTATCACTAACAGGGTTAGCTAAATCCTTGTAATAGGAGAAATGTCGCTTAACAACATTTCTCCTATTATGTTTCTCTGGAACTCCCCCTTTGCATCTCATTAGAGATTCAAGGGGAAGCGTAGAGAAAAAGGGTGCTAACATGCGAATTTGCGTGTTATCACCCTGTTGCTGATCTCCGCTTTCTTGGCTTTTAAAGCCAAAAAAGCAGAGATAAATCCCTTGATAATATGCCCCCTTATTCCCTATCTCAGTGAGAAAAGTTGTAGCAGATGCTATCTATCGCACCAATATTCCGAACCGCAGGATATCGATTTATAGGTGAGACAAATATCACACCAATTGTGAGGCAGTCGAAATCATGACCTAAGACTGAGTACAAGTGGAATACTGAATCACAGAAAATGCATAGATAAGCTTTGTGTTCACGGATGAAACATGGTACCTTGCTCCCACATTCATTTTGGCCTATATTTCCCTTCACCGTGCATGTCTCAACCACCTTCATGTATCTAATCTTTCTGCATGGCCATGGCTTCATCATACAGCCCTAGCACTGCACAGGCTCATACCCTCAAAACAGTGCAATGCCAATTCACATCTGACCGTTCACTTCCCTGTATACATCCCTTAGTGAGCATGCACACTAATCCTGTGTACCTTCGTGTGTGTATCAGCAACACGTATCCCAGGTAAAGGTGGGACTTGAAGGATCTGTTAGAGTATTTGAAGGATGACAGGACGCAGGAAGATTCAAGGAAGATAACCATTTAATGACCATCCACTCTCCTCACTAGATTACACACCAACATTCCACAGTGAGCTTCAGGATGGAAGAGTCCAACAAGGGGCAGGGAATAGGGGTGGACGGAACGTACCAACAGGGCTAGTTGTAACACATCTCCCTTCCTTATATTTAGGACATTTGTAAGGAAAAGAGGAGAGTGGGTTAGTGGTAGGCTAGACGCACCAGCGGAGGAACACAAAATACCTAGCAGAACACTTTATGATTGTACTCTTACAATATTGTCAAAACTCCACCATTGACCATTTTCAAACTGTACCACATTTTTCAACACTTTTACAATTTTACAGGTAGAGTGAAATTTGCTGGGGGCAGTTCCTGACTTGATGTTTCTTCTGGCTTGCGCCATGTCTCCCACCTCCCACTTTTTGAACTTCACTCCATGTTTTTGGTCATACCATTGTTTGTACTTGGTTTGATGTTGTCTGACCTTCTCTCCTGCCTCCTCCCAATCTACTTCCCTGACTTCACCACCATTTAACCAACAGGGATTGAACTTGGTGCATGGTTCCCTCCCACGTAAAGACACAAAAGGAGAGACCCCAGTTACCCTGTTAGGTGATGTGTGATAGGCCCACAGACATTCCCTCAAAGAGTTTTCAACATCATGTCCATTGATAGCAGCTAGTTGGATATTTTCCTTAATGACTCTATTAGCTCTCTCCACCAGTCCATTTGCTTTCGGACAATAGAGAGCTGTGGTTTCATGCCTTATGCCTGACAATTTCAGAAAATCCTGCATCTCCTCAGAGGTGAATTGTACCCCATTGTCGGTTATTAGTGTGGAAGGGATACCTTCCTCACTGAACACCTCTTTTAGAAATTGGATCACCGATTTGGTATTGATGCTGTGCACAAACTTTTGCTTGATCCAGTGTGAAGTATAATCGATCAGGACCAACATGAATCTTCTCTGCAGGACCAGATTCTGCATAGGTCCAATGATGTCCATTGCCAACTTGCTCCATGGCTTGGTTGGAACACTTACTGGAGACAACGGAGATTTGTGTATCATTTTTGTCTTATCACTTTTCTCACATGCTCCGCATTCTTTTACTACTTCTTCTGTCATGGCATCCATTTTGGGAAACCAGAAATTGGTTCTTACTCTTGCCTTAGTAGCACTGCGTCCAAGGTGGCCTTCATGCGCCAAATCAATGACTCTCTTCCGTAGTTCTTTGGGAGGTATCACTCTATTATTGGGATAAACTTTCCCTCCTATGGTACTTAGCTCATCTCTGACTTCCCAAAATTCTTCCACTTCTGCTTCAACATCTTTCTTCTTGTTTGGCCATCCATTCTTGATCAGCTCTTTTAGGACACTGAGCTCATTGTCCTTCTTCATTCCATCTTCCCACTCCTTTTCCGTGATGGCCGGAAAGTCCATCATCATTATTGGACTGTCCAGAGCTTCCTCTGTAACATCTTCTTCTGGAAGGGGTGATCTAGAGAGGAAATCTGCAATGATATTTTCCTTGCCCGGCACATGTTCAATCTTGAAATTGAAGTGTTCCAGCCCCAGTATCCATCTGCTGATGCGTGGGGTGCAGTTCTCCAGACCTTTCACTGAGAAAATATATGTGAGGGGCTTGTGATCTGTCCGTATAATAAATCTTAAACCCCATAGAAAAAACTTAAAATGTCTGACCGCCCAAAAACACGCCAAGGCTTCTCGTTCGATTACCGAATAGTTCTTTTCTGGTGGAGAGAGGCTTCTGGACGCGTAGGCAATAATCTTTTCTTCATTTCCATTTTTCTGAACTAGAGAAGCACCCAGCCCATAGTTTGAGGCATCAGTTGTCAGAATAGTTTTCTTGGTAGCATCAAAAGTTCCGAGGGCTGGGGAGTTGACTAAACCTTCCTTCAAGGCATTAGCAACGGTCTCCTGTTCCTCGTTCCACACAAACTCCTTGTTTTTCTTCAACATCTCTCTCATGGATTCACACTTAGCAGCAAACTTTTCCACATATTTTGACATGTATTCCATGAGTCCCAAAAAATACTTTAACTCATCTTTGTTTCTTGGGTTGGGGGCTTCTTTTACCGACCGGATCAAACTGCTCTTTGGCCTAAATCCTTCTTCCGAGATCGAATGGCCCAAGTATTCCACTTGTTGGACTTTTATCTTACACTTTTCCTTCTTAACTGTTAGGCCGGCATCTGTGAGTCTTTGGAAGACTTGCCTCAATACTCCATCATGTTCTTCTGAATTTTTTCCGTAGACCAATATGTCATCTTGGAAACACATTGTGCGTTCCACACCCTCCAGAATCTTCTGCATAGCTCTTTGGAAGATTGCAGCAGCCGATGCAAGGCCAAAAGGCATTCTTTTGAACATGAAGGCGCCAAAAGGCGTGATAAACGCCGTGAGTGGCCTTGAATCTGGATGTAATTCGATCTGGTGGTACGCCATGGATAGATCTATTACGCTGAAATACCTTGCAGGGCCCATGGTGCTTAGCATTTCATTTATTACTGGCAAGGGATGTCTCTCTACCCAAATACAGTCATTTAAACTGCGCAAGTCCACACAGAGGCGGATGCCCTCTCCATTGGGTTTGGCCGCAAGAACTATCGGAGCCAACCACTCGGAACAGTCTATGGGTTGAGTTATATCCATGTCACATAACTTCTGCAGCTCATTTTCTAAGGGTTCTCTCAATTTATAAGGCACAGTTCGCAGGCCGTGTACCACAGGTTTAGCATTTTGCTTTAATTTAATCCTATGCTGAAAATTGTGTAAGCATCCCAGTTCCTCTTTAAACAGTTGTTTGAAATCATCACAAATCTTTTCCCCCCCGGAAACTCCTCTGTAAGTAACACTTGTTCCGCACTATTGGGGTCCAGTATGATTCCCAACTCTTTTTGAGGAACCCATCATAAAAGGTTAGAACCGACTTCACTACATATACAGTCCCATAGGTTTTCCTATCCTTGAATTTTAGCTGCACATCTTTCATGCCCAAAAGGGGAATATTACCCTTGTTGTACCCTGAGGGGGAAATATCTGGGGTTTTAAGCTCACTAATCTTATTCTTGCCTGTGGGTATATAATCATCCTTATTTATTAAAGTGAACGGAGAACAGGAATCTGCAAACATTTCAACTAAATCATCATTAATTAGTACATCACATTTTGGATAAATAGAATTCACAGTGTCATCGACATCTTTCACTTGCAAAATACATTTTTCCACTTTTTGTTCAATGCATTTCACTTCTCTACTAGTGGCCCTATCTGTATTCTTTTCATATTCCCTGGTGTGCAACTCCCCATCACGACACACCCTGGCGAAATGCCCCCTCCTATTGCATTTCTTACAAGTGACATACTTGGCTGGGCATTGGAAATAGGTGGCAAAATGGTTGTTGCTACCACAACAGTAACACTTGGGACCCTTCTCTTTGTAATCTACCTTGGTGTTAGCATTTTCCTTAAACTTCATCTTATACACGTCATTCCTGTCTTCTAGATTATCAATGGTAGCTACTGTCTCCCCATCAGGCTTCATTTCTTTCACACACTTAGCTGTGTGTTCCACTGACTTGGCAATTTCTATAGCTTCTCTGAGCCCTGGATTTTTTGCCAACAGTTTCTCCTGGATGCGCGGATTATTTGTGCATCTTACCAGTTGGTCTCTTATTAAAGAGTCTGTGAGATCACCAAATTCACATAACTGTGTAAGTCCCCACAACACTGCAATATAATTTTGTACTGACTCCTGTTTTCCTTGACACCTTTTAAAAAATTTGTGGTGCTCTAAAACCACATTGATTCTATCCCCAAAATGTTTTTCTAACTTCTCCATGGTTTGCACATACACGTCTACCTCTCCAACAGCATTACCCTCCTGCTCAGGCACAGGTAGAGATTCATATACCTTACGCCCTTGTACACCCAAATTATGCAGCAGAATATGTTGTTTTCTTACTGTATTGAACCTCTGACCACCTATGGCTATCAGATACGACTCAAAAAGTTTCACCCATTCCTTCCAGCTAAT
Organism: Lissotriton helveticus; assembly: GCF_964261635.1. NCBI lineage: Eukaryota > Metazoa > Chordata > Amphibia > Caudata > Salamandridae > Lissotriton > Lissotriton helveticus. The sequence continues at coordinate 185,223,153 of NC_136065.1, forward strand.
CTCGGGTTCCCCTATATCATTCAGGAAAGGCGGGGGTTGATTCATGCTTGCTGCTGCCATTTTGGTGACACTGGAACAATAACCAAAGGGAACTAGGACAACTGTAATTACAGTACTGCACAGCTTACATGTGAAGAATATATAGAACAGGAATATTTTCAACAGTTCCCCGGTTACTATGGTGATGCTAAAAGGACACAAAAACACTGCAGTTTTAGAGTTACTGTGGTAGATATGGGACCCCTTAAATTCGTGTAGCACCAGTAGTCTGACAACTAGGATAACTGTAAATACAGTACTGCGCAGCTTACATATAAAGGATACATAGAACAGGAATATTTTCAACAGTTCCCCGGTTTACTATGGTGATGCTGAAAGAACACAAAAACGCTGCAGTTTTAAAGTTATTGTGGTAGGTATGGGACCTCTTAAATCTGTGTAGCTTTATTAGTCTGTAACTGCTCCCCGTTTTACCAGTTCCTACTTGAATGTTCTCACCCGACTAAACTCGTTTGCCTTGTGATAAAGAGTTCCCACATTCCTGAATGGAAATGCCGCTCCTTTGCTCCTAGTGCGCCGGCTTGAATCGGAAACCCGGATACAGCTGGTCTCTGAGGCGAGTGAGGAGAATAGGCGGCCCTGAGTTCCTGGCACGCAGTAGATTTATTGCGGCCAGGAACTACTCGACACCCCGGCAATAAAATTCCTCCCGTCCGACAAAGAGGTTGGGCGCAGGCGCCAACCAAGGACACTTCTCCTCAAGTACGTCAGGAATCCTGTCAGGCTCCAGAAATCACACGCTGAGGGAAGACCAGCGCAGGCGCCAACCCGGGTCACAGCCGCATGAACTTGACGGGAAACCTTACTGTAGCACAATGGGAACACTCGCTGATCTCCCGCTGCAGACCAACACAAACGGACGGCACTTCTGCTTCTCCTCGTACACCACGGGGCTTCCGCAGCGGAACAGGTACATGTGGGGCTTGCAGTAATATGTGCTTTGGAAATATGTATCTTCCACACGGCTCATCAAATGTTGCGCACACAGCGGGGAAACTACCTCCTCTCGTTCGTTTTTATGAAAGTTTTGGTTCACCTCCACATGCCATACATTACAGGATTTTAACTTAAGCTCCTGATCTCACGCTGACTGTACGCCTTACCCGGTTCAAAGGCATGGACACAAAATGCCTCGCACAATCTGGTTCCACTCGCCCCTCCTGGCGAATAAGTCCAAAAACCATTGAAATGTACATTTCTTCACACGTATGGAGAGAGTACTCAAAGGGGAGATGGCCACCTCTGCCCCCTGCGCAGTTCCGTCGCCAGTGTTAGAGTATTTGAAGGATGACAGGACGCATGAAGATTCAAGGAAGTTTACCATTTAATGACCATCCACTCTCCTCACTAGATTACACACCAACATTCCACAGTGAGCTTCAGGATGGAAGAGTCCAACAAGGGGCAGGGAATAGGGGTGGACGGAACGTACCAACAGGGCTAGTTGTAACAGGATCCTCTTCCAGTTCTGGGTCCTTCATACTTCCTCCACTCCATCCATATTCATGTGGAAAAACTGGGGGTACCATGGCATGCCAACAGTTTCAATGCAGAATACTTAGGGACCCTTTTCTTGATGAAACATTTTATTGCCATTTAATTAATGTGGCATCCATTCAGACCAAATGATTAGCAGCAAGAGTTTGATAAAGTTATACTCTTTAAGCATTCCCAAAAGGAAATTAGGATAACAAGTATTTAAGTATTCCCAATCATCTTAGACCATGGGGCAATATGACAGTTTTCCCACCACTGAACCCAAATACTTTGATGTTTGTGGACTACCCCTGACCTTGTGTATCAATTCTTCAAGTAATGAACATCTGACCGTTAGTCTTTGCCACTCCTGTACTCATGGGACTATAAGAGAATGTAAGTACTTACTCATATCGAGCATAGCATGAACAAATCAAAACCTCACTAGGGATCGTGTTTCATGAACATAACAGTTGTCTTCTAGAACGCCAATAAGGGCAAACTTCGGAAATGGGTCCAACACCCATCCAAATACTTTGGACAGTTTGTTGATGATCTTCTGCCAGTACCTTTCTATGACTGAACATCCTGACACCACATCAAAGAAGTCTATATTTCGTGATTAGCAATCAAGACAATGTATGGAGAATAGTAAACCCAAGAGAGCTATTTAAATTGGATTAGATACAGTCTGCTAGATATTTCCTGTTCTCAGGGGAGCATGCATGCCTCGCACAATTCATATCAGACAATGCACTTATATATTTTTTCCAGCTGAGCTTGAGGAAAGGAAAGTTATTCAGACAGTTCTAATCAGCGTACAGTATATTAAGCAGATTCCTCAATTCTCAGGTACGTTTTAGGGATCCATATGCTCCTTCTCTGGCAAAAGATAGAATATTGTGTGTTGGAAAATTGCCCTTGCTGCAGGGTCACCCCCAAACTTTTTGCCTTTCTCCTCCACTTTTTCTGACTTTGTTTTTGTTGGCCTCATGACTCTGAACACTTTACCACTGCTAACCAGTGCTAACGTGCATGTGGTTTCTTGTCTAAACATGGTACTATTGGCCCCAACCCAATTTGCATATTTAATTTACTTATAAGTCCCTAGTAAACTGCACTGCTTATGACTAAGGCCTGTAAACTAAATGCTACTAGTGGGCCTGCAACACTGCTTGTGCCACCCTCCTATGTAGCCCTCTAACCATGCCTCAGGCCTGCCATTTGTGAAGCCTCTGTGTACAGTTTAACTGCCATGTCGACCTGGCAAACTAAACCTTTGGACAGGTCACACCTTTCCTTTTTGTACATATAAGTCACCCCTAATATTGGCCCTGATCAAACCAGAGGGCAGGGTGCAATGATTTTAAAAAGTAGGACATGTACTTTTAAGTTTCCAAAAGTCATTTTCAATACTGGAAGGCCCATCTCTCCAATAGGATAACATTGGGATTTCTGTATTACATTTTATAAGTCTGGTGTCTCTGGAATTTAAAATCTCAACCTAATGTGAAATCTGATTTTAAATTATAATACTCGAAATTACTCTTTTAGAAAGTTGTCATTCTTACTTTTGCCATTTGGTGCCCGCTGCCTGTGTCTGATCAGTCAGGAGTAGGTGACAGCTAGGCTTTGTGTATTCCCCCTGGACAGCCACACACAATGGGAACTTAGATGTGACTATGGGCCCGATGTAGGTAATTCTTATTTACCACTTCTTAAATACCGAATTTTACCAATTCGTTATTTAAGAAGTGGTAAATATAAAGGGGGGAGATGTAGGTATTTCCAGATGTGTAAATACCGAATCTTTAAGATTCGGTATTTACCGAATCTGGAAATACCGAATCGGTATTTCCTATTGATTCCTATGGGCTGTGAAGCCCATAGGAATCAATGGGCAATACCGATTCTGTAATTACAGAATCGGTAAATACCGATTTTAGCAAGGGTGCAGGGGGTGTCACTTTGACACCCTCTGGCACCCCAAAAATAGGCATGTGCGCCATGTGGCACACAGACATGCCCTAAGGGCATGTCTGTCTGTCACATGGCTAGGTGTGCATGCACACATGTGCATGCACACTTGAAACCGGTATTTTACCATCAATTTGGATTTGATGGTAAAATACCGATTTTGTAGGGGCTTTGGGACTCAGGAGAGTCCCACCTACATCTCAAATTTACCGAATCGGTAAAAATACCGATTCGGTATTTTACAGAATCGGTAAATTTACCGATCGGTAAATTTACCGATTCTGTAAAATAAAGGGCCCTACATACCAATTCTGAAATACCGGTCGGTAACGGCCGAAAATACCGATTTTCGGCCGTTACCGACCGACCTACATCTGGCCCCTGATGACCTCTTTAGGGAGTCTGTTGCCTCAGCCAAGGCAAGAAGGGCGGGACCTCTGTACACTTAAAAGGCATGTCTTTAAAGTCTCTCCCATTTAAAAGGTCCAACTGGGTATAAGTACTTAACCTGTGACACTGCCACTTCAATGTGAAGACTCTGCCAGGAAGAACAACTGCTGCGCTGCTGAAGGACTGCATCTCTGCTGGGCTACTGCTTTGCTGGACTTCTGCCTTCTGCCTGCTGTTCCCCTGCCCTAGGTGAGAAGGACTGGACCTGCATCACTTGAACCCAGAGTGACTCCAAGAGCTAGCTGGCTGGCCTCTTGAGCTGAAGTCTCAGCGACATAAAAGACATCCAACCTACCTGTTTCTGCACCTGGACTCTGCCATCTGTGAGTCTGCCAAGTGGTGCCACACCAGTCCTGGACCCTTGGAAGCCGGCCTTAGACGCTTGCTCCAGCAAAACCCACGCACCCTCTTTCGAACCAGCATATCGTCACCTTTGCATGGATCAGAACCGGTGCATTGCCCCAGTTGCATGGATTAGAACTGGCGCATCACTTCTGCTTCTTGGATCGGCCCAACTCATTGCCTTCAGAACCACCACTATGCAACACTTTTCCTGGCGAAAATTCTTCACATCTCCATCAATGGCATCCTTGACCATGACTCTCCGTATCGCAGCTCTTTGCTCAATGAAGCAGATGCCGCGCCCCTACTGCATGTATAAGGATGGTGCATCGTCAACACTGCGTGGATCGAAACTGACGCATCGATTCAGCTGCACCCCACATCTTCGACATTGATGCAGCAAGGATTGAGGAACTGGTTGTACATGGCTTATGTATTATGAGCATGAGATGGGGCTTGTACTTATCTCATGGCTTCATTGTAAGGGAATCCTGGATCTACAGGGTTCCACACAAATTTTCACTATCAGGGGTCTGTGGTGGGCAGTTGGACACTGGTCAGCATCGGAGCTGGTGCTCTTGACCTTTGTTCCTGAAATAAACCACTTATCTCCATTGGCTTGATGTCTGGTGTAAATCCTTCACAACAGAACTTTTGTTCACAGGGCCTCACTGAGTCCCTGTATCTGGCCCTCGCTTGACCACCCTGAACTTTTGACTTTGCCACGGTCCGGAACAAACAGATATCCCAAATGAACTCTTATTGCTTCAAAGTGCTATTTTACAGTTTATTCTTTAAAACTTCATATCTGAATTTCTACATATTGGATTTTTGTCATTTTGGTCTTGTTTTATATATGAACTTAAGAGCTATTTCTCTAACCTGGTTTGGAATCTTTTTTTGTCGTATTTTCACTGTTTTCCTGTTTGAAATGTTGCACAAGTACTTTACACATTGCCTCTAAGTTAAGCCTGACTGCTCAGTGTGAAGCTACCAGAAGGTGAGCACAGGTTAATTTAGGGGTTTGCCTGCTTCTTACCTTGATTAGGATTGTGGTTGCTTCTTGACTAGGGCTCATACCCCAGTCAACGTACAACCCAGTTTCTAACACTGTGGGTTCCTTTGAGTTCCAACAGGTTGAAGCTAGATGACCTAGGACTTGTCTAGGTCACTGTCAATTAGGAGATCTTCAAAGTTAGTGGGAACAATCTCTACCTGGGATTGGGCGTTTAGGGCTCCTCTGGAATCTTATGTGTTTCACTATGAAATAACAGAATTCTCTGGCCTCCTTACATTTTCAGGAGAGCTTTAGATGTACTACAGGTCATTCTCATGGTCAGGGGTTAACACTACTCAAAGTAATGGTGGATTAGGTTGGGTTTTAAAAATCTGTCTAGATCCTTCTTATTCTCAGAAGTAATAACATGGCTCTCCCTTTCATATTCTCATTAGGTTTAGGATGAGAGAACTGCACCTTTTATCCTATTATTGTCAGGCTTAGAACAATAATCAGGATTTTTCTAGACCGTCCTAAGGGTCCCAGAAGAAGATTTATGTATTTCAAATTCTCATTACGTTCATGAAGAGAGAGTTTGCATTTCTCCAAGACACTGCCAGTACGGGTACTGAAAATAAATAAGCACCTGCTGCCTAATTTTCCTGAGTGGACATTTTGTTCCTTGCTACAGGGTCGCCCCCAAACATTTTGCCTTTCTCCTCCATTTTTTCTGACTTTGTTTTTGTTGGCCTCATGACTCTGACCACTTTACTAGTGCTAACCAGTGCAAAAGTGCATGTGGTATCTCGTCTAAACATGGTACTATTGCCTCAAAGCCAATTGGCATATTTAATTTATGTATAAGTCCCTAGTAAACTGCACTGCTTTTGCCTAAGGCCTGTAAATTAAATGCTACTAGTGGACCTGCAACACTGCTTGTGCACCCTCTTAAGTAGCCCTCTAACCATGCCTCTGGCAACATCCTCCCTTTGACTTTTATAATAGGAAGGCCTCTCTTCTCCCCAGTAGTACTTCATACTGTACAGTAATTACCTTTCCTTCATAGCTGTATTAATTTATTTCTGTAATTATTAGCAGCATTAGTTCTCTCTTACATGGATGATGATTCACCAGAAAGCCAAGGGTAGCATAATTGAGATCAAGCATCCCTGTACTCCATGACATCACAGGGTAATACCTTGCCGCACTGAACCCCTCTAAAGTCTCCGAATTGCTTTAGGGGTCTAAGATAAGAACACAGAGTCGTATCTTCTTTAAATAAACAGGATTTTCAGAGGCCTGTTTACTTTCTCTTCCTGCAGCTGAGAAAATACAAACACTCAACCCAAGTGTAGCTGGTGCTACCCTTGGACATCCCAATAGATATCAGTGTTCCATCCATGATGAAGGTTCAGATACCTCCTAACTGGACTAATCAACTGGTTTATCCATTTGTTCGTGCCTGGCAGATACAAAAGCATGTTCCTGTAGGCAATTCCACAGTCAGTATGCTTTACCTAGTCAGTCTGAGATTCAATGTCTGTCCACTTATCTGCCTGTCACTTCCTCTTTCTGTCTTGCTTTCTTTTCTTGCTCTTCTCTCCTCCTTTCATTCCGTTTTGTTCCTCTCTCCCACTTAACTAAAGCCCGCAGCTGGTGTCTGCTACCTTTAACACTTAGTGCTTCACTGTTAATGCTGGTTCTGGGATGTGCTGGCATTCCCTTCGTTTGCTTAGCTCTGAACTTTGATGTCTATAACAACTCTGCCTTCTTTACATGACTGTGAGTGCTTGTGTTAGTTTATATTCATCCTTCGACCACTCTCTGGGCTGAGGGGAAATAGATCAGCCCTTGCAACACTTTCCATGTCTGTATATTTTCAAACTCATACTTGTCATTACTTATAAATAAACACTGGCGGATCTTCCATGTTTCTGCTCTGTTGCCATATCTAAATTATAGGACAAACTCCAAGGTGGCAATCGAATATCTAGAAATGTTTGTGACATACAAAAACAGAATTTGCTTAACAAAATTGCAGTGTAAATCGAAAGCTAGCCTCAGTGAGTGTGAAGGAGCCAGAAGTCTCACTCCAGCCAACTACCCATCCTTTGTGCCCAAAAACAATATTGCAGGTCGGAGTGATGGGAGTGCAACCTACATTTTAGCAGCACTCCTCTTACGTAGAAATCTGTGTCTCTGCTAGTTAGTTGTCTCCTATAGTAAGACAGGGAGTTGAAATATGGAAAGAAGTGAACCATGGTAGGCTATGAGAGTTGCTTTCAGAGTTTATGAAGTTATCAAACTACCATATGCACAAGGGGGTTTTAAGCTCCCAGAATTCAGACTTTACTATTGGGTTGCCTTCGTTGGCTGTATTCGCGGCCTGCTTTGTGGGTTGGATGCCGGTCCGGCTTTATTGTCTTATCAGCTTCCTTACGGCTAATCGACTGCGTTCATGCTATATAAGACTTCCGATCCTAACTACTTTACGCGCATTACATTTAAGGTCATTACAGATATCACCCGGGTTTGGAAGGATATCTATAAGCAATATTCTATACCTATGTTTCATCATAATACGGTGTTATGGGGCAACCCTATGTTGCCCAATATATTTCAAGACTATATCAGCAAAAGCTGGCAACGTAACAGCATTAATCAGATCTGACAAATATATGATGCACGGGGATTCTGCTCTTTTTTCTCATTAAAAGAAGAATTTGGGGGCATATTATCAAGGGGGTTTATCTCCGCTTTTTGGCTTTAAAAGCCAAGAAAGCGGAGTTAAAATTATCTCCCTATTACCTAGCTGTCGCTAACACCAGTTAGCGACAGCTAGTAGGAGATAGCGACCATCTTGGGCCCCACTTTGCATGTCAGTGATATTTATCACTAATGACATGCAAAGTGGGCGTGCCAAGATGTTAGCGACTGGAAACAGTCGCTAACATCGCGATCTCCTATTAGCAACTTTTGGAGATATTCGCGCTAAGCGCGAATATCTCCAAAAGCTAACACCTGCCCTGAGCAGTTCCTAGCCATGTTATCCAATGGGAGGCGGATAACATGGCTAAGAGCATTAGCTCGGTAATGCATGAATATCGCGGACTTTTCAGCGATATTCATGCATTGCGGCCGTTTTTTATCGCATTTGCGATAAACCTTGGTAATACCAAGGTTTATCTGCGATAAAAATCGCCGCAGCTCAGCGGTAAAATTTTGTCTCTAACCAAGCAATAGCGATAATTATCGCTATTGCTTGGTAATATGCCCCCTGGTCTTTTACAGACTACCTTTTTTAAGTATTTACAAATCAGGGACTTTTTCCTTAAGAGGTCAAAAGTTATTAGCAATGCCAAACCCCTCGAAAATACTGCCTGGAATACATAAGAGCTTAGGCCATGGCGTAATCGGTGCAATGAATCAGAAGTTTCTTGCAGCAGCTAATGACGATAGTATACAGATAGCTACCAACTTAAGTCGGATTCTTAGGGTCGAAATAATGGCTGAGGTAATACAGGAGTCAATGGGAACAATGGACCGAGTGGTAACATCTGTTTATTTGAAATTACAACAGCATCGGACAGTATACAAGTTATATTACACACCGGCAATTATTTCTAAGTGGGTTGTATCTCGATCTTCAGCCAAGCTATTTTGTCTGAAATGTCAACTCTTTGCTGCAGACTCAAGGCACATGTTTATTGATTGTCGTAGGCTTAAAAGATTTTGGAGTGAGGTTTCTAATATTCTCATCTTGCTGCTCGGCCAAGACTTCCATCTCACTGCAAAGGAAATCTTTTTGGGGATCAAATACGAAGAAGCGAGTTACGAATCGGCTAGCTACCGTTATTATAGCATGTGCTATATGTTTTGCTAGAGTTTGGATTAACAATGTCGGTCTAAACGTTAACGAAGTTTGGGTTCTGCTCAGACAAGTATATGAGATGGAACTCGCTTTGGCTAAGGCCAGAGGGCCTCGTTCTTGGCTTAAATTTAATCAGATGTGGGCTGGTTTCCAATGGGATTAATGATGCACTGTCACTTTATCACAGACGTTTTTCAGCATGGCCTCATCCTTGTCCATATTTTCTTATTTTTTTTTATCATTATATATATATATATATATATATATATATATATATATATATATATATACACATATATATATATATATATATATATATATATATATATATATATATTATTTTTTTTTTTTTTTATTCTTGCTGTGTGTATCAACAAAATGAATTCTTGTACATAGAATGGTTAATCCATATGTTTTTAATCACGCACTATGCACTTTTCACTGCACTCGCCACTTTCAAGCCGACATTGTGAATGCAATTTGCACGTTACAAGATGGCCACTGTAATTTTGCAGAGTTGTTGTCCTTCTTTTATGTTTATTAATGTGAAGAGGACAATTGGCTTTATAAATGGTGACTTTAACCATACACTGTGTTACACTGACGAAGCCTGCGAAGGCGAAACGCGTCTGTAAGGGGTGAGGGGGGTTGGTGCTATTAAATTTTGAAACCGGATACCAGTGTGCCTGCCTTCTTATTTCTGCAACCCATAAGATTGGACACAGAAACGTGCGTTTATATATATATATATATATATATATATATATATATGTTATTGATGGTCTTTCTCCTATACCTGGTTTATTTCTCTTATCTCTCTAGCTATAATAGAGTTAGCTACGGAATTGAATTATGTGATGTGAACATTTCCAATGTTTGTGTACAATCTATGTCTTATTTACTTTCTACTTTCTCAGTTTTTTCTTTGTTTCTGATTGTACTGTACAGTGCTATACTTGTGGCTAAGAAAAAAAAAGAATTCATGTGTATTTGAGCAGTGCCAAATAAACTTCTTCTCCTATCATCTTCTCAAAATTGCTTCTCCTTCAGCTGTATGTCAATGCTGGTGGGCTCTTCAGGCAATCTCTGGAAAAGTTTCTACTGTCCAACAAAGGGGGTGATCTCGAGGTCTGCTCCTGGTGAGGTACCGGTCAAATTCTTCTAATTTTAGCTACAAGGTTTGCGGCATAGGTAACTCGGGCACAGTGATAAGGTTTCCCATTTTAACTGATCCAGAGAAAGATTCTAAAGAGAGTTGAGATTTACGACCTCCTGTTTGAACAATGACCACCATGATGGAATGAACACTCCACTGATGAGATCGAAGACAGAGATTTTACAACCCTTTGACAATATTTGCTCAATTCTCCTTCCTGTTTGGCTTTTTAAGGGAGAAGAGGGTTTTAGAGGAATTTCTAAGAGTAAGGCACCTTGAATGAACCCCAACACACAGGGAGGTGCTGTAGGTTTCACCATCATCTAATAGTTCCAACTACCCTCAGAAGGAACCAACAAGGTGGCGGAGAAGCATAATGGATCCTAGCCATCAGGTTTAGAGTGTTGTAGGCAGCAGTTTGCAGATGACAAGAGCATTCAAGTCTAAAATGCTTGTCCCATTTATAGACACGGTGTGATGTGGAGAAGGCTGTTGCCCACTCCTTGCAGCTCGGCATAGAGGAGCAAACATGAGGGAGAAACCTGTTGTGAGCAAGGGCAAAGTTGTTGATTTAATCTCACAAGCTGTTGGAAAAGTTGTGAATGGAAAAATGCTAAGGCAGACAGCTAGATACATTTGTTATTCTCTGAAAGTGTGTTTTGTGCAGAATCCCTGTAACCACGTTGCGGGAAAACCCTAGCAAAAACAGGAGGATAAAAATGGGGTCAAAGTGTAACTGGGAGGTTTTATTCTTGTATCCCAAAGACTCTTCGTCTGCAATTTTTCTTTGTAGCCTCACTGCATGCAACTCTGACATTCTACCTCCACCAATGGCGCACAGTGAATTAAAGTACACCAACATTCAAACTCTGACTCACCTGTGTCCAAATATCACCACCCATCTAAACCATTCTCTTTCTCCATGATGAAAGAGTGGCAGTAGAATGGAAATTGCTCATTGAAGCCATCTCCCACACCTCATCATTAGAGTGCTCCAATAGTCATGGTTTCCTCCATGAAAAGTAGTCATTGAGTGTATGACGTTACAACGCATACATTTACAATGCATGCCTTCATAATGCAGTTTTTACATCGCAACATCCTTTACAAACCATTCTTTTACTTTGCATGCCATTACATTGCATTTTCAGAAACTACCTTTACAAAGCATTCCATTACATCGCATCATACCTTTACAACGCATACCATTACATCGCATTCAAGGTAAGTGTTGGATGATGTAGGGGTAAAAATTATTATTCTAACTCCAGTTATTGCAACAGTAGGATAAATGATGGATAGTGTAGGGGTAAAAATACTATTCTAACTCCAGTGAGTGAAGCAGTAGGGTAAGTGTTGATAGTGTAGGGGTAAAAATTACTATTCTAACTCCAGTGAGTGCAATGGTGTCCCCGCTTACGCACTTCAACGCCTTCAACTGGTGCAGAACCAGGCAGCACGCCTGGTATATGGCCTATCCAAATCCCACCATTCCTCCCCCATACTTATTGCTTTACACTGGCTCCCTATTAAACAACGGGCCCTTTTTAAACTTGGATGCCTTACATTTCAGGCCCGGGCGGGCACAGCTCCTGCCTTTATAAATTCGGCCATGACTAATTACTGCCCTTCTAGAGACCTGCGCTCGTCCACCAAATCTCTTTTGGTAATTCCCTGTTTTAAGAAACAAAGATCAGGAGGTCAGAAATTTTCAGTCCTTGCTCCTACTTTCTGGAATGCACTCCCGCCCCCTATTAGACTTTCCTCCTCCTATATGGAGTTTCGTAAGGCCCTTAAAACGTTTCTGTTTCAGCAAGCTTTTAGCCCCTAGCCCACTGTGCCCTTCCTGTCCTGTAAAATAACCCCTAGCGCCAAGAAACTGCTAAGTGTATGTGCGCTCTACAAATTCCTTAAAATTTAAAAATTCAAATTCAAATGCAACAGTAGGGTAAGTGTTGATAGTGTAGGGGTAAAAATAATTACTATTCTAACTCCAATGAGTGCAACAGTAGGGTAAGTGTTGGATAGTGTAAGGGTACTATCCATTGTAATGGTATGCATTGTAATGACTTGCGATTTAATGCCTGCGTTGTAGTCACATGCGTTGTAGTGACATGCATTGTAATGACATGCGTTGTAGTGACATGCAATGTAATGGCTGCCTTGTAATGACATGCAATGTAAAGGATATTGCGATGTAATGACTGCTATGTAATGGTAGTGCGATGTAATGACTGCGTTGTAAAGGTTGTTTCCTGTCTTTATTTGGTATACAAATGGGTAGCCTCAACTTCAGCAGCTTCTACATCCATTTGAAGACGCTGTGCATACCTAGGTAATTTTGATGGCTGTCCAAGCCAGGCTTGTGTGCACCACAATACCTACCCGGTAAATGGGAATGACTGAACTATCAAGAGTTTTTTCTCTAAACAGACGCAACATATGTGCCGTGTCACAAATTGGGTTATTAATGTCGATTGGTAATTAGTATCAACTCAATTAACACAATTTGTTCAAGGCAGCAAAGTTCTAAGAGCTGGTTTACCCCTGCACAAGCATAAGACATTGAACAGGAAAGCAATGTTAAATTCAAGCAGTACCAACAATTTTAAAGTAAAGAATGCAGCTCAATAAAATGCTCCAACCAATGTAGACAAATATAGAAACAATGAGCAAAAAGACAAAAAATCATTAACATTTTGTGGGGTGCAACAATATGCGATTTTTAAGGTTTTCAGGAAAAAGAAGAAAAACAACTGTTCATGGTTGACCTAGACCTTGATGTGATTGCAGACTTTAAAAAATGTGGGTTATTTGTTGAAGGGGGCTAGAACCCGCTAAAAAAAAATAATTGAAATCCTTGTCAGGGTGAACTTCTGTGCTTAGCCCTCTGGTAGCTTGTCACAAAGCAGTAAGACTTAACTCAGAGGTAATGTGTGACGTATTTTTGCAACACTCAAACAGTAATAATGTGAGAGCAACACAAAAAAAAACCCAAGCCAATTTTGAAAAATAGAGAATATTTTTTTTTAATGACACCAAAGCAACACAAATTCAATCAGTAGAAACAGAGTTATGAGTTTTTAATGTTTAAGGTATAAATAGCACCAAGCGGCGTGAAGCATCAACTGCGGTTATCTGGTCCCACAGACCAGGGCAAAGTCACAAGTTCAGGCCAACTGCGATACAGGTCCAGGTGCCCTTTCCTACACAAAAACAATCTCCCCACCATGCAGGCATCCATTCACCATGGTGCAATGGTGCCTGAGACAGCCCAGACAGCAGCAGTTTGTGCACCAACGCAGGGGGAAGCACAGAGATGTGACATATTGTTGTAAATAAGTTGCATCCCTGTGCCTCAAAACTAACGCACCGTAGCACAGCAAAATGATTTGCAAAAGTCACACAATTGATGGGCGGGATGCAGAACAAATCAAAAGATTCACCCCCAGTCAAGAGATCTGGGTTAAATCCATCATTCTTTTCCTCACCATACCACCCCATTTAGACCTGGCCATATGCAAATCAGTCTTGACCCTGTGCCTCATGGGAACAGTCCAGCCCGAACTGCCAAACCAGGTCCTCCCTGGACCGGAAACAAGCATCCTAGGACCGTGCGGGGTTTCACCCCTCATCACCCAGGATAGCTTGAATCCAGTGGCACATTGAGCCTGGGACCACGTCTGGTCATACCTGGCGCACTTAGGGCAACAAAGCAAAAGACACACAATTGATGACGGAATGCAGAGCAAATCAAAACATCCACCCCCAGTCAAGAGATCGGGGTTAAAGCCATCATTCAAAATGACTTGCAGCTCCGTGCTGCGTTAGTTTCTTGTAAATCTGCCCCAAAGTTGCTATGTTAAAACACTGGAGAACACATGACAGGTTGACCGACCAATGGGCAGTGTGAATGCTGTACAAAAATAATAAATAAAATAAAATACCTTCAGATTGGCTGGTTTGAACTAATTTAATTAGAAACTAATTGAAAGTCATCCTGGACAAACTGACACATATACCGCCATCAGCCGCATCAAGAAGTAGAGAAATGCAGACATACATGTTTCTTGGCAACATTTCTCCCAAATGACCAATATTGAGATAGACCTACCGCTTACACCAAGTCCTGAGACAGAGATTGTGGAAGCCTACATATCCCGAAACCGAGCTACTATCATCATAGACATACTGACACAAGAAATCTAACCCTCTTTATTTCCTGAGGCAGAACAAGTGCCAACAAACATCCTGTGACATAGTTACTTACAACATACACATCGCGATTCAGGAATATTGTGACTATAATGTATGTACGTAGTGTCGTCGTACACTTCCTGAGTCTTCGCCACTGCAGTTTTACACACTGACCCACAGAACAGCTATTACCATAGGCTGCACATGTAACGTCTCCTTCCATATGGTGGGAAACGACCACCTTTACCGTTTTTATTCTAGGAAAGCCCTTCTTCGGCCTTATATATCCTGGGATAAAACTTCTGTCACCCTACACATTAGGGACCAGCACCATGGGCACTTCTCACATTTTGAAATAGAGCTACGTTAGTGCTATTTTAAACACCCTTGAACAGATTTACTCCCTGCAAATAAATCCTGAGACCGACACCATGCACATTCTAATGTAAGGAGTTCCACTGTACATGCATGCAGATATTACTTCTTCCATCATACATTGTACACATTGTAGCTGCTGCGTCTCTACAAACTGCCTGAGACTATAACATGAGACCGACCCACAGGCAATATTCCTCTCCAGGTCTACTGCACCCCTTTGCATGCTGAAAAAGAGCAATAGGTGCACACACTTCTGGAACTGCTGCCACCTTACGCATTCCAATTTTGAGTACTTGGCGCACAGCATCCACTGACACAGACACGATGCCTCGAATACATCCCGAGCCATAGACACCACTTGAATACACTTTCTGATCTGAGCAGCCACCTTATAATTCATGTATCTTAGCGTCTAGCACAAGACCTACAGAAACATACAGCAAAAAGCTTTCACCATCTTACACATCTTGACCCCAAGGTACTGCCACACCACACACCCTGAACTAGAGCTACTGACACACCACATTCCCTGAACTAGAGCTACTGCCACACTACACACCCTGAATTTGAGCTACTGCCACGCTACATTCTGAACTAAAGCTACTACCACACACACACCCTGAACTAGAGCTACTGACAAATCACACACTCTGCACTAGTGCTGCTGCCCCACTACACACCCTGAACTAAAGCTACTACCACACACACACCGTGAATTAAAGCTACTGCTACACCACACACCCTGAACTAGAGCTACTACCACACAAACACCTTGAACTAGAGCTACTGCACACTACACACCCTGAACTTGAGCTACTGCCACACTACATTCTGATTTAGAGCAACTACCACACACACACACCCTGAACTAGAGCTACTGAAAAACAGCACACTCTTCACTAGAGCTGTTGCCACACTACACATCCTGAACTAGAGCTACTGCCACACCACACACCCTGATCGAGAGCTATTGCTGCACCGCACACCCTGAACAAGAGCTACTGCCACACCACAAACCTGAACTAGAGCTAATGCCACACTACACACTCTGAACTAGAGCTTCTGACACACTACACAATCTGAACTAGAGGTATTACCACACCACACACCCTGAACTAGAGCTACTGCCACACCACACACCTGAACTGGAGCTACTGCCACACTACACACTCTGAACTGGAGCTACTGACACACTACACAATCTGAACTAGAGGTATTACCATACCACACACCCTGAACTAGAGTTACTGCCACACCACACACCTGAACTGGAGCTACTGCCACACTACACACTCTGAACTGGAGCTACTGACACACTACATAATCTGGACTAGAGCTATTGCCACACCACACACCCTGAACTAGAGCTACTGCCACACCACACACCTGAACTGGAGCTACTGCCACACTACACACTCTGAACTGGAGCTACTGACACACTACACAATCTGAACTAGAGGTATTACCACACCACACACCCTGAACTAGAGCTACTGCCACACCACACACCTGAACTGGAGCTACTGCCACACTACACACTCTGAACTGGAGCTACTGACACACTACACAATCTGAACTAGAGATACTGACACATAAACCCTGATCTAAAGCTACTGCCACATAGCAGACCCTGAACTAGAGCTACTGCCACACTACACACACTGAACTAGAGCTACTACCACACACACACCATGAACTAGAGCTACTGACACACTGCGCACCCTGAACTAAAGCTACTTACACACACCCTGAGCTAGAGTTACTGCCACACCACAAACCTTGAACTAGAGCTCCTGACAAACTACCCATCCTGAACTGGAGCTACTGCCACACTACACATTCTGAACTACAGCTACTGACACACTGCACAATCTGAACTCGAGCTACTCCCATACACACCCTAAACTAAAGCTACTGCCACGCTACACACTCTAAGCTAGAGGTACTACCACACACACACACCCTGAGCTAGAGCTACTGACACACCACACACCCTGGACTAGAGCTATTGCCACACCACACACCCTGAACTAGAGCTACTGCCACACCACACACCCTGCACTAGAGCTACTGACAAACACACAGCCTGGACTAGAGCTCCTGCCACACCACACACCCTGAAGTGGAGCTACAGCCACACTACACACTCTGAAATAGAGCTACTGCCACACCACACATCCTGAACTAGAGCTACTGCCACACCACACACCCTAAACTGGAGCTACTGCCACACTACACACTCTGAACTAGAGCTACTGACACACTACACACCCTGAACTAGAGCTACTGGCACACACACATCCTGAACTAGAGCTACTTACACACCGCACACCATGAAATAGAGTTACTGACCAGTGGCGGCTCGCAGAGGGAGTGCTTCGGGGCAGTGGGGCGGGTGGGGGAGGGGCAGGGTGGGGGGTAGTGTAGTCAGATGTACGATGGCCAGGAGTAAAGTAAGTAAATAAATAAAGCAAACTATTTACTGTGTGCTCACTGCATCGCCAAAGGCATTCCATGCTGCAGCATTCAAAACCTATATCAAAGGGATCCCGTGCTGCAGCCATGCAACAACTACTTCAAAGACAGTTCATGCTGCATCAATCAAACCTATATCAAAGACATCCCGTGCTGTAGCATGCGAAACCCAAATCAAAGACATTTGGGCAGAATTAGCTAGAAATGCTGATGCATAGACTGTAGAGTGCACTCTAAGGTGAGCTCTTGTTATTGCAAGTAGGTGTCCCTCTTGTAAATAAGGACTTTTTGTTTTTCCATCTGCTCTGTGTCGACAGATAAAGGCCTGTAAACAATATCTTCTTGGCTGAAGGCTGCAGTCACCGAATACTTAATTGTTGCAAATTGTTTACTTGATTTTATTTGTATTTTTCCTTACTCCTTTTCTTAACCTGTTGCAAGGGCTGGTATACTGTAATCCCCTCTACCAATATGGCGGTCAATTGTACTCGCCCACACTCTACCCTACCTAGTGCACCTGCGCTTGTTCCTTCGTTTATCTCGATGCACCATCGCAAACTACATTTACATGCAGGTGTGTATTCGAACCCCTCTGCTATTCAAGGCGCACACATCCATGGCTCGACCTTCAGGCTCCTGCCTTTCTCTTGGCATCCATCCCCAAATAGTTGGATCTCTCAATTCAGATATGGCTTTAACACCCCCTCCGCTTAATTTTAGGGCATTAGTACCTTATCAACGTAACCAATCCTTCAATATTTGTCATTTTTCAGACAGCCGGACATCAATTAGAAACACACTGTTTCCCTTCTCTGCGTCCTGGTGGAATCTCAGTCTCATGATTTTTATGATGATTGCTGATCTGCCTTGGAATTTGTAGGGTGATCGTGGATCGACTTACGATTATCTACAGTGGGATTTCAAGTGTCCTAATGTCCCTAGTTACTTCAAGACAGGATGCATAAGTAGTGCAAGCTCTGCCTAAAGCCTTGTGGGTTCACAGAAGCTCTGTCCTGGCAAGCGCAGGGTGGCAGCTGCTCTGTACCAGTGATTTGTAGCTATAGCTCAGTATATATACCTATAGGTTGGCAGAAGCGTTGTCTTGTGGTGTGTGGAGTGGCAGTAGTTTTGTGTGAGAATTTTGATAATGGGGTATCTAAGGTGGCAATTTCTCTTAATATATATCAGTTTTCAGTAACTCCATGGTAGGATGCCAAGGGGTTCAGTAACTCTGTTTGACACCCACACGCTGGCAAGCACTCGTTTGTTTCGTATTAGAAATGTGAGTTGGCAGTACCTCTCTGGATGGGTAATTTGTCAGTGGCTCTTTCTTATACTGTGTAGCATGGCAGAAGCTACACCTTGATGATACTTTAGTTAGCAGTCGCTTAATTTTAGCGGATGCGGTGAGGCTACGTAGGTAGAGAGCACTAACCTAGCCATGAAGCTTCACATTGTTGAAGAAGTACAAGAGCTCCGGGATAGAATTCAAGATAGTTTGCAATGAAGAGGGATGCTCCTGGGTTGTGAGACCTAACATGTGACCTAATAGCTTCTCTGGAGAGGTGGGTATCCCACTCCTTGCTGAAATGCAACAGAGACAAGGACTTTTTCCTGCTGATGAGGATGTTAATCCAGATCCTGGAAGAGAGGATGCAGAAGGATGCCTTCTTGATTTGTCTTTCTTTTGCAGTTCTATGTTTTCAGTTTGGCAATGTCTGCTTTGTGATGTGACTATTGCTGCCCCAAGATGTGTCTGGTGACGTAAGGTATATTTCTGATCAAAGCACGAGCCACTTGAAAGGCTGCTTTTTTTTTAGAATAAAACAGATTTTAATCAAAAAGGATGTACATTACAATCTTATGACAAGTCCGAAAATATGTTATAATATGGTTATTAGCTATTGCATC
Source organism: Lissotriton helveticus (assembly GCF_964261635.1). Taxonomy (NCBI): domain Eukaryota; kingdom Metazoa; phylum Chordata; class Amphibia; order Caudata; family Salamandridae; genus Lissotriton; species Lissotriton helveticus. The sequence goes on from NC_136065.1 coordinate 185,242,443, forward strand.
AGAGGATGCTCTTCAATACTCCTGTTCTATGCCATTTTGCATCTTAATTTAAACATCCATATGTAAAAACAAGCATTTGCAATGCAATTGTTCTCGCCGTTGGGGGCCTTACATGTATTGCGCCATGCAACACATTGTCTGCATCTAGGGTCCAATCGCGGGTTCCACCGGGATGCGGGGAAGGGAAACAGAGTGTCTCCAATTGAGGTCCAGCTGTCTGAAAAAGGCCACATATCTAAGGAGTGGTTAAGTTAATAAGATAATAATGCCCTAAAATTAAGGGGACGGGAGTTAGAGCATATCTGGATTGAGAGATCCAACTAAGTGGTACTGGATGCCAAGAGAAAGGCAGAAGCCTGAAGGACGAGCCATGGATAGGAGCGGGGTTCGAATGTACACCGGCATGTAAATACAGAGGGCCTCATTCATGAAAAGTGACGCATCACTGCGTGAAAACAGCGATGCGTCACTTTTCACTGCGCCCTCCTTGCGACACCAATGATGCGTCATATTTACAGTATGACGCATCATTGCGCAAGGAGTTACAGATACGTCAGTATTTCTGATGTATCTGTATGGCGCAAAAGTGACGCATTGCTGGAGTGTGTCACAAAAGTGACGCAACTCCAGCAATGTATCCTTTCACATGAGGCAAGCCCCATGTAAAAGGGACTGCATCAGTCTTACGCCTGTAAGAAATTGACGCATTTGTGTCCTAGAAGTGGCGCAGTGAAATCTTACAGATTTCACTGCGTCATTTCTATGACCCTCTCTTGCGTCAGAACGCCCCCCCCCTGCATACATTATACCTGGCGCAGGTATAATGTAGCGCTGGGATTTACAAAGTGACGCATCTACCTAGATGCGTCACTTTGTAAATATGGTGCAACATGGCGCATGTTTTACGCCACTGGTGTGTCACAAAAAGTGATGCACCGGCGGCGTAAAAGTGACGCAAGGCTCATAAATGAGGCCCAGAGGGTGCATCGGGAAAAAGAAATAAATAAATGCAGGAGCACTAAGGAGGGTAGAGTGCGGGCGAGTGCGATTGACGCCATATTGGTAGAGGAGATTACAGTATACCAGTCCTGGCAACAGGTTATCAAAAGGAGTAAGGAAAAATAAAAATAAAATCAAGTAAACAAGTTGCAACAATAACGTATTAGGTGACTGCAGCCTTCAGCCAAGAAGATGTTGTTTCCAGGTATTTATCTGTCGACACAGAGCGTAATGATGCTGTAAAAAGATGGACTTCAAAACCACACCGAAGAGGCAAAGCAATCGCCTCCATATACAATCCAAGATGTTAACAGTCAACCAATGCACCCCGATAAATTCCGTTTCAACCTGTGCCCCACAAGACAACTAGCCTACTCATCGTAACACAGAGGTACCAAAATCCTACACATATCATGGCAGATCCATGTCCTGACAAGACAAATTTACCTATACCTTACAATCAGTATGCAACTACTACTGCTACACGCACATCCTGTGGCTGCTGGAACCTGATATAGATACTGTGACAGAGACACTGACATTATAGACTTCTCACTGTGGGTATCCAAGGGCAGAACCACTGCTCCATGAATCTTGAGAGAGAGCGTCAGCCAACCTATACCCCACCTGAGAGGTACCATCAACGTACACCTCCAGATCCAACATGTGTGTCATCCTACAAAGAGTGAGGTGTAGCCGTCATACACACATGCAATTACAATCTTCTGGCATATTTGATGACATCGATATTGCTGCCCTACACATACTGAGTTACAGTATTTGCTTAATGTGTCAGCCCCCTTAGATGATCTAAGAAATTGGTAATATCAGGCTGTACATCTTGGAACGTGAAAAAAATAGAGTGTGAACTGATACTGTAGAGGTGATGGGAATCCAAGAGAAACGTCACATCTTAAAAAATATCTAATCCCAGTACATAAGTATGGCGTCGACACCCTCATCCCCGCCCTCCCCTTGCTCCACTGTGTGTTTATCATTTTACAATGATATTGTCTCTCATTAAGCTACCCAGAATGCCCTTCAATAGGGCTTCAACTAGAATATCTGTAATTAATTGCACGTAATTCTTCAATTCTGTGTCATCCTGTCTTCGTTATGTGCGTTCCGTAATTAAATCAATGGTCCAAGTCTGATGATTATTACAAGGAGTGCAGAGATGTGAACTGGTCTCAGGCACGAGTGATAGAAGCAGAAGGAAGGGGAGAGGAGAGACGGATAATGAGAGGCAAGAGTGACGGAAGCAGAAGGGTGTGAAGAGGAGAGGAGAGCCGGACAATGGGAAGCAAGAGTGAGGGAAGCAGAAGGGAGTGAAGAGGAGAGGAGAGCCGGACAATGGGAAGCAAGAGTGACCGAAGGAGAAGGTAGGGGAGAGGAAAGGAGAGACGGACAATGGGAGGCAAGAGTGACAGAAGCAGAAGGGAGTGAAGAGGAGAGGAGAGATGGACAATGGGAGGCAAGAGTGACTGAAGCAGGAGGGAGGGAAGATGAGAGGAGAGACGGACAGTGGGAGGCAAGAGTGACGGAAGCAGAAGGGAGTGAAGAGGAGAGGAGGGACGGATAATGGGAGGCAAGAGTGATGGAAGCAGAAGGGAGTGAAGAGGAGAGGAGAGATGGACAATGGGAGGCAAGAGTGATGGAAGCAGAAGGGAGTGAAGAGGAGAGGAGAGATGGACAATTGGAGGCAAGAGTGACCGAAGCAGGAGGGAGGGAAGATGAGAGGAGAGACGGACAATGGGAGGCAAAAGTGACGGAAGCAGAAGGGAGTGAAGAGGAGAGGAGAGACAGACAATGGGAGGCAGGAGTGATGGAAGCAGAAGGGAGTGAAGAGGAGAGGTGAGATGGACAATTGGAGGCAAGAGTGACCGAAGCAGGAGGGAGGGAAGATGAGAGGAGAGACGGACAATGGGAGGCAAAAGTGACGGAAGCAGAAGGGAGTGAAGAGGAGAGGAGAGATGAACAATGGGAGGCAAGAGTGACCGAAGCAGGAGGGAGGGAAGATGAGAGGAGGGATGAACAATGGGAGGCAAGAGTGATGGAAGCAGAAGGGAGTGAAGAGGAGATCAGAGATGAACAATGGAAGGTAAGAGTGATGGAAGCATAATGGTGGGGAGAGGAGAGGCAGACAATGGGAGGCAAGAGTGATGAAAGCAGGAGGGAGGGAAGAGGAGATACGGACAATGGGAGGCAGCAGGGACGGAAGCAGAAGGGAGGGAAGGGGAGAGATGCACAATTTATTTATTTATTTGTTTAAGTAGTTTATACAGCGCGCAGCTACCCCCGGAGGGGTGTCCCGGCGCTACAGCAGGAACCCAGGAACAAAGGAGAGGAACCGGAAAATTGTAGGGCTAGATTCATGATCTGGAAAACAACCAAGTTTTTAATTTACTGCGGAAGAGGGGTTCAGATGGGCAAAACCTAAGGTCAAGTCGGAGGCAGTTCCATAGTTTAGCAGTCATTACACTAAACCCTCTGCCGCCAATTCTGGATCGTCGAAAACGTGGTACAGTCAAGAGACGTAGATTGTTAGATCTCAGTGATCTGACTGATTGAGATATTACCACTCGCTTTTTCAGGTATCCTGGCCCAAGGCCATTGATAGCTCGAAAGGCGAGGGTGAGAATCTTGAATTGGATTCGGCTTGCAATGGGAAGCCAGTGTAGCTCTTTGCAATAAAAAGCGACCGACTGACGGTAGGGGATATTTCCAATCAGTCTAGCTGCCGCGTTCTGCACGATCTGAAGGCGATCGATCAGATATTGAGGGGCACCGGCGTACAAGCTGTTGGCGTAGTCTAGATGAGATGTAATGAGGGCCTGGGTGACTGTTCTACGGGCGTCTAAGGGGAGGTAAGGGGAGATCTTTTTAATTATGCGAAGTTTCGCAAAGCAAACTGAGGTGACCTTGTTGATTTGCGCTTTACAAGAAAGAGAATCATCAAACTGAAAGCCAAGATTGCGTGCCGATTGAACAGGAGTGGGCGAGGGTTTGAGCACTGTGGGCCACCACAGGCTGGGGGATATTGGAGTTTTCTGGTTAAAAAATAAGACCTCTGTCTTATCAGTGTTAAGCCTGAGGTGGGAGGCAAGAGTGACGGAAGCAGAAGGGAGGGAAGAGAGAGGGGAGGCAGACAATGGGAGGGCAGAGAAGAATTAGGAATAGCGTGGATAGATGGGAAGAGAAAAGCGGATAGAAGTTGCATATTCTAAAAGTGGAGGAAGGGTCTATAAATGGCAGCAAGAACGAGAAAGGAGATGGCAGACAGGAGAACATGGGGAAGATGGGCACAAAGAAGGTAGAAAAGAGAGGTGTGGAACCTGGTAGCATTTGTGTGGGCAGAAAAGGCAAAGGGAATATTGGATAACAGGAGAGGAGGGTAAAAGAAAGGCAGTGAGGGGAAGGACGGAGGGGGTGGAAACCGCTGATAATACCTGAAGTGTAATTCCTGAAATGTCAGCTGATCAAATGTCCCCATAGGAGCAGATCAGTGGCACCCCCATAGAGTAGGCAAGGCAGGCAATGCCTCCATCAAAATAATGCGTCTCTGGTTACGTTTAAAGTAATAGCCATGAGCAAGCAATAAGACATGAGAAGAGAAATCACTTAACACCTGGGCAGACCTCAAGACCAGAGCCTCACAGCGGCACACTATGGGAACTGTATTCTGAGCTACCGACCAGGAGGTTATCAGGCCGCCATGCTCACCAAGAAGGAAATTTAAAGGCTGCACTACAGAATTCTTAACAGCGCTAAAGCTGATTATATCAACCCACCTGGACTGATAAATGGCCACTTATACCTGTCTGTGCACACCAAGATGAATGCTCCTTAACTATTCATGTAGGGTCTGTGCATAAGGGGAAAGGGGACTGGGATTATGAAAGATTGCTTGCAGGTGTTTCCTCAGCATCCAGGGATCGCTTCTCTTTCACAACCATGTAGTCCAGCTACATCTGGTGGCACTTCGTACCCTCGTCTCATACCCATGGAAATGAATACTGGTGAATTTTTGGGTCAAGAATAAGCCTGGGCGGGCAACTTCGCTACCCCCACCCTTTGCAAAGTAGGCGAAGCAGGCAACACTACGCCCACTCCTTGGGCGTAGCGAAGTTGCCCGCCACCCGTCTCCCTCCCGCCCTCACTAAATGCTTAAATTAGCTTAAAAATGAATTATAAAACCACTTACCTTGTCCGCTGCATCCCCGGGGCTCCCTCTCGTCAGCGCCGCCGTCTTGTATACTAATGCGCATGCGCGGCCGCCCACTAATGCGCATGCGCGGCCGCCCGCGCATGCGCATTTCTCGCCGTGCATGCGCATTACTATCCAAGACAGCGGCGCCGGCGGCGCGATGACGAGAGGCAGCCCCGGGGTCGCAGCGGACAAGGTAAGTGGTTTTATATCATTCATTTTTAAGCTAATTTAAGCATTTAGGAAGGGAGGGAGGGAGGCGGGTGGCGCGTAGTGGGGCTACGCGAAGTGCGTGGGTGGGCGTCGTTTTTTGCCCACTTCGCGTAGCTTCGCGAAGCCCCACTACGCCCTCAAATAACGGATAATATTATCTAGCAAGGTATATTTAGCCTCACAAGTCTTTACCTAAGATTTTATCTATGGCTTCTTGCACTATGGTTATTCCCTATATGATACTATGGGGCCAATTAAGAGTTATTCAGAGAGAGTATTCCATTGCAACGGAGTACCCACTCCACAAAACTGAAGGTCCACCTGCCTGATTTACAGATGGGTAAACTTTACATATGCCAAGGAGGAAAACAACTCCATCTCTGTCACTGATATACTTCCCCGACAGCCCGACGGAGCAAAATCTGTTGGAGGTTTGGGGATACAATCACCCACCCAATTTAGAGTGTGCATTCGAAAGGCCAGTTTTCACTTCTCCCTACCGCCAGATAAAACATGGCAGTAAGGGGCAATAAAAGCTGCAAAATGACCACCACACCATGGGAGACAACTCCCATGGTTCGGGCCCCGGAGACACTAGTTTTTGTATATCAAAAAACAAAATCCCACTTTGGGATTTTGTTTTTGAAAATACAAAAACATGTTAAAAGTTTGACGTACGGTAATGTCATTTTGATGGTACTGTTTGGCAAACTTTTATTACATTGACAGGAACCGCCAGCCTGTTGGATGTCTCTACTTTTGATGGGTGGAGGATACTCTGTAAGTTGGGAGTAAAGTACTCCACAGTCCCAATAGATTTACCTCCGTCCACCAAACTCTAAATCAGACCCTCAGTTCCCAGCTCACTCTTTGTGGACTGTGTAGAAATCAAAAATCCACTTCTCAGGGGTTCCACTGATACTTAGTCCTTTTAAACTCACAAAGAAGAACTTGACACAGAAGCTGGAATATAAAAGTACGTTTTTATTAACCTCAAATGAGTGAGACTACGTCACAGAGAAGCCTTAGCAACTGAATGAGGCAGTCCGCCAGAATGGTCTTGCTTCACGTCTTATATACTCTTTATCCTGCCCCAGACATGTAAGGGAGTTGTACCAATTACATTCCTAAACAAATGGAAAATCTGGAGAGTCAGCAGGTAAGTAGCCTTTGGGGTTTTAGCAGGATATGGGCGAAACATTATAATACCATAGTTCACAAAGGTTACTCTGATTTAGATGGCACTGCAGGGCATGGCATGATTACATGTACAGTATCCCAACCCAAAAGTTCATCATTAAGAATGTCCCAAATTCAACCTCCAAAAGCCGGACAAACCTATAATTGAAAGCATAACCCATGTAATGAAGAAACATAAAAAGAAACAGTAACAGATGATGAACAAGATAAGGCATGTGCAAGGAAACTAAAAGTTAACGATGTCCTGAACATTGATTGGCAATCTCAGACAAAGATCGATCAGGGAAATTGACTTAGCGAGATCAGTTTCTTACAGTTCATTTCCGAGTCAAAAAGAAACCTTAGTTAATGTGTACATGAACTAAGAAGGCCAGTCCACTTTATTCGCCAGGCTACCTTCACAGGCCTACGTGAGGGCAACACAAAATGGTGGCACAGAACAAAATGGAGTCAGACTCGAGAATTACAGAACCTCAGGCCCTCCTTTTGCCATTACGTAGGCAATAACCTAAATTCATGTTAATCTGAATCTAGGTCCATATCAATCTTCATTAGGTCATCTAAGTGTTGCTGTAACATCATCCTATTATTCTCTACTTCTCTCTGGACAGGTCTCCGAACACACATAGTAGCACAAAGACTCACTTCTGGTGGACCATTTTTGGATGCTAGAGGCGGAGCAACTTCCTCTTCCATGGCAATTCAGTCAAATGAGAACTTAATTAACATTTACTTTATACAATTGCACTGGAATCACTTGTGCAACTGAGCCCAAAGTCCATTCAAAGCCTCTCTGGCAGGCTTCTATCGTCCATGAAATCTTCTTCCATTGCCTTCTTTGCATTGAGCCTCTCGATTCAGGCCTCTTCATGAAAATAGTACTGTTTAGTTGGAGTGCCCTCCTGGCAAACACTCACAGCTCACTCGAAAGTCTCAATGTCTCAAGGCAGTGCACCAATAACTCTCCTCTGTGGCAGGCACTACAGATAGTGTGCTCTTCATTGATCATGGGCACAAATCATCTCGTGCAGACCCAAGTACTATTAATTTGAAAAGAGCAACAGACTTTTACGCTCAGCAGCACTTTCAGGCTCCAACACTCATTATTCAGTGTCAGAGAACGCTCAAGCTGCTCTTTCATGGACACCATAATGTAGTGCCATAGATCCGCCGGTGCACTGCCATTCCGTTGGAGCAAAGAAAAAGAGGTGGTAGCCAAAAACTCAGGCCAAGGGGCTCAAGGGACGACACACTGTCAGGGGTTACCAGCACATGACAGGTAGAAGACTCAAGCCTCAATTCTTTCGCTCTTTTGCACTGAAACTCTGGTTCTGTGGCAAAATCAGCTCCTCCTTCTTTTCTGATGTTCAACGCCTTCTGATGAAGCAAGCACAATACTTTGAAGATACCACTGATGGCACGCTGGCGATCGCTGTCCAGCCTTGCTACTTTCTGGGTGCTGGGACTGTAGGGCCAAGACGTCTGCCATTCATCTGCAGCTGTCACTGATGGGAATTAGGCTTATCAGCGTTCTGCAGGTCATGACTCGATCCCGCAGAACTTAGTGACGTAGGAAATGTAACACAGTTGTTAGTTTCCTTCAATTCAGTACAAAAACAGTTCAGTTGTTTAACAAGGGTACTGCAAGCAAGTGGCCCGCAATCTTCAAAGGAATGGCCATACGCCATGGGACTATTGTGATCTAAAATACACTGTCATTCTCATAGAATACAAAGACAAAGGCAGTAGGCAAACCAGTGCCTCCAGCCTCTTCAATTGGGTTTCCATGTGAGAGCATATCCTCTACCATCTAAGGGTAGATAGCTACATGGGAATTCTATCTGAATGGATGTCCTCGCACATATTGGCATCATCTAATGGGGTAAACACATTTTTTTCTCTAAATGATTACATATAGGTGTTCCTAAATTCCTTATCTAGAACACCTCAAAAGAGAAATCACATAATACAGATTATCAAGGACATGTAGATACCTCCCTTTAATAATTGTGGATCAGGTGGACTATGCAATAAAAAAGCTAATGATCAAAAATGTGGAAACAAAAGACAAGAACTAGAGAGTCCTAGTATTTCCATGATTAGAACACATCTGATCCACCAAAAATTAAAGCAGCAGAAAAAAGAAACAAAAAAACAAATTAGAATAGGCATTGAATCTGTCATATTAAAAAAAAAACGTAAGGTGTGTCCTATTGAGGTGGAAAACTTGTCTTACTATAGTATTGAGTCAGTTAACCAGTCTATCACTACCCTGACAGTCAGACTGGAAAACATCGAAGTAGGCCTAAAGAAAATTCTTGAAAACCAGTCTGGTCATACAAAAGGGAATTATACATAATATGGGGGTCCCTGGTACATCACTGCAGTCTGAAAGTATGAACCTGAACAATACACCAATAATAATAATAAATGGGCTGACTAGTGAAAGGAATATGGAAAAAGGGAAATGGGACTAGGACACAGCTAAAATCCTCAATAACTAGACACAATGCGACATTGATCAAGGGGAGAAGCGGCAAAATAAAAATCTATAGGAAGAACAAGAAATTACTCGGGTGATAGTCAAGTTTGTGACATAATACCAAGAGTATGGGTGATGCACAAAAGTCAAAATAGTACACAAATTTTAACTCTACCGCTGGCCCCCACACCATATACGGTAATCTCAGCTAATGTTCCAGTTCCTTTTTCAGGGAAAAAATGAAGCTTGGTTCCCTTTGAGGAACAAAGCCATACACTATTTAGGAAGCAGAACACGATTAACTAATGCAATATAGAAATTAGGTCACCTTGTACAAGAGTCACAGATCTATAATTTCATCCTTAGGTCCAATCAAGGAAACATAAATCTAGGGCTGCCTGTTCCTTAAGGGAAGGGGGCAGTAACGTGACTAACTGCAGGTGACACACTTTAATCCTGTATATCTCTTTTATTTTACTTCAATACTATTATGGCCAAATTTGACATACACTGGTGAAGTGTTGTCTGTCTTGTTCACAGCATGAAAATATCATATCTTTGAAATTTAGTGTCAGAGCAAATTCACCCAACTGTTGTGCAGCGATATACATCGTCATGTAGAACCCTTCACAACACAGGTGAACTTGTAATAGTATCAAAAGCAGCAACATAAAACAAAAACATGCATAAAATAAAAAACGCACATATCAAGCCATCAGATATACGTGCTGTATACCAAGCACAAAAAGCATAGACACATTTTAATAGCACATGTAAATGAGCGGTGACGCACGCACTTCATGCACTGTGAACCTGCAGCCCAAAACCCAATATTCGGGCCTGCTTAATTTGTCAGGCTTAAAATCAAAATTACACCAAAATTACACTTTCTTTTACTTTCCCTCCTTTTGACAGCAGATCACCAGTTAGTGGAGATCGGCTGTCAAATTCAACTTACTGTGTCGCTTCTGACACACAGGACCAGCAGGAACTATTCATAAAGGATAGAATGCAAAAACATGAGAAACGCACAAACATTTCTTTTCATAGAAGTCATAATAAAAACACATCTGTTTTCAACATACTGCTGACACGGCACATAATACACAAAATCTCAACTGTAACCAACCATCTTTTGTAAACATGCTAAACCACCTTAATTTTAACTTTCCAAAAGTAAAACTCATTCACAGACACTCTGCGTGTCCCGTGCGCCAACCCCCATTGAGGCCCTGCCCTTTTTTTTTTCTTCTTGGAAGGCCAGTCAGGAATGCACTTCTCGGAGACAAAGCCCTAATTTAATAGGATGCAGATGGCGACGTGAAAGCCTCACACAGTCCTTCAAGAGCAAAGAATAACACCTCAGCAGAACATCTGTTTCCACTTACTCCTAAACCCCCACCGTACAGACCTTAAGGTCAAAATCTGCCTTGCGAGCTCCACGCTCCTCAACCCCCCTCTCTCTTCCTCACTCTAAAGTTGACAAAGACAAAAAACCTTCCTAACTCTTTCCAACCTGCAATAATCAACCCTATTTAAAAACACATGTTATATATATTACTCCTTTTAGGGCCACAATCCACTCCTATTCCCAGACTCAAAAACATCTACTATGAATAATTCGCAGAACACAACAACACAACATACCAGCTTTAGAACAAATGCTTGTTACCACCCTATGCAATGGAACTCATTTCATCAACCTTAAATGGATGAACGTCTCAGTAGGTCCAGCTAGAGTTAGAACCTTCAACCCTGATATCAAACTCAAACCTCTGCCCCGGGCACATTGGCTCACTGAGTCATTAAAAGCAACCTCAAATAAGAACAACCTGGAAACTTGTATTATACCTAAATGTATGTATTTACTGAAGCTTAAGGCACCTTAAAAGCTACTCTAAATGGCAAGAATACTGTTTAAATAGTCTATTTTACCCATTTTCGACTTTGGTATTTGGGGCACTTAAAAATGAATATCCTATGATTGTGTTACATATTAATCATCCTCAGAATGTTCTTTACACATTGCAGAGATTGGACATTGGACATCTCTCTTGTAAATCCTTAGAAAAATGAGTTTTTTACGTCTGCGCCAAATGAAATTCAATGTGCAAATGTTCTCATTTTTGCTGTTCAACACAACTTAAATTAAATTTTAATGCTAGGAGGTCATAGTATGAGTAGTACGCTTATTGAATATTAAAAAACGATTGTAGAAGCACTTATTATTATTTTTTTAAATATTGTTTTCATAATTAATAATAATTCCTTCTTCTTCAATAAAACCAATCATGTTTGATAATTCCACATGAAAAGCAAGCTGCATCCCTTGCCTATCATTTTTAGACGCATTCATTCACAGCCTAAGCACAGAAGCCTAACTTAAAACATGGCAAATGTTTGCGCCACTTTTTTTTTAAAAGGACAATTATTTTAACATTAAAACCGAGAATATGCTTACAGAAAATGCTTAAAGAGAAGAAAACCGCACTTGAAATGTCTTCCTGTGATACAAAATAATGAACCTTATTTGTGTAACCTTTTTCAAAACAGCATTCTGAAATGCAAAGGTTAACCCGTGTTTGACTGGGAAAGTCCTTACTGAGTAAACATTCCTGTCTATTCGTAATTGCTTCATGTTGCTTACTTAGCGGCAGCAACAGCTGTTTCTTAGTGTTGAAAACGTGGGCACGGTGGCAGTCTTATTTAAAACAGCCACAAAACACACAATTTCCCTTTTGAGGCCTTTCATTCCTAGTGAATGTGAATTCTAACTTTTTCCTTTTTAAGCATTGAACAGTTTTGTACATGTGCGCAATTGCTACTCTATAAATGAAATAACAACATATAGCTATTGTAGCATATAATATGGCTCATTTCTGAATTTTATTTAATTTCTAATTAATATTAATTAACTAACATTTTGCATAACAGACTAAAGACAACAAGAAAGACCACAAACACAAATTGAGCAAATTATCAGACATATACAGAAAGGGGTGAAAACACTCAGGACACACAATACAGCACACTTGACAACAACATTTCATAAATAGCGCCATCGCTATTCACCTACAGAAGTTGCACTAATGGGAAAATCACATAAACATTTAAACACACATTTAACCCAGAGATCAACACTCGGAATGGAAACAAAGGACAGCCCACAGACTGTACTTAAACCAAACCATTTGTAAATACTAGTTGTAAGTCATATTTACAAGAAACGCTTCTCAATAGTGTTCCGAAAGACTGCAAAAACAGTCCAACAGACTGCTGTACGTCCAAGAAGCCAAAATACACTCAATTCACTAGCTTTGGCTGTCAGAACACCAAAAATCGCCCTGCATATTTCCATTCATAAAATTGCACAGAACAAAGGATCCTTGTTTGTATTATGTCCGTATTTTAATTCCCTGGGGATACAAAATCACCAAGGAAGAAATATGTTTTTATACCTAAACCTATTTAGGTATTTCCTCTAAGGGAGCCGGCTAATTTAATTCACATCTCACTATCCCGTCCGCGCTGAGGACGTGCTGCAGGACGGGCTCCCGGAGCTTCCCCCTCAGGTATTACATTCTTACACCTCGGAGGAAATGTTGATCTTGAAACCAAGTGATCTCCTATGCCAGCATAGTCACACCCCCGAGGATTTACTGCTCATGGGCTCATATAACGCCTGTACTTGGAACCCTGACACTTCCCCCATGATTACCCATCCTCATCAACATATTTGCTCCTCATCTAAAAGTACCCACTCGGAGAAAGGATACCTCATTAATGCTCGCTCCATAATTAAAAACAATGTGGCCTTCCATGACTTTGTGTTGTCTAGAAAACCTGTATGGGTCTTTATTACGGAAACCTGGGCCACGGAGACCTCAGGACACGACCTTTTAATGGCAATCCCGGAGGGTTACGCACTGCGCAGATTTGACAGAGCCAAGCGAAGGGGCTGAGGATTGGCGCTCGACTACCAGTCGCATCTTACCTGCCGTATTAATGCTCTGTCGGTACCATCTGACCCCTTTCAGGTACTGCATTTCTTTATCTCCTCATCTCCATCAGCATCCTTTGTAGGCCTACTTATGTATAGGCCCCCAGGCCCTAGATCAAATTTTAGCAGTGATCTGTTTAGAATTCTGGAGCCATACGTTGGTAAACCCCATTTCACTATTTTAGGGGACCTAAACTTTCACCTAGAAGACCTCACCTCTAAAGATACCTCCTCCTTGGTTGATCCCCTCGAAGCTTGTGGCTTTCTTCTATTGGTAAAAGGCCCAACTCACCGGGCAGGCCACACGCTGGATGGAGTTTTTTCCAACGATCCTAGGGTTAAGACAGGTACTCCTGAACCGCTGGTCTGGACAGACCACCTGGCAGTACCTATAGAACTGACCCTTCCTCACTCAGATCCATCCATGAAGGGACAGGCTCAGAAAGAGGGAAAAAGGAATTATAAAAACATCACTAATGAGTCTTTGGCCCCTCTCATTAGTTCTGTCTCCCTGCCGTTAGACCAAGAGAAGGCAGCACAAAAACTTGCCAACTCCATCGTTGGAGCAATAAATGCTCTAGCTCCAGCTATACGCCAATATTCAGCGAGGCGCAGGCCCTCCGCCCCCTGGTTCACTGAGCCACTTAGGCTGATGAGACAGGGGTGCAGGAGACAGTAGTGAAAATGGAGGAAAACATGGGACACTACAGACAGAGAGACTCATAAACGATTGTTAGGTGAATATAAGGCCACGGTCATTAAGACTAAGCAGGAATTCTTTTCTGACCTTACAACCTCTCTCACCTCATCGAAGGAGCTGTTTAAGGTAGTGGATTCCCTATGCTCACTACAAGTCCCAGATCCAGTGATAGGATCGCAGGAGCTCTGTGACAAGATCTCAACTTTCTTCTATGCTAAAATCGATGAGATCTCCGTCAACCTGGAAATGCAGAAAAAATCCCTTGGGAACCACACTATCCAGGCTCTCACAAACTTAGAAACATGGTCTAAAGATCCTACCAAGACTCTCTCTAACTTCCCACCGATCACACTCGATAACCTTAACTCACTGTTGAACAGGACTAAATCTTCATCTCCTTTGGACCCCTGTCCTCTCAAAGTGATGAAGGAGTGTAGGGACACATTGCTTCCTCCTTTATTGGAGGTAATGAATAGCGCCCTGTTGCATGGGGTTTTTCCTTCAGTCTGGAAGAAAGCAATTGTTAAGCCACTACTTAAAAAGCCCTCCCTTGACCCCACAATCTTAAAAAACTTCAGACCCATCTCCTTACTCCCTGCCCCTGCCAAAATGCTTGAGGCCCACCTAAACTCGCACCTATCTGCCTTCCTGGACTCCTCTGGGTTTCTAGATCAGACCCAGCATGGGTTCAGGAAACTCCATAGTACGGAGTCTGCACTTAACATGGTGACAAATAACATCAGAATGAAAGTGGACCAGGGTCAGACAACGCTGCTGGTCTTACTCGACTTTCTCGTTTGAGGGAGATAGGGGTGGAGGGGCCAGCTTTGAGCCTTCTGTCCTCTTTTTTAGACCTTAGAGAACAGAGGGTCAAACTGGGAGAATACCTCTCCCCTACTAAATCTCTGCAATGTGGGGTACCACAGGGGTCGGCTTTAAGTCCGACCCTATTTAACATTTATGTGGCCCCGCTAGAGAGATTAGTAAAAGCGCAGGGAATGGAAGTAGTGTCGTATGCAGACGACACTCAGATAATGGTGTCGCTGGCCCAATCGGTTAGCACCTCCGCGTTCAGCTTCAGGAGTTGTATGCAATCAGTCTCTGACTGGATGATACTCAACTCCTTGATGCTGAATGGTGATAAGACCGAGGTGCTGATCTTTGGAAGGAACCAGGATGTGTGGTCAAATGAATGGTGGCCGCAATCCTTGGGAACCTGCCCAGTCCCCTCTCATTCAGCTAGAAACCTCTGGGTCATTTTTGATACCTCGCTGGCAATGACCCTTCAGGTCAATAGAACGGTGGCAACCTGTTGGGGAGTTATCAAAATTCTCCGACGAATAGTACATTACCTCTCCCCGCAAGCTAGGAAACAGACAGTGGTTGCGTTGGTCAGTTCAAGATTGGACTATTGCAACTCACTGTATGCAGAGATCAATAAAGGACTGATCCAGCGCCTCCAAATAGTACAGAATGCGGCAGCAAGATTTGTACTAGACATTCCCTGCTCTTCCTCTGCGACATTAGCCAGAAAGAGCCTCCACTGGCTTCCTATAGAACACCGTATCTCTTTTAAAATCATTTGTTTAGTGCACAGGGCTCTGAAAGCTGTAACTTCTGATGGGTTGGGTTCACTTCTCGCTGGCTATGTTCCCAGCAGATGTTTACGTTCATCACAACAGAATCTTTTGGTGATCCCTCGGACTAAGAAGACCAGATGGGGAGGAAGAGCTTTCTCTACAGTTGCCCCTCGTCTTTGGAATGCACTCCCCTTAGAGCTTAAGTCCCTATCCTCATTGCCCCTCTTCAAAAAAGCCCTCAAAACATGGTGTTTCAAGAAAGCTTACTAGTAATTAGCCCCTGGACATGTCAGTATTTTTTGGTTAGGCGCCTTGATGCCCTTGGGGCTGAGTTTGCGCGTTATAAATTTGCTTTCATTTCATTTCATTTCACTATGGTACCTTCCAAAAAAGCAACACATTCTTTGATGTGAGCTTGAAACAGGCATGCCAAAAATATTGCAGAATATACAATATTATACCCCAAGTAGTGCTTAAAGTACTCTTCGTACGTGCACCGTTCAAATTTTATACAAAGTAGAGAAAAGTCTCCTCATTCCCTGCCTACACAAATTGCAATTCGCAAATACAAACCTATACAAATCCAAAGTTGGCCAACACAAATTCCAAAATTCCAAAGCTATACCAAACAAATGGTTGTCCAAATTCTAACTGCCAAGTTCTAAATGACCTAACTGTCTTTTTTTTTTTAAATACTCACGCCAAAAAGGTTCTCAGTCAGGAGTGACATCATGTGGAGGATCAAAATCAGAAAGATCAGAAATATACTGGGCTGCAGAGACAAAGAATCCCCAGAACCTCTGTGCACAGAGTACCTCCTTAGTAGAGTCCTGTCCTGTCCTCCTTAGTAGATTTCTGTCTTCTGACAAGATCACTCCCTCAGATAGCCACTTCTCTGATGAGGCCCGCGTTGGCCGCGCCATTTGTAGAAATCAAAAATCCACTTCTCAGGGGTTCCACTGATACTTAGTCCTTCCTCACAAAGAAGAACTTGACACAGAAGCTGGAATATAAAAGTAAATTTTTATTAACCTCAAATGAGTGAGACTACGTCACACAGAAGCCTTAGCAACTGAATGAGGCAGTCCGCCAGAATGGTCTTGCTTCACGTCTTATATACTCTTTATCCTGCCCCAGGCATGTAAGGGAGTTGTACCAATTACATTCCTAAACAAATGGAAAATCTGGAGAGTCAGCAGGTAAGTAGCCTTTGGGATTTTAGCAGGATATGGGCAAAACATTATAATTACATAGTTCACAAAGGTTAATCTGATTTAGATGGCACTGCAGGGCATGGCATGATTACATGTACAGTATCCCAACCCAAAAGTTAATCATTGAGAATGTCCCAAATTCAACCTCCAAAAGCTGGACAAACCTATAATTGAAAGCATAACCCATGTAATGAATAAACATAAAAAGAAACAGTAACAGATGATGAACAAGATAAGGCATGTGCAAGGAAACTTAAAGTTAACGATGTCCTGAACAATGACTGGCAATCTCAGACTAAGATCGATCAGGGAAATTGACTTTGCGAGGTCAGTTTCTTACAGTTCATTTCAGAGTCAAAAAGAAACCTTAGTTAATGTATACATGAACTAAGAAGGCCAGGCCACTTTATTCGCCAGGCTACCTTCACAGGCCTACGTGAGGGCAACACAAAATGGTGGCACAGAACAAAATGGAGTCAGACTCGAGAATTACAGAACCTCAACTGGAACAGGCTCACTTGCAATTTCGATTTTTCTGCTTATTTCCAGATTACTCTATCTGGTACTACAAAAGGTTGTTGTGATGACTGTGTTAAGTCTGAATCATTGGTTGTATTTAATGCTAGAACAGTTAGTGTAAGTTTCATAAATGTCTTGCCCTTATACTCCTTTGATATTTTTTCATGTCTTTTCATTTGCCGCATGATTCTGTATGATTTATTGCATACATGGCTGTTGAGATTACTTCATTCATATACTTTCTTTCAAGTTCTCAGGATCTACTGGGGTACAACAACTGCTAGCTGAAGATCCTCTTTGATCTGCGACGTTCACTGGCCTCCCCATAACGTAAAAACATCTCAACTCTATACGTGATTGCGTAGCAAGGTGTGTCTTTGAGGGGTGATGTTTTTATTCCTTTGTCATCCAACATGGTGGCCAATCAATGAGAATCCTACGCCATCTTCCCGGCCTGTTTCCAGAAACTTCTCCAGTAACTCGCTGAGCTGGATTAGGACTGAGAGTTCCCTGGAGTGCATCACCGTTGCTTGTTGTTTAACACATATTTTTGGGGTAGTGGTAGATGGATGATGAGCTGTGCAGATGCTGGCCTTTTAAAGATGGGAAGGGTGTTGACCCAGATCAATACCGGAATCCTTGCATCCACTTTGCCATACACCATGAGCATGGAAAACTACCACGCTGGGATGCGAAACAACCTTTACAACACAGTCATTACATCGCACTACACTTAGAACGCAGTCATTACATTGCAACATCCTTTACAATGTATGTCACTACAAAGCAGGCATTACAACGCATACCATTACAACGCATGACACTACATCACATGTCACTACAACGCATACCATTACAACGCATAGTACTCCTACACTATCCAACATTTACCCTACTATTGCACCCCCTGGAGTTAGAATAGTAATTTTAACCCCTACACTATCCAAAACTTACCTTAAATGCAATGTAATGGTATGCATTGTAATGATATGTGTTGTAAAGGTAGTATGCGATGTAATGGAATGCTTTGTATAGGTAGTTTTTTTAAATGCGATGTAGTGATGTAAAAACTGCGTTGTAAGTGTATGCATTGTAACATCATACATTCCGCTGGGATGCATGTTTGTATTTGTCAGGTGCATGTGTGTGTGTGAGTGACAAGGGTGCTACTCTGTGATGTCTGTATCATGGACTATCATAAAAACAATAGTGATCATTTGGGTGGTAAAGTACTAGTAGTAAAATTACAAAACTCTACCCTTAACAGAAAATGAAGAGACCTTCAGCAGCAAAGGAAGAGCATCCTTGATTATAAAAGAATCATGGTGTTTAAAGAGACAGCACAGGAGGCTAGCCTTTGAAGCGGGATGCACTATAGAGGAAACCAATTAATCAAGATGTTCGAGGCCAAGTTATGGAAGCTCAATATTTTGCCGTATATTAATGACCAGAAGACCACTGTTAGTGCAGGGCCATAGAATGCATGGAAAGGTTGCATATTACCCCTGTACATTCATATATTTAAATTTAAATCCTCAAAAGATGCACCTGAATATAGTCGGTTACTGCAAGAGGGTTTATTAAGAGCTGTAGCAATTCATGTTGATTAGTCAGAGTAGCTAGATAGCAATTTTCTCCACTGTGTTCAATATTTCAAGTTGAAAAAGTCAGCGAGGAGACCTTCAGATCCAGGGCCAAATGGACTCACGCAGCCCCGTCTAAATCAAATAAGAATTATTGGGTATCAGTTCTGGCTGCCTAGGTCAAAAATTGTAACTCAGTCTTGTAAATTGCATATATCTGGCTTAGGTCTGTATTATATCATATATATAGTAAAAGTGACCAAGCAAAGTCGAATAGTCACAGAATGGTAGCAAAGTTAGACAAGGCAGCAACATATTTTGCCAACATTTTGTTTGGGAAGATGCAAGTTTGAGACTCCATGGCACCTGCCCCACTCCTCAGAGGCTACGTCATGTGGGGAAATGATCCCAATCATCCTACTTCCTCTGTTTAAGCACTGAAGCAGACTTGTATCTTATTGTCTGGCTTTGGCCCCGATCGCAGATTACTGGCGACCGATTGCAAGTTCCCTGACCCAGATCCTGAGGTACCCAGTCGATCTGACATCTGTACAAGCTCTCCTGGAAATACTGTACGATCTAGGAAAACACCAGAGGGACTGATAATTGATAGGCATGGCCATGGTGGTCACCACAGCCATGAAATGGATGCAACAGATCCACCGAAGAGTGCTGAATTGCAGATGGAATGGGTTGGTGCACTTGACAGCCACTTCTTGACCGGCTCAGCCGATCCAGGGCTGACGCCGGGAAGCTACGAGGGTGACGCCATCTTGGGTGAGGAATACGGGAGCGGTCCAGCAGTTGGACGCTTCACGCCCCCCCTCCACCCTGGATTTAAAGACGATCACCTCCCGTCCGCGCAGCGGGCGGGCGCAGCGGGCGCGCCGACGGCGCGCCGAAGGCGCGCCTAAGGCAAGCCCGTCTGCGCCCGTCAGCGCCAGCTCAGTGCCCAGGGCCAGGACCCCTGGTCTTTTAAACCTAAATACACATGCAAGGAGGGTTTACAGCCGCGATCAACTCTTCAGCCTTAAGGGAGCGAATCAAGCTCACTGCCGACGCATAATCCCAGGCAACGATAAGCCTGTCAATCCAAAGGTCTGTGGAGTCTGCCGTTTTTGCTTACCGGACATCTTGTGGACACCAATTAAGGCCCTAACCGTTCCCCATAACGCCAAACAGTACGTAGAAGATGATATTATCAACTGTATCCTATTCAATGCCAGATCTCTAGTTAAACACAGCATTGACTGTGCTGACCTAATTTTAGAGAGAAGGGCAAAAATTGTATTTATCACAGAGACCTGGACGGACGCGGCTTCAGGCCCGGACTTGGTCAAAGCCACACCGACAGGTTACTGTTGTCAGGTTCAAGATAGAATAGGTCAAAGAGGGGGCGGGATTGCTATCATTTATCATGCCTCGCTCCAAGGTACATTTCAGACAGTGACCTCACATTCGTCTGAAGCACTGGGGTTTAAATTCTCCATCTCCAACCACTGCACCTTCCAAGGCTGCCTCCTATATAGGCCACCTGGCTCTAAAAACCAATTCTTAAATGAGGTAGGCACCTATCTGGAAGCAGCTCTCTGTGTGAAGTCTTTCACTTTGCTAGGTGATTTTAACTTCCATCTAGAGGAAGACTCAGACCCTGATACCTCATCCCTAGCCGACGCAATGCTCGCGGCGGAATTGATTCAGGTGGTAAGGGGAGCCACACACGTCAAGGGACATACCCTGGACGGTATTTTTACAAATAACCCAGACCTCCATTTCAGCCATGTAGAGCCTTTAGCCTGGTCGGACCATTCAGCAGTCCTTTTTAAAATCCAACCGCTTGAGCCCAATAGAGCCAAAAAAAATGGTAAGCCGGCCAAGCTCTGTAGGCTCTGGAAGGATTTGGATGGCAAAGTATTGGAGGACTACTTGCTAGCTTCCACTTTCTTGCCACCTATAGATATAAATGAAGCAGCGGAAAACTATACAAATTGGTTAGATCAAGCCTGTACCTCCCTAGTCCAGTCCAAACACTGCCGCCCAACACGTATAATACCCTCTGCCCCTTGGTTCACCGAGGAACTACGCGATTATAAGGTGTCGTGTAAAAAATTAGAGCGCCAATGGCGCACAAAATATTCAAAGGCAGACAAAATGTTACTTAATGCCAGACTTAAGACATACAAAGGAATGATTAAAAAGGCTAAAAGCGTCTATTTTTCCGCAAAAATTGAGATTGCGAAGAATTCCTCTCAAGAACTTTTTAAAACTGTGACCAATTTAAGTGCCTTGAAATCAGTCACTATTCCCCCTAGTCTGGAGTTATGCGAGACTCTTGCAAAATTCTTTTTGGGAAAGGTAGAGCTAATATTCTCCGCCCTGGAACATCAAGTGAGGCTCACTCTTAGTGAGAGAACCCATAAGTCCTTGCAAGAGAACTCGCAGTCCCCGGAATTCGTGGAGTTTAGCCCGGTAAAAGTAGAAGAAATAATAAAGTTATTGCTAAAAACTAAATCAGGCTCACCCCACGATCCCTGTCCAGCTGCCGTGGCCCAACTCGCAGCCACTCCCATCTCAGTTATGTTGACGGAAGTTTTTAACATGATGTTTAAAGGAGGAGAATATCCATTGTGTTGGAAGCAGGTCTCTATTGCACCTTTGCTTAAAAAAGCTACTTTGGATATTTCTGATCCCAACAGCTACAGGCCCATAGCTAGACTCCCATTACCGGCCAAGCTTATTGAGAGGGCCATGAATGCTCAGCTCTGTGATTTCCTCAGATCCTCTCAGGGGCTTGACATGGCGCAACATGGATTTAGGGAGGGCCACAGCACTGAGACTGCCCTCATCAAGTCCACGGAAGAAATTAGGAAGGTGATGGATATGGGCGGACGGGCGGTCTTGGTGCTTCTCGACCTGTCCGCGGCCTTCGATACGGTCCACCACAACATCTTGGTGGACCGCCTGGAAGGCTGCGGAGTGCGGGGAGTTGCGCTGAGCTTGCTGAGGTCTTTCCTCTCGGATAGGGTTCAGGTGGTGGCCCTGGGAGATTTTGAATCCACTCCTTTCACACTCCCAGGAGGGGTTCCACAGGGCTCTTCCCTGAGCCCTACCCTCTTTAATATATACATCTCCTCCCTCGCCCCGGTGATTCGGTCATTTGGCTTTGAACTTACATCTTACGCAGATGATACACAAATTGTGGTATCTCTGCTCCCGGGTCGAGAGGAGGGAATAGCAGCAAGATTTCAGGACTGCATGACCGCAGTAAGCTCATGGATGACCAGGAATTGCCTTAAATTGAACTCTTCGAAGACGGAGGTTCTTCTCTTTGGCAATGAGACCAACTTATGGACCCCCAACTGGTGGCCGCAAGAAATGGGAGATCTTCCCATACCTGCCACGACAGTAAAAAATCTAGGGATACTCATTGACAAACAACTTACTTTTAAGACACAAGTCAATGCCCTCTCCTCCTCAGTCCACTGGATAATAAAAACAATAAGGAAAATTCTCCCCTTTCTCTCCATCAGCAGTAGGAAAACTGTCGTGACAGCATTAGTGCTGTCACGCCTCGACTACTGCAATAGTCTGTATTTACAAGCACAGCAAGGGATCCTGAATAAGCTACAGACGCTGCAAAATGCTGCTGTTCGCTTAATCACGGGTCTACCCAAGTTTGCTTCCGTTTCCGGGGAACTGAGGAAATTGCACTGGCTCCCAGTACGGAAACGTATGATGTTCAAAGCGTTGTGCATAGTGTTCAAGGCAGTGAATGGACTAGGTCCATCTTTCCTTCAACAACACTTCCAGCTGTACAAGCCAGGCCGACATTTAAGATCATCTAACAAATGGCTTGTCAAGACTGATCGCATTAGGAAAGTCCGATGGGGAGGCCGCAGTTTTATCTCCGGAGCAGCTGATATCTGGAATAAGATGCCCCTCCCCCTAAAACAAAGCACTGACCTAATGACATTTAGGAAGAACACTAAAACATGGCTTTTCAATCTATAGGGACTAATATCGCATGGAGAAAGTACATCATTTTAGCGCCAGGACACCTGCCCGGTAACAGTGCGCTCAATAAATGGTAAAAATAAATAAAAAAATAAATTGGTGCACGAAGTTGGAAGAACCCTTCTTTCCCCGCAACATGACTGGATTGGGGGGGGGGTTGATGGGGACACTATGGTCTAGGATTTAATTGAGTCAATACACTGTTGAAGGGCTATTGTAGGGCTTCAGGGAGGCAATAGGTAGATGTCTGTTCAATGTATGTGCAAAAAAACAATGCAAATTGTTTATAGAAGATATTTCCAATTGCTTAATATAAAAAAAACATCAACACGTTCACTTAGAATTTCACCTATTAAACAAGAAATTTGTGTTTCAAAGCTTAGTTTATAAAAGTTTGTTGCAGATCTACATCAGCTAGTTCTGGACCTATAAAAAATATTGTTTGGAAAACTAATTGTCATTGACTGAGATGTATAATAACCATCAGTCTATGATGCCGATTTTCAATAAGCTATCACCACACTGTTATTTTAGGTTTAAATTCAACATCACTATGTGTAGAATACCTAAAGCTGTGAGTTCTGCAATTAGTCATATTATAATGTCTACTGCCTTGGGCAGCAAATTCATAGTTTGTAGCAGTATTTGTTTCTGTTGTGGTATGGACCTTGCTCGCAAAATGAGACTTCTTGAAACTGCATTTCTAAGGTGGAGTGTGAAAAAAACAAAGATAGCATATTTATGTGTTTCAATTCTATCTGTCACAATAGATTGCTTTCTTGGTCCGACATTAGAAGAGTTTTAGAAAATCCATGCTGAGGCATTTTTTTAAGTCCCGGATTTTCCTGGGAATACTGCATGTTTGATATTGTAAGTCTTCCACCACAGGCAGCTGAACTTAAGTTGTGGACTGATATTATGGTGAGAAAAAGGACTAGACAATGAGATTTGTAATGTTAAGTAACTGGTGAGACTCTCTTGAGGATTAATCATGTGCAGTTAACTTCTTGGAAAATCTCATGGCAACCTCAGATGATTTTGGAAAGTACGACAAGAACTACATGATGCAACGTCAAGATGGAGGAGGTTTCAAGAGGTTTCAAGATGGTACAATGGATACTGTGAGGTGGACAAGGAGAATTTTGGGTTGGATTCTTGCTCACATTGGGGAGAAAAGTGCAATGGTAAGTACCAACGAGTATGTTATATGCCATTGTTAAATCTGAAACATCAAGGAAAAAAATATTCTTCATTCTCCACCGGATTTATTAGTAACCTAAAAAAACTCTTTTCTTTACAATATTTGTATAATGATAATTAAAGAAAAGATTGCTACAGAAATGCTACAGAAATCAGTGCACATGTATATGTCTTAGAAAGCATAATCTAAGTATTCAGAAACTGAACCATCAAGGCATTATGAACAACTAAGCCAGCATCCTTGTATTAGCAACACCATTTACTACTAAAAAGAAATAGGCTCTATAAACAAAAGTAATCAATGGTGAGGAAATTAAATGGAATACGGTAATGGGTCAAACATACAATACATGTAAACACAAATATCAATAGTGTAAACTAAATCATATCCATTGTTCTGTGAAAGCTCCAACAACACAATCATCAGAAGACTCCATGAGATAGGAATCCAATCAACCACACTCAACTGGATGTGTCCTTCCCAACAGGAATAACCCCATGATAGGACTGTCATCCATCACATCAGAGCCCAAGCACCTGCAGGGTCCCTCACGGATTGTCTCTCAGCTTGACCCTGTTCAACGTTTACTTGACACTGCTCACCAACATCATCTAGTCCCAAGGTATCACCATGATCTTCTACATCGACAACAGCCAACTCATCCTCTCCCTGACAGACAAGACAACCATCCTCATCACCAACTTCACCAACTCCATTACCATGGCAGCAAAGTGGATGAAAACCAACTGCTTGAAGCTCAACTCTGACAAGACGGAAGAATGGCTTCGGAAACAAGTTCCCCATGGTTCATCACTTGGTGTCCGACAGAGGTAGTATAAACACAAACACCCACCGACCATGCCATTTATTTCGATCATCCTGGACAACAAACTTGACAAAACAGTATGTCAACACATTGAGTGCTACCTGCTTCCACATCCTTTGTAAGCTATGAAGAAAAAAAAATGTCTGCCACACAACACCATATGAACCACCACACAAGCACTCCTCACAAGCATACTCGACTATGGCAATGCACTCCACGCCGGAATCTCCAAGCAGCTCCTACCCAGACATTAGCCCACCCAGAACTCTGCCACAAGACACCCAGTTAGCACCTGCCACATCACACCCACATCCCACCCCACCTTGGAGAACTCAGTTGGCACCCCCTTCATGAATGCAGCTAATTCAAACTTCTCATGCACACATACAAAGCTTTGCTCAAAACTAGACCAAAATTCACTTTAATCCAAGGGCAGCGCACATAAGAGGCAGCACCAAAATTAAGACCAGGTAAAACTTGGTCTAAAGTTGGCGAAACGAGGAGGAATGCATTATTTCTCCTCGTTTTTATATTTTAACATGTGTGCTGCCTTGTGCAGCAAAAATAGGATAAGCAAAATGCCATGGAATAAATATGTACAGGAAGGTACCCCTTCTTGTACATAAACAATCTGAAAAACAATGCCATTTTGTGACTTTCATGTGTGCTGCATTAAGCAGCACATATGAAAGTGACAAAATGGTATTTCAGGATTGTTTATGTGCAGGAAGGGACGCCTTCCTACACATAAACAATCCTCCCCTGCACGCAGACACCCTTGCACTATGGTGCAGGGGTGCCTGCGTTGGCGCTACACTGCTAAGTGTAGCGCCATCGCAGGGGAAATTGCAAAGCTGCACCATATTGTTGCAAATATGGTGCAGCCTTGCATTTCAGAAGTGGCGGAGTGAGGCATTAAGCAATGAAGGCAAACGCCTCAATCCTCCACTTCTATTGTACATAACCCCCTTTGTTTTTCCACGTGTTAATTACTAAATACTGATTTGTCAGCTTGGGATGTGCACTGGGAGTCAAGAGGAGAAACCCCAGCCTAAACTTCCATAGTTAGGCTAAGGTTTGCATCACTATCTCAGTTTTTTTAAATTACCAAAGCCTTCAGTTATACTCCCTTAAAATCATCACATTTCATATATTGACAGACATACCATTTTTTTCCTGACCTTGTGTTTGCTGATAGGTACAATGACCTGCAATAGAAAGATATCTGCAGGTTTCCTCCTCACTTTTCCCTCCACATGGAAAGGTTTCCATGTCCAGAAATCCCTTCCCCTACACACATACAGCAAAACTAGGGTGCTGAAGCACTTCCTACAATAAAGGCATCACATACACCTACACGTTTAGGCATTAGTTTATAATTGCAGTTAGGGTGGAATGGGAATTACAAATGTGTGTAACCCCCCCACAAACTAACGATTTTGGTGTTTTACTAATATTTGCCATAGGTACTTCCATCACAGACCCTCAGGAAAACATATGTTCCACTGATATATCCTACCACATAAAGCAGCATGTACTGATTCCAAGCACCAGGGCCTTGGTAATCTCACTGCAAACCTATTTATTTATTGTCTGCAGGTGATACCTAGCGGCGGAAAAATTTTCTCTCTTCTCTCTCTTCCCATTTCTCTCTCTTCACCCTCTCGCTTCATTTTCCCCTGCCTGACGTCTTTCTCTTCATATCTTTCTCTTTCAGCATTTCATTGCCTGTTACTTTCTTTGTCCCTCATTTCTGCCTCCCTCCTTACTCTTCCTATTCCTCTCTTTCCCACCATGCACCATGCCCCATCGCTTCTTTATCAATTCCTCCCCTCTC
This sequence comes from Lissotriton helveticus, assembly GCF_964261635.1. Classification (NCBI taxonomy): domain Eukaryota; kingdom Metazoa; phylum Chordata; class Amphibia; order Caudata; family Salamandridae; genus Lissotriton; species Lissotriton helveticus. The sequence continues at coordinate 185,269,018 of NC_136065.1, forward strand.
TTTAATTTGCCTCTATCCTCTGTCTGTCGGTTGGCCAGCCGGATCGATCGATCGATCTATCTATCTATCTATCTATCTATCTATCTATCTATCTATCTATCTATCTATCTATCTATCTATCTATCTATCTATCTATCTATCTATCTATCTATCTATCTATCTATCTATCTATCTATCTATCTATCTATCTATCTATCTATCTATCTATCTATCTATCTATCTATCTATCTATCTACATTTCATCAATTTCCCTACCATAATAGTGTCATAATGTCAATTCCCTTCTCCTTTCCTCCACACTCATGCCCCAGCTCCTTTTCCTCCTCTAACTCTTTCCAGTTAACTCTTTCCCATTATTCCTTTCATCCGCTCCTTCCCTGCATCTCAGAAACCTCAGGACACGTGCTGTAGCAGCCCTCAGGCACGCCACTCACAAACGCATAAATATTTAGTCATGATGTGAAATGAATAAAATAGTTCATGTTTTATGTAGGAGGAAGTTCTGACCCTGTTCCTGGAAGTCACTCTGGAGGTGGTGTCGGACCTGTCACTCACGGAGTCGGGCTCTGACTGACTGGGGTAAATACTTTTACACAAAGGGAGGCCTCTGGTTGTGCATATTTAATTGCTCCATCTTCTGGTCGATAACTTGCAGCCCAGGCTGGTGTGTTTGATTAAGAGTTTAATGAGGATGGCTTTGCAGTGCTCGGTTTCACTAAAACCTTCCGTCTTCCAGCTACCTTCAGACGACCCCCCCTCCTCCAGGATTTCCTACTAATTTGTACATTTATAAGATCATTTTGGCAAACGGTGCCTGGTCCAATGGTGCCTTCTCCCAATAGATCTATCAAAGCTTTTGTGACGGCAGGGAACAACCTTTAGGGTCCCCTATGGTTTTCAATCCAAGGAGTACCTGTCATTAGGAAAACATTTTCGCTGCAGTAAGAGAAGACACAGTAGTTGCCTTCAACTAGTATCTTGGCCTTGTAAGCTGCACCAAATAGCCTTGCCTTATTGCTTTATAGAATGCCTCATTCCTCCTCAGCTAGGATTGCGATATACCAGTTACAACACATATATATTTGAGAGATTTACTCAGAGACGGTCATTGTTTCTTAGAGAAAAGCTGGTTCGATTATCACTCTTGTAATCTTGACCACAGAATACTACATTATGCCACAAAATTCAACAACACACCACATAATTAAACTCCACAACATAAAATACTATTCCTTATAATTTCACTTCATGAGACACAATCCCACTCCACATAATTCCAGTACACTCAAAACCTCATAATTACTATCTACATAATTCTACCGCATGCCATGCCACATAATTCGACTACACACATCCACTCTACAGCATACGATTCTATGCCACACAATTCTACAACTAACAATTCCAATCCAACTCACATAATTCCACACCACACTACATACATCCACTCCATAACATATGGGTAAAAGACAGTGTTATTTATAACACCATTATAGATGATTTACCGCAATCCTTAATGTCTTTAATGGTGAATGTAATATAATGGATAATGTGCTGCATGACTAAACACTTAACAAGGTCCCAAAAGCGAAACCTATTGGTTATGCCAATGCTTGTTTTTTAAACCTGTGATTCCTGTACATGAGTGGAGAACTGTTACTTGTTGTTTCTTTTTTGCTTCGAATTCATTCTACTTAAAGGCCTGTTCCGGATTACATGGTGATGGAACTTTGCTGATGGTGTTGCGTTGGTCGCTCTAAAAGGATCCTGCTTCCGTCCTTTTTTTGCATTTGGACTTTAAAAACAGATTATTTTGCCTTCTCAAGCTGCTAGTATCTTCTAGCTTTTTTTCTGCCCAGAGGATTTTCCTCCTGGTATCCATGTTTTTGCCCGGGAATTGGATATGCAATTTCTTGATTTGCCTACCACTCTTCGAATCCTTGTTGATCATGTTTGGATTCCAAGATGCCTGAGAGTAGGAGCAGGCAGTATAATTCCCAGGAAAACTCAGAACATCAAATGGAGTCCAGGTTTTTACCTTACCAGGCTTTCACCAAATGTTAAAGCCAAGAGAACACCACAGATTCAGTGAGATAATATTGTTTTTTTTTATTAACCTGTGCACATCTTAGAAAACAGGCCCACCATCTTGTAGGCATGTTCAGGTATAGTGTGGGTTTTAGGTTTGCACACCCTCCACGCCAGGCACGACACTACTTAAGCATTGAGGCAGGAAACCACAGCAGATGCTCCACAGTTCGGGATGGTTGGTCCAACTACTGGAACAGGGTCATCTTAAGGATTTTGGGGGCCCCTGATCGGATTAGCTTTAAATTTATGATCCAGTTTCAGCTCTTTCATGCCTTCTATGGCCAGGTCACTGACTGTGTAAAGACACACTTGTCCAAATTCTAAATGTGTTTACATCTAATATTCAGGGAAGTGATGCGTGTTTTCAATATTCTAACAGCAGCAGCTCACTAATATTACTTCAGATAATCTCTCTGACACCCTCCCATTTCTCATATGTAAAATCCTGTTAGGATCTAAAAGGAACTTTTTTCATGGATGTTGCATGAAACAATCTGTTTAAGAATTATGTAAGGTCATCATAGACTGCAGGACAGAGATGGCTCTATCAGGGGGCCCGCTGCAATGCTGGGGCCCTAAGCCAAAGCTCACTTTGCCCATGCCTTAAGACGTCTCTGCTCTGGAAGACGATGGGGCATATTACCAAGCAATTGCGATAATTATCGCTATTGCTTGGTTAGAGATAAAAATTTACCGCAAAGCTGCGGCGATTTTTATCGCAAATAAACTTGGTATTACCAAGGTTTATCGCAAATGCGATAAAAATCGCCGCAAAGCATGAATATCGCTGAAAAGTCAGCGATATTCATGCATTATCGAGCTAATGCTCTTAGCCATGTTATCCACCTCCCATTGGATAACATGGCTAAGAACTGCTCAGGGGCAGGTGTTAGCTTTTAGAGATATTCGCGCTTAGCGCGAATATCTCCATAAGTTGGTAATAGGAGATAGCGATGTTAGCGACTGTTTCCAGTCGCTAACATCTTGGCACGCCCACTTTGCATGTCATTAATGATAAATATCACTGACATGCAAAGTGGGGCCCAAGATGGTCGCTATCTCCTACTAGCTGTCGCTAACTGGTGTTAGCGACAGCTAGGTAATAGGGAGATAATTTTATCTCCGCTTTCTTGGCTTTTAAAGCCAAAAAAGCGGAGATAAACCCCCTTGATAATATGCCCCGATGTTCGGTTCTATATGAACCGCGGCCTTGCAGAGAAGACGCCTTCTTCATGAACAAGGAAACTTTCAATTTCCTATTCTGCTTCTGCTCCGAAGGTCGCTCTGCATCTAAATTGCTCTACCCAGGTGTATTCTATGCTTATAGTGTCGCATTTTCCAAGTTTAGAGGGCATGGGTAAGAAGCATACCTAATTATAAAAAAACTACTTTTACAGTAACATGAGAGCAGCAAAATCTAAGCCACAAAAATATTAAGTGTGATTTCCTGTCTGTTTCAATATGGAAAGGAACTATATAGTTTGGAAATAAGTCGCCTGCATCTTTGGTTCCTGCTGTTCCCTGTGATGTCCTGAGATGCCATTTAATGAGGCAGCGCACAAGGAGGGGACGATGCTGGATATGGAGTCAACAGAGCTCACCTCTCCCCAGCAAGGCCACAAGAATCCTCACTTGCATAATTAGTGTGAAGTTGCTTTTCTGAGAAAGGTTTTAAGAACTGAAGCATCATCGCCTTCGTTAATGTTGCTAATTATATGTTAAATGTTATTCGTCTCTTTCAGGGAAGCTCACCGCAGCTTTAGAAAGCTGTTTATATTTTCACTAAAGGCTTACTGCAATTAAAAACTTCTTATAACATACAGATGAGAGACAATATTGCCAAATAAAAACTACATAATTTATTTCAATGGTAAGCACATGCACTTATCACTTTTTATAAAGATAGCTATCAATATCAGGAAGTTATGAATTTAGCTATTCAAATAGAAGAGGTCAGGCGCGGCCGGCATAGGTAACCGCGCTGGAGGGGGCAAGCACAATTTAAGTGTTTTTAAAAAAAGTTACTTTCCCTATCCCGTCATTTGTCCACTCCCCATACAAAAGTGCCCCACCCTCACCGTGGTTACCTGTGCTGGCCGTGCCTAGAAGAGGTTACTTTAAAACGCTGTGAACATATAGATTTCATATGACTGTATGGAAAGAGAAAGCTTTATTTTTTGTTGACACCATTCAATGAACACGATTTTGCTATACCTTGCATCCAAAGGACATTTAAGCAAACATTTTATAGTTAAACACTTTCGCACTAAAAGATTGATTCCCAAAGATAATCTCCCCATTTCTTAAAAAAAAAGTATTGTATTTTGTAAATGTTCATTGACTTCTGTAAACGTAAGCTTCACCCAGCTCACATCTGCATGCTAACCTCTGATCCTAGCCTAACTACATCTAAACACTGTTGCTTGTCTTTGCCATAACCCTGCCTCTAAAACTTGTTCATAACCAATACCATCTTGTAAAAGCCTCCCCTTGCTAGAGTTCTAACCATTGTTACTAAGCTTTACTACAAGGGTACTCACAAAAACTTTCCTAGGGGCCACAAAGAATGGTCTGTGGAGTGACTGAGGGCTGCACTGATGCCAGCAGTGTGTCGGTCAGTCGATATGGGGGTTTGTAAGATGGGTGTAGGGGAAGAAAAGCATACACATTCTGTGGCTGAATTGTGCAATGCGAAACCAGAAAACCTGGGATCAATCCCGGCTTCCCCACTTGGCTCCATTGTGTCATCCTAGGCAATTTCTTTTCCCACTTTGCTTTCTCTGGTGTTTGATTTAATAAACTATGATGTTGTTCATTTATAGTAGCAACCAAGGCCACACAGAAGGTGCACATGACAACTGACTTGCTTCTTAGTTCACTATTGGCATTGTTGTCAAGGTTGATGGAAAGATGAATGTTCTAAATTAATGTTTGAAAACTATCATAAAAAGAAAATACCTCTCAATGCACTGATGTCATCGGATGTACTAAGGTGAAAAGGTTCTGCATGTTAATAAAATACACATTTTTGAATTTTAAAGAGACTTTATCCCATTTATACACATTTGTTGTAAGATGTTTTAAAAAAATGAAGGGGTTTATAAAGTTAAGTGGTGCAGGACATCTTAGGTACTTCCATTCTGAATGTTAGTGCTGATTCCAGTAAACAGTAGGCCAGTGCTGCTGTTCACCGAGGTGCTGCATGGAAAGGTTAGGAAAGCTGCAAGCGCCCCCGGGCCGTACTTTGAGTATCATTGCTCTACAGTGACCCTATTCCAATTTTAATCCTGATTCTAGCCTAATGCTCATGATCATAATGATATGGAGATTTCTGATGTGTTTTTCTAGGATTTTGCCTTTTAAATCAAATTTTTTGCCAGTTATTTTTTTCCAATATTTTTGCTTTTCTATGAGACATACTAGCACACAATATTGGGATACTGTACTCACTGTGCTGACAAAAGTTAACTACAATGAAGAAACATGGCAACTGAGAAAAAAAAGTACCTTTTCCCAGTGATTTCTGTGAATAAGGCTAAGATTTATCTCGCCCCCTTTTAATCGAATCACATATTGGATGATGTAGAGGTGCAATCCAAAATCCGGGGTGCACAAAAAGCTATGGGGCAGATATACAGCTCCTTGCACCGCCGGTGAATCACGTTGCCTGACGCACTGGTGGCGCGACCTGCTAAGTGATATTTGCAAGAACAGGTAAAGTCTGCCTGCGTGACTTAACCTGTTCTTGTAAATATGACCCCTGTTCGTGCAACACTTTGCGTGTTAGGGGCGTGACATGGGTGTTGCTGTAGGTGTTCCCACGCAACACCCATATCCACTGATGCATTTCCAGATTTGCCAGAAATCGTAAATCAGGATATGCATCAGAATGCTATGCCACCCTAGGGGTGGCGTGGCGACGTGCAATGAGGAGTAATGTTTTCATTTCTCCTAGTTTTTTTCCTCTTTCAATGCGTGCTTGTAAATATCGCCCCTGTTCACACAACACTTTGCGTATTAGGTGCGTGACATGGGTGTTGCTGTGGGTGTTCCCACGCCAAACCCCATGTCCACTGATGCATTTCTACATTTACGACCTGATAATGCATCCGAATGCTACGCCACCCTCGTTACGAGGTGCAGCGAGGAGAAATGTTTATATTTCTCCGCATTTTTTCCTCTTTCAATGCATGCTGCATTCTACAGCACACATTGGAAGAGGAAATCACCTCAATTGATTGTTTTTGTGCAGGAAGGCACCCTTTCCTGCACAAAATCAAACTCCCTTGGTGCAAGCGTGCCCGCGCGTGGCAGCAGTTTGTGCGCCAGCGCAGGGGTAAGCACAGAGATGCAACTTAGTGCTTTAAATAAGTCCTACCCCTGTGCTTCGAAACTAATGCAACTTCGGCGCAGCAATATGAAGTGCTGCACCTCGCTGCACCGCACTGCACTGTACTGCGTTAGTTTCTTGTAGATCTGCTCCAAAATGTTTAGGATCCTTAAAAAATGGAATGGAAATTGGGTGGAGTGCTTGGTATTGTAGCATTGATACGGACCTCATGTTCTCTGGCGAGACACGCACAAGAACAGGTGAGTTAGTGCAGCGGAAGTGGCAGAAATCAGGTACCCAGAGATTGCGCACCATGTTGAATTTTAACAGTGAGTTCACATAATCACCCTTTTTCCAAAGAATTATGTGTGGGGTTTGCGCCAATTACGTTTGTCCGAAGGATGCCCCGGGGTTGAGGCAGAAAAAGCCTTTCCTCCTCGGAATGAACTAGCAGCCTTTCTCGAAATTAATTTTCAGTGGACTGGATGAGTGATTCTCACGATTGTGTTTTTCTCAGCAGAACGCTTTAAGGACTTTGGCTCCATTTGTTTTGCAGCGCACAATGGTCCAGAGGGCTGAAGAACATGGCTGCTGTTCACAGAGCACGTGGGGCGGCCGCCAATTGCATTTGTGTTCAGAGAGAATGTGAGGCGGCCACGCGATCTTTGTAGTCCACAGAATGTAATCGGGTCTGTTGCAAAACGCACAATGTCAGCAGAATGCAAAATGAGCTCCGTGAAATGGGATTTGTTCACAGAGCGTTGGTGATGGAAGGGGCCCAGGCTAGACTATTTCTGGAACTGAGCACTATGCAGATTAAGAAGCCAAGGCAGGGCTAGGAATCAACTCGTAGAGCAATTAAAGATGTACAGATCCAAATATGAAGATGTTTGATGAACAAGTGCTCACAAGTTACGAAGGTGGGACATTTCCTAAAGTATACTTTGAATAATCAATTCTCCTAGCTGTGCAAAATGTAACCAGGTATGGTCCGCGTTAGAGCATTGTAGCCTATGCCCAATAGGATGCAGAGAGCATCACAAACAAGTCTCCCTGTCATCCCAGTCCATGCTGTTCTTAACCCCTTCCGCCTCTGTTCCCTTTTTGGCCCCAGTGGTTGATAGCTGGGCCCACAGATTCTGGGACCGGGTTTTCCATTTCCACCTATGTAAGTGAATCTTTATTTGTTTCAGTTAATTAAAACCTTTACACAATGATAAGAAGAATACTAAGAAAAGAAATCAATAATATAGAGATATCATGTTTCCTCATGTGAGGTATAGTACTCTGATATTGCACCGGCAAATAATTTAGCCAACACAGGCGATAATTTGGGCTAAGATTTCAGATAAAAGTATCTTGAAGTGACTAACAGCCTGATTCATGAAAAACGGGATTTGCGAGTCTCAAATAGCGATAAAATGCGAACCGCTATTGAGAACTCGCAAATCAGAATTCATGAAGATTACCGGGAAAAAAAAGCGACTCGCACGCGGGCGCAAATTCCGTTAGCGACTAACGATAATCGCAGAATAATCGCTATTTCCGGCTACCTGCGTCGGGAATGCGAATCGCAATCTCGCGAGATCGGGAAAACAGGAAGTCGCTTTTCGAGCTCAGTGATGACATCACAACCAGGAAGCAGGCAGTTCCCACCCCCATTCACCACAGTGAGGCAGACCTCGAGGGAGCAAGTTGGAAAGCTGCAGCTATTCTGGTGATTGCGAAAGTGCTACTACTCTGCTGCCATGTCAGAGGAACCTGTTCCTGGCCCCAGCAACAACACAGGGCGGAAGAGGAAGCTAAAGTTTTCCGAGCAGGAGCTCGAAAATTTGATTGAAGGGGTGGTGGCCAACCACGAAAAACTCTTTGGGAAAGACTCCAGGAAGGTCCCGGAGCAAGACAAAAGGAGGATCTGTCTGGGAATAGCCTCCACTGTGAACTCCGTGGGTGTGGCCGCTAGGTCACTTGAGGAGCTCAAGAAACGATGGTATGACCTCCGAGGTCATGCCAAGGAGAGGGTGGCGGAGCGCCTTGGAGAGTCATCGGGCACTGGAGGTGGCGGACCTACAGTCCCTCCTAACACACCCTTGGAGGACCAGGTGGAGAACACCCTTGAGAGGGAGGCGTGCGTTGGCGTCACACTTCTGGACTCCTCCCGCCCCACCCAAGACACCCAAGGTAAGTGGCATGCGACTGCGACCCTGTCCCCTATGACCATCCCTGACCAAATAGGCTCACATAATGTCCCTTAGTCATGCCATTGTTGCGCATCAGGAAATGCCCTGAAGCATTGTGGGAGATGTAGTTTGTCCACAATGTAGTAGTACCACAATGCAGCCAGACAGGTTCCAAAGTACGCAAATCCACAGCCATCCAGGGAATATCACCCAGCATGCATGTAACATCAGCACGTCTGACAGTCACATGCAACTAATGAGTATCCACTTACCCTCACAGGTGGCGCAGAAAGCAGCGACAGTGAAAGGCTGCAAATAGATGAGGAGGCCCAGGAGGAGGATTTTCCACCACAAACCCAGGCACCAGCCCCTGCCGCTGCAACAACACCAGCAGCCAGGCCCCCCACCGTTGTGCCCCCTGCATCTGGCGGACCACCCACAGCCAAAGCCAGGACCCCCACCGTTGTGCCCCCTGCATCTGGCGGACCACCCACAGCCAAAGCCAGGCACGCCACTAATGTGCCTCCAGTCCCTGCCGCACCAGCAACGCCTGCTGTGACACCACCTGCAGCTGGTGCTACAACATCTGGGCCTGCGACAGCGCCAACACAGCGGCCAGCCACAGTGACAGGCCAGCAGAGCAGGCGTGGGAGGTCTCGCCATCACACCACTGCTGCAATCAGCAGGAGGGGCAATGGACAGAGACATGCCTGTTTGAGCGGCGAAAGACGCATGTTGAGGATTCATCAGCGCCAGTCACAGCAGCAAGGTGCCATTCAGCTCCAGCTCCACAAGATTGGGCGCAATGTGGCCGGAGTGGGAGACCGCATGGACCGCATGACGGCGGCCATGGGCCGCATGACTGCAGCCATGGAGGCCAACACCGCTGCGATGATTAAGCAGCGCAGTGCAGCAAGCCGGCGCCACCACCAGCTCATGAGCCGGCTGGCCTCCTACAGCAGGTCCAATTATGTGGCTGCAAATGCCACTTCACAGTTGTCGCGGCGGTCACTAACACAGCAGCACCAACTTGTACAGTGCTGTGAGGACATCACCAGGGTCCTGGAGCACCTCACCACGGCGGTTACGGCACTACACCCTCCTTCTCTAACTGCCACTGTAGGGGGTGACGATGGCAGTGAGGGGGCATCTAGCATCAGCAGCCACTCTGCCACACTAGTCCCGCCACTTAGGCGCAGCACCAGGGCAACGCCAGGTACAGGTGCCCCGGAAGAGGAAGAGCCTCAGAGGCGCTTGGGCATAACGCGCAGGAGGCGCAATTGACTCATTCAGACAATCACAGGCACAGGCTGACTATAAGCCTGCCCTGTCCTTTGACACTGCAGTACGAAGGAATACTGTTAGTAGTAAATAGTTGTACTGGTGACATTTTTTGTGAATGAAACAAATATATTTATTTTGCAGCACACATTAGCGTTGTGTAATCATTACATTTTGCATGCAATTGTGATTTGTGGGGTGAGGGAAGAGGGTGGGCTAGAAATTGTTCTCTGTGATGTGGTTGCGACGTCTGTGGCCTTCAGCTGGGTTCTCCCCGCGTGCATGGTGCGCATGTGCTGGTGGCCGGTCGTCCCCTTCTGATTCACTGCCTGAGATGTCAACAGGTATCCGGCGCTTGGTTGCAATGTTATGAAGCATTGCACAGACAGCCACAATGCGGCAGCACACAGCAGGACTGTAATACATGGCCCCACCTGTCTTGTGCAGTATACAGAACCTGCTCTTGAGCAGGCCAAATGTCCTTTCTATACAGTTCCTTGTCCGGATGTGCGCAACATTGTAGCGCCGTTGCTGAGGTGTGGCAGGGTTGAGGTAAGGGGTCAGGAGGTATTCCCGTAGGGCGTAGCCACTGTCACCTGAATGAGAGGAGCAGATGTTGATTGCCTGTGCAGCGCAGTTACTTCATAGCAAAGTGACATTGTCGACAAAGTGTACTTACCAAGTAGGTGTCCTTCCCCAAACTCTCCCCTGAGCAGTCGTGTGTGGAGTCCGCTGTGCCTGAAGATAAAAGAGTCATGGGTACTCCCTGGGTACTGGGCGACAATGTCAGTGATGATGGTCTTGGCATTGCAGACCATCTGTATGTTGAGGGAGTGGTAGGACTTTCTGTTGCGGAACATATACTCCGTGGCAGCTGGTGGGCAGATGGCGACGTGGGTACAGTCTATGCAGCCGAGGACATGGGGAAAATGGGCTACATTGTAAAATTGTAGCTTTGTCAAGTCCAATTCCTGTTGGCTCGTGGGAAATGTGATGTGACGGTGGAGCTGGGTGAGCATGGCGTCAACGAAAGTGTGGAGGCAGCGTGACATGGTGGGCTGGGATATCCCCCCAGCAGCCGCTACTATGCCCTGGAAACTCCCGGAGGCCAGGAGGTGCAGGCTACACAATACCTGCACATGTGTAGGCACCGAATTGTTTCGCCTTGTTGGGTGCTGCATGAGGGGGTCAAGTTCATGTATCAGCCAGATGATCATTTCCCCATTCAGCCTGTATTTAGCAAATATCTGTTCTCTGGTTTGGCCCAGCAAGGTGACCCGCTGGCGGTAAATCCTTTCCTGCCTCATGCGTCTCCTCCGTGCTGCTCGCTGTAGCCTTCGCCGCCTCACCACCATGTACATTCCTGGCATTGTGGAACGCCTAATGCTGCTGCTGAATGTCCTTATGTGTGATTGGTCAGGCCTGAACCTGTTGGTGATTGGCCAACGGTTTTTCAAATTTTACTTATTCATGGCTTTTATGGTTACCACCTGCTTTGAGTTGTCCTTAATTTGCGCCGCGCAAACTGCGATTTTGGGGTTTTTCGCAATTGTAGATTTTTCATGAATGCCGATTGAGAATATATTGCGTTTCACTATTTATTTCGCAGATTCCGTGGTTGGTCGCTTTTTCCGTATCGCTAATGCTCGACTACCGGGAATCTGCGACTTTTATAGCGTAATCGCTATTATGTGTTAGCGTATTCGCTATTATGTGTTAGCGATTTCGCTATTTTGTTCTTGAATGCCAATTACATAAATTGCACCCGCAATTGCATTTTCGCAGCAATTGTGGGCGCTATTTCGCTTCATGAATCAGGCTGTAAGTGCATAAACAAATGATACAGTTCCATCTAATAATAAACGTAATTTTTGTTTTTGTTTTTAAAAGGCACAGATCTTTTATGCTTGGTCGATAGTAAAGTGCTGTCCCTCGTTTCAAAGCATTAGCCAGGAACTTAGCACTTCAATGAAAACAACTGTTTACAGCTAAGAATTTGCAATGCTTTACCTAAGACTCAATAAATATGATTAATTTCTGAACATTTCTCGTAAAAAGTAATTAATTTCTAAAAACAGTGATCATCCCAACACGAAGTAGAGTAATTCCACCATTACACATTTCATTAACCCCTTGCGTGCTGCGTTGTCTGTTGGCCGACGGGAGCACTACCAGCTAGATTCATCATTCAAAAATCGGCTCTCAAAGGGCCAGATTCTCAGAATCTGGCCCTTTGCGAGCGCAATTTTTGCATTTGGGATTCATCATCCCAAATGCAAAAATCGCTATTTGCGAAATCGCATATTTGCAAGGAATTGCATTTAAGGAATCTCTATTTGAGATTCCTTAAATGCAATTCATTAACCAATTTTAAATTGCAAATTCGCAATTTTTGGTTGCTATTTACCACGAAGTCCGACTTCGTGGTAAATAGCGAAAAAATAGAAAAAAGCACTTTAGTGCATTTTTCTCAGTTGCATGTTACACACACACATGTCCTTTGGACATGTGTGTGCGCAACACCTGTGTAAATTTGCATTTCAGGGGTGCTACAGGGTGTCCTTTGGACACCCCTGGCACCCTTGAAATCGCATCCTTATTTGCGATTAGCAATTTGCTAATCGCAAATAAGGAAGATGTAGGAATCACAATATTTTTTGCAATTCCTACATGAATCCCGTTTTGCAAGTCCTTAATAGCGATTCCTTATGAATCGCTATTAAAGACTCGCAAAACGGGTCTTTGATGAATCTACCTGTACCTCCCTAGTGCTGCAGTCGGCCAACGGCCAACGGCCAATGGCCAACGCAGCCCCGCCCACTCTTCAGAACGCCCGCACCGCGGCGGAAAAACCGTCGCGGTTAAAGCAGTTAAGTTCCATACATATTCAGAGTCTTAAGAGGGAGGCTTATACTTACAAAATGTTGTCATTCAAGTGCTTAACTGCCCCATGCATACATTTCAAATAGATAGTGGACATTTGTGGGAATTTCCCAGGCTGACAGCAACTGTATCTTTACAAGTTTTCAAATTTAGCTGCAAGAAGACAGGCCTCAAACAATATCTTCGAAGTGGCAGTAGGTGGACACAGATATGAATTATGTGCATAGGAGACTACGACTGCACTCTACAGAGTTGACATGCCCGACATTTTCACCAGGGCGTATTTCCACCACTGTTTCGTTCATCCTGATTTTTCTTGCCATTTTTGGAATATGATGAGATTACCAAAACACAGGCATTTTCCATGCATATTTACACCTGCTTTTAGCAGGTGGAAAATGGGCTTGTAAAATTGCGCTTTTACCCAGAGCGTTTCTGAAGGTGGTAACACTCCGAATCGTGAGGACTGGTATCCAATGACGATATACCATTCTAGCCAACTCAAAATAGGGCCTTAATTGTCTCATTTTAAGAGCACCAATGTAGTCCATCGCCCTCACCTCTGAGAGTCTCTTACAAATGAGGAATTACTGGGGAAATCTGTAATTCTGCATCTGGTTTTCCTATTTACTTCTCATTCCATACCGAGTACTTCTCCCAGAAATTTTGGATAGTTTCAGCAGCTGACGTTTCTTGGTAACATCTGAAGAGTTTCCGTGGACCTTATAATTTCGATAGGGCCAGTAACACCCTTTAGAGCACCTCATAAATTGAAACAGCACTTGTAATTTAGGTCTTATTGTCACCTAATGGTAGTTATAAAAACATTACTCAAAATTGACCTTTAGTTATCATGATTTTTCCAGAGTTATTTTAGTGTGTTAAATTGTATATTGCTGTATGACTCCCAAATGTCCCCCCGAATGCTGGGGGTGGCAGTGGTGTAACAAAACTTGAGGGTGCCCCCCTGCAAGGTACATGGAGGGGGGGTCCTCTCTGGCTCCCCACCTACCACTTTTGATGAGGGGTCCCCCTGGAGCTCATGGGCCCCCCTGCACCGTGGGGCTGCGGGGGTTGCGGGGGCTTTTTTATGCTACTGGGGTTGGGAGACTTGTATTGCCTCATTACGCACAAACCGTAACCTTTGTAAACTTCATGTGGGCCCTGCATAATCCCAGTTCATTTCCTCTTTGTTGGACTTGGTCCTCCCTGCAGGGTCACCAACAAAACCTTTACGACACCCTCCTATTTTTTCAGAATTCGTTTTTGTTGGCCTTAGGACTCTGAGCACTTTACCACTGCTATACAGTGCTAAAGTGCTTGGGCTCACTCCTGAAACATAGTAAAATTGACTTACCCCTGATTGAAATTTTAATTTACTTATAAGTCCCTAGTAAAATGGTATACATTGTAGCCAGGGCCTGTACATTCAATGCTACTAGTGGGGCTGCCTTTCAAAAAAGAGTTTGGCCCATGTGGACAGAAGTGGGGTAAGGGCCCAAATACTTTTGAAAAAAGGAAAGAAACCCACACTTCACATTTCACACCATGCAATTTTGGTTGAAAAAAAGAGATAAACAAAATTTAATATGTTTATCCTGGAAATTAATTGCGCCATTTTATTCAATAAAAAACAACCTTTGCTGACTATTCATAAAGTCTAGAGAAATACCATTGCCTTTCATGTACTGGCCATAAATGTCGCGATGTCTAATTGGTACAACACAACACAGAAAATTGAATCAAAATTAAATATACAATGTGCAAGAAATTTGAATCAAAATTACATATACAATGTGCAAACATATAAATAATGTGCAAAAAAGTGATACCATATCACACAAAAAGGGAAGAAAATGTCGAAGTATTTTTCAATCAGAACATAATGAGTACTTAATCACAATATTTGACCAACAAGCAGACTACCAATGCGTCTGCTGAAAACACCACCACCACTCGGTAGAAGTGTTAGTAGGCTGCAAGTTCCTAAGCAGTTTAACTATGTTTCCAGACTAAGGACTTGATCCAGTTTGCCTACGCGTTTCGAGTTTGGGAGGGTTCTTCACAAACTCTCATCAGGGCCAAATGAATTCTTTCCCTCGTTTCTTAAACCTAATAGTGAAAACATAAACAAATTGTGGACATTCGTTATAAATTGCTCCACTCAACCTGCCCGGTCCTTCTCGTATGTACAACTATTAAAATGGAACGTACCTCAGGGGACTTGAGGTAAGTTCAGTTCATCCAAAGCAACTTTCATGAATTTGTGGAGTCTGTGCGCCTTTCTAGAAAAACGTATTTTCACGTAAGGTACTGGTATTGTGCAGTTCTGGCAAGTTAAAAATGCAAATAGAAAAAAGAAAAGACAAACGACTGAATGTCTCATACCTGAATTTAAAGTGAGGGGGGAGCCTGTTGGATTCCTGCCATTTCCTATTTTCTATTATGGAATTTTACGCCACTCGTTTTTTCTGAAGCACTGGAAAACATGTTTTAAAAATTGCCAATTACTCACTTATAGTGCTCGGTATCACCTTATTCTCCAACGTTGTATCTCGGAGCTTAGAGTGACTTACTGCGTTTGTATGAATCGTTTGTGATTGGGGGCGGCTCACGGGCCTCTCAAGAACGTCTTCGTTTCCTGAGGTTCATTATGTTCTGATTGAAAAATACTTCGACATTTTCTTCCCTTTTTGTGTGATATGGTATCACTTTTTTGCACATTATTTATATGTTTGCACATTGTATATGTAATTTTGATTCAAATTTCTTGCACATTGTATATTTAATTTTGATTCAATTTTCTGTGTTGTGTTGTACCAATTAGACATCGCGACATTTATGGCCAGTACATGAAAGGCAATGGTATTTCTCTAGACTTTATGAATAGTCAGCAAAGGTTGTTTTTTATTGAATAAAACGGCGCAATGAATTGCCAGGATAAACATATTACATTTTGTTTATCTCTTTTTTTCAACCAAAATTGCATGGTGTGAAATGTGAAGTGTGGGTTTCTTTCCTTTTTTCAAAAGTATTTGGGCCCTTACCCCACTTCTGTCCACATGGGCCAAACTCTTTTTTGAAAGACAGTTTAGGGCGGGTTGTTACCCGAGCGGGTTAGGACAGGGACATTCTGTGTCTCGATTAAACTTTCATATTGACCAAACCTATGACAAGGAACCCCTCCTTGTCAAAATATGTCAGAGAAAGAAACATTGTCTTTTACGGAAAACCACATACAAAATTTGATTGCTTCTAATCCCTTCTCAGGCCTTTCTCTGAGTACTACTGCGAAACACCAAAATGAGGCTGATAAATTAACTCGTCTCCAAAAGAAACACATTAGGACAGAATTGCATGGTCATTTCCTTCTACAACATTTGCGGGCCGGCACAATACCTTGGGGTCTGCAAGTCAAAAATATACCGGTTATCTTTGTAGAGGATCCGGAATACAAAAAAGGTTTTAGCTATATAAACACTAAATGTAGCAGAGACCTTATGGTCCACACAATTGAGACTGCCCAACGTTTATGTAGTGAGGAAGAAAAGGAAATTGCTGAACTTATAAAAGCCATAGCTGATTACAAAACTGAACTAGAGGCAAAAAATCTATTGGAGAAAATTGAAAAAGAGATTCAAACCTTCAAAGATATCACGATCAACACCAAAACTGCTCAGTTTGAGAAAGACTCTAAATCATTTAAAATAGAACAAGTGTACCCCTTTCTTAAAGAGGACTATTATACTACGGTTGATTCAAAAAGGGCTTTAAACTCATATCAAGGCAGGTCAAGGACAAGGTTCACTACTTTTTCGTCCACTTCATCATCAGGTTCATCTTCTGACCCCAATCAAGGTCAACAAAATAAAAAGGGTTCAAACCAATCTTTTTTAGGAAGGGGCGGTCAACAAACGTACTACAACAACTAGATGTGTCCACAATAGTTAACCTTTCCAATAAAACCCTCACTGAGGATGAAAACACTATTCTAAACTTTGGTCTCAAATTTGTACCAAATCGCCGGACGGATTTCACAAAGCTTAAACTTGAAGCGTTGGATTTTTGCCGGAAAATTAGACTCAAAACCTTCTTTGCTGGTGCTGAAGTCACCACGAGTTTTGAAGCTACAGGCCTCAGAGAAAAATCAACATTTTTGCCAACTAGTAATATTCCCAAACAGGTATACGCTTTTGAACAAGCTGTCCTGTCATCCCTCACAAAATTGGAAAAAAGTAAATCATTCATTCATCACAATATCAGTAAGGGTCAACTTAAAGCCATAAAAGATTTGAAATCGGATCCATCAATCATCATCAAACAGGCCGACAAAGGCGGTGCGGTGGTTGTCTGGCCGCGCACAATATATCTACTTGAAGGTAGGAAACATGTAGACAATTCGGAATGGTATCGAGCAGTAAAGGATGACCCGGTGGTAGAAATCCAAAATAAAATTGCGTGCATCACCAAGGAGGCATTGGAAAGTGGCTTCTTGGGCCTAAAAGAATTTGAATTCTTAAACAAAAAGTCACCAAGAACACCTGTTCTTTACTTTCTTCCAAAGATTCATAAGGACCACACAACACCCCCAGGCAGACCAATTGTCTCCGGTTGTGATTCAGTCCTGGAGCCGGCATCAAAATACATTGATTTTTTCCTAAAGCCTTTTTTACCTGAGGTCAAATCGTATCTAAGGGATACTATCGACTTCATCAATAAACTCAATGAAATGACCTTTAACTCAGAAACACAATTGATGGTAACGCTAGACGTCACCTCTCTCTATACTCAGATTCCCCAAGGAGAGGCCCTTGAGGTGATGGAAATCTATTTGGAACAACGTGAAAGACCACATAGAGTTCCAACCGCATTTATTCTATCTTTGGCCCAAATTACACTGAAAAGTAACTACTTTAAGTTTGAAAATGAATTTTTTGTCCAGGTCAAGGGTACGGCCATGGGTTGTCCCTATGCTCCTGAAATGGCGGTGCTGTACATGTCACAGTATGAGGAGAAATTCATTTATAATGACAATCCCTACAGCACAAACATCAAACAATGGATGAGGTATATTGACGACGTCTGGCTCCTGTGGCAGGGGAGCCAGACCGAGCTCATGGCCTTTTATGAATGGCTGAATTTGAGACATCCAGATATTAAATTTTCCATTGATTGCAGCAATCAAAGAATGACATTTCTCGACGTGGCAGTCAGCACGAAAGGGGGTAAGTTCACCACTACCCTATTCAAGAAAGCAACAGATAAAAATACAATCTTACACTACAAAAGCGCACATCCGCAGTGTTTAAAACAGAACCTTCCTTATGGTCAACTACTCAGGATTAGACGCAATTGTTCTGAACTCGATGAGTTCAATGCACATGCAGACAATTTCTGTGAAGAATTAGCAAAAAGAGGTTACCCCAAAAAACTTCTGAAGCATTCGAAGAAAAGAGCACGCTTCACCCCACGAGACGAATTGTTGAAAGTGAAAACCAAAAAGGAGTTGGAGAAACTTGTTTGTGTCACCACCTATGGGGTCCACACGAATAAATTTCGACAAATCATACTGCGCAATTGGCATTTGTTGGAGGGATTGGAATTTCCCCTACAAAAGCCAATTTTTGCAATGAGGAAAAATCCGAGTGTTGGCCAACAGATCATTCGAGCTGACAGTTACATACAGAAACCAAAAAGCGACCTGTTGGCCAAATGGAACCTTAAACCCATCACAGGCCATCATAAATGTGGCACTTGTGTGGCCTGCAATAATGTTGTGGAAGGAGATGAATTTTGCCATAATGGTAGGAAATGGAGACACAGCTTACACACAAACTGCAAAAGCAAAAATGTCATCTATGGGATTCTGTGTGCATGCAACAAACTGTATATAGGAAAAACATGCCAGCAAGTAAACGTTAGGATAACGCAACATCGTTCACGACTAAAGAGAAAAGTCCAAAATGCCCCAATGGTTGAGCATTTTTTGGCTGCTGACCACAAAGAAACAGATTTCAAATGGACAGTCTTAGCTGGGATGGACTCACAGCACAGATCGCCTAATGTGGAGAAGGCACTGTTGCGCAAAGAGGCCTACCTGATACTTCGCTTTGACACCATAAATACTGGCCTCAACTCAATCAGTGAAATCACCAGACTTTGAATAGTGAACATACACCTACACTTCAAGTCCCATAATGCACCATTTTGGAAGACCAATTCGCGCAACCCGTGATTGGTCGAGAAAACAGTGGACCTTTTAGATAGGCCGGTGCAAGTGAATTCCTTTCACTCTGTGTGATGGAATGAGGAAGTGGTTGGCGCCGCCAAACCCCCAGGTACGTGCAGTCTGACTGACTTAGGATATTCGAGCCGGCATTAGGCGACATAGCGTCGGTGCCTCAGTAAGAAAGAGGCACTATTCACAATAATTTTAATTAGGAAGCGCCCTCGTTTTTCATATATTCAACCTTAGAAGCAGGTTGTTAAAGTGTCATCGCGCTGCTTTCAAACAACAGTGCGCGCGTTTTCACACACATAACTTTAGAAGCTGAAAGTGTTCCGGCGCCGCTTGTAAACAACTCTGCGCGTGCCTTTCACCACAATGATTCCAAGCCAAGATTGGTGTTCGGCTTCAAGCTTTTTGTGAACACATTGAGAAATTGCACGGTAAATAAGGAGTGTCCGTGTTTATTCACGCAGGATCTCTGAACATGGGTGCAGTCTAAAGAGACACCGGATACACCCTTGAACCTCAGGAAACGAAGACGTTCTTGAGAGGCCCGTGAGCCGCCCCCAATCACAAACGATTCATACAAACGCAGTAAGTCACTCTAAGCTCCGAGATACAACGTTGGAGAATAAGGTGATACCGAGCACTATAAGTGAGTAATTGGCAATTTTTAAAACATGTTTTCCAGTGCTTCAGAAAAAACGAGTGGCGTAAAATTCCATAATAGAAAATAGGAAATGGCAGGAATCCAACAGGCTCCCCCCTCACTTTAAATTCAGGTATGAGACATTCAGTCGTTTGTCTTTTCTTTTTTCTATTTGCATTTTTAATTTGCCAGAACTGCACAATACCAGTACCTTACGTGAAAATACGTTTTTCTAGAAAGGCGCACAGACTCCACAAATTCATGAAAGTTGCTTTGGATGAACTGAACTTACCTCAAGTCCCCTGAGGTACGTTCCATTTTAATAGTTGTACATACGAGAAGGACCGGGCAGGTTGAGTGGAGCAATTTATAACGAATGTCCACAATTTGTTTATGTTTTCACTATTAGGTTTAAGAAACGAGGGAAAGAATTCATTTGGCCCTGATGAGAGTTTGTGAAGAACCCTCCCAAACTCGAAACGCGTAGGCAAACTGGATCAAGTCCTTAGTCTGGAAACATAGTTAAACTGCTTAGGAACTTGCAGCCTACTAACACTTCTACCGAGTGGTGGTGGTGTTTTCAGCAGACGCATTGGTAGTCTGCTTGTTGGTCAAATATTGTGATTAAGTACTCATTATGTTCTGATTGAAAAATACTTCGACATTTTCTTCCCTTTTTGTGTGATATGGTATCACTTTTTTGCACATTATTTATATGTTTGCACATTGTATATGTAATTTTGATTCAAATTTCTTGCACATTGTATATTTAATTTTGATTCAATTTTCTGTGTTGTGTTGTACCAATTAGACATCGCGACATTTATGGCCAGTACATGAAAGGCAATGGTATTTCTCTAGACTTTATGAATAGTCAGCAAAGGTTGTTTTTTATTGAATAAAACGGAGCAATTAATTGCCAGGATAAACATATTAAATTTTGTTTATCTCTTTTTTTCAACCAAAATTGCATGGTGTGAAATGTGAAGTGTGGGTTTCTTTCCCTTTTTTCAAAAACTAGTGAGGCTGCAGCACTAATTGTGCCACCTACTTAATTATTTACAACAAGGGGTGGTGATGGACAGAGTCTCTGAATTAAGCAGAGTACTCTCACCCATTCAAGAGATCAGGGCTAGATCCAACACCGTTTTTTAGCTCATTGCACCATCCCAGTTTCAGAACCTGACTGTATGCAAATTAGTCTGTCCCTGGCCCAGTGTATCATGGGAACAGGGCAGACCAGACTACAAAAGCCAATTCTTACACTGGGAAGGAAACAAGCTTCCGGGGACCGGTTTCTGGCATTACAGCCGTCTTCGGCCCGGCTTGCTTGAATCCTGATGGTGCAATGAGCAAGGGACTCACATCTGAGTATACCCTTCCACGCTTAGGGTGGACAAAATTATTTACAACAAGGGGTGGTGATGGACAGAGTCTCTGAATTAAGCAGAGTACTCCCACCCAGTCAAGAGATCAGGGCTAGATCCAACACCGTTTTTTAGCTCATTGCACCATCCCAGTTTCAGAACCTGACTGTATGCAAATTAGTCTGTCCCTGGCCCAGTGTATCATGGGAACAGGGCAGACCAGACTACAAAAGCCAATTCTTACACTGAGAAGGAAACAAGCTTCCGGGGACCGGTTTCTGGCATTACAGCCGTCTTCGGCCCGGCTTGCTTGAATCCTGATGGTGCAATGAGCAAGGGACTCACATCTGAGTATACCCTTCCACGCTTATTATTTACAACAAGGGGTGGTGATGGACTCAAGCAAGCCGGGCCGAAGACGGCTGTAATGCCAGAAACCGGTCCCCGGAAGCTTGTTTCCTTCCCAGTGTAAGAATTGGCTTTTGTAGTTTGGTTTGCCCTGTTCCCATCATGCACTGGGACAGGAACAGACTAATTTGCATACAGCCAGGTTCTGAAACTGGGATGGTGCAATGAGCTAAAAAACGGTGTTGGATCTAGCCCTGATCTTTTGACTGGGTGAGAGTATTCTGCTTAATTCAGAGACTCTGTCCCTCACCACCCCTTGTTGTAAATATTTTTGTCCACCCTAAGCGTGGAAGGGTATACTCAGACATGAGTCCCTTGCTCATTGCACCATCAGGATTCAAGCAAGCCGGGCCGAAGACGGCTGTAATGCCAGAAACCGGTCCCCGGAAGCTTGTTTCCTTCCCAGTGTAAGAATTGGCTTTTGTAGTCTGGTCTGCCCTGTTCCCATCATGCACTGGGACAGGAACAGACTAATTTGCATACAGCCAGGTTCTGAAACTGGGATGGTGCAATGAGCTAAAAAACGGTGTTGGATCTAGCCCTGATCTTTTGACTGGGTGAGAGTATTCTGCTTAATTCAGAGACTCTGTCCCTCACCACCCCTTGTTGTAAATATTTTTGTCCACCCTAAGCGTGGAAGGGTATACTCAGACATGAGTCCCTTGCTCATTGCACCATCAGGATTCAAGCAAGCCGGGCCGAAGACGGCTGTAATGCCAGAAACCGGTCCCCGGAAGCTTGTTTCCTTCCCAGTGTAAGAATTGGCTTTTGTAGTTTGGTTTGCCCTGTTCCCATCATGCACTGGGACAGGAACAGACTAATTTGCATACAGCCAGGTTCTGAAACTGGGATGGTGCAATGAGCTAAAAAACGGTGTTGGATCTAGCCCTGAACTTTTGACTGGGTGAGAGTATTCTGCTTAATTCAGAGACTCTGTCCCTCACCACCCCTTGTTGTAAATATTTTTGTCCACCCTAAGCGTGGAAGGGTATACTCAGACATGAGTCCCTTGCTCATTGCACCATCAGGATTCAAGCAAGCCGGGCCGAAGACGGCTGTAATGCCAGAAACCGGTCCCCGGAAGCTTGTTTCCTTACCAGTGGAAGAATTGGCTTTTGTAGTTTGGTTTGCCCTGTTCCCATCATGCACTGGGACAGGAACAGACTAATTTGCATACAGCCAGGTTCTGAAACTGGGATGGTGCAATGAGCTAAAAAACGGTGTTGGATCTAGCCCTGATCTTTTGACTGGGTGAGAGTATTCTGCTTAATTCAGAGACTCTGTCCCTCACCACCCCTTGTTGTAAATACCTACTTAATTAGCCCTTTCAAACCAGTGGTTTCAGGTACTCTAAGGGAGTGGCGGGCCAGTCAGGGGGGGGGGGGCTGAAATAAATTCAAACTCACTTACCTAATCTTGCCGCGTTTTTCCTCTGTCTCTCCCATGTCGTGTCTCTTCCAGGAAGCATCCAGACTCCCCACAGCCAATCACAATGCTGCACTGCAGAGTTGTGATTGGAAAGCACCCAGGCTCCCTTGAGCGCAGCGTTGTGATTGGTCTGAGTACCATGGTTTGGCACTCATACAGGGACTGACAGCATGTTCTCGACCCTGGCTGTAATGCAGCCTGGGGGGAGTACAAGCAAAGTCCATAAGATGCTTTGGTCAGCCCGAGATGGCAGGCCAAAGCATCATGCAAACTTTAGACTGCAGCAATCACACCACCTCCCCAACGTCAGGGGAGCCAATCCCCGCCCCACCTGTTACAATACTAAAAATAAAATGAAAATAACTTCAGTAATTATCATTTTATTTTTGCTTTTACACTGCTCTTTGAGCAGTGGGGCGATGCTCCTCTGCTTTAGCGGAGGAGCCACCACTGTTTAAAACACGTCCTAGGTCTGCCATTGCAGTCTGCATTGCAGATTTAAACTGCCAATTCGACTTGGCAACAGAAATCCCATGCCAAGCCTTAAACTCCCCTTTTATTACATATAGATCACCCCAAAGGTAGGCCTTAAGTAGTCCAAAGGGGAGGGTGCATTTCAATTAAAAGGTTCGACATGTACTTTTAGATATAGGCTGTGACTTACTTTCACACAAAGGACTTCAGATTAGTGCATTGTTCCTGCAGCCAGGCTGGAGCTAAGGCAGGGTAAGCAGGACATTTCAAGCACTTCAAAGAGAAACTCTAGTTATCCTGCTATGAAAAGGCAGGTGGAAAGGGACTTTGGGGGCCTGTAGTGGGGCCCCTTTACCCTCTAGCTCCCCAATATGGGCACTGGGGGGCACCTATGGTATCCCCCTACATATCCCTGCACCATGTGACAGGCTTAGCGTGGTGCCTGCCACGTTGTGCAAGGATATGTCAGATGTCACTATTTTGCATTGCGGCAGGTGTTGCAGCCAGCAGCACCCACTGCAATGCAAAGTATATGCATTGTAACTGCTGAGGTGGCGGCAGCATCATGATGCCTATGTCGGACCGCCGACAGCTGGAAGGGCGGACCCGATTTCAAATAGGGACATACGCCCGCCATCCTAATCAGCCCCTTAGTTTGGACCACACAAATCACACCACCGTGAACCATCATGGGTGTCAGTGCTTGGGATGCTTCCCTGGTTGATGGCTGATTCCAGCCTCAAATTGCTCAGCTACCCACAGCTTTAGAATGGATCATTTTTCATGAGGAAGATTTGATTGGCAGTATCACTTGTGTCACAACTCACCCATAATAATGAAATTAGAGACAGGCTTGTTTACAGAGATTACAGACCCTGTATATGATGACACACCTCATACCACTGAGGAGGGCATGAAGTGCTCACATTTGCATCTGGTTCCAGATGTTTCTTTAGAGTGGGTCATTGATAGGATAATAGTTGCAGTTTGGCCTCTTTTGGGGTGTATTGGACAAGGAGCATGAGTTTCAAACACATGCTTCATGCATAGTGTGGGGAATTTTACTGCACCTATGCAGGAGGTGTTATGGAAAGTATGAAGGTAGATGCAGTTGCTCAGCTCTACCATTTTAGGAGTGGGAACAGTCCGAAATTTAAGACCTCCATACACACCACACAGCATGTCGAAAGTGAATGTATTCCACCAGGTAGTCTGTTACATTGAGTATTCCCAAAAGGGACAGAGACCAACCCCTAAAGGCACACCCAGCATATGTACCTTGGAGAAACTGGTAAACTACCAGAGAATCTATATAATGTGAGGTCCACCCAGCACCACAGGGTACAATATATATGTGATTTAATGAACTTAAATTAAAACCTTTTATCTATAGTCATGGTCAAAGTAACAGCACCTGACGTAGACAAGCCTTGCCTTCTCTGATACAGATATGAGGCAATAAGGCGCTGTGTTGTACAATTTCACTTGAACAGGAAAGTTTGAATTCTCATACCTGCTTCAAGAGCTCCAACATTAAAGGCTAAGGGACTGGTATAGATTTTGGTGGCTAGATACCCAGTGGCGGCCCATACAGGTAAGCGCAGTGGGGTGGGGGTGAGGGGTTGGAAGACGACATACAACAGGAGTGTGAACATAAATTAAATAAATATATAAAATCACTTGCGTTCACCGCATCGCCAAGTCTGCGATGCAGCGTGAGCAAAGGTAAGTGTTAAGTTACCTGCATGTACCGCCATAGTAGATACCCCATCACAAACGTGACAATAACCTGTCCTCCAATAATATTTTGCACTTTTAACAAGGTGGACGGGATATCCGTCACATTTGTGAAGGAGTACCTCTCCATCAAACTCTAAATCAGGCCCCAAGACCATATGCAGCATGGTGAACATTCTCAGCCAGAGCAAATGCACTTTAATCAACAAAGTTCTATCCTTTCCAAAAGCATTATTGATTTATATGTCTAATGCTTGGTAGGTACATGATACACTAGTCCTTGATTCTCAGCCAGTGCAGATATTTTCATTTGCAAAATCGTTCTGAGAACATATGTATTTACAAAACTGACATTTGTGAAATTCACAAATGTAGGAAAATAAGTGTGCATGAACACAGATGAGGCTTTGATCTGCACGGAGCATACCTGAATACTGAACAGTACTAGAAAAAAACAATAAAATAGGGTGATTTGTACTGGTGCATAAGTCATCATGCATGTCCGTGTATGAGTTATGATTCTTTGGTGGCCCAGTATTATGACGTTTATGTAGGCATGTGCCTCTAGGAATGCACCCGCAATCAGCATGATGTGGCCATTATTTCGTGTGTTTTTTAACACTTCCAAGATGGTAGAGACAAAAAAAAAAAAAAACAATGATTAAACTATACTCAAAAGAATGGATCAGCCCCGCAGAAAATTGTAGCTTCCAGGAGCTCACTAAAAAAATTAATGAGTATATAAAAGGTAAAAAAGAGCGTGCCAGGGAGGGCTGGGGAAAGCAACTGAGGAGCAGGTGGGAGGTGCGCAGGAATCAACGCTGTCGTGCATCAGGACCAGAGAGCAGATAAAACTTAAAAAGAAAAAGAAAGCAACAGCCAGCAGGAAAAAAAATGAATAACAGTGAGGGAGGGGGCAACACATATAGCAGGTGGGTGGAATATGAGGTGGAACTAGCACACAAGGGAGAGAGCAAGAAGACATGCTCACATAAAGTACTGGAAGAAATAGAAAAAATAGTTTCCTGAATGCAAGCAATGGGAGAACACAAGTCATCCAAGCAGAACAGAGTAAAAAAGAAATGCTACAGAGACAGGACAAAGAATAGGGAATAAAAGCTATCAACTAAGAAGAAGATAATGAGGTAGGTAAGAAGGCCATTCCATCTAGAGCAGAGATCTTCAAACTTATGTCGGCTGAGCCCCCCATCTCAACTTTTTTACACGTTGAGCCCCCGCCACCACCACCACCACCTGCCAAAAAAGTTCTGGAAGCTGGTACTCTGCATAATTGATGGCCATTCCTTCCTGCAGAGCCCAGGTCGTAAAGGGCAAATAATATTAAATGAAGTAAGAGTGTTTAGTAAACTGAAGTTTTTGTAGTGCTTGTGCTTAATATAAAGTTCAAATGAAAAGTCCCCAAGAAAACGTTAGCCTAAAATAATTACATTGGTGCTTCATTTTTCTCCCTATTCCAGAACCCATAAAGGATTAGTGTTGAATTAGTATAGTGAAATATGAAAGTGATTTAAGTGGTGGATAGCTTAGTCAATTATTTGGATTCAGAAGGATAGCTGAAGGATAGAAGAGTGAAAAAGGCCTGTATTTATATAGTGCTTGTTACCCTTGATGGGGTGTTGAAGCGCTTTTTTGGGGGGGGGGGCGAGTAGCACGCTACTCCGGAAACCCATAAAGGATTAGTGGTGAATTAGTATGGTGAAATATGAAAGTAATTTGAGTGGTGGATATATGTAACCCACCCCAAAAAATGTATCAAGTTTAGCAGTGCTCAACTGGTGTCTGGCAGGTCAATTACACAAGGTGTATACCTGGCTACACATAGGAACATGGGTGAAATATGGACACAAATGTTCAGAGTTCATTTAAGGAAGCACAAGGCTCACCTCAGCTTTAAAGCTGGGTCAAGTCCATTCACTGAGGTAATGGAGCCTGGGTAAAGTGCTAAACACGTAGCCCTGCCCCTTTACCTACAACATCGAAACAGTAGTAAAGGTCAAACAAAAGCCCAAACAAAAAGCACTACATATAAAGATACCGTCTAGGGTCAGGTGTTTTATTTTAGATGATGCAAGTTCTTTTAGTGTGACCTTAACCTGTGTACGATTTTAATAGTTTTTGAAGCAAACGAAAATAGGAGTGTCAGCATTGACTGCATTCGACAGACAGTGCGGGGATCCTACTAAGTTCGGAGCGGTATGAAATTTGCAGCGAATGCCAAAAGGAATAGCTTACTCTCAAGCAGCTGCAGCAACTGTTTATATCCACAAGATTTCAGTAAGGCGACTAGTAATGGTACATGCAGCCCATGAGAAAATCATAAATATGAACTTATGGCGCAGGTAACTCTTGAATGTAATAAACAATCCCGTTATAAACAACCTCAGCACTCTTCACCAAATTGAAATTTTATCATAGTAAAGTTAAAATTGTCTTGTTATTAAACGCTGCTGACTGTCGTTTAACATGAACATGTTAATTTGAGAGCTATAACCAGGGCGGCTGGAATTATGCCCCAGGGGAGGCCCAAGATATACATGGGTTGCACATGGTCTTTAAAGACCTGAGAAAAACACGGGTGTGCTGGAGATAAGACTCCAGACGCTGCCCAGACGAGCCCCAGAAGCTCGAGCTGCAGCAGCAGCCTGGGCTGAGACACATGAAGCCTGATGAGCCTGGAAGGGTCAATGGAAGGTTAAGTGGTGGGGTGAAGTGCGCCCCCCACTGAGGGGATGCTGCACCCCCAAAGGGGGTGCACCCCATAGTTTGAAGACCTATGATCCAGAACAAGGTGCTGGTGCAAAGCTCACTATATGTATAGATTTTAAAGTATTACAAATGTAAGGTGTTCGTCAACAGATAGCTAAAGATGTATGTACGTGAGACCTAAAAGCTAATGTGTCCTAATGTTGTAAGCTATTTTTGAGAAGGAGTTTAATTGCAGTCTCACATTATACTTGGTATGTGTTGAGGATGTAATGTCTAATATGTCCACTTTGAGGTGATAGCTTTGGGGTACACTGTATCTATCTACATTAGGTGTGTTCTTTTTAGTTGGCTGTAGTTGCATTCAAACATTAGATGGGTTGCTTTTATTTGGAGGCATTTGCATCCAAACCAGTGGTGGGTGGCGGGTGTTTGAAGGGGTGGCTGTGGGTAAAAAAAAAAATAGAAACCTACCTCCTGGTAGCAGCGGTCTCCAGCCGCCGTCTCTCCTCCACACAGGAACCAGGAAGCAAGCACCCAGGCTTCCAGCCAAACACAAAGCTGCAATGCAGTGTTGTGATTGGTCTGAGCGACATGGTTCGGTGCTCTGATGGGGAATGGGAGCCTGGGCATGTTCTCCACCCAGTCTGTAATGCAGCCTTGGTTTGAGAACATGCAAAATGCATTTGAGGGTTTGGCTGGCCCAAGTTCAGCCACCACTCCTCTTCTCTATGACGCGGGGAGCACAGCCCCACCCGTCGCTTCAACTGCAAGCTGAAAAAAAATATATAATAACTGAGCGTTATTGTCATTTTATTTTTTATATTGAGCTTGAAGCTGAAGCAGTGGGGCAAAGCTCCTCCGCCTTAGCGGAGGAGCAGCTGCTGATCCAAACGTTAGGTATGTTGGACTTAGTTGGCTGTAGTTGCATCCAAACATTAGGTGTGATGTTTTAGGCACACGTCAAATGGTGTACACACATGGCATAAATTATTTCAAGACAAGCTAACAGAAGACCCCTCAAAGTTGTCTGTCTTTGAGTGTCAGGAGCTCAGCCAGTCATGATTTCTTGCTTGCTGTCTGAAACTACTGTTTTGTTTTGCCCATTAAAACGCAAAGCAAAAATCAGGATTAATTGCTCTCAACTGACAAGGGACAGCCTGAAATCTCTACATTTCAGATAAGCTCCATTAGTCATTCCCATACTAGGCGTATGATGTTTTTGCAACATGTCACAAGCGCTGTGTACACATTAGACGTGAAGATTTTATAATGTACTTTAAATGCCTGGCCCACATTAGATGCAATACACTTCAGAGCTGCTATGTTAATCATAATGCCTTAATTAGGAGTGATGGTTTTGAGATAAGCATTAGCTGCTGCGCCCACACCTGCAGTTTTATTTTGCATGAGCTATTAACTGTCATATCTGCTTTAGTGATTATGCTTTTTTGATCCTAGGTGTGACTGTTTTTAATGAATAAATGGTGCCATAACCACTTTAGGTGTTATGTGTCTGGAGGTATTGGCATTTTTTAGCGCATTAGCAGTCAGGGGAGCCCTTCAACCAGCCCTCTCACCTGCTACTGAAAGCAATTGCAGTCGTGTATCTCCCCAGCCAAAACAGAAGCCGCGGCTCGGGCTGCGTGTGTGGGGGGAGCGGGAAACGGGACAGTTGTGGGGAGTGTTTTGTTGTCTTCCTTCAAGTAGTTTTACCATGCCTGGGCCTTTTTTTCTTTCAATGGCTTGGGGACCGGGTGGTTCCTTCTCTGTCGCTGCGGTCCTGGAAATTATTTTCTTGCCATCTGTTTGGGCAGTGTGAGCTGCTACAGC
The DNA here is from genome assembly GCF_964261635.1 of Lissotriton helveticus. Classification (NCBI taxonomy): domain Eukaryota; kingdom Metazoa; phylum Chordata; class Amphibia; order Caudata; family Salamandridae; genus Lissotriton; species Lissotriton helveticus. The sequence goes on from NC_136065.1 coordinate 185,298,632, forward strand.
CTTGGAGTGTGATCACGTGCACTGGTGAGATTCTGTCTACAGGTCCAAGAAAAGTGGCTGAATAGAACACCCTGTTATAGGAATTCATATTTCCTTCCCATTCCAAAATGCTGGAAAACTCTTCAGGGTACATGTACTACTGTTTATAGCGGTTGGAAACTGAGATTCGTCCCATTTGTGACCACATATTTTGTGAGTCAGTAACCTAGTACCGACTCGCATAATAGGGTTTCCGAGCTGGTGGTAGGAAGGGGTGTGCCAATGGTGTCTCTTCCTAATAGCGAGTTGCAGGGGGATGTAAGATTGTTTTGTGACCGGAATGCGGTCACAAAACAATTGCAGTTGAACGCCTACTTCAAGTAGGTGGTAAGCCAGTTGCAAATGAGAATTTGTGAATTGTGGTGAAAACATTCTTTAAGAGCAGGCAGTGGTTCCACGGACCCGTGCCTACTCTTAAAAAATTAATCTGAAACTTTTTTTTCTTTTTTAAATGCAACCCATTTTCCTTTAAGGAGAGCAGGCTGCATTTCACAGTTTATTTAAAAAGCAGTCACAGACATGGCGGTCTGCTGTCCCCATCAGGCCACTATCCCTGCAATTTGCTATCCATTGGGAATGGCGGCACTCACAGAGGTAGTAGCCTGCTGGGGTAAGCAGACCACCACATATGTGACTGTTTTTTAAATAATGCAAACAAAAGTCAAGCTAGCCTGGCTGATTAGGAAAACTGGTCCTAGGATGCTTGTTTCCAGTCTAGGGAGGACCTGGACTGGCAGTTCGGGCTGGACTGTTCCCATAGAGAGCAGGGTCAACACTGATTTGCATATGGCTGGGTTCAACTGGAATGGCATGGGGGGGGAAAACAATGGATCTAGGCCCAGATCTCTGTACTGGGGTGAATTTTTGACATTGTTTAACATTCTGTCCATCAATTGTTCTTTTTGTAATTGTCACCCCGAGTGGGACCACTGTCCCCCATTTACAAAGGGGGAGGGGTTCCCTAAGGACCCATTCCCCTTCCTGTTTGCAAATGGCTTACCACCAATTTGAAATTGGTGGTATTCTACAAATGTTTTGCAATCATATTCCTGGTCACAAAACATTCATACGTACCGGTGCGACTCGCCATTAGGAAGGGACGCCTTTTATACATCCCTTCCTAAAAGTGTCTCGCAAAACCCATTGTGCGAGTATTTAATAGGTTACCGACTTGCAAAATAGGCTTGGTACATAGGAAAATCCCTTTTACCCATTGCAAATGGCTTCTTTGCGACTGCTATAATGTGTTGTACATCTGGCTCCTGGAGAGCTGAAAGTTGTGTTTGATGCTAGTTACCTGGTCGCTTTCCTAAGAAGGTCTTAAGTTTGTTATTGCTACAATGAGTTGTCCATTCTGTCTGTAGTTTCTTGGACTTCTCTTGTCTGTCTGTTTCTTCTTGACCTCTTTCCTCATCCGCTGAGGGCGTTTTTTGGTTCACTTTTTCTTGTCAGGGAATGGAGTTTCAGCATTGAATCCTGTCCTGTTAACACATTGGAGCAAGGCTTGATAAAAGTCAGCTGCAGGTCACATCTCTGCACACAGAAGTCCTCTGCATCATTGAGAGCTGCCAGAGACATTAAGCAGTCCTGCCAAGTTTTCCGGGTGCATGCATTTGTGCAGCTCTACTCAGGGTTGTTTTCTTTGAATTCTGGGACTTGTAGTCTTGTTGTTTCCCTTTATAAAGAAAAGTGTTCTCGGAATAAGATTAACAGTCCACATCACATAGTCTTGCCTCACCACTTCCTGTCCTCTGGGAAGTGACTTCTATGACAGCACTTCATACATCAAAGGATCCCTGCATTGTATGGTACTAATCTTTATTAAATAGTTGTCATGCTTCTTGCGCCTCTGTGACCAGACAACCAACTTCTTGAAGACCAAATAAATTATCTTGTTTTTTAGAGGTTCGGTTGCAAGCAAACCTATATCATCATTTGGGGATCTTGTTTACTTTTAGCCTTTTTATGTGGTGTGAGTTTGTTCAGCTTTTTGGGTTTACCATTGACAGCTCTTTCTTATATTGGAAATATCAGTGCTACAACGAGTTTGTAATTTTATTATTGGTGAGAGAACCCTTTTTGTACATGGCCCATGATCCTAGCAAATTCTTGAAATCAATTGTATGTTTTTCTTTTTGCAGAGTGGGTTTGTGACTGGTTCACACTATTGTCAGTTTTTCACTGTTTTAGGCTTATGTTCAAAGTGATTGTGAGAAGTTGGCCTGGTATATGATGCTCACTAGTTCTAGTGATCACCTTGTACCATGCCAAGCAACCCTTATGGTGCAGGTTGTAAAGTCAACCTTATAGACAAGCTATCCTAGGGGTAGCATGGACTAAGCAGTCTTAGGCTAAACTCTGTAAAGGCATGTGAAGCAAGCTGTTTTACCATACACAATCCCTTGAATACCAAATGAAAGGACACCACACAGATATATATTGAAAATATATATAGATTTATTTCTACAAATAACCCTGATACTCTTTATGAGCACAGAAGCAAATGCGTTAAAACAAAACACAGTTTAAATACACAAAAGTTGCACAATTATGGATGAGCCCTAGGGGCCACCTAAACCATATACTAAAATAGTGGTATAAGAACCACTATGGGGAAAGTGAAGAGGCCTAGGGCCTGGGGAATCGCTGGAGCTGTCGGGACTAGCAGTCAAGCAGTCGGGAAAGGCCAGCGGGACTCGGGTGCAGTGCGGAAAGTGCACGCTTTACCAATGCAATGTCAATGGTGCGTAAAAGTTACAAAGTTAGTTGAAAAGTAACCTTCCGAGTGACCTAGAAGGATGAAACTTTAGACACAGACACTAGAGGTGTGTACCAGTGTGGGAACACCGGCGGTGCTGAGTTACCTCACCCACAGGAAGCGGGTGCATAGGGTCGAATTAGTGTCGGGTTTCGTCACGCAGGTCGATGGTGCTTGGAGCTGAAGATGCTGCAGGCGACTCGATGTGAAGAGTTCCGGTGGATCCAAGGGTGGATCTGAAGAGGTGAAGACCTGAAAGCAGAGGGGACAATGTTCAAAGTCACTAGCCAGTGACTACCGTGGAACCAGAGTGGAACCAGGCGATGTCGGGTGCAAACAGGTGATGTTGTGTAGCTTCTCTCTGCAGCCACGTGGAAACGAGGGGTCGAAGACGTCCAGGAGTCGGTCACAAGCTGTCCCACGCAGGCTTCTCGCTGTTGGCGGTGTCGGCAACTTGATTGGAGCAAACAGGCCTTGGCTAATGCAAGCCACGTAGGAATCAAAAAAGGCTTGTTACTCGGACCAGCAAGGTCAGAGCAGGTGCTCCTTTTTACAGGAGCGAGGGCAAGTCTGGCGCAATCAGACCCGCAGTGTAAGTTGAAGGTTTTGTCGCCAAGATGGCCGCTAGCCACATGGCAAGTGGCCGGGATGGCACGTCGAGTGGCACAGTGCAAAAGGGCCCCACGCAGATCGTGGAGATGCTGGGGGTATGATCTTCGGTGCAAGGGCTGCTCGAGGCTGGAGCATCTCAATCCCCAAAGCACAGCGTCGAGGGTGCCTCTGATGCTGCGCAGTCAGCGTTTCGGGGGTCTTCCAAGAGGTCCGGTCCCACGTCTCTCGGTGCCTCCACGGGTCCCTTCTTTGCAGGGACTGTGGATCGGGCGGTTAGAAGTCTGGGAGTCTGGGTCTTGTCAGGCTCTGGGCTCGGGCTCCGGCGGGAGGCGGCGGCAAAGCAGATGTCGAGTTCCTGGTTGGTGCCTGTATTCACAGGGTGGTCACTCCTTGGCCACAAGGGAGATTCTCTTCCGTCTTCTGTGCAGCAGAATGTCGAAGTCCAGTCTTCTTCTGTATTTCAAGTTGATTCAGGATGATCTTAAGTCTCAGGACACAGCTCCCACTCTTATTCGAATCTGGGGGGCCTGATCACCTACTAGGTCCCTCCTCTGGGTGGAACCAGGAAGGGGGGTGGTTACACCCCCTTTCCTTTGTCCAGTTTTGCGCCAGGACTGGGGCTGGAAAGCCCCAGCACCGGTTTGAACTGGCCTATGCACAGGGACACCTTGTGTGCCCCAGGCATGTCTGATTCTATTCAGCCCTGTCCTACCCAATACACAAAATCCTGTCTGGAGTGGTGCTAGCACCTCCCCAGGCAGGAAACCCTTTGTCCAAGCTGCCCTCGCTGGAAGGACTCCCAGCAGCAGGAGGTCAGACTTGTGTCTGTGGTGGCAGCATCCATTTTGTGATGCTAAGGCTCTGTTTAACTTTAACCGGGGTTCAGCCTAGGTACATGTCGTGTCCCTCTAGAAGGGTGGAATGCTACCCCCGTCGCCAGAACTGGCGAGGGGGTAGTATTCCAATTCGTATGACACCTTACTCGACATGTTTTGATAAAGCCAAACCAAGATAGCATTTAACCGCGAGGTTCATAATGCACTTAAGAGTATATGGTATGGCAATATCATGAAACAGCTAAAGGACATGGTTCCGAAAGCTGCAGACAGGCTCAGCTCATGCCAGAGCACCATCTCACATATTTCCAAGCACTCTGCCTCCAGGATTGATGAGGCCTTCCATAGGAGTGACTGATAGGAACATATGTGTCCATTTTAGGTTAGGTATAGGCATACTACACCTAAGTAAGGGGTGGTTACACCGACTTACCCCAGCTGAGTGATCAGCCAGTTGTGTCAAATATGGAGGCCAGGCCAGGGGTGGCACAATACATGCTGCAGCCCCTGGTAGGCCTTGGAAGCACCTATGCCCTGGGTACCTGGGTACACTGTTACAGGGGCCAATAAGGTGTGCCAGTTCCAATTGTGTATGTACCTAAGGTACATGGAGTCCATTTTAAGGAGAGAGCAATTAGCCTGGGGCCCTGGATAGCAGGATCCCAGGCCAACTAAAGTAAAAAACCAGCTAAACACCAGGCAAAAAGTTTGGGGGTAACCATAGTCAGATATCCACCTTCCTACATAACCCCCCCCCCCCCAAACGAAAGGAGATAAGGCTATCCTTGACCAGGTAAGCCTATCTTGCCTAAGTGGCCATATAAGGAAGTACCAGCTCTGGCTTGGTTACCCCCTGTCTCATGGTCCACTAAGCAATCCCTCACCCTAAGGGTATCTGAGGGTCTCCACCATAGGGAATCTCTACCTGTGGTGTGTCTTTGCAAAGCTAAAGGCTGGTGTTGGGATGGAGTACTGAAGTGAGATTCCTCTGTAGGACTCAGCTTCCTCCAATCACTCTCCACCATGTGTGCCTTTCTTTCTTTGACTGAGTTGCACTGTGCTCTCAGGGTCAACCTCTGGCTACCTAAAGCTGGAGGCTGGGTCCCTCTTGTTGGCTTACTGGAGGGACAGGTCAGGTTTGGGGCCTTGGGGTCCCAGGTTTGGCTGTGCCCAACAGAATCCATCTGTGGGAGGTCCCTAACTACTTTTAAGGGGGCTCCCTCAGGAGTTTTTAAAGTTTTCACCTCACTAGGGCTACTAGTTTCGGTGCCCCTAATCTGTTGATGGGGGTGCTTTATTTGACAGGGGGCCCTTTGGGGCTCACTGTCCTTCTTGTCCTCTGCAGCCCTGGGCTGAGTAAGGCAAGGTAGAGAGGGGCAGGATACCTGCTCCAGACTGGGTCCCACCTGAGAAGGGTCCACTGACATCAGAGGCTCTGTCAGGCTAGGCCTGACTACCTCTGGGGCAGTTCCTTCATCAGGGGTAAGATCAGTTCCCTGAGGAGGCTGATCCTTTCCTAAAGTCTGGTGGGAGGGAGATTTCTCTTCCTCCTCAATGCTCTCTGTTTGTGTGGAGTGATCCATCTTTTCAGGCTTCACAACACATGCATCAGTTTGAGTTTGGGCTGTGGCCATCACAGCCCCACCAACCTTTTCAGGAGGAGACTCAGTTTGGGTATGGGCTGTTACCATCACAGCCCTGCTAATCTTTTCAGGAGGGAAGTTAGCTAAAGATGGGGCTGAGGTTTGCTCAGCCCTACCAACCTTTTCAGGAAGGACATCTTGGATTGGGGCTGTAGCCATCACAGCCCCACTAACCTTTCCATGGAGATTTACCATTTTAGAATGGGTTTCTTGTTCCACCTCAGCCCAGGCTGAGAGTTCTAAATCATTCCCCAGTAGACAATCTACAGGCAAGTTTGATGACACTGCCACTCTTTTTGGGCCAGTGACACCTCCCCAGCTAAGATTTACTACTGCCATGGGGTGATTGACTTCTATTCCATCAATGTTTGTCACCTGATATGTGGCATCAGGTAAAAGTTGCCTTGAGGGGACTAGACATTCAGCCAACATGGTGATGCTAGCCCCTGTGTCTCTAAAGGCCTCAACTTTCAAGCCATTGATGAGGGGCTCCTGTCTATACTTGCTCAAAGTGTTTGGGCAAGCAGTGAAATTGGCAAACCCCATGCCAGTCTCATAGACAAGAGTATCTGAGGTAGGGGACCTGGTTAGGCCAGAATCCACCTGTCCTCCAAAAGTAAACCCACCCAGATTCCTGGGTGTGCTCCCACTTCCTGGGGGATTACTGCTGACAGTAACAGGAGGTGTTGGAGCTGGCTTTGGAGGTATATTCTCTTTATTGCCATTCTTGGGACAACAGCTGTCTGTTTTGTAATGCCCAACCTGTTTACAGACATGACAATAAGGCTTTTTCTGGGTTGAAGAAGTGTCTTGGGACCCACCCCCATCCTTGGAGTTTTGGGGCCCTGGGGAAGTCTTTTCCTTACTTTTATCCCCACCCTTCTCTTGAGGCTTGGTAGTCTCTTTCTTTTGGTCACCACCCTGGTTCTTAGGCCTGATCCTGGTTCTGACCCATTTGTCTGCCCTCCTACCCAATTCTTGTGGGGAGGTCAGATCAGAGTCAACCAGGTGCTGATGTAGAAGCTGATTTTGACAATTACTTAAGATTTGCTCTCTCATAATTAAATTATACAATCCTGTATAGTCAGTAACCTTACTTCCCAGCAACCAGCCCTCCAGGCACTTAGTGGCACATTCAACAAATTCAGACCAGTCCTGAGTCTGTGTCTTCTGGGTATCTCTGAACATTAACCTGTACTGTTCAGCGGTTAAGCCTAAGCCATCAATCAGAGCACTCTTCAGGACCAGGTAGTTTCTAGAATCCCCATCACTAACTGTGAGGAGTCTGTCTCTGCCTCTACCTTCAAAGGAGAGCCACAAGATTGCTGCCCACTGCTCCTGAGGGACCTGCTGTACTTTGCAAGCTCTCTCAAGTGCAGTTATCCATTTATGGATATCATCCCCAACTTTGTAGGGGGGCACAATCTTACTCAGGTTTCTATTGTCATAGGACCTGTCTTTATCCTTAGGGATAGTGCTGCCACCAGTGGATTCTAATCCACTCTCTCTAGGCTGCCTTGCTCTAGCAAGTTTCTCTTTGGCCAGGGCAACTTCTAAGTCTTGCCTCTGAATCCTAAGTTCAGCCTCTCTCATTTTGGCCTCATGTTCCCTTCTCTGAGGGCTAGTAAACTCCCTTCTGGAGTTGCCATGAGAACCTCTAGAAACATGGGAAGTATTGGACTCACCTGAGTGATTCCTCCTCCTCCTATGCTCCTGATTAAGTCCATTTGGGGGTCTGAATGGGTTGGACCCACCTTCAGTCCCAAATAAGCTTAGGTTAGCCTGGTTAAGCCTGCTGACTAACACCTGGCTATCTCTACCATCATCAGAATCACTTTCTTCTACCTCCTCCCCTTCTTCTTCTTCATCAGGCTGAGAATTCCCAGGGGTCTGGTCCTCCTCATTCATCTATCTGGATGACAGGGGCAGGGGCATCAGGGTTATCATCTTCAGTGGGAGAGCCTCCATCCCCAGTCCCTGAGGTGCCTGGTTTGGAGATCTTTAGAGCTTCAGACTGGTCTAACAGCTCTCTGAGGTGTCCTGCTGTAGGAGTAGGACCTGTTTTGATTCCTCTCATGGAACACAGTTGCCTCAGTTCCTTAAATGGAAAGATAGCAAATTTGGATGGTGCCCTTGGAGGGTCACTCTCAACAGAGGTGGTTCCAGTGGATCCCTCTGCTCCAGACATTGCTCTAGTGTGGTGGATGTGTTGCAATCTACCTACACTTGTGTTTTCCTACAAAACCTATCTAGTAGTTGTAGTCAGGGTGTGCTACTCCCTATCCTCTAAAACAACTAAGTTCAGTAGAACTTAAGTATATCTAGTCTTGTTTTAGTGTACCTATCAGGTACCTGTATGATCTTTCAAATTATATTTTCAAAGATTGTAATGGTTAAACAACAGCAAGCTCAAATCCCAATCCGCTGCTCACCAATGTGAGAAGTTGGCCTGGTATATGATGCTCACTAGTTCTAGTGATCACCTTGTACCATGCCAAGCAACCCTTATGGTGCAGGTTGTAAAGTCAACCTTATGGACAAGCTATCCTAGGGGTAGCATGGACTAAGCAGTCTTAGGCTAAACTCTGTAAAGGCATGTGAAGCAAGCTGTTTTACAATACACAATCCCTTGAATACCAAATGAAAGGGCACCACACAGATATATATTGAAAATATATATAGATTTATTTCTACAAATAACCCTGATACTCTTTATGAGCACAGAAGCAAATGCGTTAAAACAAAACACAGTTTAAATACACAAAAGTTGCACAATTATGGATGAGCCCTAGGGGCCACCTAAACCATATACTAAAATAGTGGTATAAGAACCACTATGGGGAAAGTGAAGAGGCCTAGGGCCTGGGGAATCGCTGGAGCTGTTCGGGACTAGCAGTGAAGAAGTCGGGAAAGGCCCGCGGGACTCGGGTGCAGTGCGGAAAGTGCACGCTTTACCAATGCAATGTCAAAGGTTCGTAAAAGTTACAAAGTTAGTTGAAAAGGAACCTTCCGAGTGACCTAGAAGGATGAAACTTTAGACACCAACACTAGAGGTGTGTACCAGTGTGGGAACACCGGCGGAGCTGAGTTACCTCACCCACAGGAAGCGGGTGCATAGGGTCGAAGTAGTGTCGGGTTTCGTCATGCAGGTCGATGGTGCTTGGAGCTGAAGATGCTGCAGGCGACTCGATGTGAAGAGTTCCGGTGGATCCAAGGGTGGATCTGAAGAGGTGAAGACCTGAAAGCAGAGGGGACAATGTTCAAAGTCACTAGCCAGTGACTACCGTGGAACCAGAGTGGAACCAGGCGATGTCGGGTGCAAACAGGTGATGTCGTGTAGCTTCTCTCTGCAGCCACGTGGACACGAGGGGTCGAAGACGCCCAGGAGTCGGTCACGAGCTGTCCCACGCAGGCTTCTCGCTGTTGGCGGTGTCGGCAACTTGATTGGAGCAAACAGGCCATGGCTAATGCAAGCCACGCAGGAATCGAAAAAGGCTTGTTACTCGGAGCAGCAAGGTCAGAGCAGGTGCTCCTTTTTACAGGAGCGAGGGCAAGTCTGGAGCAACCAGACCCGCAGTGTAAGTTGAAGGTTTCATCGCCAAGATGGCCTCTAGCCACGTGGCAAGTGGCCGGGATGGCGCGTCGAGTGGCACAGTGCAAAAGGGCCCCACACAGATCGTGGAGATGCTGGGGGGCTGATCTTTGGTGCAAGGGCTGCTCGAGGTTGGGGCTTCTCAATCCCCAAAGCACAGCATCGAGGGTGCCTCTGATGCTGCGCAGTCGGGGTCTTCCAAGAGGTCCGGTCCCACGTCTCTCGGTGCCTCCACGGGTCCCTTCTTTGCAGGGACTGTGGATCGGGCGGTGAGAAGTCTGGGAGTCTGGGTCTTGTCAGGCTCTGGGCTCGGGCTCCAGCGGGAGGCGGCGACAAAGCAGATGTCGGGTTGCTGGTTGGTGCCTGTATTCACAGGGTGGTCACTCCTTGGCCACAAGGGAGATTCTCTTCCGTCTTCTGTGCAGCAGAATGTCGAAGTCCAGTCTTCTTCTGTATTTCAAGTTGATTCAGGATGATCTTAAGTCTCAGGACACAGCTCCCACTCTTATTCGAATCTGGGGGGCCGGATCACCTACTAGGTCCCTCCTCTGGGTGGAACCAGGAAGGGGGGTGGTTACACCCCCTTTCCTTTGTCCAGTTTCGCGCCAGGACTGGGGCTGCAAAGCCCCAGCACCGGTTTGAACTGGCCTATGCACAGGGACACCTTGTGTGCCCCAGGCATGTCTGATTCTATTCAGCCCTGTCCTACCCAATACACAAAATCCTGTCTGGAGTGGTGCTAGCACCTCCCCAGGCAGGAAACCCTTTGTCCAAGCTGCCCTCGCTGGAAGGACTCCCAGCAGCAGGAGGTCAGACTTGTGTCTGTGGTGGCAGCATCCATTTTGTGATGCTAAGGCTCTGTTTAACTTTAACCGGGGTTCAGGCTAGGTACATGTCGTGTCCCTCTAGAAGGGTGGAATGCTACCCCCGTCGCCAGAACTGGCGAGGGGGTAGTATTCCAATTCGTATGACACCTTACTCGACAGGTTTTGATAAAGCCAAACCCAAGATAGCATTTAACCGCGAGGTTCATAATGCACTTAAGAGTATATGGTATGGCAATATCATGAAACAGCTAAAGGACATGGTTCCGAAAGCTGCAGACAGGCTCAGCTCATGCCAAAGCACCATCTCACATATTTCCAAGCACTCTGCCTCCAGGATTGATGAGGCCTTCCATAGGAGTGACTGATAGGAACATATGTGTCCATTTTAGGTTAGGTATAGGCATAGTACACCTAAGTAAGGGGTGGTTACACCGACTTACCCCAGCTGAGTGATCAGCCAGTTGTGTCAAATATGGAGGCCATGCCAGGGGTGGCACAATACATGCTGCAGCCCCTGGTAGGCCTTGGAAGCACCTATGCCCTGGGTACCTGGGTACACTGTTACAGGGGCCAATAAGGTGTGCCAATTCCAATTGTGTATGTACCTAAGGTACATGGAGTCCATTTTAAGAAGAGAGCAATTAGCCTGGGGCCCTGGATAGCAGGATCCCAGGCCAACTAAAGTCAAAAACCAGCTAAACACCAGGCAAAAAGTTTGGGGGTAACCATAGTCAGATATCCACCTTCCTACAGTGATAACATTGGAGACCCCAATACAGGCTGGTGAGACAGGTACTGTGGGCAACCCTGTAAATATTTGTTAAATGAGGGATGCCTGCACTGCTTCTGTTTACCCTCTGCATGCCCCATGTGTTGGGCATACCTGCATTTCTGGGGCCCTGTTTTGTCTGCTCAGAATGTAAAGGAAGCCTGCACTGCTGGTTCTTAGACCCTACCTGCGGTTTGTGCTTGAGAAGAATTAACTGTTTGTACCCCTGCAGTAACTTTTGTGTGTATGGAAGGCACTTGCATTGTTGCTGCCTAAGTTAAATCTGCTTGGTTTGTGAGGAAGTCTTGAGTGCTGGTGTGCTGCTCCTGTGCTGTCTGTGAGTGAAGCTTGCTCTGTTGCCACCCGAGCTGCTGCTGCTGCTATGCTACTTCAGATGATGAATCCGTTCTCTGCCTGGCTGGTTCTGTGCCTCCTCTGTGATTTAGGGAGGGAGCATGGGAGAATTCCCCTCAGCTCCATATGCTGCACTTACTCGTGCATACATGTGTGTGAGGGAAGCTTGCACTGCTGGATCCCTTGATTAACCTTTTCTCTGCCTGGCTGGTTCTGTGCCTTCATTGTGATCAGGGCCGGAATGAGAACGAAAACCGGCCCTGGCAAAGTGCTCGGCCGCCCCCCTGGGGGTGCGACGGAGCTCTTTGCCGGGGCAGGTTTTCGGCCGTTTTTGTTACAGAGCGGATTTTGCAGCTATGCTGCAAAAACGGCCCTGTAACAAAAACGGCCCCTGGGGCCGAAAACCGGCCCCCATCCTTGCGGCGCACTGGGGGATTGCCCGGTGCCCGCAATGGCCAGTCCGGGCCTGATTGTGATTTAGGGAGCGGGCAAGCACTTCAGCCCCATGTGCTGCACTGACTCTGTGATTATGTGGGTGGAATGGAATCTTGCCCGGTTGCTTCCCCTGCTCTATACATTCTTCAAGTGTGCCCTCATGATTGCTGCTCTGTGCTACTCTGTTTTGTACTCGAGAGCAAGGTTTGGTTCTTGCTTTTTGTATTCTCTCTGTAAGTCGAATAACAGTTATGGATCATCACTTCCACATTGTTCTATATTTCTGTACCGGAAAGGGATTTCCACTGACTGGCATGGCTGTTCTGATTACATATCCATCAAGTGTGATGCTTTCGAGATGTTATCATTCCTTTTTTTTTTTTTTTTTTTTTTTTTTTTTTTTTTTTGTCCTCATACATGCCACCAGATAATGTCAACTCTAGGTAGGCGCTCTCCTGGCCACAGGCATAAACCAACTGTTCCGGCCCTGGGGTCTATGGATAGCCGATGGAGGTCACCAAGAGGTAGGTTGTTTCCTAAGCCAACTCCCATTCACGATGTAGCTTGCCACTTTGGGAGAATAGGACCACTAACCTCTGGCATAATCATTGGACTCATTGGATGTTATCGTTCAGTCCATGCATTCAGAGCACACCAGATCTCATTGGCGCTTACTCCACCACACAACATATCTAAACGACTGACCGCCATGATGTTTCTAAGGCAGTCTACAAATCTGGGAGGGTTAATAGACTTCCACTCCCTACAGATTTCTCTCCTGGCAATAACAATAACATAAAAAATAAACTGCGACACACAATTTCGAATATTATAATCATTAGGGAGACCAAACACAATCAATCTGGGGCTGGGAACAATTGGGGATGATACCACTTCTTCTATGAATTCACACACCTCACTCCAATAACCCTTGATAGACGGACAATCGAAAAACATATGTCTATCATCCGCCGCTGGAAACTTACATCTTGGGCAAAAATATACTTCTGCAGACAGCTTAGCTAGTTTTGCTGGAGTCCAATAGACCCTATGCAATGTGAATAGGTGGTTTCTTCTAAGATTGGAAGGTTTTATAATTTTTTGGGAGAGTGTAAAAGAATCTATCCAGACCTTCAGGACCTCCCCAGCATCAGGGTCTAAAAGGTCATTCCATAGCTTAATAATTTCAGATTCTAGATTTTCTTTAACCCCCACAAATTTATTATACCAATGCGCAACCTCACCTTTCCATCCCCTGTCCCTATTAATTAATTCCAATGAGAGTATTTCCTTATTATAGGCCCAACACTGCCTCGCCCACCACGAGGACAATTGATAAAATTTGAACCTAGTAATAGTACCCTCCGTTAGGTTCGAGAGGGATTCCCAACTTAATAAAGCCGAATTGATACACAGGTCCCCCCGAGATGTTATCATTCCTAGTCCCATTACATTTGATGTTATTTTAAGATACTAGAAGGCAATGGGAGACTCATTTGGATTGTTCAACTTTATGCTAGATCCACTGGCCTCACACTTAACAATTCTCTTCTCTGTAGCGGCACTACTTGTGCCAATTCTCTTGCCAAATAATGGGATTGAGGCCCTATGGCAATACAATTGATTGTCAAGAATTTGCTAGGATCCTGGACCATGTACAAAAAGGTCCCCCTCATCACTTACACTGCCACTTCCTCTTCCTCTTCCACTCCACACCATATCCATTAGGAATTCCTGTTGAATTCTTTTTCTACAAACCGCAGGCATCATGTTGCATCAGTGGCAGTTCCCTAGCCCTCCAGTTTTCATGTATCCCCTGTCTCTCCTCACCTTTAGCTAAGGGTGTTCATGTCTCTTCCTGTAAATCATGTCCTGTCTGTTGTAACTTTTGTGAGGGGGCTCCTATATCTGCCCATCTTCCCTCACCTCTCTTGACATCTCTCCCTGACACCTGTACCATGTGAATAGACTGACTCTGCTCCACAAGTGCATCCCAGCTACCATTTCAGTCTGGCAGAAACAGGTTGGGGCATATTAAGAAATGCTTGCGCCACCATGGGTGTGCCTTATTTACAATTACCTCTGGAAAGAATCCTCCCTGTACTCCTTAGGATTCAGTCCATCAACCTGTTGGGCTTCACACATGCCCTTCTTAACCATACCTATGTACAATCTCCTTCGGTTTATCTACCCTTCCACCACCCAATGCTGTCTGATGCAATAGTTTCCCCTAATGTCTGACTCATTCATTCTTCCCCCTTCCCCTTCCCCTTCCCCGCCCCCTCCCCAACATTGAGCACCACACAGCAACTATCCTGTTTGATATATCATGTGATATCTCAAGTATCACTAGCAAGTACCATTTAATGATGTCCCTTCGGTAAGTATGTGGCCACTGTGATTTCACCTTATATGTAATACCTTTTAAAACATTCTTTGTCCCCTGACATCAGAAGAATAATTGTCCTACGAATGTTTTTTAATATTGTGGAAAAGTAAATTTTGTCATGTTCTGTGTCCCTACGTGTCCTCCATCTTATGTTATGTGTGCATGATTAAATATGCATATGTATCCCCCATGTTTGATTAAAGACGCAATTACAGTTGTGTCCATCACTAGTATGCCAGTTTCCAGTTCTCGTGAAAGCTACGAGTATCAGGCCTATGTAAAGTTACGTTGCCACGTTTCTCAGTGTGCACGTTATTTCATTGTAAAGTCCCCGTTTCTAGGCCTCAAAAGGGCCCGGACACCAGATTCAGCTCCTGTCTTCTGAGGCCTCGCTGAGGAGCGATACAGCCCCCACCTGTATCCTCGACCCTTCACTTACTTCCTGCCTCACAGTGCCCGGCTCAGCCTGGCTCTGCCTCTGAGTCTGCCAAGAGTATGTTATGATTCTAGTTATCAGTCCAGCCCTCCTTCTCTGCATTCCTAAGCTACTGAATCGCATCAATAGTTTCCGTCATTGTCTAGCCTTTACGTCTCCATGTAAGAGAAATACTGCATTTAATGGTCATTTAATATTCTTCATCACGCACTACATGTAGAATAATGCATGCTCCAGTCTTAGAGTCCGTTAGCCTTTACCCCGATAACTTTTGGATTCTATCAACATGTTCTCTAAACATCAGATACTAGATACTGTTTAGGTACATGTCGCCCTGACTCTCCAGACTTCAGTCTCTGCTCCTAGCACAGAGTTCATAGCCCCCAGCTTCTCCTAGTAACACGTCATTGTCAGTTTACGCGCACCATTAGGTTAGAGGTCCCGGCTCCTTAGGTAGCCCCCTCCATGTTTCCGCCCCATTTATGACATATTCTGTTACGTTTACATCACATGTCTATGTATACGCCCCTGTTACACCCATTTTCACCCTTATCTTTCGCGACTGCTATTGATCACACCCACTGCTCCGCCTATCATATGTATTGTAATGCAACTGTTTTAATATATATGCTTGTGCACTGCTATTAAATGTTACCCCCATTCCCTTGTGCCGATTCTGATCCTGCCCCCGGCAGCGCTGCCATCCTGTTCCCGTGCAGGTTGTCCTGTTCCTGTCCTTTATGCTGTATTAAACCTGCAAACTCCTACTACCTCGAATCTTGACTCTTATTTATTGAGCTATCTGTTATTGCTATGTCCGGTAAAACCTAGATCCGGTATTATTTATTTATATACCACATAATGGCGCCCGAATAGGGACTTGCCCTTTCCCCACGCGCCGGTGAAGCCACGCCGGCCCCCTGACCCTCTGCAGCCATGACGGAACCATACCGTGCACGTGCAGATATTTCTGCTTCAAGTATCCCTCAGGCCCACGGAGGAGACGGAGGTGGCGGTCCAGCATCCAGACGAGGCGGTGGAGGAACGCGGCGAGTCCCGACCAGAGCCCAAGCCGAGAGTCCAAGGTCCGAGGTATCCGGAGGCCCACCCGTAACAGAAGTTCGAAGTTCGTCCATCCGGCGTCGAAGCAGTCCAGTCCAGTCCGAGGCCTTCCGTTCTTGCTGCCCGGTGAGTACCATTGCTGGGGTGGTATCTAGACAGGGTCAATCTAATTGACTCTGGTCCATGGGTTGGTGGTACACAGACCCAAAACGAAGTGTCCACTTCGGTGGATGCGGGTCCTGACGTGTCTCTTTATGAGACCGGTAAGTTTCGTACTGTTTCAGCAGTGCATCTAGTTTCTGTTCTAGTCAGTTCTGTTCTCGAGAAATTCATGTATTCTGTTTTCAGTATTCCAGGTAGTATTCTGTTCGAACTGTTATTTTAAATATTCTTCATGTATTTTAATGTCGTGGTATGAATGTGAAGTAATTATCGTGTTCATTGTGTATTGTATTGTGTCTAGATTACAGTTCAGTCATGCCCTTATTCTCGAAATTACGTCAGTTAAAAACTAGAAAAGGTCTGCTAGAAGCAGCAGTTCCTGTCCCGCCTAGGGACAGTCCAGGTCATTTTATGTATCAGAAGCATGGCATAAGTGCCATATTATATCTAGATTTATGGGTAGAGTATACCAAAGAGTTAGAGGAAAAGTATAGATGGCCCGTATCAGGTACATGGGATGCCGAGTGCATCATGAGAGTAGAAGAAGCATTATGGAAAAAGAAAGCCAGACAGTCACAGAAAGATGCCATCGAGTTATGGCGCAAAGAATCTCATAAAAGAACCGAAAAAGAAATCAGAAAGTCAGAACTAAGTAGAGAATCCTTGGAACGAGCCCAGGAAAGGGAACTAATCGAGATAGGTGAACGAGTTAAAACAGAACAGTCAGACAGACAGAGGAATGCCCTCATCAAGGGTATGTATCCTCTTCTTGCCGAGGGCTTGCCAAAAGTAACCCCGGAGGCATCCAGTAATTTTCCGCCACCATTGGTTCCGACCAAGCTACGTCACAAACCGACCGCAGCTGATATTTTCATCTCGTCCTATTTGGACGACACAGTCCCGGAATATGCAAATCCTGTTCCGCCAGTCCCTGTAAATCAGGCAATTCCTGCTCCCCCAGACACCGGGGCACCTCTTGCAGTACCTGCTACGGTACCCCCGGTCCAGCCTACATTACAATTTCCCGCCGTGCTGGTACGAAGAGTATCAGTCGACGATTCCAGTTTAGGGGCCGCAGGAGGAGGTCCTCCTGGTACCCCGCCACCGCACCAACGTAGAACGTTGGCCGAGTTACATGAATGTGCGTTACAGCGTACGCCCAAATTTAAGTCCGTTGCAGAAATCCGACGAGCTCTCACTGAATGCCGCTATGATCCAGTTGCAGGTGATGATAGTACAGTAATATATTCCATCCGTGTAAGACGGGTGACCGGGTATTTGGACACCCTACCAGATATGAAAGGAGATCTAGACAGAATATATCGTTTCATCCGTACAGGGGATGACCCAGAAAGTATTGGCGAAGCCATGTCTCAAAGGAAAGCTGAGATCCAGCTCATGATATTAAAGTTCCTGATTAATTGTCTAATAAGAGAACAAGATTCCCCGACTAAAGATCAGGCCGAAATGAAAATCCTGACAAGGTGGAGTGATAATATAGCCGAGGGTAAACACAAGACTATCAGTAGTATAGAGAGTATGTACAAGAAAATCCGTAAAGAAATACTAAAGTTACACGAACAACGTAAAGCAGCACAAGTAAGCGAGAAAGAAAATGACTCTTCTACAGAAGAGGTAGAGGACGAGAATCCCACTAGAATAGCGTATGTAGGAAAATCTAGATTTCCAGATCGCCATTTGCGCCTAGAACACAAGTCAGTTTTACATCATCCAGCACCAGAACAAGGTTCTCTGGAACAAGTATTTCAAGCTACCGACCATATTCTGAAATCACGAATCGGTTACAGTGAGTTAAGTACTATGCATGAACAAGAACTAGCCCGATCAGCAGTCCGATGGATTACTGATTCTACCACTTTTCCAGACGAAATAGTGGCACAAATGTTCCTGAAATTGCCCCCAGCCGAGCAGCGACTGGTGGGTATGTATATGATCCAGCACCTCATTACATTGTATGAGGGTCAACATTCTGATCCAGGTCCGTTACACGATGTCCTGAACGAGTTACTCCAGTATAGATGGAAAGGTTTAGGTACCGATTTAATTAGTGTCATTCTAGAACAGCGCCACAAATATAGTATGTTTTTGAACCCGCATTTTGTTCATGTCTCACCTCCAGAAAGTAAACCGTTTTACATAGACAGACAGAATCCGTTACGAGAAGTACACCCAGTTAGGACAACAGATGGTGAAATGCAACGAGTGTTTGTTTACACTCCGATTACAAAGATGGAACTCTTAGAGATGAAAAAATTAATTCCCTGTCATGACAAAGATCCAGCAGGGTTCCACCGAGAATTAAAGGACATGCTCCGTATGGGAGAATACACGTATCCAGATATTATTAAAATGTTAAAGGTCCTGTTGCCCGCAGGGGTATATGAGAAACTCAAGGAAAAAGATTGGGAGGTGGGAGAGAAAAAGATCGATTGGGCAGTTCTCGAAGCTGAAGATAAGATACGAGTACCAGGTACCGGTCTAGGAGAGAAATGTAAAGAATTACCAGAATTATTGATACAAGTTTTGCCTAGATTATTAGCCACTAAAAAGGAAGACTGGGATGCAATCTCAGCCTGTAAACAGAAACAAGACGAAGACACTAGTGATTTTTATTCTAGATTCGAGAAATGTTTTAGTATAAACAGTGGCCTCAAGACAAGTAGCGAGTCATACCCTCATCTTTTTGTTACTAAATTAGTCGAGAATTCAAGTCCACAAGTTAAGAATCGAGTTTTGAAAGTCGAAAGTACCTGGCAAGCTAATACCCCGTCCCAGATGTTACAGATGCTTCAATACCACCAGAATAGAATCAGAGAAGAGCAAGAACACGAGAGAAAGCGTATGAAAGACACGAAAATGAAAGTACTAGTTGCACAATCTATTCCTCAAGACAGTCAGAAGAGGGGTCCGAATCAAGCCAGTCATCCTACAGCTCCCGTTAAAGGGACATGCAATTATTGTAAACAGCCAGGTCATTTCATAAACGAGTGTGCAGTTCTGAAACACAATATAGCTACCGGTAAAACTAAAGAAAGACCACGTCCGCCTAGACAAGAACAAGTTTCACAGACTTCTCAGCCACAGAATGCACAACAGACAGTTCCAGTACCGCAGCCTATTGCTGCAACACAGCATGTTACACAGCAGATGTACCAGTATGCGCAGTCTGAGTATCCAGAGTATCAGCCATATTCATGAAACAGCCTAGAGAGGGAGGTAGGCTTGCCTCTCATCGAGATACCTGTAGATCAAGAGGGTCCCTATGTTCATAGTCAAGTATTAGGGAAAGACAGAAAGTTTTTGATTGATACAGGGGCAAGTAGGACCACCATCAGTCACGCCGAAGTTCCAGGGGCTCCGCTCTCAGGCTCAAGAAATGTTTCCCTTGGATTTTCAGGAAAACCTATTGTAAATGAAATTTCAAAGCCAGTTACTCTAGAAATAGGTCCATTGTCCCGCACTACTGATCTGTTACTTACGAAGTCATGTCCAGAAAATCTGTTAGGCATTAAGACACTGAAAGAATTAGGTGCAGTCATATGCTGCTCCCCAGAGGGAATACGATTGTTCCTACGTGACTTCAAGGGTCACTATGTATTACGAGATTTTGATCCGAGATTGTCTAATGTTCCGCAGCATCTATGGGCACAAGGTCCAACTGATGTTGGTTATATGCAAATCACACCCCATCGTGTGACTCTCAAGCCAGGTGTAGTGTTACCACGAATCAGGCAGTACAGATTGCCACCTGAGGCTGTAGCAGCCTTATCCAAAATTATTGACGAGCTCATCGCTCAAGGAGTAGTTGTAGAAACTGACTCCAATGTATGTAATTCTCCGATCATTCCTGTCATGAAACGTACTGATCCAAATGCACCCCCAGTATATCGATTAGTGATTGATCTCCGAGAGCTTAATAAATGTATTATTCCCCAGTACCCAGTTGTCCCAGATATCTCTTCCCTATTGACAGCCATTGATTCTGAAGCCTCATTTTTTACAGTCATAGACCTCAAGAACGCGTTTTTCAGTGTCCCCATTCATCCAGACAGCCAGTTCCTTTTCGGATTTTGTTTAAATGGAAGGAGCTATATGTTCACACGCGCTCCTCAAGGTTTCACAGAAAGTCCCAGTATTTACAGTCAAGCACTTAGGAGACAACTAGACAATATTCACATGCCAACTGACACTGCCCTGCTCCAGTATGTCGATGATCTACTGATCACAGCCCGTTCTGAACGTGCTTGCGAGCGAGCATCCCTTACAGTCTTGTATTTCCTTGCCGAGATGGGGCACAAGGTGTCCCCTTTTAAGCTTCAATTCTGTGTCCAGCAAGTGATCTACTTAGGCCACTTACTGTCCAAGAGGGGTAGGCAGTTGACACCCGACCGTATCCAGTTAATAGCGAGTCTTCCTCAGCCCAAGACCCAGAAGGAGGTACGTGCTTTTATTGGCCTCACTTCTTACTGCAGACAATGGATTCCTCAGTATGCATTTCTAGCCAAACCACTGATACAGTTAACGACACAGGAGGCAGCCGTATCGACTGTCCTCCCTTGGACATCTGAACATACATTTAGTTTTAATGAGTTAAAGAAGGCTCTATGCCAAGCTCCAGTTCTAGCAACACCGAACTACAGTAAGCCTTTTACACTTTTTGTCACTGAACGCGAAGGTACAGCATTATCTGTTCTCACACAAGATCAAGCAGGACAATACAAGCCTTGTGCTTATTTTTCGAGCACATTAGATCCTGTAGCCCAGGCTCTGCCTGCGTGCCTCAAGTCAGTTGCAGCCACAGCACTAGCTATCAGACAAAGTGATTCCATAGTATTAGGACATTCCTTGACAGTACAAGTTCCACACTCCGTGGAAGTTCTTTTAAACCGAACACAGACTCAGCACTTGACAATTGCACGTTTAACAGGTTATGAATTGACACTGTTCCAGCCACACATAGAAATCAGACGCTGCAACGTTCTAAATCCTGCTACACTGTTACCGTCAGTTAATTCAAATCCTGCCACACACGACTGTGTGGAAGTAGTTAACATTATGACTAAGCCAAGACAAGACTTGTCAGATATTCCATTACCAGATCCCGACCTGACACTTTATGTGGATGGTTCATGTATGAGAACAAGTACAGGAGAACTAGTAGCCGCATATGCAGTGACTACTGACACTGAAGTTATTGAAACACACCGTATTGACACCCTGTCTGCTCAAGCAGCAGAGCTAGTTGCTCTGACACAAGCCTGCATACACGCCAAAAACCTGAAAGTTAATGTTTACACAGATTCACGTTACGCATTTGGAGTCGTACACGACTTCGGAGTGCTCTGGCAGGAGAGAGGTTTCATGACTTCTCATGGAACCAAGATTCAGCATGGTCTCCTTATTCAAGCTCTGTTAGATGCCATACACTTACCGACATCCATTGCTATCATGAAATGCAAAGCACATACGAAAGTTACTGACACTATTTCCCAGGGTAATGATCTAGCAGATCGCACAGCCAAGCTTACAGCACAGATACCAGACATTCCAGTTAATAAGACACCGACATACACTCCAGATCCGACTACCTGTATGACAGTTAAGGACCCTACTCAAGATGTCATAGATATCCAGTTACATGCTACTCCCGATGAAATCAAGAAATGGTCCGAACAAGGAGGGGTCCAGACAGATCAGGGATGGGTAACGAAGGGTAAAGCCACATGGTTTCTCCCCGACTCTATGGTTCAAGTCATTATCAATACCGCACATAGTCCAGCACATTTAGGAGAAAAAGCTATGTTAGATAGTATCCAGAACATTTGGTTCAACAAGCATTTACGAGCTGCAGCCAAGCAGAAAGTCCGTACCTGTATGATATGTTGTCAGTTTAATCCAGGTAAAAGTGTTCCGGTGGAACAAGGTGGATTCCAGCCCCCTGACCACCCTTTTGAAGTCCTCCAGATGGATTATATTCAGATGGAGCGATGTCGAGGTTTCAAGTATGTCCTTGTAGTGGTATGCGCTTTGTCCAGGTGGACAGAGGCATATCCAGTCCCAGATTACACAGCCGCGACCACTGCCAAGCAGTTGGTTCGTGAGTTCTTCCCCCGTTACGGACTCCCTAGGGTCGTGTATTCAGACAACGGCCAGCCATTCTCATCCGAGTTGATGAAACATGTTTCCCTTTTGTTAGGGTACCAGTGGAAGTTCCATTGTGTACGCCATCCAGAAGCAGCCGGTCTCGTAGAGAGACATAATCAGACCCTGAAAATCCGAATTGCAAAAGTTTGTCAAGAGAAAGGTGTGGACTGGCTAATAGCTCTGCCAGTTGCCCTATTTTATATGCGCATGGTCGCACATTCCAGATCAGGTCTGTCCCCTTATGAGGTCGTATTCGGCCGCCCCCCTAACATGTGGGGTACACCTAGACCTCGAAGTATTACCGATGTTTCAAGTAATATGTTGACAGATTACCTAGCTTCCTTGATGTCTGCCCTCAACTCTTGTCGTTCACAGGTTGCTGCCGCATTTCCAGACAATACCGAGGTGGCACCGCATGAAATCGTTCCCGGATCCATGGTCCTAGTGCGAAATTTTGATCGTTCAAGTCCGCTGGAGCCTCGCTGGAAGGAGCCCCGACAGGTCCTCCTGGCCACCCGTACAGCCGTAAAGTTGGAGGGACGCAAAGGCTGGGTGTATCTTTCGCATATCAAGAAATTTTATGGTTTGAAACCAGTTTCAAAGAACATTCCCGAGGATTTAAAGGACTGCCAAAGTACTATTCTTAAGGACTGTCCCGCAAAAGACAATGATACTGCACCCTCCCTGTTAGAGACAACTCCGCAACAGGAGTATAAGAAAAAGTTAAGGTCTAGTAAAATAAGTCAGCCAGTTTGATTGTCTAAGTCCTCCCCTAGGTGAAACGGTTAGACCGGTTTCTGACATGTATATAATAGACCCCCACAGAGAGAGAGTTAGTGAGAACTCTAGAAGTTGCACTATTATTTTATGTTTTCTGCTATATTTCAGCATTATGATTTCCTGCACCAGTTATGCATTTTATTTGTGTTTTTCAGTTTCTCATGTAAATAAGTCTTCTAATGTTACAGTAGAGCACACGTTTAGTGATCTGCCTCCTCATGAACTCTCTTACCGCCTCGCTATGCGTAACAATTCTTTTATCCGCATGTTACATTATTCACACCAGACCAGCAATGCCACTAATTGTTGGGTGTGTGGTCGACTCCCCCCTTTCCAGACACCGAAGGGAGTTCTGCCACTCTTTCCTTATCCATTTTCACATAATGGTTCGTGTGGAGCATGGTCCACGTTAACGTCATCCTCAACAGATATGTCTTTACTTAACAGTACATGTTTCCCAGACAAGCAAGGTCTTCCCCACAGAACAGGGTTAGATCTAGAGAATGAAGTTTATAATCTAGGTAATTATTCTTCGAATTTCATGGTCCTGAATGTTCAGTCTGATTCTACTCCAGACTTACCTGCTATTTCAGTACTACCAGTCAAAGGTGAATTATGTGTCCGAAATAATGGTTCCGTACATGTAGGCCATAGTGATTGTACTACTATTGTCAAGTATAGTGACAGTAGGAAATCTATTTTCAAAGCTTCACGTCATTCTTATTTTGTTTGTGGTCAGACCGCATATGTTCGTCTGCCCCTCGATTGGGAGGGTACATGTTACATTGCCTTCCTACTGCCACCAGTTTTCCTAGCCCCACCTGACTATCATAGGAATTCCCACTAGTACATACTAGACACAAGAGAAATCTCCCGATTGTCGATTATACTGAAACTGCTCTAGAACAATACATAGATATCAATAAAGGTGTCTTCCCCTACTTAGGTACTGTTGTAAATAGTAAACTGATACGTAGATTAACCAGAACACTTGAAGCAGTAGTGATTGAGACTACTTCTGCTCTAGGTAACTTAACCGAAGAACAATCCTTTATGAGAATTGTCGTGCTCCAGAATCGTCTCGTCCTTGACGTCATACTGGCCGATAGGGGCGGGGCCTGTAGAGTCATCGGATCTAGTTGCTGCATTTTCATTCCTAATAACGCGCCGTCTGTTTATTCAGCTATTACCAGACTCCATAAAATTGCCCATATGTTACACCAAGATCCAGGCACCTGGACATGGTCCGGTTGGTTCTGGAATATAATTTCCGCCTGGGGATGGAAAGTATTGTCATTTCTGGGTATTGCAGTAGCGATCATATTCAGTTGCTGCCTCTGTTTACAATGTGGCCCTGCGATTTGCGGCATTTGTGCTACATCATGTGTTCCTAGTCCCAAGTCCCGTCCTAAATCCAGTTCCAAGAAAACTCGAGACGAGCAAATGATACTGTATGAAATGATAGATGGTATCATGAATATTGATGTTTCCTGATGGAAACGTAGTGACAAGGAGGGAATGTGGAAAAGTAAATTTTGTCATGTTCTGTGTCCCTACGTGTCCTCCATCTTATGTTATGTGTGCATGATTAAATATGCATATGTATCCCCCATGTTTGATTAAAGACGCAATTACAGTTGTGTCCATCACTAGTATGCCAGTTTCCAGTTCTCGTGAAAGCTACGAGTATCAGGCCTATGTAAAGTTACGTTGCCACGTTTCTCAGTGTGCACGTTATTTCATTGTAAAGTCCCCGTTTCTAGGCCTCAAAAGGGCCCGGACACCAGATTCAGCTCCTGTCTTCTGAGGCCTCGCTGAGGAGCGATACAGCCCCCACCTGTATCCTCGACCCTTCACTTACTTCCTGCCTCACAGTGCCCGGCTCAGCCTGGCTCTGCCTCTGAGTCTGCCAAGAGTATGTTATGATTCTAGTTATCAGTCCAGCCCTCCTTCTCTGCATTCCTAAGCTACTGAATCGCATCAATAGTTTCCGTCATTGTCTAGCCTTTACGTCTCCATGTAAGAGAAATACTGCATTTAATGGTCATTTAATATTCTTCATCACGCACTACATGTAGAATAATGCATGCTCCAGTCTTAGAGTCCGGTAGCCTTTACCCCGATAACTTTTGGATTCTATCAACATGTTCTCTAAACATCAGATACTAGATACTGTTTAGGTACATGTCGCCCTGACTCTCCAGACTTCAGTCTCTGCTCCTAGCACAGAGTTCATAGCCCCCAGCTTCTCCTAGTAACACGTCATTGTCAGTTTACGCGCACCATTAGGTTAGAGGTCCCGGCTCCTTAGGTAGCCCCCTCCATGTTCCCGCCCCATTTATGACATATTCTGTTACGTTTACATCACATGTCTATGTATACGCCCCTGTTACACCCATTTTCACCCTTATCTTTCGCGACTGCTATTGATCACACCCACTGCTCCGCCTATCATATGTATTGTAATGCAACTGTTTTAATATATATGCTTGTGCACTGCTATTAAATGTTACCCCCATTCTCTTGTGCCGATTCTGATCCTGCCCCCGGCAGCGCTGCCATCCTGTTCCCGTGCAGGTTGTCCTGTTCCTGTCCTTTATGCTGTATTAAACCTGCAAACTCCTACTACCTCGAATCTTGACTCTTATTTATTGAGCTATCTGTTATTGCTATGTCCGGTAAAACCTAGATCCGGTATTATTTATTTATATTGATATATCATGTGATATCTCAAGTATCACTAGCAAGCACTATTTAATGATGTCCCTTAGGGATATTTTTGGCCATTGTGATTTCACCTTATATGTAATGCCTTTTCAGCCACTCCTTGTCCCCTGACATCGGAGAATAATTGTCCTATGAATGATTCTTAATATTTATTTTTGAAGCTGCCTCTGTTAATTGGCTGTCACTGTTGCTGCACACAAGTGTTTGACGCTTTGATTATAATCCTTGTTCACTTGACATCTAGCGATAAAGTTTTCATGGTGCTCACACTGACAAGGAAATTTTAAAAATTGTCAGCGATTTCTCCGCCCTGGCAGTAGTAGCCAAATCATTCTCCCCTACTGAGGCTTGGACGAATCGCAGGGCGTCCTATTTCCATGACAAAATCGTAAGCATTCAGGAATCTTTCCTGGACTCTCCTCGGGCGCAGAGTGATTAGGGTGTGACTAGCCACCCTCAAAATCAAGATAAGGGCCCTTCTTTGGAACAGTTTTCATTGATCCCAATGGAACAAACTCTTGGAGTCCTGAAGGGCCTCAAATCCGGCTCTCCCTCTGACCCTTGCCCTGCACACATTTTGCCATCTATTGCGGATATCATTAATCCTCCATTCAATCAGATCCTAAATCTCTCCTTGAAGATGGGCCAGATCCCTGATAGATAGAAGAGAGCCAAAATCCTGCCTCTCCTAAAGAAACCTACCCTAGACCCTGAACTAGCGTCTAACTACAGACCCATATCACTGCTTCCCTTCATGTCCAAAGCCCTGGAAAAAGTGGTGAACAAGGTCACCACAGAGTTTATCGAAACCAACTCCTTACTCCACCAGAGTCAGTCAGGGTTCAGGGCCAACTTCAGTACTGAGGTGGCACTCCTGGAAGTATCTGAAGAGGAAATGGACAGAGGCGGCAAAGCCATACTGATACTCCTGGATTTATCAGCGGCTTTTGATACCGTCCCCCACGATCGCCTCCTGCAGCGACTTCGGGAGTGCGGGGTTGGGGGTACGGTACTCAACTGGTTCACGTCCTTTTTAAAGGACCGCCAGCAAACAGTATGGGCTCCTCCATTTGCTGCCCTGATTCCATCCCTTGAGGTGGGTGTCCCCCAGGGGTCAATTCCGAGCCCCATCCTCTTTAATCTGTACATGACACCCCTAGCAACTCTGGCTGAGAACTACGGTGCATAGATCATATCATATGCCGATGATACGCAACTGCTCTTCACGGGTGGCAAAGACATAGACTTCAGGGGCGACATCATTAACAACTGCCTTACAAAGGTATTCTCCTGGCTCCAGCACAACCAGCTCAAATGCAACCCCGGTAAATTGGAGATTATTTTCTGCAGACACCGCCCCAGCAACCTTTGGCGCAGTTGGTGGCCCACTGACATGTCCCCTCCCACGTCTCCTGTTAGGACAGTGAAAAACCTGGGGGTGAAGCTCGATGAAAATCTCTCCATGCAGGCACAGATCCAATCGGTGACTGGGTCATGTTTTGGCCTGCTTAAGTTGCTGAAACAGTTTCTGCCCCTCTTGTCCATCACCCATAGAAAAACAGGGGTCCAGGCTTTGATAATTTCCAGGCTGGATTACGTGAATGTACTCTATCTGGGTCTACCTGAGTATCTACTGACTAGACTTCAGGTGACTCAGAATGCCGCGGCCAGAGCCATACTCATGCTGGGTTCCAGAACCCGTATGGCTTCACAGCTGAAGTCTCTTCATTGGCTCCCTGTCCGCAAGAGGATTTATTTTAAAGCCATGGTCCTGGCTTTTAAGGCCCTCCACGACTTAGGTGCAGGGTACATCACAAAAAGAGTTACATTTTATCACCCTCATCGTGTCCTCAGGTCAGCAGCATTGCAACTGGCTCAGTCCCCCAGATACTCTCGGGCACGTATCGGGGGTCGCTCTTTCCAGGTGCAAGCAGCCAAATTGTGGAACAATCTACCCATCGACCTAAGGTTAACTCAGGATCTCCTGGGGTTCAGGAAATCTCTAAAAACGTGGCTGTTTCAGCGGTAGACCTCAGTGCGTGGCTCCCTTTTCGGGCTCTGACTTCATCCTGCTTCAAGCGCCGGGACACTCAATTGAGTTGCTGTGCGCTCTACAAATCAACTTATCACACCTCAGCCTCCCAGCAGGCCTGCCCCCAACACGCGCTCTGAGTGACCCGCCCTGGTCTTGTCATCTATCACGTGACCAGGCACTTCCAGTGTCCCTTAGTTACCGCTCAGTCACCTAACCCAGCCGCACATTCAGCCCGGCCCCCGGATCGACTCCACTTCTGGCCTACGATTGATTCAGGTAACTAACCCCGACCTCTCTTCACGACCCATGCTGCTTTTTTAACCCATACCCGCAGTTCCGTACACGCTGCCTTTATCCCCCAGGACCGGCGACAATTGAATAATATGGAAAACCTGATCCGCCGCTGACGCTTGCTATATTCAGGTATTTTACCAACACTGACTCGCTTCCCCCTCCCTTACAGTACCGTATCTGCTGATACTCACTTCCCGCCTTTACCCACTCAGGATCCATTTTAGGTTAGGTATAGGCATACTACACCTAAGTAAGGGGTGGTTACACCGACTTACCCCAGCTGAGTGATCAGCCAGTTGTGTTAAATATGGAGGCCAGGCCAGGGGTGGCACAATACATGCTGCAGCCCCTGGTAGGCCTTGGAAGCACCTATGCCCTGGGTACCTGGGTACACTGTTACAGGGGCCAATAAGGTGTGCCAGTTCCAATTGTGTATGTACCTAAGGTACATGGAGTCCATTTTAAGGAGAGAGCAATTAGCCTGGGGCCCTGGATAGCAGGATCCCAGGCCAACTAAAGTAAAAAACCAGCTAAACACCAGGCAAAAAGTTTGGGGGTAACCATAGTCAGATATCCACCTTCCTACATAACCCCCCCCACACGAAAGGAGATAAGGCTATCCTTGACCAGGTAAGCCTATCTTGCCTAAGTGGCCATATAAGGAAGTACCAGCTCTGGCTTGGTTACCCCCTGTCTCATGGTCCACTAAGCAATCCCTCACCCTAAGGGTATCTGAGGGTCTCCACCATAGGGAATCTCTACCTGTGGTGTGTCTTTGCAAAGCTAAAGGCTGGTGTTGGGATGGAGTACTGAAGTGAGATTCCTCTGTAGGACTCAGCTTCCTCCAATCACTCTCCACCATGTGTGCCTTTCTTTCTTTGACTGAGTTGCACTGTGCTCTCAGGGTCAACCTCTGGCTACCTAAAGCTGGAGGCTGGGTCCCTCTTGTTGGCTTACTGGAGGGACAGGTCAGGTTTGGGGCCTTGGGGTCCCAGGTTTGGCTGTGCCCAACAGAATCCATCTGTGGGAGGTCCCTAACTACTTTTAAGGGGGCTCCCTCAGGAGTTTTTAAAGTTTTCACCTCACTAGGGCTACTAGTTTCGGTGCCCCTAATCTGTTGATGGGGGTGCTTTATTTGACAGGGGGCCCTTTGGGGCTCACTGTCCTTCTTGTCCTCTGCAGCCCTGGGCTGAGTAAGGCAAGGTAGAGAGGGGCAGGATACCTGCTCCAGACTGGGTCCCACCTGAGAAGGGTCCACTGACATCAGAGGCTCTGTCAGGCTAGGCCTGACTACCTCTGGGGCAGTTCCTTCATCAGGGGTAAGATCAGTTCCCTGAGGAGGCTGATCCTTTCCTAAAGTCTGGTGGGAGGGAGATTTCTCTTCCTCCTCAATGCTCTCTGTTTGTGTGGAGTGATCCATCTTTTCAGGCTTCACAACACATGCATCAGTTTGAGTTTGGGCTGTGGCCATCACAGCCCCACCAACCTTTTCAGGAGGAGACTCAGTTTGGGTATGGGCTGTTACCATCACAGCCCTGCTAATCTTTTCAGGAGGGAAGTTAGCTAAAGATGGGGCTGAGGTTTGCTCAGCCCTACCAACCTTTTCAGGAAGGACATCTTGGATTGGGGCTGTAGCCATCACGGCCCCACTAACCTTTCCATGGAGATTTACCATTTTAGAATGGGTTTCTTGTTCCACCTCAGCCCAGGCTGAGAGTTCTAAATCATTCCCCAGTAGACAATCTACAGGCAAGTTTGATGACACTGCCACTCTTTTTGGGCCAGTGACACCTCCCCAGCTAAGATTTACTACTGCCATGGGGTGATTGACTTCTATTCCATCAATGTTTGTCACCTGATATGTGGCATCAGGTAAAAGTTGCCTTGAGGGGACTAGACATTCAGCCAACATGGTGATGCTAGCCCCTGTGTCTCTAAAGGCCTCAACTTTCAAGCCATTGATGAGGGGCTCCTGTCTATACTTGCTCAAAGTGTTTGGGCAAGCAGTGAAATTGGCAAACCCCATGCCAGTCTCATAGACAAGAGTATCTGAGGTAGGGGACCTGGTTAGGCCAGAATCCACCTGTCCTCCAAAAGTAAACCCACCCAGATTCCTGGGTGTGCTCCCACTTCCTGGGGGATTACTGCTGACAGTAACAGGAGGTGTTGGAGCTGGCTTTGGAGGTATATTCTCTTTATTGCCATTCTTGGGACAACAGCTGTCTGTTTTGTAATGCCCAACCTGTTTACAGACATGACAATAAGGCTTTTTCTGGGTTGAAGAAGTGTCTTGGGACCCACCCCCATCCTTGGAGTTTTGGGGCCCTGGGGAAGTCTTTTCCTTACTTTTATCCCCACCCTTCTCTTGAGGCTTGGTAGTCTCTTTCTTTTGGTCACCACCCTGGTTCTTAGGCCTGATCCTGGTTCTGACCCATTTGTCTGCCCTCCTACCCAATTCTTGTGGGGAGGTCAGATCAGAGTCAACCAGGTGCTGATGTAGAAGCTGATTTTGACAATTACTTAAGATTTGCTCTCTCATAATTAAATTATACAATCCTGTATAGTCAGTAACCTTACTTCCCAGCAACCAGCCCTCCAGGCACTTAGTGGCCATTCAACAAATTCAGACCAGTCCTGAGTCTGTGTCTTCTGGGTATCTCTGAACATTAACCTGTACTGTTCAGTGGTTAAGCCTAAGCCATCAATCAGAGCACTCTTCAGGACTAGGTAGTTTCTAGAATCCCCATCACTAACTGTGAGGAGTCTGTCTCTGCCTCTACCTTCAAAGGAGAGCCACAAGATTGCTGCCCACTGCTCCTGAGGGACCTGCTGTACTTTGCAAGCTCTCTCAAGTGCAGTTATCCATTTATGGATATCATCCCCAACTTTGTAGGGGGGCACAATCTTACTCAGGTTTCTATTGTCATAGGACCTGTCTTTATCCTTAGGGATAGTGCTGCCACCAGTGGATTCTAATCCACTCTCTCTAGGCTGCCTTGCTCTAGCAAGTTTCTCTTTGGCCAGGGCAACTTCTAAGTCTTGCCTCTGAATCCTAAGTTCAGCCTCTCTCATTTTGGCCTCATGTTCCCTTCTCTGAGGGCTAGTAAACTCCCTTCTGGAGTTGCCATGAGAACCTCTAGAAACATGGGAAGTATTGGACTCACCTGAGTGATTCCTCCTCCTCCTATGCTCCTGATTAAGTCCATTTGGGGGTCTGAATGGGTTGGACCCACCTTCAGTCCCAAATAAGCTTAGGTTAGCCTGGTTAAGCCTGCTGACTAACACCTGGCTATCTCTACCATCATCAGAATCACTTTCTTCTACCTCCTCCCCTTCTTCTTCTTCATCAGGCTGAGAATTCCCAGGGGTCTGGTCCTCCTCATTCATCTATCTGGATGACAGGGGCAGGGGCATCAGGGTTATCATCTTCAGTGGGAGAGCCTCCATCCCCAGTCCCTGAGGTGCCTGGTTTGGAGTTCTTTAGAGCTTCAGACTGGTCTAACAGCTCTCTGAGGTGTCCTGCTGTAGGAGTAGGACCTGTTTTGATTCCTCTCATGGAACACAGTTGCCTCAGTTCCTTAAATGGAAAGATAGCAAATTTGGATGGTGCCCTTGGAGGGTCACTCTCAACAGAGGTGGTTCCAGTGGATCCCTCTGCTCCAGACATTGCTCTAGTGTGGTGGATGTGTTGCAATCTACCTACACTTGTGTTTTCCTACAAAACCTATCTAGTAGTTGTAGTCAGGGTGTGCTACTCCCTATCCTCTACAACAACTAAGTTCAGTAGAACTTAAGTATATCTAGTCTTGTTTTAGTGTACCTATCAGGTACCTGTATGATCTTTCAAATTATATTTTCAAAGATTGTAATGGTTAAACAACAGCAAGCTCAAATCCCAATCCGCTGCTCACCAATGTGAGAAGTTGGCCTGGTATATGATGCTCACTAGTTCTAGTGATCACCTTGTACCATGCCAAGCAACCCTTATGGTGCAGGTTGTAAAGTCAACCTTATGGACAAGCTATCCTAGGGGTAGCATGGACTAAGCAGTCTTAGGCTAAATTCTGTAAAGGCATGTGAAGCAAGCTGTTTTACCATACACAATCCCTTGAATACCAAATGAAAGGGCACCACACAGATATATATTGAAAATATATATAGATTTATTTCTACAAATAACCCTGATACTCTTTATGAGCACAGAAGCAAATGCGTTAAAACAAAACACAGTTTAAATACACAAAAGTTGCACAATTATGGATGAGCCCTAGGGGCCACCTAAACCATATACTAAAATAGTGGTATAAGAACCACTATGGGGAAAGTGAAGAGGCCTAGGGCCTGGGGAATCGCTGGAGCTGTTCGGGACTAGCAGTGAAGAAGTCGGGAAAGGCCCGCGGGACTCGGGTGCAGTGCGGAAAGTGCACGCTTTACCAATGCAATGTCAAAGGTTCGTAAAAGTTACAAAGTTAGTTGAAAAGGAACCTTCCGAGTGACCTAGAAGGATGAAACTTTAGACACCAACACTAGAGGTGTGTACCAGTGTGGGAACACCGGCGGAGCTGAGTTACCTCACCCACAGGAAGCGGGTGCATAGGGTCGAAGTAGTGTCGGGTTTCGTCACGCAGGTCGATGGTGCTTGGAGCTGAAGATGCTGCAGGCGACTCGATGTAAAGAGTTCCGGTGGATCCAAGGGTGGATCTGAAGAGGTGAAGACCTGAAAGCAGAGGGGACAATGTTCAAAGTCACTAGCCAGTGACTACCGTGGAACCAGAGTGGAACCAGGCGATGTCGGGTGCAAACAGGTGATGTCGTGTAGCTTCTCTCTGCAGCCACGTGGACACGAGGGGTCAAAGACGCCCAGGAGTCGGTCACGAGCTGTCCCACGCAGGCTTCTCGCTGTTGGCAGTGTCGGCAACTTGATTGGAGCAAACAGGCCATGGCTAATGCAAGCCACGCAGGAATCGAAAAAGGCTTGTTACTCGGAGCAGCAAGGTCAGAGCAGGTGCTCCTTTTTACAGGAGCGAGGGAAGTCTGGAGCAACCAGACCCGCAGTGTAAGTTGAAGGTTTCGTCGCCAAGATGGCCTCTAGCCACGTGGCAAGTGGCCGGGATGGCGCGTCGAGTGGCACAGTGCAAAAGGGCCCCACACAGATCGTGGAGATGCTGGGGGGCTGATCTTTGGTGCAAGGGCTGCTCGAGGTTGGGGCTTCTCAATCCCCAAAGCACAGCATCGAGGGTGCCTCTGATGCTGCGCAGTCAGCGTTTCGGGGGTCTTCCAAGAGGTCCGGTCCCACGTCTCTCGGTGCCTCCACGGGTCCCTTCTTTGCAGGGACTGTGGATCGGGCGGTGAGAAGGCTGGGAGTCCGGGTCTTGTCAGGCTCTGGGCTCGGGCTCCAGCGGGAGGCGGCGACAAAGCAGATGTCGGGTTGCTGGTTGGTGCCTGTATTCACAGGGTGGTCACTCCTTGGCCACAAGGGAGATTCTCTTCCGTCTTCTGTGCAGCAGAATGTCGAAGTCCAGTCTTCTTCTGTATTTCAAGTTGATTCAGGATGATCTTAAGTCTCAGGACACAGCTCCCACTCTTATTCGAATCTGGGGGGCCGGATCACCTACTAGGTCCCTCCTCTGGGTGGAACCAGGAAGGGGGGTGGTTACACCCCCTTTCCTTTGTCCAGTTTCGCGCCAGGACTGGGGCTGCAAAGCCCCAGCACCGGTTTGAACTGGCCTATGCACAGGGACACCTTGTGTGCCCCAGGCATGTCTGATTCTATTCAGCCCTGTCCTACCCAATACACAAAATCCTGTCTGGAGTGGTGCTAGCACCTCCCCAGGCAGGAAACCCTTTGTCCAAGCTGCCCTCGCTGGAAGGACTCCCAGCAGCAGGAGGTCAGACTTGTGTCTGTGGTGGCAGCATCCATTTTGTGATGCTAAGGCTCTGTTTAACTTTAACCGGGGTTCAGGCTAGGTACATGTCGTGTCCCTCTAGAAGGGTGGAATGCTACCCCCGTCGCCAGAACTGGCGAGGGGGTAGTATTCCAATTCGTATGACACCTTACTCGACAGGTTTTGATAAAGCCAAACCCAAGATAGCATTTAACCGCGAGGTTCATAATGCACTTAAGAGTATATGGTATGGCAATATCATGAAACAGCTAAAGGACATGGTTCCGAAAGCTGCAGACAGGCTCAGCTCATGCCAAAGCACCATCTCACATATTTCCAAGCACTCTGCCTCCAGGATTGATGAGGCCTTCCATAGGAGTGACTGATAGGAACATATGTGTCCATTTTAGGTTAGGTATAGGCATACTACACCTAAGTAAGGGGTGGTTACACCGACTTACCCCAGCTGAGTGATCAGCCAGTTGTGTCAAATATGGAGGCCATGCCAGGGGTGGCACAATACATGCTGCAGCCCCTGGTAGGCCTTGGAAGCACCTATGCCCTGGGTACCTGGGTACACTGTTACAGGGGCCAATAGGGTGTGCCAATTCCAATTGTGTATGTACCTAAGGTACATGGAGTCC
Organism: Lissotriton helveticus; assembly: GCF_964261635.1. Classification (NCBI taxonomy): domain Eukaryota; kingdom Metazoa; phylum Chordata; class Amphibia; order Caudata; family Salamandridae; genus Lissotriton; species Lissotriton helveticus. Next base: position 185,333,076 of record NC_136065.1, read on the forward strand.
ATTTTAAGAAGAGAGCAATTAGCCTGGGGCCCTGGATAGCAGGATCCCAGGCCAACTAAAGTCAAAAACCAGCTAAACACCAGGCAAAAAGTTTGGGGGTAACCATAGTCAGATATCCACCTTCCTACAGTGATAACATTGGAGACCCCAATACAGGCTGGTGAGACAGGTACTGTGGGCAACCCTGTAAATATTTGTTAAATGAGGGATGCCTGCACTGCTTCTGTTTACCCTCTGCATGCCCAATGTGTTGGGCATACCTGCATTTCTGGGGCCCTGTTTTGTCTGCTCAGAATGTAAAGGAAGCCTGCACTGCTGGTTCTTAGACCCTACCTGCGGTTTGTGCTTGAGAAGAATTAACTGTTTGTACCCCTGCAGTAACTTTTGTGTGTATGGAAGGCACTTGCATTGTTGCTGCCTGAGTTAAATCTGCTTGGTTTGTGAGGAAGTCTTGAGTGCTGGTGTGCTGCTCCTGTGCTGTCTGTGAGTGAAGCTTGCTCTGTTGCCACCCGAGCTGCTGCTGCTGCTATGCTATTTCAGATGATGAATCCGTTCTCTGCCTGGCTGGTTCTGTGCCTCCTCTGTGATTTAGGGAGGGAGCATGGGAGAATTCCCCTCAGCTCCATATGCTGCACTTACTCGTGCATACATGTGTGTGAGGGAAGCTTGCACTGCTGCATCCCTTGATTAACCTTTTCTCTGCCTGGCTGGTTCTGTGCCTTCATTGTGATCAGGGCCGGAATGAGAACGAAAACCGGCCCTGGCAAAGTGCTCGGCCGCCCCCCTGGGGGTGCGACGGAGCTCTTTGCCGGGGCAGGTTTTCGGCCGTTTTTGTTACAGAGCGGATTTTGCAGCTATGCTGCAAAAACGGCCCTGTAACAAAAACGGCCCCTGGGGCCGAAAACCGGCCCCCATCCTTGCGGCGCACTGGGGGATTGCCCGGTGCCCGCAATGGCCAGTCCGGGCCTGATTGTGATTTAGGGAGCGGGCAAGCACTTCAGCCCCATGTGCTGCACTGACTCTGTGATTATGTGGGTGGAATGGAATCTTGCCCGGTTGCTTCCCCTGCTCTATACATTCTTCAAGTGTGCCCTCATGATTGCTGCTCTGTGCTACTCTGTTTTGTACTCGAGAGCAAGGTTTGGTTCTTGCTTTTTGTATTCTCTCTGTAAGTCGAATAACAGTTATGGATCATCACTTCCACATTGTTCTATATTTCTGTACCGGAAAGGGATTTCCACTGACTGGCATGGCGTTTTTAGAACTGTTCTGATTACATATCCATCAAGTGTGATGCTTTCGAGATGTTATCATTCCTAGTCCCATTACATTTGATGTTATTTTAAGATACTAGAAGGCAATGGGAGACTCATTTGGATTGTTCAACTTTATGCTAGATCCACTGGCCTCACACTTAACAATTCTCTTCTCTGTAGTGGCACTACTTGTGCCAATTCTCTTGCCAAATAATGGGATTGAGGCCCTATGGCAATACAATTGATTGTCAAGAATTTGCTAGGATCCTGGACCATGTACAAAAAGGTCCCCCTCATCACTTACACTGCCACTTCCTCTTCCTCTTCCACTCCACACCATATCCATTAGGAATTCCTGTTGAATTCTTTTTCTACAAACCGCAGGCATCATGTTGCATCAGTGGCAGTTCCCTAGCCCTCCAGTTTTCATGTATCCCCTGTCTCTCCTCACCTTTAGCTAAGGGTGTTCATGTCTCTTCCTGTAAATCATGTCCTGTCTGTTGTAACTTTTGTGAGGGGGCTCCTATATCTGCCCATCTTCCCTCACCTCTCTTGACATCTCTCCCTGACACCTGTACCATGTGAATAGACTGACTCTGCTCCACAAGTGCATCCCAGCTACCATTTCAGTCTGGCAGAAACAGGTTGGGGCATATTAAGAAATGCTTGCGCCACCATGGGTGTGCCTTATTTACAATTACCTCTGGAAAGAATCCTCCCTGTACTCCTTAGGATTCAGTCCATCAACCTGTTGGGCTTCACACATGCCCTTCTTAACCATACCTATGTACAATCTCCTTCGGTTTATCTACCCTTCCACCACCCAATGTTGTCTGATGCAATAGTTTCCCCTAATGTCTGACTCATTCATTCTTCCCCCTTCCCCTTCCCCTTCCCCGCCCCCTCGCCAACATTGAGCACCACACAGCAACTATCCTGTTTGATATATCATGTGATATCTCAAGTATCACTAGCAAGTACCATTTAATGATGTCCCTTCGGCAAGTATGTGGCCACTGTGATTTCACCTTGTATGTAATACCCTTTAAAACATTCTTTGTCCCCTGACATCAGAAGAATAATTGTCCTACGAATGTTTTTTAATATTCAATATTTATATATTATGTGATATCTCAAGTATCACTAGCAAGCACTATTTAATGATGTCCCTTAGGGACATTTTTGGCCATTGTAATTTCACCTTATATGTAATGCCTTTTCAGCCACTCCTTGTCCCCTGACATCGGAGAATAATTGTCCTATGAAAGATTCTTAATATTTATTTTTGAAGCTGCCTCTGTTAATTGGCTGTCACTGTTGCTGCACACAAGTGTTCGACGCTTTGATTATAATCCTTGTTCACTTGACATCTACCGATAAAGTTTCATGGTGCTCACACTGACAAGGAAATTTTAAAAATTGTCAGCGATTTCTCCGCCCCGGCAGTAGTAGCCAAATCATTCTCCCCTACTGAGACTTGGACGAATCGCATGGCGTCCTATTTCCATGACAAAATTGTAAGCATTCAGGAATTTTTCCTGGACTCTCCTCGGGCGCAGAGTGATAAGGGTGTGACTAGCCACCCTCAAAATCAAGATAAGGGCCCTTCTTTGGAACAGTTTTCACTGATCCCAATGGAACAAACTCTTGGAGTCCTGAAGGGCCTCAAATCCGGCTCTCCCTCTGACCCTTGCCCTGCACACATTTTGCCATCTATTGCGGATATCATTAATCCTCCATTCAATCAGATCCTAAATCTCTCCTTGAAGATGGGCCACTTCCCTGATAGATGGAAGAGAGCCAAAATCCTGCCTCTCCTAAAGAAACCTACCCTAGACCCTGAACTAGTGTCTAACTACAGACCCATATCACTGCTTCCCTTCGTGTCCAAAGCCCTGGAAAAAGTGGTGAACAAGGTCACCACAGAGTTTATTGAAACCAACTCCTTACCCCACCAGAGTCAGTCAGGGTTCAGGGCCAACTTCAGTACTGAGACGGCACTCCTGGAAGTATCTGAAGAGGAAATGGACAGAGGCGGCAAAGCCATACTGATACTCCTGGATTTATCAGCGGCGTTTGATACCGTCCCCCACGATCGCTTCCTGCAGCGACTTCGGGAGTGCGGGGTTGGGGGTACGGTACTCAACTGGTTCACTTCCTTTTTAAAGGACCGCCAGCAAACAGTATGGGCTCCTCCTTTTGCTGCCCTGACTCCATCCCTTGAGGTGGGTGTCCCCCAGATGTCAATTCTGAGCCCCATCCTCTTTAATCTGTACATGACACCCCTAGCAACTCTGGCTGAGAACTACGGTGCATAGATCGTATCATATGCCGATGATATGCAACTGCTCTTCACCGGTGGCAAAGACATAGACTTCAGGGGCGACATCATTAACAACTGCCTTACAAAGGTATTCTCCTGGCTCCAGCACAACCAGCTCAAATGCAACCCGGGTAAATTGGAGAATATTTTCTTCGGACACCGCCCCAGCAACCTTTGGCGCAGTTGGTGGCCCACTGACATGTCACCTCCCACGCCTCCTGTTAAGACAGTGAAAAACCTGGGGGTGAAGCTCGATGAAAATCTCTCCATGCAGGCACAGAGCCAATCGGTGACTGGGTCATGTTTTGGCCTGCTTAAGTTGCTGAAACAGTTTCTGTCGCTCTTGTCCATCACCCACAGAAAAACAGGGGTCCAGCCTTTGATAATTTCCACGCTGGATTACGTGAATGTACTCTATCTGGGTCTACCTGAGTATCTACTGACTAGACTTCAGGTAACTCAGAACGCCGCGGCCAGAGCCATACTCATGCTGGGTCCCAGAACCCGTATGGCTGCACAGCTGAAGTCTCTTCATTGGCTCCCTGTCCGCAAGAGGATTTATTTTAAAGCCATGGTCCTGGCTTTTAAGGCACTCCACTACTTAGGTGCAGGGTACATCACAAAAAGAGTTACATTTTATCACCCTCATCGTGCCCTCAGGTCAGCAGCATTGCAACTGGCTCAGTCCCCCAGATACTCTCGGGCATGTATCGGGGGTCGCTCTTTCCAGGTGCAAGCAGCCAAATTGTGGAACAATCTACCCATCGACCTAAGGTTAACTCAGGATCTACAGGGGTTCAGGAAATCTCTAAAAACATGGCTGTTTCAGCGGTAGACCTCAGTGCGTGGCTCCCTTTTTGGGCTCTGACTTCATCCTGCTTCAAGCGCCGGGACACTCAATTGAGTTGCTGTGCGCTCTACAAATCAACTTATAACACCTCAGCCTCCCAGCAGGCCCACCCCCATCACACACTCTCAGTGACCCGCCCTGGTCTTGTCATCGATCACGTGACCAGGCACTTCCAGTATCCCTTAGTTACCGCTCAGTCACCTAACCCAGCCGCACATTCAGCCCGGCCCCCGGGTCGACTCCACTGCTGGCCTACGATTGATTCAGGTAACTGAGCCCGACCTCTCTCCACGACCCATGCTGCTTTTTTAACCTATACCCGCAGTTCCGTACACGCTGCCTTTATCCACCAGGACCGGCCACAATTGAATAATACGGAAAACCTGATCCGCCGCTGACGCTTGCTATATTCAGGTATTTTACCAACACTGACTCGCTTCCCCCTCCCTTACAGTACCGTATCTGCTGATACTCACTTCCCGCCTTTACCCACCCAGGATCTACGATCCCCCACTGTCGTCTAGAGACTGTGACCCGACGTCCCGCTATGGTGTTTGCTTCACCGCCGTCTCTTTAAGTTACACTCCCGAGTAAGTAGCTCTCGCCCCCGCTTCCCCTGTACTCCACGTCCCCCCTCGATTGAGCCATTTGCTAACCTATAACATGTATCTTCCTCAGCATAAGCACGTTTGGAATACCTCCGTCTCCAACCAGAAACCCCAGCACCATCTTTTTGTGCATACTACCGACCAATACAGTTATGCGAGGCTCTCAATCCCGCGGTCCCTCTTCCACCTGCTAGCCCCTAGGGTCTTACATGCCGGTCCCCCCTTTTCTACGCGGACTCCAATTTGGACACGCAATCTTGATACTACTCGGTATCAGTCTAGACTTCTCCCCCGCAATTAAACCCGTCACATCCATGCGGCCATGCCCTCGTTTTTTTGGGGGTCACGCACATTCATATAATTCTACTCTATACCCTGTGACCTCCAGAGCTCCTCAGCGCCTGATCCCTCATCACTCTGGCTATCTCGAAATCACCATCTCAGGCATATGCCACGTTCTGACTGCCCTCCTTCACACAATTCTTAGCCTCCTCCCACATGAATCCAATCCTGATCTCATCTCCCCCGGCCATTCCTCATCCCCCGGTGACATCGCCCATGTGCATATATACGAGCTAGTTACGCTCCTCCCTATGTTAGCTGCCTCACCAGACCTGCATCGCTGTGCTCTTACTTCCTTTCCCCCCTGATCTGTACTTTCCCTCTTGCAGCACCTGCCAAATTGAACAGCCCCGTCCTGAAGACGATCCCAACTCAAGAGGATCGAAACGCCGTCGACTATACAGCGCAAAACATGGCACGACTCTTATGACTCGTAAAATTAATACTAATCACTCGTGCAATTTAGATCATCCTTGAGTCATATGTTTCCACTCACTATATATAATCTACACTATTGTTCACCTTGCGCCGCTCACTGTGTCCACCTTGTCACTTGCGTCGCCACCTATGTCAATTGCACACATTTTAGCACCAAGTGCAATTTGGGGTTGTTTTTGATTCATCCTATAACAGTGCTGCTTTAACTGTTTTCTTCCCTCCCTACTATTGTTTGTCTGAATAATTGGTGAATAACAACCTTAATATCTAAAATTGTAAACAAGTCTCCTTATTTCTCTTGCGGTGATGTTTTCGACATACATGCTTAATTGTCTTTAAAACAATACCTGTTGGGAGACTGTTAGTTTTACTTATTTACAAAACGGCGCACATGGTGGAAGGATTGACAGATGCATCAGAAATTCTGATGCATCTGTTGGGGCAAAAGTCACGCATTGCTGGCGTCGTGTAGCAAGCACGGCACAACTCCAGCAATGCATTTTGTGGCCTATTCCGCGATAGTGCTTTAGTCCTTATGCCTGTTTCAAGCAGGCGTAAGGTTTTGACGCAATGGCGTCCTAAAAGTGACGTAGTAAAATCCTGTAGATTTCACTGCATCACATTTACGAGGCATTACTGTGTAGGCACACCCTCCTGCATACATTATACCTGACGCAGGTATAATGTGACGCAAGGCTTTTCAACGTAACACATCTCCCTAGATGCGTCACGTTGTAAACAGGGCGCTTGTTTGCACCGCCGTTTCGTCACAAAAAGTGATGCAATGGCAGGGCAAAGTGGCGCAAAGGGCGTGTAAATCTGCCCCGTTGTATTTAGCATTCAGCTGCAGACATTATACCTCTCCATTGTCGAAGACGTTTTGGGGGCAACAACAATACCTACAGTGGGTTTTGGGCCAGCGCATAGCTTTCCATTGGTTCACTTATTTGTCAATCTCATTTGCTTGATTCGGATTCAAATGCAACCCCCCTGTGGTTTATGTTGCTGTCTCTCTCTGCCATGGATACTCCCAAGTGACTCCTGATTGTCCAGTGTGCTGGGGAAAAGTCCTCACGAGCACCGCTAGGATTTTTTGAACAATCATTGGGGTCCCATCAACAATCTAGCAGTACCAAAGATGAGATTGATTATGCTCCTACTTATCAATACTTAATACTCAATGCCTTTGGTAAGAAGTTGCCCTTTGAAGCATTGTTGACTCCGAGTTGCTGTGAGCATGACGGTAAATCTTAGCTCAAGAATCTGAGACAATGTACATCACAGCACAGTTCTCACAGTTGCATAAATATTTCAATGTGCTTTCAGAGTTATTGTAAAACATGTCACAAGCATCTCAAAATATAGTATATGCACATTAAAATCCAATGGTGAAACAATGAAAAGCAGGCAATTCAAACGCACACTGACATTTAAAAAATATATATATATAATCTAGTGATAAATAGGTCAACTGGATTTGATACACTGGATACTGTTCATGAACACAAACATCACGATGCACCTGAACGAAGTATTAATGTAACACATTGTAATCACTGTTTCACAGGGATTGATGGTCCACACAGTTGATACACTTTTTTGCAAATATATTCTATTAGTGATTAGTAACAACTTCAAGCACTGTTCTGTAAAACAGAGGATAGAAATCTTCCCGCTAAAACCTGGAGGTTTGCAACAAACCTGGTCACTCTTTATTCAGGCGTTCTCAACCCTGCACTAGGAACCCGTAAAATGTGTTTGAGTATTTTTGTTCAGTATGAATCCCATTCTTTGATGCTGATAGTTGCAAGCAAAAAAACATTTTAAAATGATGTTTAGTGCGACAGATGCGTATTGTTTTCCAATTTCTTACTAAAATGAGATGCACCTTGGCTCTGCACATCTGCAAGCCACAGCAGAGGAGAACGCAGAATATTAACACTTCGAGTGGATGGATGAAAAACCATTTGTAGAGCTCACAGCTGCTATCCAATGAAGCATTTTGGCGCTGGACCAATAGAGTGGTGAGATGGCCTTTCCCCAGAGTTCCCTAAACACATGTGTTTTTAATGTCGGTTTGAAAGACCTCTCAGAAATGTTGGCAGAGAGTTCCATGTTTTTGCTTCCAGACAGGAGAAGGATCGTCCTCCTGGTCTTTCATTATATATCGTCGGGATGTAGACCAGACCTTGATTGGAGGAACAAAGCGCCCTACTTGGGACATATTTCCTGAATCTTCTCTGCAAGGTGAGAGGACCTGTTTGATGTGGTGCTCTAAAGGTGATTATTGGGGCCTCTAAATATAATCTTTTAATTTATTGGAAGCCAAGGCGGTTTCTTGAGATTCTGCCTAAATATTGTCTCTTTGAGCATTTCAAAATTAGGTAAGCTGCTGAATTTTGAAAGAACGTTAATTCAATGATACAGCAACTAACGCCTGCACCACTGGTTTACTCAAATGTCCTGGAAGATAGTTCAGTGTCCTTTGTAAGGATTTCAATAATGAAAAGCAGGGAGATGTGATTGCTCTTATTTCCCGTTTAAAGGAAAGGTCACTGTTGAATTTTACCATTTAGGAGACGTCATGGGAGGCAGAATCTCTAAAAATTAGAATTTCGGATTTGCCTGAATTCAGCTTTAGACAACTGTGGGGCATATTACCAACGATTAGCGATAATTATCGCTAACGATGCTTAGCAACGAATTTTTTAACGCTAAGCATCGCCGGAAATTATCGCAGAGATAACTTGCTATTAGCAAGGTTTATCTCAGAAGTGATAAAAATCCTCGCGCTAACTGCCAAATGAGAGAATATTGCTGGGAAACCAACGATAATCTCTCGAAGTTTGGCGTTAGCTTGATGATAGGGGCTCACAAATTTAGCCATCATATATACCCTCTATAGGATATCATGGCCAAGTCAGGAAAATACCAGGTGTAAAAAAAGCAGTGCTAACCGCGGTTAGCGCTGCTTTTTTTATCACTAACAGGGTTAACGAAATCCTTGATAATAGGAGAAATGTCGCTTAACAACATTTCTCCTAATATTTTTCTCTGGAACGCCCCCTTTGCATCTCATTAGAGATGCAAGGGGAAGCGTAGAGAAAAAGGGTGCTAACATGCGAATTTGCGTGTTAGCACCCTGTTGCTGATAGGGAGATAATTTTATCTCCGCTTTCTTGGCTTTTAAAGCCAAAAAAGCGGAAATAAATCTCTTGATAATATGCCCCTATATTTCATCTTGTTTGCCGCTGAAGCCAGGCAGCCGTGTGCATTCTGTACAACACCGCTATCCATTGACTGCACAGGTGGGTTACAGAAATGAGCATCAAGCACAATGACACTGGGCAGGCCCTTCTATGCCTCACATGACCTCACATGACTGAACGCTGCAGGACCAATCACTGTCAGAAGGTCTGTTCCAAGCAGGGTGGGTCCTCTGATTACGATGCTGCTTTTCCTTTCACATCTTGGCCTCCAGCTAAATATTTCCAGTGGTGGACACCGTGGAGATGCTGTTGTCGGAATCTTACAACGAAATGAGGCAGTGAAATCACCTAACCTTTTGATGACAACATTTTTTACCACTGCCTCTAGTCAAGTTAACTGTACACGAAAAGCATTGAAAGCCTTACATACCCAACTTGATTGACCCAAGAGTCTCATTTATTACCAAATAATTCAGACACAATAACGGGTTAGTTGCCTAAAAAAGTCTTGAATGTGTGAATTGCTCCTTTTCGAATTTGAAGTGAATCTGAGACCAACACACTATTACTCCAAGGATGGCTTTTAAGAATAATTCTTCAGGGAAAGCGAGCTGTAGGTAACATGCACATATCTATAGAGCAAGAGAATCCAACATGGGACTTCAATTCTTTATTTGCAGCTTATAGGAGAGTGTGAAATTCACTCAATTTGCTTTCGTGCAGCTACCCAAAAAGTCTGTAAACTTACATTATATTACACATATTTTGTCAAAGGCAAACCCGTCTTTGTGATTTATGTATTCTATATATTTGCAAAATGCGTCCTTGTGACAATATTTGACACAAGGATGACTTTCATGCTTAAAAAAATAGCGTGAAAACCACAATTGCTGTGATACACTTTCATTCTGGTTGTTCATGTTGTTAATATGCTCCCACGCTATCATTTTGAAGTTTACTAACGTGATGTGCCAAACCTAATGAGAAATTCCTGAAATTATGCAAATGAAGCAAGAGTAATTTAAATGTTCCCCTAGCCAAATTACAGGTTAATGTGAGTATCTGTCTCATTAATCTTGCAGCACTTACGTTACTGAAACTTCTTACATGCCGCGGAAGGATGAATAGGTCCAAGGAGGAACCAGACCGAAAATCTCGGTCTCTTTCTCTGCCAGGCGACCCATGAAGCTTTTTACAAGTCAAAACAGATCAAGCTTGAGGGAATCCCCTCTAACAGCTACAGCGCCTTAGCGAGCGCCACACATAGCCGAAAAAACAACACAACACTTAAATTAAGTTTATTTTGCACTTTTTCACATAGTAAATGGTCCTGAGGAAAGCCAGCTTCAAATTAACAAGGCACTGGCTGAAACATGTAGACCGCACTAGACGCTGGAGGTCATAATCTACACTCCAATACGTCTCCTTGCCTTTTTATCTGCTAGCAGAGGCCCAGTTCATTAAACATAAGCAACCCTCGGGTGCTGGGACCTCCTGCATAGCTTTTAATCTACACCTTCTCACCCTTTTTCACCGCACACTCAGTAACACACCAGCTCCGCAGTCTCCTGGCGTTGAAGCACACCCGGGGCACATTCGGTGCCACTGTGGTGGGCCCGATGATGAAGAATGCCACCGACTAGGTCGGTGGGTGAGGGCTTTATGAGGAAAACAACGTCTTTCCTCACTTTGTGTTGCTCCTTGACGTACCCAACTGAGTCTCCTATTTTCCTACTAAACTAGCTAGCCCTTATTGATATAAATACATGATCTATTCTTTGACACTTTACCCTCCATAAATGACAATAAAAAATGTAGATCTCACAACATATGTTTCTCCTTATTTTCTGGGCACACAAAAACCTTGCTGGACAACCCATCCATCATTATCAGGATAATATAAAAATGTACATGCTGTGTGGTTACTCCCCCTCTACCATAAAGAATAAATGGAGCAACTAACTGAATGGCACAATGTAAGTTTACAGGGATTCCTTTCCCCTTCGTCTGGCATGAGGGGATCTGGCAGGTGGAATGACAGGGTGGCTGCTGCTGCTCCTATGCTGCATTTGTGTGTATGCAGCAGAGGAAATACTGTGGCTAGAAACCTCACTGTCTTCTGCCTCTCCTGTTTCTTCATTAGGAATGGCGGTGGTTTGTATTGCCTCAACTGCTGCTGTTATCTGTGGCAGCCCTCGCACAACGTCACCACTGAAGTTGCCCATCTCAACCTGCAGGCCGAGGGATTGCTTTGTGAGTTGGGTGGTTGCCAGCACCAACCTCCAAATTGTCCTGGTCATTGCCTCCATCCTATTTGTCGTGCCACGCTCCATACTCCTTTGCTGCCCTCTCTCCTCTGACAGCTCCAGTCACAGTTGCCCAATTGCCCCTGTATGGGCATCAATTTCTCATCCAGCATGCCTGGTTGCCAGCCACTGTTGGCTATTGTTAAGTACCTGGCTCAGCTTGTTGTTTTTCAGCCTTATTTGTTTTTGCTGCAGGCACTAAACCTTCAGCATGGGCTACTCAAGACCACCAAACAATGCCTGATTGCCTCACCATGCCTGGGAGTGAGTGTCAACCCTTGACTGCTGCCGCCTTCTTGCTTGCTGTGTTGGAAGCAGGTGCCAGACCCTGGTGACAAGACTGCACCTGATTGTGGCTGGCTGGTGGGATGCTGGAGCTTGAATCGCAGTAGCCTGTGATGAGCTGGATGCTGCCCTCCCCTGGACATTGGAACAAATTAACTGACTCCCTGTAGCCACATGTTGCCCTTCATCCATTTGGCCCAGCTCCTGGTCTTCACCCATATTATCATGTCTTTCCTCTCCTCTCAGAGTTGTATCTACGTGGCAAAAGGGAAGATGACTAAAAAGAATGTGTGAGACACTATCTCAGTGGTGGTACTAAGTTGTTCAGCTCATGTCAGACCATAAATGCACTGTTTATGTCAATTAATACATTTCCCATAATGCACCAGCTGTGACATTTTGATCCTGTAAATCATGTAAATAGAGCATCTGGGTGTATCTGGGTGTATCTGGGTGTATAGCATGCATGTGGAAACAAGGGTTTTGGCATGAATGCTGATATATTAGGCATGTTGCACTTACCAAGGGGTGGTGGGGGTTGAGATGTTTCAAGGGACCCAAAGCCACACATTGCCTCTGTCTCCAGTGTACTCTTCATCATAGCTTCTGCAGTTGAGGGTGGTGTGACATTGGATGGACCAATTTTTTTTGATTTCATCAATGGACCTGTCTGTCACACCCAGGGCATTGATGTGCAACTGCAAGACCCTCCAAATGTTGCGCTTCTAATACTCTGGGACAGTCTGAGATGCATGCCCAAAAAGCTGCCCATGATTATTGTAGCATTCTTCATTGACGATGTCCAATTCCATCCTAGAAAATGTCAGTGTGCGGCGGCGCTATCTTGCTGCCTTCTCACTCTGCTTGCTGCCCATTTTAGTGGTATGTTTGGAGCCTGCCTGCAGTGCAGGTCTGTGCTATTGCACCTTAACATGTGCTCTAGCTGCTGATCAGAATTCTCCAGGGACTCCACTTCCTGTTTACGGGTGTCCTTCTGCTGTACCAGGAAGTGATGCTGCTATTTTGTAAACAGCTGTCGCTATTTGCGACCCCATATCACAACTTGACACCGCAGTGCTATTATAGACCAGTTACTGATTTGCAAATTGCTTCATCGCTAATAGTGATGTGAGTCATTTGCGACTCGCAATTTGGAGGGCAGGTTTCAACATACATTAGATTTAGCGACTCGCAATTTGAGAGTCACAATTTTGAACAAATTGCGAGTCGCTAATTCTAGCGGTAGTACATTTGGCCCCAAATCTTGATAGCCAGAAATTTAGCACATAGGGGTTAAAAACTGCTACCAGAATGAAGTCTGCAGCTGATACATAACAACATTTAAGAAATGTAATTGTCATAGGAAAGTGAACCATAAGGCATATGTGAATATTTTCAGGAGATGCAGTAGGGTAACATGCTATTTTACCAGGATTTGAATTTATAATCTTCACGTTGCACATATGTGCCTTGGATAAAGAAATACTCCAAGTAAAATACCCTGCAGGGTACACAATGATATCTTCCTTCTATTGTTCCAGCGTGTTGTAAACTCTTTTTATAATGCAAAACGTCTGGATTGGTTTCAGAGGTGTTTTAATACATACTAATTGGTGGTTTAAAAGAACACAGATGTACACAATGTAATAGAAGCATTTGTGAAGTGCAATCTAAGAGAATGACATTGAAGCAATTCTTAACAGTTTTTATCATTATGACATATAAAGGTAATAATTGTAACAACCCTAGCAAAATGGAAACAGTAGGATTATCTGACATTTTCAAGAAGTGAACCTGCAGATTTAAGACATGTCTGCCCTAGATGTGCTAAATCCATGAAGTAACTTATCTGGAAGAAGAGCAGCTTGCTTCCACTCCATACTGATATGAGTAATCTCAAACTACTTTTTAAGAATACTCCCAGTATTCTTCAAGCACAGTGCAGTCAGAGCAAAGGTGCTTTACTGTTTTGTAGCTATGGAAGTTCTGATATATGGCAATGCATGATGTAAGTCAACATAGATATGCACTGGTGTCAGGGTGGAGGTCGTCTCAGTGCTGTGATTTTAAGGTGCACTGCAAATCAGGGTAAAAGTCCCCTGTGATTTGTGCCTTTTGGATCTCTCAATACTCCTATAAATGGATACTCTGGATCAGAAAAGTGCCATTTGAAATCAGTATGTATGTACTATGATACTGAGAAACATCAAGATAGGGTTTGGGAGCTCTGTAAATGTCTCAGTGCTAGTTTTGCAGATGGATGGAAGGTGGGTGCTGACAATCCTGGATTCATCTGGCAGGCAGCCCTTTTAACAAATAACCCCTGCCTGAGCCCTAAAACTGACCCTGTGCGATCCACTTCCCACTGCGGTCATCAGCCCTTCTTAAACTACCCTCCCCTGAGCCCTAGAAACAGAACCCTAGCCCCCAAACAGAATTTTTATTTTTATGTAAAATCCACCTTACCTCTCCATGACGTCACCACTCCAGCCATTCTGAGGCATGATGCATGTTGTACAGAGGAAGGGTCCGTTTCCTCTAATGACGCTGATAGCCTCCACCACCCTTACCACACACAGACCTTTACCATACATACATTTACAACATAATTCGTTGTAACGGTATGCATGGTAAAGGCTGTGTGTGGTAATGGTGCACACCCTTATCACACACATACCGGTACAACATATTTTGTTGTAAAGGCATGTGTGGTAAAGGCTATGCGTGGTAACAGTGCATGCATGACAATACATGCGTGGTTAAGGTTACACGGGGAAATAGCTGCATTGTAATGGCTGTTTCCCAGGCAAATCACCTCTATTCAGCCTCCAAAAATAAGCACCAACAAACTTCATTGAAGCCTAAGCCCACCCTTTGCTAAAAGCATACCCCACCTACCTTAGCATTTTTCTGAATTTGTCTCTATTAAGAAGCTTTTGCCCAGGATTTGGAATTCTGATGTCAGATAGGCATCTTGATAATAGGGAGACAGTGGGTGCAAATGAAAAATAACATTCAATTCTATGAGATTAGCACTTAAAAGAGATGGGTTTTGCTGTGACCCAACTGCCCAAACTGATAGATGGAAGTGATGAGGATAGTGATGATGAAGAAAATGTGTTAAAGGAAAGTAGCACTACCTCTCTTAGGGCCAGATGTAGGTAATCCCCGTTTACCGATTCTTAAATACCGAATCATACCGATTCGGTATTTAAGAACTGGCAATCGGGATGTAGGTATATTTACCGAATCAATTACCGAATCGGTAAGATTCGGTAATTACAGAATCGGTATTTACCGATTGGGTAATTGCCATTGACTCCTATGGGCCTTGACGCCCATAGAAATCAATGTCAATTACCGAATCGGTAAATACCGAATCGGTAAAATTGCCGAATTTACAAGGGGGACAGGGTGTCACTTTGACACCCTGTTGCACCCCTGATTCTGGCTTGTGTGCAATGTGACACACATACATGCCCTTAGGGCATGTATGTGTGCCACATGGCACAGGTGTACATGCACAGACGTGCATGTACACAGGAATTCCTTATTTACCATGAGATAGTATTTCATGGTAAATAACGAATCCTTAAGGGCCTGTGGCACTATTTTAAGTGCCACCTACATCTGGAATTGCCGATTCGGTAAATATACCGAGTCGGTATTTTACCGAATCTGTAAATTTACCGAATCGGTAAATTTACAGATTCGGTATCATTCGGGCCCCCTACATCTCAAAAACCAATTACCAGTCAGTAACGGCCGAAATCGGCCGTTACAGACCGGTAATTGGCGACCTACATCTGGCCCTTAGTGTACAGTAAGCACCAGTAGTAATTTCTGCTTCTAACACAGAAGTTAAGAGTATTTTGTCACCTGAAAGTGTCTAAGCAGCTGACCCCATGGAAGGCACTTGAGGTTAGATCATCATCATTGTCACCGTTGTCACAATCAAAACAAAACACTGTTATTGCCACGCAGGGGTGTATCACAGACCCCATCAGCCCCCGCGGTGTGGGGGGGCAAGCTCCAGGGGGCCCCCTAATCACACAACTCTGGCTGGAGAGCTCCTGATTAAGCCCGGAGGGGGCCCCTCCACATAACTTGCAGGGAGGCACCCTCAAGTTTCATTATGCAAGTGTGGCTACGTTCAACAAGGATATGCTGCACCACCAAACGCAGAGGGTACATCTGAATGCATAAGCTTCTTTCTGGAGGGCTTTCTAAGAATGCATTGGTCACAGTAAAAAGATTGGCAAACATCATAGGCATTCTCTTAAAGGCCCTCAGTGCTTAAATGTTACTAAAGTGAGCAAATCGAAACTTTGTAAAGCCCTTGGAACTTTTCACTTAGGAATTCAACAAGAAAGATTGTACAGTGAGCAAACACATACAATTGTTGCACTTGTTGCAAGCTCACTTTCAAAAGGTGGAATGAATGGGAAACATCTATTACAACACAGTCATTACATCGCACTGCTTTTACAACGCAGCTGTTACAACGCAACTGCTTTTAATGTTAATGTTAATGAAACTTTTAAAGCACGCGTATACCCTGGGGGTGTCTTGGCGCTGAACTACTAGAGTAGGACCTGATGACGAGGAAGGAAACAAAGCGACTAGTTTGAAATGAGCCACGTTTTTAATTGTTTTCTGAAGGAAGAGAGGGAATTCAGCTCTTTCAAGGTAACAGGAAGAGCATTCCATAGTTTTGCTGCACAATAGGCCGTGCTCCGGCCTCCCCAGCTAGCAGTTCGGATCTTAGGAACCAGCATTAATCCGGCGTTTATCGATCTTAACTGCCTGCCTGGGTGGTACCATGAGAAGAGATGTTTCAAAGGTACCTGTCCTGCCCCATTCAATGTTTTAGGGGCAAGGCAAAGTGCCTTAAACTTAGAACGTTGCATCACAGGCAACCAATGGAGCTTCCGTATCTCTTCTTTAATCGATTGATACTTAGGTATTTTCAGTAGAAGCCTGGCTGCAGCGTTCTGTACCATCTGGAGCTTCTTTAGATGTTGTTTCTGTAACCCAAGGTATAAGCCGTTACAGTAGTCAGGCTAAGGCAGCACCATGGTGGTCCCCACTGTTTTTCTAAGAACCGGAGGAATAAATGGTAGGACCTTTTTGAGTTTCTTCAGCAGATAGAAGGAGGCTGAAACTATAGCATTAATTTGATGCGCATAAGTGAGACTGTTATCTATCAGAACTCCGAGGTTTTTTGCCTTCTTCACTAGTTCAGGAGTCTGTCCTAATTCTGCTGGCCACCATAGCCCATCCCATTTTGGCTGTAGATTGCCGAAGGTAACCACTTTGGTTTTATCCAAGTTGAGTTTTAAACAGTGTCTTCCCATCCAGAGACTAATTTTCCTCATGCAGTGTTGAAACTGCAATGCCGGGGATAAGGTGTTTTTATACGCTGCAATGACGATCTGTGTATCATCGGCATAAGATGTCAAATTGAAGCCAAATTGCCGTCTTAAAGGTGCAAGTTCAGAGACATAAACATTGAACAATGTGGGGCTTAATGACGAGCCCTGAGGGACCCCACATGGCAGTACATAGGGGGTTGCCTGATACTGATCAAGGGAAACTCTCTTCCTTCTATTCTTCAGAAAGGATGATAGTAGTGCAAGGGCGAGGTCCCTAATCCCTAAATGTTCAAGGCGTAAGAGGATTGTGTCGTGGTGCAAGGTATCAAAGGCCGCTGATAAATAGATGAGAATCAGAACAGCGGCACCACCCTTATCCATTACTGCTCTGATCTCCTCAGTGGCCTTGATGAAAGCTGTCTCCGTGCTATACCCAGAACGGAAACCGAACTGGGATGGGTCGAGTAATTCATTCTCCTGGATGAATTGAGTGAGTTGGCTGTTCATAATTTTCTCAACCATCTTAGTGGGGAAAGGGAGCCTTGCAATCGGGTGGTAGTTGCTAGTTGTGGAAGGGTCTAGATTAGCTTTTTTTAGCAGAGGGAGAATGATTGCATGCCATTACAACACATGCCAGTACAATGTATGTCACTACAACCCAGGCCATTACAACGCATACCATTACAATGCATGCTTTCGCAGCGCATTATAAGGTAAGTAATAGAGATTTTCTTATTTTAGGGTGGGTATGGGTTTTGGGGTAGATGGGAATAGTAATTTTTACCCCTACACTATCCAACACTTACCCTACTGTTGCACTCACTGGAGTGGGAATAGTAATTTTTACCCCTACACTATCCAACACTTACCCTACTATTACCCTAAAAGTATTATGCGCTGCAATGGTATGCGTTGTAATGGTATGCGTAGTATTGGAATGCATTGTAATGGTAGTTTTTAAAAATGCGTTGTAATGGCATGCGTTGTAAAATCATGCCATTTAATGGTAGTTGCGATGTAAAAACTGCGTTGTAAAAGCATGTTTTGTAATTGTTTGCATTGTAGCATCATATATTCGAATGAATACTTACCAATGATAATGAATAAGCAGCTGGTTTGGTCAGCAACTTCATCCTTTACCAGCCTGCAACAATCGATTTTGTCATGCGAAGAGTACATCTGTACAGCTATTTATGGACAACCATAGGCTGCCTACCTATATTCTATCCTTGTTCACCCTTGGAAGAACTGGATCATCAAGAAAGATTCTAAAGTTCTGCCTTCAACCTCTGGAAGGCAAAAAGGTGGTTCTAGCAGCAAGCCACGAAAGGTTCCTGTCACTAGTTAAAAAGTTCTCCTTCACAAGTCACAAAACTAACACCAGCAACGTCCCTAGAAACATTGTCTGCTCTTGGATGGCTTTTAGGAGATGATCATATGAATAGATAAGATGTTTTCATACCACAAATGACCAGTTGCTCCTGCATGCTTCCCCTGCATTTTCCTTGACCTTTCTCTTTCTGCCCAGTTCTCACAAACTATGCCTGACCCCACACTCAACACCAACCCTTCTGCTAGTGTCCTGTTAATGCTATGTGGTGGTCATTCTGAACTTCTTTTATGGAGTGTTTGAGCCCAAACATTAACTCACCTTTAGGTTTAGGGCTTAGAATTCTGGAAAAATACCAGTAACTTTTGACCCGGTTCATCCATCCTCAAGCCTTCCGCCAAAGTAGTAACCATCCCAGCTCTTAGGTAAATACTGTGCGACATGGGAAGCTACCTTGGATGTGGCGGATATAAACTACATTCAATCCCTGTTTTATTGCTTGGGTTCTGAAAACCATAGAGAAAGCTCACAGCAGATAGGCCTCACATCTAAACACAACGGGCCTCATTTACGAGGTTTTGGCACAGGGCAGTGCTGCAAGGAATAGGGCATGGATGCACCATACCTCTGAGATATGACGCACTCCTATGCTTTTCCTCTGTGCTGGCGCACAATGCACTGCTAACCAGGCACCATTGCGCAATGGGGAAAGAGTGTCTGCGTTGTAGGAGTGATTGTTTTTGTGGAGGAAGGGACACCTTCCTGCACAAAAACAATCACAAGAAGTGTATTGCTCTTTCTATGTGTGCTGCAGAATACAGCACATATAGAAAGAGACAAAAATGAGGATAAATAAGGATATTTCTCCTCGTTGCGCCTCCCTAACGCCATCCTTGGAGTGGCGTTAGAATCTGACGCATTCCTAGGTTTACAATTCCTCGTAAATCTGAGAATGCTTCAAATTCCATGGGTGTTGTGTGGGAACACCCACAGCAACACCCATAGAATCGTCCCTTCATGCCGTGTTCGGCATGAAAGGGGCACATATTTACAAGGACATGAAAAGCCCCACACTGTTACTTTGCGTGGCCTTGTAAATATGCGGTGGCACATTGCACCACCAAAGCGTCAAACAAGCGACGCTCAAGTGGTGCAAAAGTCCTGCTAAGGGTCTCGTAAATGAGGCCCAACGTTCCTCTTAGCTGCTCAGCTGCTCAGCTGCCCTCTTCTGGACCTCCAGCTTTAAGACATTAATTAGGGACCCACTAAGTCCTGTTCCAGACTTCCAATGATCCTGTGAAACACAAACAATCTTAAGTTAGTGGCAATGCATGCATTCTACTACCATCGTGAGACAATCAAAACTGCAATTTGGATGCCCTGTTTTAGCAAGTGAAATACTAACAAGACATCTCTTGCAGACCTCTACAAAAGCATTGGTGAAAATAAAGAGTATGACCTGAAACATCAAACTTCCTTTCTGAGGATTGGAATCCGCAAACCTTTTACAACTTGCAATAAGGTTTCAGTAATAGTATTTTCTGGAAGTAAATATCTGAAGGTAACTGGGACAATAATAGAAGAGACTTGTGAGCAAGCAGATAGTTTTGCACAGTTATATGTTAAACAATCATTCCATCAGGTATTTGGTCGTGAAAATTGTTATGATAGAAAAGCATCAAAGTGCGATTGCAGAGGGAGATTTATCTAGCCATCCTCTCTATTAATCTATTCATAGACAATTACATAGCTGAAGCAGGTGAGCAGGACTCTTCAAGGATAGAATGAAACCCACCACTGAGGATGCTGATTTGGCCTGATCTAGTTATATCTTTTCCTCTCCTTTTCCCTTATCCCTGCTTGTCATACATTCGCCAGTTATGATTTCTGTTGGTAACTGACTATGAGGGTGGGGACTGGAGGAATCCTTGTCATCGCAGCAGCTGCAAACCAATGTCAACGGTTACTGACTGTTGACAGACGTTAAGGGACTACATAGATGATCAAATAAGATTCCCAGTAGGGCCGCCCTCATAGAACTGTTTTTATATACACACAAGGCAAACACTTTCACCCAGTCGACCAGGGAAAATATGAAATCCAGAACAAAAGGTGCTATGGGACTCAATCAATTGTTGTACTGGGAAACATCCTTTACGACGCAACTTTTACCACGCAGTGCCTTTACAACACAGGTTTTTCAACGCAAGTCATTACAACGAATTGCGCTGGGGACTGGAGTTGGAATAGTAAATTAAACTATTCACTAGCCAGCACCCCCCAACGCAAGTCGTTGTAACGACTTGGGTTCAAAAACCTGCGTTGTAAAAGCATGCGTGGTTAAAGCATGCGTTGTAACAACGTACATCCCCAGTACCATGCAGGGGCTGCTCTTCCATTGGAGCGGAGTAGCATCGCCCCACTTAAGTGCATCTCATAGCCCCAGGGCTGAAAAATAAAATGATAATTCATTACCATTTTATTTTTTTAATCATCGCGTCCTGAACCGAGCACCAGGACAGGACGGGGCCTGCTGAATGACAGCAGGGAGGAGTGGCTGGCAGAGGGCTGCTTTTGCACTGTTTAAAGTGAGCATGTCTTGCGATGGCCACCACACATGCGCACTTTAAACCTCTCAACTTAGCTGTCTTAAGACATATGCGTGACTAAAGCAGACAGCGGTCTAGTGTTCAGATGGGCAGGGAGAAGAAGAGGAAGCGACGGAACAGGAAGCACTGGATGTAGCCAGCTAACTGGGGTTGAGACCAGGTTTGGGGGGAGTAGTCTTTATTGGTGGTGGTCAGTTTTAGGGATCAGGGCGTGGGGACGGGGTAGCTTTTTTGGAAGGGAGGCATGGCTTTAGGCATCAGGGCGGGGGGAGGAGGTCTGGGTAGTTTTAAGGGCTGGGGCAGTGTTTGGGCAGATTTTAGGAGTGGGGTTGGTTTTAGGACTCAGGGCAGGGAGGTCTGTGTAGTTTATTTAACGGGAGCATTATTTTAGGCTTCAGGGCAGTGGAATGTCTATGGGTAGTTTTAAGGACAGTGCGGGGTAGGTTTAAGGCCTCAGGGTGGGGAGGTGAGGTAGGGTTATAGGATTTTTGAGCTTAGGGCTGGGGGGTGTCAGGGTATTGGTAATCTTTACCACACTTATCCCTCTGCTAATCATGCCTTTACTCTGAAATCGCATGGTCAAAGGCATGCATGGTAAAGGAAGGTGTGGTTAAGCCACATTCGTGGTTAGGACAGCGTTGTAGAGGCACGCATCGTTGAAACTTCACCTGGATAGTATTTCAGATCTGCATGGTCTAACACTCCTTGAAAATATGTCCTCCTGGAATTTGAAGCAATTATTAGATCAACCCACCCACTCAGTAGGTCAAATCTTGGACCCAATGTTTTCTAATGACCATATCACTGGGGTAGATAATCTTATGAACTACTGGTCAATCATGCTATGACCTGCTTTTCATGGAGGTGTGACCATCGACCGACAGGCAAAATAACTATACCAACCCTTCCCCATAGAAAGTGGGCGAAAATTCTGTGAGAATTGATTGTGGACACTCTTGGTTCTATGATGCTAATGTTATGCAGGTATATTGTAGCTGACTCTCAGTCATTAATGACTAGCTCTTACAGATGGAAAACACTGTGGCTCCAATGAAGTAAAGTTCCAGGTCAGCCTGAAACAAACCCTGGGCATCATACTCTGCTGCGCCAGCAGAGTGTGCGGAGATTTACCAACTCCACGCTCCACGGGGAACGCGAGGTTGGGCAAAACTCCGCCTCCGTAGCGGAGCGGAGTACGAGGCCAGCCCCATTTAAACATTTTTTTAAAAACACTACTTACCTTATCTTCTGCCTTCCCTCCTTCTCTGCGCGGTGTCTCCCTTCTTCCCGCATCCTCCTTTTGCGTCCCTGTAGGTATTACGTCTTCCGTGAACTGCAGTTGCAAGAAGGGCGTAGTGAAAAGTGTTGCAATGCTGTTTTGTCACTGCAATGCAACACTTATCATGAATGAGGCCCAGGAATGCTCCCTATCTTATTGATGGTACGCATTCCTGCCCTGTAATTTTATCGCTGGTCAGCACAGCAACATTCCTTGCAGCGCTGTCCAGCACCAAAACCTTCTGGAATGAGGCCCCAAGTGTTTGCACCATTTTTAAGACCAGCTATTTTCTGGTCTTAAAAAACTGCCTCTAACTGGAGTTAGAGGCTGTTGTTTTTGTTTTGCACCATACAAGGAATTTCTTATAAATATCGCAAAGTGGGGTTAGCAGCAGTTTTTGCACTGGAACGCCTACCTTGCATCTCATTTTCATTAAGTCCCACTAACTGAAGTAGCAATCCTAAAAATTCACGTTTACACCAGAAATCTGCTGCTAACGGCGGTTAGCGGCAAATTGTAAATATGGCGCTAAAAAAAAGCCACTGTAACATAAAAAAATTGACGCTACGGTGGCACTAACTCCTTGTACATATGCCCCACAGTGTCATGTAGTTCCCACTAATCCTTAGAACCTGTGCGTTTGTTGGACAACATAAACTTTGGGTGTGGCTAGCTCAGAGTGCCACTGTAAGCCCCCTAACCTTACCAGGTAACGAATGGTTTCTGCCAAACACTGAACACAGCATCCCTAACACCTCAGGGATCATGGAAAGGGATCAAAAACTTTTGCCTGTCCCTCGTGCTTACTCATGCTCAGAGAAATAGACAGAGAATACACTCTGAGCAGTTTTCAATATATTTATTGAACCAATGAGCGCTGCGGGGGGAAGCTGCCACCAGGGAAGCCAAACGCTCTGGGGAGGACCTGCCACACGAACCTGGTGCCGTGAGGGGAACGGCTGTGAAACCTACTTACTTGGCCAGCAACCCGACCGCCGCGAGGGCAAGGGACTACATCCCCCAGGTGCCCCGGCGGTCGGGTGACGTCAGCGGAGCGCCCGGAGGCGCGGGACAAAACCAGGAGAGCCGAGCGCTGCTGGCGAGCGCTGCGGGGGGAAGCTGCCACCAGGGAAGCCAAACGCTCTGGGGAGGTCCTGCCACACGAACCTGGTGCCGTGAGGGGAACGGCTGTGAAACCTACTTACTTGGCCAGCAACCCGACCGCCGCGAGGGCAAGGGACTACATCCCCCAGGTGCCCCGGCGGTCAGGTGACGTCAGCGGAGCGCCCGGAGGCGCGGGACAAAACCAGGAGAGCCGAGCGCTGCTGGCGAGCGCTGCGGGGGGAAGCTGCCACCAGGGAAGCCAAACGCTCTGGGGAGGACCTGCCACACGAACCTGGTGCCGTGAGGGGAACGGCTGTGAAACCTACTTACTTGGCCAGCAACCCGACCGCCGCGAGGGCAAGGGACTACATTCCCCAGGTGCCCCGGCAGTCGGGTGACGTCAGCGGAGCGCCCGGAGGCGCGGGACAAAACCAGGAGAACCTCTCGCACCGCGAGTCGCGCGCGGGAGCGGCCGGGCTAAGGCCGGGACAAGGGTGGGACCATCTAAGGCCATCATAGGCCAGAGGAGGCCGGGACGGGCCACCCCCCCTGGCCGTACAACCTAAATAGGTAAGACCTCTTGTGCCAAGGCATTCCCAGTCCCTGTAGGTGCCTGCTGCTATTCACAACATGTCTCTGAAGGGGCCCTCGAAAATTTCTACTGTGACTAGGGACCTTGCCAGGGGGACGATGATTCACTACTTAACCAAGACAACACCGCCTACTGCCCAACAACCTGCAAGAACACCTCGAGAACGATTGTCTACTGTTCATTCCTATAGTGATATCACTCCCCCTCAGTCTGCCGTTGCACCACCAAATCTATCATTTCTAAGGGAACTTAATAGTTTATGCAAAACTGACTATACGGCCGTTAAGTCAACATCAGAGCATATTAATGCCTCCTTTTGTCCTACAGTCACCACAAGCCCCTATCCTAGTACTTCATCCCCACCCCATGGAAACCTCCTGGCTACGTCCCTTTGCCCACCTGTAATAGGTAACACGAACCCCATAATGTTTTTTCAGGACCTTTCTGGTGAAAGAAAACGATCAGCCATTCAACAAACAGGCACGCAAGCCAAGGAGAATAAATTGCTTGCACTTCCCACTTCACCATCTCTTATGGCTCAGATTCAAATCATGTTTAATGCCACAATTCACCCATTAATAGAAAGAATGAACGATCTTGGGGTCAGGATCGCGGCAATAGAGGAAGTGATTAAGACAAACTCAAGACTCCTAAAAAATACCGCAGACCCTAACCAATCTCAGCCGGTACGTGACACGGTAACAACTTCACAAAGTAGTGTTCTTCAAATCCGACAGGCAACACCAGGCTTGCTAACTCAATCTAGCGAGAAAGTCACCGAAACAAAAACAGCACACTGCTGTTCCATTAAACCGGGGTTGAACAAATTAATCACACCACCTAAAAGGTCACCTCCCAAGATAAGGAACATGCAAAGCAAAACAAATCACATCCACTTACCACCAGAGGCTGCCCCATTTGTGGGTGTCCTCTCTGGGGTGCCTGAACTCACAAAGGGAAAAACTGAATCTGAACAGGAGCTGAGAAACAAGGCGCTATTTTGGCTAACAAAGAATAGACCCCTACCCCCCGACATCGACGGTAGAATAAAATGTGTTAGAAGGGTGGGATGGTTAGGTCCGCTTCGAAAAGAGAGCTCCGGTGATCTGGTGTTGATAAAGTTTGTAAATAGTAACGTTGTCCCTTACCTCCAGTCTTGGAAACCACAGATAGGAGATGGACCTATACACACCTGGGGACTGTCTGATTTTTATCCCAGAGAATCACTTTACCCCCATACAAGATCACCGAAGAGACTAAATTTTGGTTGGACAAAAACGGCTCCGGGGTGAGGGGCTTTTTTATACCCAGACTTTGACTTGATATATAACGGATTGTTTTGGTACCTGACCTTTTTTAAAGATTCCATGTTATAATGTTATTTATTGATATTTACTGCGATATGATTTGAAATGTAACTGTGTATATATTTTTGCTATGTGCTTTTATGATTTTATACTTAAAAATCGAATAAAGCTAAAGTTACTTACTTACTATTGAACCAATGTTATTCTGTATACCATAGATGTGCTGCGATGATCAGTAGGCAAAAGCAGATGAAAGTGATTACAAGCACCAAAGGCTTAAATAGTAGATATAGTTTTAGCATGGTGCTAACACAGTGTATGTATGCAGGCACATAAACAAGGCAGTAATCAGGCCTATCCTACTATGCGACCCCTACTCTGTGTGTACCTAGAGTGTGGGTAGGTGGGAAGCCTGGAGTCCCCCAAAGGGACAATCCAACCCCATTACCTAGTGGGAGAGAATCGAGGAGCCCGTCTTGGTCACAAACTGGACCCCGATTCACGGAGATTTCAGACCGCTGAGTTGTGAAGTCTCAGCATGCAGGGACCTTCAGAGTCAGCTGAAGTGCCTCCTCTGCTAATCTTTTGGGATGCTCTTTATTTATAACAGAAAGCATCCTTGCAATATGAGTATAGATCAGCGAGGTTATGGCTATGTAATTAGCCCTGTCACCCTGTGGATGAAGATAGAACGACATTTGTACATAGCGCATAGAAAGGCCTTGTAACATGATGTTCGAGTCATCGTGAAAATTCTGTGCTAAACTGAATGTGTAAACAAAGTACCTGCAAAGAAACTAATCCAACATTGTTGTGCACACAAATATGTGCAAAACATCATTGCAGAAATGTTATTGTGAAAAATAGGACAATGTAAGAAATAAGCTGCTTCGCTACATGGGCCTAACTTGGGCACATAACAAGAGAATTGGCTTAGAATGCAGGAATTCATTTCCAGGGCTAGAGGCATGGAACAACTGCCACGACAGCCGTGAGGCATCAGGCACATTCCCGAACAGCCAAGCAAGCACAAGCTCCCCCTATGTTAGATACTGCAGCCTCTATTTGGTAAAAGAACTGTGTGCGGGTCATGTGAGAAAGGGGGCATGAGGGAGTCTAGCTGCAGATGCAAGAGGAGGATGCCCCGGACTGCATGACAACCCCATGCCTTGCACAAAGATACCCTCTGCGTATCCTGCCTATCAACGACCATCCTACTTTTGCTGGGAGAGTAGCCTGAGGCCTGCATGGTCCAATCACCTCCTGTTCAAAGACCAGGTAAGAGGCACAGATCTCGCCGGGCTGGGACAGAGGTGTACTGCCTCAATGTCTGCAGCACCCCTGTCTACAGCAGCTCACTGCCAGCCAGCTTGCGGATTCCCTCAGCTGTGGCTCATCCTGCCCTTGTGGTGGTCCCTCTGGCTGCTGCTGCATGGCCTCCCCCACCTTGGGTCCTGCTGCGGATGCGGAGGTAGGGGCCCTGCCCTGGGTACCCACCAAAGTCCGCTAGGATTCTCAAGATTGCTGCTGCTTCTCTGTGACTCCTGTTGCTGCAACCACAGTATCCAGGAGAACCTCTAGCTCAGCAGATTCATATTATAGTAGTCCTATCAATGGTGTGTGTACAACCCCCCCGTGCACATGAAAGGATGGGCTGCATAGGTGCAGGCATACAGGGCAGAGAATAAGTTGTGCATTGAAAATTTGTATTGCAGTATTTACATAGCGCTCAATCAAGTGCTCAACTTCCCTTGGTATGCTTGTCTGTGTGGTGGATGCAGCTCCTCAGCAGCGCTGCCAGCAAACCCCTTTATTTTCCGATCCCCTCCTTTGCTTGGAAGGGTAGAGCTGAAATCCGTGGAATCCACATAGTTTTTATGCAACTCGGTGGAATTCCGCATAGTGCAACTCCGCAAAATCCACCCACCCTTACTTAAAAGAAGTTCCACCAAAGTGGATGAGCACACTACTTTGTTGATGGGAAACTGATAAGAGAAACACACATGGAAGAACAAGGAAATTGTATGCTACAGCCAATAGAA
The DNA here is from genome assembly GCF_964261635.1 of Lissotriton helveticus. NCBI lineage: Eukaryota > Metazoa > Chordata > Amphibia > Caudata > Salamandridae > Lissotriton > Lissotriton helveticus. The sequence goes on from NC_136065.1 coordinate 185,360,331, forward strand.
ACGAGGAAAAGTAAAGTGGCAAGAACAAAGACCAGAAGGCAGAATTTAAGTCCCTTATAAGTTGTATTTTTTACAATAGATTCCACAAGTGCAATACAGGCACTGTGCAGGTGGAACCACAAAAAGGACCGGAATGTTAGGTCTACAAATCCTAGTCAGATAACAAAGACACTGTTATTTTCACCTTGTGAATTGTGACAGACACATATAGTTAATGCATCCTTAAGGTCAACAACAGCCTCTATGTCTGCAATGAACACTGTGCCTTTCAGAAGGAATTAGCGGCCACCATTGCTCAACCTTTCAGTTCTATACTTGGCTGCATTTGAAGATTGAGAGAACTGCATATTCCATGTGTGTGGCTATCATGGAAAAAGAGATCCATAAATACACCACTGGTTTTATAACAGGTAATTGATGATTGCAAGAAAATTAATGTGACACTTGAGAGCAGCTTAGCCAAATGTGTATTATGGATGATTGGGTAATCATTCAGGTGCACAAGTATATGTGTCTCTGAGAGTGGTATTTCGCCATCCTTTTGTTGCCTGCATGTCAGAATTTCCTGATTCTTTTGAGTCTTTTCAATTTACCTTTGTTAGGTTTGGGGGTCTCTAGTTGGCACAAGTTGGTACTTGTAACAAATAGGGACCCTTGCCTCTAGTCAGGGTAAGGAGGTACACTCCTAAAATAACCCCTGCTCACCCCCTTGGTTGCTTGGCATGAGCGGACAGGCTTATATCAGAGGCAGTGTGTAAACGATTTGAGACCAAATCGGGTAACCCAGTGAGAACACTACAGATGGACACCACACAGTTGTATAATAAAAATAAGTATTCTTCATATAGACTTAACACAAGACCACAAATGACAAAAATCCACAATACTAAACTTGAGATGGTAGTTTTAGCTTAGTTCAGTTCAGTACCTTTTGATGCGAGACGCTTCCACAAAAAAAGTGTTGCAGCGATGGAAATGCGGCAAAGTTCCAGTGCAAAGAAATAAAGACTTGAAGATCTTCCAGATGCGGCAGCTTCTCCGATGATGCGAGAAGTCTTGGTTCGATGGGTCAGGTGCAGCGGCAATACCCTTGTTCAGCGATGCGACGGCAACAGCCTCGGAGGCGGAGCTCTTCTCTGATGTTTGCGAGACGCATCCGCGCAATGCGACAACTGCAGCGGTGACATCCAAGATGCGAAGGCAGGGGTGACATCAAAGATGCGACGGCAGCAGCTCCAACGACGGCATGCTTCTCCGTGGATGCGAGGCGCTTTTCTCGATGTGGTGCAGTGTGACAGCTACAGCGGCAACATCCACAATGCAACAGCAGCAGCGACGATGACACACTTCTTCCTCGTTGTGAGACGCTTCTCTCGATGCGGTGCAGTACGACAACAGCGACATCCAAGATGCGAAGGCAGCAGCAGCGACAGTGACATGCTTCCTCTTTGTTGTGAGACGCTTCTCTTGATGTGGTGCAATGCATCAGCTACAGTGGCGACACCCTCCTTCGGAGTTGCGATGGCAGCGGCTGCAACGGCAACAAGCTTCTTCCTCTTGAGTCGCACTTCCAGCTCCTTGCGACACGCAGTCCCTCAGAAGGCCCAAAACAGCAGCAGGCACTTCCAAAGAACTCTGGGGAGCTGGGGTGTGAAGTCTGTTGTCCCTGAGACTTCAGCAGGAGGCAAGCTTTGTTCCAAGCCCTTGGAGATTCTTCACATGTTGAAAATAAAGCACACAAAGTTCTTTCTCCTTTCTTTGGCAGTCAGGCAACCACTGCAGGTCAATCCCCCAAGCAGCACTTCAGCTTAGGGATAGTTTCTAATCAGTTTCTTCAGGTTCCTCTCCTCAGCAAAGGTTTCTTCTTGTAGTCCAAAAGTGATCTAATTTCTTGGGATCAGGGTCCCAATATTTATACCCCAAAATCCTTTGTCCTCTGAGGGCAGAGGGGCCTTTGCCCAGTCCAAAAGAGTTCTGGAGCACTCTGTTTACATGACTCCTTCTTTCCTTTCACAGTGCAGGGCAGAAACATCAGACAAACCACAGGAGGTGAAGCCAGCATTGTGGAGGGAAAGCACAGCCCTGGAGCACTTTGCTGACAGGATTCCTTCTGTTCTTTCACTGCGCAGGGCAGAGACATCAGCTGCACCACAGGAGGTGGACCAGCGTTGTGGAAGGCAGGCACAGCCGTTTTCAAGGTTCAGGTGCAACTCCTCCCTCCCATCTGGATGCAGATCTCTCTATTCACCACTGGGCTGACTCATTATGTCTCCTGCAATCCCCAGCCCTGTCACTCACAAACCCCAGACAAGGAATACACAACCTAGCAGAGACAGGCTTAGAAGGTTAGACAAGAAAATACCTACTTTCTAAAAGTGGTATTTTCAAACACAGAATGTTAAAACCAACTTCACTAAAATATGTATTTTATCATTCTGAGTTCAGCATACTAAACTCAAAATTCTACCATGTTCCCTGAGTCAGTTGGGATTATAAAAATGTAATAATCTAACTGGCCATTCTGGCCAATGGAGAACCCGTAGCCTTGCAATAGTGAAAAACGAAAATGGCTGTAATTCACTATTAGGATTTGCCACACACACCAGGGCATGTCCTACCTTATACTTACAATGCACTCTGCCCTTGGGCCTAACATAGGGGTGTCTGATATGAAGAAAAGGGAAGGTTTAGGGACTGTCAAGTGGGAGCACTTCATCTGTGTGCAGTATCAGACTGCACGCAGTCTCTGCAATGGCAGACCTTAGACATACTTTTACAGGCTGCTTCTGTGGGTGGCACAACCAGTGCTGCAATCCCACCAGCAGCATTTGGTTTGGAAGCCCTGGGCACTCCTGGTGCTCTCACTACTGTCTGGGTTGTGGGGGGCTCCCAAGCCAGGATGGTTTCAATCTTGGGTTTTAGGGGCACCACGTGGCCGCTCCCAACTTGGTGTCCCAAGTACACCACGGAACCCTGCCCGATCAGGCACTTACTCGCCTTGATCATGAGGCCTGCCTTCCGCAGCACCAACAATACTTCCCAGAGGTGGCGCAGATGTACTTCCCAACTGTCGCTGAACACTGCGATGTCATCCAGGTAGGCGGCACTGAACTCATCCAGTCCAACCAACACCTGATTGACCAACCTCTGAAAGGTGGCAGGGGCATTCTTCATCACAAAGGGCATAACCCGGAACTGGAAATGCCCATCTGTTGTGGAGAATGCTGTCCTCTCCTTTGACCTATCAGTCAAGGCGAAATGCCAGTACCCCGACATCAAGTCAAACGTGCTGAGGTATTGTGTAGCCCCTAGCCGATCAATGAGCACATCAATTCTAGGGATGGGGTGCGCGTCAGTCTTCGTGACTGAATTGAGCCCTCGGTAGTCCACACAGAACCGGAGTTCGGGTGTGACACCAGGCGCTGTAGCCTTCGGGATCAAGACCACTGGGCTGGCCCAAGGACTGCTAGAGGACTCAATCACCCCTAGCGCAAGCATCTTTGAGACCCTCTCTTTGATGCAAGCCCTCCCCGTCAGTTACCCTGTAAGTTTTGTGCTTCACAGGTAAGCTGTCTCCTGGGTCCACATCATGGATGCACCAATCTGTGACTCCAGGAACCAGGGAGAACAGATCAGAAAACTATCCCAGCAACTGGGGTCAGGGTGGAAGAGAGGTTAACACCATGCACTGACCCATCTTGCTCTGTTGCAGACAGGAGGTCAGGAAGAGGCTCAGTCTTCTCCTCCATTCCAGCATCTGTTGCTAGGAGCATGCCCACTTCGGACCTCTCCAAGTGGGGCTTAAGGCAGTTGACATGCAGGACCCTCAAGGGGTTCCTGGGAGACCGCAAGTCCACCAAGTAGGTAACTGGACTCTTGCGCTCCACAGCCTCAAAATGGTTCAGTCCACTTATCCTGGAGTGCGTAGGGCTCCACTGTGGCCATGATCCACACTTTCTGACCAGGCTGAAGCTCTACCAGAGTGGCATTCTGTTCATACTATCTCTTCATGTCCTCCTGGCTGGCTTCCAGATTCGCCTCTGCGAGTTGCCTGAAACGCCTACTCTGGTTCCTGAAGGCCAGCATGTAGCTATATACATCCTGGTGAGGTTTCCTGGGAGATTGCTCCCAGCCTTCCTTAACCAGACTCAGAGGTCCTCTGACTGGGTGCCCATAGAAAAGCTCAAAGGGACTGAATCCTAGAAAATTCTATGGCACCTCACGTATGCAACGAGTAGCATGGTAAGAGTACATCTCACTTACGCCTCATGGGTTCCTCAAGACCCATTATCATGCCTTTCAGGGTTCGGTTAAACCTTTCAACCAACCCATTTCCTTGGGGGCGGCAAGGAGTGGTAAACTTGTAGGTTACCCCACACTCATGCCACAGGGACTTCATATACTTAGAGATGAAGTTGGTTTCTCGGTGAGACACTACCTCGCGAGGGAATCCCACTCAGGAGAAAATTCCCATCAGTGCTCGTCCCACCATGGGGGCCGTCACTGTCCTCAGAGGTACGGCTTCCGTGTAACAGGTGGCATGGTCCACCAAGACCAGAATGAACCTGTTACCCATGGATGTCTTGTGGTCCAGTGGCTCCACATTGTCATTCCCCACCCATTCAAAAGGGGTACTGACCACAGGGAATGGCTGGAGAGGAGCCTTCTGCTTTCTCCCACTCTTTCCACTTGCCTGGCAAGTCTGACATGTCCTGCAATGAGTGTCTGAACACTTGCACATTTGGGGCCAATGAAAGTGGGTGACAAGCCTCTCAACGGTCGTGTCCTACCCCAAATGTCCTGCCAATGGCACATCATGAGTCAGCCCCAGTAGGAAGGCTCTGAAGCTCTGGGGTTCCGCCAGCACACTGGCTGACCCAGGCTCAGCAACCATAGGCTCATTATACAGGAGACCATTCTCCCAGTAGATTCAATGTTGTTGTATGACTTTATTCGATATATAGATATCATAAAAGTATAAACAATCAATTCTTCAGAAAGGAAAGTATTGTTTTGTCATACACACAATCCAGTACAAAATTAAAAGTGTTTGCGACAAAATTTACACAAGTATAAAAACTTTCTCATAAAAACAACTGTACAGGGTTAAAAACAATTATTATAAAAATTAGGGACCGAGCCCTAGAGGAGGGGTAATACTGTGATTTCTGGTGTTAAGCTCTTTTGCCTAAAGAGCTTGGTTCTTAACCACCAAGCACCACCCAAATATTTCGCTGTCCCACAGATTACACCAGGACTGGAAGTCTCTGTTGATAAAATGCGAAATGCCTCCCTACAGTTCTTAGCTCCCAAGTTGGAACACACAGGTTTTAACCATTTTCTTCTCACCTGTTTGTACAGCGGGCAGGCAAAAAGAAAATGCAAAATAGATTCTGTGGGGGAATGGCATCCCAGGCATCTCCTATCAGTTGCTTTCATATGGTTCCACTCTGCGGTGAAATCATTCCCTGGAAGAGTCCCAAAACCTTAGCTTAATAAACAGCGGAGACTCTATAAAATCGAGGAAAGATTCCAGTTGCAGGGCAGGCTTGTAGTCCAGAAACTTTTCAGTCAGAGTACCATGTTTCTGGCTACGTAATGTTCCTATTGCAACCCACTCCCAATAAGCCTTACTAGCAACTTGTTTAGGGGGCGGAGTCTGACTCGCCCAGGCTTCTGCCAATCCAATGTCCCCTTCCAGCTGTTTCAATTTGGTAACCCAATCTATCTTATGTCCCGTATCCAGACGGATTACTTCCGTCAGGCAGAGGCATAGTTAGAAAGTTTGGGAGTCCTTCTAAGGCGTACCCAGAATAGCAGGGGGGGTAACCTTGCTACCTCGCCTATTGAATGTATCCCCAGATCTTGACAGAGCGGAACTAGAGGGGTTGATGGGGGAAGCGAGACCAGGTCTCTGAGAAACTTGTTCTCTGATTTTGCTAAGTCCATAGTATTCTCAAGGCCCCACAGCTCCGCCCCGTAAAGGGACAAGGGTAAGGCCTTACCCTGGTAAACCTTAATGGCAGGAGCCACAGGTCGGCTATGGGAAAGACGTTGGTGTCTTGCAATAGCCCCCGCAACACGTTTATGATTTAGGAGCATTTTTGACAGATGGGAATTCTACTTCATCTTGTTGTTGACCCGTATGCCCAGGTAGTCGAAAGCTTTGACTAATTCCAATGGGGAGCCATCCAACTTGATGGTGTTTCTAAATCGTTTTGCTGGTGCCAATACCATTAATTTAGTTTTATTTGTATTTATACTCAAGCCTCTGGTGTTGCAAAACTGGCTGAATCGATCTAATAATTTTTGTAGGCCCATTGGGGTTTTGGAGATCAGAAGGGTATCATCTGCGAAAAGCAGCGTGGGTGTTTTCTCTCCTGCGGGCATCGGCTGGGTCCTCCCTCAAATGGTCTACCACCCCAGTTATAAAGAGGGAGAACAAGGTCTGGGCCATAACACAACCCTGGCGGACCCCTCTCTCTACTACTACCCTCTCAGTCAGTTGGCCCTGGCGTCCCCACCTTATTCTGGCGTAATTCCCCTCATGGAGGCGTTCAATGAGATTCAGAATCGGTTTTGGAGTGCCGAGGTCAGACAGAACCTCCCAGAGCCTGGCACGAGGGACCAGGTCAAAATGTGATCCGAACTGATCACCTGCTGCCTTGCTTGCAGCCTGTTGCCGCAAGCCCTCAAGTGAAGGGCATTCTCTCTGCTCCCGGCAGAATTCTTCCCTGGAGGGGCCTCCTTCCTGCTGCCAGTGGGTCAGCTCAAGCAGGTCCCTCAGTTCAGCTACCTGTTCCCCGGTAGGCTCCAGGGCATCCCCCTCAGGGTCTACCGCCTCCTGGGCTGTGGGAACTTTGGGGGCCGGGTGGTCACACATGCCCAGTCAGGCAGACCCACCATCTCCAAGTGAGTACTCTTCTCCACCTTTCCCCAAGGTTAGCTCTCTAAATAGTTCCCCAACAAATAGTCAACAGACATGGTGGGCTTCACAGCTACCTAAAGAGTACCAGAGACCTCCCACTCAAAGGGAACCTGGGCCATTAGACAATTGCTCTCTGTGTTGTCGGTGGCAACAACTCGGTAAAATGCATGAGGGACAATCTGCTCTTATAACACCAGGTGACACTTGACAGCTGTCACACTGGCTCCTGTATCTCTAAGAGCCTCCACCTTATGGGCATTGATAGTCACCCAATGCCTATGTTTCTTAGTATTCCTGGGCAGTTGGGTCTCTGGGACCACCTCACAGTCTCCTAAACACATGGGACATTTCTGCGGGACTCCACCCACCTTGGACACCATTCTCCTCAGCCAAGGCTACACTCTCCATCTGGCGGGGTGGAGCACCAGGGAGTGATGCTTTTCCAAATAGGCGGCACCTGGGGTCACTCACCTTGTGACCCAGGTCCCCACATTTGTAACATCTCAGGGGTCCCTGTGGAACATGATTACCTGTCGGGACCCCTTGCTTGCTCTCAGGGGAGGCTGGGAACCATTCCCTTGGTTCCCTTGGGTAGTACTTTGGGGGCCTTTGTGGAACTCCTTTTGTTTACCCTTGTACCCCCCACTCTTCTGCTGTGGTCCCTGTCCACCTTTGGCTGAGTCTCCCATGTGACCCTTGTGGACCCGGGTGCTCACCCAGAGGTCTGCCTCTACAGCAAGCTTCCTAGGGTTAGTCAGCCTGCTATCAATCAGGTGCTAGCGCAGTTCTGGAAAACAATTACTGGACAAGTGCTCCCATGCAATCTAATCAAGAAGCCCCTGAAAATCATTAACATTGCTGCCCTTCACACAACCATCTAATGCTCTGCACAAGAAAGTAACATATTCCACCCAGGTACTGTTTTCTATCTTCTTGCTATACCTGAACCTCTGCATATAGAGTTTAGGGTTCAAACCATACCTAGACATGAATGCATCCTTTATGTGGTTATATGAATTGTGGACTTCAGAAGGCAAGTCTAACGTGTATCCCGAACCACACTAAGGAACCTTCCCCACAACCCTGCTCCCCATTCTCTCTCAGTAACCCGGTGGGAAGACATGGCTGCTTCATAGGCTCTGAGCCACTGCCCAATATCATCATTTTTATAAAGTTCTTTCACCTCATCTTTAGGAATATACACACTAGCTTCCACAGGTACTGACGGAATGCTGCCACCAGAGGGAGTATTCTCTAAGCTTTTGGCCTTCAAATCCAACTCCCTCAAAACCTTTTCATGTTCAAACTGCAATTTCTTTTCTTCTAGGGCTAATCTCCTATTTTCTAACTCCAGGTGCCCATTCACCCTAAACTTGGTCATCTCCATTTTGTGCCTGCTACATCTTTCTCTGTCCTCCAGCTCCTCTGGAGACAGACTCTTGCCAGAAACACTGCTACCTGCGGTGGAAGGTGCTTTCCTTCCTCCTGGACCCAATGGCCCTTCCAGCTATACATCTGCATTGTCACCCACTTCCTCATCCTCAAGGGTGTTCCTTGCTTCTACCCAGGCCCTCAGCACCTTGTAGAACTCTTCCTTCCTTTTGAGCCCAACAATGGAAACATTGAATTTCTTGCTGAAGTACCTCACCTGTGATTTATTTTAGCATTCCAATTTCTATTCTTCCCATTCAAGATCATGCATTTGGCACATACTTCTGGTCTGGCTGTGGTTGGTTCTGTTAGTGAGATGTTGTGGGCTTATAGGACAACATCAAACAGTGGTTTGGGGCAAAGTCCATTTGAAATGATGCGTGGAAGGGCAGCTGGTACGAAATTACTTCCATCATGGATGCGTGATAGCTCCGTTTCTCAGGAGGTGAAAAATGCTTTGTCTAATGGGAAAGGTAAAAAATTGTTCATTAATGTGGGTGATTGGGTCAAAGTTAAGCCTGGTCTTCACACTAATTTTATGAATAAGTTCAGAGGCCCATTTAAAGTGAAAGCTGTTGGAGGAAATTGGGTCAAGTTAATGAATGGGCAGACATGGAATTTAAGGCGTGTTGCTTTGTATCAAAGGAAAAATGTCAAATCCAATGTGAGGTCGGAGGAGTTGTCTGATTTATCTGAGTCTTCGCCTTGGATGCTGATGACTGATGGTGAATTTACGAAGGGAGGTGTTGAAGGTGATTTAAACAGGTGTGTGGTTGGTGAGTTTGTTGGGAAATGGAGGTAAAGGAAGAGGAGGAGATGGGTTGTTGGGATCATCTGGTGTTTTGAGGGAGGCGGGTGAAAGAAGGGCACCAGCGTACCTGAGAGACTATGTTGCTACTGTTTGAAATGAAATCTTATGAGTCATCTTTATGTTGATGCTATCTGTAATGAAATCTCGTGAGTCTTCTTTACTCTATTATTTTTGTTGTGGTTCATCTATTTAGGCTATTTCTCTTTTCTTTCTTTCTTTCTTTCCTTCTTTTCTTTTCTGTTCCGTCTAAAGTTGTTTATTGCTTTTAATGAAATGTGAGATGGGGAGATATGTTATACTGTATTTGAGCTCTTCCTGCTGGGATGGATGACGCTCATCTATGATGTACATAGTGTTCTATGTGGGTGTTGTCATTCCTAGTCCGGAGTGACAGTTGGGCCAGCTGAGTCTGGAAGGGGTCGTTTGGGGTTGTCCTAAGAATAGACTACTATGTGAAGATTTACCATCATTTCCGGTCTTATTTCCGTACAACACTCTGCAGTCAGGGTGGAGAACTCCGCCCAAAAAAAGATACAGCATGTCCTGTCTTATGTGCGGAGTTCTCTGCCCCGACTGGGGAGTCTGCATACAAACATTTACTATTAAAATGCAGTTGTATAAATTCCAAATCAAAAATTAACTTACATAAAGGAGTAAGTTTACCGTTGTGAATTAGGCCCGGAGATTCTTGCCACAGAAGGGTCTGGGAATCAGAATATAAGGTGGATGAGCTATTCATTCCACCAAAATTTGCCTATTTACCTTTTTTCTGAGCGTTTTTCCTGACTAGATATAGATGAGAAAAACAGTGGGGTGTGATAATTTTCACACAAGTTGTTTTTCAGAATTCTGCGCACACGTGTTTGTGCAGAATTTAGTTTTTGCTAAGGCCTTTGACACACGGGAACAGAGGAAGCCGAGTGCACGACTCTTGCCCCCGTTCTGTAAAAAACTGTGGACTTTAAAAACCAGTGGATTCTTGAAAGAGTCATTATTCCGATGTAGTCTTGCCTGTGTTGTGTTGTTGAAGACGTGCTTTAAAATAAAAATAAAAAACTTTTGTTTTGAGCTTTGGGCCATCTGGAGATTTAAGTTACATTTCAGTCACGCATTCAAATGTTCTTTGAGGAGAAAGGTTCGGATCTTTTTCTTAATGAGCAAAGTATGCGCTGCTTAGGACAGTTCTCAAGAACTAGAGGTGCCTTCAAATTTCCATGTGCAATTTGGTATTAGGAGATGGCCCTTAGCAGTTTGTTTTCATTGTGATTGGACGTGCATAGAGCTCTGACAGGGTGGCAATGATGCATTTCCCCATTTGTATGAGGGCACGCCCTATGCAAATGCCGTAATGCCACTGCCTTGTGCCTGTTACAAGGGAGAAAAGGTCAAAGGAAGCACCCTCAATGCCCATTGGGAGCGAGGCAGAGACCAGGGGCCCTTACCGTCCCCAGTGTTGCGAAAGGAGTGCTTTTGCACACTGCCCCCAGTGCTAGGGCACGGTGCCCCTGCCACTCGTTATACATAGGCTCCACGTTTAGGGGGAACATTCAATAAACATGCAGCTGCATTCTTCTGTGCAAGGGTGATTTACTGCATGCACAAGAGAATGCACCTTCATTTGGAAAGTGACACACACATAGACGAGCTCTACCTAGCATCCCCTTGTGGGGTCTGGCACAAGCGGGGACCATGCACAGCTTTGAGAATCAAGCACCCATGCCTCCAGTGAAACATTTCCACACATAATGCAGAATCTAGGGGCATATTATCAACAAATAGCTATATTTATCGCTAATTAGGCTTAGCGTCAATATTTTTATCGCCGCGCATCACCGAATTTTATCGCTGAGATAATGTGCTATTAGCAATGTTTATCTCAAAAGCGATAAAATTCCCGGCGATAGCGTCAAAATCCGTGAATATCGCTGAGAATACAGCGATATTCACGCATTATCGCTAACAGGGTCTTAGCCATTATATCCACCTCCCATTGGATATAATGGCTTAGAACTGGTCTGAGCAGGCGTTAGTTTTATGGAGATATTCGCGCTTAGCGCGAATATTTCCATCGCTACGACTGTGTTGGTAATAGGCGATAGCGATGTTACCGACTGCTTTCAGTCGCTAACAGGTTGGGTACGCCCACTTTGCATATCATTAGCGATAAATATCGCTGACATGCAAAGCGGGCCCCAAACCGCTCGCTATCGCCTACAAGCTGTCGCTAACTGCTGTTAGCGACAGCTTGCTAATAGGGCAATAGAATTATCGCCGCTTAGCGGCCGAAAACGGCCGATGAAGCGGCGATAATTTCCTATAGTCCCCTTTGATAATATGCCCCCTAATTCTTCTATTCGCCAAGAAAAATAACCCCTATAAAAAAATCATGGAGTGCATTTGTTTCAAGTATTCTCTCTCCACATCTCCCAACCCTCTTGCATTGCTCTGGGGACCCCTCCCCCCTCCCCTCCCCTCCCTGCCTTGCTTCTCCCCTTCCTCGGTGACTTCTTCCCAGTCCTCTATGCCACGGCAGCCACCCTTGGCCCTGTCAGACAAGGACAGATTGGAATACAGGGATCATAGGAGCCAGTGCGTTTCCCAACCACCCGTATCCAGGGAGAAGAGAAAAGTAATTTCAGAACAAGAGATAAAGCTACCTTACTGGGGCAGAGCCGGACTATGATTGATGAAGCAGAGGCAGGAAAAGAATCCGCTTTCATCAGAGAATATTCACTTCTCCCTGGGGGCTGGAGATGGGATGAGAGCACCGGGGAGCCTGGGACAGAGGAGGGAAACATTGCAGCATCTCTGAGGGTGCCTCGAAGGCGCCTCCCAACCACTGAGAGATGTGAACCACGCATGGACGGCTAATCTTAGATAATGAGACAGAAAGCCAGTGATAATCAATACAAATCTATACATCTGAGCCGGCCACAAATACTCACTAATTTGGACCATCATTTAGAACTGATAATGATAACAATAAAAAGTCTGTTGTTAGTAAACGTATATCGTACTGTATTTCTCTGATCTGTAGGCGCTGCCTTCATATGGTGTGAATTAAGTAGGGGAATCTACTTATGCCAGTCCTTCAGCGCAACACACATTCCTTACACATAGGGGGAGAGGGGCGATAAAGAGAGAAGAGAAAGACCTAAAAACAGAGAGAGAAGATAAAGAAAGGAAGACTGTAAAAATGCAGTGCCAAAGATAATCGGTATTGTCTTTTAGGCAATACTTAACTATTGGCTTTGCTAATGATTTTTTACTGATGAAAAAGAAAAAGAAAATCTTTGGTTGCCGTGTTCCAATAGCATGGGCAAAAAAAGCATCTTTACACAGGCTTGCATAGTCACACGTGTACATATCTATATCTATACTACTATTATAAAGAGAGAACACAACCCTTTGAGCCAGGTAAACTCGGGAACCACAGCGCCAATCCACACACCCAATACATCCTTGAAATTGTCAGGGTGTGCAGATGGACATAGGCTACATAAAATAAAAAATAAAACGTAAATTAAAAAAATTAACTTTACAAACAAAGTAGTCCCCTGAAAGAAGCGCCGGCCGTGATGTCTGCGTCATGACATCGGGAGCGCGGGGAGGAACGGCGTTCAGGAGCAACAGGAAGAGCAGAGGACATGATCGCGGGGAGGAGCTGCAGACAGGCGGGGAGGAGCGGCGAGTGGCGGACAAGCTGTAATGACCATCGAGAAGCGGAGGAGCAGTGGAGCGGTAAAATCAGCAGCGCGAGGAGGAGTGGCGAGTAAGGTAAGTGAACCATCCAAGAGCCGCGGTAAGTGAACCATCCAAGAGCCGCGGGTACGCAACGAGGGACTGGCGGAGGGACGGGCGGGAGCCATGGGTGCACGCAAGCCTGAAATGCTGCTCCCAGCCCCCTTCTGCCCCAGGCAACGCTGCCGCAAGCCTGAAATGCTGCCCCCAGCCCCCTTCTGCCCCGGGCAATGCTGGGGCGGGCTGCTAGTGTGTCATAAAGCTACCGTGGCTTTTAGCCTGCCTGGTGACATATATGTGCACTTGTATTACCACGATGAGGCCCGCATCTTTTTTATTCATCATTTCAAGAAGACAGACACATATCTACCGTGGAGCAGTAAATTAAAAATAAATAAAATGTCCACAAACAGGTGTTATGAAAGGAGCAGCCCAACAACTAAATGAAACAGTTGAAATCTTTAAAAAAAAAACACAATAATATATAAAAATAAAAAAAGAACGAAATGAGAAGGGGGAGCAACAGAGGAGTGGGTGGGGGCAAGGAAGCCAATCCCATCAAGCTACAAGTGAGGAGAAGGGGCGGTAATTTTCTTTTAAAAGCCAGCGGGATGAAGGAATTCCATAGCTGTAGGGGAGAAAAGCAACACGGAGAGCGTGGATTAAGTATTAGATAGGGGCAGGCAGCACAGAAGGGAGAGAGCAAGAAAACAGATGCCCTCCAACATGCTAGAAATAAAAGAAAGCATACTTCTCTGACTGCAAACAGTGGATGGCACAAATTATCCAATCAGAACACAGTGAAACAGAAATGCTTCAGAGGAGTGGTAACAAAAAGTAAAAACATTAAAGCTATTAAACTTGTATACTATGTGTATATAATTTAATTAGTCTCATCAATAGGTCTTCGAAAACAGACAGCTAAAGCTCTATGTAGGTGATACCTAAGAGGCTAGTGGAACAGAAATCTTTACATCCGCCTCTCCCACAGAAAGATGCTGACACCACAACATCAACCCAACAGAGAATTCCTGTTTGACAAATGTATCTCCCCAACACGAATAGTTCATTGCTCAATATGTACAATATATATAGTGTCACTATATACAGTCTGGCACAGTGACCTTCCAAGAAGCAGCTGGTTTATTTCCCCTCAGGATCTTTCTACTATGCATGCACCAAATAGTCTCATGCAGTTCAACAAAAAAATAGATAGCTCACTGATAGTGTGTGGGGGTGCACAAAGAGTCAGAGGGTAGGGTGAAGAGGATGGCAAAACATGCTTGCAGGGGAGGAGGCAGAGCAGGAAGAGCAAGCGAGGGGGGGAAAATAGCCTCTACTCATGCACTGTCACATCAGTAGTGGAACAATACATCATCTAATCAATATGCTATGAGATCAAAATGTCCCTGTCTCGGACGAACAACAGAGTATAAATAAAAGTGCTTGAATCAGGAACAGGGGAGTGAAAGAGACAGCAAAGTCATCCTGTTAATTGGCATTTTTCGCAGGGCTAGCCCCAAACTTTTTGCCTTTTGCCTCCTATTTTTCTAACCCTGTTTTTGTTGGCTATAGGAGTCTGGGCACCTTACCACTGCTCATCAGTGCTAAAGTTCATATGCTGTCCTTGGTTGGCATATTTGATTTACTGGTAAGTCCCTAGTAAAGTGCACAGTGTGTGCCTGGACCTGTAAAACAAATGCTACTAGTGGGCTTGGCAGCACTGGTTGTGCCACCCACACGAGTAGCCCTGTAAATGTGTCTCAGACCTACCGCTGTACTTTCTGCATGCACAGTTGGAAACTGCCATGTTGGCCTGACAAGTTGATTCCCTTGCAAGGTCCATACCTTCCCTTTCCTCACATGTAAGGCACACCTAATGTAGGCCTATGGTACACCCATGAGCAGGGTGCAGTGTATGTGAAATGTATGACAAGTATTGGTTTGTGTGACATGTCATGATAGTGAAATACTGTGTATTTCGTTTTTCACTATTGAAAGGCTGTCTCCATAGACTTATCATTGGGGCTGCACTCTAACAATTTCACATGTGTAACTTGCAATGGGAATACGATAGGAAAATGGAGTTTAGACTCTCTGTACTAAGAATGTATTAATACACCTTTTGGTGAAGGTGGTTTTTGAATTCTGTGTTTGAAAATGCCACTTTAGAAAGTCGCCATTTTCTTATGTTACCATCCTGTGTGCCTCTGACTGTTTGTGTATTCAGCGTCTGGTGTTAGAGTGACATGAGCTGGGGATGTGCATTCACTCCAGACAGACACTAGGGGGTTTGAGCTGTGCCCGGCCTTACCTGGGTGACTAATTGCTGGGCTGAATAGACTTGATCTGCATTTGTGGGAGGGGTTTTGCTTGCACCTGAATAGGCTGTGTCTCCTTATTCACAATGCTGTCTCCGCCCCATGTAGTCATGCGGCAGGAGGACCAGGGTGGACAGGACTGGTTTGTACTGGGTTCAGAGACCCTAACACCAAAGAGAATAATAACAAAATGGGGTAAAAGCATGGGACCTGAAACCCCAGGACTTTAGATTACTTCAAGGAACAAGACGACCCTGTCAAGAAGCAGAGAGGAAGGACTGTGTGAGGAGCGCTGTCTTTTCTAGGTGAGGGGTGGGTTGGTTTGCAGTTGCTGCTTCTGTCTGTGGTGGAAGGAAAGGACTCACTCTTTTCACCCTACTGTGGTATCCTGCTTGAGGAGGAAATCTCCAAGGGGCTTGTTTGTGCTGGCCTCCTGTTCCAGAACACTCAGAACATCAATGTCTTCCTTCTGGTGTTTTCACTGCATTTGGAAATTCCTTGTGCTTTCACTTTGCTGAGAGTATCCTTGTGTTTTCACTTTGTTGAGAGCGTCCCTGTGCTTTTACTTTGCTGAGAGCATCCTTATGCTTTTACTTTGTTGAACATTTTCTGGTTCTGTACTGCTGGAAAGTCCCTGGCGCTGCGCCCCTGGAAATCGCCTTATTGCTTTGCCGATCCCCCTCCAATCACGATGTGCACACATCTGAGGAACCACCAGCCCCGCCGTGTGATGAGGTCCCCAGGTGATGAAAAGACCATGGAGTACGGGCATGACAGCTCCGCAACAAGACCAGCGTAAGGGAGTCTATAATGTTGCTGGACAACCGGTGTGGCCAACCAGAGTTACCGGCATTGCCCAGCATCACCCCCACAGGACCCTGCATCATCGGCAGCCGCCCAGATGAGCCCCGTCCTTACCCCACCAGACACACAAGGCCAAAACGCCGCACACCGGTGCAGGGGTGGCACCTCACACCTCCCGCTTGTGCAAGTTCTTTGGGGGCACTTTTCTTTGGCTGCACTTACTGTGGTGTACTGGCAGGCAGCCCGATTGCTTGCCACAGTAACATCGCACCGGAGGGGTGGTGATCACAACACAACACTCCTGGGTGGTTCTCTCACTACCTGTGTCAGTCCCAAAGGATATTAGCAGCTATTTCTTCCTTTCGCTTACCTCACCAGAGAACCAGTGCACTGTTTGCAGGGTCTTACTATAACGCTTGCATCTTTACAAGGTGATCTATGTGTAACAGTGCTTGTACTGACTCCAATGCACTGGATATAATGTTATTTCTGCATGATTAACAACACTCATATATTTACAAAGTGAGTTATGGCCGAAATGCGTGTACTGGCTCTATTACACTGGCTCCAGTACACTGAAGGTGATGTTAGGGTTGCATAATTGACAAAACTCATTTATTTACAAAATGGTGGGTATGACTTGTGTAAATAAGAACCTTTCTTTTATTTTCACATATTTTATTCTTATGACAGTTGCCTAGTTGGCAGAGGGATTCATGTGGTTCATGACCAAGTGGCAAAGTAGTCTATGTGATTTGTGGTTGAATGAGTCTTATGTATAATACAAAGGATATGTTTATATATTCTTGTGTGGAGTCTCTATTTGTAGTTTGCCTCGTGTGTCACTGGTGTGTGTGTGTGTTTCTCAAATGCTTTACACATTGCCCCTGGGATAAGGCGGACTGCTCTGCCAAGCTCCCAAGGGGTGAGAAGGGGTTATCGTGGGTGTGTTACTCCGTTATCCGGACTAGAATGGTGGGTTCTGCCTGGCTTATGTGCATACCCTATCCAACCAGAACCCCCATTTCTAACACATCCAATCATGAGCAAAGGCTGACTCCTTGGGGCCTATTCTCAAGAACGTGTGATAACCATCGCAAAAGTTCCTACCTGATCCACGCCCACGCCCATTGTACAGAAAGCCCTCGCAAATACCAAAATGGGGAAGCAGTGGTCTTGCAATTCTTCACTGCCACCATCTGTAGGTAGAGAACGTGCCAGGGACCGGAGCGCCTGTTGGGACCCTGGGGCAGAGTAAAATGACCAAAGAGGCAGCAATGGAGCTAAGGTGAACAAGGGGAGGTAGTGACCACTACCTAATCAACACACAATGACAATCTCTGAGCATACTCCTGATCCCCATCCTGACAGCGTAGTCCAAGCACTATTTCTGAAGCCCAGTGGAGCTGCTCTGTTCAGCTATTGAGGAGATCGGCCTTGGTTCATCCACTGACCGTCACCTACCCAGCCGGAGTTTGGGCCCAGTTTTTCCCCCCATCTCCCTGTCTTTCTCACCCCCATCGAATTTCTGTGACTCTGCTTTTTCCTTGTCTCCTATCTATCTGTTCCTATTCAACATTCTTTCGTTCTTTGTCTACTTCCTCGGTCCTATCCCCGCTCACCTGAATCTTTCCCCTTGTCCGCTTCATTGCCTAGCCTCCTGTCCTTTTGTGCCCTTTGACTAAGCACTCCTTCTCCCCTTTTTGGGGAAAGATCCAAGATATATACGCTGGAGTCGCAGCATACCCGCTGAGAGAGCCCACAGAACCAAGGGAGCAACTCACAATTGAGGTATGGTATGGCACTCATTCCCAAAGCTCTCCTTCTCCCCTTTTTGGGGAAGGATCCAGTAAAGTAGGCCTTGGAGTCTCAGAGACCCCTCTGAGAGAGTCCACTGCGCTTAGGGAGCCTCGCGCAACTGAGATGGGGAAATGATACCACTCCCCCTGGGCTCACAGCTTACTGGACTTTGGGCGCAGCTTTGACTCCCCTAACGGTTTGTGTTCCCGTCACCCTCCCCCTCCTCTTGCCTTGCCGTGTCTCTAATCCTCCCCTCCTCTTTCCCTCCTCCACTCTCTGTCTACTTCCCCTGCTCCTACCCGCCCCCCAATCCCTGGAATATCTCCCCTTTCCTGCTTTCACCACCTAGCCCCCTGTCCTTTTCTGCCCTTTGACTAAGCACTCCTTCTTCCCTTTTTGGGGAAAGATCCAAGTTATATACGCAGGTGTCTCAGCATACCCGCTGAGAGAGTCCACAGCGCCAAGGGAGCCACTCAAAATTGAGGTATGGTATGGCACCCCTTGCCAAAGCACTCTCTCTCCCCTTTATGGGGAAGGATCCAGTAAATAGTCCTTGAAGTCTCAGAGGCCCTCTGAGAGAGTCCACTGCGCTTAGTGAGCCTCTTGCAACAGAGATGGGGAAATGATACCACTCCCCTGGGATCACAGCTTCTGGACTTTGGGCGCAGCTTTGACTCGTCTACCAGTTTGTGTCCCTGTCACCCTCCCCCTCCTCTTGCCATGCCGTGTCTCTAACCCTCCCCTCCTCTTTCCCTCCTCCACTCTCTGTCTACCTCCCAACAATCATCTTGCACACAAGGTCTGGGCTGTACAGGAGTTTACCACTTGTGACGTCCAGGCACCTGAAACGTGACTTCAAAACGCCAAATGTGCACTCCACGATGCCCCTGGTGCGTTTGTGGGCCACATTATACTGCCTCTGGGCCTGTTTGTTCGGGGCTCGGAGGGGTGTCATCATCCAATCGCAGAGTGCATATCCTTGGATACCTGTGGCAGTGCAGAGAGACATGAGTCACAACTACATACTGCATGATGTGTTGGCAGGCTCACTGGTTCATTGGTGTGTAATATGTGTGACCTAGTGATTCCTGAATGCCATGTATTGTTGTGTAGCATTTTAGAATCCAAACGTAATTTACAGATTCATGCCCTTATATAGGTACAATTCACATTGCCCTTATATAGGCATAGAACTCATGCCCATGTTTAGACATAACCCATCCAGTCCAAATACAGGCATTGCTACTTCGACTAGTTCCAAAAAGCCACAACGATTTCTTGGAAAACTCGGCTTCAGCAGTCAGGAACATCCCCTTGCTTGAATATTGATTTGTCCTAGAAATCATGGAGATTTCAAAGAACTACCATTCCCTTGGGGTTCTTTTATGACGTTATTATGCCTGACTTTACGTCAAACTAGGTACCTTCATGGTATAAATATGCCTACACTTGCCCTAGCAAACACACAGTGGTTCGGAGCAGCTCGACTATCTACTTGCCCGACGCAGCTCGCTACAGCAAGTGCCAAAGGAAGCCGATCCTCCAGCTGACGCACTGACAGAGGCTGCTTTTCTCTCGCTGAGAATCCAGCTCCAGTGTTTCCAAGGTCCCCTCGCAGGGTGTTGGGAAATTGAGTCCGAGGCAGAGATACCATACTTTCTTCATTCTAAAACCAAGGTACAGAGCTGATTAGACACTAAGAGAAATCTTGGAGAGATTCTTGGCAAAGAAACTAAACCTATGCTACACCATACTTACTTCTTCCATCATACTAGACCTAGGTTAGGTCCATTGGGGTAGGTGTATTTTAAAAGCACCAGTTGAGTACTTTTAGCTTTTGTTATTTATGTATTTGTGTATTATGCTTTTATGCTTTTACAGTATTATTTTATAATACTCTTCTTGCTGTACGCATTATACTTTACAGCCAGTATTAAAATTGTAGCAGTTCATTTCTTTTGCATGAGAAAGAAGACTGTTCAATGAATCTTTTTATTGAAAATGCCCGTCTCTCTATTTCTCTGCACCTCTGATGAAACAAAGCATGCACGGTTGACTGAGTAAAATATCTCTCTATTGTTTCCACGACTCTGAAGATACGTTTTATCTTGGGAAAACAAAGTTGTCATGTTTATGCGGTTGTCAGAAACTAATCCCTTCTTGTGTATCCGAGAAAGTTTCTAGTAACCTTTGAGCTTGTTGGCACTCACAATTAAGTTTAATATATTCGATAGAGACCTAGTCGACCTCAGTCCTACTTCGAATCTATAGTATATATTATTCCAATGCGCAGAGCCTATTGGCAACATAGGAACTATGCTACATGGCGCCCAACGTTTGGTAAGGCACTAATTTAACGCTAGATACTAGAGTAACTCAGTTGTGCTTTTCTCAGAGACCCCTTTTTCCCGTAAAATACTCCAATAGACGTCTGGAGTGGGTAAATGGATAAAATATCGGCCATAAGTGAGTAGGACGAAAATCCTATGTATTCGTTTTTGGTTTGTTGGATACAGTGTTCCAAAATATTGAGCACCTTATCTTTGTTTCCTTGAAACTTGCTCTGCAAACTTTCAGTCAACAAAAATGTCGGATAGCGACACCGAGAACGGTGGACTGGCAGGCAATAATGCCCGACTGGGTTTAAATATTACAGGTTTCCAAGAAACAGACCTGGATGCTCTAATCATTCTGGAAAATGTAAGGAAAACCATCACTATAAAGCTTGTAACAAATGGCCTAGCATCAAGAGGTGGTAGGGTAAATTTTGTCATAGAGGCACATGAATATAGGCAGACTGAGGTATTCTATTCATGGATTGTCTTCCCTGAAGCAAATCCAGTAATACATGTGTTCCACTTCTACAAAGTAGAGGAACCTACAGCAGAATACACTCCTTTCGAGGATGTTGAAATTCCATGAACATACCAAGAGCATGCGCTCTGGTTCAAAGGCGCCCTACAACATCAAAATCACATTACCAGGCTCGGTCCCCTAGGTAGACCAGGAGCAACATGGCCAATTTTAGCCAGTTATACACCACGTCTTGCCATTGAAGAAATGTCAGGTGCAGAACTATTAGTTCAACTAAAACAACTAATCAAAATACATAGACAATTGGTTCAATATGTCATGCGGACTCTAACAGTCCAACCTCCTATAAGGATTCCACAACAAACCCCTCACCAGGGGAACACAAATAAAATCACACCAAAGACTATACAATCAGTCATTGGTAAATTGCCCGCAAAAAGGGAATACATTCCATTCTGGATATCTCAGAAAATCACTCAAATCGAAGCAGTATTTCCCGATACTACCCCTCATGAGAAACACAGAATTCTAACAATCTGTTTACCAATGGGGATCACATCACACCTGGAGGACTGCGACACTTGGGGTACAGTCTTTGCTGCAATCTACACAAAAACACATGGTGTTCCATCTATGGCGGTTATACCAGACGTCCTGAAACATATTCAAAATGAATACGGGGCAGAGCCTGCTTTGAATCTGGGTAAGAAACCACTGAAAGATTTCAAACAGATCTCAACTATAATATTAGCTAATATTAAAGGTGAAGCAGCATCCGTGGCGATCCGCCAAAAAATAAGACAAATTGATGTAACTGAGCAACCATATGAACTGGCCAGAATAATTGAAAAATCCTATGAAGAACTAGGGAGAGATAGTTTGGGTGGGAAACCAGTCAAACCACAACTAACAGAAAGTTCTGAAAAGGTCTTTCTTAAAAACACTCTCACTATTCCTAAAAAGAAGTGGGAGAACACTAAACAAATTTCTAAAGAGAAGCGTTCTCAACCCAGACGTAGGTCTCTGAAAAGTGGTATAACCTCAGGAACAGGGATAATTTGAAAAAACCTGATAGATATCAAGATACTGATACACGTTCCTCTCGTACCTTTCTGACTTCCTCACAGAAATCGGAAAGACGAAGACGGTCAGAACACAAGGAAGAACGCGTGAAGTCCAAAGACGGTAAACACGTTCCAAAAACGAAGAAAACCCAATTCACCAAAAAGAAGGTAGCAGGTCTAAAAATAAGACATGCCGAGGATCTTGAGGACGCAACTCAAGAACAGGGAGTGGGCTCAGACAATGCTGGACAGTGCAGCAGAAGTCACCCTAGCTCGCAAGATCTAGAAGGATCATCTGGAGACAGTGGACTTGAATGAGTACTTTCCGGTTTAAACAGCTGATACCAGGGTTAGTGGACCCTATCAGTTATATGAAGTAACGCTCCGAATGGAGGGGGACATAACTAGGAAAATAAGAGCACTCTTTTGGGAGAAGCTCTCTAAGGGTTATGACATTCTTCTAGCTTAACAAGACTGGCCACCAAAATGTGTCAGGGAGTGCCCACATGGCGAAGACATCATTATGCCAGCCTTCTCGAATCATATCCCAATTCACTTAAAATACACCTATGTCAGAAAATGGGCTGTAGTCCAGGCTCCAGCATTATATAAAAATCATGTAGGATGGGATGAGGATTCTCCTCATCAAAAAATCCAGTTAAAAGCACAACCAACTGCTCAGAAGCAGTACCCAATAAAGCAAGAAGCTAAAAACAGGTCAGGGAGATCTTAGATCAACTTGAATACCAAGGGGTGATTGAAACATGCACCTCATCAATGAACAATCCTTTGTTTCCTGTCTCCGAACCAGACAATACATATTGTCTAGTTTGGGACTACAGACATTTAAATTCTTGTTGCAAAACCTTTGCAGTACAAAATGCACACAGTGCAGCACTAATGAATAATATTGTGCGTAAAAAATATAAAACCACATTAGATATTTCTAACATTGCACCAGAAAGCAGGTACTTAACCGCTTTCTCAATTATGGGGACACAAATTCACTTCTTTCGTCTCCCCCAGGGATTCAAGAATAGTCCAGGGTTATTTTCAGCCAGAGTAAGAGAGTTACTACAAATGTATGATGATGAGGCATTATCTTATGTCAATGACATCTATCTAACAGGCGATGACTTGGATAGGCACTTGAACACCATAATACTTGGTATCGCATTTGAAGGGTACAAAATCAAATTAAAAAAATCAAGAATTGCCCACCTCAACGTCCTATTCTTGGGATACGAGTTATCAAGTGAAGGCAAAAGCCTGGCAGCCAACTTTTTAGAAAAGTGTGCGCTGCTCCAAACTCCAAAAATGCTGAAAAACTTACAGTCAATTCTAGGTTTTCTGAATTTCGGAAGAACTTACATTCTAAATTACGCAGAAAGGGTTAAACCTCGCTACGAATTAATCAAACCTGATTTTCAAACAACTAATTAAACTCAAAAACACACAGAAATGTTGCGTTCAGTGCAAACAGACATGTTAGCAACAACACATTTACAGACACGCGTAAACATACGCAACTTTGTAATCCGAATCATCCCAGGAAGATGCAGATTCACATACTTAACTTTTAATGAAGGTAAAAAAGTACTGATTGCTTATAAACCACACTTGTACACACAAGCTGAAATAAAATTCACTTCAACAGAAAAAATTCTGACAGTGGTTCAAACTGCAGTAGCAAAGAGAGAGCTCTCGCACAAGGTAATGGTCATTACTCCTGTACCTGCCTTAGGCAAGCATTCCGAATGCAAAGGCCTTACATCCAAGATGCATACAATGGGTTAACTCTGTTGCTGCAACAGACGTTGAATACGTTTTTGACCCTTACTTGAAAACACAAGAATTTCTACAATACGAACAAGAATGTCCTCTGACCACTGAGATTCTGCCTCTAGAACAGTACGGATATAATATCTATACAGACGGCTCAGCACAGCGCACAATTGGGGGTTAACAAGCTTATAGAACTGAGTGCGCGATCGTTAAAGGTCACCGGCGCAATGGTAAATTCCGACCTATGGTCACAAAAACTCAATCTCTCGGACTCTGTACAGCTCAGCGAGCTGAACTACAGGCTTTCAAAATGTTGCTTGAAAATACAGATTGCAAATTCCCCCCACTCATAGTGTGCAATTCGTATTTCTGCGTTAAATCTTACAATGAATATTTGCAGAACTGGGTTCAAAACGATTTCAAAGATGCAAAAGGTGGCACAATCAAGCATAAGTTGCTTTGGGAACAAGTAGTTCAGTTACAAAAAGAACTACAAAAGACTCACATGATTCATACACTGAGTCATCAGCATGATGGCGTTCACGTTGCAGGGAATTCATTGGCTGATGTAGCCTCGAAGGCAGCTGTGCAAACTGCTTCCGTAGCTGCAATCACTCATTCTAAAACAAAAATAGACAGAGAAACTATGCAGGCTGTCACCGCTTCCAACAAAGATAACGGTAAAACATTACCAAAAGGCTTTCCACTCAAATACTCATATATAACTGATGCAAATGATGTTCCTATTGTACGAATCCCTGGAGTGGGGGATAGAGAAATTCCAAACATGGAACATAGATTAGGTGTAATCTTAGCAGCACATGAAGGACTCGCCTCTGCACACGGAGGTGTCCCGGCACAGCTTCCTTATTAAAGCAAAGATACTGGTGGCCACGCATGAGGAAACAAACTAGAAACTATGTTTTGGAATGTGAAATCTGCCAAAAAATGAAAGTTTCAACAGTGAAACTCTCGGCGCAGACGCCCCTTCTAATTGCAGATGAACCATTAGCATGTGTTTACCTGGACCACTGTGGTCCCTTACAGAGGGATGGTAACTATAAATATATCATGGTCGCAATGGATTCATGCTCAAGATTCATTTGGATGTGGCCTCAGTGCTCGGCTGACGCCTGAACTGTTATAAAAGATTTGCGAGACTTTAACGGCACATACGCAATCGGCACGCTACATTCTGACCAGGGTCCTGCGTTTAGCTCTAGAGCTTACAAAAAGGCCATGGCCAATCTGGGCGTTGCATTACGGTACTCGAGTCCATTCCATCCTGAGGGAAATTCTGTAGTGGAAAGAAAAAACCGGGACATAAAGCAAGGGTATTAGGCTCAAGTGATGGGTGGGTCAAATATCTAATAAGTGGCCAACGTAGTTCAAATAATCTGCCAAGAAATTCTCTGGATGGAATCACTACATATGAAATCCTTTTTGGTACTAGAATGCTTGTCCAGGATCTCGATCATCACACTTCAGTCGTAGAACAGAAACCCTTTGATATCAAAGACCGTTTGGCTGTTTTGCAGGACTTAAATGAAAAAAAGGAGAAGTCTAAGCAACACATTGCAGAAGCCAACAACCACTGAAGGGGAACCACCGGTCCCAGCAAAGCCTGTCTGGATTCCAAAGATTGGGGTTCTAGTCAGAGAAAAGATCACGGATAAGAAGGAATTTGGGCCTTCTTACAGAAAACCAGTACCTGTGCTAGCAATCCACGGATCGAGAACAGTGTTACTGCCGCCCCCTGCTGGAAGAAAGGAGACCAGGTTTGTGTCCATCGATCTGGTAAAACCACATCATGTGGCCAATAATAAGTAGTAGGCTGCTATCCAAGAGGTTCAAACTGAAAGACTCATCACCTTTGAAGAATCTACAGTGCGAAAAGAAGGACTATGCAATAAAGCAATGGAACTTGTGCCTCTTGAAACCCAAATATTATTTTGTCAAGAAACACCTGTCTACAATGAAATAGCATCTGACTATACTAACATGACAAAGAGTCCGGTAACTGCAGTGATTTCAAGTAATGCTGATGCAATACCTACAATTGACAGAAATGCCTCTGGCTATTTCATCAACTTTGAAACGTTTTCTGAGGATCCCAGTGAACCTAAAACAACGCCAGCAAATAAAACTTTTAAAGAACAAGTAACAGAACTTTTTCAGCAACTTGAAGAAACTTATCTGGTTTCACCATGGGTTGAACTTTGGATTGTGCTAGGCGTATTTTTTCTCCTAATTCTTGTATTAACTTTGGCAATGCTGATAAATGGAAGATATAGTAAAATGGACACAGCAAGTAAGAACATCAACTTGCTCCTCAAGCCACACAAATCATCTCATCATGAACAAAGAGATTTGACATCAGTAAACATCACAGCCGTTCCTATACCTGATGGTATAGCATGGGACAGAACTGACTATGACATTTTTGGTCCTGCAGAGCTGTTGAAGATTCAACGTCAATTCAAGCTTTCCTTGAGTGACTTTGTTTCACCCAGCACATTTTCTGATGATTGGGACTTTGAGACTGTTAATAATATGATGTCAGATTTATAAATGTCTGCAAAATTTACAAAACATGAATATTTAGAAGGTTCATCAGATTATGAACAAATGTAATGTTATAATCATTATGGTCATCATATGTGGAGTGGTGTGGCTCACAGGTTAGAGGCAGCAAACCCGTAAGCAGAGAACGGCCCGGGACCAGGGATCAATTCCCGACGCGGCAGGGTCGTGGACCAGGGTCAAAACGGACTCGATAATTCTCGCCTTGGTGCCTACTCTAGCCAGGGAACACACTCGGCAACTCTGGGCATTAAGCTTGCCTCATCTCTACAACGGCCCCCCACAGACGCCAGGGATGCCTGGTTTCACCTTGGAGATATCCAGAAAGGGACCATCTCACAGGGAAAACCAAGACGGGTTCCCCAGCGGTCTTCAGTGCCTAGATACTCCTTGGAGTTGTAGTGCGCTTTACAAGTACACCCACATCATTACTTGCACAAATCTGCAAGCCCTAGAAATGTTTATTTTTTATAATCAATGGGAACATTGTCCAACGCCACCGAAGGGTGGCTCAAAAACATTCTATGAAAAATTTCTATACTACTCGGGTTTTAATGTCTCAAATGCAGAAACATTTTACTTTAAAAATGTTAATAAGACAGGAATGAAAAGTATGTTGACTAATACAAAGCAAATTTATTCTGCGGCCTTTTATACTCAGCTGTCTTCATTAGGTTATGACTTTTGGAAAGACAACATTGAGACAAAAACAGTCTGGGGCACAAAAGACTGGCAGGTGCAGGGACTAGAAGCTTTATTTCGAGCCTGCATTATCCCTGAATAAATCATATTGACACTGTGCAACAGACAAGATAAAAGATTTAAACAAACCATTCATACCTACACCTATACCTGATGGTAAAGACACTTCAGATGGAGGGGTCGACGTAAAATCAATTTTACTTAGAAACAGAACTGTTCCTGAATGGAAAAAATGGTTAATCTGGCCCTCAGACACGAATAACTGTCAAAATAGATTCCTGAACAAGACACAAGGGTTTACAGTAACTAGGCCAGATCCAAGATATTTCCAGAGACAACATCCAGGGATAGTAACAACATACAGTGAAGGAAAATAAGCCTTGAGTGGCTGCAAAAATCAAGACTTACAGAGGTTAAACAACTGATGGGATATGAATTCGATAATCACATATTATTGGCCTAATATATACAATATAACCGTATAACTGTAGGATTAGCATTGTATCGCTTCGTTGTATTAATGAAGTATAAGATAATTCACGCTAGCTTACCCAGGCCTATTGACATGACCGAAACCCTTCTGTTTCGTTTCCCTATGTGTAAATACTGTTTCCCTGAAATCACGTGACTAAGCTTTCTGCATGAAACCATGATGGCTGGCTTAGCTGTCTGCTTCACTTGCGAACTTGTAGCCCAGGGAAACTCAAGGTCACACCTGCCCTTCTTGTGGGATGTGCACATTCTAGCAGAGCCTGTTCCTGTACTCCCTGGGCTACAGATAGACCGGGAGGCACCTTACTGACCTGCCCCGGAATAGCTTAGGCCTAGGCTACTTGCAATCAATTGTGCCTTATATGGGTATTCCTACTGGCTCACTGGCAAGTTGTATCTTTCCTAGTAAGGCGGCTTTGTGGGGTGTGTAAAACGTATATATGCCTTGTATCATCTGTATGTAGTCAGTCTCCTCTGCACACCTCCGAGGGTCGTGTAGACTGAGGCTCCCCTGTCAGGGCTTGTATTTGTTGAATAAACGATTGAACTTTCTCCATTGCCGACTGCATTCTTATTAACAATATTGGTATATGGGCTATTGGTGAGTATGGTCCATTAGTATTAATTTTGAATCCTTCAGTTGGCGAATCCGCCGGAACTCCGCGATAGGGTCGTCCCCTCCTGTAAACAGGAGTGAAGGGACAAGGAGGAGTTCTGGCTGAGTGGGTGGACGGAAAGAGGATCCTGATTTGAAACACCCGTTTGTGGTATGAAAACAAACAACTCCACTCTCGAGCCCAGTATCTCTCCCAGCTGCTGAAGACCCTAGGCCGGAGTCCTACGGGCTTCACCCGAGAGAAGAACAGACTGTGTCGGTCTGTCTAGGTGTCGGCAGTGGAGAATTCACAATCGACCTGAGTGCACCAGGCGAGTGACTTTGTGATTGGATTGGATAAGGAACACTTGGAAGAAGTGTTTTTTCTTTGGTGACAGTTAACTGTTTTTGATGGTGGCCGGGGAAGCCGGACCACGAGGGAATTTGGGGGTCTGACGTTACAGCGAAGTGGCTGGACGGTTAGATACCTCACGGACTTGTTTTATGAAAAGTTGAGACTACACCTGGTGCCTTAGCGGTGTACGGAGTTACTCGCTCGGCCGAATCCTCTTCGGGAAAGCCCTGGGAGCAACTGGGTAAGCTAGGGTTCTGGAGCTACGTGCCCAGACGCCCGGCCCAACCAGAACAGGACCATGGGATGGCCTGTAAGAGGGTTCGCGGTTCGCCTGCCAGGTGATCTCAGAACAGTCTGGTGACTGTTTCTTTTGTTGTTGAATTTGTTGGTCCGGAATTCATTTGAATCGGTTCCCCGAACAAGAGTCGACGGGCTCTGTTCGTTTTGTTTTGAAGACGTCATTTGTATAGAATAAATACTGAGGGGTTATTGCCTTGCACTGTTTTACAGCATTTTATTGTAATGATTGGAAGAAAGTGAGAGAGTGGTTGATGAGAAGGGCGCGCCGAATATGAATGGGTTTTGAAAATTTTGAATGGAATTGTGTGATTATTATCATAATGCCTTGTTTTAGTAAAATATGTTTTGGGTGCTGCTGTCGGCAAGGTACACGGCTCGAAGAAAGACAGCCTGCCCCTCCCGAGGGTAGTCCCAGTTTCGATAGGTATGTCAAACATGGTCTGCAGACGATTTTATTTAATACTCTTTGGCACAAATACACCAAAGATAATTCTGATTTACAATGGCCTTTCGCGGGGTCTTTTGATGAGAAAAAGATTAATTATATACAGAACAAATTGTTTATGAAGAAAAGCCGTCAGTCGATGTTTGATTCCTTGAACCTATGGTTAAAGGAGGCAAAAAGGCGACGGATTAGAGAAGAGAAGTTGGGAAAGATTAAATCAGGACAGACAATCACTCAGAAGGCCGTGGCATACGATAAGGGGAAGGTGGAAGAAAACATTGAACTGATGGATAGACAGTTTCGTTTAGAAACAGACAAAAGTTATGTGGCTCGACCAGAGACAGGAGATGAGTTAGAAGATTTATTGGAATCTCGACCACCTCCCACTTATGCCCCGCTGGGCTTGTACCCAGCTGTGCCCTTGGTACGAGCTGACCAATTGGGAGCCGCATCGGCCGTTAAAACACCGGTGGGAACAGTTGCCACGGCCCCAACTGACGGATCAAGACATAACATTTTACTTTCCCCGCCCTCTCTTCGACAAACTACCTCACCCTTGATATCCCTTCAGCCGGACATGGCTGTCCCTTCTTCTCTGCACCATGTGTTTCTCTCCCCTCTGATTCAGACTTCCTTAGATCTCCGAAATGCAGTTGGTTTAGACACTACGCCCAAACGACCTTTATCTGACTTGAGTGATCTACGAGCTTATACTCGGTCGTTGTTGGGAACGGAGGAAAGAAGAGCCATAATAGTTCAGGCATCCCAGTGGATGCGGAACGCTATTTACACTTTGGAGATCATTTGGAGCACCATGAAACATTTCGAACCAGTTGCACAACAGCTGGCTTTAGAGAGCATGGCGATCCGACTAATTTCACTATGGGAACAGTGTTTTGAGGAAGGACTCCCTCCTCAAATACTGTGCGATATAAGGGATCGAGCTCATAAATTTCACTTACAAACAGATGAAGTATATCAAAATGTAGCAACGCTTTTGCATTATCGGGAGCGGATGCACCGAAAGAGCGCCGAGTGGGGAGCACAGCACCCCATGAGGGAGGTGCATCCTCTATTTTTCCCTGAAGTCCCTGAAATAAGGGATAACGGTGGCCAAGTAACTAGGGCCCGAGTGGACGCTAGACTTCAGGAACAATGGGTCTATACCCCTTGGAAACAAAGCGAGGTCCTCACCCTAAAAGCTCAGCTCCCTGACCCCCGTAAAAATCCTACAGCTTACTATAAGGAATTGACCGCGGCCGCCAATTCCGCTATTATAACTATAGCTGATATTGAGTTATTTTTTGGTCTCTTGATCCCAGTAGACATCTGGAGACAGATACATGATACAGACCATGTTCCCGAATTAGGAGGAACATGGGATCAACTAAAGAATTGGGATAAGGAACGGAAGCCTGGTGAGAAACCTAGGGATGAAGTTTTAGCAGTACCAGATAAAATTGTTACGTTCATGAAGACTCTTCTCCCTCCTAGAAAAGTCGATTGGGGTAAATTAACAGCGTGTAAACAAAAGAAAGATGAAAGTGTGTCGGATTTCTTTACTAGGTTTGAAAAGGTTTTTATAGATTTTAGTGGACATGACCTCTCCATGGGAGGGGGAATACGGTTATTTGTGAATAGATTTGTTACAAATTTGCTCCCTGAAGTAACTGCAAGTCTCCAATCGGCTGAGAGTACGTGGACTACAGCTGCTCCGTCAGTAATTCTAAGTATGGCCCAACATTATGAACATCGAGAAAATGAGAGCAAAGAAAAGTCGGAGAAAAAGACTAAGGACTTAAAAACTAGAGTGCTACTGCAGCAAGTCAGTAGAGGACAAGATTCAGGACGAGGAGTGCGAGGCTCGTTTCAGAGGGGTACAGTAGCAGGAAGAGGTAGAGGAGGTCCCCCGAACATTGGGATACATCAATGTTCCTATTGTAAGCAGGAAGGACATTGGAGGGTGGATGGCCCTCTGTTGCTGGCAAGGAATGGTCCCAGTAGAGGACGGGGAAGGGGTCGAGGAAACATCGACCGAAATAGTATGCGAAGAGAGGATTCGCAACATGAGGGTTCTCGAAATAATTATTTTGATATTTTGATGACCCCCAGAATAGATAGTACTACAAAGAAACTTATAGGGATGATGGGTATGATGGACAGGATTATGCATGAGACAGCCATGGACAGAGCGGGGGCCATATTACAGTACCAGTCGACCAGGAGGGACCTTATGTACAAGGAGAACTGTTGGGTGCATCGGGAAAATTTCTAGTGGATACTGGGGCAATGAATAGTTCAGTTGCCCATACACTGGTCCCAGGGGCTGCTCTGTCTGGCCAAAATAATGTATTAGTAGGATTCTCTTGAATACCGGTGGTAAGCCCCGTTTCGAAAACTCTGCCTTTCACCATAGGCCCCATTTCCATGCATACGCCTTTTCTCTTGACTTCTAATTGTGGCGAAAACCTTTTGGGTTTAGACACTTTGAAGAAATTACATGCACATATTTATTGTTCCCCTGATGGTGTTTTTCTGACCATGCAGAAACCACCTGTGAAAGTAGCTCAATACTTTGCTAAAAATGAAACCCTCCCCCCTGAGTTCTCTACAATTCCCCGAACACTATGGGCTACAGGGGACACTGATGTTGGTCTGTTAAGAATAGCACCTGTGTCAATAACGTTAAAACCTAATGCCCAGCTACCCTGCATTCCTCAGTATAAGATTTCACGAGAAGGTGAACAGGCCTTGTTGCACATTATTCATGACCTCATTAAAAGAGGTGTAGTAGAAGAGACAGCTGCTAATGTTCGTAACAGCCTGATTTTACCGATTCTGAAGAAGACACCGATTGATGGTGCTCCAGATTATAAGAATACATATCGTTTTGTAATTGACCTCCGAGAGGTCAACAAAATAGTGGTCCCACAATACCCAGTGGTACCAGATATTACTGCAATTCTCACAATGATTCCCCCTACGGCTAAATATTTTTCAGTAATTGACCTAAAGAATGCTTTCTTTAGCATTCCGATTCATCCTGATAGTAGACATATCGTCGGATTCTCATTAGCTGGCCGAAGCTTTAGATTTACACGTGCACCTCAAGGCTATACAGAAAGTCCTAGCATATATAGCCGGACCTTGAAGGCAGTTCTTGATGAATTAATTTTGCCAGCAGGGAATGCGATCATCCAGTATGTGGATGACATTTTGGTGGACTCCAATACAGAGGAAGGCTGTAAAGAAGCAACGGTGAAATTGTTGAAACATTTGGCTGATAAAGGAAATAAAGTCTCCCTTTCCAAATTCCAATATTGTCGACAGGAAGTGACCTACCTCGGCCACTTACTGTCGAAAGCGGGGAGACGTTTGACTCCAGAATGAATATCTGTGATTACTAACATGTCTGTACCTCGTACTCAACGTGATGTTTGTGCTTTTCTCTGCATAACCTCTTACTGTCACCCGTGGATTCCTAACTATTCACTCCTCTCTAAACGCTTGTTGTATTTGATGACCAAAGATGTGCATGAACCCCTACCTGGACGGATGAATGTCAAGAAGCTTTTAACTCTTTAAAATCTGCTCTCTGTTCTGCACCTGTCTTGGGTACTCCAGATTACCGGAAGCCTTTTTCACTCTATGTGCACGAGGTGGACGGTTGTTCGCTTTCAGTGTTAACACAGGGTTTCGGCGGAAAGCAGAGACCCTGTGCATTCTTTTCATCAGTTTTGGATATTGTTGCACGGGCTCTCCCGAGTTGTCTGAGGGCCACTGCTGCAGTAGCGGTGGCCATCCGACAATCAGAGGGGATTGTCCTGAACACGGACCTCACAGTCATGGTACCGCATGCTGTGGATATTCTTTTAAATAGAACTAAGACCCAGCACCTTACAAGTGCTCGATTAACGGGATACGAGTTAACATTGTTTGCACCACATATTACGATTAAAAGATGTGCTACTTTGAACCCAGCTACATTATTGCCTCTCCCTTCAAATGATGGAAAGGACGACACCCATGATTGTATATTTAGAACTGAAGAAGAAACAAAAGGGCATGTAGATCTCACTGACACCCCTTTATCAGAACCCCAAGGAGAGCTGTATGTAGACAGTTCTTGTTTTAAATTGCCAGATGGTACTGCAACAGCTGCATATGCTGTTACGACACTAAAGACGGTGGTGAAAACCGCAAGGATTTCTCATCACTCAGCTCAGGCAGCTGAACTAATGGCCTTGTTAAGAGCATGCGAGTTGAGTGAGGGGCTGAGGGTGAACATTTTTACAGACAGCCAGTACGCCTTTTGCGTGGCCCATAGCTTTGGGAGGCTGTGGAGGGAGAGGGGTTTCTTTACCACACATGGCCTGAAAATTCAACATGGCCCTTTAATTGATCGATTGTTATTCGCCTTGACACTACCAGAAAAAGTAGCCATCATTAAATGCAGTGCCCATAAGGAAGTCATTGATTCTACTGGAAAGAGAAATGCTTTTGCTGATTCAGTAGGTAAAGAAACGGCACAAACTAAAATGACTCCAATGTTTCCTAGTGCTTCGGCTCGGTGGGTGGCGGAAACATCTTTGTTTGGTAATACCATTGAAAGTGTGAAAGAACTACAAAAGGAAGCTACCATAGATGAGGCACAGAGATGGGAACAGGAAGTAGGAAAATTAGATAAGAATGAATGTTGGATAGATCGAACCGAGAAGCAGCGGTGGTTACTTCCTAATGCATTAGTATATGCTGTAGTGACCATGGCCTATGGCCCAGCCCACATAGGAGCAAAAGGTATTTGTGCCGTGTTGGACCCAGTCTGGAATAACCCAAACATTCCCAAGACTGCAGCACACGTAGTTAAATATTGCCCTGTGTGTTTACGTTACAACCCCGGGGGTAGAGAATCTGCCCTGAGTGGAAATTTTGCACCACCATCTCTGCCTTTTGAGG
The DNA here is from genome assembly GCF_964261635.1 of Lissotriton helveticus. Classification (NCBI taxonomy): domain Eukaryota; kingdom Metazoa; phylum Chordata; class Amphibia; order Caudata; family Salamandridae; genus Lissotriton; species Lissotriton helveticus. Next base: position 185,394,258 of record NC_136065.1, read on the forward strand.
TAATACAAATTGATTACATACAAATGGAGAGAGTGAATAATTTAAAATATGTGTTGGTGGTGGTTTGCGCTTTTAGTAAATGGGTTGAAGCCTACCCCACCAAAGAAGCCACTGCAGGTGCGACTGCCAAAGCCCTGGTTAAGGAATATTTCCCCGCTATTGTTTGCCCCGGATTGTCTGGTCCGACAACGGGACACATTTTAATTCTTTGTTGGTTCAAAGTGTCTGTGATGGTTTGCAGATCAAACAAAAGTTTCATGCCGCCGGACATCCCCAGTCGGCTGGTCTGGTTGAAAAATATAACGGCACTTTAAAATTAAAGATGGCCAAGATTTGCGCAAGTACTGGATTAAAGTGGCCCGATGCACTCCCCTTAGCATTATTGTCTCTGAGAACAACTCCCCACACTAGAACTGGTTTATCACCTTATGAAGTGACCTTTGGCCGTCCCGCCAATGTGTGGGGAGTCCCCAGACCCCGATCTTTTAGGGATATTGATTATCCTTTGATGAAAGACTATTTGTATGATTTGACTAAAGATCTGCGTTCTATTCATCAACAGGTATCGGACATATTGCGGCCGTTACCAGAGGGTCCTGGACATCGGTTGGAACCGGGCCAGTGGATTTTGGTGAAAAACTATCAACGGAAATCGAGTTTGGAACCAAAGTGGTCCGACCCTTATCAAATAATCCTGGCAACAAGGTCGGCGGTGAAAGTGCATGGGAGAAAACACTGGATCCACATCAGTCATCTGAAACGCCTGCCGCTACCTTTGCCCTTTGATTGCAAAACCGCAAAGGAATTCCGAGCCAAGAAGGAGAGTTGCTTGAAAGCTTCGTGCCCTTTTCAGACGCCCAGGAAAAGGGGCAGCCGAGTGAAGTGTTGCCCCCAGGTGAAAGGGCGGCGGCTCAACCAGCGGAGGCTGTTGTTTCTGGTGCATCACAGGGTTCGAATGCATCAGATGCCCTTGCAGCAGAGTTGTTTTCTGACCAGGAGCAGCCTGGTCGCTGTAAATACGACCTGTGGCCCCGAAAACAGCGCGGTACCCCAGATTCTAATGGTAGGAGTTAGACAAAGACTTGAGTTGAGGAACATCGGATAGACTTACTGGGGTACTGAGCGAGACACTGGACTGAACCCGTTGAGAGCTTGGAACACTGTGCTAAATAAGCTCTATTCAGAAAGAAAGACTGAGTTAAGGGCCACGGTCGTTCCACTCGAGAATGAAAGTTGTTTTCCTTTTGATGAACGATAGGAGTCTACCTGTGAGGCTCTAAACGGACACAGGGAGAAGATCCCTTAGTGGGAAGAAGAACCCCTCTGGTGGTGTGCGTGCTTTTTGGATACAAGATTAGTTTTGGACTTTTAGAGAGAGACCGAGTTATAGTTTGGACTTGTAGAGAGTATGTTTCCTTTTGCTCGATTTGCAATGGAGGATGAAAGGCCACTGGCTCCTCAACGGTATACTGATCATATGCAGTTATTTTCCGGATGGCCAACCAGAGTGAAGGTGGCATTCGTTGCTTTTATTGTCATAATCACAATAATTATGATGTGTGTATTTGTGTATTTAGAATTCCAGCATCCTGTACAAAAACTGTTAGGAACTACCCCTGCTCCAGAGGAACACCTCTTTTATTCTTTACCTCCACATAAGGCTAGGTATAGAGAAACATATGCGAAAAATGTTTTCATTGAAATGTTGCATCAAACCCACAGTACCACGAATAGAATGAATTGTTGGGTTTGTGCGTTACTCCCGTCTGTAATGCACAAGCATGAATTGTTTATTTCCTTGCCCATGTCTCACTTGGCTAGCTGTGAAGCTTGGTTCCAATTATTGTCATTAAGGTATTCCCATTATGTAGCCAATCCCAAGATATATACTGAAAAGGATTATGAAGCAATTCTAAAGTACATAGAGCAGCATCAGGGATTTGATGCCGAAGGGAATGGAGGTGAGGGATCCTTAGACCCGAATGCATGTATGAATGTATATACTGAATATAAAAATGCTTCCTGGTTAGAAGAAGAAATGCAGGATTTCGAACTTTTTAATTCCACCATGTATTTTCAACATTTTAAGGAACGAAACGTCACGAACGACAAAGCCTTGCCTATCCCCATTATAAACACTACTTCCCCCTTCTGCATCCAGGGACAAGGCCATGTTAAGGTAGGGAGCAGTAAATGTAACTATACCTACACCTTGCAGACATATAGTACCCCTCCGGTGATCACTCCTCCTAATGTGTATTTCGTATGTGGGGAAAATGCCTATACTTGGCTTCCCCGGGGTTGGGCAGGACGGTGTTACCTTTCATTCCTATACCCCCCCGTTTAATTCGCCCCATCAGATTATCACAAGACACACCAGCTAGTTAAAAGAGAGATAGAATCCAACCAAAGCATTCGGAGCTTTGATACTGATAGCACTGATCAAACTTATACTTCCTTACAACAGTTTGAAGATTTTGCCAAAGGTCTTACCCCATTTTGGGGACCAATTTTTAATAGCCGTAGTATAAGACGCCTGTCAAGAATAGTGGAAAATGTAGTGCAGACCACAACTGGGATTTTGACTAATCTTACTGTAGAGCTTCAGCCGATGAGGCTTGTTTCGCTTCAAAACCGGATGGTTCTTGACGTCATCCTCGCCGATAGAAGAGGAGCTTGTCGTGTGATCGGCAGCTCTTGTTGTGTTTATATTCCTGATTCGGCCCCAACCATACATCTAGCCATTCAGAAATTACATTGGTTAGCTAGTGAAGCCCATGTCGATAATGGTACTTGGTCCCTTAGCGGATGGTTCTGGGGTCTTCTAGCTACCTGGGGTTGGAAAATATTTATGGTACTTGCAGGAGCCTTTGGAGTCATATTTACCTGTTGCCTGTGTCTCCAATGTGGCCCAGCTTGCTGCTCTTTCTGTGTATCAAAGATAACATCTGCTCTGAACTTTTCTCGTCAAGCTCAGGTCGAAAAGCAAAATATTCAGAAGGAGGTTTCGGATCTTATGCAGATCGATGAGGGTGTATTCGTAGAATAAATCTAGTTATATTGGCTATAGTAGGCCAAAAGGGCCATCTGATGGGATATGAATTCGATAATCACATATTATTGGCCTAATATATACAATATAACCGTATAACTGTATGATTAGCATTGTATCGTTTCGTTGTATTAATGAAGTATAAGATAATTCACGCTAGCTTACCCAGGCCTATTGACATGACCGAAACCCTTCTGTTTCGTTTCCCTATGTGTAAATACTGTTTACCTGAAATCATGTGATTAAGCTTTCTGCATGAAACCATGATGGGCGGCTTAGCTGTCTGCTTCACTTGCTAACTTGTAGCCCAGGGAAACTCAAGGTCACACCTGTCCTTCTTGTGGGATGCGCCCATTCTAGCTGAGCCCGTTCCTGTACTCCCCGGGCTACAGATAGACTGGGAGGCACCTTACTGACCTGCCCCCGGAATAGCTTAGGCCTAGGCTACTTGCAATCAATTGTGCCTTATATGGGTATTCCTGCTGGCTCACTGACAAGTTGTATCTTTCCTAGAACGGCGACTTTGTGGGGTGTGTAAAACGTATATATGCCTTGTATCATCTGTATGTAGTCAGTCTCCTCTGCGCACCTCCGAGGGTCGTGTAGACTGAGGCTCCCCTGTCAAGGCTTGTATTTGTTGAATAAACGATTGAACTTTCTCCATTGCCGACTGAATTCTTATTAACGATATTGGTATATGGGCTATTGGTGAGTATGGTCCATTAGTATTAATTTTGAATCCTTCAGTTGGCGAATCCGCCGGAACTCCGCGATAGGGTCGTCCCCTCCTGTAAACAGGAGTGAAGGGACAAGGAGGAGTTCTGGCTGAGTGGGTGGACGGAAAGAGGATCCTGATTTGAAACACCCGTTTGTGGTATGAAAACAAACAACTCCACTCACGAGCCCAGTATCTCTCCCAGCTGCTGAAGACCCTAGGCCGGAGTCCTACGGGCTTCACCCGAGAGAAGAACAGACTGTGTCGGTCTGTCTAGGTGTCGGCAGTGGAGAATTCACAATCGACCTGAGTGCACCAGGCGAGTGACTTTGTGATTGGATTGGATAAGGAACACTTGGAAGAAGTGTTTTTTCTTTGGTGACAGTTAACTGTTTTTGATGGTGGCCGGGGAAGCCGGACCACGAGGGAATTTGGGGGTCTGACGTTACAGCGAAGTGGCTGGACGGTTAGATACCTCACGGACTTGTTTTATGAAAAGTTGAGACTACACCTGGTGCCTTAGCGGTGTACGGAGTTACTCGCTCGGCCGAATCCTCTTCGGGAAAGCCCTGGGAGCAACTGGGTAAGCTAGGGTTCTGGAGCTACGTGCCCAGACGCCCGGCCCAACCAGAACAGGACCATGGGATGGCCTGTAAGAGGGTTCGTGGTTCGCCTGCCAGGTGATCTCAGAACAGTCTGGTGACTGTTTCTTTTGTTGTTGAATTTGTTGGTCCGGAATTCATTTGAATCGGTTCCCCGAACAAGAGTCGACGGGCTCTGTTCATTTTGTTTTGAAGACGTCATTTATGGTCCATTAGTATTAATTTTGAATCCTTCACAACACTTATCTTTACTTAAAGAAGGCGTTGATTTGAGGGACTTCTTACAAGGTCCTGCAAGACGACGTCATAAGCGTTTTATATACTCAGGTATATATGCCATTTATAATTAAGCTTGGTAAGCGACACAAGCAGAGACTGCAGAAAGAATACGAGAAATTGATCGCATTAATTTAGAGAAAGCTCTCTCTGTAGTTGACAATGGGTTAACGACTCTGTCATCCAGAATTTATTCTTTGGACAGCATTGTATCCTCTGCCATTGACATAATGAAACATGACTTGCTCATGCTACAGCATGGACAGTCCCAATACGTTCTGTAATGCTTTTAGGCTGGACGTTACAAAATCTTCGTTCTGGATATGTGCCATGGCGTCTAATCAACACCACGTCATTGTTTTCTGTATTTAACTTTACAGATAAACAAATCACCCTGGCACAAAGAGGTGCAGACTATACGGTGCTAAGCATTGAAAAACTGTAAAGATTACCATTAAAGGTTTCGGAAAAACCAGCAACGGAATGGATAATACATGGGACAATCACTCTGCCTGTCACGATTTTCCACTTTCAATATTGTTTAAAACATATACCAGTGGGCGTGTATGAAAGGTTGGATAAGGAATACATAAAGTCAACCTGGGAATTACCATACACACACAGATGTTGGAGCGGGGAAAAGAGGTATTTCTTAGTGGTACAAATTGCAAAAGCGCACTAAGCGGTACACTTTTATGTCAAGGTATTAACTTACACAGAGCCTGCGATGGTTCTTCTACTAACTCATCCTGCCACCTGCAAGGTTCTCCAGCTGCAGTGATATATCCAATTTTTAGGCAGCTTTCTAACGGGAGCTACATAATGTTGAATGATTACAGCTGTTGTGGAATGATGCCAGGAATAGCCTATCTCGTAACTGTGTCAGGCAGGGTCACTTGTTGTATGCAAGTATTGTTTCCAAAAGCTAAGACAGACGGGGAGTCACCGGTATGGCCTTCAGTGAACATCTTTTCTATACAAATTGATACTTTAAGCAGAATGAAAGCCATTCTTTTGCAAAAAACTGTGCCTCTGACCTCGTCCAAAGAGACGTATGAACTACAATTTGCAAGGTCCTCTGCAGAGATACATGCCCTTTTATCCACAAACTGCCCTGTACATTTCGGAAAAATGTTAGGTCGTATCTTAAACATGTCTGATACCAGTGGTATTGCACATGTATTTAAGACCGTTTTTTTCAGGACTGTTAGCACCTTTTGAAGCAGTCCTAGGCATTTTTCCAAACTTCGTGCACTCTGTGTTCGGCAGCCTGCCTCTCATTTTTGGACTCGTAGCAGGAATACTATTCTTTTTCCTTCTGCTCCGATATGGCAAGTCCAGTCACCAGCGACACCCAGATTACCATAGAGAACACTCTCCTGTCAATAAAATGTTGTGAGCGCAAGATACAGATCTTGGGCTTGGCTCATTTGAGAGATATGAATACCACGTGGTTTCTATCATTTCGACCAATCTAGCAAGATTGCATTTTACCTGTTCTACGATGCCTGCTATATGGAGAAGAATGCGTGTTGGACATCTGTCTAACGCTTCCATCAGCACTGCCAACGGATGTTGATACTTTGCTTGGTTCGGTAAGGGCTCATGCATCGTGTTGCCCCCAGCGGCTACCAATCCTGATGACGGCATTCATTGAGGTCTCACAGACGCAATCTGCTGATGGTGAGATACGTGGATCGAGAGGCACCCAGGTACCATCTCCATCTCCTTTGAACATTGCTAATGTGGCTAACGCTGAGGGCAATGCTTCACATTTTTGTGCAATCGGTTTACTTAATGAAGTGGTCCAACTTTCACCTATTGTGGTAGACAATTTTTTTGCCAGTTTAGAAGATTTGATGTTTTCTCCAAACAACGAGAATGACTTTTAAAAGTTAACGCACAGTGTTCTACGAGGCTCTGTATTTGACCTTCACTTCTCAAAACAAAACTTCAGAACTCTATTTTAATGCAATTTGACTTTTTCCAAAATTGAATTTTTTTTTTTTTGGCACAAAGTAATCTGCTTAAAGTGGAACTATTCTTAGAGAACAAGAATTCTTTGACAGAATTCCAAGTGACAATATTTTACCTTGTCCACGACCTAAACAATATATATTCCGACTAGAAATGGTCTAGACTTTTTCTTCTGTATTTAAGAGCAATTTCATGAATGTTATTTCATGATTCATTCTGATAGCATTTCCAATGTCATACTAATGTTTCGAATGAAAACATTGCTTTTAAATGTGGACAGCACAAATGCTCATTTTCGTGTACAACCACTTCAAATGCATTTTTATGTATTTTAGGATGGAATGTTTACACATCATGCTTTAGATATGTTTATAAATGCTTACAATTTAGCAATATCGAACATAATAAAGTGGGTGTTGTGTAGCATTTTAGAATCTAAACGTAATTTACCGATTCATGCCCGTGTTTAGACATAACCCATCCAGTCCAAATACAGGCATTGCTACTTCCACTAGTTCCAAAAAGCCACAACGATTTCTTGGAAAACTCGGCTTCAGCAGTCAGGGACATCCCCTTGCTTGAATATTGATTTGTCCTAGTAATCATGGAGTTTTCAAAGAACTACCATTCCCTAGGGGTTCTTTTATGACGTTATTATGCCCGACTTTACGTCAAACTAGGCACTTTCAAGGTATAAATGTGCCTATACTTGCCTAGCAAACACACAGTGGTTCGGGGGCAGCTTGACTATCTATTTGCCCAACGCAGCTCGCTACAGCAAGTGCCGAAGGAAGCAGACCCTCCAACTGACGCACTGACAGAGGCTGCCTTTCTCTCGCTGAGAATCCAGCTCCAGTGTTTCCGAGCTCACCTCGCGGGTGTTGGGAAATCGAGTCCGAGACAGAGATATCAGACCTCCTTCATTCTAAAACCAAGGTACGGAGCTAATTAGAATCTAAGAGAAATCTTGGATAGATTCTTGGCAAAGAAACTAAACCTATGCTACACAATACTTACTTCTTCCCTCGTACTAGACCTAGGTTAGGTACATTGGGGTAGGCGTATTTTAGAAGCACCAGTTGAGTACTTTTAGCTTTTGTTATATATGTATGTATTTCATGGCTTAGAAACCATACCATGCTTTTACAGTATTATTTTATAATACTCTTCTTGCTGTACGCATTATACTTTATAGCCAGTATTACGATTGTAGCAGTTCATTTCTTTTGCATGAGACAGAAGACTGTTCAATAAATCTTTTTATTGAAAACGCCCGTCTCTCTTTTTCTCTGCACCTCTGATGAAATGAAGCATGCACGATTGACTGACTAAAATATCTATCTATTGTTTCCACAACTCTGAAGATACGTTTTATCTTGGGGAAACAAAGTTGTCATGTGTATGCGGTTGTCAGAAACTAAACCCTTCTTGTGTATTCGAGAAAGTTTCTAGTGACCTCTGAGCTAGCTGGCACTCACAATTAAGTTTAATATATTCGAGAGAGACCTAGTCGACCTCAGTCCTCTGTCGAATCTATAGGATATATTATTCCAATGACCAGAGCCTATTGGGAATATTGGAACTACACCACAGTATTACGTGTTTCACATGAGCTACATCACTGTGTACTACATAGCATCACTGCTGCACCTCCCCCTAGCACATTCACTAGTGTGGGCAGCACGATTACATCACATGCACCCCAACGGCACACCAAATTGACATGCCTGTCTGCACATGTCTACAAGCCTGAGAACGACACAGTGATGATGCTGCGCAGAATGTGGCAGGCCACGTGTGTGCAGACCCATTGCAAGGACAGGGCTGACACAGATGTGGAGCACCTGCCTGGCTGAACTCAACATGCAGTTGAGGGTACATCTGTGGCTCATGCTGGCTAATAGCGACACACACAACAGTTGGCATGTGTGATCCCTGACCATGAGCAGGCATGCCCTCCACCATGTGCCCCTTCGGCTGACCACGCCCACCGGGGGCATGCCACAGAGCAACATTGTCCATTGCGGGACATGTGGTGCAGACACTACAACAGAGACACACGCACCAGCCACATCTTTGGCAAGGCCCACGCTGAACCACACCCAGATCCACGTTTGGAGGAGCCACACCCCTATGCAGTACTGTCGTACGCCTGTCTACCCCTCTTACGCACTCATGAAGATACAACATGGTTACATGTCCCAGGTCTACACCACTTCCTGCGGTGACATGGTTGCGCACGCTGTGCACAGCACAATGTAATGTTGAATGGCCCTGGTCCCGCATGCATACATAATGACCACACCGACACAATGAGTGACTTTGTGGGACTGGCTTTGGGCATGTGCGCCTGGCCCCCTGTTATTGCCAGGGTCGCATCTCCAGTGACGCCTGTGCTGGATGGATATTGGGTAGTGTAAGCCAACACTCAGGGGTTGGGTGGTACTGGCAACAACCACAACAGTGAGCAGACAATCAGCAGTACAAGGTACAGCCATCATGTGTCCCTGACTTGAGCAGCACAGAGTGTGTGGCCCCGGATGCACAGCGGCCGGCACAGGCACACCGCCACGGGATGGTGACTTGCGGTTCACTGAGGCAGGGCCACGCGAGCTGAGCGTGTCCATGGAGAATATCGTGGAGGGTTGCGGAGGACAGTGGAAGGAGTCCCTCCAGGGCATGATGCAGAGGGCAGAAGCAAGCAGGAACATGCAAATAGCGGAGTTGAATGTTACAGACTCCACTTTTCTACCTTGTCAGTATCAGCTATATGTAGAGGACGGCAACCTCCAGCCCATGGGCCCAGACGCCGCCGACGCACAAACAGAGATCGACCATGATTTTCAGGGCACCCACTAAGGGGCACCAGAGCTGAAAGGAGATGCAGTCTGCGATGTTGCCTGTATGATGACATTGACTCTGCCATGTAGAGGGCAAGACTCAGTTCAAAATGTGTGAGCTACCTCACTGCAGTACGTGCCAGAGCCAGCGGTCATCAGAGGCCCACAGCCACGTGTCGTAGGCATGTGCTGCATAGAGTCAGTGGCACCAGTGCAGTTGTTGGTAGTGTTTCATCACCTCCGTAAAGGTGAGCCTTGTCTCCTCCGGACTGAAGCGCGTCTTCCTCTTACTCCTCTCTTTGCGTACTGTGTCATGAACACTGCCATGAAGATATCAAGACTCAGTTCTAAAAATACGACCTAGTTTGCCACAGTGTCAGACAGAGGTTGCGGTCAGAAAGGGTCAACCACTGTCCAGCCATCTCCTACTGGATCTCTAACACACAACATTGGAATGGCATTTGTATCAGATTCGTGGGTGACATAGGTAGAGGCACCAGAGCTGAGCGTGTGTTTAGCCAGCGATGATGCCGTGACCTGCCGGTGACCGACTGCATTGGATTGGCGTGAGGCCTGCAGGACCGCAGTGTAGGCCGAAGGCCGCAGTCAGAAAGTGCCCACAGACACGTTTGGTGCGAGTCTTATGCACAGCCTTGGTGGCACCACATTTAAGGGAGTATAGTGACATAACCTCAGCCTTAAATAATGTACTCTGCCATGGCGTAATCATGACTCAGTTCCAAATGTGTTTCCAACTTGTCCGCTGTGTATGAAGGTGGAGTACATCAACAAGAATGGAGTATTGTGGTTGTTGTGGAGGCAGTGATTGTCCAAGGAGGCTGCCAAGGTCATCGGCTTTGGGCCTGGAGCTTGCACGGGCACGTGGTGGGCCTTCTCTGACACACGCCGGTGTCGGCAGTTGGGTATTGAGGCGTTGGTGCGCAGGGGCGGGCAGGACTGGTTCGGCGACAAGCGGACTGTGGTGCAGCAGGCGCACAGGATCGCAGCCAACACTGCTCATGGCGACCGCGTTGGCCTCGTGGCAGGGTGAGAGGCGCCGCCCTGGCAGAGACGTTGGGCATTCCGGAAGAGAACGACACCCAGAGCTACGTGCTTTTTATTCACACCCCTGTGCTGGCCTGGCATACGCTTACTTGGGGGGACGTAACAAGCTACATTTCCACAATCTTCCCCACTGGCTGGGGTAACATGGTTACGTCCACTGTCCACCATACTCCAAACACCATTGTTGTGTGTCGACATGGATATTTGTGTGGTCTGCATACTTCAGTCTGTCCAGCACATCCACGCCACACTTGACATTGTGTTCATTCTCATTCATCGGCCACTTGTCCCCTTTGCACATGCCTGGTTCCCACCTCTCACCAAAATCTGCTATTGTGTGGCAGAGGTGCCATGCTGTAGTGTAGTTCCTATCTTCCCAATAGGCTCTGCGCATTGGAATAATACCTACAGCAGTAAAGGCCTAGGCCAGACGTTAACTAGGTCTACTACTGTCGATACTAGACTTAAGTTTTGGGTTTGCCAGTGTAGCTCAGAGTTCGCTAGAAACTTTCTCGAATGTTCAAGGAGGAATTAACTTCCCTGATTAGACAAGAAGGGATTTAGTTTCTGACAACCATAGAACATGACAACTTTGCTCTCCCCTAATCAAGAGTCAATCTCGAGAGTCGTGTGAACAAAAGGCAAATTATTTTACTCAGTCAGTACGTGCATTCTTAGTCTCATCAGAATGTAGAGAAAAGGAAGAGACGGGCGTGTTCAATAAAAAGGTGTTATTTATTGATCAGTCTCTTTTCTCATACAAGAGAAATGGATCGATATTATTGCAATACTTATAGTTAAGTAAAGTGCATACATTAAAAGCAATAGTATAAAGTAATACTGTAAAAACATTGATATGGTTTCTAAGCCATATGATGTTTAAAATGAATAAAATATATTTACATACACATATACATTTGACTAAACGTACTCAACTGGTGTTTCTAAATACACCTACCCCGTGTACCTGACCTAAGCCTAATACGTGGGCGGGAATAGAAAGTTACAGTTTAAGATAAGTTTGTTTTTGCCAAGTGAATAACTAAAGAATTCTCTGTGAGGGGTTATTCAGTTCTGTACCTGGAAGTTAGGATGAATGAGGAATGGTATCTCTTTCTCTGGTCTCGATATTCCAGGCTGCCTGCGAGGGCTGCCCAGAAACGCCGGTGCTGGATTCTCGGCAGGAGAAAGCAGCGCGTCTCTCAGCGCGTCAGGAAGGCGGGGCTGTTGCCAGCGGGGTCTGCTCTGCTCTCGGCTTCGGCAAGTATGGCTGCTCCGTCTCGTCACCACGCGTGTGTTTGCATATGGCAAGATCGGTAATATTTATACCTTTAAGGTGCCGAGATTGACGTAAGGATGGACATAGATACGTCAATAAAGATGTCATACGATTTGCTCGTTAGCACATTCTTTTACTAAAGTTCTCGGTGAAATCAAAACAATGGCCGCAGGGTTTTGCCCAGGTTGTCATAGGTTTGATTTGTTATGAGAACTCCGTATGCCTTATCAGGGGCTGGAGGAATATCGCTTGTCTAATTAGATCGCAAGCGTTATGACCTAATCAGATAACACGTTCCTGTGCCGTAGTGTGACTGCGTCAGATAACGGTATCTGCATCATGGGGGTTTTCTGCCTCATGGGCTGACTGCTAGTTAACTTGTTGGTTTGTTTAACTAGAATAGGGTCAGGAATAGGGGGATCGATTCAGAACCGATAGGAATACATGACACCCACTCCACGCTAACTATGGACATATTTACTAATCTAGGCATAGTATAACATAGTACAACATACTATAGAGTAGTGTGTATACCTTACCACCCCAAAATACATAAATGCATTTCGAAATTTTCAAATATACTGAAAAAAAAATTGCAGACATATATATATGGTATGCACTCAAGCTGTAGAAAAAATGCCAAAGTAATTGCATTTGTATACATTATTGCTTATTTGGTATATGAGAATTACACATGAAATGGTTTCTGACAGAAAAAAGTTTCGAGACCATTCCATCACAGAATAAAATATCTTTATGAACATGCCAGCGGGCAGCTAATGTCTATAAGTTATCTAAAATTTAGAAACCTTAGTTCTCTAAGAATAGTTCTTACTTTAAGCAGAAGATAGTGTCCCGAAAAATATGCAAAAATATTTGGGGCTGCTGGAAAAACTGCTGTCCGTGAACTGGAGCGAAAAATGTTCATGTGACTTTATTTTTAAAGTTGAAGGCCGAATTCAGGGAACGCCGTGTGCGAGTTTGCTCAAAAATCTCTATTTCTGTTCGGGTGAGAACATCATATCATTTAGGCTTTCGAAAAAACTGTCAACAGCTTCCTGGGAAAGTTCCACTAACTCGGAAATAGGTGTAATCATGCATTCTTGCGCATGATTGTCTCCATTGACATTCTGATTTGCATTACTGACAGAAGGTCGTACCTGTTCGATGCTGCTTTCATCTTGAACTTCACTACCCATCAATCGTAGTGGTGAAGCTTCCACGAATGCCGTCATCAGGATTGGTAGCCTTTGAGGGCAGCACAAAGCATGAACCTTAATCGGGCTCAACAATGTTTCTGCATCCATCGGCGCATCCGATTGTAGCGTCAGACAGGTGTCTAACACGCATTCTTCTCCGCATAGCAGACACCTCAATACAGGTAAAACACATCTTTGCCACATTGGTCGAAATGATAGAAACCAAGTCATGTTCAGGTCTCTAAGCCGGGAGAGTCCCAGGATTTTTGATATCCGGTCCCGGTATCCAATGGCTAGGATTGTTTCTTCCCTTGTCGCAAGAGTTTTGTCTGTGACATGGGTTGCCATAACGAAAAATAAGGACTAAGAATAGGATTCCTGCAATTAGTCCCAGGATCAGGGGAAGTCCGCCAAAAATCGAATGGACGAAATCTGGAAAAATACCCAGTATGGCTTTGAATGGTGTTAATGCCATCGAAAATACTGTCTTAAATACCTTTGAGACCCCATTGGTATCAGAAATATTTAAGATTTCACTTAGGATTTCCGCGAAATGTACGGGGGAATTAGTTGATAATAATGTATGTATCTCTGCAGTCGTCCTTGCGACTTGTAGATCATACGTTTCTTTTGATGACGAGAGCCTGGTAGGCGTCTGAAGAAGGACTGTTTTCATTCTGCTTAAAGTATCTATTCGAATAGAAGTAATTTTCAAATCGGGCCATGCCCTTTCCTCCCTGTCTGGGAAGGAGCTGGGGAACAATGAGCGTCCACAGCACTTGACCTTCGCAGTCGTAGTAACTAGATAAGGAGTCCCGGGCATAAGACTACAACATCTGCGGTCTACAATAAGAATGTAACTCCCATTATAGAGTCTTTGAAAGAATGGTTCTATTTCTGTTGCAGGTGCGCCTTGCTGGTGACATGAAAGGTTGTATGAATTCCCTTCACAGGCTCCATGCAAACTAATTCCGTTACACAGAAGCGTGCCGCTTAGTGACATCGCACAATTGTTGCCACTAAGAAACACTTTCTGTCCTTTATTACTGACACATGCATGTGAATAGGGCAGGTTCCAAGTTGTTTTAAGGTACCCCTTTCCTAATTTCTCGTACATGCCAGCCTGTATATATTTTTGGCAGTATTGAAACCTGAAGGTTGAGATTGGAATATTTATGATTCCGTGTATTATCCATTCACTGACAGGTCGTTCTGACATTGTCATTGGTAATCTTTCTAGTTTTTCAATGCTCAAGATTGTATAATCAGCTCCCTTTTGCGCCATACCGATTTGTCTATCAGTAAGGTTAAAGATTTGGAATAGTGACGTTGTGTTGATTAAACGCCAAGGCACATAGCCTGAACGCAGATTTTGTAACGTCCAGCCAAGCTGTACAATAGAACGCAATTGTGACTGACCATGTTGTAATAACAGTAAGTCTTGCGATAATATATCGATTGCTGACGACACAATACTGTCCAAAGAAAAAATTCTGGAGGACAGAGTCATTAACCCATTGTCCACTACAGAAAGTGATTTTTCCAAATTAATACGGTCAATTTCCCGTATTCTCTCTGCTGTTTCAATTTGAGTAACCTTCCAGGCCTCATTGTATGCTGCATATACAGAGGCTGCTATGAAACGTTTTTGACGCTGTTTGCGTGGTCCCAAAGTGAAATCACGCAAGTCAGCACCATCAGTAAGTAAAGTTAGGTGTTGCTTAATTTCTGCCAGTGTGGAAGTTTGTAGCCATTGAAGGCATAATTTGCCCACACTGTAGGTGGTTATTATCCCTGGGTGATGTCTTTGAGGATATCTAGGGTCTGGCCTGTTCATTTTGAAACCCTGTGTTTTGTTCAGGAATCTGTCTTGACAGTTATTAGTATCTGTGGGCCAGATCAACCACTGTTTCCAATTTGGATGTGTTCTGTTTTGGTTTAATATATGGTTTACGTCTATCTCTTCATCTGTATCAGAGTTATTGCTAAACATTGTTGGCTTTGGAATAGACGGTTTAATTAAATCTTTGATTTTGGCTAAGCCAAGACAGGTGGTTTGTTGAACAGTGTCATTTAAAAATATCATTTGTTCTGGGATCATGCAGGCTCTAAACAAAGCTTCTATACCCTGTACTTGCCATTGTTTTGTACCCCAAACACTTTTCAATTCAACATTTTTGTCCCAATAATCAAAACCAAAAGTATTCATTTGTTCGAAAAATGAGTCTGAATATAACAATTTTGTGTTGGTTATCATGGTCTTGGTTCCTGTCTTGTTTGACAATTTAAAATAAAATGCTTCAGCATTACTTGTGTTAAAACCTGAAAAATATGAATATTTGTCGTAAACGGTTCTTGAGCTCCCTTTTGGAGGTGTTGCACAATGTTCCCATTGATTATAATTTAAAACATTTCTAGGTTGTGCAGATCTATGTAAAAAGTGGTTACCATAGTGGTTATAGCAATACATACTGTCATAATTTGTAGAACCCTGCAAATAATCATGTTTGGTAAATTTAGCAGACATTACTAAGTCAGACATCATGTTATTAATGCTTTCGAAGTCCCAATCATCAGCAAATGAGTTTGGTTTTGCAAAGTCACTCAATGAGATCTTAATTTGGTGTGGATATTTCAGGATCTCGACCGGACCATAAATTTCATAGTCAGTGTTGTCCCAGGCTACCCCACCAGGTATCGGATTGGCTGTGAAGTTGGCTGAAGAAAGTTCTCTTTTCTCGACGTGTGAAGATGTGTGTGGTTTGAGGATCAAGTTGATGTTCTGACTTGCTGTGTCCATTTTAGCATATTTTCCCTCAATGAAGCGTCCCAAAGTAAGTACCATGATGAGCCAAAGTATGAGGATAAATGCACCAAAACCCACCCAAAATTCAATCCATGGAGAAATCAGATATGTTTCTTTCAGTTGTTTCAAAAGTTCCTTAGTTTTGTCTTTAAAGGATTTTGATGATGGCTGTGTCTTTGATTCACTGAAGCCTTCAGAGGAATCATCGAAGTTTATGAAGTAGCCGGATGCAGTTCTGTCAATTGTTCCAATTGGTTCAGGATTTTTGTTTCTTGCATTGTCACTTGGTACTTCATTATAGATTGGTGTGTCTCTGCTAAATGTTTTTATTTGGGTTTTCAGAGGTCTCAGTTCTATTGCATTGTTGCATAGTCCTTGTTGTTCTTCTGTAGGCGTTTCGAATGTGATGAGCCTCTTCGTTAGGACCTCTGTACTGGTAGCAAACCTTGGTGTTCTGCTACTTATTGGGAGTCCACTTGGCCTACTGTTTGTTATCGGCCACATGTTGTGGTTTTACCAGGTCGATGGATACAACTCGGTTCTCCTTTTTACCAGCAAGTGGCGGTAGTACAACTGATCTTGTCCCGTTGACAGACAAGACAGGAACTGCTTTTCTGTAAGAAGGCCCAAATTCCTTCTTTACCGCGATCTTCTCCCTGACTAGATCCCCGACTTTTGGAATCCAGACAGGTCTTGCTGGGACAGGTGGTGGTTCTTCAGTGGTTGTTGGCTGTTGTTTCAACTTTATGTTGCTCAGGTCTTTTCTTGTTTTGTTTAAGTCCTGCAAAATAGCCAAACGGTCTTTGATATCAAAGCTTTTTTCTTTCACCACTGAAGTCTGACTATCAATGTCAGAGATCATCATCCTAGTTCCAAATAATAATTCGTACGCACTGAATCCCCTCAGAGAATTTCTTGGCAAGTTATCGAGACTACGTTGGACACTTATTAGATGTTTGACCCACCCAGCTCCCGAACCTAATATCCTTTCCGTTATAGATTGCTTTATGCCTTGGTTTTTTCTTTACACCGTCCCATACCCTCAGGAAGGAAGTGAGAAGATTCCCGCTGGACTGTGCTCATTTGACCATGTTTCCCCCCAGGCTGGAGGGCTTGAGTGAAAATAATAGTCAAACGTAGCATGCGCTTAGCGTATATGCCATTTAGACTCGCAAATCTTTGTATAACAGTCCGGACGTCAGCCGAGTGCTGGTGATTTACATTATAAGTGGAAACTAGCCTGTATATGTTAATCGCAAGCCATTCTTTTTACTGATAATATTATCTGCCGTAATACGACGAGGTATCAAACTGTTTCTTTCCCCACTGCGATCTCTGTTGCAGTTTGGGCAGTTTTTTACAAACATGGTATGACGCAGGCTCATGCCTGGCCACCAGTACCGTGATTGTAATTCTTCCAAAGAATCTTTTAGTTTAAGGTGTCTGAGACCCTCGCCCATGTATGCGTCTGCGATTAACAAGTTTCTCCTGTCCATGTTTGGAATCACCCTATCCCCCACTCCAGGGATTCGAGCAAAAAGGACGGAGTTTGCATCGATTATGTATGTGTAATTGAGTGGATAGTTGATCGGTAACGCTGAGCAGTCGCCTTTTGATGACGTTTTCACTGCCAGCACTGTTTCACCGTCAATGTATTTTAATGTACGCTTTTTTCGATCTACGGGAGCCGATTTAGTGGCTGCCGCTGTGGCTGTCTCAGCCAATGAATTCCCTACAACGTGAACGCCATCACGCTGATGACTCAGTGAGTGAGTCACGTGAGTCTTTGGTAGTTCTTTTTGTAAAAGAGCTATTTGTTCCCAGAGCAGTTTCTGCTTTATTGGTGCATCTGTGTCATCTTTGTAACCGTTTTGAATCCATGTCTGCAAATCGCTGTTATATGATTTGACGCAGTAATATGAATCTGACACTATAAGTGTCGGGAATTCGCGATCCGCATTATCTAGCACCATTTTTAAGGCTAATATTTCAGTTTGTTGTTCTGAATTACTTTCTACTGAGTGTGTCTTTGTTAATAGAGGTTTTAGTTTACCTCCGCGCCACACTTCTTTTGTAATCTCACATGTGGGGTTGTATGCTTGTTCTCCCCAAACGGACGGTTGAGCATGTCCGTCTGTATAGATTACACAGGCGTAATGTCGTAGAGGCAGAATGTCGATTGGCAGAGGATATGTTTCTTCATATGCTAGATTTTTCAATTCTTCTAGTTGTTAAAAAATTGTCAACCAGGCTATACTTGATAATTCATATCCTACGTACAAGACTGTTAGATGGGCAATTCTGGACTTTTTAAAGTTGAATTTGTAACCCTCTGCTGCGAACCCAAGTATTATGGTGTTCACTCTTTTCAAGTGAGTCTCCAAGTCATCATCTGTTAAGTAAATGTCATCGACATAAGATAATGCTTCATCATCATATAGTTGTAGTAATTCTGTTACTCTCGCTGAGAATACTCCCGGGCTGTTCTTGTACCCCTGGGCTAACCGACAGAATTGTTTTTGAGTGCCATTTACTGAGAATGCAGTTAAATATCTGCTCTCTGGTGCTATGTTTTGACAAAAGAATCCATTGGAGATGTCCAAGGTTGTTTTGTATTTTTTGCGCACTATGGTATTCATCAGTGCAGCACTGTGTGAGTTTTGCACTGCAAACGTTTTGCAACATGTGTTAAGGTGTCGGTAATCCAAAACTAGACGATATGAATTGTCTGGTTTGGAGACCGGAAACAAAGGATTGTTCATTGGTGAGGTGCAAGTTTCAATCACCCCCTGGTATTCTAGCTGATCTAGTATTTCATTTACCTGTTTTTTAGCTTCTTGCTTAATTGGGTACTGCCTTTGTGCAGTAGGTTGTGATTTTAACTGGATTTTGTGAGGAGGAGAGTCCTCATCCCATCCTACATGATTTTTATATAAAGCAGGTGCTAGAGCCACTGCCCACTTTCTAGCAAGTGTGTATTTTTTATGAATTGGTATATGATTCGAGAAGGCAGGCATAATTACTTCTTCGCCATGAGGGCACTCCCTGACAAACTCTGGTGGCCAGTCTTTTTCAGCTAGAAGGATATCATAGCCCTTGGAGAGATTATCCCAAAATAGTCCCCTTATTTTCCTAGTCTTATCTCCCTCTATACGTAATGTTATCTCGTATATCTTGTGAGGTTTGCTAACCCTGGTGTCTGCAGTTTCCACTTGAAGATATTCATTCGTGTCCACTGTCTCCAGATGATTCATAAGGACTTTGCGAGCTATGCTCACTTCTGCTGCGCTGTCTAGCATTGTCTGAGCCCATTCTCCGTTTCTCAGTTGTGTCCTCAGTATTCTCGGCATTGTTAACTACCTTGATACTGGCTACCTTCTTTTTTGGAAATTGTAATTTCTTTTTTAGCTGAGCAGGTTCCTTGTCTTTGGACTTGGCGTGCTCTTCTCTTTGTACTGATCGTCCTCTTCTTTCCGATTTCTGCGAGGAATTCTGAAAAGATTGAGAGGGACGTGTATCAATGTCTTGATATCTATCAGGCTTTTTTATATTATCCCTATTTCTAAGGTTATATCTTTTCCCAGAGGGGTCACTCTGGGGTGACCTGTGTCTCTGGTTCGGAGATTTCTCCCTTCGCCTAGGAGACCTTCCTCGGGACTGGAACTTCTTTTCTTTTGGATTGGATTGTTTGTTTCCATCCCAGTTCTTTTTTGGTGAATTGTTATTTAAAAATATTTTTTCTGGACTTTCAGTCAGTTGTGGTCTTACTGGTATTCCACCTAAGCTATCTCTACCTAGTTCCTCATAGGATTTTTCTATGATTCTGGCAATTTCAGCTGGTTGGTCTGCTATATCTGTCTCTTTTAACCTCTGGCGGATCGCCACGTTTGCTGCTTCACCTTTTATGTTGGCTAATAGTATAGCCGAGACCTGCTTGAAGTCTTTTAGTAATTTCATACCAAGAGTTAAAGCGGGTTCTGGACCGTATTCGTCTTGAATTTGTTTTAGCACATCTGGTATCACCGAAATGGATGGAACACCGTGCGTTTTTGTGTAGATGGAAGCAAAGACTGTACCCCAAGTGTCACAGTCCTCTATGTGTGGTGCGATTCCCATTGGGAGACAGATAGTCAGAATCCTGTGTTTTTCTAGCAGGGTGGTGTCTGGAAACACCGCCTCTATTTGGGTAATTTTCTGTGCCAACCAGAATGGTATTTGTTCCCGTTTAGCCGGTACTTTACCTAGGCAGGATTGGATGTTCTGTGGTGTAATTTTATTTGTGTTCCCCTGGTGAGGGGTCAGCTGTGGGAGTTTAATCGCTGGCTGAATTGTTGAAGTCCGCATCACATACTGAACTAATTGTCTATGAATTTTTATTAATTGTTTTAGCTGTGTTAACAGCTCTGCTGCAGACATTCCATTGATGTCTGGATGTGGTGTGTATCCGGCTAGGACCGGCCACGTTGCTCCTGGTCTACCTAAAGGACCGAGCCTGGTGATGTGATTATTATGTTTTAGGGCGCCATCAAATAAGAGCAAATGCTCTTGGAATTTGAGTGGTACTTCCACCTCCTCGAAAGGAGTGTACTCATTAGGAGGTTCCTCTATTTTGTAATAGTGGAAGTACTTTGTTACAGCATTTGCTGCTGGAAAATGTATCCATGAATAATATACCTCTGTCTGCCGATATTCGTGTGCCTCAATTACGAATATGACTGTACCACCTCTAGGTGTCAGTCCATTTTCTATAAGTTTTAAGGTTATAGATTTTCTTTTAATGACCGGGATGAGTATTATATCCGGGTCTGCATTTTGTAGTGCAGTATCAGCTTCTGCTATGTCAGCTGCTAATCTAACTGCCTCTCTTTCTTCATCACTGTCTCCCATTTTACTGACAGGATGGTTATTTTTTGTTTGTTTGCAGATCAGGTTTCTTATGGAAACAGAGATTAGATGCACAATATTTTGGAACCGTTTATCCTTCAACGTTGACTATACCAAGAACCATACATAGGAGTTCCCTCCTGCGAGGTTTTGGAGGATATTACCTTTCACCCACTCCAGACGTCTTTGGAGTATTATGGGAAAAGGGCTCTGAGTGAGAAAGCACGACTGAGTTACTCTAAATGTCTTACGTTAGTTTTATCGCCCTTTCCAAACGCGTTGGGCGCCATGTAGTGTAGTTCCTATCTTCCCAATAGGCTCTGCGCATTGGAATAATACCTACAGCAGTAAAGGCCTAGGCCAGACGTTAACTAGGTCTACTACTGTCGATACTAGACTTAAGTTTTGGGTTTGCCAGCGTAGCTCAGAGTTCGCTGGAAACTTTCTCGAATGTTCAAGGAGGAATTAACTTCCCTGATTAGACAAGAAGGGATTTGATTCTGACAACCATAGAACATGACAACTTTGCTCTCCCCTAATCAAGAGTCAATCTCGAGAGTCGTGTGAACAAAAGGCAAATTATTTTACTCAGTCAGTACGTGCATTCTTAGTCTCCTCAGAATGTAGAGAAAAGGAAGAGACGGGCGTGTTCAATAAAAAGGTGTTATTTATTGATCAGTCTCTTTTCTCATACAAGAGAAATGGATCGATATTATTGCAATACTTATAGTTAAGTAAAGTGCATACATTAAAACCAATAGTATAAAGTAATACTGTAAAAACATTGATATGGTTTCTAAGCCATATGATGTTTAAAATGAATAAAATATATTTACATACACATATACATTTGACTAAACGTACTCAACTGGTGTTTCTAAATACGCCTACCCCGTGTACCTGACCTAAGCCTAATACGTGGGCGGGAATAGAAAGTTACAGTTTAAGTTAAGTTTGTTTTTGCCAAGTGAATAACTAAAGAATTCTCTGTGAGGGGTTATTCAGTTCTGTACCTGGAAGTTAGGATGAATGAGGAATGGTACCTCTTTCTCTGGTCTCGATATTCCAGGCTGCCTGCGAGGGCTGCCCAGAAACGCCGGTGCTGGATTCTCGGCAGGAGAAAGCAGCGCGTCTCTCAGCGCGTCAGGAAGGCGGGGCTGTTGCCAGCGGGGTCTGCTCTGCTCTCGGCTTCGGCAAGTATGGCTGCTCCGTCTCGTCACCACGCGTGTGTTTGCATATGGCAAGATCGGTAATATTTATACCTTTAAGGTGCCGAGATTGACGTAAGGATGGACATAGATACGTCAATAAAGATGTCATACGATTTGCTCGTTAGCACATTCTTTTACTAAAGTTCTCGGTGAAATCAAAACAATGGCCGCAGGGTTTTGCCCAGGTTGTCATAGGTTTGATTTGTTATGAGAACTCCGTATGCCTTATCAGGGGCTGGAGGAATATCGCTTGTCTAATTAGATCGCAAGCGTTATGACCTAATCAGATAACACGTTCCTGTGCCGTAGTGTGACTGCGTCAGATAACGGTATCTGCATCATGGGGGTTTTCTGCCTCATGGGCTGACTGCTAGTTAACTTGTTGGTTTGTTTAACTAGAATAGGGTCAGGAATAGGGGGATCGATTCAGAACCGATAGGAATACATGACAATGCTGTTGATGAATCATGTACATGGCTAGCCAAGGTTCCCACAGAAGTTGTGCTGTTGTGTCTGGTGGGTGGGCATGTTGTTTGGCATTTTGTATGTGAGTTTGTAACATGCGCCTTCCCAGAGTTGTGAGTTACATGATTGTGGAGTTGAGGTGTGTGGTGTGTTTATTTGGTACTTACCAATGAGCAGTGCATTGTCGTAGATGCCATCCTGGAAGTGCTGGCTGATGATGGACTGTTGGAAGATGAAGGAATCATGCACACTGCCTGGGTAGTTGGCGACAACATTGGTGAAGAGTCCCCGGTGGTCCACTATTGCCTGCACATTGATGGAATGCGAGTGCTTTCTGTTGCAGTAATTGTGTGCAATGTCGGCAGGGGGCAAAAGTAGGACATGTGTGCAGTCTATTGACCCCAAAACATGTGGGAATTCAGCTATGGCGTAGAATCCTTGCTTGGTCTTCAGTTGTTCCTGCGCGGTGTGGGGGAAGTATATGTACTGGGGTACCAAGCTGATAATGGCATCCAGGACAGGTTTGAGGAACTTTGATAGGGCTGGCTATGAGACTCCTCCTACTCTGGCTGTTGTTGGTTGGAAGGTCTCAGAGGCCAACAGATGCATCAAACCAGCAGCTTTGTCTGCGGATGGATGTTGGTTGTCAGCTGTGTTGGTACCGTCAGCCTGTGGGCAATGATGTTCAGGATGCGGGGATGATTGTCCTTTTGAGCCTGTAGTGGGCAATGACATAATGTGGTGTCATGTCTGTGAGGCTGGTGCGTTTTCTGAAGGTCCGCGGTCTGTGTCTGTGCTGCCTCTGTAGTGGACCAGGGGATGCTGGGGGGTGGTCTGGGGGGTGTTGGTGGGCCTGGGGATGGTGGTGGTGGGTGTTGTGGGCCTGTTGGGGCTCCAAGCTGCATGATCAGTAGCTCCATGGCATCTGTTGTTCTTCAGGTGTGGCTGTGGGCTGGGCTCCCTTTTGTGGTGCAGGCTGCCATCCGGATTTGTACCAGCTCAGAGCAGGTGTTAATTTCCTGCTGTTAACGCACCTTATCGCATGTTTTGAGGTCATATCACCGATCTGGCTGGTCGTTAAGAATGCGGCGGAGTGGTGTTGTCATGGCTTTTTGCACGGGAACGCCTACTCTGCATCTCATTAGCGATACTTGCCTGGGTCATCTGTGGTGATGTTTTTTACGACTGCTTTTGCAGGTAAACTGGTGCTAAAGGCTGTTCGCACCAGCTTGTGAATGGGATGATAAGTTTATCACTACTTTGGCAGCGATAATGCGCCGTTAACTCAGCGATAGCTCCTTGAGAATATGCCCCATAGTGTACTCAACGTGTAGGTAGTCTTTTGGCATAGATAGGTCTCCAACAGGCATGTAAAGTTCCAAGACCTAAAAAGGGAGGTCGACAAGAGGGTGGAATGACTAGGAAATAGAAAGATGAAGTAAATATAGATGATAAAAAAGGGAGCATGGGTTAAAAAAATGTGGATAGGAGAGACTTGACACAGGCAAAAATAGGAGAGATGTAAGGAAGAAACACAAGAAGTGGAACTAGAGTGAAATAGTGGGAAATATAAAGTAGATGAAACAGAAAGAAATCCTGGAAAAGGGCTAAAGGAAAAAAAAAAGAGAAGAAGGAACGAAAATCAAAGTAAATGAAAGACAAAAATGGTAGCATAATATGAAGAAGGATAGAAAATAAAGAGATGGGATAACAAAGAAAAAATAAAGCGATTAGAATGTAAGGACAGAAGGTATTGAGTAAAATAAAGAATACAAGGGAGAAGGGACAGGAATTTGAAAAAAATATACTACAGAAAAAAAAGCATAAAGTAACAGCAGTGTCAAAATAAAGGAAAAAACTGAACACACATACGAGAGAGTTGTGTGGAAGAAAAGGCGGAACAAAATGCAGTAAAATGTAAAGAACATAATGAAGGAGAGAAAGCAGAGCGAGAACAAAGATTACACAAGACGATATAAGAAGATTTGGCATGTGCATACTCATGAATAGAGGAACGAAACAAATGCTAAGAGAGGATGGTGTATGAAAGGGGAAGACATGATGGAGGTTCATAGAAGACGGAAGAATGAATACCAAGTTAAATGAATGGTGAACATTGTATAGCAGAATGACAAGATGACAAGAAGAATATATAAAAAGTGGAGAAAGGCTGAGAGCGAGCATGCAAAGAAGGTGGGAAGGAAGAGCCCTGCAGGAAATAAAGTTTAAGACAAGCGAAAAACAAGTTTCCTTCAGGCACAACCGAATCAGTAGAAGCAACGAGAGCAAGCTTTGCTCACACATAATAATTTCAGCACAAGCAGCAGCAATGCAATCTTCAGGGGCATAACGCAGGCACTGCAGCCTCTGCAGTGCACTGCCCCCTTCCCACCTCTACAGGGGACCACAACCTTTCAAGAGGGCCCCATTAAACCCAAAGTCAATGAATATCTGTGAAATATTGGAGACACATGGGACCTCAGCACATTCTGCAGGAGGCACAACATCATTTTGTGTTACACCACTGGCAAGCCTCCTTTACTCTCATCACTTTCAGTGTGGTCAGCAGTAGTATAGATTATCCTTAATATGCAACAGCAAGGGCATGGCCAGGGAGGAGAACTGGCAAGACGCGTCTCTCCTGAGCTCCACGCATTGGGCCCTGAATCTCCCTGCTGGCCTGTTATTGGTGCTGAAGTTGTTCCCCAGGAACCCCCCTGGAGCTGTGAGAGGTGACACATTTTCACCCACCTGACCTGAGGAGATGCTGAGGGGAGTCTGGCCAGGCTGCGGAGAGGAACGGTGGTGGCCATCTTACTACCGCACCTAGGGCGATGGGGAGCTGTGATGACCGGGGCAGGGGCCTTCGCTGGTGGCAATTGATAGTGCCATGGCCCTGCTTCCTATGTTAGTCGGGGGCCCTGGTGAGGGTGACTTACCCTGTCGCCCGCCCGCACTGATAACGCTGTAAGCATGCAAGTAGATTCACATGGGCTTACTGTTCAACGCTTGGCATACCGGGCCCTCACTCCTTTCACACCCTTTGTCCAGAAATTGTCCAGGCACTGCTGGTCTCCTGCTGCACAGTTGGTGAGGGCTCTGCATTCATAATATTGAGGAGAGGCATATTGTTGTGTTGGATCACTATGGCGGCGCTTAAGGCTAAACCTCAGCACTTTTCCTCCATACACGACATGCTCTAAAGGTCTGACCTTCCCTTGTGGTGGATAGTGATTCTCAGGCCCAGCCCACAACCAAGAACGAGGGCTCTGATTTTCATGCTCCTGTCACCAAAGAGGATATTAAGCTACAACTTGCTGAGTTCTGCAAAGATCTCTAATCCCTTCGTCATGACGTTACTAGGGCCATGTGTGACATCGGTCAGTCCTTGTAGCAGACGGACACCCGCCTAACTACAGTAGAAACAACGGTGGTGGAGGATACTCTTGATAATGTCAATATAATGGCCGGTATTGAAAAATTGGAGCGAGGGCAACTGGATTGGCAGGAAAAGTTGGATGACCTGGAGAACCGTTCTCGAACATAATAACAGCCGCGTTCGAGGCCTGTGTGCTTCTATTTCACCAGCTGCTCTTGAGTTCCATGTCTAGGTCCTTTTTGCCCATCTTCTGCAGCTTTTGGAGGAGTTCCCGGGTCTCCTCGATTGTACCCATAGGGTGTATTCGGGCAACAAGAAAATCTTGCTCTAGATACACTGACGCGAGTGCACTATTTTTACCAAAAGGAACAGATTCTGAGGGCTGTGTGACAACAGGAGCTGATCACCTTCCGCAACAATTCTATATCTTTGTACCAGGACATATCAGCCCATACACTGTCCCACCGTAAGTATTTCAAAGATGTTGCCCACCATTTGGAATGCAGTAAGGTTCCATATTGCTTGGGGCTTCCATCTCTGCCTTTATGTCACTCATCTGGATAAGAGAATTGCAACCCGCATGCCCAAGGGCATTGGGCTTGGCCCGCCCCCCCCCCCACCTGATGATGATTAGCCTTCTGAGTTACGAGACCTTGCTCTAATAGATGGGTTGGGGGGGCTGGCATTTCCAGTCCTAATGCCACGCCAAAAGGAAAGCACAATAACAGAAGCGACAAGTCAATGGAGACCGCCACCTTCTTTCGTTGGACGACGACATGCCGCCCTGACAACCTTGTCACTCCTGGTGGTGACATGATTGGATTCTTTGGCTGTTTTGTGATTGATTGAGGTGGGTTCATTTCCTCTTCTCGAGCCAATAACCATTTATTTTCTTCTTAGTTTGGATTCTATATATGTGGGGGGGTCTACATGGCACAAACCACGAGCTTGCCCCTTCTCTATTGCTGTTTCTATTAGCCTTTCCATGTACATCTTTCCCCATTTTGAACGCTACCTGAGTGTTGAATGGCAGGAGGCCCGGCAGCTTCTTTGCCGCTTGCCTGTTTCCTTCTGTTATTGCAAGTTATGTACATTGTTCTATTTTCATTGTTGTTGACACACGCGTACATATCACGCCATGTCGGGGTGGGGGAGTCACACTCATATCATTTTAAGTCTGCTGTATTAGGGGTTTGTATACACGCTTTTCTATGACTACCCTTCATATTGTACTCCTTAATATAAAGGGCCGTATCACTGCACTCAAGGTAGGTCGCTGATACACTGATTGCGCCACAAGGTGGTGGATATGGTACTTTTCAGGAGACACACCTCCTCTGAGCTGACAGTCACCGCCTCTGCTCTTATTAGTACCCGACAAAAATTCCATTCCTGTTATACTAGCATGTCCCAGGGAGTGGATATCCTACTCTGTCGCAACTCTTGACAGCACCTACATGGATCACGAGGGTAGGCAGAAAGGTGTATGGGGCATGTTTTGTACAACCTGAATGTCCATGGCCTTGATCTATGGCCCCTATGGTGATCGGGAGGAGTTCTATTCTGACCTTTTTCCAAGGATCTCCCACTTTAATAGAGGTGGGAGAGTGCTCGGAGGTGATTTTAATGTCCCCTTAGACTCTTGCTTGGACTGTTATCTCATCCTCGACGAGGCGAACATCACCCTGTTGGACAGACTTTAATGGATGCCTCCACCCTGCAGGGCGGGATTACACTCTCTATTCTAATGTCCATAGGACGTATTCTAGAAGTGATTATTTTTTAACCTCCCAATCTTTATTGCCCAGTCTTGTAGACACCAAAATTTATGTCAGCGCTATCTCTGATCATGATACGGTTTGGTTGACGCTAAGCTTAGTGGCTCCTCTGCGCCATTTCCTTGGCCATGGATGCTCAATCAGGTGGTGCTTTGGGACCCAGTTCTCCGTGATCATATTAAAAATGCTAATGAACACTATTTTCCTGAGAACAATACGGCAATGTGTCTCCTGCAACCCTGTGGAATGCTGCAAAGGCAGTTTTCGGTAGGGAAGATTTTTTTACCACACAGGGACATTTGAAAGGACGAACAAGCTTCTGCAACAGGAATAAGACACCCCGGTCCAACAGGCAGAGGCGTGCCCTAGGGAAGGGGGCTCCAATAGGACTGTGAGGGATCTGTGGCAGCTTAGAGGTGAGCTTGAGCATATCCTAATTAAGTTGACTGCTAAAAAGCTCCTGTATGTCAACTAAACCTATTATAAGGGGATAAAGCAGACAAACTCTTGGCACACAAATTACGCCTCTGCGCTACCCATAACCATATTGGGTACCTGGTGGGTGAAGACGATTGCAACCATCGTGAGACCGAGGCGATCCTTGAGGTCTGCAACAGCTACTACTCCACTCTCCATCAGGCTCAACAGGTTGATGCCCAGCGTCAAGACACCTATCTGAGCATCTATGTTTCCCAGGAAAGATCTGAAGAGCTGCACCTTCTTGAGGATGAAATTACTCCAGGTGCAGTTCAGGCAGCAATCAGCCACCTCCCCTCACATAAAGCCCCTGCTCCTGATGGCTATACCACAACTTTTTTATTAAAACCTATGCCCCTCTCCTGAAAGATCCTTTACTACAGGTCTTTCATTCATTTTTGATACCTGGAGTGGTCACGGATACCATGTTGGAGTCGCACATTACTCTCTTCCTAAAACCAGGGAAACCCACCTCACAATGCCCTTCCTATCAGCCTATTGCCCTCCTCAATTGTGACGTGAAGTTATTTACATCCATCGTAGTTTCCCACTTACAACACATTTGGCCTACTATATTCGCGCGGACGCAATCAGGTTTCATCCTCAACAGACAGCCCAATTATAGCACGAGCCTGGCGGTGGACCTTATGGAGATATCCAAGTGCTGACGTTAGTGCACAGAAGGCATTCAATAGGGTATATTGGAGTTACCTTGCTAAGGTCCTTGATAGAAATCACCTAGGATGCAAAACTAAAATGTTTATCCTGGCCAACGTTCAGAAACCTACAGCTAACTTAAAATTAATGGCTCTCTCTCCTAGCCTATCCAGCTTACACGTCAGGGATGCCCACTGTCCCCTTCACTATTTTCCCTTATGATAGAACCATTTGTGGTTAAAGGCCAGGCTAACCCTCACATTGGAAAGAGTGGTAGTTGATGGTGTGGAATATAAGCTTGCTTTATTCGCCAATAGTATTGCTTACTTCCTAACGAACCCCAACACCTCAGTTCCAGCACTGATGGAAGAGCCCAACGCCCTCTCCCAGGTATCGGGCTTCAAAATTAATTTAACAAAATCAAGGGGATAGGGATGGCTGATCCCCACAACAGCCTCGAAGGCCCTATTCGAAGGTGGAGGTTTCCAATGGGAGACGTCGTCCATCACTTATTTAGGGATTCATCTACTGCCTCCGATAAAAGACTTATAGGCTTGTAATAGCCCCTTCTGCTCATGTCTCTCTTCAAGGACCTATATCATTTTGGGAAAATTGTGATGTCGTGGTTAGGCAGGCTCAAAAGTGTTAAAATGAATTTTATGCCTCGGTTGTGGTATGTCCTACTGACTCTTCCGCTGGCCCTTCCTCCCTCGATCCGCAAACACATCCACTTGAAACTCCTAGACTTTGTGTGGGGGGGCATCTCCACATGTGGCAAGAGCAACATTGAGTAGACCAGTCTCGGAGGGTGGCATGGCGATCTCTCTACTTATATCTTGGTGGCACAACTCAGCCCTTCCCTGGATTGGACGCACAACCTTGATGGAAAGCCCTAGGTTCAGATGAACAAGGCCTTTTCTCCCTTCCTACTGTTGGGGCTGTTGTGGATTCTGAAGCCCTATGAGGCAAAAGCTCACCCATTATTGCCTATGATGTCTTTCCTGCTCGCCTATTGGAGAGAAGTACACCAAAGCATTTCTGGCTCACCCCTCTGATTATGCATAATCCTGATTTCCCCCGGGTGTGGCCCACCCTGCCTCATTTCATTGGATTGAGGGACATTTCCCCATCTTGGGTGAATATGGTGACCTATAGCAACGGGGTCACTTAGTCACTAAATTTGACCTCACGACGCCACAGCTTTCGATTGACTCGGGCACTCCATTGGCCCTCCAGTGCGAAGATAACCCCATAGAGTCATTCTATCTCACTAACATACGTTGCAAAGGCATATCTTGACTCTATTGTTATCTCTTACAGTTGACACCTACTTTCAGGCATGCTTATGTATTACAATGGGAGAGGAAGTTGTCTACGGAGATATCCGACGGCACTTAGGAGATCACATGAAAAAGAGCGGCTAAATCTTAAATTTGTTTGTGCTATAAAGAGAACGTCTAAAATATTGACTTGCTGGTATTTTACATCGGTTAGACTGGCTAAAATGCTTTGGGGGTTTGGATTTGTGCTGGAAGGGGTGCAGAGAGAGGGGAACTTTTTTACATAAATGGTGGTCATGCCCTGTGGTCCGGATATTCTGGGTTGAGATTCAGGGCACTGTGAAGTCATTAGTTATCAATGTTCACCCTCTACTTGTACCACTGACGCTTCTCTTGGGTGATCCAGAGGACACAAGAATTTATCCCACATCAACTCCTAGTGTCCGCCTGCTCTCTCACTTCCTCCTGGTGGTGCAGAGTGGAACAAATTTGGAAGCAACATTTACATCCTTCTTTAAATATGTACTTGGGAAAGGTATGATCCATCTACGCAATGGACAAATCAACGCCTATTATCCGCGACGGGTGGCCAAATTAGATGCAATATCGTGCCCCTTTACAACTCATACTAAGCACCAACAGCAAGTGGGAGGGCTTCATATGACAAAAATCCAAAGTCGTACACACCTCTGATATCCACATTATGTCCTTTTTTGACCCTGAGGAGTGATCTGTTGAAATATAATGTCTATGCATGTGCCTGAGGTAGGGTGCTGTGTTGTATCAATTATCTCAAAATATCTGGGTATGCATGTTCTACTTTCCCGTCCAATTTTTCCTACCTCTTTTGAGCAAGTATTATTATTCATAGCAAAATTGTGTGTACTTGTTTCCTTTGAAAAATGCAAAACAAAATCGTTAAAAATAAAAGATATGTAACAATTATGGGAGCTCGAACATGGGTGGGTTCAAAAGAAGACTATGAATAACGGCTGACTATGACTACAGTATCAGTTCAGGGCCAGGAATTGTAAACGAGGCTTAAATTAGTGACACCGGATGAATTGCGTAAGGTCGGTGATGTAGAGGTGGAGTGATTGCTGTATAAGGTACCTCCTGCTGTACATTGATGCGGTACTACTGCAGCTATAATTACTGATACAGCAGGGTTCTGTTTTTACCGCATGCTGTATTGCAGCATCATTCTGAGCTCATTACCTCAGAATGTGGTATCACACAGTAACACTGCATTTATTCTGTTTTGAGGTTTATCACTCAGAATATTTGTGTTCCCCGGCATGAAATTATCCAAGTTTTTACAACCTGAGGTAAGGTAATTACCTCAGAAATCCCAACTACCCCATGTAATAAGGGAAATTGTTTCTTAGCTGCGGGGAATCAATGGGTATTGATGGAAGAGGCTGAACATATATGTACAAAGAGGTCAAACAATTGGGTACAAATTGAACATAACATTTTTACGACCTCTCTTTAATTTTGTGGTGTTATATATGCACTATTCACATGAAGTTTAAAAGTAAAATGGCTAATTAAAATTAATCTGGTTGGTTGCTGTTTACCACCCCTCTGTGATTGGTTATAACAGCAGAACTTTATTTGCATTCCAAAATGGGAAACATTTCTCTTTCACACTACTTTGATGCCTGTTAGATGATGACTCAGCTGCAGGTGTGCAGAGAGACACCAGTATAGAGAGCTTGTTAGCTATATTGATGGAGGTGCACATATTGATAACTTTGCAAATGATGGAGCTGGTTTGGCAGACTCAAAACTCTCCCAAAACGTTAGGCATACATAGTAGATTCTGATAAACGTAATCTCCAATAAAACCCCTTCATACAGTAATGTGTGCATACCAGAGTGTATTCAGACATCATCTACTACTTCATACTTTTGACGATCCAGTGAGAGCCTTGCAAGCATGTAAAATCATCACAGTACTTATTTTTTACACACGTCCTCTCAATAACAAGCACCACAATATGCATTTCTAGTAGTAGAGTGTAAAGAGAACTTACCTACTCCCTTTTACTATACCCAATCCCGCTAGAGTCCCGCTATATGGTACAATTTATTTTTTAAATGTACTTTTATTTTCTTCACAGTAGTTATCCTTTAGACACAGCCTCTCTAAATCTAGGGAGATGGCATGCCATTCTGCTGCCCACTTGTATAGCTTTTTTACTTCATTTCCAAAACACCTCCAATTTTTCACAGCAAACAGTAATGGTGACCATTTAATTTCTAACATTCCAACAGCCAGCCACTCAGAGCGCTGACTCTCATGTGTGAATATGTCTAAATCAAATGCTGTTGTTGTATGACTTTCAAATTACTTTGGTCCACTCTCCTTTATGCCCACTAGCCAGGATGGAGATCCACATGGCTGTGTTCTAGCCACTGCTCTTGATACTTAACCCTACACTGATTTGACTGATATCCCCCTCAATGACTGTTGGATGCACATATTTTGTGGTTGGATCATGTCTAAGGAATGATGAAGGTACCCTATTCACTGATTATGCTGCCTGCGCTGTATACAAAATCGTGGAAAGCAGCCATTTGCCCTCTGTAAAATCAGCTTATTACTAAACTCATCATTTTCACT
Organism: Lissotriton helveticus; assembly: GCF_964261635.1. NCBI lineage: Eukaryota > Metazoa > Chordata > Amphibia > Caudata > Salamandridae > Lissotriton > Lissotriton helveticus. Next base: position 185,426,829 of record NC_136065.1, read on the forward strand.
CAAGCCTATATTCCAGCCAAAGAAAAGATTGTTACTGTATAACCGTTTCAAAGTATGTGTTTAGAGTGATGCACAACTGTGGGCTCCTCTAGATGCAAAGAGGTTTCTGGACCATGGCAGGCACTACAATTAAGAGTGGACAATATTTTCTGAACCCTTTAAATTCCTTGCAGTTGCTAGAAAAGGTGGCAGTGGTGAAGTACGCTGCCCACTTGTACCCTCATGATAATGTTTTCAGGGGACAATCTTCTTTCCGATTCAGCTGTCAAGGAGGCCACGTTTATGCTGCTATTTTGGTTATAAGAACCAATCTGTTTCCTGTAGCAGTGTTAAATGATTTGTCTCAATTGCAGGAGCAGGCCTCTAAAAATTTAAAATGGTCTTGAATCAAGAGCAATGTAAGAGAGACCCTGAGTGGGTATCACGCTGAAATGTCGTGTTGTGTGATGGAATAACCCATGTTGGTAGGTATGATACATGATACATTCAGCTACAGCCCATTGGTAATTGCCCTTCCATTCCTCCATGCCCCAAAGCTATTGACAATCCTGTGCCCTATTCCTTTCACACAAAGCAGTAAAACAGATTAAGTCCACCTCACTGCTCATGTTTCCCCCTCGAAGATCCAAATGTGCAAAATATTTCTATGTCCTTGATGTTGTATGCAGGCTTTCAGGATGTGTGGAAGCTTACCTCTATGTCCATACAAATGCCATGGTAGCTAAGATGTTACTCATAGATTTGATCCCCTGGTTTGATGTACCAAACTGAATCAGCAGTAACAGAGGAACATATTTCATGTCAGCAGTAGTACAGCAAGTGTGTAAGGCCTTATGTCTGGGCAAGCATTTTAATTGTGCCTATCACCGATAGTCAGTGGGAAAAGTAGTAAGAACGAGATACCGATCCTTTCCCGGAATACAAAGTTTTTTTCTCATTCTCTTTATTGGCGGTATTTGGCATAACAATACAATATACCTAGAAGTTATTCATCTCAGCGTACAGATGGAAAGCCCTGTAGTAACAAAAATCTAACGATATCCTCATCACATCTAATCTTGACTTCATACAAATTATTCAATCTACAGTCCCAGCATAACAGATGCCGAGGGTACAGTGATCACTTACAGCAGGAATACATTTACTCATATCCCCAGTAGTTCCTATAGCGTTCTCATATTTTTCTGAGGTTCTGTGGGCAGCCACTACCTTTGTATACATATATTTCACCACCCATATTCCAGCGCATATCTTTACTACACTGTTCTAGGGATGACCTTGAGGGTGATCCCTACAGTTGGGCTATATTGCCTTGAGCCACCATGCCTATATTACAATATAAATGAACATCTTGTATCCTCCTGGCCCCCCTAGATTCCCTAATGGAGAGTTCCTGGTTCAAAGGTAACGTCAGCATCAAAACAGTCTCCATACACCCTATCGCTTAAACCCAGTCTCTTTGATCTCAGGGCAATCCCATATTGTATGCATGGATGAGCCCACCATGCCATACCCTCAAAGGCTGTCCTGGTCATCAGCATCCCTTATCTTCATCATCTATACTCTTATGTAGTACACTTTGTGGAGTATCTTCAGCTGTAATAGACTAAACCCTGCCTTTATCACCACCTACCTGGGCCCCTGCAGTGCATCACACCACTATTCATCTGTCAAAGCCTCAATGTTGCATCCCCACACATCTCTCAAATCCACCAGGTAAGCTATTTATTAACTTATATATAAGGGACATTGCCCTTTACTGTAAAGGTTTAGCTATTATTCTGTTCTCTGATGGGGTAGTCTGTACATAGACATTACTAGGATGAAAGAAATAACCAAGAGGAGTTACCTTAATATTCATCTGTGCTGCACCATGTCATGTCCATCTATTAAGTGGAAAACCAACTAACTGCAGGTACCAAAGGTTGATGACAACACAGTCCCCTTTCTCCCTTTTGGGGCTATTACCTATCCTGGGTACTCTCCGGACAGCGATAATGTTTTTGCACAATGCATCACAGCTAGGGTTTCTAAGTACTTTCCCTATCCAGTGAATTGCTTTATTTTTTAGTCAGATTGTCCTCAATTTCATTTGGATGTAATACTGGATGATTTTTACGAACAGTCACTAGGGGCGTGGCTTCTGGAGGTTGTTGGAATGCCTTGGGGTTCTGTTTATCACCAGCATCCACATGAGATGGATTAGCATTCGGGGTTATAGGTGTTTCTGAATCTAAAGGGGGTGGTAAAGATCCTGCATTAACCATTTGGCAGGTATATCTTGGATTTGCTGATGGATTACTCAAGGCTATATTACAGCAGTAAGCCTTTGATAAACTGGTAATTGGAGAGGGTTCATTTATATTTGTTTCCGGCTGTCCACCCACTGCCCCAGTATCGCCACCTCTACTATGAGTGCCCTCATTTGCCCCTGCAAAATCTGCATCTGCGTGACCTGTTGACTTGGGTTACCCTTGTCCTAGTGGCTCTTTCACTGTAATCTCAGTGTATACGTTAATAGCTCCCTTAGTGTAGACTCTATACCACTAAGTAGAGAATGTATGGGGTCAATCAGTGCAATAAGGGCACCCTCAATGCCTTGATATGAGTTGATATTAGTGGTTTCCTTCTGCACATGCAGCATTTTGTACTTGATGTAGAACAGCTTTGCTGTCAAATTGATTATTTTGGGGTGATATATTGAATACAGACATGAGTGCTGAGGCCTTTCTGCCATCGCAAAGTGCCCAATTTGCAAAATCAGCCCATTTGCTATGGTAAAAATGCTTTTCCAAATGTCTAAACATACAAACTGTGATTCTCCAGATTCTCAGTTGGGGTGTAGAAACCACTATCTGGCGTGTTTACGGCGTCCCTTCCAAATAGCAATTTCTATTGTTATACATCAATATTTTGCAACTGAAGTACAATCGCAAACCTTTGATATGTTACCACCAACACAAAGATGGCCGTAATGCATTTGCAACTGGAAGGGATCCCCATGCGACCCCTTCCTCTTTAAGAATGTCGGCAGTGATGCCAAGGATTGCTGCCTGTTCTTAAAGAATGAAAACAAAACGGTACATTTTTTATTGCTGAAACGCACTCTGTTTTCCATTAAGGATAAAAGGTTGCATTTCAACAACAACAACAAAAACTTTATTCAAAACTAATCACCAACATGTTGGTCTGCTGACCTCAGCAAGCCACCATCCATGTGCTGGCACCATTCCTAATTGGTTACATACTGCGATCTACCTCATTAATTTGCATGAAGCAGGTTGATTTGAGACCCACTAGGAATCGCAAGTATGAAACAAAAAGTTTCATGCCTAAGGGATGGTGATTTCCAATTAGCGATTCAGATAAAATTGCTACTTGGAAATTGATATTCCTCATCCTTGTACATCTGGCCCTTAGTTCCAGCAGGCATTTTCCTTAAATGAGTATTCACATGCTGCAGGGCAGTGAGGATCCCACAATATCATTACTGATGGACATTGTATGATCAGATGTATTTAATAGGTTACCAGTGAAAATGCAAGTGGTCGGTGGCTCCCCCCAAACACATTGGATAGACTCGTTTACAAGATGATCAGTAATGGATTTTGGTTCTAGTTCATCATCCAAGGCCTTGGATAATGCATTTTTAGTAACCCCCAGTCTTTTTTCCGCACACTCAATCTCCGAGTTAATGGTGCCCATTGTAGTGGGTAGAAAACTAGTTATTGAGGCTGTTAACGGGTGGTCCTTAAATGGCCTGGGTAAAACTACTGACTTTTTCATACCTATGGTTTCCAGTCGCAGTCAGTTGTAATAATACAGATGAGGGATCCAAGAAGAGTGGCTCAGCCCAGCTTTATTGAGCCATGGATGGGCGCAGATGGACCAACTCATGGCCTGTTATGCACCTGGCCACGTCACGCACAGCGGGCTTAGGGGCAGATGTATCAAACTATTTTTTTGTCGCAAACGCTGCGAATCGCTAAAAAGCAGCGTTTGCGACAAAAAAATAGGAAAATAGAATGTATCAAGAAAAAAGCCTCGCTATATTAAGGAATTGCAAATTTTGCGATTCCTTAACATTGCGTAAGCTTTTAAGGAATCGCAAATTGCGATTCCTTAAATGCTATGTATGAACCATTTAAGTTTTGTGAATTTAGGCTAAGAAATCGCAAATTACCACCAACTTGAAGTTGGTGGTAATTTGCAAATTCTTTTAAAAATGCACTTTTTGGCATTTGTAAAGGTGCCATGTGGCGCTCATACATGCCCTTAGAGCATGTATGTGCGCCATATGCGCACACATGTCAATTTCAGGGATGCAGCAAGATGTCCTTAAGACACCCTTGAACTCTTGAAATTATTCCCACTTTGCGATTAGCAAATTGCGAATCGCAAATTGGGAATAATTTCACATTCATTCCTATGGGTCTCCTGGCCCATAGAAATTAATGGGAAATTATTCCTTAAGGAATTTTAAGAAATCGCTAAAAAATAGCGTATTTCTACATACATACCATTTTCCAATTCTTAAATAGCGATTCTCAAAAAATCAATATTTGAGAATCGCAAAAGGGTATCTTGATACATCTGGCCCTAGGTGTCGCCATTAAATGCGCCCAATCAACGTGATGTAAGATGTCCGCCTCAAGAGACACAGAGGGGCTTTGTGGGCCTTCAAGTCCTGCCCTTCCTGCATCTTTATGCAACCCGCACCTGGGGCATAGTGTTGGCATTGAATGCTCCCCCTAACGGGGCAATGTCAGCTGCACAGCCTATAGAGATACAGCAGGGAATTAAGGGCCTTTGAGTCCTGCTCGTCTGCCTTAATGTGCCCCTTTTACACAGTTTTACACAGTTTAGAGTCCGAAGGTCTAATTGATAGAGGTATTTGGCACACAGATGTTTCTAACCATACCATCAAGGAGTTGGATGAACAGCACAAAGTTGAGACTACTGAACACTATGTTTCAGCTTTAAAGCATATTGCAAGCAACTGCAGATTTGGAACATTTCATGATAAAATGATTTCTGACCACGTAGAGATGCATACAAAAATGAAAAAATACAAGAACAAGTATGCTTCTACTTTGAATCATAATATAGAATTTGTGCAGAAAGTTGAACCTCCAGAAAGATGTGCCAAAACTACATTACAGCAAGGTGGCCGAGTTTTTGTGGAAACTCTCAATAAAATATCTGAAGTTAAATGTGACTAGCAAAAATACAAATTCAAGAAACAGCAACCATAGTCAAAACAGCCATTGGAATTATGCAGTTTTGCGCCGCAGCATTCCCGGATTATTATGGATTTGCCACATAATCCATCATACACTGCATAATCTGCAGATTTGATCAAAAACGTTTGCTTCTATCTCCAACAGATCAAAGGGTACAAACAACAGAGTGACACCTGTTGCTGTACAGTGGAAGGTACTTCACAAAGGTTGGTTGATCACTTGTCAGTTGTTCATTGTTGTGTTTGGATGTTACACTGGTACTAATGAGAAGAAACCTTTGCCTAGACAGTGTTGACAAAAGTAAATGTAACAAAATTATAAAGTAATGCTGTCAGAAAATGTGCTGCAATATGCCATATAATTTGCCTTTTCTTGCTGCATAATATTGTCAACGTTCTGCATAATTTGGTCCCACGCTGCCGCAGCATAATACCAGTGGCCCTGATGCCCCTGAAGCTGAATCACTAAACAGGATATACCCATGAAGCGTGACTTCAGCACACACCCGTGTGTGGGATCTGTGCGCAGTTAGACATAGACTGGCACATGCATCAAGAATGCCTTTTCCGATTCCTTATTAGCGAAAAATAAGGATTCGCTAATAAGGAATAGCAAAAGGCTATGCATGTAGAAATCTCTTAAAAAATAGCAATTTCTAAACATTCCCTAGTTTCAACTCGCAAATTGCGAGTCGCAATTAAGAAATACCTCCCCATTCATTCCTATGGCCCTAGAGGCCCATAGGAATGAATGGGAAGACATTCTCAAATTGCGATTCTCAATTAGAGAATCGCTAATTGAGAATGCAATTTCAAGGGTGCCAGGGTGTCAAAAGGACACCCTGTCGCACCCCTGAAATATGCATATGAGTGCATCTTGCACACACACATGCCCCAAGGGCATGTGTGTGTGTAAAAGGGAACTTTGAAAAATGCATTTTAGTGCATTTTTCAAAGTTTTTGCAAACTACCATGAAGTTCAACTTCATGGTAATTTGCTGCCCCTATTAGTGAAATCGCAAATTTTTTCACTTTAATGCATTTCATTTAAGGAATCTCAATTTGAGGTTCTAAAATGGAATCGCGATTTAAGTAATCACAATTTAGGGATTACTTAAATTGCGATTTTTGCATTTGGGATGATGCAGCCCAAATGCAAATATACCGGTAGCAAAAAGGCAGATTCTGAGAATCTGCCCGTTTGCGACCGTTTTTTGCTTTGATGCATGTGGGCCTTTATCTTTTATACCAAAATGTGTGAAAATGTAATTCTTTTAATTACTAGGTAAATAAGGCTTTATGAGTAGCCTAGCAGTAGCGCTCTTGTCAGAATTGTTGCCTGGAGTTGGAGAAGGGTGTTGAGGCATGGACAATGTGCGGTTGTGCATGATCACAGTTACAGAGACACACTTTCTTTTACACCACAAGCCCAGCAGCCCCGACCAGTAGAATAAAAGAGTGTCTTCTTTGATACTTCATAACTCGCTCTAATTGCTAATGCAGTATTTGTGAATCACGAGAGTGCCCTGATGTGCATGTGATCTTCTGCAGGCTGGCACCATTATTTTTGGGAACTATGGGCCTAAATACGATGGACGAAGGCCCGCACCAAAAGCCTGTCAGTGGCTGGCCTTCCGCCGTTGCACTGCGCTTTTCCGCCCGCCATAATATGATGGCGGTGGGAAGCGTTAGTGAAGCGTGGTGGTCGGAAAGACTGACCGCCACGGTTCTGACAGGCAGTCCTTTTCTGACCAACTGTTGGAGCACTCACATTGCCCAACATGGCGGTGGAGCCTGCCAAGCACCGGCACTGGGATTATGATATCCCTTTCCGCTGGTCATTTCACGATGGTCAATACACCATAAAACGGCTGGCTGAAACGGATTTGGGGACCCGTAGTGGGCTCAACTTAATCCCTAGGTCAAGGGCTCTGGGGGGCCCCTATGGTGCCCACCTACCTATCCCTGCACCATGTGGCAGCCACCGCATGGTGCCTGCCACGTCGTGCAGGGATATTCAAGTGCCTTTGTCTTTGCATTTTGGCGGGCTGCTAACTGCATCCCCACCACAATGCAAAGTATAGATGATGCAACCGTCATGGTGACAGTCGCATTGTAATTCGGATTGGGGGAGACCGCCTCATAGGCGGCCGGTCCCAAATCCGAAACGATGGCAGATGCACTGAAGTCCATCCACCATCCTAATGACCCCCTATGTTTTCAATCCTTCCACCCACCCATTTTTGTATTTAATCCCCATCCTCCTATCACTACTTTCAATTACCCTCATCCTCCTTTAGTTGCTTTAAATTCACCCCCACCCTTCCATCGTGGATTTTAATTCCCAAATGCCACCCTGAAAGAAGCGTGCAGCAGAGGCAAGCATGTATTCATGAATCAGACTGCATGACCCAGTGTGTAGTAATTGCATAGCTATTCAATCCCTGGCAGCACAGAAACCAGGATAATGTGCTGCATGGCTAAACACTTAGAAGGTCCCTAAGGCAAGACCTGAGGCTATGCCATTGCTTGTTTACTGTTTCTTACTGCCACGTAAAACCTGATAGTAAGGAACAGTAAAATTGTTACAATGCTCCCACCTCCACGGGAGATGACTCACATGGTGATTTGAAAATTATATTTTTTCTTTTCTAAATGAAAATCACATTTAGAAATGTTGTTTTTGAAAAGTCTTGGAAAGTGGGTTATTGGTGGGGGCAAATGTAGGTCTACCACTGGCAAGAAGGCCACTAACACATGGTAGAACCCAGCATAGGTCTTAGAAAATTATTCCTATGCTCAACCCTTGATAACGTGGCTTAACTTCAAAGACAGGTATGTAATGCATTTAAAAACACCATTTCAGTAAATAATTAAGACACAACACAAAATAAAAATCCAACACCAATTTATAAAAATAGGTAATATTTTTATCTTTTAAATGACACGAAAACAAGAAAAAAAATCCACTTTAGGGAACCAGAGATATGAATTTTTAAAGATTAGTCACTTTCTAGTGCTTAGAAACCAACAGTGCCCCTTTTAGTCATTTTGTTTTCTCTGACAGGGACATCTTTAGAAATTGTTCTGGAGAATCTCACCAAATGTGTTGTGCCATCTTCTCCAACAGGCAGGATCCAGTTAGATCTCCTTCCTGAAGTTCTAATTGCGGGTCCCAAAGTATCCAACACACATTCCAAAGTTCTGGAATCTCCAAGAGGGTCCTTGAAAGTATGAATCTTCAATTCCACAATCCACTTGAACAAAATCCTCACAAATCCACTGGTACTCCAGGCTTGGAATTCTTTGTGGGGATGTCCAGGTGAGCTCTGTTAACCTGTAGCTTGCAGGTAGTCCACTCTTTAGTCCTTTTGCAGCAAGGTAATCCACAGGGCTGCAGTTTTGGTTGGTGCAGTCTTCAGAGGTTAGGCCTTAGAAATGTTTGCACAGCAAAAAACGTCACAGCAGGGCACTTCTTGCTTCAGTAAGTTTCAAGCAGCAGATCTGGAGGGCTCAGACCCACTCAGATACTTATTCAAAATTCTCTGGGTCAAGCAGCAGGTCACTCCTGACCAATGGGAGCAGGGTAACTCCTCAAGGCGATGACCACATCCTGTAGAATGTGGCATTATTTTGTCCCAGAGTGCATCAAATCCATAAGGCTGATTTTCCAGCAGAGAGTCAAGACCTGGCTAAACACACCCCCAGGGATGGCTTATTTCCCTAGACTCTCCCACTATCCTCTGCACATACCTTCCTTAAGCCTAGCCCTGACTCTGGGTCAAAAGTGTAAAAGTGTAACTGACACCCAGGCCTCCCCTCTGCCTTTGAAGAACATGGTTTACAACTTCACCCCCTGACCTGGCATTCCTATGGAACAGCACACTGCCCTGCTCTTCAAAGCAGCCTGGGTAATCCACTAAACTCAGACCAATCAGGACAGACCACTGTAAGGCTGAATTTGAACTTACAAACAAGAAAGTCTTATAACTTCTTGTATGTACACTTTAGGAGAAATTCAACAATATGCTACTGTTGGATTTAGGAATACTATTCTGAGAAGTCTTTGAACGGTAGCTCTATCTCCTTCCTTCCAGGAGTAAATATTTAATAACGTCCTGCAATGTTAACCTATAGCGCCTGTGATTTGCAATGGGGAAAATGACTAGCATCAAGGCTTATAAAAACATATTTTATAAGTCTTTCCCTAATTTCTACAGGACCCCCACACCCTGTGCAACTAGGGGAGACTTTAGGGGTTCTGAATCTGCAGAAATATTGCAGATCCTCTTTCCACAGTACTCCTAGCATTAAAGTCGAATTTGAGCAGCACTTTAGCACAATGTGGGGAGTGAAATGTGAAATTTCACTTTACCCAGGGATATACAAACTCCTTTTATAAGGTTGTACCTTATACATATCTGGCCTCCCACCCCTGAGATACCTAGGGGAGACCCTGGGGGTCCCTAGTGTACCAAAACATTGTAGGTTATCCATTTTTAAGTTCCCCTACCACCAAAGTCGAGTTTGGGCACAATTTACTTTTTAAAAGCAGTCCTGGCACCCCGGGCTGTTTTTAAACTGACCTCCGGCTTCAGCAGTGGACACAAGCAAGTCCAGAAAAATCTGCTGGTCTCTAAACTGCCATGCCCCAGGGTACTGGGGACTTCTAGGTAGTTTCAATCCCCATCTCTATTATATACTAGGGCCTTAGGGGGTAGGTCATTCCAATTACAATGGTACCCCACCATACCCTAGTGTACCCTAGTTTATGTTAGGTGTTTTAACTATATTCTAATGTGTTCCTTTCAGCTTAGCACTGGCCTTGGCCTGGTAAGGCAGAGTCCAGGGTCAGTCAAAATCAGTTACCACCAGCATCAGTCAGTAAAACGTTGAGGGGTACCCAGTGCACAGGATAACTTTGTAACATAAAGAAAAAAGGATTACTCAGTGCTACAGAGCTGTGTCCTGCTGCTGCTTGGATCGGGACACCACATAGCCGCTCCACCATGGGGACTGAGTAATTTACTCCAACCTCTGGTTGGAATGGCGGGTTGCTCGCCTAGAATTACATTGGGCCCTCAATTCGTAAGCAATTGTTTTACCTCCCCCGTTAAGCATTTAACAGTATTTATTTCCTTGTGTATATATATATATATATATATATATATATATATATATGCCTTTTTCTTTCTTTGTTCGCTGTGAGTTTTTTTTTTTAAGAGTGGGATTGTGTGGGTTTGTGGTACACTATAATTGTTGGGATATTTTACTATTGGTTTATTGTGCAGAATTGTGAAAGGTTTCTCTGTCTTTGTTCTGTGGAATGCCTTATGTCATTTTGTTTTATTGAGAGTATTCTTTTTTGAATGTTGAGGATAGAAAGGGAAGGAGAGCAGCATACTTGGAGGACGGTCTGGGGGTCTCTCGATGACTGCTATATTTTCGGATAAATGAAGGATTCATTAATCTAATTGTGTATGAGTCAACACTACTAGGAGACTATCATAAAAGAATTGACCACCAATTAAGAATGGCATAGGTGCCCATAGAAACTACACCGTTGACAAAGGATGCTGTTGCATTTGCATGAAACATATCACTATGCAACAAAATGCTTTGCCACATTAGCAGTTGCTGAGTTTCTTTGCAGAATAGCGTGCGGTAGGAAGGGAGGCTGTAGTAATTTATTTTGCCACTTCCATGACTTCAGTGGCCTTTTTGTAATCAGACCCCCCTCCGCCCCCGCATCCAAGACATTGCAGCATACATTAGTAAATTGAGCAGAAGAAAAACAGGAATTCAGCAGCACAAAGATTGAAATTTTGCAGCATTTTAGCAGCAAATAATTTTAGTTCCTTTAAAAAAAATTGGCCCAGCAGGTCCAGTCACATGCCCACGAGCAGTAGTCCACAATATTTTCTTTTTGTTTTTAAATTAAATATTTCCTCCAGCTCGATGTACTGCATGCCTGTGTGTGGTGGACCCAAATTGTTTAACTTTTTTTTAAAATAGCACCCCAGCAGGTCCTGCCAAATGTCCATGGATGGCAAGCCTGAATTCTTTCTTTTTTTTTTTTTTAATTAATGCCCAGGTGGGTCCCGTGCATGGCCATGGTTGTGGGCCTGAATTGTTTCTTTTAAAAACAAATATATTACCCCCACATGCCTAGGGGTGGCAGGCCTGAATTCTTCCTTTTCTTTTAAAATAGAGCTCCAACAATCACACCACCCACTTTCAGCCTATGAATGATGGGAGTGGTAAGGGCAGGGGAAGAGGGGCAGAGAATCTGCATATCTTGCCAGGCCACAACAAAACTTTCCTGCTATATTTTGTGTTCTGATCCAAGCAGCAGCAGTGTTCTCCAGGCACCTCCTGGCAGGGAATGTGACGCGGCATGTGAGGAAACACCTTGCGTGCTCGCTGACCCTTTCATTTTATTTGGCTCAGTAGTACAATGTGGAGCCAATAAAAAGAATTTCACTAACACTTTTGTAAAAAGTGCAAGCTTTTTACAAAACTGCCAATTTTGTGGATTTTTTACAAATCGCTAAATCCTGGAGGGTCTGCATAATACCTGACAGCATTAGGCTACTGACATATAGTGGCTGTTCCACTGGACACCTAAAGTTTTAAAAATTCAACCATTTAACTTAAGAATTGGTGGCTCTCTGTGGAGATACAGGTCAAGGCTTACAATCTTTGCTGCCTCTTTATTTATCAACTAGGAACCTGTGCTCAGTGATTGCATACCTCCTCACACAATGAACCTTCAATCAACTCAGCATGGAGCAGACCCTTGGTAGTCCAGGGCCTATGCTGTGGAATACCCTGACCCCCAAACCTGAGAGTTGAGCCGGCCTACAAGCAGTTCAAAATCAGAAACAATTGAAAACTGAACTTTTAAACATAAGAACAACCGAGCCCCGTGGGCGAGAAGGGTATATCACATCACCAAAGTCTATAACAGCAACAAAACCATCAACGAAGGCGCTCCTTCATATCTTGCGATTCAGAAAAGGGGGTGGTGATGAACAGAGTGTCTGAATTAAGCAGACCACTCTTACCCAGTCCAAAGATCAGGGCTTGATCCATCACCGTTATTTATCTCACTGCCCCATCCCAGCTCAGAACCTGGCTATATGCAAATTAGTCTGTCCCTGGCCCAGTGCATCATGGGAACAGGGCAGACCAAACTACCAAGCCAATTCTTCACCAGAAAGGAGACAAGCTACCGGGGACCGGTTTCTGGCATTTCAGCCTCTTCGGCCCGGCTTGCTTGAATCCTGATGGAGCAGTGAGAAAGGGACTCATGTCTGAGTATACCCTGCCACACCTATAGTGGCCAAAAACGATTCAGAAAAGGGGGTGGTGATGAACAGAGTGTCTGAATTAAGCAGACCACTCTTACCCAGTCCAAAGATCAGGGCTTGATCCATCACCGTTATTTATCTCACTGCCCCATCCCAGCTCAGAACCTGGCTATATGCAAATTAGTCTGTCCCTGGCCCAGTGCATCATGGGAACAGGGCAGACCAAACTACCAAGCCAATTCTTCACCAGAAAGGAGACAAGCTACCGGGGACCGGTTTCTGGCATTTCAGCCTCTTCGGCCCGGCTTGCTTGAATCCTGATGGAGCAGTGAGAAAGGGACTCATGTCTGAGTATACCCTGCCACACCTATAGTGGCCAAAAACGATTCAGAAAAGGGGGTGGTGATGAACAGAGTGTCTGAATTAAGCAGACCACTCTTACCCAGTCCAAAGATCAGGGCTTGATCCATCACCGTTATTTATCTCACTGCCCCATCCCAGCTCAAAACCTGGCTATATGCAAATTAGTCTGTCCCTGGCCCAGTGCATCATGGGAACAGGGCAGACCAAACTACCAAGCCAATTCTTCACCAGAAAGGAGACAAGCTACCGGGGACCGGTTTCTGGCATTTCAGCCTCTTCGGCCCGGCTTGCTTGAATCCTGATGGAGCAGTGAGAAAGGGACTCATGTCTGAGTATACCCTGCCACACCTATAGTGGCCAAAAACGATTCAGAAAAGGGGGTGGTGATGAACAGAGGGTCTGAATTAAGCAGACCACTCTTACCCAGTCCAAAGATCAGGGCTTGATCCATCACCGTTATTTATCTCACTGCCCCATCCCAGCTCAGAACCTGGCTATATGCAAATTAGTCTGTCCCTGGCCCAGTGCATCATGGGAACAGGGCAGACCAAACTACCAAGCCAATTCTTCACCAGAAAGGAGACAAGCTACCGGGGACCGGTTTCTGGCATTTCAGCCTCTTCGGCCCGGCTTGCTTGAATCCTGATGGAGCAGTGAGAAAGGGACTCATGTCTGAATATACCCTGCCACACCTATAGTGGCCAAAAACGATTCAGAAAAGGGGGTGGTGATGAACAGAGTGTCTGAATTAAGCAGACCACTCTTACCCAGTCCAAAGATCAGGGCTTGATCCATCACCGTTATTTATCTCACTGCCCCATCCCAGCTCAGAACCTGGCTATATGCAAATTAGTCTGTCCCTGGCCCAGTGCATCATGGGAACAGGGCAGACCAAACTACCAAGCCAATTCTTCACCAGAAAGGAGACAAGCTACCGGGGACCGGTTTCTGGCATTTCAGCCTCTTCGGCCCGGCTTGCTTGAATCCTGATGGAGCAGTGAGAAAGGGACTCATGTCTGAGTATACCCTGCCACACCTATAGTGGCCAAAAACGATTCAGAAAAGGGGGTGGTGATGAACAGAGTGTCTGAATTAAGCAGACCACTCTTACCCAGTCCAAAGATCAGGGCTTGATCCATCACCGTTATTTATCTCACTGCCCCATCCCAGCTCAGAACCTGGCTATATGCAAATTAGTCTGTCCCTGGCCCAGTGCATCATGGGAACAGGGCAGACCAAACTACCAAGCCAATTCTTCACCAGAAAGGAGACAAGCTACCGGGGACCGGTTTCTGACATTTCAGCCTCTTCGGCCCGGCTTGCTTGAATCCTGATGGAGCAGTGAGAAAGGGACTCATGTCTGAGTATACCCTGCCACACCTATAGTGGCCAAAAACGATTCAGAAAAGGGGGTGGTGATCTTGCAGCACTTTACAAAAACCACAAGGGGAGATATAGAGCTCTAGGAAAATTCCCAGATATATAGAAAAAGTGAGATTCAAGGCACAAATAGGCTTCTGTAGGCTGTGCACTTATCGCCGGGGTATCTCACTTGCTCGATGAAAGTTTTGCTGTGTACCACTTCCTTGAGAAGATTCAGCTAGTTGCTTCTCCTTGTGTATTCAGAGGACATCATGATATCTGCACTTCCTGGTAGGAAAAATGGTCCATTCAAAATTCACAAAATGGGTTTTTAGGTTTGTTTGTCACAACAGGCTGCCATTTGGACAGAAAGCCATTGCAATTCGTTGAATTGCAGACAGCTGAATGGATCAAGACACCTGCTGCATGTTCAAACCCTAGTCGAAGTACTAGGGGGCATATTACCAAAGGTGGCGATAGGCAATTATCGCCGGTTTAGCGGCCGCTAGGCGGCGATAATTCTATCGTTCTATTAGCAAGCTGTCGCTAACTGATGTTAGCGATAGCTTTTAGGCGATAGCGAGCGGTTTGGGGCCCGCTTTGCATGCCAGCGATATTTATCGCTAATGACATGCAAAGTGGGCGTACCCAACCTGTTAGCAAGTGAAAACAGTCGCTTACATCGCTATTGCCTATTAACAAGGCAGGCGTAGAGACGGAAATATTCCCGCTATCGCCAAAAAACAACGCCTGCTCAGACCAGTTCTTAGCCATGTTATCCAATGGGAGGTGGATAACATGGCTAAGAGCATTTCGTTGCTAATGCGTGAATATCGCTGTATTCTCAGCGATATTCATGCATTTCGCTGCTATCGCTGGATATTTTAGCACAATGGAGAAAAACCTTGCTAATAGCATGTTTCTCTCCACTAACAACACCAGCGATAGGCAGCAATCAAAAAATCGTCGCTAAGCCTACTTGTTGGTAATATACCCCTAGTTGTTTTAGGTTAAATAGGATTTTGAGCTGATTAACGCCTTTTATTTACAAATCTAGGGGCATATTACCAAGGAATAGCGATATTTATCGCATTTTTTTATCGCTGCCTATCGCTGGATATATTAGCGGAGAAAACATGCTATTAGCAACGTTTTTCTCCATTGTGCTAAAATATCCAGCGATAGCGGCGAAATGCGTGAATATCGCTGAGAATACAGCGATATTGAGGCATTAGCGACAAAATGCTCTTAGCCATGTTATCCACCTCCCATTGGATAACATGGCTAAGAACCGGTCCTCTGTAGCTTGTTTCCGGTCCAGGGAAGACATGGCTTGGCAGTTCGGGCTGGACTGTTCCCATGAGGCACAGGGTCAGACTGATTTGCATATAGCCATGTCTGAACTGGGGTGGCAGAGTGGGCTAAAGAACGGTGATGGATGAAACCCAGATCTTTTGACTGGGTGTGAGTGTTTGATTGATTCAGATGCTCCGTCCATCACCACCCCCTTTTGTACTGCTTTTGGCCGCCATAAGTGTGGCAGGGTATGCTCAGACGTGAGTCCCTTGCTCACTTTGCCACTGGATTCAAGCAAGCCGGGCTGAAGACGGCTGTAATGCCAGAAACCGGTCCTTGGTAGCTTGTTTCCGGTCCAGGGAAGACATGGGTTGGCAGTTCGGGCTGGACTGTTCCCATGAGGCACAGGGTCAGACTGATTTGCATATAGCCATGTCTGAACTGGGGTGGCAGAGTGGGCTAAAGAACGGTGATGGATTAAACCCAGATCTTTTGACTGGGTGTGAGTGTTTGATTGATTCAGATGCTCCGTCCATCACCACCCCCTTTTGTACTGCTTTTGGCCGCCATAAGTGTGGCAGGGTATGCTCAGACGTGAGTCCCTTGCTCACTTTGCCACTGGATTCAAGCAAGCCGGGCTGAAGACGGCTGTAATGCCAGAAACCGGTCCTTGGTAGCTTGTTTCCGGTCCAGGGAAGACATGGGTTGGCAGTTCGGGCTGGACTGTTCCCATGAGGCACAGGGTCAGACTGATTTGCATATAGCCATGTCTGAACTGGGGTGGCAGAGTGGGCTAAAGAACGGTGATGGATTAAACCCAGATCTTTTGACTGGGTGTGAGTGTTTGATTGATTCAGATGCTCCGTCCATCACCACCCCCTTTTGTACTGCTTTTGGCCGCCATAAGTGTGGCAGGGTATGCTCAGACGTGAGTCCCTTGCTCACTTTGCCACTGGATTCAAGCAAGCCGGGCTGAAGACGGCTGTAATGCCAGAAACCGGTCCTCCGTAGCTTGTTTCCGGCCCAGGGAAGACATGGCTTGGCAGTTCGGGCTGGACTGTTCCCATGAGGCACAGGGTCAGACTGATTTGCATATAGCCATGTCTGAACTGGGGTGGTAGAGTGGGCTAAAGAACGGTGATGGATTAAACCCAGATCTTTTGACTGGGTGTGAGTGTTTGATTGATTCAGATGCTCCGTCCATCACCACCCCCTTTTGTACTGCTTTTGGCCGCCATAAGTGTGGCAGGGTATGCTCAGACGTGAGTCCCTTGCTCACTTTGCCACTGGATTCAAGCAAGCCGGGCTGAAGATGGCTGTAATGCCAGAAACCGGTCCTCGGTAGCTTGTTTCCAGTCCAGGGAAGACATGGCTTGGCAGTTCGGGCTGGACTGTTCCCATGAGGCACAGGGTCAGACTGATTTGCATATAGCCATGTCTGAACTGGGGTGGCAGAGTGGGCTAAAGAACGGTGATGGATTAAACCCAGATCTTTTGACTGGGTGTGAGTGTTTGATTGATTTAGATGCTCCGTCCATCACCACCCCCTTTTGTACTGCTTTTGGCCGCCATAAGTGTGGCAGGGTATGCTCAGACGTGAGTCCCTTGCTCACTTTGCCACTGTATTCAAGCAAGCCGGGCTGAAGACGGCTGTAATGCCAGAAACCGGTCCTCGGTAGCTTGTTTCCGGTCCAGGGAAGACATGGCTTGGCAGTTCGGGCTGGACTGTTCCCATGAGGCACAGGGTCAGACTGATTTGCATATAGCCATGTCTGAACTGGGGTGGCAGAGTGGGCTAAAGAACGGTGATGGATTAAACCCAGATCTTTTGACTGGGTGTGAGTGTTTGATTGATTCAGATGCTCCGTCCATCACCACCCCCTTTTGTACTGCTTTTGGCCGCCATAAGTGTGGCAGGGTATGCTCAGACGTGAGTCCCTTGCTCTCTTTGCCACTGGATTCAAGCAAGCCGGGCTGAAGACGGCTGTAATGCCAGAAACCGGTCCTCGGTAGCTTGTTTCCGGTCCAGGGAAGACATGGCTTGGCAGTTCGGGCTGGACTGTTCCCATGAGGCACAGGGTCAGACTGATTTGCATATAGCCATGTCTGAACTCGGGTGGCAGAGTGGGCTAAAGAATGGTGATGGATTAAATCCAGATCTTTTGACTGTGTGTGAGTTTTTGATTGATTCAGATGCTCCGTCCAGCACCACCCCCTTTTGTACTGCTTTTGCCGCCATAAGTGTGGCAGGGTATGCTCAGACGTGAGTCCCTTGCTCACTTTGCCACTGGATTCAAGCAAGCCGGGCTGAAGACGGCTGTAATGTCAGAAACCGGTCCTCGGTAGCTTGTTTCTGGTCCAGGGAAGACATTGCTTGGCAGTTCGGGCTGGACTGTTCCCATGAGGCACAGGGTCAGACTGATTTGCATATAGCCATGTCTGAACTGGGGTGGCAGAGTGGGCTAAAGAACGGTGATGGATTAAACCCAGATCTTTTGACTGGGTGTGAGTGTTTGATTGATTCAGATGCTCCGTCGATCACCACCCCCTTTTGTACTGCTTTTGGCCGCCATAAGTGTGGCAGGGTATGCTCAGACGTGAGTCCCTTGCTCACTTTGCCACTGGATTCAAGCAAGCCGGGCTGAAGACGGCTGTAATGCCAGAAACCGGTCCTCGGTAGCTTGTTTCCGGTCCAGGGAAGACATGGCTTGGCAGTTCGGGCTGAACTGTTCCCATGAGGCACAGGGTCAGACTGATTTGCATATAGCCATGTCTGAACTGGGGTGGCAGAGTGGGCTAAAGAACGGTGATGGATTAAACCCAGATCTTTTGACTGGGTGTGAGTGTTTGATTGATTCAGATGCTCCGTCCATCACCACCCCCTTTTGTACTGCTGTAAGAACTGGTCTGGGCAGGTGTTAGTATTTGGAGATATTCGCGCTTAGCCCAAATATTTCCATCGCTACGCCTGCCTTGCTAATAGGCGATAGCGACGTTAGCGACTGCTTTCAGTCGCTAACTGGTTGGGTACGCCCACTTTGCATGTCATTAGCGATAAACATCGCTGACATGCAAAACGGGCCCCAAACCGCTCGCTATCGCCTAAAAGCTGTCGCTAACATCAGTTAGCGACAGCTTGCTAATAGGGCGATAGAATTATCGCCGCTTAGCGGCGGAAAATGGGCGCTAAAGCAGCGATAATTGCCTATCGCCCTGCTTGATAATATGCCCCCTAGTTTCTAACTAGAACAACATATTCTCTCCTAATACTGTGTATCTATGTGCACTTAATTCTTTGCTGATGGTTTGTAGTGTTTTTTGGCAGAATGCCGTTATCCTAATGGCAACACAGAACATAGCTTCTGTCGCAAAAGAGACAAGCAGCATATTTTAAAAACAGATTCCAGAAGTCATTCGTACAGAAATAAATAGCAGGAATGGATTCAGGGCCTGTTTGACTTCCTGCTGATTTTTATGCCTCAGATGTGCACTCTCATTAGCCGATTTCAGGGTTGAACAAATTGTCCATGCTGGGGCGCGTGCAGGAATCCAACTCCAGAGACAAACACAAGTCATAAATTACATTTTTATTGAATATCAATAACATCGTATATAATTATAAAAATGTTTCAACAGTAGGAAATATGGCATATAAAAATCGATTATCTTAAGCTTTTGTTGCTGCATCAGTTTCTTGTGATTTGTTGTTATGCTTCCGGGGGTAGAAGTGTGCCCGAGGCAGCATCTATGTTAGCGGCAGAGAGCACAGAGTGTAACAGCACGTACCAGAGGAAGAGAGGATGAACACCAGTAGAGGTGGGGAGAGCGGAGGGGTGGAGAAACATCACCGGTAGATAAATAACCTTTCGATGACCCTGTCACTCCTTGTGTGAGAGAAAGGGAGTGGTTGGTTGGCAAATGAGCACGTCAAGCAGGCCCAATAGGTTTAATTGGATACAGAATGCGAGGGAAGATGGGCCAAGTACAGAGAGAGGGAACATTTCCATGTGGATGAAATGCTTGTGTACATACATACACGTGGCGCCTCTCTAAGCAGGAATGTTGTGGGCCTGTGTCAGGGCCCGGTTCAAATTTTTTCAGTGCATTTTTTGCATAATGGTACCTAGTGGAGAAATGTGGCTCAGGGGTTAGAGGCAGCAGACCTGGAAGCTGAGATCGGTCCTGGACCAGGGTTCAATTCCCTGCCTCGGCGGGTCTTGGGCTAAAAATTCCACGGACTCGATAATTCTCGCTCCGGTGCCTCCTCGACTCACGGGTTCACACTCTGCGACTCTGGGCAATAGCTTGCTTAATCTCCACAACGGCCCCTCGCGGCGGGATGCCTGACTTTCACCTTGTGGATACCCTGCTATCTCACAGGGGAATACCAGGAAGGGTTCCCTAAGCAAGCGCCGGGACACCCACTGCGGGTAGCTGTGCGCTATATAAGCTCAACTACATTTACATTTACATTTAGTGGGGCAAGACCAGGCTAGAGGGCTGCACTCGGGGAAGGCAGGATATGATTGATAAAGTACTGAGGGTGGACTTGATTTCAAGCCTCAGGACCCACCGTAAACCAAGCGCTGCAATCAAACAAAGCACACAGGGGCAGATTTACAAGAACTGGGGCATCTCTGCATATTTGCAGAGTTGTGCCAGTTCAATCACGTGACGTAAAAATAGCCTTGCGCCTCATGAATGCGTTGCATTTACAATGCGGAGCGCCGTGGCGCAAGGACAGACAGATGTGTGACACATCTTCTGTCGGAAAGGCATTGCTGGAGTCATGTCAGAAGCACAACACAACTCCAGCAATGGTCAGGAATGCCTTTTCCAACCATGTTGCATCACTCCTTACACCTGCTTCAAGCAGGCGCAAGGTTTTGACGCAGTGGTGTCGTAAAAGTCACTCAGTGAAATCTTGTAGATTTGACTGAGTCACTTTTACGAGACTTCCTTGCGACGGAACGCCCACCCTGCAAACATTATACCTGACGCAGGTATAATGTAGTGCAGGGCTTTACAACGTGACGCATCTCACTAGATTCGTCACGTTGTAAACAAGTCGCATTGTGGCGCATTCTTTACGGCGTTGTTGTGTCACAGAAGTGACGCAACGACTGCGTGAAGTTGGCTCAAGGGGCTTGTAAATCTGCCCCACAGCTCTGTAAATGCGCCTCAGCCTCGCACACTACAGAGAGCTCTGTGGATTCACCTCAGTCTCAGACACAACCATTAAATGCATTACGGCCATGCTCGGCATCAGCACTACTGCTGCTTAAGGACCAAGATGCTGTCAAGCTCATCTAACACACCTCAATTTGGCCATTTTGCACCAACTGATTTTAATACTGAGGCCCATGCAAAGCTCACCCAAGCTCACCTCACACCTGGCTTGTAGCAACCCCTGATCGTGAAAACCCCCCTCTCCTCTTATTGTAAACTCCCAATGTGCCCGTGTTGTGCAATACCCTTTCAATGTACTCTGCAGAGCGCCTGGAAGACGTGCGCCTTGTGGAACCTCGCGTGGAATTCGGGAGTGATTGTGTGTGGGATATGCAACTGTGGAGAGGCCAGTGAAAGAAGGCTGTCACTGATGATCGAGGGAGGAAGACGACGGAAGGGAGTCACCGAAGACAGAGAAGTCAAGTCAAATCAAAGAAGCTTTATTCGACTGTTGTCATAAAAGCATATAAAATAATACAATTCATCACGAGATAAGACAATACATAGAATTGAAATAGGTTCACATAATAAAATCATTCAAGTATTTACATATACAGTATACTTCAGGGGAACTAAATTGCATACACTGTGTCCAAACATTAGATAATAGATCTATAAAAGGGTATGGTATATTTACAGCAATTTACTTCTTATTACCCAAGCCCAACCTAAATATTTTGCCACAGCAATGGCCACAAATTGATCAGTGCAAGTACAGATTAATCTTACAGCCACCAACCCACTCCTAGTACCCAAGGTTTTGCACATAGGAGTTAACCAAACCCTGCTTTTAGGTGTAGATTATATACAGGGCAAATAAACAGTAGGTGGTCAACAGTTTCCTTAGGGTACAAACAACCAGGGCACTCTACCTTGCCTCCACTAGACCAACGGTTGGTAAATGCTCTAACCGGTATACTACCAATTCTAAGTTGGATATAGAGCTTCCGGTCTATGGGTCGTGTAATGAAGTCCCAAAAATCTTCAAATCTTGGCCGATCCTTGATCACCAAAAAGGTACCAGTCAATGAAAGTAGAGCAGTTTTCCTAAAAGTTTTCCAGGCAACAGCCTCCCAATACATAATTTTCAAAGCTTTTTTGGAGGGGAACCTGGTGTTTGTGGGATCTTCCCATATTTTTTTCAACCCTAGGTTCGATAATGTCTCTCCAATCTTACACTACCACTTTATCTTATGGAAAGTGTCAGATTTGATGATATCCATAAGCCCATTTGCAAATATTCTCAATGCAGGTGTTATCCATAAACGTCTCCAGTATAAAACTGGGCGTAAGTAGTCAAGTAGAGCAATTGGGCTTAAACCCAAATCGAATAATAAAGGACACATTGGTGTACTCTGGGGTAGCTTAGTAAGATTTCTTAGAAACAAATTTTCTAAATATGTCAATTTCTGGAGATTCTCAAATACCCAAATTTCGACACCATATAAAACAGAACTAACAACTTTTCCATTATACACTGTTAATGCCAGGTCTATTGGCTTGGTGAGCGACCTAGAATGCTCTTGTCTCAAAGCCCCAGCAAGCTGTCGATGTTTGAGGGTCGCCAGCTTAGATTGTAGCTTCCAGGAAAGGTCGTGCTGAATACAAACACCCAAATAGTTAAAAGCTTGGACCTTCTCAAATGGCAATTCATTCATGATTACAGTACCCTTGAAGGATTTCGATTCATTAAAAGACATGAATTTAGATTTTAAAACATTCACCTCTAGACCTCGAGCGGTGCAAAAGTTTTCAAAAATTCCTAAAGCCTTTTGCAACCCACTCTGGGTTTTTGCAATGATTAAACAGTCGTCTGCAAAAATTAAAATGGGAATTTTCTCTCCTGCAAGAATAGGGGCATCAATATTTGATTCTATCAGCATACTTGCCACGTCATTGATGTACAGGGAAAATAGAGTTGGAACAAGGACACAGCCTTGTCTAACCCCTCGTTCCACAGGAAACTGGGGGGTAACATTTCCTGGGCGCCCCCATCTAATCTGAGCGAAATTCTGCTCATGTAATCTAATGATTAGAGTAAGGAAGATACTCGGCATTCCCATGTCTTTGAGAACGCTCCACAAAATAGGACGGGGGACAAGATCAAATGCTGCCCTAAGATCTATAAAGGCAGCCTATAGGCTACCCCCGCCTTTTGTACAGTTTTCCAGTACAACATAGCAAAATGTAACACTTGGGCCCAGATGTAGGTAAAAAATATTTACCGATTCTTAATTACCGAATTTTACCGATTCGGTAATTAAGAATCGGTAAATATGAAGGGTGGACATGTAGGTCCATCCAGATGTGCATTTTACCGATTCGGTAAAAATCGGTATTTACCGAATCGGTAAATACCGACCGGTAATGCTCCATTCATTCCTATGGGCTTTGAAGCCCATAGGAATGAATGGGGCATTACCGGTCGGTATTTACCGAATCGGTAAATACCGATTTTGACAAGGGTGCAGGGGGTGTCACTTTGACACCCTCTAGCACCCCCAAAAAAGGGTCGGGCCATATGGCAGGCATACCTGCCCTAAGGGCAGGTCTGCCTGTCATATGGCACAGGTGTGCATGCACACATGTGCATGCACACCTGAATCGGTATTTCACCATCAAATTGAATTTGATGGTAAAATACCGATTTCTTAGGCCTTGTGGGACTCATAAGAGTCCCACCTACATATCAATTTTAACGAATCTGTAAAAATACCGGTCGGTAAATATACCGACCGGTATATTTACAGAATCGGTAAAATTACCGATCGGTAAATTTACCGAATGGTAAATTTACCGATTCTGCCCCCTACATCTCAAAATCCTTTTACCGGTCGGTAACGGCCGAATTCGGCCGTTACCGACCGGTAAAACCCTACCTACATCTGGCCCTTGGTCAACTGTGCTGATAGACGATCTGAATCCTGCCTGCAAGTGGGATAGGATGTTCTGATCCTGTTCCCACTCTAAGACCTTATTTAAAATTAACCCAACGAAGACCTTTTGCATAGTGTCAATCAGGCTGATTGGGCGAGAATTACCAGGTAGCGATTTATCTCCCTTCTTGAACACGGGTATAATTTCAGCCCCGTTCCAAGATTTAGGGATAGGTGCTCCTCTTGCTATGGCATTTGCTAGGAGCAATGTGTACCTGGCCCAAGATTCTTTTTCATACAAAAAAGTGTCAGCAGGGATACCGTCCATACCTGGTGCTCTACCAGGAACCACCAGGTCTAGGGCAATAAGAACCTCTCCAAGATTAAACACATCTTCCAAGGGGAATGGGTGCTGGATCTCCATGATTTTGCTTGGTTCCGGGCCTTTAGCGTATTTAGGTTTGAAGTAGGCCACCCATTCATCTTGAGCCACCCAATTTTGGGGTTTATCCGGAGTCCCATCAATACCCCACTTAAGGACATTCCAGAATCTTCTTGGGTCTTTTTGGGTACCTGCTTCTTTTAAATCCTGCCATCTTTGTTCGTCCCATGGTCGCTTTGATTTATAGACTACATTCTTGTATGCCACCCTGGCAAGCTGAACATGACTACGTGTTTCACTTCTTATAGCTCTACCAAGGTCCAGTTGAGCCTGCCGACACTCCCGAGTGTACCAACGGGGAGAGTGGTAGGCACGATTGTCACTCGGCTTTGATGGTCTTACAAAAAGGCTTCTTAGGTCAATAAAAAAGGATTCATGGATCGTTGTGCTCTTTTCTAGAGCTAAAATCTTTGCCCCTTTGTTAGCAAGGGCTCCCAGATTACTAGTAGCTTCTAGCAACTTGTTTGTGATAAAATCAATGTGCTCTTGGCACTCTACTACTTTGGCCCACCGAAGATGGCGCATGTCATTTGTCACATCTACGTCACTAGACAAAACTTGGCCAGCGCCCCCTGTATCGGTGGTTTCCTCCCAATAGGTCAGAGAAATGCAAAGTGGGTTATGATCACTCTCAACCCTTTCGACTACCATCATATCTAGAAGGTGAATCCATAATCCCAAACTAATCAGGATGTAGTCGATTCTACTTTCTCGGGGGCCAATCCTAAAAGTGTTGGCCCCAAGTTTGTCATGCATAGTCCTGCCATTGGTTGCTCTCAACCCCTTATTCAGACAAAATGAGTTTAACTGAGTTGAGAGTTCGGTCCACCTTTTAACTGGAGCCAATTCAAGCTTCGGGACACCCCATTCTCTGGCTTCATCATCCATGACGTTCCAGTCGCCACCTAACAGGGGCTCGAAGGTTGTATTAAAATCTCCGCCTAGGATAATGTAAGAATGCTGCGAATAACATTCAATACATTCATCCAGGCGTGCTAAAACTTCCGACTTCCTGCCCCCTGTGCTTCTTGCGTACAAATTATAGATGTGGACAGACTTTCCATTTTTATTACTGAGCGCAAGAATCTGGAGATCCTTATGGTTAGATCAAGGGGTTTGATGATAAGATCAAGACTCTGGCTGATCCAAATCGATAGGCCACCCGAAGGGCGTCCTCTACCACTCTTAACTGCATGTACACTGTAGTTTAGGTAACCTGGGAAATGTAAAGCTTCTAATAAGCAGGTTTCTTGGAAAAGACATATTTTATGTTGGTTAATAAATAAGGCCCAGTCTGGGGATTCTAATTTAGATTTGAGGCCGGCCACATTCCAAGACAGGATTGAACAAGATTTGTCCAATCCCACTGGAGAACTGGCGTTTGACTTCAAGCATAGAATTCAAATCTACCACAGAATTAGGGGGGTCCACAGGAGTATTCATAGATATTAGTTCTGTACTGGGACCTACAATCCCTACTTTATACTGGGATAGTTTTGCTCTAACAAGTCCATACTGTCCTCCTGCCTGAACTGGGTCATTCAGTAGTCAATTATTAAGATCCAATCCTGAACTTCCCTCTACATTTCGTCCCAGGCGATCTTTACAATGCATTGGCCATTTCTGGGGGGGAGAAGATCTCATTTGTACTCGAGAGTGGTCAGGAGAACAACTCCTAAATTCCAAGTCAATTATATTTTCAGCCAACTCAGTGTTCTTAAATCTTAAGTCAATACAGTCTACTGAGTCCCCTGAGAATGACAACCGTTTAGAGCTAACAATGTCATCTCTAATAATAGATCTACAGCCCCGAACATATCTTATCCAATGTACAGCTTTATTTGTTAATGAATCATTGGTTTCCGGTGCCTTTCCGGGGCTCAATTTAGGGACATTAACTAAGTAGACCAGTGGTGGCTTTCGCGCATAGGGTTTTAGGCTTGAACGAGAGATACCTGTACTCAACGTATCCCTATCATTCTTCGTGGATCTATCAGCCCTCTCTTGTCTAACATGACTAGCAGTTGGCAAGGTGCCAGTACCCCTTCTTGCTTGATAATTCTCGCCCCCTGTTAGCAGAGTTTGCCTGGGGGCAATGACAGAACTACCCATTAACAAGGTGCCAGAAACTCTGTTTACTTGATGATTCTCACCCCCTGTTAGGACAGTTTGCTTAGGGGCATTTGCAGACTCATGGCGTGTTTTTAAAACACCCCTCCCAGTTCTAGTTATCTCGCTATAAAATATACCAGTTTCTGCACGGGTGCTTTGCTTTTCTCTGCCTATTGCAGCTTCAGTAGGCCGGGTTCCACTTACCCCAACAGCTTTCATTGTGGCTACACAAGTGGGGCAAGAAGCAATGGCCTGCCTAGCCTTGCCCTCCTTTACTACATTAGTAAGATGGTCTAACTTAATTTGCATGGCCTCAATCAGGATACACAGTTGTTTAACTACTGAAGTAAGTGGATTAATATCTGACTCTATTTGGGCTGAGATGCTAGGAGTAGATTGCAACTGGGAATCACTCGCACATAAGCAGATGTCTCCCTGGGGAACGTGTGAGGGAGGATTACTGTCAGGAATATCGGTATGTGCCAAAACTGAAAACCTATTTTTACACGGCAAGACCGGTGACTTGGCCTGGGGGGGGGGCGAGGGAAAGGAGTTCTGTGCTTGCTCATTACCCAAGTTTTCAGATATTCTTTCCCCATCACAATCGACAGTATTTGTAATACCACCCGTTTTGTTTTTATTCAAAAACATTTCAGGAATTACCGTCACATACCTCTTACCCCCTAGCCCATTGATAGTATGCGAGTTATTTCCACCCCCACAGTTCTTCCCACTAATTGGAGATTTCGCAGTCAGTATTTCCCCACATTCTTCGATTAGCTCCTCAATCCGATCCATGACACAATTACCCCCGGCATGTGATATAGGTTTCTTTGGGGGGTTTGTTTTGTTTTCCTTCGTTTCTTTCCACCCCTGGGAATGCCACTCGACCCTTCGGTCAGATCTTCCACGCTTTTCCTCTTCCCCATTGGTGGTGTATTTAAACACGAGTTTAAACATAGGGAAAAAACACAGTACCTTGTAAATGCGAATTAAGGGGGGTGGCCGAGCCCGCCCCCCTTCGGCCCCTGACGGCCACAGATGGTCCCGCCCTTGTCCCGGGCTTAACCCGGCGCCGCCTGCGCGCGTCCCGAGATGCGGGAGGCGTCCCGATCTTTTCAAGCACCTCCGGGCGCTGCGGTGGCGTCACAGGTGCGCTCTGACCCCCGGGGCACCTGGGAGTTGTAGTGCTGGCGTGGAGAGCACCGATATTGCAGGAGCCGTTGCCCTCACGGCTGGTACTGCAGCTGGCTGAAAGGCACCTAGGATGCAGAAGCCGTTTCCCTCACGGCGAAGACTGCAGCAAGGTATGTGCTGCCCAGACATTCCCCCCGCAGTTCCCAGCGCTCCGATCTTTTCAAGCACCTCCGGGCGCTGCGGCGGCGTCACAGGTGCGCCCTGACCCCCGGGGCACCTGGGAGTTGTAGTGCCGGTGTGGGGAGCACCGATATTGCAGGAGCCGTTGCCCTCACGGCTGGTACTGCGGCTGGCTGAGAGGCACCTAGGATGTTGAAGCCGTTTCCCTCACGGCGAAGACTGCAGCAAGGTACCTGCTGCCCAGACGTTCCCCCCAGAGAAGCAAAATAGGCACTGTGGATGGAGAGAAGAGGGCGAGGGTTGCGCTGAGGATGAGATGGGTGTAAAGGAGGAAAACTGCTGAAGTTAGGTAAGAGTTTGGGGGAGAAGAGTGATAAAGAGCAGCACATGGAAGGAAGATGTAGATGCAAAAGGGGCAGAACTACCAAGAAGAGGGTGGTGTGAAAAGGGAGGGGTTTAAGTAAAGAAAACAAAACCAGCGAAAAAAGTTGAGGTAGGCGGAGGTAAGAGGCTGTTTGGAAAAATTAGAGGAAAGGCATAGATCATTGAGAGGAAAAATGAGCGTAAGAGTGGCAGCATCAGAGAGAGAAGGTAAAATGCTGGAGGAGAGACGAACAGGAGATAAATAATGCAGGCATGAAGCGCATACAAGAGGGGACTGAAGCAGCAAGAGTAGGTAATAGGTTGGGAAGATATGATGTTAAAAGTAGAGCAAGGAGGGTGGAGATGGATGTAAGTTGGCAGATTAGTAAGTTGTAGTAAGGAAAGTGGTGAACAGATAAAAATGTCTGTTTTTTTGGCTTAATTTTCTATTTTTTTACTTGAAATTTTAAAATCCAGGAGGAGAAAATGCACGTAACTAATAAAGACATATATGAAAGACAAATGCATTTCATGAACAATCAATACAAATTTTTCTAAATCCTTAGCATGCCTACCAAAACTCATAGCAATAGATACATTCAAGCACATAAAAATCATCAAAGGTACAGATCAGAGATTGTACTTCTTGAAAATCTAATAAATAAAGTGCAAGTGGAGATATAGGGCTCTAGGAAAATTCACAGCTATATAGAATAGGTGAGGTTCAAAGCATAACTAGGCTTCTGTAGACCGTGCACTAATCATTGGGGTATCCCACATGCTTGATGAAGGTTTTGCTGTGCACCATTACATGATTCTGCATGGATATTCCGACTTAATGACTCCGACCTAAACTCACTGTTATACAAAATAGATGTTAATTAGCAAAAATTTAAATATTTCATGCCAATTCCACAATGCATGCGAACTGAAAAAGTACAAAAAAAGTGTTTCCATAGGCTTGATGCTCTATAATCAAAACAAGGTGATCCCTCGGGGATGTCACACAGGCTAATGCGCAAAGTAGGCAAACAACAGTCATTTAATTTAGAACCTGAGAAAGAAAGTGGACCCCAATTAACCAAGATAAAGTGCAGATTGTGCATTTCTAACCCCTGAAAAAGTCAATGCCATCTGGTCGGTCAGCCGTGAGGCGAGTGAGAAAGCTTCCCTGAGTCCATCAACATCTGTGAATTTCCAGGGGAATCAATCGAGACAAAATAAAATGCACCTAGATAAATCAACATAACGATAATAGATCCAATTGGTAAGTATTTACCCAATTAGAAAGGGGAGCCCAGATCCTCTTGCTTTTTCGCTTGGCTTTCTTTCCTTCACGCCCTTATGGCATGTTTTTAATATTAAAGGTTGACAGTAAGCGCCCTAACCATTGAGCAAAAGTAGGAGGTTGGGGATCCAGCCACGCTGGAGCAATACAAATGCGAATCGCGGCCATGGCAACAAACACAAAATGCTGGTCCGATCATGCCACACCTACATTATACACCCCCAGAAGCATCAGGTGTGGGGGGGGGTCAAAGTGAAATCAGATTTTCACACCAGATCCTGGGCTTTTATGGGAATTCACAAGGGCATATTTTTAAGCCCATTATCGCCGTTTTAGCGGCAGTTTCCTGCCGCTAAACCGGCGATAATATTATCGTCGTTCTTGATAAAATGGCTCTGTGTCTTTCCTGCCATTTGCTGTTGTGTTTCTGAAGATCATCAGGCAGGATGCAGCACAGACTTTCGTACATTTGACTGATTGTACATGCTCCTGCACCCACTAAAAGTTTCAACAAAGATTCTTTAGAAAACCCACTGGGGCCCCTACATTTCCTAAAAATGGCATTGCG
This sequence comes from Lissotriton helveticus, assembly GCF_964261635.1. NCBI lineage: Eukaryota > Metazoa > Chordata > Amphibia > Caudata > Salamandridae > Lissotriton > Lissotriton helveticus. The sequence goes on from NC_136065.1 coordinate 185,456,600, forward strand.
ACATTGTAAATACCTCTGATTGATATTAGAATCACCCCTTTGTTCCTCAAACAAATAAATATTCTTTCCCTGGAAGAAATCAACTAATTTCGTGAGCCCCCACCTTATCAAGCAGAGATCTTGAAAGATACCTGGAAGTTACGGATTCCTCTATAAAGGGGTATAGAATTTAAATCTGCCTAGGCACATTTTTTTCTGCCAGATTGCACAGATCTTGTACGCTGCCCTTCGGGTCTTAATCAAACCTTTGTTTATAGTAGCTTGATGCAGTGAATCTTAAAAAGCAGCCTTTAGCACTTTCCCGAAATAGCAGCTCGTATAGGGGGGAGAGGGGCAGGCTCACCTAGACCATGGCTTTCCAAGTTTCTTCCTTGAAGAGGGCATATATATTGAAAATCAGCAGCCTTTTGTTATAGTTTAAGACTTCGGGTAGCTCATTCCCTTCTAACCCTGGGGAGAGTCAGGTATTTAAGTACCTTTCTGGCTTTGGTGTATGACCAGATACATCTTAACACAATTTCATCCATCATTTTGAACCAATGGTTCTTGAATTCAAGGGGGATAGCCCTGTAAAGATACAAGACCTTTGCAAAAAAAAGCACTTTCATAATATTGCCATAATAATGTTACCATTTTATTTTTTCTTGCTGCGGAAGCATCAGCTTTGGGTAGCGGGTCGGTGCGCGGCTTCTCTACTAAAGAAGCAGCGGAGTGGAGGAGTGGTTTTCACTTTCTACTTGTGCATGTCTCGGCCACCCACACACAGCATGCTCTACACTGAGGATGCATTAGAGCCTTTGGTGGAGAACATTCCCTTGCCCCCATTCCCCATCTGAGGGCCGAACCACAGCACTCAGACCAATCACAATGCTGCATTGCATCCTTGTGATTAGCTCACTGGAGCCTAGGTGTTGCCGGTGTCCTTCCTGTTCCGGCCAGAGAAAGGAGTGGAGAGATGCAACAAGGATGATGCGAGACACAGACAGGAGGTACGCTTTTAATTTCTTATTTGCTTCCTCCCACCACCCCCGCCTCCCTGCCCTGACACCCTGATCAGTGCCTGCCACCACTGCCTGGCTCTTCAGCACCCCAATATAAGACTTCAATACTACAACCCTCTCTTTGACTGAGGAGATTCTTTCATTGATCTAAGCACAAGTTTTGGCAACTTACTTTATTGCACATTGCAATTTTTTAGTTGCAAGCCAAGCCCTTCAGCTATCAGCTGGAGTCTCTGCTTGATGCTAGTTAATAGAGCCGTATATGAGCCTAATTGAGAGTTCTTCGATATCATCAGTGGGAGTTGGAAGGTACATTTTTGTGGCAGGTAGGACAGTTTCCGGACCACAGTGTTCCGGCTATATTTGCTGCGTGGCTGAATAGTCCCAGTTCAAGGCTTCGGCTACTTGAAACCCATTCCCTGTTTCAATTATGGAGGCACCAAGCTATTCTTATGATTTCCTTTGCTGTTTTAATCTTTTGACTGTAGAGTTTGGTTCTTCAGATCAGACTGCTCTCACAAGCCTGAGAGGCCGATAACCTGAAACTAACATCAGAATCATTGGCCAAGGGCTGATACACGTGGATCCTCAACCATCAGTGAGGGAGAAAAATGTATCACCCCCATCATGGGAGTTGTCCAGACTTTTATCCAGTCCTGCACTGTCAAGCATGTGTTTGCTTTTACTCAAGTCCATCTTCCTAGAGCCAGCTAGGTTATCTTCTCGGATGTCGCCCAAGATCTCTTCAGCAATTTATATCTCCAGACAGGCTCTGTCAACCATCACTGGCTCCTTTAATTGAGCCTTGACCGGCCAATCAGCCTGGAGCCTCTGTTCAGTAGAGGCCCTCGATAAATCCAGTTCACTTGTGGTCTGTTGATCACCTCCATGTGTCCAAATAACACCCGCCTTGCCATTATTTTGCAGCAATATTTCCGCATCTGGGCTGCTGAATCCTGCAGCCAACCGAAGATTCTAAGGACCAGTCATCACCTGTTGGGTAGGTTTCCAATACCTTTGGGGGTTGGACAAGCCATACCGATCAGCTCCAGCATTCTCTTTCAGAGTAACTTCCAGTTCCCCTTCAGCCACCTGCGGTCTTGACTGCAGCCGGGGAATCCGGCTTGCCTGTGTCGGGCCTTTGGAAAATAACTCAGTGATTGTGGTTCTGGCTGTGACTCAGTGGACATTCTGTGGAGGAGTCTGTTTCAAATGTGAATTTGTGCTAGATTGTAGCATAAGCGCCGGTTGAAATAATTAATTTGGGGTAATTGGTTTCCCCTGGCGCTGTTAGATAGGACTACCTGGGAGTGTAGCATTGAAATTCAGGAATGCACACATAGATACATAAGTGTTTTTGTGTAATTTTTTTGTTTTTTTATTTTTGTAGGGCTGTGTTGTTGTGAAATTAGTGTGTAAATATGTATATGTGATGTATATGTTTTATATTGTATTATATGGAAAGATTGAGTGCAAGTGAAGGTACTCTCGTTGTATATAATCATTTGTTGATTTTTTGTGTGCTCCACCTAGTTGTTTGATATATATATATATATATATATATATATATATATATATATATATATGTGATTGTAATTTGTGTATTCATTCCTTAAAAAAATCATTTTTGGATATATCTGGGTTTTTAATTTAACCTGGATTATAAATACATACTGAATCGATCCCTCTGTGCTTCTTTGTATTTGTATACATCTTTTTGATGTCATGTGCTCATGTACATGAGGGTAATTTGGGCACAACCCCCATTTGTTCCTACTCAGTTCCTCATGGGCCACGTGATTGAGTGTCCCTGGCCGGTAAGTTTCTTCCCCATCATGCCAAACAAATCTAAGATGCCTCCTCCAGCAAACCCCTTGTAGGATTCCACCACAAAGAGCACCACTCTGACCTCTAATAGCAGGTGATTTCGGCACTTCAACCCGGGACCACAAACCAGATCTTTCTTGCATGCCACTGCTCCGCAATTATCCCTCCTATACTCTTTAGTTCACAGCAAGTAGAAAGAGCAGAGAGAGAGACGCCAGCGGCAGTGCCACTTTGTCACCATATTGCTTTCCCCGGTAAAAATATCTTTTAAACAGTGTTTGCTGCTAAGACCGCCGAGCCTTCCACCGAAGTTTGCAATTCCCTATCTCATTATTTTCATTTAAAAAATGCAAAACAATTGTCTTAGTTCCGAGATGCATGCAACATTCTTCACAAAGGGTTGTGATCTTGAACCACCCTCAATGCGACTGCTGAATTTCATCCTTCTCTCTGTGTACTCTATTACTCATCTTGCCCTTTCTATTAAATCTCACTCCCAGTGGGACCCTTTCCTGCACATTTCCTGACCAGAGGTCTAGAGATTATAGCTCCTGCACTGAACTCCCTTTTATCTTGTTTGCTTCATCAAGAGCTCCAAAAAATGGAAAAACTAAAAAAGCTGTGGTTGTTTCTCTGCTCAAAAAAACCTTCAGCAGGTTCAACACTACTCTACATCTTCTGGCATCTCTTTGCTACACTTTTCTCAAATATTCTTTAATTATTTTCTGTGAAAAGAAAAAAAGCAGAGGTATGTTGTGAGAGCATTTCTTTGGGTCAGGGGCAATAGGTGATTAAATGGCAGTATCTGTTGAGGACACTATTATTTACGATTGCTGTTTCAGAACTGACTTTTCATTTGGGTATGAGTTATTCCTTTTATAAACTTGTTTTCTCAAAAGGTGGCAATAGGGAGGAGTCAAAGTGTACTCCAGGGGATGATAAAGGTATTAGAACTCAAAATAGTATGTCACATTAAACACGATTAACACCTTATCCAGCCAGCCTAGCTATGCTTTTAAAAGTGACTGATTTAGAGCAGGTGGTTGTGGAAGGAAGCACTAAAAAATTGCTAATGTGTTCTGTGACTAATAGGTCCCTAATACCTAAAAAGTGTCTTACGATGTTTCTGTGTCCTGCAAAGTGATAACACGCTGTAGCCCACCCTGCAAGACTTAAGAGCTGCAAGGCCCATGGAAGGAGCTCAGCTCAGGCATTACTGTAGATAAACTGGGCTCATTGCTTGGACTGGATTGGCTTTGCTGCTAGTGCACAACCCAAGGGCCTACTGCATCCCTAAAGTTAGTGTTCAAAGAGTCAGTCTGGCGGTGCTCGCAAAGCCAGACGGCTGATTGTAAGGTGCCTAATGACAATGGGCTGGCCTTGGCAGGTACAGTATGATGTGCTACTGGCTCCCAGTATAGGGTTGTCTGTCTTTTTTTCCCTGGTGTCAAACCTTTTTTCCCTTTTTACCCATCTCTTTTGTATATCCTTAGGTTCTTTGCATCTCTTAAAAATGGAGTTTGAGAGTAATTGCTTTGTTTAAGCGCTCAGTGTGCAGGCAAGCTTGCCATTGTTTTAGGCACCCCACCTGTGTAGCCTCTTCTTATATTTTGGAATCTGGGCTTTCTGTTTGCTGCAGTTCTTTCAGGTCACTCTCCTGATCTAGCATGTATCCTTTGAGTTGATCCCCAATGCCTGCTGAAAACCAAATACCGTATTGTCAACTTTCCTAGAGCAAAGGGAGGGCTGGGGGAATCACTTGAGATCTTGCTGTATAGTTCTGGGTCAATCTGACATGGAATTTTAATCATTCCCTGAACTATTAGTGAACATTGTAATAATCATATCAGGTTTGAAGAAACCCAACTTTCATTTTCCAGCTAGCTTGAATAATGTAATGTATTTCCACGTAGAACAGCTTTAAAATATTTGTACTTATTTTGTTAGGATTAATGTTTATCACCTAGATTCATCATTGTCCCGTTTTGCGAGTCCTTAATAGTGATTATTAAGGAATCGCTATTAAGGACTTGCAAAACGGGATTCATGTAGAAATCGCAAATAAAATTGCGATTCCTACAGCTTCCTTATTTGCGATTAGCAAATTGCTAATCGCAAATAAGGAATAACTCCCCAGGATGCGATTATAGGGGTGCTGGGGTGTCCAAATGACACCCTGTAGCACCCCTGAAAAGCAAATGTATACATGTGTTGCGCACACACATGTCCAAAGGACATGTGTGTGTGTAACATGCAACTTAGAAAAATGCACTAAAGTGCATTTTTCTAAGTTTTCGCTATTTACCACGAAGTCAGATATAGCGAATTCGCAAATTATAAATGGTTAATGAATTGCATTTAAGGAATCTCAAATAGAGATTCCTTAAATGCAATTCCTCGCAAATATGCGATTTCGCAATTAGCGATTTTTGCATTTGGGATGATGAATCCCAAATGCAAAAATTGCACTCGCAAAGGCCCAGATTCTCAGAATCTGGCCCTTTGCGAGACGATTTAACAATGATGAATCTAGCTGTAAATTATTATCCATTTTAGTGATAGCCTTACTACTTAAGTAGTTTCTTTGTGATGCTGTTTCAACAATGCTTCAGATTTCAGTTTTATTGACAGTTTGATATCATGCCTAAAAAGGCTATACAAACAGTTTAAGTACACAGGTTTTATAGTCTTTATTTCGATTTAAAACAAATCATAAAAGACACATTATAACATATTACAAATTTCAAAATTATTTGATTATCTTAACAATGTGCATTTGTGATATTTATAATTTAAGAACAACACAGCATCAACTTAATACAAAACTAAGGAAAAATAAAACTGAACAAAACAAAACAAAACAGACCACTTTTAAGATTAAAATATTATTAAACAACAAGGAATGCAAAGACAGACCTGTCCGAAGCATAAGAAATCTCTAAAATTCGAGAAAGTCGGAAAAATACAATTGAGCAAAACCATTCCTAATACAAGATACATAATATATTATCCTATATTAAAGGGGGATGGAAACAGTTGGTCTTAAAGTGGGGGCATCGGAGGCTCTATCAAGGAGTTTATCTGCTTTTTAACCTGATAATCCAAGCCCACCCTAAGAATTTGGCTAGGCTCACCACAATCACCTCTGAGGTGTTGGTTCTTAGAACCCAAATGGCCTCTGCTGACTTTCTAAGGGGGAGGCGCTGAAACAGGGGTTTTAGCCATTTAGTTCGCGGTGCTGAGTAGATAGGACATTCAAACAAAAAATGGCCCTCGGTTTCCTTATGACATGGGCACCATCTACAGAATTCAGTGGCACCATTAGTCCACTTATTTGTGAAGGTGTTTAATGGCAAAGCTCCTACCCGAAACTGATGGTAGAGTTTCTTGTCCAGTGGTTTGGTAATAACATCCCAATATGACTCACGGGAGGGATCCAATTTAAAGGTCAGAAACCTTCCCGTGAGACTAGTGGAGCTGGAGACAGAAACACGTATTTGGCGGAGCGAAGCCCAATATAGTGCCTTGAATTCCTGTTTGGAAGGAAAGGCGCTAGTACTAGGAGATATCCACAACTGTTCCAACCCCATGTCTACTAGAATATTTTTTACCATTTGGAGCCAAGGAATTCTCCCGGAACCCCCAATTGACCTTACTTCAGCCAGTTCCTTTGCAAAAAGGGTAAGATCGGGAGAGGTCCATATGCGCCTCCAAAAGGCCACCAATCTAAATCTGGCCATCTCATTAATGGGAAGGCACCCCAGATCTAAACAAAGGGGAATGGATGGGGTCGATTGGGGTAGTCCTATTAGATTCCGTAAAAACTTACACTGAGTTTTAAATAGACTAGAGAGATCCATGTAACCCCAGAGATCGGCACCATATAAGATTGCTGAGTTAATTTTAGTGTCGTAGATCTTAAGTGCTGGGGTAACCCGTTTTGTAATTGATCTCTTTTGTTCATTTAATAGACAACCAGTAAGTCGGGAGAGCTTAAGCTGTTGGGCACCGACTTGATCTTTCCATCTCAGACGACGGTCAAGAGTAACCCCCAAATATGTCATAGTCTCAACTTGTTCCAGGTTGACTCCACTCATGCTTACAGAGCTCCGGACAAGATGGTTCCTTGTAAGGACCATAAACTTGGTCTTGCTCACGTTTACCTTAAGGTCGTTAATGACACAAAACTCCTCAAAGCGGTCCAACGCCCGCTGTAGTCCGCTACGTGTTCTTGAGAGGAGTAGGGTGTCATCAGCGAAGATGAGCATTGGGAACCTTGTCCCTGCCAACAGAGGGGCATCGGTGGGAGTGTCCGCGAAGAATTTGACTACCTGATCTATAAATAAAAGTAAGAGTGTAGGCGCCAGGACGCACCCCTGACGGACGCCTCGAGTTACGGGAAACGATTCCGTCACTTGACCCTGACCACCCCACCTCACCCTTGCATAGTTGTCTTCATGCATTCTAACTATTAGATCAAGTAGCTCCATGGGTATTCCTAATTCCCTCAAGACACCCCATAGTTTGTCCCTCGGCACTAGATCGAAGGCGGACTTCAGATCGATGAACGCTGCAAAGATGGTACCACTGCCAAGCAGGACCACCTTCCAGTAGATCTGAACACCTGGTCGATGGTACTCGTTCCCGATCTGAAGCCCGCCTCCATGGGAGATAGTATGTCCTCTAATTCGATCCAACCTTGGACTCTGCCCAGAACCATGCGTGCAATAATTTTTTGAATGGAGTCGATGAGACTAATCGGGCGATAATTGCCCGGATTAGACCTGTCACCTTTTTTATGTATTGGGAGTATCTCCGCCCCCTTCCACGACTTGGGAATTCTAGCTCCTTTGGCTATTGCATTAGCAATCTTGGTTATATAAGGCACCCAGAGGGCGGGCTTACATTTAAGCAAATCGGCAGGGATGAGGTCCATCCCTGGCACTTTCCCCCGCTGGGTCAGGCCGAGTGCTAATTCTACCTCATTTTCGGAGAAGTTAAGTTTCTCCACGCAAATGGATGGCAAGAGCGCCTTACCCAATATGCAAGGGGGATTAGTATTCTCAACACTAAATTGTGCCGAATAAAAAGTCACCCAAGCTTCGGGAGGCACGTGGTTTGAGGGGGTGCGTGAGTCTGGGTCCTTCCCCCATTTTACTAGATCCCAAAATTTAGTCGGGTTGTTCGAGGTGGAGGCATCCAAAAGGTCCAACCAATACGTATCCTCCCACTCCCGTTTGGCTTCCCACTGTATTTTCCTATATTGTAACCTAGCTGCTTTAACTGCATCCATGTTCCGGGATTTAACTGCCTTAATAAGGTGACTGTGGGCCTCCCTACACTTTTTATTGTACCATTTCTGGCGGGGGAAAGTTGATTTAGTGGTTCCCTTCTGACACGGAAGAGAAAGTAGGGTCTTTAGTTGGTCAAAACAGCGTTCATGGAGGTCAATAATCATGTTTATGTTTTCAGGGCTACCCCCGGCAAATCATATGGCAGTATTTCATTAAACATTTTTAAAACCACAGTATTAACATTCTCCTGTAAGGTCTCATCCTCCACGAACCTAGACCATTTTAACCTTTTCCGATCGTTAGTCAAAAACACATCCCCTGTCTGTAAGGAACCAGGTCACTCCAATCTCTTCGTTCCCGGTAGCCTTAGTTTGAGTACCAGGGGATTGTGATCACTTTCAGGGCGGGATACCACTTCCATATCCACCAGCAGAGGCCAATATTCCAGCTTTAGTAAAAAATAGTCTATCCGGCTTTTCCTTAGGCCATTATCAAAGGTGTAATTGGCACCTAGATCTGATTTGGTGCGACCATTTGTGGCCGGGAATCCCCGGGTTAGACAAAGAGCCGTCCAACTTACTGCTGCCTCACTCACATTAACAGTTTTATTAGACAACAGATCAGGAATGTCCCAAGCTGCATCCTCTGCTGATCCCCAGCTGTCCCCTATATCATAAAGCGGCTCAAAAGTACAGTTTAGATCTCCTGCTAGGATGATAAAATTGTCACTGCCCAAGCCAGCAAGGTTATGGTCCAAAACATCTACCATAGCGGGGCAGCGACTGCCAGGTAAACCTCGAGCATATATGTTAAATACAACCAAATCCCGTTGGCCAACATTACTTAGTTTAATTATCAGAAGGTCCGGATTCTCTACAAATATCTCTGTAGGGTAATATCCCAGTGACTGCTTCACCCAGATCAATAAACACCCGGAAGCTCGCCCCTTACCACCTCTAATTGCTGGTTTAAAAAAGTTGACATAGCCCAACCTATAGATTGGGTCTGGTGCCCATGTTTCCTGTAATAGGATGATATCAAATGTGTCCATGAACTCCAACCAATCTTCAGAGAGCATACGGCCCTTAACCCCGGCAACATCCCAGGACGCAATGTTAAGTATTTTTAGAGAGGAGGCTGTAATGGGGATCACAGGGACTAAAGCTGCGGTAGACGCCAGTTCACCCCCTATACCCAGCCTACTCTCTATGCTCTTATGGTTATCCAAAGTTTTCCCCACCATCAAGGCCTCTTTTGAAACCTTAGATGCTAAAACAGTGGCTTCTTCGGTTGCTGGTGCTCCCGAACACTCCTCAACATTATTAGTAGGCAATGGGACCTCCTGACATGGCGTCGCTACCACATACCCACAATTCTCGACGGGATTAGTCATCCTAGATGGTATATGATGTCAATCTATGGCCTCGAGGTCAGAGAGGGGGCCAAAATGATTGAAGAGAAATGGAAATTGCTGAAGATGTGGTGTCGTTGCTGTGGGATGCCTCCTAACAGGGGGTCTCCTGTAGTTAGGGCCAGTTTGAAAAAAAGTCTGTCTTTGGGGGTAGAAGTATGCTAGCCCCAAAGTTTGAACGTCCCCCTGTCTAGCAAACCTAGCTTCTCTTCGAATAGTGCCCACTACCCAGGGGTCCTTAAATGAAGTTAGTATGCAGTCACCCTCCAAGTCTTTGGTGCCATGGCCCACCCAATCAACTCTCCTTAGAAAGAGAATTTCAGTTGGCGAGGATGGTGGCAGGGGACGGTTTTTATTCAACCAGAAGATCACCTTATTACGTAGGTCCCCATATGACTCCTTACTACCAGCTTTTAGAGGGGCAACAGCTGTTAATACTATTGTATATTGTGTTGCCTCCGGGGGAAGGTCTGCACGAGGGATGGTATACCTAGTGTTTTTTCCCGCCGTTGGGATTTTGGGACTTCGATGGTTAAATGTATGCCCTGGTGGTTGCTGTCGAGGAGTGCTAGGATTAGGTTTTGCCCGATCAGTCGGCCGGGCTATGTGAGGTCTGACAGGATTAGATTTATCAGTTACCTTCATCTTAAGAGCCTGTGATAGAGTACCCTCGGTTGCCTTAGTGGGGATATCTCTTGGCCTCCCCCCCTGTCGATTTGTTGTTAACTGCCCCTGTTACTATTGGTTTAGTGGATTTACTGGTGGAGGCGTTATTAATACATGTTATCTTAGGTGTTAGCTGTGTAGTAATACCTCCCACTGAGCATGAACTGGTTAACTTTTGTAGCAAGCCCAGATTTGTGCTGACTACAGACTCCAAGGTGTCTATTTTGGAGGTCATCAGCCTTGTACGCTCCAAGACGGGGAGTAGAATGGTTTTGATCATGGCCTCCATTTTTACCAGTAAAATTTCATCACTGTTTAGACACATTGGGCAGTGATTGGAGGATCCCGAAGAAATAAGGGAAGGGCATAGCACATTGGGGAATACTGGGGGTATTTGTGTATCTGGGGGGTGCTCGAGGACTGGAGCAACATTGCTAGATGTGTCTTTTAATTTGGGCATCTTACGATCTCTCCCCCCCGGTGACTCAAGTCTTGCTTTCTCTTTCGAGATGTTATATCTAGGCCCGAGGGGTCTACCTCTACTGGGAAATTCGATACGGTATTATTGGTGTTGAGGGCGTTAAGAGATAAGTGGCTAGATTCTAAACTAAGGTCAGTTTCCCCGCTATCCTGGGTTTCAACCCCCCCGCTTGATTGGGTATCATCTAAATTATGATCTACATGGACCAGGGAAAGAGCTGGGGGGCCCTCTCCTACGCTGTCTATATGAACTATTGCCTCAGTGGTGACGGATTGTATGAAATTAAATGCTGCATGTGTTACAGGGCTGGTAATAGTTGCCAACCCACCCAGCGAAGATCACTTCCTGCTAACAAGATCGAGAGAAAGTCTTTTTTCCACCATCGCGATTTCCTTTTCCAAAATCCCTGTGGCTCGGGTAATAAAAGCATCCAGGGGGCCTGAAACAACTCCATTGGTGGTTTGAATTTGGACTGTGTGCTCTTTGCCTGATCTTAAGGGCATGTTGATATCTGCTTAGGACCAATTATAGCTATATTATATCTCACACACTAATGGATGGAATATTATGAGATCTATATGGCCCACACAGTCTGTATGTTGTTTCTTTTACCTAAACACGATTAACCATAGGGTTTTGTTCAATCAATGGGCTCTGTCTACATGGAGCAAAGCAGGGTCGGGCAAAGAGGATGGGCCCGGGCCAGACTCTGCCGTACTCGAACGGCCTCAAACGGCCCGCTCTTTGCCCGGTCTTCGCCCGCACTTCCGTCCGCGCGCGTCCCGCGTTCGCGTCTAGTAGCTGGACTAAGTAGGAGGAGGAGGGGGGCGGGAAGAGGCACCAGGTGTGCGCGATGACGTGGCGCAAGCACCTCTGGGCCTCGCAGTCCCGCTCCCGCTGACCGCTTCTACTCCCTCAGCTGTTGCACAAACCCTCGGGTGGAGCACACGGGCTCGGATTTCTCAAAGTTCCAACTGCTGGGCAAAGTCAATAAAATAAAGGTTCCTCCGCTTTCTCCAAGACACAAAGCACGACTACGAGCGGCACACGAGAAGCGGGAGACGCGAGTCGTTTAAGAGCCTTCAGGGAGGAGGGGGGCGGGAAGAGGCACCAGGTGCGCGCGATGACGTGGCGCAAGCACCTCTGGGCCTCGCAGTCCCGCTCCGGCTGACCGCTTCTACTCCCTCAGCTGTTGCACAAACCCACGGGTGGAGCACACGGGCTCGGATTTCTCAAAGTTCCAACTGCTGGGCAAAGTCAATAAAATAAAGGTTCCTCCGCTTTCTCCAAGACACAAAGCACGACTACGAGCGGCACCCGAGAATCGGGAGCCGCGAGTCGTTTAAGAGCCTTCAGGGAGGAGGGGGGCGGGAAGAAGCACCAGGTGCGCGCAATGACGTGGCGCAAGCACCTCTGGGCCTCGCAGTCCCGCTCCCGCTGACCGCTTCTACTCCCTCAGCTGTTGCACAAACCCTCGGGTGGAGCACACGGGCTCGGATTTCTCAAAGTTCCAACTGCTGGGCAAAGTCAATAAAATAAAGGTTCCTCCGCTTTCTCCAAGACACAAAGCACGACTACGAGCGGCACCCGAGAAGCGGGAGCCGCGAGTCGTTTAAGAGCCTTCAGGGAGGAGGGGGGCGGGAAGAGGCACCAGGTGCGCGCGATGACATGGCGCAAGCACCTCTGGGCCTCGCAGTCCCGCTCCCGCTGACCCCTTCTACTCCCTCAGCTGTTGCACAAACCCTCGAGTGGAGCACACGGGCTCGGATTTCTCAAAGTTCCAACTGCTGGGCAAAGTCAATAAAATAAAGGTTCCTCCGCTTTCTCCAAGACACAAAGCACGACTACGAGCGGCACCCGAGAAGCGGGAGCCGCGAGTCGTTTAAGAGCCTTCAGGGAGGAGGGGGGCGGGAAGAGGCACCAGGTGCGCGCGATGACGTGGTGCAAGCACCTCTGGGCCTCGCAGTCCCGCTCCCGCTGACCGCTTCTACTCCCTCAGCTGTTGCACAAACCCTCGGGTGGAGCACACGGGCTCGGATTTCTCAAAGTTCCAACTGCTGGGCAAAGTCAATAAAATAAAGGTTCCTCCGCTTTCTCCAAGACACAAAGCACGACTACGAGCGGCACACATAATATAAAAAAACACAAATTGTATTAAACTGTTTACTGTTACGGTAAAATATGTGTTACTAGCATAATTTAATTACCCATATATCAACATTTAAAATCTGAAAATATTCATTTTACCCTCTGCCCGATCAAGATCTAAAACACATTCAAATCAATCCTTTATCCATAATAAGTCCACAAAACTAATCCCTTACCACATTAATATTTCTTCAATCTTATTTCCAAACAGGGTTAACATTGTCTTTGTACAAAATACAATCCACTAAGTAATTACTCAATCAATAATATTATAAATACAATTATTGTTATCTTTTTGCGGAAGCAAGCAGGATAGACACTGGATAAATGTTTCACCATGTGCTAAAACCATTCCATATATTTAAAAATAATCAATGCTGATACAGGAGGAATTACAATTCACAATCATCTTAAGACCTTGGGCATTTAGTCAAAACAGACAATAACTTGTCCATACAAAGACTAATCCAGTGTTGGTGTGGAAGAATGCTATTACCTATGTGCAATATAATGCAAAGAAGGAGCAAGATTCATGTGCTCTTATAAAAATAATGGTTATAAAGGATATAGCTAATCCTAGCAACATCAATATACCCATGCCATATCCCTAAGGCAGTGAGCCCTTCAGCTTGATTAACAACGAACATGAATTTCTCAACTGCATAACACAAAGGTACATTATCACATCTTAAAATTGATTGCATTAGAACATTTGTGTAATTGATCTGAGTCAATCTGAAGGTCGGTAACAACATTGTTCTTCTACTGGTACTAAAACAAGTGCAAGTTATAAATAGATGCAAAAAGGTTGATGTTCCTCCTAAACAGAAGGGGAATTTATCTATATCCAAAGCAGATTGCTGAACCAGCTTTCATAATATATAAACTGGTACCTGCCAAATCTGACCTTCAGTTTCCACCTCCTCAAATGGTCAATTTTTATATCCCGCAGGTAAGATTGAATATACCCCTATACTGTACATCCTTAAAATGAATCGGGTTAGCTCTTTTCCACACATATTCTGAATCGCTCCCCCTATAGCCCTCCTTTGTTTTGCAATCTGCTTCTGCTGTGTAGCTGCCAACCCTTGGAGTTCAGCTGTGGCCCGTGCAGGTAAGAGCGATGGGGCATTAGGGCCGGGTGAGGGGGGAATTCGACAGATGATGACAAGGGAAAATTAATTATTTATTTAATTTTCCCTAGTCATTGTCTGTTGAAATCCCCCCCCACCCAGCCCCACCGCCCTACCGCTCTTACCTGCACAGACTGCGGCTGTTGGAGTTCCTACCGTAGTGCCACGTCTAGGGATAACTTAATATCCAGTAGGTTAGCCATCCACCTATTGGCATAATTTTCATGCAAACCGGATTTTATAATACATAATTGACACACATCCTCTCTAAAAAGACAGAACCAATAGTAAAGCAGGCATTGCTTATAGTTAAAAAGCAAATTAGTGAGTCCCAATTTGAGCCTCAAGGTACTATTTACAGTACTAGCCATTTCTTCCAAAATTGTATTTCTATGATTGCATCCTTCATATGTATTTTACAGGTAGCACCTCGTACCCATACAGCAGTAGACTAACACTTTTAGCATTATATGTCTCTCTGAGCACTTCGATGGATTTATGCCCCAATGCAGCATCCATCCTATATAATACACCTACAATGGCCTTAACCCGCCCCTCCTGAATATCAATATATGGTGTCAAATTAAGATTATATCTAAAAAAAAAGGCTGAGATAATGATATTTCTTTACCTCTTCTACTGGGTAATCATATAGCCACCACTTAAACCTTCTCTACTGACTCCTCCCTTTTGTAAAAACCAGTATCTTAGTCTTCACCGTATTTATTTTCAGACAATCCAACTTGCTATTCTCAGCGAATACATCCAATTGTCTCTGTAGGCAAACTGGCATCAGATCCAGCAAAACCGTATCATCACATTAAACATCAGTGGAATGACCTCATTACCCAGTTTTGGCAAACATTATTAAACCATGCTTAATCTTATCACAACATCCGCTATGTCTATGGAAAACAAAAGTGGGGCCAACATACACCCCTGCCTCAGACCGTTGGCGGGTCAATTTTTTTAGTTAATGCTCGATTTCCCCACAATTCCACACTAGTCCATGAGCATTCATATAGTTGAATAATCAATTTTATTAGGCCTTGTGTGAATTCAAATTGACTCATCTTCTCCCAGAGTAGGTGCCTATTTGTTGTGTCAAATGCTGTTGACAAATCAATGTATGACACATACAAGGGTTTCTTTTTCTTGAAGGCTTACTTTTTAACTAAAAGATTTAATATAAAACAACCATCCATTGTTGAATAGAGTTTTCAAAACCCAATTTGAACTCTAGAAAGAATATTAGCTTCACTTACCCAATCCTCTAGCAACCCTAGGAGATGTTTTACATATATCTTACGGCGAATATCAAGTAGCGTAATCATACATTAGTTAGAAGGTAGGTCCCGCTTTCCCTTTTTGACAAGGACCCTCAAACTGCCTTTCCAGGTTCCTGGAATACCTTTCCCGCTTATTATTGCCCCAAATACTGGTACTAGAGTTTGGGTCTGTTAGAAACGGGGTTTCCCGGTTGGCTATGGTATGCGCCAAAGCCAGGCAGAAACCCCCGTTCTAGTCAGGGCGAGGGAGCTACACCCTGAGGATAACCCCTGTTTACCACCTTGGTAGCTTGGCACAAGCAGTCAGGCTTATCCCAGAGGCAATGTGTAAAGCGTTTGCACAACACACTCACACAGCGGCGACACACTAGGCGCACTACAAAAGAGACTCCACACAAGGTTATATAAAAATAGCTTTTGTATTATAAAAAAACACATTAGGATACCATCACAGATATATACACACTGTACCAACTGTCACCAGGTCACAATTTACAGGGGGCTATATACAAGGCAGCGCCAATCGGGTCGCTGCCAGAACCATCACAAAAGTACCACTAATAAGTATAAAACAACCAGCAATAACCGCAGTAACGAATGGTAAATGGATGAACCTAGCATCATCACCTTAGCATAAATCTTATTAGCATGAACACGTTAGTGCAGGCATAACCTTAGCACATAATTAACATGACCTTAGGCATGGGACACATTAGCATGAGGCATAAACACGTAATCAGGCATGAACCTAGAACATCACAGCATGATAGTAGGCATCATCATTAGGCATAAAGACACATTATGCATCCATCATGGCATCATCATGTACATCATGCCCCAATCAGTAGTGTAAATATTAGGGAAAAGCTGTGCACATTACAAATGCCACCAACATTGCAGATCAGCCTTTGGCGCCACTGCGCCTGGGGAGCCCCTACTCTGGGACTCTACCCAATGGACTTGCTCACGTTGCAGCTGCCTGCTCCTGTGATGCAGCAGCGATCCAGGTGAGCCCAAGAAGTACTGCCAACAACTGCGCAAGGTGGAGCCCCCCTCCGTGGATCTGGAATTCAAAAATGCCCCAAACGTTGCAGCGACCCGCAACTGTGGCGCCGCTGTGCATCCCACAAAGAACACTGGCACGTTGGAGTTCCCCTTTGGGACTCAAAAGTTGAACACACCCAGCGTTGGAGCTGCCCGCTTCTGGGGTGCAGCTGTGTCCCAGAGAAGGAGAATGGCACCAATGTGCCAGTTGAAGCCCCACTCCGGGCTACTAAATCCAAATGTCTCCCGCGTTGCAGCTGCCCGCTTATGCGGTGCAGCTGTGATGGCAGAGACTAGTGCAGGCACTCACTGTGCCTCCGGTACCGACAATGTGCCTGAGCCTGCCCCCGAGAGTCTCAGAATCCAAGCCCCACTCACCGGCAGTCCAGGCTTCTTTTGACTTCAACTGCCACAGCTTCCTCTTCTTGTGTCCAGGCAACAGGTAGGCAGGGTAGGCTCACACCTGGATTTCTTCTTCTAGGCCAGTCTCTTTGTGGGGCTCCCACCAGCTCACGGGAGCCCCCGCTCAGGACTCAGCGATTTCCTGGTTCCGGGGCAGGCCCCGCCCACAGTCAGGTGGCGCCCTCATGACTTCCTTTTCTGCAGCGCTCCTCTCGGCAAAGCGGGCTACGGCGGTGATTTCTTTAGTGGAACGCGGGTTGGGCATCCGCTCTTTTGTTTAAAAAATGCAGACAATGCGGGGTGGGCTACCGCGAAATGGCACAAATGCGGGGTGGGCTCCCGCTGATTAATAAAATATAAAGGCAGGGTGGTACCAAATCCTTTGGCACCACAATGCGGGGTAGGCTCCCACTAAAGACATACGGCAGCAGGGTGGGCTCCACAGGCAGAGATCAAAGTCCTTTGAGCTGGAGTCCAATTGTAGCACCCACGAGGTGTTAGGAAATAGGCACAGGCTGGGCAAAGGTCAGCAGGCAGTAGGGCAGTTCAGCCCAGCGAAGTAGCAGTTCCCCAGAACAGTCAAACTTAGAAAGGAGGCAATCCTCCAGGCGCAGCAGCCTTTACTCCAGCAGGGTCTCTTCCTGGGTCCAGCAGAAGGTAGAGGGGCAAAGATGGGCACAGGGGCCAGCACGCAGGATCCCGTGGCGGTTCCTCCTGGCAGAGGGTCCCCTCCTACTCGGCACAAGCACAACAACATGGGGTCACAGCCCCTGTATTTATACACCTCTCTGCCCAGCGTCCAGAAAGGGGCAGAAGCTTCTAGACGAGTCTAGGGGGTAGGGGTTTCTGGAAGGGTCTTGGAAGTTCCAGTCCCAACTGGCACTGGGAGGGGTGTTAGTAGGGGGCGGTGCTAGCATTGCACAGGGCAGACACAGACCCATTCAGGGACAGGGGATTTCTCCACCCACTACTCCAATTGCAGATCTCCCATTCAGCCTGACCCTGCCTCCCTGTAGCCACACACTCCTCACCAGCCCAAGTCACTTCTAGAAACAGACATGCAGGCAGGCACACAGCACACAGAAAGGCCAACTTCTAAAAGTGGCATTCCTAAAATATTAAAAATAAATCTGTGCACACCATTGCACAGCATTTATCATGTCTATTCCATACATACCAAACATGCCATACTTATTTTGTTTTATTTAGGCGTTATCCCATAAGGGGGGAGTTCCCAATGTTAGCCTATGGAGGGCAGAGAGCACATGCACTCTGCACTGCTAACCAATGCTAAAGTGCCCAGAGTCCTAAAACCACCAACACCATGTTAGAAAAAAGGCTAGGAGGACGACAAAAAGTTTAGGGATGACTCTGCAAAAAGAGCCAAGTCCAACAGGGCCCAAAATTTGAGTTACATTTAATTATATCAGAGGAGAACCAGCAGTACCCTGGGCCTTGGAGCATTTTTGATGGTTTCTATCTCCGCTACTGACAGAATCCATTGACTAACTTTTTCCCCGGATCCAAATTCCTAGCCTACCCACCCCCTACTACTTCCTTCTCTATTTCTTTAAATTTGTACAACTCCGATAAGTAACTCAACCAAGTTTCATCCTGTACCGGGCTGCTACAACATGTTTTGGTCACTCTATTCACTATGGTCTAAAAGCCCAACACGTTTCCTGCTCCCAATAAGGCTATTGCTTTAGTCCATGTATTCTCCTTCTGGTCCCTGGCAATTCTTCTGAGTTCTTTCCTATACATTTTCTTATAGCCTTTGATTTAATGATCTCTATTTTCTCTGCCTTCCTTGTAGGCCTCCCTTATCTTCCTATTTAATCCTACCGTAACCTGTTTTTTTAACCCATTCCACCGAATCCTTCCAGCCCGTACCACTCTTTGAGTCTTCTGCTGCCACTTTGCCTAGGGAGGCAATTAAGATCTCATACTCCTGTACCATTTGCTGTGGCGTCGAAGAAGATTGTACTTGAAGTATTTCCTTAATTTCATTTTGTATATGACGTTGCAGTTCACTAGTCCATATTAATATGCACTTATTGAAGTTATATGTTGTTGGACCATTTTGCCACTGATCTCTTAATTTAACATTCCTTTGCAGTGTAATAATTATAGATTTATGATCACTGCCTGTTAAGTCACCTACCACAAGGTCCTTAACTAAGCCAACATTTTCAGGAAAGATCATAACATAATCTATTAATGAAGACAATCTTCCATTATTGAAGGTGCACTGAGCCGGCTGGCCCCCACACTACTGCCATTGTCAATAGTTAAATTTAAGCTATAAGTCAACAGACCCAGTTTCCTCTCTCTCCCGTCACCCCAGTGAAACTCCAAGTATTGGTGCAGGATACCCAGGTTATTTTATTTCTTTATTTGAAACTCATCCTTTACTGGATTAGATGGGATTTTGGCATTAAAATCTCCCATCAACATGATAGAATCCTGTAGGAAAAGTAATCTCACCCTATCCATCAGGACTGAAAGCTCATTCAACTGGTTATGCAGTGTTCATTAGGAGGGAATTAACAGTTAATTAATATGAAATCTGGACAGCCTTTTACCTCCCACTTGCCCTGCTAATCAGGTAATATGCTCCTCACCGAAACTGTCAGGAAATTAGTATATTCCTGAAACAATATGGTCCCCTCAATCTCATATTTTACTCCAATCATTATAGTAAGCCCTCCTGTGGGCCACTCAAACTTGCCCTTAACTGCACTAATGCAAAAAACTTTATAAACAGTCATCACCACCTCTTGCCCTTCCCAGGTCTCCTGCAATGCAATAATCATAGCGTTTTTATCCTCAATTATCACTAACAATGATTCTAGATTCCTCTTTAAGCCCGCAATATTCCATTACACCACATTTGACTTCATATCATCAGGATCTAGAGAATAGGGGTCTAGAAAACACCATTTTATCATTTAAAGCCCCCGCAATCCATTACCATGCCTTATCATCTTGGTTTACTTTTTTCTTTTTGCTGCTTGAGAAAATCTGCCTTGCCTTTTCAGATTTCATTATTTGTATATTATTATACTCCACAGACTTATGGGCCCCTGATTCTCACAGTGAAGGGTCATACTTAAATTGTGGCAAATACGGCCCCCCACCATTCACCTCTGGCTTCACCTGGGTCACTGAAAATACGGGGGAGCGGGCCTATAGATAAATGAATTATATATATCAAAACCAGACCTACAGAGCTCATCCACTGAGTCCAATACCTTTCCCCCATGATCCTGGAATAAAACTAAACCGAGGTACATAGCGTGATGTGGCAACCTCGCTTACTTTCATGAGAACCACCAAAGAAATACCCTTGAAAGAAATTTTTGACAAACGTGGGATTGATTTAAATAGAGATAAAATGTATGACCAATTAAAAGCACATTCCATATATGAAAAAATGGTCTACCAATTGCAAAACTCTCTCTAATTCCTAATAGGGACTAACTTCTGAGGGGCAGATTTACAAGAAACTGACACATCTCAGCATTAGAGCAGAGATGTGTCAGTTTCCCTGTGCCTGCGTGCAAAACCCTTGCGCCACTATGGATGCATCGTATTTAAGCCTGGGTGGAGTTTCCAGAGTTCTGCTACGGGGAACTCCGCAAAGTGCAAAAAGAACTCCAGCATGCTACGCTGAGCTCCACAAGCGGCAGAGTGCATTGGATAAATGCTGTTTGCTGTGATTTTCAGTGCCAGATGCTTGTGTGCACTGTGCAATCATCGCAAACAGCACCATGCACAGTGCAAGCAGCTGCTGCTTCCTTTCTGCAGCTCGAGTAGATGTTTACTTGAGCAGCAGCTGGCACAACGCGAATGGACAGTTTCTTAACATGAGCGGTCGCGAGGATACGCGACCACTCAACTGAGAAATCTGACCGCCTGCATTGAGAAATCTCACCGGAAGGTGGATTTTCCACACTCACGCTCACCAACTTGATGTTGACGATCGCAAATGGGGAAAAATCTCACCGAGAGGTGGATTTTCGCCACTCACGTACGCCAACTTGACGTTGACGAACGCGAGCAAGGAAAAAACTCTGCTATGCGGAGCAGAGTTTTTCAGAACTCTGTGAGCTGCATGTAACATGGAGTGCGGAAAAATCCACAAACTCTACGAGCGGAGCAGAGTCCACCACCTAAAGATTGACAGATGCATCAGAAATTCTGATGCATCTGTTAGCGCAAAAGTCACGCATTGCTGGAGTTATGTCGCAAGCACGACACAACTCCAGCAATGCATGTGGAGGCCTATACTGATTGTGCTGCATCAGTTCTTAAGCCTGCTCCAAGCAGGCATAAGGTTTTGACGCAGTGGCGTCCTAGAAGTGGTGCAGTAAAATCCTGTAGCTTTCACAGCATCACTTCTACAAGGCTTTCTTGCGTGGGAACGCCCACCCTGCATACATTATACCTGAATCAGGTATACTGTGGCACAGGGCTTTACAACTTGACACATCTCCCTAGATGCATCACGTTGTGAATGGGCCCCACCGTGGTGCATTGTTTACTCTGCTGCATCACAAAAAGTGATACAGCGGCGGAGCAAAAGTGATGCAAGGGGCTTGTAAATATGCCCTGAGTCTTTACCCCATCTTTGTTCCACTTCAAGCCTAAAAGGCCCTGCTTCCACAATTAAAAGGGACCGGACTTTGCACTGCCTTTGTACTCCTCTATCCAAACTTGACTGTTCCAGTTCGTCACACGGAACACCAATCGCCCCCTCCACTTCTTGTAGACTAGGAATCACTAATGACTGCATTAACCCAGCCTCCTCATCTGCAGGGCCTACTACTACAACTCTTTGCCCAACAAGGTGTCTTCTTGTGGCATCACTGTTGGGAATCTAACAGATTTCAATTTCTCACTTGTTTGTATATTCTTAAATTTTGCAAAAAACACATTACCCTGTATTAGATCTGGGTGATCTTCCCTCGTACTAGGGCCTACTTAGCCTGGAACATCTTGTTTTCTGAAGAAAAATTCCAGCTGATGTTGATTGACAACTCACCATTAATATCCATTATTTTGCATTCGTTTTCAGGGCTCTCTGTTTGGACTCCCATTTTCCTACTACATAGGCCCAAGCTTTTGACACTCACAGCGCTACTCTCTCCAACTGGTTTCAAAGGTAATTCCTTAAGTATCACTTAATCTATATCTAAAATATGATCAGAACTATCAGCGGTCTTGCCTAACAGGGAGAAAATTGATGACAAAACACGTTCAGGATTTATTAAAGAATTTGAGATTCACACATAATCCGATGGAATATTACTAAGCGGATTCATTACCAAATCTGGTGACCCTGAAATATTTGATAAATCGGAAGCTATATGACTTAGTGTACTATAAAACATCGCCAGTGATTTTTTTGCCCTTCTGGGCACCTCAGGCGATAATACTTCCTCATTCATTTTAGAAGGCGGATTGTCCGGTAATGTATAATAATTCAAAAATAGAAAACCTTGTAAGTCCTGAGTTTCTGTTACTTTATTGCACATGAGAGGACGCTCACTCTGAGATACATTTTCCTTCCTCTTATGATGTTGCTGGACAAGCTCAATGGAGTTCTTCAATACTTCCTCAGCCACTATTGGCTCAATTTGCATATCATAACCAACTTGCGACTCCTCCATCGTTTCTGGCTGCACCGTAACTATACTAGGTTGTCTTCAGACAGTTTCTAGACGTATGCTCATATAATTCCACTCCCCTTTAAAGATTCCAAATGAGGTTCCTTACTTCTTAATGGTTTGGATTTCGTTTTCTGGCACAGTCTCAAAGAAAGTATTCAACCAGATCTAAGTGTTCTTGCTGTCACAGCGCAGGCCACTAGTAGGTGCTTTTATTTGTATTTCCTAGGTCTACTAGGCGACTGGTTTGCCCACTCGTTTGCCCCTTACTCCAGATAACCGCTTTCAATGATGCCTCATCTCTCCCTGATGGGACGTCAATATGGCATCTGTACAAGCAGTATAGCACAATAGGATGAAAAGGTGGCGTCTTGCTCAACTAATGTCAGAGCACTTTTGGCTTCAAAAGCGCCTGAGAAAGAGAAAAAAATTCCTCACAGCACCTCATCATTGAGGAACTAAAAACAGCAAGAAAGAAGCAATAAAGAAGCAATGAGTGAAACGGCAGGAATAGGCGTCACTAGTAGCAGGTATGCAGGCTCACCAGCCCAGGCTGGCTGTCTCCGCGCTACGCAAGGAAACTTGCAGCCAGTGCTTACCGCTTACCACTTCCAGCTGTTCCTCTTCTGGCTGCAAGCAACTCCTAAGGTTCTTCTCTTCCAGGCATCACAAGAAGAAAGGGGCGGGCAGACGGGACCTGGCAGCCTTAGTATGTGAGCAAGCGGGGAGGTTACCCTACTTCCAACCAGCCGCGGCCGGCAGTGGGAGTACCGGCCGGGCGGTGACGTGGGGAGGGGGAGGGGCAGGGTGGAGGGTAGTAATGTATGGTTTACGGAGCTTCCCAGGTAAGAAAACATTTAAATAAATAAAACGAATTTCGTTGAGTGCACTGCGTCCCCAAATGCGATGCAGTGTGCGCAACGAAATTCGTTTTATTTATTCAAATGTTTACTTACCTGTAAAACTCCGTAATCTATACATTACTACCCCCCTACCCTGCCCCTCCCCCTCCCCATGTCACCGCCCTGCAGGTACTCCCACTGCCGCCCGTGGCTGCTTCCAACCTCCTGCCTTCAGCCGCAAGGTGCACACGAAAGCTGTGCAGTGTAAAGTGTGCAGGTTGCTAATATATCAGCAGGCTTCTGATGCATCCGTTACTTACCCGGCCCCGAACTCGTCCACACCTAACTCCAAGACACCCCGCTCATTCCCCTCCTCTCCACTGCGATTCCACGTCCGATCTCGCACACAACACTATTCACAGGGCCGGACTGGCCGTAGCGGGCACCGGGCAATCCCCTGGTGTGCCGCACGGGGTAACAAAATCGGACGAAAACCGGCCCTGGCAAAGAGCTCGGCGGCACCCCCAACACCAGTTAGGGAGGCGAGCACTTTGCCAGGGCCGGTTTTGGTTCCCAGTCCGCCCCTGACTATTCAACAATGCCAGAAAAATAATATTCAACTGATACCCCTTCCTGTGATGTCACATCTTAGAGGGCCCTTGCATGTTCCTATTCTGCCTGGGGCACCACAAAACTTAGAACCGACCCTGGGTGTTAACACATTAGTTTCACAGCTGGGAGGAAAGTGCCACATGAAAACCCACATATACAATTAGAATCTATATATTGTCGAATATGTTGTTGCACTTGAATCTATATTTATCGAATACTAGAAACCCGAGTATTTATATACATGTCTGATATGTAAAATAATGTCCTATTTCGACCTAAAAAGGGGCGGGATTGTCCCCTGTTGAAATTGGGAGTATTATCCTCCAAGCTGCTGCAAAACATTGAGTGATACGGGTAGCAGTGACAGCGTCGTCAGTGGTCACTGTGAAGTGAGAGGGGAGGCAGGAGGATGAGGAAAGAGAGTTATGTTTCTTTTCTATTAAATGTATGAGCAGTTACACACACATGTGTGTGTAAGACAGACATGTAAAGAAGAACAGGCACAAAAACTATTTGACACAATACACATCTGCTATTGTTCAGCCACTCTCGGCTCACCTTGACATTGCCAATCATCTATGAGCCAGAGACAGCTGGTGCTGAGGAGAGCAGGCAGCTGGCTGCAACCCCAGGGTTATGAAGGGGTTGGTATTCTTCAGAGCCATCATTTGAGCAAGGAGTGACCTTTTGTGCAATGTAATTAATTCAGTAGCTGAAATAAAAACAACCCTCAAAGTCTAGTTCTTTGTCATACCTTGGCAAAGATATGTCAATTGCTGTGTATTTGTGGGAGGGATGGGCAGAAAAAGAAACCAGGAGGCTGAATGTGTTTCTTAATGATGGCGTATTTATTATTAGGAAAGTTATTTAGAGTTTCGATCGATGAGAAAATAGTTCCTTTCAACTTCCTCTTTCTTCTCTCTCCTTCTAGGTCGTCTTAGACCAAACTGTGGTCCGCGGACCCCTAGGGGTCCGTGACACATTCCCAGGGGGTCCTCAGTCAGCAGTTTTAAAAGCACTGCAAAGTTTCAAGTATAATTATTAGTTTTTGAGCAACAATAAAAGTGTCAAGATAACACCAGTGATTAATGTTTCTGCTGGAGAGAGATGAGTTTTGTCCAGTGGCAGCTTGGCTTATTTAATGTAGCACAGAGGGTAAATATGCCTCTTGCAACTAAAGTGTACCTGCATTTTTTTTAAACTGGCTTTTATCTGCATATGTCAGTGGGTTACTGCTTTTGTCACAGAGATTCTTTAGTTACTATGCAGTTTATAAGTGACAATTGTGATCTAGCACAGTGACCTATACACTGGCATCAAAAAGATGTTTGCAAACTGCATAGTACATGTTTTTTCCCAGTCTTTCATTATCCTGATGCTGCTAAAATAGTTTATTTGAATGGAAATAAAGTTTCATTGTTAAAGTCAATGCTAAACACTGTGTTATGCCCACCAGTATGAATGACATGTGAATAGTACAACTTGTAGTCGCATTTGCCTTATGTAACTTTTTCTATACACTGGTTTACATTGTCTCTATAGGGTAGATTTACAAGGAAAGTGACTCAGTGAGTGCTGCAAGCCATTTGGCTGCGCCGCACTTAGTCACTTTCAATGCACAGAGATGCAACATATTTACCACTGTATGTTGCATCTCAGTGCTCTCCCTTCTCCGGTGCACAAACTGCTGCCATGCCCCGGCACAGGCACCCTTGTACCATGGTGCAAGGATGCCTGCGTTGAGGGGAGATTGTTTATGTGCAGGTAGGATTCCCATTTTGCACATAAACAATCATTGGAGGGGATTTCATCTTCCTAAACAACGAGGAGAAATTAATTAATTTCTCCTCGTTGCGCCTCCCTACGCCTCCCTTGGGGAGGTGTAGCATTCAGACGCATTTCCAGATTTACAATTTCTCGTAAATCTGAAAATGTGTCTGGTTTCATGGGTGTTGTGTGGGAACACTCACAGCAAAACCCATTGAACGCACCTTTCACACAAAGTGCTGCGTGCAAAGGGGCCATATTTACAAGAACATGAAAAGTCACGCATGGTGGCTATTTCCTGTCCTTGTAAATATGGGGCGCTAAAATGCGTTGCCGAAGCGTCACTTTTTTTGACGCACCGGTTGTGCAACGGGCTTGTAAATCTGCCCTATATGTGTGTGTGTTATAAAGTGCTCTGAAATCCTACAATGGTATGACAGATGCTATAAAACAAATGAAATATATGTGACAGAGGGACTATGGAGAGATGAGAGGCACTGTTGGAGGGTGATAATAAGGGAATCATTGAAGAACCCCAACAAAGATTGTTGTATCCTGGTGCATAGTAAGGTCATCATTTACTATTCTTTAAAAGCTAATACAATTCAATATATAATGATACATGTGTTGTAGAATGCACCATTGTTTCCTAAAATGTCTTGGGGGGAGAGCCTCCCAAAGCCCTCTTTGTAGTGGTTAGACTCACTCACTGCACTTGGTGTGCGCCGTAGGGGGACTGGCCTGAAAACATTTGCCAGGGCTGCTTTGGATTTCCAGTCTGGCCCTGGCAGGAGCAGGAGCCTTGTACTGTGAAATAAAACCAACAGTTTAAAAGTTATTCACGAAGATGCAGCACCAACCTTACCAATAAAGTTTTTATTTTTTGCAGATTCTTTCAATATAAAATACTAAAATCCTTAGTAATTCGACTATTTGTTTTGTGTGCACACCTGTGTTTATTTTGTTCGAATTACTGTTTTAATGTTTGAAATGTAAATCATACAGATCGCTTGGAGGTCCCCGGCTTCCAGTGATCACTCAAAGGGGGGCCTCAGGAGCCAAAAGTTTGGGAACTACTTAATTCAGAAGGGTGCCACCTGGAGGCTCAAAGCAAAAAGAACAAGAAGGTAGCGGTAAGTAATTGGTTTTCCTTCAGATTTGTTCAGTCTAGAACCCCTTTTCCACACCCATGTGATGGCGTGAGCTCTGACTATTTGTCAATAAAGTTAAACCAATATAATAAGAAAACAGATAGGAGTGGGACAAAGAAAAGACAGAACCTTCCAACTGCTCCTCTAGTTATCCCCTCTTTCTTCCTGGGTTTTTACGGTTCTGGAAAAAGTAACTTAATAATATTGGATGGTTTATATCTAAGTGTACTCCTATATGGTTCCAGTTATCTTAGGTAATGCCAGCCTCTTTCCTGTTTCGCCCCTTGTCTCAGGCGTTAATGACACAAAAGAACTTAAGCAGGTTTGGGGAATAGCAGAACTTTAGAAAGCTGCACATGCAGATGTCTAGGTGTAATTACGGTGATAACAATAGGAAAATGAAAATACACAAAACAATAGGCCCTTCCCTTTTCCCTTCCTCCCTGTATCAAATTAACCAACCTGACCCGCCACCATTCTGTTCCCCCTCTGATCCACGTACTGTGTCTCCCGCAACTCTCTTGAGTTGCGTTGCGGCGGCTTTTTCGTGTCCTTTGCAGGCGACCACCACTCCTCACAGGAGTCCCGCTGGGTTCTGTGTCTTCGGTCCTGGGTCTGTCAAGGCAGCATTTCCCGGTCATCTCCAGCCACTCTGTCGCCAGCTTTTCGCTTTCCGCATCTTCCAGGTTCTTCTGGCCACATCCCGATCTTCCTCTTCTTTTCCTCCTCTTTCGTACCTGGTGGTATACTTTTCTCCTCCTTCTGGATTTTCTGATTGGTTCTCTGTCCCTTCAGATCAAATTTCTGCCTGCATAGGACAAGGATAATCCTTTCTTAGTTTTCTAACTTTTGTCTCCCTTTCCTCTCTGTTCCAAATTCCACATAATCGGCTGGATGGCGTTGGAGGAGGTGGCTCCGCGTGAGGAGGTAAGAAGGGTGGGGCCTCATCTGGATCTCCCTATCCACCGTCACATCATCACATTCAAGCTACAGAGGTGAGAGGGGTAGGAGAGTAACACAGAGTTCGGGAGCAGGGAGTTGAGGTGAATGGCAGCATTAACCAGGAGACAGAGCAAGAAAACACATCCATTCTGCTGGAGTGCTGAATGAAAAAGAAAAAAAAATTCTTTCAGTTTGAGTAGTGGTAGAATACAATCTAGACAAGCAAAAGGACATGAAAGAGGCTGTGCTTCATGGGAGGGACACACCCAAAAAGAGGAAAGCAAGTCATTGAATAAGAAGCAAGCAAATGAAAATGCCAATAATGCCAACCACTGGTAAGAAAAGGGCCTGTTCTATGCCCAATGTAAGTTTTTGGTGGGGCCACAAGAGGCTTTCACTCACCTATAAACAGCTACTTGCTGTCTGGTAGGCAAGACCGAAATCAATAACTTTATCCTGTGCTGGCTTCTTAACCTGAAGCGTGTTGTGTTCTGGAACATGTTGTAAACAAATAATTATAATGGAAAAAAGTAAAATCTAAACTCAGACATGCAAAGTTTTACTGCCTATCCTGCTTGGACTTGGGGGAGATGCTCTGTCTGTTTGTTTCCTAAACTAAAATAGAGAACATTTAGTTAATCTAACATTGAAATGTATGTTATTATTAGCAGCCACTTAGACTGGGCAGCTTGCTCTTCAATGCTAAATCTGCAGCTTTAATGGACGCTTCTACAAAGAAAAAGTATGTTTTCAGAGTAATTAATAGAATGTCTAGTACTACTCTGTTTCTAACTCTGGCAGATGAGGGGTTGGTGGCACAGAGTGTTCACACAGGAGTCCAAGGGCGATATGTATGAAAGAACAGAAATGCGATTCTGAATCTGCAAATTTTACCGAATCGCACATTCAGAATCGCAAATCGATATGTATGAAAGAAGTCGCTAATAAATAGCGATTCCTTAAAAATCGCTATTTATTAGAGATTACCCCATATGCGATTCCTTAACATGTAGGAATCGCATAATATGCGAATTTGCATTTGAAAATCGCAATTTTAGCGAAAATTCGCAAAAAGGGACGAAAATCGCAATTGTGCGATTTTCTAGAATGTTCCAATCAGGAACTCTGGTGCAGCATGATGACATCACAACCAGGAAGTGATTGACTACCCATGCTGCACCTGACTTCCTGATTCAGAGGCAGAGTGAAGGTGTGTTTGGAACAGTGCAGTCACCTGGAGAACCATGGCTGAGAGTGGAGCCACGCCCATGCAGGAATCACAGCAGAAGGAGAGTGAAAGCAGGAAAAGAAAACAAAAGTTTTCTGAGGCTGAATTTGAGGCACTGATCCATGAAATGGTGACAAACAACGAATTACTGTTTGGAAAGAAATCCAGGGAGGTGCCAGAGAGTCGCAAAAGGAGGATCTGGGAAGACATACAGCACAAGGTGAATGCTGTGGGTGTGACACCCCGGAGTGTTGAGAACCTCCGAAAGCGATGGTACGACCTGCGGCTGCGCTCCAAGGAGAAACTAGCTGGCAAGCTGGAGCAGTCCAGGCTAACAGGTGGTGGGACATCATCTGTTTCAGATTCAACACCCCTGGAGGAACTAGTGGAGGGGACCCTGCTACCAGAGAGTGTGGGAGGAGTGGCTGATTTGGACAGCTCTGACCAGCCTGCATCTTCAAAAGGTAAGAACCATGTCCTCACACCCTTAACACCTCCCAACACCCACCAGCAGTGAGCCAGGGTCAAGATACAAGATAGGTAGTCCAGAGCAGGCACACAGGCAGACCCAGCAATGCATCATGGGAGATGTAGTCACATGTAAATCAAAGTTTAAAATTTGCAGTTAAAATAGTCAAAAATTTATTCTGCCAGGCTTGAGAGTGAAACAGGACACCAATGTACTTGTTAGAGGTGTGAACATTTTATTTATACAGTGCAAGTCAGTGAATTACATGAATGTGTGCTGTTCTGTCCACAGCACCAACTTCGACACAGCCCTCAGCCAGTGTGACAGTTACTGAGTCAGGAGAAGCAGGCCAGGATGTCGACACAGAAGGGGAGGACAGCCCTGTGACCAGTCACAGACGAAGAAGGAGACACATAGTCAGACCTCTAGCGCCAATATCGGATGACGCAGAAGAAAGTGTGGAAATGGTACCAAATGTGGACACACAGCCAGAGCGACAGGGACCATCAACACAACAGCATGTCCCACGGAGTGCAGCCAGGCGCAGACGACGCACGGCCAACCTCTTTGATGAGCGAGGCGATGAATCAGTGTATGCAGGACTGGAACTCAACATGTTGCAGGTGCAGCGCCTGCAGGCAAAAAATATAAAACTCTTACAAAGGGAGGTGAGGGAGGGCTTCCGTGCACTAAGGAATGACATGAAGGATGGCCTACAGGCCGTATGTGAAGAAATGCGTTCTGAGGGTAGTGCTAGGCGCAGAGGTTGGCAACGCCAAGACAGGTACACCCGGGCCATCAACCGCCTGGCGGCCACATGTAGCATCCAGGCCAGGCGCAGCATTGTGATGCAGCGGCAATTCAGCCATGCTGCACAGGACATAGCTAATGCGCTCACACAAGTGACCACTGCTGTGGACGAGTTGCATCAATTACGCACAACTGGGTCGGGAGTACTGACTCCAAGCGAAAAGGACATTCAGTCAGTTAGGAGCAGCACCACCCCACCGCCAACCTTAGAGAGACGCCGTAGTGGGAGAACCAATAGGGCTACACCTTCCACCGAACATTAGCCTGTGCATCATCCAACTTGTGAGGCACACCTTTACTGTTTTGAGCACTGTGAATGTAACATGTGCTAAATATATCTTGTTGGACTACTGTACCTTTTGAGTTGATACATATCCTGCTATTAAGGATTAAAATCAACATTCACACTTACATGACTTGGCATTGTGTAGTTTGTTCTTACCTAGAAATAATTGTCGTAATCTCATCACGCCTCTGGCGCCCAGCCGCTGCAACAGCTCTACCAGCTACCATCCGTCCAGGCCCCTAAACATCAGAGGATCTTGAGTCACTCAGCTCCACTGGTGTCCCTTTTCTCGTGGCAATATTATGGAGCATGGCACAAGCCACCACTATTTTACAGCACGTGTTGGGGCTGTATTGGAGTGCACCTCCACTTTTGTGGAGGCACCGGAATCTGCTTTTCAGGATCCCAAATGTCCGTTCGAGGGTGCCTCTGGTAGCAATGTGTGCCCTGTTGTACCTGCGTTCACTTGCATTGTTGGGATTGAGGTAGGGAGTCAAGATGAAATCCCGTACTGCATAAGCACTGTCACCTGTTGATTAGATAAAAATATGTTAGCCTGTGACATGCACATGGTAGTTGGTATTAATGGCCCCTATGTCTGAAGGTATTTACCGAGTAGGCATCCCTCGCCAAACTCCCCTCTTGAGAGTCTACGATATATCCCACTGTGTCGGAAGATGAATGCATCATGTGTGCTGCCAGGGTACTTTGCTACGATGTCTGTGATGATGTGTTGTGCATCACATACCACCTGAATGTTCAGTGAGTGGTAGCATTTACGGTTTCTGAAGATGTGTTCATTGCCTGAGGGGGGGGGATATAGCAACATGTGTCCCATCTATGCATCCTATCACGTGTGGGAAATGTGAGATTTGATAGAAGTCCTGCTTTGTCTGTGCTATTGCCTGTGGTGTGCTGGGGAAGTAAATGTGATGTGGCATCCTCTGAACCATGGCATCTAGGAAGGCATGGAAGAATCGCGATAGGGCACTTTGTGACACCCCTCCTGCAGAGGCAATCACCCCCTGAAAACTTCCAGATGCCAACAAGTGTAATGAACACAGGACCTGTTTTTCTGTGGAGATGGCATTTGTCCTGCGTGTGGGGTGCTCAAGGTAGGGTCTGAGTTCTGCTATTAAATCATTAATGCTGTCTTCCTCAAGCCTGTAATGTGTGTAGAGCTCCTCCTCAAGGCGCTGGGAGATGGTCACGCGCAAACGGAATATCCTCTCCTGCCGAAGCCTCCTCTGTGCAGCAGCTCTCAAACGTATCCTCCTTGTAATGATGTAAAGGCCCGCCATTGTTGGAAACAGTTTTTTGAATTCAGTGGCTGCTTAAATAGTTTGCACCTGGTCACCACCTGCTCCTACTTGGTGGTAATTGCGATTCTGTATTTTGCGAATTTCCAAAAATCGCCATTTGCGAATTTTTCAATCATCTCATTGCGATTTATTTTTTGCGAAAATTGCTGATCTGCGAATTTTCTGCGAGTTCCAAATTTTGCGATTATGCGTTTGGGATTTTCGCACATTTGGAATTCGCAAATGTGCGATTTTGCTATTTATTTGCAGATTGGCACTTCTCGCACACGGTGGAATCGCATTTTTTGCGATTCCTTATTTTCAATGCGTTTTGCATTCATACATGCCGATGAGCATTTTCACATTTGCAAACCCGGAAATTCGACGATTTTCGGCCTTTGCGAATGCGAAAATGCTTGATACATATCGCCCCAAGCTTCTGCACTGCCAGTTCTCTGTGCAAGTCCAGTTCACAGTCAGTAGGTCAAATAGGGTCTGGGGGTCATGTGGCCAGTTTGCAGCACACTAAGAAAAGAGATAGGGCCCATTTAGGGATCTATGAATGGCTGGTCACTGGGAGAGGAAGGAGGAGGGAACAGCATATGTGCAATTGCCCTGTTCAGCAGCCACGTCTTGTGTCTATTAGAACTCCACCCTAGACAGATAAAGCATACATAAGATTGCAGTCAGAAGATTAGAAACACAGCAACATGTACAGGTGACACCAGGATGGGACAGATGAGACTAGCTGAGCATACCACACATGGTCTCATTGTGTCCCCAAGCAAGCAGCTGCAAGACAACTCCAGCCTACCTGCCCTCTCACAACCTAAGCCAGTTCCCATCCTGTATCTCTCATTACTACCCTCTTCCATCTTGAAACACTAGCTTGCCCTGAACCACAGGTTTTACACACTGTCAGTTGCTGTTGCTTAGATTTGCTAACGTATCCCTGGCTCACAGTAGCCAGCACACCAAAGCAGACATAAAAAGCTAAATGCGGCTGTACCGACCATCGTGAAGTCAATGGGCTGGCTTGTGCCTCAAGGGCAAATCACTCCTTGCCTGGAATAAATGCAGTTGACACCATCTCAAGGAAAAGAAACAAACTAGACCACTGTTTTTCATCACAATCCAGCCCTTTGTTGAGCATCTGCTCAGCACGATCCATTTGCTGCTTCTGCCTCTTCCCTGTAAATGATTGGGCAACCCTTCTCATGCCCATTATAGCCAGCCTCCGCCTATGTTGATGATGTAAGTATGTGTCTGTACATAACATGCAAGAAGTTGTAAATCAGTGTTTTAGAGGGTGGTTTGCCTTCAGAAGATGTGAACACACACACTCGTGAGTTTGTGAGTATTTGCAGATTTCTCCCATGCTCCTTACACCTTGGGAATGGTTGGAGAGCTACTCTATCCAAGGTCCGATTTTCCGATTTTCAAGAGGGCAGGAGGAATAAAACACCACAAAGTGGGCGGTAGAGTAGGGCAAGGAATATTTCTTTTTGGAATAAAAAAAATGTCCATCCTGTACAATTACTCTACACGAATTACCAATGCATAAATGCAGGCAGGAATTCAGGAAATGTTCCTGAAGTATCCCTGACAAGCTGCTGCTAGAGCAGCTTTCAAGGTGTAAAGTTTTGTGAATATCAAAACATAGTGGGCCTCATTTATGAGAAATGATGCATCGCTGCGTGAAAGCAGCGATGCGTCACAAGCAGCGATGCGTCACTTCTCAGTGCGCACTCCTTGCGACATGATTGATGCGTCATATTTACAGTATGACGCATCATGTCGCAAGGAGTTACAGATACGTCAGTATTTCTGACGTATCTGTAAGCGCAAAATTCACGCATTGCTGGGGTGTGTCACAAAAGTGACGCAACTCCAGGAATGCGTCCTTTCACATGGGGAAAGCCCCATGTGAAAGGGCTTGCATCAGTCTTACGCCTGCTGTGAGGCAGGCGCAAGATTTTGACGCAACAGCGTCCTAAAAGTGACGCAGTGAAATCTCATAGATTTCACTGCGTCACTATTACGAGGCTTATTGCGGGGGAACGCCCCCTCTCCATACATTATACCTGACGCAGGTATAATGTAGCGCAGGGGTTTACAAAGTGACGCATCTGCTTAGATGCGTCACTTTGTAAATAGTGCACAACAGGAGGCATGTTTTACGCCGCCGATGCGTCACAAAAAGTGACGCATCGGAAGCGCAAAACTGACGCAAGGCCTCATAAATGAGGCCCAGTATATTTAAACTCAATCAAGATCATAGACTTGCAGGTGGACACATAGGACTTTATTTAATGAACAGGGTCCATTAGAGCTATAGAAAACAAACTGACTGCAAGCAAATAAATTGAAAGCTATCTCTGTGACACTAGTTAAGTAGAACGGACAAGATTTTGGCACAACTGATAAGTAAACCAAATGAAGCCCCTGAAAAGGAAATAAGCGCAGAAATACCGGAGACAGCATGATGTATGTTTTACTGAGAACGTACGCACCAATTTCACATTTAATCTAATATAATAAAACAAGACAATTACGTTGAGTCAAAAAAGGGGTATTCACAATCTACATTTGCTGAACTAATAGAGACAGTGCTCAATAAATAAAAGTACTCAGACAGTTCTAAAAATATTGGATCATGAATAGGAAAGTACAGAACAGAGTTTTAAAAATGTATCTTACACCTATTCCAGTAATAATGAAACTACATATTACAAAGAATATACAAAAATGCTATCAAACACGTTTGAAAATTTTCAAAAAATTGTTTCAATAAGCCACAATTTAATGTCAATGTCTCGGCATCTAATAATTAAGTCTCACATTGTGAAGATCACATCTGAATAATGGAAAGGGGCGACCACTCGGTCCCCCCGAACGTATGGTGGAGTACCCCGATCCCCCCGGGAAACCGTTTTGGGCGGGAGGCGTGGCTTGGCTGGAATGCCCGTAGTGGCGTAGCCGGGGCGCGCCTTTTTCCCGCCCAAGAAGGGTTGTCCTAGACACCTACACCGTTCGAACCGCCCCGTAGGCGTGTTGGGGAAGGCCCACGCCCTCCCGAAGAAGGATAAAAGGAGCATCTTGCCAAGGAAGCATCCTCTTGTTCCTGTGCTTGGAAGCTGCGCCTCCTCGTTGCTCGTGAGCCCGAGACGGAACAAGGAGCCAATTTTGAGAACTTGTAATTTTTTGTGTTTCTCTTTCAGTGAGTCCAAAGCTTTGGATCCAGGACCTCGTTTGAATACCCGCAATACGATGCCTGGCAAGAGGGTCGGAAAGAAAGTTGGGACTGAACAACTGCTTCGCACGCTGGTGAAAGATATGGCGGACATGAAGAAGCAGATGGCGGCAATGAATGGTAGACCGAAGAAGACCATCGGGCCAGCATTGCCGGGAATAGTCCCTGCCGGGAGAGGTAAAAGGGTCAGGAGTAGGGCGGCAGGTGGGGGGGCCCCGGTTCTTGAGTCACCACCGGCGAGCCCGGTCGGTCCAGTGGGGGCCCCAGTTCCGATCCCGAATGCGGGACAGCCGATCCCTGTGGTAGTTACGCCCGTGAGTGAGGGGGATATGCCTCTCGAACTGGCCGCTCAGTTGGCGGCATGGTTGGGCAAAAACAACGAGAGTGCTCCGGCACCAAGAGACACGGCGGCAGAGGCCAGGTTGATAATGAAGCAGTTGCGGCAATCGAGAGATGCTGCGAAGGCACCTTGTCCTCTTGTTTCCCCGCAGGTTCCCTCTGATAAACCGGCACCGATCGTTGGAACAACAGCTGCAACGGATATGGCTCATGGTTCTGGTAAGCAGCCGTTGCCGATAGCAGGGGAGGGATCGTTACCCTCTAGGAGGGAAAAAATTGTTCAGCATATCCCGATGGATGTGAAAGAGAGGATTTGGGCCGATAAATATGTGAACATGTTTTCGTTGTTGACCGATCACTATGAGACAGAACACGTTAAAAATCAGAAGGAGTTGTTGCATCCGAGTGTATGGCGTGCAAAAATGGCGGGTTTCAGGGTGGAGGAAACAATCGCTAATTGGGCCAGGGCGTTCGGTATGTTTACTGCAATCAGGGGGGAACGTAGGCCTGAAGTATTATCAGAATTGGCCTGTTATCAGACACGTATTATGGAATTTTTTGAAGCATATGAAGGTAATCAATGGATGGGTTATGATAACAAATTTCGTAAGGCCAAGGAGCACGACTCATCCCTGACGTGGGATTGTTTCGACTCCATTTCCTGGCAGAAGCAAGTTATGCCGAACACGGCGAGGTCGTCTTCTTTTGGCGGGAATGGCGCAGAGCCTCCCCGCCATTACTTGGCGGCGCCCTTTCGGGCAGGCACCAATGGGGATCAGCACAACAAGAATAATGGGAACTCAGGTAAAAAAGGGGTGTGTTGGAGCTTTAACAGAGGCAAGTGCACTAGGCCACAAGGAACATGCAAGTTCAGGCATGAGTGTGCAGGGTGTGGACAGTCCTCACACCCCGAGAGTTCGTGCAGAGCAAAGAATGGTGAGACGGGAGGTAGAGGGGGGGCCAAACAGGTCTAACATCGCCCGAGGGGCACAGTTACCTACTCCTGTTGACATCATGGCATTGATCCCTTGGCTGAACCGATACCCAGACCATGTCTCCGCTGGGTTGTTGCGAGACGGTTTCTCATATGGTTTCCGCATCCCGGCGGGGGGTTTACGGGGGGAAGCACAGTGTAAGAATCAACTATCTGTGCAACGAAACACGACGGTGGTGCAGGCAAAAATTGCAAAAGAGGTGACCCGAGGTCGGGTTGCGGGGCCGTATGTGCACCCGTCTGTTGTTAATTTTGTATGTTCACCGTTGGGAGTAGTCCCCAAGAAGGACCCAGGTGAGTTTCGGTTGATCCATAATTTGTCTGCTCCTAGGGGTCTTTCGGTGAACGATGCGATTGACCCGGGACTGTGTTCGGTGCGGTACGCATCCTTTGATGAGGCCGTCGCCATGTTGAATCGCCTAGGGCCCGGAGCGCTGATGGCTAAATCAGATATTGAGTCAGCGTTCCGGTTGCTCCCGGTACACCCACAGGATCAGCGCCTCTTAGGTTTTGTGTTCCAAGGACGTTATTACATGGATAAATGTATGCCGATGGGTTGCTCCATTTCTTGTGCATATTTTGAGAAGTTCAGTACCTTTTTGCAATGGCGTTCACTAGAGCCACGGGCCTCACACAGGTAATGCACTACCTTGATGATTTTCTGTTTCTGGGGGCAGCCGGGGGCACGGAATGTGAACAGGCTTTGATGGAATTCTGTAATCTCATGAAAAGTTTTGGGGTGCCATTGGCACCGGGCAAGACAGTGGGGCCATCTACGTCTCTCGAGTTTCTTGGAATTGAGCTGGATTCAGTAGAGGGGTGCTTCCGTCTGCCCAGGGAGAAGGTAATGAAGTTTAAGGCCGCACTGGAAGTATGCATTGGCGAGAGAAAAGTAACTCTCCATCAGCTGCAACAGGTTGTGGGTCAGCTTAACTTTGCCCTCAGAGTAATACCGATGGCCCGCCCCTTTTCCCGCTCTATCGCACAAGCTATGGTGGGTCTCAAGGAAGGACACCACCGCACAAGACTGTCAGCCGAGGTCCGCCAGGACATGCGCATCTGGTTGGCATTTCTGGTGGATTTCAACGGTCGTGTCGTATGGAACAAGCCAGCAGTTTCCTCCGAGGAGCTGGGGTTGTGGACTGACTCGGCAGGGAGTGTGGGTTTTGGCGCCATATTTGGTGAGAAATGGTCGGCACAAACATGGCCGGCGTGGTGGCACGATAGTGGGCTCACAGGTAACATCGGGTTCCTCGAGCTGTTCCCCATTCTGGTGGCCTTGAAAACATGGCCAGAGGGGTTGCATGATCGTGCTGTGGTGTTCTGGTCCTATAATATGACTGTAGTTGAATGTATCAATAATCAGGCAGCACGTTGCAAATGGATTTTGAGATTGCTGAAGGAAATTGTCCTGCTATGTATGAGATTAAATGTCCACTTTAGGGCAAGACACGTGCCGGGGGTACTGAACCAGGCAGCTGATGCACTCTCTCGTTCCCATATGCAGGCCTTCAGGGGTTTTCTGCCCTCAGCGGACTTGGTGGCGGCACCATTTCCCGAAGCTCTCTGGTCTCTCGGTGCCCCGGATTACAAAACCTCGTGGGAGAGAGTTTAGCACCCAGGACAAGGAAGGCATATGAAGGAGCGTTCCGTTCATATTGGTCATTTTTGGGTTCAACGGGGGGGAGCATTGGGGACAGGAAGAGTCTGTTCTGCAATTTCTGGTAGCACTACATCAGGCAGGCCGATCACTGGCAACAGCCAACAGGCACAGGGCCGCCATTGCCTTCATGGCACAGGCGCATGGCATCCAGGACCCCACATCGTCCTTTCTCGTGAAAAGAGCGTTGCGTGGGTGGCAACGCCTTGAGGGTCGGAGAGTGGATGGAAGGCACCCGATAGATCTGGCTAGGTTGTCCCTGTTAATGTCCGTACTCCCTGCGACTTGTTCATCTCAATCAGAGACGGTGCTGTTCCGGGCCGCTTTTGCATTAGCATTCCATGGGGCTATGCGGGTGAGCGAGCTGGTAGCAAGGAATAAGTGGGATACGGCGGGAGGTCTGTGTCGAGACCACATTCAGATCAAGGGTGACACAATGGTGGTCACAATAGCCAGTTCCAAGACTGATCAGGAAGCCATCGGGGACAGTGTGGTAGTCCAGCGGATCCCGGAGTCTCCCATGTGCCCGGTAAAATGCGTGGAGGAGTATTTAGCGCAGAGGGCGGCATCATGGGGGGGGAGTTTGTTGAGACACACCGATGCCACCCCACTGACGAGGTTTCAGTTTCAGCGGGTGTTAACAATGGCAATCGCGTCAGCGGGCTTGGACCCGAGCGATTTTGGGACCCATTCCTTCCGGATAGGAGCTGCTACGGAGGCTACAGCCAGGGG
The DNA here is from genome assembly GCF_964261635.1 of Lissotriton helveticus. Classification (NCBI taxonomy): domain Eukaryota; kingdom Metazoa; phylum Chordata; class Amphibia; order Caudata; family Salamandridae; genus Lissotriton; species Lissotriton helveticus. Next base: position 185,495,354 of record NC_136065.1, read on the forward strand.
TCTGAGTGTTGAAAAAGTGAAACAATTGGGGCGTTGGTCCTCGAATTGCTATAAGAGGTATGTGCGGTTGCACATGTTGTGAAGCCTATGTCATGCACTCACGCTTCTTGTTTTCTGTTTGATTTTCAGTTGCACAAGCAGGCCTTGCGGGGCGGTCAGTGCTGTTGACCCGACACCTGGGGACCAGCGGTCAAAGTTCACCGGCTGAAGAAAGAGTGGTGTGGGTCGTTGGCCACTCATACGTGAGGCGCGCCGCGGATGTATTCAAAGCAGGTGACATGATTCACATTGCGGGGGAATACGGGTACAGGGTGACCTTCCACGGAAGGGGCGGGCTCTGTATTGACCAGTTTCAAGGTTTTATGGAGGGTTTATTAGGGCGGACAAGGTCACCGCCGTCTGTAATCATAGTACATCTTGGGGGCAATGATTTGGTTACCATTGGTCGATGAGTACTTCTTGAGTTAATCTTGGCCTCGGTAAGCTGGTTGGCAAGGAGGGTTCCGGGGTGCACAATCGCATGGTCACACATGATTCCTCGGAAGGTGTGGCGGGGGGCCCTCTCTGTGTCAGCTTTGAATCACTCGGTAAAGAAGGTTAATAGCAAATTAGGTAGATTGTTTCGCACAGGAAAATTGCATTGTTACCACATGGATGTATCCGGGGGGAACATATGTATCTGGAGGACGGGGTCCATTTGTCCCGGGAAGGAAATGTCTTACTCATAGGGGACTTCCTAGCTTGGTTGAAAAGTTTGAGTAGCCATGACCTATAGTAGGAGTTTTTTGGGGGGTCCGGATAGCCGGTCAACTATCCGGCCTGTGGCGGTAAGGTCATGATCGGTGAGCAGTAATTGGAAGATCCCTAGAGGTGGGGCGCCACCCATCATGGATGGGAGCGCCCGGGGTGAGGCGGCCATTGGCCCCTCACACGGGGAGGCGGTACCCTCTAAGGATGGGGACGCCGAAAGGGAAGGCGGTCATCGGCCCCTCCCTGGGGAGGAGGGGCTACGGGCCCCTCCTGGGAATTTCCCGGGGCCAGGACATCCGCGACGGCGGATGTGGTAAGCAGTGTGGGGTGGGAGGGGGGTCTACGCTACCTTCTAGACACCTCACACGAGTCCTCGGACGACCACCAAGATGGCGCCGAGTAAATATGGGGCCCCCGTTAAGACAAGGGAAATTGGACGTTGGCACAGAGGTACAGTCCTCTGTGCACCCGCCCCTCACAAGTGAGGGGGGAGTTATGGTATTAGGGATCTGACACCGGTTACGACCTTGCCGTTGGCCCGTAATGCTAGGATGTACAATTTGATTTTGAGAAAATGCATCGTAATGTGAAAACAAAATTGTACATGATATGAAACTGTTAATTTAATGTTTTAATTTTGTTTCATATTTTTAATAAATACGGCCGGTGAGGGTAACTCCCTCACCGCCTTCCAAAAGCTCAAGAACCGTTTCTGTCTTCCCATTCTTGGGATTTGTGTTGGGAGGGGGTGACGGGTATCCCGCCCATATGGAAAGGGGCGACCACTCGGTCCCCCGAACGTATGGTGGAGTACCCCGATCCCCCCGGGAAACCGTTTTGGGCGGGAGGCGTGGCTTGGCTGGAATGCCCGTAGTGGCGTAGCCGGGGCGCGCCTTTTTCCCGCCCAAGAAGGGTTGTCCTAGACACCTACACCGTTCGAACCGCCCCGTAGGCGTGTTGGGGAAGGCCCACGCCCTCCCGAAGAAGGATAAAAGGAGCATCTTGCCAAGGAAGCATCCTCTTGTTCCTGTGCTTGGAAGCTGCACCTCTCCTCGTTGCTCGTGAGCCCGAGACGGAACAAGGAGCCAATTTTGACCCACCCACCAGCCCCTGATGACAGCGATTTGTATTGCAATAAAGTCAATTGACATGGATATTATCTCTTCTCAGGTTGTTTCGAAAAAAGTTGGGATGGTCGTGATATGACAATAAAATGGTTGTTCTTTTCTGGCGAGGTATCACAGCTAAGTGTAAAAACTGTTATGGCATAGTTGGAGGTTTATGTTTTAAAATGCCCAGTATAACTGTTATTCTCTTTAGTTTAAAAACTGTCGTATTTATTCTCTGGTCGGGCGGTAAGGTCATGATCGGTGAGCAGTAATTGGAAGATCCCTAGAGGTGGGGCGCCACCCATTATGGATGGGAGCGCCCGGGGTGAGGCGGCCATTGGCCCCTCACACGGGGAGGCGGTACCCTCTAAGGATGGGGACGCCGAAAGGGAAGGCGGTCATCGGCCCCTCCCTGGGGAGGAGGGGCTACGGGCCCCTCCTGGGAATTTCCCGGGGCCAGGACATCCGCGACGGCGGAAGTGGTAAGCAGTGTGGGGTGGGAGGGGGGTCTACGCTACCTTCTAGACACCTCACACGAGTCCTCGGATGACCACCAAGATGGCGCCGAGTAAATATGGGGCCCCCGTTAAGACAAGGGAAATTGGAAGTTGGCACAGAGGTACAGTCCTCTGTGCACCCGCCCCTCACAAGTGAGGGGGGAGTTATGGTATTAGGGATCTGACACCGGTTACGACCTTGCCGTTGGCCCGTAATGCTAGGATGTACAATTTGATTTTGAGAAAATGCATCGTAATGTGAAAATAAAATTGTACATGATATGAAACTGTTAATTTAATATTTTAATTTTGTTTCATATTTTTAATAAATACGGCCGGTGAGGGTAACTCCCTTACCGCCTTCCAAAAGCTCAAGAACCGTTTCCGTCTTCCCATTCTTGGGATTTGTGTTGGGAGGGGGTGACGGGTATCCCGCCCATATGAAACCGGCCAATAGAGAAGAAGGAAATGGGAGAAGCAACACAAAAGAGACATTGAAAAAAAAAAAAGAGAGAGAACATTTTTTAACTTGAAATGTACGGAATATTTCAAGCTTAGAAATGTAAGCAGAAGGGGGCGCATGCTGCACTGGATGCTCATTTTCAAATGTCTAGCCTATGTGGATATTGAACATCTTGAGGCTTGTTCACAACGGCATTTTGGAGTATTACCGTAGTACTCTTGTAGTACTTTTTTTATTCTCCTAAATGCGTTTTGTAGATTGGCCCCCAAATATCTAAAAATAAAAGATCCATGAAATAACCAAATACAAATAGTAGAAATTGAAAGGACTGTGCCCTCTTTGCACTTTAGCTTATATAGAGTTGGACATTTCGGGGGCCGATTCACAGAGGCATGTAAAGGTAAAAATGTAAAATGTTCTCTTGAATTAATATGCCTGTATTCAGAGATGCTTCTGTGAATCCATCACTTATTGTAGTGTGAGAAAAGATGGAGTCATACATTTCCACAGAAAAATACAAAACATTCAACAAAAGCAAAGTGAATCAAAGAAAAGAAAACATATGTAATGTTTATAAAACTATAGAATAAGGGACGAGGATAATAAGAAAAAAAACTGAGAAGGGTAGAAAGACCAACAATAATAGGTGAAAGATATGCTATCTACTTGTGTGAGGATCAATTATAGAGTACCAACCGTAGTAAAGCAAGTAAATTGCAAATGTCGTCTTATGCACATGCATGCACAATTAGAAATGTTATGAAATGGAAAAGATGCATGACTGACAATTAGATGGATACATAAAGCAAAATACAAGTACATCAAAATCTGGAAGAAAATAAGAACTTTGGAAAAGAAGTAATATATGAAGGAATAAAGAACAAAAACCTGGAACGGAGTGACCACAAAATAAAAAACAAGATCAAAACGCAATTTTGAAAGATGGTTTGGTAACATCGCTTTAACAGAAATGTGAGAACTAAAGCAGTTGAAATACGGGAAAGAATTCTGTATTTCAAAGCATTGTAATTTACAGGTACATTCTTATAGAGCTATTTACATGCATCAGAAAACAGAAACTAAAAAAACATGAGGATCTTCAATGAAAGCAAGCAATGCACTTAAGATGCGCATACTTAGTTATCCATAAGTGAGAAAAACAAAGTAAATCATGAGTAAACTCAAGAATACATGGAAATGAAAATAATTTCTTATGCAGATGTGACATTTAGAAGATTCAAACAGTAATTACTCACTTGAAATTGCGTAGTAGACGACTTCTTATTAAATAAATCCAAGGAAAGTAAAGCAAAGCTTAAAAAATAAAAGAAAGCAAAGCCACAGAAAAGCACAGTTTTGAGGATTTCATATATTTCAGTTGACATATGTTACACATCGCATTGAATGCTGAAGCAGGGAAATCTATATTGGGAGTATCTGGAGGCAGGCAACATAAGCAAAACAGCCTACAAAGTGGAACTCTACAAGAAAGCGAGAAAAGGTGCCATTAAGAAATACCTACTCATAAAGCACATAAAAGAGATTTCAGCTTGACCGATTAACTGCAGTTCAAACATATGTTAGAATCAGAGAGGCTTTCATCAACCCATATATTGCAGAACAGGCCATGGCATTGAGTGGTAACCAAAGGTCATGATGGACGGAGCGTTGACAATACAAACACTTTGGTTTTTCTTTGTTCGCACTAAGTTGGCAGGGTATGCTCAGACGTGAGTCCCTTGCTCACTTTGCCACTGGAGTCAAGCAAGCCCCGCTGAAGACGGCTGCAATGCCAGAAACCGGTCCTGGGAAGCTTGATTCCGGTCCAGGGAAGACATGGCTTGGCAGTTCGGGCTGGACTGTTCCCATGAGGCACAGGGTCAGACTGATTTGCATATGGCCATGTCTGAACTGGGGTGGCGGAGTGAGCTAAAGAACGGTGATGGATTAAACCCAGATCAGTTGACTGGGGGTGAGTGTTTGTATTGTCAATGCTCCATCCATCATCACCTTTGGTTTTTCATTGAGTGGTAACCCACCACAGCTGTTTCAAGATGTGTCAGAATCAATCATGACAATAAATTCCACAGACCATGATTTGCAAAATTAAAACAAAAAGTGTTCTGTGGTTAACAAATACGACAAAGTGCTTAACTTCCTTTAGTTCATGCCCAGTGTCATGAGTTTAGATGAAGTATTTTCCCGAATTGAGAGAGAATTTCAGACTGTTGACAAGGTTATGTGCACCACAGTTCTACAAGCCATTATTGGATGCCCTTCATACGTCAGGCACAGATCTTTGAGATTTCTTTCACAAAAGTGCAGTACCACAAGTTGTACTAAATGTTCCTCTTGAACAGTGGTCGAAGGGCATTAAAAAGGTATGAGAACTGTGATGCTGCCTGCAAGGGGGCAGGGTGAGTGAGCGTCCATGACGCAGCGGCGACATAAACCATGCGCCACCTTGCGACTTATTTACAGTGTGACACATCTAAGCAGATCCATCACGTTGTAAAGCACTGGGCCACATGAAACCTGCATCAGGTCTCATGTAGGCATTCGTCGCAGGGTGGGTGTTCAGTCGCAGGAAAGCCTCGTAATATTGATGCAGTGAAATCTACAAGATTTCACAGTCAGTTTTATGACGCCGCTGCGTCAAACCTTTGCGCCAAATCCTTACGCCTGCTGGAAGCAGGCGTAAGGAGTGACACACAATGTTAAGTATGGGAGGCCACTGAGCATTGCTGGAGTTGCGTCGCACTTGTGACATGACTCCAGCAATGCGCCACCCTTACGCCACAAGATGCAAGGTGCATCTGCCTATCCTTGCGCCACGGTGCGCCGCATACGAAATGCAATGCATCCGTGGTGGCGTAAGGGGAGAATTGCGTGTCGCATCTTTCCTGGCGCATCCCTGCTGATTTGCAGAGATGCGCCAGACCTTGTAAATATGACCCAAAATATTCAATAGTTTTTTTCAGTCCTTCACCTTCCAGTAACTGCATAGAAAACAATGCACGGTTTAAATTAAACAAAAATGTAAATACAAGGTATGTAATCAGTACATCATGAAACCTATATGAGTTAATAAACTGCAGAATTCTGTATCGGTAATCAGAGAGCCACAGAATTGATCCTGGTTGGTGCACTGGAGAATAGTGACTTGTGCATGTTTAGTGCTACAAGGTCACAGTCTGGGACAGGAAGATCTGTGACCATCTAGGTCATTATTTACTTGCATTACACATAGTATAAGATAGGCTGTTACATAATGAGAAAAAACGTTTACGAATTAAAGTGTTTCCAAAATATAGGTATTTTTGCAGACTATACCTATACGTAGTGCACTTTTTTTATAACTGTCTTTTAAAAACACACACTTTCACTTACAATACCCCTCAATAAGAAAACATGTGTGTCATCAGGAAACTTCAAGTGATTCCATCAGTGAAGGCAATAACAGCTTCCAGATACCCTTTACAGTTGTAGATTGAAAAGTTGTGCCATTTCTTTCCGGGCAGCCAGAATCCTGGCAAGATGGGTTGTTTGACTGCCTGCTCTCACTCGGTAGGAAGGAGGCTTCTTGCCGTATTCTCCAGCTGAAACCTTTCAACTCTCAAAATTGACTGTTCTGGGACAGATTTTTTTAATACAAAGTAGGGTAACTGTTTTTCTAAAATGAAAAACATATGGGCACTTCGTGTCTCTCAAATTCCCCCCCCCACACTTTGACCACTGCTCTTGAGTAGATACAAGCCCTTGCACTACAAGGTTACGCTACTCTAGGTTATAACGAGTGGTCCCATAGGTGTCTCTACTACACACCACTCCCCTCTCAATCTCAAGATAGCAGAGAATTATAGATACAGCAAAACCCCATTAGCATTTTTATTTGTTAAAAATGGAGTGAGACAATAAAAAACTTGATTGTGCGCCTGCTTAGGAGGTTCAGTCAGGGTCATGACAGTGCTCCTTATGAGTAATGTAGTTTGTATGGGTTGATTATTGGATTGATCCATTCTTACCAAATCAAAATGCCAATGGGGTTTGCTTTATCAACATTCAGTCACTTACCCAGAAAATACTTGTACATGCATGCAGCAAATTCAAACATAGTTGTAGTCACATCTATATTGCTCTCTTTTCCGTAACACAGACACTGAGGTGTTTGTTTATAGTCACTTAAATATATATTTAGATAGTCATAGACATATGAAAATAGATTGTCACATACCGGCACATTTATTTAAACTTCTCATGGCACTGCTTCAGGTGTATTACAATTTCTCAGACATATTGGCAAGTACTGACAAACCTTTTTATTCATGTAAAGAAATGTTCTTTTAAACATGGATGATGCTTGGTAGTACAGATCCTGTGTGGGCACTTTCAATTTGAGCTTGATTTGCCATGTAAAAGCTGTTTGCAAGTCTTAAATCCAAGATTCAGTATGCACAAGTCACATGTGAGAGATGCTGTAGGTGTGCTATAAAGCATACTGGTTTGTGCTTAAAAGATGAAAGATGTTCTTTTCAGTTCACTAAGTTACTTGTGCGCTTGCATGCCCCTTTGCCAAGTGCTACATAGAGTATGCCATCCCTAAAGCAACTGACATACATGTTCAGAAAAACATAAAGATTCTGTTTCAGCTATTGAGACAGATACAGAAGCACGTATAGATTCAGTCACTCACTATTAATACATGTTGCAGACTCAAAAGTAGTTGCACTCACACCTAGATAGCTCTGTGTTGCTTAACACAGACACAGAGGTATTTCTGCAGCCACTTACATACACATTTAGACAAACATAGAGGTATAAAAGCAGGCAGTTACATGCCAGCACATTTACATAAACATCTCATGGCACTGATAGAGATTTGCTGCACAGATATGTAGGCATGTACTTACACAATCTTCTCAACCATGCAGAGGAATAGTATTTCAGAATGGGTGATGGCTACGAGTGCAGATCCTGTCTGTGCACTGTCACTCACGCTTCTCTTGGCATGTTATAGGTGTTTCTGATGTGTCCAACCCATGTTTTAGTGCACACAACACACTTCTACGATATGCGGTATATATGCCATAAAGGATTATATTTTGTGCTTAAGAGATTGACAGATGTCCTTTTGAGTTGAATAAGGTACTTGAGCACTTGTAGGTCCCTATGCAAAGTACAACATAGAGTATGCACCCCTAAAGCAACTGATATACACATACATGTTTGCAAAAACCTAGACCCTCTCTGCAACCTAATCAGATAGCTACATAAGCACATATGCATTCAGTCCCTTACTAGAAACTACCTATGCCTGCAGCAGGCTCAGAGGTAGTTTTAAACACTCGTTTGAGGCTCTCGATTCCATTACAGAGGCATTGGCAGATTTGTGCAGCCACTTGCACACACATTTAGACAGCCATAGAGCTACTAAAACACACAGTCGCAAACCAGCGCATTTACTTAAACTTCTTATGGCACTCGTACAGATGTACTGCTACACTCACTTACATATTTAGGAAAGTTCTGACAAAATCGTCTGAACCATTCAGAGAAATAGTTTGTGAATCATGGGTAATGGCTACTAGTGCAGACCCTGTATGTGTGTTTTTACTCAAAGATTCACTTCCCATGTTATAGGGCGTTCTCTAGTTTCAAACCCACATTTTAGTGCACATGATAGAGATAAGATATGTTGTAGGTATGCCATAAAGGATGTTGTTTTGTGCTTAAGAATTTGAGAGTTGTCCCCATGAGTTGACCTCTATGCCAAGTACTACATAGATTATGCCATCCCTAAAACAATTGACATATACGTTCACACAGGCATTGATACAGAAGCACTTTTAAATTTTCACTCACCAGAAACTACCTATGCATTTAGCAGACTTAAAGGTAGTTGCAGTGACACCTTCATAGGTCTCTATTGCCTTATACAGGTGCTGAAGTATTTTTGCAGCCCCTTACATGCACATTTAGATAGTCATAGCGGTATTATAGCAAAATCAAAAGGTATTATAGCAGGCAGTCACACACCAGCACATTTACATAAACTTCTCATGGCACTTAGAGAGGAGTACTGCTAAACTCTCTCAGATATGTAAGAAAGTACTTACACAACCTTGTCAATCATGTACAGAAATAGTATTCAAACAGTATTCAAACATGGCTGATGGCTAGTAGTGCATACCCTGTGTGTGCACTTTCACTGCAAGCTTCACTTGGCATGTTATAAGTCTTTCTGAAATGTCAACCCCACGTTTTAGTGCACAGAACACACTTCTAAGATATGCTGTAGGTATGCCATAAAGGATGCTGATTTGGGTTTAAGACATTTGCAGATGTCTTTTTGGGTTGAATACGGTACTTGTGCACTTACGGGCATCTATACTTAGTATTAGATGCAGCGGTCTCCAACCTTTTCTGTAGTGAGAGCTACTTCTGCTCAAGGAAAGTCCTCGTGATTTACTAACATATTTTCTCACTATAAAATATGACCAGATATGACACAACCTAAGCTAGATTATCAGTAGTGACCACCCAACCAATACAGGTGAGGTTACCAAAAGAAACACCAGGATAAGTGTCCCCAGTATTAAATGCCATTGCCTGAATAATGAAATAATAGCCACAGCATCACATGCCCTCCAGCACACAGGGCATAACCACATCAATAGGTCTCCCTAACCCAGCTTGAATTATCTTTCAACTATCAGGCACTGCCATTTTTCTTTGTGGGACTGCCACTATTGCCAGGGATGGCTACAAGTTGGCCACTAATGCTCCAAATAGGTCTATGATGGCTTCCTGAATGCCACAGCTAGACCAAGAATACCCGAAATGATCAACGATAATCATTAATTTTCCATATGCACGATTATGACATGAACGAACACAACTGTACCAGAGATTAGCCTGTTATAATGGGGTTGGGAGGTAGCTTATTCTTCTGTTGTCCTTGGCATAAGGCAAAGCTTTCAGGGAGCGATAATGTTTATTATAGAGTGACACAATGTCCCACACAGACACATATAAATTTGCACACATGCATACAATAACCCAGATGGGGCTCTTCATTGTCTCAGCTCTGTATCCATACCCTGTCCTTCTCCACTCTTTGACTGATCATGCACCCAAATAACAATTTTTTTCACTCTGTCTTCTGTAGTCCAAAACATTGGTAGGTCAATACCTGTTGCTGCTTAGGCTACTGAGGTCACTCTTCTTTCATGGCCCATTCTTCACACACAGTGTGTGACAGATAAAGCAGGGCCTACAACATGTTCAATCTCCTTGGACCTGAGCTAGATTAAGATTGGAGACAGATGGTAGTTTTGCAGAGCCCATAGGCTGGCAGAGTGTGTATCTGATTATTACGAGGCATGGCATTGGTTTGCCTGGCTGTCACTTTAAGGGTCTTGAAATTAGTAGCATTGCCTACTTTAATATGAACAGACTCTCTGAATGGGATGGTTGGCTAGACCTCTGGGAGCTACTTTGAGGGTGCTGTTGAGCTACCAGTAGCTCCCAAGCTACTCATTGGAAACCCCTGTACTAGAGTATGCCATCCGTAAAACAGCCTAAAGCCTCTCTTTCAGTCACAGAGATAGCACACATGCATTCAGTCACTCAAAAGAAAATATTTATACATGCAGAAGACTCAAAGTTATTTACAGTGACACCTACCTAGTTCTCTATTGCCTAACACAGGCACTGAAGTAATCGTGCATCCACTTACATACACATTTAGGCATCCATGGAGGTATTATAGCAGGGAGTTAGTTACTAGGCATTTACTTAAACATCCGATGGCACTGATAGAGGTGTACTCCTACTCTCTCTGAGATATGCAGGCAAGTAGTGACACATCTTTTCAACCCTGTGTAGAAATAGTCCTTCAAACAATGGGTGATGGCTACTTGGGCAGACCAAGACTGTGGCCTCTCACTGCAAGCTTCACTAGGCATGTTATAGGTCTTTCTCAAATGTCACATCCATTCAAAAACACATTCACCCAGTTACTGGCCCACTCAGACACTCATACACCCACTTAGAAATATACTCAACTAGTCTGAGACTCACTCAGACAGTGATGTACCCACTCACACACCCAGTAGGACACATATGCAGGTAGTTCCAGTCCCACTTAGACATACACAGTGTGATGTATTCCTATAGGTTCTGTATCGATCCCCCTATTCCTAACCCTGTTCTGGTTAATAATTAACTAGCAGCCATCCCACGGTGCAAAAACCATTATCTGATTAAGCCACACCACGGCACAGGAACGCGTTATCTGATTAGGTCATAACGCTTGCCATCTAATTAGGCAAGCACTATTCCTCCAGCCCCTGATAAGGCATACGGAGTTCTCAAAACAAATCAAACCTATGACAACCTGGGAAAATCCCTGCGGCCATTGTTTTGATTTCACCGAGAACTTCAGTAAAGAATGTGCTAACGACCAGTCCGTATGACATCCTTATTGACGTATCTATGTCCATCCTTACGTCAATCTCGGCACCTTACAGGTATAAATATTACCGACATTGCCTTAAGCAAACACACGCGGTGGTGACGAGATCGGAGCAGCGAGACTTGCCGAAGAGGCCAGCACAGAGCGGACCCCGCTGGCGCTGCCCCGTCTTCCTGACGCGCTGAGAACGAGATGCTGCTTTTCTCCTGCCGAGAAATCCAGCTCTGGCGCTTCCAAGCGGCCCTCGCAGGCAGCTGGAATATCAAGACCAGAGACGAGAGATACCAGCCCTCAACCATTCTAGATCTCAGGTACAGAACTGAATAACCCCTTGCAGAGAATTCTTGAGTCAGTCACTTGGCAAAACAAACTTAACTTAAACTGCTACTTATCTACTCCCGCCCACGTATTAGGCTTAGGTCAGGTACACTGGGGTAGGCATAGTTAGAAGCACCAGTTGAGTACGATTAGTCGAATGTATATATGTATGTATCTATTTTATCAATTTTAAATATCATATGGCTTAGAAACCATATCAATGCTTTTACAGTATTATTTTATACTTCTGCTTTTATTGTATGCACTTTACTTAACCATAAGTATTGCAATAATATCGATTCATTTCTCTTGTACGAGAAAAGAGACTGATCAATAAATAACATATTTTATTGAACACGCCTGTCTCTTCCTTTTCTCTACATTCTGATGAAACTAAGAATGCACTGAACTGACTGAGTAAAATAAGTTGTCTTTTGTTTTCACACGACTCTAGAGATACACTCTTGATTAGGGGAGAGCAAAGTTGTCATGTTCTATGGTTGTCAGAAACTAAATCCCTTCTTGTCTATCCAGGGAGGTTAAACTCCTCCTTGCCTATTCGAGAAAGTTTCTAGTGAACTCTGAGCTAGCTGGCAAACCCAAAACTTTAAGTCTAATATCGTCAGTAGAAGACCTAGTTAACCTCCGTCCTAGGTCTATACTATTGAAGGTATTATTCCAATGCGCAGAGCCTATTGGGATAATAGGAACTACACTACATGGCGCCCAACGTTTGGAAAGGCGATAAAACTAACGCAAGACATTAGAGTAACTCAGTCGTGCTTTTTCACACAGAACCCCTTTTTTCCCATAATACTCCAAAGACGTCTGGAGTGGGTGAAAGGTCATATCCGCCAAACCTCGCAGGAGGAGACTCCTATGTATGGTTCTTGGTTTAGTCAACGTTGAAGGATACACTGTTCCAAAATATTGTGCATCTAATCTTTGTTTCCATAAGAAACCTGATCTGCAAACAAACGGAATAACCTTCTGGACAGTAAAATGTCAGACAGTGAAGGAGAAAGAGAGGCAGCTAGAATAGCAGCTGAACTCGTAGCAGCTGATAATACTATGCAAGAAGCAGACCCGGATATAATACTCATCCCGGTCAACAAAAGGAAATCAGTAACCTTAAAACTTATAGAAAATGGACTGACACCTAGAGGCGGCACAGTCATATTCGTAATAGAGGCACACGAATATCGGCAGACAGAGGTATTCTTTTCATGGATAAACTTTCCAGCAGCTAATGCTGTAACAAAGGTCTTCCACTATTACAAAACAGAGGAACCTCCGGATGAGTACATTCCTTTCGAGGAGGTGGAAGTACCACTCAAATTCCAAGAGCACCTGCTCTTGTTTAATGGCGCCCTAAAACATAATAATCACATCACCAGGCTCGGTCCACTAGGTAGACCAGGAGCAACGTGGCCGGTCCTAGCCGGATACACACCACATCCAGACATCGAAGGGATGTCTGCAGCAGCTCTTTTAATACAATTAAAACAATTAATAAAAGTACATAGACAATTAGTCCAATATGTAATGCGGACTTCAACAATCCAACCAGCAATCAAAATTCCACAGCTGACCCCTCATCAGGAGAACACATATAAAATTACACCATAGAACATACAGTCCTGTCTAGGTAAAGTACCCGCAAAATGGAAACAAATACCTTTCTGGCTAGCACAAAAAATCACTCAAATAGAGGCGGTGTTTCCGGACACCACCCCGGTAGAAAAACACAGGATTCTGACTATCTGTCTTCCAATGGGAATCGCACCACACGTGGAGGACTGTGACACTTGGGGTACAGTCTTTGCTTCCATATACACAAAAACACATGGTGTACCATCCATGTCAGTAATACCAGATGTGCTAAAACAAATTCAAGATGAATATGGTCCAGAACCCGCTTTAACTCTTGGTATGAAATTACTGAAAGACTTCAAGCAGGTCTCGGCTATATTATTAGCCAACATAAAGGGAGAAGCAGCAAACGTGGCGATCCGCCAAAGGTTAAAAGAAACAGATATAGCAGACCAACCAACTGAAATTGCCAGAATCATAGAGAAATCCTATGAAGAACTAGGAAGAGATAGTCTGGGTGGAATACCGGTGAAACCACAACTGATTGAAAGTCCTGAAAAGGTATTCGTTAAAAATAATTTAACAACACAAAAAAAGAGCTGGGAAGGAAATAAACAATCCTATCCTAAAGAAAAAAGATTCCAGACCAGAGGAAGGTCTCCTCGGCGGAGAGAAAGATCTCCTGACCAAGGACGCAAGTCTCCCCAAAGGGAGCCCTCTGTGAAAAAATACAACCTTAGAAATAGGGATAATATAAAGAAACCTGATAGATATCGAGATAATGATACACGTCCCTCTCAATCTTTTCAGACTTCCTCGCAGAAATCGGAAAGAAGAGGACGATCAGAACACAGGGAAGAGCACGTCAAGTCCAAAGACAAGGAACCTGCTCATCCAAATAAAAAAAGGACAATTTCCAAAAAAGAAGGCAGCCAGCATTAAAGTAATCAATAATGCCGAGAATACTGAGGACACAACTGAAAAACGGAGAATGGGCTCAGACAATGCTAGACAGCGCAGCAGAAGTGAGCATAGCTCGCAAAGTCCTTATGAATCATCTGGAGACAGTGGACACGAATGAATATATTCAAGTGGAAACTGCAGACACCAGAGTTAGCAAACCTGACAAAATATATGAAATAACATTACATATAGAGGGGGATAAGACTAGAAAAATAAGGGGTCTATTTTGGGATAATCTCTCCCAGGGCTATGACATCCTTCTAGCTGAACGAGACTGGCCACCCGAGTTTGTCAGGGAGTGCCCTCATGGCGAAGAAATAATTATGCCTGCCTTCTCAAATCATATTCCAATTCATAAAAAATAAATATACACTTGCAAGAAAGTGGGCAGTAGCTCTAGCTCCTGCTTTATATAAAAATCATGTAGGATGGGATAAGGACTCTCCTCCTCACAAAATCCAGTTAAAATCACAACCTACTGGGCGTGGCTTGGCGCGCGGCAATGGCGGTCGCAGCTATCTAGAGCTCCCGCTTGCCCGCTACTTATCCGACAGATTATCCTGACCCCCGGACCTCTTACTCTCGCCCAAAGTGAGGCGATTGCTGCTGCTGTTGCCTGGTTTCTCCCGGCGGGGTCGGCGGAGCCTCGGGTGCCGGATCGCAGCCGGGAGGAGACGAGGAGTGTGCGGCCCGGCGCTCGGCTTGAAACCAGGGGACTCCAGTTTGGCGCACCCGAGGATAGTGCTGCCGGTGTGGCGTGGCCGCCCAGCCGCTTGCCTGACGCGGACTTGGCCCAGCGGGATACCGCACATCGGGCGCGGCCCCCCAGAGAGCCCGGCGGGGCACTTTGAGATCCTGAGGGCGTGGGCTCGCCCTGCTGTGTGCTGTGGCCTTGTGGAGCCGGCCGGACCGGGGCCTCGGATTTCGCGACTCCCGCCCGGGGCTCGCTGTGGGCTGCTGCGGCCTCCGGGGTCGGACGGGGCCTAGACGCTTGGCCTGGCGGAGATCCTCCCTGCTGCCCCTGCACGGCGGACGGCCTGGAACGCCGTGGGTCGACGGCCTGGGGGCCCTGTGGTGATTTGTGAGTGCCCGCGCCTGTGCATGGCGCAGTGAGGCCTGGCATTCCGGTGGGGCGCCGGGACCTCGATTTTGGCGGACACCGGCTGGGCGGCCTGTGGGTGGGTCGGCTGGCCCGCCGCCGGACATTGAACTTTGGCTGTGAGGAAGGCGATTTTCTCCGCCTGGGACCCTGCGAGAGGAGAGTGTGTCCTGGCGCCGCTGCGCTGCCTGCTCCGCTGGGGAGCCGAGTGATCGGACTGCGGCCGGGGCTTGGAGGGCTGCGCTCCCCCATCAATTGGACCTGCACCTTCACTACTTGGAGCCTGGTGGTGCTCGGAGCTCCCCTGCCCTGGGGCTCTGGCAGTGGCTGAACGGCGGCGGACAGATCGAGACGCCTTGGCTTGCCAGGAGCCCGGAGTTGATCCGTGAGTACCCCATCCCCCTGGTCCCAGGGCCTTGTTGGAGTTCGGGCGGACGCTGTGGGGGGCCCTGGGGCAGTTTGGAGAGGTCGCCTGGCGGCCTTGGAGGTCCCTGATTGTCGGCGGGTGGAGTGCGGGCCTCGGGGCCTATCTGGACTTTGCTTGGCCGAGGGGCTTCATCACAGAGACAGTCCACTGGGCCCCACTGAGTGCCCTACTGCCATCGTGTGGCCTTCCTCCCCTGCTATACTTGGTGAAGGGGCTGGGGGTCCCTGACGGCCATTCCCACATACGTGGTTGATATCGCACGAGAGACTTGCAGCCATGACCAGAGGGGGTGGCGGTCCCGCCAAGCAGGTGACAATCGACAAGTTCACCGGGCCGAGTGGGGGCCCTGGTCCTTCGGGAGGTGGACAGCAGCAGGGCGGTGGACCCGACAACGCGGCACTAATGGCGGCCATTACCCAGTCAAGGGATGCGCTCGATGCCAAGATCGGAGCGGTGGGCGCCGATGTCACCCTCTTGCGACAGGACTTGCGGAATGCTGTGGCGAGGATCACAGAAACTGAATCCAGGGTGTCGGTTGTGGAGGATGATGTCGACACGCTTAAGAAGAAAATGGCGGCGGTGGAGGCGGCGCAGCGGGGCCTAGCGCTTCGGGTGGAAGATGCTGAAGGGCGCGCGCGCCGCAATAACCTTCGCTTCGTTGGCTTTCCAGAACGGTGTGAGAAGGGCAACATGGAACAATTTCTCAAGCAGTGGCTGGAGTCCTGGCTGCCCCCGGAAGCTTTATCTAATTGCTTTGTAATTGAACGCGCGCACCGAGCCCTATCGCAGATGCCGCCAGAGGGTGAACGTCCTAGGGCAGTGATTGCTAGGCTGCTGAACTACCATGATCGGGATGTCATTCTACGGGAGGCGAGATCCAGGGACTCTCTCCTATATGAGAATCGTAAAATAATGATCTTCCCTGATTACACGAAACTGGTACAGCAGCAGCGCCAATCCTTCGTGCACGCCAAGGCGAAATTGCGTGGTCTTAAACTTCAGTACTCTCTGTTGTACCCAGCGCGCCTGAAGGTGATTTTTCAATCTCGTACTCTGTTCTTCGATACTCCAGAGGACCTCTTCAAGTGGACCGACGAGACAGTGAGGGTCCGGCCGAACCCCCAGCCGGGGCTGAATCCGGGGCCCTCGAGGGAGGTCTCACAGGAGAGGACCAGACCCAAGAGGCATCGACGATCCAGGTCACGTAAGCGCTCGGCCTCCCTCAGCAGTGTCCGGGCCAGTGGTGGGACAGCAGATTCCGACCTATCTGAGGTGGATAATGGCACGACCTGATGGTGTTGCGCTCCTCTGAACAGTGGTGACTGCAGGCTTTGGCCACAGGAGTACGAGCACTTGAGGCTCGATAGACTGGTGGCGTCGGTACTGCCTTGAGATTGCTTTGCGGCTGATCACTGAACGTGAACGGGGATTGTGAGTGGGGGGGTTCGGGGGTTACATATAAGGGGCTACTGTTCTCCTGCGAATGTGGGAGTTTGAGGGGGGGGAGGGTTGTGACTACTAGTTCTGGGGGTGTTGGGATCCATTGGCATGGCCGGCTCAGGGCTCCCTGTTCTGGACCCGGAGTCGCCCATGCCGCGACAGGTACTTCATGGTTTTTTGAGGTATAGGGTGGGGGGTGGAAGGGTGCGGGTGGCTGGAGATGGGGCCACTGAGTTGGGACTGTACTTTGATAGTGACTATGATGACATTCATTTGATGGTTGGTTCTGGGGTTCAGGGTGAGACGGGAGTAGCTCGTCGTGTTTTTTGGGTGTTTTGGGGTGGGGGGGTGGGTCTGCACGTGTGTTTTGCTGCGGTGTTATTTCCTGTGCATGATGGGAGGCAATGGCAAGGACACTCTATTGGATGGGTCCCACTGGACTATGGCTGAATTGACGCATGGCCTTCCTGGGGCATCTCTGCGGGTGATCACTTGGAATGTCAGGGGGATGCTTGACAAAATTAAGCGGGGGGCAGTGTTGCGATGGGGGAAAAATGAAAGTGCTGACATCTTATTGCTCCAAGAAACCCACATGATGGGCTCCAAAGTGCTGGGCCTGCAGAGGTTTGGCTACCAACAGGTGTTCCATGCTGGTTTTTCCCGGGGATCTAGGGGGGTGGCCATTTTGATTCATCGCCGGGTGGCGTACGTCCATGAGAAACAGTGGGTTGACCCGCTGGGTCGATTTATTTTTGTCAAGGGCATGGTGGGCACTGAATCTGTGGTTTTTGGGAGTGTCTATGCCCCCCCTCCCCTGCAATGGGCCCTGGCTGAGAAACTTTTCGCGGTGTGGGAGGACATTCCTGATTCCTTGGCGATGATTGGTGGTGACTGGAACGACGTACTGAATGCTAATATGGACCGCCGGCGGCGCCGAGATGTGAATGTTGCTGCCCCCCCCCCTGTACGCACCAGACTGCATGCTTTGACTGAGGGACTGGGTTGGTCGGATGCCTGGAGGCACATGCATCCTACCGCGCGTGAATATACGTATGTCTCCGCTGTGCATGGCTCCTATTCAAGATTGGACTGTATGTTTGTGCCTAGTGGCTGTCTGTGTAGAGTGAAGAGTGCTGTCATTTTGCCTAGGGTTCTGTCCGACCACTCCCCAGTGTCGGTTAGGGTGGAACTCCGCCGACAGCGCCAACCGTTTCGGTGGAGGATGTCCTCGTGGCATCTACAGCAGCCGGCCTACGTGACACACTTAAGGGAAGCGCTGGATCTCTATTGGCGAGAGAATCTTGTAGGGGACGTGGATGCCGGGGTGGTGTGGGAAGCCATGAAGCCCACTATCCGGGGAGTGGACATTGCGTGGTGTGCCGCGGCGCGTCGGAAGCGGAGGGAACTGATTACAGATGCGGCCGCGCAGGTGGCAACTTTAGAAGAGCAGAACCGAATGGGTGGGGGTGAGGCCGGGTTGCGACTCCTTCTTCAGGCTCAACAGGCCTATGCATCCGTCCTTCTGGATGAGGCTAGACAGGCGTGGCTGGCTACGCGTAGTAGAATATACCAGTGGGGGGACAAATCATGTACAATGCTTCATAGACTCTGCCAACGCCATCTCCAGCCGCTTGCGCTGCCGGGACTCACGTCTACCGACGGGGAGGTCATTACTGATCCAATCGAACTGGCGGCGAGTTTTGCCGCTTACTTTGCTACCCAATACGCCCCTTGCGACCGCCTGTCCGCTGACGAGGTGATTAAATTTATTGAGGACCTGCCCCCCAAGGCAGTGTCTGAAGAAACTAGGCTGGCGTTAGATGTACCCCTTACGGCTGAGGAACTAGGCGATGCCCTGGGACAGCTAAATACTGGGAAGGCCCCTGGTCCGAGTGGCTACCCGAGTGAGTTCTTTAAAATGTTTCATGTACAGCTGGGGCCCCATTATCACCGCGCGCTTGAGGCTGCGCGTGAACGGGGCTCTCTGCCCCAGGACTGGAGGCACGCCGAAATTGTGGTCTTCCAGAAGCCGGGTCGACCCCCGGAGAGGCATGACTCGTATCGTCCCATTTCTTTACTCAATCTTGAGGCTAAAGTTCTGGCCAAGGCTCTGGCGAATCGCTTGTCCCCACATATCACAGATCTTGTTCATCCGGATCAGGCCGGGTTTATGCCCCATAGAGCGACGCGACATAACATCAGACGCGTACAGGCGGCGATTGACGCGGTGGGAGCTACGGGGGAGCGAGCGGCTTTGTTGCTCGCGGACATTAATAAGGCCTTTGACTCTGTCAGCTGGACCTACCTCTTTGCGCTGTTGCCCCGACTCAATCTAGGCCCGGTTTTCCTGTCCTATATCCGGCTACTATACACTGATATTACGGCCTCGGTGCGGGTTGCGGGGGCGGTGTCGGAGACTTTTCCGATTGGTCGAGGGACTCGACAGGGATGCCCACTCTCCCCCTATCTCTTTGCTTTGCTTATGGAGCCACTAGCTGCCTGGGTGCGCATAGATGCACAAATGCGGGGGTTTGTATGGAATGACAGCTTGACTGATAGAATTGCGCTGTACGCGGACGATGTCCTTTTCTTTCTTACTGATCTGCAGCGATCGGGACCACGCGTACTGGACATTATGCGAATATTTGGAGAGGTCTCAGGTCTCTTTCTGAACCTGCGTAAATCTATCCTCTGGGTGCTGGATGGAAGTGATGTGGCGGATCCTTGGGCGCTGGATCTACAAGTGGTTACACACGGCCTGCAATATTTGGGAGTATTCCTGTCGAAATCGACCGACGTTGCTTGGGAGCGTAATGTCGTCCCGGTTTGGGATCGAGTACAGTCGGATGTCAAAACTTGGTCTCGGATGCCCCTCTCGATATTTGGCAGGTCCGCCATTTTTAAGATGGTGGCGCTTCCACGTCTCCTGTACCAGTTGCAGAACCATCCGTATCCGATTGCACCCCAGTGGTTCCGACAGGTTAATTCGATCTTAGGCCGTTTTCTGTGGGCTGGGGGGACGGCCAGAGTGGCACTTCGTACGTGCTTCTTGTCCACCTATTGTGGTGGCCTGGCCACCTCGGACCTGTTGTCCTATTACCAGGCCGCACATCTGCTTATCCTGAACGACTGGTGGTACAGTGACAGGGGGGATCCGGCTTATGCCCTGGAACGCTCCTTGATGGGCGACAACCCACTCCACACAGTGCTTTACTCGGCCCGCTTGCGGCGGGATCTGCCGAGAGTGACATGCCTTGTATTTGCCATATGGAGACAGGCCTTGCGCCGTATGGGCTGGTGGGGTCGCCTGACCGCGGAGACGCCGCTTTGGCGTAACGGTCTATTGCCTGAGTTGTCGGCGTTGACGGGATTCGATGGCTGGGATGCGATAGGGATTTCGCGGCTGGGGAATGTGATGTCCGGTACGACGCTCAAGTCCTTTCAGGCACTTAGAGCTGAGTTCGATATGCCCCAATCCCAATTCTTTCGGTATTTACAACTGCGCCATGCATTGTGGCCCAGCATCGCCAACTTGGATTCCCTCCCCGACTTTAGTCCCATCGAGGCGAAGGTCTTTATGGGGGATCTGGGAGAGAAAAAGGTCTCTCGCATCTATCAGACTTTGGTCACTCATTGCTCCTCCACCCTTCTTCCGTTAAAGGCGACTTGGGAAGCTGATGTTGGCCCCCTCGATGAAGATGACTGGAGGGAGGCTCTGGAGTCCCCTAGGGGAGCAGCCATTGCTATGCGGCTTAGGCTCATTCAGTTCAAAATTCTCCATAGGGCCTACTTCACCCGTGAACGATTGTGGAAGGCTGGCCTGATTGAGTCCCCGGAGTGTTTGCGCTGTGGAGATGCCGTGGGCAGTTTGCTTCATACATTATGGTCATGCCCGAGGTTGGTGGGCTTCTGGAGCGGTGTGTGGGACTGCCTGTCGGAGGTATTGGGTTGGACTCTTCCTTGCACCCATCGCCTGGGCCTGCTCCACGTTTTAGAGGGAGTTGGTGGAAATGTATATAAACGGCACTTGCTGCTCCTGGGTCTGGTAGTGGCCAAGAGGGACTTGGCCCGAGCCTGGAAGGATGTAAGGCCCCCCCCCCTGGGTGCATGGAGGGCCGAACTGGACTTTTGCATGGGCCTGGAACGGCCGATCTTTGAAGCCCGCGGTTGCCCCCGCAAACATTTCAAGATATGGAAGAGGTGGGCCGAGTATAGGGGGTTGACTCTTGACCCTCCGGCGGCACTGGAAGAAGACCTCTAGACTTGTGTTGTTGGCCAGTTCTTGCATTGTGCTACAAATCTTATTCCATGATGTGACACAGCGGCGATTAATACACACGTGCTAAGGGGTGCGGTGGGATGTTGGGAGGGAGTTGGGAGGAATGGGTAGTTTGGGTTTGAAAAGGTGGGGGAAGGCATAATAATGTTCCTTTATATCTGTCTTTTCTGGATTGCTTAGCTGGACACTTGGTTCTGTATTAAACTGGAGAATTGATGTTTGGTGGTGTTCTCCTGATTGTGGGGAGCCACGCAAATTGCTTGCTTATTCCTACCAATAAAATTTGTTGTGAAAAAAATCACAACCTACTGCACAGAGGCAGTACCCAATTAAGCAAGAAGCTAAAAAACAGGTAAAAGAGATCCTAGATCAACTTGAATACCAGGGGGTGATTGAAACTTGCACCTCACAAATGAACAACCCTTTGTTTCCTGTCTCCAAACCAGACAACTCATATCGTCTAGTTTTGGATTACAGACACCTTAACTCATGTTGCAAAACTTTTGCAGTGCTGCACTAATGAATAACATAGTGCGCAAAAAATACAAAACAACATTAGACATCTCTAATGGATTCTTTTGTCAAAATATAGCACCAGAGAGCAGATATTTGACTGCGTTCTCGGTAAATGGCTCGCAAAAAAGTTTCTGCCGTTTACCCCAGGGGCACAAGAACGGCCCAGGATTATTCTCAACGAGAGTAACAGAATTACTACAAACATATGATGACGAGGCATTATCATATGTCGACGACATTTACCTAACAGATGATGACTTGGATACTCACTTGAAGAGAGTGAACACCATAATACTTGGGTTCGCAGCAGAGGGTTACAAATTCAACTTTAAAAAATCAAGAATTGCCCATCTAACAGTCCTGTTTTTAGGATATGAATTATCAAGTGAAGGCAAAAGCATGGCTGACAATTTCATAGAGAAATGTGCTGTACTCCAAGCTCCTAGAACACTAAAAAACTTACAATCAATTCTAGGCTTCCTAAAGTTCGGAAGAACATACATTGCAAATTACGCAGAAAGGGTCAAACCCCTTTATGATCTAATAAAACCAGATTTTAAAAGAATCAATTGGACTCAAAAACACACAGAAATTTTGAGATCTTTACAAACAGACATGTTAATTAAAACAAAATTAGAAACACGTGATAACATACGCAATCTTGTGATTCGAGTCATCCCAGGAAGATGCGGATTCACATACCTGACCTCTAATGAGGGAGAAAAGGTACCAATTGCATACAAATCACACTTGTACACAGAAGCTGAAAAGAAGTTCAGTATTAAAGAAAACATTGTTCATGCAGTTCAAACGGCTATAGCAAGAGAAAAAGACAACGCTGACGGTAGACGTATCACAGTCAGAACAGCGGAATCAGCCTTTGAGGCATTAACAACCCCATGTAATTTACCAACAACAGCGTTGAATCCAGAATGGATACAATGGGTGAATTCAATTACAACGGACAGAGTAAAATACTACTTTGATCCAGAATTAAAGAAATTAAAATATCTAGAATATGAAATGACATACCCTCTGCCAATCGACATTCTGCCCTTACGACAGTACACCTGTGTAATCTATACAGACGGACATGCTCATCCACCAGGGTGGGGAGAACAAGCATATAACCCCACATGTGAAATCAGAAAAGAAGTGTGGCACAGAGGGAAACTGAGACCTCTGCTAATAAAAACACACTCAGTAGGAACTAATTCAGAAGAACAAACTGAAATAATAGCATTGAAAATGGCGCTAGATAATGCAGATCGCGAATTCCCGACACTTATAGTGTCCTATTCATATTACTGCGTCAAAACATATAACAACGATTTGCAGAAATGGATTCAGAACGGTTACAAAGATGACACAGGTGCAACAATAAAGCAAAAGGTGCTTTGGAAACAAATAGTTATTTTACAGAAAGAACTACCAAAAACTCACGTGATACACTCACTGAGTCATCAGCGTGATGGCGTTCACGTTGCAGGGAATTCATTGGCTGAGAAAGCCACAAGGGCAGCAACTGAATCGGCTTCCGTAGTTAGAAAAAAGCGTGCAGTAAAATACATTGACGGTGAAACAGTGCTGGCGGTGAAAACGTCATCAAAAGGCGACTGCTCAGCACTACCGATCAACTATCCACTCAATTATACATACATAATCGATGCAAACTCCGTTCCTTTTGCTCGAATCCCTGGAGTGGGGGACAGAGTAATTCCAAACACGGACAGGAGAGGATTGTTAATAGCAGATGCACATATGGGTGAGGGTCTCAGACACCTCAAACTAAAAGATTCCCTGGAAGAATTACAATCAGTGTACTGGTGGCCAGGTATGAGCCTGCATCATCACATCTTTGTAAAGAACTGCCCAGACTGCAATAGAGATCGCAGTGGCGAGAGAAACGGTATATTACCATGGCGTTTCACTCCAGAATGGATCAACAATAAAAATTAATGCGTCCAATTAGCATATAAAGACTATTTTCCACTTGTAATGTAGACCCCAGCGGCTGACGTCTGGACGTCTGGACTGTTATAAAAAGATTTGCGAGTCTATAATGGCATATACGCTAGAAGCATGCTACGTTTGGCTAAATGTTTTTTCCTCTTGCCCTAAAGCGTGTGGAAAAGCATGGCCAAATGAGCATAGCATAGCGGGACTCTTCCCACTTCCTACCTGAGGGAACGGGATGGTGTAAAGAAAAAACCAAAGGCATAAAGTAATCTATAACAGCGAAGGTATTAGGTTCGGGAGCTGGGTGGGTCAAACATCTAATAAGTGTCCAACGTAGTCTAAACAACCTGCCAAGAAATTCTCTGAGGGGATTCAGTCCGTACGAATTAGTGTTTGGAACTAGAATGATGGTCTTAGATCTTGACAGTCAGACTTCAGTGGTTAAAGAAAAAAGCTTTGATATCAAAGATCGTTTGGCTATTTTGCAGGACTTAAACGAAACAAGGAAAGACCTGAGCAACATAAAGTTGAAACAACAGCCAACGACCACTGAAGAAAAACCACCTGTCCCAGCAAGACCTGTCTGGATTCCAAAAGTCGGGGATCTAGTCAGAGAAAAGATCGCGGTAAAGAAGGAATTTGGGCCTTCTTACAGAAAAGCAGTTCCTGTCTTGTCTATCAACGGGACAAGATCAGTAGTACTACCGCCCCTTGCTGGTAAAAAGGAGAACAGAGTTGTATCAATCGACCTGATAAAACCACAATCATGTGGCCGATAACAAACAGTAGGCCAAGTGGACTCCCGATAAGTAGTAGAACACCAAGGTTTGCTACAAACACAGAGGTTCAATCTAAGAGGCTACTCACATTTGAAATGCCAACAGAACAACAACAAGGACTATGCAACAATGCTATGGAACTTAAACCTCTAAAAACCCAAATAAAAACATTTAGCAGAGACTCACCAATCTACAATGAAGTAACAAATGACTATGCTGCTGCAACAAAACACACTAATAAAGCAAACAGTAATCCTGAAGCAATAGGAACAATAGACAGAACGGCATCCGGCTACTTCATCAACTTCAATGATTCATCTGAAGATCTGAGTGAATCAAAGGAACAAACATCAACAAAAACCTTTAAAGATAAAGCTAAGGAACTTTTTCAACATCTGAAAGAAACCTATCTGATTTCTCCATGGATTGAATTCTGGGTGGCCTTAGGTGCACTTATCCTCATACTTTGGCTCATCATGGTACTATGTTTGGGACATTTCATTGAGGGAAAATATGCTAAAATGGACACAGCAAGCCAGAAAATCAACTTGGTCCTCAAACCACACACGTCTTCACACGTCGAGAAAAGAGAACTTTCTTCAGTCAACTTCACAGCCAATCCTATACCCGGTGGGGTAGCTTGGGACAATACTGATTATGAAATCTATGGTCCGGTTGAAATCCTGAAGTATCCACATCAAATCAAGATCTCATTGAGTGACCTTGCCTTCATGGACCTCTCTAGTGCATTCGACACTGTGTGTCGAAGCAAGCTGTGGGTAATGATGGATGCTATGGGTTTCGAGGAACCATTGATCCACTTGCTACGTAGACTCCATGAAGCAACCACAGTAGCCATAAGGTTTGGCCCAGGCGGAGAGAAAACCAAATCCATCCCCTCGACTGAGGGTGTCCGTCAAGGATGTATTTTAGCCCCCTTTTTGTTTCTAGTTTATACTAATGGGTTGGAAAAATATCTGTTGGACCACTGCCATGATTTCCCGAAGGTTAATGGTAGGAGCATACCGATGCTTTTGTATGCCGACGATACGGTATTAATGACACTCACAGGAAATAGCATGCAGCAATGTCTTGATGCTTTTCATAGCTTTATGTTGGACTTAGACCTGAAGGTAAACTTTTCTAAATCCTTTGTCATGGTCTGTGGCCCAAAGGGCACAAAAACCAGAAAGTTTGTAGTAGATAGTGCCATTATTGAAAAGGTGGAAAATTTTAATTATTTGGGAAACCTTTTCAATAACAAATTAAGTTGGGCCCCTTTAATGAAGACCCGAGTACAGAGTGCTAGTCGCTCTATTGAAGGTCTGTTTCGTTTCTGTGGGAAGCTGGGTCAAAAACCCGTTGATCATTTAAAATCTTTGTATAATGCGAAATGTGTGTCGGTAGCTACCTATGGGGCAGGGGTTTGGGGAACTGAAAGCCCTGACATAATACAAACCACTGAGAACAAATTTTTAAAGCGTCTATTGGCTATCCCATTGAGCTCTTCAAATAGATTTGCCCATGAGGAGATAGGTCTGAGTTATGTGAGTGACATTATACACCTTTCCCCCCTATTATTATGGGGCAAAATATGGCTATCGGAGGATCTACAATTATCTAGAGACATCCTTCGGGATTGTTTAAAATTGTCAAACACGAATAAGATCCCGTGGCTATCCTATGTTAATACAACACTCCACAAAATAGGCCTTGGTGACATTTTTGATAACCCTGAAAATATTCGGGGAGATATTAAATCTGATATCAAATTAAGTTATTGGAAATCCTCACTTGTGCATTCTTTGGTTAGGCCTCACGCTCTTAAGGTTAATTTTCAGCATCAGTTTTATTTAACCTTTACAAATCATGTGCAATGGCGATTCTATTTGACAAGGTTTAGGTTACACATTTTGCATTTTCTTTTTGCGTTTCCAAAACAGGGGAGTTGGTGTGAGAGACTGCCCCCCTGTCCTTGTAACAATAGGGTTAGCCAAAGTACTATGCATCTTGTTCTCTTTTGCCCCTTATATAAGGATCCGAGAATCAGGTTTATTAAGCCGATCCTTAAGGAAAAGCAACCATGCCATTATAAAGAGGGTTATGACCATTTGTTAACCTTGTCCACATCTGATGTTTGCTGTGCAATGCTAAATTTTATACGTGTGTCACTTATGATTAGAAAACGGTATGGTTAACTTTGGCTCTATGAATTTGTTTTGTAGCCCATCCATATTGTTATTTATGATCTTTTCTGCCATTGATTTTCTCATAGGCATCAGGAACTTATGATTAACTTAGCCTAAATGGATTGAAAAGCCATGGGCTACAATTTTGATTTTGATTATATAACCAAATGTTTTTTAGTTAAATAAGTGTTATAGGTCAAAATTGTTTTCAAATGATTTTCAAACTGTTTTAAATGTATTGTTTTGACTTTTATGATTCTTTGCTGGAATCGAATAAAGTTTTTGAATCGAATCGAATCGAGTGACTTTGTAAAACCAAGCTCAGTTGCTGATGATTGGGACTTTGAAAGTATTAATGATATGATGTCTGACCTAGTGATGTCTGCTAAATTTACAAAACGTGATTATTTGCAGGGTTCGTCTAATTATGATAAAATGTTCTGCTATAATCACTATAGTAATCATTATCTGCATAAATCTGCACAACCTAGAAATGTTTTAAATTATAATCAATGGGAACACTGTGCAACCCCCCCAAAAGGTAGCTCAAGAACTTTTTATGACAAATATTCATATTTTTCAGGGTTCAACACAAGTAATGCAGAAACATTTTATTTCAAATTATCGAATAAGACAGGTACAAAGACCATGCTTACAAACACTAAATTGATATATTCAGACTCATTTTTTGAGCAAATGAGTACATTTGGTTTTGATTACTGGGACAAAAATGTTGAAGTAAAAAGTGTTTGGGGTACAAAAGAATGGCAAGTACAAGGTATAGAATCATTGTTTAGAGCCTGCATGATCCCAGAACAAATTATATTTTTAAATGACACTGTTCAACAAACTACCTGTCTTGGCCTAGCCAAAATCAAAGACTTAAACAAACCGTCTATTCCAAAGCCAACAATGAACAGTAATATGTCTATAGATGAGGAGATAGACGTAAACCATGTATTAAGCCAAAACAGAACACATCCTGATTGGAAACAGTGGTTGATCTGGCCCACAGATACTAATAACTGTCAAGACAGATTCCTGAACAAAATCCAGGGGTTCACATTGACCAGGCCAGACCCTAGATATTCCCAAAGACAACACCCAGGGATAATTACCACGTACAGTGTGGGCAAGCTCTGCCTTCAATGGCTACAAACATCCACACTGGCAGAAATTAAGCAACACCTAACTTTACTTACTGATGGTGCTGACTTGCGTGATTTCATTATGGGACCGCGCAAACAGCGTCAAAAACGCTTCATAGCAGCCTCTGTATATGCAGCTTATAACGAAGCCTGGAAAATAACTCAAATTGAAACGTCAGAGAGAATACGGGAAATTGACCGTATTAATTTGGAAAAATCACTTTCTGTAGTGGACAATGGGTTAATGACTCTGTCCTCCAGAATATACTCTTTGGACAGCATTGTGTCTTCAGCAATTGACATAATATCGCAAGACTTACTGTTGTTACAACACGGTCAGTCCCAATTGCGTTCTATTGCACAACTTGGCTGGACGTTACAAAATCTGCGTTCAGGCTATGTGCCTTGGCGTTTAATCAACACAACGTCACTATTCAATATCTTTAACCTTACTGATAAACAAATCAGTATGGCACAGAAGGGTGCTGATTATACAATCCTGAGCATTGAGAAACTCGAGAGATTACCATTGACAATGTCAGAACGACCTGTCAGTGAATGGATAATACATGGGATAATTAATATTCCAATATCTACTTTCAGGTTTCAATACTGCCAAAAATATATACAGGCTGGCATGTACGAAAAATTGGGTAAAGGGTACATTAAGTCAACATGGAACTTGCCCTATTCACATGCATGTGTCAGTAATAAAGGCCGGAAAGTGTTTCTTAGTGGAAATAATTGTGCGATGTCACTAAGCGGTACACTTCTGTGTAATGGTATTAGTTTACACGGAGCCTGTGAAGGGTCCTCAAATAACCTTTCATGTCACCAGCTAGGCACACCTGCGACACAAATAGAACCATTCTTTAGGAGACTTTCGAACGGGAGTTACATTATAATTGTAGACCACAGATGTTGTAGTTTGGTGCCCGGAATACCTTATCTCATAACTACGACTGTGAAGGTCATGTGCTGTGAACGAGTATTGTTCCCCAGCGCAATGCCAGACAGGGAGGCAAGGTTATGGCCGGATTTGAAAATTGCTTCTATTCGAATTGATACTTTAAGCAGAATGAAAACAGTGCTCTTTCAGACGCCGACCAGGCTCACGTCATCAAAAGAAACGTATGATCTCCAAGTTGCAAGGACAACGGCAGAGATTCATTCATTGTTATCAACTAATTCCCCCATACATTTCGCAGAAATCCTGAACGAAATCTTAAATATTTCTGATACCAGTGGAGTCTCAAATGTATTTAAGACAGTGTTTTCGGGGGCTTTAACACCATTTAAAGCCATTCTGGGTATTTTTCCGGACTTCGTCCATTCCATCTTTGGTGGACTTCCTCTCCTTTTGGGACTAGTGGCAGGAATCCTATTTTTGATCCTGTTATTTCGCTATGGCAAACCGTGTCACAGACAAAACACCTGCGACAAGGGAAGAAACAATCCTAGCCATTGGATACCGGGACCGGATATCTAAAATCCTTGTACTGTCCCGGCTTAGAGACCTGAACATGACTTGGTTTCTTTCATTTAGACCAATGTGGCAAAGATGTGTTTTACCTGTATTAAGGTGCTTGCTATGCGGAGAAGAATGCGTGTTGGACACCTGTCTGACGCTACAATCGGATGCGCCAATGGACGCAGAAACTTTGTTGAGTCCGGTCACGGCTCATGCATTGTGCTGTCCCCAGCGGCTACCAATCCTGATGACGGCATTCGTGGAGACTTCACCACTACGATTGAGGGGTAGTGAAGTTCAAGATGAAAGCAGCATCGATCAGGTACGACCTTCTGTCAGCTATGCTGATCAAAACATCAATGGAGGCAATCATGCTCATGAATGCATGGTAACATCTTTTTCCGAGTTAGTGGAACTTTCACCGGAAGCTGTTGACAGCTTTTTCGACAGTCTAAATAATATGATGTTCTCACCAGAGCAGAAATAATGACTTTTGAGCAAGCTAGCACACGGCGTTCCCATCACCCTGAATTTGGCCTTCAACGTTAATGATAAAGTAACATGAACAATTTTTTTCTCCAGTTCACGGACAGCAGATTTTTTTTTCCCACAAATCCCCAAAATATTTTATAGTTTTTCGGGACACTTATCTTCTGCTTAAAGTAGAATCTATTCTTAGAGAACTATACTATGCCTAGATTTGTAAATATGGACATAGTCTGCGTCGAGCGGGTGTGATGTATTCCTATAGGTTCTGTATCGATCCCCCTATTCCTGACCCTGTTCTGGTTAATAATTAACTAGCAGCCATCCCACGGTGCAAAAACCGTTATCTGATTAAGCCACACCACGGCACAGGAACGCGTTATCTGATTAGGTCATAACGCTTGCCATCTAATTAGGCAAGCACTATTCCTCCAGCCCCTGATAAGGCATACGGAGTTCTCAAAACAAATCAAACCTATGACAACCTGGGAAAATCCCTGCGGCCATTGTTTTGATTTCACCGAGAACTTCAGTAAAGAATGTGCTAACGACCAGTCCGTATGACATCCTTATTGACGTATCTATGTCCATCCTTACGTCAATCTCGGCACCTTACAGGTATAAATATTACCAACATTGCCTTAAGCAAACACACGCGGTGGTGACGAGATCGGAGCAGCGAGACTTGCCGAAGAGGCCAGCACAGAGCGGACCCCGCTGGCGCTGCCCCGCCTTCCTGACGCGCTGAGAACGAGACGCTGCTTTTCACCTGCCGAGAAATCCAGCTCCGGCGCTTCCAAGCGGCCCTCGCAGGCAGATGGAATATCAAGACCAGAGACGAGAGATACTAGCCCTCAACCATTCTAGATCTCAGATACAGAACTGAATAACCCCTGGCAGAGAATTCTTGAGTCAGTCACTTGGCAAAACAAACTTAACTTAAACTGCTACTTATCTACTCCCGCCCACGTATTAGGCTTAGGTCAGGTACACTGGGGTAGGCGTAGTTAGAAGCACCAGTTGAGTACGATTAGTCAATGTATATATGTATGTATCTATTTTATCAATTTTAAATATCATATGGCTTAGAAACCATATCAATGCTTTTACAGTATTATTTTATACTTCTGCTTTTATTGTATGCACTTTACTTAACCATAAGTATTGCAATAATATCGATTCATTTCTCTTGTACGAGAAAAGAGACTGATCAATAAATAACATCTTTTATTGAACACGCCGTCTCTTCCTTTTCTCTACATTCTGATGAAACTAAGAATGCACTGAACTGACTGAGTAAAATAAGTTGTCTTTTGTTTTCACACGACTCTAGAGATACACTCTTGATTAGGGGAGAGCAAAGTTGTCTTTTTCTATGGTTGTCAGAAACTAAATCCCTTCTTGTCTATCCAGGGAGGTTAAACTCCTCCTTGCCTATTCGAGAAAGTTTCTAGTGAACTCTGAGCTAGCTGGCAAACCCAAAACTTTAAGTCTAATATCGTCAGTAGAAGACCTAGTTAACCTCCATCCTAGGTCTATACTATTGAAGGTATTATTCCAATGCGCAGAGCCTATTGGGATAATAGGAACTACACTACAACAGACCCAGTCACACATCCACTGAGACACTCACACTCTCAGTCACACTCCTGCTGGGGCACTCTTGCACTCAGTAACACACTCATTTTCAAAGCTTACAAGTAAAACAATAGAATTTAAAAACGCTAGAAATTCCCTAAAAAACAAAGGTTACTAGGACATTAGAGTTAGGAAATAGAGTTAAAAACAGTAGACCATGGATATTACATTTTACTCGCACAAATCCAGTGAAATTCTGCAGTTATATTTGCCTAAGCTAACTATAACTTACGCACCTGCAATGCAAAGCCTCTCAAATACCCACTTACTCACCCACACACCACTGACAAACCCACTCACTCACCCACACAGCCACACACAGTCACTTACTCACTGATACAGCCCCTCACACATCCACTCAATCATACAACCACTCACAAACCCATAGAACCACCCAGACACCTCCTCACACACAGATACAGTCACACAGCCACCCACTTGTTATGTGTTACAAATAGTATTACTCTTTAGCAATACACCAACTATACTAATTTAAATTTTGCAGTAAATATCTTTAACACTCACTTTTGGAAAAACTGACAGTACCTGCATGCTGTCATCACTTATGTCATTTGAGATGTCTTCAATGATATCCTCAGTGATGTCACTAACCATGTCATGAGTGATGTAATATGTGAGTTCATAAGCAGTGTACGTTA
Organism: Lissotriton helveticus; assembly: GCF_964261635.1. Lineage (NCBI taxonomy): Eukaryota > Metazoa > Chordata > Amphibia > Caudata > Salamandridae > Lissotriton > Lissotriton helveticus. The sequence goes on from NC_136065.1 coordinate 185,527,613, forward strand.
TAGTTAGTTCAGGTAACAACTGCTGTATTTCACGGGTTTTGTACGAGTGCAATGTGAGCCTAATATATATTGGGGCAGATTTATGTTAACTGGCGCATCCCCGGGGATACGCCAGTTAATGTGCGCCACAGTGCGCCACTGCTCCGCCACCCATGGTGCGCCGCATTTACAATGCGGCGCACCATGGTGCAAGGCAGTGAAGATGCGTGACGCATCTCTCGGCGCACGGGCGGCGCATTGCAGGAGTCATGTCGCAAGTGCGACATGACTCCTGCAATGCACAGGGGCCACCTGATCAATGTATGGTGCGTCACCCTTACGCCTGCTTCAAGCAGGCGTAGGGAATTGACGTAGAAAGTGACTGAGTGAAATCTCATAGATTTCACTCAGCCACTTTTAGGAGGCGTTCCTGCGCAGGAACGTCCCCCCCTGCTCAGGAACGCCTCCTTATGGCGCAGGGGTTTCCAACGTGACGCATCTCCTAGATGCATCACGTTGTAAATAGGGCGCATTGTTTGCGCCGCCGTTGCGTCACATTACGTGATGCAATTGCGGCGCAAGGAGGCGCAAGAGCCTCATAAATCTGCCCCATAATGTCCCTGTAACCTTTATTTTTTTCAACGAATATATATGAAGATGGCAGCTCAAACATCAGGCAAAATTGTGTCTCTTTCTGTTAATTTTGCAAGATTTGGGGGGGAAGATTTTCCTATCTTTAAAAATAACACATCATCTAAGGAGGCTATCTTTGGGCATGGCTTACACATAACTACTGACCTGTATATGCATGCCCTATGTTACACTGCTGGGAATGTCATGTGTCTCCTTCGGTTTTTGATTTTTCACTTCAGTGAACATAACAATCATAATTGTTTACTGAGGACCTATCATGTAATGCCTTGCGAACACAGCACAACTCTGAGGCCAGGCGTGCGCCGAACTCGAGTAATTGATAACACAATGAACTGAAAATACCAGAATGCAATGGGAAAACTGTTGCTGACATGATAGCAGTATGATCATCCTCTCATGAAATGTTTGCTCCTCTCGGAATTATTTTTGTTGATGAGCATTTGGGATGCACATGCATGCATTGGAGCATTACTTTTACCTGAAAAAAACTACAGGCAGCATTTCAAGAACCCCTAGAAACACTTGCTCCTATCTACTGAAAATGGTCAAGAGCATGGCAACATCCGTCCAGAAATAAAACCACAGGCTGTGCCAATACTGATGGCAAACCCCTTTTAACCTATAAGTACCCGATAACACTATAAAATGCAAATACCAGAATGCAAAGACAAAAAGTGGTACTAACATGCTGAAAGTGTGCTTCTTACTCTTCTAACTGCTTTGCTCGTATAGGAGTTATCTGCAGGATGACCCTATTTGAACCCCCTAAATGTACTTGCTGCTTTCTGCTGAAGATGGACAAGACCCCAGAAACATGTGTGCAGGCACTGGCTGTACCAACGCTGCTTCCTAACACATTTAACCTGTGAGAACTGGAGCTGACGGGCTGGGAGCATTCCCTTTCACCCCAAATGTTTGGCTCCTCCAGCAGGTATTTGGCTAATGAGCCCAGGGAATGAACCTGAATGCTTTAGATCACGGGTACTCAAAGTACGGCTCGCGGGCCGCCAGCGGCCCGGCAAGCCTGCCTTGGCAGCCCACGGACCTTACAGACATCGTACCTTCTTTTTTTAAGCGTCAGCAAACAAACACCGCCAGTTGCAGCAGTGCGGAATCCGAGAGAATGCTCTGTGGGGGCCGGGCGATTCCAGCCACAGTCAGAGTGGAGCTGCAGGGGCCTAAGAAGAGGTGAACAAAGCCTCATTAACATTTAAATGGTATTTTAAAGACCTGTGAAGTACTGGGGTGCAGCTGTGTGTGTGTGCCCGGGAGGCTGCGTCACACACACAGGAGTGGGGGGTGAGGGGGACAGCAGGGACTGAGAGCCTGGTGAGGTGGGAAGGCAGCAGGGACTGAGAGCCTGATGAGGTGGGAAGGCAGCAGGGACTGAGAGCCTGGTGAGGTGGGAGGACAGAGCATGGAGTGAGAGCCTTGTGAGGTGAGAGGGCAGCAGGGAGGGAGCACCCAGAGGAGGTGAGAGGGCAGAAGGGAGTGAGCACCCGGAGGAGGTGGGAGGGCAGCAGGGACTGAGAGCCTGGTGAGGTGGGAGGGCAGCAGGGAGGGAGCACCCAGAGGAGGTGAGAGGGCAGAAGGGAGTGAGCACCCGGAGGAGGTGGGAGGGCAGCAGGGACTGAGAGCCTGGTGAGGTGGGAACGCAGCAGGGACTGAGAGCCTGGTGAGGTGGGAGGGCAGCAGGGAGGGAGCACCCAGAGGAGGTGAGAGGGCAGAAGGGAGTGAGAGCCCAGTGAGGTGGGAAGGCAGCAGGGAGTGAGAGCCTGGTGAGGTGAGACAGATAGAGATAGAGACAGATAAAGACATAGAGACAGAGACAGATAGAGGCAGAGGCAGATAGAGACAGGGACAGACAGAGCTAGATAGGCTCAGAGACAGATAGAGGCAGAGACAGATATTGGTAGAGACAGACAGCAATAGAGACAGACAGAGAGAGAGAAACAGAGAGAGAGAGAGAGAGAGAGAGAGAGACAGAGAGAGAGGCAGAGACAGATTGAGACAGACGGTGACAGAGAGAGACAGAGACAGGCGGAGACAGACAGAGACAGACCGAGACAGACTGAAGACAGACCGAGACAGACCGAGAGGGACAGAGAGGGAGACCGAGAGGGAGACAGAGGGAGGGAGACAGAGGGAGGGAGACAGAGAGACAGAGGGGGAGAGGAAGACAGAGGGAGAGAGGGAGACAGAGGGAGAGAGGAAGACAGAGGGAGAGAGGGAGACAGAGGGAGAGAGGAAGACAGAGGGAGAGAGGGAGACAGAGGGAGAGAGGAAGACAGGGGGAGAGAGGGAGATAGAGAGAGAGAGAGGGAGACAGAGAGAGAGAGGGAGACAGACAGAGGGTGAGAGGGAGACAGACAGAGGGAGAGAGGGAGGGAGACAGAGGGTGAGAGGGAGACAGACTGAGGGAGAGAGGGAGGGAGACAGAGGGAGGGAGACAGAGGGAGGGAGACAGAGGGAGGGAGACAGAGAGACAGAGGGGGAGAGGAAGACAGAGGGAGAGAGGGAGACAGAGGGAGAGAGGAAGACATGGGGAGAGAGGGAGACAGAGGGAGAGAGGAAGACAGGGGGAGAGAGGGAGATAGAGAGAGAGAGAGGGAGACAGAGGGAGAGAGGGAGACAGAGAGAGAGAGGGAGACAGAGAGAGAGAGGGAGACAGACAGAGGGTGAGAGGGAGACAGACAGAGGGAGAGAGGGAGACAGGGAGGGAGGGAGGGAGACAGAGGGAGCGAGACAGACAGAGGGAGGGAGGGAGACAGAGGGAGACAGACAGAGGGAGCAGACAGAGGGAGGGAGGGAGACAGACAGAGGGAGGGAGGGAGACAGAGGGAGACGGACAGAGGGAGACAGACTGAGGGAGGGAGGGAGACAGAGGGAGACGGACAGAGGGAGACGGACAGAGGGAGAGAGATGGAGGGAGACAGAGAGAGGGAAGAAAAGAGAAGGAGGGAGACAGAGAGAAAGAGAGGGAGACAGAGTGAGTGAGAGAGACAGAGGGTAGGAGGTAGCAAGAGAGAGAGAGGGAGGGAGACAGAGAGAGAGAGAGAGAGAGATGTGTTTGTATGCCAGGTCTGTTGGCTCAGTGGATTAAAGCGTCTGCTGCAGGGGCCTGTGTTCAAATTTATGGTCACAGTTATTTTTCTCTAGCCCCTCTCCCTCACCCACAGACCTCGCCTCCACCGGTGCGGCCCTCAGCCACAAACCACACTGTAAATTCGGCCCTCGAGAGAAAGTTTGTGAGTACCCATGCTTTAGATGGTGCCTGACAAAACTACAGGCCGAATTTGAAGCAGATGCTGCCGAAGAAGAAAAATCCATATGAGGTTTTCTAAAGTACAAGCACTAGCTATGTCAACACTGATGGCCAACTCTTCTTTACCACTGAGCAGCTGAGAACACTATGAACTGCAAATAGCAGAATGCAATTGGAGAACTGACATTGACATGCTGGCAGTGTGTTTACTGCCCCTTAACGACTGTATTGTTGTTTACTGCCTCAGATGTATCGTCATGGAAGATTAATATTTCAACCTTTTATTACTCTATAAAGGGACCATAGAAGGTGTTTGAGGCTGCTATTCCCATCACCACCACTTTTTTGTTGATTAAATGTGTAGTATTAGTCAAGTGTGCATTAAAGTAATTTTCCTTTTTCAAGAAAAAGCACCGGCAGGACTTTATTATTGTCGTGCAATTCTTTAAGCACCTCCCCGAGTCACGCTTTGAGGGCTAAAGCATGCTTTTCCAGAAATCCTAGTGGTAAAAGAATTACTCGCTCTTGGGTTCGAAGGTCCATGGTACAGAAGCCCCAGGACACCAGAGAACATACAGACCCCATTGACACCATTGCAGCCCGATACATTTTGATTGTCCTGAAATCCCTTGAACGGATTTCTGACGCCTGTAGACATGGAGCATCTTTTCATTTGTTTACTGTTTGCTCTTAGATGCAGGTCATGCTTCCAATGTCTCCCTTTTATTCACACGGGATGGGTATCTCTAGGCAGAGTGGATTGAGTAATATCCATCTCATATATCCAGTGCTGAATTTGAGCCGGTGGTTTCCGGTGCACAGCACCAGCACATAATTGTCAACACCAGCGCTTGTGCAATCTGCCACAACATGGTGCAGTCTGGCAAATATAGAGGTGACTACAACAACAGTTAATGAATAAAATAATACACATTACAAATTAATATTACCTGCAACCAAGCAATTCTTAAAGCTTTGAGGGCCTGAAATAGTCAGAATTATCACACCTGCAGGAGTATGATGGGTAGTAGTTGTGTTGCTACTAACATTAGCAGCATGGCAGGGTCAATGTGCAGTGCAAGCTGCAGTAGCCTCCTGATGAGAGAACTGGCACATCATTTTTCACAAATGAAGCAGTGGTTCTATCTAAAGTGGGTGGTGGTGTGGACTCGCACTGCCGTGTTTTCCCTACTTTGCAGGATTCTTTTCCTGGCAATGCCAATAGGTAATCTGGCTGGTACAGCAATGCCCTACCGTAACATGGCCGCCCAATGTCAGGTTTCAATGAACCTCTTAATTTTTTTCTCTGCTTTAGAAAGGAGTGTGTTGATCCTTGGCTTCCGGGGTTTCTTGCTGCTGCTATGAGGATTATTGTACCACTGCTCATTCCTTTGATCTGCAATGGCATTGCTGTTAATTTCTGACCCCCCTAGTTGCCTGACTTAGGTCCAGGCTCACCAGGGACTTTAAATCTCTAGCCTCCTTTACGTGGGTCATTATGCTATTGTTAGCCATGGTTTGAATGTAGTATGGTATGCACAACTGCTGTAGGCTTCTCTCTGTTCCTCTCCTCCCTGTCTTGTTCCCCCATCAATGGCTACCTTCAGGACTCTACTTGGATGGGCTGTGGGCTGGAGGAGGCAGCTTATGCCTGTTTCACTGTCAGTGCTTTGATTGTGCCTCTCTGCTCCCTGCTTCCCCTGGGAGACAGGCTGTGCTTATGATCACGGTTGGTTTCTCCTTCTAACATCCCAAGCATCTTAATAGCAAATGCTGTGATTTACATGTCACTTGTTTGATCCCCTGCTTCTCCTTAATGATGGTGATTGTGTGCCATTGTCTGGGGGTTATTCGCACCTGTTATTTCCATTTCAGATGCACTATGAGCTCCTGACATCTGTTTCTGGTAGAAGACTTCTGTTGTTTTCTTTTTTCAAATGTGTCCTTTTTCGCCTGTTGGTTTGGTCGCTCCTCGTGTCTGCATATTGTGGTCTTCGCATCAGCGCTTTTCATCCCACTCAGAGGTGGTTCAGTTTAGATAGGTTAGGGGCATGTGACAGTGGTTCTTATCCTGATGTTTACTCCACCATGGTTCTGTCCCTTCCTATGTTATGCCCGTTTCAGTTTCTGATTTCTGAAAGGTATCAAGGCCTTCCCCTATTTTTGCCCCCAGATCTATGGACTGTGCCTTCTTGTGCTGTCTGGGTCTTTCTATGGTCATGTCTGTCCCTGCTCTCTGTCCTAAGCGCAGACTATATCAAATAAGGAAGGGCCCCCTGGCAACATGATAAGGGAGCTGGACAGGGGTTTTGAATGAGGGATGGAAGGGATTATTATAATAAAATTAAGGAAAAGTTTTGCTTTATGTGGTTTTTATTATCTGAAATCAATGTGATCATAAGTATAATGGGGCTCATTATGATGGCGGATGGGCCGCCACTGCCGGCATGGCGGTGGCAGTCCTTCCGCCATCATACTGAATATTACTACTGCAAAATTAGGATGGCGGTGGGAATCATAATGGTTCTGCGGCAGACGGAAAGCCCGTCCGCCATGGTGCCGCAAGGTGGTCCGTTGCCGCCCGCCTTGCGGAACCCAGAATCAGGGCAACATTGCGATGGTGCTGTGCAGGCACTGCCGTAGTGATTATTGTATGCCCTTCCGCCTGTCTCTTTGTGGGGGATATCCCACCGCAAAAATACAGGCGGAGACAGGCTTTGGGGGCACGTTGCGGGCCCCCTCTGTGTGTGAGGGGGTGCACTGGGGGTACCCATGGTACCCCCCTATAGTTCCATTCACCAAGTGGCTGGCACCACATGGTGCCTGCCACGTGATACAGGGAAATGCTGTGAATGCTCTTTTGACATTGCGGACAGTGCTGCAGCCAGCAGCACCATCGGCATTGTTAAAAGGCCAGGATGCCACCGCCATACCATCCTAATTGCGCTGGTGGGACCACCGCACGTCTGGTGGGTGGTCCCAGCACCGTTATGATGTCCAGCGGACATAATGCATTTTGATTATGGAGTTATGCTTCAGTAAATGACAAGGTATTATATAAGAAGAATATGTTTGGCTGTCGACATTTTGATTTTGCATTAGTTGGAGGCGTGTGCTTCTTCTGTTCACAAAGTGCAGACTATACCTTGGTTGTGATTTCCCTTGTGGGGACCGCTGCTGGGTTATTCTTTCACTGTTTTGGTCTGTTCAATAAGTAAGTACTTAAAAAAAAACTACCAGCTTCTTTGTGGCTCCTGCCTGACACAGACACATAATACAGGAACTTAAATAACTCAGGTTCAGATGGCTTGCTATATTTAGATGTCTTCAAGCCTCTGGGACCCTGTGAAGAAATATAAACCTCCTAGGGCGTTCACTGATACACCTGGTTCTTTTAAACCAACAAAGAAGAAATTGACACAAAGCTGTAATATAAAAATAACATTTGTATTAACCTCAGGTGAGGGAGATTGCGTCACACAGTACCCTCAGGCCACTGTAGGAAGCATTCTCAGGAGTACAGAGAACAGGGCCTTATATATGCATTGGTTATATTGTCAGCATAAATCCAAGGAGAGGTCCTGGCACATACAAGAATACTTACTGACTAATATGGCTATACAAAATTTGCTTGCTCAACAAAGTGGGAGGAGAGACATTTCTTCTTACATCAGCAAGAATAGGCTGACAGTTGCATACTAGGAGCAGGTGCATTCTAATAGCTAGGCCTTTCTGAGCATGTGCAAGGCTCTGCAAGAGGGAAAAAGAGCACATGGCAAGCACATGACTAACAAAGATGGCTGCCAAGTACAAAATGGCTTTCAGTTCATGCTAACAGATTCCTGCCATCTTTAACACCTGGGTACCTTCTTCAGCTCTGCTGTTTTTGCTGTACTCTGCAAGGGAATTGCTAGTTGTCAGAGTTATAATCTACCAAATCCAAACAAGAAAGAAGGAAGTTACAGGCTAAGAGTAAATTACAAAAATATCCCGGCATGGCCTTGAATACGGTGCCTCCAAGCCCCAGAATGGGATGTAAGGCCAAATCACCCCAGGATTCAGAAGGCGAGGTAGGACCAACCAGCAGCACCCCTCGCATCCCAACTTCCAGAGCCTACGAGCCACGGTGCTCCCAGCTGAGCAGTTTGTAGGCCCCAATATAGACTGCAGTGGGTCTTTCTGAAACCAAGAACATTTTTTCAAAGTAGTTTATTCGGTTTTTAATGCAAATCTTCGAGTTGAAGCAAAGAAGTTCATGAATACAGGTAAACTACAATGTGGATAAGGTGCCGTTTAAAAATTCCGCTAGGTTGCAAAATTCAGTTCCTATTTACATGAGGTGACTCCACAACAAGGGACACATAACCTTTCATTTCATAATTGGAAAGAAAGCTGTTTTCCTATTCCCAACCAGTGGTTGTAGGCATTACTTAATTTTCATGGCTATGCCTCGATCTCCTTAACAAAAAATCCTGTTCCTCAAAGCCTTTCCATGTAGGAATGGGCCATGGAAAACTAGGAATCAGGCCCAGGAAGCCAACCATGAATTTACATTCTTGTCCATCTTCATCGTCCCACTTCTAACTTACATGAGGACATAACAAACTGAAATCTATCTCCATGCACATCAGTATGAGAGGACACAGTGAAGAAGTGCAACATGTTGCACAGAAGAACAGGAAAATCCAAAAAGGAAAAGTCTGCAAGATAAACAAGACACCAAAAGCACACAAAAACAATCAGAGAAGAATGTTGCTAAGCAAACCCCTAGTGGTAGTCATTGGCTCTGGAAGTAGGGGTGTGAGGGGTGCTGCTTCACTCTCTCAATTACTATGCTGGAGTTTAGAAGGTGAATAAGCAAGTCAAATGTCAGGCCAAGTCTTCTGACAAATTGATGCTTATTCGTTTAGCATGGAGGTTTGTGTTTACTTTTCTTTCCTTCACTCCAAAGATGGAGGCTTTGGTAAAGTGAATTGTTTGACATTCTTGCTAGGGTAGAAGGAGTTTGAAGGCTGGCTGTAGGATGTCAGTTTTGTTTCTAATCCACAGCAAAATGGAAATAAATAAATACCTGTAAAGAAAATACAAAATATTTAAATATACCATCAGTTATGGACGTACAATTGAAGCAAATGTTTTGGTAATTCTGAAGTATGATGCCAACAAAGATTATAATAGGATCAACACAAATTAAGACACTTTACTTCGTAATGACACCTGATTACAACGCATTCTTTGTGCGCAATATAGTTTTAGCTGTAAAGCTGCATGTCAGTGCAGATTTTGTTGTCGTTTCAATGGAAATTGTGTTATCTGTAAATAACAATGTGCTGCCACATTGTACTTTAGTAATATATTTGCAACGGTGTTCTCCAAAATGCACCACTGACTACATACCACACCTTTACCACTCTTCTATTGAATGGATGTGACTCATTTGCTGTCCTTGTTCTTTGTTAAACTCATGGATTTTTCACAATCCCTATGATTTTAGTGACATAACATCTGTGGCAGCACCACCACTCTGTACATCATTCCAGCACCACTGCCGTGGCTGACGCAGCACGCAACACCTTCATTCCTTCTCCTGTTCGCCCAGCCCATGTTGGTTGGAGCGGAAATCTAGCTGTAAGGCACAACATTTGTTAAAGTCGTGGTGACCTTTCAAAGGCTTCTCTGGAGCCAAGAAGTATTCGGGGCGAGAGGAATGCAATTGCACACTATATACTGGCACACTGAGAGCTAAGCGTATCCAGAGGGGAAAGCAGGGAGTTGGGTTTAGATTGAAAGTATACACAAAAGAAAATTGAAGGAGGGATGGTAGGGATGAAGAAAGAGAGAGAAGGAGGAGAGAAATTTACAATTGGAAAAGCACATTTTAAAGAATAGCCCTACATTATTATTCATACTGGATTTGACGTCCAGAAGCTTTGACAGCTCTAGGAGTAATCCTTGGCTGCTTGCTATTGCAGCTTTTGAGACACAGGTCTACAAAATGAACAACTCTGGTACTCAGATGGAATGAAATAGCGTTAAGCTTTGAAATGCCAGTGACGGTATTAACCGCGCATGCTGCACAGGACTTGGTCAAGTGACTATGTTTTAGCTGTTTTACTAGGATATTTGACATCTTATCTCAGCTTTACCACTTCACCTGTATATGCTGTAAATAAACACTGTCACATTTCCCTGGGAAGGGCATATCCTTTGACTTGCCATGAGAATCACTGCCACCCCGCTTATGGTCTAGTGCTGCGTTCTTAATTTTTTGACTTCTGTGGACCCTGACTGAATCACTTTTGGAAGCTGGGGACCCCCAGTTAGGCAAAAAACTAATGACACCTTTTGGACTTAGCCCTTTCTGCAGTGTCATCCCCAAGATTTTTGCCTCACTCCTCCATATTTTTTTGATTACGTTTTTGTTGGCCTAAGGACTCTGTGCACTTTGCCACTAATAACCAGTGTTAAAGTGCATGTGCTCAATCCTTAAAATGTGGTAACATTTGCCAAGCTAGCCCAAGTTGGCATATTTTATTTACTTATAATTCCCTAGTAAAGTGGTCCTGCTTATACCCAGGGCCTGTAAATCAAATGCTACTAGTGGACCTTGCCACTTATTGTGCCAACCCCTTATGTAGCTGTCGAAACCTGTCTAAGTTAGTCCTGCCATTGCATTCAGTGAGTGCAATTTTAAACAGCCATTTCGACCTGAGAAAATAAACCTTTTGCCAATGGAAATGCTGGCAGGGATTGGCTTTGGGGGCCCCTTGCAGGCCCCCTGGGTGTTGAGGGGGTGCACTTGGGGGGTACCCATTGTACCCCCTGTTGTTCCCTGCACCAAGTGGCAGGCACCACGTGGTGCCTGCCACGTGGTGCAGGGAAATGCTGTGCATGCTCTTTCACCATTGCGGACGGTGCTGCAGCCAGCTGCACCGTCCGCAATGGTAAAAGGGCAGGATGCACCCACTAGTATGGCAGGCACATCCTAATTGGGCCGGTGGGACCGCCGTACGTCTGGCGGTCGGTCCCTTCACCGTTATGGTGGCGGGCTGACTGATGTCCGCAAACCATCAGAATGAGCCACCAACACTTAGTACACTTCTGGACCATTGGGAAGACTCTGCCCAGAAGAAGGACTGCTGCACTGCTGAAAGGACTGCCACTATGTTGGACTGCTGCCCTGAAGGAATTCTTCCCTGTTGTGCTGACGGCTGCTTTACTGCCTTCTTACTTGGGTGGGAAGGACAGGGCCTGCAACCTTTATGGGGTGCCACCAGAGTGACACCAAGAGCTAGTCTCTTATAACCAGCCACTGGACTCTGTAACTGCGAGTCCTACCCTGCCAAGTGGTGCCATCCCTGTCCTGGACCCTTGGAAGTGGACCTGAAGCGCAAAAGAAGATTACTGCAGCCTTAGAGTGTATACAGGTAAAGACTCCAGTACAAATCATGCAGGTGCCGTTCCACATTGAGAATTAGTGGAAATATTGTGTCGGATCACGTTCAATCAATGGTTCATAAAAGTTATAACCTTTATATGGAATACAGCTGTTCAGTGAGCTGTACAACATTGTCATAGTGGCTTGTAATACAATTTAAAGTCACTTCAAAGGATTCCCTCAAGTGTTTATTTGTTCAGTGCCCAAGAAAGGTCAGGTTAGTGCAGTGCATTGCATTGCAACAAATTGCTAGCTTTCAAATTCTTATAAAGACAGGAAGTACATGTGTTTGCTACAATTCCTGGTGAGTGCATGTCTCTGGGCACAATATGTGGTCATGTAGCAGAAGTGTAAAAGCCAAACATTGTACTTGATTATAATATGTACAAAGGTGGAGACATTCATGGGAAGACTAATGCTCTTCCTTGCCTTGTTATTGTTAATCTCCCTGCTGTAGAAGCAGTGGTATTTACTTTATCTGTTGGTGGAGGGTGTATCACCACTGCAGAATTGATACATTTCAGGCTTTCAAATCTAGATATGTTCACACTTTCTGAGGAATGGGTCAACAAGACATTCTTGGAGACCCCCCAATTTACTACCACACGGCGAAGGTGATGGATTTAGCACAGTGAGTGTGGTAAAGGGACAAGAAAGACAATGCTCCCTGACTGTAAGCAGGATGCCATGGGGAGCCATTAATAACGGGGCACTTGGCTCCTGCCCAATATTAGTCAGAACTCAGAGTGAGGCAGAGACATGAGGAGACAGTGAAAGCTCTGACTACACTCTTTTTCAAAGGGATCTTGTGTCGGTAAAACGTTGATGGTGAAGGTAAGAATGACACACAGATCACTACATCCGCCACTACTCACATAGCCATAATACAAACACAGGCCTCTCTACCCACACATACAGGTCCACTTGAAAACTCTTCCTGCGTGTGGCACTAATGCAATATAGAAATGCCATACAACACAAAAGGAAGTTCTCCATTGCAAGATGGAAGAACTCATGTACTATCCAGTACAATGTAGATAAGGGTCCACCTTCCTACATAATGTTGATCCTATAGACAAGAGAATAAAGCAGCACACATCAATGAAGTGGGGGTAATAACATGAGTACAGCACTGGAATTTTGGTAGTTGTGTCTCATGTTGCCTGTCAATGAGGATTGTTACAGCATTCATCTTTCGCATACATCTACTGACTACAATTATACTGGTAGATATGTAATTGTCCTATCTAAGGTAGAGGAAAGATTTAACACTGCACCCAAATGCAGTGGGAATTAGCAATGGGAAGTCTAATAAGTGTGTCTGGAGCATTTGGTCCTAGGATTAGCTCACAATCAGGGAAATCTACTATCCCAGACAACTGAAAAGCACAATTTCTTACCCAGATTGAACTGCAAACATCAACATTTGGCTAGAATAATTGATTTTCCTCAGAATTTTGTTACAGAAAGTGCTGGAAGAAATAAGGATCAAAGGATTACACCATCCAGACACAACAGTAGTTGCTCTAAGAAGCAACCCAGAAGGTTGATTAGAATAGACAAAAGTAGGAGGAGGAGTGGTGTTGATATTGTGAGTACTGGAGGAAAAAGTATGAGTGTTGTGAGTGGTGTGCAGGAGGCGGATAAAGATGATTAGGCAGGATTCAGGTAGGTGGAAGGCAACCTCCATCATCTCAACTCTGCATTCTGTGTGTGCCTTACTCTTTGTTTCTATTCTTCAATGCAAATTCACATTTCCAAAGCATAATGCATGCCTCCCTCTGGCACTCAACCTTACACCTAATCATTTGCATACCAATACAACTACCCTAAATATCCCTCAGTTGCTCACCCAACTTCACTAATCTTTTGTGTTCCTCCTACTGCACTAATCTCTTTGTACGTACCCTGTTCTCCTCAGCCCTCAACCCTTTGCCCTTTCTAAATTTCACCCCTCATTCCCCACATACAATACAGTATACCAACTTTATTTACACCACTCTATCTTCACCTCCCTCCACACCATTCCGTAGCACTGTAAAACCTATATTGAACATATTTGTCAGACAATGATCTGATTTTACTTTAGTTTTCTCAATCTTAACCAATAATGTATCTACTATTCTACTATACAGACCCATCTTCTGTCCAGATCTATTCGGTTCCTCTCCTGTATATTCCTTAAATCTAGATAAATGAATTAGAATTAACTGAACATCAACAAACTTATATCAAATGTATTCCCTGACCTATTAATTTTCACAGAAACATGGATAAGTACTACATAATCTACATATAGCTATTTGCCCACATTAAAAAATATTTTAAATTCATCCACAAAAATATTAGTGAATTCTATCCACTTTCTCCAAAACTACCCTGACTAAAATCATGGATCCCCATATAGCCCTGAATGTGAATCTCTACTTGTGCGATGCTTTCCATCTCATGCCTATGCAGTCATATTCCTTCTGAGCTACAGATCCCACCAAATAGCCTTACATTCCCTGAACGCCTTTTTGTCTTCATTGTGGAGACACACTTGAAATATTCCACCCTGTTTGTATATGCAAATTTCAATGCTTACTTTTACAAGCCTGACTTCAACATACATACTGTCTTACCTAGAACTGACTATCTTGCTGCACCACTTTTCTGGGTCCAACCATATAGTTGGGCACACTAGTAATGCAAAGTTTGCAGTGCCTAATTCCATCCTGGTGACTAAGAACTCTCCCCGTCATCTGGACTGACAACTATGTCACAGTATTCAATCTCTCCACTCCATCAGCACCTAAAATAAGTAGTCCAACTATTGGCCGTGTCCCCTTCTCCAGGGTTATACCCAATTATTTTGCCTTCATTCCTCCAATTTTTGCTGAATATGTTTTTGTTGGCTTTAGGACTCTGCACACTTTACCAATGCTAACCACTGCGAAAGTGCTTGTGCTCTCTGCTCAAAATATGTCAGATTGGGTTATACTTAATTGGCATATCTACTTTATGCATTAGTATCTAGTAAGGTGGAGATGAACTTTTTGCCAGGTCCAATCCTTCCATTTTAATACATTCAAATCACCCCAGGGCAGGTCCTGGACAGCCCAGAGGGTAAGGTGCAATGTATTTAAAAAGCAGGACATGTATTTATACATTAGATTTTCTCAACTGCATGGCCCATCTCTCTCATGGAATAACATTTGAGTGGCCTTATTTAATTTTAGAAGTGTAATTTCCAAATGGGAGGAGATACAAAGTTCATATTTTGTGTATCTGGAATCACAATTTTTTCTTCTAACTTATGGTGAAGTTGGATTTTAAGTTGTAGATCAGACCTGCAAATGCCACATTTAGAAAGTAAACACAAGGAGATGATGGACAGAGTGCTGGAAATTTTCAGACACTCACCCCCAGTCACAGATCTGGATTGAATCCATCATCATTCTTTATCTCACTTTGCCACCTCAGCTCAGACTCAACAATTGATGGGCGGAATGCTGGACAAAGCAATGTCTGAAAACGTTCAGTGCTCTGTCCATCATCTCCTTGTGTTTGCTTTGTTCACCCTAAGTTGGCAGGGTATTCCCAGACGTGGGTCCCTTGCTCACTTTGCCACTGGATTCAAGCTAGCCTGGCTGATAAATGGTGTTTCCCAGAAACCGGCCCCAGGATGCTTGTTTCCGGTTCAAGGAAGACCTGGCTGACAGTTCAGGCTGGACTTTTCCCACAAGGAACAGGGTCAAGATTTATTTGCATATGGATGGGTCCAAACTGGGGTGGTGTGGTGATCAAAAGAATGATGGATTCAACCCAGATCCTTGTGACTGGGGTGAATGTTTGTATTGTCCAGCATTCCGTCCATCAATTGTTTCTTTTGCACATTTAGAAAGTTGCACATTTTAAAAGTTGGAATTGTCTTGCGGTAGCCATTCTGTGCCTGCCGCCTCTCTCTGGGTGACATGACTGGGTGAAGCTGACAGTTGGGCTTTGTGTATTCCTTCTAAACAGTCACATACAATGGGCCATCACTGGCAGGATGGGTTGAAGGAGCTGGGCCCTACTTACACTTGAATAGACTTTGTCCTGCCTCTACACAAATGGCTGCATATCCCTTGTAGCTAGCCTGGCACAAGGAAGGCAGGGCATCTGTGGACTTCGAAGGCATACCTCTAGAAGCTTCTCCTCACTTCAAAGGCACAACTGTGCATAAAAGAAGGACCTCAGATACAAACTCTTCAGTACACTCCTGGACCTGTGAATACTCTGCTGTGCTTCTAAAAGGACTGCTGCGCTGCTGGACTGCTGCTCTAGATGAACTGCTGCCCTGCTGTTCTGACCTGCTGCCCTCTTGCCCAGGGAAGAAGGACTGGATCTGCATCTTTCTTTTTGTTAGTTTAAAGAGCTGTATCGCAATTTATAAACAAAGTGAAACATCCTTACAAAGCAATTCATTATCAGTAAAAAATCAAATATTAGTATACTTTCAAAAATGGTCCCATGACGGGAAAATAGACTATACAAAGGAAGAAGAGCTTTTTACGTTTTCTATAAAAAGAGAGAGAAGAAAGAAGGAAGAAAGAAAGAAAAAGAAATTAAAAGATAGAAAAAGACTGAAGGGGAAGAGGGAGGGAGTAAACATCAAGGAAAAAAGCTGAAATAATGTCTATAACATCTGAAAAAGTTCAAAATAAGCAAAAGATGAGGAAAGAAAAAGATACTTTAGATGAAAACATAATAGTCAAGAAATATGCTTAGAAAGATACATTGTAAGAGGTGACCATAACAACTCCTTTTAGATTAACAAAGGTACTGAGGTGGCAAAAGCACGATCAAGCCTGTGATGATGACATAACACGTTCCACCAAGCCTGATATGAAATTTTGGAAGTATCTTTCCAATTGGTTGTGAATATTTGGAGAGGTATAACTATAAATAGGTCTATGAATCTTCAAACATTACAATGAACATTCCATATTCCATTCCAAAAAATATATGTGTGATGTCAAAAGTGAAATTTGTGGATAAAGTATTGTTTAGTTTGGACCAAATACGAAACCATAAGGATTTAACCTTTGGGCAGTGAAAGAACATATGGAGAAGATCATTGTCCTCGCATGAACATGACTAGCATTTTTTGGATTCAAGTGATTTAAATTTGTATGAGTCAGACGGGGTAAAGAAAAGTCGATTATAGAAAAAAGTTTGTGTAGTGCTAGCAGAACGGGAAGAGGTATGTATTTCGGACCAAACAGATTCCCAGAGCTGAAGTGAAAATTTTTCTGCTAACTCTTTCTCTCATAGAAGTTCTATTGATGACTTTGATCTATCTGCTACAGGACGGGAGAGCAATTTATAGATGGCAGCAGCTCTAAGAGGGATAGAAAAATCAATTGTAAAAGGTGAAGCCTGACCAGAAGTGGCTGGAGAGCATAACTGAGAGAAAATGTGAGTGATAGAGGCTGTCAGGAGAGGGTATTGGCCAAAATGAGTGTTAGAAATGCCGAAAGATTCGCAAATATCTGGGTATTCCCTCAGCAGATTATCCTTCATCAAATGATCGAAAGTAATGATACCTTTACCAATCCATTCCTTCCAAAAGAGCGCTCTATTATTGATCTTAAAAAATTTGTTGTACAATATTGGGGTTTATGAAAGAAAGTCCTTATGAGAAAGATGAGAGTGAAATAGAGAAAGAGCGAGGGCTTTGGAGAGGTTAAAAATGGGAGTAGAAAAACGTTTCGGGGATTGCGATAAACGATTAGCTGAAAGGAATGTAAAGGGTAGGAGTTGAGCAAGTTCAATTGAACTCCAGGCTGTACCAGGAGGGCAAGACGAATCGGATAGAAAAGACCAGGTTTGCTTTAATGTGAAGGCAGAATGATATTGGTTAATGTTCGAGAAATTAACTCACCTAAGTCCTTGGGTTTCTGAATACGAGAGAGAGAAATCCTAGCTTTGCGGTTGTTCCATCAAAATTTCGTTAAGGAACGATTAATGGTACTAAAGAAGTAGAACAGGAGGGAGACAGGAAGCATAGAAAGATAGAAATTAATGCTAGGGAGAAGCATCATTTTAACAGTGGCTAGTCTGTCCCACCAGGATAAAAAAGAAGGGACCATCCCTCAATAAGGACAGAAAGTTTTTTAAGTATATCTGTATGATTATTCTTAATGGTTCTTAATGGTTTCTCTAATAGTGCTGGCATATAGGACACCTAAACATTTGATGTTTTTGGGATTCCACTCAAAACCAGTGCCATGAAACATGTGGGATAGACAGAATTTGTTAAAGGATAAAACTTCAGATTTGTCAATATTCAGTTTATAGCCAGAGACGGAAGAGTATTCTTGTAGTAAAGAGAAAAGAAGTAGAAGGGTTGGAGATGTAAAGCATGATATCGTCTGCATAAGCAGTAAACTTAATGTCAATATTCTGAAATTGAAATCCTATATATAAAGGAGAGCGCCTAATTTTTTTGAGGAATGGCTCTAAAGCAAGAATAAAATTAAATGGGGAAAGGGGGCACCCTTGTCTTGGTCCTCTATGTAGAGAGAAATATTTAGATTGACGTCCATTAACCCATATAGATGTAGAAGAATCAGAATAAAGTAATTGAATATATCGAATGAAAGGGGGATTAAAACCATGCCATCGCAATGCTCCAAACATAAAGTCCCAGCTTACCCTATCAAATGCTTTTTCAGCATCTAGCGTGATAGCAGCAACAGGTGAGTCCATTTTGGAGGCGAGGTGAATGATGTTAAGGAGAGTTCTCGAATTGTCGGTGATGGATCTACCTTTGACAAACCCAGATTGAAAAATATTAATAAGATTAGGGATTACTTTGTTTATACGGATGGCCAAAATTTTAGCGAAAATTTTACAATCAGTGTTAATTAAAGAGATGGGTTTATAGTTTTTGCAAAAGGAGGGATATTTATCCTTTTTAGAGATTAAACATAGAATTGCTTGAGTGAAGGTTCCCTTTGATTCTCCTTCATCGAGAATGCACATTATCAGAGAAAATAAATGAGGTATTATTAAATTTTTTAAATGAAGAAAAAAATGAACAGTGAAATCATCTGGATCAGGTATTTTATCCTTGGGTAAGAGATTAAGAGCGTTAACGATTTCCTTTTCCGAAATAGGAATATCTAATGACTTAAGATCTGCATAACCAACATGAGCATGAGGGAGAGATTGAAAAAAAGAATCAATTTGAACAGGAGAAGGAATGGACTCTGGAGTGTAAAGTGAAGTATAATACTGTACAAAACAGTCAAGTATTCTGTCGTCAGCAGTTTGACTAACACCAGAATTGTCAGTAATAGTAGTGATATTAGATTTCTGCTTCTTAATTTTAAGATAGTTGGCCAAAGATTTACCAGCTTTATTTCATCCACCATACATTTTAGCATTAAATTTGAGGTGAATATTACAAGCGAAGTCCCATGAATGTTTGTTAAATTGCATTTTAGCTTTGATAAGAGAAGAAAGAGTACCATTAGAATTAGTGGTGAAGTATTGATGTTCAAGGGCTTTGATTTGTTTAAGGATAAGAGAGGATTCTGAAAGGGCTTTTTTCTTTTTATGAGATACAAAATCAATAATGGAAACTCTGGCAGTGGCCTTGAAGGAGTACCAAATTGAATGATTTTGAGGGGTAGAAGATAGATTGTTCGGGAAGAATTCCCCCATAAAGAGTGAGAATTGTTCAACAAACTAGTATCTAAGAGAAGAGAGTTATTGGTGCGCCATCTGCAGGAAGTAGGGGAGGGTGTAGGAAAGTTCACATCTAAAATGACAGGGGCATGGTCTGAGATTAGGATGGAACCGATTTCTGAGTTGGTCATAAACTGTAGGGCATGCTGAGTGAGAAAGATGTAATCAATGAGGGAATGAGTCATGTGAACAGGAGAAAAAAAGGAAAATTCCAGAGTATCAGGGTGAGAAATTCTCCATGAGTCAGTAAGGCCTCTAGATGTAATTGCTTTGTGAAAAGTTTTTTGCATTTTGTTGGGGATATATTTGGTTTGCGATTTGCGGTCCAGGAAAGGATCCATCTGTTGATTACAATCACTTCCCAAAATCAAAACCTCCAAAGCATGTGAAGAAAGAAAGGCAGAGAAATCATTCCAGAATTGAAAGTCAGTACCATTCGGACCATAAATATTACTAAAAGAAAGTTGAGTATTATTAACAATAACATTTAGAAACAACCATCTACCATTATCATCAAGAAACTCATTTTGTAATTGTACATTTAAAGATTTATGAAATAAAATACCCACTCAATTTTTGTTATTCACTGCAGGAGAACAAAAAATGTTCTTACCCATTGTTTACGTAATGAAAACAAATCTTGTGACTTAAGGTGTGTCTCTTGTAACAATGCTATATGCCTTTTTAGTTTTGCCACGTGAGATAAGACACGTTGCTTCTTAACAGGATTACGAATACCTTTGACATTCCAGGATACAACACGAAAACCTTTTATCTATAAGGTTCAACTGTAGATATGCTTCCAATTAAAAACAAGAAATGAAGAGGAAAAGTATTAAATAAAAGGAACAAATAAAAGGTGAAGAAAATGCAGGAAGAGTAGAGGAAGGAGAAACTTGTATATGCTGGCCACAAAGGAGGAAGGAAAGGAAAACAATAAAGTACCATATATTGAGTAGAAAAGGAAGGAATAAGAGAAAGAAAAATGATAAAAGGAAGATGTGAGAGAGGAGGGAAATATAGAGAAGAGGAAGAAAAAAAGAGTACAGTAGAAGTAGGGAGCATAGTCTTCCAAAAGAAATAGGAGAGAGAAGATGACGAAAAGCCAAGAGGCTTTAGTCATGGTGGTCAAAAAAGAGAGAACAAAAAACATTATTGAGGGAGGGGGTGTGGTTCCCAAAATCCGGACCCTGTGGTTTTCCCGATATCGAGGTCCAATACCCGTGTCACAAAATCTCAACGTACCAAGACGATTTTGGTGTCTACGAACCGATAATGATTAGGACATCATTCCTATGTATTTGCGTTACAATCGAGGGTTGCCAAAACCCCTAAATCACAGTTTCCGTCCCATCCCTTAAACTCCATTTTGTGAACGGCATCCATCTTGCATCTTGCCCTCATGATAAGTCAATTAAAGGTCGAGCTTGATCCAAATAGACACGTCCACCTTTCGTGACTTTCCCCTGACCTGTCCCAACTGACTCCACTGTCTTCGGCCAAACCTGTTTAGGCAGCTCCTCGCCCAGTGACCGAATACGATAGCATCTACGCATAACATTTCACGAACCATTCACTACACACAGCCCATGTTTCCTTCAAACACGCACCTGTCCCCGTATCTTGTTTATGGCCCTTTTTATGGCTGGGTTGTACCTTCCTTTATTGGTGGTTCATCTATATCTGATGGGAGTTCCCGGTCCAACTGGGTAATATATCAGCAAACTGGACATCTAAAATATGGGCTTGCTTACATGACTTCACTCTTTGTATTGTTGTAGAAATATGTGTGTTGCCATACCATATACTCAAGAATTCTTGCTTGAAGCCATATATTTGATATATAAGGAGACGGCTGGTTCTGTAAAAACGAACAGTCTCCCAAGAACCTACTCTCTGTGTGGTGTACTTCTGGGACACGTGTTACTTGGTAGCTACCAATAAAACTTGATCTTTGACTGCGACTAGAAGACTACGTGTTTCTGTGGTCCGGAACAAGGGAACTCAGAGGTCTTCGGGTGTTATCCCCTGACACCGGCGGGTTCCTAAAAACCCGTTACCTCAGTTGGCGCCCAACTCGGGGCGATATCAAGCGGTGACGGTCCAAGCCAGATGTTCGTGAGGAGCTTCGTGTGAAAATTCCGGAGGACGGCCAGCCACTTCAGCGACCCCTGTATGTCGACGTGGTTCCGAAGGTCTTTGCTGCGAGGTTCCCCGCGTCCCGACGGCTATGAAGGACTGCTGCCCTGACTATCGCCTTGTTTTGGACCCAGTGATCCTTGGTAGAGCGAAACGATAGACGAGTCTTCTAGCGACGTCATCGATCTTCAAATACTTCAGTTAAGTATAAGTGGAGCGTCTCCTAGTCCTTAGTCTGTTCTTAGTTTTTGGTATCCTTGAGATACGACTTGATTTGGAACTTGCAAGCCCCAAAGCCGAAGGACTCGTGTATTCACGAGACATATCGTAACAGATAATCCTTTGAAGTTTGAAGCTAGACTAGTGAGCAAAGATGCCTAGTTTTAGCAAACTTGGAAACTTGTTTTGTCTTGGTTGTAGTAAGGACTCCCGATTGGAGGACTCCAACGTATGAACTCTATGTGAAGCATGGCGTAGGCCCTATCACATATAACGAAGTATGGATAAAATACACCCGCAAGGATGGTGTTTTAAAATGGCCCCAATATGGTAGTTTCGACCAAGAAATATTAGATAACTTAGAGGTCAAATTGTTCAAGAAGAAAGCCCGGCCGGCGATGTTTGACTCTTTCCGCTTATGGCGCAAGGAAGCCAAACAGAAAGAAATAAGATTAGCCAAAAAGAATAAAAGAGGTATGTCAATGGTGCAAGCTGCCGTTGCATACAGAGATAACGAGGAAGAGCAGGAGAGCGAACAGATGCTTAGGAGCAAGAATCTAGCGATAGATAAATGTTACCCGATGTTGCCAAATAAGGGACAAGGTCAAAAGGAAGGATCCGAGAAAGATCCATTAATGTCCCACCTATTAAATTCTCCGCCACCCTATGCACAAAATGCCACAGCACCTCCGCAACCTTTCGTTGCACCTTTGGTAGCTGTAATACAGGCTCCTTTACCGCACTCACCGGCTACTCTTCAGCTGGCTCCTGTTTCTTTGGCACAGCCTCCTCAAGGCTCACCGATCGCATCTACTTCTCATACCGTTCCTTCTAAAATTTCGCCTAGCGCACCTTCTAGTCTCTCTGATACTCGTTCTACGAACATTTCTGTTTCTGCTTTGCGTGACTCTGTTCTACTGCCAGCTATTCCTTCACTTTCACCTTCCGTCTGGCATAAAATGGCCAGCATTGTTACTAACTTTCCTTCACCACTTTTTCGGTCGCCTAAAACGACCCCTAACACAGAACGAAGACAATTACGAAGCCAAATGCCTGATTATCAGGAAAGGGAAACATTGAATAAGTTAGCACGAAATTGGGCTATGGATACAGCGAGATACGATGTAGAGTCTGTCATGAACGTTTTCCGTCAATGGGATGAACCAACGCAAAGATACGTCTTTGAGCAGATGTGTGTTTTCCTGTGTGAGGATTTGGAAGATAATGGTCAGAAGAGCAACATGCAGGAGTTGTGTAGGTTACGATTTAAATTTGGGGAGGGTATGATAGTTGGTCCCGACGTTGAAAGAGCAGTAGAGATATTATTGTCACATCGAAGTACAGGTGGTAATTCTGGGTCATACTCTGACAGTGGTACATCTAGTAAGAAAAGAGCGAGACAGTACCCTATGAGAGAGGTTCCTCCGGTTTGGAGGGAAGGTGATGCAACCGCAGTTCCACCGGTTCTGCCTCATTTCCAGCGTGTATGGGTACATGTCCCCTGGAAAAGATCAGAAGTTCTAGCACTCAAGCAGACACTACCCGATCCCCGTAAAAACCCGACTGGGTATTATAAGGAGTTGTCCCAAACTGCAAGCTCATGTATAATGAATTTAGCGGATATAGACATGTTGTTTGGGAACATTGTTCCACATCCTTTATGGAGTAAGATACGTCATACGGATCATGACCAAGAATTAGGTGACTCATGGGCAAACATTGCGACTACAGATGCTAGACAAATCGGTGGTTTCAAGCCTGAGCCGTTGATAGCTGAACTTCCTGGTAGAATTATCGCGTACATGAAGACAATTATGCCTGAAGTACGTGTAAACTGGGACAAGCTATCCGCGTGCAAACAGAAGAAAGACGAGAATGTGTCTGACTTCTTCACGAGATTTGAGGAAACCTTCACTGACCATAGTGGTCAGGATATGGCTACCGAGGGTGGCCAAAGACTGTTTGTAGACAAGTTTGTACACAATTTGCTTCCTGAATTGTGTGCTAAACCAAAAGACTCAGAAAGTGCTTGGGCTGTCTCTACGTCAGCGCAGATTCTAGCAACAGCCCAGTACTATGAAAATAGGCGTAAAGACGAGTTAGACAAGGCAGATAAAAAGACGAAAGATTTGAAAACTAAAGTTCTTCTCCAACAGGCCTATCAGCCTCGTATGGCTAGCCAGTCTAATTATCAACAGAATCAGCAGTACTCTAGAGACGCGCAAGGAAACGAGCTTTCCCATCAGCGTCCTACGTATGGCCCGAATCAATGTGCGTATTGCAAAGAAGAGGGTCATTTTAGGAATAATTGTCCGGCTCTTGCACGACGTTTAAACGGTGCACAAGGTGTAAGGGGAAGAGGTGTTCAGCATGCCTCTAGAGGTAGAGGCCGTGGAAATTCCACTCAGAATATAACTTCTTTTCCACCTCAGAAATCCATGAATAGCTTTGATCAACAGGGTAATTCATCGTCCAAGTCAGCTCAGTACTATGCTGACGACTATTACACCGAACACGACAATGAGGGTAACGATCGCTAGGACAGCCATGGACAAAGAGAGGGAGTTGTTTCAGTTCCAGTAGATCAGGATGGACCTTATGTCGAGGTAATTACCTCAGGAGTGTCAGAGCCATTTCTGCTGGATACTGGTGCTACAAAAAGTTCTATTATGCACTCAAAACTTCCTGGCGCACCTTTGTCTGGCGAAATGAATGTCTCAGTAGGCTTCTCTGGCGCCCCTGTTAGAAACCCGATCTCTAGTCCTATTTCCCTTTCTGTTGGCCCCCGTGAATTAGAAGCACCCCTCATTCTTACAACAGGTTGTGGTGAAAATTTGTTAGGATTGGATTTGCTGAAGAGGTTGTACGCGACTTTGTACTGTTCTCCCTCGGGAGTACAGCTTACTTTAGGGAGAAAAGTCATTTCTCCAATGTACTTGCCAAAAGACGGTATCCCAACCGAATTGTCATCACTTCCAGATTTACTATGGGCTAATGGTTCCAACGATGTAGGTCGTTTAGAGATAGCACCGTATGTCATAACTTTGAAAGCAAACGTCAGATTGCCACGTATTCCCCAATACAAAATTTCTAACGACTGCGAACAGGCATTGTTAACGATCGTTTATGATTTGATCGATAAAGATGTTATCGAGGAAACAACAGGAAACATTTGTAACAGTCCAGTTTTACCGGTCTTGAAACGTACTGATCCTTCACAGCCCCCTGTGTATAGGTTTGTGATTGACCTCCGAGAAGTAAATAAGGTAGTTATACCGCAGTTTCCAGTCGTCCCCGACATTACTGCTTTATTGACAATGGTTCCAGCTTCAGCAGCTTGGTTCTCGGTGATTGACCTGAAGAACGCTTTCTTCAGCATCCCGATCGCCGAAGAGAGTAGAGACCTTTTCGGCATCAATATTCAGTCAGGCTCTGAAAACACAACTAGACACAATTGTACTGCCAGATGGGTCAACATTGATTCAGTACGTAGACGATCTACTGATCGCTGCAGACACTGAAGAGATTTGCAAGGAAGCTACGTTGTCGCTATTACGTCACCTATGTGACATGAAGCACAAAGTCTCCCTTTCAAAACTGCAATTTTGCCGACAAGAAGTAACCTACCTAGGTCACATCTTGTCGAAGGAGGGAAGGAGACTGACACCAGAAAGAATACAGGCAATTGCAGAACTGAGTGCCCCAAGGACACAGAGAGGTGTCCGAGCTTTTTTGGGCATTACATCATACTGTAGACAATGGATACCGAATTTCTCACTACTAGCCAAACCTTTACTGTCACTACTCCGCAAATACACGCCTAAACCTATGCCTTGGTCTGAAGATTGTCAGACGAGTTTCCGCGAGTTGCGCGATGCATTGTGTTCGGCTCCTGTGTTGGGAAACCCCAACTACAGTAAGCCTTTTACATTGTATGTCCACGAAAAAGAAGGTTGTGCATTATCAGTCTTAATGCAACTCTTTGGGGACAAACAACGCCCATGCGCGTATTTTTCGGCAACTCTGGATCCAGTGGCTAAGGCACTGCCAAGTTGTCTAAGAGCAACAGCCGCAGCAGCTGTCTGCATTGGACAGTCTGCTGGATTAGTCATGAATAACACCTTGATCGTTATGGTTCCGCATGCAGTAGACATTTTACTAAATAGGACAAAGACACAACACCTTACTAGCGCTCGAATATCCAGTTACGAACTTACCCTGCTAGCAAGTCACATCCATATAAAGAGGTGTGATACACTCAATCCCGCTACGTTATTACCCATCCCGACAGAAACAGACAAGATTGACAAGCATGACTGCTGTTTCAGGACAGAGGAAGAGACAAAAGGGAGAGTAGACTTACAGGACACTCCCCTTCCCGAATGCAATGATACTCTATGGGTTGATGGTTCATGTTTCAAGTTGCCGAATGGTGATACGACTACAGCATATGCCGTAACGACGTTACACACCATTGTAGAGACTGCACGCATTCCCCACAGTTCTGCACAAGCTGCAGAGTTGATAGCGCTTACTAGAGCATGTGTGCTGGCGAAAGGAAAGCGAGTGAATGTGTATACTGACAGCCAATACGCCTTTGGTGTGGCTCACAGTTTTGGGAGATTATGGCGTGAACGAGGGTTCCTTACGTCCCATGGTGCAAAGATACAACATGGCCAGCTAGTCAATGAGCTCCTTGAGTCACTCACCTTGCCCCTACAAGTCGCCATTATCAAATGTAGTGCACACAGAAAGATTCAGGATGATGTTGGCCGCGGAAATGCATTTGCAGATGAGGTTGCGAAAGGAACTGCAAGGAACACAATGAGTCGGATGTATGTCATGGGTCCCGCTAGATGGATTGCTGATGTAGGAATGTGTGAGGACACTATTGAAAGCGTAAAATCAATACAAGCCGAGGCCACTGAGAACGAGATGAATGAATGGAGAGAAAGCACAGGTAGATTGGATGCGAATGGTTGTTGGGTCGAACTATCGGAACACCAGCGATGGTTACTACCTAATGCATACGTACTTGCAGTGGTAACGATGGCTCACGGAATGGCACACATCAATTTGAGAGGAATATGTAAACTATTGGCCCCAGTATGGCAGAATAGCAATATCCCAAAGTACGCAGAAAGCGTGGTCAGAAAGTGTATGGTATGTTTGAAGTACAATCCCGGTAGGGGAACGCCAACTCCAGCTGGTCATTTTGCGCCTCCAACGTATCCGTTCGAGGTTTTGCAGCTAGATTTCATCCACATGGAGAGGTGCAACAACCTGAAATACGTTCTCGTTGTTGTTTGCACCTTTTCAAGGTGGGTGGAAGCGTACCCCCTTAAGGACAACACCGCCTTATCAACTGCCAAAGCCCTTGTCAAAGAGTTCTTCCCTAGATTCGGTATGCCTAGAATTGTCTGGAGTGATAACGGAAGTGAATTCGTAGGATGCGTGATGAAGAGAGTGTGTGAGTGTCTAGGCATACACCAAAAATTCCACGCTGCAAATCACCCCCAATCAGCTGGATTAGTAGAATGCTACAATGGCACTCTAAAACTCAAACTAGCCAAAATCCAAGCCAGTACAGGTCTTAAATGGCCTGATGCCTTGCCTCTAGCACTTTTGTCAACCAGGACGACTGTCCACTCCAGGTTAGGACTTAGCCCCCATGAAATCGTGTTTGGCCGCCCAGCCAACGTCTGGGGCGTGCCAAGACCCAAGAAACTGAGCGAGATAGAGCACCCCGTACTGCTTGACTATTTGTGCGAATTGACAACTAAATTGCGTGTTTTACACCAACAGGTTCACAGTTCTTCTCCGCCAGCCTCTGACGATCCAGGTCACCTCATCGAACCCGGTTCGTGGGTTTTGTTGCGGAATTTTCAGCGCACCAACAACGGACAACCGAGGTGGACCGGACCGCACCTGGTACTACTTTCAACAAGATCTGCTGTTCGGGTTGAAGGCAAGAAGAACTGGGTACATGGGACCCACTGCAAACGGGTCCCTCTACCCCTTCCATACGACCGGTGGGTCAACAAAGGACTTGCTGACTTTGAGACAGAATCCGTACCTCGATTCATCCCTTTCAGCGATGCCCGTTTGAAAGAGACTAGTACTGAAAAGGAGAGTGATCATATTTTGCAAGGACTTGTGTCGCCATCTATGCAATTGGACACTACTGAACCTGAAACGATGTTTGAAGATCACACCGTACCTGGGAAACAAAGATACGACCTGCGATCTAAACAAAAGAACTAATAAAGTGTGATCTAATGTAATTTCTTTTTCCCCTAAGAACTATTTTTGAATTTTCAGCTCTCTCGTCCCAAGGGAACTAGCTCATTTTTGATTTTTCGAACCGCCATCCGGTTCTGCTGCTAGGGTCGCGGTTGAAGTCTGGGGAGTGCAACTGGGAAGTTCTAGGTCCACGGTTCTGATTGGTCCACGGGAGTTACCCCGGACTGAGCAGAGCGCGCACCCTCGGAGAATCAATCAACCACCGCGGGCAGCAACTAGAGGATGGAGTTTCCAAGGGTAGAGAGACCTGTCAGACTCACGAACTTTGAAAAACAGTTATGCACGATACTGTCCAGAAGAACATTCCTGATATTATGTGTTTTAATGTTATGTAGCATACTTGTGTTTTTTATTGGTTATGCTTTGTTCGTATTTAAAGTTACCTTTTCGAATGACACCCAGACACCACCTCCTCCCACTATTTCTCCACACTACTTTCACCCTTTACCTGAACACGAGACTGCCCGAAGACTCGAATTTGTAAACAACTCTTTCATCCAGCTTCTACACCAACGCCAGTCCATAATGAACACGTCAAACTGTTGGATATGCGGACTTATGCCACACACAACCGATAAGGGGATCCCATACTTCATTTTGCCATTTAGCTACTATGGTTCTCTGTGGGCTTTCCAGACCCTGTTCTTATTCGCCCTAGAACCATACCCGACCCGTTCCGCTGCGAGCGATTCCAGTAACAAGGCGCTAATCGCAGGGATAAGGAACATGAGTAGGGATATCGACACCTATCTGACAATGCCCAAAGATGAACTGAGTCCCTACTCCCGTTGGAACGTGACCAAACATGGGGTTTACCTGGTCAAGAGCCAGGCAGCACAGAAATCTCGCCCAGTTTGGATAGTTCCCCACCGAGGTCACTTATGCTTACAGGGTATTGGTAGGAACCCCACAGCACAGTTAGGAAAGAGCGTTTGCACAGAAACGTATGTATTTGCTTCCCGAACTTCCCCTATACTCCTGGAAGCTAAAGGCATGTATTTCGTTTGCCACGACCAAGCCTACACGTGGTTGCCCCCTGATTTCTCAGGTTCATGTTTCATTTCATTTCTGCTGCCTCCCACCTAAACGGCCCGAGCAGATTACCATCGGACAAGGATAGCTAGAGGTGTCGTGAGTAAAGACGACACCGCGGGTCAGGAATTCGCTGACTTCACAAAGGGTTTTCTGCCATTTTGGGGGCCTATGGTGAACAGCAGGAATATTCGCCAGTTAGCGAGGGTAGTTGAATCCGCCGTGACTACAACGGCCGGAGCACTTGGCAATTTGACAACAGAGCTTCAGTCGGATCGACTTATGACCCTTCAGAACCGAATTGCCTTAGACATTATACTCGCCGATCGTGGTGGTGTGTGTAGAGTCATCCAATCCAGTTGCTGCATTTTTATCCCTGATAACGCACCGACAGTATACCAGGCCATCTCCAAACTACACAAAATATCTGGTTCCCTTCACATTGAGAAAGGGGATTGGTCCCTGCTTGGGTGGTTCTGGGAACTGATCACTGCCTGGGGATGGAAAACTTTGATTTTCATTGGGATGATCTTGGCACTTCTGTTCATGTTTTGCTTGTGTATATAGTGTGCTCCTGCACTATGTGGCCTCTGTGCTACCTCGTGTGTACGGAAGCCTGTGTCACAGGACAAGCTGAGTAACAGAATGATGCTCCAGCAACATCTCCACGAATTTCTCCATACCGATTTGGACTCAGATTAGCATGAGTTATTGCCTTATATGAGGGCAAAAGGAGGGTCTGTGGTTCCCAAAATCCGGACCCTGTGGTTTTCCCGATATCGAGGTCCAATACCCGTGTCACAAAATCTCAACGTACAAAGACGATTTTGGTGTCTACGAACCGATAATGATTAGGACATCATTCCTATGTATTTGCGTTACAATCGAGGGTTGCCAACACCCCTAAATCACAGTTTCCGTCCCATCCCTTAAACTCCATTTTGTGAACGGCATCCATCTTGCATCTTGCCCTCATGATAAGTCAATTAAAGGTCGAGCTTGATCCAAATAGACACGTCCACCTTTCGTGACTTTCCCCTGACCTGTCCCAACTGACTCCACTGTCTTCGGCCAAACCTGTTTAGGCAGCTCCTCGCCCAGTGACCGAATACGATAGCATCTACGCATAACATTCCACGAACCATTCACTACATACAGCCCATGTTTCCTTCAAACACGCACCTGTCCCCGTATCTTGTTTATGGCCCTTTTTATGGCTGGGTTGTACCTTCCTTTATTGGTGGTTCATCTATATCTGATTGGAGTTCCCGGTCCAACTGGGTAATATATCAGCAAACTGGACATCTAAAATATGGGCTTGCTTACATGACTTCGCTCTTTGTATTGTTGTAGAAATATGTGTGTTGCCATACCATAAACTCAAGAATTCTTGCTTGAAGCCATATATTTGATATATAAGGAGACGGCTGGTTCTGTAAAAACGAACAGTCTCCCAAGAACCTACTCTCTGTGTGGTGTACTTCTGGGACACATGTTACTTGGTAGCTACCAATAAAACTTGATCTTTGACTGCGACTAGAAGACTACGTGTTTCTGTGGTCCGGAACAAGGGAACTCAGAGGTCTTCAGGTGTTATCCCCTGACACCGGCGGGTTCCTAAAAACCCGTTACCTCAGGGGGACGGCAAAAAAAACAGCCACAACACTGAGAGGAGCGCCGAGAACAAAAATCGACAATGTAGCATCAGAAGATAAGGAAGGGATGGAATGCTCCATAAAGAACACAATGAACGATTAAGACAAGGAGAAAGAGAGCTCACCAGACAGAAGGGAACACATCAGACAAATTAGCCAAACGGATGATGTAAGCTGGAGTCTTCAACCACAGCATGGGAAGCACCTGAAAATAGATGAACAAACAATACACAATGACATCCAACATACACAGAAACCTAAAAATAAATTAAAGAAATAAAAAATAGGAGAAAAATTCAGAAGACATAAGCAAGAGAATCAGTGTTTGCCAAGTACCATGTGCTCTTCTCGATAGGTATGAATATACTTCCGGAGATCAGCTGGATCATCAAATGAAAATGTTCTGTCTTTGTAAGCGAGCATTCATGGATTTTAAGGCTGGTCTGAGGTCAAGGAATTATTTGCGTCTACTGGTGGTTGGTTTGAATACATCCTGACTAAAGAAAACTTTGTGGCATGACCAAAACATCTGTTTGTGTTGTTTGGCAGCAGTGAGGACCGCCATAAGGTCGGAGTATAGCAAAAAGTAGGCGATGATACCTCTTGGTTTGGTTGCAGACGATGCATTTTGAGGCCCTAATCAATGCGCTCTTTGAATGTTAAAGTCAACTGATTTTGGGAGGCCAACAAACTGCAGAACCTGAGATTTCAAGAAGGAAATCATGTTGGATCCTTCGGAACCCTCTGGAATGCCATAAATGCGTAGTTTGTTAAGTTGATTTTGATTTTCTAAGTCCTCAGTAGATTTATTAAGCTGAATAACTTTCCTGGTGAGGGTCACAACTTTGGCAATGACATCCTGTGCATCTCTTACCTTCTGTTCAACATCTGACAGAATTATATCAAGGCCAGACCATTTTTCCTCGATTCTTTGAAGAGTAGTGGTAGTATCCAACATGAATGGGCGAATGAAACACAATTCATCCATAATTTCCCCCAACGTGATGGGAAGAGGAGATTTGGTTGGAGAGGAAGGATCCTTCTTAAGGCGTTTGCTGTTGTTTACTGTAGAATCTTTACGACCTCCAGAAGCGGTCCCTGAAGATCCATGAGATTTGTGAGTCTACGTAAGATCCATGGTGAGGCGATGCAGGAGAAGAAAATTAAAGATAAAAGTAAAAATCAAAAATGGCAGGATAGGGATACAGAATCCTGAGGAATATGGTCGATGAGAAACAAAATCTGGAGAGTACAGGGCAGTAATCCAGTAGACACAGTGTGAACAAAAGAAGTTGAAAAGCAGCAAATGTAGTGGTAGATAGAAACGTTAGTACTAATAGAATAATGTGAGTAGAAGTAAGAATCTACCTAGGGACAAATGGCGCTGCTAAATCAAGTTAAAAAAAATCTGAGTATTTTAATGAGAAGGAGGACTAGTAAAAATTAACTTACAGCCTTAATAGCGAAGAGACTGGGTCCAAAATACAGGTGAAGATTGAAATGGCATATTAGTATGAGCCAAAATGCTGCACTTTATCCAAGCCAAAGCGCATAGGAGAAAGCTGTTTTATAGGGCTCAATAAATAGACGGTAAAGTAAGCTGCATGATAGATGAATACAGATTAATGCAGTTTGAAGTAAAGCATGTGCTGTTACAAATGCGCGTGCAGTGGTGGCCACAATGTTGTTTAATTAGATATGTCATTGCTTGCACTATTACCAGAGAACATACAATATCGGCAGTGATGCAAGTTAGACAGGAGTGTGTTAAACTGTGCAGATGGAGGTGCCCACATAATGTCTGTCATGATGCAAGTTGGATTGAGACAGAGCAAAAATCAACATCCCAGGTGCAAAAATAGCTGTAGCCTCCATGCTTGTTATAAATAAGTAAGTTGTTTGCGCTGTCTAAAGTGACAGCTGTGGCTTCCGTAATGCAGGTTGCTCTAAGGGAGATCTTACTGTGTCTCTTCAAATGCACACAAAATGGCAGCCACAATGCCGGCAAACAAAGCAAGGAGCGCGATGTAAAAAAAAGAACGGATCCTACTCTACATTGCGATGGTCGGAAACTCGCCTCTGCATTCCTGGTGGTTTCCAACGTACATACTGCAACTCGTGAGCGGGTGTAAATGAGGTAAGAGGTCCCTTCGCATTGAAGAGTGGCTCGGTGCTGCAGAACCTCTTCGGGGTGCGGCCATCTTGCTGCTGCGCGCTCCCAGGCCCCTGTGGATCTGCATCTTAATCTTGAACCCAGAACTCCTGAATGACTCATTGGGCTAGTCTGCTGCCCTGATCTGAGCCTCAGGAACATAAAAAGCTCCCCAACCAGCTCCTGGACCTGGCTGTAGGGATTTTCTCACTCACAAGTCGTGCCTCTCAGCTCCTGGACCCTTGGTGTTGCTAGCAGACTCCTAAAATCAAGTTTTTGGGCTCTTTGTGACCGTTACTGGGCCTGCACGTCCCGAGAATGTACCACTTGTATTGAAATTTAGTACGAGCCACCGCAAGCCTGTCTTCCCATGGAGCAGCATCAACAGCCCACGGGGGACCACCAGCGTGAAGCACCAGTCCAATAGTCCGTAACGCCCAACCTCCTCTTCGTGCCACACTGATAACCACCTGTGATGCTCTCTCTGGCCCACAACCTTGTCTAAAGCAAACAGCACTCTTGGCACAAAACTTGAGAAGGTAAAACTTCATCAGGACTATTCTGGGACTGTATCCGGCCTGCGCTCTGTTGGGGTCAGCCTAGACTTTTAACTTTGACCTGGTCTAGCACGAACAGATAGCCGCGGTTGGTGCTTTATGCATTTAGAAGCTATTTTACAGTTTATTCTTTAAAAAAGAATAAGTCTGGTTCTACTGATTGGATATTTGCCATTTTAGTCTTGTTTTCTTAATTACATTAAGCTCTGTTGTTCTGACCTGGTATGGGATCTTTTTGTGTGATGTCTACACTGTCTTACTGTTTGAAGTGTTGCACAAACACTTTACACATTGCCTCTAAGTTAAGCCTGACTGCTCTGTGCCAAGCTACCAGGGGATTGAGCACATGTTAATTTGGGGTTTGCTTGTACCCTGACAAGGATTGAACCTGTAATCGAATACCTCACATCTACAAAGTACATAAATATGTCACACCATGCAACAAGTTTTAATTAGTTTGCTCTCAACCATCTTCATCCTTAACCACTGGGAAGACGAAAGCAGTAACATTTCTACCTCAAAACGACAACTGTTGTAGAGACCTTACTCCAATTCAAATACATGCCAGCTACTCACCCCTTTTGGAATTCTAACTGGCTGACACCTGAAAAAAAAATCACTAAAATAAAACAGAAACATCCTGGAAATAGAAAAAAACAACAAAAGATTCCACTTCCAGTGCCATATTTAAAGAGCCACCTATATAAATTTTTTAAAGAAGTCTTGAACATCAAATACATTTAAATGAAAGTGAGTTTCTCCCGGGAACTATGGAACTTTCTGAACAACCACTTCGTTCCAAGAGTGAAAGGCTAGTAAATACGCTTCAGGAATAAGGGAAACAATCTAACTCCAGCAATCACACCTCTAACACCCAAACCATTCAAGGTCAGACGGTGCTTAACCCCCTCAACTATTGGATACTTCACCATTACCACAAAAGACAGTGGGGGATATTCTCAAGGAAGTGTGATAATTACCACAAACCTAGCTTAACGGAACTCTTGACATCGCAGTCTATAGCGGAAAAATAACGCAGTGCTAACGTGGTATTCTCAACTCAGCGGTACCATGCGATAGGCTCACGATTACGT
This sequence comes from Lissotriton helveticus, assembly GCF_964261635.1. NCBI lineage: Eukaryota > Metazoa > Chordata > Amphibia > Caudata > Salamandridae > Lissotriton > Lissotriton helveticus. Next base: position 185,561,819 of record NC_136065.1, read on the forward strand.
GCCAAATGTCTGCGATAAAGTCAACATGACGCAGCAAAAATGCGAAACACGAACGCAAAAAATATTGCTAGGAGTCCAATTGCGATACAAAAATCTGCAAAAAACAGAGACAGGCCTGCAATTCACACATGTCAAGCGGTAAAATTCACCATAAAAGTAAACAAAAACCATACAAACAAAACCAAACAACAGCGAAGCACAATGGATGTTGCCGGACCAAGTACAGATGAGAACCAGAAACCCACAAGCCCCCCGGAGGACCAGCCTGGGACCTTTGGGTCAGGGAAGGGCAAGGACAAGAAGAGTAGGAAGAAGCGGTTCAGTCCGCAGGAAAACAGGATCCGTATAACGGAGGTGGTAGAACACCATCAACTACTGTTTGTTCCCACCACTGTGTCATTGGCAACAAAAAATGGAATATGGCAGTCCATCGTGGACAAGGTGAATGCAGTCGGAGTGCTGAAGAGGACAATGGAAGAGGTCAAGAGGCCCTGAAATTATGTAAAGCGCAAAACCAAGCAGAAACTCGCAAACAACCGGAAGGCAGCAATGCAGACTGGAGTTGAGCGTCCTGCGCCACAGGAGGAGCTGAACGAAATGGAGGAAATGGTGTCCACAGTCATCAGTGGGGAGATGGTGGCAGGAGTTAAGGGACCGGACACTGCTCAACATGACCGGACACAACAGCATCATGGTGAGTAACGACCAGGGACTCGGGGGAAGGGGGGGATGGGCACAATGGCACACATGCACAATTAAGTACAGCATATCTACAGACAAACCATGCCAAAGACCCCCAACTCCCACCAAGAGACCAATGTACCCAAGTATGCAACATCTCAGCACTGTATAAGCACAAAAGTCAAAGGCACACTGCATGTAAAGGAGAAGGGCCAGCAAAATCAGAGCTGCAGGGGCGACTCGCCCCAAAATGCAGCATACACACATAACATGCAGAGCACATCAACATTGACAACGATGTGGTACTAATCACAACACGTCCACAACAGAACAGAGGACACAACTGGTGGTGTGGAGAAACTGGCCAATCACATTTGCCATTGCAGGGAAATGTGAGTTGATAATGTACAAGTACAAACACACATCCATGATAATGTGAAAATGTCCACTGTCCCACATCAAATAGGCAGCTCCTCCCAAACAATCGCAATGTACACTGTCATGCAGTCTGTATGTAAACATGTACAATGTGACAACATACATGTGAACACAATGTTAAACTGCAGCTCACCTTCACATTGCAGAGGGACAATCAACACCTCCTGCAGAGAAGGCTGACCTTCTCTTCTCTGATGACAAAGAGGAGCACCACACCTATGACATCGATGCCCTCCAACAGTTTTTTGACAGACTCCGCACCCCACCTCCAGAAGCATGGCATTCCAGCTGCATTGATGAGACACCACCCCAGGCACAGACCACACAGCAGGCAGCACCCACCACCACGGCTGCCTCACAGGACCCCCAAGAAGAAAACTTGGCCTTCCAACACTGTGTGTTGGGTGCGAGGAGAAGCTGGCTGAACAGGTGCAGGTGTGGTTCGACCACATGGCAGCCAAACTAGATGCCATATGTGGGTGTCTAAGTCCCATCAGGGACCACTCACAGTCCCTAACGGACACCCACAGTCTTCTCCATTCTCTCCAACAGACAATGGCTGACATCGCTGGAGTCCTGACTCAGAGTCAAGAACAACTGTCCAATCAGAGTGGCTCTAGCGATGTCACACGGGAGTTGGGCCACATGTAGAGGTTAATGGAGACCATGGAGAGGACGCAGGCAGAAAGTGCGGCTGCCACGGCTGCACACCAGCGAGAGGTAGCTGGGTTCCTCAATGACCTCAAGACCATCCTCATGGCATTGCTGCCACAAGGCCTGGCGCTGATGCATGCTGCTGTTACCACTACATCCACATCTCTGCCCCCTGAAGTGTCAGTGCCACACAGTGCGGCAGACATTCCACCTCTGGCCCCTGAGGTGTCACTGCCAGACAGTGCTGGAGACAGAACACCACCACCCACATGTGAGGCACATGAAACAGCAGTGAACGAAGATGTGGATGAACCTGCCTTCATGGTAAGAAGGACACAGTAGCATTCATCTCCGCCATATGGCCGGTTTCTGCTTGGTTCTGCCCTCCACATCATCACCTTCCGCTGTCCCCCGATACACTCTGTGACACTAACTTTAGAGCTCTAAATGGACTGCCGTATTCTGTCTGATCGCCAATGACACAGCATTCAGATTGCAGACTGAACTCTTCCTCTTCCTTTGGTCTTGTCATTCCCTGAAGGACTCTAGCTGGCCCCCACAGGCCAACATTATAAAGTGGGGTTTGCATGGCCCTGTACTGCTCCAGCTACATCTCTCACTGAATGTGCATTAAACATTCATATTCACACAGATGTGTCATGTCTATGATCTTTCAAGTGTGGAAGTAGGGATGAATGTACAGTCAGTGATTCCCCCTTACGCCCATGTTGCTCATGTCGTTGGACTTGGGTCACAGGGTGACACATTGCTGAATGCGGTACAGGTTGCGCCGACACAACAACAGGGACACATGCATTAGTTACTTCCTTGCCCAGCTCAGGACGAAACCACGGCCAGAGCCCCGAGGTCATTGTTCATACCCCTACGCTGCACTGGCATACGCCAGTCCAGCCCACTCCGCTTGCGCTCACAGGGGGGGAGGACAATGCTGCATGTCCCAGGTCTTCCCTGTAGTGATCTGCTGATCACAGGTCTAGTTGTCAGCGTGCTACCGCCACTCCCTCATGGCTGGTTTACACCCACACCCATCCAGCACACGCATCACAGGACATGTGACCCTGCCAATAAAAAGTGCCGGGTGCACCTGATTTACACCATTTCCACTGTCTCTCTGGGTGTATCCGTGTGGTTATTATTCATGCATGAGGGCCTAGGGACCTGCAACATCACATTCCCCAGGGCCAGAGGTGGCATGATGGCGTTCGCACCACAATACTCAATCATAGAGGGTCCATGACTTGCGGGGCACAGACTTGGTGGCACCGGGTACACTGTGTCTGGCATAAGCAAACCGCCATGGGATGTTGACTTTCGGTGCACTGAGGTAGGGGCACCTTAAGTGCTGAGCATGTGTGCAGCCTGCGATGATGCCCCGTCCTGGCAGTCTAGACTAGTGAGGAGCATTGTGAGCTCTACTGGACCATAGTGTAGGCCCGAGACAGCGGGCAGTGCTGGTCTACCGCCATGTGCGTTACCTTGCGAGTCACAGAGTGAGTGGCACCTAAAGGGCTGAGCAGGTGTGCAGCCTGCAATGATGCGTGTGCACTGATATTATCTCTGTCATAGTGAAATCAAGACCTAGAATCAAGTTTTAGTTCTGCTGGCCCACGGAGCGGGGCTGCATGATATGGAGGGTGCCATGTTCGCAGGCCCGGGTCTTGGGGCTTGCACCGGCACTTGATGGGCCCTCTTGGAGACACACCTGTGATGGAAGGTGAGCAGTGAGACCTGGGTGTGCAGGGGCGGGCATGCACTGCTGGGCGGTGGGAGGGGCTGGGGTGCAGCTGCCTGGTGCGCAGGGGAGGGCATGCACCACTGGGCAACAGGAAGTGTTGGGGTGCAGCTGCCTGGGTGCGCAGGGGTGGACAAGGAATGATGGCATGTGCATTTGTATGTACTCTGCCATTCATAACTCTGGACTCTGTTTCAGATGAAGGACACCGGCACGTGGTTGGTGACACACCCATGCCAGCAGGTAAGCAATGAGGCCTGGGTGCACAGTGTTGGCCCTCTTTCTCCCTATTCCTCCCTTCTTTTCACTGTGTCTCTCTCTTTCTCTCTCTCTTTTTCTCCCTCTCCTACTCTCACTCCCTCTCTTTCCATCTTTCTCTCTCTCTCTCCCCCTCTCTTACTGTCTTTCTCTCTCCCTCTCTTTCTCTATCTCTGTATCACTCTCTCTCTTTCGCACTCTCTCTATCTTTTGATGGGCACATGTCACACCTTCTTATCTGGATTTTTGTCTTGCAGGTTGTGACCTACAAGGAGACCCACCATGAGTCTTCAAAATTGTTGTTTTGAAAATTTTTGAATAAAATGTTTAGTTTGGTAATTCGAAGGTAAAGGTCTGATTCTCCTTTTTGTAACAACACATGCATGTTACTTGTTGTAATTGTGCGACATCAGGCAAATTGTTTTGTTCATGATTTCGTGAAGTTGATGTAACATATCTTTGTCTGAGGGGGGTACTCCGAGGGGGGGCATCCTGGGGGTGGCGGCGGAGGGTGCTGTGGCCCTCTTGGGTCTCCGAGCTGCATGATCTTTGGCTCCATGGCATCTGTTGTTCTTCAGGTGTGGCTCTGGCCTGGGCACCCTTTTCTGGTGCAGGTCGTCTTCCGACTTTACACCAGCTCAGAGCAGGTGGTAAATTTCTGCTGTTAACGCGCCTTATCGCCTGTTTTGGTTTCACCGGTCTGGCTGGTCATTGTGAATGTTGCGGAGTGGTGTCGTGTCGGCTTTTTGCACAGGAACGCCTAGTCTGCATCTCATTAGCGATAGTTGCCTGAGACACCTGTGGCAATGTTTTTTACGGATGCTATCGCGGGTAAACTGGTGATATGGGCTGTTAGCACCGGCTTGTGAATGGGGCGATACATTTATCGCCTCTTTGACTGCGAAGAAGTGCCGATAACTCGGCGATACATCCTTGAGAATATGCCCCAGTGACTCAGCGTGATCACCAGCTGACCTATGTCTAGCTTGTACATTAAAGCACATGCTCCTCAAAATGTTCTGTTGTCATCTCAGCCAGACTCAATATAAACGAAGCCTGGGTGTCTACCAAGTGAACTCAAACTGCTTTCCTACAACCTGCTCGAAAAACAATTTGGCCTAGATCCTATCAAACTTTCCTAAAAGCTGATTCTTCAGCAAACTTGCTAAAAACTTTAGGGCAGATTTATGATGACTGGCGCATCCCCAGGGATGCGCCAGTCATCCTGCGCCGCTGCTCCGCCACCCATGGTGCGCTGCATTTACAATGCGGCGCACCATGGGGCAAAAACGGCACAGATGCGTGACGCATCTGTGCCGTAAAGGTGGCGCATTGCTGGAGCTGCGTCGCAAGCGCGACGCAGCTCCAGCAAGGCTCGGGGGTGCCCCATCTCCACAATGCTGCGTCAAGACCTACGCCTGCTTCAAGCAGGCGCAGGGTTTTGACGCAGCATTGTCCTGAAAGTGACTGAGTGAAATCTCATAGATTTCACTCAGCCACTTTTAGGAGGCGTTCCTGCGCAGGAACTTCCCCCCCTGTGCAGGAACGCCTCCTTATGGCGCAGGGCTTTACAACGTCACGCATCTCCTAGATGCGTCACGTTGTAAATAGGGCGCATTGTTTGCGCCGCCGTTGCGTCAAATAAAGTGACGCACCGGCGGCGCAAGGCCTTCATAAATCTGCCCCTTTGCTTTTAGTAAAATCTCCCCGCAATCATTGAAGGAAATTAACTGCATTTGGATATTTTGTCCTAAAAACTGCGCACCACGCCTTTAAAGACAGCTGAATAATATCCATATAATCGTTTTGAGGTAAAGTATAGAAAAACTAAAACCATGAAAACTGACCCAAACAACCCTACATCCTTGCAGAATAACCTCTTCTGCAACAAATCCAAACCCTTGCTCCCGTGATGTCCCACAAACCCACACATCATTAGAGTTATCCCAACATTTAACTTCTCTTTCTACTTAATTGCTTTTATTGGTTTTAATATCAACAGCCAGATCCAAGCAAATTCCTGTGTTCTATTGACATTAGTTACCCCAGCCTTTATAAAGTCTAATGCCAGCCCCTTCCCATCCCCCCTTTCCCCTAAAAACTCAGGCATGTGCAGATTATGATACAGTGCTGGAGGAGAAACAGAATAAATACAGAAGGAGGGCTTGCATCACAGTTTCCATTGAATCCCTCTAATTCCATAGATCATTGCAGTACAAACACATCACAGTACTATAGCAGAGTAACACAGCAACACCATAACACCCCTTTTGTGTGTGCCCTTGGGTCCTTCTCCCAGTGATCCCTCGGGTATAATTGCCCTTTCCAGGGAACTCTAGCCAGATTGTTGAAGGGCTCTCAGCCTCTGTGGTTAATAACATATGTTCAGTATTTTTAGAAGCATTGAATCAACAGGGAGCACCTCGCTGTAAATTGTAGCTCCTTCTGAGTCAGGTTATGTTAGTAGTTCCATTGCTAGAATTCGCCAGATCTGGTGCTTCTGTTTTTTTTCTTTTTCCATTAATGGACGCTGAGCTGTCCCTCCATTCCTTTAATATGTGAGAACAATGCCTAACTTGACTTCTCTTTTAAGGAAGGATTTCTTCAGGCCTATTACTGAGATACATGTTTAATTAAAATTGAATGTACCAACCTGTTTTTTAATGGAAAAAAGTAATTTCAGCGATTGTATACTGTGGAAAACGGTGTAAATCCAGGTGCTGAATAAAGAAGGCATTCACACACAATTATGTTTTGTTGAGGTCAGAACTGTATGTGGTTTACACAAACTGATTTGTACCTCGAGGTAGAGTGTACCATGCTAATACAAATGTGTTCATGTATTTCCATGCGAAACCAAATAATTAACATTTTGGAGAGAACCAGCTGAAAGTGTATAGTATTCTTTATTTAAAAAGCAGGTATTTTCTAGAATAGTGGGATCCCTTTTACATCACTGTGCGATAAAATGTTAAACTAGCTAGGTTTAATTCTAATAATTGTGCTGCATAACTCGCCTTTAATCGTATACACCAAAATTCCAGTAACTTTGATTTTTTTGTGGAAAAGTGTTATGGCGACATTTACAAACCGGATGTATGCAATTACATCGCATTACGTTGTAAGGCAAATGCGAATGACATTACAATGCAAACCCCTACCACGCATGTTATTTCAACAAATGTGCCTTTACCATGCATACCTCTAAAACTAATTTCGCTGTAAAGGCATGTTTGTTAAAGGAATATGTGTGGCAAAGGTTTTCCTGACCCCTACCCTAAAACCTAATCCCGGCCACTGGCGTTCTCCAGCCCCCAACCCGTCTAAAAAAATATTCTTCCCTTGCCCTAAACTCTAAAAACCTACCACTTGCGACCGTCCCTCCCAACTTTCGGCCCTTCCATGCCCTAAACCCTAAAGCCCTAGCCCTGCATGACCCCCTCTGGCCCCCAGCCCTTCCCCTATGATAAACAACTAGCCCTGTACTCCCCGTCAGCAAGTCCTTCTTCAACCAAAACCCCTAATATAGTTGCCCCCCACCCCTGACCCAACCACCCTTACCTCGCTCCTTGTGGAGGCAGCTCTTCTGAGGGACGGTGCACATTGTTGTGAGGAAGCGGCAGAGTCTCTCCATTTCCTCTAACTACATGGATTGCCTACCAACGCAGCTGTTTCCACGCATACGCCCTTACTACTACACATAAGCCTTTACCATACATACTGTTAGAAATGGGATTTCTGGTTAGCTGAGGCTTGCTCCAAAGCCAGGCAGAAACCACCACTCTAGTCAGGGCAATGGAGTTACACGCCAAAGATAACCCCTGCTCACCCCAATTGGTAGCTTGGCACGAGCAGTCAGGCTTATCCCGGAGGCAATGTTTAAAGCATTTGCGCTCGCACACAGCAACAGCATCCCAGGCACACTACAAAAGGAACTCCACACAAGGTTATATAAAAGTAGCCTTTGTATTCTCATAACACATTAGAATAGTAAACATATAACATACACTGTGCCAACTGGCACGGGCAATATTCACAAGGGATTATTTACACATGACAGGGCCACGTGGGCCACTGTCAGGATCAGCACTTAGCAGAAATTGGTACAAGTAAAATAGATCATAAACATACAACCAGTAACCACTGGTAGTCACTGTACTCCACCTCAACCTGTAACATAAACTACATTATGCACAGTCACATCAGGCGCTAATTACTTTCTGCGCCAACCTCACCAGCATAAACACATTATGCAATCTCTCACAAGTCTAAACACATTAGATCCTACCTCCTAAGTATAACTCACTTTAGGGGTGTACCGCACACAGTGAAACATAATCTCACTAGCATAATCACATGAAATGCAAAGCAACCTCATAATCATAAACCATAGGCAGAGGTATCAAACAGGGTGCGCAAAACATACTAAAAGCATTACATTTCCTAGCACCTCATCGCATAAACACATCAATCACGTTAGGGCCTGGCGCCCTATAAATCTACCAGTCCCCCTGGCCAACTGGCCACCCAAGAAGGTGCTCACATGCCCTGTGTCCAGAATGTCAGGGCGCACTGCCAATGCAGCGAGATCCAATTGCGCCATCTGTGCAAACCTAAATGTTGCAGCTGCCCACTACTTGCTGGGCAGCTGAGAACCAGACATGGCCTAAACGTAGCAGCTGGCACTAAGTGCTGAGCAGCTGTGGAAGGCCTGGCACCTCTGTGCCACCTCGGTCCCTCTCAGGGACTCTCTCAAGGATTGCACCTTAACGGTACAGCTGCCCACTACTTGCTGGGCAGCTGGAAAAGTTAGCAAATGTGGCAGGGGCTCTCACTGATCCTTAGGACAAATTGTGCCCAACGTTGCAGCCATCTAGGCTCTAGAAACAACTTAGGCAAATGTTGGAGCCACACGTTGGAAACCTCTAGGCTCTGAAAACAACTATGTCCCTTGGAGCGCTCTTGCTCCTAAACTACTTATGCGCCCAAAATAGAAGAACTTGCCCCCAAAACGTGGAGCGCACTGGCGCTGTAAATAAAGATGCACCTGGCGCTGTCAATAAATATGTACCTGGGGGAGCCAATACAGGCTCTAAATTAAGTAGGTCCCAAGTCCCTCATGGTAACTCTAAATTACTGGGGGCCTCGTTGGAGCGGCCCTCCAGCTAGCGGGGCTTCTCAGGAAAACAACGATGGTGCCCTCACTGGCACCCTTCGGGAGAAAAAACACGGGCCCCTCTGGCCCTTCTAACCATGCCACCAGTGTTGGAGCGACCCGATAAATTGAAGACACAGGGTGGGCACCTGCGCACGGGGCATCATCAAAATATAGGGCAAGCGGCCCTGATGCAGGGTGGGCACATGCAATAAAGCACAAAAATCAGCGGGGTAGGCACCCGCCAGGCAGGCATCACGGGGGAATCCCTATGAGAGGGGTTCCCTCACCAGGGGCTGCAGCTCAGCGCTGCGCCGCCCCCAGGCTCTCCTCCTCTGGGGGGGAATTAGATCAAAGCACTCCCCCTTCGGGGCCACCAAAGCACTCCGGGCCACAAAGACAGCATCAATGCCTGGGGCAAGGAAAAGGGAGCTGGAGGTCCCAGAAGTCCTGGGCATCAGGAGAGGCAATGTAGGGTCCAGGGGCCAGCACACAGGGCACTCCAGGAAGGAGACAGCCCCCATGGTGGTCCTTCCTGGGCCCCACCAGCAATAAGCCCCCTCCTGTTAGGATCCAAAAGAGAACAACCTACATGGGGTCACAGCCCCTTCTTATACACAGATTTCCTTTCTCTAACTGTAGGGCAAGGGGAGGGGAGTTACAACTGGTTCTGGAGCATTTTGTTTTGCTCCACTCCCCTCTCTATTCACAGGGCAGGCCAGGGACATCAGACGCACCACAGGCGGTGGAGACAGCATTGTGGAGGTAAGGCACAACCCTATTCAGGTCCCAGGTGCAACTCCTCCCTCCCATCTACATGCAGATCTCCGTATTCACCACCGGGCAGACCCATCCTGGCTCCTGGAGCCAAGCACACCAGCCAGCTCCTGTCAATCACAAGCCAGTCAATTCACATTTACTGCACACAGAAATGCCAACTTCTAAAAGTGGCACTTCTCCACTAGTCACATTAAATCTGCGCACACCGCCACGCAGCATTTAAACTCACGAGTTTGCACATACCAAACTCGCCCCTGCACTCCTCTCACATCAGGAATTACTAGGGACACACATATCCCCCATGCATTCCTATGGGAGGGCAGGCCAGTCTCACCACACATACACAGACAGCGTACACACTTTACACTGGACCACAGTGCAAAAGTGCGCAGAGGCCTAAAATCACCAACACCAGGTTACAGAAACAGGCTAGGAGAACGCATAAAGTTTTGGGGTGAACCTGCCAAAAGGGCCAAGTCCAACACATACCTTTACAATGAAAGGCATGTGAGGTAAAAGCATATGTGTATTAAAAATGTGCCTAGTAAAGGCTACGCGTTGGAATGGAGCCTGCTTTGTAACGCATCCTTTGCAATGGCATGCGTAGAAACAGCTGTGTTGTAATGGCTGTTTCTCTAGCAATCAAATCAATATTCAAGTCTTATAGGCAGGGCCACTGGAATTATGTGATTGTGAGGCGGCGGCGATTTTCGCATACTTATCGATTTATCTCATTTGCCACAGAATCCTTAATCTGCCACTTAATATATAGATTTTATCCCCCAAAACAATGCTAGCTCAAAGGGTTCTTAACTTACTAAATTTCAGCAACACGTGTTGCCGCTCAGTGGAGGGCCCTTTGCAAAGTTGGACAGTTCAATGCTTATTGGTATATTTGGGTGTTAGAATGGTACTAAGAAGGTGCAACCAATGCCCAGACAGTGTTATCAAGTTTAAAAATGACAAAATAATGAAGTAATACTGTCACAAATGTGCTGCATTATGCAACATAAATTGCCTTTTCTTGCTGCATAATTAACTCTACCCTGCGGTACCATGTGGCCCTTTCTTGCCGCCTAATTCCAGTGGCCCTGCTTATAGGTTTAAAATCATTCCACCTGAGCCATATATTAGTATTATGATACATATAGCATCAAATAATATAAAAAATTAACATATGTTAATATGTTATTTGGCGAACTTCTATTAAGGTGACATTAGCTGTGAAATTCAGTCATCATTTACCAAAACTATTCCAAGGATCTCCTTCGCTTAGCTGCTGACATCACGGACTGCGTCAAAAAGTAAACTGTTGACATCACTGATGACAGCAGCAATTGTGTAATTGCTGCGGTCGCAGATTAATACAGGCGTGCTATTGAAAATGGCATGTTTGGCCGGCTCCATAATGAGGAGCGGGAAATTGTTGTAGAAACGTGACACGTGTAAAGTTCAGCATGCGCGCGATGTTGTTTTCCTCGCCCTCTCTGAACATCCACGCGCACAGTCCAGCTGTCAGCCATGACATCTCTAATTTCCCAGGGCGCGTGCTCTTTTGTTTGAAACAATTTGCTGTACCATTTCACAAATGTCACTGTCTTGTCTGATGTCTGAATGCCAAGTATGTTTTTAAATTGCTTCTCCGTCCTTTCTGTACAAACCTTTCATAAGTACATGTTATTTAAGATGTTATTACTATGTCATCTATGAATCTGGTAGTTCATTCACGTGGTGCAGCTGAATAACTCCCCGGATTTCTTTCTCGATGCAGTTACTGTCTTTTTGAAAGCACCCTCAGCTTCACCCCGCATGATCATCACATGTTATAGTTGTTACTTGTGCTTTTTTCTTTCCTTCCAACTCATTGCATGAGCATGTATGCGGTATGCTCACTCTGATAATATGTTTAGCCCATGTATTTGAGACAGCTTTAGCTACCTTGCTAGGCTATTGCTTTCCCCCAAAAATATTATGCATGTAATTCATACTTAGAGGGGCTTTTGGTCAGAGGGCTTCATTCATTGGCCTGTTTAACTGTAATTGCCCTTTTGATCTCAAACCCCACAGCACATGCTATGGGTGAGCCCACTTTACCCATTGACTCTCTTCACTTTGAGTGACTGCACAAAGCCAGTGCACATTGTTCATAGGATAGTTCCTATCTCTACAGTAACAAAGCTGGTTTTATGTGTGTTTTAAAAAAATGTTATTTCTTTCGGATGTTAACTTTGAATGGCTGGTATTTATTTTTCCTGCACTTTAGGAGCTCAGTTAGATGGTAATTCATGGTTCATCTCTTTTTCGATGTGATTGAGTGGCTTATTTATAAACCCCTTGCGACGCCGGTGCATCACTTTTTGTGAAGCTCTGGTGGTGCAGGAGCCTGCTCCATAGTTACCAGGCAGCACTAACCCACTTTTTTTTGCTTAATGCTGCCTTGTAAATAACACATTTTCTGCGTTAAAGGGGCATGTAATGGGTGTTGCTGGAAGCGTTCCCAGCAACATCCATTTGGGAGGAGCCTCTAGAGTTGACCATGGCATGTAGCAAGTTAGTAAAGTCATCCTTTTGGGCTTATATTAGCGATAAATTGCTACAAGACTCTAGTCTGGGTTCTTTAACATCAACATTCCTCCTATTTAAAGATATAGCCCAGTTTGAACCATTCTTAGACGAGGTATGCCCCCAATTTGCGAAATCTTTGTATCTGAAATTTAGATATGGGGTTTTACAAACAAATGCCAACAAATCCAGATGGGGTAGTAATCGTGATGATAAAGACTATGATAAATGCATGTTATGTACTAACGAGGTCAAGGAAAATGACTTACACATATTATTATTTTGCCCTCTATACGACATCCCGAGGAAAAAATGGATCAAACCTCTCTGCAACCATTTGAACATTATACATTGCAGAGAGGCTGAGCGTATATTGAGGACAGACACCACACAATTGGTGGTTTTTGGGGTAAGCAGATTTCTATTTAATGTGAATACCATAAGAGTTAAAAATGGTCTGAAATTGTAATAGTCTAGTATGTACCTGTTTAGTGGATACCTTCTTATCCTGCACTTGCACTTTAAAAATTGTGACAACCCAGTGATGACGTTTTGTCTTTTTAATACCTGTTGGAGATATAAAAAAACTTGGATGTTAAGTGTAAGGATGGCGACCGGAGAATTTTAAATGGTTTTACTTTGCCTACTTTTAATTTTTGTAAATTTTTTTTTTATTGTATGTAGCTTTCTTAGCTTGTGTATTTAGAAAGGATCATGTAGTTGTGTCTAAATCCCTCATCATGTGCTAAAATCAACTGTTCGACAAAATGTATAAGGGAAATGTTTTTAACATGTGCTTTTATGGTCTAAAAGACCGAAATAAAGTTTATATTGAATTGAATTGAATGCCTGGTATTTATTTTGCCTGCACTTTGGGAGCCCAGTTTGATGGTAATTCATTGTTCATCTCTTTTTCGCTGTGATTGAGTGGCTTATTTATAAACCCCTTGCGCGGCCGGTGCATCACTTTTTGTGATGCTCTGGTGGTGCAGGAGCCCGCTCCATAGTTACCATGCAGCACTGCCCACATTTTTTGGCTTAATGCTGCCTTGTAAATATTGTTCCCTTGAACACATTTTCTGCGTTAAAGGGCATGTAATGGGTGTTGCTGGAGGCGTTCCCAGCAACATCCATGGCTTTTCAAAACTGCCCCAGATTTACGAGAAATCGCAACTCTGATGCAGCCCTAAAACAATACGCCTCCCCAGGAGAGGCATAAGGGAGGCACAACGAGGATACATATCTTTATTTCTCCTCATTTTTCTTTTTCCTGTGTGTGCAGCATTCTGTAGCACACATAGAAAGAGACTCTTTTGATTGTTTTTATGCAGGAAGGTTTCCCTTCCAGAGCAGGATCAGTTATAACGGGTTAGCTGGTTCTTTAGGAAAAGCAACTTCTTGCATTGTACAAGTGGGAGAAGGGCTAGCCCAACCGACCTCCTGGCAGGTCTCAACAGCAGGTGCAGTCCTTCCTGGGCACAGACCAGATGGCCATCCTGCCATAGGAGCTGAAATACCGCCCCACAACCAAGGCCTGTGTCCTGTCCTGGGAGCGTACATTGAACAAATATTATCTTTTTGGGTAAAAAAATGTGTGCATTTGCACAAAGGATCCTATTCCGATAGTGGGGAGTTATCTGATATGATGAACTCTAAACAGAATTAAGTAGATCGTTATAGAAATATCACATGGCTCTCCAAGGAATATGAATGGAAACCTGTACCTTGTGCAGTTTTCCATGTGTAATACTGGTAATGTTTGCAAATTCCAGAAAGTAGTAACTCTGCACTTTCCCATAGATGTAAATCTGTGTGTATAGATTTACTACAGTCTTTGTGAATCGGTCCCAGAGCATTTACATGAATTTTGAGACTACTAGCTCCACATTAACATGTATTCTTGACTGTTTATTCTTTATAATATTTGAATACAATTAAAGGGCCTTTTAATTTCAGCCCTGTCCTGTCACATGAACCTTTAACAGAACACAAGACCCCAGCTGGTAGGGTTCAAACATGCGCAGAAAATAGTGCTAAGTTCGCCTTACAATCATTCTTGTCTTCGGGATACTTCTCTGAGACGCAAAATATCCACCAGTGAATTGGAGTGAAAGTGAAGGCTCTGTAAAAAATCAACATCCAGGTAGGAAAACCCAGTGACAGCAACATTGAAGCACAAGCAACGAAGCCTGGATGCCAAGCACCACAAGAAAAGTTATTTCTACAAATCCAAGATAAGCATAATTTCTGTAACTGCTCGAGAACCTGTGGTTTCCTGGGAAATGTAGTTTGAATTCAGTCAGCACACCCATTCTGCAATGACCACAAGAGTTTCGTTTGGTGGAATACCCTTCTGTAGATGGTTTAAATGTACTGCTTCATTGTGCAAAAACCACAAAAAGAAAACCAAAACAACATGACAGTAAATGGCACATCCAGCACTGCATCCTGACGTGCCTCTTGGAAGACAATCTACCATCTGTTTGAGAATACGTGCACATACACACACAGTCTGACAGGCATTGTAAACAGTGAACACAATGAATAAATACAATGCTGTCATGCACACACAACAACACATCTCAATACATGAAGTAACATTTGAGGGCAAGGTTTATAACAATACAGAAAACAAATATTAATGTTCTCTACTGCAAAATATGATGTGTACATAACTGTAACAGTCTAGTTGTTCACCCGGCTGGGTGAAGACCCGGAAACACACCCACACAATGTATCACTCTCTGGCCAGGCGTGGCCAGAGAGTATAAATAAAAGGGTCGGGTTCGCTCGGGACTTCCGGACGGCACATGTAACTATGAGTGGCTGTCCTGTTATTTAATGCATGCTAAATTGCCTTTAGATTTTGTTGTTGTGGTGTGCTTCCCCACAAACGTTACACTGGCGATGAGGGTGGGATGCGTGTAAAGCCATACCTGCTACGGAGGACAAACCCACCGTGCTGCCTGAGGCGGCGCCGAAAATCGCGAAACCCAGCTGAGCCCAGCGGCCGGAGAACTCGGAGTGACGAGGACGTCAGCATCGGAAAGCCCTGTGATGAGTGAAGCGCGACATAGCCAGCGTCTGCAAAGACCCGATCCAAAAGGGGAAAGGAAGAGCCTGCGTACCACCTAGGAGCGTCATAACGCTGCCCGGGAGCCCCGGTTTCCTCTCGGCAAGAGTGCGAGCATGTGCAAGAGCAAAGGGAGTCAGGCTCAAGGCCCAGCCGATCGAGGAGAAGGACACGCAAGGGCAGAAAGCAGCTGCTGAGAGACGGAGCAGCTCCCCCAGAGCAGCGAACGTCACGGGAATAATTAGATCTCCCAGTGGTCGTGTCCGCAAGCCCTCTCGACAGAAGAAATAAAGATGTACACAGACAAAGACACGTGCCTCACGCGAGTTGCGGATGCTCTGAAGAGTGGATCCTGGAAAGGGTTTCTTAAGAAAAACACACAATGGGGGTCTATTATCAGGGCCTAGCGTGCTCTAAATAATCGAAGAAACACCGCTGACTAAGTAAGTGGATCTTTGCTGAGGCTATGTACCGTGTAGCTAACTTATAAACTACCAACTTATGTAACCTGTGTATTGGAATTCACTTCAAATGTCGAATAGACCCATACAGAGAAGAATTGGATGTCCATCAACGTCAGATGTAGATCATGTATTCTCATTTGGTCATCCACGTAGGAATGGTGTTGTCCCATGATCATTGAGACTGGTCCATACCTTATAAGTGTCTGGGTCACATCTCTAAATGCAGTGAAGACCTTACAAGCTGTGATCGTGATGGAGTCCGGTGCAGTGCAAAATTATGTAGTGAAGTGAGTTTAAAAAAGGGTAGAAGATCAATACAAAACTTTAATCCTTGATCGCTCCCTTACTAAAACCAGGAACAGTGCAAAGATGCAATCTAACCATATAACTGCATATATACGGCCAACATGTTTCAGCCTCTAGGGAAACAAATCCCACGGCTTTCTTCAGGGCCACAGTCCTTAACGTTTGCTACTGCATAAAAAGTGAAAAATTATATAACTGAATCAATCAAAGGATACAACTGTGTCAAACATGTTGTTCTGAGTCCTCTGTATCAAGCAGTATCGGTTGTATCTATTCGCAAAAAAATCAAGAGAAATATACATAAATATATATATATATATATATATATATATAACGTGAGTCCCAAAACAAAGATTACTGGTTGGTATTGGTTCCATACCTAGAGAACTGTGTTTTATGTGTATACTAACCTGCATTGTACAGGGAGCATACCTCACCTCTCCTGGTCCATTGCTCAGGAAAAAATGAGGCCCCGCTCTGAAAGGGTAAAGAAAAAGGGGGTAAAAGAGAGAAGCCATAGGCTAAAGTAGCCTTGTCTATCTCTTGACTTACTTTACTGACACCCTTATAATTTCAAAACCTTTTTGGAGCTTTAACCAGATCTCCAATCTAAAAGGGTGAACCGGCCCCCTCCCAGGGGAGTACAGGGGACCATGTCAGACTATGCATCAATGGGTCAGAAGACAATGTGTACTATATTTCATTGATCAATATTAGTAGTAACATTAGACAGGAGGAGAAATGTCTGTTGTATACCTGACAAGATTATTAATAAGGCATGTGACATCCTACATACCTACTACCTTGACTCTCAATCTAACTAAGTGCTCTACTCACCTCTCCGTCGTTGCCTCGTCGCTGTCGTCCGAGCTCAGAGGGAGGCAACGAGGGCGGTGTGCTGAATGCTTATAAACATGTATGGGGGGGCGGAGACCGCTACATGGTGTTAATTCCCTTTGTTCATGGTAGCGTGCGATGTTAATGTATTACATACCCCATAAGTGGAAGCCACGCTGTCTCTAAAACACGCCGTTCTCATGGTTTGGGCTATTCTGTTCCGTTCCGCGTTCTAAGTGTTCTATCTCTCGAACGCGAGATGAACGGTGAACTACAAAAAAGCGTCATCGCGTCGGGACATGTAGTTCTTAGTAGTATCGCGTGAGCTGAGAGAGGAACAGGGAACTACAAAAACGCGTCATCGCGTCGAGAAATGTAGTTCTTAGTAGTACCATTGCGTGAGCTGAAAGGGGAACAATAAACTACAAAAACGTGTCATAGCGTCGAGGAATGTAGTTCTTGTGCAACACTCTCGCAGAAGCTGAGAGTGTAACTACAAAAGCAAATCATCGCATGAAGCGATGTGGTTCATTCAGTTGTTATTAGGTCATACGCCAAAAACACTTCTACCTGACCACAGAACCTGGCATCAGTACAGTAGATTAATATCAACAGCCATCCTAGATGTTATTATTATAAAAGTTATAAAAAATATAAGAAATAGTAGATAATACGAGTGGCTGAAAGGGAAGTATTTACAAAGACCAAGTCACCAGATGAATCATCAAAGGCTATTCAGCCAACATGGGCCATTATTTAAAAGGCAACAGTGCATGTATCTATTCAAGGAGCTTTCTTCACCACCAGAAATTGTGGTATTGTAGAGAAAATTATTATTGTGTAATAGAGGAAATAATATTATGCTGTCCAACTGGTCAAAAAAGGGTGAGCTTGTAATAATAAGTAGTAGAGTATGTCTTATTTGAGAATATTTAGACACTCATTATGATTTATACAGTCACAAGTATTGAGTGGTCGCATCCATGTCGAACCACCCAGTTGTAACATGAATGCACATACAGTATAACCTCTGTCAGATGTCCTAAATCTCAGTTAAGCGATGTCCACGGAATTTCATCGTTCAACCCACTGCTATCTCTGGTCAGTTTATATATCCATCTTTTTTCCTTCAAAAAAAGAAACCTGGAGACATCAGCCACATGTGGGGGAACATGCGGTTTCTCCAAAACTGTCCAGAGAAAATCTGTCTCTTGGTGATTACACTCCAAAAAATGTTTAGACAGTTTGGATATAGTTTTTTTGCACCTGAACGCACTCTTGTGTTCCAGTATTCTGGTGTGTATCTTCCTTGTAGTCATCCCAACATATTTCATACTGCAAGGACATGTCAGGAGATAAATTAAGTTTGAGCTGTTGCAGTTAGTGACATTTTTTTGTACCCATGGGCGGCTGGTGCCTATATCTGTCTCTTGGGAACGAGTGGTCTGAGGGCACACTGAACACGTACCACACCGATAGTGCCCTGTAACAGCTGGAAGATCCCATAATGTGCCAATGGGTCTATTGGATACATCTTTAGGTCACGAATGAATCAGTTTGTCACGTAGGCTCATTGACCTTTTGAAGGCAAATAAAGGAGCATCTATTCTGTTATTGCCAGCGTTTAAAAGCTTCCAATGTCGTCTAACTATTTGTTGTATAGCATTGGACTTAGTACTAAAAGTGCTGACAAAGGTAATGCGTTCCGATGATGGTTTGGGCACCGGAGGGTCTAATAAACTCAAGCGATTGTTGTTGGAAGCTCGTTTGAGCGAGCGTTTAATTAAACTCCTTGGATATTGTCTGTCTGATAATTGCTGACAGAGTTCGGTGGTGTGTTTAGAAAAAGTATCCCTCTCTGAGCAATTGCGTCTCACTCGGAGACACTGCCCGAAGGGCAAGTTATCTCTGAGGGCTTTGGGATGTTGGCTCTGATATAGCAACAGAGAGTTCCTGGCCATAGGTTTCCGAAATAGCTCACTTTGTAGCCCTGACTCGGTGACATAGCTGGAGAGATCCAAAAAGGAAATCCTATCTTTGTTGATCTCTACAGTGAACCGTAAGAACTGATTTTGCATGTTCAACCACTGATGAAACAAGAGGATCGAGTCATGATCTCCTCTCCAAACTACCAAGATATCATCTATATACCTCTTCCACCACTTGATATAGGGGTGGAAGGGGTTGGCAGGTGTCAGAACATGTTGTTGCTCAAAAGTATGGACATACAAATTCGCCAGGCTCGGGGCGAAAATGCTGCCCATACTGTTCCCTGACGTTTGGAGGTAGACCGTGTCTTCGTATTTGAAAAAATTGTCTTTCATGGCCAACTTGGCCAAGGCCATGATGAAAGAGACCGGTGTGATGGAATTCAACTCGGTGTGGCTCAAGATACTACGAATAGTGTACAGAGTCTCATCCTGAGGTATTGACGTATACAAAGACTCTACGTCAAAAGAAACAAGATAGTCTATTTCGATGCTATAATCAATCACAGGTATGGCTCGCAACACGTCGGTAGTATCTTTTAAATATGTGGGCATGGTTTGGACCAGGGGCCTCAAAAAATGAGGCCTTCAAAAGGTCAACGAGCCTACGTGACAAACTGATTCATACGCGACCTAAAGATGTATCCAATAGACCCATTGGCACATTATGGGATCTTCCAGCTGTTACAGGGCACTATCCGTGTGGTACGTGTTCAGTGTGCCTTCAGACCACTCGTTCCCAAGAGATAGATATAGGCACCAGCAGCCCATGGGTAGAAAAAAATTTCACTAACTGCAACAGCTCAAACTTAATTTATCTCCTGACATGTCCTTGCAGTATGAAATATGTTGGGATGACTACAAGGAAGATACGCACCAGAATACTGGAACACAAGAGTGTGTTCAGGTGCAAAAAAATTATATCCAAACTGTCTAAACATTTTTTGGAGTGTAATCACCAAGAGACAGATTTTCTCTGGACAGTTTTGGAGAAACCGCATGTTCCCCCACATGTGGCTGATGTCTCCAGGTTTCTTTTTTTGAAGGAACAAAGATGGATATATAAACTGACCACAGATATCAGTGGGTTGAACGATGAAATTCCGTGGACATCGCTTAACTGAGATTTAGGACATCTGACAGAGGTTATACTGTATGTGCGTTCATGTTACAACTGGGTGGTTCGACATGGATGCGACCACTCAATACTTGTGACTGTATAAATCATGAGTGTCTAAATATTCTCAAATAAGACATACTCTACTACTTATTAATACAAGCTCACCCTTTTTTGACCAGTTGGACAGCATAATGTTATTTCCTCTATTACACAATAATAATTTTCTCTACAATCCCACAATTTCTGGTGGTGAAGAAAGCTCCTTGAATAGATACATGCACTGTTGCCTTTTAAATAATGGCCCATGTTGGCTAATTAGCCTTTGATGATTCATCTGGTGACTTGGTCTTTGTCAAATACTTCCCTTTCAGCCACTCGTATTATCTACTATTTCTTATATTTTTTATAACTTTTATAATAATAACATCTAAGATGGCTGTTGATATTAATCTACTGTACTGATGCCAGGTTCTGTGGTCAGGTAGAAGTGTTTTTGGCGTATGACCTAATAACAACTGAATGAACCACATCGCTTCATGCGATGATTTGCTTTTGTAGTTCCACTCTCAGCTTCTGCGAGAGTGTTGCACAAGAACTACATTCCTCGACGCTATGACACGTTTTTGTAGTTTATTGTTCCCCTTTCAGCTCACGCGATGGTACTACTAAGATCTACATTTCTCGACGCGATGAGGCATTTTTGTAGTTCCCTGTTCCTCTCTCAGCTCACGCGATACTACTAAGAACTACATGTCCCGATGCGATGACGCGTTTTTGTAGTTCACCGTTCATCTCGCGTTTGAGAGATAGTACACTTAGAACGCGGAACGGAACAGAATAGCCCAAACCATGAGAACGGCGTGTTTTAGAGACAGCGTGGCTTCCACTTATGGGGTATGTAATACATTAACATCGCACGCTACCATGAACACCATGTAGCGGGCTCCGCCCCCCCATACATGTTTATAAGCATTCAGCACACCGCCCTCGTTGCCTCCCTCTGAGCTCGGATGACAGCGACGAGGCAACGACGGAGAGGTGAGTAGAGCATTTAGTTAGATTGAGAGTCAAGGTAGTAGGTATGTAGGATGTCACATGCCTTATTAATAATCTTGTCAGGTATACAACAGACATTTCTCCTCCTGTCTAATGTTACTACTAATATTGATCAATGAAATATAGTACACATTGTCTTCTGACCCATTGATGCATAGTCTGACATGGTCCCCTGTACTCCCCTGGGAGGGGGCCGGTTCACCCTTTTAGATTGGAGATCTGGTTAAAGCTCCAAAAAGGTTTTGAAATTATAAGGGTGTCAGTAAAGTAAGTCAAGAGATAGACAAGGCTACTTTAGCCTATGGCTTCTCTCTTTTACCCCCTTTTTCTTTACCCTTTCAGAGCGGGGCCTCATTTTTTCCTGAGCAATGGACCAGGAGAGGTGAGGTATGCTCCCTGTACAATGCAGGTTAGTATACACATAAAACACAGTTCTCTAGGCATGGAACCAATACCACCCAGTAATCTTTGTTTTGGGACTCACGTTATATATATATATATATATATATATATATATATATATATATATATATATATATATATATATATATATATATATATATATATATATATATATATATGTATATTTCTCTTGATTTTTTTGCGAATAGATACAACCGATACTGCTTGATACAGAGGACTCAGAACAACATGTTTGACACAGTGGTATCCTTTGATTGATTCAGTTATATATTTTTTCACTTTTTATGCAGTAGCAAACGTTAAGGACTGTGGCCCTGAAGAAAGCCATGGGATTTGTTTCCCTAGAGGCTGAAACTTGTTGGCCGTATATATGCAGTTATATGGTTAGGTTGCATCTTTGCACTGTTCCTGGTTTTAGTAAGGTAGCGATCAAGGATTAAAGTTTTGTATTGATCTTCTACCCTTTTTTAAACTCACTTCACTACATAATTTTGCACTGCACCGGACTCCATCACGATCACAGCTTGTAAGGTCTTCACTGCATTTAGAGATGTGACCCAGACACTTATAAGGTATGGATCAGTCTCAATGATCATGGGACAACACCATTCCTACGTGGATGACCAAATGAGAATACATGATCTACATCTGACGTTGATGGACATCCAATTCTTCTCTGTATGGGTCTATTCGACATTTGAAGTGAATTCCAATACACAGGTTACATAAGTTGGTAGTTTATAAGTTAGCTACACGGTACATAGCCTCAGCCAAGATCCACTTACTTAGTCAGCGGTGTTTCTTCGATTATTTAGAGCACGCTAGGTCCTGATAATAGACCCCCGTTGTGTGTTTTTGTTAATGAATTGATTGAAATAGGGGATTCCACCCTGGGTAGGTCTCTAAACATTTTTCCCTCCGACTCTTCCTCCTCTGGTTTGTTTGGTAATATAGAGCAGCTGACGGCTGCGGGTCGTTTTTACACTACACTTTATTAGGTAGGTGTTAGTTAGGTATCCGAGTGGGACCTACTTTTTCAAAACCAGCTCTTGTCTGTTAGAGTTTTCCTGTAACCCCAGCGGCAACAGTACCATTTTCGTTCTTTGCATTACAATGGCAGAAATTAGTGGTATAGCGTATGACGACGCTTTATATCAATCCATACTAGACAATATGCCTAGCATTTTGGACACCTTACCAGCACCCAATGTTGTCACAACTGATGACTGGACCAAGGTGTTGACATTAAAGAAATCGCATTCCCGCACAACGGTACATGGCCTAATTATGGCGGAATATATGCGAGCCAGTTGTGCCCCACCTGGGCTGATAGTGACAAACGCACCACGTCTGTTTCTTACAGACAAAAAATTCTTAAAAGATTGGTCGCTGATCGCTTGGCGATGCACCCGCGACTGACTTATCTTGATAATTAGCACGGCCAAACGGGTGGCAGACCAAATCTTGGTTGAGATACAGGTCTTGGAAGCAGCCATTAGAACCACGGTCACACCGACTGTTTTCAAGAAACAGCAAGATGAATCAAATAAAACCAATACTGAATTCAGAGGTCCGATCTTACAAGTTAAGATCGACAAATTCAAAAAAGATCTTGCCAAATTTAAACACGATGTAGTATACCCGTACACGAGTGACTCGTCCAAGGCACCAGATTTGAGACCTAGCGGTAAAAGATATGGCTCTAATTACTCTGGTTCCAGTTCTGGATCAGAGAGTGACCCTGACTCCACCAACTATCCACCATCTGTTATGAGGGGCAGGGGTCGATCACAAAGATTTCAGAACTACAGAGGCCAACCAGCTGGTCATTTTCAACCTTGGTGGCCACCTTCTAACTGGGGCCCTCCTATTTCGCCTCAATACCCTTTTCAGCCACATATGGGACCATTTCCTGGCTATGACCCCAACAACTATGGCAACCGGTCTTTTTTAGGGTCTGGCCAAAGATGTCCATGAGGCAAAAGAAGAAATGCTCAACCTCAAGTACACTGGGATGTATCGGAGGGTCCCCATGCAGGGACTCGGAGTCAAACCAGGAGAACGCCAGCCCAAACAGGGAACAAATAACGCCTAGTCTGGTTGTCAATCTCAGCAGCAAAATCTTGACAGATCAGGAAGAACTTGTCCTAAATAAAGGTTTTGGGATTCGTGATCACTAATACTGGAGATTCTTTTCAAACACAAGTAGAATTGGCACAATTTTTTCGCAAACTCCGGTTACGATATTTTTTCCAAGACAAAGATGTCATCTCAGACCCTGCCGTCACAACCAACACTAGTCTCAAGAAGAAATCCACTTTTTTCCCCTGACTCATCAGGTACCACCACAAGTGGCAACCTTTGAGCAGGCTGTGAGAGATGATGTCAACAAAATATGGAGTTCGACTAGAAATGAGTTCATCAACCTGTCTAAGGTGGAATAACAAGCCTTACGAGCCCTCACACAAGATGTTTCCGTCACGATCAAACCCGCAGACAAAGGGGGTGTGATTGTGATACAAAACACCAGTGACTATAGAGCCGAGAGCTTAAGACAATTGAGTGTCTCAACATCTTACGTACCCCTGTTAGTAGACCCTACCACGAGGCTGTCCACAGAAATTTAAATTCTGGTAGAGGAAGCTCTGAGCGAAGGCTGGATTACCAGTCAAGAAGCAGGCTTTCTGGTTACTTCCAACCCCACCAGGCCGTACTTCTACACCTTACCTAAGGTGCACAAACCCCAGAGACCACCACCTGGGAGACCAATTATATCAGGTCTAGGCTCACTCTTAGAGCCATTGTCTGCCTTTGTGGATCATTTTTTGAGGCCTCTGGTACAAACCATGCCCACATATTTAAAAGATACTACCGACGTGTTGCGAGCCATACCTGACATTGTTTATAGCATCGAAACAGACTATCTTGTCTCTTTTGACGTAGAGTCTTTGTATACGTCAATACCTCAGGATGAGACTCTGGAGACGATTCGTAGTATCTTGAGCCACACCGAGTTGAATTCCATCGCACCGGTCTCTTTCATCATGGCCTTGGCCAAGTTGGCCATGAAAGACAATTTTTTCAAATACGAAGACACGGTCTACCTCCAAACGTCAGGGACCAGTATGGGCAGCATTTTCGCCCCGAGCCTGGCGAATTTGTATGTCCATACTTTTGAGCAACAACATGTTCTGACACCTGCCAACCCCTTCCACCCCTATATCAAGTGGAAGAGGTATATAGATGATATCTTGGTAGTTTGGAGAGGAGATCATGACTCGATCCTCTTGTTTCATCAGTAGTTGAACATGCAAAATCAGTTCTTACGGTTCACTGTAGAGATCAACAAAGATAGGATTTCCTTTTTAGATCTCTCCATCTATGTCACCGAGTCAGGGCTACAAAGTGAGCTATTTCGGAAACCTATGGCCAGGAACTCTCTGTTGCTATATCAGAGCCAACATCCCAAAGCCCTCAGAGATAACTTGCCCTTCGGGCAGTTTCTCCGAGTGAGACGCAATTGCTCAGAGAGGGATACTTTTTCTAAACACACCACCGAACTCTGTCAGCAATCAGACAGACAATATCCAAGGAGTTTAATTAAACGCTCGCTCAAACGAGCTTCCAACAACAATCGCTTGAGTTTATTAGACCCTCCGGTGCCCAAACCATCATCGGAACGCATTACCTTTGTCAGCACTTTTAGTACTAAGTCCAATGCTATACAACAAATAGTTAGACGACATTGGAAGCTTTTAAACGCTGGCAATAACAGAATAGATGCTCCTTTATTTGCCTTCAAAAGGTCAACGAGCCTACGTGACAAACTGATTCATACGCAACCTAAAGATGTATCCAATAGACCCATTGGCACATTATGGGATCTTCCAGCTGTTACAGGGCACTATCCATGTGGTACGTGTTCAGTGTGCCCTCAGACCACTCGTTCCCAAGAGATAGATATAGGCACCAGCCGCCCATGGGTACAAAAAAATTTCACTAACTGCAACAGCTCAAACTTAATTTATCTCCTGACATGTCCTTTCAGTATGAAATATGTTGGGATGACTACAAGGAAGATACGCACCAGAATACTGGAACACAAGAGTGTGTTCAGGTGCAAAAAAACTATATCCAAACTGTCTAAACATTTTTTGGAGTGTAATCACCAAGAGACAGATTTTCTCTGGACAGTTTTGGAGAAACCGCATGCTCCCCCACATGTGGCTGATGTCTCCAGGTTTCTTTTTTTGAAGGAACAAAGATGGATATATAAACTGACCACAGATAGCAGTGGGTTGAACGATGAAATTCTGTGGACATCGCTTAACTGAGATTTAGGACATCTGACAGAGGTTATACTGTATGTGCGTTCATGTTACAACTGGGTGGTTCGACATGGATGCGACCACTCAATACTTGTGACTGTATAAATCATAATGAGTGTCTAAATATTCTCAAATAAGACATACTCTACTACTTATTATTACAAGCTCACCCTTTTTTTCCAGTTGGACAGCATAATATTATTTCCTCTATTACACAATAATAATTTTCTCTACAATACCACAATTTCTGGTGGTGAAGAAAGCTCCTTGAATAGATACATGCACTGTTGCCTTTTAAATAATGGCCCATGTTGGCTGAAAGGCCTTTGATGATTCATCTGGTGACTTGGTCTTTGTTAAATACTTCCCTTTCAGCCACTCGTATTATCTACTATTTCTTATATTTTTTATAACTTTTATAATAATAACATCTAAGATGGCTGTTGATATTAATCTACTGTACTGATGCCAGGTTCTGTGGTCAGGTAGAAGTGTTTTTGGAGTATGACCTAATAACAACTGAATAAACCACATCGCTTCATGCGATGATTTGCTTTTGTAGTTCCACTCTCAGCTTCTGCGAGAGTGTTGCACAAGAACTACATTCCTCGACGCTATGACACGTTTTTTTAGTTTATTGTTCCCCTTTCAGCTCACGCGATGGTACTACTAAGAACTATATTTCTCGACGCGATGACGCATTTTTGTAGTTCCCTGTTCCTCTCTCAGCTCACGCGATACTAATAAGAACTACATGTCCCGACGCGATGACGCGTTTTTGTAGTTCACCGTTCATCTCGCTTTCGAGAGATAGAACACTTAGAACGCGGAACGGAACAGAATAGCCCAAACCATGAGAACGGCGTGTTTTAGAGACAGCGTGGCTTCCACTTATGGGGTATGTAATACATTAACATCGCACACTACCATGAACAAAGGGAATTAACACCATGTAGCGGTCTCCGCCCCCCCATACATGTTTATAAGCATTCAGCACACCGCCCTCGTTGCCTCCCTCTGAGCTCGGACGACAGCGACGAGGCAACGACGGAGAGGTGAGTAGAGCACTTAGTTAGATTGAGAGTCAAGGTAGTAGGTATGTAGGATGTCACATGCCTTATTAATAATCTTGTCAGGTATACAACAGACATTTCTCCTCCTGTCTAATGTTACTACTAATATTGATCAATGAAATATAGTACACATTGTCTTCTGACCCATTGATGCATAGTCTGACATGGTCCCCTGTACTCCCCTGGGAGGGGGCCGGTTCACCCTTTTAGATTGGAGATCTGATTAAAGCTCCAAAAAGGTTTTGAAATTATAAGGGTGTCAGTAAAGTAAGTCAAGAGATAGACAAGGCTACTTTAGCCTATGGCTTCTCTCTTTTACCCCCTTTTTCTTTACCCTTTCAGAGCGGGGCCTCATTTTTTCCTGAGCAATGGACCAGGAGAGGTGATGTATGCTCCCTGTACAATGCAGGTTAGTATTTTTATTTATTTATTTTTTTATTTATTTTGAGAGTTTTATACAGCGCGAACAAGATCTTTGCAGATATCAGAGCGCTTTACAAGTAAAAAATACAAAGTAAAAATACAAAGTAAAGAAGCGTATATACAAAGTAATATATGAGGTAGTTAGGTACAAGGTGCTAGTTACATAGGTAGGTCAAAGGACATGAGGTAGGTCACAGGTGTGGTAGTGTAGGTACACTGAGTATTGACAAACAATTGTGTCAATAGCAGAAAGTGCAATAACAAGGAGCATATACTTGCTTAAGCGTGTTTAGAGTATTTAGAGTTTAAAGGTGGGCCTAGTTGAGGTGGGTGTGTGCAGGATGTATAGTCCCACAGGTGCGACAGTAGAAGGGAAGTAAGGATCGTTGAGGTGGAGAGGGTAAAGTGTGCAAAGTCAACCAGGTGCGTCAACAATATAACAATATACATAATCAACCAGGTGCATCAAACATTATAACAAAATACAAAGAGTGAGCGTATACAATTACGTAATTCGATAATACAGGGTACAATAGGCCATGGTCGGGCAGGACTTACAGAGCAGATTCATGAGTGATACGTAGTAATAGGTCATGTGTATTTTGCCATGAGGATCGCTTTAACTTCATTCTTAAAGATTGTGTTGGAGGAGATGAGCCTTGTTTCAGGAGGGAGTGAGTTCCAGATCCTGGGTGCCATTCCTGAAAAGGAGCGTTTATACGTTTTTTCCTTCCGAAATCTTCGAGGTTTCAGCAAAAGATTGCTTGTGCTCCTAGTAGTTCGGGAGCCACCCGAAATTGTCAACTTTTGAGTGAGGTAGGCGGGTGAATTCAGATGCACAGCCTTGTGTGTCATGCATGCGATTTTCAGTTGGATTCTGGCTTCAAAAGGTAGCCAGTTCAGTGATTTAAAGTCCGGGGAGATATGCGAGTGTTTTTTTGAGCCTGTGACGAGTCTCGCTGCGGCGTTAAGGGACGCTCTTAGGGGTGCCGTTGTAGTTAGGGGGAGCCCGCAGAGGGCGGTGCTACCGTATTCTATGTGCGGGATGACTATAGATTGTACTGCAGTTTGGAAGTCTTTGGCAGGAAGGAAGGGTTTAAGTTTTCTCAGGGTATTGATTTGGAAGTTCGCTCCTTTGGTTGCCTTGCTGATGTGCTGCTGCATGTTGAGATTGGTGTCAAGTGTTATGCCTAAAGATTTTGCTGAGTCTACTACGATGGGCTGTACATTTAGAGCCGTTAATTGCTTAAGCCATGTTTGAGCCGTGGATATTTTAGCGGGAGGTGAGATCAGGAGGAACTCGGTCTTCAGAGCATTGAGTTTGAGGTGATTCTCTGCAAGCCAGGATTGGGTGTTTCTGATCGTGGTGTTCAGCAGCATGATGTCCTTGGGAGATTGTATTTTGAGATAAAGTTGGGTGTCGTCGGCATACATGTGAAAGTGCACATTAGAAGCCTGTAGCAACGTGGTGAGAGGTTCCATAACTAGGTTGAACAGTGTTGGGGAGAGGGAGGATCCTTGAGGGACGCCTAGCGATACCGGTACCGGAGAGGACAGCAGGTTGTTGCTTTTGATTCTTTGTGTCCGGTTGTGTAGAAATGAGGTGAACCACTTTAGCACAGTCCCAGATATGCCCATTCTTGTGTTTAACAGTTCGAGTAAGTTCTCATGTTTAACTGTATCGAATGCTGAGGAGAGATCCAGAAGGATGAGGAGACAGGTATCGTTTTGGTCTAGGATTTGGAGGGCATCGTCCACTATGTGAGTCATGGCAGTTTGGGTACTGTGCCCTGCTCGGAAGCCTGACTGATGAGCGTTTAGGAGATCAAACTTATCTATGTGTTTAGTCAGTTGTAGTTGTACGCATTTTTCCAACAGTTTAGCGAGAGTGGGAATGTTTGTAATAGGGCGGTAATTGTTTAGATCAGTGGGGTCTGCTGTCGTTTTTTTTAGTAGCGGTGTGACTTGCCCTACTTTGCGGGCGTTGGGGATGGATCCTTGTTGAAGAGAGCTATTGATAATCTTAGACCAGAGTGGGAGAAGCCAGGGGAAAAGTCTTTTACAGCGTTAGCAGGAAGGGGGTCAGAGAGGTGATTGGAAGGTTTCAAGGCGCTGAGCAGTCTGCCAATTTCTTCTACGGAGTAAGTGTCAAAGGATGACCAAGTAGCATTGTTCTTTGGTTGAGGTATTGCTGAGTGTCGGGGGTTGGAGTACAGGATAGCGTCATTGAGGAGATCGCTTCTTATTCTCTCAGTTTTTTGGATAAAGAAGGCAGAGAAGTCTTCGCAGGAAGGAGTAACGTCCATGGAGCTGATTGTCTGGGGATGCTCTTTGGATTGTGTTCTGACTAACTCAAACAGTTTTCTTGGACGGTTTTTAGCTTGGGCGAGCTGGAGGCTGAAGAAGTCTCTTTTTGAGCGTTTTATTTTCCTGAAGTAGGCGTTTCTCTGTTTCTTTAGACTTTTTAGGTGCACTGCAGAAGGGGCTGACCTCCAGGTGCGCTCTGCCATTCGCATCGCCCGTCTATCCTCATTGAGGCTTCCGTCATACCATGGGTTGGAAGTCTTCTTGGACAAGACTCTTTTCAGTTGCATGGGCGCCACCTCATCGATTATTGTGGACATAGTATTGAGATAGTAGTCAGTCAGAAGTTGAACGTCTGTATCGCCGGGAGGGGGAAGTAGCCGATTGCAGCTGTTAGGTGGTAGGGAGTTTGGGTTGAGTTTCTTCAAGTCTCTTTTCCACACTTTGTGCTTAGGGGGTTTAACTGAGTTAAGTCTGGTTTTTTCCTTGATGATGAAGGAGACAATATGGTGATCTGACCAGTCACAAGGTTGGATTGACTCCAGTTGAATAGCGCCCTCTTTGGAGATGATAAGGTCAAGGGTAGAACCTCTCTTATGGGTCGGGCTGTTGCATATTTGGTTGAGATCAAGTGCGTTGAGAAAGCTTTTGAGGCTGTTTACCACTGTGTCACTGTTGTCATTCCAGTGGAGATTGAAGTCGCCAAGGAAAATTTGGGTGTGCTGTCGTCCTGAGTTGGCTGTAATTGTATCCATGAGTTGTTGGACGAAGGAGTATACACATAAAACACAGTTCTCTAGGTATGGACCAATACCAACCAGTAATCTTTGTTTTGGGACTCACGTTATATATATATATATATATTTATGTATATTTCTCTTGATTTTTTTGCGAATAGATACAACCGATACTGCTTGATACAGAGGACTCAGACCAACATGTTTGACACAGTTGTATCCTTTGATTGATTCAGTTATATATGTTTTCACTTTTTATGCAGTAGCAAACGTTAAGGACTGTGGCCCTGAAGAAAGCAGTGGGATTTGTTTCCCTAGAGGCTGAAACATGTTGGCCGTATATATGCAGTTATATGGTTAGATTGCATCTTTGCACTGTTCCTGGTTTTAGTAAGGGAGCGATCAAGGATTAAAGTTTTGTATTGACCTTCTACCCTTTTTTAAACTCACTTCACTACATAATTTTGCATTGCACCGGACTCCATCACGATCACAGCTTGTAAGGTCTTCACTGCATTTAGAGATGTGACCCAGACACTTATAAGGTATGGATCAGTCTCAATGATCATGGGACAACACCATTCCTACGTGGATGACCAAATGAGAATACATGTTCTACATCTGATGTTGATGGACATCCAATTCTTCTCTGTATGGGTCTATTCGACATTTGAAGTGAATTCCAATACACAGGTTACATAAGTTGGTAGTTTATAAGTTAGCTACACGGTACATAGCCTCAGCAAAGATCCACTTACTTAGTCAGCGGTGTTTCTTCGATTATTTAGAGCACGCTAGGCCCTGATAATATACCCCCATTGTGTGTTTTTGTTAATGAATTGATTGAAATAGGGGATTCCACCCTGGGTAGGTCTCTAAACATTTTTCCCTCCGACCCTTCCTCCTCTGGTTTGTTTGGTAAGGGTTTCTTAAGAACATCCAAGGGTGGAGTGAGCCTGACAGGACCAGCCTGGGGAAGTTTTAGAAAGTTTGAAATGAACTCAGCTCTGCCGAGAATGGAACTGTACTAAGGGGGTCACGCATTGTCATACCGCAAAGCCTGCAAGACCGAGAGACAATCCTCGCACATGAAGGTCATCAAGGCGTCGAGAGGATGAAATCAAGAATAAGAGAAAATATGTGGTTCCCAGGTCTAGAGGACAGCATAGACACTGTCGTACGTGGCTGCAGAGCGTGTCAACTCACAAGCAACACCGAAGCTCTGGCACCTGTGATCACCGAAGATCCGGCCCCATCGCATTGGTCATGGGTGAGCCTTGACTTCGGAAGCTTCCCCGCTGTTCTCATCGACAGTTACACCAAGTATCTTGTCGTTGAGATTCTGCCTTCCACTTTGTTTGCCAATCTATAACCCGTTTTGGAAAAATCATTTGCCCTATTTGGCCTGCCACACGTCATCAAGACCGACAATGGGCCCCCATTCCAAGGCAGTGATTTCAAAGACTTCTTTACACGGGTAGGAATCAAGCATCACCGAATCACCCCTCAGTGGCCACAGGCCAATGGTGAGGTTGAACGATTCATGCGCACCACCAACAACATATTGCGCATAGCAATGGCTGAAGGCATCGATCCCGAAGTGGCCTTACAACAATTCCTGAGGGAATATCGCAGCACACCGCACTGCATGACACAACGGTTCCCATGGTCGCTCATGCTGACTGGACCTCGGCGAGACATTCTTCCCATGGCTGACAACTGGAGGCAGGAACCTTACAACCCAGCGAGTGCCTAAGCAAAGAGACAGAGAACCAACGACAAAGCAAGTTATCGACGGAGAGCGCAGGTCAGTTTCATGCTGCCTGGATGCTCCATATTGCTACGGAATGGGTGAAGCTCAGGGAAATTCCGAACTCCCTACGAGCCCGGGCTGTGGACCATGAAGTCAGCTAAAGGCACAGCAGCCAATGGCAGAGCGAGACGGCGAAACAATAATAAGGAAAATTTCATGGTTCAAGAAGGTTCCGCCCCCAGCCGGACCACACCAAGCTGCAGACCAGCCAAGGAACACCGAGGTGCAACCGGATGAGGCCGAAAACAACCCTGATGAGACTCCACCTCCAAGCCCTGCGAAGTCACTTGTGTCTGGGGGAACAGGTCCTGAAGATAGTACTGGCCGCAACGGACAGACAAGTCCTCAGCGAAGGCAGGAGGGCCACCGGCACCCATACAATCTCAGGCCCAATCCCAGGCCGAGTAAAAGACTGACAGACTTTGTATGTTAAAATGTGTTTATAAATGTTTTGCTTAATAAACCAACTTGTGATGGGAAATAACAGTCTAGGTGTTCACCCGGCTGGGTGAAGGCCCGGAAACACACCCACACAATGTATCACTCTCTGGCCAGGCGTGGCCAGAGAGTATAAATGAAAGGGTCGGGGTCGCTCGGGACTTTCGGCCGGCACATGTAACCGTGAGTGGCTGTCCTGTTATTTAATGCATGCTACATTGCCTTTAGATTGTGTTGTTGTGGTGTGCTTCCCCACAAATGTTACAATAACCACACATGTCTACAACCAATGCAGAATATTGGTTGCTGCAAGGGATTATCAATAAGTCATACAAAAAGTCAAATGTACAAATGGAAAAGGTTGAAAAATAGCAGAACTCAATGTAGAGCTTTCCAGTTCACCATCTCTTAGAATAATGTTACGAAACTTAGGTAGGAGGCAGCATCACTCATTTCTCCTATTTTTTCAACTATTCCCTAAATATGGTTGTTTGACTTCTATGCTGTATTTTTTCTATCGAAAACCCTTGTCCTTCATCATGTCCTGCCCTTTCGCAAGTGGAAAGACACTTACTCCAGATTTTTATAGGAGCAATTTCACTTATGCTAATTGTTAATATTAACATACCTAAGAATTTGGATTTTTCATCACCTATGTTTACCTGGACACCCCACCTAGCGTATCAGATTTCCTGTCCTAGCCCAGGTAAATATGACAGTTGTCAATCCATTGTAATGACCATTTGTCCTTATTTGTAGGTCCGCTGTACAGAATGCAGTGTGAGCACAAACGTTACTGATCTTGATTTGGTGACCCAGGAGCATAGAATTTCAGCCCGCAGACCTGTTTTAAACACAAACAAGTACTATTTATGTTTGCAAATATCTTTGTTGCGGGACGTAAATGATTAACACAATAGATTGCAGAGAGCAAGAGAAGAAAGGAATCTAGATATATGTGGAGGTATATTATTTTTACTTTACCTATGAAGTAATCGATTTCCTCCCACATGCACAAGATCAGTCACTTCATATCCTGCTTTGTGGGATTTTTAGTAGACTAATGAGGCAGCCTTTTGTAAGATTATTTCTGGGGGAAAAATAGTAAATGAACTCTTTAAAAAGAAGGAATGTGGGCTTCTTGGTACATCTGCGACCCCCCCCCTCCAGCTACAAGATCACTAGGCAAGACAGGCTTTACAAGTCCAGATGCAGAATCACCTTCATCCTTTAGAAAGCCATCAGCTGCACCACCTCCATGGACCAATTATCCTCCAACTTGGAACACTTGTCTTTCAAGCTCGATGTCACAGCCAACTTCACCCTAAACAGCACTCTCCTGTAGACCACTCGGACCATGCATCAACTTCACTGAAACCATCACAGACTTTGGTGCACCATGTGCCTTCAATGCTAGAAATTACATCCCACTCAGAGACCAGAGATTTCACCTGGAAGACCATTCCAACCACAATTCAAAAGCATTCATCGAGGTTATTGGATGTGTCTAGCACATCCAACAAGTAAAGGGACCTACTTATGTCATTGGATACTTCCTAGACCCTATTTTCAGCACTGTCAACAACATACAAGCTGATGTGCCCAAACCAGTCTACTAGACAGGCCACACCCTTGTCAAGCTTAGAATGCCCATCCCAATCCAGTGCACACACACCACCGCCAGACCACCCCAAAGCTACCAAGAATTTCAACTATTGGATCACATCTTGGGATGACTCCATGGCCCCCTCAAACACAGTAATACTTATTTTTAATGTATTTTTTATTTTCCCTCATATCACCAAAC
The DNA here is from genome assembly GCF_964261635.1 of Lissotriton helveticus. NCBI lineage: Eukaryota > Metazoa > Chordata > Amphibia > Caudata > Salamandridae > Lissotriton > Lissotriton helveticus. The sequence continues at coordinate 185,596,290 of NC_136065.1, forward strand.
GGCATCTGTGAAGCAAAAGAAATCGCATCTTCTAACTATCTACCCAGCGGTCGCCGCACTTGCCCTAGTTCATTCCACCTGGACCCTCACCTTTGTCATTGAGTTAGTGTAACCATCGGGATCCAAGGAACGACACCAAGACAGGAAGGGAGACCACATAGATAAATCAGGACTCTTTACTGTTCCCTGATCGAAGCGGCAGATCCCAACTGCGGCCTTGACCCAGTCTTCCACTGTCGGTGGCAAAGGGTCCTTCCATTTCAGCCAGATTTGCTATGTGACTACTATTGAGCCTCCAACTCGCATTGCTATTTTAATGACCCTTCAATCGCGCTCGTTTTTAATCTGCTTTTACCTTTAACTGCTGCTCTGGCGCTTAGCGCGAACCTTCATTAATTGTGCCTACCTTTAGTGTAACGCTGCTCTGCACTGTGCACTTTTGATTTTTGCGTATTTGCACATTTCCGGTCACTCCCGCCCTCAGCGCTCGGCCCCAGCGGTTCCCGGAAGTGAGGCGGGACCGCATTGCACCGGGGTTGGCGCTCTAGTTTCCTGAATCGCCCGCCCCTACTTAATCGGAGCAGGTAGGCGGGGGACGGTCTATGTGACTACTATTGAGCCTCCAACTCGCATTGCTATTTTAATGACCCTTCAATCGCGCTCGTTTTTAATCTGCTTTTACCTTTAACTGCTGCTCTGGCGCTTAGCGCGAACCTTCATTAATTGTGCCTACCTTTAGTGTAACGCTGCTCTGCACTGTGCACTTTTGATTTTTGCTATTTGCACATTTCCGGTCACTCCCGCCCTCAGCGCTCGGCCCCAGCGGTTCCCGGAAGTGAGGCGGGACTGCATTGCACCGGGGTTGGCGCTCTAGTTTCCTGAATCGCCCGCCCCTACTTAATCGGAGCAGGTAGGCGGGGGACGGTCTATGTGACTACTATTGAGCCTCCAACTCGCATTGCTATTTTAATGACCCTTCAATCGCGCTCGTTTTTAATCTGCTTATACCTTTAACTGCTGCTCTGGCGCTTAGCGCGAACCTTCATTAATTGTGCCTACCTTTAGTGTAACGCTGCTCTGCACTGTGCACTTTTGATTTTTGCGTATTTGCACATTTCCGGTCACTCCCGCCCTCAGCGCTCGGCCCCAGCGGTTCCCGGAAGTGAGGCGGGACCGCATTGCACCGGGGTTGGCACTCTAGTTTCCTGAATCGCCCGCCCCTATTTAACGCGTCAATGCGTCAAGCGCGCAGCGGTCGCGCGCTGCGGGCGCGCCGTCTGCGCGCCGAAGGAGCACCAAAGGAGGGCCCGTCTGTCCCCGTCCGTGTCCCGGACGGGCCCAGGGCCCTGCCACCTCCTTATTTACCCCGATGTGTTCGGGGTGGCTCTCTGAAGTATACTTCTGAGGAGCTAGTTGCCCTCAATACTTTCAGCTGCGATGCCACTAAACACTGGGAGGTGCTTGAGACTACGCTGCATTGTTGTCCGGCATGCGGGTTCCGTTTTATACACCAACCTTCCCCTGCTACTATACCCAGGACCAATTTAGATAATATCAAAGCTGGACTGATTAATTCAAGATCTATGGTCAGCCACGCAGCCGATATCTTTGAGCTGCTCGATGGCCAGGAGTTTGATCTCCTTTTTATTACCGAAACTTGGCTCACCGAGTCTTGCATGCCGGTGATCGAACTTGCTATTCCACGCGGATTTAGGATCGCGAGGATGGATCGACCATCTGGCAGGGGCGGCGGTGTGGCTGTAATCTATCGTGACCACTGGGTAGTGGTGAGTGAACCGCCAGATTTACTTGGCGACTCAGAAATGCTACACTTTGCTGTGGTCCTTTCCCCCCACTTCACTTTGGGAGGCACCCTACTCTACCGCCCCCCCGGCTATGCCGGTAGCTTCGTGGGCAATATTGAGGAGGTTATTGTCCCCCGTGCCCTTAATTTTTCTCGCTATCTCCTGCTGGGTGATTTTAACATCCATATGGACACTGGGTATTTGCCTGAATCAAGGGGTTTGGCTGATGTCCTTGCGCTGGCGAACCTGACACAATGGGTGAACTTTCCCACTCATAAGGCTGGTCATTGGTTAGATTTGGTCTGCTCTAACTTTGAGATCACTATGTCACCCCCTATGAAGGTTACCTGGTCAGACCATGCCTTAATTTTGTTCACTTGGCCCTTAGGTTCTAAAGTGCTGAGGGATTTGCCTGCCCCTCAAGCTCACGCCCAGAGAATAAATGTAACCACCTTCTCAGATTCGCTTCTGGCTAACCGGCCAACGTTGCCGTCTAACCTAGAGTCTGCAGTGGATTTATTCAATGCTTGGGTTAAACAAAGCGCCGTTGTGCCCACCAATAAAGGTGGCAGTAAACGGGTCAGGTCATCGCCCTCTAAACCCTGGTTCTCCCACGCTCTCAGGGAACTTAAATCCGGCTGCAAAAAACTGGAGCGAGCCTGGCGCCGTGAGTTCCGCCCTGATCTGAAGAGCGATCTGCGGAAGGCGCAGAAGGTTTACTATGCCGAAATTAAAGCTGCCAAAAGTAGGTACTTTTCAGAAAGGATAGAGAAGGCGGACAACAATGGCAAAGAAGTCTTTGCCATTGTTCAGAGTTTCCTTTCTCCCTGTGCTGCCTTACCAGTTCTTCCTGCCTCTGATCTCTGGTGTGAAGAACTGTCCTGCTTTTTTGATAATAAAATCATCAAAATTCAAGAGGAGCTCCAAAATTCCAGTGGGCTTCTTCAGCCCTTGTCACCCTTCACTTGTTCTGGGGGGAAGCAATCTACCAGCCAATTTACCACCTTTGAGCCAGCTGTGCAAGCAGACGTGCTGGCCATCTTGGAGTCACTAAAGTCGGGTTCACCCTCTGACCCTTGCCCCGCCAGGGTTCTGGGGGGAGCTGCGAGCTTGGTATACCAGGAGGCCACTCAGGTGGTCAATTTGTCTCTGACCTCTGCCTCTGTGCCCCCTTGCTGGAAACAGGTGAAATTGCTTCCCCTCCTTAAGAAGCCTGGCCTGGACCCTTTAGCCACGTCCAGCTATCGTCCGATATCGCTGCTCCCGGCACTGGCGAAGGTCTGTGAAAAGGTTGTCTTTAGGCAGCTGAATAATTTTATTGAGGCCTCTCAGGCCCTGCACCCGGCTCAATCGGGTTTCAGGGCGGCTTTCAGCACCGAGACGGCTCTGGTGGAAGTTTCGGAGGCCATCAGGGAGTGTCTGGACGGAGGCGGCAGAGCGGTCCTGGTTTTGCTGGACTTATCTGCCGCCTTCGATACGGTACCCCATGCTCTGCTGCTGAATCGGTTGGCAGAGGTGGGACTGTTAGGCGCGGTTCTGGCTTGGCTGTCCTCGTTTCTGTCGGAACGGACGCAGCAAGTTTGGATGCCTCCTTACGCCTCGTCTCCCAAGAAGCTCAGCACAGGGGTCCCCCAGGGGTCGACGTTAAGCCCCCTGTTGTTTAACGTTTATATGACCCCGCTGATCCATCTGGCTGAGCAGTGGGGAGCCAAAATAATGGCGTACGCCGACGACACTCAGCTGTTGTTTACCTGGCCTAAGAATTGCCTAGATGCTAGTGTCGTCTGCTCCTGTCTTTCCAATGTCTTTCGGTGGCTCCTGTCAGCCCAACTTAAATGCAACGAGGACAAGACAGAGCTGTTGTTTTATGGCAACTTTCCGGCCAATTTTAAGGATCTCATTTGGCCGCCTGATTTTGCTTGTCCCAGCTCTCTTGGAGGCCCGGCCAAAAACTTGGGGGTCTGGTTCGGACAGGATCTTAAGTTTGAAGTACATCTAAAAAAACTTACGGCGACCTGTTTTGCGACCCTCAAGTCACTAAAAAGGTTCCTTCCACTGCTCCATAGGGAAGCAAAAGAGACGGTTCTGCGTGCTCTGATTCTATCAAGGCTGGATTATTCCAATGCCCTCTTTAGCGGTCTTCCTAAATATCTCATCAACCGAATGCAGATTATTCAGAATGCGGCGGTCCGACTTTTATTCCATCTCCCGAGAAGAACTAGCGCTTCTGCTCATCTCCGAAAGCTCCATTGGCTTCCAGTGGCCCATCGTATTGTGTTCAAATCTCTGGTCCTGGCCTTCCGTGCCCTGCACCAACACGGACCACAATATTTGCACAAGAGGTTCACGTTTTATACCCCTCGCCGTGCACTCCGATCAGCTAATCTCCTTCTGATGTTTACGCCTAAAATCAGATATGTGAGATTGGGTGGTCAGTCTATTTCTGTCCAAGCAGCTCGATCCTGGAATGCCCTGCCGCTCTCTTTGCGTGCGTCAGCCACACTGGCAGAATTTAAGAAGGGGTTAAAAACCTACCTTTTTAATCTCAGTATCTAGCTGCTTCCCTTCTTCCTTGGTTCGGCTCTGTTCTAGTTCACATATCGCGCCAGGATACTCTGTAGTAGCAGAGCGCGTAATAAAATATTTTATACATATACATATACATACATATTTCTCTTATAGCAATCAGGATCAAATAAAAAAGCAACCTTCTATGGGGGAGTCTCAGCAGCAAATGTAATGCTTCATCATCTCCTAGAAGGATGAGTCTCATATGTAATTTGATCTCCCGATCAAAAATTCCTTTAGGTGCTAGTTCTACACTGACCCAAAAATGTCTCAGGCATGGACAATCGACGAAAATATGGACATCATTGGCTCTTATACAGCCGCACTTCACACACTTGGGGGAGGATGAGGGGCAAACTTGGATTTTTTTGTGGAGTCCAGTACAGGCGATTAATAGTAGAAAAATGGTTCTGCTTCAAGTTAGCAGGTTTAACAGTTGAGTAGAGAGCCTTTAATGAGCTATCCCAGACTGACTCGATGCCCCCCTCTGTGAGAGTTCCTCTCCATATCGTATAAGGGGGGCATCTTCCTCTCCTCTGCCACTAAGAATCCCTCAAACCACCTAGCTCCTTCTTTCTTCTTAGGTCTAATGTCTTGGAGAGAAAGCTCCAGTTCATGATCCCCCGAATCTCATTTTTTGATGCCACAAACCAGGAGGATAAATGAATAAACTTAAATCTAGATAGCTCATTACTAGTTTTTGTATTTAATACTTCCCTGGGGTGGACTCCTTCCAATGTTAACAGGTGTGACCAGGTTATAACCCCCACCGTTATGAGAGGAAAACTAAGAGAATCCTTTAAGCATTCTGGTGTCTCGGGGGAATCCCGAACTGGGCGAAATCCGAATAATATCCAATGTCCCACCTCCTCCTGACTCTATACTAAACTTCCAAGGCAGCTCTCAATACCTTTAGCTGAACCCACTTAAAAAACCTAAGAGCACCAAATTTATATAGAAAACCCTCCACATGCCAATCCTTTACCATCTCCCACAAAAGTTTCGACCAAGTGGAGCCATCCGTTTTTGTCATAAGCATTTGAATTTTTTAAAATTGGAAGGCAACACAATACCAATAAAAATCAGGTAGAGCCAATCCCCCTTTATTCAATTTGCGTCGGAGTTTTTCCAAGACAGCCTAGCTCCTTGATGGGCCCAAATAAAACTCAACACCTTCCCCTGAATTCTATCAATACCCTGTTTAGGGAACAGTAGAGGAATAGCATTAAAAAGATAGGTTAGTTTAGGGAGGACAACCATCTTTATCAGATTAACCCGATCATAGATTGTCAACTGAAGGTTTTCCACCTGCTTGATAGGCATTCAATCTCTTTAGAGACCCTTAACAAGTTTAGATGTGAGATTTTCCCTATATCTTTTACTATTGTGATACCTAAATATCTATACTTAGGGCTCGCTTCCACCCCCCAATCTGTAATTTTCCAACGCATGACCTCAGTCTTGGCAGTAGTGACTAAATAGGCAGAGAGAGATCCAAATGTCACCAATATTTGTTCTATTCGTAGATAGAGGTCGAAGGGTCTGCCGTTTGGACTGATAAATAGTCAGCATAAAGCACGACTTTACAGCTATAAGGTGAGGAACTGAATGGGATAACTATGGCATCCAGTCTCAGCTGTTGTGCGAAAGGCACTATATAAATATCAAAAAGAAGGGGAGATAAAGGGCAATCCTGCTGTGTCCCTCTTAAGATATTAAAAAAAGGGGACAATATGCCATTAAAATCGATCCTGGCTGAGGCTCTTGCATAGATTGCCTCAAGTGTGTTAATAAATTTAGGGCTGAATCCAATTGAACTCAAGACCTCCAAGAGGAAGAACCAGCACACTCGGACAAATGCCTTAGAGGCATCTAATGCTACTACAGCCAAAGGGGCAGATCATTCGACGGCAAGATCTATTGTACCAATCAACTGCTTGGTCTGTTCCTCTATATATATTTTAGGGATGTAGCCCTTCTGGTCTGGGTGGATAAGCTGAGGGCGAGCTTAGCCAACTCCCTGATAAGATGCTCATGACAATCTTATAATTTGCATTGAGCAGAGAGATTGGGCAATAGGAGTCCCCCTTAGTAGGATCCTTAGAAGGTTTTAAAATAAGGAATATTGAGGCCTCATGCCAACATTTAGGGACCTCACTGCCATACCTATAAATGGAATTAAATATGGCTTCCAAGAGTGGTATCAACACCTCAATTAAAAGCCTATACACTTTGGGGTCGATTATGATGGCGGACGGACCTGCGTCCGTCCGCCACCCCTGAGGTGGAGGTGTGGTATTGGGTTTCGTCAGGTCTACATACTCTGTAAAAACTCTCGAATACCATAGAATAGAAGTTGGCACGGAAACTGGAAATGCAAAAGACAAGTTTATTAAGACCCCATGGGGTGGTGGTACAATCCTACAGCACCCTTCGGTAATGCAAGAAGTATCACACCGGACATCGGTGCGCGACCTCTTTTATACAGTTTTACAGCAATAAAAAGAGTAGGCGGTATACTTTTGAACAGTTTAGGTACATATAAGGGCATTTTGGGAACACAGCCAACTTGTGGGAGGAGTTTAGTACCACTGGTCAGTTTTGGAGAACATTCCTAAGAGGTGACCGCTCATTAGTCTAAACGTTCGAGTACGCATGCGCGAGCTTGACCAGTGCTAAAAATAGCCTGTTGCTGGGCAAGGTAAATGGTCATTGGTACAGAGAAAGGACAAAAGAGCACGCTGACCACGAGGCAGCATGTTCATACAAAATGGAAGCCAGGGAATACAAAATGGCCCCCGTAAGTTTGGTCAATTTAAACACTAACGTTTGTGTAGCTAGGCTGAATGCTAACCTAGTCACTGACAAATTACGACAGACGGCCCTTTTAGCATTTAGCTGAAGCTACCTCATAATGGAAGTAATCTGGATATTCATCATCAATATTAATCATCATTATTTTTGTTACCTTTTTGCTAATCATTTGCTCATTTTTGGCAATAACTCGTTTGGACGGAATGCAGGCAGTAATACATACAGAACATAAGGTAGGGCCACATTGAATACATAAACACAGGAAGAAGAGTATTCCAATGATCATACACAGGATAGTCAGTAATTTCCAACCCCAGGTACTAAGCAAAGTCCAGAACCAATTAGAGAATGTCCATGTACAATTTTCAGGGTGGATTTCAGCCGCAATTTTGTGCAATTTAGAAATAGCATCATACACAGAAGGTGAATTATCGGGGACGTATACACAACAACTACTACCGATAATGCGGCATGTACCCCCTCGATCAGCTAATACTACATCTAGAACCATTCGGTTCTGAAGCGTTACAATTCTGGTAATTTGGAGTTCCTCAGTCAAATTCCCTAAGGCAGAAGCAGTTTCATTAGCAACAGCTTCCACAACACGTGTTAGGCGTCTTATTTTCCTGCTATTTAGGGCAGCACCAACAAAGGAAAACAGGCCTAAATTAAAATCTACATATTGCTGTAAAGAGGTGTCAGTCGGATCGATATTCTCAAGTTCTAATGTTCTCTTAACCCTATTTAATATGAAATCATGATACAATACAAAGTCATTATGATACATGGGTGGGGCAATAAATACAGGGGGTAATACAAAAGAAATGTAACAAGTTCCTAACCACCCAATGGGAAGACGGTGGTATCCCTTATTTCCACAAATAAAGTAAGTATTTCATGAAGCTACAAAAGCAATACCGGTTGGTGTGTCAAACGTTAGAGTAGTATTACATTCACTTTTCCCTACCGGAATTGTACCTTTATTCCTGACACATAAATCAGCTTTGGTATCAATAACTGTAATGACATATAAACTAGACATATTGGCAATTCTTTGATTAGTGAAAATACGAGGTGTAGATACATTGTCCGGTCGATATGCTTCTCATTCAAATTTAGTTCCTTCTGCCTGCGGGTAACCATCTCTATCATTATAGCATACTTTATTGAGCCGAAAAAGTAGTCCACCTTTTGTTGGCCATCTCAAAGTAAAGAGAAGAGTGTACCAAGCATTACAGGAACCATTATGAGAGAACGAAAGAGGAATAAGTGGAGTTCCTCCTTTCTTCTGATGTCCAGGCAACATTCCACATACCCAACAGTTCGAAGTGTTCGTCATATTATGGGTATGATGTAGAATTTGAATGAAGCTGTTATTTAAGTAAGTCTGTCTATGTCTCTCTTCGTGATAGGGCAGAGTGAAATGAAAATGTTCAGATGGGATTGGAGTGGTAGGCAGTAAATATTCTCGTGCAGGAAGCAATCATTCTATAATCCTAGCTATTACTGCTATCACCACTATAGTCGTAACAAAAAGCACAGCACCAAGAATTCTTCTGTTTCTCATTGTAGTAGGTGCCATAATTCAAGGAACAAAAGTTTCAAAACAAAACTACAAAATAAAAATGTGAGTGCTAAGATCCGAGGTAGCCGCTGGTTTCTTCTCCGAGATTCAAGACGGGTGTCACTACACTGGACAGAACTGATCCCCCCCCACCTTTTGTTGGCCATCTCAAAGTAAAGAGAAGAGTGTACCAAGCATTACAGGAACCATTACGAGAGAACGGAAGAGGAATAAGTGGAGTTCCTCCTTTCTTCTGATGTCCAGGCAACATTCCACATACCCAACAGTTCGAAGTGTTCGTCATATTATGGGTATGATGTAGAATTTGAATGAAGCTGTTATTTAAGTAAGTCTGTCTATGTCTCTCTTCGTGATAGGGCAGAGTGAAATGAAAATGTTCAGATGGGATTGGAGTGGTAGGCAGTAAATATTCTCGTGCAGGAAGCAATCATTCTATAATCCAAGCTATTACTGCTATCACCACTATAGTCGTAACAAAAAGCACAGCACCAAGAATTCTTCTGCTTCTCATTGTAGTAGGTGCCATAATTCAAGGAACAAAAGTTTCAAAACAAAACTAAAAAATAAAAATGTGAGTGCTAAGATCCGAGGTAGCCGCTGGTTTCTTCTCCGAGATTCAAGACGGGTGTCACTACACTGGGCAGAACTGATCCCCCCCCCTTGATATTCTCGGCTTCCGTTTTCACAAACCTCAGAACGGTAACTCAACCAGTCTCGCACAAAACAACTATTTTCTTGGCCGTAGGTTATACTTCGCTTCACCAGAAACAGTGTGGTCCGGGAAGGCTCCCTCCGATTCGTGAGGCGTAACAGCTGGGCTCTTCTCTGCATCCAAGATGTCTCGATAATCAGACAGCACCGCAGGATTCACCAGATCCGGGGAGACACGACGACAGTGAGTGGAATGCACCCACCGCTTCTTATTCGTGACTCGCACAGCCGTCCGAGTTGCCAGCAATACTTGTTCAGGGCCACGCCACCTCGGCTCCAAACTGCTGGTTCTCTCGAACGCACAGATCATCACATGATCCCCAGGACGGAGATCGTGAGCCTCTCCAATGGAATTGTCAGGGAGCGCTTCTCGAACCTGTTGATGAATAGAAAGTAAATCATTTGTTAATCGTGCCAAATAATCCTTCATCATTATACAAGGCACATCATGTATTAACCGAGGCTTAGGAACTCCCCATATGTTCATAGGCCTTCCAAACACCACTTCATAAGGTGTGAGGCCTTATCGGGAATGTGGCACTGATCTAATAGACAGTAATGCCAAGGGCAGGGCATCCGGCCATTTCAAAGACGTGGATGCCACGATCTTTGCTAGCTTCAGCTTCAGATTTGCATTATATCTCTCTACTAAACCTGCTGACTGCGGGTGGAATACAGCGTGGAACTTTTGCTTAATCCCCAATCCTTTCAGGACATACTCCACTATTTTCCCAACAAAATGAGGACCATTGTCATTCCACAACAATTTACAAACACCATAGCGCGGGAAGTACTCCTTGAGTAACACCTTAGCTGTTGTTAATGCTGTATTATCCTTCGTGGGATAGGCCTCAATCCATTTACTGAAGGCACACACCACCACTAGGACATACTTCAAGTTATTACAACGCTCAAGCTGGATGTAATCCATTTGTAGTACTTCGAATGGTGCAGTAGGTGGAACAAACCCTCCTTTAGGAGTATAAGTCCCTTTAGCAGGATTGTACTGTAAGCATATCAGACAGGTCTGCACTACTCTCTTAGCCGTGCTGGCAATCTCAGGATGCTCCCAAACTCGTGTAAGCAATTTGGTAATTGCGAGAGCTCCAACATGTGCCAGCCCATGTGTCATTTGAACCACTGCTTGCAAATAAGCGGCAGGCAATTTCCATCTCTCCATATCTTTGCTACGCCAACAACCCTCATCATCCAACACTCCCTCTTTTGCCCAGGTTGCAAGTTCTGCTTCAGATGCTGATTTCTGTATGTCTAATATTTCCTCCCTAGCATCATGCCATCGCTCAGCCTGTGATTTCACCACATACATAGGAGAGACATTTTGTAGCATTGCAGTCTCTCTCGCTATGCGATCAGCAAAAGCGTTTCCTTGTCCTATTTTGTCTGTCACCTTCTTATGTGCGCTACATTTGATTATCGCCACTTTCTTTGGACATAATAGTGCATTCAGGAGATCACGTACTAATTCTCCATGCATAATATGCACTCCATACGAGGTCAGGAACGCTCGTTCCTTCCAGAGTAGGCCAAAATCATGCACTACTCCAAAAGCGTAACGACTATCAGTGTAGATATTCACACATAATCCAGCACTTAACTCACATGCTTTCGTTAAGGCTATCAATTCAGCCGCTTGGGCCGATTTCTGCGGTATTCGTGCGGTTTCTACCACTGTCTTAAGTGTAGTGATCGCATAAGCTGCGGAAGTCGTGCCATCTGGTAACTTTAAACACGACCCATCGACCCACAGTTCCCCATCTACATCTGGAAATGGCGTATCCTGTAAATCGATACGACCCTTTGTTTGTTCTTCAGTCAGGAAAACACAATCATGTTGTTCTTCCTTCTGGGTCTCAGCAACAGGATATGGCAATAAGGTAGCAGGGTTCAAGGTGGCACACCTCCTCAGTGTAATATGTGGCGCCAACAGCGTTAGCTCGTATCCTGTTAAACGAGCACTAGTTAAATGCTTTGTTTTCGTTTGGTTCAATAAAGCATCTACCGCATGGGGAACTAACACCAGCAATTTGTGTGACAAAACTATTCCCTCACTCTGTCGTATAGCCACAGCTGTTGCTGCGACTGCTCGAAAACACCCAGGCAGTCCTCGAGCCACAGGGTCGAGTACTGCTGAGAAGTACGCACAAGGTCTCTGTTTATCTCCGTGTGTCTGCACTAAGACTGACAATGCGTACCCATCCTTCTCGTGTACATACAATGTAAAAATCTTTGTATAATCAGGTGTACCTAGCACTGGTGCAGAACAAAGGGCTTGTCTCAATTGTTCAAAAGCATTCTGACATTCATCTGTCCATTCAATGGGAATCGGTGTAGTTTTGGACAACAATGCTAACAAAGGTTTTATAATGTGTGAAAATCCTAGTATCCACTATCTACAAAAGGACGTCAAACCTATGAAAGCATGAACATCTTTCTGAGTGAAAGGGACTGGAGTATTTAAAATTGCTTGAATTCGGTCTGATGTCAATGCACGCCCCTCCTTAGACAAAAGATGACCGAGGTAGGTCACCTTTGATCTACAATATTGCAACTTCTTCCTCGAAACCTTGTGATTATTCTTGGCAAGAAAAGAAAGCAGGGAAAGTGTACTCTCCTCACATTGCTCCTGCGTGTCTGCTGCAAGTAAAATGTCATCAACATATTGAATAAGAGCCACCCCAGACTGTAAGTCGAAAGAATCAAGCTGTCTCTTTAAAGCCTGGCTATAAATGCTAGGGCTTTCTGTGTAGCCTTGAGGAACCCGACAAAATCTATATGATTTGTTATTTAATGTAAAGCCGAAAAGATTTCGGCTATCAGGATGTATGGGAATCGAGAAGAAGGCATTTTTCAAGTCAATAACTGTGAAGGTAGTGGATGTAGGTGGAATCAAAGTAAGTAAGGTGGTAATGTCAGACACCACCGGATACTGGGGTACGACTATCTTATTAATTTCCCTCAAATCAATAATGAAACGATATATCTTAGTGTCTGTGTCTTTCTTTAGGATCGGAAGAATTGGGCTGTTACAAACATTATAGGGGACTTCCTCCACCACCCCTGCCATAATCAAGTCATTTACACTATGAGCCAAAGCCACTTCACCTTCTCTGGAGATTTTGTACTGTGGTACGCGAGGCAAAGACACTCCCTCCTTTACAGTAATACGTACGGGAGGAATAATTATTTGACCCACATCAGTATCGGAAGTAGCCCACAAAGTATTTGGAAGAGAGGCTAACGCATCGGCCTCTTGCATGAGGCACAATCTCTCAACCTCTGGGTAGTTCTCATTTAATATAACTCATACCCCTTCTGGGGCACAGCGTATAGTTGCTCGAAAATGCTTGAGCATATCGCGTCCCACAATATTATCTGGTGTGTTCGGAGATAACAAAAACGGGCATGGGGCAGTAAACTTATCAATGTGAAATGTAAGGGGTTGAGACAATGGGCTAAGAGAAGGTGTTCCATCGAACCCTATTGATGTAATCGTTTCGCCAGACAGGGGAGCCCTTGGACCCAAGTGTTTGGACAGAGTGCTACGAGTAGCTCCCGTATCAACCAGAAACTGATAAGTAGAACCCAAAACATGCGCTGATATATATGGACCCCTTTGATCTACTGGTACTTCAACCGATTCCACACCCCATCCTACACAATCCTATGCATATGTATTATCCTGGGACTCAGAAGACTCACCCTCAGCTATCTGATACTGATTCCGTCGATCAAAAGTATTATAATCAGCCTGACCATGACCCCTCGCTTCAAACCTACCACGATCATTCGCTCCACCCTGAATAACTATTCCGAGACCTTCCACTCCCTCGACCACGCTGATTACGCTGTTCTCGAAGCACCGGACAATCTGAAGCCCAATGTCCAAACTGTTTACAGTATGCACATTGATCCTCAGAAATATCGGAACGAGCAGAAGACGTACCATACGGTCCACGTCTACCCCTATCATTCCCTCTCGGCTGTGTAGCGTAAACCTGAGTCAACATCACCTTCGTCTTCAAATCCTTCACTTTCTTATCACTACTTTCCTTAGCCTCCAATTCCTGTCGTTCGTAATACTTAGCCATAGTCAATAAAGAAGCAGGGGTTGCCGTGGTCCATGAACTTTCACTTGTCTTTAAACGTTTTACAATCTCCGGTAGGAGATTAGCACATACCTATCAACGAACAAATGCCTGCCCGTGTCCTCTGTTAATAATTGACCACTGTAATCATGAAACGCTTCCTCGAAACGTGAAAAAAAGTCAGAAACCGATTCATCCGGCTTCTGTTTGCAAGAAGCCAACATTGTCCAATCAATTTTCTTAGGGGGAACAAGCGTTTTTAATTTATTCAAAATAGCCTCTGGGAGGTCTAAAATTAATTGGCATGGTTTACAAGCGGGTTCCCTATCCAAATCAGCTTGAGCTAAGTCCTTCCAATCTGCGCCCAAAACCGTTCGATCATCGAACTTACGAATCGCACTCCACATATCAGGAGGAAATATTAACCCAAAGAAAAGATCAATATCAACTAATGTCATAACACATGAAGAAATAGCACCTTCCACTCCTTCATAGAAAGCTGATGGATTTTTACGGGGGTCAGGCAAAGCATTCTTAAGCGCCATCACATCTGTTCTATTCCAAGGCGTATGAACCCAATTATATACAAAATAACCCTTTGCATCGCAGACAATTTATCATCATCTGTACCTTGCCCTTTAGGAGGAACATACAAAGGCGCAGCTTCTCGCATAGGCATAATATGGACTGTAGCACTCTTATGTGTTTCAAAGATAGGACACTCGTTAGATACTTCCGTCGATCCAGACGCAGGCGAACCCAATGCCTTTTTCAACGCCCGTAGTCGTAACGTCTCATCCCGTAGCTGAACCAACCGCTGGAAACACCCATCCGCATCTGTAAGAACAAAAATACCTTTACGTAAATTATCACGACCAACTGATATGTCCTTAGGTTCTAACTCAGATGAATAATGTCTAAACCGTCCAACAACTTCTTCTCCTAAAGGATCCAAAAAATACAACCGTTCTCTATCGGACCACTTGCGCATATGGCCCTCAATCTCAGAAACATTTAGAGAATCAACATTAAGTTCACGAGCAAACCCGCGTAATTCCGCGGCTCGATCAGCAGTTAGCCTGGTGCGATTATCCCTTTGATCATCCTCACCCGGGTCCTCATCCGGGGCCGTAGGCGGAACATACGGAGGCGGGTAACGATCTAGTAATGAAAAATCTTCTAATTCATTAGTAAGGACAGGATAAAGAGGACGTCGAATAGGAAACTGACCATTAACCTGCAAATTACGTTCTCGAGTATCCCTCTCTTTCTGTTCTTGCAATTCCTTTTCCTGCAACTGTAAAGCTTTGTCACGAGCAGCCTTTCGCTGCTCCTTGTCCGCCAAGGCTTGTTCACGCTTCATTCATTCACGCACCACTTTCTCCCACATACGCACACAATCAAACATATCCTGCCTAGACCTGCGCTGAAACAAACACTGCTCCATATATTGAACCTTTCGCAAGTCAAACGACCCATGTAGTGGCCATTGCAATTCGTGATCAGTTTTCGTATATTTATGCCATAATGTACTATACATTATAGGGGGAAGGCCAAATTTTATATACATTTCACGATTAGGTGTCCCCTCTGGGGGAGCCAGCTGAGATTCATTTAATCGATAACTGGTACCATTTCCAAAACAGCACATTCCTCGGAGTGTGCTTAAAACAGGCATGTCAAAATATCACGAAAACGCGATATTAAATAAAAGTGGCACTTAATATGTTTTACACATGGTGTGCCGTTCAAACAAATACAAAGTCAGAGAAATATCTCTACATACCTGCCTATGTGAGATGCACTCCACATATAACTCAAATCATAGGACCAAATGTTAGCTAACTCAAACAAATCCAAAAGCCACAGTAAGTGTCAGTAGACTACCTTACCAATCACAAGCTTACCAAATATTCTCAAACGTCCAGATTCCAACTGCCAAGTTCCTTAATCGAATCAGCCAAACGGGCACTTGCACGACAACCCAACCGATCAGGATCTCAGTTGAGGACCGGCGCCACCTGGAAGGTCGGGTCAGAAGGAAAGAAAGAAACACCGTGGGTGCCAAGACTCGGGTCACTCAGTGGCAGCGTACGCGTTCATGGCGAGTTTCCAATCCTTGGTTGCAACTACTCCTTCGAGCATCCGAGTCGCCGATGAGTCCCTTCGTGGTCGCCAATTTGTGGTATTGGGTTTCGTCAGGTCTACATACTCTGCAAAAACTCTCGAACACCATAGAATAGAAGTTGGCACGGAAACTGGAAATGCAAAAGACAAGTTTATTAGGACCCCATGGGGTGGTGGTACAATCCTACAGCTCCCTTCGGTAATGCAAGAAGTATCACACCGGACATCGGTGCGCGACCTCTTTTGTACAGTTTTACAGCAATAAAAAGAGTAGGCGGTATACTTTTGAACAGTTTAGGTACATATAAGGGCATTTTTGGAACACAGCCAACTTGTGGGAGGAGTTTAGTACCACTGGTCAGTTTTGGAGAACATTCCTAAGAGGTGACCGCTCATTAGTCTTTACGTTCGAGTACGCATGCGCGAGCTTGACCAGTGCTAAAAATAGCCTGTTGCTGGGCAAGGTAAATGGTCATTGGTACAGAGAAAGGACAAAAGAGCACGCTGACCACGAGGCAGCATGTTCATACAAAATGGAAGCCAGGGAATACAAAATGGCCCCCGTAAGTTTGGTCAATTTAAACACTAACGTTTGTGTAGCTGGGCTAAATGCTAACCTAGTCACTGCCAAATTACGACAGAGGGACCGTCCGCAGGGGCAGCGGCATTCCCTACACCTGCTGCAAAGTTAAAAATGCATGCTGTGCATTTGCATGCACAAAGTGGCAGGCACCGCGTGGTGCCTGCCGCATTGTGCATGCAACTGCAGGGGGGTACCATAGGTACCCCCCATGTGCACCCCCCACCCCCCCCTTCACCCTGGGGGCCCGCAACGGGCCCCCAAATCAAGGACCTGAGGAAAATGATATTTTGCCTGACCAAAAATGTCCGCTACATACACCCTATGTTACATTCATGTGCATGTCACCCATGCATATTTCTCGTAGTGGCCTGAATCACTAGGCCTCTGCAAACATGTCCTGCAAGTCATCAAGTCTCCCAAACATTAAGCTAACATGAAGGCCCATGTATTTGCATTTTGCATTGTGCACTTTTAAAATAAATATCGTACTGAACCTTTTTTTGTGGTTGAGCCTGAAACCACTTTCTGAAATATTGTTTTCATGACTCCTGGCACACTGAAAACTGCAGTCACGTCAGCAAGAAGCCTGCCAAGACATTATTATGAATAACAGTTATCTGTTTTCAGTACAGAGTGGCATCCCTGCCCAGTGAGGAAAAGCAAACAGAACCCGTCCGCGACAGATAAGGCCTAACTCTCTGTCTCAGCCCCCATGCAATGAACGGAGGAATATATGCTTTTTCTTTATTTCTAGTGATGAACAACCTTTTGCTTCAGACAATACATCCCCTATCATATCAGATTGTACAAGATGTGCTTTTCGCCCTGACACAAGAGATTTCTCTGCTAGGCCGAAAGTCAGCTCTCCTCCCAATTACACGTCAATTGCACGCCATGCTCAAGTTGCACAATTAGGGCAGAGTTCCAGCTGGTCATGCAAACTCCTCCTCTAAGTACCCACCCACCTATGACACCTACCTATCACCTACCTATGACTCATCAAGTGTACACCCTCATGCACCCTCATACACGCCCACATGCTCTTATCTCTTTTTTTCTTGCTCTGCCTGGAGCGCTCCTCCCTATGTACAAGGAGTAAAATGTATATATTCTGTTCATTGTTATTAAATGTCAGATTACTCTTCCTGAACCTCAGTGGTGATGGAACATATTCTCCCTTTGACTCGAATTATTGGAATAAAGCCCATTTTAACTTGGACACCACGGATCCTGTCTCTCATTTGATGCATGATACTTTGTTAATGCCTAGAAATTCTGCCAGGGTAATATTTTATTTACCACATTAATTGGCGCCCTTGAACAGGGACATGTCCCTTTCCCCACTCGCCGGAGTTTGTAGGTCTAGTCTTTGCCCCCTTCCACAGCCGTGACGGACTTTAAAGTGTACACGCCATTGGGATTTCCCGCTACTCCCTCAGGCCCAGGAGGAGGACGGACTGCGACCAGGCATCCATGTGAGGCGGTGAGGAACGCGGATCGTCTCAAACCAGAGCCCAGTCCGTGAGAGAGCAAGGTCCGAGGTCTCCAGAGGTCCACCTGTTCCAACGCGCATGCGTAGAAGTCCGAGGCCTTCAAGTTTCAAGTCCTGCTTCCCGGTGAGTACCACTATGGGGAATGCATCAAGTTTCAAGACGGGCCCATGGTAAACGTGGGAACGGTAAAGACGTGTCTCATTTTTGAGACCGGTATGGTTGTACTGTATTTCAGTGTATAAAGTTTTTCAAGTACATGTTTAGCTCTCTGTATCAGTTTAGGTTGTAACTGTTTTAGTGTTTAATATTTGTTTGTGTGTGAATGATTGTTGATTGTTTCAGTCTATTTTTGTGAATATTGGTTTCAAACATGCCACTGTTTTCAAAATTACGTCAGATAGGGACCAGAAAAGGTATACTAGAAGAGTCAGTTAACATCCCGCCTACAGACACACCTCGTCATTATATGTATAATAAGCATGGGCTAGACGCCATTTTGTTTTTAGATTTATGGGTAAACTATACAAAGGACCTGGAGGAAAAGTATAGATGGCCAATCTCGGGAACATGGGATCCTGAATGTATTATGAGGGTGGAGGAAGCGCTATGGAAAAGGAAGTCAAGACCCTCTCAGAAAGATGCCATCGAATTGTGGCGCAAAGAGTCACATAGGAGAACAGAGAAAGAATTGAATAAAGCAGATAGAACTAGACAAGCTGGGGAAAAAGCCAGAGAAAAGGAACTGCGGGAGGAGGGGGAACGTGTCAAAACAGAACAGACTGATAGGGAAAGAAACGCCGTTGTTAATGGTATTTATCCCGTTCTGTCAGAAGAACTAGCTAAAGTGACCACCTCAGAAAGATCCAGTAGGCCGCGAACGCCACCACCTGTACCATATAGAGTACATAGAATAAAGCCGACAGCATCAGATGCGTTCATTTCCTCGTATCTAGACGAGTCCCTTCCAGACTACGTTAATGCAGGTTTTCCTCCACCCCCACCAGCAGATCAACTCCAGCAACTTCAGCAGCCCGTAAAAGATGACGTAGGTCCCGGGGCAGTGGGAGGGGTGCCTACTGTAGATGCAGCCATTCCATTTTGTGTATATGATCCAGAACCAGGAAAGGGTTCAATGGTCGTGATTTCACGTAGACTAAGACAAGCTGTTGCATATCTAGAGACATTACCAGACATGAAAGATCACCTAGATAGCATGTATCGTTTTATTAGAACGGGGGAGGGACCAGATAGTATAGCACAAGCCATGGCACAAAGAAAGGTAGGGGTTAAGAATCATATCTTACGTTTTATTATTAACTGCCTGATCAGGGAACAAGACGAAGGAGACGGAGATGTAAAGCCAGGTTTGATAGAATGGAGTGATCACATAGATGCCGGTAGACATGAGAAACAGGGACAGGTAGATGCCATGTACAAGAAAATACGAAAGGAAATAATAGAAAGGCACAGAAAAGAGTCTGAGGAGAATGGTGAGTTATCAACAGAAGAAGTAGATGAGCCAAAAGACAAAATGAATTATGTAGGAAAAGCGCGACAGTTTGACAGACCCAAGTGCCTTGATTACTGTAAACAAGGGCCAGCTATAAAAGAAAGATATTCCCTTGAAGCATTATTCCAGGCTACTGAAAAAGCACTGAAACAATGGATAGGGAGTGAGAGACCTCCCACACAACACGAAATAGAGTTGGCCCGGTCAGCCACCCAGTGGGTGTCCAATGCCAATATATATAGCAGTGATATAGTGGCTCAGACTTTCTTAAGCCTTCCACCGAACGAACAGCGTTTGGCTGGTATTTACATGGTTCAACACTTGATAACGTTGTATAAAAGTCAGCATTCTGATCCTGGTCACTTGCATAAAATACTTGACGACATTTTACTAGATAGATGGACAGGTTTAGGTACTGAATTAATTAATGTAATCCTGGATCAACGACATAAGTACATAGATTCTCTGACTACATACATGCCTCCAGTCTTACACCATGACAGACATAACGTACACATAGACAGACAGAACCCCCTACGAGAGGTTCATCCCATTAAGAATGCGGCCAATGAGTTACAACGGGTGTATGTTTACACCCCCTTAACGAAATTAGAGATTCTTGAAATGAAAAAGATGTTGCCTTGTCATGATAAAGACCCAGGGGGATTTCACCGTGAATTAAAAGACATCCTCCGCATAGCAGATTATACATACGCTGACATTCTGAAGCTGTTAAAAGTACTGTTACCTGCAGGGATTTATGAAAAGCTTAAGGAAAAAGACTGGGAAGTGGGTGAGAAAAAGTTAAGTTGGGATGCATTGGAAACAGAAGAGAAGGGCAGGCTCCCAGGAGTTGGTCTTGGAGATAGAGCTAGAGAACTACCTGAATTTCTGATACAAGTTTTGCCAAGATTATTGATTACTAAAAAGGAAGACTGGGATGCTATTTCAGCATGTAAACAAAAGCAAGACGAGGACACTAGTGATTTCTATTCTAGATTTGAGAAATGTTTTACTATTAATAGTGGCCTTAAGCCTGGTAGCGAGTCATTTCCACATCTTTTTGTGAGCAAATTAGTAGAGAATTCCTTACCCCAGATCAAGAATAGAGTACTGAAGGTTGAGAGTACTTGGCAAGCAAACAGCCCTTCACAAATGTTACAGATGCTACAGTATCATCAGAACAGAATTAGGGAAGAGCAGGATCATGAAAAGAGACGCATGAAAGAGACCAAAATGAAGGTGCTGGTTGCCCAGACGGTACCGGCGACTTCAAACAAACATAACACGACACCAGTTAAAGGGAACTGTAATTATTGCAAACAACCAGGTAACTTTGTAAAGGATTGCACTGTCCTGAAACACAACATTGCTACAGGCAAGACAAAAGAGCGACAGTACACTCCTAGACAGAATAACACGCAACAGAACACGCAACAGACAGTAGCGAATTATCCTCAACCACCGCCTGTTAATGCCACACCACAAATGTATCAGTACACACAGTCTGACTATCCAGAATATCAACAGTTCTCATGAAACAGCCTTGAGAGGGAAGTAGGCTTGCCCCTTATTGAGGTTCCTGTAGATCAAGAGGGTCCGTATGTACATAGTCGTGTTCTAGGTCAGGATCGAAAGTTTCTGATTGACACAGGGGTGAGCAGAACTACCATCAGTCATGACGAGGTTCCAGGGGCACCTCTCTCAGGCTCACAGAATGTTTCCCTGGGATTTTCAGGAAAGCCTATTGTTAATGAAGTATCAAAACCAGTTTCCCTAGGGGTTGGTCCACTGTCACGTACCACTGACTTGCTACTTACTAAGTCATGTCCAGAAAACTTACTTGGTATGAAGACATTAAAAGATCTAGGAGCAGTTATCTGCTGTTCTCCAGAAGGAGTACGCCTTTTCTTACGTGATTTTAAGGGACATTATGTACTGACTGATTTTGACCACAGACTCAGAATGTGCCACAGACACTATGGGCACAAGGACCGACTGATGTAGGTTACATGGACATAACGCCGCACCATGTCACACTCAAAGCAGGAGTGGTACTTCCACGTATTAGACAATACAAGTTACCACCTGACGCCGAAACAGCCTTATTGAAATTAGTTGACAAACTTATTGCACGGGGAGTAGTGGTAGAGACAGTCTCAAATGTATGTAACTCGCCTGTCATTCCTATCCTTAAAAGATCTGATCCTAGTGTACCTGTACCTGTTCGGATTTTCATTAAAAGGTCGTAGCTTTGTCTTTACAAGAGCTCCACCAGGTTTTACAGAAAGCCCTAGTATTTACAGTCAAGCATTAAATAGACAGCTAGACAGTGTTCACGTGCCTACTGACACTGCCCTACTCCAGTACGTAGATGACATCCTAATTACAGCACGTTCAGAAAAAGAATGCGAAAATGCATCATTGACAGTTTTACATTTTCTGGCAGACAAGGGGCACAAGGTGTCTCCTTCGAAGTTGCAATTCTGTGAAAAGCAAGTGGTGTATCTTGGACACTTGCTTTCCAAAGAGGGGAGACAGCTAACACAAGCACGTATACAGCTCATTGCTAACCTTTCACAGCCCAAGACACTAAAGGAAGTACGTGCCTTTATTGGCCTCACTTCATACTGTAGGCAATGGATTCCCCAGTATGCCTTTCTAGCCAAACCACTCATACAGTTAACTACACAGGAGGCAGGGGGGACTGTCCTCCCTTGGACACAAGAACACACCTTGGCATTTGAGGAATTAAAAAGAGCTTTATGTCAAGCGCCAGTGTTAGCGAGTCCATGTTACAGCAAACCTTTTATGCTTTTTGTAACTGAAAGAGAAGGAACAGCGTTATCTGTTCTCACACAAGATCAAGCAGGAAAACACAAGCCTTGTGCTTATTTTTCCAGTACACTAGACCCTGTGGCCCAGGCTCTGCCAACATGCCTGAAATCAGTTGCAGCAACAGCCCTAGCCATAAGACAAAGTGACTCCATAGTGCTGGGTCACCCTCTGACAGTACAGGTTCCACATGCAGTAGAGGTTCTCTTAAACAGAACACAGACACAACACTTGACTGTAGCAAGACTGACAGGATATGAACTGACATTATTCCAGCCACACATAGAGATCAGACGTTGTAACATTCTGAATCCTGCAACAATTTTGCCCTCAAGTACAGTAAATGCACCACCACATGACTGTGTGGAACTAATGAATATAGTGACGAAACCAAGACAAGACCTGACAGATATTGCACTTTCAGAACCAGACTTAACGCTCTATGTAGATGGATCATGCATGAGAACGAGTGCAGGAGAGTTAGTAGCAGCCTATGCTGTGACCACTGCTACAGAGGTCATAGAGACACAGAAAATCGACACACTGTCAGCACAAGCAGCAGAGCTCATCGCTCTGACACAAGCCTGCATAAGAGCTAAGCACTTGAAAGTAAACATTTATACTGATTCACAATATGCCTTTGGCGTTGTTCATGATTTCGGGGTCTTATGAAGGGAGAGAGGTTTCCTGACCTCCCATGGGACCAAGATCCAGCACGGCCAGCTTATTCAGGCCCTGTTAGAAGCCATACATTTGCCTACAGCCATTTCTATCCTGAAGTGCAAAGCTCACACCAAAGTTACAGACACCATTTCCCAGGGTAATGACCTGGCAGACCGGACAGCTAAACTTACAGCCCAGACACCAACAGACACGACAAGGACAGAGGTACCATTACTGACAACAAGTATGACAGTCAGGGATCCCACACAAGATGTACTTGACATACAGACACATGCCACCACAGATGAGATAAAGAAATGGACTGAACAAGGAGGGGTCCAGACTGACCAAGGTTGGATGACTAAGGGAAAAAGCTCATGGTTTCTCCCAGATTCTATGGTACAAGTAATCATAAATAGAGCCCATAGTCCAGCACACTTAGGAGAAAAAGCAATGTTAGACAGCTTACAGAACATCTGGTTTAACAAGCACATGCGTGCAGCAGCGAAGCGGAAAGTACGAACATGTATGATCTGTTGTCAGTTCAATCCAGGTAAAGGCATCCCGGTGGAACAAGGCGGATTTCATCCTCCTGACCACCCTTTTGAGGTTCTCCAGATGGATTATATCCAAATGGACAGATGTAGAGGTTACAAGTACGTCTTGGTAGTTGTATGTGCACTGTCTAGATGGACAGAAGCATATCCAGTTCCAGATTATACTGCTGTAACAACAGCCAGACAGTTAGTGCGCGAGTACTTCCCCAGGTATGGATTACCTCGGGTGATCTATTCAGACAACGGCCAGCCATTCTCTTCTGAATTAATGAAACAAGTGTCTCTTCTGTTAGGTTATACATGGAAGTTCCATTGTGTCCGACACCCAGAAGCAGCAGGCCTTGTAGAAAGACATAATCAGACCCTCAAGACAAAATTAGCAAAGGTCTGTGCAGAAAAAGGCGTGGATTGGATGGTAGCCTTGCCGGTTTCCCTCTTTTACATGCGTATGGTAGCACATTCCAGAACAGGCCTATCTCCGTATGAAGTGGTTTTTGGTAGACCGCCAAATATGTGGGGTACGCCTATGCCCAGAAAGATAACTGATGTTGACAGTAACATGCTGACAGATTACCTGGCTTCCTTGATGTCTGCACTACTCTCTTGTCGTTCACAGGTTGCTGCCGCCTTCCCTGACAACACCCAGGTCAAGGAACACGCCATAGTCCCAGGGGACTTTGTGTGCATCCGGAATTTTGATCGTTCCAGCCCCCTCGAGCCGCGCTGGAAGACCCCGAAATTGGTGCTTCTTACCACGAGGACCGCGCTGAAAGTGGAGGGACGCAAGGGATGGATCCATGCCCATCACGTTAAGCGGTATTTTGGACAATGTGGAACATTTGCAAAGAACATTGACTTTAATGACAATACAGACTTTGTGCCGCCTTTGCTTGAAAAGACCCCTCAGCAAGAGTATAGGTCTAAATTAAGATCTAGTAAGTCAGACGTAGTTTAATTGTTTAAGCCCACCCGGTGGTGAATCGGTTAGACTAGTTTCTGACATGTATAAGATCACATATGAGAATAGCAAGAAGAGAGATAAAAAGGAAAAATACTGCAAGACATTACGCAGTAGATGTATTGTTACCTTGATCATTATTTTTATTCTGTGCATTGTTATAATCTGTGTCAGTTTATTGCTACATGTTTTCTTTCCCATTTCTTCACATATATACTCTTCCAGTAACAGTACCATAGAGCATACATTTAGTGTATTGCCACCTCATGAATTGTCATATCGACTTGCCTTGCGTAACAATACTTTTATTCAAATGTTACACCATTCTCACCAGACCAGCAATGCAACTGATTGCTGGGTATGTGGCCAACTACCCCCTTATCATAAAACAAAGGGAGTTCTGCCGAAATAATTTCTCGAATTTTCATATATAAAAAAAAAAAAACGCCCATTGGATAACATGGCAAATCGCACCTCCGCACAAAACATGTTTTTTCCACCACTTCCACAGCTCAGATCCTTTTCAAATTTGGCATCACAGTAGTCCAAGCGATGCCCTACATCCTCACCAAAAAGCAACCAAATCCCTCCACTGGAACGGGTACGAATTTCCGCTCAAAAACACGCCCCCCGCAAACGCCAAACAACGCCAAAATCCCTCAACACCTTGTTAAACAGCATGTTAAAACAAATACTGCCTTCTCAATACAAGATATCAACTCTTTGGCAGCTGAAGCACAATCTTTCCCCAATGACTGCTGTACATGGGAAAGTCATGAACTCATCTCTCCACGTTATCACATAACACGTACTCACATCTTCAAAACGTTTTCTCCAAACACTTGAAAGAGATCCAGCTCTCTCCTGCCTAACGTAATGTCAACATACTCTGCACAAACCATATCCACATGGCGCTATTCACAAGCCATATTTACAAGGAGCTATTTACAAGGAACTTCACTCTCAGAAGGACTTTCTTCTTTCATAACGTCACGCCATACCTATTTCATTTGCGGTCAGACAGCTTATGTACATCTGCCCTTAGACTGGGGTGGGACTTGTTATATATTTATTTATTTTTTGACATTTAATATAGCGCGAACAAATGCCCGCAGGCGTCTCGGCGCTGTAATCTGCAGGCTCTCCTCACTTTGGCTTCTGGACTCTAGAGATTAAACAGCCATGTTTTCAGCTGTTTCCTGAATGACAGCAGATTTGGGCTAGATCTGATGGATTGCGGAAGTGCATATAGCATTCCTATTGCCACCTGTTTCCTTGGCCCCATCCCATTATCACAGAGATTCACAACTAGAACATGTTAGACAAACTCAACTAATACGCAAGTTAACAAGAACCCTTGAAGCAGTAGTGAATGTGACTGCATCTGCCCTGGCGAACTTGACCCGGAGCAGTCTGCCATGATACTATCTCTGTCTGCAGTGTGGCCTGGCGATTTGCGGCCTGTGTGCAACTGCTTGCGTTCCCCATCCACATGTACAAAGGATAAAGATGAAGAAATAATTCTGTATGATCAGCTATACGGTCTCATGAATATAGATGTATCCTAAAGGGTTATGTAGGTGACAAGGAGGGAATGAGGAAAATGATATTTTGCCTGACCAAAAATGTCCACTACATACACCCTATGTTACATTCATGTGCATGTCACCCATGCATATTTCTCGTAGTGGCCTGAATCACTAGGCCTCTGCAAACATGTCCTGCAAGTCATCAAGTCATCATGTCTCCCAAACATTAAGCTAACATGAAGGCCCATGTATTTGCATTTTGCATTGTGCACTTTTAAAATAAATATCGTACTGAACCTTTTTTTGTGGTTGAGCCTGAAACCACTTTCTGAAATATTGTTTTCATGACTCCTGGCACACTGAAAACTGCAGTCACGTCAGCAAGAAGCCTGCCAAGACATTATTATGAATAACAGTTATCTGTTTTCAGTACAGAGTGGCATCCCTGCCCGGTGAGGAAAAGCAAACAGAACCCGTCCGCGACAGATAAGGCCTAACTCTCTGTCTCAGCCCCCATGCAATGAACGGAGGAATATATGCTTTTTCTTTATTTCTAGTGATGAACAACCTTTTGCTTCAGACAATACATCCCCTATCATATCAGATTGTACAAGATGTGCTTTTCGCCCTGACACAAGAGATTTCTCTGCTAGGCCGAAAGTCAGCTCTCCTCCCAATTACACGTCAATTGCACGCCATGCTCAAGTTGCACAATTAGGGCAGAGTTCCAGCTGGTCATGCAAACTCCTCCTCTAAGTACCCACCCACCTATGACACCTACCTATCACCTACCTATGACTCATCAAGTGTACACCCTCATGCACCCTCATACACGCCCACATGCTCTTATCTCTTTTTTTTTGGTCTGCCTGGAGCGCTCCTCCCTATGTACAAGGAGTAAAATGTATATATTCTGTTCATTGTTATTAAATGTCAGATTACTCTTCCTGAACCTCAGTGGTGATGGAACATATTCTCCCTTTGACTCGAGTTATTGGAATAAAGCCCATTTTAACTTGAACACCACGGATCCTGTCTCTCATTTGATGCATGATACTTTGTTAATGCCTAGAAATTCTGCCAGGGTCATATTTTATTTACCACAGACCGGATGCCTTTTCGTGGCGGCATTGCCGCCACGCAAATGCATAGCCCCCAGCACATCCTAATATGGCTGGCGGTGTCTGATAGACACCACCACCATATTAGAGCTCTTCCGCCGCGGTCGCAAGGCGACCGCAGCAGAAATGCAGCAGACGGTCTTCCCGTCCGCCACGGTCCCGTCAGCCAATGTAATATGGCGGGGGGGAAATAGGTGGCAAACGGACAAGGATGGCGG
The DNA here is from genome assembly GCF_964261635.1 of Lissotriton helveticus. Lineage (NCBI taxonomy): Eukaryota > Metazoa > Chordata > Amphibia > Caudata > Salamandridae > Lissotriton > Lissotriton helveticus. The sequence continues at coordinate 185,623,473 of NC_136065.1, forward strand.
ACGGATCACCACCACCTGCATGGATGCAGGCGGTGGCGATCCGTCTGCCATCCTAATTGACCCCATAATTTGGTAAGGCGTCAGTGCCTGCTGCTTTCCCCTTCTTGCCCTTACTTATGCTCATGCGAATCTCTTCCTTAGTGATTAGGTCATCTAATGCCTTACAACTCCCATCTATTAAATTAGGAAGCTGTACCTTCCTCAGCCAGCACTTAATACACTCCAGGTCTGGATGATGTCTTCCCCATACAATCTAGAAAAGAGAGACATTAGACAGGCCTGCATATGCTCCTGCTTCCTCCTGGTATCCCTCCTGTCGTTGACGACCAACTTTTTGATAAAATTCCTAGATCTGTCTGTCCAAGCCTTCCAGGCCAGCAGTGCCCCAAATTGAAAATGCTGCATAGACTTTGTCTTCCATTGAGGTCTACACCTCTGATCCAGATAGACCCTATATTCCGTCCTTGCATCCTCAAGTTGCTTCTGCAACCTTCCCTGAGCCTCAGTGGGCTGTGTTTTTGGTTGAAGCAAGCTGCACTCAAATAGACCTATTTTATCCTCCAAGGCTTTAAGACTTGCACGTTCAACCCTTTTCCGAGTAGAGGACTGACTTTGCAGTTCCCATCTGAGGAAGGCCTTAAATGTATCCCAAACAACATCTAGGGGAGCAGAGCAAGGATATCCTGAAAGAACAACCCACATGCTTGTTTTACTACCCCTCCTACCTCAGGATCAGATAGAGTGGCTCTCTTTAGGGTTCATCTGGGTCTCAAATGACTGCAGTACCCGATCAAGGAAAAAACCATGGCCGCTTAGTTCGAGATGTGGGCTAATAATATATTTATAATGGTTATTTTTTTCCCGATAGACCTGTCGATAAAAAAGTAATCCAATTCAATCTCGAGAAATAGACATGTTTTTTACTATGGAAAGTAAAACCCTGACTTGGACCCATCTTATATCTCCAGACATCCAACAGGACTAAATTCTAGTAGAGTACTTTTTATCATGCAACGGACCTGAGGAGTCTTGTCATATCGACCACTATTGGATCTATACTGTACAAGGTCCAACAGGACATTGAAATCTCCCCCTATTATAATAGGTGCCATAACCTCCATTAGGTTGCATTCCAATTTTGATAAATGGGAGTGATCGTCAATGTTTGGCGCATAGAAAACAGCGCAGACTAACTCTGCCCCCCCCACTATCCAAGGTGGCTATCAGCCACATCCATGATTTATTGGACTTAGAGGCCCTAGTGGTACAGCCTGCTCCTCTCGTAATTAGAATCACAACCCCCCTACAGTGAACAGACTGTTGTGAGACTAGACTGTGTTTCCTTCTAGTGTGTCTAAATAGGTCTCCTGAATCCGACAGATATGGTTACTACTTTCTTCCGGATACTTCATTGCCAATCCCTCCCTCTATTTAGAGGAGTGGAACAAATCGCCAAAGTGTTGATCAAACAAGAGTAAATCAAATCAGCTTGGTCCGAGATGTTGCCAAGTGGGACCCTTAGTATGTAGATATCATCGTCATTTTTGTGAATGGAGATCCACACAGTAAGTCTCTGGCTCAAAGGCAGCTTCCCAAACAGCTGCTGCCAATAGATTGCCGCCCAACAGGTGCTGACCCCTCCGCCAGCGACACGAAAGCTGGAGGACACAACCCAGCAGCAGCGCGGCTTCCGGGCCGTTCCCTCCCAGCAGGGAACTTAGCCCCACACCGACAGGAGAATGCTAAACCACCCACACCAAAACCCATCAAGTGGAGATGCGGCAGCTCCCTGTGCTCCCCCCACGCAAAAGAGCAAAAGAGGAACACCATTACACCAGGTAAGCTGAGTTTAGTAGGGAGGGGGAAGCGAGAGAGCCCCGCTCACTTCACCTCCATGCCGACCGGAGACCAGCGGCCATCTAAGCGGCGGCTGGCATGTTCCCCACTGTTCTGCAGGTATGCGTTTTACCAAACGCTATACAAGTTGTTACAACAAACACAGCAATATTACAAGATCTAGACCCAAGGTCAGTTGGTATACAGAGGAGCTTAGTCTGATGCAACACCACTGCAAACAACTGGAGGGCAAATGGAGAATGGGCCAGAACAATGCAGACTAAAGCATATTCAAACCCACCTTGAGATGCTACCACCAAGTGATCTAGCCAAACAAACGCACCATTCTGGTGGACCACGTCAATGACAGTGCAAACAGAATCAAAGAAATATTCGCAATAGTGAAAGATTTCATCTCACCCTCTGTCGCCTCTAACTCAATCACTATCTTGCAGGACCTCTGCAGTGATCTCTCTCAATTCTTCCGCAACAAAATCACAGCCATTAATAGCAAATTCAACCCGAAACCAGACCCAATGGACCTCACCAAACACCTGCTGATTTTATCCAAAAAAACAATGTTAACTACATGGCCCATCATCACCCCAGGATAAACGCTGCCATCATGAAGTCCATCCACTCAAGGGCCCCATCGAATGCCTGCCCCCCCCACTCACTCCAGAGGACTTTAATCCATCAGCACCATGCTCACACCCATTATGATTGCCTCCACCTCTTCTATGACAGTTCCAGATGTTTCGATGCTATCCTCCTATTACTGTAGAAACCCTGTGCAGACCTTTCACTACTCCCCAACTGCAAAATGACGCCCCTGCTACCACACTAGGGGAAGATTAGGAGGAAGAAGACACCATGGTGTAGAGTGCACATGAAACTGAAGAGCACGCTTTAATGAGCCATGTGTCTGAATCTATGGATACACTTCCCAGGGTTGAACAACACATCTCAAGGTGTACAACTGAAGGTGCACCAGCAAAAGTGAGGCAAGCACATGGACAGGCAGCTAGAAGGGCCTGTCATTTACTGCAAGGTCTCTATTACATACAAAAGGTATTTTAAGGAGGGGGGCATGTAGCAATGGGGAAGGTAGTTCTGGAACAACAGGTAGACAATAATTTGCTGACACCAAGGAAATAACTCAAAATGTCATTTCATTAACTTTTTCACTCAATCAGACAATGCAGGTAAATTGTAAGGGTGAAATTCATATTTTTTTTATTTTTCCACATGCACAAATGAAATGCCATAGATAGTAAGGTAACTCTTCATACAGAATCAACTTCCTCTTCCTTTCCTGAATATTTCTCCCTGTGCTTTGCCCAGTCTTTAGTCATTTTCAATTTGGATTCTTCCTTTGTCTTCAGCCTCTGCTGCATCATGTACTCTTAGAAGCTGACATATTTACTTCTTTTTGAAAATCACGTAAGTTGAGTTCACTTCTTTGCGAAATGTTTATGTTGGCAGGCTCCACTACTTTTATTGATTTTTTGTTTAAAAAAAAATTTGTTTATTTCTTATGGCCTGATGTTTAAGTTAGATACAGTGCAAAGAGACATGTGTAAAATTAAGGGATAATCAGCATTTTGGATGGCGGAGACCTTGAATTAACAACATTTCCTCACTTTGCTTGTGTTTTAGTGAAGGTGTCCATATTTGTCTTTATACTGTGGTATGTTTTAATTTTTGGGGCCTCGTCTGCTGCAGGTTTTCAATGCATTTTTAAGGAAACTTTCACATTCTCAACTCTTCTATGCTAGAGATATTTTATTGCATTATGAGCTTGTGGATAGTCTTGTATTTGTGCCAAACTCAGGTTATTTTTTGCTTGGATGTGCCCGTTGGTGGCAAGGGTTGTGGTATCTTCAGGAGTCCAGACCCATGTGGCCAGACATTTTCCTCTGTTTTTCTCCATGTCCCAGTCTACCATTTTGTTTGTGTATGCTTGCATTTGTGAAAGATGCTTGATTCATTGTTTTTATTCAACTTTTAAAAAGTATTTTCCAGAAGTAATTGTTGGCTTATGCTCTTTGGGTTTGGGGGATTTTTAAAGTTTATTTTAGTTTTATCTCACATTTTCTATTTTGCTTTGCTATTGAATTTCTTGTTGCTGGTTTGCTGTTGGTGTACTAGTCCCAATGATAGGTCCAGTCACACTTTGGTTGTATATTTATGTGATTCTTCATATTTTGTGGGGGTGGGCTGCAACCATGGTTGGGATTATATTCTCTTTGCTTTCCTTGCCTTCACCTTTGTGGACATTTGCTTTCAGATGTTCCTGAAGGAGGATCCGGCCAAATGGGCTTCGGAACACAGAAGAAGGGGAGGAGAAGTGTCTCAGGATAGATGTCAGGGTCAGGGGGAATTCCTTTAATTGGAAAAGATGCCCTCACACACCCATGAATGTGTCATGCTTCATCATAGGGCATTTTTGCTCCTCGTAGGGTCGGTGTCACAATACCCCATGGGTGCCGCATGAGGGTTCTTTGGCGGAGTTAATTTTTAGAAAAAACGCCGTAATGGTGAATGCGAGTGTGTAACGCTAGTGTGATAGTGAGTTAAAATATCACATTGGTGCCCAATAAAAGAAGGTTTTTATTCGTGGGTCCACTGGATAGAGTAAAAACAGAAACCAAACTTCTAGTTTCCACTAATGAGGAAATACAGTTTGCTTTGGATTGTTGGTACAGTGAATGGGGCAATATGTTTCACGCCCTATTGATCCAGAAGAGATCCTCTGTGTTTCATCAGGACCAGGTATAGTGTAAAAAACGAAGAAACAAATATTTATTTAAAAAACCAGAGGGGAGCCTACCTGAGTCTTAGTCGGGGAAAGACCAAGGGGTCCATTAGGGTGGCGGGCGGGCTTTGCCCACCCGCCACCCTAACAAAGTAGTGGAATGCCCGCTAACAGTGCGGGGGTCCCGAAAATGGCATTAGGATGCGCCCGCCACACAGGCGGGCGCATCCTGTATGTATTCCATTGTGGCGGGCGGAGCAGGAATCTCCGCCCGCCGCAATGGTAAAAGTGCATGTTGTGCTTTTCAAAGTGCAACATGACAGGCACCGCGCGGTGCCTGCCATGTTGCACTCTGAAATGTGGGGGGGTACCATAGGTACCCCCCATGTGCACCCCCCAAGCCACGGACTCCCAGGGGGCCCGTAAGGGGCCCCCGCAGGGAGTCTCCGCATGCCTTTCCGTGGCGGCAATGCATTGTGCACAGCCCATAGTAATATGGCGGGCGGTGTCTAAAAGACACCGCCACCATGTTACTGGTTTTCCGCCCCGGCCGCTAGGCGACCGGGGCGGAAAACAGGCGGGCGGTGTTTCCCACTGCCGCGGTCCCTCCCGCCATCCAAATCTGGCGGGGGGTAATTGGGCTGATGATGTCGGGAGGATTTCTTCCGCCAGGCTGGCGGTAGCCACCGCCAGCCTGCCGGAGGAAATCCGCCCGACATCATAATGGACCCCTAAGTGGTAAGGTGCCTGAAAAAAAATATTTTATATCATCGGTCACCTAAAAAATCCAACCTGAAAGAGACAGAGAAGAAAAAATAATGTAAGGAGTATGTTGTGGTTAGATAATGGTGGCACATTAAGAATGAGGATGTGCTACATGGGTGGTTGAGATCGTATCACAACTGTTCGTCACTCATCCAGAAAAAATTATTTAAGTAAGTGGGTGTTGCTGTGGGTATTCACACGCAACACCCATGGAACCTGACAAATTTCCGGATTCATGAGAAATTGTGACCCTGGGGATGCGCTTGAATGCTACGCCTCCCCGGGGGAGGCATAGGGAGGCACAACAAGGAGAAATGTATTAATTTCTCCTAGTTGTCCCATCTTTCTATTCGTGCTGCACTCTGCAGCACATATATAATGAGGAAATCCCCTCTGGTGATTATTTATGTGCAGGAAGGTGTGCCTTCCTGCCTCATAAACAATCATCCCCGTGATGCAGGCATCTTGCACCATGGTGCGAGAGTGCTGGCATCGGCGCATGGAAGCCAATTGTGTGCCAGCGCAGAGGAAAGCAAAGGGATGTAACATATTATTGTAAATATGTAGCATCCCTGTGCTTTGAAAGGGCCTAAGCGTGGCACAGCCAAAGGGCTTACAATGCAGCACTTTCTTGTAAATGAGGCCCAAAATGTAAAATCCTCAGATCTTGTAAAATCCGAAGGTTTGCCCTGCCTAAACACTTTTTATGATGTACTAAACTCAACTAATGATTCAGAAGAGTTTTCCAATCTTTAAATGGGTTAAGTCAACATTAAGGAACTGCTATTTGAAAAGGGGGCGTTAAAGGTGTCACTTACAAATACCAGTTTGTAGTAATTGACTCTCAGGCGAGGCTGATTCAAACAGGATTTATTAGGTTACACAATCGTGGCTCCACCAGGCTCAGCAGTTAGTCCAAGTATAAAAGTACATTCTATGTGGCTAGGCAACAGAAGCCACCTAGCAACCTTAGTATTCTAATGCACTAGAAGTGCATAAAGAATACTACACATTTCTTTAAGGTATACATTTTTTTTCGATTGAAAGTCACTTGCAAAACATTAATATTTGCCCATCAATTCAAAATTGATGGTGAGCCATTCAAAAATCGTAATGGGCCCAAAGGGAACTCTTCCCCTTTGAGAATGCTTATAAAAACTTTCCTTAGGAGTAGGCAAAGGTACCACTGCCTACTTCTAAAATAGGGGTCGATTAGGATGGCGGACGGACAAAGTCCATCCGCCATCCTGTCTGGGGCAGGTACCGTCCGCCACAAGGGCGGAGGAACCGTGCCCCCCAATTAGGATGCACCCGCCACAGTGGCGGGTGCATCCTGCATTTTTAACATTGCGGCGGACGGTGCATAAAGCACCAGCCGCCGCAATGTGAAAAATGCATGTTGTGCGTTTCACAGCACAACATGACAGCCACCTCGCGGTGTCTGCCATGTTGTGATGTGAAACGCAGGGGGGTATCATAGTTACCCCCCATGTGCACCCCCCATCCCCCTCTTCACCCTGGGGGCCCGCAACGGGCCCCCAAAGCAGGAACAGTATACCTTTTTGTGGCAGCATTGCCGCCACGGAAAGGCATTCCCCTCAGGCCATCCTAGTATGGCTGGCGGTGTCTGATAAACACCGCCACCATATTAGAGCTTTTCCGCCACGGTCTGAAGCCGACCGTGGCGGAAAAGCCGTAGACGGTCTTCCCGTCCGCCACGGTCCCCCTCGCCATTGTAATATGGCGGGGGAAAAAAGGTGGCGGGCGGGCAAGGAAGGCGGACGAATCGCTACTGCCTGCATGGCGGTGGTGATCCATTCGCCATCCTAATGGACCCCATAGTTTGTTCAAATTTTCAGTTTTTTGAATACGTCCCATTTTCCTTTTAGAAAAACAGACTGCTTATATAAAAAATATTGCCATATTTAAAAGTAATCACAGACATGGTGGTCAGATGACCCCAGCAGGCCGGCATGACTGTGACTCTAGCCAATTGTAGTGGGTTGCACTTGTGATCTACCTCATGAGGTAGGTCGAGTTGCTATCCACTATGATTTAGAATTTTGTGAACTGACCTCCTCGTACATAGGTAAGTTTTCAAAATTCCTTGGCATTCTCAAAAAGTCAGAGCTTCATTTGCGCCACTTTTTGGGAATCATTTGGCGATCATTTGCACGCCAACTGGCAAGGAACTTACTCCATCCTGATGATAACGTGAAATTCAATAGGTTGAAATGCCATTGATCATTCAGCATATTCTTTGGAAATTTTTGGTTCTTATCATGTCTTTCATTGATTGTGTTCAGATTGCCTATGTTCTGTAACCAATTGTATATATTAGTGCACCTTTTTGCTGTTTTCTTTGCACTTCATGTGTCCACCTGTGTTGTTCACTTTCACACCAGCACTTTTGTACACTCTATTTTTTGGATTACACCTTCATACAATGTAATAGTGCTGTTATAACTAATACAATGTGTATCTGTAGTTCCTAATAAAGGCTGCTTTTCTTCAAAAGATTTTTTGTTGTCTCCTTGCTTCTGCTCTGTTGCAATTGATTTTGCATCCTACCTATTTGCATTGAAATAACTTCCCTATGAGACATTGACCAACATTACGATGTCGGGCAGATGCAACCATTGTGGGTAAGGAATCGCCCGACCATGGGTCGGCGATTCCAACACCCTAATTTGGATGCGACCACATATATTGCGGTCAGATACTTAAATTTTCCAATGGGAGCTTGTGCGGCGGTCTGAAAACAGCCACAGCATAGGCTCCCATTGGAAAATTGAAGTTGAGAGGGGCACCAGGGCACCAATGGAAAATGGAAGTTGAGAGGGGCACCACGGCACCACGGCAGAGCCGAGCCTGGCTCTGCCGTCATTGAAGGGCTTCTTGGAAGAGGAGCGGGTCTCCTTGTGGTTTTCCCTTCGACCATCGTAATCAAAATACGGTGGTCAGAGGGACACCACAGCATCACGGCCGGAGAGAAACCACAAAGGATGCAGACATTTGGCCTGGTGAACAGTCATGAACAGTGAAACTGAAAGAACACTAATTCAACCTAAACCGTAGAGTTTGCGGTGAGCATTTAATGGTATCCAAGGTAGCAATGGATGCCTTCAGACCATTTCCTGAAAATACACGATACCTGCTTCCTGTGCCTAACCTTGCATTTGCATGCTGAACTGTAAGGGAAGAAACAAAGTGCTGCCCTGCTCAGCTTATTTATGTCTTCCAGGAGAAAAATGAGAGAATGCTAGATAGGCACACTTGGAACTGGTAACTTGAATCAGTGAGTGACAAATGATGATTCATGTGATGGATGTGACAGACATAGCTTAGATAAGCTTAGTTTTTCATTCTTCAATAATCACTTGTTTAAGGATGAATGCTGGCAATTTTATTTCATGAGCATTTTGGTAATTTGCGCACCAACATCCCATGGTTCTGGTTTACTTAGAGTAGGCTAAGTTAAAAAATATTTGTATTTTCTTGTTCAGCAGATCCGTTTCCTTCCATGGCAGATATGCCAAACTCATGAACATGCTGAATTTTATTAGTCTATCAAAAGCAGTACCAATTCCCCAAACTTTCTTCCTCCAAGTTGGGAGATCTACTCTGCTGTTAGGACCATCATAGTGCAGAGAATACATATACAACAATGGTAGGCCAAGGATAGGAGGTGCATGCTTTTTTCCACAATCTACACCCTATGGTGAATCCATCCACTTAATGATCCTACCAAACTAGCCACTTTCTGTGAATTGAATGTTCTTTGTTCTTACTATAGTAAGTGACTCCACCTTTACACTGTGTTGATTTATGCTGGTCTTTGCCCTGGATTTTCCACCCACTCTATGTTTTCTTTTTGCTTCGTGTTGCAGCATAAGAATCCTTCTTTTCTGGTTCACCTGATCCTTTCTAAATAAGAACATTGTTTTGCATTTAATACCTTCCTGTTTAGGTCTGTTAAGGGCCCCCAGAAGTTAGTCCCTTTGTATAAACCTCTGCATCAACAGCAAGTCTTGGGGGGAAGTGTCAGACTATGCAGACTATACTACACATATTTTCTATTCCATTGGTTCTTGTAAGTAGTATTCCTCCTGGTGAATAGGTATGGAGGATAGATAAGAACACAGACATTACTACGACTGGTTGGTGAGATGCTGGGTGCTCTCAGGTGATATCTGGAGACTTCATGAAGGGGAGAGGCAAAGGTAATGAATCATCAGTTTCCCAATTACACTGACTAGAGGATGGTGGATTGGAGACCCACATAAGGGTTAGCCATTTGGTAAGGTAGCTCATATCATAAAGAGAGAAGACTAGAGAGAGGACAATTAAGGTAAACAATTGGACGATTTCTTTGTGATGGGACAGATTCAGGCCCAGCGTCTACTCTGACTGTAATTAGGTAGGTGGAGCATCCTTGTTTATGGATGTTACAATACAAAGTGCAATTAACAATACAACTAATAATAGCCTAATAATAATAATAACAATAATAATAATAATATTAATAACAATATTATAATAATGGATGCCCTTATCATTACCAGTAGAGACCATACTGCTACTAGGGCAGAACACTGGTTTGATCAGGCATGTTCCAAAGCCCTTAATGATATAAAGAAGGCCCTCAAATGCCCACCCAGGGATAAAGAGGAGGTGAAACTCTTATGCAGCCCATACAAAAAAGCCACAAAGGAAAGCAAAGAGTCCCTTAAGGGCGATGCCTGGGATCAGTTATTGAGTGCCTGTGACTCCCATGAAAGTGCCACCTTCTGGAAGGTCATTAATAGCCCATTCCTAGCATTTGAGGATGGGCCTATTTCGACCTCTGTGATAGAAAAAGAGAGATGGTTTGTCAATTTTCTCACATATATTCTCCAGAGCTAGGGTTCAAAGCTTTCATTCTCTGTTGCAGAAGTTGCGGGTGCCATTACAAGACTAACTGGCAATAAGGCTCTGGGCCCTGATGGAGTCCCAGCAGACCTCTTCAGTCGCGATCCTCTTATTTGGGCTTCCCTGTTATCTAAGGTGCTAAGTTGTGCTGTGATACTCGGTCCTAAGAACTTGTGGGCTCAATCCATTATTGTTCCTATTTTTAAAAGGGTGAGCCAATCCAAGACGTTCCAGACCCATTTCCTTGATTGATACAACTGACAAGGTCCTGGAGCAGGTGATCTTGGAAAGGTTAGCCCTGTGGGCCACGGAGAATAACATCATATCTGACCTTCAGTATGGGTTCAGGCCTGGCCTAAGTTCCATCGACTAGTGCCCGAACCTATATTTAATAATCCAAAAGTATGTTATAGAAAGAAAAAGCACCTTTTTTTATGTTTCATGGAGTTTACCTCCACTTTCAACCGGGTAAACCGTGCCAAGTTTGAGCATGCTGTTTTCAATTAAGGTATTCCAGTATCAGTTTCCTTCCTGGGGGACATACATAGGGCTGTTCCTGCATCTGTAGCTTACAGACAGGATGGTTGTTGTACAAGATCCTTCCCAATAGCCCGTAGCCTTAGGCAGGGAGGCATTCCGCCCTATTCTTGTTTACCATTAACCCGTTGGCTGCTGCCGTCGGCTATTGGCCGACGGCAGCACAATGCTGTCCTCATGTCAAGGATGGCCATATGGATGCAATTTTTATTCAACACCTTTTCAGATTTCATGGATAATTGAGATCTTTCTATAAACCAAACTAAATCTATGTAATCGTTGCAAGGACTAATCCCAGCAAACAACAGCAATTACAATGCAATGGTCTCGGCATTGTTAAAGTTAGAGCTATTGGCATTGCTCATTACATTATTTTTGTTTATATTTTTGTTTTTAAAACATATAAATAAATGGCATTGTCATTTACAATGCCAGTAGCTTAACGTCTCGCAAATGTGAGATCTATTGCATTTGCACCCACACACAGAGCCACACACACATACAGAGCCACCCACATAGAGCCAGCCACACAGAGCCATTCACACAGAGCCACTCACACACATACAGAGCCACCCACACACACAGAGCCACACACACAGACAGAACCACCCCCACACAGACAGAGCCACCCACACACAGAGCCACCTACAAACAGAGCCACATAAAAAAAAGCCACCCACACAGAGCCACACACATACACACACACACACACAGAGCCACCCATACACACACACAGAGCCACCCACACACACACAGAGCCACACATACACACACAGAGTCACACACACACAAACACACAAAGCCACACACACAGAGCCACACATACATACACAGAGCCACACACACACACACAGCCACACACACAGAGCCACACACACACACAGAGCCACACACACACAGACACGCAGCCACACACACAGCCACACACACACACACACAGCCACACACACACACACACACACACACAGCCACACACACAGCCACACACACACACACAGCCACACAGTCACGGGACCCCTAAAAGGACTGGGGCCTATAGGCCTGTGCATACTTTGTTTGTTTGGTATTCCGGAACTGGGCTTTCACAACTGGCCTCCATTGGCTCTGCCTCATTGGGGAAATGAGCAGTGGAATAAGTCCTGTCCAGCCCTGGCTTCTGGGCAACTCTTTTTCATCACCTCGTGCACTGGTTCCCTCGCCTATCAAAACTGGGCTAACTGATCATAGGGCAGGAACCAGACTTCCAGAGTCTGTGACCTGTGTAGCTTAATTGTACCGTAGAGAAACAAAAGGCAGATGCAACACTAAGGCAACACTTTGCAGAAATATGGCAAACCAGTAGATGAATAAAGGAAGTATTCCTTCATGAGCTCCCCACCTCCCCCTCATCTTTTAGAACCTTTATTTTTATCTTTTTTTTTTGCAACATTCATTAGAGCTTTTTCGAAGCTTTGTCCCCATGAGATCAGGAGTTGCGCAACTTTAGATGTGTTACTATCAACGAACAGCCCCTTGCTAGTGTTACAGCCTTTAAATGAGGAGATTCCTGGATGAAATCCCGTGGTAAAGGGCGCGCGCGTGTCCATTAGTGCAATATTTCCCAGGTCGAGAGAGTCCGTGTTGTACATCGTAAGTGCTTGTGGGAACGTGCTGCCCTGGATAAAACTCCGTTTGCATAAGGCAGAAATAAGTTGACCAGCTGAACTTTGCTTTATTCCTCCTGCCAACCCCTGATTCCATTCGGCCCCCGGCAGGCTCGAGGCGATAGCGAGAAGCATTGTTGCAGCAATGGAGTGCCAGATCCTACGGACGGCCGCCTTGGCCCGAGAACACCAGCACTCCATGCTCCAAAAAATGTAAACATTGTTTGCCTGGCTAATCGCACAGATGCTGATCGTAAACAAGAAAATACAAGCACAGCCAGGGAAAAGAGGCAAGAAAACTGACCGGCTCAGGGGGCGAGTCTCTGTCTGTTGCGCGGCCAGTCTCCCTTCCTCGCTGGTCCGCTCCCTCTTTAGAAGCGGCGGGGTGCTGGGGCAGCTGTGGAAATCGAGAGGAACTACCCGGTGACCTTGCAGCACGAATCAGTGGCCCGAACGACGAGCTGAGCTGAGCCAGGAGCTGTGGCAGGGGTACGCAGCCTCACAACATCGAGTGCCGGAGTGAGACTGGAGCCGACCGCAAAGTGAGCTCAAGAGCCTCAGAAGAGCAGAGAGCGGCGTGGCAGTGGAGAGGGCAGCCCGGGGACGCCGACGAAAGAGTGCGGCCACTCCCAGCGGTAAGGGCTAAAGTGGGCATTCTAGGAAATGGGCAGCTTCTGCAGGCAGGCACTGCTGCGGGATTTACCGGGGCAGGCTCTCTGCCCAGCTCTCAAGTTGGGAGTGCGGGAAGTAGGCTGTAGTAGGAGGGGAGGTTCCTCTGGTCTGCACCCGGGCTGGAGAAGGAGGAGAGCGGCCTTACCTCAGAGGTTGCTGTCGTCGGTGTATGGCGGGGCAGTGGGAGTCACGTTGCCCGAGCTGGCTGCGGACAGCAGCGGTGAGCGCTAGTCCACCCCGTCGGCAGCCATGACTGCTGCAGCGCCAGCTGAGCCTGCTCTGTCGAAGGCCAAGCAGAAATGCCTCGGAGAAACACACAGTCATTTTCGGATTTGGGGGTGTGTTTCTCTTTCTCTCCTCTTACCATAGGCTGGAATGTAAAATTCCAGCCAATGGGAACGGGAGAGAAAGAAACTAAAAACACCCCCCCCCCCGAATCCCAAGAAGACAGGGCTTAAATGGACAGACGCCCCTCTCCTCCAAAGGCTGTCCTCCATTTAGGAAGCCAGCCAATAGAGAAGAGGGGCGGGCACAAGCCACACTCTGAAAAACATAAGATCTAGCCGCCAAGACCTAAAAAATCCTTTTTTTCAACAAGCTTAATATTGAACAAGTACACTCCTTCAACTATTTGGATACCTATTGTAGTGATTTCTGGTAGTTCATGGACTATATTATTAGCCATGTTGAGGAGAATAGGTTTAACGGACATTTACTGGTGGTTCCGCAAAGAACCTCCGCGTTTGGTGTCCACGAGGAACTGGGTCTCAAATACATCTCAGAAACCATTGTATTAAGACCTTTGTTACGGTGGATATTGGTATGGCACAAAAGCAAGGAGACCTTAAACAGAGTGATCATTAGGGGCTGTCTTTCTCTGGATACTGTAAGAGCGATTCCCTGGCTTGACTACTTAAAATTCGAATTTATAAGCCTGGTTCTCTCACATTTATATCTTTGTCTTGGAAAGATCACCTAAGCAGAATATAAGTAGGGCTCCCTGTTTTTTGGAATTTATTTTTTTAAGATTTCCATCTGTACTTTCCATACTTATTTTTTGGCCATCCTATTGGTATTTATCCATATTTATTTTGTGTGTTGTGAACAAATGAGGCGATAACTAGCATATTTCTGCATTTATATAACGGATAAACGCATAATTTGATGCCTGTCAGATTTTAGCACATTAAACAGCCAAAAAAATAGAATATTTAACCCACATTCAAATAAATAGTAAATAGTACATATAAATGTTGAGATATGCAATTATTTAAGCACATCTTATTGAGCTTTTTAGTTTACCATGCTGCCATTTTGTACAGCTATTGGCCTGAAAGTAATTAATCTGAGCATGGTGAGTCAATCAAAAGATGCCAAATTACCATATTTTTCTGCTTTTTAAAATCTATACAGACAGGAAAGACCGTGTTATCTTGTCTGTATTCATTTATAAAAATGCTTATTTTAGAAAACAGGGAGTGTTAATGATAACTGAGTTAAACTAAGGGAAAGGGATGACCTACAGAAATCTCCCACCCACGCTTACTGTTTAATAAAAACATTACCTTTAACTGAACCATATTTGACGTTGATGACTAATGTTTATTAATGTCAGTTACTGACAAGGTTCAGGTTAAATGTCTATGTACAACTGAACAGCTTTCCCAACGGTTGGTTTGCTCAGGGTACCTTGGGTCCTTGTAAGGGTGATAATTCATCAGCCCAAACTATTGTTCATTTTGTATTTTTCTGCTAATACTTTATCTGGCCCAGAAAACGATTTTTATTACCTCTTCTAAAATATTTTACATTTAGGCAAGTGAGGCTGGCTATGTTACACCTTCTGATGCTCAAGGATGTCCATACCTGTGTGTAGGCAACTTTTTGAGTTGTATAATTAAGCTTCATGATGTATGGATTTAATCTTACAATAACCATGAGATAGCAGCTGTTCTTCAGTTAACAAAGACAACAAGATGATGGATGGAGTGCTGAAACTTTTTAACCACTCACTTCCAGTCAAGAGATCTGGGATTACTCCATTGTTATTTTGCTCACTATGCCACCTCAGTTTGGACCCAGCCATATACAAATCAGTCTTGACCCTGCTCCTAATGAGAACAGTCCATCCCGAACTGCCTGACCAGGTCCTCCCTGGACAGGAAACAAGCTTCCTGGGACCAGTTTTGCGGTATCACCCCTCATCAGCCAGGCTAGTTTGATTCCAGGGGCACAGCAAGCACGGGACCCATGTCTGGGCATACCATTGGCCACTTAGGGCGAAGATACCAAACGCAACAACATGATGGACGGAGTGCTGAAACCTTTCAACCACTCACACCCAGTCGAGAGATTTAGGATTAAACCATCGTTCTTCTGCTCACTATGCCACCCCAGCTTGTACCCAGTTATATGAAAATCAGTCTTGATCCTGCTACTCATGATGTGGTGTTGGGTTCAAATCAGGCCTACATACTCTGCTAAACTCTCGAACACCTTAGTATAGAAGTTGGCACGGACACTGGAAAAGGTAAAAGACAAGTTTATTAAGACCCCATGGGGTGGTGATACATTCCTACAGCACCCTTCGGTAATGTAAGAAGTAGCACACCGAACATCGGTGCACGACCTCTTTTATACAGTTTAATAGCAATAAAAAGATAGGCGGTTACAAGTTACACATTTTAGGTACATATAAGGTCATTTTTGGAACACAGCCAGCGTGTGGGAGGAGTTTAATAACACTGGTCAGTTAGTGCTAACATTCCTAAAGAGTGACCAGCTGATGCATAGTGCGCATGTGCGCTTGACCAGTACTAAAAATAGCCTGTTGTCGAGCAGAATAGGCACCATGGGTATCAAGGAAGGACAAAAGGGCACACTGACCACGAGGCAGCGTGTTCATAGGAAAACGGAAGTCAGAGGGATTCAAAATGGCCCCCGTTCGTTTTGGTCAAGTTAACAGAAAAGACCGTGTAGCTGTGCTAAACGCTAACTCAGGAGCTGCCAAAACACGACAGACGGCCCTTTTAGCGTTTAGCAAAAGCTACCTCATAGTGAACGTAGTCAGAATGTTCATCCTCAATGTTAATAGCCATTATTTTCAATACTTCATCATTGATCAGCTTCTCTTGCTTAACAATAGCTCGTTTAGACGGAATACAGGCTGTGATACATACAGAACATAATGTAGGGCCACATTGAATACATAGACAAAGGAAAAATAGTACTCCAATAAAAACACAGAGAATCGTTAATAATTTCCAACCCCAAGTACTAAGCAGGGTCCAGAACCAACCAGAAAAGGTCCATGTTCCATTTTCTGGGTGGATCTCAGCAGCTATCTTATGTAATTTTGTAATCGAATCATATACGGATGGTGAGTTATCTGGCACGTACACGCAACAACTACTTCCGATGACGCGGCATGCTCCACCCCTATCAGCTAGTATCACATCTAGAACCATTCGATTCTGGAGCGCCACAATTCTGGTAATTTGCAATTCCTCAGTAATATTCCCTAAAGCAGAGGCAGTTTCATTAGCGACAGCTTCCACCACACGTGTAAGCCGCCTTATCTTCCTGCTATTCAGTGCAGCTCCTACAAATGAAAATAACCCCAAGTTGAAATCTACATATTGTTGTAACGTGGTATCAGTCTGGTCTATTTCATCAAGATCTACTGCTCGTTTTACTCTGTTCAGTATGAAATCATGGTACAGAACATAATCATTGTGGTACATGGGGGGAGCAATAAATACGGGTGGTAATACAAAAGCTATATAACACGTTCCTAACCATCCCAATGGTAGACGATGGTATCCCTTATTTCCACAAATGAAATATGTGTTACGTGAAGCTACAAATGCAATTCCAGTTGGTGTATCAAAGGTAAGTGTAATGTTACATTCACTGCGGCCTACCGGGATTGTACCTTTATTTCTAATACACAAATCTGCTTTTGTATCAATGACTGTTATCATATGCATGCTCGTCACATTTATAAGTCTTTGATTCGTATATACACGAGGTGTAGAAACATTGTCCGGACGATACTCTTCCCATTCAAATTTAGTTCCTTCAGCGTGTGGATAGCCATCTTTGTCGTTATAGCATATTTTATTCAACCGCAAAAGTAGTCCACCTTTTGTTGGCCTTTGCAGAGTAAAAAGAAGAGTGTACCAAGCATGACAAGAACCATTATGAGAAAACGGGAGAGGAATGAGTGGTGTTCCTCCCTTCTTCTGATGTCCGGGCAACATTCCACATACCCAACAATTGGACGTATTGGTCATGTTATGAGTATGATGCAAAATCTTAATAAAGCTGTTATTCAAATAAGTCTGCCTATGTCTTTCTTCGTGAAAAGGCAGAGTAAAATGAAAATGTTCAGATGGACTTGGAGTGGTGGGCAGCAAATGTTCTCGTACAGGAAACAACAGTTCTATAGTCCAAGCTAATACTGCGATCACCACTACGGTCAAGACAAACAAAACAGCACCAAGAATTCTCCCTTTTCGTGTCGAAGGAGATGCCATAGTTCACAAAACAATACTCTTCAAAAGCAACACTAAGCGGAAAAATAAAACGATGGTTCTGAACCGAGGCTGCCGTTGATTTGTTCTCCGGGATTCAAGACGGGTGTCGCTACACTGGGCAGAACTGATCCCCCCCCCATGATATTCCCGGCTTCCGTTTCACAAACCTCAGAGCGGTTACCAACCAGTTTCAAAAACACAAAAGGAATCTTATTTCCTAGGGCGTAGATTGTACTTCACTTTATCAGAAACAACGTGGTCCGGGAAGGCTCCCTCCAATTCATCAGGCGTGACAGCTGGGCTCTTTTCTGTATCCAAAATCTTTCTGAAGTCGGATAGCACCACAGGGCTCACCAGATCCGGAGAGACATTTCGGCAGTGCGTTGAATGTATCCACCGCTTCTTATTGATGACTCTCACAGCAGTCCGCGTCGCCAGCAGCACTTGTTCAGGGCCATGCCATCTCGGTTCCAAGCTGCTGGATCGCTCAAATACTTTGACCATCACGTGGTCCCCAGGGCGGAGATCGTGAGCCTCACCAGTGGAGTTATCAGGGAGCGCCTCTCGAACCTGTTGATGAATAGAAAGCAAATCACTTGTTAATCGTGCCAAATAATCGTTCATCATTACACAAGGCACATCATGTATCAAACGAGGTTTTGGAACTCCCCAAATATTCATCGGCCTTCCAAACACCACTTCATACGGTGTGAGGCCAGATCGAGAATGTGGCACTGATCGAATGGACAGCAATGCCAGAGGCAAAGCGTCCGGCCATTTCAGAGATGTAGATGCCACTATCTTTGCTAGCTTCAGCTTCAGAGTTGCATTGTATCGTTCTACTAAACCTGCTGATTGAGGATGAAAAACAGCATGGAATCGTTGCTTGATTCCCAATCCTTTCAGGACGTATTCCACTACTTTTCCAATGAAATGAGGGCCATTATCACTCCACATAAGTTTACAAACACCGTAGCGCGGGAAGTACTCCTTGAGTAACACCTTAGCGGTTGTCAATGCTGTATTGTCTTTCGTAGGGTAAGCCTCAATCCATTTGCTGAAGGCACACACCACTACTAGGACATACTTGAGATTATTACAGCGTTCCAGCTGGATGTAATCCATTTGTAGTACTTCGAATGGTGCAGTAGGTGGAACAAACCCTCCTTTAGGAGTATGAGTCCCTTGTCCAGGATTGTGCTGCAAACATATCAGACAGGTCTGCACTACTCTCTTAGCCGTGCTAGCAATGTCAGCATTTTCCCAAACTCGTGTAAGCAATTTAGTAATTGCGAGAGCTCCAATGTGTGCCAGCCCGTGTGTCATGTGCACCATTGTTTGTAAATAGGCCATGGGTAGTTTCCATCTCTCCATATCTTTACTACGCCAGCAACCCTCATCATCCAATACTCCTTCAGTGGCCCATTTCGTAAGTTCTGCCTCAGATGCTGACTTCTGTATATCTAGTATTTCTTCTCTAGCATCATGCCACCGCTCGGCTTGTGACTTCACTACATACATGGGGAAATTATTTTGTAGCATAGCGGTCTCTCTCGCAATGCGATCTGCGAAAGCATTGCCTTGCCCTATTTTGTCCGTCACCTTTTTATGTGCACTGCACTTGACTATTGCAACTTTCTTTGGGCATAACAGTGCATTCAGGAGATCGCGTACCAATTCTCCATGCATAATATGTACTCCGTGTGAAGTCAAGAATCCTCGTTCCTTCCAAAGTAGGCCAAAATCATGCGCTACTCCAAAAGCGTAACGACTATCCGTGTAAATGTTCACACATAGTCCAGCACTTAACTCACATGCTTTCGTTAAGGCTATCAATTCAGCTGCCTGAGCCGATTTCTGGGGTATTCGTGCTGCTTCTACCACGGTCTTAAGTGTCGTGATCGCATAAGCTGCGGAAGTCGTACCATCTGGTAACCTCACGCACGATCCATCAACCCACAGTTCCCCATCTACATCTGGAAATGGCGTATCCTGTAAATCAATACGACCCTTTGTCTGTTCCTCAGTCAGAAAAACACAATCATGTTGTTCTTCCTTCTGGGTCTCAGCAACAGGATCCGGCAGTAAAGTAGCAGGATTCAGTGTCGCACATCGTTTTAGTGTGATGTGCGGCGCCAACAACGTTAGCTCATATCCTGTCAAACGGGCACTGGTTAGATGCTGCGTTTTTGTTTGATTCAGTAACGCATCTACCGCATGGGGAACTAGCACCAACAATTTGTGTGACAAAACTATTCCCTCACTTTGCCGTATCGCAACTGCTGTTGCTGCAACTGCTCGAAAACATCCAGGCAATCCTCGAGCCACAGGGTCGAGTACCGCCGAGAAGTATGCACAAGGCCTCTGTTTGTCTCCATGTGTCTGCACTAACACTGACAATGCACACCCATCCTTCTCGTGTACATATAATGTGAAAATCTTCGTGTAATCAGGTGTACCTAACACTGGTGCAGAACAAAGAGCTTGTCTCAATTGTTCAAAAGCATTCTGACATTCATCCGTCCATTCAATGGGGATCGGTGTATCTTTGGACAACAATGCCAACAATGGTTTAACGATATGTGAAAAACCCAATATCCATTGCCTACAAAAAGACGTCAAACCTATAAAGGCACGAACATCCTTCTGAGTGCGAGGGACTGGAGTATCTAGGATTGCTTGAATTCGATCTGGTGTCAATGCACGGCCCTCCTTAGACAAAAGATGACCGAGGTAGGTCACCTTTGGTCTACAATATTGCAGCTTTTTCTTCGAAACTTTATGATTATGTTTGGCCAGGAAGGAAAGCAAGGAAAAGGTACTCTTCTCACATTGTTCTGGCGTATCTGCAGCAAGTAAGATGTCATCTACATATTGAATAAGAGCCACTCCATCTTGTAATTGAAAGGAATCAAGCTGTCTTTTTAATGCCTGACTATAAATGCTAGGACTTTCAGTATAGCCTTGAGGAACTCGACAAAACCTGTACGATTTATTATTTAATGTAAAGCCGAATAGATATCGACTGTCAGGATGTACAGGGATCGAAAAGAAGGCATTCTTCAAATCGATGACTGTAAAAGTAGTTGCCGTCGATGGAACTAACGTAAGCAATGTGGTGATGTCAGATACCACCGGGTACTGAGGCACTACTATCTTGTTTATTTCCCTCAAATCAATAAGGAAACGGTAGACCTTAGCGTCTGTATCTCTTTTAAGGATCGGTAAAATTGGGCTATTGCAAACATTGTAGGGGACTTCCTCAACTACTCCTGCCAAAATCAAATCGTTCACAATCTGTATCAAAGCAAGTTCACCTTCTCTGGAAATCTTATATTGTGGGACACGTGGTAGAGATACTCCCTCCTTCACAGTAATACGTACTGGAGGAATTATCATCTGCCCTACATCCGTGTCTGAAGTGGCCCACAACCTTTTTGGTAAGGAGGCCAATACTTCAGATTCATTGAGAAAACACACTCGCTCAAAGTCTGGGTAATTCTCATTCAACACAACTCGCACTCCTTCTGGGGCACAGCGAATAGTAGCTCGAAAGTGTTTTAACATATCGAGTCCAATAATATTATCTGGTGTATTTGGAGACAACAAAAAGGGACAAGGGGCAGCAAATTTATCAACATGAAATGCAACTGGTTGAGACAGTGGGCTAGAAGTAGGTGTTCCATCGAACCCTATTGCTGTAATTACCTCGCCAGACAGGGGAGCCCTTGGAACCAAGTATTTGGACAAAGCGCTACGAGTAGCTCCTGTATCGACCAGAAATTGATCAGTAGAACCCAGAACATGTGCTTCTATATACGGACCCCTTTGATCAACTGGTACCTCAACCGATTCCACACCCCATCCTACGCAATCCTATGCATAATGCTCATCCCGTGGTTCAGCAGAACCACCCTCATTTATCTGATATTGATTGCGATTATCAAACGTATTATAATCTGACTGACCACGACCCCTTGCTCCATATCCTCCACGATCATTTGTACCATAGCCTCCTCGATCATTCGTGCCATAACCTCCTCTTGACCCTCCATAATAATTCCTAGACCTTCCACTTCCTCGTCCCCTCAAATTACGCTGCTCTCGAAACACCGGACAGTCTGCAATCCAATGCCCAAACTGTTTGCAGTATGCACATTGATTCACAGAAATGTCAGAACGAGGGGGAGGAGCATTACTGTATGATCCTCGCCCTCCTCTGTTATTTCCTCTCGTAGCCTGAACCTGGGCTAACATTACCTTCGTCTTCAAATCCTTTGCTTTCTTTTCACTACTTTCTTTTGCCTCTAATTCCTGTCTTTCATAATATTGAGCCATAGTCAATAAAGAAGCAGGGGTTGCTGTGGTCCATGAACTTTCGCTCGTTTTCAATCGTTTCGCAATCTCCGGTAGGAGATTAGCCACATACTTATCAACGAATAAATGCCTGCCAGTATCTTCCGTCAATAATTGACCACTGTAATCATGGAACGCTTCCTCGAAGCGAGAGAAAAAATCGGAAACCGATTCATCCGCCTTCTGCTTACAAGAGGCTAATATAGTCCAATCAATCTTTTTAGCGGGAGCAAGAGTCTTCAATTTTGTTAATATGGCCCCTGGAAGGTCTAATATTAATTGACACGGCTTACATGCTGGTTCTCTATCTAAATCAGCCTGAACAAGATCTTTCCAAGTGGCCCCGAGAGTCGTGTGGTCATCAAACCTACGAATCGCTCTCCACATATCAGGGGGCAATATCAACCCGAAAAACAGATCAATATCAACTAATGTCATGATACACGAAGAAATTGCGCTTTCAACATTTTCATAAAAAGCCGCAGGGTTTTTACGGGGTATCAGGTAAAGCATTCTTAAGCGCCATAACATCTGCTCTATTCCAAGGCGTATAAACCCAATTATATACAAAATACCCTTTCGCATCTTTAGATCTTTTATCATCATCTGTGCCATCCCCTTTATGAGGGACATATAAAGGCGCAGCTTCTCGCATAGGTCTAACATTAATCGCAGCGATCTTATCTGTTTCAAAGATAGGGCATTCTTTGGATATCCCCGTCGCTCCGGACGCAGACGAATTCTTCGACTTTGCCACCTCCCGTAGTCGTGTCGCCTCATTTCGCAGTTGAATCAAACGCTTGAAGAAGTCGTCCGCATCTGAAAGAACAAAAAGACCTTTACGAAAATTCTCACGACCCTCGGATATCTCCTTTGGTTCTAACTCGAGAGAATATTTTCTGTACCGCTCAACAACTTCATCTCCAAAATGATCTAAAAAATACAGTCGCTCCTGATCAGACCACTGTTCCATTTTTGCAGTAATGTCAGAAACAGTAACAGTATTAATATTTAGCTTTCGTGCCAACGAACGTAATTCCGCAGTTCGTTCTGCATGTAACCTGGTACGCTGTGTTCGATCACTATCCTCGTCTGATTCCTCGCTCGGAGCCGTGGGTGCGACGTACGGAGGCGGACAACGATCTAGTAATGAAAAATCATCCGTTTCATTAGTAAGGACTGGATAGAGAGGACGCCTGATAGGGAATTGACCATTAACCTGTAAATTGCGTTCTCGCTTCTCCCTCTCTTTCTTTTCCTGTAATTCCTTCTCCTGTAGCTGTAAAGCTTTGTCATGTGCAGCCTTCCGCTGCACTTTCTCCGCCAAGGCTTCCTCACGCTTCGCTCGTTCACGCACCTCTTTCTCCCACATACGCACACAATCAAACATATCTTGTCTAGACCTTCGCTGAAACAAACACTGCTCTACATATTGTACCTTTCGAAGGTCAAACGACCCATATAGTGGCCACTGTAATTCACGATCAGCCTTAGTATACTTGTGCCATAATGTACTATACATTATAGGTGGAATACCGAATTTGACATACATTTCACGATTTGGAGTCCCCTCTGGGGGAGCCGGCTGTTTTTCACTTAATCGATAATTGGTACCATTTTCAGAACAGCACATCCTACGGAGTGTGCTAAAAACAGGCATGTTTCAAAAAGTACCACGAAAACGCGATACTACAAAAATGACACCTAACGCGGTGTACCGTTCAAATCAAATAAATCAGAGAAATATCCCTACATGCCTGCCTATGTGAGGTGCACTTCACATATTCAAATTCAAATTCAAAGATTCAAACGTTAGCTAACAAATTCAAATTCAAATTCAAAATTCAAAAGGCCACAGTAAGTGTCAGTAGACTACCTCACCAATCAAAAGCTTACCAAATATTTCCAAACGTCCAAAGTCCAACTGCCAAGTTCTGTGGTCAAATCAGCCAAAACGGCACATCACGACAATCCAAGATCAGAATCTCAGTCGAAGACCGGCGCCACCTGGAAGGTCAGATCGGAAGGAAGGGAAAACACACCGTGGGTGCCGAGACTCGGGTCACTCAGTGGCAGCGTACGCGTCCATGGCGAGTTTCCTGACCTTCGTCACGACCTCTCCTTTGGGCATCCGAGTCGCCGATGAGTCCCTTCGTGGTCGCCAATTGTGGTGTTGGGTTCAAATCAGGCCTACATACTCTGCTAAACTCTCGAACACCTTAGTATAGAAGTTGGCACGGACACTGGAAAAGGTAAAAGACAAGTTTATTAAGACCCCATGGGGTGGTGATACATTCCTACAGCACCCTTCGGTAATGTAAGAAGTAGCACACCGAACATCGGTGCACGACCTCTTTTATACAGTTTAATAGCAATAAAAAGATAGGCGGTTACAAGTTACACATTTTAGGTACATATAAGGTCATTTTTGGAACACAGCCAGCGTGTGGGAGGAGTTTAATAACACTGGTCAGTTAGTGCTAACATTCCTAAAGAGTGACCAGCTGATGCATAGTGCGCATGTGCGCTTGACCAGTACTAAAAATAGCCTGTTGTCGAGCAGAATAGGGACCATGGGTATCAAGGAAGGACAAAAGGGCACACTGACCACGAGGCAGCGTGTTCATAGGAAAACGGAAGTCAGAGGGATTCAAAATGGCCCCCGTTCGTTTTGGTCAAGTTAACAGAAAAGACCGTGTAGCTGTGCTAAACGCTAACTCAGGAGCTGCCAAAACACGACAATGAGAACAGTCCAGCCCGAACTGCCAAACCAGGTCCTCCCTGGACTAGAAACAAGCATCCTGGGACCGGTTTTGGGGTATCACCCTTATCGTCAAGGCTAAATTCATTCCTATGGCACAGTGAGCAAGGGACCCACGTCACCATGCCATTGTTCCCATGGGGAGCGGGGTGAAGACTGACATACGTCTGCGTATAAACTGGAACGCCATGGTGTGCAAAAAAAGTTGGATTTAGGCCCAGATCTCTGTACTGAGGGTGTATGTTGGACATTGTTTCAGCAGTCCAACCATCAATTGTTCTTTCTGCATTTGTCACCCTTAGTGGGAAGGGTAAGCACAGATGTGGGTCCCGTGCTCACTATGGAGTCAAGCTAGCCTGGCTAATGAGGGGTGACACCCTGAAACCGGTCCCAGGATGCTTGTTTCAGGTCTAGGGAGGACCTGGCCTGGCAGTTCGGGTTGGAATGCTCCCATAGGGAGCAGGGTCAACACTGATGTTTTTTGGCGTAAATACATTCTGTAGTTTTAGAGATATTAACCAGAATCCAAATTTGTATGGGACACAGCAGGACCCTGGGCTCTCTCTATCTCATGCTGAGATCCAATAGGCTGGCAACATTTCAAGCCAGGAATTGTTGGCAGCCATCTTGGGTGTTAGGATTCGGTCAGTCGACTAAGTAGCCTCTTTCTATGGCCATTTACAAGTGTGTCACCTGACCAAATGTGGGAGTGGTATTCAGGTTAAGAGAGTCTCCTACCTGTGGACCAGTGCTTGGTTTACACTCCTGTTGCTTGGACCTGGCCACTCCTGGATTCGAACCCTCGTTGGCTTTTGGACTTCCCGCGCATTCCTGTTCGGTGAACCGGCGGCCGCTGGTTCACATTTGCCTTTCCACAGAAAATCGTCATTTCAGGATTTGCCTTCTGGAATCGCTGGTGTTTTCATTCCTTTGTCTGCATTTTTGGAGCCCCGCTACGGATTACTGGACTGGACTCGAGCCGATGCGCGGCTGCGTATTGGTTCTCAGGCGGCGTCTTCCGGGGTGATTTTTAGCCGCTTCCCCTCCTTTTGTTTTTGTTTGGGTCATTTCATGGACTTTTGCTCTGAAAGACCCAAGACAATTCCTTCTTATTTAGATAGAGTAGATTGGGATCTTGGGAGCCTCGTTTTGTTAACTGTATTTTGGTAAAGCGGTCCTACGCTTTTATCCTGTGGAAAAAAGTTTTTTTTTAATATATATATATTTTTCCCCTTTAATGTGTCTGGGGTGTATCTCCCGGTTGTGCTACGAAGAGGACATTACTTCCTCTTCATTTGATTTGGTCTGCTTCATTTTTGGAGAACCATTTACTGGGAAAGCAGCTATTATAGGTTCTCTACTATGAGGACCTGCATTTGGGTAAGAGGGGAATTGTATTCAGGGTCGGGTGAGCGTGTTGTATTTGGCCATAGAATGTATTGGATCAGTCTGTCTATAATCATGTTTAGTTGGTGAGCCCTTTGTTCTTTCTTTTCTTTTTGCTGCAGGTATACCTCTTGCTGATTGGATCAGTGGTTTGAACATTCCAGCACACCCCTCCTTTTTCTTATCCCTCCCTCTTCCTGGGCTCTGGGTGTTGGTGCCCTGTTTCTATTCGCGGTGCACTCATCCAGATTTCGGGCAGGGGATAGGGTTCATCATCGCCTCCGCAGTATTGGGCGACGTTGGATGGGTCGAGGTAACATTGGGACTCCACTTGAGCCGAGTCCCAAGAAAAATATAACAAAAAGAAAAGGGGGCAGGGTAGAAATACCCTGACACCTTAGGCCACTTGAGGGTCCCATCAACATTTTTTGTAAAACAAAGCAGGGGCTCCTGTGCTTTGTTAATTATGGCCTGCTGGTTGGGCCTGGTCTCGGGGGCATTTTTAAATTAAAGGAAAAGGGCACACGGGCCCCCACTCCTGGGGCTTACGATGCCCCATGGACCACCACCTCCCTGTGCCCCAGGGACCACCACTTCCCCGGGACTTATGCAGTTTTTTGGGGGCCTCGAGGACCCACTCCATGGCCAAGGGGACCACCACCTCACAGGGGCAAGAAACAAGCTTTAGTGGGGTGGGGGCTTGAGAGGCCTCCCCGGGCCCCAGAGTCCACAACCTCCCTGGTGCCATCTACTTTTAAAATAATTAGGAGGGTGCTGCGTGGCATTCGTGCTGGGCCATTCTCTGCCATGGGGAACAGAACCTTCCAGGTGCAGGCCCTAAAATAAGAAAGGAGGTGGGCTGCGCAGCTCCCTCTTGGAGCCATAGACGGACCCCCACCCCCCAGGTCCAGCTCCTGCTATGTCCTGGGGTGACCACTCCTGGGACACAGCTGTTTGCTATGGCATAGAGGGAGCTTTACCGCTCTTGCCAACTCATAGCAAACTGTTTTGCTTCTAGCAAGCGAGAGCATAGAAAATGCACTCGTTTGGTAGAAGCGAAGCACAATTGCTTTTACACAGCTGCTTGTTCAGCAGGGATTGCAGGGGCCTTAAGACTCCCCCCGTGGTCCATAACACATGCGAAAGGGTGCCCTGGGTGGGACCAGGGTGTCCACAGTAGAGCCTGGCCCCAAGGGATGGGGTCCCCGGTGCCGAAATTGGCTGCCGAGGCAGGCCGCTTGGCCCCACTTCCTTTAATTAAAAATATATATATAAATAGAGGCCAGGCCCTGGGAGATGGGGTACCTAGGGCCAAATTCAGCCTCCTTTCCTCTAATTACAAAAATAAATAAAAAAGGCTCCACCCCTGGGGGATGGAGTCCCAGGGGCAGAATTTGGCTCAGGAGTGGTGCCACGTGTCCCCCTCACCCCAATGAAAAAGGTTCCCCATCCCTTATTTTTACAAAAATAAATACAAAGGCAAGCCCGGGGAGGGGGTTGCTCAGGCCCCCTCCTTTTAATTAAAAAAATATTTATAAGAAGGCCAGGCCCCTGGGGATGGGGACCCCAGGGCCAAATTCAGCCTGGGGATGTGAGGCACGTGGCCCCCCATTATAAAATTGCCTGGCACAGGGGAATGGGGTCCCAAAGGCTGAAATGACCCCCTCCCCTAATAAATAAAACAAATAGAAAGGAAAACAAAAGACTGGCAAGTAGCCGAGGCCATGCCCCTTTTCACTACCACTCTGCAAACTCACTTCCTGGCGCATAACTGGCTGGGGGATGAAGTCCCCTTGGCTGCAGAGGGTCCGTGAGGGCCAAAAAGCCTTCCTATTACCTCCAGTAGGTCCCACACAGTTGGATTGCTGAGAGGTGTCCGGGCCCGCCCCTTTTTTCCACCTCTCTGCAAACACGCCACCAGGCACACTGCTGGTTTAGGTTTGAAGTTCCCTTAGATGAGGGTCCTTGGGTGCCAACAAGCCCTCCTGTTAACTCCAGTAAGTCCCACATAGTGGGATTAGTGACAGGTGTTTGTATGCCACGCCCTCTTTCTCCACCAATCTGCAAATGCGCCTCCTGGTGTACTGCTGGTTGGGGATAAAGTCCCCTTGGATCTAGAGGGTCCTTGGCGGTCAACAAGCCCCCCTGTTACCTCCAGTAAGTCCCACACAGTGGGATTGCTGAGAGATCTTCAGAGGCATGAACCCTTTCTCCACCACTCTGCAAATGCACCTGCTGGTGCACTGCTGGTTGGGGGAAGAAGTCCTCTTGGATGCGGAGGGTCCTTGGGGGTCAACAAGACCTCCTGTTACCTCAAGTAAATCAGACAGAGTGCAATTGCTGAGAGGACTTCGGAGGCAAAGCCCCCTTTCTCCACCACTCTAACCACTCTGTAAATGCACCTCCTGGTGGACTGCTGGTTGGGGGATGCAGTCCCCTGTGCTCTAGAGTATCCTTTGAGGCCACGAAGCCCTACTGTTACCTCCAGTCAATCTCACACAGCGGAATGGCTAAGAGATCTGTGGAGGCCATGCTCCTTTTCTCCACCAGTCAGCAAACACACCTCCTGATGCAATGTTGGTTGGGGTATGAAGTTCTCTTGGATGCTGAGGGTTCTTGGAGACCTAGAAGCCCACCTGTTACCTCCAGTAAGTATGACACAGCAGGATTACTGAGAGCTGGTCAGAGGTCTCACCCCCTTTCTTGACCACTCTGCAAATGTGACTACTAGTTAAAAAACCTTTGAGGTTCACTTAAAAAAACAAAAGTTACAGGGAAGTTATAGTTAGGAAATAGAATTTGAAAAACTTAGAAATTCACTTAAAAAAACCCACAGATATCAGCAGTTATAGTTACCTTAGATAACTATTCCTTACACCCCCGCAATGTACTGCATATGACTTCACATATTACATCACTCATCACTCATTACATAGTAAGTGACATCACTGATGACATCACTGATGAAATTGTTCACAGTATCCCTCACACACCCAGTCACACCCCAATACAACCTCTTGTACGCCCATTCACACACCCACACAACCACTCATATACTCATTCACAGGCTCATACCAATACTCACACACCCACTCACTCCTCCATAGAGCCATTCACACACCCACTCACTCATTCATACAGCCACTGACAAAACCATTCACTTACCCATAGAGCCATACACTCAGTCACAGAGATACTCACAAACCCACTTGTTCACCTGTACAGTCACTCATACACCCACTCACTCTCCCTTACAGCCTCTCAACACAGCCACTCACCCATACAAGCACTCACACACCCACTCACTTACATACCCATTCTCACATCAATACAAGCACTCAAACATCTGCTCACTCACCCATACAGCCATTCCCACACACTGACTCTCCAAACCAGCCACCCACACACCAACTCACTTAACCAAACACCTACTCAAACAGCCATTCACTCACCCAAACAGCCTCTGCACACCCAGCCACCCACCCATACAGCCATTCAAACAACCACTCACTCACCCATACAGTCACTACACACCCACTTACCCACCCATAGTGCCACTCACACCACCACTCACTCACCCATACAGTAACTTTCACATCCACTCACTCACAAATACAATCACACAGCATCTGACTCACGCATACAGACACTCACACACCCACTTATACACCCATACAGCCACTCACACACCCACACACACAAATATACATATAGGGGCATATGTAGGTAAATTTCGTTTTGCGATTCTCAAATTGCGATTTTTAGGGAATTTCAATTAGAGAATCGCAAAACGCAATGTAGGTAGGATTAGCAATTGTTTTTGCGAATCCCACTTATTCCTTATTTGCGAATCGCAAATTGAGATTCGCAAATAAGGAATACCTTCTCATTTACTCCTATGGGCTACAAGGCCCATAGGAATGAATGGAAAGACATTCTCAATTTGTGATTCTCAATTAGAGAATCACAAATTAAGAATGCAATTTCAGGGTTGTAAGGGTGTCAATAGGACACCCTTTTGCACCCCTGAAATTAACATGTGTCCACATGTGGCCCACATACATGCAACTCAAACTTATTTGAACCAGGTTTAGGTAATGACGAGACTAGAGCGCCTACATTTATTGGGAGGGACGCTAACACAGTTATCGACTATATTTTTGTCTCCCCTGGGGTGCTAGCCAAAAAGCAGGAGTACAGTGTAGTGACCGCAATTTTTAGTGACCACAACCCCGTTTTATTGGCTATGGATCTTGAGAGTTTCTTGCATGGGAGGAACTCAAGCGTGGTGGCCTCAAAAGATTTGTCACCTGGACGGCAGGGCAGGAGGGTAAAGTGGGAGAAGGTTATTCCAGAAACCTTTTTTAAAACACTTGCACAGGAAACCGAGGACAATATGGCTGTCTGCTTAGACTCCACTGCATCAGGGGCTGATGTTGTGGATGCCTATGTAGAGATATACTCACGGATTTCCAAGAATTTGGAGTCTAGAAACGGCTCACACTGTGAGAAGGTGTTTAAATGGTTTGACAAAAGGTGCTCACTCGCCCATAGTGCCCTACTTAAAGCGCTGAAACTTAGACCCAGGGATAGGCTAATTGTGGCGAACCTTCGTAAGGAATACAAACTGGCACTTGCAAATCGCAAGAACCAAATTAAGGAAGAAGCCTGGGATCATCTACAATCTGCAGATGTGTTGAGAGACAGCAAAACATTTTGGGCTATCATCAATCAGAGGGGAAATCAGATATGGACTGCGTAATTGAAGATGAGAGTTGGCTTAATCACTTTAGAAATATCTATGACATTGAGCTAGGGGTCCCTACTTCCCCAGACTTAGTTGTACCTCGAAACAATATGTCCATTAAGTTTAACACCTCTGAAGTGGAAAAGGCGATCAAAGATACTAGTAAAAATAAGGCCCCTGGCCCTGACGGGGTCCCTGCAGATCTTTACATCTTGTACCCACAATTCTGGTCCAAAATTCTAACAAATGTTTTCAATGCAATACTCACCGCAGGCTCTCCATCCTCTTGGTCAACCTCCATTATTGTTCCGATTTTCAAGAAAGGGAACAGGGGGGACCCCGCTTGCTACAGGCCAATCTCCCTGCTGGACTCTGCCGTAAAGATCTTAGGCAGAGTTATTTTACAGAGATTGGGAGATTGGCTTGAGGGGAGTGGGGTTCTTTCTGATCTCCATTACGGTTTTAGGGCACATAGGGGGACCATGGATCAATGCCTAAACCTTCACTTTATTATTAGCAAGTACACAGTGGTGAAGGAGGGGCTTCTATATTTGGGTTTTATGGATCTTTCTTCCGCATTTGATTTGGACAATCGTTCTAAATTATGGTTTATTTTGCGGGATATGGGTTTGGACACTACGTTGGTTAATTTTCTAAACGATCTTCACCAGAACTTGTCGGCTTCTGTTAGGGTAACAAGGGAAGGCAGATGTACCGAGCAATTTAGATCAAGAAGAGGGGTCAGACAAGGTTGCATTCTGGCCCCTCTCCTATTTACGCTCTATATTAATTCTTTGGGTAAATCCCTAGATCTGGCCACCCTGGACGTCCCGCGTATGGGAGGGTCGGCTATACCGGTCTTCCTGTACGCGGACGACGCCGTCCTACTTGCTCGAACTGGTACTGGATTACAAAGATTGTTAGATCATTTTGGCTCCTTTATGGATGCCTTAGACTTAAAATTCAACACCTCGAAATCCCACGTAATGGTGGCTGGTTTACGCAGGAAAACCATGAAGATCAAAACGTTTAGATGCAATTGAACGCCAATCTCAAGGGTACCCTTCTTTTGTTACTTAGGGGTTATATTTGATGAACGAGGGAATTGGGGTCCCCAGTTGAAACTCAAGGGTAACGTGGTTGCAAGATCTACCACAGCCTTTATGAATTTTTCAAAAAGATTGGGTGCAAGACCCATGGAGGCTATGATCCGCATCTATAAATCAAAGTGCGTAGCAATCGCCTCATATGGGGCTGATATTTTGGGCTATGTTCCAACAACAGGGTTGCAAATTATAGAAAATAAGTTCATACGATCCCTTTTGTCACTCCCTCAATCATCCCCTACATATTCCATCCACTGTGAAGTAGGTTTTAGGTATATTTATGATCACTTAAAAATGGCCCCTTTATTACGATGGGTTAAAACCTGGCTAAATGAGGAGATCACGCTTAACCACCTAATACTCAAGGACTGTATGGCCCTGGATAGAGTGGATAGAATACCCTGGCTTGCGTATGTTAGAGCGGCATGCGTGAGGCTGGGGCGTCCGGAAATGTATCTATCACCACAGGGTCTCAGGAATGAGGATGTAGGGTGGATTACCCACATCGATGCTATGCATTTTCCCGCTGTGTGCTGGAAACAACAAAAACACATGTTCCATGACGAGCTGGGCTCGTCATCAGCGTAGCAGGAGGCTACCTCATGACGAGCCCAGCTCGTCATGAGTGTGGAAGGGGTTAAGCGCAACTTCCTCAATTTACTTGAGTCAGAAAGGGAGGAGGATGAGCTCAGGAAACCTATGGTGAGATCAATCTATCAACTTGTGATCTCCCCAGTCATGGAACCCTATCTGAAGTACGTGACCAACTCTTACCATCGTTTCCTTTTAGTTAGATTCAGGTTCAACCTCATCCACCTCACACTTGGTACCTATCTGAAGTGGGGGACCCCTGAAGATACTCCACCCTGCACCTGTGATAGTTTCTCTACACAGGACACGCTCCACTTGGTGATGTTATGCGAGCACTATCTGGTGGCCCGTAAAAAAATGTTATACCCTGTTTTGAAGGAACTAAAATTCGTCCAGTTGAGGCCTGCTCTCCTACATTTACAAATGCTTAGCTCTATGCAGGTTACTTATAGTGTAGCCAGTTTTTTGGTAGCGGCAGCGCGTATAAATAAAATGAGACTCACCCATATGAATTCACTATCAGGAGGACCCATAACTGAATGAGGATTGTTTGAAAATAGGGTTGGGCCTTTATATTCATGACACAGATTTTGTCTCTTTTCTCTTTGCATCAAAGATTTTAACTGTTTTAGATTGTTTTGACCTGCAATCATGTGTATATCTTATTTCTGTACAAATTTTAATGTGTATATAACGTGTTTATAATGAATTTTTTGTATTGCATTGCTTTTATGGTTTTTATTAACCGAAATAAAGATGTATTGACTGACTGACCCACATGGCACTTTGAAAAATGCCAAAAAGTGCATTTTTCAAAGAAATCACAAAATACCACCAACCTGAAGTTGGTGGTATTTTGCGATTCCTTAAGCCAAAATTCACACAACTTGGGTGCTTCCTACATTGCATTTAAGGAATCGCAATTTGCGATTCAATAACAAAATAAGGAATTGCAAATCTGGCGATTCCTTATTTTGCATGTGGGTTTTTGTATACTACATAGCACACTGCCCTAATTGCGATTGCAAATGCTGAAATTCTGTGAATTTCAGCATTTGTAAGCGCAATTAGGCTTCCTACATATGGCCCATAGTCACACAGCCACTCAAATAATATATGGTAGAACTATCACTCAGTAGTGGTGTATCTAGTATACTAATGTAACTTTTGCAGTAGGTTAGTATATATGATTAACACCCATAAACTCTTACAAACACTTACACTCACTTGATGATGTCATTAGTGATGTCATTTTAGATGCCATAAGAGATGTCATGAGTGATGTCACTGACCATGTCATGAGTGATATAATATGTGAGGTCATAAGCAGTGCATTGCGGGGGCATAAGTTATAGTTAGCTCAGGCAACTATAACTGCTGATTTTCTGTGGTTTTGCACACGTGAATTCTGAGCCTAACTATAATGTCCCTGTAACCTTTGATATTTTCAAGGAAAATATATGTAGATAAATAGATATTCCCTCATCTCTTGTCACTCCACAATCCCATTTGCATACACTATGCACAGAGCACCATACAGAGTTATATTGTTGATTGAAATATAATTTTAGGCTATAACAATATATACTCGGGATTCAAACGAAATAGCTTCCAGGCTTGAGCAATTGATTCCTATCTTTAGGGGTTTGTTTAACAATCAACTTATCTTGAATTGGTGAAACTGCTAAGTGAATCTGACAGAACCACATGTTTTCCACCCCGGTCGCCTCGTGGCTGGGGCGGAAAATGAGTAACATGGTGGCGGTGTCTGTTACACACCGCCCGCCATATTACTATGGGCATTTACAAATGCTTTTCCGCCACGGAAAGGCATGCGGAGACTCCCTATGGGGGCCCCTTGCGGGCCCCCTGGTAGTCCGGGGCTTGGGGGGTGCACATTTCAAAGTGCAACATGGCAGGCACCGCGCGGTGCCTGTCATGTTGTGCTTTGAAATGCATAACGTGCATTTTTACCATTGCGGCGGGTGGAGATTTCAGCTCCGCCCGCCGCAATGGTAAATATACAGGATGCGCCCGCCTGTGTGGCAGGTGCATCCTAATGCCAAAATCGGGACCCCTGCCCTGTAGGTGTGCGGTCCACATCACAGAAAGGGTGGCGGGCGGGCAAAGCCCTGCCGCCATCCTAATAAACCCCTTACAGATCAAAATGGCCATGCACACGCATCACAGTCATGCTTTTCTCTCTATTTTTTTTTAACTCGACAAGCATCTTCACGTATTTTTTTTGCACAAACGACATGGAGAGGTATTTTGCCTAACTGTGCTATTTTAACACACTTTTAGTAACAAGTGCACTTGAACTTATGAAATCTTCCCAAATGTCCGGAAAGGCCCGGAAAGGAAGGCATCTAGTATAGGAAGCGCCCCATTGGTGGAAGTATAGACTGGCATGCAAAGCAGGCTTCACAGTGGTGACTCATTTGCTCATGAGATAGGATACGATATACAACAAAAACGTACTGGTGCCAAAAGGCAAAAGTAAAAAATATATAGCTTAACATTCTTTTAAGAGAGTAATATTTTCACTGTGTGATAATATTTTGATCATCGTGACTCCTTTGTTAATATTCTATGTCAAAACCTGTGAACTAAAATATGTATTAGTTAATACATTAAAAAAGTGACTAATGTATTTTGTTAAAAAATAGTTATGCTTAAGTAAAAATTGTTTACGTTTTGTTTCCGATCGCATATTCTTCTTTCATCAGACCTGGTTTCGGATGTAGAACATTATTATAGCTGAGGCAGAACGTTATCTAGCAGCTTCCATCTGTGTCAGTGGGTAGGCCTTTCCTAATGCCGATATTGTGTAAGATACCACAAGTGTCCGCGATCATGCATGTCATTTCAGTCAAGTACTGAAGTGACAACTTTTAGGCAACTAGGCACGTTCAGTAACACTTGAAATCCCACTCTGTGACACTCTTCCTGCTGTTGCTGCAATTCCCTTATAAATGTTGGAGGCAAGCAAATGTAATGACCACGAATCTTCCATGTGTGAGCATAGCCACACATCTGTCTGTGATGTTATGTGTACTAACGGGTGTAAGTCATGAATCGAATCATATAGGAAATTTATGCTCAGTCTGTATTATATCTCCTTCTACCTTTGGTACAGTAATGATATCGAAACCTTAAAATTCCTCTCCTGCCCCCTTCTTCTGCTCTGGTGCATTGCCAAAACTATTTTCCTCTTTGCCAATACATATAATGAAGAAAATAAAAATGATATATTAAAAAATAGAAAGAAATAATAATAAGCATTTGGCTCCCAATGGCTTCCAATTGGTTGTAAACTGCATGTGCAGTTTCATAGTTTTCCTACCATTTGCTTTTTTTGAATATCTGATTGAGACTTCTAGCTGCAGATTCCTTACCTTTGAATGTCCCATGTGTCAGACTGGATCCGGAAATTTTTACTGAGCAATACCCTTTCCGCGCACCATCGGGTGGCTTCATTAGGCTCCACGTGACGTCGTCGGCGTTGATAGTGTTGGTTATGACGTCGCAGAAGGTATATAGGTAGCACCCAGACCCGTGGACGTCAGTTCTTTTCTTTCCACACCAGTTAAGTAAATCCAGGAAGAGCTACCCCCTCGACAGGCTTTTCCTGACTTTTTGTCGAACTCAGAATTTTTTCCAACTTCGTGTGCAAAGATGTCTTCGAGGAAGACCTGCCTGCCACTGCATGATGTTGGTTACTGACCCCCAACTCATCTGTCTCCTGTGTCTCTAGAGTGCCCACGACTCGGCCTTTGGCTCCTGAAGGCCTTGCAGGAGCAAGCTATTAGGCTCCGTGCAGCCCAGCAGTTGACACCTTCCAGCGAGACTCCGCAGAGGTCCCGGTCCCGGTCCCAATCGAAAAAGAGGACTGCTCACAGAGCCCAAAGTCCTCTATGTCCCACTCGAGGTCCTCAGGACACTCGGCGAAGAGGTACAAGAAGAAGAAGTCCAAGCGGACTTAATCTTCGCCTCAACTGTCGTCCATCGGTGAAAGTGGTAAGGAGCACCAATGCTCTAGGCACAGTGTTTCAGAGCCAGAACCAGGGTCGACTTCACGCCTCCCTCTATTTCCACGAGCCGGAGTGACCCTCATAAAAAAAAAAATGTTTACAAGGCCATGTGCTGCGTATTTGAGCGGGCTGACCCCTCTAGTGTCCCTTGGGCCCGCGAGGTTGAGAGGGACCTGTCAGATTCGATCCCATCAGCGCTGGTGGGGCCTCGGCGATCCGATCCTAGATCTGGTCAACGCCAGTCATTCCATCGTGACCTCCTCCTGCATCAGAACCCAAAGTCGGGCACTGGCGGCATAAGCCCCATCTTTATCTTTGACAACACAGATTTAGAACGATGCCACTTGATGCCGATTCTGGCGCTGATTGAACTAAGGGGTTCAATGTTGTTGCCTGAACACTTTGAGGATGTGTTAGGCTCAGGAGAGGAATGGGAGGGGTCTATGGATCCTTTAGAACACCAATATGACTCTGCAGAGCAGTTGTACTGGTATGGGTAACTTGGGGAAGCCAGTGGACTGGACAATTCTCCAATTACTGGCATGCTCTCTCATGCCGTGGTGGCTAAAAGGGGAGCCAAGGTCCTTGGACAAGAGCTACCTTCTGTACAGGTCAGGA
The DNA here is from genome assembly GCF_964261635.1 of Lissotriton helveticus. NCBI lineage: Eukaryota > Metazoa > Chordata > Amphibia > Caudata > Salamandridae > Lissotriton > Lissotriton helveticus. The sequence continues at coordinate 185,660,732 of NC_136065.1, forward strand.
TTAATCTCCTGAATGTGTTGAAATCTAGTTTGTGAACTGAACATCATCTGCGCCATCTTGTCCATTTCCTCAGACTCACGCACAAATATGCACGGCAGCCATTTTAGGCACCATGGTCTCCCTGCTCACGATCGATCGCCAGCACGTTCCCCTGGCGCTGCAAGCACCCCCCCCCCGCGCACTCTGGCTGCCCCCGTTCACTCATGGCACGGGTCATAAGACCTCTCCTTCTGCGCGACTCTGCCCCTGGGAATCACACCCCGCGCCTGACCAACACCTCCCTTCCTTTCATGAATACCTTTCCTTTGATGACCCCTTCCTCTGAGCCGATTGTCTGCATGGATCCCAGGCCATCACTTAGCCTGAGGATACAGTTTATTGCCCCTTACTGTATGGAATCGCCCCTCTTCAAAGGAGCTACGATTGATCATGCCCCCCCCCCCCCTTGAGATCCGATCAGGCGCACACATTCTAAGAATCGGCGGAATGTCCAGCTGTGTGATAGCCATCTCCTATTGTATGTGGGGTGGGGACCTCTACTGTAGATATGTGTGGGAATGGGCCTGAAGCGGGGATTCCGGGGATGTCTTTTCATACTTCAAAGTGTCTTTATTGCAATAAAGAATGTTCACATGTCATAAACCAGTGTATAAGAGGCCAGGCCTCAGAGAGGCTAAAGAGAGCACCTCGAGAAGATACCCTGTTGTCTGATTTGACGTGTTCTGCTCCGTCGGAATAAACTCCTGTTTCCTGCCTTCCAGTCTCCAGCGCCTGCCTCTTTATTTGGTAACCGTGAGTTGGGTGAGAGGCGGCTAGCGCCGGGCACACCTTGAAAAGGGGTAATCGACCTGATCTGCCTGACCCTTTTTCTACAATTGGCGTCCCAAGCGTGGGGCCCATCAGCGACACGTGGATCCAGTGGGAGAGGTCCCGACGACAGAGTGAACGACTGCAACGATCGGAAGTGCACCTGCCCAATAGACCCTCGTCTGGCAGCCGGTCATCCGAACTTCACTGGTTCCGAGCAGACCTCTCTCGAGTGATCTACGGTCCTGACTGGGAACCATCAGGAGTGCCGCAGTAACGACAGAGAGTAGAGGACGATCGGGCGCTGGAAGCGGAAGACGAGAAACTGTCCATGCGGTCCGGGTAAGGTCGTGTAACACGACGAATTGCGAATTGATTGTTTGATTGTCATTGAAAAATACTAGTATTACGCATTTGATTGTTTTGTTCTGAGAGATTCTCTGTCTACAAACGGGGAAGGATAGGAGTATTCTCCCTTTGCAGATAGTGAAGGGTGGGTAGCGCAGGCTTTTGCCCCCATTGTAACCCGTCGCGCCTACTTCCCTCTCCATTGATTGATTGTTTGTTCGAGCATTTACTGTTCGAAATTGGTTCTCTAAAAGGATCTTCTCTGCCTACAAAAAGGGAGGAACAGGAATTTCCCTCTCTCATTGCAGATAGTGAAGGGTAGGTAGCGCGGGCTTTTGCCCCCGTTGTAACCCGTCGCGCCTATTTTATTCCTCATTTGATTGATTGATTGTTTGTCCGAACATTGACTGTTTGGAATTGGTTCTCTCTTTGGGTATTCCCTATTTGCGAATACTATAGAATAGAAATATTCTATCTAGTCTTCGCAAAGTAGTGAAGGATAGGTGGTGCAGACTTTTGTCCCCATTGTAACCAGTCATGCCTATCTTCTCCCCATTGTTCAGTAGTTGGTTCAGCCCGGACCGCTTATTAGAGGTGGATCATCCGGCTCCTCTGGAGGGCACCCCTAATAAGGACATGTTTTTGAAGTATGGACTAGTCGCCGTAGCTTATAGTAAGTTGTGGCATAAATATACCAAAAAGGATCGGGAAAGTCAGTCGATGACGCAAAAATAAGCGTGCTGGAAACAGCCCTTTGTAACAATAAAACAACGCCCACTATGCTTGATAGTTTCGGCATGTGGCGCAAGGAGACGGAACAACGAAAGAAAAGAAACGAAGTCAGACTAGAGAAAGAATTGCGAAAAGCAGCTCATTTAGCCGCGAGCAAGTTGAAAGAAGAGATAAAGGAAAGAGAGGGAGCTAGACTGAAGCAAGAATCCGAGACATAGAGCCAATGTCCCGTTAGAACACCCTCTACGCTTTACCCTGAGCTACCTTCGAAGCAGCGAGCGAACGATGATCTACTGCTAGGTCCCCCGATCATCTACATGCCCCCTCCATACGCCCCTTCCCAACCCTTAGTGCAACGCGCACAGCCCCCTGGCACAGATGAGAGCAGTGCCAGAGCCTACGTCCTTACGGCCTCCACGCTGGCCGAGCCCCTTGTACTCAGCGCAGCGCAAGCAGCAACATTAGATGAGCCCGAAACTGAGAAGAAAGACTCTGCTAGACTCAATCGATTGAGTAAGAATGAACGAGCAGGGATTGATAAGATTGTAAAGACGCTAGTAGAATGGAAAGAAAACGAAGATTACGTGACAGATATATGCAATACATATGCTGATAACCACAAACGACACTTTGTTGCACGTTTCTGTTACCACACCCTTAACGCCTATGAAGACCGGTATCGGAACAAAGGTCCTGAAAGCCTAACGACTCTGTATAGAAAAGTCGACATTGGAGACGAGGGCGAGGGTGATGTGACGGACCTCTTCACGCGCACGCTTGAAGTCTTCCGCCACCTCACTGAACAAAAATTAGAAGCCGACACCACGACCCCTGTAGCGACTGAACCTCAAACTGAGAGAACTGACACCATGATGCCAATAAGAGAAGCAGCACCTTATTGGGTCCCCTCACGAGGACAGGGAACACACGACGATATTAACCACCAAGATGCGAGAGGGAGGGTAGTGTACAACTGGGTCTACCAACCCTGGGATCGGCAAGACATCCTGACTTTCCGAAAGTCCTTGCCCGATCTACGAGAGAACCCCACTGCCTTCTACACAGAATTAGGTACCGCCTTGGGTTCGACGATTATGACCCTAGCGGACATCGACTTGTTTTTCGGGCTATGTCTGCCAGCTGATGTGTGGAAGCAAATCCGGAAAGTCGACCACCTTGAGCTGTTCGGACATACCTGGTCACAACTCGATGGCATAGACAAGCAGCGAGAGCCTGGACAGAAACCTTTGAAATCGATTGTAGACCTGCCAGACAAAATAGTACTAAAACTGAAAACCATAGTACCAGTGTGGTATATAAATAAATAATACCGGGACTATTTTTGAATTACATTAACAATAACAGATAGCTCAATAAATAAGAGGCAGGATTCGATGTGTCCGAGTCAGAAGGATTTATTCAGGCAAAAGGGAAGGGACTGGAACGGGACAGCCTGAAATAAAATGAAAAGGAAGGCAGCTGCAGCGCTTTCATCGACAGTGCAGCATATATATAGTAATACATTTCAAATACATTACATACAGTAGGCGTAACTTGTGACAAACATAAGATAAGAACACATGGGCGGAAAAAGAAGGCGTGCACAGGGCGGGCACATAGACATGTGATGTGAACGTCACAGAAATGTCATGAATGGGGCGGAAACATGAAGGGGGCTACCTGAGCAGCTGGGACCTTTAACCTAGTGGTGCGCGCAAACGGGCAATGACGTGTTACCAGGGAGAACTGGGGCTATGACTTCTGCACTAGAAGAGGAGACTAAAAGTCTGCGGTGTCAGGACGACATGTACCTATAGCATATCTGGTATCTGGTGTTTGGAGTACATGTTGATAGAATCCAAAAGTTATCAGGGCAAAGGCTACTTGACACTGAGGCTGGTGCATGCATATATTCTACATGTATTGCGTGTGCTAGGAATATTCTATGAATATTAATACAGTATTTCTCTTACATGGAGACAGAAAGACTAGACCATAGCTGAAACTGTTGATGCGGTTCAGTAGCTTAGGAATGCAAAGAAGGAAAGCTGAACTGATAACTAGAAACATAACATATTCTTGGCAGACAGGCAGGCAGAGCCAGGCCGGGCCCCGCGCTGCGCGGCAGGAAGTAAGTGAAGGATCAGGGATGCAGGTGGGGGCTGCTTCGCTCCTCGGAGTGGGTTCAGGAGACTGGAGCTTGAATCTGGTGTCCGGGCCCTTTTGAGGCCTAGAAAACGGGGACAATTCAATGAATTAACGTGCACACTGTAAAACGTGGCAACATAGGCCTAATACTCGTTGCTTTCACGAGAACTGGAAACTGGCATACTAGAGTTGGACACAACCATAATTGCGTCTTTAATCGATCATAGGGGGATATATGCATATCGATCATGCACATATAACATAGGATGGGGAACACGTAGGCACATATGGCAAGGCAAAATTCACTTTTCCACATTCCCTCCTTGTGCCCTACGTTTCCATCAGGAAACATCAATATTCATGATACCATCTATCTGTTCATATAGCATCATTTGCTCGTCTCGAATTGTCTTGGAACGGGATTTAGGACTAGGAATACAAGAGGTAGCACACATGCCGCAAATCGCAGGGCCACATTGTAAACAGAGGCAGCAACTGAATATGATCATTACTGCTATACCTAGGAATGACAATACTTTCCATCCCCAGTCAGATATGATACTCCAGAGCCAACCGGACCATGTCCAGATGCCTGGATTCTGGTGTAACTGATGGGCAATTTTATGAGGTCTGGTTATAGCTGAATAAACAGACGGCGCGTTATTAGGAATGAAAATGCAGCAACTAGATCCGATGGCTCTACAAGCTCCTCCTCTATCGGCCAGTATGACGTCAAGAACGAGACGATTTTGGAGCACAACAAAACGCATAGCAGATTGCTCTTCGGTTAAGTTACCTAGAGCGGAAGTAGTCTCATTCACTACTGCTTCAAGGGTTCTGGTTAACCTACGTATTAACTTACTATTCTGGACAGGACCTATAAAGAAAAAGAAACCTTTATTGAAGTCTTGATACTGTTCTAGAGCAGTTTCAGTTTGATCGACAATTGGGGACTCAGTCTCCCTTCTATGTCTAACGTGTACTAGATGTGTGTTTCTGTGATAATCAGATGGGGCTAGAAAAACTGGTGGCAGTAGGAAGGCAATATAACATGTTCCATCCCAATCGAGGGGCAGACGAACATATGCGGTCTGACCACAAACAAAATAAGAATGACGTGAAGCTTTGAAAATAGATTTCCCGCTGTCACTATACTCGACCACAGTAGTACAATCACTATGTCCTACATGTGCGGAACCATTCTTTCTGACACATAATTCGCCTTTGACTGGTAGAACTGAAATAGCAGGCAAATCTGGAGTAGTATCGGACTGAACATTCAGAACCATAAAATTCGAGGAATAATTACCTAAATCATATACTTCATTTTCTAGATCTAATCCTGTTCTATGGGAAAGACCTTGCTTGTCTGGAAAACATGTTCGATTCAGAAGGGACATATCAGTTGAGGATGACGTTAACGTGGACCATGCTCCACACGAACCATTATGTGAAAACGGATAGGGAAAGAGTGGCAGAACTCCCTTCGGTGTCTGGAAAGGGGGAAGTCGACCACACACCCAACAATTAGTGGCATTTCTGGTCTGGTGTGAATAATGCAGCATTCGGATAAAAGTATTATTACGCATAGCAAGACGATAGGATAACTCGTGAGGAGGCAGATCACTAAATGTGTGTTCTACTGTAACATTAGAAAACATATGTACATGTGAAATAGGAAAACATAAATGTAACGCATAACTTATGCATGTAACCATAAGACTTAGGAACAATAAAAAGAATAGAATGATGATACATCTCTTAGAGTTTTGACTAACTCTCTCACTGTGTGGGTCTATCTCATACATGTCAGGAACCTGTCTAACCGTTTCACCCGAGAGGGACTTAGACAATTAAACTGGCTGACTTACTAGACCTCAACTTGGATTTATACTCCTGCTGCGGAGTTTTCTCTAACAGGGGAATTTTAGATTCATTGTCTGGGCAGTCCTTGAGAACGGGGCAGTCCTTGAGAAAAGTTTTAGTTTTAAGTCCATGGAATTTCTTGACGTGGCTCGCGTGTAGCCACCCTTTTCGGTTTTCCACTTTCACCGCGGTCCGGGTGGTGAGAAGGACGAGACGGGGATCCTTCCAGCGAGGCTCCAGCGGACTTGAACGATCAAAGTTCCTTATAAGAACCAGGTCACCTGGAACGACCTCATGCGGTTTTACTTCGGTGTTGTCTGGAAATGCAGCGGCAACCTGTGAACGACAAGATTGTAGTGCAGACATCAAGGAGGCAAGGTAATCTGTCAGCATATTACTGTCAACATCAGTTATGGTACGGGGTCTAGGTGTACCCCACATGTTAGGGGGACGACCAAACACTATCTCATAGGGAGATAGACCTGAACGGGAGTGTGCGACCATTCTCATATAAAAAAGGGCAACTGGCAGTGCTACTATCCAATCTACACCTTTCTCTGCACACACTTTTGCGATTCGGATTTTCAGGGTCTGGTTATGTCTCTCTACGAGACCGGCTGCTTCAGGATGGCATACACAATGGAACTTCCACTGGTACCCTAACAGAAGGGATACTTGTTTCATGAGCTCGGATGAGAATGGCTGGCCGTTATCTGAATACACGACTCTAGGTAATCCATAGCGGGGAAAGAACTCACGAACCAACTGCCTGGCAGTGGTCGCAGCTGTGTAATCTGGAACTGGATATGCTTCTGTCCACCTGGAAAAAGCGCATACAACTACGAGGACATACTTGAAACCTCGACATCGCTCCATCTGAATGTAATCCATCTGGAGGACTTCAAAAGGGTGGTCAGGAGGATGGAATCCACCTTGTTCCACCGGGACACTTTTACCTGGATTGAACTGACAACATATCATACAGGTACGTACTTTCTGCTTAGCTGCTGCTCGTAAATGCTTGTTGAACCAAAGGTTCTGGATACTGTCTAACATGGCTTTTTCTCCTAAGTGTGCTGGACTATGTGCGGTGTTAATAATGACTTGAACCATAGAGTCGGGGAGAAACCATGTGGCTTTTCCCTTCGTTAACCATCCTTGATCTGTCTGGACCCCTCCTTGTTCGGACCATTTCTTGATTTCATCGGGAGTAGCATGTAACTGTATGTCTATGACATCTTGTGTAGGGTCCTTAACTGTCATACAAGTAGTCTGATCTGGAGTGAGTGTCTGTGTCGTGTTAACTGGAATGTCTGGAGTCTGAGCTGTGAGCTTGGCCGTTCGATCTGCTAGATCGTTACCCTGGGAAATGATATCAGTGACTTTCGTATGTGCCTTGCACTTCATGATAGCGATAGCTGTCGGTAAATGTATTGCATCTAATAGAGCTTGAATGAGGAGACCATGCTGAATCTTGGTTCCATGAGAGGTCATAAAACCTCTTTCCTGCCAGAGCACTCCAAAGTCGTGTACGACTCCGAATGCATAACGTGAATCTGTGTATATATTTACTTTCAGGTTCTTGGCACGTATGCAGGCTTGGGTCAGAGCGACAAGCTCTGCTGCTTGAGCGGACAGGGTGTCTATACGATGTGTTTCTATAACTTCGGTTTCAGTAGTCACTGCATACGCGGCTACTAGTTCTCCTGTATTTGTTCTCATACATGAACCATCCACATAAAGTGTCAGGTCGGGATCAGGTAATGCAATGTCTGTCAAGTCTTGTCTTGGCTTTGTCATGGTGTTAACAACTTCCACACAGTCATGTGTGGCAGGATTTGAAGTAACTGACGGTAACAGTGTAGCTGGATTTAAAATGTTGCAGCGTCTGATTTCTATGTGTGGCTGAAACAATGTCAGTTCATAACCTGTTAAGCGTGCAATTGTCAAGTGCTGAGTCTGTGTTCGGTTTAAAAGAACTTCCACGGAGTGTGGAACTTGTACTGTCAGGGAGTGTCCTAACACTATGGAATCACTCTGTCTGATAGCTAGAGCTGTGGCTGCAACTGACTTGAGGCACGCAGGCAGAGCCTGGGCCACTGGATCTAATGTGCTAGAAAAATAAGCACAGGGCTTGTATTGTCCTGCTTGATCTTGTGTAAGAACAGAAAATGCAGTACCATCACGTTCTGTAACGAAAAGTGTAAAAGGCTTACTGTAGTTCGGTGTTGCTAGAACAGGTGCATTACATAAAGCTTTCTTTAATTCATTAAAAACAAGTGTATGTTCCGGGGTCCAAGGGAGGACAGTCGATACGGCTGCCTCCTGTGTCGTTAACTGTATCAGTGGCTTGGCTAGAAATGCATACTGAGGAATCCATTGTCTGCAGTAAGAAGTGAGGCCGATAAAAGCTCGTACCTCCTTCTGTGTCTTGGGCTGTGGAAGATGTGCTATTAACTGGATACGGTCAGGTGTCAACTGCCTACCCCTCTTGGACAGTAAGTGTCCTAAGTAGACCACCTGCTGGACACAGAATTTCAATTTGGAAGGGGACACCTTGTGCCCCATCTCGGCCAGAAAATACAGAACTGTAAGTGACGCACGCTCGCAGTCACGTTCAGAACGGGCTGTGATCAATAGATCATCGACATACTGGAGCAGGGCAGCATCAGTTGGCATGTGAATATTGTCTAGTTGTCTTTTAAGTGCTTGACTGTAAATGCTAGGGCTTTCTGTGAAACCTTGAGGTGCTCGTGTGAATTTATAGCTTCTTCCATTTAAACAGAATCCGAAAAGAAACTGGATGAATGGGGACACTGAAAAATGCATTCTTGAGATCGATAACTGTAAAGAATGTGGCTTCGGAATCAATGGCTGTCAATAGGGAAGAAATATCTGGGACTACTGGGTACTGGGGTATAATACATTTATTAAGTTCTCGAAGGTCAATCACTAATCGATAAACTGGAGGTGCATTTGGATCAGTACGTTTCAGGATCGGAATGATAGGAGAATTACATACATTGGAGTCAGTTTCTACAACCACTCCTTGAACAATAAGTTCGTCAATAATTTTGGATAAGGCTGCTACAGCCTCAGGTGGCAATTTATACTGTCTGATTCGTGGTAAAACAACACCTTGCTTTAGAGTCACACGATGGGGTGTGATATGCATACAACCTACATCAGTTGGACCTTGCGCCCATAAATGCTGTGGTACATTCAATAATCTTGGATCAAAATCACGTAATACATAATGACCTTTAAAATCACGCAGAAACAAACGGACCCCTTCTGGGGAGCAGCATATTACTGCTCCTAATTCTTTCAGTGTTTTAATGCCTAACAAATTTTCCGGGCAAGATTTCGTGAGTAACAGATCTGTAGTTCGGGACAATGGACCAACTTCTAGAGTAACTGGTTTCGATATTTCATTAACAATAGGCTTTCCTGAAAATCCAAGGGAAACATTTCTAGAGCCTGAGAGTGGAGCCCCTGGAACCTCGTCATGACTGATGGTAGTCCTACTTGCCCCTGTATCAATCAGAAACTTTCTGTCTTTCCCTAATACTTGACTGTGTACATAGGGACCCTCTTGATCTACAGGTATCTCGATGAGAGGCAAGCCAACCTCCCTCTCTAGGCTGTTTCATGAATATGGCTGATAATCTGGATACTCTGACTGTGCATACTGGTACATTTGTTGTGTAACGTGTTGTGTTGCAGCTATAGGCTGCGGTGCTGTAACTGACTGTTGTGCATTCTGCGGCGGCTGGGAAGTCTGTGAGACTTGTTCTTGTCTAGGCGGACGTGGTCTCTCTTTCGTTTTACCAGTAGCTATGTTGTGTTTCAGAACTGCACATTCGTTTATAAAATGACCTGGCTGTTTACAGTAATTGCATGTCCCTTTAACGGGAACTGCAGGATGACTGGCTTGATTCGGACCCCTCTTCTGACTGTCTTGTGGAACAGATTGTGCAACTAGTACTTTCATTTTCGTGTCTTTCATACGTCTTCTTTCGTGTTCCTGCTCTTCCCTGATTCTGTTCTGGTGGTACTGGAGCATTTGGAGCATCTGTGACGGAGAATTAGCTTGCCAGGTACTTTCGACTTTCAGGACTCGATTTTTAACTTGTGGACTTGAATTCCCGACTAGTTTGGTAACAAAATGATGAGGGTACGATTCACTACTTGTTTTCAGACCACTATTAATAATAAAACATTTCTCAAATCTAGAATAAAAATCACTAGTATCTTCGTCTTGTTTCTGTTTACAGGCTGAGATGGCATCCCAATCTTCCTTTTTCGTGGCTAGTAGTGGCTTGGAGAAGGTTGTAGCACGCACGCGCGCTATGCTGCTGATTTGTAATCCTCAGCGCTGCTGTCATTTTAAAAATACCGCTTTTGTATTTTTGTTGTTCTAATTTGCATTTCCCCCGTTTTTAAAAGCAATCTTTGTGTGCCCTCTTACTTGCACCTTAAATTGGGCCCCCCACCGCGCTTTTCGCGGATCTGTCACATTTTTCATTCTGCCTTCGTGTTTGGCGCTGGGCGCCATCTTGGGGGTGTTGTGCAGCGAGTGTGCCACTTGTTTGAGCGCTCTAGCGCTCACTTGGAACACAGGTGAGCCCTACTTAAGGCGAGCTAGGCAGTAGCTCGGCCTTGGAGAAGGTTGTAGCACGCACGCGCGCTATGCTGCTGATTTGTAATCCTCAGGGCTGCTGTCATTTTAAAAATACCGCTTTTGTATTTTTGTTGTTCTAATTTGCATTTCCCCCGTTTTTAAAAGCAATCTTTGTGTGCCCTCTTACTTGCACCTTAAATTGGGCCCCCCACCGCGCTTTTCGCGGATCTGTCACATTTTTCATTCTGCCTTCGTGTTTGGCGCTGGGCGCCATCTTGGGGGTGTTGTGCAGCGAGTGTGCCACTTGTTTGAGTGCTCTAGCGCTCACTTGGAACACAGGTGAGCCCTACTTAAGGCGAGCTAGGCAGTAGCTCGGCCTTGGAGAAGGTTGTAGCACGCACGCGCGCTATGCTGCTGATTTGTAATCCTCAGCGCTGCTGTCATTTTAAAAATACCGCTTTTGTATTTTTGTTGTTCTAATTTGCATTTCCCCCGTTTTTAAAAGCAATCTTTGTGTGCCCTCTTACTTGCACCTTAAATTGGGCCCCCCACCGCGCTTTTCGCGGATCTGTCACATTTTTCATTCTGCCTTCGTGTTTGGCGCTGGGCGCCATCTTGGGGGTGTTGTGCAGCGAGTGTGCCACTTGTTTGAGCGCTCTAGCGCTCACTTGGAACACAGGTGAGCCCTACTTAAGGCGAGCTAGGCAGTAGCTCGGCCTTGGAGAAGGTTGTAGCACGCACGCGCGCTATGCTGCTGATTTGTAATCCTCAGCGCTGCTGTCATTTTAAAAATACCGCTTTTGTATTTTTGTTGTTCTAATTTGCATTTCCCCCGTTTTTAAAAGCAATCTTTGTGTGCCCTCTTACTTGCACCTTAAATTGGGCCCCCCACCGCGCTTTTCGCGGATCTGTCACATTTTTCATTCTGCCTTCGTGTTTGGCGCTGGGCGCCATCTTGGGGGTGTTGTGCAGCGAGTGTGCCACTTGTTTGAGCGCTCTAGCGCTCACTTGGAACACAGGTGAGCCCTACTTAATGCTCGCCTCCTGCGCGCAGCGGTGACGCGCTGCGGTAGCGCCGGACTCTCGCCGGAGTCAAGCCAGAGTCCTGCCCGTCTGCGCCCGTCAGCATCCCGGAGGCGGTCGGAGTGGCGGGTGGGACTCTAACACCAGGGATGTGTCCTCCTGGGACCCCTGGTCTGCATTATTCCCCTCTTGAACTTCGTTCTTTCATCCCTCGGGGCTCAGGCTGTCGCTCTGTCTTTCCCGGACGTTATCACGGGAAATCCTGTTGCCCGGGCTGTGGCTGGCGTCCGACCCGCTCGCTCTTTCCACGGCCGATCAACAACACCCTTAGTGTGGGCTTTGGTTGCATGCTATTAAACACCAGGTCAGCATGTAAACATGCGCAAGACATCTTTGAGCTCTTAGATATAGAGAAGCCACTATGTCTCATGCTCACGGAGACGTGGTGGGGTGATTCCTCTAACCCTGATGTCGCCATGGCAATCCCGCCTGATTATAACATCTTCAGGAAGGATAGGGCCAAGGGAAGGGGTGGCGGAGTGGCATTGCTGGTTAGGAAAGGCACCCCGTGTGCGATTCTGCCGGTAATGGACATCCGAGGTTCGGAGACCCTAGCCTTTTCTATTACTCTATCGCCACATCAATCCTTCAAGGAACTGCTCTTGTATAGGCCACCTGGTGCACCCGGCACTTTCTTTGAAGATCTGGATTCGGTGCTGGTGGGGCTGGCCCTGAAAGCTGAACATTGTATCGTGGCAGGGGACTTCAACTTCCGGATGGATGATCCGTCCAACCCTGCTGCCATCAGACTTTCTGAGGCGCTGACCCCCCTGGGTCTGATCCCTTATGTACAGGAGCCTACGCACGAGAAGGGGCACACTCTTGACCAGATATTCTTGTCTTCCCCTCTTGAGGACATAGCAATTACTCCCGTCTTATGGTCAGACCATTTTCTTGCCAAATTTGTGATCAAGGGCATAGTCAAATCATCGCCTATTCTGGCACATCAACAGGGTCGTGTCCATAGGGCATATCACCGAGTAACCCCAGAGATGCTGGCTCAGGCAGCAGTGGTCCACCCTTGCCCCCTCTCCGGCGATCTGGATAGGGATCTGCAGACCCTGCAGGACTGGCTTTTTGACAGGCTAAATGATCTCGCCCCGGAACTGACATCTCGCCCGACACCGAAACGGGTCTCTGCGCCTTGGTTCACCGCTGCACTGTCGGCTACGCGGCAGCAGTGCAAGGTAGCGGAAAGAGCCTGGCGGGCACAATATGATACTGTTGCCAAGCAGACCTACAAAACGGTGGTTAAGGCTTATCACCGGGACATTCGCCTGGAAAAAAAAGCATATCTAGCCAGGAGAATAGAAGCTGCTTCCAACTCCTGCAAGGAGATTTTCTCCATTGTGAGAGAATTCACTTCTCCATGGTCTAACACCTCGGATGCGAAGCCATCAGGTACCTGGGCTACTGACCTTGCTGATTTCTTTACGAGCAAGATCCAACGCATTCAGGAGGCATTCCTGACACCAGTGTCCACAGTCCAGATTGAACCTGACATCACCATATCGTCACAGGCTGGGCCAGGTTTGACGCTGAGTGTGTTCCCACCGATCTCTGTTACTGACTCTTTAGCTCTAATGGGCAATTTAAAATCGGGCTCACCTCTTGACCCATGCCCTGCTAAATTTTTAGCGAAAGTTGCGGAGGTGATTAACCCACTGGCCAACCCGCTGTTAAATCTTTCGCTGAGGCATGGAGTGGTCCCACAAGCTTGGAAACAGGCGATGGTGATTCCCTTGCTTAAAAAGCCAGGCCTAGATCCGAAGGCCCCAGTCAATTATAGGCCCATCTCTCTGTTGCCGGCTCTCATGAAGATTTTGGAAAAACACGTTCAAGGTGTGCTTTCCAATTTTCTTGAAACCAACGAGATCCTGCATGCCACCCAATCGGGCTTTCGTCCCCATCTTAGCACAGAGACTGCGCTCCTTGAGGTCTCAGAAACCATTAAAGGGGTTCTGGACTCGGGGGGCAAAGTCATGCTGGTGATGTTAGATTTGTCGGCGGCGTTCGACACCGTTCCCCATGATGGTCTTCTCGCCAGACTTTCTGAGATAGACCTACAGGGGACGGTGTTCGACTGGTTTTCTTCCTTTCTAACCGGCCGCCGGCAAACGATCTGGGCTCCGCCGGATTTCGCCGTGATGCCGCCTCTGGGAGTCGGGGTCCCACAGGGCTCTATCTTGAGCCCGACCCTCTTCAATATCATTATGACCCCGTTGGCGGCGTTGGTGGAGTCGCTGGGTGCCCAGATCGTATCCTACGCGGATGACACCCAGCTCCTCTTCTCTTGTAAGAGAGGAGGTGACTTTGATGGGGAGAGTATTCGGGATTGCCTTGGGGCTGTTTTTCAATGGTTCCATCTGAACAGCCTCAAGTGCAATTCCGATAAGTCCGAGGTACTTTTCTTTGGGTGTGACACAGAGCCAGACTGGCAGGCCTGGTGGCCAATGAATATGTTCCCTCCGTCTTGTTCCTCCCAGGTTGCCAAGAATCTGGGGGTCAAGACAGATAATAGGCTAACCTTGAAATCCCAGATCTTGGGGGTGTCGGGCACTTGCTTCGGCATCCTTAGGATGCTGCGGAGGTTTCTTCCCCTGCTTTCCGAGGAACACAGGAGATTGACAGTCCAGGCTCTGATTGGGTCCAGGCTGGATTATTCCAACATTCTTTACCTGGGCCTCCCAGAGTACTTGCTGCAGCGGCTTCAAGTGGTGCAGAATGCCGCTGCAAGGGCAATTTATGGTCTGAACAGGCGTTCCAGTGCCTCGGGTCTGTTGAAAACTCTGCACTGGCTTCCCATCCGCAAGCGGATCGCCTTTAAGGCTCTGACTCTGGCTTATAAGGCTCTGCACAAGGGGGGAGCTAAGTACCTCCAAAAGAGACTGGTCTTTTATCAACCGACCAGGTCTCTGAGGTCGGAATCCCTGTACCTGGCAGTTGTTCCACGTGTAAAGAAAGCGCGCCTCGGAGGCCGCTCTTTTGGACTGCTGGCGCCACAGCTGTGGAACTCTCTGCCGCTTGCTCTGCGGGAAGCCACTAGCCTGCTGGCTTTTAGAAAAGGCCTTAAAACTTGGCTGTTCACTCAGTAGTCTTTTTATTGTGAGTTTTTTGTCTGGCACTCTGGTCTTTCTTTTATTTGGTGTTATGTTATTCTGTCACAGTTTTTCCTTTCTCCAATAAAGCGCCGGGACACTCTTTTTGAGTAGCCGAGCGCTATATAAATAAATAAATAACATAACATAACATAACAAGTAATCTTGGCAAAACTTGTATCAATAACTCGGGCAAAGCTTTAGCTTTATCCCCAAGACCGGTACTTGGTACTCGTGTATTATCTTCAGCTTCTAATGCTGTCTAATCTATCTTTTTCTCTCCCACCTCCCATTCTTTTTCCTTGAGTTTTTCATATATGCCCGCAGGCAACAGGACTTTTAACATTTTAATGATATCAGGATACGTGTATTCTCCCATACGGAGCATGTCCTTTAATTCACGGTGAAACCCTGCTGGATCTTTATCATGACAGGGAATTAACTTTTTCATCTCTAAAAGTTCTATTTTCGTGATAGGGGTGTAAACAAATACTCGTTCTAGACCACCCCCCTCTTTCTTGACTGGATGTACTTCTCGTAACGGATTCTGTCTGTCTATGTAGAATGATTTACTTTCTGGGGGTGAGACGTGAACAAAATGTGGATTCAGAAACGTTCGGTATTTGTGGCGCTGTTCTAGAATGACACTAATTAAATCGGTACCTAGACCTTTCCATCTGTACTGGAGTAACTCGTTCAATATATCATGTAGCGGACCTGGATCAGAATGTTGTTCCTCATACATTGTAATGACACTAATTAAATCGGTACCTAGACCTTTCCATCTGTACTGGAGTAACTCGTTCAATATATCATGTAGCGGACCTGGATCAGAATGTTGTTCCTCATACATTGTAATGAGGTGCTGGATCATATACATACCCACCAGACGTTGCTCGGCTGGGGGTAGTTTCAGAAAAGTTTGAGCCACTATTTCTTCTGGAAAAGTGGTAGAATCACTAGTCCATCGGACTGCTGATCGGGCTAGTTCTTGCTCATGCATTGTACTAAGCTCGCTATACCCTATTCGTGATTTCAGAATGTGATCGGTAGCTTGGAATACTTGCTCAAGAGAACACTGTTCTGGTGCTGGAGGAGGAAAAGCTTTCTTGTAATCTAGGCGTGAATGTCGGTCGGAAAGTCTAGTTCTACCTACATACGCTATTCTGTCGGGATTCTCGTTGTCTACCTCTTCAGTAGAAGAGTCATACTCTTTCTCGGTTACTTGTTCTGCTTCTCGTTTCTCGTGTATAGTTATGATTTCTCTACGAATTTTCTTGTACATACTCTCTATACAACCTTGTGCCTTGTGTTTTCCATCGGCTATATTGTCACTCCACCTAGTCAGGACTTTCAGTTCTTCTTGATCCTTTTCTGGACAATCTTGCTCTCTTATTAAACAGTTAATCAGGAATTTTAAAATCATGAGCTGAGTCTCGACTTTTCTTTGAACCATGGCTTCGTGAATACTTCCTGGATTCTCTCCTGTACGGATGAAACAATATATTCTGTCTAGATGTTCTCCCATATCGGGCAGGGTGTCCAAATAGCTGGCAACCCGTCTTAAACGTAATGAATATATGACCATGTGATCCTCGCCTGGAACTGGATCATAACGACATTTAGTAAGACCTCGCATGATATCTACGTATGTAGACACTTTTGGCGTACGCTGTAACGCTAGTTCATGTAGCGTCAGACGTCTTGGTTGAGGCGGGGTACGAGGAGAACCTCCCCCCGCGGCTCCTAAACTAGAATCGTCGGTGAATACTGTACGTGCGGGTAGAGTGACTGGCAAAGCGGGTACATGTACTGTGGGCTGGGCCGGGGGTGCTGTAACAGGTACTGTAACATTAATTGGACCCACGGGACCAGCGGCTGGAGGAACAGGGATTACATTATTAACGGGAGCAGGCGGAACAGGATTTGCATAGGCTGGTACTGTGTCGTCCAAATAGGACGAAAGAAAAATATCAGCTGCGGTCGGTTTATGACGTAGCTTAGTCGGGACCAAGGGCGGCGGAAAATTACATGGTGCTTCCGGGGTTGCTTTTGGCAAGCCCTCGGCAAGAAGAGGATACATGCCTTTAATAAGGGCATTTCTCTGCCTGTCTGACTGTTCTGCTCTAACTCGTTCACCTTCTTCAATTAATTCCCTTTCTTGGGCTTTCTCTGAGGATTCCCTATTTAATTCTGTTTTTCTGAATTCTTTTTCGGTTCTTTTATGAGATTCCTTGCGCCATAACTCGATGGCATCTTTCTGAGACTGTCTGGCTTTCTTTTTCCATAATGCTTCTTCTACTCGCATGATGCACTCGGCATCCCATGTACCTGATACGGGCCATCTATATTTCTCTTCTAGTTCCTTAGTATAGTCCGCCCATAAGTCTAGATATATTATGGCATCTAAGCCATGCTTGTGATACATAAAATGTCCTGGACTGTCCCTAGGAGGGACAGGAACTGCTTCTTCGAGTAACCCTTTTCTGGTCTTTAACTGACGTAATTTCGAGAACAGAGGCATTTCTGTTATATACTTGGAACACAATACACAATAATCACAGTAATAATATAGCAAACAAATCTCTCATACCACGATATAAAAATACATTAATAACAGTTCGAACAGAAATACTACCTGATACACTGAAAACAGAACACATGTATTTCTCGAGAACGAAACTTACTAGAATTACTGGATGCACTGCTAAAACAGTACAGAACATACCGGTCCCATAAAGAGACACGTCTTGACCCGTATCCACCTAGGTGAATACTTCGTAATGGATCTGCGTACCCAAACCCAACGGACCAGGAACAAACTAATGATCCTGTCTAGATACTTCCCCCGCGACGGTACTCACCGGGAAGCAGAAACTGGAAGGCCTCGGACTGGACTGGACTGCTACGACGTCGGACTATGAACTTCGGAAACTTCGGTTACAGGTGGGCCTCCGGATACCTCGGACCTTGCTCTCTCGGCTTGGGCTCTGGTCGGGACGAACCGCATTCCACACCGCTTCGTTTGGATGTCGGACCGCAGTCTCCGTCTCCTCCGTGGGCCTGAGGGAGACTTGAAGCAGTAATATCTGCCGGTGCGCAGTAGAGTTCCGTCACGGCTGCAGAGGGTCAGGGGGCCTGCGTAGCATCGCCAGCGCGTGAGGAAGGGGCTCGTCCCTATTCGGGCGCCATTATGTGGTATATAAATAAATAATACCGGGACTATTTTTGAATTACATTAACAATAACAGATAGCTCAATAAATAAGAGGCAGGATCCGATGTGTCCGAGTCAGAAGGATTTATTCAGGCAAAAGGGAAGGGACTGGAACGGGACAGCCTGAAATAAAATGAAAAGGAAGGCAGCTGCAGCGCTTTCATCGACAGTGCAGCATATATATAGTAATACATTTCAAATACATTACATACAGTAGGCGTAACTTGTGACAAACATAAGATAAGAACACATGGGCGGAAAAAGAAGGCGTGCACAGGGCGGGCACATAGACATGTGATGTGAACGTCACAGAAATGTCATGAATGGGGCGGAAACATGAAGGGGGCTACCTGAGCAGCTGGGACCTTTAACCTAGTGGTGCGCGCAAACGGGCAATGACGTGTTACCAGGGAGAACTGGGGCTATGACTTCTGCACTAGAAGAGGAGACTAAAAGTCTGCGGTGTCAGGACGACATGTACCTATAGCATATCTGGTATCTGGTGTTTGGAGTACATGTTGATAGAATCCAAAAGTTATCAGGGCAAAGGCTACTTGACACTAAGGCTGGTGCATGCATATATTCTACATGTATTGCGTGTGCTAGGAATATTCTATGAATATTAATACAGTATTTCTCTTACATGGAGACAGAAAGACTAGACCATAGCTGAAACTGTTGATGCGGTTCAGTAGCTTAGGAATGCAAAGAAGGAAAGCTGAACTGATAACTAGAAACATAACATATTCTTAGCAGACAGGCAGGCAGAGCCAGGCCGGGCCCCGCGCTGCGCGGCAGGAAGTAAGTGAAGGATCAGGGATGCAGGTGGGGGCTGCTTCGCTCCTCGGAGTGGGTTCAGGAGACTGGAGCTTGAATCTGGTGTCCGGGCCCTTTTGAGGCCTAGAAAACGGGGACAATTCAATGAATTAACGTGCACACTGTAAAACGTGGCAACATAGGCCTACTACTCGTTGCTTTCACGAGAACTGGAAACTGGCATACTAGAGTTGGACACAACTATAAATGCGTCTTTAATCGATCATAGGGGGATATATGCATATCGATCATGCACATATAACATAGGATGGGGAACACGTAGGCACATATGGCAAGGCAAAATTCACTTTTCCACACCAGAAAAGAAGGTGGACTGGTCGATAGTAACGGCCTGCTGCCAGAAACCACAGGAAGACGCCTCAGAATATTTCTCCCGGTTCAAAACGGTGTTCTCCGATTACAGTGGCCAGGACATGACCTCTGCGACCGGACATCACTTGTTCGTCCAGAACTTTGTAAAAGGCCTGACACCAGAAGTCTCGCAAAAACTGCAGACTAGTGAAAGTAGTTGGTCTGCCTCCAAACCCGCGGCTATCCTTCAGATGGCTCAATACTATGAGCGACAAAAGAACGAGAACGATCAAGCGACTGAGAAAAAGAAAAAGGACTTGAAAGAGAGGGTGATGATCGCTCAGTTGCAAGGGGTGACTATAGGAAGGGAACAGTATAGAGGAAACTACCAGTCGAATGCTCCTAGAAATTCACCCCCTAGAGACCGCACACCCGCGCCCGGCGCTCCACGAACAGACCTCGATGAGAACCAGTGTGCGTTTTGCAAAGGATTTGGCCATTGGAAGTCTCAATGTCCGTTTCTTTTGGAAATGATTAAAAATAAAGAGACGAGGGACATGACGAATGGCCCCAGGACTAGAGGGCAGGGACGAGGGTACACAAACGACACCAACAACGACAGACCAGGTAGATCGAACACATTTGACCATCCCCGACAGAACCAGTATCAACTATCTGACTGTGAGAACGCCCCTGACTTTGCATAGGACTGCCCGAGGCAAGGGAGGGATCCAGTCGAGCTCTATGTTGACCAGCAAGGTCCTTATGTCACCGCTAAGGTCCTAGGTACGAAGTCTCCATTTCTGGTAGACACTGGCGCGACACGTAGTGCGTTATCTAAACGACTGATTCCAAGGGCACCCTTGTCTGGCTCACACATAACATCAATAGGCTTTGATGGAACGCCCTCCACTAACCCCTTATCCGCACCGGTTTCCTTCGACTTGGACAGTAACCCCACTGACACGACGTTTTTGCTCTCCTCCAACACCCCCGACGCCATTATTTATTTATTTATTTAATTTAATTTTATTTAAAACATTTGTATAGCGCGGCTGACACCTTGCAGGTTTCCTGGCGCTTAGCAAATACTCGAAACTAAGGGGGAGCTGGCGGAGGGGAGCAACTAAGGGTTAGGTATTTTAAGGGAATAGCCAGGTTTTGATATGTTTCCGAAAGGGGAGGAGTTGTGGGATTTGACGGATTTCGAGAGGCATAGTGTTCCACAGCTTAGCCGCTGCGACTCGGAAAGATCTGCCCCCCATCCTGACCTTGTTGTATCTGGGAACAGTTACCAGGCAGGCAGAGGCAGAGCGTAGGGTTCTGGTGGGGATATACCAAGTAAACATGGCCTGCAGAGGCTTGGGTCCAACTCCGTGTAGCGCTTTAAAAACGAGGCAAAGAGTCTTGAACGCCACTCGTTGCCTGAGTGGAAGCCAGTGTAGCTCGGCTAAGGCCGCTGTGGCTGAGGATCTTCTGGTCCAACCAAGAACTAACTTGGCTGCGGCCGACTGAACTCTTTGGAGTCGGTCCAGTAGAGCAACTGGGGACTCGAGTAGCAGCGAGTTGCAGTAGTCCAGGCGGCTGAGAATGGTGCACCTGACTATCTGCTCCCGGGCTTGTACTGGGAGGAGTGGCATAATTTTGCGCAGGGAGCGCAGGAGAGCTGAGCAGGTTCCCACAGTTTTTGCAACTTGAGTCTCTGTGCTCAGTTTATTATTCAGTGTGGCCCCAAGGTTGCGGACTGACGTGAGTGGCAAGGGTTTATCAGGTGTTTCTGGAGGCCAGAAATCGCAGGGGAACTGGCGAGGTATTCGGCTTCCCGCGCAATACAGCACCTCCGTTTTAGAGGAGTTGAACTGCAAGGAGTTCTTGTGCAACCACCCAGCCGTCTCCCTTAAGCAGTCATGAAAGGCTGCAAGGGGGATAGAGTCTTCTCCCTCCCAGGAGAAGATGAGCTGGGTGTCATCCGCATAATTAATTGTTTTGAGTCCATGGGCCTTTATTAACGTGATCAGGGGTTTTAGGTACACGTTAAAAAGGATGGGGCTGATGGAGGAGCCCTGGGGGACCCCGTGGGGGACAGGGGAGAAGGTGGATTGAAAAGGGGGGAGGGACACAGCCTGCCTCCTGTCCCGTAGGGACTTGACTTGTTGAAACATTTTCGAGCCACTATTAGGTGTTCACAGGACGGAGTTCGAGTCATTCTGTACGATAACCCGACTCTGCTCAGACCTCATCCCGCACGACACATGTTCTCCATCTCTGACGCTGACGCATCCTTACTTGACTCTCTACCTCCGTACCTATGGGCCAAAAACGACTCAGACGTAGGACGAATGATGATTGACCCTGTGCACATAACTGTTCGACAAGACGCAATGCTCCCGAAACTCCCACAGTATCGGATATCACCCGAGGGCGAGAAGGCACTGGTAGCGATTATTCAGTCCCTGGTAGATTCAGGAGTGGTAGAGGAAGTAGTTAGCAATGTCTGCAACAGCCCTATCCTACCCATTGTTAAGAAGCAAGGCGAGGGAGATGAGAAAGCGTACCGCTTCATCATCGACCTGCGAGAGGTTAACAAAGTGGTTGTGCCTCAGTACCCCGTAGTCTCAGATATCACCACCATTCTGAGCCTGATTCCTTCCACAGCCACCACCTTCACTGTAATGGACCTCAAGAACGCTTTCTTCTCCATCCCCATCCACCCAGACAGCCGCTACTTTTTTGGCTTCACGTTAAATTCCCGCTCATATAGATTTTGTAGAGCTCCCCAAGGTTACACAGAAAGTCCCAGCATCTATAGCCCGGCCCTCAAGCGACATCTGGACGCCGTTCAGCTACCGGATGGAGTGGTGTTGATACAGTACGTCGATGACATCCTTTTGGCGCTGACACCACTCCACTTGCAGTCAAAGCCACCATCCAACTCTTGCACTTCCTTGTGGAAAATGGCCACAAGGTCTCCAAGAAGAAGTTGCAATTCTGCCAACCCCAGGTCACCTACCTAGGCCACCTCTTGTCCAAAGACGGGAGAAAGCTTACACCCGATCGAATTCAGGCCATTCTAGAAACCCCTGTCCCAAAGACCCAGAAACAAGTCCGCTCCCTGGTAGGCCTCACCTCCTTCTGCCGGCAGTGGTTGCCAAATTTCAGTCTCATTGTAAAACCTCTACTTTCCCTGTTGGCTAAAGATGTCCCCTTCACGCTCCCTTGGACCCCCGAATGGCAGGCGTCCTTCAAAGAGTTGCGAGATGCCCTTTGTTCAGCACCTGTCCTAGGAACACCAGATTACTCCAAGCCCTTCTCCCTCTTCACTCACGAAAGGGAGGGATGCGCATTGTCTGTCCTAACTCAGCCTATCGGCCCTAAGCAACGCCCTTGTGCCTACTTCTCTGCCACTCTTGACCCCGTAGCCAGAGCTTTGCCTGCCTGCCTTCGAGCAGTAGCTGCCGCTGCTGTCTCTATCCATCAGAGCGAGGGAATCGTACTCTCAAACTCCCTCACTGTGTTAGTACCCCATGCGGTCGACACCCTTTTGAACCAGACCAAGACTCAACACCTGACTAGTGCACGACTTACTGGGTACGAATTGACACTACTTGCACCCCACATCACTCTGAAAAGATGTACGACTTTGAATCCCGCCACACTGTTGCCGTTGCCTGAAAACTACCCCGATGTGCCCCCTATACACGACTGTGTGACCCGCACGGACGAACAGACTAGGAGTAGAGTTGACCTCCGAGACACTGCTTTCACAGACCCTGACGGAGAGCTATGGGTAGATGGCTCTTGCATCAAACTCTCCGACGGCACCACCTCAGCTGCCTATGCAGTAACGACAGCCCGAACAGTAATTGAGACAGCCCGCATCACACAACGATCCGCACAGGCGGCAGAACTGATTGCCCTCACACGAGCATGTATTATAGCGACAGGGACCACGGCAAACATTTACACGGACAGCCAGTACGCCTTCGGAGTGGTTCACCATTTTGGACTCTTGTGGAGAGAAAGGGGATTCCTGACGTCCCACGGCACGCCCATTCTCCACGGAGATCTAGTCTCCGCCCTGATTGAAGCAGTTCTCCTCCCCAAACGATTAGCAGTAATCAAATTCCAGGCACACAAGAAGGTGACAGACTTAGTCGGACAGGGAAACGCACTGGCCGACATCACTGCCCGAACCACAGCTGAGAATAGGACGATGACACGCATGTATGTGACCAGGTCACAAGCAGAAAAATGGACTGACGCTAGGGAAACGATTAGGGACATCCAGTCGGCCAGCACACCTCACGAACTGACTGAGTGGGCACGGGTGGGTTTAAAAGACGATGAAGGCTGCTGGCGGACAAAAGACACAAACAAATGGTTGCTGCCTGACTCGTACCTGATTCCCATACTGACTATGGCACACTCCCCCGCACACATAGGATCTGCCCCCATGATCGAACTCATCTCCAAGGTCTGGCACAACGACAAAATCCCCGACTCAGCCAGACGCCTGGTCCAGCAATGCCTTATCTGCCTGCAACACAACCCTGGGAAAGGAACTGTGGTACCCCGGGGAGGGTTTGGGGTCCCCGACCATCCCTTTGAGGTCCTCCAGATGGACTACATCCAACTAGAAAGATGCCAAAGCCTAAGTATGTATTAGTCATTGTGTGTGCCTTCAGCAAATGGGTAGAAGCCTATCCAACCCGTGATAACACCGCCATGACCACTGCCAAAGTACTACTGAAAGAGTTTTTCCCTCGCTACAGTCTTTGTCGAATTCTATGGAGCGACAACGGCTCCCACTTCATAGCTGAAGTTATCCAACTAATCTTGAAAGGGTTGGGTGTAAAACAGAGGTTTCATGCAGTCTTTCACCCCCAATCTGCTGGCTTAGTTGAGCGACACAACGCCACACTGAAACTAAAACTGTCGAAGATAGTGGCCACCATAGGACTTAAATGGCCAGATGCCCTCCCACTGGAATTGCTATTGATGCGCTCCACTCCCACTAAGCACCATTTGACCCCCTACGAGGTTGTATTTGGGCGAAAGATGAACCTCTGGACTGCCCCTAAACCGACCTCCATTCACGACGTCCCGGACGTCCTACTGTCTGATTACTTGTGCAAATTGACTAAAACGTTGTCTGTCATTCATCAGCAGGTGCAGCAGGCCATCCCCGATGCTTCCAGGGGTCCGGGTCACGATATCCAACCGGGGGATTATGTGCTGATCCGAAATTTCCAACAGGCGAAGAGTCTGGAACCCCGGTGGACGGGCCCCTGGCAAGTACTGATCACCACCCGGACGGCTCTTCGAGTGGAGGGGAAACGGCACTGGCTGCATGCACACCACTGTAAGAAGGTCTCCTCGACCCTGGCCACGACAGAAAACGTCAGCACCCAAGAAGAGCTCCTGAACAAAGACCGGCCATCACTGAACTGTTATCCTGATACCGAGGCACTCGAACTTGCAAAATTCTCTGATCCCACTGTGCCATCCAGGGAAGGGTATTTCCTGCGTCGAAAGGAGGGAGCTTCGGCTAAGTAGACCACGGACTCAGTTGATTCTCAGAACGGTAGCCTAAACACAACCAAGGGTTACCCGGAGAGAAGCTAAACGAAGTCTGCGGTTCTGCCCACTACCGAGCACCTTGAAGATGATGGAAGCGCCAGATAAGAAGATGATGGAAGCAACCGGAAATACCCACTACCGGAACCCAAAGACTGACAGTATGCACAAATCGAAGACAATTGCCCTTTTCATTGTCCTCCTCTTTTGCCTCCTCCTCATGACTTCCTTCTGGATCGTGGAAGAGAGCGCACCCGCTCATCAGATATTGCTGACCACTGCACAGCCAACCACTATGAAAGAGCATCACCTGATCTCCCTTTCGCCTCAGCTCCGAGAAAGGCGTAAGGAGTTCTGGAACAATTCCTTCGTGCAACTGTTGCACCAACACAACCTTGCCGCCAACGCCACAAACTGCTGGATCTGCGGGTTGCCACCGGACACTCCATCCCTTTCATCCCTTCCCCTTTCTCAGTTCACGGCTCCTGCCTTGCCTGGTTGATCCTCTTGCAAGAGAGCTACAAGGACAACGCCACTTCTGGTCAAACAGTGTCACACTTCTACCATGGGTTCTGGCTGAACAAAACCGGAAGGACATCTGCTCCCTTTTGTCCTTTGACCTCTGGTTCCTCCTTCCATATGGACATCCCTGCCAAGGAACGAGTTGAAATGCAGGTGTTCCATAATCCAGCCAGACCCACCTTCTCCTACCTACGGAAACGAACTGCTGCCACTCTGACTGTGGCTCTGTCTGTTATCAATGTCACGGGCCTCGTGTGCCTCGAAGGCCTGGGAACACAGCTGGTGGGTCACAGTTCCTGCCACATCACCAGAACATTGGACTCAATTGATCCCCCCTCCTTTGTTGCTTCTCCGAATATGTACTTTGTTTGTGGCACCAAAGCTTACACTTGGCTTCCAAAGGGTTGGGGGGGTACTTGCTACATCGCCTTCGCTCTCCCTCCAACGTACGTGGCCCCAGCAAACCATCACCGGCAGAAGCGCGCAAGAGACATTGAACAAGCCGACTCCACCGGAGCACAGTTCCTGGATGCAGTAAAGGTACTTGTTCCTCTGTGGGGCCCAATGGCAAACAGTTGCGCCATCCGACACCTGACCCAGGCAGTAGAAACGACCATGAACATCACGGCTGGCATCCTCTCTAACAATACGGCCGAGCTTCAGGCAGTCCGCCTGGTGGCTCTTCAGAACCGCCTTGTTCTAGATGTGGTTCTAGCTGACCGTGGAGGAGCATGCCGCATCATCGGATCCAGCTGTTGTACCTACGTGCCAGATAACTCGCCCTCAGTCTACAAAGCAATCGAGCACCTCCACAGACTTTCCTCAGAGGTTCACCAGGAGCAGGAAGGATGGTCACTTGGGAGCTGGTTTTGGGGTACTTTGAAGGACTGGGGATGGAGGTTGTTTACATTTATATTGATACCAGTCGTGGTACTGTGTGGGTGTTGCCTAGGTATTCAATGCTTGCCACCTTTGTGTTCACTCATTGCTAACTGCATGTTTCCTAAGACTTTGGACTTCGGAACTGAGCACATGAGTCCCCTCTATGAGGTAGAAATACATGGCCTTATGGGGATAGATCCGAATTGACAAGTTGGCGAGACATGTTAAAAGGGAGGACTGTTGAAATCTAGTTTGTGAACTGAACATCATCTGCGCCATCTTGTCCATTTCCTCAGACTCACGCACAAATATGCACGGCAGCCATTTTAGGCACCATGGTCTCCCTGCTCACGATCCATCACCAGCACGTTCCCCTGGTGCTGCAAGCACCCCCCCGCGCACTCTGGCTGCCCCCGCTCCCTCATGCACGGGTCATAAGACCTCTCCTTCTGCGCGACTCTGCCCCTGGGAATCACACCCCGCGCCTGACCAACACCTCCCTTCCTTTCATGAATACCTCTCCTTTGATGACCCCTTCCTCTGAGCCCGATTGTCTGCATGGATCCCAGGCCATCACTTAGCCTGAGGATACAGTTTATTGCCCCTTACTGTATGGAATCGCCCCTCTTCAAAGGAGCTACGATTGATCATGCCCCCCCCCCCTTGAATCCGATCAGGCGCACACATTCTAAGAATCGGCGGAATGTCCAGCTGTGTGATAGCCATCTCCTATTGTATGTGGGGTGGGGACCTCTACTGTAGATATGTGTGGGAATGGGCCTGAAGCGGGGATTCCGGGGATGTCTTTTCATACTTCAAAGTGTCTTTATTGCAATAAAGAATGTTCACATGTCATAAACCAGTGTATAAGAGGCCAGGCCTCAGAGAGGCTAAAGAGAGCACCTCGAGAAGATACCCTGTTGTCTGATTTGACGTGTTCTGCTCCGTCGGAATAAACTCCTGTTTCCTGCCTTCCAGTCTCCAGCGTCTGCCTCTTTATTTGGTAACCGTGAGTTGGGTGAGAGGCAGCTAGCGCTGGGCACACCTTGAAAAGGGGTAATCGACCTGATCTGCCTGACCCTTTTTCTACAAATGAAGTTCTTCAAACTGTGACTTCCACCTCCTAACCCCTTTTGCCCTTTAACAAAGTACTGACTGATGTCCTTCTAGGCATTTGATCCAAGCCTGTAGCAGGGGCCCCGGTGAATAGGAAAATTGCAAGCCACCATCGCCCAGCTCCACAAAACCCACACATTCTCAGCCAACACCCCCCCCCAAAAAGTTTGGTGGTGCAGCCCTCCACATCTTCCCCTACCTCGACAACTGGCTGTTTAAGGTGTCCTCACCCCAGTTTGTCATCTTCCACCCTCAGACTAGCATTCGCTGGTCCTGCATTCGCTGGGGTTCTCCATAAACTTGCTGAAATCACACCTGACACCTTCTCAGGCATGCCCTTTCATCTGAGCTGTTCTGGACAGTTTTGGGCCTATCCTCCTGAGCACAGAGTCCAGGATATTCAGGTTATGATCCCGATATTTCAGCCCATATCCTGGATTTCGGTGAAACTGACTTTGAGGCTTTTGGCCTAATTTCCTCCTGAATCCTGTTGGTAAAACATGCCAGGTGAGGTATGTGGGCTCTGCAGTGGGACTTGAAGTTCAAGTGGACACTGCATCGGGGAAATCTCACCGACGTGGTTCAGATCTCAAAAGGAACTGCGAAAGATATGCAGTGGTGGTTGATAAACCCCAATTGGATCAACGGCAGACCCCTCTCCCTTCCCCAACAAGATCTCACAGTCATGACTGATGCATCACTTCTGGGATGGGGCGGCCATCTGGGAGAGGTGAATGTCAGGGGACACTGGATTCTGGCGAAGTCAGGGCTCCACATACATTTGTTGGAGCTTCGAGGTATTTGGTTGGCATTGAAAGCATTTCTCCCCTTTGTCAAGGGAAAAGTTAGTGCAGGTATTCACAGATAACACCACCGCCATATGGCACTGCAACAAGCAGGGTGGGGTGGGGTCATGGACCATTTGTTGAGAGGCCCTGGGTTTCTGGACATGGCTGGAGCAGCAGGGCATAACCCTGGTGGTTCAACACCTGGAAGGTTCTCTGAACGCCAGGGTGGACAAACTCAGCCTTCAATGCCTAGTGGACCACGAATGGTGTCTCCAGTTAGAGGTGGTGCAAGGTCTCTTTCAGCAGTGGGGATAACCGTGGTTAGATTTGTTTGCCTCCAAAGAGAATGGGCAGTGCCAGCAATACGAAGGCGGCTATTGCTCAGCGAGTCTTTTCGTGTTGAGTGGAGCTCAGGTCTGCTGTATGCCTTTCTGCCCATACCTCTCCTGCCCAAGGTTCTGAAGAAGATAAGGAGCTACAGGGTCCAAGTCATCCTTATGGAGCTGGACTGGGCAGGGAGATTCCGGTATCCAGAGCTTCTGAAGATGAGCATTGATCCTCCGATCAGGCTGCCCCTTCGGGAGGATCTTCTGTCCCTGCAGCAGGGGAGGGTTCTTCATCTCAACCTGTCAACTCTGCACCTCAATGCATGAAGATTGAGTGGCAGCAGTTGACGGCTTTTGATCTTCCTCCCAAAGTATGTAACATTATTTTGGCGGACAGGTGGCTCTCCACTAAGACGGTATATGCCTGCCATTGGCCGAAATTTGTATTATACTTTACAGAAAGGTCTATTGATCCTCTTTCTGCTTCTCTTCCCACTGTTTTTTTATTCATTCTAACCCTTGCCCAACAGGGCTCTGCTTTGGGAAATCTCAGGGGTTATCTTTCTGCTCTGTCTGCTTTTTTGTGGCTGCCAGACCAGCCCTCTCTCTTTAGGTCTCCCATTGTACATCGGTTTCTAAAAGGGCTGGCTCACATATTTCCACCCTCATCCTTTGTTGTGCCACAGTGGGACCTTAATTTGGTCCTCATTTATCTTATGTGCGGTCCCTTCAAGCCTTTACACAACTTTCTTCTCCGGCTGCTTACCATCAAGACAGCCTTTTTAGTGGTGATTACATTTGCCAGGAGGGTGAGTGAGTTGCAGGAGCTATCTTGCACGCCTCCCTACATGATGTCCTTTTCTGGAAAATGTGGTGCTTCATTCTCATCAAAGGTTGTGACCCCATTCCAGCTGGGTCAATCCATCACGCTGCCTACCTTCTTTGCTCCGGTGCATCCTTATAAGGAAGAGGAGCGCTTCCACCGCCTGGACCCAAAAAGAGTGTTGTCATTCTGCCTTGACCGCATAAAAGTTCCAGGTGGATGACCAACTCCTTGTGGGATATGTTGGAGCTAAGAAGGGAAGGGCAGTGCAGAAAAGGACCATCTCTCACTGGGTCATTCTGTGCATTAAGATCTGCTATGCCCTGGCTGATAAGCAGGTCCCTGAGGGATTAAGGGCCCATTCCACTAGGGGGAAGGTTGCGACTATGGCCTTGGCTCGGGGTGCCCCAGTCCTTGACATCTGCCAGGCGGCAATGTGGACATCCTTGCACAAGTTTGCCACGCACTACTTCCTGGACAGTCAGTCCACAAAGACGGGAATTTTGCCTGTTCGGTCCTTTCGAACTTCCTAGTATATGGTATTGGTCTGCAACCCACCACGGGAATGATATGGCTTGGGTATCTAATTCAAAGGTAGGGAATCAGCAGCTAGAAGTCTCTATCAGATGAACACGTAATTTACCTTCTGGTAGAGACTCTATGTAGCTGCAGGTTCCTTACAGCCCCACCCATGCCTTCCCGCTTTGTGGACAAATGTTGTACTGCTACGGTTTATCCCCTCTCCAGACTACGTCAGTTACTTCATGGCTCTGTCCTTCTGGCATGGAAGAACAAATGCCCAGATGCATCAAAGAAAATTGCATTCGCAAACGGTGCGAATCGGTAAATTCGGCTGTTTGCGAATGCAATTCATGTGTTTGGAATGCATAATTTTTTTCCTGTTTTCGCATATTTTGGAATTGCTATTTATTTTGCGATTCTCTAAAAAAGTCGCAAAAATTGCGATTCCTTAAAAAATTGCGAAAAAATGCAATGCATCAAAATTAGCAATTAGCGAATTTATTAGAATTCGCTATTTGGAATTCCTAAAATAAGAAGAACTTGAACCTGGTGCTAATTTCAGTAAGTGGTATAACTGGATCTGTCAATCACCTGTACAGTATATAAGGACCTCTCAGACCTTGACCCAGTCTTTCAAGATGGCTGCACTTTACTTTTTGGCACGCAGGCAGAGGCTGAGAGTAGCTGCAGGTTGGAGGAGAAGGCTCATAGAGGAGAGAATCTTCAGAGTGCGCATAACCTTATTGGGGCAGACTGAGGCTGAGATATATAAGAAATATAGGCTGGATGCCATTTTAATATTAGATTTAATCCAGGAATTGGACCCAATCCTGCAGAGGCAAACACGCAGGACACAAGCCATACCTACCCATGTGCAGGTATTGTGTTCATTGCACCTCCTTGCATCTGGGTCATTTCAGGGTGTAGTGGCCATTGCTGGTGGTGTGTCCTAGAGTTCCCTTTCCAGATTTTTTAATGCATTTTTAAATGCCATGTTACATAGAATAAGGTTTCATATCCAATTTCCAAGCACACAACAGGATTTAATGAAGACCAAACAGGATTTCTACAACATGGCACAATTTCCTCATGTTATTGGCTGTGTAGATGGTACCCATGTCCCCATCTGTCCTCCCTCAGAAAATGAATATATTTATCGCAATAGAAAATGCTTCCATTCTCTTAATATTAAAGCTGTTTGTAATGCTAAAACCATAATTACAGACCTAGTTGCTAGTTATCCTGGAAGTGCCCATGACTCCTACATTTTTAGACATAGTGGCGTTCATGGTAGACTGCTAGCTGGTGAATTTGGAGATGGATACCTACTAGGTAAATGTTTCATTCCACTCAACAAACTTATAATTGAACTGCACACATGTATGCTTACATTACATTTACATTGCTTTCCATTGCAGGAGATAGTGCCTATGCAGTGAGGTCTTACATCTTAACTCCATACCTTAATCCAAGTAGAAGGAAAGAGCAGCACTACAACCAGGCGCACATATCAACAAGGAATGTCATAGAGCGGACCTTTGGAGTGATGAAATCACGCTTCAGGATTCTTCATAAAACTGGAGGAGCATTGCAGTTCCAACCAGACATTTGTTGTAAAATTGTAGCAGCATGTGCAATGCTACATAATCTAGCAACTGAAAGAGGAATAGAACTTGATGAGGACGATGTGTTACCTCCAAATATAATTCAGCCTCCACAACCACAACCAAGAGCACAAGGACCAGAGGCAGCAGAGGGCAGAAGGAGAAGGGCAGACATCACACAGCATTACTTCTAAATGAGGTAAGAAAAACTCTGAGAAAGTAATTTGTTTGCAAGCAATGTGAAATTTAATTGAATATGAAAAGAAATATCTATTTTTTTGGAAATTACACAGTACTAAAAACTTAATTGAGGCCTTTCAAATCAGGCATGTAGAAATGAAAAGCAGTGAATTACAAACAAATTATAATCATGAATACCCTGCAAGATGCATTGAAATGTCATTTTTTATGGCCACGCACTCCTAATGCCTTCCCAGGACTTTTTCCAGTGTGCATGTTGGCATTTGTGGCATCATTCTGCTTCCTAATACTTCTCCGTGTGCCAGTCAAGCAATGCTCAGATGTGGCACTTTCAGCACTGTTATGGAATTGCTCCTCCATTGCCATTAGCTTTTCAGGGGATGCCATGGACTGTGATTTATCAGATGGGTCTAAGGTAGACCCCACACCTTTTTGAATGTGTTTAAAAGTTTTCATCAGTAGTACCTGTGTTGACAGGGTTTGCTTGCAGAGGGCACGGATACAATTTGTAAGGGAAGTCATCTCCCTGTTATGGGCCTGCATGTTGTTCTGGACTTTAACCTGCCTTTTAGCACTGATCTTTTGATGTTTCTGCATCAATGTGCACATTGTCTCCAACGAGTTTGCAATACGGTCAAGCTTCATTGCATTTGAATCATGGCCAGTTTTCATCACATTGATCATTGTATTCATACTGCTTGCCAAAGTACCCCATTTGTTTGCTGATGTGCCCCATTTTGCATTTTATAATCCTAATGTCTTTCCCTTGCAGACGCTGCACCTTCAAAATTTTGTCCTCTACATGATTGCCAGTGAAGGTACCCTCTCCATCCTGACCACTTTCACGCACAGTATTTCTACGCATAGTAAACTGCTGCAGTCTCCTTCGCCTACTCATCGTTGAATTAGTGACTGTAGGAGTACTTTGAGGCTGGCTTGGAGTTACATTGACATTCTGCTCTGTTTCTGAATCTGTCTGGAGCAGTTGTCGCACCCTTTGTCTTTCACATGGCTGTGAATTGGCAGTAGAAGTACTGGGAGCATTTTCCATTTGATTTTGAGATAAATCTTGGGTGTGCAAATCCCTTACGTCCTGCTCAATTAACTCTTGGAGTTGCTCTATGAATTAAAAAAACATTAAAAATATTGTTACTTTTGGTTTGCACTACCCTTGCAATATGTATTAAAGTTTAAAAATGATTTCACTTGAAATTATATAGTCTCATTTTTTCTATTTGCTTGAAACAATTTGTTTTGGTATAATGCAAATGTTATCCTATGTGTACTATGTATAAAGAACTACAACTACCACAATGCACTGCTTTGAGTTCATTAACAGTACTAGGAGGATGAATGTGACTCTGTCACATCATTTGTTATGAAAGTTATTCAAAAATGTGGAACACACATCAACACTTTCGAATTAATGGTCTCCATTCACACTTTTTGAACCACATACAATTCACTTACCTTCAGTAGGAGTTGGAATCTCAGATGTATCAATGTTTGTAACTTCAACTACAGCCTCAGACAAAAGTGTGCTTTCCACCATTTCTTCCAGGGGAGTGCTGGGTGTATCCCTGGGTGTTCCACCTCCAGTTAGCTTAGCAGATTTCATTCTCTTTGCAAGCTTCTCTTTTGCACGGCTGCGCAGGTCATACCACCTTTTCTGGAGATTATTAATATCGCGATGTGCAACTCCTACTGCATTGACTTTTGATTGTATGGCAATCCATAGGTTCCTTTCACAGCCTCAGGGACCATAAGAGACAGCTTACCAAAAAGCTGCTCCTGTCTTGCAGTCACCTCCTCAATGAGTATTTCCAATTCTTTATCAGAAAATTTAATTTTTCTCTTTCTACATGGCCCCTCTTCAACTGCATTCTCATTTTCCATTTTCAAAGACTGAAGAAAGGCACAGACTGCAGCAGCAACCTTCAGGCAAGGCTCAGACAGCAAACTGCCAGACCACACATTCAAACTAGGGAGCAGCTGCGCCTGATTGCTGAACTGGCTTTCTGGCAGTTGAGTCAATGAGATGTATCATGTGTGTAAAATCGTAATTTGCGATATTGCAAATTGCGATTTCGCAATTAAAGAATCGCAAATTTAATGCGATTCGGTAAAAATTGCGATTTTTACCGATTCGCAATAAATTTGCGAAAAAAATGATGCATAGCCATTTGCGATTCCTTATTTGCGATTCCTTATTTTTCGCAAATAAGGAATCGCAAATTGAAACGTTGATGCATCTGGGCAAAAAAGTACTGATGTCCCCACGACTGAGTAGTGCCTATATCGGTACTGCAACATCAAAAACGAGTATGCACAATGACGTCATGCAGAACCGAATGAAGCCATCCGACGGCAAGCGCAAGGGGTACTGCTAAGAAAAAGTTTCTGGATCCAGACTGACATCTGGGACATTCAAAGATAAGAAATCTACAGCTAGATAGAGTCTCTACCAGATAATGCATTACCGAAGGTATGTAACTTGTTCGTTTAGTACATCTGAATTATGAATCTCAATTCTGGAGTCACAAAATGTGGTCGCAAAATATTCTTCATTGTATTTTCTGTTCACATCACTATTTTTGCAAACTTGAGTTTTTGGTCCTTTGATACATTTAATTTACATTTTTTAGCCGTTACAAAGCAGTAAGCAACTGCATTGAGACCTCAAAAACAATAGTACATCTGGCTAGTAATGTCTTGCACTGCATTACATTTTGCACAATGTGTACTTAACCTTCTCTAATATGTTTAAAACATTATTACCTACACCAGGAAAAGCTATTCTGCCACTCTGCGCCTTCCTTACTTCAGGACCACGTGCGCACAGTTCTCATATTTGAGAGACAAGTGTCACTATGTTGCACTCTACAAATATTGCTGGCATGCGCATCGCTGTGCTGTACTCACTCTGTATTTGAGGCAAAGGCAGGGCAATGCTGCACTCTCTGTTACGGGCAAGGGCATCACTGTGCTGCACTCTGACTGTGTAATGGGCAGGGGCAACACTGTGCTGCACTCTCCCCATATCATGAGCAAATGCAGCAATACGCTGCACTCTCCCTGTATCAGAGGCTAGGACAGGGCTGAGCGGCACTCTCCCCAGCTTCTGTCTGAGGCAAGGGCAGTACTGTTCTGCACTCTCACTGTGTCAGGAGCAAGGCAGCACTGTGCTACACTCTCACTGTGTCAAGAGCAAGGGCAGCACTGTGCTACAGTCTCAATATGTCAGGAGCAAAACACACTGTGCCGCACTCTCCACATATCATGGGCATAGGCAGAAATATGCTGCTGCACTCCCCCTGTATCAGATGCAAGGGCAGCACTGTGCTGAACTCTCACTGTATCTGGGGTAAGTGCAGCACTTTGTGTGTTGCACTCTCCCTGCATCAAAGGCAAGGACAGGTCTGTGCTGCAATCTCCCCATGTCATGAGCAAGGACAGTGCAGTGCTGCACTCTCACTGTTTCAACGGTAAGTGCAGTGTTGTGCAGCACTCTCCCAATATCAGTGGCAAAGACATCACAGCTCCGCACACCCCCTGTAACAGGGTATGTTCTCTGAAACACCACGCTCTTCAACGTATTACAGTGCAGTATCTTCATCCATTTATCCTGTATATTGTCCCTTGCATCAGATGCAAGTCATGTATTGCTCCTGGGTGCAGTTTTCTACATCTCTTCAGTATCGGCTACCATAAATAAAACATGGTGAGTCGCAAAGGTGCTAGACTTACCATAAATTCAGGAGCATGCCAGGAGCAGCACTTCTCCTAGGCTTCCACGGGCAGGAAAAAGAAGGACTTCCTTCCTGCTTGTTAGAAATTGGGTCCTCTAGTAGGCAATGGTTTGCACCTTTGTCCAAATAGGCACCCTTTCTTCTAGTCAGGGTAAGGGGGATACACTTCTAAAATAACCCCTGCTCACCCCCTTGGTAGCTGGGCACAAGCAGACAGGCTTATCACAGAGGCAGTGTGTAAAGCATTGATGAACACTTTCAGTAATACAGTGAAAACACCACAGATGGACACCACACCAGTTTAGAAATAAGTAGTCTTTATCTAAACCAAACAAGACCAAAATTACAAAAATCCACAATACAGTTATCAAGATATCCATAAAAAAGGTTATTCACTCAATTAAAGTTTGTAGCAACAAATAACTCCATCTGCAGTTATTACGATGTTGTGACACATGAAAATCCCAAAGTATGGCGCCGACTGCGAAGTGCGCGGCGTCGGGCACTAGTTCGCGCAGACCCCTAAAGAACAGTACCTTGGAAACGATGAAAGCAAAGATGGTGCACGGCATCTGGGAGGTGGTGCGTCATTGGTGCCGGGTGGCCTCGGTTTCTTAGAACTCCAGGGGAGGTGAAGCCTCGGTTCCTTACTGCGATGCAGGGGAGGTGAGACGTTGGTTCCTTACTGTGTCAGGGAGGTGACTTCACAGTGGCAGCTTGGCGTCGGTTCCTAATGACAGTGCGGGGTCGATGGATTCAAGAGTCGCCCACGTCGAATATGGGCTCCGCGTTGATGAAGCACCCATGTCGGTAAAGTAGGGGCTGTTATGCGAGTCGGGACTGTGCATCGTGGACATCACAAATGGTGTCCTCGGCTCCGGCGCAGGCAGCAGCCTTGATGGCGGCTTCGGAGTCGATGCAGCACAGCAGCAGGCATCGGGCCTACGATGCAAGTCAGGGCGGTGCGTTGTGCTCTTCACGAGCAGTGCCCACGGCTTCGGTACATGTTACGGCGTTGCTTGCCGGTGTTGTAATTTCCTTCTGTGGCAGCTGAAACAGAAGTTCCAGATGCAGAAATACAGAAGAAATGAAGGCTTTGTGTCCCTGAGACTTCAGAACAGGAGGCAAGCCCAATTTCAAGCCCTTGGAGATCTTTTCCTCAAGCAGGTGACACAGCAGACAGCAAAGTCCTTTTCACCTTTCCTTGGCAGCAAGTAGCCACTGCAGGCCAACCCCCATACAGCAAACAGCACAGGGGCAGTTTTCCTCCTCAGCATCTCCGGCTCTTCACCTTGGCAGAGGATCCTCTTGATTTCCTAGAAGTGATCTAAAAGTCTGGGGTCTAGGCCCCTCTTTTTATACACAAAAATATTTTGTTCTCTGAAGGCAGAGAATGTTTGTACCCAGCCAGAACCAGTTCTCTCCTCACTGGTGCAGCTCCCTGGCAGGAGGTGGCGACAGCATTGTTGAAGGCAGACCAGGCCCATTCAGGTGAAAGGAAATCTCCACCCCCTACTCGAAATGCAGGCCAGGTCTATTCAGCCCTGTCTTGACTGATCAGGCTCTCTGGAGCCACTGCTCCTCCCCAGCCCCTGTCATCCAAAAGCCAGACATGCAATACACAAACCTAGCAGAGACATACCGGATGGTTAAGTAAGAAAATACCTACTTTCTAAAAGTGGTATTTTCAAACACAGAATGCAAATATCACCCTCACTAAAAGGAATCACTGACAGAATATCGACGGACAAAATATCGACCTACAGAAAGATCGACACTGGAATATCAAAGGCAAGAATATCGACATCCTATCTACAACATGGTAAGTACAAAAATATCGAGAAAAAAATATCGATGTTAAAAATATCGTAATTAAAAAAATTCGGTATTTTTTGTAATTAACAAAAGTGTAAAATAAAGTAAATAATACTTATAAAAAAATAAACATAGTTAAAAATATTTAATAATGTTTAAAATTAATAGATAGTACATACACAATAATATAACATTAATTGAAAATATTCATAAAATATATAATATACACTTACTACTAAGTTTCAATAATGTTTTTAATAACTCATACATATTTTTTAAATAATATAAATTACAAATACATATGAACATAAAACAAAAATATAAATAAAAAGTGAATAATTATATTTAATACTTTAAAAATGTTAAATATACTTTCAATATTTTTAAAATTATTATTATACTATATTATTAAAAATAATAATAAAAATATTAAATAGCTAAGTAAATAAAAGTACTATTCAAAGTCCCCAAAAAACTACGGTAATGATAACATTGAGTGCTACAGTAGGGAACGCATTGGATAGCGTAGGGGTTAAAAATTACTATTCCAACTCCAGAGGGTGCTACAGTAGGGAAAGCGTTGGATCGCGTACTGGTAAAAACTACTATTCCAACTCCAGGGAGTTAAACAGGAAGTGAAACGTTGGATAGGGAAGAATTTGAATATAACTTACTTATAAATAATTTTTGTATTTAAAATAATGAATAATTACATTTTCAAATAAATCTCCATCATTTACCATTAATAATTATTAAAAGCAATTAAAATTGAAAAAATAATTAACAATAAATTAACAATAAATAATTAATTAATAGTCACCAAATAATAAATATCAAACAGTAACATATTTTTCATTACAAAAAAGAATTATTTAAAATTAGTTCACAATTGAAAATGATTAAACAATAACATTAATTTTCATACCAAATAATACTTTTTATGAAACATTGATTACCAATTAATTGAAAATAATTTCCAACTAATAAAAATGAATTACCAATTAAAATAGTAATTGCTAATTAACAAAATTATTTACCAATTAAAAAATGAATTACCAATTAAAAAAATGAATTACCAAATAAAAACATTAATTACCAATTAAAAAACCATAATTTCCAATTAAAGAATTAATTATCAATCAAAATAATTAATTGCCAATTATTAATTATTTGTAAAAAAAATAATTATCCATACCAAAATAAAAAACATTAATTAATTACAATCAAATTACTTACCACCCAATTCCCCTAAAAACCCACAACCCGCTACAAAAATAAAAACAAAAATTAATTAAAATTAATTTATAATTCCTAAAAATGAATAATTAATTTAGTATATTTAAATTACTTCCCACCCTATTCCCCTAAAAACCCACAACCCGCTCCGGTACTAAAACATGACATTTACTTAAAAATAACGTTATTAATATATAAAAATAGTACACATATAATTAAAAAAATAATTAAAATACTTAACAAAAACATATTACACATACATAATAAAATACATAACAGTAATACAAATATCGATATTACTAACTTCGATATTACTTACATCGATATAAAAAAAAAAATCAATATTACTTACCTTAGGGTCGATATTCTGTCAAACGATATTCTTGACCTCGATATTCTATACCTTCGATATTTCCAACTCAATATTTTTGTAGCTCGATATATAAAAGTCGATATTTAGACTGTGCACCCACTAAAAGATGCATTTTAACATTCCGGCATACTAAACTTTATTTTCCTTCCTTGTTCCAAGGGGTAGTTATGTCCTATGGGAGCAGGTAGCCTTGCAATAGTGAAAAACTAAATTGGCAGTATTTCACTATCGGGACATTCCACACACATCAGAGCATGTCCTACCTTTCACATACAATGCGCCCTGCCCACAGGGGTACCTTGAGCCTGCCTTAGGGGTGTCTAACATGCAAGGAAAGGGAAGATTAGGGCCTGGCTTGCCAGGTTGACATGCACACAGGCTCTGCAATGGCAGGGCAGAGTCACATTTTACAGGCTGCTTCCGGGGGTGGCACAATCAGTGCTGCAGCCCACTTGCAGCATTTGATTTACAGGCCCTGGGCACACACAGTTATAGGGTCTGACTAGTAAATCCAATAATGCAATCATGGGATCACTAATCCATGACAACATTACAAAGGAAGCACTTGCAATTTGGCACTGAACAACAGTGGCAAAGAGCCCAAAGCATCTAGACCAGCAAAACGGAGTCCAAAACAAAGCAAACACAGGAGGCAAAATCAAAAATGCTGGGAATAACCACATCAATGGTGTCAGGTCTAACACTGCTTGTGAAACACAACTCCAACAAATCCTGGAGCTTCTCTCATGCTGTTAGAGAACCTCCAGGATTGGTGGGAATAGGCTCCCCCAGTGCTCACTTTGAGGCTGGAGGCCTGTGCCACAATCCCCATGCTGTTTCACAGACTTTGGATTGCTGGGTCTACAGTGTGCATGTCGGGCTGGCCGTTGCAAGATGGCCGGTCGATCCAACATGCAAAATTTAGATCAGTGCTGTCATCCTGCATTTGCAGGATTCACCCCACCGCCACCCTTGCAAGAGCTGGTGTGGTGGTACAAAACTAAAATAGCATTGACATGCCAGTTTATTTGTTTGTGTTTGCCTCCATTCCAGAGGAGGAGCCTCCCCTGCATCTCTTATAAACTCTGTTCCACTCTCACGACTTAAGATTCGCATATTCTGCTCGCCATTGTACTGTGGGCACGTTTTACAACACACTGGCCCAACTCATGCTTGTGGATAGAATCTGCGCTACTAGTTGCCCCCTTCTATTTGAAGCCCTATCCTGTGCTATTGATTACACTTTGAAGATCAGGGCAGGTGCTATAAAACCTTGTCTGCAGCAATGTGAGAATAAATGGTTGTGTCAGAATCACCTGTCAGGGTCAGGTTAGTCATATCCGAATCTGCTGCGCTCAGACACAGTATTCCTCAAGTGGATGCCCAGTGCTCCCCAGCACTCTTCCGTGCATCCGGTGCAGCAATGCTCGCTCACTCATAAATCTGTGGTACCCTAATATCCTCCATACGTGTAGTTGCCACCCCCTCGTCCCCTTTTCACATTCCCACCCTAGGCCTCCATCTGCCAGTTGATCCCCTCATATGTTGATCTACTCCCTTCTACTCCCCTCCCCTTTGACAAAGTCCTGGTGCTTTGTAGATTATTTCTCACAATAAAAATCACATATATACATACATTGAGGTTTTACCAGAGAATTCTCCAACAGACAAATTACAATTGTCAAATTGCCAGGCTACAGCACAGCAGTGGTGTGGGATTGCTGTTAAGTTTATACATTTGTGCATTAATAATAACGTGTATTATACAACATTATACATGGTCCTGCATAAATAGGCCTAATTAATACAGTTGAAATTGAAATACATTTGATATGGTGTATAGAAGTGAAGTTAACCATGTGTTCTAGTTAGGTCACATGTCTAGATGAATCGCGATTTTGAGCACGATTTATGCTTTCTCTGTCACTCACTCCGCCCCTGCACACATGCTCTCCACACAGGCTCTGTGGAACGCAGTAAGCTGCTAACATATTGGTTTATTTTCACTGCAGTAGTTTCCTTGCTAGTGTTGAACCAGCTTTGGTTTGGAAATTAGATTGCAACACATATGTGTCTCATTTAATTTTTTCACTGTGTCCATTCTCTGGAAGTCCTATTGTCTAAATGTTTCATTATTGTTTGAACGTCTCTGGAAGACATTAGCATAGAGGGTGTTGAATACGTTTTTTATAGGAATGGGATGATGTTTCCTTTCTAATTTCCTATGCAAGAATTGTGTATAACAACCGCTTGATGTTGGAGGTGTGGCCAAGCAAGATGACCGGCTAGACATGCCTTCCAGAGCTCCAGTCGGTATTGGATGAATCCTGACGTAATCCTGACATATCTGTGGCCATCCTTCCCCCCCGCTCTGCTTCTCTGGCTGCCTACGGTGCTGGGGGTGATGTGGGGTGAACCTTTTGGCTACTCTGGATGGCTGTGCACCAGGGTTGGAGATGCCCTGTGTTGGATCGTGCCGGGCTTCCCTGCAGCCGGACATTTGATGAGCTGCATCCCACGGTGGCACACATGCGTTCCCCGGCGCTTCTCGCTCCTGATCAGTGGGGCCTACGGGCTGCAGAGACCTACGCTGGGGATTGGCCTACCTGATGGGACCAGGGAATACTCTTGGACTTGAGGAGCAGCAAGACCCTCTGCTCATGAGGAATGGCGCTGTACGGTGCCTGAAACTGAAGAGCTGTGTTGAGGGTCTGCGGCAGCTGAGAGCTACTGCAGGTGGGTGTGTTGCCTGCCCTTTGATCGCTGAGTGGTGCGGCATGCACCAAAACTGTGGTGAGAGTCTGCAATGCCTCTGTGACCCCAGAGGGCTCCATCAAAGGTGGAGTCTGCACAGAAGATGAGGTACTGGGGCGCACTGGAGCACTGTGCTGGGTTCTAGCAGAGCCCGGGGCTCTCTATCCTGCTTACAGACTGCTTCAATTACTTGGAATTGGGAACATTGGAATGGCCTGCTTCGGTTGGGTGCCCCCCCTTTCGACAAACAAGGTGGGTGACTGTTATGTAGCAGTGAGCTCTGGACCCGCTCTGCAGCAGATTTGCACCACAAATCATACCAGTGCTGCTGAGAGGCATCTTGTGAAGACCCCGATCCCTGGACATGGATAGCGCTGGGGACTGATAGGGAAGTTGCCTGCCGTAGAAACCTTGGAAAGACCTAGGGACGGATTCACAGAACTAACTTAAGACAAAATCCTAAACTTACTACCATTTTGGTATTCACAGAAGGCACTTACTCATTTTGGTATTTACAGAAGTTAGGAGTCCTAAAGGACTCCTTAAAGCCTTCTGTGAATACCAAAAGTCTTAAAGTTAGGATTTTTCTCAGTGTAGGAGTAGTAAAGTTAGGACTCCTAACTTTAGGACTCCTAAATGCCTTCTGTGAATACCACAAGTCTCAAAGTTAGGATGTTTCTCAGTTTAGGAGTAGTATCTCAACACACACGACTAAACTACACAAACCACACCTATATATCCTTCTATCCCATCTACCACATATTTCTACCAGCACCTACCAACAGTACACAACTCTATCCTATACCACTAGCCAATCCACCCATCACTAACACAACCTAATTCCAAACCATACTTGACTACAACCCATCCAGACACACACTCCTCACTCTAATTACCCCTAACAGCCCCCCTTATATCACTAACACACCTATACTCAGCCTTCCATCATTTGTCCAACCAACACCCTCCTCCTCTTTCTACCACAATAACACAACCGCACAACACATACACTCCACGGCACCACATATTTTAACTCTTGCCGCAAACAAGTCTAAGACAAACACTCTTGACTCTACTTCATCCCCTGCTACACACAACATACACTCTACTCACAAACACATCACCACCCCTTTACCTTCAACTTAAACTTGCAAACAATACTATACAAACAAATCCATCTCATAAAACAAATACACCAGCACCTCTTTTCACTAGTCCTCAAAAACAAAACATATCACACACACCAGCACAGCAAAATCTCTCAAACGCTACACCTCATAGCACTTACTGTCACAAAATACAAACATACAACTACCTTTCAAACTACACAAATAAACAAACTCAAATGCCAAGCTTTCTCTCTTCCACCACACTTAACACACATAGAGCAACACAACAACGCTATTCCAACCGCCTCTCATCCACTGGACAATTTAGAACCTTACTCCATGAACCACATTCTGCACCACCACCCCTGACTCATACACCTTTTCGCCCTAAACAAACACAATCAATATAAGCAACGTGCCACACCTCACAATTTCGCTTCTCCGTGTCTACAGCACAACAAGGTTATACCACAAAAACAACACAGATCTCCAACTCACTCTCAAACACAGTCTCCACCACCTACACATGCAGACCCATCAAAATGCCTTCCTAGCCTGCTGGACGAGGAACACAATATAGAACAGCTACACTATTGCTATCCTCATACAGCTAATACCAGCACTAAGGATCTGCTCCACGCCCACAACATATCACTGAAGTTCATGACTTCTCCATAAAAGATTGTGAGGCCCTTTTCACCAGATGCAATCATCATCTTCATCCTGTAACTTCCTGCTCCTTTACAGCCTTTAACTCGTAAGGCAACATTCCCAGACACACTTCTAAGTTATAAAAAGAGGGGTGGTCGATTACAAAACAGTTAAACACAACATTGATTCAACAAAGAGGTACAGCCACCAAGTATGTGTCTTTTAGGTTGCATTTAATCCAACTATTCATGGTCATTTACTGCAATTAAACATATATCATATTTCATATTCATACAATACATGATAAGTCTTATATCGTTATTCAGTCAGTGCTCGGTGATTATCAGATAAGAAAAGGATTGTAAAGGGGGGTGGGGTGTGTTTGGAAAAGAATAAGGGACAAAGAAAAGGAATTGTGTCCATAAACAATTCTGTCCTATTCACAGAACATTTCCAGTCATATTACAGATCACAGTTGTTCCCAAGAAATACACTATACACAGGAGCTAAGTTTAGCAAGTTTGGTAGGGTGTGTATGTGTTGAAAATGTTGTCGACGTTTCGACCCCCAAGTTAAGGGCGGGTTGGTCCTCAGTTTGGGGTCTTCCTCAGGACAGTTAAAAACAGTGATAATGAGCACCTAGGAAAACAAAAATGTGTGTCACTAGACGGATATAATTAAATTCATAAAAAGGGGGCAAATTGCAAGGTGTACCTACATGCCCAGGCGTTCCGGTGATGTTCCCTTCTGGGTCAGGAAACGCGCCTGTGGCGTAGTTCTCTGGAGAGAATGAGTTGCGGTTAGGAAGGGAACTACGCCACAGGCGCGTTTCCTGACCCAGAAGGGAACATCACCGGAACGCCTGGGCATGTAGGTACACCTTGCAATTTGCCCCCTTTTTATGAATTTAATTATATCCGTCTAGTGACACACATTTTTGTTTTCCTAGGTGCTCATTATCACTGTTTTTAACTGTCCTGAGGAAGACCCCAAACTGAGGACCAACCCGCCCTTAACTTGGGGGTCGAAACGTCGACAACATTTTCAACACATACACACCCTACCAAACTTGCTAAACTTAGCTCCTGTGTATAGTGTATTTCTTGGGAACAACTGTGATCTGTAATATGACTGGAAATGTTCTGTGAATAGGACAGAATTGTTTATGGACACAATTCCTTTTCTTTGTCCCTTATTCTTTTCCAAACACACCCCAACCCCCTTTTACAATCCTTTTCTTATCTGATAATCACCGAGCACTGACTGAATAACGATATAAGACTTATCATGTATTGTATGAATATGAAATATGATATATGTTTAATTGCAGTAAATGACCATGAATAGTTGGATTAAATGCAACCTAAAAGACACATACTTGGTGGCTGTACCTCTTTGTTGAATCAATGTTGTGTTTAACTGTTTTGTAATCGACCACCCCTCTT
Organism: Lissotriton helveticus; assembly: GCF_964261635.1. Taxonomy (NCBI): domain Eukaryota; kingdom Metazoa; phylum Chordata; class Amphibia; order Caudata; family Salamandridae; genus Lissotriton; species Lissotriton helveticus. The sequence goes on from NC_136065.1 coordinate 185,705,275, forward strand.
TTTATAACTCTGTACTGACCCAGGTCGATGAGGTAAGGGTTAACCCCATTATTACCTACCACTCTTTAGAGCAGATATCCATCTGCGAGGGTTCTATTTTGTAAATTAATGATTCAGGGTATATCATGAGTGACCGTGAAACCCTTACGTATACCGAAGAGTATATCCAAAATCTGTTGGAAGGAGAAACTGGGCAGGCCTTTTTATCAAACAAGACCACACTGCTAGACCAATCACTCAACGAGAAAATTGTCAAACTAGAAAGGTTAGAGAAGAAATTGGTCCGCACTAGACTGCATGGATATGCACTAACTCAATATCTCCAAGCTAATATCATACCCACTGGACTCCAAGTCAAAAACGAACCCGCCATATTTGTGGACGATCCCAAGTTCAAGGAGGGATTTAGCTTCATTGCCAATACATGCTCGCGCCACTGGATGGTGCTGGGCATTGAGACAGCCAGGACACAGGTCGAAACCCTCATGAAGGAAATTGACATACTTAAATCTGAGATCAAGAGTCACAGTGCTTTTGCCAACGCAAGAGACACTCTAGAGAAACTTGAGAAAACTCTGGATGCATTTGATATCGAAGCTCAATCCAAGAAGTTGGACAAACTGAGTAAAGACATCACCAACTACGATAAAAAGAAGACCTACCCCTACTTAGCGGAAGACTATTACAATCAAGACACCCAAGGCAGGTTCACCAACAGGGGAAGAGGCGGCTACAGGGGCAGACGCAGGTTCACCAACTTCTCAGACTCTTCCTATAGCTCGGGCAGTGACTCAGGAACCCCCGGCCAGTCTGCCTACGACAACTATCAGGATCAATGGTATCAACCGCAACCAGATTGGCACCCTTTTTTAGGGGGAAACCAATGGCGACCGCCTCGGGGTCGAGGCAACTATCCGAACAGAGGCAGAGGCCAATCCTGGCCAACCCGAGCCAGAGGGGGAATGACCCAGCGTCCAGAGAACCCACAGAAACAGGTCCGCTTCCAACCAGAGCCTCACGGAGAGATCAGCACGAGACGCAAGACGTACAGGTGGTAGATCAATCCAGCCCCATTGTCAATCTCTCGCAACATGTCCTTACACCGGAGGAATCTAGCGTGTTGAACAAAGGACTATCTTTTGTACCCACATCCTACCCGAACCATTTCAACATAAGATCGGAACTGACACGTTTTTTCCGCAAAATCAGGCTTAAGCATTTCTTCCTACACTCACCCATTCTTACCACAACCTCAGCGACTGGACTACGACCCCCCTCAACCTTCACTCCCAGAACTCACCAGACACCATATCGGATCCTGGCGTATGAAAACATGGTGATGCGGGAAGTAATGGACATTTGTACCACACGCACCTATGTCAAACATAATATCACGCAAGGTGAAAGACAAGCCCTGGACAATCTAAGCAATAACAAGCTACTGGTGATTAAACCGGCGGACAAAGGAGGGGCCATAGTCCTCCAAGATGTCCAGAACTACAAGGAGGAGATCTACAGACAACTCAGGGATGGTGTGAGTTACACTGCCACCAACGCCGATCCCACAAGAGACATTAGGAGAGTCATACAAGAGATCACAGGGAAAGGCCGTGAGGAGGGTTTCCTGAGCCAGAAAGAATATGAGTACTTGAACGTCGCACAACCACGAACCCCGACGATTTACACATTGCCCAAGATACATAAGGATATGACAAAACCTCCGGGACGCCCTATTGTATCGGGCTGTGGATCCCTTTTGGAACCGTTATGTAAATACATAGACACTTTTTTGAAACCTCTAGCAACAGGGACCCCTACTTATGTCAGAGACACTATGCAGATCATCAACCAGGTAGATGAAATCGCCTTTGATCCTGATAAACAAATCTTGGTCACACTAGACATAGTCTCTCTATATACGAGTATCCCGCAGGACCCTGCTCTGGAAACCATGAGAAAAGCATTGGACAGAAGAACCCAGCCTACCCAGGTGCCTACCGATTTCATCATCCAACTCCTGGAGGTCGCGATGAAACGAAATTTCTTCATCTTCCAGGATGAATACTTCATTCAGAGCAAGGGAGTAGCGATGGGGGCGGCCTTTGCTCCTGACCTTGCTATACTGTATATGGCTGAATTCGAACAGGACCATATCCTTACCGTAAGCAATCCATATGAAACCAACATTTGGATGTGGCGCAGATATATTGATGATGTGCTGATGCTATGGACCGGAAGTGAAGTGGAACTTAACGGATTCTTTACGTGGCTTAATAACCAATCGGAGGACATTCAATTCACCATGAGTATGAGTAAGACCTCTATCGACTTCCTTGACATCAGCATAAAGGTCCATAATGGGCACCTCCACACCACCCTCTTTCGAAAACCCACTGAACGGAACAGCCTTCTACGTTACACAAGTCATCATACAAGAAGCCTGCGGGACAATCTACCGTTCGGCCAGTTTCTCCGGATAAGGAGGAACTGCTCACTCAAAGAAGATTACTTCCTGGAGTCAGATCTCCTGATCAGGAGACTAATGGATAGAGGGTACCCAAGGCGACTGGTTACGAGAGCGAGAAAGAGAGCTTGGTACAGCCCGAGGGAAGACCTCCTCAAGCCCAGAGAGCGTCCCGATGATTCGGAACGGATTATCTGCGTTACCACTTTCTGTACGAAGAGCAATCTGATTAAGAAGACGGTGAACAAACACTGGACAATGGTGGCGGATGTGATCAACCATGAACAACTGCCAATGCATGCGTTCAAGAAGGCCAAAAACATCAGGGACAAAGTGGTCTCTTCCTACCTTGGAACCCCGGCCCCCCCCACTCTGCAAAGTCTATGGAACCTCCCCCAAGTGGTCGGCCATTATAAGTGTACAAAGTGCAAAGCATGCCCACAGGCAATGGAAACCAAGGTCTGGAACTATCGCAACAATACAGTAACTTTGAAAACAATGACCAATTGCAACTCAAGTGACGTTATCTACGCCATCATCTGTCCCTGCGATTTGGTATACATTGGCCAAACTAAACAACATGTCAAAAAGAGGATCTTGCAGCACTGCAGCAGGATAAGGTGTCAAACACCGGGCTCCCCATTGGTGGAACACTTCACGTCCAAATCACACACTCCTGAATCCTTCAAATGGCTGGTAATTGAAAAAATCACGGTGGGCCCCAGGGGTGGTAATTTGAATTCACTATTGAACTTGAGGGAGTGTAAATGGATGTACACTTTGGACACTGTTGACAATGGCCTGAACGAACTTGACGCAACTTATTCGCAATTAGCTGGATTGGCACCCGATCAATAAGATGCTTAAACCTCATGTATGTATCTTCCTAGCCATGTACCCTTTCTGAAAATGTACATTCGTATCATCATGTCTAAGATTTATCGATGCCGGTTGTGGAAATGTTTGAGCAATTTAGACTTAGGAATAGTGGATTAGATCTGAATATCCCTCTTGTTGAATGTTTAGACATGTACACGTACACGAACACTATTATATGATACATCGTCATGGGCCCTTAAATACGAATGTCACCGTGCCCCCTAGCACCTTGTTTTTAAAAAAACCCCCCTCTTGGTACTTGGGACGGTATTGATACGATCTCGATCGCCGTCGCTTTTCCAGCGGAGACCCTAGGTCCCCCCTTCATATACACACAGAGGGTTTTCCGATGTACACTCAGATGGCTTTAGAATTATTCCGCCACCAGCACTTTTTCTCCAAACTCAGGAGGCGATTTATATTCTTTTTCCGCCCCTTGTTTACTTAAACATTGAGGTTCTGATGCAGTCCTCATTACAACATTCGATCGTCCTCCCAAGTCCGGAGGATCAATAGTGGCTCGTTTTTGGCGCATGCGCCCTACTCAGTCCTCTAGCCACGCAGCAGCTAGCGGCAGCACCGCGAGGTGCTGGGACACGCCCCTTAGAGACGCGCCATAGCAACGCCTCGTACATGTAAGGCCTGACGTGCAGCTGCGAGCTGTCACTGGGAATCAAACGCCAGCAGGAACACAGGTATGATCGCTCCGCGCTCGCTGTTTATAAATTTACTGTAAGAGACGCGTGCGGATCTAGTCCACGGGGGCGGCGGCTCACTCTCTTTCCGAGATTATTGCATTTCAATACTAATGTACACGAATCCGATCTTTATAGATCTAGCTCCCGTTCACCGCTCGTAGTCTTTGCGGACACTCCCACGGGCTCAAATATGAATGTCTGCTTCCATTTTTGTAATTAGACCACGGGCCCTAATATGAATGCTTGCATGCCGTTCTTTGACTAAATCATATGGACTTACGTGCGGGCACTGACTGCCAGTGTGATTCTATCAGCAGGAGTCACACGTTTACACTCGCCCCGCGCCTCCTGAGAATTCACTGTAGACGCTCACGGCCCTGGTCTACCCAGGCGGCGTCACTTTTTTGAAACTTTTTCGAAATGTTGCCATAACTGGACAATAAGAACACGACATTTATAGATTCACTGCCCAGAGTCCGTTGCCTACCATTATCTGTGCGGGCACACCCACGGGTTGTAATATGAATGAGTGATGGCATCCTACTAAATAAATAAATATTTTTAATTATTTTTAAATATGTCATATGAGATAGCGACCCTCCGTAGTTGGATGTGGTCATGATAACTACCAGTAGGATCATCTACATACTCCACTTGAACTAGTTTTACAATGCCAGAGGGAACATGCGTAGGAACACATTCTGTTTGTGCTTTTTCAGACGGTGTAACTCACCTACACGTCGAACTCCACTGCCTTTTGGAGGTAGGACGCTTGCCCCACCCTTGGACAGACCGTCTCATGGCTACCACCAAATTTGCAAGAGACTAATTGCTCTTCAAAGAACGGGCTAATTAAGTAAGTCCATTTGCTCTTGTTTGTTTTGATTTAACACAGTACGTCCTGCCGAAATTATCCTTCCTAACCGCAACTCATTCTCTCCAGAGAACTACGCCACAGGCGCGTTTCCTGACCCAGAAGGGAACATCACCGGAACGCCTGGGCATGTAGGTACACCTTGCAATTTGCCCCCTTTTTATGAATTTAATTATATCCGTCTAGTGACACACATTTTTGTTTTCCTAGGTGCTCATTATCACTGTTTTTAACTGTCCTGAGGAAGACCCCAAACTGAGGACCAACCCGCCCTTAACTTGGGGGTCGAAACGTCGACAACATTTTCAACACATACACACCCTACCAAACTTGCTAAACTTAGCTCCTGTGTATAGTGTATTTCTTGGGAACAACTGTGATCTGTAATATGACTGGAAATGTTCTGTGAATAGGACAGAATTGTTTATGGACACAATTCCTTTTCTTTGTCCCTTATTCTTTTCCAAACACACCCCACCCCCCTTTACAATCCTTTTCTTATCTGATAATCACCGAGCACTGACTGAATAACGATATAAGACTTATCATGTATTGTATGAATATGAAATATGATATATGTTTAATTGCAGTAAATGACCATGAATAGTTGGATTAAATGCAACCTAAAAGACACATACTTGGTGGCTGTACCTCTTTGTTGAATCAATGTTGTGTTTAACTGTTTTGTAATCGACCACCCCTCTTTTTATAACTCTGTACTGACCCAGGTCGATGAGGTAAGGGTTAACCCCATTATTACCTACCACAGACACACTTCTAGACACAGTTTCAAACCTGATAACACTACATTCCAACCTGTGCGTGCTAGGTGACATCAACATTTGGATTGACAAACCCAATATGCCCCATCCAAAAACAATATTCGCTGGCCTAGCCACACTGAACCTGCATCAGATAGTCCACAAACCCACACACAACTCTGGACACATCCTAGATGTCATTTTTGGTAATACCTAACTAGTTACCTTTCAAACTCGGGTCACATGGTCTGATCACCATTTGCTTTCTTTCCAACATAAAACAACACTAAGTGATGCACCTAAAACCACCTTACATGCATCCACCTATTGACCATGAAACAAATTCAATATGGAACACTTAGAAACACCATTAACATCCGGTACAGATCTGGAAACAATTCATTCTGTGGAAAAACTATATGAGTGGCTACAGGAAGCTTTAGATATCCTGAGACCACTCAAAACCACACAACAGAACAAAAGTTAAACAAGCACCTTGGAGAAATACAGAGATAAAAGACATAAAAAACAAATTAGAAAGTTGCAACATGCCTGACTCAAAACAAATGCCAATCAAGACATACTTCGCCTACAAAAAATTAACAGATTACACAAGTCAGCTATGAAAAAAGCAAGGAAAAGGTACTATTCAGACAGAATTCAAAATTCTAAATGTACACATAAAGGATTCTATAAAATATTCAATGAATTGTGTAAACAGAATTGCCTAGAAGGAGCTCAAGATCCCATTACTCAAGATTTTGCAGACAAACTGGCAAATCATTGCACGGGCAAAGCAGACACGTTGGACTCATACTTAAAACAAAGACAAAGCACCAGTGCTGACCCGTTTCCAAAACAACAATCCAAGAATACTCTAACCCAGCCTATCCGTTCCTTCCAACACATTTAACACAATGAATTTATGCACATGGTCAAAGCAAGCAGGACTGCCGGCAGCCCTTCTGACCTGTGTACACTGCTAACTTTCAAGACAATTCTTCTAACAGCCTCTGCTGCCACTCCAGTAAGAAGAATCATCAACAATTCCTTACTTACCAGATTATTTCCAGAAGAACTCAAAAACTCATACATACGCACATTGCTGAAGACAACAAACTTGGACCCACTGAAACCTTTCAACTACACACCCATTACAAATAGACCTTTCCTGGGCAAACTTATAGAAAGAGCAGCGTTCAACCAGATGTCACAATTCATTGAAGACAATGCCATACTATCAGACTTCCAAATGGGATTCCATCCAGGAAGAGCCACAGAATCTGCCCTCCTTGCCATCTGGGATGACCTGAACACATGTGACTGCAACGGGGTTGCTGCGCTACTTCTCTTGGACCTCTCGGCTGCCTTTGACATGGTTGACCATAACACTTTGATACAAAGACTCTACGAAGCCGGCATAGAGAGGACTGCTCTAGAATGGATTGCATCCTACCTTTACAACTAAACTAATGTCATCCATACCCCACCTTGCTACAAGGCAGCATTCAGCCACGTTAAGTAGCTTAACGCTTCCTTGTAAATAAGGTGAGGTTCCTATCACCACCACAATGTCACTCAAAATGTCGTTGTGGTGTTGATAGGTTCTTGTAAAATAGCCCCTAAGAAAGAGAGCATGGAAGAAAAGTGTAGGTGATAAAGAAAGAGAAAGCGACAGAGCAAAATAGTGGGGGCAGGGAGGAATGGAGACAGAGAAACAGAGGAGAAAGGCAGAGATTTAAGAGGCAGAGAGAGAGAGAAACAGATAGAGAAATCTAAACGGAGGGAAGGGAAAAGAGAAAGAGAGAGAAGCTAGAGTGAAAATAAGAGAGAGAGAGAGAGAACTACTAAGTGAAATGCAGCTATGTAACTCCCATTTGGGCCCTGTCTAGCTGTAACTCCTTGGCGGGTGTAAACACGTCAATCTGAAAGTATAATCTCCGAAACAACCAGGCACTGGCCTCTTGTCTTTGAATCCCTGAGAGTCAGAGTACACCGCTGCAGAGATGATTAGGGAAAACATGTAAAAAAGTCTGCACTAATTACAATTGCTAATGGTAATTAATTACATGAAATGCAACAAGGGCACCGCATTAGATGAGCGCTTCAGAAAGACAAGGCAGATATATGTCTGAAGCCACAGAGTGGAAACTATCTTGCAGTGAACAGCAATCATACAAAGCTACCCAAGCTAATTAGGAGGAGTGAGCCTCTGTTTACTGGATCTGATTTAATTAATGGCACCTCACCCGTCCTCAGCCTGCAGTGGGTGAAACTGACAGCTCCATAGCTGCGCTTAAAAGAGTTGGCACAGGCAGTGCGCGGGGGTGAGGGTCGCGGATAATTGCCCCTGTGTCCTATCAGCCTCTTTGATGAGGCTGTCTTCTTCGCCATTAATGTCACTGCTATTTGTGGGGCCACCCTCATCACAGGCATCCACCACAGGCCCCAGAAGTCCCTTCCCCTGAGATTTCAGCCACGGCTATTCATGAACTGCTACTTGAAGAAGAGCCACACACCCCCTCCTTGATTCTATAATATACCCATCCTGACTGCCTGATTAATGAAGTCGTTTCGACTTTTCCATCAACATATTGGAAATGATCTGACAGGTTCTTGCTGCAACTCTCATGAGTAGTGTCCTCAGAAACACTAACTTGGATTGATGCAAAAACAACAGGTTGAGAGAAGGATTCCACAAGGGCAGGCTCCATGAGCTGCAACACGGCTGAAAGGATGCAAGCAGGCACTTATCCCGAACAAATCCTCTAAAACAAAGACGAGAAAGGGCCCCTAAGACAGACGCATTCAGCTGTGATTGTTATTTATCCTGGATGGGGGAGAACAGGTGTGCCTGCCTGTCCGGCTGCTTCTTTTGCTTGACCTTACTTACATTAACCATCCTCAATTGTTGTGGATCTTGGGACCACTTCACAAGGTTGGCTTTAGAGGGGAAGGCTGCAGCCTCAAGTCTTGTGTGCTCTTAGAACACAATGAGGGCCTTGAATGTAAAATAGGAGTCGGCAGGAGCGGTTGGTGCCTCGGGCTTTGCTGTTTGTTGGCCTTGCTTTGCTATCCCTAGTTTCAAGCATCATGAAGGCAGAGGCAAGAAATAAAAGAAAGCTAACCTGCAAGAGTTTGGTTTACCTTGTATTGCTTCACCCGGTTGACCACCTCACTCCATGTCATGAAACAAAGTTCTTGTGGTCCTGGAATCATGACTACCAGATTTGCCAGTCTAATTAGTACAATGGAGACAAACCCAATCAATAATACTTAAAATGCATTGGGCTGTACGACGAAAGCCCATGAGTGGAAACTATGGGGCATATGTACAAGGAAATGATGGAAAGTGGTGCTGCGCAACTTTTGCAGTGCTGCGCTGCGTAAGTATTTAACAAATGCTGGAATGTACTTTATTTACCAGAATATGGTGCACCCCTGTATTTTCCCTTGTGCTGGCACTAAAAATAGCTGCCCAGCGCCAACACAGAAACCCTTACACCATAGTGCAAGGGTGCCTGCGTTGTGGGGATGATTGTTTATGTGCAGGAAGGTTTCCTTTCCTGCACATAAACAATCAATAATGGTGATTTGTTACTTCTTTGTGTGTTGCCTTCTGCAGCACAAACAGAAGTAGCAAATTGCCATTATTTGATGATTGTTTTTGTGCAGGAAGGGACACCTTCCTGCACAGAACCAATCATTAATGGCGTTTTGCTCTTTCTATGTTGAATGCAGCACACACAGAAAAAGTAAAAACAATGAGAAATGAAAGTAATTATTCTCTTTGCAACAATCTAATGCCTGCTTTTGCATTGCGTTCATTTTTGGTGCTGCCTCCTACACATCCTTGTGAATCTGGGAAAGCGTAAAAAAGCAATATATGTTGCCCACAGCAACAACCATTGCACAGCCCTTTCATGCAGATACCTGCATAAAAGCGTACCATATTTAAAAAAGTGGTGTTAAGCCATGCAAAGTGGCTTAATGCCACTTTGTAAATATGGTGTAGGGCATTGCACTACCAGAACGTTGAAAAAAGTGAGGTTCTGGTGGTGGCACAATTCCCTTGTACATACGCTCCTATATCTGTACAGAAAATGAGTGTGGTGGTCACACTAGCTTCCACTCTCTGGCCGCCCACAGCTTTTGGGAGTCAGAATTGTACTAGCCAAAAACACGAATATTGTGACTTAAATATCAATTATGAAAATATCATTTTATTGGGTGTTAATTTTTCTATTATTAGCTCCAAAAGAGCAATAGTTTTGTGAACACTCTTTAGGATGCAATATTTTTGTCTGAGGATGTTTTAGTTACATATACTGATACCACAATCCCAGCCAGTCAGCAGCAATTGGAAGACATGGAAAGGAATAATGGACTGGAATTTGAAAGTTTTATTCCTTAAAGGAAATGGGGGTGCATGTAAAAACACAAATACTTTCTTTAAAAAACAATTGCATTAAGAGGTAGCAGTCGCCCTCTTGACCTCTGCTCACTCCCAAACAAATTATTATTATTTTTATATTGAGAAAGGAGAAGGGAGTCAAGTGGACCCCTTAGTCTTTGCAAACAGGTTACCACCTCTTTTGAGGAGTCAGTCGCTGTCAATAATTTGCAACTGAAATTGGGGTCACTAATCACAGGTACATAGCATTCTACATCACATATTTGAAGAGATGCCCTAAGTATGCCCCTTCCAAAGTGTGATTCGTTATTTATCTCTAAACCCATTTAGAGATTTAGGGGCACATGTAGGTAATTTGCATTTTGCGATTCCCAAATAGCAATTTTTAAGGAATCGCTATTTGAGAATAGCCAAATGGAATGTATGTAAAAATTTGCAATTTTTTTGCAAATCTCTAACATTCCTTAATTGCGATTAGAAAATTGCGAATCGCAATTAAGAAATGAGTGTCCCATTCATTCCTATGGGCCTTTAATGGGGATACATTCTCAAATTGCGATTTTCTATGAGAAAATCGCAAATTCAGAATCGCAATTCCAAGGGTGCCAGGGTGTCCAAAGGACACCTGTTGAACCCCATGGAATGTGCATCTAAGTACATATGGCGCACATACATGCCCTAAGGGCATGTCTGTGCGCCACATGGCACTTTGAATTTTTTCAAAAAATGCATTTTGAAATGAAATTGCAAAATACCACCTACTTGGAGTAGGTGGTATTTTGCGATTCCTAAAGCCAAAATCGCATTTTAAAATTCAGTCCTACATAGCATTTAAGGAATCGCAAAATTGCGATTCCTTAAATGCTTGAGCAAAATAAGGAATCACAATTTTTGCGATTCCTTATTTTACTAATGTGGACCTACATACCAAAGCACCGTTTGCGATTCGCAAATGCCGAAATTTACTGAATTTCGGCGTTTGCGAATCGCAAACGCCTACCTACATATGCCCCATAGTAGGCCCTTACCTAACATCATAATGACATTTTAAAAAGCTATTTAGTGGTCGTGTAACCTGTGATTTCGGGAATCATATGCTTTGTCATCATTAGATGGGTTTGTGCATCTCAATTGGGGGCATATTATCAAGGAACTGTGTTCTATGGGAATTCTCTACGGCGTATTATCAAACCCATTATCGCCGCTTTAGTGGCAGTTTTCTGCCGCTAAAGCGGTGATAATGTTAACGCCGTGCTTGATAACATGCCCCTAAGTGTGGAACAAGTAGGCAGCCCACTCATGCCATCTTGGTGAGCTTCTCTCACAGGCAGCTAATTCAGAGAAATCTCTAAAGCCTCTCTCATGCCATTCAAAATAAACAAGAAGTGTCTATGTTTATTGAGCTGGAGGTGGTCAAAATCATAGGCAGAATCACTGGAATAGAAAACAAAAAGAGGTTGAAGAGTAACAAAACCAAAGTAGCAAAAAAAGGAAGACTAACAGTGGAGAAAAAATTCCAAAATGAGTCATGTCGTTGTAGCATCTCTAAAGGTAACTCCAGCATTAAGCAAGATGGGAATCTGTTAAGCTCCTACATGGAAATATGGCAAGATGGCACTCAGCAAGTCTAGTGGAAAGGTCGAGCAATTGAAACACAGGCATATCAGCTGCAGTAAATAACATGGAACGATAGCAGTTGTGAATATACAGTCATCATGGTCAACTTTCTGTATGTGGGATGCTGACCTTGGTGTCATTGGTGTAGCAATTGAGTATTTATTTTGAAGGGGAGGCTTAACTTTAACATCCTGTGACTGTTGCATTGGATATTGTGCTTCTTGCATGCCCACTTCAGATTTGATGCTATGATATTGTTTGAACAATTTTACATATCACCCATCCCACTACCAAAGCAACCCAGCATTTAATACTACTTCCACATTTCTGAACAGCATACGAAAACATTAAGCTCTTGAAAGACCATCTCATTACCAAAGAAGATGCACTCCCTTCCAGAACGGTCCCCTAAAGTGTGTGCAGTGAAGACAAATCTTATGAAAAGAAGAAAACTGCGGCTGACTAGGGTTCGCACTCAAATTTCAAAGTAGGAAATGTTTTGGTGGTCGTGCAAATCACATCCGGGGCTTTTGAATCTTGGACCTGCCTAAGCACGGCACCACAAACAGAGTGCTTTCCCTTAATATGGGGCGACCTCTAATATAACGGTGTACAGGATTATTATATGCCACACCGCTTGCTGTTTCTCCGTACATGGAAGATTAATATTGCCTACGCATAACCTTGAATAATCTAGCTGTTGCAGCAGGAGTGAAAACTCGATTGCTTTGTGACCCTTACCACCAACGGTTCACTCTAGCCCTGCGAAGTCCCCTTGGGGACGAAACGCGTTGGCTGAGGCCTTTTTAACATTTAAAATAAAGGAACTTTTTCAAAATTACTTTGCCGTCCATGAACCAGTTCTTTCGGTGCACCATCCTTCACTCACATAATGAAGACAAATCTTAGAAGGGTGACTTGGGACTTAGTGCATAGATGTCTGAGGACCTTAGCCATATGTACAGGAGTAACACTTAGGACACTTCAGCGGAGGTATTACAGCATGGAGAGAGCACAAGTAAAGAAAAGAAGCAGTGGAAGCTCAGAATCCTAACATACTCCCTTATCTTTGCTCACATTCCAGTGTTCCTGCACTCTGGGGTGCTTTATCTGATATCTTCGGCCAGAGTAATGTTAAGATGATCTACTTACTGGAAAAGCTAAAGGGCCAAATCCTCATTTAGAAAAAAGCAGTACCAGAAAATCTACAAAAAATGTCACATTCTCTATTCACATCTCCAGGGGACTTTATGCCCTAGTTGGACCTTCCTAGATGGTGGACAATACACTATAAGAGACTCAGTTCGGTTCAAACGTATTTATTCGAATATTTCATCATAAAAGACATCCATAACAGGGTATACCACAAGAGAATAAAATATAATATAAAAATACCACAATAATATCACAAAAAACATGATAAAATACATCATAGATCACCACAATTAATAAAACAGTATTAAATCAGAGATAGACGTGAGAAGAAAAGATAATAATAACTCTTCTAGCCCTACCATGGGGTAAAAGAAGGCATGGAGGTAAACTAGAGAGGAATGGTGGTGGATCATCCACCCAATCTAGAATGTCTGATCTTCAACTAGGTCTGGTGGATTGACCTCCGTAAATGGCTGTCAGATTTCTTTTCTGCAGACCTGAAATACTATGTGAGTGAGCAAGGAGGGAAGCTATGCACTCTCTGTAGCAATTTGGAGATCGACAGGAAAGGGAAGAGAGAAACACTGGAATGGGGCTCACATTCAGGCAGGACTTAGCATGAGTTTCAGTGATGGATGTTGCTGTGATTAACCCTATACAGACCAGTATAACAAGAGTGATTTTCTGGAAGCAACCTCCAGTTAAACTCTACTGGAACCGATGAAGAAAGCGCAATAGAGAGTATACCCGATGATATTACAGACAACATTAGGGAAGAATGCAGGAATCAGAAATATGACGGAACTGAATGGGGAAAAACTAACCAAGGTGTGGGCGCAATAATTGTATTGTTTTGTAACTGCATTTATATAGCGCTTACTACCCCTGACGAGGCGGCAAGGTGCTTTTTCATCGAGTAGCATGGTACTCTGAACCCAAAAAGGATTACTGGTGAATTAATATGGTGAAAATATGAAAGTAATTTTAGTGGTGGGTATGTTAGTCAGTTATTTGGATTGAGAAGGATAGTGGAGGGATAGAGGGAAAAAGGTTTGCATTGATATAGCGCTTGCTACCCTTGATATGGTGTTGAAGTGCTTTTTCAGAAAGTAGCACGCTACTTCGGAACCCAGAAAGGATTAGTGGTGAATTAGTATAGTGAAAATATGAAAGTAATTTAAGTGGTGGATATGTTAGTGAGATTATTTAAATTGAGAAGGATAGTGGAGGGATAAAAAAGTTTGCATTTATATAACATAAGTATTTGTAAAGTGCACGTTTGCCCTTGGGTATCTTGGCGCTGAATAACAGATGTTTATTGTTACCAAACTCAATAGCACTCATTTTATTGAACTCAGATGGATGAAAGGCTGAGTGGACCCGCTGGGAATAGAACCTGTGACCATGAGGTCAAACACAGGCCCCTGCAGTGGACGTATTAGTTCACTGAGCCACCAGACCCAGCTCTGCAGATTCGGAATTCTTTTTTTTTTTGTTTGTTTGTTTTGGAGCTCATAATGGCTGTGACAAGAAATAACATAGAGGACCACACCAGGTGTTGTCCCTATGTTTGATAGTCTCTTAGATACTGGCTTTCCCCTAGTGCCCCCGGAAATGTCTTGAAACCAGGAAGTGAGTAAAAATTGAACCCATCTACAGGTTGCTTTTCTAGGGCCCGATTCATGAAGGTACACACGTGTTGTAAAGTTACAAGTGCGAAAATTCCTCCCTGAGTACAGATATTCAACCGCAAGTTTGGAGACTCCACACCTGTAACTTTACTACAGGTAGGTATCTTTGAGAATCGAGCCCCTAGCGTTCAGTGTTCCAGAGTTTCCATTGTCCTCTTCTCCTATACCTGTTTCAGTATCTCCGATGTACCCAAATCATGACAATGACTGACATGGAGTGATTAGGGGACCTTGAGTAGAAGGCAAAAAATAATATCTCTAGCAGGTGCAAACTCATCCTGGAGATTGCAAGGGAGACTATGTATGTGGACTCTGCCAATGTACCCTCCCTTAGGGGGTTCAATTGTAAATCCGTAAGTGGTGGAAAATCCACCATCTGACATGGATTTTGCACAAGAGGTTTCCCCATAAAGTGACTCCTCCCATGATCAATACAGACATTTTCAGAGTACAGCCTAAGTGGCTATGATATAGAACTTTAGATCTGATGGATATTCCAATACCATTATAGGAATTGAGCTAAATCTGCCAGTGTGAGGAACGGAGAGTACTGGTGTGCGAAAAATTGCCTCTTTTCATATCATCTGATGAGAAATTATGCATATGGTCTAAAATATGTCTGGCTGGTATCTTGTGGGAAATGTTCACTCATAGACATACCACACAAATCCAAAATCAAGAGAGGTACCAAAGGAAGACTGTTTTGAGAAAAAATATGTCTCTTGGGAAGACATGTTCTGCTCAAACCAGCGTTCTATAAGCAGAAAGTGAAATGAAATCGTGTAATGGACATATTTTTAATTTTCTCACGCGTTGAAGGATGGGAAATTTACAAATATTGTGAATTTTTCAAGCAGAATTAAAATGTCATATGAGACTAAAAAGCACAACAGCAAAATTTTAATCAGATACTAAATCATAGAGCTGGACTTCCTTAGCTAACTGATCCCATATGAGGTTCCAGCATACACAGCATAAGGTTACCTTAATCAGACATTCTACTACGTATTGGTGTGCTTCATGTTGTTTGTGTCTCTGTAAACATGTATGTACCCTATATATCACACAACTCACTGTAGGCTTCCCACTTGCAAGACCAAAATGATTGCGCCACACATAAAACACTGTAATGTCCAATCTCCTGCATCCTTAATTGCCCCAAATGTGATATGGTTTAAAGAAGGGAGCGTCATTCCCTCTACTGGAGTATACACACATTATTTGTACTTGATGCATTTATATGAATATCGTTCCAAATTTAAAATGTCAGAGTTTCAGAATTGCACAAGAGATGACTAACACATTTTCAACTGCTGATATATTTATTCCCAAAGTCCAGACACATAGATTAGATGTGACCCAACATATAATGTAAGAACAACAAGGTGATGGATCGAATTCTTGAATCAATCTCAGCCACTGGCAATCGACTGGGCTGTTTTGTCCACTATGCCCTTTATGCCCACCATGCCATACACAGGCCTACCTTCTGCAAATTAGTACAGACCATTCTCATTATGTGAACAGTTTGTCCTGGATCTGTCTGCCCTCAGAATTTAAGTGTGCCAATGCAATGACACGCCTAGGGCAAGCCTGTTTGTGCCCGTCCACGCCCGAACAGGACCAGCGTCCAGGGATGCTATTGGTTTGAATGCAGGGGTGCACCGCCTGACTTCCAGGGTAGCCCTCATGATTCTAGAGCCCAAGGTGGGATGTGGGGAAGTGACGAATCTAGATTATAGAAGGGGTTACAATGGCGTTGCGCTTGCTGTAACTGGACATTTGGGAGCCCTAAGGAGAAGGAAAGGAGTTCACTTGATATGGCTCACCTTGGGAATGTTGGGGAAGAAAATTACTGGGGGGTCTTAGAGACCAAGGAAGCTTTCCAGTGTGCTTTGGTGAATGCCCGTTCTCTAATTAAACACAGCCTTGAAATTATTGAGTTGATCAAGACGAGGCCTGGGTGGAGTTTGCGGAATTCTATTCAACAAAACTCCGTGCACAAGTGGCACCATGTGCAGCGCAAGAGGCCACTGCTTCTTTCTGAGGCTTGAGTAGATGTTCTACTCGAGCACAGCTTCCTCAATGCGAGTGGCAGGTTTCTCAACACGAGTGGCAGCGACTTGCCTTGGCCATCTGCACTGAGAAATCTCACCAGGAAGGTGTCTAGGGTATGATTTTTCTCGCTTGCGCTCACCATATTAACGTTGGCGAGATGCGCTACAGGACAAAACTGTGCTCCACATGGCTATGTGGAGTTTTTCAGAACTTCACATTCTATACAGAGTGTGAAGTAGGCAAAATTGCAAACTCCACGAGCGGAGCAGGATTTTACACACAGGCCTAATTAAGACAGCCCAGTTCAACTGTCTTTTTGTCATGGAGACCTGTCCCGGATTTTGCTATCGCTGCACCACCAAGGTATGGGGTGGTGAGATTGGATACAACTATTTGTAGGGGGGGATGGCTTAGTCACTATTATTGGAGAACAACTGAGCTGCATGTTAGAATCTTTTAACACTACTATTGAAGGCTGTGAAGTAGGTTATTGGACACATAATAGATGGGATCTTCTCAGATCAAGAGAATTTGATCTTTATGGTGTGCACACAGCTAGACTGGATGGATCATAGTCAGGTTAAATATTTTGTCCAGGAGGGACATGGAATGGATCGCACATGGAACATTTCTAGGAGTGTTACAAACAGGGAAAAAGTTTTGTGGGAGATTTTTTGCCCTAGCCCTCGATAAATTCATGGAGAAGGAACTATTAGGTTCAGGTTTATCTGCAGAAAATGTTAATAACGTTGTTAAAATGGCAGTAGAGGAGGTTGCACCCCTTAGGAGAGTTAGCTCAAAGGGTAGTAAGAAACCTTCTGCCCCTTGATTCTCAGAAGAGTTCAAGGATCTCCAAAGGCAATGTAGGAGGCAGGAACGGAATTGGAAACTGGCCCCAGAGCCGGAGGAGAAACCAAATTTAGGGAGCTTACTCTCAAATATAAAAGAGCAATTAAAAAAACGAAAACAGCATATTTCTCCCAGAGATTAAGGTTGCCCATTAATGTTATGTTATGTTATGTTACTGAGATTTATACAGTGCGCATCTACTCCAAAGAGTGCCTGAGAGAACTCTTCAATACTGTTTGCGCCTTTATGTCCCGTCCAACATTTTAGGAGGTGGAGAACTCCCAAACTTTCTGTAATAAGTTTGCAGACTTTCTTAAAGAGAAAATCTTGAAGATCAATGGAGACTTTCCAGCTCTCTCTAATTTTCTGGGTGGTTCTGAAATTCAGTTACTCCAGGATGAGGATGGGTAGTATTAGAACATCCTACCCCCAGCTGTTTAGCCAAACTCTCACTGCTGCCTGCGTTTAAGTCCCTGCTAGCTGGCATTAAAACGGGCTCTCCAGATGATCCATGCTTGCCCAGTATTAAGGGCGCTGCCGGCTGCAAACCCCTACATTTTACGTCTTGCATGGACTGCGCATGCTCAGTCCATGCAAGATGTAAAACATATGGGTTTGCAGAGAGTACGGTGGTCAGGAGGAGACACCACGGCGAGGAGGAGGGCAACCCGGAG
Organism: Lissotriton helveticus; assembly: GCF_964261635.1. Lineage (NCBI taxonomy): Eukaryota > Metazoa > Chordata > Amphibia > Caudata > Salamandridae > Lissotriton > Lissotriton helveticus. The sequence goes on from NC_136065.1 coordinate 185,723,409, forward strand.
ACACCAGAGAGCAGGTAGGTGTTTTTTTTTTATTTGGGCCCGATGGCATAGGGGCAAACTCTGCTCTGCCAAGGAGTCAGAGTTTTGCCTGAACTCCACGTTCCCAATGGAGTGCCGAGCTGGCAAAACTCTGCAAACTCTCCTGACGGGGCAGAGTTTGCCGCCCGGGGTTGCCAAGGAGCCTGCTCGATGCTGAGGTCCTGGAGACCGGGACGTACCCACAGGTATGGAAGGAGGCAATTGTCATCTGTCTAAAGAAGAAGCCTTATGTTGACCCCACTGACTTTAAAAATATGCACCCAATCTCTTTCTTGCCCTCTAGAGTTAAAAACTTGGAGAAGCACAAAAATCTGGAACTCTCCAAATATCCTCTTGAGCATGAACTCCTGGACCTTTTGGAGAATGGGTTCAGGAAGTATCATTGCACCGAATCACTGCTTATTGCTACTACAGATTCTATCCATAGACAAGCCGATCAGGTAGTTGCTGCTATCCTGGTTTTTCTAATGCTGTCAGTGGCCTTTGACACCAAATCTCCATCTCTGTTGGTGAAAAGGCTGCGGCAGGCAGGGCTGAAAAATGTTGTCCTTAAGTGGTTGGAGTCCATTCTGTTTAACAGAACGATCACAGTTACTTGTAGCGAATTGAGAGCAGCCCTCTTTCAGCTTCCCGGTGGAATTCCCAAGGGCAATCCTTAAGCCCTAGCCCTACCCTAACTGGTCCCTTGCCCCATTGGTGAAACTGGACACGGTCCTTCGGTTTCCAGGTGTCCTTCAATGGGGACGAAACCCAGTTCATTGTTTCCATCGTGGGTGACTGGGAAGAGTAAGAGGACAGATTTTGGGGGTGTACTCAGGAGACAAGCAGATGTGTTAGACTTGGCCCTTTTTGCAGGGTCATCCCTAAACGTTTTGCCTTCCTCCTAGTGTTTTATCTGAGCTGGTGTTGGTGGTTTTATGACTCTGGGCACTTTATCACTGCTAACCAGTGTAAAGTGCATGTGCTCTCTATGATAAAACATGGTAAGATTGGTCTATACCTGTTTGACGTATTTAATTTACCTATCAGTCCCTTGTAAAGTGGTATCTCAGGTACTCAGGGCCAGTAAACTAAATGCTACTGGTCGGACAATATAACCTTTCAAACCTGTCTCAGGCCTCTGCAATTGCAGGGCCTGCGCGCACTGTTTACTGCTGCTGTGACGTGGCACATAAAGTGGTTACCACGTCTGTGACTCCCCTTTTACTACATTTCAGGCACCCCTCAGGTAGGCCCTAGCTAGCCCTATGGACAGGGTGCATTTTAGGTAAAAGGTAGGACATGTGCCTTAACTGTGTGGCATGTTCTGGTAGTGGCAAACAGCCATTTTGGTATCTCACTGCTGTGAGGCTGCCCTCTCATCGGAATGCATTGGAGATTCCCTGCTAAGTGTGTCAGTGGTAATTTCTGATATGTGAGGAGTAGCATGATCAAGTTTGGTATGTTTGGAATAGTGGTAATACATCCTGCATAATGGTGTGTGCAGATTTATTATCACTATTTTAGAAATGCCACTTTTAGAAGTGGGCATTTCTGTGTGCTATGTGTCTTTGTGCCTGCCTGATGGGTATTGCTTGTCTGGCTCTGGACTGGAGTGACAGGGACTGGGAAGGTGCAGTGGCTGCAGAGGGACCGGGTGTGTCAGCGCTAGGCTGAACAGGCAGGTCTGCATTTGGAGTAGTAGGAGGAGTAACCCCTGACCCTGAATAGGTCTGTGCCTGCCTTGTACAATGCTGGCTCCGCCCCCCTGTGGTGCGTCTGGGGCCAGAGCCTAACCTAACAATGAAGGTGTTTGAGCACTGTACAGAAATGTTGGAGTGCCCCCCAGAAATGGTTTGGACACGGCGCACAGCTGCCAGGAGAAACCGCTGTGGGACCCAGCTGCTGCTTCCTTGGGGTCCCTATGTGCTGGCCTGCTATTCCTGTGCCCAGCCCAGACCCTTGTGACTCTGGGGCCCAGCGCAGGTGAAGCACTTGTCTTTATGAGGGAGACAGGTGAGGCGCTTCAGGGGTGGTTTATTTGCCATGGTTGGTGCCCCTTCCCTCCGGTGTGGAGAAAGCAGGGAACAAGCCGCCGTGCTGTTGCTAGGCACCACCGGAAAGAGGGCAGTTCAAACCCCCAGACAGCATCAGAAATGTGCTGGTGTGTCCCCACTGCAGTGCATGTTGGGCGCTTTGTTTTGGAACCTCTAAGAGACTCTACCGTGCCGGAAGAAGAAGACGGAGTCCTGCAGGCTCCCACCCGGAAAACGGAAGCCAGGTGGCTGTTGCCTGGTTGTGGGTGTGGTGCGGAAGAAGAAGCCACAGGAAGTCAGGCAGCATTGAGGCATGAGTGTGGGAAGGGCCCACGAGCGAAACGGAGAGACAGCCCGGAAGCCAGGCAGATGTGGCCTGGTTGTGGGTGATTCCCTGACAGCGAGAAGGAGCCGAGCATCGTGGGCTTGCTTCAGCTGTGGCCAGGAAGCCACCAGAGTACAGCAGCGTGAGAGGCGAAGAGGCACCAGGGGTCGTCTGTGGAAAGAATCCAGGTGAGACTGCCCGCTGCAACCATCCTGTAGGAGACCGGGTGAGTGTCTTGAAAAACGGGGCACCCCTCGTCCCAGGCCACCCTGTCCCATTGTCTGGCCCTGAAAGGCCATTGTCCAACCTCCCTTAGGTGCGAAAAGTGCACCGAGGACATTCCGGCAACTTTCCCCCTCTGAGTGCAGCGTCACCGCATGGTCGCGGGCAGCTGTGTGTTTCTGAGATATCGGGGCACTTTGATTTGGGTGGTATTGCGGGGCAAGCCCAGGAAGCGGCCCCCCAGGACCACATGAGGCTGCCGAAAGTTCACCTATATGCCCGATGTGGGCAAGATGTAATTATGGGATAGACCATTTCTGTGGTGATACCTGATGCGTTGTGCTAGGAGCCAACCTGCCAGGACTTCCTGGTCGCCCCCAACGATAAGTGATGATGATTACACTGGCCCAATTGGCCTTGTAATGTATTGTATGCCCTGGTGAGATGAGAGTATTGAATGGGTAATAAGCGCTTCCAAGAAATGTTGATGTTTATGCCTCATGATTTTTGCGTAATGCGTTTACGCTGAAAGCGCCTTCACCATTAGTTACTGGTGGTGTTTATCTTTTACTACTCCAAGGTGATGTGGGCACCTTACCAGTGTTACTGTGGTGCACTGGGGCGAAGTTGGTATTGATGCCTAAAATGTTATGCATAATGCGTTTATGCTACCGATGATGTTACCAGTAGTTACTGGTTGTGTTTTACTACTTATGTGCTAGTGGTGATGACAGTGGTCCGATTGGCCCTGTGGTGTATATAATCCACAGTAAAGTGATGGCTAGTGACAGGTAGCAAAGTGTATATATGTGATTACGTTATAATCTGTTTTATGAGTAATACAAAGGCTATTGTTTATATAACTTTTTATGGATTTTCTTTTGTGGTGTGGCTAGTGTGTCGCTGCTGTGTGAGTGTGTTGTGCAAATGCTTTACACATTGCCTCTGGGATAAGCCTGACTGCTCTGCCAAGCTACCAAGGGTGTGAGCAGGGGATATCTTCAGCGTGTAACTCCCTTGCCCTGACTAGAGTGGTGGTTTCTGCCTGGCTTAGGTGCTTGCCCTAGCCAACCAGAAATCCCATTTCTAACAAGATGGATGAGGGATAACTGGCTAAAAATGAATAGGGAGAAAAACAAGTTTGTGGTTTTGGAGCTGACAGTTCTATTTGGACTGATCGCTGGTGGACGGATACCTGTTGTACCCTACCTATCCCAGAGGTGGCGGCCAAAAATCTGGTGGTGCTGTTTGACAAAACTTTGACCTTTGACTCTAAGGTTAATAGGATGGTGAGTTCATGTTTTTTGATGATCAGAAATTGGAAGAGGATTTTGCCACTGCTTCTTAAGGAGCTCAGGGCATCAGCGGCCATTGCACTTGCTACCTCGAGTTTAGACTACTGTAATTACCTGTAATTAACCATCAATTAACTCTCGTTGAACAAGCTCCAAGTCATCCAGAATGCGGCCGCACACTTATTCCTGGGAGTACCTAAATACGCCTCAATTAGTGAAGGCCTGAGATCCCTTCATTTGCTGGCAATAAAGAAACATGGTCGTTTAAAGCACTGTGTTTAACGCCAAAGTCCTCTAAGGGTTCCATCTATCACATAACAACCCATGACAACCCTGAATTGATGTTTTCCTGGGAGATCTTTGAGATCTGCAGAACGCCATATGGTGGCGGTTCCACGATGAAAGAAAGTCAGATGGGGGATCGCACCTTTACGGTTGCGGCGGAAAGGTTGTGGCATTCTCTTGCTGAACATATCAGGAGTCAGAGTTCACACTTTATACTCCGTAAGCAAATTAGAACTTGGCTATTTGCGGACTAGGGAGCAGATTTATTAGCCCCCTGTGCCACCAGTACATCACTTTTTGTGATGGACTGGAGGCGCATTTCACTTCCCCATATTTACAAGGACAGGAAAATCCACCAAGCATGACTTTTCCTCTCCTTGTAAATATAACCCCTTCACACTCAGCACTTTGCATGGATGGGGCGGTCCATGGATGTTGCTGTGCGTGTTCCCACGCAACACCCATAGAATGAGACACATTTCCAGATTTACGAGGAATCGTTAATCCGGAAATGCGCGTCAATGCTACGCCTCCCCAGGTTCATTTCTCCTCGTTTTTCCACTTTCAATGTGTGCTGCATTCTACAGCACGCATTGAAAGAGGAAAATGTCTGTAGTGATTGTTTTTGTGCAGGAAAGTGCCCCTTCCTGCACAAAAACAATCCCCCCATGACGCAGGCGACCTTGCACCATGGTGGAAGGGTGCCGGCACATGGCTGTAGTTTGTGCGCCAGCGCAGGGGAGAGCACAGGAATGTGACATATTATTGTAAATATGCTGCATTCCTGGGCTTTGGAAGTCCGCAGTGTGGCGCAGCCAAAGGGCCTGCGTAGTTGTTTTGCCGCGCTGCGGCACTTCCTTGTAGATCTGCCCCGTAGTCAGCAGTGAGATTTTTTTTAGGGTGTCTGTCTGTTTTTTGTCGTCCACTGTTCAGTCTGTCCTTCCTCTTGAGAAGCCTTTTTTGTCTAATGCAGTCTAGAAATACTACTAATACTAATACAATAATATAGCTGGGTCCAAACTGAGGTGGCATGGGTAGAAAAATAATGATGGATTGGGTTGCAGCCAGAGTAATTACCAGTGGCTGAGATTGATTCAAACATTCTATCCATCATTTTTCTTTATACTTCAAACGTGTTTTGTGGCAAATCCCAACCCCACAACTAGCATAGCTGACATTCACAACAATTAAACTACTTGCAAAAAATGTGGCACTGTAGCTTTATAATGGCCGCTGTTTGAAAAATCAAACACTTTTCACAGCCTCTAGATGTATTCTGGCATAGCTGTTTTATACTCTATGGGATAGAATTTACTATCTTTGGGCGCAATGCAGTGCAACAACCAAAGTTGTTGTGCTGCATTACATCAAAAGGTGAGAGAAAAACAACCATAATTGTAAACATATGGATGTTTTTCGTTCCCCCAGGGCTGGTGCACTTTAGACTGCCATGCAAAAATACTCGTACCATTGCACCACAGTGCAAGGGTGTGTGAATTCTGTCAAGTGTACGCTTTTGGATTGGAAAGAGGGCCTTCCACTTCAAAAGCTATACTTTTATATTTCCCCACTTTCTATGTGTTCTGTACAGTGCAGCACAGATGTAAATTATGAAAGCTGTGAAGGCTTTTACTATGTCCTACACTGTTGCGCCTGTCATTGAAGAGGGAACATTTTTGGCACAAATCCCTGTCTACAATTGTTATTAGATAGGGATTTGTGTCAAAACCAGTGTGTTGTGGTGGCATGGGAACACTCATGTATCACCCATTGTACATACCCTTGACCCACAGTAGCACAAAGTAGCGCATAGGGTTACTTTTTTTTACTCTTGGCAACTTCCCAACGTAAATCATGATTTACATTAGAAAGGAAATCCAATTACACTTTGTGCTGGATTTGCAACACATTTATGACACAAACTCAATGCAAAGTGTTAGCGAATCTGGGCTTTAGAACTGCTCAGAAACACTATCTCTGGCATGTCTCACTCTCTTTCATACCCATTGTTAGACCTGCACCTTGGCGTGAGTCTCCCTTCCACTTTTTGTTGCTGTGCCCCATGTGTTTTGCTGCTGTTAGCTGCTCAGAGCACTGTGCCACTGCCAATCAGTGCCACAGTGCAAGTGCTCCCTGTAGAAAAAGTATATATGATTGGATTCCATGATTGGCTTATTTGGGTTACTGTCAGTCCCTAGTACAGTGCACCAGGAGGGCCCACGGCTTGTAAACTCCAAATGCTGCTAGAGGGCTTGCAGCACTGGCTGTGACACCCACAGGAGCAGCCTTGTAAAATGTGTCTAAGGTCTGTCAATGCAGAACCTGCGTGCAGTCTGGTATTGTCATGCTGACTGGGCAAGTGCACCCACTTGCCAGTCTCTAAACCTTCCCTTAAACTTCATATTAGTCACCCCTATGGTAGGCCCAAGGGCAGGGTGCATTGTAAGTATAAGGTAGGACAAGCTCTGATGTGTGTGGCATGTCCTAATAGTGATTTACAGCCATTTTCGTTTTTCACTATTGCAAGACTACCTGTTCTCATAGGCCAGAATGGGCTGGTAGAGTCATTACATTCTATGATCCTAACAGACTCAGGGAACATGGTAGAAATTCGAGTTTAGTATGCCTGAACTCAGAATAATAAAGTACATCTTTTTAGTAAAGTTTATTTTAGTATTCTGTGTTTGCAAATACCACTTTTAGAAAGTAGGTTTTTACTTGCCTAACCCTTTCAGCCCGCATCTGCTAGGATGTGTATCTGCTGTCTGCTTTCTGTGAGTGACAGGGCTGGGGAATTCCAGGAGACAGGCTGGGGCAGCCAGGTGGTGAATAGAGAGATTTACATCCAGATGGGTGAGAGGAGTGCACCTGGACCCTGAATAGGGCTGTGCCTTTCCACCACAATGCTGGCTCCATCTCCTGTGGAGCTTCTGATGTCTCTGCCCTGCACACTGAAAAGAAAAGCCAGAGTCATGTAAACAAAGTGCTCCAGAACTGGGCTGAACTAGGCAAGGGCCCCCTGGCCTGAAAGAACACAAGAATTGTGGTATATGTATTGGGACCCTGAGCCCAAGAAATCAGATTTTGCTTAACAAGAAGAAACCTCTGCCCGACGAGAAGGAACTGGGAAAGCTGTAAGGAGGAATACTGTCCCTGACCTGGGGGATTGGCCTGCAGTGGTTGCCTTGCTGCTGAAGGAGAGGAGAAAGACTACAAAGATTTTATTTTCCAAACTTGTGCTTAAAGATCTCCAAGGGCTTGTGAGTGAGCTTGTTCCCTGAACGAAGTCCCAGGACCAGTGGACTTCAACCACCTTGAGTAGAGCTGCTGAGAACACCGTTTTCCCCGTAGCGCTGAAGCAGGGAGCCGTGTGCGCCTCGTAAACATCAAAGCGTACACTCGGAAGCCCCGTGCCAAGCTGTCCGCCCCGAACAACGCAACTTTGTGGCCCCCACGAGCCATAGCTCGCAACATGAAGTAGGAATCGTCCGACCAGAACAACGCGACTTTGTGGCCCCCACGAGCCGTAGCTCGCAACGTAAAGGAAGGACTCCGCACTGCACCTCGCTTTCCCCTCCCACATGAACCGCATTGCTCAACACGCACCCTGCCGCTGATGTTGAAAGGTTGCATCATGTAGAGTGGCTGGGTACGTCTGTCACAACCGCAGCATACTGTCCGCCTCGCACCGCGCTCAAAGGATTACAAAGGCACCCACTCTCAAGGTACGGCGCGTACGCCGCAACGAAAAGCAACCGCACCGTCCAAGCATCGTCCCCTCAAGTAATGCGACTCTGGGCCCCTACGAGCAGTAGCTCGCACCACGAAAGGAGGACATCGCCACGTGTAACGCTTTGGCTTTAACCGCATCGTCCGTGACGAACTCTCCCATCTAAGGTACTGTGTACGACTCGCACTCCGTGTTTCAGCGTATCGGACAGAAGCGTCCGCTGCGCGTGTTAGACTCTGTTTGGTTCCTTTCATCACCGTAGGGTCGAACTGAGGGATACGAATCGCACAGACTGTTTAAAATACGAATTTTAACAAGAACTCTTTTGCTAATAAGTATTGTGGATTATTTCTGACGTTATTTGGTTTTGTGCTAAGCCTTTACATAAAAGATAATTATTTTTGATACAACCCTAGTGTGGTGTCCATTTGTGGTGTTGTCTCTGAGTTACTGTACGTGTTCACAAATGCTTAACCTATAACGCCTCTGAAAATAAGTCTTGTCTGCTCGCGCCAAGCTACCTAGAGCGTGAGCAGGAGTTATTTCAAGAGGGTGATCCCCTTATCCTGACTAGAGGAGACGGTCCCTGCTTGTCACAAGTAATTACCTGTGCCAACCAGAGAACCCCAAATCTAACATTGGTGGTCAGCGGTGAGGATCCTGAATTTGCATTTGTGATTCATGTACAGTGATTGGTGAACACTACTTAGTGAGTTCAGACCATAACGCAGCCACTTACTCTTTGATTTTTGTTTGCTAAGAGATCTCCATTTGTTTTTAAAAGTCATGCCTGGTTTGTCAGTGTGGAGAAACCAGCCTCTGTTGTCTCCGACAGCGAAGAAGTAGAATGGGAAGAGGAGAGACTAGCGAGCTACACCAGGGCCCAGCTGAAGGGCTTCTGCAAAAAGTTCAAAGTTCCCCATGCAGGATGTAAGCTCAAGGCAGAGCTACTCAAGGTGCTGAGGGCCTGGATTGAGTCAAGGAAAGACCATGAGGATGTGGTGGAAATTGAGCAAGGAGAAGGCAACCATGGTTTTGGCAGAGGCCTGTCGCCAGAGGAATTGGCAGACAGGAAAGAAACCCGAGTACATGAAATGGAGATGGCAAAACTTAAATTGAATGGCAACTGGAGCTGGAAAGCAAAAAGCTGGCTCTGAAGAGAGAATAATCCAAACGGAACATGAAATGAAGTTGAGGGAGATGGAGCTAAAGGCTAAAAGTTTGAGGCTTACTCCCTCTGGTGGCAGTACACCACCAGTTCAGGTAGAATCAAGGGTGTACATACCAAAGGGGGTGGTTAAATACATTTTTTTAATGATGACTTAGGGCAGTGGTTCAAGGCCTATGAGGTAGCCATGTCTTCCCACCAGGTCCCTGAGAGAGATTGGGGAGCGTGGTTGTGGGGGCGGTTCCTGAGTGAGGGGCGGGACACACTGCTAGATTTGCCCTCAGATGTTCATAATTCTTATCCCCACATGAAGAATGCTTTGATGACCAGATATGGGTTAACTCCTGAGTTGTATAGACAGAGGTTCAGAGGTTGCACAAAGATTCCTAACAATACGTATGTTGAGTATGTAACTTTTTTCTACAGAGCACGGGATGGTTGGGTGAAGGGTTGGAAAGTTGATGATTTTCAAAGACTTTTTGATTTAGTTGCATGGGAGCACTTGTCCAGTAATTGTTTTCCTGAGCTACGCCAGCACCTGATTGATAGTAAGCTGACTAATACTAGGAAGGTAGCTGAGGAGGCGGACTGCTGGGTCAGTACCAGGGTCCACAAGGGTCAAGTGGGAGACTCCGCCAAGGGTGGGCAGGGTCCCCAGCAGAAGACTGGGGGGACAAGGATAAACAGAGGGAGTTCCAAAGAAGGCCCCAAAGTAGTCCCCAAGGGAACCAAGGGAACCAAGGGAAAGGTTCTCAGCATCCCACACCCCAGAAACCGACCGGGGCCCCGACAGGTCCCCCTGTTCAAAGAGGGCCTCCAAGGTGTTACTAGTGTGGTGACCTGAGTCATTTTGCCAATGATCTCAAGTGTTGCCTGTTTGGTAAACCAGCACCCACTGGTGCTCTGCCCCGGCAGATGGCTAGTGTAGCTTTTGGGGAGGAGGTGGAAGCCCAAGGTGGGTGAGGTTCCGTAGAAATGTCCCTTGTCTCTTTAGGAGACTGTAGGGTGGTCCCTGAGAACCAACTGCCCAATAACACTAAGAAATATGGGCATGGGTGACCATCAATGGACAAAAGGTGGGGGCTCTTAGAGATACAGGAGCCAGTGTAACAGCTGTCAAGCATCACCTTGTGTCTCAAGAGCAGGTGGTCCCACATGCTTTATGCCAAGTCGTGAACGCCAACAACACTGAGAGTCAGTGTCCAATGGCTCAGGTTCCCTTTGAGTGGGGGGGGGGGTCTCTGGTACTCTTCAAGTAGCTGTGAGAACTGCCATGCCTGTAGACTGATTGTTGGGGAACGATTTGGAGAGCTCACCCTGGGAAAAGGTGGGGAAGAGTACTCACCTGAGGATGGTGGGTCTGCCTGACTGGGCGTGCGTGACCACCTGGTCAATGGCAGCCAGTAGGGGTGCTCAAGAGGTCCTGGAGCCTGAGGGAGAGGCCCAGGGACCGGCCTTAGAGAGAAGACGCAGGAGACGCGGGAAACCGGCCCCTGTAGTTCCCACGGTCCAGGAGGAAGCAGACCTTGAGCGGGATGCCCTGGAACCTACAGGGGAACAGATAACTGAACTGGGGGACCTGCCTGAGCTGACCCATTGGCAGCAGGAAGGAGGCCCCTCCAGGGAGGAATTCTTCAGAGGGCAGAAAGAATGTCCTTCTGTCGTGGGTCTGCGGTAGCAGGCTGCAGACCAGGCAAACAGTGATCAGTCTGAAACACATTTCATTAATTGGGAGAATGACCTCCTGTATTCAGAGCCTAAGGTTGCTGAGCCTGGGTCTGCCCGTGCGCTGGTGGTACCCCAGCGCTTCCGAGCTTTCCTACTGGGGCTGGCTCACAATGTGCCATTGGCAGGGCATTTGGGGCAGGGAAAGACCTTTGAAAGACTTGTCGCCCACTTTTATTGGCCTCAAATGCACAAGAGCTCAGACGTTCATTGCAGTACCTGTCAGACTTGCCAGGAAAGTGGAAAGAGTGGGAGGAAGCAGAAGGCTCCTCTCCAGCCATTCCCTGTGGTCAGTACCCCGTTCCAGCGAGTGGGGTTTGACATTGTGGGGCCACTGGACCCCAGGACAGCCATGGGCAACAGGTTTATCCTGGTCCTGGTGGACCATGCCACCGGGTACCCTGAAGCCATCCCTCTGAGAACAGTGACGGCCCCCGTGGTGGGACTTGCGCTGATGGGAATTTTCTCCAGAGTGAGATTCCCTCTAGAGGTGGTGTCTGACCGGGGTACCAATTTCATATCCAAGTACATGAAATCCCTTTGGCAAGAGTGTGATGTAACCTACAAGTTTACCACACCTTACCACCCCCAAGGAAATGGGCTGGTTGAGAGATTCAACCGGACCCTCAAAGTCATGATAATGGGTCTGGAAGAACCCATGAGGCGTAAGTGGGACGTCCTCTTACCATGCCTTCTCTTTGCTTACCGTGAGTTGCCACAGAAGTCTCTAGGGTTCAGCCCCTTTGAGCTCCTGTATGGCCACCCAGTGAGAGGACCTCTAAGTCTGGTCAAGGAAGGCTGGGAGCAATCTCCCAGGAAACCTCCCCAGAATGTATATAGCTACATGCTGGCCTTCAGGAACCAGACTAGGCGTTTCAGGCAACTTGCTGAGGCAAATCTGGAAGCCAGCCAGGAGTAGATGAAGCGGTGGTATAACCAGAATGCCACTCTGGTAGAGCTTCAGCCTGGACAGAAGGTGTGGGTCTTGGCCCCAGTGGAGCCTTGTGCGCTCCAGGATAAGTGGACTGGCCCCTTTGAGGTTGTGGAGGGCAAGAGTCATGTTACCTATTTGGTGGACTTGCGGTCTCCCGGGAACCCCTTGAGGGTCCTACATGTCAACCGCCTTAAGCCCCACTTGGAGAGGTCTGAAGTAGGCATGCTCTTGGCAACAGATGATGGAATGGAGGAGGAGACTGAGCCTCTTCCTGACCTCCTGGCCACCACAGAGAAAGATGGGTCAGTGGATGGAGTTAACCTCTCTCTCACCCTGACCCCTGAGCAACAGAATGTTTGCCGCCTGTTGCTGGGACAGTTTTCTGATCTGTTCTCCCTGGTTCCTAGTATCACAGATTGGTGCATCCATGATGTAGATACAGGAGACAGCTTACCTGTGAGGCACAAGGCTTACAGAGTAACTGACATGGTCAGGGCTTGCATCAAAGAGGAGGTCTCAAAGATGCTTGCACTTGGGGTGATTGAGTCCTCCAGCAGTCCTTGGGCCAGCCCAGTGGTCTTGGTTCCCAAGGCTGAAGCACCGGGTGGCACACCCGAACTCCGGTTCTGTGTGGACTACCGAGTTCTCAATTCAGTCACGAAGACTGACGTCACTGCCAATCAGTGCCACATTGCAAGGGCTCCCTGTAGAAAATGTATATATGATTGGATTCCATGATTGGTTTATTTGGGTTACTGTCAGTCCCTTGTACAGTGCACCAGGAGTACCCAGGGCTTGTAAACTCCAAATGCTGCTAGTGGGCTTGCAGCACTGGTTGTGCCACCCACAGAAGAAGCCTTGTAAAAGGTGTCTAAGGTCTGACAATGCAGAACCTGGGGCAGTCTGGTACTGTCATGCTGACTGGGCAAGCGCACCCACTTGCCAGTCTCTAAACCTTGCCTTAAACTTCATATCAGTCACCACTATGGTAGGCCCAAGGGCAGGGTGCATTGTAAGCATAAGGTAGGACAAGCTCTGATGTGTGTGGCATGTCCTAATAGTGAATTACAGCCATTTTCGTTTTTCACTATTGCAAGTCTTCCTGTTCTCATAGGCCAGAATGGGCTGGTAGAGTCATTACATTCTATGATCCTAACAGACTCAGGGAACATGGTAGAAATTTGAGTTTAGTATGCCTGAACTCAGAATAATAAAGTATACCTTTTAGTAAAGTTTATTTTAATATTCTGTGTTTGCAAATACCACTTCCAAGCTACATAGAGGGTGAGCTGGTGTTATTTCAAAAGGGTGATCCCCTTATGCTGACTAGAGGAGAGGGTCATTGTACTGTCCGCCTCGCGGACTTAGGAGAAGTGTGGCTGACCGATTAGAGCGGCAGACCCTAAGGCAGAGGTCTGGCCCGGGACCAGGGTTCAATTCCCGACGCGGCAGGGTCTTGGGCTCAATGTCCACGGACTCGATAATTCTCGCCTCGGTGCCTACTCTAATCATGGGTCCCACTCTGCAACTCTGGGCAATAGCTTGCTTAATCTCCACAACGGCCCGGAAAGCGCTAGGATGCCTGGCTTCACCTTGGGGGTGCCCAGTAGGGGGCATCGCACAGGGAAAGCCAAGAAGGGTTCCACAGCGGTATACAGCGCCAGGATGCCTGAAAGGTGATAGTGCGCTTTACAAGTATACATACATTTACATAACTTTGGGGTTCTCAGAGTTATCTGAGAAAGCTGTGGGCCTGGTTTGGTGAGTACCTTATCTGGTGCTGTTCTCACAAAACATGCATAATAATGCAGAATGGAAACCATGCACATGGGAATTATCACATGAGCTGGCCACTCAGGCTGTACAAAACAAGCAGGCTCACAGACACACACACACAATGCTTTGCACAGCCCAGAAGCACATACAGCCTGATTCATGTACAATCCGTTTTGCGTGGCCCTAATAGCGAATCATAGCGATTCGCTATTGAGGACACGCAAAACGGCATTCATGTAGGAATTGCTACTTAAATAGCGATTCCTACATGTTCTTTATTTGCGAGTAGCAATATGCTACTCGCAAATACTCCCCATTCATTCCTATGGGCCAAGAGGCCCATAGGAATGAATGGGGAGTATCCCTCATTTGCGAGTAGCAATTTGCTACTCGCAAATGAGATAGCGATTTTAAGGGTGCCAGGGGTGTCCAAAGGACGCCCTGTAGCACCCCTAAAATCCACATTTGAACAGGTGTTGCGCGCACACATGTCCAAAGGACATGTGTGTGTGCAACATGCAACTTAGAAAAATGCTTTTAAAAGCATTTTTCTGAGTTTCTGCTATTTACCGACAGGTCTGACCTCTCGGTAAATAGCGGCCCCAAAAGTCCAAAATCGCTATTTTGTTTTGTGTCATGAATAGCATTTGAGGAATCTCTATTAGAGATTCCTTAAATGCCATTCCACGCAAATATGCGAATTCTTACATAGCGATTTTTGCATTTGGGATTGTGAATACCAAATGCAAAAATCGCACTCGCAAAGGGCCAGATTCTCAGAATCTGGCCCTTTGCGAGTGCAATTTACCTACATGAATCAGGCTGATAGTGCCTTGTACTGCACACAAGCAGACTGCGCCACCTAAGGCGCATATCCACAAGACGATATGGGAGCACGTATCTGCTCCAAATTTGGCAGCGCCGCGCTCTGATATTTTAGAACAACAGGCATGCGAAGCATTTACAAGAATACAGCGCACCAGGCGCGGTGCGTCCATTGGGGCGTAGGGGCGTAGCCCCACTAAGCCCCATGGACCGACCGCGTCGTCACGAAAATACAAATACAACAAATACTGAAATAATCTTGCTCGCTACCTGCCGCCCGGGAATACACCCGACTTTTCCGTGCGGGGAGGGGGGTGGGGGGGGGCGGATGGGCCTGCTGCATCTGCGCAAGTTGATTTATGGGCAGAATCATGTTCGCGCATGCGCAGATTGATTCCCTGTGCATTTCCCCTTAGAGAGAGGACCTGGGGGCGGGCCGCAGCCCCCGGGGTTACACAGGGGGACTGGGCGAGGAGTCATGGTGCCCCCCCAGCCAATCCTGACGGTTAGCGCGGCCGACTTTGGTGCTGGGAAACCAGGTTCGAGCCTCTTATTGTAAATAATCGTGAAATGGGAGGAGAATGTATAGATTTGTGTCAGAAGAATTGGCACATATTTAAACTCGAAGTCTTATTGTTTCATCATGAAAAGTAGCATTCAATGGGATTAAAAATGTGGTCGGCAGTGAACTGCTTCAGAGAGCAGACGCTTCAGAGAGCAAAGCAAGAAAAGAAGTTCAGGTGGAAATCAGACGTATGAATTGAGGCTTATTGGACTTTATAAGCAGGAGTCTGCCCGATTTACCAAGACAAATAGGGCTCAGTTTGAGCAAAGATTTACGCTTCAATAAATCACGGAACTTAAAATAAAACAGAAAAAGAATGTGCGTTTCTGAGGAAATAGTAGCATTTACGTCACCCATCTGTATGCGTGTAACTACACGCATACAGATGGGTGGATGCATGAATGAATGATAGATGCAGGATGGATGGATGGATGGATGGGTGAATGGATGCAGGAAAGGATGCAGGATGGATGGGTGGATGGATGGATGATGGATGCAGGATGGGTGGATGGGTGGATGCATGAATGAATGGTGGATGCAGGATGGATGGATGGGTGAATGGATGAATGGATGCAGGATGGATGATGGATGGGTGAATGGATGAATGGATGCAGGAATGGATGCAGGATGGATGATGGATGGGTGGATGGATGGATGGGTGGATGAATGGATGCAGGATGGATGGATGGGTGGATGCATGAATGAATGATGGATGCAGGATGGATGGATGGATGAATGGATGCAGGAATGGATGCAGAATGGATGGTGGATGGGTGGATGCATGAATGAATGATGGATGCAGGATGGATGGGTGGATGGATGCATGAATGAATGATGGATGCAGGATGGATGAATGGATGGGTGAATGGATGAATGGATGCAGGATGGATGGGTGGGTGGAATGCATGAATGAATGATGGATGCAGGATGGATGCAGGATGGATGGATGGATGCATGAATGAATGATGGATGCAGAATTGATGGATGGATGGGTGGATGCATGAATGAATGAATGATGTATGGATGCAGGATGGATGGATGGGTGGATGCATGAATGATGTATGGATGGATGCAAGGTGGTTCGGGCTCGCTGCGGTGCAATATGCAAATTAGTTTACGCCCCACCACTTTCAAATGTCACCAGCCGCCCCTGCAGCGCACCCATGTTTCACTTAGAGCAGGTGCAAAAAAAAGCTGCCTAGCGCGAGCGTAGGCATCCTGCCTCTATGTTGTATGGGTGCTGTGTAGGAAGGGACACCTTCCTGCACATAAACAATCAATAATGGGGTTTTGCACCTTCTATGTCTGCTTCAGAATGCACCACATATGGAAAGAGTGCAAAACGTGGAGAAATTAATAAAATCTCTTTGTTGCGCCATTCTTACACCTGATATTGGCGTTCGTTTGGTGCGCTGCCTCAGCTTTATAAATTTGGGACAGTGTCAAAAAGCAAATGGGTGTTTGCAGTGCAACGCCCACAGCAACACCCATTGCACTCCCCTTTGCAGCAGAGGAGTGTGGGAGAAAGAGGCATTTTAACAAGGTGGCATTAAGCCACACAACTTGCCTTAGCATCACCTTGCATATATGGAAAATGGCGCTGCACCACTGGATCGTCAAAAAAAGTGACACTCTGATAGCGCTGAGGGCTTGTAAATATGCTCCTTTATTTCACATACACAAGCTCACTTGCACACCCCTCCCACAGGCACACTGCATCTATTACAGCACACTCACGTGAAGGCTCCCTGTGAATTCCTCCTCAAAAAGCTGCCGCAGTGGTTTAACCCTCGACCAGGCCCGTATCTGAGGCTTGCTTGGAAGCAGGAAAGACCTTGGCCCGGTTGGTTTCGGTTTTCATCCTGTTCCCTTTCGTTCTTGGGCGAGAGCGGTTTCGCCATCCACGGCAGCTTTTACGGTTCAATAACACAAATCAATTAACGGGGAGCGAGTGAGTTTTCTCAGCGCTCACAAACAGCCGAGCTGTTTATCATCATGGCAGGCTGACTGCGAGATTGAACAAATCTAAAATGAGCAGGTAGAAGCGGACTGCACGCCTCACTGAAGCCCCCGGATCTAAAGGGCACGGGGGCATGTGCTGCGAAGGGGAAGCTAAGCAAGTGACTGCCACCTTCATGCATTAATGCCACGTTTGCATCAATGGGCTATGGAGTCCGAAGTGGGCAAGGTGAAGGTCTGTGGATGTGGTGGGACACATGACAACCCCCCCCCTGCATGCCTTAGGGCCACATTTGGACCAATGGGCTATGGAGTCCGAAGTGTGCAAGGTGAAGGTCTGTGGATGAGGTGGGACAAATGACACAAGGATGCATGCCTTAAGGCCACATTTGGACCAATGGGCTATGGAGTCCGAAGTGTGCAAGGTGAAGGTCTGTGGATGTGGTGGGACAAATGACACAAGGATGCATGCCTTAAGGCCACATTTGGACCAATGGGCTATGGAGTCTGAAGTGTGCAAGGTGAAGGTCTGCAGATTTGGTGGGACATGTGACCTCCCTCCCCTGCACGCCTTAGGGCCACATTTGGATCTATGGGCTATTGGATTTGGGCTATGTAAGGTGAAGCGCTACAGATGTGGTGGAGGACGTCACTGCCACCTGCAAGCCTTAGGGCTGCATGTGGATCTTTGGGGTGTGTGGTCTGAGCTGTGCAGGTGGAGCTCAACAAATGTGATGCAGCAGGAGATCCCCACTTGCATGCAACAAGGCCACTCTGGGGTGTAGGGAGCATGTGTCTTGAGCTGTGAGGGTAGAGCTCAGTGAATTAAGGGAAGCAGGTGGCTGCTACTTACACTCCTCCGTGCCAACCTTGGGCCAATGTGATGCAAGGTCTTACCTGCGCTGTATGATCTCAGTGGATGTGGTAGAGCAGGTGACTACCACATATATGCTTCAGTAGTACCCCTGATTTTATGACACACCGCTGCTCAAGTAGATCTCAGGGTATGCGGTGAAAAAGGGAAGCACCACTTGTGTGGCAAAATGCCACCCTTGGACCTATAGGACATGAGTGGCTCGGGTGGATCTCAGTAGGTGAGGAGGAACATCTGACCATAGTTGGCATGCCTCATTGCTGCCCTTGGATCTGTGAGGAATGATTCCTGAGCTGCAGAAGTAGAGATCAGGACATGAGATGGAAAACGTGCCTGTGGCCTGCATACCTCATTGCCACCCCTGCGTAAGTGGGGCATGAGGACAGAGATGCACATTTTTAAACCATGGGGTCTAAGCACCCCAGAAGGACCTCTGCTGTTGAAGTCAAGCAGGAGACCGCTGGTTTCGTGCCTTAGTGCTGTCCATGGATGCAGAGGGGTAATTGTCCTGAGCTGATGTAGCTCAGCAGATGAGCTGGAACTGGGGTCCACTACCTGCATTCCTCAGTGCATCTGCTGGATCTACAGAGCGTAGGGCTTTAGCTGCACAACTGAGATTAGCAGATGAGGTGGAACAGGTTACTTCTCCCTGTATGCCTCTGTGCCACTCTTGGATCTACAGGACATGAGATGTGAGTTTCAGTGGTGAAACTCATGGGATGAGGCAGAGCAGGTAATCACTACCAGCATGCATCGGGGCTGCCCCGGGATCTATGGGGCATGAGACCTGACCCGTGCCTGTGGAGGTCAGCAGATGCAGCGGAACATATGTCTGTCACCCTCATGACTCACTGCCACCTGTGGGACATGAAGACTGAACTGTGCAAGGAGAGCTTGGCGGATGAGGTGGTGAATGTGGCCACCAGCTGCATGCTTCAGTGTCGCCCTTTGACTCTATGGAGCATGAAGTTTGAACTGTGCAGGTGAAGGTCATTTGATGAGGTGAAGCCTGTGATCCCCACCTGCATGTCTGATTTATCCCTGTGAATCTCTAGGCCATGGTGTCTGACTGCAAAGTTGGAGCACAGTGAATGAGGTGGAGAATGTGGCTGCCAGATTCATGTCTAAGTGCTGCCTGTTAATTTATGTGTCATGAAGTCTGCAGTACACAGGTGAATGAGATGGAACTGGTGACCTTCACCTGCATGACTCAGTGGCATCTCTGTATGTATGATGCTTGGGTCAGGGCTGTGCAGCTGGAGGTCAGTGGGTTTAGGTGACTACTACCTGCATGTGTCATTGACCCCTGTGGACATCATAAAGTCTGAGCTGCATAAGTGGAGCTCAGTAGATGAGATAAAACACATGGCCACCAACTGCATGCCTCATTGCAAGCCTCTAGAAATCTTCGGCATGCAGTCAGGACTGTGCAGGTGGAACTCAGTGGATGAGGTGGAGCATGGGACCGCCACCTGCATGTCTCAGTGCCAACTTGAATTTGTGACATGGGGCCTGAGCTAGGCAGATTAAATGCAGCAGTTGCTGATCAATGCTCACATGCCCAAGAGCCATATTTGTATTTGTAAGCGTGGGTCCAGAACCGTGCATGTGGAGTTCAGCAGATGAGATGGAGTAGATAACTTCTACCTGCGATCCTCAGTTCTGTCATTGTATTCTAGGCTGTGCTAGAGGTGAACAGTGAAAGAGCTGAAGCAGGAGAACAGTTCCTGCATGCCTCAGTGATGCCCTGAGATTTATGGGACACGTGGCCTTAGATGCGCAAGAGGAGCTCAGACGATGGGGAGGCGCATGTAACTGCCATGTGCATGTCTAAAATGCACCATGGACTGTTCAAAACTCACCTGCGATTGCCACGAGTTCCAGCAGTTAGACCAGACTATTGCAATTAAGTGCGCATTGATTTGTGACAGAATTTCAAAGGGGAGGCGTGAGGGGGCTCCGTACCCAAACGGGATCCCACCCCTACTATTCAAGCAAGACCCAGCGTTTTGGGCAGCTGCCCTTAAACCAATGTTTGTTAAGATCTTGCAAACTTCTTAAATTCCATCATCGTGGAGGGGAGCCCTAATTTCACCGATCCTCAAAAAAGGAGACCAAAGCGATCCAAAAAATTACCGGTTAGTGGCTCTGCTCGATAATGAGGCAAAATATTTTGCGGGTCTCCTTCTGCAGGAACTGTTATCCTGGGCAGCCGTTGTCTCAGCAATCCCATACAACCAAACAGGCTTCTGCAAAGGTATGGGAACCTCTTCTAACATCTTAGCACTATCTTTATTAATTGATGCAGCACAAGAAGCGAACCAACCACTCTATCTGTGCTATATTGATTATAGTTCGGCTTTCGATCATGTCGACAGGAACCTTCTGTGAGAAAAGTTATTCAAACTGAACATTCCTCCGCTGCTCTTAAAACAATTAATTCTCCTTCACAGCGACACATGGGTGCAAGTCAGGCTGGGCACCGGTGACCATCTTTCAAGAAAGATTCCAACTTACACACGAGTAAAAAAGGGCTGTGTTCTTGCCCCAACATTTTTAAACATTTTTATGGGAGACCTATCCAAATTGCTGAATGACTGCAACTCACACGCTCCAAAGCTAGGGGACTCACAGATTTCCAACCTTCTCTATGCAGATGATTTGTTAATCATCAGCCCGACCCCGGTTGGTCTTCAGCGGCTGTTGGATATCACTTCAAGATACTCCGCTGTTAACAGACTCACCATCAACCGGGAAAAATCAAGAGTTATATGTATCAACCTTTCCAAAAAGAAAGCAACTAGAAACTGGCTCTTGTCATCTAGCAAGCTAGAAAAGGTCAGAGAATATCGATATCTAGGGGTCTTTATGGACCAGAAGGGCAACTTCACTCCGCAATGTGAAGCCATAAAGAGAAAAGGAGTATCTGCGGCAGTGACACTCAGAACCCTAAAAAACACAGTTTCCGGTCCAAGTTTTCACCCCCTAATAAAGGTTATACAGGCAAAGCTAATTCCAGCAATTACTTATGGCAGTGAAGCTATGAGAGGGAGGGATGCTCCCTTATTAGATAGAACTGTGGCAAAAGCACTTCATATGATCTTTGGCTTACCAAGGTATTCATCGCCGGCTCAAACGAGGCTAGAGTTCGGACTACAAAAAGAAGAGCTGGCACGTAAGGGAGCCTACATAAAAACCTGGCATAAATTAAGCAGGGGCGAACCGAATACCTTAAATGCGCTCCTGTGGAAGGAACTTCAAAACAAACCAACATGTCCAGCAAGGAGGTATTTGGAGGGAGCAATTGAGGATCTAGGAGTACAGCAACTTTGGTCACTCCCAGCCTCCGCAGCAGTCTTTAAAAAGGTGGTCAACAAGACAGTCCAGAAGGAATCAGTACTGCAGGACAAAGCCGCCCTAATCGAGCGGGCTCTTGGTTGGCTTACAGTTCAATCATACACCGCGCCTTTGCCCCAATCCTATCTGCAGATTGATTTTACCCAAAAAATAAAAGAGAAATTCCTGAAATTTCGCCTAGGGCTACTGCCTTCAGCGGCCCCTCTACCTCCATGGTTACGGCTACCCTCACCTACAAGATGTCGACTTTGTGGGGACGGAAAGGAAAACATAGTCCACCTGATCACCACCTGTTCCGAGCTCACTCACGAATGACGAGTCTTCCTGCGTCCGCTTTTTAACTTCCACAAGATTCGGACTTGTAGACAAGCAGTCCTGGCTTGCTTCAAAGGGGACAACATCCAACTGAGCTGTCGAATGG
The DNA here is from genome assembly GCF_964261635.1 of Lissotriton helveticus. Lineage (NCBI taxonomy): Eukaryota > Metazoa > Chordata > Amphibia > Caudata > Salamandridae > Lissotriton > Lissotriton helveticus. Next base: position 185,744,924 of record NC_136065.1, read on the forward strand.
TAACATTTCTTGAAACAGCCGAGGCCCGCTATAAAATCTTGAAGGAACCAACTAAAACGAGCAATACCTTAAACAGCCCAAAGGATGATCCGAACGGTACCCCGGAAGTCCAATTCATACATTGACTTCTTGACTCTCATACTTGATCGTTTTTAACAAGACGATAAGCCCCTTCCATTTGTGTTGTTGATTTTCTTATCCAGTTTCCCTGTTTACTTGTTTTATGTACAGAATTTTAGTTTTTAACTCGTCTAATTCAGACAACCATCTTATAAACTGGCGCTTCTTTGTTTTATTAACATTGTAAACGTTTTAATTACTAATCACAATAAGGAGGTCCAGGGGTATATTTAAAGACCCTTCCTGTTAAATCCCCTGAACAGAAATGACACCAACCAATGTTAACAGTGAGTCTACACAAAAAAACAAAAAGGACCCAAATATACAATATAATAGGGAAAAGTTTAACAAAAACGAGTTCCCATCAGTCCACCATCGAGACCGCCCTTCATCATCTGGGATCTCTTTAGACACGTATAGCTCTTGCTGTTAAAGGTGAAAAAACCTGTACTGGCTATTGACTAACCATGCACCAGGAAAAACCACAGCAATTATATGGATGTGAGAAAATGGCGTGTCTGGTGGGGAACTGAATAGCAGTGCATGAAGTAAAGTGTGTTGTGAAAAGAATAAGAAAAGGGTTCTAAAATTAGGTCGTGATCAGGGACAACAAATTTAATATACACCCTCACACTCCTAAATCAATAAAAACAGTGCAAATTAGTGGCATAACAAATAACCACTTATTAAAGATGTAAGGTCGACATGTTTCTGCAGTCGAATGGAGTCTCGAGATCTCCTGCTGCTTCCTCAGGATCATTAGTGCTACTGCTAAATAAGCTCAAAAATAAACCATATCACCTGGATAGTGTATGTTACCGTACAATCCTCTTCTCATCCTGGATATAAGAAGAAAAGTGTATATATAAGAGAAATGTAAATAGAATATAAAAGGGTACAATGTAAAGCATTAAATTATCAACTAAGACATGCAAAATTATGCATGCTATATATTGTTGTGCCAGTCATATGTAGTTGTTGACCGACAAATGGACCGTCTAAATCAGTCACCAGACACCAAATCGTGAATATGCACATTTGAATTCACTCACCCACACGATGGGAAGGAAAAGCCCCACCTCACCTGGCCCGAGCTCAGGTAGTGGATGCACTGCACTATAAAGAAAATAACACACAAAAAGATGTAAGCTACACCTATATGTATTCCCAGGCAAACCAGTCTCAGCCTACGCCACACATTACGCCGCTATCGCATGCCCATAGCCACCACAACCTGACCGCGTACATCTCTCGTTACGGAGAGTATTGACGCTTGTATGGCGAGCTATGATCTTTAAAAACCCACTCATCAGTGACCAGAGCGGTTACACACAGGATTCAAACTCTATGGTGGTAAAATGAAGTAAAAAGCAGCTCACCTCTCCGTCGGTACACCGGTCGTCCCTCTAAGCTCAATCGTAGGGAGGAACCGACTCGGTGTACCGGAGGGGAAGAAGTCCAGAACCTGCTTCCGCGTCAGGCATAGGGCGTGTGCAAACGTGCACAACGTGCGATGACGTTCACAAAGCGCGAGGCGCGCGCTATTACATTTGGGAAATGTAGTTTTACATGATCGTTTCCTGGATGAGTTATGGGTTCGAATCCCCGGCGGGTGATTTGAATCAGCAGAGGTGATGGAATAATCATCATGAACGATAAAAACCATACCAAACAATTATTTGTATAGCTCGAAAATATCTATTGATCAAGCACCGTCACAATCGACCTGCCTTGATCATTGCTCAAACTCGCTCGGGTAAAATGCTCGCAATTGCCGGGAAAGTGTTTTCTCAAGCTCTCACACCCTGATTAGCCCAACAAGCACTCACCTCGATATACTACTCCTCACACTCTACCTATGTCGCTTGTAGATGGTGTGCGTGAGTAAGCTGTATGACATCAACCAAAACAGTCATTATAAACAAGCCATTAGCTGTGCAGATGTTAAATCATGTTAAAAGGAATCGGAACCATGAAGAAAAGATGTAATTCATGAAAGATTTATAATTCATGAAAGATTTATAATTCAGGCAAGGTTGCCTAGTAATAGTAGCGTGTAGGGGATATATACCTACTCGTATCAACGTTTTAATTAACCATGTACAATAAAGTATTACTACTATCATGTGCATGTCTAAGGGCCAACTGTGCTTCTATGTGTCATGAGGGCTGAGCTGTGCTGTTGGAGTTCAGTGAATGAGGTGGAGCTGGTCATCACCACGTGCATGCCTCAGCGCCACATGGATCTATGGTGATGGGGTTTGAGGTGCCCAAGCGGAGCTCAGCAGGTGGGGAGGAGCATGCAACTGCCCTGTGCATATCTAAGGGCTAACTGTCTCTGTGTCATGAGGGCTGAGCTGTGCTGGTGGAGTTCAGTGAATGAGGTGGAGCTGGTCATCACCATGTGCATGCCTCAGTGCCACATGGATCTATGGTGCATGGGGCTTGAGGTGCACAAATGCAGATCAGCAAATGAGGTGGAGCAGGTGATCCCCACCTACATCCTTCATGCAGCCTCTGCTAATTTATGGGGCATTTGGTCAGAGCTGTGCAGCAGTTCAGCATGCAAGGTGGCAATAGAAGTATTACAGATAGAGAAGCGACAAGGTGGTGGCGCTGGCTAGGTGTGCTTTTGAGCGGGGTACTTTCCCTTTGTCACAAATATACTCCAATGTGATTTGAGATTAGTATGTTTGTTCTCAGGCATGGAAGTCAATCGCCAAAAAAAGAGGGGTAGCGGAAATGACTTCATGTACTCTTTGAAACTTGATGACATCACGGTGTTGACCTCTTGTACCTACTGTTTGCACTGTGGCTGGCTCTTATTTGCTGCTGAGGGGTTGGAGGGAAGGGATAGAGAGAAAACTGCAAGACGTGATGTGGGCTAGCACACCTGTCTTTGCTTGCCATTCCTACAGCTGTCTTTATGACTCCTGGTACCAAAGGACACGCCCGAAGGAGCAGGTGTTACTCCTGGGCTCAGCGACCCCCAATGATGTGGATCCTCCTCTACTCTTCTCAATACCCCCATGGTCCACTCCTCCATCACCATTGCTATCAGTAGAAGCTCAACAGAGGGCACTGAAGTTGCATCGTAGCTTGGTATGGAGCATTGTGCTAGGGTGACAATGCAAGCTTCACTTGACTGCAGAGCCACAGAACATTCAGAGCCAGTGCACAATACACGTGCACATAAAAGAGTTCCTGCACAGACAGAGAAAGTGCAGGATTCACTTGAACACAGGACAGACATAGAACAGTGAGGTCCCTTTTTACTAGCACACGGAAGAACTCCAATACAGACAAAGGCAGGCAACGCAAGGATGCCAGAACATGGTAGTCTTAAACCCTCTCTGAAAGCCAGCTGTGTCTACATCTGTCCCTGAGAGAGGCAGGGAGTTTAAGAGCTTGGCTGCCAAGTAGGACCGAGCAGTGACAGCTCCTCCGCTATGGCGCAGGAGCGTTGCCCCACTTCTTATAACCCCATCACCGCAGGGCTAATTCCCATGCAGCGCTGGGGGGAGGGGGGCCGCGCGTGAAGGTGCTGATGACGAGCTCTGCTCATCATGCAGCATGGTGGCGCTGTGCTGATGACGAGCTGAGCTCGTCATGGCCACGCCCGCTCAATGGAACGCCCAGCACAGCGGGGTAATTAACCCCGCGTGGGCGTTCCGCGGAGGTCATGACGAGCTCAGCTCGTCATCAGCACAGCGCCCCCGTGCTGCATGATGAGCTGAGCTCGTCATCAGCATGCAAGAGGTTAAGCAGTGTGAAGTAGAATCATAAAATAATAATAACTTTGAGTTATCATTTGATGCTTGTGCTCCATTGTGGGTGGGTGAGTGGGTGGGTTGCTGCTTTGCTCTTGGATCAGGGCTGGGTAGGAGGGGTTTGCCCACTCATAAGTGCACTCGAACCGCCCAAAACAGTCATGCACACTTCACCTGTTCTCCATGCAGGCTGCATTACAGCCTGTTGAGAGAACAGACCCAGGACCTCATTCCCTGACTGAGCATCGAACCAGGTTGCTCAGGCCAATCATAATGCTGCATTGCAGTGTTGTGATTTGTCAGGGGAGCCTGGTTTCCCATCACAGAGCTGCATTGCAGCATTTTCATTGGTCAGTGGGGCCTGGCTGTGCTTCCTGTTTTTCGAGTTAGATGAGGAAAGCAGGAGTAGAGACTCCGGACTGGGGTTGCAAGGAAAGTTTACTTATTTTCTATATTGTGCACTCCCCCCCCTGCTGCCCTCCCACCCCCACCACTCGCGAGTCAAGTCGACCACAACTAGAATCTAGACAATTACAGTGAACTCTGAGTGTTGGGAACACTCAACAAGGGAGGTCAGGAATGGGGCATGGGAAGAACATGGCGCTGGGAGTGGCTAGACATATCAGAAGGCTCTTTTCTGTCACACATTTCTGAACATGGAATATGCATTTAAACTGGGTTGTACATTACACCATGGTCTTTTACTCCATCATGGAACACATCATCTGTAGTACATCTTGGTACTACATCCTAAAGGGATGTTTCCTCAAATTGACAGCACATCCGTGTCAATTCAGTTAGTTATATTTTCCTTATGTGAAAGGTTATTTTCCAATCTAATGTAATTATAAAATGCTTTTATTTGTTATCCATTTGAGACAACAAAGGTCCTTAGGACAACCAAAATAGACACTAGAAAATGAAATTATAGACCACAATAGGTACTACAACCAGACTTCCACACCCGGCCGGGTGAGGAATATTTAATTCATAGATAAAAAAGAATAGGGTGACCAACCTGTGGTCAATTATACACACTTTGGATAGGGTACAATCCTGTACCTATCTTTACAAGGAAAGAAACAAAGTGAACAGGCAAGTAGTTTTGGAGCCAAAGTGTCGCTTGTAGATTAGTGATCAATGCATACAAGTACCGACATACAGTATGTACAGATTAGTATACAAATAAATTTGTCTGAACTACTGTTTTAACCGTCAACGTTTCGATCCCCTGGCTCCTAATGAACCGGGATCATCATCAGGACTATTAAAATCAGTTGCCTGTGTTCTAAGAACGCCTGTAGAAATAAAGGAAACAAGAGAGAAGGGGTAGAGAACATGAGAATCTCATATACAGTAGGAAAGCTTTTTTACATGTGTTCTTACAGTTTGCGTAGCGAGAATTACTTACATTGTACATGCTTGCATTCTTGGTCTCAGGGGTGGTGTTTGGGTTCGACGGGAGGAAATCGTGCCGTGATGTGAGGGCAACTGAGTGGTCGGCCATGACACAAAAATTGATGTGATTACGTCAAAAAATCGGCTAGTGAGTGGATTTGGTGTTGTCCAAATCATGCTGATGTGCACTAATGTGGACCCGTGGTTTTGCACATAACGTGACAGGCGTGGGAGCAAGGTCATACAGACACGTATAGATGATACAAGCTTTGTGACTTAGGTGGCACGCACTTTAAACTAAACGTGTGCCCGCGATCAGTTGCGACATGCACGACGGAAGGTCCCGTGAAGTGAGGTGACCGTGCCGGTTTGGGCGAACTGACTGGGATTTAGGGTGGACCCACCTGCCAGGTAATTGAGTTGCTTAATACTGGTCAGGTCTTGGAAGAGAGGAAAGGCAGCCGAGTGGTGCCGGTGCCTAGGGGGGAGAGAAACAGCGTTATCTATGTGGCAATAATTGCCTGTGTCTCACGGAGCTGTGCTTGCGGCGCGGTTTACCTTATATCAGGGCTCAGAAGTGGAGCCTTAGCGGTGCGTGCTCTAGATGACACGTATTACTGCAAAGTTTTTACTCAGCCGAGTAAATAACGTCTTGTGGGTAGGGCGAGGCAAATGCAACGCCGAGGCCGCTGGAAAAAGAGGCAATAACCCGTCAGAGGGGGCCAAACAAATTAAGACAGGCTATAAACTATCAGAGGGGGCCAGACAGAAATTAAAAATGAACCTCCAGCAGTGAAAGCGCACTGGAAGGGGAGTCCTTACCTTTGGAATACCGCGGGAGATGAGGCGGGGTGACGGCGAGACGCAGTGGTCTCTCTCCGTGTCTCGGTAGCGTGAATCCGCTGACCGAATGTGTGGAGTACCGCCAGACTATAACATCCTATTGGGGTAATGGAAACCGAGAATGGACAGGCGTGCTGCGTTCAGAACGGTCGCCATCTTGGAGTGGGGAAGGGGATTGTAATAGTGAAAGGACTAGTGTGCATGCTAGTCCGGTGATCCGGTGGGAGAGAGTTAAGGCTAGGCCATGGTGCACCGGTAAGAAAAGGTGAATGGAAGGATTGACGATATTTGTGACAGTGCCACATGCTCCCGGAGTGACCCCTGACCAAGGTTTAAAATCACAAAAACACACACGACGAGTAATCCAATTACAATTAAAATTACCATAACATTCATTTGAATTACATGAGTGCAACATGATAGTATAATTGCTTCATGGATTGTTTTAGAGAGCGATTTCATATACATTTGGAAAACACTTTGTGCTTATCATTTGCTCAGCAAAATTATATTTAATCATGTGAGCTCTATATTGAGAATTGAATATTCGTCCATTTCATACTTTCTTAGGTCAGAGTTCAGAGTGCTAGAGAGTCTTAATGATCATGAAATCAAAGGAGCGATGTCCAGTCCTCCATCCGATTTAGGCCATTCTTAATTGAGTCCAAAAGTATTATACATTTCAGTTCTTCTTTATTGAGGAGGCTGGTCATACTTCCTCCTCGTGGGGGTAACTTCAGTGCCTTAAGTATTGTCCAGCGAATATCATTCTCGTTGTGGTTTGCCTCAACAAAGTGCTCCACCAATGGTGCATTTGCGGTCTTGCATCTAATGCGGCTTCTGTGCTGGCAAATGCGTGTCTTGATTTTTTGTGAGGTTTGACCCACATATACTTTTTGGCATGGACACTGGATGAGGTATACAACATTGCTAGTGTTACAAGTATTACAGTGAAATTTAATGTTGTTGAACTCAAACGCTTTACCTTCAATAGTAAAATTACATACAATGCAGCCTCCACATTTTACATGTCCTACACAGGGGGACAGTCCCCACCTAGATTCAAGAGTGGATAATTGCGCAGGGCAGGGGAGGGCTGCTCTTACCAAATGATCTTTTAAGTTCTTACTTTTCTTGAAGGCAAAAAGAGGACGTTCGATCTTTAGAACGCCCGCATTGATGACTGGCCAGTGTTGTAGGATCATTTTCCTTAGTCTGTTAGATAGAGGGGAGAAGGTAGTGACACATGCTATTCTTTCCTGATCTTTTTTAGGATTTGGGACAAGTAGCGTCTCCCGTGGACGATACCAGGCCCTTTTGAGGGCTGTTTTGACCGTTTTTCTAGGGTAACCTCTGTCTTTGAGTTTGTTGGCTAGAATGGCACTTTCTTTGAAGTAGTCCTCCTTGTTGGAGCAATTTCTCCTGATTCTGAGGAACTGTGAAAAGGGTAGCGAGTCTCTCAGGGCCCTCGGATGATTGCTAGTGTATTCCAGCAGTGTGTTTCGTTCAGTGGGTTTCCTGAACAAACGGGTGAGCAATTCACCATCCCTGTGAAAAATCGTGAGATCCAAGAAATCAATGGAAGATTTATCACTGGAGGACGTGAAGTTCAGACCCGAACAGTTATTGTTCATCCAGTGCATGAAGTGGCGTAGAACATTGACGTCGAATTTCCATAGCATGAAAATGTCATCAATGTATCTACACCACATGATGATACCGGTGAAAAATGGGTTAGCTGGTGTCAGAATTACCTGTCTCTCTATCTCGTCCATAAACAATATGGCCAGATTTGGAGCAAAAATTGCGCCCATGGCAGTCCCCTTGATTTGTTGGTAAAAAAGGCCCTTAAACGAAAAAAAGTTTCGCGTGAGACAGATTTCTAGTAGTTGACAAATGAATAGCGTTGGTATGGCGTGTGGACATGGGCGTGTATCGAGGATTCTTTGGATAACTTGGAGTGCAGTGACTTGAGGTATATTAGTGTATAAGGCCTCCACGTCCATGGTGCATAGAGTATCAGTGTCTGGATTGAATGGGTGATGCTCTATCAAGTTAATCATGGACATGGAGTCTCGTACAAAACAGGCTGTTGAAGGGACAAAGACTTTGATGAAGTGGTCGACAAAGGCGCCTAATGGTTCTAAAATAGATCCGCATGCAGATACAATCGGTCGCCCTGGTGGTGTGGTAATATTCTTGTGGACTTTGGGCAGCGTGTATATCACGGGGGTCCTAGGGCTTTTTACATTAAGGTAATTGAATTCTTTTTTGGTCAAGAAACCCTCTTCAACTCCATTCAATGTGACCTTTCGTATAAGTTCCTGAATCTCAGTAGTGGGGTTGGATACTAGCCTACGATAGTGGTCTTTATTATCCAGCTGTCTTTGGATCTCTGCTGTATAAGAGTCCTGGTTTTGTATAACAATACCTCCCCCTTTATCAGCACTTTTGATAACAATTGAATTGTTGTTTTTAAGCGAAGTGATCGCTTGTTTCTCCTTCAGTGTGATGTTGTATGGAATAAACCTTCTTTGGTGTTGTAAGGTAGAGAGGTCTTTAAGGACCAATTTCTCAAAGGTAGTGACTTCTGATGGTAGCATACCTGCAGATGGTAAAAAGGTCGATGGTGGGCGGAAAGGGGTGAAAGCTTTGCTTTCAGACGAAGGGTGAATTTGGAAAAATGCCTTCAATCTAATACGTCTAAAAAAACGTAGGAGTTCAGTCTGAACTTCCAAAAAGTTAGGGGCTATAGTGGGGACAAATGATAGGCCCTTTTTGAGGATAGAGAGTTCATCCTCTCCCAGATGGTAGCCAGCCGAGTTGAAGATCGGAATCAACTCAGTATTCTGGGGGTCAGATGTTACCATTGGTAATAGTTGTTCCGGGGCCTTTTTTTTATTTGTTATCCATCACCTAACCATTATGCCTTCCTGAATATCTAAAAAGCATATTTAAACTAACCCTTGCAATTAATAATAAAAGTCGAGATTTTAACATTCATACTTGCCATTAAATTAGTGCCTTAATGTTTTTAAAGTATATATTATAATTTTTCACTTAAGCCTATTCCTAATAGTTACCCAAATAGTGACACAAATAATTATGGGGCATATTACCAACCAATAGAGATAATTTTTGTCTCTAACTTGTTTAGAGACAAAAATTATCGACGCACATCGGCGATTTTTATCGCAGATAAACCTTGCTAATAGCAAGGTTTATCTGCGATAAAAAGGTTTAGCGATAAAAATAGCAAGGTTTATCGCAAATGCGATAAAAAACGGCCGCAATGCATGAATATCGCTGAAAAGTCAGCGATATTCATGCATTATCGAGCTAATGCTCTTAGCCATGTTATCCACCTCCCATTGGATAACATGGCTAAGAACTGCTCAGGGCAGGTGTTAGCTTTTGGAGATAATCGCGCTTAGCGCGAATATCTCCAAAAGTTGGTAATAGGAGATAGCGATGTTAGCGACTGTTTCCAGTCGCTCACATCTTGGCACGCCCACTTTGCATGTCATTAGTGATAAATATCACTGACATGCAAAGCGGGGCCCAAGATGGTCGCTATCTCCTATTAGCTGTCGCTAACTGGTGTTAGCGACAGCTTGGTAATAGGGAGATAATTTTATCTCCGCTTTCTTGGCTTTTAAAGCCAAAAAAGCGGAGATAAACCCCCTTGATAATATGCCCCTATGTTTTTTTAGTCTCTGTAATCTCGAACCAACCATGTCCCTTCTATTTCTACATTCATTCTATATTATTTACTTAATTAAACGTCCTAAAGATTCCCTCTTTTTTCATTTCTGAAAAAATAAAATAAATATGTACTGCAATTAAGATAGAAACATAGAAATAACTGTTTTAATATAACTGTTAGCTGAATTAGTTATGAATAATAATGATTATTATAATTTTATTTGCAGTTATATTGGGATTACTTCCCCAGACAAGCCGTCAAAGAGGTTTTCGGAACCCAGAAAGGATTAGTGGTGGATTAGTATAGGAAAATATGAGTTAATCTGGGCGGTGGACATGTGAGTCTGTTAGTTGAATTGAATAGGATAATGGAGGGATAGAATAGACAAGAGTCTAGAAAAAAATTGGGGGTAGATCATAATAGTAAGATGAGTTTGGGATGAGTGAACGGAAAGATGGAGGAGGGGAGAGTCTCTAGAAATGGATTAGGGAGTTCATAGTAGTAAAATGAGTTTTGGGATGAGTCAAAGAAGTGATAGGTGAGGGAAGAATTTAGATGAGTTGTTTGGGACATCATAGTTGTAAAATGAGGTGTGGGGAGATCCAAGGAGGGATAGTAGATGGAAGAGTCTAGAAAGAGTTATTTTGGAGATCATAGTAGTAGAATGAAGTTTGGGATGAGTTAGAGAGTGGAGGTAAAGGATATATTGAGAGAGGTACAGGGTGAGACATAGGGCAGTGCAATGGATGTTGTTGCAAACATTTTTCTACCTCTACTATATGCCATAAGACAGGCCACCACCTTCAGAAAAAGAGGGGAGAGTTATAAGAGGTAAGTAAAAAGGTTAATTATAGAGGAGTTCTGAGCAAAATAAGACTCTTTTATATGCATATTAAGGGATGAGTGCAGAATTTTTTCAGACATACTTTGGGGCATATTATCAAGGGAGTTTATCTCCGCTTTTTTGGCTTTGAAAGCCAAGAAAGCGGAGATAAAATTATCTCCCTATTACCTAGCTGTCGCTAACACCAGTTAGCGACAGCTAGTAGGAGATAGCGACCATCTTGGGCCCCACTTTGCATGTCAGTGATATTTATCACTAATGACATGCAAAGTGGAAACAGTCGCTAACATCGCTATCTCTTATTACCAACTTTTGGAGATATTCGCGCTAAGAGCGAATATCTCCAAAAGCTAACACCTGCCCCTGAGCAGTTCTTAGCCATGTTATCCAATGGGAGGTGGATAACATGGCTAAGAGCATTAGCTCGGTAATGCATGAATATCGCTGAATTTTCAGCGATATTCATGCATTGCGGCCGTTTTTTATCGCATTTGCGATAAACCTTGGTAATACCAAGGTTTATCTGCCGTAAAAATCGCCGCAGCTTAGCGGTAAAATTTTCTCTCTAACCAAGCAATAGCGATAATTATCGCTATTGCTTGGTAATATGCCCCTTTGTTTTTGTTGCAGTTTTCTATAACGTTACCTTGACCCAAAGGAATTGGAGCACTTTACATGAGCACCAGTAACATTGCACAAGGACATATTAATTTTTGAGTTTTTTTTAGTCATGAGGAGATTAAGTGATTTGCCCTGAATCACAGATGCCAAGACTTGAGCCTGGCAATGCAGTTCCAAAGTCATCAGCTCTGGCTGTTATGATACATCCTCTCCCCCAGTATTAGAGAGAAAATGTGCATAACATTATAGCTGTAAGGGCTGAAGCTCACTCTCTGTAATGAGAAAGGTATCTGAAAACAGTTATGCTGTTGATTAAATCCCCTGCAGAGTTGGTCCTTGCAACCTGATTCAACGGGCCAGATTCAGTTGAGTAGCACAATTTGAGTGACAAAATATTATCCTGTCATAATTTTGTGTCCAGAATATTGACAACAATAATGTTCTGAATGTGAATACATATAGGTAAGTACAGATATACTAAACACACATTTAGTTACTTTGACAATGCCTCACCAAGGTACATTAATAAGGAGGCAATTCTATTCTTACCTACATAAACTTACAATTGTAATATTTTGGTGGTTGATATTGTGATCATAAAATTACACCAGGACGATATTAAAAAAGCAAATATAAAGAAGAATACAATCAGATTCGCCAGGAAAAAGATGCACTGCAGATTGTGAGTATCAGGAATTCATTAATAATAATAGGAATTATTATGAATAATAATAATAATAATAATAATTCTAGTAATTATAATAATAATATGCATTTTGGGGAGTCTCAAAAGCCCATTGTTTCATTTTTTTTAGTTAAAATAAAGGTACCCTCAAAATTTGGAATATTAGAATTACTAGTCATTTAACAATATATTTGGAGGGGGTTTCTCTCTTGCCCTCCTTTTATTTAGTCTATTTTAAATAAATATTCATGAAATGTATACAACTATTAAAATTCTCATTTTAATGTTTTACATTATAATAATTAAGTATCTATCTTTTTCTTCAAGAATTTACCTATGACAGTATTGTGGCTGGAGATGGTGTGACCTGTTGATGTGTGGTGTCATAGTAGTGGGGATATGGATTAAATTGTATCTGTTATTTCATGGTCCACAGTGCAAACTTCTGCGTGGTGTAGACACATAATGGTGCAGACCACTGATTTTTATAATTTTAACAAGGGCTTCTTTGAGAACTGCAATGTTCTTGGTACAATAATATGCAAACTGCCAATACTGTGCTGAGGTTTTAATTCAATAGAATAGGAAATCGTTTCCTGCTCATGCAGAGAAGGCAACTGCTAAACTTGAAAAAAAAATCTTTATACGCTATAGTCTCTCAAACTAACATTTGGATTGGCTGGAAAGTGATGCACCAGCGGTGCAAGGTTCTTGTAAATAAGCCCCTCTCTGTTTTAAAATACCTTCAGGCGCAGAGCAGGTCACCAGAAACCTATGCACTTACCGCCAATCCAAATGTTCGTTTTTTAGGGCTATGGTGCATATAGAAAATTTTTACGTTTTGCAGTTGTCGACATAGTGATGTAACAAAGCATCGCTGCAGCCTACAGACAATGTAGTCTCTGAACTGAAAAGACCATAAAGCAATGGATGTACCACACCTTTCTTAAATTGACTGCAAGTACAACTGACGTGTTGGTGATTCGCATCCAAGAAACCTGCTGGAAAATATTCTTAGTGCCTAGAAGTATGGGCTCTTGCCCTGTCCCAAGGGCAACGTCAAGTTGGTAGTGGTAATTTTAAATCAATACATTTCAATATTGGCAGAAGCTAAAGTGGTGTTTAGATGTTGCTTTTATCTTCTCTGCATGAGCAGGAAAGTATTGCCTATTCTGCTGAAACAAAAATTAACACATTATTGGCAGTGTGCATATTATTGTACCAAGAATATTTCAGTTCTCACATAGAATCAAGGGACATCACACTTCTTCCCTCTTATAATTAGCATAAACATTAGTAACTCCAACACACCCCTCCTTCCTTATGACAAAGAAGAAAAAAAAACTGAACAACATAAGGTACGATCCTGTGAAATAACAATTATTTTCTAACATAGTCCATAAAATATGCTGGGGTTTTGCATAACCTCACGCTTTTCATGTTAACACCAGAATATCCCAACTGTGACGGAGCGTCAGGGAATGAGTTAGCCTCACAAGCACTATAATCTTCCGGTTGAACATGAAGTACACAGCAGTGATTCCAGATTCTTCCAGCATTGGTTTCTACAGCATTTTTTAACAACTTCACCACCTCCTTCACCTTCATGAATTTAGACCAGTCTTGACAACCCACATGTCCTTTAATCTTGACTTTGTCTCCCAAACGAAATTCAATCATCTTTGCACACTTACGTGCATCAAAATAGCCCTTTCTCCTTCTCTCGACACTTGCCAATGCCATTATTTTTTAACCCTGTATCAAGTACCATCCACCCAGGGCAAAGCTTAGTGTTAGGAGATATGCCTTTGAACAACTCAAACAGAGTCTTACCAGTGGGGGTATGAGGCATGAATCTGTATGCTGAAATTCTCTTTTGTAACTCCTTTTTCCAGTCCAAACTGTTCACCCTCGCCAACTATATCCCTTCCTTCAAACTTTTGTTCAATCTCTCAATTGCACCATTAGTTTCTGGATGTTAGAGAGATGATTTCTTATGACTAATACCATAATCTTCCAAATATTGTTTTATCTCTTGTAAATAAAACTGTGGCCCATTTTCCAATACCATGAATCTAGGAAAACTCTCTTGTTTGAAGACCTCATCCAAAACTTGTATAACACTTTCAGGCATATGCATCAAAGCCTTTTTCGATCGCAAATGGTGCGAATCGAAAAAATTGTCTGTTTGCGATCGCAAAATTAGCTATTGCGATGCATCAATGGTCAAGGCCCTCGCAATTTGAGAATTCGCAATTAATTGTGAGTTCTCAAATTGTGATTGCATTTAGGGAATCGCATTTTGCGATTCCTTAAATGCAATGCATTAAAGTTAAAAAATCTGCGATTTTGCAAATTGGGGGAGCAAATTACCATGAAGTTGAACTTCATGGCAATTTCCAAAAACTTTGAAAAATGCACTTTTGTGCATTTTTCAAAGTTTCATGTTGCGCACACATATGCCCTTAGGGAAAACACAGCGATGCGTCAGTTTCTGAGTCTCTGTAGAGGCGAGGTGACAGTTCTGTTGCACACAGGTAAGTGATGCTTCAAATCCGGACTGTAGGGGGAAGTGAGGCATCGAAATCCAAGACGATTCTGGTCTGCGGGTGATGCGTGGAAAACTTGATGCACAGGTACGATGAGTGACACACCGGAGGTGATGGGTCAGTTTGCGAGGCTGCACGCAGTCCAGCGTCGGTGCTGGAGGCTGCGCAGTGAGACTTCGCGTCACCCGTCGAGACTCTGTGAGGCTTTGCGTCATCCGTCACTGGTTCCGAAAGATTTTGCATGGCTTTGCGATGCTTTGTGCCGGTTCTTGCAGAGATTAGCTGCAAAACCAACCTCTGAGGTCCTGTAACTGGAAGGAGGCAACTCAGGCAAGGGTAGGTCTCACAGATGAAAGAGTGCAGCAGCACCAACAGATTTGCAGGAAGTCTTTGTGTCCCTAAGACTTCTAAACAGGAGGCCAGCACACTTCAGGCCCTTGGCGATCTCCTTCAAGCAGGGGACACAGCACACAGCAAAGTCCTTCTACTTTCCTTGGCAGAAACAGCAACTGCAGGCCAACCCCAGACACACAGCAGGGGTGGTACATCTCCTCAGTCTCTCCAGCTCTTCCCCGTGGCAAAGGTTCCTCTTGAATTCCAGGAATGATCTAAAGTTCAGGGGTTTTAGGTCTAATCCTTATACCCCAAAATGTCTTTGTTCTCTTTGTGCAAGGGGCTCCGAGCCCAGTTAAAACCACCAGTTCTGGGAGCACTCTGACACTGCACAACAACATCCTTTGTCAGTGGGGGCATTGGTCCCAGACGCACCACAGGGGGCGGAGTCAGCATTGTGGAAGGCAGGCACAGCCCTATTCAGGTACACGTGCTACTCCTCCCACCACTCCAAATGCAGATCAGGTCTATTCAGCCTAGTGCTGACTCATCCAGACTCCTGGAGCCACTGCACCTCCCCAGCCCCTGTCACTCCAAAGCGCACACAGGATGGTTGAGTAAGAAAATAGCCACTTTCTAAAAGTTGTATTTTCATACACACAATTTAAAAACCATCTTTACTAAAAGATGTGTTATTAAATCCGGAGTTCAGGGAAAGCAAACTCCATGTTTTCTATCTTATCCCTCTGGGAAGATATGCTTGTAAAATGTTCCAAAGCATTCCCCATTCTGTCCTATAGGGCAAGATTGCCTTTCAATAGTGAAAAACGAAATTGGCAGTATTTCACTATCAGGACATGTTACACACACCAGTACATGTCCTACCTTTTCCATACACTGCACCGTGCCCATGGGGGTACATTGGGCCTACCATAAGGGTGTCCTATGTGTACGAAAAGGGAAGGTTAGGGCCTGGCAAGTGGGTGCACTTGCCAAGTCGACATGGCAGTTAACAAACTGCGCAAGGGCACCGCGGTGGCAGGCCTGAGACATCTTTTCAGGGCTACGCATGTGGGTGGTGCAAACAGTGCTGCAATCCTAAGAGTAGCATTTGATTTACCAGCCCTGGCAAACTCAGTGCACTTTACTAGGGACCTACTGGTAAATCAAATACTCCAATCATAGATAACCAATCACAATAACAATTTACACAGAGAGCATATGCACTTTAGCACTGATTAGCAGTGGTAAAGTGCCCAGAATTCTTTAGTCAACAAACACAGGTCAGGAAAAAATAGGAGAAAGAAGCAAATGTTTGGGGATAACCCTGCAAAAAGGGCCATTTCCAACAACGACAAACTGTCATTTCATGAAATCCTCCAACAACCTAGGCTCCATGTTCACACATAGCATCAAGTTACTTCACAGAACCCAGTACAGAGCTCCTCAAAATTAGCTCTACCTCTGTAATAATCACCAGAAAACCCTGCTAACAAGGCCCTGGACAGATGTGAGATTATATGCAGTTTCAATCTCTCATACACCACTTGGATTTTGAGAGAGAAATGACCAACCAAATCTCTATAAAATGCCAAAGACTGAACTGTGCTATGTAGCCATGATCATAGTGTGATAGGCGTGAGCCCACCCAAAACACTGCAGCAGGAGCATAAAAGGGGTAGTGAAATGTTTTTGCAAGATTAACAAGTCTGACAACATCATCGCATCTTTTCTCTAAATGTGGAACTTACTCTGGCAAGTCATTCAGAGTGACCAGAGATGCATGTATGGCAAACCCTCATCACTTATACAGAACAGGCAAGGCATAGTCGGGAATAGCGCCAAAGTCCTACTCCATCACAGATGGGACATGATGCTACGCAATCAAGTACGCATCTCATATTATAGCCACTAATCAGGGAATCCATAAAATTCGGAGGACAGTCAGGCCTTCAGATCAACTGGGCCAAATCAGCAGTAATACCGCTGACTGCAAATACAACCTTGCCACAGATGGACTTCCCATTAATTTGGCAGGTGGAGCCTATTAAATATCTAGGTGTTTGGATACATAGGGACTCTGAAATCATACTTCAAAGAAACTATGGCACTGCGATTGATAAAATAGAAGCGCAGATTGACCGATGGATAACGCTACCTTTATCTCTAGTGGACAGAATCTCACTGGTTAAAATGGTAATTCTGCCCAAGTTACTTTATCTTTTTACGAATATTTCTATACCTCCCCCACACCAATATTCAATCATATATATGGGCCAGCATGACTAAGCTCCTATGGGCTGGAAAGCAAGCAAGAATAAGTCTCTACACATTGACACTACCTTACGCAGCCGGGGGATTCACGGTCCCTGATCTATACCTGTATTATCTATGTGCGCAAGCGCAATATGCACGCTACTGGTTTCACCCAGTGCATTTCATGCCGCATCTTGTATTAGAGGGCGGTGATGCTCACCCTATTAAATTAGTAAATATATTGCAACATCAGAGACCCCACCTATCTAAATGCGAAATTAACACTGGGCGAACCACATCCCTACCATGGAAACGCATTGCTCACCTCACAGACAAAACTCCACTGTATGCCCCAAGTCCTCCTCTGACACAACATCCAAGCTTATCGGTTACACAAGAAATAGGAAGCATGGAATTACTGACCCACATTGGCATCAAAGTGATGGGCGACGTACCCAAATGGAAACTTTTTAACACCGGATGATTTGTCATTTGTGAGTAATCAAACACTACTTTTCAAGTTTGCCTATCATAGACTGCGCGCAGCCATGCAAGAACATTACAACTCATATCCAAGCGAACCCCCTACACTAGAAACATTACCAGTACTGGTAACCACTCCAGATAATACACATATAGTAACAAAACTATATAGAGCCGTGCAGCGGGAAATTGGTGCCAACACACAAAAAGCGCAGGACAGATGGACCATGATTCTTGACAAACCACTTGAATTAGACGAGTGGCAATCGTGCTGTGCACTTACTGAACTACTCACTCCAAATGGCAATTTACGCATCATACACTATAAATTCCTGCGCCAGACATACAACATTCCAGTTAAATTACATGAACACGGTTTACGAGCGAATGCGAATTGTAAAAGATGTCACTTGGACCAAGCTGATTTTATGCATTTGGCATGGTCTTGCAAAAAGGTGAAAATCTATTGGGAAAAGGTGTTCCATCTATTAAATGAAATTCTGCAATGTCAATTGGTATGTACACCACAGTTACGTCTCTTGGGACACTTAACACAATTGAAATCTGGTAGAAAAAAGTTAGCGGCCATAATGTTACTACTAGCAAAACAGAGAGTAGCCATACATTGGGACAGCTCGAAAACACCAACTGTAGACCGCTGGTTATTGGACTCTATATATTGCAAAGACAATTTTTTGATCTACGCAGAAGAACTGCCCACAAACGAGAAACCTTCTAATTTAACAGATTACTTACGTGGACATCTTGATCTATTCCAAGCTAAGGCATGATTATTGTCTTAGCTCTAATGTTATAGTAATACTAAGGTGATAAAAGACAGATTAATTATCACGCGATGATGTGCTGAATACAATTGTTCACTGTGTATTGTGTAATATATGGTTGACTTGATAATGTATGTAAACATGGTTAATTATGATTACTGGCAAATTTATAAATAAAAACACACACAAAAAGTACACATCTCATACACCTAAATATACAACCTGGAAATCACTAATTCCGGGATGCGATAAGTTGCAAAGTATTTTTCTTGGGGAACCTACGTAGATCTGGTAGCATTCTAGGATTACTTGCCGTCGTTCTCAAAGATTTTTGCATGTGAGATGTCATGTTAAAGTAAGTACGTTTGTGTAACTTTTAAGTTGTTTTTTGGGGTAAAAATCAAGCTCAATCCGTTTTTAAAGCCACAAGAAGAAGGGTTTTATAGTTAGTGCACCACGATTCCATTTAAGTATACATTTATCACTCATCACAGGTGAGTAATGTACAATAGTACACATCCTTCGCTCTGGACAGTTACAGCAGGGACAGAGACAGTGGGATTATCTATCTGTCCAATGGTCATAATAGGTACAATCTAACTACAGAGTAGGCATACCTCTAACAGTTGTAACAGGTACTTAATATACAGATGTTTTACTCCCTCACTCCGAACAGATAGAGCATGGAGAGTAGCAGTGTGATTATCTGTCTAATGTTCATAATAGGTACAATATTTCGGTGTAAGCAAGCCTCTAATACACATAAGGATCTACTATACAGCCATTGGTGAAGCCAAGGGACACTATTATGCCACTCGTATTGAGCGTGCTAACAACAACTCTAAGGAGATCTTCTCCATTGTTCAAAGCTTCCTGGCTCCTAGTGCTCAGGTGGCTGCCACTCCAGTCTCAGATACCTGGTGTAATTCCCTGGCGGCCTTCTTCATGGATAAAATATCCAGTATCCAAGCTTCGCTCTCCATCTCCCCAGGGCTCCATGGTGTGGTGTCTTTCCCACCTATCAGTAGGGTTGAGCCACTCTCCACCTTTTCAGATTTTGGGCTAGTTGATTCTGCTAGCTCCCTTAAAATTTTGATGGCCCTTAAGTCCGGCTCACCCAACGATCCCTGTGCCGCTAGGCTTTTGTCCGACCTGGCTGACATCATTAATACAGAGGTCAACTTTATGATTAATAAATCACTCTGTACTGCCTCTGTGCCCACAGCCTGGAAACATGCCCTGATCCTTCCGCTGCTTAAGAAGCCATCTTTGGACCCTTCAGCGCCTGAGAACTATCGCCCTATTTTGTTGCTACCAAGTTTGGCGAAAGTTTGCGAGAAGGCTGTCACCTTCCAACTTACTAAGTTCATCGAGGAGTCAAAAAGGCTTCATCCGGCCCAGTCGGGTTTCCGTGCTGCGCACAGCACGGAATCTGCCTTGTTGGAGGTTGCTGAGGCAATTCGGAAGTGTCTGGATGCCGGCGGTAGAGCAGCGTTGGTTATGCTGGATCTCTCGGTGGCATTCGACACTGTCCCTCATGCCATGCTCCTCAATCGCCTCTCGGCTATAGGCATTGCGGGCAAGGCCTGGCACTGGATCAGCTCCTTTCTTGAGGGCCGGAGGCAGCAAGTTTGGCTCCCCCCGAGTGCCTCTACGTCCCTGCCAGTGTCTACGGGAGTGCCACAGGGCTCATCACTTAGCCCCCTCCTTTTTAACATCTATGTGACTCCGCTTGTGTATCTGGTGGAGTCACTGGGGGCTAAGGTTATGGCTTACGCTGATGATACCCAGCTGCTGTTCACCTGGCACAAGTCGGATGACTCGGTGGGGATGGCCCTCACTGCCTATCCTCTGTTTTTCACTGGCTATCCAATGCTCAGCTGAAATGTAACGAAGGGAAGTAGGAGATGTGGTTGTTTGGCTCATTTCCTTTGGATTTCAGAGAGAGGCTTTGGCCTCCGGGTTTTCCTCGGCCCTCTGAGAGAATTGGCGCAGTGAAAAATCTCGGCGTCTGGTTCGATCAAAACCTGAACTTTGTGACACATGTGAATAAACTGTCCGGCACTTGTTTTGGCATACTCTTGCCGAGTACTTCCAGAGAAACAGTGGTCCGTGCGCTAATTTTGTCCCGCTTGGACTACGCTAATGCCCTCTTGGTGGGCTGCTCGGGGTCCCTGGTCAAAAAATTGCAGGTGGTGCAGAACTCTGCGGCCAGACTGCTTATGGGTCTCTCTCCCAGAGACAGTGTACGGTCACATTTGCGTGCCCTGCACTGGCTGCCAGTTGATTCACGCCTGAAATTCAAAATGCTTACTATTGCTCATCGGGCCCTGTATGGTACCGGCCCCTTATACCTACAAAAGAGATTTGCCTTCTATGTGCTAGGGCGACTGCTTCGGTCCTCTGCCAAATGGCTGATGCAGACCCGAAGTTTAAGCGCCAGCGACTTGGTGGCAACTCTTTTGTGCGCAGGGCTGGCCTGGCCTGGAATTTGTTGCCCTTAGCTTTGCGGACCACTCAATACCCATTGATTTTTAAAAAGAAACTCAAGACCCTGCTGTTTTAATTAGACAATCGGACATTCTTCCTCTCAGGAGCTAGTGCCAGGACACTTTGAGTAGCTGTGCGCTTTAAAAGTTCAATATAACATAACATAACATAACATAACAGGTACTTAATGTACAGTAGTAAGAGTCCCTCACTCTGTACGGCTACAGCAGGGACAGAAACAATGTGAGTATCTGTCTAATGTTCATCATATGAACAATATAACTATAGCATAAGCATACCACTAATACAAGTTAACAGGTACTTAATGTACAGTAGTAAATCCCCCTCAACTTGGACAGATACAGAAGGAACATAAACAGTGTGATAATCTGGCTAATGTTCAAAATAGGTTCATTATCTTGGTGTGGGCATATCAATAATTCAGGTTAACAAGTACTTAATAATAGGTATTTCAGTGTAAGCATACCTCTAACAGTCATAACAGGTACTTAATGTACAGTAGTAAGAGTCCCACACTCTGCACACATACAGAAGAGACAGAAACAGTGTGATTATCTGTCTATAGTAAGAGTCCCTCACTCTGGATAATTCAGGATACGCATACCTCTAACACTTGTAAGTGGTACCTAATAAACAATACTAAGAATCCTTCACTCTGGACAGATTCAGCACGGACAGGAATAGTGTGATTATCTGTCTGACTTTAACAATAGGTGCAATAATTCATGGTAAGCATGTGTCTAACACTTGTAACAGTATAAGCTGCCATGATCACTCACAGAACAAATACAGTAACGTAAATGCGACCTCAGTGCGAACTTTCAATACACATAGAGAATTAAACAGTGCAGAAAAGCAATTTTTGGATGCTTCCATCACAGATATACTTCATAATACACAAGACTGGCATCATCATGCATGCTTCCATTAAACATGCATTCAAACCGGCATAGGCAGCATTGCTGCACGCTTTGTTCACAGAGAAAATAAATATATTACAACATTAGTGCAAGCTTCCATAATACACAGAATAGACGATGTGAAGTGCAGCCATTATAAGTGCAAACTTCCATCACCCTCAGATTGAACACAATACCGAACAGGCAGCAGTACTACGAGACACTATCAGGTGGCAAAGCACTAGTGTAAGCTTTAACAATGCAAGGACTGAGTATTGAATCATGGCCCCTCTAGTGCAAACTTGCACCACAGACAGAATGGATATTTTATAAGCCTGGGTGGTGAACTCCGCTCTGCTCGTGGAGTTTGAGAAGTTTTCTGCACTCCGCGTTATGCGGAGTTCATGGAGTTCCAAAAAACTCCACTCCGCAGAGCAAAGTTTTTTTCCTCACTTGCATTCATCAATGTCCAGTTGGCGAGTGAGGAAAATCCACCTCCCGGTGAGATTTGTCCTCATTTGCGATTGTCAACATCAAGTTGGCGAGCATAGAAAATAAACCTTCTGGCAAGATTTCTCAACTCAGGGGGGTCAGGGTTCTCATTGTGAGTGGTTGCGTTTGCTCGCGACCGCTCGCGTTGAGGAACTGCCTGTTCGCGTTGAGAAAGCTGCAGCTCGAGTAAAAATCTTCTCGAGTGGCAGAAAGGAAAGCAACGCCTGCTTGCGCTGTGCATGGTGCATTTTGCAATGATTCCACAGTGCCGACAAGCATCCGGCACTGAAAATCATCACAAACTGCATTTTTCTATCGCACTCCACCGCTTGCAGAGCTCTGCGTAGAGCGGTGGCGTTTTTTTTTTTCACTACACGGAGTTTCGCGTAGCGAACTCCACGAACTCCGCCCAGGGTTATTATTTTATTGCACAGGTAATATTAGTGCAGAATCCGATCACACAAAAACCGGTATATTAAATCATAGACATCATTAGTGCAACATGCTATCACACAAACATACATACTGTACAACAAAAACAGCAATAGCAGTCTCAAAAAATGCTGCAGTAAAACACATGCAGCATGAGTTCAATCTTCCACTCAACACAAAGTTATATGTTGCAGAACAGACAATATTACTGTATACTTGCATTAGTGCAAGATTTCATCACACAGAGAATGGATACAGTGCACCCAGGCCACTGCAATGCACGCATCCCTCATGCAGATAATTGATACTAATATTGCCCTAAACTGTAAGCTTCCATCACACACAGAATGGATACAATGCAGGATCTGCAGTTTTAGTGAAAGCTTTCAAATAATGGGTACAGTAGAGCACAAGCACCATTAGTGGAAGCTTCCAGAACTCACAAACTGGAACAACACGGGTGGCATTTGTGCAACCTTTCATGACTCAAAGCATGGGTACAGTAGAGCATGAGTAGCATTAGTGCAAGCTTCATTAATTCACAAACTGGATACAGCACAGCACGGTTGGCATTAGTGCAAGCTTTCTTGACTCAAAGAATGGGTACAATAGAGCATAAGCAGCATTAGTGCAAGCTTCCGTAACTCTCAAACTGGATACAGCACAGCAAGGGTGGCATTGGTGTAAGCTCTCATGAGTTACAGAATGAAAAGAGAGGAGCACAAGAAGCATTAGTGCAAGCTTCCTTACCTAACAGAAATGATACAAGACAGCACAGGTGGCATCAGTGCAGACACATCATACACAGAATGGATGCAGCATAGCAATGGCAGCATTAGTGTAAGCTTCCGTAACTCACAGCACCGCACGTGTAGCAGTCGCATCAGCTTTCATGACTCACAGATTGGATACAGTACAGCACGGGCAGCATTAGTGCAGCTTTCAACACACACTAATGAAAGCAGCACAGCACTGGCAGCATTAGTGCAAGCTTTCATGACTCACAGATTGGATACAGCACAGCACAGGGGGCGTTAGTGCAAGCTTTCATCAGACATAGAATTGATGCCGCATAGCAATGGCAGCATTAGTTTAAGCTTCTATAACTCCCATATTTGTTACAGCACTGACCGCACAGCATTCGTACAAGCTTTCATGACTCACAGATTGGAAGCAGTACAGCACAAGCAGCATTAGTGCAAGCTTTCATCACACACAGAATGGATGCAGCATAGCAATGGCAGCATCAGGGGAAGCGTCTATAACTCACAGATTTTTATAGCACAGCAGGGGCAGCATTAGTGCAACTTTCATGACTCACAGATTGGATACAGCACAGCACTGGCAGCATTCATACAAGGTTTCGTGACTCACAGAATTGATACAGGACAGTATGGGCAGCATTAGTGCAAGCTTTCATCGGTCACAGAATGGATGCAGCATAGCAATTGCAGCATTGGCGTAAGCTTCCATAACTCACAGATTCGTTATACCACAGCACGGGCAGCATTAGTTAAAACTTTCATGACTCACAGATTGGTGACAGCACAGCATGAGTGGCATTAGTGCAAGCAAGTGCAAGCAGGAGCCCTGTTTTGCCAGAGGGGACCTACAGTGCCTTGTCGACACTGCCAAGAGTCCAGACTCCAGAGGGGACCTACCGACACCGCCGAGAGTCCAGACGCCAGCAACAACGCTGTCGCCGCCCCGGGACTCTAATTTCCGGCAGCCCCAGCGGCGAGGCGCACACTGACCACGAGGGCAGCAAGCGCCAGGAGGCGCATAAAGCCAGCACAGGGCTCCCGCGTTGCGGGAGGCGCGCAGGTCACGCCGGGCGAAGCCCATCAAAGGCCGGAAGAGGCTGGGCTGGGCCACCCCCCTTTCACCTAAGGATAGGGTGGTGAAAATAAGGTACTGTTACAACAACTATCTAGTATTACGTGTGGCTCCAATTGAAAACTGTCAAAGGATTAGAATAGACTACTGCACAGCAAAAACTCTATGGTTGGACTAAAAGGTCTAAAGTGCACTGAAATCAGCCTGGTGGGCTACTGTGTATGTTAATAGTACTTAGTGCCTCTGGGGACCTCTAACACAGCTTCGAGAATATGGGGGAAAGAGCCTGTGTAGAAAAGAAACAACCAATATCCAAATCTGTATTAAAACCTGTAAAAAATGTTAGAAAAGGCACTGGGTGCTGTCACATTTGAAATAGAATGGACTGAGAGACGTTTGTCATTGACTCCTAATTTGGAAAGTCTTGCATCGGCGCTTTTTGACAGCACAATCTCCAGGGCCTTTATTACTGGATATTTCCAACGAGCAATCACTAACAAATGAAGTCACCTTGCAAAGCAATACCAGGGTCTCCCGATTAGCCCAATTTAGTAAACACACTAAAGCAAAAATAAAATCGAAACCAGTTGTAAGGAGAAAGAAGACACAGAGTCACACACTGGAGAGGGGGAATCTAGGGGTTGAAACTCAGCCAGGGGCTAATACACAAACGGCTAGTGAACAGCCACTGTGGGTCACCAAACTGATAGTGAACCTGCAGTGCCAAATGAGGGTTATTGTAAAAGATGAACTCAAGTTCCTCCAAGAGAAAGTAGAGGGGTTGTCCATGCTATTTAATGATTGGATCCAGAGAGGCACTATAACTGGCCCTGCTACTCTTGATAATGGTCCCCAAATTCTACCAAGAGCTGCACCGGATAGTGCCAACCCAAAAGTCAGCGTCCAAGCAGTATCATCAACTAGAAAGGGAACCCATGCGTAATGGAGGGAAATAGGGGCTACACGGCCAAACTACCGGAGGTCACTCCAACCCAATCTATCAGCCTACCACCGCATATTATCCCTGCAGAGCACCCAATAGCAAACCCTGGGCTTGCAGGGGGTCGCGCCCCTAACACAAAAGACGACACTAATGGTTCATATACCCCAAGAGTTATTAACCTTCCCCCAGCATCTACCCCATACGTTCTCATACTAGCTGGTGTTCCTGAATTAAGAAAAGAACAGTTAGAGTCCCATCATGACCTAATGAATAAGTGTGTCCACTGTTGGTAAATAATTGCCATTTTAGATATGAAAATGTGCAGGAAATCTTAACAACATGGAGGGTGGGCTGGCTTGGCAATTGTCGGAAACACTGCATAATAATCAATTTTAGAAATCCAAGGATGATCAAAAGTATTTTATGTAGAGAAATAGGAATATCACCCAGTGGTATCCAGGCCCTTCCACTAGGGTATTTTTACCCCCCTAATAACAGTTTTTATCACTCCTACCAAAGGGAACACCAAAGAAGTAATGACTACAAAACCTTTGGGCCACCTCAAACAGATCTGTACTGGCAGGGAAAGCCCACATATTCTATACCCACCGCAAATAAACATAGCTGCCTACAGAGAGTAGATTGACTAGGGGATGAGCCACCCACTACTATAAGACGATCGGCCGCAGTGGTAAAAGAAACTAACATGGAGGGGGAAAGACCAGATACATGTTCTGATCACAGAGGGGAACATGACAGAGGGAGCATGAGCAGCTCCCCTGCCTGCCCCCAAAATGAAGCAGAACAAATCAATCAATCAATCAATCAATCAAGAACATTTATAGAGCGCGCTACTCACCCGTGAGGGTCTCAAGGCGCTGGGGGCGGGGGGGGTGCTGCTACTGCGCAAATAGCCAGGTCTTGAGTTGTTTCCTGAAGGAGAGATGGTCCTGGGTCAGACTTAGGGTGTGCACTTAGGATATTGAGCTGAGCAAATTAAAACAGGGTCACATGATATACTAGGTGTTTTATTACATTTCTCACCAATTATTTCTGTGGCTGTTATCAATGTATATTCAAGACCCACAGCTTTAGCTAAAGAGTCACAAACCCTGGAGGAATTATCCAATTTCCTAGCCACCATTAATGGTCAGTACACAATAATCCTGGGCGGGGATTTTAACTGCCAGTATGAACCATTGGTGGGCCTAATCAAGGAGGGTTTATCTGAAGAGGACAATTACTGGATTATTCCGGAGACCTGTTGTCCACCAGTAAAAAAATGGTCTCCCTTGGTGATCCAAATGAACTGCCTTACACTTAAATATTCTCTTAGAGCCTGTAATGGCAGAACCACATCTTAAACATCCAATAGCTATACTTTTTTTCGAAACGACCAATGTTCCCTATTAGACTATATTTTAATCGAGTCCAAATCTTGGGAGAGGGTTCTATATTTTAGGGTCATTCACCGGTATGACAGCGACCACCATGCGCTGGTGTTGGAGCTAAAAGGTTTTATTCATGGGAGTGACTACCCAAAAGAAAATCCCATAGATTCTAGGATATCCATAGCAAATTGTAGACGAAGAGTAAGATGGACGGATCTTTGCCGCAACCAAGATAAATTGAGTGCCATTTATGAAGTCCTGGTCTCAGTGCTTCAAACTGCTTCCCTCTCATTAAATGAAACTGGGGGCGGGATAGATCTGGAGAAGGCAAGGATTTTTTGGTATACAAGGATGAACCATGTCCATTTAGAAGAGGCCACTCTAAATTTTTTCTACCCGAATAAAAGAATCAGAGCAAGAAAAGAACCCTTAAGTCAGTGGTATAACGACCACTGTCGTACAACAAAAAAGGCCTTTGTACTTTCTATCAAGGCGAGGGATCGTCCATCAATTAAATTACCAAGGACAACACATAATAAGGGAATTGCAGAAGCAAAGAAAATATGGGAAACCGAAAGATGGGAAGATATGAAATACGCTCTGGGTGCGAGGGATATGAGATCATTTTGGAGAGTAGTTAATATGGACAGTTCTGGTCCTAGGAAGTTGGTAGACCCAAATTTAGGAGAGGAAGTATGGAGGGAACACTTCCATTCCCTTTATTCATTAGGAGGTGTAGTGGCCAATGACCTAGAGGGTGAAAACCAGTTAGGGGTTAACACACACGCTTCCCCAAAGGGTACTAAACCAGATACTAATGTCCATGGTATTGAAACTATATCTCTAAAAGAAATCAAGGGAGCTATAGTAAAACTTGCACCCGGAAAAGCCCCAGGATTAGACAAAATTCCAGGGGACCATTTTCGCAACGAACCTTCTGTATGGGTGCCATATTTTTGGGTTCTTTTTAACGCGATATTGCAGGTTATGAAAATTCCGCGAAGTTCCGATTTTTAAGAAAGGTTCCCCACTTTTGCATCAAATTACAGACCAATCAGCCTGATTGATATTTCACAAAAGATCTTCGCCGTGTGGTACTTTTTAGACTTCAGACCTGGATGGAGGAGCGGAATAGTCTTACCCCCTTACAGGCCGGGTTCAGGGAAAAAATGTCCACTATCTACCAAATACTTAGGCTCCAGATGTTATATTGGAAGACTGTGTCCTCAGAGGGTGGCAGCCTCTATTTTATTTTTGTTGACCTCCGGTCAGCCTTCGATTTGGTCCCTAGGGACAAACTCTGGTCTGTTCTTCAAGAAATGGGGGCTCCTCCACATATAATCTGTCTTATTAAGCTACTACACGAGGAAAATTATGCGCAAATTAGGTTTGGCAAAGAGGGGAACCTTACTGCACCAATCCCAATCAAGCGAGGAGTACGCCAAGGTTGCGTGCTAGCCCCCACCCTGTTTTGCCTCTATATCAATGGTCTAATAGATAACTTAGCAACAGGAAAAGACCTCGATGCCCCAAAACAAGCCTCCCGTCCAATTTTGGTAATGATGTTTGCGGATTATACCCTGCTGGTGTCCTAATCCCTGTCGTGTATTTCTATAGGTTCTGAATCGATCCCCCTATTCCTGACCCTATTCTGGTTAAACTAACTATCAAGTTAACTAACAGTCAGCCCATGAGGCAAGAAAACCCCCATGATGCAGATACCGTTATCTGACGCAGTCACACTACGGCACAGGAACGTGTTATCTGATTAGGTCATAACGCTTGAGATCTAATTAGACAAGCGACATTCCTCCAGCCCCTGATAAGGCATACGACGTTCTCATAACAAATCAAACCTATGACAACCTGGATAATCCGTGCGGCCATTGTTTTGATTTCACAGAGAACTTTTGCAAAAGAATGTGCTAACGAGCAAGTCGTATGACATCTTTATTGACGTACCTATGTCCATCCTTACGTCAATCTCGGCACCTTTAAGGTATAAATATTGCCGACCTTGCCCTATGCAAACACACGCGTGGTGACAAGACGGAGCAGCCATACTTGCCGAAGCCGAGAGCAGAAGCAGACCCCGCTGGCAGCAGCCCCGCCTTCCTGACGCGCTGAGAGACGCGCTGCTATCTCAAGCCGAGAGACCCAGCACCGGCGCTTCTGGGCAGCCCTCGCAGGCAGCCTGGAATATCGAGAGCAGAGAAAGAGATACCATTCCTCATTCATCCTAAATTCCAGGTACAGAACTGAATAACCCCTCACAGAGAATTCTTTAGTTATTCACTTGGCAAAAACAAACTTAACTTAAACTGTAACTTTCTATTCCCGCCCACGCATTAGACTTAGGTCAGGTACACGGGGTAGGCGTATTTAGAAACACCAGTTGAGTACGTTTAGTCAAATGTATATGTGTATGTAAATATATTTTAATCATTTTAAACATCATATGGCTCAGAAACCATATCAATGTTTTTACAGTATTATTTTATACTACTGCTTTTAATGTATGCACTTTACTTAACTATAAGTATTGCAATAATATCGATCCATTTCTCTTGTACGAGAAAAGAGACTGATCAATAAATAACACCTTTTATTGAACACGCCCGTCTCTTCCTTTTCTCTACATTCTGATGAGACTAAGAATGCACGTACTGACTGAGTAAAATAATTGCCTTGTGCTCACACGACTCTCGAGATTGACTCTTGATTAGGGGAGAGCAAAGTTGTCATGTTCTATGGTTGTCAGAAACTAAATCCCTTCTTGTCTAATCAGGGGAGTTAATTCCTTCCTTGAACATTCGAGAAAGTTTCTAGCGAACTCTGAGCTTAGCTGGCAAACCCAAAAGTTAAGTTTAGCATCGACAGTAGTAGACCTAGTTAACGTCTGGCCTAGGCCTTTACTGCTGTAGGTACTATTCCAATGCGCAGAGCCTATTGGGAAGATAGGAACTACACTACATGGCGCCCAACGCGTTTGGAAAGGGCGATAAAACTAACGTAAGACATTTAGAGTAACTCAGTCGTGCTTTCTCACTCAGACCCCTTTTCCCGAATACTCCAAAGACGTCTGGAGTGGGTGAAAGGTTATATCCTCCAAAACCTCGCAGGAGGGAACTCCTATGTATGGTTCTTGGTCTAGTCAACGTTGAAGGATAAAAACAGTTCCATAATATTGTGCATCTAATCTCTGTTTCCATAAAGAAACCTGATCTGCAAATAACCATAATACCATTCTGTCAGTAAAATGGACAGCGATGAAGAAAGAGAGGCTACTAGATTAGCAGCTGAAATAGCAGCAGCTGATACTACAGCACTCGATGCAGACCCGGATATAATACTCATCCAGGTCGCCAAAAGAAGATCTATAACTCTAAAACTTATAGAAAATGGACTGACACCTAGAGGTGGCACAGTCATATTCGTAATTGAGGCACACGAATATCGGCAGACAGAGGTATACTATTCATGGATACATTTTCCAGCAGCAAATGCTGTAACAAAGTACTTCCACTATTACAAAGTAGAGGAACCTCCTGAAACGTACACTCCTTTCGAGGAGGTGGAAGTACCACTCAAATTCCAAGAGCATTTGCTCTTATTTGATGGCGCCCTAAAACATAACAATCACATTACAAGGCTCGGTCCTTTAGGAAGACCAGGAGCAACGTGGCCGGTCTTAGCCGGATACACACCACATCCAGACATCGACGAGATGCCTGCCCCACAGCTGTTAATACAGCTAAAACAATTACTAAAAATTCACAGACAATTAGTTCAGTATGTAATGCGGACTTCAACAATTCAGCCAGCGATTAAACTTCCACAGCTGACCCCTCACCAGGGGAACACAAATAAAATTACACCACAGAACATCCAATCCTGCCTAGGTAAAGTTCCAGCTAAACGGGAACAGATACCATTCTGGTTGGCACAGAAAATCACCCAAATAGAGGCGGTGTTTCCTGACACCACCCCATTAGAAAAACACAGGATTCTGACTATATGTCTCCCAATGGGAATCGCACCACACATTGAGGACTGTGACACTTGGGGTACAGTCTTTGCTTCCATCTACACAAAAACGCACGGTGTTCCATCCATTTCGGTAATACCAGATGTGCTAAAACAAATTCAAGATGAATACGGTCCAGAACCTGCTTTAACTCTTGGTATGAAATTACTAAAAGACTTCAAACAGGTTTCGGCTATATTACTAGCCAACATAAAAGGTGAAGCAGCAAACGTGGCGATCCGCCAGAGGTTAAAAGAGACAGATATAGCAGACCAACCAGCTGAAATTGCCAGAATCATAGAAAAATCCTATGAAGAACTAGGCAGAGATAGTCTAGGTGGAATACCAGTAAAACCGCAACTGACTACAAGTCCAGAAAAAATATTTTTTAATAATAATAATTCACCAAAAAAGAACTGGGATGGAAATAAACAATCCAATCCTAAAGAAAAGAAATTCCAGTCCAGAGGAAGGTCTCCGAGGCGAAGAGAGAAATCTCCAAACCAAAGACAGAGGTCACCGCAGAGTGACCCCTCTGGGAATAGATATAACCTTAGAAATAGGGATAATATTAAAAAACCTGATAGATATCAAGACATTGATACACGTCCCTCTCAATCTTTTCAGAATTCCTCGCAGAAATCGGAAAGAAGAGGACGATCAGAAGAGCACGCCAAGTCCAAAGACAAGGAACCTGCTCAACTAAAAAAGAAATTACAATTTCCAAAAAAGAAGGTAGCCAGTATCAAGGTAGTTAAAAATGCCGAGAATACTGAGGACACAACTGAAAAACGGAGAATGGGCTCAGACAATGCTAGACAGCGCAGCAGAGGTGAGCATAGCTCGCAAAGTCCTTATGAATCATCTGGAGACAGTGGACACGAATGAATACCTTCAAGTGGAAACTGCAGACACCAGAGTTAGCAAGCCCCACAAGATATACGAGATAACATTACGTATAGAGGGAGATAAGACTAGGAAAATAAGGGGACTATTTTGGGATAACCTCTCCAAAGGCTATGACATCCTTCTAGCTGAAAAAGACTGGCCACCAGAGTTTGTCAGGGAGTGCCCTCATGGCGAAGAAGTAATTATGCCTGCCTTCTCGAATCAAATACCGATTCATAAAAAATACACACTTGCTAGAAAGTGGGCAGTGGCCTTAGCACCTGCTTTATATAAAAATCATGTAGGAGGGGATGAGGACTCCCCTCCTCACAAAATCCAGTTAAAATCACAACCTACTGCACAAAGGCAGTACCCAATTAAGCAAGAAGCTAAAAAACAGGTAAATGAAATACTAGATCAGCTAGAATACCAGGGGGTGATTGAAACTTGCACCTCACAAATGAACAATCCTTTGTTTCCGGTCTCCAAACCAGACAATTCATATCGTCTAGTTTTGGATTACCGACACCTTAACACATGTTGCAAAACCTTTGCAGTGCAAAACTCACACAGTGCTGCACTAATGAATAACATAGTGCGCAAAAAATACAAAACAACCTTGGACATCTCCAATGGATTCTTTTGTCAAAACATAGCACCAGAGAGCAGATATTTAACTGCATTCTCAGTAAATGGCACTCAAAAACAATTCTGTCGGTTAGCCCAGGGGTACAAGAACAGCCCGGGGGTATTCTCAGCGAGAGTAACAGAATTACTACAACTATATGATGATGAAGCGTTATCCTATG
The DNA here is from genome assembly GCF_964261635.1 of Lissotriton helveticus. Lineage (NCBI taxonomy): Eukaryota > Metazoa > Chordata > Amphibia > Caudata > Salamandridae > Lissotriton > Lissotriton helveticus. The sequence goes on from NC_136065.1 coordinate 185,777,545, forward strand.
TTGATGACATTTACTTAACAGATGATGACTTGGAGACTCACTTGAAAAGGGTGAACACCATAATACTTGGGTTCGCTGCAGAGGGTTACAAATTCAACTTCAAAAAATCCAGAATTGCCCATCTGACGGTCCTATTCTTAGGATATGAGTTATCAAGTGAAGGTAAAAGCCTGGCAGACAATTTCCTAGAGAAATGTGCCGTAATCCAAGCTCCTAAAACACTAAAAAACCTACAGTCAATTCTAGGCTTCCTAAATTTCGGAAGAACATACATTGCAAATTACGCAGAAAGGGTCAAACCCCTTTACGATCTAATTAAACCAGACTTTAAAAGATCCAGTTGGACTCAAACACACACAGAAATTTTGAGATCCTTACAAACAGACATGCTAATTAAAACAAAATTAGAAACACGTGATAACACACGCAATCTTGTGATCCGAGTCATCCCAGGGAGATGCGGATTCACATACCTGACCTCTAATGAGGGAGAAAAGGTACCAATTGCATTCAAATCACACATGTACACAGAAGCTGAACAGAAATTCAGTAATACAGAAAAAATCATTCGTGCAGTTCAAACCGCAATAGCTAGAGAAAAAGACATAGCTGACGGTAGACATATCACAGTCAGAACAGCAGAATCAGCCTTTGAGGCACTAACAACACCGTGTAATTTACCAACAACAACATTGAATCCGGAATGGATACAATGGGTGAATTCAATCACAACCGACAAAGTATACTACTACTTTGATCCAGAACTAGAAGAATTAAAAAATCTAAAATATGAAAAGACGTATCCTCTGCCAATCGACATTCTGCCTCTACGACATTACGCCTGTGTAATCTATACAGACGGACATGCTCAACCCTCCGTTTTGGGAGAACATGCATACAACCCCACATGTGAGATTACAAAAGAAGTGTGGCGCGGAGGTAAACTAAGACCTCTATTAACAAAATCACACTCAGTAGAAACTAATTCAGAACTACAAACTGAAATAATAGCTTTGAAAATGGCGCTAGATAATGCGGATCGCGAATTCCCGACACTTATAGTGTCAGATTCATATTACTGCGTCAAATCATACAACAAGGATTTGCAGACATGGATTCAAAACGGTTACAAAGATGACACAGATGCATCAATAAAGCAGAGACTGCTCTGGGAACAAATAGCTCTTTTACAAAAAGAACTACCAAAGACTCACGTGACACACTCACTGAGTCATCAACGTGATGGCGTTCACGTTGTAGGGAATTCATTGGCTGAAACAGCCGCAGCGGCAGCCACTAAATCGGCTCCCGTAGATCGAAAAAAGCGTACATTAAAATACATTGACGGTGAAACAATGCTGGCGGTGAAAACGTCATCAAAAGGCGACTGCTCAGCGTTACCGATCAACTATCCACTCAATTATAGATACATAATCGATGCAAACTCCGTCCCTTTTGCTCGAATCCCTGGAGTGGGGGATAGAGTGATTCCAAACATGGACAGGAGAAACTTGTTAATCGCAGACGCACACATGGGCGAGGGTCTCAGACACCTTAAATTAAAAGATTCTCTGGAAGAATTACAATCACAGTACTGGTGGCCAGGCATGAGCCTGCACTACACCATGTTTGTAAAAAACTGCCCAAACTGCAACAGAGATCGCAGTGGGGAGAGAAGCAGTTTAATACCTCGTCGTATCAAGGCAGATAATATTACCAGCAAAAAGAATGGCTTGCGATTAACATATACAGGCTAGTTTCCACTTATAATGTAGATCACCAGCACTCGGCTGACGTCCGGACTATTATACAAGATTTGCGAGTCTGAATGGCATATACGCTAAGAGCATGCTACGTTCGACCATTGTTTTCACTCAGGCAATCCAGCCTGGGGGGGAAACATGGCCGAATGAGCACAGCCCAGCGGGAATCTTCTCACTTCCTTCCTGAGGGTACGGGATGGTGTAAAGAAAAAACCAAGGCAGAAAGCAATCTATAATGGAAAGGATATTAGGTTCGGGAGCTGGGTGGGTCAAACATCTAATAAGTGTCCAACGTAGTCTAAATAACTTGCCAAGAAATTCTCTGAAGGGATTCAGTCCGTACGAATTATTATTCGGAACTAGGATGTTGATCTCTGACCTTGATAGTCAGACTTCAGTGGTAATAGAAAAAACCTTTGATGTCAAAGACCGTTTGGCTATTTTGCAGGACTTAAACAAAACAAGAAAAGACCTGAGCAACATACAGTTGAAACAACAGCCAACGACCACTGAAGAATCACCACCTGTCCCAGCAAGACCTGTCTGGATTCCAAAAGTCGGGGATCTAGTCAGGGAGAAGATCGCGGTAAAGAAGGAATTTGGGCCTTCTTACAGAAAAGCAGTTCCTGTCTTGTCTGTCAACGGGACAAGATCAGTTGTACTACCGCCACTTGCTGGTAAAAAGGAGAACCGAGTTGTATCCATCGACCTGGTAAAACCACAACATGTGGCCGATAACAAACAGTAGGCCAAGTGGACTCCCAATAAGTAGCAGAACACCAAGGTTTGCTACCAGTACAGAGGTCCTAACAAAGAGGCTCATCACATTCGAAACGCCTACAGAAGAACAACAAGGACTATGCAACAATGCAATAGAACTAAGACCTCTGAAAACCCAAATAAAAACATTTAGCAGAGACACACCAATCTACAATGAAGTACCAAGTGACAATGCAAGAAACAAAAATCCTGAAGCAATTGGAACAATTGACAGAACTGCATCCGGGTACTTCAGCAACTTCGATGATTCCTCTGAAAGCCTCAGTGAATCAAAGACACAGCCATCATCAAAATCCTTTAAAGACAAAGCGAAGGAACTTTTGAAACAACTGAAAGAAACATATCTGGTTTCTCCATGGATTGAATTTTGGGTGGGTTTTGGTGCATTTATCCTCATACTTTGGCTCATCATGGTATTTACTTTGGGACGCTTCATTGAGGGAAAATATGCTAAAATGGACACAGCAAGTCAGAACATCAACTTGATCCTTAAACCACACACATCTTCACACGTCGAGAAAAGAGAACTTTCTCCAGAACTTTCTTCAGCCAACTTCACAGCCAATCCGATACCTGGTGGGGTAGCCTGGGACAACACTGACTATGAAATTTATGGTCCGGTCGAGATCCTGAAATATCCACACCAAATCAAGATCTCTTTGAGTGACTTTACAAAACCAAACTCATTTGCTGATGATTGGGACTTCGAGAGTATAAACAACATGATGTCTGATTTAGTAATGTCTGCTAAATTTACAAAACATGATTATTTGCAAGGTTCTACAAATTATGATAGTATGTATTGCTATAACCATTATGGTAACCATTTTTTGCATAAATCTGCACAACCTAGAAATGTTTTAAATTATAATCAATGGGAACATTGTGCTACGCCTCCAAAAGGAAGCTCTAGAACCGTTTACGACAAATATTCATATTTTTCAGGTTTTAACACAAGTAATGCTGAAACATTTTATTTTAAATTGTCAAACAAGACAGGGATGAAAACCATGATAACCAACACAAAATTGATATATTCAGATTCATTCTTTGAAAAAAAGAATACTTTTGGATTTGATTATTGGGACAAAAATGTTGATTTGAAAAGTGTTTGGGGTACAAAAGAATGGCAAGTACAGGGTTTAGAAGCTTTGTTTAGAGCCTGCATGACCCCAGAACAAAATGATATTTTTAAATGACACTGTTCAACAAACCACCTGTCTTGGCTTAGCCAAAATCAAAGATTTAAATAACCCGTCTATTCCAAAGCCAACAATGTTTAGCAATAGCTCTGATACAGATGAAGAGCTAGACGTAAATCATATATTAAACCAAAACAGAACACATCCTGATTGGAAACAATGGTTGATCTGGCCCACAGATACAAATAACTGTCAAGATAGATTCCTGAATAAAACACAGGGTTTCAAAATGACCAGGCCAGACCCTAGATATCCCCAAAGACATCACCCAGGGATAATAACAACCTACAGTGTGGGCAAATTATGCCTTCAATGGCTACAGTCTTCCACACTGCCTGAAATTAAGCAACACCTAACTTTACTTACTGATGGTGCTGACTTGCGTGATTTCATACTGGGACCACGCAAACAGCGTCAAAAGCGTTTCATAGCAGCCTCTGTATATGCAGCATACAATGAGGCCTGGAAGGTTACTCAAATTGAGACAGCAGAAAGAATACGGGAAATTGACCGTATCAATTTGGAAAAATCACTTTCTGTAGTGGACAATGGGTTAATGACTCTGTCCTCCAGAATATTTTCATTGGACAGCATTGTGTCTTCAGCAATCGATATATTATCGCAAGACTTACTGTTATTACAACATGGTCAGTCACAATTGCGTTCCATTGTACAGCTTGGCTGGACGTTACAAAATCTGCGTTCAGGCTATGTGCCTTGGCGTTTAATCAACACAACGTCACTATTCCAAATCTTTAACCTTACTGATAGACAAATCGGTATGGCGCAAAAGGGTGCTGATTATACAATCTTGAGCATTGAAAAACTAGAAAGATTACCAATGACAATGTCAGAACGACCTGTCAGTGAATGGATAATCCACGGAATCATAAATATTCCAATCTCAACCTTCAGGTTTCAATACTGCCAAAAATATATACAGGCTGGCATGTACGAGAAATTGGGAAAGGGGTACCTTAAAACAACTTGGAACCTGCCCTATTCACATGCATGTGTCAGTAATAAAGGACAGAAAGGGTTTCTTAGTGGCAACAATTGTGCTATGTCACTAAGCGGCACGCTTCTGTGTAACGGAATTAGTTTGCATGGAGCCTGTGAAGGGAATTCATACAACCTTTCATGTCACCAGCAAGGCGCACCTGCAACAGAAATAGAACCATTCTTTCAAAGACTCTATAATGGGAGTTACATTCTTATTGTAGACCGCAGATGTTGTAGTCTTATGCCCGGGACTCCTTATCTCGTCACTACGACAGCGAAGGTCAAGTGCTGTGGACGTTCTTTGTTCCCCAGCTCCTTTCCAGACAGGGAGGCAAGGGCATGGCCCAGTTTGAAAATTACTTCTATTCGAATAGACACTTTAAGCAGAATGAAAACAGTGCTTCTTCAGACGCCTACAAGGCTCACGTCATCAAAAGAAACGTATGATCTACAAGTCGCAAGGACGACTGCAGAGATACATACATTATTATCAACTAATTCCCCCGTACATTTCGCGGAAATCCTAAGCGAAATCTTAAATATTTCTGATACCACTGGGGTCTCAAAGGTATTTAAGACAGTATTTTCGATGGCATTAACACCATTCAAAGCCATACTGGGTATTTTTCCAGATTTCGTCCATTCGATTTTTGGCGGACTTCCCCTGATCCTGGGACTAATTGCAGGAATCCTATTCCTAGTCCTTATTTTTCGTTATGGCAACCCATGTCACAGATCAAACTCTCGCGACAATGGAAGATACGATCCTAGCCATTGGATACCGGGACCGGATATCAAAAATCCTGGGACTCTCCCGGCTTAGAGACCTGAACATGACTTGGTTTCTATCATTTCGACCAATGTGGCAAAGGTGTGTTTTACCTGTACTAAGGTGTCTGCTATGCGGAGAAGAATGCGTGTTAGACACCTGTCTGACGCTACAATCGGATGCGCCAGTGGATGCAGATACACTGTTGGTTCCTACCAAGGTTCACGCTTTGTGCTGCCCTCAAAGGCTGCCAATCCTGATGACGGCATTCCTGGAATCTTCACCACTACGATTGAAGGGTAGTGAAGTTCAAGATGAAAGCAACATCGAACAGGTACGACCTTCTGTCAGCAATGCAAATCAGAATGTCAATGGAGACAATCATGCGCACGAATGCATGGTTACCCCTATTTCCGACTTAGTGGAACTTTCCCATGAAGCTGTTGACAGTTTTTTCGAAAGCCTGAATGATATGATGTTCTCTCCAGAACAGAAATAGAGACTTTTGAGTAAACTCGCACACGGCGTTCCCTGAATTCGGCCTTCAACTTTAAAAATAAAGTCACATGAACAATTACACTCCAGTTCACGGACAGCGATTTTTTCAGCAAGCCCCTAAAAATATTTTTCTATATATTTTTTTCCGGGACACTGATCTTCTGCTTAAAGTAAGAAACTATTCCTAGAGAACTAAGATTTCTATTTTTAGATACTTTATATAGACTTTAGCTGCCCGCTGGTAGGTTCACAAATATTTTATTATGTGATGAAATGGTCTCGGACTTCCTTTCTGTATAGCCATATTAAGAGCCATTTCATGTGTATTTCTCATATACCAATAAGCAATAATGCATAAAAATGCGTGTTTACTTTTGCATTTAATTCATAGCTTAAGTGCATACAATATATATGACTGCAATTTTTCAGTATATTTGAACATTTCGAAATGCATTTATGTATTTTGGGGTGGTAAGGTATACACTATACTCTATAGTATGTTGTACTATGTTATACTATGCATAGATTAGTAGATATGACCATAGTTAGCGTGGAGTGGGTGTCGTGTATTTCTATAGGTTCTGAATCGATCCCCCTATTCCTGACCCTATTCTGGTTAAACTAACTATCAAGTTAACTAACAGTCAGCCCATGAGGCAAGAAAACCCCCATGATGCAGATACCGTTATCTGACGCAGTCACACTACGGCACAGGAACGTGTTATCTGATTAGGTCATAACGCTTGAGATCTAATTAGACAAGCGACATTCCTCCAGCCCCTGATAAGGCATACGACGTTCTCATAACAAATCAAACCTATGACAACCTGGATAATCCGTGCGGCCATTGTTTTGATTTCACAGAGAACTTTTGCAAAAGAATGTGCTAACGAGCAAGTCGTATGACATCTTTATTGACGTACCTATATCCATCCTTACGTCAATCTCGGCACCTTTAAGGTATAAATATTGCCGACCTTGCCCTATGCAAACACACGCGTGGTGACAAGACGGAGCAGCCATACTTGCCGAAGCCGAGAGCAGAAGCAGACCCCGCTGGCAGCAGCCCCGCCTTCCTGATGCGCTGAGAGACGCGCTGCTATCTCAAGCCGAGAGACCCAGCACCGGCGCTTCTGGGCAGCCCTCGCAGGCAGCCTGGAATATCGAGAGCAGAGAAAGAGATACCATTCCTCATTCATCCTAAATTCCAGGTACAGAACTGAATAACCCCTCACAGAGAATTCTTTAGTTATTCACTTGGCAAAAACAAACTTAACTTAAACTGTAACTTTCTATTCCCGCCCACGCATTAGACTTAGGTCAGGTACACGGGGTAGGCGTATTTAGAAACACCAGTTGAGTACGTTTAGTCAAATGTATATGTGTATGTAAATATATTTTAATCATTTTAAACATCATATGGCTCAGAAACCATATCAATGTTTTTACAGTATTATTTTATACTACTGCTTTTAATGTATGCACTTTACTTAACTATAAGTATTGCAATAATATCGATCCATTTCTCTTGTACGAGAAAAGAGACTGATCAATAAATAACACCTTTTATTGAACACGCCCGTCTCTTCCTTTTCTCTACATTCTGATGAGACTAAGAATGCACGTACTGACTGAGTAAAATAATTGCCTTGTGCTCACACGACTCTCGAGATTGACTCTTGATTAGGGGAGAGCAAAGTTGTCATGTTCTATGGTTGTCAGAAACTAAATCCCTTCTTGTCTAATCAGGGGAGTTAATTCCTTCCTTGAACATTCGAGAAAGTTTCTAGCGAACTCTGAGCTTAGCTGGCAAACCCTAAAATTAAGTCTAGCATCGACAGTAGTAGACCTAGTTAACGTCTGGCCTAGGCCTTTACTGCTGTAGGTACTATTCCAATGCGCAGAGCCTATTGGGAAGATAGGAACTACACTACATCCCCCATGGGGATCCAGAGGGTGCTTAGTGAATGTGAACTTTTCTGCAGACATAGGTGATTAGAAATAAATCTGCAGAAAACCAAATTTATGCCGTTCAACTGCACCAAAAGCACAAGATCAAACCCCACACTATTAGGGAAACCCCTAGAAAGAGTGACTTCATTTGATTATCTAGGGGTCACAATATCAGGAACAATGGAATGGGGGGCCCAGGTTAAAAAACAGCTCTCAAACTTGCACAATCTTCTGGAGGCATCATGAAGGTCTTTTGTAAATCTAGTTCGAAACCACTGAGTTCAGCCATTGAAATTTACAAAGTACAAGCACGAGATGGGGCTTTATATGGAGCAGAGCTCTGGGGGCATGTAAATCATGAGAATCTTATCCAGGTAGAGAACAGCTTCCTGAGACAGTTAGCAAATCTCCCAAAGAGCACTCCACTTATTCCATTACGTTTAGACCTAGGTCACTTAGCTATCACAGACATAATAGCTCTGAAACCCCTACTCTACTGGCGTAGATTATGGGCTACTCCAGAATTATCATCATATAGAGAGGGAGTAAGGGAAATAATGCAGCTGAGAGGGGCTGCGAGACTCAAGTGGCACTCTTATATTGAACAGTGGCTGTTGCGACTCGGATTGGATGAAATGTGGGACCAGTCTGACACCTATGGCCCCAGTCTTCCAAGGAAAGTATTGAAAGCATACTTTGACGAGTCCAAAATAGCCCAACTCCAGAGCTGCCCCCGAAATGTACGACTAACTGCAGTTTTCCTTGAAACCAAAGATAGGTACAGTTTTGAACCAATCCTAGATGAAATAAAACCGACTGCGGTGAGGAAGTTATATCTCCAGTTCAGATACGGGACCATCCCTCTAAGATATTTCACCCATAAATGGGGGGATGCGCAAACTGTAAATTGTCCTGTGTGCGAATCGAGTGAGGAAACCATCCCGCATGTCTTATTTATTTGCCCCGCGTACCAAAAGGAAAGGAAACGTTGGTTGGTCCAGATCTGCAAGAACCTAGACATGAGATGTTGCTCTGAGGCCCTTAGGATATTGAAGCATGACACTAGTATTCCAATGGTGTTCTCTGTTGCAGGGTTTCTACATTCTATGTGGCATCAGTGCCGAAAATATTTGAAAGCGTGAGAGATGAATCACCGAGCCCTTTCTCTTCTTGTTTTTGATTTATTTTATCTGTTGCAGGACACTAATCATATTACATGACTCTGCTATTTTTAAATAAGGTTGTAAACATATTAGAAAAATGTATGAGTGCTACTGACCCTAAATCTCGGCGTAGGAAATTATAACCTACGTATTCCACGTCTGAGGAAAGATCATCCTGTTTTTGTACTTTTTTAATGTAAATGTTTTTAGGCAATTTAATGATTTATTTAGCATATTTGCACACCCCGACTATGGAGTCCAACAGATTGACATAGACAAATTTCAGCCGCTGCACTTTTATATGATAAAACCATAAGATGCACACTCTTTTTTATTGTTACAATTCTCAAATGCTTTATCGTGTCTTATAATTGTACTTTTTGAGGTTATGTTAACCGAAATAAAGTTTTTGATGATGAAGCATTCATCAGACATAACATTGATGCAGCATAGCAATGGCAGCATTAGTTTAAGTTTCTATAACTCACAGATTAGATACAGCACCACATGCACAGCATTCATACAAGCTTTCATGACTCACAGATTGGAAGCAGTACAGCACGAGCAGCATTAGTGCAAGCTTTCATGACTCATTGATTGGATACAGCACAGCACTGGCAGCATTAGTGCAGGCTTCCAAATCGTACAGAAATAATACGAGACAACACAGGCAAAGCAATGGCAGCATTAGTGCAAGCTTTCATGACTCCCAGATTGGATACAGTACAATAAAGGCAGCATTAGTGCATACTTCCAAATTTTACAGAAATTATACGAGACAGCACAGGCTTAGCAATGGCAGCATTAGTGTAAGCTTCCATAACTCACAGCATCTATGCAGCACCACACGCACAGCATTCGTACAAGCTTTCATGACTCACAGATTGGAAGCAGTACAGCACGAGCAGCATTCGTGCAAGCTTCCATAACTTACAGAATTGATACGGGACAGCACAGGTTTAGCAATGGCAGCATTAGTATAAGCTTCCATAACTCACAGATTCTATGCGGCACCACACGCACAACATTGGTACAAGCTTTCATGACTCACAGATTGGAAGCAGTACATAGCACCATTTGTGCAAGCTTTCATCACACACTCAATGGCTACAGCTTGGCAATGACACCACTATTATAAGCTTGCATAACTCACAGAATGAAAACAGTACAGCACAGACAGCATTAGTGTAAGCTTCCATAACTCGCAGATTCGTTATAGCACAGCAGGGACAGCATTAGTGCAAGCTTTCATTGGTCATAGGTTATATATGGTACAGCGGTATTAAGATAGAATATCGACGGGAAAATATCGAGTAGCATTAATATCGTGGTAAGAATATCGAAAGGAAAAAATATCGTCGTAGTAAATATCGTTGTAAAAAATATCGTTTTGTTAGAATGACATAAATATCGTCAAACAAAAATATCGATGAATAGAATATCGTTGACTAAAAAATCGTTGTACATAATATCGACAAAAAAATATAATGGGTAAAAAAAAAAAAAAGAAAAATTATTATTTTTTAAAAAAATTTAGAAAAATACTTTTAATAATAATAATTATAAAAAAATATTTGTTACAAAAGATTTGTTAAAATTTTAGTAGCGGGTTATTGGTATTATAGGGGATAAGGGTGGGTAGTAATTTAAAATTTAATATAAAATATGAACAAATTATGAATTTAATCAGAATTCGAAATTTAAAATTTCTAAATAGAAATTTTCACGAAATTTTATTTGTAATTATTAATTAATAAATCATATTTAAAATTTTAGTAGCGGGTTATTGGTATTATAGGGGATAAGGGTGGGTAGTAATTTAAAATGTAATATAAAATATGAACAAATTATGAATTTAATCAGAATTCGAAATTTAAAATTTCTAAATAGAAATTTTCACGAAATTTTATTTGTAATCATTAATTAATAAATCATATTTAAATTTTAGTAGTGGGTCATTGGTATTTTAGGGGCTAAGGGTGGGTATTAATTTGAAAATTAATTTAAAAAAAAGATAAATAATAAAAAAATCGAAAATAAATTAGAAATAGAAATTTAACAATAAAATTTAGAAATTTAAACGAAATTATTTTTGTAATGATAGTGAAAAATTTCATATTAATATTTTAGTAGCGGGTTATTGGTATAATAGGGGATAAGGGTGGGTAGTAAATTAGATAATATGTATTAAAAAAATCCAAAATTAAGAACAAATTAGAAATTTAATCAGAATTCGAAATTTACAAATCAAAATTTGAAATTGTCACGAAATTTTAATTGTAATATGTATATTGTTTATTATCCAGCACTTTCCCTGAATTATGTTGGATTGGAGTTAGAATAGTATATTATTATGGTTTACTATCCAGCACTTTCCCTGACTTATGTTGGATTGGAGTTAGAATAGTAATTTAGTATGGTTTATTATCCAGCACTTTCTTTGACTTATGTTGGATTGGAGTTAGAATAGTAATTTATTATGCTTTACTATCCAGCACTTTCCCTGACTTATGTTGGATTGGAGTTAGAATAGTAATTTATTATGCTTTACTATCCAGCACTTTCCCTGACTTATGTTGGATTGGAGTTAGAATAGTAATTTATTATGGTTTACTATCCAGCACTTTCCCTGACTTATGTTGGATTGGAGTTAGAATAGTAAATTATTATGGTTTATTATCCAGCACTTTTTCAGACTTATGTTGGGTTGGAGTTAGAATAGTAAATTATTATGGTTTATTATCCAGCACTTTCCCTGACTTATGTTGGATTGGAGTTAGAATAGTAATTTAGTATGGTTTACTATCCAGCACTTTCCCTGACTTATGTTGGATTGGAGTTAGAATAGTAATTTATTATGCTTTATTATCCAGCACTTTCCCTGACTTATGTTGGATTGGAGTTAGAATAGTAAATTATTATGGTTTATTATCCAGCACTTTCCCTGAATTATGTTGGATTGGAGTTAGAATAGTAAATTATTATGGTTTATTATCCAGCACTTTCCCTGACTTATGTTGGATTGGAGTTAGAATAGTAATTTATTATGTTTTACTATCCAGCACTTTCCCTGACTTATGTTGGATTGGAGTTAGAATAGTAATTTATTATGCTTTACTATCCAGCACTTTCCCTGACTTATGTTGGATTGGAGTTAGAATAGTAATTTATTATGGTTTACTATCCAGCATTTTCCCTGACTTATGTTGGATTGGAGTTAGAATAGTAAATTATTATGGTTTATTATCCAGCACTTTTTCTGACTTATGTTGGGTTGGAGTTAGAATAGTAAATTATTATGGTTTATTATCCAGCACTTTCCCTGACTTATGTTGGATTGGAGTTAGAATAGTAATTTAGTATGGTTTACTATCCAGCACTTTCCCTGACTTATGTTGGATTGGAGTTAGAATAGTAATTTATTATGCTTTATTATCCAGCACTTTCCCTGACTTATGTTGGATTGGAGTTAGAATAGTAAATTATTATGGTTTATTATCCAGCACTTTCCCTGAATTATGTTGGATTGGAGTTAGAATAGTAAATTATTATGGTTTATTATCCAGCACTTTCCCTGACTTATGTTGGATTGGAGTTAGAATAGTAATTTAGTATGGTTTATTATCCAGCACTTTTTCTGACTTATGTTGGATTGGAGTTAGAATAGTAATTTATTATGCTTTACTATCCAGCACTTTCCCTGACTTATGTTGGATTGGAGTTAGAATAGTAATTTATTATGCTTTACTATCCAGCACTTTCCCTGAGTTATGTTGGATTGGAGTTAGAATAGTAAATTATTATGGTTTATTATCCAGCACTTTCCCTGACTTATGTTGGATTGGAGTTAGAATAGTAAATTATTATGGTTTATTATCCAGCACTTTCCCTGACTTATGTTGGATTGGAGTTAGAATAGTAATTTAGTATGGTTTATTATCCAGCACTTTTTCTGACTTATGTTGGATTGGAGTTAGAATAGTAATTTATTATGGTTTACTATCTAGCACATTCCCTGAGTTAAGTTATGTTTGGAGTTAGAATAGTACTTTTTTATGGTTTATTATCCAGGACTTTCCCTGAGTTATGTTGAATTGGAGTTAGAATAGTAATTTATTATGGTTTACTGTCCAGCAGAATTATTATTATTTTTAATTCAGCAGTATTTATTTATTATTTTTAATAAGAATCATATATGTTATGTAGTAATATTCATTTCATAAATATACTTTAAAAACATTTTTATAACATTTTTACATTAATATGACAAGTCAAAATTAAGAAACAATTTTTTAAAAAAATTTTTTTATTGAGAGTTTAATTTGGTATTGCAAAGATATTACTATTTTTCAAAAAACATTTAACATAATTTTTGGTCACATATTATATAGCATTTTTTTACATAAATACTATTTGTATTATACATAAATTTTTATATTAAATTTTAATAATTATTATTAAAATTTAATATATTACATATTTATTATTGCATTTTTTTTATCAAGATATGTACATAACATAAATTTACATTTTGTAATATCTGAGAAAAATATTTAACAATGAAATACATTTTTTGATAAAAAAGAATTAATACATAACTCTTTTAAACATATTAATGTCTCTTTTACAATATTCATATGTTTTTTAAGAAGAAAAAAAAAATTATTAATACATATTGCATATATTATGCTATTTAATACTGTTTATTTTTTAGTTAAAGGCTATTTTGTCCTATTTTAGTTTTTATTATGCAGACATTTTACTTTTTGGAACTTCACTTTTTATTCTATCAACATCGTTGTTTGGGTCATTGTAGAAAACGGAAGCTCGCGGTTGGGAGCTGTTTCTTGTTGGTGAAGGTAAGTTTGTTTCACTTTACTTTTAAAGATATTTAACTTAAGTTTAGTGATAGTTGTAGTGTGTACGTGTAGATATGTGTAGTACTTTACATATTATGTGCGAATTATGTGTTATTTTGCGTCGTTATGGAGAGCGTACTTTGTGAGGTAGTTCGAACAAAAGTAACGTTTACTGTTGTATTAATGGATGAATTCAGATTGTTTTTATGTGTTATATGCTATGTGTAGGCTATGCGTATTTCCAATGTTTTGAGGTTTGTTATTTTTTCGATAATTTACAGGTGTTCGTTTTGGTGAGCAGATGGACTGTGACGGTTTTTTTTTTAAGCAGGTACATATTTTTGAAAATGTCCTGCATTTTCGGGGTCTCTACTTTTTTTACTCGTGAAGATTTATCTACTTTTTTATGGTTTCTAATTCGAGAGGATTGCAACGGGAGTATTATCAAACAGTTGTATTTTGTGCATTTTGTTGGGATTTTTCGATATTGGATATGGATAGCTTTTGGTATTATTCCTGTGGAAATTATCACCATGGAACATATTCTACAGCAGCAGAACCGTAACTAAAAGTGATATTTACTTTTGTGTTGCATTGTGGTATAGTCTACTGTTTAGTTAAATGTTATATTATTATGTCTTGTAAAAATATATTATTGATCATTTTACATGACATAATATTACGATATTTAACTACATATTATCTTTAATTGTCCTTTGCTCACTTTTTGGGAATTTATATTTAAAGGATTGATTTAGCTATTAGATCTAAGTATGCTAGACCTTCTATACTTGGGTACATTCTAGTTTTTTGCTGGAGATATTCGTACATGTTTAATGTTTGCTTACTTAGTTTAGGGCCAATTTTTGAAAGTGATTGCTCTATTCTGAGTTCTTGGTAGCTTTGCTCTTTTTTAATGCTTTGGATCAGTTTGTGAAGTGTTGGTTGACTTCTTCCTAAAGTCGCTTGGAAGGCATTATGCCATCCTTCAACTGCGTTATTAGTTTTAGCTTTCTGGGCTATTGTACTAGCATAGACATTCCACCATGGAATTTGAAATTTAGGTTGTCTACGGTGGCCTGAACGATGTAATCTTCCAACCCATGTATCTTCAAAGTAGTCTAAGAAGGGAGTTAGCTTTTTTTCATTGGTGCGGTAGAAAGGGCTGTCAATTAATAAATTGTAGTAGTTAGCTACTTCTGTTGTTGGTACATATGCTAATGCTATCAACTTCTTTATTTGATAAGCAAAGTTACTGTTTGTACAATATTCAATGCTTAAAGTTGATTTTTGTAAGTGCCTCCATATGCTTTGGTTGTAGTGATAATAACAACCTTGTATGGAGGTATGGGGATATATTTTAAGGATAGCTTGAATCATGGCCATTTCAAAGTCAATTACAATTCTTTGAGGATAGTAATTATCAGTTAATTCTTTGATCGTTGTTAAAAATTCAACGTAGGTAGTATTTGTTTTGTTTGGCAGCAGAGTATAAATTAGAGGTATATTTGTATCTTGGTATTCCCCATGAATGGTGTAAAGTTGATAGAAAGGTTTGGGACAAACTTTAAAAGTCCCGTCCATCATCCATGTTTCACATGATTTAAGCTTTTGCAAATTACTATTAGTAGCAAAAAGTAAAATTCTTTTGTCATGACTGTTGTTGTCATACATTAAGAATTTATCCTCATTATGTGTAATGGTATATTCTGGATATATTTTTATATCCTGAAAACTTTCTGGTGTTGGTGGAGTTGGATCAGAAGCACGTTTAGTTTTAGCAATTAATCTCTTTAAGTTGGGAATAGAAGGTAGCTGTCCTGTTACATGTTCAGGCACTTTGCTTAAAACATTTTTCAAAATGCTAGTGCTTGTTTCTTGTGATCCTGTACTAGCATCTTTCAATGTTTCTAGTGCTTCTCTCACTTCCACTTCAGTTACATTTGGTGGGTGGTTATGCTCACGTACATTTACCACATTGTTATCAACAGTTGTTGCTCTACCATAGCATGCATTTGAGTAATATTTACTACATTTCCAATGGGTCTTATTAGCTTTCACTCTTTCTTGGGTGTAGGTGTAACCCATGTAGCTCAGCATTAGTTTTCCTTTTTGCGAAGTAATGAAAGTAGCTCCAGTTGCCATGTCTAAGGTAGATCTGTGGAAATATATATATATGTCTTTTTTAGAACATTGAACACCATTTTAGAGGTGTGTATAAGACTAGGCAAAAGTGTAACCATATACTTACTATGTGGCTTCACTGGTAAACCTTTTATTCTTATTTCTTTATCAGAATTGTCTCCCTTTTACGTTCTGTAGTAGTGTTAAAGAATAATAGAAAGAAATACTTTAGTGTAATAGGTGTATCATTTTACTTTCTGAATTGTTATAGATATACTGACTATACTTACTTGATGTAGTAGAGGATGTTGGTAGTGTAGTAGTAGATAGGTAAATAATTTTGTAGAGTCTGTGGAAAAAATTATTATTGTGTTACTTGTAGTATTTGGATGATAATAGTTGGATACATATTATTTACATTGTACATTTACTTAGCAAGTTTAAATAATTTTTATCAGCTATCTAAATAGACATGGATAAGGTAGTTTATAAATGTTTTTACATCTAACTGTATTGTCGTTGTTGATAAGTTCAACATGTTTAGTTTTCACTCTAAAGATCAACAGTTTTAAAAATAGGGACTTTATCTACTTATAGTAACTTCGAAGAAAAAATGGTATTTAACTTACTTGAAGTGTAGTGTGATGTATTGTAGTTGTAGTCGTTGGTTTGTATTCTCTTCTCTCAGCAAGGTAACCGTTTTTCTCCAAGGTTGGGCCAAAAATGGTAAATTACGTTAAGTGTGTCATTGTATTTATATTAGTGAGTTAATTAATGGTACTTTTTGATTGGTTCAATTAGTGAAAATTCAAATTCATTGGTTGAGAACGTTATTTGGCATGGGAAAACCGTTATTTTTGTTATACTATGTTGTTTCACTGTTTGTTTGTAAAAGAATATATGAAAATGTGTTATAAGTTACATTTTTGTGTAATATTTCAATCGTTTATATGTTGAAAATAAAGAAATGTTTATCATATTTAGGACATCGGAGTGTAATATAGTATCAGTAAAAGTAAAAAAAAAATCGCTATATTAATATTTTATGTTACAAATAAGTAATAGGAAAACCAAAAAATAATATGTGTTCATAGTTTTGTAAAAAAAAATCAAAAAAAATGAGTGAATTCAAGAATAGTGCATTTCGAGTTCTAAACAAAACGTCGATATTTTTTGTATATTTTTAGAGCACATAGGTCGTCGATGTTAGTATAGTCGATATATATGTCAAAGGTAATGTTATGTAAAATAAAGTCGATAATGTAGTAGTCGATATTTAAGTAGTCGATATTAGTGTGAACGATATTAGGGTTGTCGATAAAAAAATATCGATATTTGTGTAAATTCTAGTTTAAGTATAGGATGACGATATTTATGTAAACGATGTTTTAGTGACGATATTTTTATCAGACGATATTTATGTTAACGATATTTGAACATGGAACCGGTACAGCACCCACAGCATTAGTGCAAGCTTTCATTGGTCATAGATTATATACGGTACAGTACCCACAGCATTAGTGCAAGCTTTCATTGGTCATAGGTTATATATGGTACAGCACCCACAGCATTAGTGCAAGCTTTCATTGGTCATAGATTATATACGGTACTGCACCCACAGCATTAGTGCAAACTTTCATCACAGAATAGATGCAGGATAGCAATGGCAGCATTGGCGTAAGCTTCCATAACTCAGAGATTCGTTATGCCACAGCACGGGCGGCACTAGTGCAGCTTCCATGAATCACAGAATGGATGCAGCATAGCAATGACAGCATTAGTTTGAGCTTCCATAACTCACAGATTTGTTATAGCAAAGCATGGGTAGTATAAGTGCAGGCGTTCATGACTCACAGATTCATTATAACACAGCAGGAACAGCATTAGTGCAAACTTTCATTGGTCATAGGTTATATACGGTACAGCACCCACAGCATTAGTGCAAGCTTTCATTGGTCATAGGTTATATACGGTACAGCACCCACAGCATTAGTGCAAGCTTTCATTGGTCATAGATTATATACGGTACAGCACCCCCAGCATTAGTGCAAGCTTTCATTGGTCATAGGTTAAATACGGTACAGCAGCCACAGCATTAGTGCAAACTTTCATTGGTCATAGGTTATATACGGTACAGCACCCACAGCATTAGTGCAAGCTTTCATTGGTCATAGATTATATACGGTATAGCTCCCAGAGCATTAGTGCAAGCTTTCATTGGTCATAGATTATATACGGTATAGTTCCCACAGCATTAGTGCAAGCTTTCATTGGCCATAGGTTATATACGGTACAGCACCCACAGCATTAGTGCAAGCTTTCATTGGTCATAGATTATATACGGTACAGCACCCACAGCATTAGTGCAAGCTTTCATTGGTCATAGATTATATATGGTACAGCACCCACAGCATTAGTGCAAGCTTTCATTGGTCATAGGTTATATACGGTACAGCACCCACAGCATTAGTGCAAGCTTTCATTGGTCATAGATTATATACGGTACAGCACCCACAGCATTAGTGCAAGCTTTCATTGGTCATAGATTATATACGGTACAGCACCCACAGCATTAGTGCAAGCTTTCATTGGTCATAGGTTATATACGGTACAGCACCCACAGCATTAGTGCAAGCTTTCATTGGTCATAGATTATATACGGTACAGCACCCACAGCATTAGTGCAAGCTTTCATCACATAGAATGGATGCAGTGTAGCAATGGCAGCACTAGTGCAAGCTTTCATGACTCACAGATTGGATACAGCAAAGCAGGGGCGTCATTAGTACAAACTTTCATCGCAAGCACAATGAATGCAGGATAGCAATGGCAGCATTAGTGGAAGCTTCCATCACACACAGAATGAAAACAGTACATCATGGGTAGCATTATGTAAGCTTCCATCACACACATAATGGAAACAGTACAGCATGGGCAGCATTAGTGTAAGCTTCCATCATACACAGAATGGAAATAGTACAGCATGGGCAGCATTAGTGTAAGCTTCCATCACACACAGAATGGATGCAGCATAGCAATGGCAGCATTAGTGTAAATTTCAGTCGCAGATTGAAGATTACAGTACAGGGAAGCAGCTTAGTGCAAGCTTCCATCACACACAGCAAATACACAGTACAGCAGAGGAAGGAGTGCTTCACGCATCCATCACACAAAGAATGGGTGCAATATAACACACTCTGAAAGTGTAAGCTTTCATCGCCCATAGAACGGAAGCATTGCTGCACATTCAAATGTCGCAAGCTTCCATTGTGCAAAGACAGCATACAGTTCGTCACAGACAAACATCTTAAATGCACAAAGAATGAATATAGTACATCACTTGCAGCATCTATGCAACTTCTATCACACTGAGAAGGATACAGGTACAGCCTAGACAACATTTGTGCAAGCTTCCACCACACAGACAACAAATACACTAGACCACAGCACAGGCAGCAGTTTCAGCCCCCCTCCGGTGCAGCCTGATTGATGCTGAAGTGTCAGCAGCACAGAACATCCTAAAAATCACGTGTTTGTGTTGCTTGTGGGCGGGGTCTCTAAACACAGCCCAACACCCACGCATTATGTTCTGCCAAGCATCCATCTGCTCACGATGCCAGGCGTCATGGTTGGTGCAGGCTTTTCGCTGCCCTCTGGGTGCTTTGACGCTGTGCCCTGGGCAGGGGAAGCATGGCAGCTCACAGCTGATCCCCAGCACTCCCCCTGCCCGCCTGACGAGAGCACACGGCGTGGGCAATAACAAAAGGTCACATAGATTACTCGGATAAATATTTCATGCAGCTTGTTCGCACGTCCGGGCGCCATTATTGAACGAGCGCCTGATGCTCGTGACACCGGGAGAGCGTTCAGTGGAGCAGCCACGAGTGAAAGCTGGAAAGGGAGTCTGCAGGCTGGAGGGGTGAGGGGGGTGGGTGATAGCCTCACGCGCCCACAGCACCGTACAGGCTGAGGCAACGCCCTTCCAGAACAAACTAAAATCTCTATCTATAGTCGAATGAATATTTAGTTGTGGCGAATGGAGACCGGGTGTAGTGAACGTCGTGCGAGAAAAGTGATGTGTTTTACCTCTTCTGCCTCCTGCCTCGCTTATGCTCTTCCTTGACCTTGATGAGACAAAGAAGGGCATTCCATTGTCCAACCTCAAATATGCAAATTAGTCTTTAAACCATTGCCAATTACTGCCATTTCAATGTGGCGGAAGGGGGTGGAGGCATAAAAGGTCATCTCCAGAAACAGACACCTGTTTTGTCAGTCTCCATGGACAGACCCTCATTTCACCCACCTAGTTTTTTGGTCTTCCGCAGAATGACAGTGCAGCGAAGCAATGCAGATGGTAATATGGCGCTAAACAAATCACCACCATGACATTTCAAACCTCCAGCACTGGACACACATCAATTTTTTTTATTTTCCCCTGTCAGGGATCCAATGCTCCACAAAAGAGACTTGAATGAGACCATATTTCTGGCTGGACTGTCCTGGAAGGAACAATTCAGCTGAACAACTCGTGAAGACAGCAATGGCAGGTGAATGCTTGGTGTAGCAGGTATTATTCGATCTCACGTTGTCAATGAGTTTGGTGCTTTAATGAGATTCTGGAGCATCACTCCATGTCTTATCTGGGAGAGCGCCCCTTCTTCTGTTCAAACGTGTGAGCACTGCTGTAAAAACCACCATGGGCAAGTGCAGGCTTTGAAGGGCCATATGATTTTACTTTCATGAAAAGATAGCTCACTTGGTGACACTAAGCATATTTGGCAAGCCTTTGGAAGCCATCTTGGTATGGGATGATGAGCCCATGCCACCAGAAATAGGGTACATCAGGTTAAGCTACTGCAGCTGAATGTTGAGATTACTGCTGGGCAGAGACATCTTAAGCATTTCGGGGACCCGGGCCAAAAATATTTCAGGGGCCCCAGTTCGGAACATCTACAATGTATGCTCTATTTTACGCTCTTTCTTACCCTCTTTGGCCTGGTCACTGATAGTGCACAGGCCCACTGGTCCGAATTCTAAATGTGTTTACATTTAATATTCAGGGATAGTGACTGTTTTCAAAATTATAACACAGTGGCAGATCACTAATAATATTGCAAATAATCTCTGTGACCGCCTCTCATTTCTCATATGTGAGGTTCTGTTTTGATCTAAAATAAACTTTTTTAGGGATGTTACATGAAACAAACACATCATTTCTCCACAAAATGTCTGTAACAGACTCCCACACATCACCTGCATTAAAAATAAAATAAAGGAAAATCTTATTTAAAGCTATCGGTTTAAGAAGTATTCAAGGGTAAGAGAGCAAGATTCTCTGCAATACAGAGTTGGCTCCATCAGGTGGACTCCTGAAAGGTCGGGGCCCTGGGCCAAAGCCCACTTTACCCATGCCTTAAAACGTCTCTGCTGCTGGGGTCACTTTGGTTCTCTACAGGAACCAGACTGATAAGGAATAGCAGTGCTGGGATTAGGACCAAGAGGACGGAAATAAAACAGTTCAGTGGTAAATGGTACTTGATACTGCACTTTGCCCTGTAGACATGCTTGACTCTCTAGGAGGAGAAATAAAAGTCAAGAGACTTGTCTATGGCGAGAAAGACTAAGGGGGTCATTTAGATCTTGGCAGTCTGTACTCTGTTCCTCAAGGCCACTGTGGAATGTACTCTGCTGCCCGATGGGCTATAGCCAGCCATATTTAGAGAGCTCCACCTGCCTGAGACTTCAGGGAAACCATGTCCACAGCAGCTTCTCTGAATGCATTGAAGGTTTTCTGAGAAGCTGTCATGTTTCATGCATTCGCTGAGCAAAAACCTTTTGTTTAACAAAGTTTTCGTAATACAAAAAAATAATAACTCTGACACCTTGGGAGTTTTACTCCCAGGGTGTGAGGGTCAGTTTTGTTTTCTGTTGGGTCCACCACGCTTTTCCTGGTGGTCTCGAACAGAAAAAAGTACATCACAATGACCTCCTTGGATGTACTGATGTACTTAACCCGACAGCCCTAAGTCCATAGGGCGGTTGGTGTCAGTGGTGCTGGAACAGTTTTGAGAGAGAAGTACTGCCATCACTGACGTCCTAGGGACAGTGAGAAAATTAGAGCTTCACACAAAGACAAGTGCAGCAAATGGGCCATGCTCTTTCAGCAGGAGAGTGATGGGGGAAGGGGTATGTAGTTGGTAGTGCATTTTAGAGCACACTGTTGGAAATATATATCACTAAAGCACTGTGTGATAGTACACTCTCCTTTGTAGACAGCACATTTTGCATTATTATAACCGATACATTTCCACAGACATGCACTTCTACTAACAAACTATGTAGCACACAAATGATAATGTATGGAAATTGGGTTTCAGCTAATATCACTTGTGCACCACTAAGCAAAGTGCCTTTATTTGTTTTGGTCCTTTTAAAATGTTTGTTTCCATCACACTTAAGACCTTCAAAAAGTGTGTCATTGCGTTTTCCTAACTGCTGATATACTATGAAATATTAGTACAGTTCATTTTCAGGTATTTAAATGTTGCTCTGTGTTAGGAAAACATTGACATCCCACAGTCTTTCCTTTAACACTTCCATTACCCAGCAAGATTGTCCCATAGTTCACTTTACAAAATCATTTCACTTTGCAGTCAGAAAAAGAAAAGCAAAACACAATCTCCATGTTAAAAGAATAAACAGCGATTTGTCATTAGACTTAGCCTGCCATGTCAGCATATTGAAATACAGCAAATGTGACAAGATAAGCATAAAAGCATCTTTATTTGCTGATGGACCGTCTAAACTTCAAGAGGGTTATGCTGTGGGTGCTGCTGCACCCCGCATTCCTATTTCCAGTACCTATGATCAGTCTAAGGTTTACACCGGCAGACCTTACGGGGGCTCCACTGGCAAAAACTTGATGGTCCTCCAAGCTCTAAACAAAATAGGAAAACTATCAGTTTGGGTGACAGGCTACCCTGGCACATTTGAGAAGGAGTAAACTACCTGTGTAACTATAAATGAGGTCCGAAAGTATCTGTGTACCCTATAGAGACTCTGAGTTTTTCTAGAGATCATGTCAAAGAATTGATGCAGAAAACCAATCTGGCTCGTATTATTTAACAGGCACTCTGTCCCTGTTTGCGCCATGGTGCACCTTTCAACAGGGCACACCTAGGGACACTTCACTCTATTAAAAGGAATGCACTGCACCAGGGCAACCACAACTGGTTGACTGAAGCAGTCGGTTCATCTTCCTCTGTGCAAGCGGCTCCTGCCTGGACTTCAAAGAGAGGACAGAGATCCAATTGTAGGCAGATGCAGTGAGTGATTGCACCAGCCTACAGTGGGAAGCCTGGAAGGGGCTTCATGGGGCCCCCTCATCGACTTTACAGAGGTCACCCTCAGAGAGTGCACTGACTATGTGCCACCTTCTGGTATCTTTTTTCCTCTGCGCCCATGTCTATAACATGGTGCAGGCACAGACGGACTGTTTCCCTCATTTGCATTAGGCCACGCCCCCAATACCCCCTGAATATATCGCCTGTGCTCTATGTGCCCAGGCACTATATGTTTTACAGAATAGGGAGGACAAGTGCCTTCTCCTTCTTCTGTAATACTATAGTACACGGGGCACAAAAAATGGGAAAACTCCTGTTCTGCTCCCTGGACACTATGGGCATTGATTATGATGTTGGGCGGACTTCAGTCTGACCGACCTCTGGTCGGTGGTCCCGACCGTCTCATTACAATGCAACCTTTTCTCAATGGGAGCTCCTGGTAACTGCCCGTAACACAAGTTCCCATTGAGAAAAGGGAGGTGCAGTTCATCCCTGCACCCGGTGGCAGGCACCTCGCATGCTAGAATTTCTTGCTAGAAATGCGCATGCGCTGGCCTATGTAAATTTTTTCTCAAGCAGTACCCTTATGGCTGGGAAGAGGAGGAGGACAGCCCAAGGACGCCGCGGTAAACAGGTAAGTGGTTTTTACTTTTTTTTAAATTACTTGTAACTTATAGCTTAATAGGGGGTGGAGGCGGACTGCGTAGCGAGCTCCACAGAGTTCCACAGAGTTTGTTTCCAACTCCGTGGCCCTCCAAGTAGACCCGCTACACACACTACGCCCAGGGTTAGTAACATGTATTGTTGGCTGGTAGAGTTGAAAGACTGAGAGGCTGGGTCAAGAGGCATAGTCAGAGACCAGTGACTATTTGACCTTTCTGCTATGGGAAAGTATGACAATTTCATATAACTCTGAAGTGTATATACAATGTATATTTCATTTTGATTTCAATAGAGAAGCTTGAGAATTGCATATGTAGAGTGTATATACAATGTGTATCTCGCTTTGATTTCAGTGTGTGTGTGTAGTACAAAGACAAGTGTTTTTATATATATGATATGGAGTCTTTTTGTGGCTAACGCAGTGTGCTGTGAGGGGTGGGTTTTGTTGCAGTGCTTTACATTTGAGCCCTGAGGGTGAGCATAGGTTATAGGACAAGTGTATGATACTCATTCTGCTTGGAATGGTGGGTTCTGACTGCCTTTGATGCACCTTAGCCAGCCTGATGCCACTGGGTCTAACAGTTTCTTTTGCTCACTGTACTAGAAAGCAAGACTATTGGCAGGTGGGTGAGTTCTTTGCACTTGACAAATGTAATTGCCCTATGCATTTTATTCATTTAATTTTTAGCATTCAATATTGACCTGGAACTAGAGCTGGAACTAGGTGGTCTGTTGATTGTAAAGGTTCCATATTCGAAAAATAGCTTGGTTCCCGCTGCTCCCATGGATGAGGGTGACAAAACTGGGGAATAGGTTGATTAACTATGCCTTCTCAATTCTCCATCAATGTTGCCCCTAGCTTAAAGTAGACTGCAGCATCATTTTGGACATTAGAAGAATATGTCTCTGTACATCTTCATGGGATTGATAGTGGCAGAGTGAAGACTGATTTACCAACATTTTGCATCATGGTTGTACCACTTTTTCTGTGCAGTCACTATGCAAAATGCTAGTCAAGATTTACCAAGCAATGCAAAGGACGACTTGCGCAACCTTACATGGCATTTCTCAAAAAAGCAGTTTGCGCGGTGTTGTGTTATTCTGCATCAGGTAGCTGTTAAATGTGTGGAACATGGACATTCCCATATCTATCCATATATTTTGATGCAAACCCATATTTACTAAAAGCAGTAAACCTGGGATGGGCCAAAATTGTGTGCATATCCGACTTAGGCATAACAAAGAGAAATATCTGAACTTTTCAACTTTATTTCCTCTTTCCATTTGTGCTGCATAGAAAGAGGAATACACCTAAGAGTATTGTGTTTCCTGCACAAAAACTATCCCTACTACAATGCATGCACCCTCGATATGGCACAGGTATACATGCATTGGTGATATGAAATGAAATGAAAATGAGTTTTATAAAGCGCAGAATAGCTGCCCGGAGGCGTCCAAGCGCTGAGTGCTAGCAGTAGGTTATCGACTGAGTTAGTGAGCAGAACAAAACAATTATTTATTAAATAAAAAGGTTTTCAACTGTTTTCTAAAAGAGGTAAGGTCCGAATTGGACCTAAGATAAAAGGGTAAGCTGTTCCAAAGCCTGGCCGCATTCAGGGAAAAGGAGCGACCTCTTAATCTGGACCTCTTTACCCTAGGCACAACAGCATTTAAAGCATTGGTGGACCGTAGCTGTCTGCACGGATGGTAGGGAGTGATTAAAGGGCGGCTGATTACTGGACCAGTTTCCCAAAAAGACTGGTGGGCTACACAGAGAGACTTGAAGCTGATCCTGTCCTTCACCGGGAGCCAGTGCAGTTTTGCTAGTCCAGATTTTACAGAGGCCCTACGAGGAATTTGGAGAAGGGTCCTGGCAGCACAGTTCTGAATCACTTGCAGCTTCTTTAATGTAAAACCTGGGGCCCCAAGATAGAGCGCATTTCTGAAATCCAACCTGGAAAGAATAAGTCCCTGAACCACAATTTGTCTTGCCTCAAAAGGTAGCAAAGGAAGAATCTTCCTCAACATTCTAATGAGGCCAAAACAGGTGGCGGACAGTACAACAGCTTGATGGTCAAACGTCAGGGACTTGTCCAGCCAGACGCCCAAGCTCTTGATGGCATCCTTGGGGACTGGGGGAGCTCCCAGGCATACTGGCCAGATCTGGTTAATAGCGGTTGGGACCGAATGGCCCAACAGCATGACCTCTGTCTTGTCCCCATTAAGTTTGAGACAAGACAGGGTCATCCAGCTCCTGATCTCACTCAGGCAGCCCACCAGGTCCACTGTGCCCACAGGGTCCTCAGCCTGCGCCAATGAGACCACCAGCTGTGTATCGTCCGCATAGGTCACGATCTTAATACCATAAGGGCGGACGATCCCAGCCAGCGGCCTCATATAGACATTAAACAGCGTCGGGCTAAGCGAGGAACCCTGCGGAACTCCACAGTTAAGGGGCCTGCTGGTAGAGGTGGTAGTTCCTTCGAAGACCTGGAAGTTTCTGTTAGCTAGGAATGAACGAATCCATTCCAACGCTCCTCCTTGAATCCCAAAAGTGCACCAGCGCTGTGTGAGGGCTGAACAGCACCATATCTTTGCACACATGTCTTGGTTCAGCTCTCTCAATGCAGCAAAGTGCTTTGAAGTGTTACGTTGTGTGAACTTTTGGTAAATCTATCACCTAATCTCTCTCTCTGCCATTTAAGCATGTGATAACCACTGGGCTTCTTTTGAGTCACGGTGTAACCTCAGAGGTTGCTGACCTTGACTGTGAAGTTTAGTTAATGCCAATATTTCTGTCGGAACGTTCAGAAGTGGGACTGTCTGTCTCACTGATTTTTTAGAGTTGTTTAGCCAAACTGTTGCGGAGACTAATGGCAGTGAAAGAGTTGGTGGACATTATCACTCAAGTTTCACCGCAAGCCTGGATTGTGTGAAATAAACCACACCAGATTAGCATCCCTATGACTACTTTAGGTCTGCAAGCAGCCAAAGACCCAACATTGCTAGCTTATTCCCCCTGTCTGCCACTCAATTCTTACAAAATGTTAGAAAATAAGTAGGTTCTCTGGCTAAAGTTCCTCATGATGTATTGTAGAACAATCAACTACCCAGAATGAGCAGGACACAATTCACTCATATTATTCTTTTCATTACTGGGACAGAAGCCTTACATGTCACACAATGACCATTCAAGAAGGGCCAGAAATCAGTCACACTGTGACTCCCACCAATGCTTTACCTACGCATGCAACCAAACACCTCAGTTCGATTTCTCAGATGACCGCAAAGAAGCAGAGTTCATTAGGGAATTGCGCCTACGACCACTATATTATCAACTTCTCACAGGAATTAGAGGTTCACTTACAAGAAATTAGAGACAATCCAAACCTACATTTATTAACGCGTAGCCTTGAGGAAAGCCTCAGGCTAGCATGCCATTTAAGGAGGCAAAACATGTGTTGGCTGCATAAAGTTACCTGGAGGTCAGAAAAATGTCAAAGCACTTATGAGAAATAAAAATATTTAAAAAATACTCTTGTACTGTTTGCGAAGATACACCCTGTTGGACATGCCTTACGTAGGAGATTCTGGGCGTTTTCCACTGTAATGCAGTTGGTAAGCACACACGCTCTTCCTACATATGCTAGGAAATGGTGCTTACTTGATTGATTTAGGTGTTGTACCTGTGAGTGCTCAAAATATATGCCACTTATTCAGAGTAGGTACTGCACTGGCTTATAGTGGGACACAGCATTGATTTTGCCACCCACTGAGTAGCCTTTCAAACATGTATCAAGCCTGCCATTGCATGCCTGTGGGCGTGCAGTTGCACTTATCCTCAGGTTGGCATTTCTAACTCATTAGCCAACCCTGAGTAGGCCTTTCACTACAACTAGGGCACCTACACATGGATGTTCCATGATCAGGTAGTGCAGAACCCCCATGTGGGTTTTCTCTATCCAAGAGGTCAGCTCTTTCCAAGGGCTCTGGGCACTTTTCCACTCTCAATGCAGTGTGTAAGTGCTTGGGCCCTTCATACACACGTTAGGAAGTGGTGCTTACCTGATGTTTTTAAAGATGTCTCAAACGGCCATTGCAGCTCTGTGTGCGCGCCCTTGCACCTATGATGTTTTTAAACATATCTCAAGCCTGCCATTGCAGGCGTGTGTGTGCGCATTTGCACCTATGATGGTTAAACATGTTCAGATTGGCCTTTCTCCTGAAGGGACCTTTCACTATCACTTTTCGGGCAGCATTCTGTCCATCATCCATTCTTTTTGCTTTTGTTGCCCTAGGTGTGAAGGGTATGTCTAGACGTCGGTACCATGCTGACTATGCCACTGAATTCAAGCTATCCTGGCTGATGAGGGGCGATACCCCGAAACTGGTCCCAGGATGCTTGTTTATGGTCAAGGGAGGACCAGGACAGGCAGTTCAAGCTAAACTGTTCCCATGAGAAGCAGGATCGAGACTGATTTAAATATGACTGGGTCCAAACTACAGTGGTGTGGTAAGCAAAAAAACAATGGATTAAACCCAGATCTGTGACTGCGGCTGGATAGATTGAAGGGAGAGGTTTTGACACTTGGCCTCTGGGAAGCCAGATCATGGCCCCAATAAAGATTAAAATAGGCATTCCACAGCCTCATAGCAGACGGGCCTGAAATTTAGGGGAGACATCTGTGTGTCAAAGAGAAGCACTTTGAAACACCCAAACTTCAAAGGCACACTACAGTATAACTACTGGTGCCCTATGTCAGCAGGGTATAGATATACCTGTGGGGACGTGGGATCAGACATCCTGGACCTGCGTGGTGTGCACTGCCAGAGGAATCTGTTGTGCACAAAGAGGATTACTGCCATTAAACGGGACTGTGCAACCTTCCTAAATACTCTCTGGCCTGGGATGACTACCTGCTGCTGTGTGGCACCCTTAGGTGTGCTCTCCAAGGGCTTGTTGACTTGCCCCCAGTCATCTTGTGGAGGTCTCAGGGACATCAAAGACCTCCAGCGAGGGACCCATACCATCTGCTTGTGACACCTGGAGAGCGGTGCCCTCTTAAATGCCCACATTGCCTACTGGATCTCAACTGGTGAGGTGGTGGGATCGTGGAATTAAGTAGTGTGCCTGGAGACCAGATTGCCTAGTGCAGAGCTCCAAAAGTCCTTCCCACATCTAAGGAGTGTGGCCCCTGCATCGTGGGGGCCTTAACACGCATAAGAATCTTGCTAGTGGTGAGCTGAATCCCAGGTTGCGGGACCCGTGCTTCGTTGATAGTACCACATCCCATTTATGTGACATGCTGACTGCATGCTTATTGCTTACGGTGTGCGATTCACAGGTTACGCCCTCGAAGAAAGGGCATACCCAAAGTAGTGTCACATTCTACCTTGTGCTGCACTGCTGAACTTGTGCCTGGGTGTGTATGACCAGAATTGTCTGGTGTGAACTGTATAAATGTGCACCACTCATTGAGTCTCATTTCCAGTTAGGTGTGGAATTTGGAACTCTTCATTGTGTATGACCGAAATTGGCTGGTGCAACACGTATCACGTGCACCAGGCATTGTGCCTCATTTCTAGGGAGGAACACAATTTGGAACTCTTCATTGTGTGTGACCGTAATTGTCTGGTGCAACCCAAATCAACACCCACCATTTCCGGGGAGGTGCAGGTGAAGGACTGGACTATTTAAGGCCCAGCGGTGCCAGGGAACAACACCTGAAACCTTCGTGGGTTACCCGTTCTGGCGCACAAATGACAGAGACACGGGACACTTCCTTCGGCGTCAAAGATCAGCGTTTATTACTGCAGGGAGGCAAAAGTCACAAGAAGTACAACAGAGTGTAGGTTCTGAGAGTCTGCTTCAAATTGCATATGTGGATCACTCCTTTTATACAAGTTTTCGACATTGCACAACATACAGACAAAAGGTTACAACTCGGTTCCCACAGTAAACTTAAAAAGGCTTCATTCATGGTGTCGGAAACCCGGAACATAATTACAGTAACATTTGCCGGTTCCCAACTGTAAAAGCACATTATCCTGCTGCTAGGCACATTCCACTCTAGTTGTAAAAGGACGAGAGCAAGAGACAAGAACAGGTGTAAGGAAGTCAGACAACAGAAGAAGAAAGAGTGTGGGGGTAATATCGGAAGCGCAATCCCAGGATCAAAGGATTCGAGCCGAGCGCATGCAAGGCTGAAACAATAGGCCAACGTGGGAAGATTACCCTCGAGCGGAGCCATCTGCCTCTGCCGTGTCATCCCCCGGTCATAAAAGACGCACAAAAAGGAATATACATCCCCCGCAAAGCTTGGGAATCACAGGGTCATGAGGCGGACATTTGCCTGTTCGCTGACTACGTGAGGGCAAGAAACAAAATGGATGCCGTATCTAAAATGGAACCCGAGGGTTCAGATGAAGAAACGCGTAAATAAGGCGAACCCTGCCAAGTAGTGTAGCGAAAATGCGTACACTTACTAAACCCGTCATTTACGGTTCATAGATACCATACTTGCCCATATTCGATCATGCCCAAAACATCATAACGATTCTCACGGAACCTCAGACGCTCCTTTTGCCCTCATGTAGGCAAGCACTAGTCGAAATCAGAATCGATTTCAATATTCATCAGATCATTCAGGTGTTGCTGGAACATTATCCTATCCATCAATGCTTCCTTGGTGGCAGGTGGCCTTCTTATGCACGTTGCAGCACAAAGGCCACATAAGGCAGGACCACACTGGACACAAAGACAACACGTGAACAGAAACGCCACAACAACCCCCATAATCATCAGAATCTTCCAACCCCAAGTTGACATTCGGCCCCAAAACCATCCTAGTAGCGTCCAATCTCCCTCGTCCACGTGTATGGACTCTGAGATTTTATGCAACTTTGAGATGGCTTGATAGACAGTTGGAGCATTATCAGGTATAAAAATGCAACAACTCGAATGGATGACCTTACACACACCACCTCGATCTGCTAGTACAACATCTAGAACCATACGGTTCTGTAGCGTCATAAGTCTATCCGCCTGAAGCTCTGCTGTCAGATTACCAAGGGCGCTTGCAGTGATATTAGCAGTCGATTCAACCACACGAGTCAGCTGTCTCAAGTTCCTACTATTAACCATAGGACCCCAAAACGGCAGGAAACCCTTAAAGAAGTCTCCTGCCTCTTGACCAGCAGTATCCTCTCTACTAATAACGCCTCTCACAACTCTAGTCTTGTGATAGTCTGAGGCGACAGTGAAAGTTGGTGGTAGAAGATTCACGATATAACAGGTGCCCGAGAAATCACGGGGCAACCATGTATAAGCACGATCGTAACACACAAAATAAGTACCCTTGGCAGTCAGGAAGACAGGGGAATAGAGCATTGGTAGGACATACGTGTCAGTACAAGCACTCTTCCCAAGCTGAGCTCTCGGATTTCGACCAAGACCTTGCAGACAGAAATGACCAAGATGTGGTACGATCCATATCGGAGACGAGCTTCTAAGCTGCCTATCACTCACTGATATACTATACTCAACCTCACTCAGATCCTTGTAAGCTCGCACCTCTTCCTCTGGGATAAGCGATACGTCAAAAATATCTCTATTTAAATCAGCAATTGCTATCGCCAAAGACTTGTGGTACGGGCCAGGACCAAGGTCTACAGAGCGAGGCTCTCGATGGGGGTAGGAATCTAGTGCACTACGGAACATTGATTGGAATGCTCGAGCTGACCCCTGGGAGCTATAGGGAAGGACAAAATACGGAATACCCCTATCCATAGTATGTGGCATTAAACCACACACCCAACAATTGGTAGTATTCATCACCAACTGATGCTGATGTAGAAGTTGAACGAAGGAATTGTTCCTAAATTCCGCATGGCTAACCTGTTCGTGTTGAGGCAAAGAATGAAAAGAATGTGGTGACATAGTGGAGACAGAATTGAGAGCAAATGTAGAAGAAGTAGGTGAAATGGAAGGAAACAATGATTGAATTCCAAGGTATACTCCACCCACCAGTAGCATAGAAACAGTTAGGAACACCATAAAAACCTGAGACAAAAAACATTTGGTTCGAAACATCTTACGCAATTTTGATCTTTGCACCGACATTTTCTCCATTTCCGACAGCTTAGAAAACTCCATCCTCTAAAAAACCGTTCGTGACGTTCTTGACGCACTTCGTTCTGAGTAGCGATTATCAATTCCCAGGAGTTCCCAGAAACTGACAAAGGGTAATCGACCTTGTGTCAGATACCTGCTAAACAGAAGGAGGTACCCGCACGGCCCTACGGTCAACCCAGATGATAGGTTTTTTACTCAAATGTTCATTTGATTAAGTCTCTTAGCTGCAAGGAAAAAGGTACATGATAATAAAATTGATTTTATTAGTATTTTTTATGTGAGCGAAGAAAATATCGACGGCTTCCAGGTCGAGTCTGCTCTTCAAACAATGGTCCAGATGGCAACACAGTGTTCGATTGTTCAGGTAACAGTTCAGGACTTGAATTCTCCAATGTTGCAGACAAAGGTGCTGTCACAGGTGTATCAACAGGAATGTCCGATTGAATTAGATCATTCTCTACAGGCTGAGCGTCGCTAAACGGTAGATAGCAAAGGGGGGACTCGGTTTCACATGAGCCAACTCCCCTCTTTATCCATGTATCAGCTGGCAAAGGAAGCGGAACCTTTTTGGTGTGGGTGGCGTGCACCCAGTGTTTTCTTCCTTCCAGCCAAACTGCAGTTCTCGTCGTCAGCAAAACCTGGTAGGGTCCCACGAATCTTGGCTCAAGATTCCGTTTTCGTCCAAAATTACGGGTGACCACCCAGTCACCCGGTTGCAGCCAATGACCAGGACCCTCTGTTTGTGCCGGTAGTGCCTCGTAAACCTGTTGATGAATCAAACTCAATTTAGCAGTCAGATCATAAAGATAATCAATCAACATTGGATATTCAAGTCTGTTAAGCTCTTTAGGCCTCGGAACTCCACAAACATTTGCAGGACGGCCGAACACAATCTCATATGGGCTAAGCCCTACTCGAGAGTGCACAGTCGCCCTGGTCGATAAAAGGGCTAGAGGCAGAACATCAGGCCTTGCTAAACCAGTCGTTGCCTGGATCTTGGCAAGCTTTAATTTCAGGGTGCCATTGTATCCTTCCACCAAACCCGCAGACTGAGGATGATTAGCACTATGAAATTTTTGCCTTATCCCAAGGCCACTACACACATTCTTCATCACACTTCCCACAAACTCACTTCCGTTGTCTGACCATACAATCCGTGGCATTCCGTACCTGGGGAAATACTCTTTGAGCAAAACTTTTGCCGTGGACAGGGCAGTATTATCCTTAAGAGGGTAAGCCTCAATCCATCTGGAGAACGCACAAACTACAACCAAAACATACTTCAAATTATTACATCTCTCCATATGAATAAAGTCTAACTGAATAATTTCAAAGGGACATGTAGGAGGAGCGAAATGGCCAGGTGGAGTGGGGGTGCCCTTTCCAGGATTATACATCAAGCATACCATGCAATTCTTAACCACTCTCTCCGCACACTTCGTAATTCCATCATTCTTCCACACAGGAGACAACAACTTACATATGCCTTTCGTGCTAATGTGTGACGTACCGTGTGCCATAGTAACAACAGCAAGCACATATGCATCTGGTAACATCCATCTCTGCTTTTCTGACAAATCCACCCAACATCCATTCTCGTCTAACTTCCCTGTACTTTCTTTCCACTGCGTCTTTTCCATTTCAGTAGCTTCATTCTGTATCTCCTTCACACTCTCTATTGTGTCCTCACACATACTAGTCTCCGTTGGCCATCTTATTGAACTGGCAACATACATTCGATTTGTCAAATTTCTGGCTGTCTCCTTAGCAATCTCATCCGCAAACGCATTACCGCGACCAACATCATCTGTCACTTTCCGATGCGCACTGCATTTAATTATTGCCACCTGCTTAGGCAATGTAAGGGCATCCAAAAGGTCATTCACAAGCTGTCCATGCTGAATCTTCGTACCATGCGACGTGAAAAATCCTCTTTCTCTCCACAATCGACCAAAACTATGCGCTACGCCAAATGCATACTGACTATCGGTAAACACATTCACCCGCTTTCCTCTAGACAACACACACGCTCTCGTCAACGCAATCAATTCAGCCGCCTGAGCTGAATTCTGACTCAATCTCGCAGTTTCCACAACCGTACTCAATGTCACTACAGCATACGCAGTCGTTACATCACCATTCGGCAACTTAAAGCATGAACCATCAACATACAAAGTACCATCGGGATCTACCAATGGAGTGTTTTTCAGGTCAATACGACCTTTCGTCTCTTCTTCAGTTCTTAAGTAGCAATCATGTGGTGCTACATCACCTGATTCCATGCCGACCGGCAACAATGTTGCTGGGTTCAACACATTACAACGTTTTATTCGTATATGACAAAAGTGTCAACTCATAACCCGATAATCTTGCGCTTGTCAGGTGTTGAGTTTTTGTTCGATTCAAAAGAGTGTCAACTGCATGCGGGACCATCACCGTGAGCATATTATCCATGACCAGACCTGTGGACTGTCGAATAGACACCGCAGCTGCCGCTGTTGCTCTTAAACAACTCGGCAATGCTCTAGCTACTGGGTCTAAGGTCGAAGAAAAATATGCACATGGCCGTTGTTTGTCGCCAAATTGTTGCGTCAAGACACTCAACGCACAACCATCCCTCTCGTGAACGTATAGTGTAAACGGCTTACTGTAGTCAGGGGTACCTAACACAGGAGCCGAACACAACGCATCACGTAATTCAGAAAAACCTTTCTGACACTCTTCAGTCCAAGGCAAAGGAGTCGGAACATCCTTGCACGTAAGAGCTAACAATGGTTTCACCAATAATGAAAAATTTGGAATCCATTGTCTGCAGTATGACGTAATACCTAAAAAGGCACGTACATCTCTCTGGGTTTTCGGCACAGTCATTCGAGCAATCGCTGCGATTCTTTCTGGGGTCAACCTTCTCCCTTCTTTTGACAATAAGTGACCTAAGTAGGTTACTTCTTGACAACAATATTGCAGCTTAGAAGGTGACACCTTGTGATGTAAGGCACATAGATGTTGCAACAACGATACTGTAGCAGTTCTGCAAATATCCTCGGTATCGGCTGCCACCAACAGATCATCAACGTATTGAATCAAATCCGCACCCGTCGGTTTTGATTCAATACCGTCGGCTAGAGACAGGATTGCTAACAGGGGCGCCAGAGAATCCAATGGAAACATTCGTTAAGCCAGACAAAGGTGCGCCAGGGAGTTTTGAATGCATGATGGAACTTTTTGCTGCACCAGTGTCCAACAGAAAAGGCTCAACTACGCCAGATGTGGCAACCGCGATGTAAGGCCCTCTCTGATCAACCGGAACTGACACTACTCCCTCTCTTTGTCGATGGCTGTCCTAGTAACGGTCGTCTGCAACAATCTCACGCTCAACATAATAATCGTCCACATGGTACTGTGCGGATTTATCGGACCCCGCATTTTGCTGGTCGAAACAATTATTCGCGTCCGATGAAACAGTAGAGCGCTCATGATTTTGAACGAAACCTCGACCTCTACCTCGAGAGGCCTGTTGAGGACCACCACGACCTCCCCGAGCCGAAACATTATTATAACGATCACGTAAAGCGGGACAATCGAATTTTATATGGCCCTCTCTCCTACAATATGCACACTGATTATACCCAAGCGTAGATCTAAAGTCAGAGGAGTCAGAGCGCGACTGCATCCTAGTGGACTGGGCTCGTGGTCGATACTGCTGTTGTAAATCATTTTGATTTGAACGTGGAGGATATGCCTGCTGCAACAAAACCTTTGTTTTGAGCTCCTTAGTTTTCTTGTCTGAACGATCACTTTCTTCCTTTTCCCTATTCTCGTAATATTGAGCCGTCGCTAATATCTGTGCAGTGGTTGAAACAGCCCATGCACTTTCCGAATTCTTCAATTTGTTGCCTAGCTCAGGCAACAAATTTAACACAAACTTGTCAACAAATAACCGTTGGCCTCCTTCGGTGCTCATGTCCTGACCACTATAATCGACAAATGCCTCCTCAAATCTAGTAAAGAAATCCGAGACACTCTCGTCTTTCTTTTGCTTGCCAGCCGATAATTTATCCCAATTCACCCTCATCGCTGGCATAAGTGTTTTCATAAGTGTAATGATTTTCTGGGGTAGATCCAAAATTAACTGCTCGGGCTTAGCCCCACCAATTTGCCGTCCATCAGCCGCTACTAGTGTAGCCCAGTCACCACCTAACTCAACTAAATGATTCTCTTGGCGAATTTTTGCCCAAATCGGTTGTGGTACGACATTTCCAAACAGCATGTCGATGTCAGCAAGGTTCATAATAGAAGCATCCACCAGTTGGGATAACTCCTTATAATAACCTGCCGGATTCTTGCGTGGATCAGGCAAGGATTGTTTCACCTGCAAAACTTCTGATCGCTTTCATGGGAGGTGTATCCAAACTCTTTGGAAGTATGGAAGAATCACAGGATTAGCATTAGCATCACCTGGCATCCATACTGGCGGAACCTCTCTCATAGGATATTGACCAGAGTTCATTTTCGTATTATCGGTGTCATCATCAAATGACACACGAGAAGGCACTGTGGATCTAAAAGCTAACAATCGCTCTAGTGCACGTCGTACATCTCCACCTACAATCATACCGTTCGAAAATTGACTCTGAAGTTCAGTCATATCGGGCGGTACATTATCTAAATCATCATTATACCATTCTTCTCTCAAAAAGTTACACATTTCTTCAAACACGAATCTCTGAGTGGGCTCATTAAACTGAGAGAACGTATCAAAGACCATGCGCGGAAGGTAGTTAGCAGGGTGTCTTATCCATTTATGTGCCATAGTTACCAACGTGGCACTCTCCCTTCCACCAGGGATTTGACTTTGTCTCTGAGGAGTTTCAGAGACATCGGATCGAAATAACGATCCAGAAAGTGGGGAGTAAAGAGTAGCGACAGTATTAGGGATACGATTGCGAACAGAAGGAGAAAGAAGAGCAGGAGCAACAACATTAGAAGTGAACGTAGGGACAGCAGAGGTAGCCAGGACAGTCGAGGTAACAGGAACAAGAGGCTGAGGAGGTACAGGCAAGGGGGCAGTTGAAGGGACAATTACAGGACCAACAACAGGCTGACCAGCAGCCGCTGGAACGACAGGAGGAACTACAGGAGGAACTACAGGAGGAACTACAGGGGCTGTAGCACCCTGTGCATAAGGAGGTGGCGATTTCATCAAATACGCTAACAGAGGACCCTCCTTCGAGTCCTCTTCTTTCTTATCAAGACTTGTTGGTAAAACCGGATAACATTTGTCTATCCTCATGTGATGCAGTCTAGTAGAAACTTCTATTTCTTTTTCTGCTTTATCTCGCTGATACTGTTCTGCACCTTGCATCATCGTAATGATACCTTCTTTTTTATTCTTCTTAAGCTGTTTGATTTCTTTCTGCTTGGCCTCTTTACGCCATAACCGAAAGGAATCGAACATAGCTGGTCTAGCTTTCTTTTTAAACAATTTAGCTTCAAGATTATCTAAAATCGTAAATTCAAAACTTCCATGCGGTGGCCAACTAAGGTCACCATCGTTTTTCGTATAACGAACCCAATATGCATTATATATAATAGGACCTACACCATGTCGACTATAGAGCTCATAAATTGGAGTCCCAACTGGAGGTATCGGACACGAGTCCTCCAACCGGGAATCAGTGTTATAACATTTAAAGAAACCAAAGAAACCACTACGGCTAGGCATCTTGCTCACTAACCAAGTATCAAACTTCAAGGGTTATCGAAGCGCTAAATCTTCGTGAAAGTCAAAACCCTCGGTTTTTGGCAATTGCAACTGTCAAATAACAACTAAGAACCAACAACTAAGCACCACAAATGCAATGGAACCATGCAAACAACTAAGTTTCAACAACAACCAAGGACACTGGGAGCGACCCACAAATACTTAACTGAGAGTACAATGGCGTCACCAGGAAGGCCCGTCTATCGTCTCGCCGTACGAAAGGACTACGCCAGGCGCCGAAAACAGGTCGACAGTCAGGGCATCGGTCCATCGCAGCCGTCAGGAGGCGGGAATCTTCGCGGGAAAAATCTTCGGTCCACTTATTTCGACAACAGGATCGATGAAGCGGGGTGCACCTTCCCTCGGAGATTTCACACGAAGTTCCTCACAATCGTCAGGCTTTGGACCGGTACCGCTGATGTCGCCCCACGTTGGGCGCCAACTGAAGGACTGGACTATTTAAGGCCCAGCGGTGCCAGGGAACAACACCTGAAACCTTTGTGGGTTACCCGTTCTGGCGCACAAATGACAGAGACACGGGACACTTCCTTCGGCGTCAAAGATCAGCGTTTATTACTGCAGGGAGGCAAAAGTCACAAGAAGTACAACAGAGTGTAGGTTCTGAGAGTCTGCTTCAAATTGCATATGTGGATCACTCCTTTTATACAAGTTTTCGACATTGCACAACATACAGACAAAAGGTTACAACTCGGTTCCCACAGTAAACTTAAAAAGGCTTCATTCATGGTGTCGGAAACCCGGAACATAATTACAGTAACATTTGCCGGTTCCCAACTGTAAAAGCACATTATCCTGCTGCTAGGCACATTCCACTCTAGTTGTAAAACGACGAGAGCAAGAGACAAGAACAGGTGTAAGGAAGTCAGACAACAGAAGAAGAAAGAGTGTGGGGGTAATATGGGAAGCGCAATCCCAGGATCAAAGGATTCGAGCCGAGCGCATGCAAGGCTGAAACAATAGGCCAACGTGGGAAGATTACCCTCGAGCGGAGCCATCTGCCTCTGCCGTGTCATCCCCCGGTCATAAAAGACGCACAAAAAGGAATATACATCCCCCGCAAAGCTTGGGAATCACAGGGTCATGAAGTGGACATTTGCCTGTTCGCTGACTACGTGAGGGCAAGAAACAAAATGGATGCCGTATCTAAAATGGAACCCGAGGGTTCAGATGAAGAAACGCGTAAATAAGGCGAACCCTGCCAAGTAGTGTAGCGAAAACGCGTACACTTACTAAACCCGTCATTTACGGTTCATAGATACCATACTTGCCCATATTCGATCATGCCCAAAACATCATAACGATTCTCACGGAACCTCACAGGGATGCTCATGTTCCTTTGGGCTCAGATTGCCTGGGTGCTACTTTGATCAACGTGTGTCTGACCGGGTGCCTCTTTCTTTCAAGAGACTCCCCTGCTTCATCCCCCATTCATTGATTGTTCCTTTTGTGTCCTCAGTGTTGCGGATCAACTGTCCTCTCCTCATCTGTCCCGACGACTTTGTGTTGCCAGGTAGTATTGCCTGGAACAAGCCTTGGTGGTGAGAATACTTGGCTGGACTGACGAACAATTCCAAAAGCGATTGGAAGCGGGTCAAGAGACTGAGTGACTCCCCCCCTGTGCTTGACTCCCCCCCTGTGCTTTGCAGAACTGGACTGGTGCCGGAATGCAATTGTGGAACCCTTAGTTTTAACATCTATTGGACCAAGCCTGCTTCTGCTCTGCATACCGTGGGTGAACTTCCTGAGTGGTGGCCAAAACCCCATTCGTGACTGCCATCTAATTAGCCCTGCTACTTAAACCCACCTTCTTTCCTGGGGCCCTGGGTGTTACTTCAGCCACAATCATCCAAGTATCAGGGGGAGGGTTTTTTAACTCTAGCCCGTGGGCGGAAGGTAGTCGGGTTAGCTGAAAGGTGGAGGTGGGCTTGGGCTTTGGCCATGGGGTCCTTAGTTTTCTTGTCTGAACGATCACTTTCTTCCTTTTCCCTATTCTCGTAATATTGAGCCGTCGCTAATATCTGTGCAGTGGTTGAAACAGCCCAT
Organism: Lissotriton helveticus; assembly: GCF_964261635.1. Classification (NCBI taxonomy): domain Eukaryota; kingdom Metazoa; phylum Chordata; class Amphibia; order Caudata; family Salamandridae; genus Lissotriton; species Lissotriton helveticus. The sequence goes on from NC_136065.1 coordinate 185,817,626, forward strand.
GCACTTTCCGAATTCTTCAATTTGTTGCCTAGCTCAGGCAACAAATTTAACACAAACTTGTCAACAAATAACCGTTGGCCTCCTTCGGTGCTCATGTCCTGACCACTATAATCGACAAATGCCTCCTCAAATCTAGTAAAGAAATCCGAGACACTCTCGTCTTTCTTTTGCTTGCAAGCCGATAATTTATCCCAATTCACCCTCATCGCTGGCATAAGTGTTTTCATAAGTGTAATGATTTTCTGGGGTAGATCCAAAATTAACTGCTCGGGCTTAGCCCCACCAATTTGCCGTCCATCAGCCGCTACTAGTGTAGCCCAGTCACCACCTAACTCAACTAAATGATTCTCTTGGCGAATTTTTGCCCAAATCGGTTGTGGTATGACATTTCCAAACAGCATGTCGATGTCAGCAAGGTTCATAATAGAAGCATCCACCAGTTGGGATAACTCCTTATAATAACCTGCCGGATTCTTGCGTGGATCAGGCAAGGATTGTTTCACCTGCAAAACTTCTGATCGCTTTCATGGGAGGTGTATCCAAACTCTTTGGAAGTATGGAAGAATCACAGGATTAGCATTAGCATCACCTGGCATCCATACTGGCGGAACCTCTCTCATAGGATATTGACCAGAGTTCATTTTCGTATTATCGGTGTCATCATCAAATGACACACGAGAAGGCACTGTGGATCTAAAAGCTAACAATCGCTCTAGTGCACGTCGTACATCTCCACCTACAATCATACCGTTCGAAAATTGACTCTGAAGTTCAGTCATATCGGGCGGTACATTATCTAAATCATCATTATACCATTCTTCTCTCAAAAAGTTACACATTTCTTCAAACACGAATCTCTGAGTGGGCTCATTAAACTGAGAGAACGTATCAAAGACCATGCGCGGAGGGTAGTTAGCAGGGTGTCTTATCCATTTATGTGCCATAGTTACCAACGTGGCACTCTCCCTTCCACCAGGGATTTGACTTTGTCTCTGAGGAGTTTCAGAGACATCGGATCGAAATAACGATCCAGAAAGTGGGGAGTAAAGAGTAGCGACAGTATTAGGGATACGATTGCGAACAGAAGGAGAAAGAAGAGCAGGAGCAACAACATTAGAAGTGAACGTAGGGACAGCAGAGGTAGCCAGGACAGTCGAGGTAACAGGAACAAGAGGCTGAGGAGGTACAGGCAAGGGGGCAGTTGAAGGGACAATTACAGGACCAACAACAGGCTGACCAGCAGCCGCTGGAACGACAGGAGGAACTACAGGAGGAACTACAGGAGGAACTACAGGGGCTGTAGCACCCTGTGCATAAGGAGGTGGCGATTTCATCAAATACGCTAACAGAGGACCCTCCTTCGAGTCCTCTTCTTTCTTATCAAGACTTGTTGGTAAAACCGGATAACATTTGTCTATCCTCATGTGATGCAGTCTAGTAGAAACTTCTATTTCTTTTTCTGCTTTATCTCGCTGATACTGTTCTGCACCTTGCATCATCGTAATGATACCTTCTTTTTTATTCTTCTTAAGCTGTTTGATTTCTTTCTGCTTGGCCTCTTTACGCCATAACCGAAAGGAATCGAACATAGCTGGTCTAGCTTTCTTTTTAAACAATTTAGCTTCAAGATTATCTAAAATCGTAAATTCAAAACTTCCATGCGGTGGCCAACTAAGGTCACCATCGTTTTTCGTATAACGAACCCAATATGCATTATATATAATAGGACCTACACCATGTCGACTATAGAGCTCATAAATTGGAGTCCCAACTGGAGGTATCGGACACGAGTCCTCCAACCGGGAATCAGTGTTATAACATTTAAAGAAACCAAAGAAACCACTACGGCTAGGCATCTTGCTCACTAACCAAGTATCAAACTTCAAGGGTTATCGAAGCGCTAAATCTTCGTGAAAGTCAAAACCCTCGGTTTTTGGCAATTGCAACTGTCAAATAACAACTAAGAACCAACAACTAAGCACCACAAATGCAATGGAACCATGCAAACAACTAAGTTTCAACAACAACCAAGGACACTGGGAGCGACCCACAAATACTTAACTGAGAGTACAATGGCGTCACCAGGAAGGCCCGTCTATCGTCTCGCCGTACGAAAGGACTACGCCAGGCGCCGAAAACAGGTCGACAGTCAGGGCATCGGTCCATCGCAGCCGTCAGGAGGCGGGAATCTTCGCGGGAAAAATCTTCGGTCCACTTATTTCGACAACAGGATCGATGAAGCGGGGTGCACCTTCCCTCGGAGATTTCACACGAAGTTCCTCACAATCGTCAGGCTTTGGACCGGTACCGCTGATGTCGCCCCACGTTGGGCGCCAACTGAAGGACTGGACTATTTAAGGCCCAGCGGTGCCAGGGAACAACACCTGAAACCTTTGTGGGTTACCCGTTCTGGCGCACAAATGACAGAGACACGGGACACTTCCTTCGGCGTCAAAGATCAGCGTTTATTACTGCAGGGAGGCAAAAGTCACAAGAAGTACAACAGAGTGTAGGTTCTGAGAGTCTGCTTCAAATTGCATATGTGGATCACTCCTTTTATACAAGTTTTCGACATTGCACAACATACAGACAAAAGGTTACAACTCGGTTCCCACAGTAAACTTAAAAAGGCTTCATTCATGGTGTCGGAAACCCGGAACATAATTACAGTAACATTTGCCGGTTCCCAACTGTAAAAGCACATTATCCTGCTGCTAGGCACATTCCACTCTAGTTGTAAAACGACGAGAGCAAGAGACAAGAACAGGTGTAAGGAAGTCAGACAACAGAAGAAGAAAGAGTGTGGGGGAAATATCGGAAGCGCAATCCCAGGATCAAAGGATTCGAGCCGAGCGCATGCAAGGCTGAAACAATAGGCCAACGTGGGAAGATTACCCTCGAGCGGAGCCATCTGCCTCTGCCGTGTCATCCCCCGGTCATAAAAGACGCACAAAAAGGAATATACATCCCCCGCAAAGCTTGGGAATCACAGGGTCATGAAGCGGACATTTGCCTGTTCGCTGACTACGTGAGGGCAAGAAACAAAATGGATGCCGTATCTAAAATGGAACCCGAGGGTTCAGATGAAGAAACGCGTAAATAAGGCGAACCCTGCCAAGTAGTGTAGCGAAAACGCGTACACTTACTAAACCCGTCATTTACGGTTCATAGATACCATACTTGCCCATATTCGATCATGCCCAAAACATCATAACGATTCTCACGGAACCTCACAGGGATGCTCATGTTCCTTTGGGCTCAGATTGCCTGGGTGCTACTTTGATCAACGTGTGTCTGACCGGGTGCCTCTTTCTTTCGAGAGACTCCCCTGCTTCATCCCCCATTCATTGATTGTTCCTTTTGTGTCCTCAGTGTTGCGGATCAACTGTCCTCTCCTCATCTGTCCCGACGACTTTGTGTTGCCAGGTAGTATTGCCTGGAACAAGCCTTGGTGGTGAGAATACTTGGCTGGACTGACGAACAATTCCAAAAGCGATTGGAAGCGGGTCAAGAGACTGAGTGACTCCCCCCCTGTGCTTGACTCCCCCCCTGTGCTTTGCAGAACTGGACTGGTGCCGGAATGCAATTGTGGAACCCTTAGTTTTAACATCTATTGGACCAAGCCTGCTTCTGCTCTGCATACCGTGGGTGAACTTCCTGAGTGGTGGCCAAAACCCCATTCGTGACTGCCATCTAATTAGCCCTGCTACTTACACCCACCTTCTTTCCTGGGGCCCTGGGTGTTACTTCAGCCACAATCATCCAAGTATCAGGGGGAGGGTTTTTTAACTCTAGCCCGTGGGCGGAAGGTAGTCGGGTTAGCTGAAAGGTGGAGGTGGGCTTGGGCTTTGGCCATGGGGTCCGCATGTGTAGTATCAACTTACATGCTGGATATCAGTGTTGGTGCTGTGTGCATATGTGTGTGAGTGCTGTCCGAACGGACCTGCCTGATACCCATTGCACTGCGTAGTGGTGCTGACTGAGTGCGTGGGAGTGACTACATGAGGACTGCCTGTTATTAACTAAAACGCATGGCGGTGTTGCTTTACACGTTGATTCCATACCAAAAGAATAGTGGTCCATGGTGCTGTTTAACCGCTACCGCGCTACCGCATTTTCCCGCTGTGCGCTGAAATTTCAAAAATGCGCGGTTTGTGACAAAGCCAGCTCGTCATCCGCATAGCGCAGGTAATGCCCATGACGAGCTGGCTTTGTCATCAGCGCTGAAGGGGTTAAAAGTGTTATATTGATCTGTGTGCACACATTTTTTCTATCATTGTAATCCAGGGTTCACACTATAACTGTGTGATATTGAATTGTAATAATTGCCAGGGTGGGCCTAGTTCTGACAACGTTTCACACTGCATAAGGCTGATGGGGGGGGGGGGTAAAGTAGGATCTTTCACAAGTGTGCATACCACTGATGGCATTTTAACCCCATTGGCCTAGTACAGCTAGTAATATTTCCGAATGTGATTTACGCCCTGAAATACATTCATGTTCAAGTTGTGTGAATTAGTGTGTGTGTTGAATACAAACTGTATTTACATGCACCATGTGTGAAGTTTCTTTTGTGATGCTTAGTGTGTTTATTGTGTGATAGTGCTGTGCCAATGCTTTACATATTGCCTCTGTGAGAAGGCTGACTGCTCAGTGTCAAGCTACCCAAGCAAGGGTAATATTTATCAGGTCCTGAGGGCGTAGAGCTTCTAGTAGAGAATCTTCATAACCTCAATCACCTCAACCACTCAGGTGCCTTCAAAAATGCCCCTTTTGATCTGCCTAATAGAAAGTCTCCACCTCAAAGGCTTGCGCCCTCTCTCCCCTGGCTCTCACTAGGCACTGAACCATCCCACCTTAATGTTGCTCATTGTTTTATTTTATTCTGTGGTATACAATCTAGTATGGGTTTCTATACGGTTGCTGCGAGGGATGGAGTTTACAGGCATTCTTACCTGCATGAATATTTCTGGCTAGTAGATAAAAAAGCAATGTGTGCTACAATGATTGGCTCTCTTCGACTCTGCAGGTAGTGTAGGTACCTAATGTCGTTAAGCCATCCATCCACATGGGCACATTCTTTGCATCTGGCCAGGATCTCTGCTGAGTCCTAAGTGGAATTTCAGCTAGTTATGGTACACTGGTGAAATAAAAGTGTACTGTCCAGGGGTTATTAATGAACTAACTTCCAGGTGGCAATGTCACATTACTTCATATCACCAGTGCACCGTGTTCATGGCTTTGCTCTTTCCTTTGTTAGCCTAATGCTTTCTGGGAAATGTAGTCACATTGTGTTTGCGCTGAATACGTCGGTCTAAGACACCTCATAAGTTACATATGTCAAATGAAAGACTGGGTGTGGAACCGAACCATGGTGTCATGCTGATGAGGAGTAAAGTGATGACTATACCTCAAAGTGAAACCCAAGGAAGGTGAAGAGAAGGAAGTGGGATGGCATCTCTATTTAACGAAAAATCCTGTCCTCTTTGTGGGTAATGGGTTTAAAGGGTATTCAGACGCTCATACAGCATGAATACTATTTTTTAGTACCAAATTTGATTCTCAGTGTCTTGCGGTGCCTTCAACATGGGGAGTAACACCCCAAATCCCCAAAACTCAATTAAAGATTGATTAAACTATTTACAATTGTTGAAGCACACGCATCTTATAATAAATCACAGTACAGTAATGTATCAAAATAAAGCAGTGATGAGTTGGGCTTATCACTGCTTTATTTTGATACATTACTGTACTGTGATTTGTTATAAGATGTGTGTGCTTCAACAATTGTAAATACTCTGTGTGGGGAAATTAGCTTTGGGCAGCAGCCCTTTGTGGAATTCACAGGTCAATGATTTAAAGTTCTTTTTGCTTATGCCAAAGGTTCCAGGAGGTCTGTAATGCCAACCCAAGAGTCTTTGTGACTGTTTAGGAAATAAATATTATTAGCAGATTAATAAATTATAAGCACATAAAAAACAAAATGTAAAATTTACCATTGTAAAACACTCTGTGAACGTGAATGAATTTTACAATTGGGATTGGATGGTAAAGATGAAGTTGGTGTTCTTAGCTGGACTCGTGGGAGCAGCACAAGTACAGCAAAAAGAACATACGGATGATTGGTGGACTCAACTGAAACAAACAACTGGTATGCATTGACAAAAAGCATGCATTAGGAGCAAAAAAGAAAATGTTTTGTGCTAGAGCCTTGCATATTGCCTCTTGTTTTAGAAAGAAAACTAAAATTAAAATTTCAGTGATTGTGTTTTTTTGTTTGTGAATTAAGTAAAAATATTTCATGCTTTATGTATTAGTCTGGTGTATACTTGTTTCTGTCTTTTGTGTATTATTTTGAGGTTTAAAAAAATGAAACACAACATGTCAGAAAGCCTAAAGTCCAATTACTGTTTAATTGAAAATAGCAAGCAGTGCAGCAAAAGATCACAGAAAGTTGTCATTTCAATTGACCAGGGCTCTTGCTAGAAAAAGGTAAGTTGGAACAAAGAGCTGAAACTCATAGAAAATCAGCCTAGTAAGTATATGTTTCTTTCAATACAAACCAGTGAAGCTAAATCATGTGATAGAGACTTGGTACTCTCGGTAAAAACGTATCTAATGTACAAGTGGCAGCATAGTCACCCTTCGAGAAAGTGCTAAATGGCCTTGAGAGGAAGACTTCATTCAGATGTACAATACAGCCTTAGCATTCTAACAAAGTCCTGCTTCTGCATGCCAGGTTTGCAAGCGAGGTTACACTGGTAGGAAATGTGAAAGGTACAGCCCTGAGTCCTATGGTTTCTGGCACCACTGGAGTCACAAATATTAGAAATAATTTTCTGTGTTACAAGGGGCCTCAAACTAATATATTTGATTCATGTTGATACATTCAGGTATTTATGTGAGGTTATTAACACAACATTATATAAAAGTTCATTAGAATAACACAGTCGATCTTTTGAGTTTGTTTTCCAGGTTCATGTCATAGAAATTGCTTAAGACGGGTCCATGGCGTAGAGTAGTGATTCGATGGAGGTCCACAAAAGACAAAGGTTAAGACCCACTAGTACAAGATGTAATAAATCATGACCCTTTGCAGAAATAAAGAAGCTGACTTCAATGTGACTGACTTCAGTGTCCTGACTTGTGATCCTGAATTATTTGATTCTCTGATCTGCTATTGAGTTGCACATGGACGTTAACAAGGGGTCCTATTGAGACCTTGGGCACTGCATGCTGTTTCTCCTCTCCTGAGCAGGGAGCCTGCAACATTTTTATTACATGATTGCAGTCTTGCAAGTGTCCAAATTACTGACCTAGTAATATTTCACTTCTCCTACATCTATGTTCTTGCATATTTTTCTAATGCAAACTCACATTACTTCATGAGTGCTAGTTGGTGTTAATATTGGATGAGAAGCTCTGTTTCTCTTGCAATTTTGAAACTAGATAGATGTATGGCAATCTATTTTTTCTCTAATGAAATTTAAAATGGCATGGATAACCCAATTTTAACATGAAATCTACATGCTCAAAACGTTTTAAACTAAGGGAAGTAACCACACTAATCTACAGATTTTTGACAAGTTTGCAAGAGAAAATCATTATTGTATAGCACACTTAAAAGAACAGCTGAAATAAACTGAAAGTAAACACCTATAACAGCTATTTCTACTTTATGTAATCCCACTGTGTATCCTTATGTCTCCTCAGCATCAAAGAGGTGGCTATTGAGGGAATAAAGGAGTCACCCTAGGATATTATCAGTGGGTGCATGACATCACTTCCCTTACTTCTGGTATTTTGATATCCATGAATTTGCAAAGATTTACAGTGATCAGCAGGGCCCCACTGAGAAGCCCAAGCAGCCCGGCAAATATTTTCAGACTAGCCCCCTTACGATTCATAGTGAGTGCAGTAAGCATGCCAGACCACTAAAAAAAGGGTTTAGCGTGCTTCTTCCCCCAAGAAAATATGGGCAAAAATGGTGCATTCTGCAACACATTTTCCATTATATATTCAATTGCATTAGCTTTTAAAGCATAGTAAATGATAACCTTAAAGTGCACCAGGATTCATCAATCTTTGTAGCAGGTCTTCAATGATTGCCTCACTATCACCATCCAACAGTACTCCTCACATGTATACATGTATTTCATTTGTTTTAATGCGCCTCTTATACCAGTGTAGGGTGTGGGAGCACTTTACATTACACACAAATTCAGAGACAATTAATCATATGTATGTAAATCTGTTTATAGAAAATGCTACATAATACAAAGGGGACTAACAGATGTAGGATTCACATCATCCATACTGGTAGGCATTTACTAAGAGTGCTTGGTCTAGAGAAGCACAAACTCAGGATTCAGAATTTAATGTTCGATGTGCTAGATTAAGATTGTAATTTATGAACTTCACAAGAACAAAAGGGCTGCTGTGACAAAAGCAGTAACCCAATGAGCTATGCACAAACAATACTGTTCTATGATCTGCATGGTACACCTCCTTTGCAGCAGGCTTATTATCCCTCTGTGCTACCTTAGATGAGTCAAACCTGCCACTAAACAAAACTCTGATCTCTTTGCAACATGTACAATAATCACCAGAGTTACCTTGGCACTTTTACAGTTGCTTGAAAATGAATGGATACATAAGGAACTCTGCAATGAGAGATTTAAAAACGGTTGCACTGCTACAAAAACGGCCCCCAGTAACAAAACTGATCCGCACCTTCCAGCCTCCTAGGAAAACACCTGACGCCTGGTACAGTCAGTCCGGCCTTGGTGCTCATATTAAAATAATTAATTCATGGCAGGAAGTGTGAAGTGGTTTTTCCTGCAGTCAATACATAGACTTGCAATAGGTCACTTGGCTGGCAAAAATTACTGTAATCCATGGCCTTCTCTGGTGCTTACGGTAAGAAGTAAAAAACCACAACTCTACACATTTGTCACACGCCACACACGCAAGAATTTAATGTTGTAGTAATCGTATAATTTGTAGTCTTCTATTAAACACTTGAGCGTCGCTTAGCAATAGACGCGATTCACTATAAAAATGTCCGGAGCGCAACCCTTTTTCGCTTCCGGTTCACGGAGAAGAGCAGCGGGAGACACAAACATTTTTTCTCGGTTAGCCCGGTTTCCGAGAGCCTAACGGCCTCGGTTCTTTGAACAGCAGCGTTTAGACGCTTTTTTCATCACGGTTAATTTAATAAAACTCGAGTTCTTTTTAGAATAAACACCTATGTGGTTACTAAAGATCGGGAAATATTCCCGTAGAGCAGTTTCAATTCAGGTACAATTTATGGATACTGGGTGAATAATTTTCAGGGTGATATTATATTTTTGTAAAAAAACGTTGTGGGTACTATGTTTGAATATATTTTACGAGTCAATGAATAACACTGTAGGTTGTGGATTAACATGCCTTACAACAACTAAGTATGTACATAAAATTTAAATTGAATGTTGCGTTATTCTACTTTGTTTATAGAAATATCCCCTGGAAGAAGGCAGCTTACATGCCGAAATGCATTGGGAGAGCTAAAATGTTTGCTGGGAAAACTATAATGTTTGCTCATGAACGAAAGTGAACAATTATGAACTTCACATCCATGTGATAAAAACATGATGAAATAAAACGCTAATTTTCAAACTGACAAATTATTGCATGAATTCATTAAACCTTCCATAGAGGAGGATCTATTGGAGCCCGAGGGACATACCCTATATCTATGGGGTGCAACCCAAAGAGTCATTTCTTCACACCTTGTATCAGAGAGTGATACCTCGGAGCACCATACAACTATAATAACTTTTATGAATCTCGTAGTGCGCCCTTATCAACCCATTGTTACGTCCACTTGATCTGATCCATTAAGAGCGGCACACCTTAAGTACACACAACAAAGAACAAGATGCAGTACGAAGAAATCTTCAGCATGACAGAGACCAGAGCTGAAACATTTGCGTACAGGGACGATGAAGCTACCAGGATCTATGCACTTATCAATGAAGAAGCAACAGACATAGCCACAAATCGGACAAAGGAGCAAAACATAAGACAATTACTTTATCTGTCTAAAAAAAATAAACCAACGCCTGCATGTGAGTACTATGATCAAATACCATAAGGCGCAAAGGATACCGAGAGGTCTCAGGATACCCCTCAAACCATCTCTATGTAAGAATGTTCAAAAGTTTAAGGACCGTGGGTTCGCGATTCTAAACAAATGCTCATTAGATCTAATATTATTAATAGTCGAAGAATTATCAAGCATATTGGAAGAATAGGCTAAAGACATCAGCAATGTTAAAACGGAACTAGAAAACAGTTATACACCGGAAGAATTAACAAAAATTTTGGAAGATATCAACATACAGTTGTCGAAACACACGGCTGAAGTCAGTGAACGAAAGATAAGGAAACTGAGAAGGGACACTATTGACTATAAGAAGGGAGAAGTTTACACGTGGGCTGATATATACGCCAAACGCCGTCAAAATAAACCATATACAGCCAAAACTGACACTTCCTCTTCAGACGGGGACAATACCAATCAGCAAAGAAGGACGAATCGTTACCCTCCACAAAGATCAGAAACAGCTACCAGTACGACACAAAGAAATATGGAAACACCATCAACATCTACAGATCCTTTTTTATAGGCTGGCCAAGACAGACAAGAAGACCAGGAGGGGTAAAGGAAAAAGTAAAAGAACCACCACAAACACGAACAGTCACGGCCAGGAAGGACAAACCAAAGACAGTGAAGTAGATGAGAACCTAGTCATTAATATTTCGGATTTTCAATTTAGCAAAATCCAGATTCAAACACTACAAAAGGGAACATCGTTTGTTCCAACGTCTAACACGAACAAACTTGAGATTGATATCTCGTTCTTCAAACTAATGAGGAAATTACGTCTACATCACTTCTTCAACAATGTGTTTCAAACATCAATGGAGACAACAGAAGACCAATTGAAAGGCCTAAGACCCACTAGTGTATACTTGGCACCAACATCCCATAAAACATTAGATACGTTCGAAACATTGGTTAAAAACGATATACCCAAAATGAACTGTCAACGAGTACCTAAACAGAAAAATTATACTAAAAAAGAAATGAGCATTCTCAAGACCTTAGCTTTGAATCCTGATATAACATGTGCCAAAGCAGACAAAGCAGGAGCTATAGTTATTATGAACACTACTTACTATAACAGTCAAGCAATCCTCCACCTCTCGGATCAAGAAACATACTTGAAATTGGATGTAAACCCCACGACACAGTTCAAAGCCATCATTGATAGTATTCTTTTGAAATCATGACAAGACGGAATCATTACAGACAAAACAAAAAAATATCTCACACAGGATTATCCAAAAAGCCCAAAATTCTTTTTGGTACCAAAGATACATAAAAACCAAAAAACTCCTCCTTGCAGACCGATAGTTTCCACTGTTGGGAGCATACATGAACCAGTCGGAAAATTCCTGGACAAGTACTTGCAATCCATTGTGACATCTACACAGACATATATCAGGGACACCACTGATTTTTTTATTGAAATTACAATCATTGGAGTTGGCAAACATCCAGAATATTCTATTATGTACTGTGGACGTATCAGCGTTGTATACCTCGATACCACATTCCAAAGGAATTGAAGCCATAGAATATTGTTTGTTGAGAACAGATCTGGAGAACAGTTTCAAAGTATTTTTAATGGAACGTTTGGAATTTACGCTATTTCATATCTATTTTTCATGGAACGATGAATGGTATCAACAAAAGGAACCTCAATGGGAAATTCAGCAGCTCCGGCCTATGCCAATATCTTTATGAGTAGATTTGAAGAGGACAACATACTGAATAAACCCACTTGGAATAATCACATTAAAATATTTTTAAGATTCATTGATGATATTTTTCTACTCTGGGAAGGTTCTAAAGATACCTTGGAAATTCAACTCAAACAACTCAATAACATAGATCCACGCATTCAATTCACCCATGAAATACAGGAGGAATCAATAACATTTTTGGATGTGAGAGTTACGAAGACAGCAACAGGATTTCAGACAGACTTGTTCAGGAAAAGCACGGACAGAAATAACACACTGCACTATTCGAGCTTTCATCCTCAACCTCTCAAGGAACATTTACCATACAGTCAACTCTTACGAGCGAAAAGAATAATATCCGATCAAGAAACATTGGTAAAACAATCAAAAGAAATGATATTAAGATTCAAAAATCGAGGGTACCCTGATCATATTCTCCAACAGACACAAGAACGCTCAGCGACAAAAACCAGAACTGAATTATTGACCAAAACACAACACAGACAAAAGAAACAATCACGATAGTCTCAAAATATTCAACAGCAAGTAAAAAATACAGAAGTATCATTAAGAGACATTGGGAAATTTTGCGAACCGAACAAGACTTTAACCATATTTTCGACGAGGATCCAATATTTGCCTACACAAGAGCAAAAAACTTAGGTGAACGTTTGAAACTATCACACAATGAGCCAATGATACATAAGGGGACATTCCCCTGCTGGAACTGTAACCACTGTAACAGTGTTATCAAAGGAACAACCATCAATCACCCAATGAAGGGTAACAAGATTCATTTAAGAGCAACGGCGACGTGTGATTCAGCCAGTGTAGTATACATGTTGAAGTGCCCTTGTGGCAAGATATATGTGGAACAAACAGATCGCAAAATAAAAATCCGACTGAATGAGCACAAATCAAACATCAGGACAAAACAATTGAAATCAACAGTGGCTCAACACTTCGTGGAAATGAGCCACAACATCAGCCAATTGAGATATTGTGTTCTTGAGAATGTATGTAAAATGGAAGGACAAGACCACAAAAAAAGACTATTGCAGAGAGAAAATTATTGGATTTCTTTATTGACTAGCATGACCCCACACGGCCTTAATGACCATATGGAATTCACTTGTTATCTGTAATAATGTTTGTTGTTCCTTAAATCCGAAAAGTGGCTTTTTCAATTTTTCAATTCATCAATCCTAGTGTACATAAAACAAACAGGTGCGTCAAGAATATTCAATGACCGTGACTTATCCGAAACCTCATTACACCGTCACCATTCTTATTTTTCTAAAATGTTTTAACATTTTTTAACTTTATTGAGACACATAGATACGGACACGTCACGTTCCACTAACACGTCGAGAGACTAGAATTATTAAACCACAACTCTACACATTTGTCATACACCACACACGCAAGAATTTAATGTTGTAGTAATCGTATATTTTGTAGTCTTCTATTAAATACTTGAGCGTCGCATAGCAATAGACGCGATTCACTATAAAAACATCCGGAGCGCAACCCTTTTTCGCTTCCGGTTCAATGAGAAGAGCAGCGGGAGACACAAACATTTTTTCTCGGTAAGCCCGTTTTCCGAGAGCCTAACGGCCTCGGTTCTTTGAACAGCAGCGTTTAGACGCTTTTTTCATCACGGTTAATTTAATAAAACTCGAGTTCTTTTTAGAATAAACACCTATGTGGTTACCAAAGATCGGGAAATATTCCCGTAGAGCAGTTTCAAGTCAGGTACACTTTATGGATACTGGGTGAATAATTTTCAGGGTCAAATTATATTTTTGTAAAAAATCGTTGTGGGTACTATGTATGAATATATTTTACGAGTCAATGAATAACACTGTAGGTTGTGGATTAACATGCCTTACAACAACTAAGTATGTACATAAGATTTATATTGAATGTTGCATTATTCTACTTTGTTTATAGAAATATCCCCTGGAAGAAGGCAGCTTACATGCCGAAATGCATTGGGAGAGCTAAAATGTTTGCTGGGAAAACTATAATGTTTGCTCATGAACGAAAGTGAACAATTATGAACTTCACATCCATGTGATAAAAACATGATGAAATAAAACGCTAATTTTCAAACTGACAAATTATTGCATGAATTCATTAAACCTTCCATAGAGGAGGATCTATTGGAGCCCGAGGGACATACCGGGGAGAGGTGTGGCGCCGCGGCCAGGGCGACTGACGCTGGAATCTGGGGATCACGGTTCGATCCCTGGCTCCGGCGGCAGATTAGCCCAGCACCATGTGACTCTGGGCAATAGCTCTCTTAATCTTCCCGACGGCCCCCAGCGCCTAGAGACCCTTACGGGTGATTGTGCGCTTTACAAATGTGGACTTTACCCCATATCTATGGGGTGCAACCCAAAGAAGAAGTAAAAAATACCATGGGAAGAAGCCTGGAAATAATTGGTGCATTAAGTGCTGTCATAGTGGGACCCAGTATTCTGAGGAACACCCCATGAGCATCCAAATTATGACTGTCTTTCTCTACCATGATCACACTTTTAAGTGCTGGGGCCCAAGACATGATAACAGCACCACTCTGTTCGCTCACTCACAATGCCAACTTATTTTCCACAGAGACGCTACTGCAATACAACACACTCCTAACCAACCACTCACCCATGGGGTAGTGAGCTACCTGTCCAGAAATGTGCATTTGACGCCTTATCAGGCATATGAAGCGTTGTACAAATGCAAATACAAACATACTGAATGGGGGTCAGGGAAACCATTTTCTTTGTAATTATGGCAGCGCAGGAAAGGAGGGGGGATCCACACATACCCCAGGTATCCCACATTGGTAACTATTGGTTACTGAGCTGTATCCAGGACCCAGGAAGTCCTAGAGAAATATAATGATTTGTCTCTGAGTGATTTATCAACTCTAGAACACATTCTACAGCACCAGCATCATTGTCTGTTTTCTCATTGGAGCAGCAATTTACAGAGGTGAATTTGGACTCTTATTTTCACTTTCAGCTCAGCCCAAGACACAAAGGCATTACTCAAAGAACCATCAGCCCTCCCTTGGTTAAGTCTCATTCCAGATGTAGCCTAACACCTGACTGACAATGCAATGATGGGGAAAAAAGGCATCCAGTTTATCACTCACAAGTGCTTAGCTTTTACTTTGTTCAACCCCTGTCGATAAGATATATGTAATAAGGTAATTTAAATAGCATTTACTATTTTTTAAATGTATACTTATCTCAATGTAGGGTGTCAAACTGGTTTACATCACACATATACTATTGAGAGACAATGAGTGGTACGTGGGTATTAATCAATGTCAAGGAAAGGTTACATATCATCTGTAACAGTAGGCATTATATGTTAATAGTGCTTGGTCTGGAGAAGCACAAAGCCAGGATTTAAAATGTAACATAGTGATTGATGTTGTGTGTATTAATAAGACTTTATTATTACCCAATGTGAACAGTTTTAGTAACCTTAGAATAATAAAAGTTTGAGAAACAACAGGGTACTAAAGCTCCTAGATGGTGGTTCCTAGCTCACCGTGCTATATTAGAAAGATTGTTACCTATGAACTGAAAGTGGTAAAAGCAGTAACCCCCTGACCTATCTATATAAAATACTTATCTATGATCTGCATTAAACACACTGTGCATTGTGCTTTGCAGCAGGCACATTAACTATCTATGCTACTTTATGATGCGTGAAAACTTTGACTACACAAAACACATCTCTTCTATAAGGGCATTACCCAACAGCAGAGTATATCCACAAGGAAATGGCACGGGGGGCGTGGCTTGGCGCCGGGGAAGATGGCGGCGACTGCGTGAAGCTCCGGCGAGGCACGGGGAGACCTTCTTCTTTAAGCACGTTGTTCCTGTGCTAAGTCCCTGTACTGCCGTCGGACTACCTTCGATATGCGGTGGTGCTACTGAGGAATTTTTTCAGGCGTCGGAGGAGGAGATAATTGCCGCTTCACTCGCAAGGACGCTCCGGTGTTCAAAGACGCCATTTTGCGGGTCCCGTCACGGAGCAGTCCTCTGGCGGAGACGAAAATGGTTCGCCTGCCCAGCATAAGCATGCCTGCTGCAATATCCTTGGACCACCTCTCCAGCCCTCCTGAGGTACACGCTTGCTGTTTTGCCTAATTGACGCTCCATACCGGCAGTCTAATATTTCTCCACACAGCGCGGCCGCCATTTTGCGCGCTCCGGAGTTTTTCTACCTGCACAGCGGTATGTTTCCTTCGCTTCAATTCCGCCTCAAGGCTTGATTTCTCCTTACAATATTAATGCCTGGATGCCTGCTGAAACGATTTTTATGCCTCAATTAAAGTTCTCTTGCAAGCAGGGATAGTAGATTACTTACTATCCCCACTAGTCAATGTCTTTACCTGAGACTTATTTCATCATTGCAGTTTATTTACCTAAGACTTATTTCAACGCTGCAGATATTCCATTCATGCCTGCTTCTACTTTTAGTACTGAAATGATGATACACTTTTAAATATATACTCTGCGAGTTGGATATTTTCTTCATTCCTGATGTTCTTCATATACAATTCAATGCTTCATGACTTTCAGTGCAGGTTTTAATTTTTCTCCGTGATACAATTAACTACGTGTTTTCGTCTTCAAGTGGTGCACGTTCCCTGTTTGCAGTATTTTCTTCATTGACTTACCTCATTAATACTTGCATTGCCTATATCTGTCAGTGCTCCCTCTTTAATTCCCTCAGGCTTCATTCCTCATAACTGGGGTTGTTGTCTAGTGCCTTTACTCGCTATCACCAGTTGTCAAACATTCCCTGTTTCTTGGCTTCTTTCCATGGGAAAATTGCAACACATGTCTCGCTTCCCATCCAAAACATCCACAAAGGTGGCTTTTATTAAGAACTCTAAAGTTTTTTCAGCTCTTTCCCAACTAGAAGATTCTCTTCCACCTTCAGGCTCGGAGGCACTCATGGAAGCACCCTCTCCTACATCATCAGACAAAACAACTGCCAAAAGGCTAAAAAAACACCCTCCTTCTCCGCCTAAGTCTTCGTCACCTGTTTCCATGGAGCTATTACTGGAGGAAATCCGATCTTTTCGTCCTTTCCTTGAGGAAATTGGAACTCTGCGCCCTTTTATGGAGGAGACAAATACCAAACTTCAAGTTCTCACAGACAATTGGTCTCAACTTGAAACGAGAGTCTCTTCAGTGGAGCATTCTGTTGCATCTTTTCAAGAATCTCAAACCAAAGTTACACACTTGTCTTCACAGGTCGGAGCTCTTCAAAAGCAGGTGGAGGAGTTAGAAAATAGAGGCCGACGTAATAATCTTCGTATTTACGGCCTGGCGGAAGGTCTCGAAGGGTCTGACCCACCTGCCTTTTTTAAGTCCTTCCTTCCCAAATTGCTGCATCTACCACAGGATACCTCTCTAAACATTTTATTTATTTAATTTATATGGCGCGTTATAACCACAGGGGTCTCTAAGCGGTCATCCAACGTGCTCATCGTCTAGGCCGTCTGCCTACATCCCTCTCCATCTCACAAAGGCCAAGGGGTGTGATCCTTTACTTCCTAGAGTACACTGACCTCTTGAAAGTTCTAGCAGCTGCCAAAGCTATTCCCAAACTGTCTTGGCTTGATTCTCCATTGTTCTTTGCCCAGGACTATGCCAAGGCGACTGCTAATCGTAAGAAAGCTTTCCTCAGCATGAGAGAGGTCCTTCGCGCCATGGGTGCCCGCTATGGCCTGTATCATCCGTGTTTGTTTAAAGTCACCTACAACAACAAGACCACCACCTATGAAGATCCAGTGAGATTGCAGAGCTTCATTAATGCACACCGTACCTCTACCATGGATACCTCTGGTCCTTCGTCCTCCTCTCCTGGTTGACTGTTCACTCTGCTCGCTTGTTTGATGATTCCAGTATTCCCATTGCTGTGATGGTGTTCGCCTCATGTTTTTGGCTGATTTTCTGGTTATGTTAGCAAGTTTATGTTCTCCTCACACGTTCTGCTTTTGTGGTTTCCCCTTTATGATGTTTTATGCTTGCTTGTTTATCTTACCTCTTTTTCATATTGTGCGGTTTTTCATTCAGTTTTGTTCCTAACTATTCATTTTTTGTCTCTGCTCTTTGTATTATTCTCTCAGTTTAACCCCGTCTTTTTTCCCACAGGAACCCCTCCTCATGTGATGACATCTCCCTGGTTCCTTGCCTGGCTGACCTCTGTTGTGTTGCCTTCCTTACCCGGCTCCTTCCCCCCTCAACTTCTTCTCGTATTTCACAAGGAAATGGCACAGCACAGTGGCAAATTTTGCAGCATCATGTCATTTAAAAAATGCAGGGATGCGCCATATTTATAAGAATACTGCTCACCCCTGTGTTTCCATTCTGCTAAAAATAGCTACATAGCCCCAACACAGACACCTTTGCACACTAGTGTAAGGGTGCCTGCATTGCCAGGATGATTTCCTGCAACGCAGGCACCCTTGCAGCATAGTGCAAGAGTTTCGGTGTTTCAGGGAATCTTCCCTGCAAGGTACGCACCCTCGGTGTCTGTGTTGCAGGGAACACCTTCCTGCACATAAACAGTCTTTAAACATGATTTGCTCTTTCTATGTGTGCTGCAGAATTCAGCACACATAGAAGGTGCAAAAACAAGGAGAAATTAGTATTTCTCCTCGTTGTGCCAATCTAAGGCCTACTTTTGCATGGTGTTAGTTTTTGGCGTTGCCTCACATTTACACATCCTTGTAAATCTAGGACAACATCAAAAAGCAATGGGTGTTGCGGTGGCATGCCCACAGCAACACCAATTGCACATCCCTTTCACGCACATACCTGTGTGAAAGGGTACCGTATTTACATTGCAGCGTTAAGCCATGCAAAGTGGCCTAACGCCACTTTGTAAATGTGGACCGGGCATTGTGCCACTGGAACATTGAAAAAAATGACACCCCAGTGGCACAATCCCCTTGTAAATATGCCCCAGAGTTTGGTTACCAGCAGCAGGTGCCTTACACTCTAAGGTATTTGAAAATGAAGCCTGTTTGTGACCAATTAAGTAGGCCAGATCAGATGTACTGTCAGAATTGTCCTTGCTGCCAATTTCTTTCTGATAGAGGTTTTTTTCAAAAACATAAATGAATAAGTTGACTTTCAGACTGTGCTGTTTATATTTCCTCCTTCCACCGTATGCTACCAAACACTAACCCTGGGCGTAGTACTTCGCTACGCCCACGGAGTGGGCGTAGTGTTGCCTACTTCGCCATTTGCAAAGTAGGCGTAGCAGGCAACACTACGCCCACTCTGTGGGCGTAGCGAAGTTGCCCGCCACCCGCCTCCCTCCCCCCCTCCCTAAATACTTAAATAACGTTTTTAAAAAGAATAAAAACCACTTACCTTGTCGGCTGCGTCCCTGGGGCTACCTCTCGTAATCGCGCTGCTGTCTCGGACAATAATGCGCATGCGCGGCCGCCCGCGCATTTCTCATGAGAAATGCGCATGCGCTGGCGGCCGCGCATGCGCATTAGTATCCAAGATGGCGGCGCGATTACGAGAGGGAGCCCCATAGACGCAGCCGACAAGGTAAGTGGTTTTTAAAAACGTTATTTAAGTATTTAGGGAGGGCCGGAGGGAGGCGGGTAGTATTTAGCGAGGGCGGGAGGGAGGCGGGTGGCGCGTAGTGGGGCTACGCGAAGTGCGTAGGTGGACATCGTTTCTTGCCCACTTCGCGTAGCTTCGCGTAGCCCCACTACGCCTACTACGCCCAGGGTTACCAAACACTGACCCCAATTTATGGGATGTCAGTATTTTTTGTATTTCCAGCACTGATTGTGGCCAATAACACCGAAGCTGCAGCAATGACCAGACACAATCACTCCTCAGAGCCTGCTGTCTGTGTCGTAGCCAACGTACCATGGCTCCTAATGCGAGGATGGAAAATGACCCTCTGGCTGCTTTTTGAATTGCAAAGTGCAGCAGTAACCAGGAATTTGGTTGGCCCCTCAAGCCTCTGGGCCCCGGTGCCACTGCACCTGCTGCACCAATGGAAGCTACGCTAACAGAACAGCGTCTCAGCCAGCCCAGACAGCATCGCTCCCCGGTGTCACGAGGAGCAGTGGAGACCGTCTAGTCTGCGTTGCCCAGAGGGACTGGAGGTGACTCGGGGCCGGTGAGGGCGCAGCCGGGAGGGGGATGAGAGGCAGGGAAGGGGTCAGCAGCAGGCGGCAGGGCCGAGCTGCGCTGCGGCGGGCTCCCCGAGCTGGCTGCCGGGCCCGCTCTTCATCCATCTCCCCGCGCGCGCCAGCAGCACGCCCTGTTCTAATTGCACAGACGCTGTCACTTGCAGCCAGAAGCTGTCAGCACATGAACGAGAGGCCCTTCAGGAGCCGGCACGCTGCGCCCAGCCGCCGCCAGCTCGCTGCTCCAACACTCAGAGATATTGGTTTTGATTAAGGTGCAAGAACGGGGGCATAAGGAGGGGTGCAGAGTGCATTTAGTAAAGGAATAGAAACACAAGACTTGATATTTCAAAGCGGCTTAACCGAGGCCTGCTGATGGGCGGCAGGAATGAAAGTCCATTTTTCAAAAGCCCAGAATGGTCTGACACGCTCACCTCTTCGCTGTTCCTGTCACACTTCTCAATCTTTATTTTTCTGCAACTACTGAGAAATGCACACCGCCACCCACCCCTCTACTTCTCCATGTAACCCCCTTTCTGAGCCTGAAATCTGAAATCCCCCCAGCTTCCTTGCACATTTCCGGAATTGCTTTACGCATCTCAGAGTTTCAAGGCACTCGGAGTGAATGAAGAATCCTACCGAAAACATAAGGCCAAGACGCTCAGAAGGGTTTGTTTGCAGTGACATATGTGACTCTGCCCGGTTGCAGGATACAAAAGACCCCAGAAAATGAAGAGAAGAATGTAGAAATGAAATGGCTATTCTTGGTTGGTTGATGGTTTTAGTCCACTTGTATCACACTCTACCAAAAATTAGGCTTCGGCTTGCTGTTCCTCTGCCCATATACAATTAAACATTTATTTAGGACAAAGATATTGCTAGTTTGTAAAAAAAAAAAAGAAATCTGAGATAGCAACCCTAAAACTCTTTGATGCTGTAACTGCATTCTGACATATAAACCAATTATCCCCATCTCCTGCAGTTTCACATCTTCACTCAACAACTCCCTTTCACCAGCACGGCTACGAATGTGGGTGTCCACTTTCACAATGACCCTTGTCCCGAAAAGCAAATCAGCATGAAGGCAGATTGAGCCCCTCCCCGCTCTGCCCTGTTCCACATCTATAGCTCTTCATCTTCCCTCAACAGCATTGCCTAAGAAAATGGACACAGTGCTGGTATTCTTGAACTCCAGCCTGGACACTTCAAGAAGAAGCACTTTACTGCCCAGTTCTCGGAAAAATCTCTTTCTCAGGGACCCTAGCACTCTCGTTCAGACTTACTCTTGTACTTACTTCACCCTTTACCACCTCTCTTCCCTACCTCCCTCCCCCACTAACCCACCGTCATTCACAATGCCCCCTTCTGCCACTCTGCAACGCCAAACAACCTGAGAGGACATATATTACCCAATGCTGAGCACTTTTAACATAAGGGAGTAACTGCAGCCCAAGGAAAGAAGACATAAACCACTTATGCACATAAGCACATACTCCCGGAACAGACCCAGCACGAGCCCAAGATAAGCACAGTACTCAGAGTTTACCACAACCACCCCATGAAGGCTGCTTTACACTTGTGCATTGAGTAATAGCATACCTGTGTAAAGGGCTTCGATGCTAGTAAGAAAGGAAGCTTCCTTGAGGATCAGCAACAAACAGGCCACCAGGATCTTGCATAATAAAATAATGGTCTCACATTCAAAGCATTTAGTCGTAAACCATGTAATTAACAAAATCTCATGGACTGAGACTGCAAAATGGCTGTATGCTATGTATTCAACCCCTTTCGTGATTAGAAAATCCTTTCCGTATCATAAATGGAGTTCTGAGACGTATTCTAAATCGGAATCACAGTGGAGCGTTAATGGGGCATCCCCTTCTAATTGCAAATTGTAATGAGATATATCAGTAATTTGTGACCTCTGTTATGGATTGCATGCCTTTGAAAAGTAATCAACAGCTCAAAGGATGTGGTAATTAATTTTCAAATGGGAATCCATCCATGTTGGACAGTTTCCCATTTAGGAACAGTGTCAGATAGTCTCAGAGGGAGTAAGTAGTGGTCCAGAGGACCATCCCTACTTCCCCAATGTTGATTTTGTTTAAGCTATACCTGTTCCTTTTTAAGAACTCAGGCTATTTAAATTGTTTTCCCCAAATGGGAATGCAAACACAGGGATGGTAGTCTACTGTCCGTTGTAGGGGGTCACAAATAGCATCCTACCTAATATTCAATAGCAGTGGCAGCTACCACCAGGTGGGGCGTGGCGGGTGACCGGGCGGGGGGTGACCATTGGGGGGCGGGAGGATAGGGTTAGAAAAATACATTTTAAAATACTGACTTACCTTGCTCGCGGACCGCCACCTTGGGTTATCCTCTTCTGTTCCTGCTTGAAGCAGGAAGCACAAACAGGCTTCCCCAGCCAATCACATCGCTGCAATGCAGCGTTGTGATTGGTCTGAGTGCTGTGATTCGGCACTTAGACGTGCAGTGGGAGTCTGTGCATGTTCCTCACCAGGCTGTGCAATACAGCCCAGTGGGGAACATGCAAAGTGAGTCAACAAAGAAAGGGGGGACTGGGAGCTCGCTGTGGTCCAGTGTCCGTGCTCCTCAAATGCTAGTTAGCTCAAAGGGGACACTGTTCTATGGTTACGGGTGCATGTATGTCACCCGATTTGAAAGAGAAGGAAAAGACTAGAATAGAGGAGAGGTAGGAAAAGAGGGGGTTAAGGAAGGAAAAGAGGCAGAGGTTCATCCCCAGTATCAAGGATCCAATCCCGAAGGGGAGGGCCAAGTCTTGCCTCGTAGTTGCCCTCACACACCCTGAAGGATGTCATGCTTCATCATCAGGCTTTTTTAGCTCCTCGTTGGGCCGGCGCTGCAATGCCCGACGGGCCCCCAAAGTGTCTCTTTCACGGAGATCTTTTAAAGAGAAAAGCCGTTTGGTGAGTGCGAGTGTAAGGGCGTGGGGAACAAGAAAGGATCCAGAGTAAAGTGGTGGTGAGGTGCGTGCAGGGATGGCTAAAACTACCTAGGGGTATCCACTGGTGGGTTATTTATTATTGTGGTGCCCCTGGTAGGCTAAAAAACCAAAGGGTTAGTGAGTTACATAAGGGCTTAATGTGCCAGTGTAACGAAACACAAGGTCGACATGTTTCACTCTATGTAAGTCCTAGTGATCTGTAGCGTTTCTTCATGACCTAAAAGGAGGTGTAAGTGCACGTCAGAAAGGAAGAAAAGGGGTTCCGTTGTGGTAACCCTGTCGATGTGTGAGTTCGCTAGTGGTGGACCCTAGGGAGAAGTACCTAGACTAGTCCATTATCTCTGTAAGTAGGTCTGTCCACGCGGTGCCCTCTTACTACACGTAGGGGAGTATCCTTAGGCTTAGCTGCGCTGGTTGTGCCCGCATCATAGTGAGGCTGTGATGGGTGCTCGCTCCTATGCACCTACCCTCGCCAGCGGCTGCCTGTATGTGGACATTTTAAAATACTGACTTACCTTGCTCCCGGACCGCAGCCTTGCGTTGTCCTCTTCTGTTCCTGCTTGAAGCAGGAAGCACAAACAGGCTTCCCCAGCCAATCACATCACTGCAATGCAGCGTTGTGATTGGTCTGAGTGCTGTGATGCGGCAGTCAGATGTGCAGTGGGAGTCTGTGCATGTTCCCCAACAGATAGTGCAATACAGCCTGGTGGGGAACATGCAAAGTGCGCATGACTGTTTGGCCAGGCCAAGACGACCGGCCAAACAGTCATGCCCACTTAAGTGCCCACCACTCCTCCCTTTGCTGGCTGTGACACAGCCAAGCCCCGCTCCGCCTACCCTGTAAATCAGAAAAATAAAATGATACTGACATAGTTTTATTATCATTTTATTTTTCTTGAATGCACTGCTCAAAATTTATTGAGGCGACTCTCCTCCATCTTAGTGGAGGAGTCGCCACTGTTCAAGAGGCAGGTCATTATGGGACACCCTGTAAATTGACATTTTGTGCTGTGACCGATTAATAGAAAGGTTGTATAGCAAAATTACAGGTACATCTCAAAAAGTTGGTCCACAATTTGTAATCACTCTTTGTGACATCCCTGGTCGTACACCAGTTCATATGTTTTGTCATACACATTTGGAACCTTTAATATAAGCAAAACATATGATATTCAAAAACTGAAAATGTAATTTCATCCCTTGAGATCAGTTTAGATTAGCAATTTGTAGCCTGCTTGTAAGAAAATGGGTTATAAGTTTAGAGGGGGGAGAGCCCCACTCAAGTAATAAACACATTTCTTGTCAGGATGAACCACAAAAGTCACTAAACAAAGCTGTGATTAACCCCTGGTAGGTTGTCAAAAAAGCAGTCAGGCATATCCTAGAGGCAATGAGTAAAGTATTTATGCAGCACTAAAACAGCAATAAAATCAAAACACAGCACAAAAAAATCCCAAACGAATCTAATAAAATAAAGTAAATTGCAATGATTCAAATGATACTAAAATTACAAAAATCTCAAAAGTAGAACCAAGATATAAAATTTTAAACTTTCAGGTTGAAAATAGCTCCAAAAGTACACAGCACCACTCACGGTTATCTGGGTGCAGTAGTCCGGATCCAAGTCATAAGTTCATGCTGGAGCATGGGTTGGATACGGAGACCAGGTCTATCCCTGTGAAGAGATTACCTTCTCAAAGTCCAAGTCAACGTGAAGAGCCTCAGCCGTAGCTTTGTGTTGGTGGGAGCTGTGAGATCACTGTTGGTGCAAAGTGGCTGAAACTGGACTCTCGTAAAACCCTCGTCCAAGCCCTGATTATCAGTCTTCTGGATTATTGAAATGCGCTCTTGGTATCATTAAATGCATCTCTCCATGCCAATATGCAGGTCGTTAAAAATACAGCAGCCCGACTGTTTAAGAAACAGCCACCGGGCATCCCTTGGCCCCCCTGCTTAGAGCATTACATTGGTTTCCTATAAAGAAGAGAGCAATTTTCTAACTCCTCTGCCTGAAACATAAAGCTCTAGCAGGTAAGGGCCGGGCCCAAATACCTTCAGGTCAAACTGGCACCCTATCGTCCAGACAGAAATCTTAAATCTATGAAGCAGCTCCTTCTCTGCCCTCGGCTCATCCTCACATCCAAATTCAGAGGACGCGCCTTTACTTATCTGGCCGCACCACTGGTTAAATTCCCATTTGTCGTCAGGGCTCATACTGACCCTGTAGTATTAAAAAAACAGCTTTAAACTGGGCTGTTCTCAATGCTTGCTCTAAACTTTTTGGTTACCTCAGCGCCAAGATGCCTTTTCGGGGACAAGTCATGTGCTATATCAAATATTCAGCAACATAACATAACAAAGAGCAGGTCATCGCTCGAGCTTCGTGTTGGTGGGAGACATGGACAATTTTTTTGGGCATGAAGAGCAGGTTGCCATTGGAGCTTCGCATTAGCGGGAGACATGGTAGTTATTGCTGATGCGAGGAGTCCACTCTCAGTTGCGAAGAGCCCAAAACATCAGTATTTTCGCTCTAGTTCAGTCTTTGCAGTTTTTAAGCAAGAGTACACTCGGCTGTCAGCCAAGGATCCAGGAACTAGTGGGGCACCACTTGGTAATCAGGATTCACACCAGCAAAGGGAATAGCAGGTCTCAGGAAGGTCTAATTGGTGCTATTCAGCTGGGTAGTTGAAGGTAAGGCCTGTGGAAGCTTCTTGTGTCCCTGATGCTCAAACAGGAGGTCAACCAACTAACTCTTGGAATCACTTCTGGGGATCCAGGCTTCAAGGCAAGCAGGCCCATTTTCCTTCTTCAAACAGCAGGACAATCTTTCTTCCGAAACTTCCAGAGGTCCAGGAGTGCCCTGATGAGAGGTTCGGAGGGCGGCACTTTTATTCTCAGTGACACCCTTTTGTGTGGGGCCAATCTCATGCCTGCTCTCAAACTATTTTGGGCAAGTTCTTCCTTCTTCCCTGGGTTTGGTTTTCAGTGTGGCAAAGGAGACAGAAGCAAGGGCAGGCCAGGTGTGAGGGCCCTTTCTGAATGCTGCAGGCATGGTCATTTGAAGTGTAATCAGGGCAGAACAAACTCCTCCCTAGATATCCTGTCAGGTAGACCTACTCCCTCTACATTCAGATCTCCTTTTTCCCATGTCTGAAAGGAATACACATCACACCAAAGGAGAGCCATCTGATCCTTGACACTAGCAGAAAGGACCATTTGGTTGAGGCAGAAAAATGTAATCTTTCTAAAAGTTGTCAAGTAAGAGTGCCTACAAGAGATTTTGTGAAACGAACAGTTTCATTCATTTCAACATTGTTGGTGAATGCCCTGATAGAAGCATCAACATTTTCTCAAAATAAATTCAAAAATTCTATAGTGAATAAATCTCAAAAAAAGAGAAAGAAGCAGGTGTATTCCTTTTTATATAAATTTATGATCAGAAATAGAAATGTAATGGTACACATTTATCTTATATACAAAGGGTGACACAAAACCACAATCATATGAAATAATTTATCTTTGTCAGGAAGAACTAAAACCCATTTTAAATTATAATCTTAAGGGAAACAGCCTATGCATAAGACATAAATGTTCTATGAACAAAATGGATTTATCCGGTCGGAAAATGAATTGTTGCTTCTGCGTTTTGAACTTTTATGTTGCCCATCTATAAGACCATCTTCAGGACATAGAATTCACATGAAAAACAAAGACCCTTCTGTAAAAAACATATTCGTAAACAAAAGAACTTTCATCAGCCTAAAACTCATGAAAGAGAAGAAAATACACCTGAAATGTTTTGAAGAAATGATTATTTCAAAAAATAATTGGGAAGAGACTCTTTAGAAATGATTAGAAAGTTGGCATTTTTCTGCCTGGACATCAAATAATAATAATGATAATAGTGATATGAAGGAGCACTCCTGTATTTGAAACTACCTTGTTGCAATATCTTTAAGGAAGAATTAAAGATAGCGTGCTGCAGGGGCTGACAGGCTGTCTGACATGTCTTAAAACATATACATAATTAAAGTCCTGCAACCTGACCCCGGTACACTATTGCCTGAAAACTGTTGCTATACAAACTTCATAACATGAAAAATCAATAGTTTTAATGAACTCCAACGTGTGTAATGTAACAATACACCAAGCAACAAAAAGATTTCAAACATAGGAAGATGTGCTTATTGTATATACACATTTAATCTGTTCCAATCACAGATTAACATCTTTTGCAGATTTTCATTCTTTACATCCTCAGATTTATTCTTTCAAAGAAACCACACAATGCATTTGAGCCCCCCATTGGCACTTCTTCAGGGGATGATCTGTAAACAATTTAAATGAATGTAATCTTAAAATACTATGTAATGCGCAGGGTAAGCGTACACAAACATATGTGAAAATTGTGTCACTGTGTTTACAACATGCAAATAAAGATTAGCATGTCACAAAAATATTTCAAAAGTTGCAAACTTAGTTGAAAAAAAGGGGACAGAACCGGAGAGTGAAAGAAACAGTTCCAAATGTGATAATAACAGAGAACCTTCTCCTGACACCAATGGATTCCACATGACCCGATTCAAGCGGACCCCAACGGAACTGCATTGCAAACTATTGTGCCCTAGATAATGAAGAAAGAAATCGCGAAGCCAAGAAAAAAAATGATAGTGCGCTCATGGTGAATGAAAACAAACCTTGAACGTTGTCCACATTGATGCCAAAAGTAAGTGGTCTCTTATCTGTAAAATACATAAGCCACACAATATCGCTATAAATTTGCAGACACCCACTCTGATCTGACAACCGCCAGCAGGCGGGAAAAGACACATCATATGTGCTGAATACTAACCTTCGTAATAAAACCAGAATCTTGTATCTATCCACTGATCTCACTCCATAACAAATCAATACCCTGAATAAAGGACTAGGATACGTTCCTACCCATCAAACGAATGCCCTGGAGAACGAAATAGCTTTATTCAAGTTCATGAGAACACTAAGCTTAAGATATTATTTTGCCACACTTAACACTGGTGATACGCAACGTCCAGAACCTGAATTCATTGAATTTAAAAGAAAATCTACTTTTCAAGCCCCAACATGTCCTAAAATTTTGGATACTTTTGAAAATTTGGTTAAAAACAATTTTCTAAAAATTAACGTCAGGGGATCCAAAAGGACCAATCTCACTAAGCATGAGAGAAACATTTTGAAGCTTCTAGGACTGGATACTAGAATTGTGATACAAAAAGCTGACAAGGGAGGAGCTATTGTCATCATGGACAAAGAACTGTACACGGCGAAGGTGGAAGAAGATTATATTCAGTTACATTTTTTGCAGATCATCCCCTGAAGAAGGACCAATGGGGGCCTGAAAGGCATTGGGCGGTTTCCTTGAAAGAATAAATCTGTGCATGTAAAGAATGAAACTCTGCAAAAGATGTTAATCTGTGATTGGAACAGATTAAATGTGTATATACATTAAGCACATCTGATATGTTTGAAATCTTTTTATTGCTTGGTGTATTGTTACATTACACATGTTGGAGTTCATTAGAACTATTTATTTTTCATGTTTTGAAGTTTGTATAGCAACAGCTTTTAGGCAATAGTGCACAGGGGTCAGGTTGCAGAACTTGAATTATGTATATTTTTCTTCCTGGACCAAATATGCCTTTCTGCAAGTGTCAAGGGTCAGGGAACTGTGAATGTCAATTTCTATTACCCAAGCCTACATGGGTATACTCGGTTGCCCAATCTTTTTCAAAAACTTCTAAAGCAGCATTTTCTGATTGATAATTTAAATTCTGACTTTGCACTGCAAAAGGATTTTAAATTACAAATCAAATGAGTGGAAGAAATAATTCAATACCTGCTCCCAATCTGAAGTTATCATTTAGTAAGTGTAATAGGATAACCCCTTGTTAGTCTATGGGAGGGATAGCCTTACACCAGTTAAAAATAACATTAGGAATTTTTACCTATCAGAACATTTAAAACCTAGGTAGACCTGTTCTACTTTTAAAATACCATGAACCCTGCCTTACAAGCCTTTAGGTGAAATGAATTATTAAAAAGAGAAAGTTTTGGGGGGTAGAGCTTCGCGCGCAACCAAGATGGCCGTGTGAACAAAGGGCTCCCGAGACCCTCGTAACCTCCCGAATATATCCTGTCACTTATCCTGTTGGCAGACGACATCTCGGAGCGGATGAACCACCGGTGATCCTGAAACTGTTTTTGCCGTCTCGATCGGACCCCGGTGCCCGGAGTTGTGGCTCTGTGAAATTTGCGGCCTTCGTCTTCTAGACGCCCGGCGCCCGGGTTGAGATGGTGCCCGGGGCATAATTGAACAACAACGGCTTGGTGCAGCGCACAGCCCCGGTTCAGCTCAGTTTCACTTTCGTTTTTGATTATCACTGGGGTCTTGGGCCTGTGACGCTACATTGACATTCGCCGTCCCGGCTCCCTCCCACTCTAACGCCCTGGTTGGTGACCCCTCTGGCTGGAATTTGTTCTTTCTTCCCTGCTTGGTCTGCAGTGTCTCCCCTTCCCTCGCTTTTGCCTTGGACATTTTTGGACACTGTCGCGGCATGGCAGGCAAACCTGAGGGAGACAAGCAAAGGGTGAAGAATACCAGACGGGGCAGCTATACCCAAACCAACGTCATGGACCGATTTGCTCAGGTTCGAGGGTCGCCCAGCGGGACCTGCGGGTCGCTGGAGGGTGCAAAGATTTCGACGACCCCGAAGGTGGAGCCGACGCTACAGGATGTGATGGCCGCCATTGATGGTATCCAGTCTTCCCTCGGGAAGCAAATGGAGACTCTTGCTCACAAGTTGGATACGGTGGCGATCGACGTGAATTTGATCCGGACGGACCTCACGAAAACCAATGAAAGGGTAAAATCGCTGGACATTAAAACATCGAGCCTTACGGACGACGTCGTTGAGTTGCAAACCACAGTCCGTGCTCTTGGTGCTTCTCATGACATGGTGGTTCGTCGCCTCGAGGACTTTGAAGACGGGCCCGGCGGAACAACGTCCGTATAATTGACGTGCCGGAAAAAGCAGAAGAGCAAGCAGCAGACCTTTTTGTTGAGGACCTTATCATCAAACATTTGGCACCTAAGGGTTTGAGCAAGTTTTTCATGGTGGAACGGGCCCATAGGATCCCGGGCGGAAAACCGAAGGTGGGAGCCCCGCCGCGGCCTTTGATAGCAAGGATTTTTAACTTTCGGGACAGAGACGTTATCCTTCAGGCCTCTCGTGTGGGGGGGGTCCTCTCAAGTTTGATAACTCCTCCATCAGTTTTTACCCGGACTTCACGCAGATGGTTCAGAAACAGCGGCTCAGTTTTATGGGTGTGAAAAGACGTCTTCGGGATATGGACATTAAATATGCCATGCTCTTTCCTGCCAAACTGAGGATTGAACACAACGAAAGGGTGTACTTTTTTGATAAGCCTGAAGTGGTGGCGGATTGGTTGGACACTCTGCCTGCTCGACAGGATCCTGAGAGTCGGTATGGTGGAGCGGAGGGAGGACTTGAAGAGCAGGAATAGGCTTCACCGGGGACTATGAAAGGACTTTTCATGTGGTGATTCCGGATCCGATTTATTACTGTCAATATTTTTGCACGGGGGTTGTGGGGATATCTTTGGGGTTTATTCCTCCTCAGCCTTACTTTTCGTAGTTTAGTTGGGTGTGAGGGTGACAGGCACACTGCAAGTTGGGGTGGCTTTTTAGTCGTACGCAGGGGTGCAGGGTGGGGGTGTTGTAATGGGTTGTTTGGGGATGGGTGATTAGGGGGTATGGATGTTTTGTTTGTTGTTTCTGCAAGGTGCTATATTGCTGGACGTCTTCATTGAAGCATTGGACTTATCGTGGCTGGATCTTCGTTTTCTTTTGGGATGGGGGTAGGGGATTGAGGTTGCTAAGTTGGAATGTCAATGGTTTGGGGGACAAGATTAAGCGTGGGGTGGTACTACAGTTCCTAAAACGCCATTCCCCGATATTTTTCTTCTTCAGGAGACTCACTTGGTTGGGCACACATGGAACGCCCTGAATAGAATGGGGTATCGTCTAGTGACGCATGCTGGGTTCTCCTCTGGCTCTCGTGGAGTTGGGATACTTGTTAAAACTGCTCTTCCGCTTGAGGTAGAATCCACTGTCATCGATGATAGAGGCCGCTATGTGGTGATTTCGGGGCGGTGGGAGAGTCGTACTCTTACAGTGGTCTCTATCTATGTTCCTCCAGGCTTACAGTCGACTACTTTTTCTGAGCTGGGGCGGGTGCTACTTGATCTCCCGGTCGGGTTCTTGATCTTAGGTGGGGACTTTAACGCGGTGGTTTCCGGAAGGCTTGATAGACATCCACCAAGAGACGTCACAAGGACGGATGGTTGGCTGCCCGATTTTATTGATGTATTGGGTCTGGTGGATTGTTGGCGCTTGCTCCAGGCTACTCAGCAGCAATTTACTTTTCACTCGGGAGCCCACGGTAGTCTCTTTAGGATTGATTATGTGTTAGTACCGGCTGCACAGGCGTCTGGTGTTGCAGAGGCCCGCCATTTGGTCCGGGGAATCTCTGATCACTCCCCACTATGGCTTCGATTGGACTTAGTCCTGGGTGCCGAGGGTAGGGTCGCCCCAATTAACCCTTGGTATCTGCGCAGCCCTAAAATTCGTAATGAACTTGTGAAGGCGCTGGATCATTATTTCCAAGAGAATGAAGGCTCAGTTACTTCCGCAGTCTCCTTATGGGAGGCTTTTAAGACTGTCCTGAGGGGTCAGGCCCTGTCATTGATTGCTGGAGTTAAGAAACAGAGGGAGGAGGAAGTGGTAAAGATAGAGACAGAAATAACGGATTTAGAATCGGCTTTGGAACAGGAGGTGACCCACTCGAAACTGCATGTCTTACAACTGAAGCAGTTTGAATATAAGTCATTGGTGTCGGATGCGGTGAAGGCTCTTAGCCGGGGCAACGGGGGTGTATCTATGATGTGGGAGACAAGGCCGGCAAATTGATAGCTTGGTTGGATAGGAAAGATAGAGCTAGTCGTGTGTTGCCGGAGTTAGAGAAGGAGGATGGGGCCTTGGCTACCGACCCCCAGGAGATAGTGGCATGCTTCGCCGATCATTTTCGCACTGTGTACTCCTCTGTGTCCGACAGACCGGAGTAGGACTCTCGTTTGCTGCTTCGGGATATCACCCTTCCAAGTCTTTCTGAGGACGATCGGGATCTAATGGACTCGGCGATCACGGCGGATGAAATAGCGTTAGCTATGCGTTCCTTGCGCTCGGGTAAAGCAATGGGCCCCAATGGCTTGCCAATCGAGCTATACAAGCTTCGGCCAGACAGGATCGCCCCGTATTTGAGGGATATGTTCAAGGAATCACGCGATAGTGGGCTTCTTCCCAGTGATCAGCGTTTGGCCACTATAGTTGTTATACATAAAGAGGGAGAGCCTAGGAACAAATGTGCTTCATACCGGCCGATTTCATTGTTGAACGCCGAGCCAAAAATTTTAGCTAAGTTGTTAGCTAATAGACTGATTAAGGTCATCGGAGATCTAGTTCATCCGGATCAATGCGGTTTTATCCCGCACCGGAATAAGGCATTGAATCTTTGGCGGCTGCATGGTGTTATCGCTATGGCGGCGACGCTGCGTGAGCCGGCCATTTTGGCGTCTTTAGACGCCACTATGGCGTTTGGTACTGTGGAATGGCCATATTTATGGGCGGTGTTAGCTAAATTCGGCTTCGGCTCGGAATTCATTGGTTGGGTGCGGCTTCTTTACGCGGACCCCCTTGCTCAGATAGTGGTTAATGGCCGTGTTTCTGCAACGTTTGGTCTTGGGCGTGGTACCAGACAGGGCTGCCCGCTGTCTCCCCTTTTGTTTGCACTGGCGCTTGAACCCCTAGCTGCCTGGATCCGTTGGGAGCCCTCTATGAGAGGTATCTATTGGTTTCCGGAGCATGAGGATCGTATCTCTTTGTATGCGGATGACATCCTATTGTACCTGACCTCCCCCAGAAAGTCCCTGATAGTATTGTGCGACGTTTTGATTTCTTTTGGTAAGAACTCTGATTTGATCATTAACTGGGCAAAATCCTCCCTTTACGTTCTCAGTGGTGACGCTCCGGCTCTGCCGCGTGGTTGTCCTATTCAGATCGTACAGCAAGGGTTCAAATATCTTGGTATTTTTATTTCAATTGACCCCTTGATCCGATGTGAGAAAAACCTCCTCCCTTCTTTGGCGCGGTTGAGGCGGGATGTGGCAGGTTGGCGAAAACTCCTGCTTTCTTTGCTCGGACGTGCGGCCCTTTTTAAGATGATGTCCCTTCCTCATTTCTTATACGCCCTGCAAAATACCCTTGATTTGGTCCCTGGTAGCTACTTCCGTATTGTTGAGGGTCTACGGAGGGAATTGCTGTGGGATGGTAGGCTCCGGATTGCACTTGCCAAACTGACGCTCCCCTGGTACGATGGGGGTATTGCTCTTCCTGATATCAAACGGTACTATTGGGCATCGCAGTTGGGGGCTATCAACCATGGAACGTATTACCCCGGGCCTCACCCAGGTTTTGCTATGGATAGGTGGTTGCTCCCTGGAGGTAATTACTATAGGGCATTTGTTGGAACTGGGGTCACCAGTCCCCTAGGGTAGCATGGCACGAGCGGGTAGGCATCCGAAAGCACATGTGTTAAGCGATCATGCAGCACACACTCACACTGAGACAGAAACCTGGGCACGCAATAAATGACTCCACTCCAGAGCTTGTATAAAAACAAGTGATTTGTATTAAGATAAATAATCAGATAGATAGAGCAGGATCAGGGAAATCATAAATTCATTTAAAATACATGTGTCTCAAGACTTGCAATCAATATTGGATGAATAAATATCCGTTCTGCAATAAATATTAAATATTGGATCAATAAATAGTTAAATACATTTTTTGTGGGACACAGGCCAGACCTACGCCTTGCTTCTTGGTCAGTACCTGAAAGGAATACATCTCAAAGTCATAAGAACAACACTGCATTAAGCATCAATATCCATTTCCTCAGGTAAACAAAGGGACAGTTCCATAACAGAAACATCTCCCCGCTGTAGGAATAAACAATTCGTTAACCACTTGGGAGCTAGTAAACAAACCTCCCCAGTGCTGCGCTGTCCATTATCCAGTGCTGAACTGGACGTCCAGCGGTCGCACGCAGCACTGGGGAGGTAGTGCCCGTGACGACCGTTGGCCGACGGCAGCACTTAAGGGGTTAAGTGTAGTTCAAACATTTCCTTAAATATGAAACATTTCATTTGCCACAAAAGTATGTGGACGTAACTCTCCTCCCGTAATAGGAATTAAACATTTCATTAAGAATAATTATTCCATATAACAAGGTTGGGCATCCCTTTGGGAAAACTTCTCATTGGGCCCAGCTAACCATTGCATTAGCCAGCACTAACTAGGAGAAAACATTGCAATCTAGGTAACCATCCCCTTGTGCAGGTTTAACTGTATCAGGGCTACACCAACATTCCATCAGGGAAGTAGAAATCCCTACATTGAGCAGGTGTAAGTAGATCTCTGTTATAGCAGGGGTATGAGACCCTTCCCTGGGCAGGAGTAAACATTGCCTCAAATGAGGTCAACACCTTTCATTAGGCATAAAGTATTTCTTTAGGCATCACACACCATCCTATTACCTGATGCCTGAACAGGCAGGGCCTTCCCCCTATTAATCAGGAGCTTACAGGTAAAACATTTCCTGCAATAGAGATAATCAGTTTAGCAGAAGTAAAACACTTCACTGAGGGTAAAACATTTCATTAACCATTTCCTTAGGCAGGAATGAACCTCCTATGGCAGGAATAAAAACACGCCACTGCGGATAAAACATCTCATTAGGCAGTGTAACTATATCCTTATAGCATTAACGTTCCCCTACTCAGCAATCAACAGTTAACAACTCTTCAAGGCAGAGATAACCATTTGTAACAGGCAAGCCTGAGCTTAGAAGACTTGGTTTATGCATGTAAAGCCTTTTAGTAAATTTAAACATTTCTTTTAAAGCAAGAAGCACCTCACTCCATAACTGTGGGCATGTGCTCCACCTTTCAACCAACATGAATAAATGTTTCATTAGTCAGCAGACACAGTTCATTATGCAGCTGTTGGCGTTTCCACCCCCAGGCCAGGATCAACATTCTAATTCCTACATTAAGCAGGCATAAACCTTTCAGCACCCAAGAGTAATCCTGTAAATAAGTAGAGGTTATAACACTGGGGCAGGGGTGTAATAAAACTTCTATAGTTCAGAATAATCCTGGTTCCAAGCAGGAATAACCACTTCAAAACTCTTCCCCAATCATAGGTAACATCCCCCTAATCAGGAGTAAACATTACAGGGAAGGAATCAGGCATAGGCATTTCATTAAGTAACTTATAAATAGAACATTACTCATTGCTAGAGAGCAACATCTCATTAAGCAAGCACAGGCCTTGCTTTAGACTAGTAAAACATTTCTGTTAATTAAGGTGAACATTTCAATAAGCAATTCAGTAAAGCATTCTCAATGAGCATTTTACTATGCCTTGGACTCCCCTATGCAGGGCTAAGCCATCGCAGGTGAACTCAGTATGTCTTTAGGCCTACGCCGGAACCAGGGCCCAAACAGTTAATGAATGGCAAGCCTGTCCTCAGGCATAAACAGTAACTTAATGGCCTCCACGTCACTAGAGGCACATAGGGGCCAACAGGTGGGCACTTACGGTCAAAAATACAGCGTTTCTCTGGGTCCTACAAGAGAGTGCTTGGAGGCACAATTACAGCGCTTCTATGGGACATTCAAGAAAGCGGTTGGAGTGAAATTACAGCGCTTCCCTGGGCACTACCTCAGTTCCTCACATGACAGCGCTTGGCCACAGGCAATGCTGGGGACAGCGCTTCAGCAGGCAATCAGGTTTAGATAATAGCACCCTGCAGGTACAGCACTTCACAAGGCAGCAACCCCCTTCAGTACCTCAGCACTCTTCACAGGGACAGCAAAGGAGCGTTGGGGGAGCAGGGAGTCAGCGCTTCAGAAGGCAGCAACTTCTAGAGCCACAGAAGTTCTTGGTGACACAGCGCTTCAGGGGGATAGCGCTTTTCAGGATTCACAGCGCTACGATATAGCAGGCAATTCACAGCAGAGGTAGCGCTCGGCAGACAGTTCATTCCAGGTAGCGCTGCTGAAGGGCACCACAGAATATAGCGCTTCAGGCAGGAATCACGCCCAGGATTCTAGCGCTTCACAGACAGCAGGGTGCAGGGCTATAGCGCTTTGGCCCACACGAGGTGGGGGCAAGACCAGCAGGTCTAATAACATTCAGTTCAGGGTGCTGCAGTTCAGGCAAATATAGCGCTTCAGAAGGCAGCAACCCCCTCCATTACTTCAGCGCTCTTCACAGGGTCAGCAAGGGCAGCGCTAGATATACAGGACAGGTGACACCCCAGTAGCAGGTTAGCAAGGGAGACCCCAGGTGACATCAGGAAACGCAGGGTCAGTACCGCGCCAATACCTGTTTGCTTCTTCAAAAGTCCTGTGATGATTTAATTTCTTCTTAGCGCTTTAGGTTTCTTGCGCCCTTGTAAATAGAGGCTTAGTTTCTTGTTGGCGTGATGTTTCTTGCGCCCTTGTAAATAGAAGCTTAGTTTCTTGTTGGCGTGATGTTTCTTGCGCCCTTTGGTTTCTTGTTTCCTTGAAGGGGGGTTAAGTTGTTGGCTGGTGTTAGATCTCCTCAGCCAATCCCCTCAAGTGGTCCCTGGGGGTTCCCTGCCGCGGGGTTAGGTCAGTGGGGGGGGTACAGGATGCCTCAATACTTGTAAAGCAGCACACTAGGCCCTGTCATTCCAGCATCATAAGACCCTGCCCTGACCCCCACTGCCTATCCTCCTGCGTAGGTACTTCCCCAGGTCTCCCCTTAGTCCCTCTGACAGGAAAGTTTACCTTCCTTTCCTTATACAGTGCCAGTTGACAGTTGGCAGTGGCAGTTGGTGTCACCTCACCTGTTCCAGAAGGTTCCAGGGGGTTCTAGGAGGTTCCACCATTCTACCTGTGGGCAGGCTGGCAGGCTAAGTTGATACATTGTTTGGAGGGTTCCAGCCAGGCCCTAGCCACTAGAATGCACCCACTAAACCCCGCTGCAGCAGCAGTGGTCAGTGGCAGCCATGTTAGGGGTATAAGACACCTGCATCTTAACATCAGTTTCACAGTACACAGGGCTTTCCTCACTACACAAGGCCTATACATTGTTGTTACCATGAGGGCATTCTGATTTAAAAGGGAAATAAAAAGGCGAAAAATTTTGGGGAAAGGGCCAAGTCTCACACATCTCCCCCCCAGCCAAAAGCCAGGGTAGACCGATCATTCCCTTGATGGGCTTCCCTGCTTGGGGCGGAAAAAGGTGGACGCAGGCCCAATACCACCATGACATTCTCGCTAATCCAACCACCCCACTGGTGTTCCTAGTGGGATGCGGCCAGGACAGACCTCCAATCCAGATGTCTCTGGCCCTTACTCTCTCTCAGAGTGGGGGGCAGTCGCCCCAGGCCCGTGGTACCTTTTTCCACTCTCCTCCTCAACCTAGGGTCTAAACCCTTAAGTTGAATTGGTGACAGGGGCGAGACCTACCTCTCCCTGCACCCCCTCCCAGGGTTCCGCACCCTCCCACCTGGAGTAGTACCCCTGAGAGTCACAACCGGGGGGAACTCTGAATACAGAGATTCCTCCCGCCAGGTCAGGCAACCCCTGAACCTGGCCACCCAACCCAGGATCTTTAACCCCGTGGCTGGACCGGTGCCAGAGGAGAGTCCTTCCTCCCTCTGCACCCCCTTCCAGGGTTCCGCACCCTCCTCCCCGGATAGGTACCCCTGGAAGTCACAACCGGGGGAACTCTGAATACAGAGATTCCTCCCGCCAGGTCAGGCAACCCCTGAACCTGGCCACCCAACCCAGGATCTTTAACCCTGTGGCTGGACCAGTGCCAGAGGAGAGTCCTTCCTCCCTCTGCACCCCCTTCCAGGGTTCGGCACCCTCCTCCCCGGATAGGTACCCCTGGAAGTCACACTGGTAGGGTCCATAGTTACTGGTACCCCACCCTCCAGGTCAGGCAATCCCTGCACCTGAAACCCCAGTCCAGGTTCTACACCCCGTGACTGGTCCAAACCCCGAACCTCGGGTACGCTGCCACCATGGAAGTACCTGGCACACATGATTTCAAGGTCTTCAGCTCTGTCTCTGTTTAGCTGAAGCCTGTGCACCAGCTTCCCTTCCTTCATTGCAAGGCTCACACTCTCCCTTTTCTGCTCTAACCTCTTTGACGACACACCCCCCCTTCCAAGGTTCTCTGGTGTGACCGCCTCCCTGGGTGTGACCTGCCCCTCCTGTCCCCATCCCCTCTCCCCTCTGGGTGGGCTCCTACCCGTGCCCCAAAGTGGTACGGAGTTCCTTCTTCCCTCCGCCCAACAGGCACCCCCATCCCCTGACAACACTCCAGTACGCCAGGTGGGGACTCAGATAATTCAGGAAAAAGGTTCTAGGATGTGGGTGACAGTATAGGTCCAACAGGCCCTGATACACTCACAGGCTAGACAGTCGAGGGGTCAATTCCTAAGGCTTGCACACACAATAATTGTGGAGCCCAATTGCTGTGCACACCGTGCCAATGGAGGGTGCTGCATGGTCACAGGTCCTGGATCCCACCGCTCGACACCAATATGTTGGAACTGGGGTCACCAGTCCCCTAGGGTAGCATGGCACGAGCGGGTAGGCATCCGAAAGCACATGTGTTAAGCGATCATGCAGCACACACTCACACTGAGACAGAAACCTGGGCACGCAATAAATGACTCCACTCCAGAGCTTGTATAAAAACAAGTGATTTGTATTAAGATAAATAATCAGATAGATAGAGCAGGATCAGGGAAATCATAAATTCATT
Source organism: Lissotriton helveticus (assembly GCF_964261635.1). Classification (NCBI taxonomy): domain Eukaryota; kingdom Metazoa; phylum Chordata; class Amphibia; order Caudata; family Salamandridae; genus Lissotriton; species Lissotriton helveticus. The sequence continues at coordinate 185,856,647 of NC_136065.1, forward strand.
TAAAATACATGTGTCTCAAGACTTGCAATCAATATTGGATGAATAAATATCCGTTCTGCAATAAATATTAAATATTGGATCAATAAATAGTTAAATACATTTTTTGTGGGACACAGGCCAGACCTACGCCTTGCTTCTTGGTCAGTACCTGAAAGGAATACATCTCAAAGTCATAAGAACAACACTGCATTAAGCATCAATATCCATTTCCTCAGGTAAACAAAGGGACAGTTCCATAACAGAAACATCTCCCCGCTGTAGGAATAAACAATTCGTTAAGTGTAGTTCAAACATTTCCTTAAATATGAAACATTTCATTTGCCACAAAAGTATGTGGACGTAACTCTCCTCCTGTAATAGGAATTAAACATTTCATTAAGAATAATTATTCCATATAACAAGGTTGGGCATCCCTTTGGGAAAACTTCTCATTGGGCCCAGCTAACCATTGCATTAGCCAGCACTAACTAGGAGAAAACATTGCAATCTAGGTAACCATCCCCTTGTGCAGGTTTAACTGTATCAGGGCTACACCAACATTCCATCAGGGAAGTAGAAATCCCTACATTGAGCAGGTGTAAGTAGATCTCTGTTATAGCAGGGGTATGAGACCCTTCCCTGGGCAGGAGTAAACATTGCCTCAAATGAGGTCAACACCTTTCATTAGGCATAAAGTATTTCTTTAGGCATCACACACCATCCTATTACCTGATGCCTGAACAGGCAGGGCCTTCCCCCTATTAATCAGGAGCTTACAGGTAAAACATTTCCTGCAATAGAGATAATCAGTTTAGCAGAAGTAAAACACTTCACTGAGGGTAAAACATTTCATTAACCATTTCCTTAGGCAGGAATGAACCTCCTATGGCAGGAATAAAAACACGCCACTGCGGATAAAACATCTCATTAGGCAGTGTAACTATATCCTTATAGCATTAACGTTCCCCTACTCAGCAATCAACAGTTAACAACTCTTCAAGGCAGAGATAACCATTTGTAACAGGCAAGCCTGAGCTTAGAAGACTTGGTTTATGCATGTAAAGCCTTTTAGTAAATGTAAACATTTCTTTTAAAGCAAGAAGCACCTCACTCCATAACTGTGGGCATGTGCTCCACCTTTCAACCAACATGAATAAATGTTTCATTAGTCAGCAGACACAGTTCATTATGCAGCTGTTGGCGTTTCCACCCCCAGGCCAGGATCAACATTCTAATTCCTACATTAAGCAGGCATAAACCTTTCAGCACCCAAGAGTAATCCTGTAAATAAGTAGAGGTTATAACACTGGGGCAGGGGTGTAATAAAACTTCTATAGTTCAGAATAATCCTGGTTCCAAGCAGGAATAACCACTTCAAAACTCTTCCCCAATCATAGGTAACATCCCCCTAATCAGGAGTAAACATTACAGGGAAGGAATCAGGCATAGGCATTTCATTAAGTAACTTATAAATAGAACATTACTCATTGCTAGAGAGCAACATCTCATTAAGCAAGCACAGGCCTTGCTTTAGACTAGTAAAACATTTCTGTTAATTAAGGTGAACATTTCAATAAGCAATTCAGTAAAGCATTCTCAATGAGCATTTTACTATGCCTTGGACTCCCCTATGCAGGGCTAAGCCATCGCAGGTGAACTCAGTATGTCTTTAGGCCTACGCCGGAACCAGGGCCCAAACAGTTAATGAATGGCAAGCCTGTCCTCAGGCATAAACAGTAACTTAATGGCCTCCACGTCACTAGAGGCACATAGGGGCCAACAGGTGGGCACTTAAGGTCAAAAATACAGCGTTTCTCTGGGTCCTACAAGAGAGTGCTTGGAGGCACAATTACAGCGCTTCTATGGGACATTCAAGAAAGCGCTTGGAGTGAAATTACAGCGCTTCCCTGGGCACTACCTCAGTTCCTCACATGACAGCGCTTGGCCACAGGCAATGCTGGGGACAGCGCTTCAGCAGGCAATCAGGTTTAGATAATAGCACCCTGCAGGTACAGCACTTCACAAGGCAGCAACCCCCTTCAGTACCTCAGCACTCTTCACAGGGACAGCAAAGGAGCGTTGGGGGAGCAGGGAGTCAGCGCTTCAGAAGGCAGCAACTTCTAGAGCCACAGAAGTTCTTGGTGACACAGCGCTTCAGGGGGATAGCGCTTTTCAGGATTCACAGCGCTACGATATAGCAGGCAATTCACAGCAGAGGTAGCGCTCGGCAGACAGTTCATTCCAGGTAGCGCTGCTGAAGGGCACCACAGAATATAGCGCTTCAGGCAGGAATCACGCCCAGGATTCTAGCGCTTCACAGACAGCAGGGTGCAGGGCTATAGCGCTTTGGCCCACACGAGGTGGGGGCAAGACCAGCAGGTCTAATAACATTCAGTTCAGGGTGCTGCAGTTCAGGCAAATATAGCGCTTCAGAAGGCAGCAACCCCCTCCATTACTTCAGCGCTCTTCACAGGGTCAGCAAGGGCAGCGCTAGATATACAGGACAGGTGACACCCCAGTAGCAGGTTAGCAAGGGAGACCCCAGGTGACATCAGGAAACGCAGGGTCAGTACCGCGCCAATACCTGTTTGCTTCTTCAAAAGTCCTGTGATGATTTAATTTCTTCTTAGCGCTTTAGGTTTCTTGCGCCCTTGTAAATAGAGGCTTAGTTTCTTGTTGGCGTGATGTTTCTTGCGCCCTTGTAAATAGAAGCTTAGTTTCTTGTTGGCGTGATGTTTCTTGCGCCCTTTGGTTTCTTGTTTCCTTGAAGGGGGGTTAAGTTGTTGGCTGGTGTTAGATCTCCTCAGCCAATCCCCTCAAGTGGTCCCTGGGGGTTCCCTGCCGCGGGGTTAGGTCAGTGGGGGGGGTACAGGATGCCTCAATACTTGTAAAGCAGCACACTAGGCCCTGTCATTCCAGCATCATAAGACCCTGCCCTGACCCCCACTGCCTATCCTCCTGCGTAGGTACTTCCCCAGGTCTCCCCTTAGTCCCTCTGACAGGAAAGTTTACCTTCCTTTCCTTATACAGTGCCAGTTGACAGTTGGCAGTGGCAGTTGGTGTCACCTCACCTGTTCCAGAAGGTTCCAGGGGGTTCTAGGAGGTTCCACCATTCTACCTGTGGGCAGGCTGGCAGGCTAAGTTGATACATTGTTTGGAGGGTTCCAGCCAGGCCCTAGCCACTAGAATGCACCCACTAAACCCCGCTGCAGCAGCAGTGGTCAGTGGCAGCCATGTTAGGGGTATAAGACACCTGCATCTTAACATCAGTTTCACAGTACACAGGGCTTTCCTCACTACACAAGGCCTATACATTGTTGTTACCATGAGGGCATTCTGATTTAAAAGGGAAATAAAAAGGCGAAAAATTTTGGGGAAAGGGCCAAGTCTCACAGCATTATATTCCAAATCGGTAGTGGGATCTCTCACAGGACCGACGCGTACGGCTGTGCGTGTCTGGCAGGATGCCACTGGTGCTTTGAGATGGAAAAATCGTTTGACCCTGGCTACCCCGCTTTTAGGGTCAGAGCGGCTTGGTAAGATGTGGAACACGAAGGCATTTGACAGGTGGGACCTTATTGGTATCTCCAGAGTGGGGGATCTCTGGGCTAAGGGGCAGGTGAAGTCCTTTGTGGCCCTGTAGGCCGAATTTAAGCTGGGGGGAACGGAGTTCTTCCGTTACACCCAGATTCATCACGCGCTCGAATCGGTCTTCCCCATGAGGACGGAGATACCTGAATCTGCCCCGCTGGAGGACCGTGTTCTGGATGGCTACATACCGGATAGTACCATCTCCCTGGTGTATAAAAAACTGATTAACCATAGAGTGGACCTTCTCTTACAACTGCCAGATCAGTGGACCCCTGATGGCCTAGAACTTGATGAGGAGGATTGGCAATACGCAATTTCCTCCCCAAAGGAGGCTGCGATTCCAGCTCGCCTTAGATTGGTTCAACTTAAAATACTGCACAGAGTGTACGTCACGGGTCCTCGTTTGGTACAGATGGGTTTTTCGGAGGAGGGTTTGTGTAAGCGGGGTTGTGGCCAGCTGGCCATGTTTCTGCACATCATCTAGGAGTGTGGTAATATCGTTGACTATTGGAGCAGGATCCACGGGGTACTTCAGGAGGTTATGGGTATCGCACCGTTGCTGGAAGCCAGGCGTTGCCTTTTGAATGTTTGGGAACCCACCGACCATAATGTGGCCCAGACTCAGTGGGTAACCGTGGGAACTATGATTGCCAAACGTAATATCGCACAATTGTGGGGTTCCCAGCGGCCTCCTTCTCTCGAGAGTTGGATGAATGATATGGACAGGTGTATGTTCAGGGAAAAGACTGTCTATGTAGCACGGGGCAGTCCCCGAAAGTCGCATAAGATCTGGGCCCCCTGGAATCGCTATAGAGGGGATATATGTGTACCGCCTGACACAGTTACACTTGATCTACCGCTTTCCCCTGACCTTGACTGCATTCTATGTTTAAAGTCCCCTTTGTTCCTCTTCCTCTCCCCTCCCCCCTCCTTAATCTTATCCAGTCTGTACTGATGCTTGTATTGATGGTCTGCCCTTGCATGGTCTATCTGCTCGATGTAATTATCTGCTACCTTGCTGTTTTCTTTGTTCATTTTCAATAAAAAGAAATATAAAAAAAAAGAGAGAAAGTTTAGGCCTGATACCAGGCCATAATGGCAGATCAAAAATGCCTTACAGGTTTCAGTAAAAGACACACAATTGATGGATGGAATGCAGAACAAATCAAAACATTCACCCCCAGTCCAGAGATCTGGGTTAAATCCATCATTCTTTTGCTCACCATGCCACTGCAGTTGATATCTGGCCATATGCAAATCAGTCTTGACCCTGTACCTCGTGGGAAAAGTCCAGCCCGAACTGCCAAACCAGGTTCTTCATGGACCAGAAACAAACATCCAAAGACCGGTTTTGGGGTTTCACCCCTCATCAGCCGGGATAGTTGAATCCAGTGGCACAGTGAGCCGAAGACGATGATTTCTGTCTTCTCTGAGTTGAGTTTTAGGCAGCTGTGGCTCATCCATGTTGCTATGTTCTGTATTCATTTGTGGAAGTTGAGTCTGGTGGTGGCACGGTCCTTGGTGAGGGAAGTATGAGCTGGGTGTCATCGGCGTAGGAGACTATGCTGAGGCCGTGCTGTCGGATGATGCTGGGGCAAGGGGAGCCATATAGATGTTGAAGTGGGTTGGGCTTAGTGATGATCCCTGTGGGACTCCGCAGTTGATTTCTGTGGGTTCGGATAGGAAGGGTGGTAGTCTGATAGGTCGAGTAGAATCAGGGCTACGGTGTGACCTTGATTGATTAGGATGTGGATGTCATCGGTACCAGCGAGTAGGGCAGTCTCGGTGCTGTGGTTGCTGTAGAATCCAGATTGAGAACGGTCAAGGATGGAGTTGTCTTCGATGAACTTCATCAGTTCTGAGTTGACGGTCTTCTCTGCGACTTTTGCAGCAAAGGGGAGGAGCGAGATGGGCCAGTAGTTTTTGAGGTCCCTCGGGTCTGCTAAGGGCTTCTTGAGCAGGGATCTGACTTCTGCGTGTTTCCAGTTGTCGGGGAAGGAGCCAGTCTTGAGGGTGGTGTTGATGGTGTGTTGTAGTACAGATGCGATGGCGGTGGCGGCTCTGTGGTATATGTGTGGAAGGCAGGGGTCTGTGGGGGCCCCAGAGTGGATGCTTTTTATGGTCGTGTCATTCTCATTGGTCGTGATTGGTGTCCAGGTGGAGATGGTGGGCTGGCTGGCGTTGTCGGAGGGAGGTCTGGCTGTGGGGCCAGGTGTATTGTTGTTGAAGTTTTCGTAGAGGTTCTTTATCTTCAGGTTGAAGTAGGATCCGAGTTTGTCGCAGAGGCCTTGGGAGGGTGTTATGTCTGTGGCTTCGCTGCGGGGCTTGGTAAATTCCGGGATGATGCTGAAGAGTTCCTTGGAGCTTCTGGAGTTGGCGAGGATTCTGTTGTGGATGAAAGTCCTTTTGGTGATTCTGATGCGTTGATGGTTTTCCGCCATAGCGTTCTTGTAGGTGGTGTCGTTTTCAGGAGTCTTGCTATTTCTCTAGTACTTTTCCAGGCATCGGCAGGTGCGTCTGGCTTCTTGGAGGTCAGCGGTGAACCAGGTGTCTTTCCTGGGGCGCTGCTTGTCGAGGTTGAGTAGCAGGGTGAGCTTGTCTGCGCAGTTGGTGATCCAAGTGTGGAATTCCATGGCTGCATGGTTTGCGTTGGTTGTAGCATTGGGGTGTTGCCATTTAGTTGGAGTTAAGTTGTTCCTCTGTGAGTTTGCTCTAGTTTCTTCTCGGTCGGCGCAGAGCAGGATCGGGTGTATTGGCTTTGTTAACAAAGTGGTAGTGGGTTCAAGGGGGTTGCATGGTGTGACTGAAGTGGATGCTGCTACCTCCAGCGAAGATGGGGTTGACTGTGTATCCTGCCTTGTGTGTCGGTGTGACGAGGAGTTGTTTTAGTCCGATGTTGGCGAGTTTGTCATGGAGTGAGGTTCTTCGATTTTCAACTTCGTTCTGCATTTCCGCCATTTTGTCTCTGGTCGCCATTTTGTATTGCCTTCACTCAGGCAGTATGGCGAACTGAGTGTTTTTGCCTTTTCCAGCTGCTACGTGTCTCTTCTGTTAAAAAGTAACCCCTTGCCCTTGTTTATGAAACCGATGTCAGGGTCTGGCCGAGTCTACTAATCCATGTCTGGGCTGATTGATCCCTGTCTCGACTGACTGTATGGTTTTCCCTATTCTTTCGTCATTTTATCTTATCCGACTGGCCTTCGCTAGTCTCTCCTTGTATTCTCTTGTTACACAACTATCCTTTGAGGGACACAAATGCGTCCTGCCACCTGCAAATTAGATTATGGTACCAGCATTGATTAACTTGTAGGGAGGGGTGACACACAGGGTCTGAAAGAAGGGCGTATTTGGGAAATTTGATAACTTGTTTTTCAACTTTTTCTATTGGTTAGCCTTGTATGCATTGGGAGTATATGTTGTAAATATGTGTGCTATAAAAGATTGTGCGCCACGTAGTAAAGTGGCAGTCTCCTGAGAACCTACTCTGTACTTATAGGACAACTGTGCTTAGCTGCAGCTAATAAACCTGGTTTTCTACGCCTAACAGAGTGTCTCGTGTCTCAGTCCGACAAGGTAGGTGAACTCGGAGATTAAGGCGTGCCCTGCGCTGCCAGGCCCATAAGGCCCGGTTCTTCAACTGGCGCCCAACGCGGGGCCGGCTTCAGCGGTAGCGGTTCAGCTCGAGGGTCATGAGGAGCCTCGCAAGAAAATTCCGGAGGATTCGCGAACCATGTCAAGCGACCCCTGCATGTCGAAGTGGGCCGAAGGTCTTTTGCAGCGCGGCTAATCCTTTCCGACGGCTCCTGATGACTGCTGCCCTGACTGCCGCCCTGCCTTGTCCCTTTGGTGATGACTGGTATTGCGAGACGTTAGACGGACCTCTGTTGGCGTGAGAGAACACTTAGTTAAGTATTTGTGGGTAGCGCCCACTTCTTTGTTTTATTTTAGTTTTTATTATTCGACAATTGCAGTATTCGAAGCCAAGGGGTGAGTACGTTTGTGCTGTGTTATTTGCTTTAACCCCTTGAAGTTTGTAAGCAGACCGGTGAATTAAAGATGCCTGGTCTTAGCAAATTTAGGAAGTTTTGTTGTCTTGATTGTACCAGGGATTCCCGGCTGTAGGATTCTTGTCCAATTCCTCTGGTTGGAACTCCCACTTATGAGCTCTATTCGAAACATGGTGTTGGCCCCATTACTTATAACGAAGCATGGATCCGATACACAAAGAAGTATGATGTTTTGCAGTGGCCACAAAACGGTAGTTTCGAGCCTGCCATACTAGATAATTTGGAAGCAATTTTGTTCAAAAGAAAAGCCTGGCCGGCAATGTTTGACTCTTTCCGCCTCTGGCGTCAAGAAGCCAAACAGAGAGAAATCAAGCAGGCGAAAAAAGATAAGAAAGAGAAAGTTATGACGATTATACAGGCTGCCCAGCAGTTTAAAGATAATGAGATTGATCAGGCGACTGAAGTCTCAGAAAGACAGCATCGTATGGCCATAGATAGATGTTACCCTGTGTTGCCTACTTCTCTACAGAGTAAGGATCTTGACAAATATCCCTTAATGTCCCATTTGTCCCTCTTGTCAAAGGATGGGAGGAGATGGATTTGGGTTTAGCTCCCCAGGGTCTGTTAGACGTACAGGCTACATTTGATAAAGGACTTATTGTGGGTTCTGAGGTTGAGGACGCCGTAAGGACACTTGTCACTTTCACGTCTTTATTTTTTTCCTCAGGCTTTTCTTGAACCTGATCCTGCAGTTAGTCAGAAAGTAAAACATTATCCTATGAGAAAAGTCCCTCCGATATGGAGAGATGCAGTTCCACAGGCAGGCGCTATTCCGGCCGTCCCTGCTCATTTCCAGCGTATATGGGTACATGTCCCCTGGAAACGATCTGAGGTTCTGGCGCTTAAACAGTCTTTACCGGACCCTCGTAAAAATCCTGCTGGGTATTATAAAGAACTGTCCCAGACTGTTGGTGCGTGTATTATGAATTTGGCCGATATTGATATGTTGATGGGAAATGTAGTCCCACAAGCGTTATGGGCTCGGATTCGTAGAGAGGACCACGATCAAGCTTTAGGCGGTAATTGGGCTGCTATCACGGCCGCAGATGCAGCACAAGTAGGTGGTGCTAAACCCGATGCTTCGATTACAGAATTGCCCGGTAGGATTATCACCATAATGAAAACTATGATGCCTGCCCTACGTGTTGACTGGGATAAGTTAGCTGCATGTAAACAGAAGAAAGATGAGAGTGTTTCTGACTTTTTTACCCGTTTTGAGCGAACGTTTATGGACCATAGTGGTCAATATATGAGTACTGAGGGTGGACAACGATTATTCGTGGATAAATTTGTCTTTAATTTACTTTCAGAATTATCACATAAATTGAAAGATTCCGAAAGTTCGTGGGCTGTTTCTTTATCTGCCCAGATATTAGTGACTGCTCAGTATTACGAGAATAGGGATAAGGAGGAAAAGGATAAACACGAGAAAAAGAGTAAAGAATTAAAAACGAAGGTTCTGTTGCAACAGGCTTATCCCCCTCGTTCTGCTCAGCGCCAATTTCAACAGCCTCCCCAGTTTCAGAGGTTTGCGCCGACGGGCTCCTGGATGCTGCCCTGCGTGCCGGTTCGGGCATCGAGGCCATTGACTGTTGTTTGGCGGCCTTCTCCTCCACCCCTAAACCATTTTCTCTACTGATGAGGGAAGTTATCCCGAAACCCGAGCCATGTCTCGGGCGATACCCAAAAACCCGGGACATGTATCGGGTCTAGAGATTCATCAGTCCAACAAGTACCGACTTGCACCCACCTGGGTGATCCACTACTGAACTACAAGTACCAGAATCCCGAGGGGCGATCCGGAGGAGGGGCTAGCGGTGTGCGCTCCATTGCGGTGGTTTTTACCAGTTTCAGAGGTTGTTACAGAAACCTGAACCTTTTGTTACGCGACCTTTGCTAGGTCCTAATCAATGTGCCTATTGTAAAGAGGAAGGTCATTTTAAGAATAGCTGTCCGGTTTTATTGCAGCGTAATGGTGCATTTCCAGGGCCACGAGGCCGTGGTGGTTTTCAGTCAGGTGGAGGGCGAGGTGCGTTGTCTCAGACACAACGTTCCTTTCCCCCTCAGAATTCTATGAATTATTTTGATCAACAAACTACTCAGTCTTCACAATATTACAATGACGATTATTCTATTGAGAATGAGAGTCAGGATTTTCACACTAGCTAGGACAGCCATGGACAAAGCAAGGGAGTCGTATCTGTTCCAGTGGATCAGAATGGGCCTTATGTTGAAATTGTTGCATTGGGTGTTTCAGAGCCATTTCTTTTGGATACTGGTGCAATGCGGAGTGCTATCATTCACTCCAAACTCCCTGGGGCACCTTTGTCTGGCTTAACAAATGTTTCTGTAGGATTATCTGGCGCCCCAGTTCGTAACCCGGTTTCTTGCCCTTTACCTATTTCCATTGGTCCTTATGATTTAGAGGCCCCGCTTATCTTAACGACTGGTTGCGGTGAGAATTTGTTGGGTTTGGACTTATTGAAACGTCTTCATGCAACATTGTATTGTTCCCCCTCTGGTGTACATCTTACTTTAGGTGAGAAGTTGGTTTCTCCTATGTATTTGTCTAAGGATCAGATCCCACCCAAATTGCATTCCCTTCCAGCTACCCTGTGGGCTACAGGTCCGAATTATGTTGGTCTGCTCCAAATTCCACCTTACGTGATTACTGTCAAGCCTAATGTTAAATTACCACGCATTCCTCAGTATAAAATTTCTAGCGATGGTGAAAAAGCTTTGGTGGCCATCATTTATGATTTAGTTCAGAAGGGTATGGTTGAAGAAACAAGAGGAAATGTTTGCAATAGTCCCGTTCTCCCTTTTCTTAAGCGCACTGATTCTTCTCAGCCTCCTGTTTATCGTTTTGTGATTGATCTTCGGGAGGTTAACAAGATTGTTATACCTCAGTTCCCTGTCGTCCCAGATATCACTGCCCTACTTACAATGATACCTGCTTCGGCTGGCGTCGCGTATCCGGGAAATTAATCAATGTAACAAAAACGGCCCCCAGGGGCCCAAAACCGGCTCCCCACCCGTGCGGCGCCCCGGGGGATTGCCCGGTGCCCGCTAAAGTCAGCCCGGCCCTGGAAGTTGCAGCAGTTTATTACCGCTTCCCAAAGCACTTTCCAAAAGATAGCTTCATTAAAACAAATATAAAGTCTGTACAAAGACAACCACCTTAGAGCATCGCTTTTACAAGAATGGCGGTCCTAACTAAGTAGTAAAGTCACATCATTTTGGAATAAAATTACAATTTAAAGAAAAATGTTACAGCAGATAAAACCGAAAGTGAAATGGTAATTAAGGAAAGCTAAGATCTGGTATCTGTTGAGAAATTAAGTGAATTAAACCGAATCTGGCAGTAAACTCAACCGTGCTTGACATTTAAACACATGCTGGCGTGCCAGAGCAGCAGGTAAGCACGGCAGGCTCACTGCGGCATACTCAGGTGTTGACTGGTACAGGGAGATGTAACTCAGCGAGGGGGCTTCTGGCAGTAGGGATGGGGGTGGCAAATATCCATTAGGCCAGCGGGAGGGCACAGCTGGAATCATGCTGCTCCCCTCTCCCTTGTTATTAATGACAGGCACATTACCTGGACTCAGTAACAAGCTGTGCATGGCAAGCTTTGCACTCTGCAAACTAGATAGTTGTCTAAACAGCGTGCACTCCAGTATAATAGACGAATTGCTGTGCTTAAACTACAAACAAGGCACACACTCTGTTTTTTGCCCATATTTGAGACATCATTTAATCTGAGGGCCCAGATTAGTTTATTTACATGCCTGCCCATTGAAAACACTAAGCATATTTCGACTACTTGATCTGCATTAACTGTTGTTCAAGAAATGGGGCATTACATAAGAAATTGTATCTGATCTGCTGTGCACAAACAAGGAAAAATTGTTCAGCGTCAAATCTGCAATGAATCATGTGCGGATGATTTCATCACCAGCTTTAGTTAAGAAAAAGTGGGTGAAGAGACAAAATATGGTAAAGAATATCATGTGGACTAAATATTTTGTCGGGAATATCATGGAGAAAAATATAATAAAGGTAAGTTTCTATAGGTAAGCAACTATTACTATATATAACTCCACAGGTCTCATTTTTGCACCCAATGGTGATGTAAATGAAATAAAACCAAAAGGATTTTGTGATACCTGGCTGTGCTGCTGTGTCCTTGCCTCGTTATGAACAGCGTGAAGTTGGAGGCTAGACAACTCCACATATATATATACGTTGACGATATATATTCAACGTACATAGATGTGCAGTTAAGAATAGTAATTGCACTAACTTATTTGCACTTACCTTCTTGATATTTTGGTCCTCAATAATTTTGACATCATATTATGTCCAAACAATATTTTTGTTACAGATATTACGTCAGTAATCCGAAAAAAATGCCAGTTTAGCTACAAATACAAGGTGAGGTGGGGTCTTGCATACAATTTGTACTCAAATTTCACCCTTGACTAGGAATTTCAAAGTGATGACCACCAATAAAGTGTAAGCAACATAGAATGTTTAGCTTCGCTTACATAGCACTCCTTTTTTTGCGCATTTATTGTAATGCATGTAGTGCGTACTTGATCCAATTGTATTGGAGCAGGAGCACCAGTTACATTATACAAGGACATATCTATATATCTTTTTTTAGGCATGGGGAAATTAAGTGATTTTCTTCCCTGGAATCACAAGATGTTACGCTGATGCTGAGACTCAATCCTGGTCCACTAGTTACAAAGTTGGCAGTTGGCAAGTTTTTCACACAAAGATAGAACATGCTGGGGCATAAGTACGAGGGGAAATCGCATCCAGAACCTCACTTTTAGTGATGTTCTGGTGGAGATATTCCCTTCTCCTTATTTCCATAGCTGAATTAAGCCACTCAATGGGGCTTAACACCCCTTTGTAAATAAGGCCCCTTTTCACACTTCACTTAGCATGAAAGGTGCATTCAATGGGTGTTGCAGTGGGCGTTCCGCCGCTACGCGCATTTCTTTCAGACTGTGCCCCATATTTACCATATTTACAAGGATGGGGCAGTGTGAAAAACTAAGGCCAGGTAAAATCTGGTCTTAGGATGGCTATATAAGGAGAAATTATTCGTTTATCCTCATATCATGCTCTTTCTATGTGTGCTGCATTCTGCAGCACACATAGAAACAGCTAATTGCCTTTAAAGAGTGTTTATGTGCAGGAAGGTGTCCATTCATGCACATAAACAATCGCCCCTGCAGCACAGGCACCCTGGCGTAAAGGTGCCTGCGCTGGCACTAGGCAGCTTTTTTAGTGCCAACGCTAGGAAAACACAAGGGTGCACCTTATTTTTGTAACACCACAGTTCGACATTTTATTGTAAATATCCACCACTATTTTAATTGATTTGGTTTGTATCACATTCTAGTTCCACTTGCACGTGCTCCTCCCATTTGTTCCACCTTTGAGGATTTGGTGGCTCATTTGGGGATAGGTGCTGCTCAATACAAAGCATTTTTGGCCATACAGCCATTTCAACTTTCAGAGCCAAGTAGCTTTTGCACAAAAATTTGATACCAACTTTTGCCACACACCATAACTTCATGTCATCTGACCACCAGCCATAAGATAAAGAAAATTTGGACCATTATTTCTTTTTTGTCTTCCCAAGTGTTGCTCTAAAGAACCAACATGCTTAGTGGTGTTGGCTGGAAAAGCCAGTATTGGCTCTGTTAACAAAAAGCTATTCGTTTTGGAATGTCAGTGCAGGAATGGCGGACTGCTGCCCTTTGAAGCCCGCCATCTTTGCAATCGTAGCCATTCACAATGCGTTGCAAAATGAATCTTACCTCATGAATGTTAATGAGGAGGAGTTTTTTCGACTCCTTGCAAATTCTGGTTTTGCAGTGCCACTGCATTGTGAATCAGAGACGGTGTAGAATGCAGGTCAGGTTGGAAATCCTTGGCGTAGAAAAACAACTACTTTGCGACTAGAGCTGGTTACACCAGGTCCTTTGTCCCCCATGGTTAGTTCTTCTTTGACACTGGCACTCAGATTTTTGAATGAAGGAACTCGTGAAGGTAAGGGCTCAAATTGATGTGGAAATATTTTTCAAGTGGGGACTTGCTTTGTAGTGTCTACTAAAAATCTCTTTTTACTGCGCTTTAACATCACAAATGTTTCTCTCATTCATTGATTGATTAAAACAAATCAAGAGGAGAGGTGTCACATGCTTTCCTAATGGTGGAATGAGGTCCTTAAGTGGCTCATTAGTCTTCTCCCTCCAAATTGTCACTTCTACCTGACCTGCAGTCCAGCATTATTCTTTCATTCTCTCTCTCAATCGTCCTCCAGTGCTCCAACCCTCTATCTCCATCTTCTTCTGTTGACAGCAGCATTGGATGACACAGGATCTTCCACGTTGCAGTTAATGAGCAATATGCAGGGTTAAAGTTTCTTCTTGATTTTGCTGTGGCATGTATACTGTCCCAATTCTATTCAGGATACATTGTGGTGTGCATTTTTTGTAGTTCTATGAGTTTCAAATCAGTGAAGCTATTGTATCTGTGCATGGGTACCGTATTCACACCACTCTTCCATATGCCGATGCAGACTGAGCAGATTATGAATAGCATCAGTGGCAACTTAAATACGCCTTTAGGACCGAGTAGTGGTCGAAAGGGTTGAGAAAAATGATGTCGTTTAAAAAAATTATGAATGGCATCTCAAGGCAATAGGGGCGACTGACATTCTTTGTCAGACATCCACTCAGTCCCCCTTCTCTGGACCTCACTCCTACCTCCAGAAATATCCCCAGCAGCCTTCCCAACCAGCTCAAAGTGGTTCTATGTGTAGGTTCTCTGCTCACCCACCTGCAGTGATTTCTGAGTGCACCAGACCCCACCTGCCCACCTCTTTCATGGTACTCCTCTTTATTGTCTGAATTACCTTCCCCGGCACTTATAAGTGCTACGTAGGAGGGTGCATTTATCACCCTTTACCAAACTCCCAATGCACAATTTCTTATTGCAGAACATGTCTCTATCTGAGACATCAAGCATAACATGCCAGACTGACCGGCTGCACCATCCCATCAAACACTGGTGGTTGCTGGAGAGAACAATCTGGGCGGGTTTTAACTAGAAATTGCACAGTGGTAGGAAAATATGCCTGCGACCCGTTGGTAGAAAATTCCCAATTTTCCACAATGCACAAGCACATTACCAGCTTGCACATCCCAAGGAAGCATTCAAATATTCACAGTTGACATTTTCAATTGTCCCAGCAACTGCTATGGGGTGACAACTCCATTGATCATGTCTACTATCTAGGTCTAGGACAGTGCTGGCAATTTATATTTTATAAGGAGTTTCATGTAAGGGAGAGTAGGCGGAGTCTAGCCAGATATCTGTGGATAACATTTGATTGCCTATTACTAGCCCAGACCATCGTCTTGGCACCTCTTTTTTGGATATCTGGATTCCAAGGAAGCCTCCCATCACCCCTATATTCTGACTGAAAACACAGGGATACAGATTGACCCAACGCCAGCATATGTGACCCAGTCAAGGACTCAAATGTTGTACTATTGCATCCAGCCCCACCACGCACCATGGCATTGAAGCGAGGTAAAGAGAAACCACCTAATGATGGGAGACAAGAAGGGCTAGCAGACTTCCAAATATAAAAACAGTTAACTGTCTAGTTGAAAGAGTCCTGGTATTACCCATGGGAAAGAAATCTGCACTTATGCGGAGTATTAGTTGTCTGAAAATGTTTATTAAAAAAAAAAACTATATGTGAAGCACAATGTCATGAACTAAAGGATGCCTGAGAATCCTATGAGATTAAAGGTAAAGGTGCACACGCATGAATATATGTTCTCATGCACAGGTCTCCAACAGAGATCATTTGACGAAACTGAAACTAAGAATTCAACAGGTGCAGAAACTAAATTTGTGTGTAGTGGTTGCAGATGGGGATCAATTCTGGTACCCCCATCTGTATGTCTGTCATCTCTGTGTTATCTCTCCTTGGAACTGATTCAGATTGAAACTGTGGTAGTCCTCTGCTTCTTCCCCTTGCCCTGCATCGTCTTTTGGTTTTGAGCCGCACTTGTTGAAGGCTCTGCATCGCTTAAACTATCCGAATAAGACGATGTATTGGAAAAGGAAATTGATTTTCTTCTGCTGTGACCCTGGAATTGAGTCAATACCCGTGAATTGTCTGGCTGTTTGTAGAAGCCCCTGTCGAGATAAGGGTACACCTTTTTGATTTTAAAGGTATTTATTATCCCTCTATAATTTTGCCTTCTTAAAAGTCTTCCGTTTTTTTTGTACTTGGCAACGACGGTCTCCTTATCTATTTTGTTCAATTATGATCTAGCATCCTCAATTATTGCATTATTTAAGAGTGCTTCCTCAAGTTCTACTATTAATTCAAATTCTTTTAAATATTGGGGCAGTTCTACAAGAAAGTGCCGCAGTGTGGCACCGCAAGCCCTTTGGCTGCGCCACGTTGCGGCACTTTCAGAGCCCAGGAATGCAACATATCTACAATTATATGTCGCATTCCTGTGCTCTGCCCAGCGCTGGCACAGAAACAGCTGCTATGCTCCCACGCAGGTACCCTTGCACCATGGTGCAAGGATGCCTGCGCCATGGGAAGATTGCTTTTGTGAAGGAAGGGGCCCCTTCCTGCACAAAAGCAATCACTGCAGGCATTTTCCTCTTTCAGTGCGTGCTGTAGAATGCAGCACGCATTGAAAGAGGAAAAAAAACGAGGAGAAATGAAAACATTTCTCCACGTTTTGCTTGGCTACGCCATCCCTATGGTGGCATAGCAAACTGATGCATTTCCAGGTTTACGATTTCTCGTAAATCTGAAAATGCATCAGTGGACATAGGTGTTGCGTCGGAACACCCACAGCAACACCTATGACCCGCTCCTAACACGCAAAGTGCTGCGTGAACAGGGGCGAAATTTACAAGCACAGGTTAAGTCACGCAGGGTAATTTTACCTGTGCTTGTAAATATCCCTCTGCAGGCTGCGCTACCGGTGCGTCACGCAACGTGATGCACCGACTGCACATGGGGCTTGTAATTCTGCCCCTAAGTCTCTCCAGTGTTTCAATTGACCGGACATCCAGTCTTGTGAGCATTTTGTTTCTATGTGACTGAAGTCTCCAATGTATTCCGGAAGGTCCAGAAATATGAATGTGATGTTTTTCACTTGAAGACCACCAGGTATTGTGCCTGCTCTCAGATGTTTCAACAATAGCTCGCCATGCAAAGCAATCCTTATTTACATTTCTTTAGTCTAGTGAGTGTTTAATCTTCAGTTTGTTGTGCTGAATTTTGTGCACTATTTGCTATGTTTAAGGTGGATGAAATAAAAATTAGATTTGTTACGCACGCTACTACCCAGAGGTGTTAAGGCGTGCGGCTCATCATGATGTGTAAGCCAGCGGGGGGAGCTAGGAGGTAAGGACGACCTCGTTGGTAAAAAGCAGGGTTTTTGAACGTTTACGAAATGTCAGGAGATTGCTTTCTGTCTTAAGTGCTAGAGGGAGTGAATTCCACAGTCTGGCTGTACCTGCAACAAAATCTACAAAGCTTCCCCCCCCCCCCATGAAGCCGTTTTGGCCCTGGGGATAACTAGATTTGAGGATGTCGCTGAGCGAAGCTGCCTTTCTGGAATGTATCATTTTAGGCGATGCAGAGGGCCTTGAATTCGATCCTTTTCATTACAGGCAGCCAATGCAGTGTCGCGAGCGTGTGAGCCACTGATTGGTGTTTCAGGATATCAAGCAGCAAACGAGCTGCTGCATTTTGGAGGACCTGCATTTTGTTGATAAAGCATGCTTGTATGTAAAGAAATAGCCCACTGCAGTAGTCTAACCTGGACAATATAAGCCCTGTTACCACTGCTTTCTGGAGTTCAAGTGGGATATAGGGAAGGATCTTTCTAATGGTTCTGATCATGAAGAAACAGGAAGAGGTGATTGCATTGATTTGCCCTTTGAATGACAGTTTGGTATCAGAATAGACTCTGAGGTTTTTCACCTTGAAGAGGGGGGGTAGGGATTTCTCCCCTTTCCTGTGGCCACCAGCTTCGTTGCCAGAAAGAAGGGTCACATCCGAAAAGAAGCATCTTGATTTTCCCTGTATTGAGCTTCAGGCAGTTTTGAGACATCCAGTGTCTGATTTCACACATGCAATCATGGAATCTCAGAGCAGTGTCCATTGGATCCCCAGAAAAGGATGCTACGATTTGAGTTTTGTTGGCGTAGGACACTATTTTGAATCTGAAGGACTTAATAAGTGAACAGAGTGGGGTGCCATATAAGTTCAAAAGTGTCGGGCTCAGTGCGGAGCACTGCGGCACCCCGCAGGGCAAGGTGAAGCAGACTGAAGAACTGTAGCCGTCAAGCTCCACCCATTGCTCTTTGTCGCCAAGAAAGGACTTCAGAATAGCCAGTACCTTACCCCTGGTCACTACTGAAGAGAGTCAGCGTATAAGCAGAGCGTGGTCCACCGTGTGGAAAGCCACCAAGACGTCCAGAAGGATCAGGGCTGCCTTCCCGCCTTTGTCCAGGGATGTATGATGTTATGACGCGTACCGTCACAACGCGTGCTTTAACAACGCGTCCCTTACAACGCAAGTCGTTACCACGACTTGCGTTGGGGGCGCGGATTGAGAATAGTATAATTTACTATTCTAACACCAGTCCCCGTGGACACTAGGGAAGGTGTTGGAATAGTAAATATACTATTCTTAATCCTCTAGCGCCCTCCAGCGCAAGTTGTGGTTACGACTTGCGTTGTAATGGACGCGTTGTTAAAGCCTTGCGGAGTAAAATCCGCGTGGTAAAGGATGTTTCCCCTTTGTCCAGAGCCTCTTTTATGTCTTCTGACACATTGATCAGGGCCAGCTCGGTGCTGTGTTGACTTCTAAAGCCATATTGCGCACAGTCTAGAAGCTTGTTATCATCGATAAACTTTGTGAGTTCTGTGTTAATGGCCTTCTCAATGATTTTAGCAGGAAGAGGAAGACGAGGGATGGGCCTGCAGCTGTTCACATCTAAACTATCCAAGTTAGGTTTTTTCAGCAGCAGGAGGATGGAAGCCTTCTTCCATGCTCTCAGGAAATATCCATCGGAGAACATCTCTTTGAAGATGTCTGTGAGATAGAGGGCTGTGGCCTCCGGCGCCAAGTGGAGAATTTTAGAAGGGCTGGGGTCCCAAAGTAAGCCTGATTTTGTCTTACTAAGCATAGTCATGACCTCCATTACTGATACTTTGTTAAAGTTATAGAGGCAAGGGGTAGGGTCTGCTGGAGAACCTTCACCACTTGAAACCTCCATCATAGTAGGGGAGGGACCTTTGGGTTGCTCTTCCTCCACTTGCTGCGTTGGAAAGAAGCAGCCTGAGACTGCCTTGATCTCAGCCTGGAATGAGTTCGGTAGCTGATTACAAAATTCTTGATTTACTCGAGTATTTATCTGAGCGAGTAGTTTACTCAGTTTCTGAACTGTGGCAGATGGTCCACTTAGTAGCTCCTCTATGTACTCTTCCCTGAAAACCAGGTTTTTGGGCTCTGACATACTCAACATCTAGGTGTATCGTGAAGATAGATCTTTCTCTACTGAGATATCTTTTTGATGGTATGTTGGGAGGGCAGGGTAGCCACTACATTTAAACTGCTATGCGTGCATGCCCCTTACGCATGATCAATTTTCTCTCTCCCACATCCCATAAATAGAACTGGGAGTGACTACAATACTAGAGAATCAAAATCAGAACAACAAGGTATGTCTACAACACTTGAATGGCATCCTAAATGATCCCAACTGCCTAACATGCACCTCTTGCCAATACTAATTTATGTACTGTAACGTAGTTAAAGTGCACAAAAGGACAAAGTTGCAAAGAGGAAATTAGAAAGATTAAGGATTATGACTGGTACGTGAAGATAAAAGGCTACATTTTTGGGCCAATACCACATTGGTTTTTAATCATTTACAAACATCCTCCCCCCAACCTTTTAACTGGCACAAAAAATCTCTGGCTTTGTTTTATAAATAGTGTTCCACTAAACCATAAACAAAGCCCATAGGAAGACCTTCATGAAAATGGCAGGCCCAATGTGAAGGTTATAATATGTCGGCCTATTATATTATAACATTGCCCGGGGGAACACATCAAGCGTAAAAAAAGAGGCCCCCTACTTGTTAAGTGCGGTTCCTTGAGGTAGGGAAAAAACAATCAATGTACAGAATTAAGGCTACCCTTCTTAATAAGATACTTACCAATGAACACATCCCCACAAGAAAGAAAGCAGATTATGGGATGGTTAGGGAGAATATTCATATCTCCAAGACTTATTGCACCATAAGCATTCAATTGAACCTTGGCCCCATAGGGCCACTTGGTACCTGTAGGACCAACCATTTGAGGGAGTCTATTATACCTCAAATGACTGGATAACCTTCAATGTTTTTGTTTGGACACGTGTGCATAATTTTTATGTCACTATATGTATCGCATACTTATTGATGTGGACAAGAAAAGTATTGTATATGTGGAATCATTAATGTGTCTAAGTCATATTATGTTATTGTTGTATAAATGTTACAAATCTAAGTGTTTGTTTTACACACACTATACAAATGTACACAGCGTGGGCTGATAAAAAGATCCACAGCAAAAAGTGTTGTTCCTGTCACAGTATTATTATTGTTTATGACTGTTTATTGAATGGAGATGTGCCAGTTTTCACTAGGATATATATATATATTTATATATATATATATATATTACCTACTGGCGGTCGCCAGTAGGTATATATAGTTAGGATTTTTTTTAATAGGGATTTCTGAAAATTCTATGTTGAATAACTTTGGCGTTGATGGACAGAATTGGCTGAAATTTTCAGGAAAATGGCACATTTCGTTTCTGAGCGTCCCCTGAAAGTTTGGGGGGGTTTCGTCAAGCAGGGGCCGAGAAAAAAGGGGGGTCCCAAAACGTGTTTTTAACATTGAGTTTTCCATAGGGCGGTTGGACTCACTTTTAGCTCGAACGGCTGAATGGATTTCCACAAAACTTGGCAAAATTGTAGGGACTGGTAGCCCGATGTGCCTTTGCTATGTCTCAAGATATATGCTCCAGTGGTTTTTACGAAAATTAACTTTATAAAAATATATATTGGGCTACATTGGGCTATATATATGTTAGAGCCCAAATGTAGCCCAATGTAGCCCAATGTAGCCCAAAGATGGCCACCAGAGACTTAAAATATACTGTGCAACTTTTTTATGTTACATAGTAATTTTGCTCATAGTTACTTCCTATCTCCCACTATATTATCTCCAATGTGTATTTAACATCTCTTTATCATCTCCTGCCTCCATGTTGTTTATGCTTACCTGACAGACTATGGTATGAATTCCATATACCACAATAACTTCTGTAACAACATGCAAGATATCTACAAAGGAGACGGGTCAGTGATGTCATTTGAGATGTCATCAGTGATGTCATCAGTGATGTCACTGACCATGTCATGCATGATGTAATATGTGACATCATCAGCAGTGGATTGCGGGTGCGCGAAATATATAGTTAGTGCAACTAACTATATATGGAATTTCATTGGTTTTGTATGATTAAAATATTCACCTAACTATATATGGTCTCAAACCTATGGTTTTTTCATTGAATTTTCAAGGTTTTGTAAATGCAAATATTTAACTATATATGGCCTCAAACCTATGGTTTTTTCTGTGAATATATATATATATTTATATACACATATACATATCATAGAAATATCTCAAAAATTGGAAAGTGAGGAGCAGTAGGGAGAACATATAGGGAGAACACCAACATGAAAACAGGGGCCTTCATTGCCCATCAGGACACAGAAGTCTCACGTGTCTCCACAAGTAGGATATCTATCTATGTTGTATGGGGTACCTTATTGAATATTAGACTATATTGATCCCACTCCTATTACCTTAATTTGATCGCTCCCCTTTATGTTAGACAACACTTTCTAAAAGTGGCATTTTCAGACCTGCAATTTACAGAACAACTTCACTAAAAGATGTAATTTTAAAATGTGAGTCGAGACACACCAAGCTCCAATTTTCTATTGGCTCCCAATTGGAAGATACAGTTGTAAGATGTTAAAAGGCAGCTCCAATGCTATCGTTTGGGAGTGATAGAGCTTGCTGTAGTGAAAAATAAAATTTGCAGTATTTCCCTACCAGGACATGTAAACCACAATAATATATGTCCAACCATGTAAACCATGGGGTTACCTTGGGCCTTTTTTAGGGCTGCCTTACATTTAATAAAAGGGAAGGATTAGGCTTTGCAAGTGGGTAGCACCTGCCAGGTCAAAATGGCACTTTAAAACGGCACGGACAGACACTGCAGTGGTAGGCCTGAGACATGTTTTGCGTGGCTACTCATGTGGGGAGCACAATCAGGGCTGAAGACCCACTAGAAGCATATTAC
This sequence comes from Lissotriton helveticus, assembly GCF_964261635.1. Taxonomy (NCBI): domain Eukaryota; kingdom Metazoa; phylum Chordata; class Amphibia; order Caudata; family Salamandridae; genus Lissotriton; species Lissotriton helveticus. The sequence continues at coordinate 185,878,796 of NC_136065.1, forward strand.
TTAAAGTCCCTGGCCACACCCGGTGCACTGTACTAGGGTCTTACTAGTGAATCAAATAGGTCAATCATGGAGAGACCAAATACCATTACATTTTAGATAAGTGGCACTTGAACTTTAACACTGATCAGCAGTGGTAGAGTGCCCAGAGTCCTAAAGCCAGTTAAACAAAATCCAGCACAGTCAAAAACAGGAGGTCAGAGGCAAGAATACAGGGGAAAACACGCCAAAAGATGCCAGGTCTAACAGTGAGCAAATTCTTCGCATTCTATGTCTGAAGGTAATTAGTGAAAATATCCCCTGGGCTTGCCGGATGAGAGTTTCTTCTTTGATGATCTGCTGTTATAGTGTACTTCTTACAAAAGTAGGGTTGTTGGAAAAGCATTCGATATAGTCTAGTAGAATTGATCATTCTTATGTATCAGACCAAAAAGGGCAGCATAAAGAGCTTGGTCTTAGATCAGCTTCAGCTGATTATAGCCTGAGCAAAAAGATCGAGTTTTAGATTTTCTCTAAATCATAGAAACATATCTTAGAGGGACAATGAGCAATCTAAACAAGGCCAGCCTCCACTTATTCAAGCATAGTTCCTTGATCAAGAAAGTAGTATTTTGTGATCAATGCTGTCAAATACTGTTAATAAGTCCATCCGTTCTAAAGCACAGATGTATGACCTTTATCTCTAGCAGTAAGGTAAAGTGGTTTCAGTTCCATAGTTGGGTAGAGGCTATGCTGGAAAACATTCACAAAGACTATGGGGTCCATTAGGATGACGGGCAGACTTAGGTATTAGGATGCACCCGCCACAGTGGTGGGCGCATCCCGTATTCTTAGCATTGTGGCGGGCGCTGCTGAAAGTCCATTTCAAAGCACAACGTGACAGGCACTGCGCGGTTGTCATGTTGTCTCTATAAATATTATTAGAATTGTTTTCCTTCTACATTCTGTACTGTGCAGGATTCTCTTCCTCACCTCTGTGGTGGCAGTTGCTGGGGAAGAAGTCCTGCGTAGGATGTTACCTACCTTGCTCCTGTGCTTCTATTAATAAACCTTCCTTTTTACTTCTCATGCATGGAGTCTACATTACAGCGGTGCCTGCCACATTGTTCCTTGAAATGCAGGGGGGTACCATAGGTACCCCCCATGTACACCCCCCACCCCTCTGGAGTATCTGGGGGCCCGCAACCGGCCCCCGCTGGGAGACTCTGCATGCCTTTCCATGGCAGCATTGCCGTGACGGAAAGGCATTGTTGAATGCCCATTGTAATCTGGCTGGTTGGTCTGATAGACACCGCCACCATATACAATCCTTTTCCGACTGGGGCGGAAAAGCGGCGGACGGTCTTTCCGTCCGCCGTGGACCCCCCAGCCATGTTAATATGGCGGGGGGTCTTTGAAGCAAGGATGGTGGGCGGATCGCCCCCGCCAGGCCGGTGGTGGCTACCGCCAGCCTGGCGGAGGTGATCCGCCCGCCATCCTAATGGGCCCTTTTGTTCTCAAGGTGTGTGGATAGTTGTTTGAGATATTTACTCTGGGGCTTTAGCTATACATGGTATACCAGTGATAGGTCTGCAATTAGTAGTGTCCTCCTGGTCACGTTGGGGTGTGTCAGCGGTGCGCTCCCACCCCCTAATAGTTTAAAAATGGCTCTCAGAGCCGATGAGCTGACGAGCTCGGGAGCTTGCGCCTGCATGCTGAGAGTGGAACTGGTCCTGAGAGATGATGGCAGTATGCCCTGCAACCTATGAACTTTTTTTTCCCTACTGACGATTGAGGAATCATGAAACACGTGTTTAGGGATACGAATTGGAAATTAAGAATGCAGCACTGGCTATGAACACTTTGAACTGAGTATTGAGCGAGAAATTATGTACTACATGAACCATCATGCAAGAGGTAATTACGTTGGGGCGTGTCAGCGGTGCGCTCCCACCCCCTAATAGTTTAAAAATGGCTCTCAGAGCCAATGAGCTGACGAGCTCGGGAGCTTGCGCCTGCATGCTGAGAGTGGAACTGGTCCTGAGAGATGATGGCAGCACGCCCTGCAACCTATGAACTTTTTTTTTCCCTACTGACGATTGAGGAATCATGAAACACGTGTGTAGGGATACGAATTGGAAATTAATAATGCAGCACTGGCTATGAACACTTTGAACTGAGTTTTGAGCGAGAAATTATGTACTAAATGAACCATCATGCAAAAGGTAATTACACTGGGGTGTGTCAGCGGTGCACTCCCACCCCCTAATTGTCCTCCTGGTCAGCAACTACTTTTTAAGAAGCGGAGTTAAGAGGGCATATTTCAATTTTTGAAGAACCTCTCCAAGGATGAATGAGGTTTTGATGATGTTGGTGAGTATTGATGTGAATACAAGGAAGCCCTATTTTGACCACTTTTGCATAGCAGGTATCAGTAAGTGGATGTTGATAGAATTTCAGAAATCTTAACCTCTGATTGGGCTGTAAAACAGGAGGTGGAGAACTGACTTTGAAACATGGAGCATATCGGACCCATTATGAGGTTTTTGCTCTAGAGTGCCCAAAGTGATATAGGGTTGAGTTTTCTCTTTACAAGCAATTGAGACTAATGTTTTATATTATGCTCTTTATATGATCAGTCACATTTAGATTCATACTGATATTGAAAATTTCGTAAAGATGCTCTGTTTTTAGCAAAAATGATGTGTTAATTATTGCATTTTAAAATGCTTTTAAACGCTTGGACATATTTTAATAATGGCAAGGCACTTGTTTGTGACTTTAAAGTTAGTTTAATATATCTGCTTTTATGTTCTTGAGAAAGATTGAATAAAGTCTTCTGCTTGATTAATTAAGAAATTGTCTTTGAAACAGGCATTTAAGGAATTAATTAATATGCTCTTGTGGGCGAATGCTAGCTTTAAAAGTGGCATGGCTAATGAGGTACTTGTGACCAACACTCCATATAAATCAGAAAATGTTCTTTTGACAACAGATCTGCATCTGTGATCTACAATGGCAGGTAACCCACAGAAAAACATCACTGTAGCCATGGGTGCGATTCCAGCAGGCTTTGTAATCTCCTTGGAGTTGTGAATTGGCCCAGCAGAGTTTGAGAACTTGCTCAGTTCATTTTAAGGTGTGAAGATCTTCAGTAAACCATTTGTTGGATTTCATGTGTGATTTCATGTGTTTAAAATTCCTTAGAAGGGCCAACTGGTCTTTTACATCTTTCTTCTCCAAATGACTAAAGACCTCATTTGGGGACCCAGATATTGGGAATTTGAAATCCCAGCGTAATTAAACCCTATATCCTGTATCTGGTAAGCCTCTTGGGGCCTTATTTATGAAGGACTTGCGCCACCGGTGCGTCACTTTTTCCCATGTTAAAAGTGACGCACCGGCGGCGCAAGGCCTTCATAAATCTGCCCCTTGGTACCTATGACAAGAGATGGTACCAGAGTGATTTGTCCACAAGGACATTGAGGAGTTCCCAAATGTATTTTCTCCTCATCAGGTTTTGAGATGTGGCACGCTATTTCCTCCATGTAACTGCAGACCTTCTGGGTGTCTGATCAATCATACATTCACAGTTTCTGTTTTTTAAGAATGCAGCTGTATTGGTGTTCTGTTAGAGAGGTGGTGTCTAGAATAATACCCCTATTTGCACCATAGAGTGCTGAACATCATTTCTGTGAGTCGCTGGCAAACCCGGTATCACCATGCACGTGTGATGAGAAACCAAGTGGCTCATGCTGCATGACAAATTGACACATGGACAATTGGTTATATTACAAGCCTAAACAGTCAGTCCCACTTTAGTGTGGAAACCTGTTCTTTTATGTTCAAAATGATTTTATTGAAACAATATGCAAACAGAAGAATTAGACAAATACAATACAAAAGAATAATTCTTATAAGCGTAAATGATGAAATTGCGAACATAAAATGCAATAATCCAAGGAGTAAGAAAGGGGAGAATAAGGGAGGGAAGGGACGGGGTAGGTAACATATCAGAGAATCGTAAAATACACCAAAACAGAGTCGCATTTAATTTGGATTATAAAGGCCGATAATAGAAGGGAATGAAATATCAAAATACAAAATAGAACTTGAGGTCATAGCAGTAAAGGAGCTGCTTAAAGTCCCCATCACACCCTCTCCCACTACCCCTATAGTCGACAGAAGTAATGAGCTAGCGAATTACTTTAATGACAAAATCACTCGTATCCTAACATCCCTCCCCCCCTCTGGTTCCACCAGTCACATGGAAAGCCGCCTACCCCTAGACCAGGCAGAAAGTAACCCTCGACTCATACTATCAACTTTCCGGCCAGTAACCAGCCTAGAAGTTGAACAAACCTTCACGAAAATAAAAAGCGGATCACCTCTGGACCCAGCACCACTCAGGTTCCTTAAAACCGTAACCTCAGTCATCATACCCACTGTCACGGAACTCATCAACAGCGCGCTCGCCCACGGATCTGTCCCTGACAACTGGAAGAAAGCTGTGGTAAAAGCACTTCTAAAAAAACCTCAGCTGGACCCAGCGGATATGTCCAACTACCGTCCAATATCCTTACTCCCGGGTATTAGCAAAATAACAGAGAAGCTGGTAAACACACAATTATCCCAGTTCCTTGAAACCAACAATCTGCTCAGACAATCCCAAACCGGTTTCCGCCCGGGCCATGGTACAGATACCGCACTTCTCGCCGTCATTGAAGAAACAAGGCGCATATTGGACTCAGGAGGATCAGTGGCAGTGATCCTCCTGGACCTAAGCGCAGCCTTCGACACGGTTAACCACCGTGTCCTTCTCAACAGACTGGCGGATGCAGGGCTCACCGGGATGGCACTCAGTTGGATTAAGTCCTTCCTTACAGGGCGCACATTCCAAGTGTGGGATGAAAACCACCACTCATCCATCCTTCCACTCACAAGCGGTGTCCCTCAGGGCTCCTCCCTGAGCCCGACGCTTTTCAATGTATACATGGCCCCTCTTGAGGATGTGGTAACACCATTCAACATAAAAATGGTAAACTATGCCGACGACACCCAGCTGGTCGTCTCTTTATCCCAACTGATCGACCACCCAGAAAACCTGACCAACTGTCTTACAGGAATCCATAACTGGATGAACCACTCATCCTTAAAACTAAATGGGTCAAAAACGGAGGTGATGCTCCTAGGAAAACAATGGACGACTATCCCTCCAGCACTTTGGCCAGACGTGTTTGGGGAAATCCCTCCCCCGAAACGTGAAATTAAGACACTTGGTGTGTGGCTCGAGCCAGAACTTACTATGATAACTCAAGCAACCAAAACCTCGGGTACCTGCTTCGGGCTGATGCGCACGACCCGCAAGATTCTCCCCCTACTGCCACCTACCTCCAGGAAACTACTTATCCAGGGACTGGTATTGTCCCGCCTGGACTATAGCAACCTGGTCTACCTGGGAGCCCCTGAGGCCACACTGACGAAGCTCCAGCGGACACAGAACGCGGCGGCGCGCCTGCTCACCAATACCCCCTCCAGAATGTCCGCCAAGCCGGCCCTCAAGGCCCTGCACTGGCTCCCTGTGCGCCAAAGGGTGCAATTTAAAGCAATGTGTACTACACATAAGCTGATCAACGGATCTGGCCCTGCGATCCTCAGTAAAATGATCACTCCCTATACAGCAGCCAGACCCTTACGATCCCAGAATGAAAACATGGCTAGCGTTCCTAGATTCAAACGATCTCGGACAGGACGACGACAATTTTCCGTCCAAGCTGCCGCTGGATGGAACGCTCTTCCCCGCTCCCTAAGACTGGAACCCAACTACCTGCCATTTCGCAAGAAATTGAAGGCACATCTATTCCCTAAATAGAATCCCCCCTTAAATATCTCTCCCCTCGCCCTCCCCCTCATCAGGATCACAACCCTCACAGCGCGGGGATGCCCTTGGGTCACCAGGCGCTTTAGAAATCGCTAAATAAATAAATAAATAAATACATAAACCATTAATCATTGCATGACATACGAATCAATAGGAGACCAAAAAGATTGAAATGACTGCGAATTGTGAACAACGCCTTTAAGAGACAACTGTGCTCCTTTTCCTAGTAAAGATAATCCACGACCACCAGGCGTGAACTGAAAGAGAAGAAGCATCTTTCCAACAAAATGTAATGGATTTTAAGGCAGCTGTAATTAGGAAATTAAATAACTTTGCTTCTGACTCATTAAGAGGCTGGGAAAGGGCAACTGATTTACATATTAACATGGCATAAGAAATATCATCTTGTACAGGTAAAATTTGTGAAATTACAATCCAAACCTCCGACCAAAATTTCAAAATAACTGGGCATTCATATAACATATGACGAAGTGATCCAGAACTAGAAGTGCAGTGCCAACAAACATCAGATGGTAACAATTTTGCATGGCATAATCGAAATGGGGTCCATAGGGCATTAAATAAAATAAAAGCATTAGTTTGATACAGAGACACTGGAAGCGAACCAGAAATACTGTTAAGCCATATTGAAGACCATGTATCATCTGATAGGGAAATGGACAATTCAGTATTCCAAAAAGAGGATATTGTACCAACCATGGAGCCCTGAAAGGAAGTAATTTTTTTTATAAAATACCGAGACAGCTTTGGGGGATGATGTAACAGCTGTAAGGTAAATAAATAGGTCATTAGTGGTGGAAGAAGGAATACCATTGGGAAAAGAGTCCAAAATTGAATTACATAAGGATTCGTATTTTATAAAATCAGAAGCTGGGATATCAAATTTTAACTGTAGTTGCTCAAATGGAATAAAAGCAGTTCCACAAAAGACATCTTTAAGATAAAAAATTCCTTTTGAAATCCATGAGGACCAGAAGTTAATGTTCCTATTTAGTTTAAGTAAAGCACTGTGCCATAAAGACAAGTGGACTGTGGATAGCAAGGGCAATTCAAAATTAGAATCCAAATCATTAATTATTAATCTAGAAGATTTGATTATAGAGGACTTAAGAATAACCTTGGATGCAGAAGACATAGACAGCAAAGAGGGCAAAGAAAAGGGACTAACAATTGAAGATTCAATATCAAGCCAAATTGGAGGTTTGACCATATGAGAGGTTGTGAACCATAAGGAGCTTTGCTTTAAAATAAAAGCTTTATGGTAGACGTAAAAGTCCGGAATAGCAAAGCCAGCCTGGGACTTAGGGAGTTTTAACTTCTTATAAGCAATACGAGGAACCTTATTAGACCAAAGGAATTTAGATAACAGTTTGTCAATATCTTTATAAAACTTGAGAGGAAACTGAGTGGGAATCATGGCCAATGAATAGAACATTTTTGGTGCAATATTCATTTTTATAGCCTCCATTCGTCCCCACCAGGTGAGGAAAAGGGGAGACCATTTGGACGTTTTGTTCTTAATATATTCAAGTATAAAATCACAATTTAGTTTTAATGTGGCAGGCAAGGAGGAGGCAAATAGGATACCTAAGTATTTCAGCTTACTGTTCTGCCAAAGAATACCTGTGTTTGGTAGCATATCCGGGGTACAGTAAGCATTCAAGGGAAAAAATTCTGTTTTACTCACATTTAACTTATAACCAGAAACCACTGAATATTTTTCAATAATGTCTAGTAGGGAGGGAACAGAAGAAAGTGGATTACTAATGAACAATAAAACATCATCAGCATAGGCCAAAGTTTTAATCATGACATTATTTATCGCAATCCCCTGAATATTATCACAGCATCGGATATAATTAAGAAAAGGCTCAATACCAATTAAAAACAATAGTGGAGAAAGGGGACAGCCCTGTCTAGTACCTCTAAAAAGGGAAAATTGAGTGGACATTTGACCATTAATAAACAAACGAGCAGTAGGGGCAAAATAAAGAGCAGAAATCATACGAATAAAATGGGCCCCAAAATTAAAGGACAATAAAGTTTTAAATAAAAACTGCCAATGAATTTTATCAAAAGCTTTTTCTGCGTCCAAAACCATCACTCCCGCAGGGGAAGTAAGATATGGACTCTGTTCAATAACATGTAAGAGGGATCTAGTATTGTGAGCCGAATACCTATTTTTCATAAAACCAGATTGATCTGGATGAATGATGGAATGAAGAATGGGAGCTAATCTATTGGCAAGAATTTTGGTATATAGCTTACAATCCTGATTTATTAAGGAAATAGGACGATAATTAGCAACCAGGGTAGGATCCTTGTCAGGCTTGGGCAGAACAATGATTAGAGCATCTGTAAAGGAACCTGAAATAGTGCCAGAGGAACCAAAATGGGAAAACAGTGAACTTAAATAAGGTAAAAGATAAGACTGAAATTCTTTATAAAATTCAGCAGGGATACCATCTGGGCCTGGGGATTTATTTTTGGGAAGTGATTTGATAGCAAGTAGGATTTCATCACAAGTTATCGGAGAATCTAAACTTAATCTATCTGAAGGAGAGACTTGAGGTAAATTGCACTGATTTAAAAAGGAATCAATTAAAGAGTCATCACAGGGTACTGGTTTACTATATAAATGAGAGTAAAAATAAAAAAATTCTTGTACAATTTCATTATGGGAAATAGCAACTCGACCATTAGGACCACATATCGATGTTATTTGAGTTTTGTCCCTCTTAATACGTAAATAGTTCGCAAGAAGTTTTCCAGATCTATTGGTATTAAAGCGAAATTTAGCATTAGAATTTGTACGTTGGATTCCAGCTCTCGTACTAAGTATAGCATTAAATTCATAGCGAAGCTTCTGCAGTTTAGATTTGTATTGAAGGTCATTAGAAGAAACGAATATACGTTCATATTTTGCAATTTGTTTTTCCAAATGAGTAACATTAGAGTTAAATTGTTTATTTTCATGTGCCATAATAGAAATAGTGGCACCCCTAATGTAGGCCTTAAAAGCATCCCACCTATTCACAATAGAGGTTGAGCCTTCCGGGTTGAATACAAAATAATCTTGAATAGTTTGTAATACTTTATCTTTATGTTTATCATTAAGAACTATATTTGTGTTCATACGCCACCTATTTTGCTTAGTAAAAGTAGAGGAAATATTTAACACAAAGGAAATCAATGCATGGTCCGAAATATCAATATTACCTATAACATGGTTGGTGTCTGCTTGAAGTAAAGAGGGTGAAAGCAAAAAATAGTCAATCCTTGAATGAGAATTATGGGGATTAGAGAAAAAAGAAAACCATTTCTCCGTTGGAAAGTGTAACCTCCAAATATCAGCCAATTTGGTTGTGTGAAGGAAAGATTTAAAGGTATGAAACACTTTAGGAGGACGGAATTTTGTAGAGGAAAGCCTATCTAGTAACGGATCAATAATAACATTAAAATCCCCCCCAACAATCAAAGGAACCTGTCCCAACTTCAGTACCTCAGAGGTTAAAGCAACCCAGAAAGAAGGGTCGTCAGCCGTAGGACCATAAACATTCAGCAAACAGAAGACTGAGTCATGAATTTTAACCTTAACCACTATAAATCTTTCTTCTGAGTCTGTAAACTTACTAAGAATCTGACAATGTAACCTTTTTGCAAAAAGAATTGCAACCCCATTTTTTCTACCGAATGCAGGAGAGGAAACAATATTATCCACCCACTTTTTCTTCATATATTGCAAAATTGTATCATCAACATGCGTTTCTTGAATAAAACAAATGTCAGCTTTACGCACACCCAGGTAATCTAAGATCTTAGTGCGTTTTCCCGGATGTCTTAAACCCTTAACATTTAGAGAAACAATTTTAACATTATGAATATTAGCCATTATACATTAGGAGGAAAATACCAAAGAATGACACAGAAAAGGAGGAAAGGAGAAACAGCCATGGAAAAAGAGTGACTCTATGCAGAGAGTGAGAAAAGGAAAGACACAATAGGAAGAAAGCATAAAAGGAAAGGAGAGAAAAGAAACGACAAACATACAACATAGATATAGAGTGCGAAACGCACACACGCCTTACAAGCATGACCGGAACCGCTGGAGCCCAATATAAAGAAATGTCATGAATGTGTCAGAAGAAAGCTCAAGAAAAATAAAAAAAAATAAAAAATATCTAAATCAAGCAGCAGAGTCATCCGTATCCATTGAAGGTTGAGACTGTTGGGTCAAAAAATGTCGCAAATCTTCTGGGCGCTGAAATGACTTTGAGAAGTTGTCCTTCCATATTCTCATTGTGGAAGGGTCGAAGAGGCCATATTTGTAGCCAAGGCTGAGCAATTGAGGGCGAAGAGCAGAAAAGTCTTTGCGAATCAAGACTGTTTCTTTGGCGAAATCCTGATGAATAAATATTTTGTGCCCATTTACCATCAAAGAAGGAATCTCTCTAGCAGCCTTCCTAATAAGAACCAAATGATGATGTCGAAGGACCTTAAAAATCATTTGTCGTGGTTTGAAGTTGCGAGGATTCCTATGCGAGGGAATTCTATGAGCCTTATCAATTTCAAATGATTCAGTGAATTTTAATTGCAGAAGACCTGGCAATAAATTCTCTAGATATAGTCTACAGTTATTTCCCTCAACCTCTTCCGGTAAATTAAAAATGCAAAGATTATATTGCCTATTACGATTTTCCAAGTCCAACAAGGATGAACATAAAGGCGATATTTTGGTCATAAGAGGGGTAAATGAGTCAATTTTGGCTTTATTATCTTGTATTTTGATGGAGTTATCTGAAATTTTCATTGACAGGCTGGCCATTTCTCTACGCACATTTTTTACCTCAGACGCAATAGTGTCTGTGTTGACACGAAGTGCTTGAATTTCCTCCAATATTAAAGACAAAGAAGGTTCAGAAGACTCAACTGCTTTAGACTTGGCAGGAGGAGGGGAAACTTGTTGCTGCCTCCTTTTATTATTAATATTACTTTTAGTTTCCATTTTGCAAGAAAAAGATGTAAAAATCGCCAATAAATAAGCAAAATAAAGCAAAAGCAATAAATTGCTGTGGCAATATAGGAAAAAGTACTGGTGCAGCAGCTATAATGGGCTGGGGGAGTGGCTAGGCCAAAGCCAGGCCCTTTCCTGGATGAACACTCCGCCCCCTGTGACAGAAGCCTGGCTGTACCTTACTTCAGAATGAGGAGCTGGAACCAGGCGATAAAAGAAACCGCTTCTGCTGCGTCAAAACGGCCAGAAAACGCTCCACAGCGAAGGTAGGTGACCAGGAGTACTAGCGACCTCTTTAAATCATGTTGCTGACACAAACATCGTCGTAAAAGCATAAAAACGGGCCGTTTTCGCGCGGAGATTCTCATGCGGCAGCCATCTTGAATCGCGCGCTCGCGCGTCTCCCCCGTGTGGAAACCTGTTCTGCCACGGTTTGAGCATGAGCCAAGATCCAGCTGATGGGAGGGGCATTTACCAGTGAGGCATTGGAGGGAGAGACAGAATGATCCATGGTACAGCGGGAGAAGGTTTAAAAATAAGTCTTGTTTGTGAAAGTGTTTTTGTCTATATGTGCATGCCAATGACTGTATGTATAGTTGTGCATGTGTGTGTACATGTGCATGCTTGCGTGGAATCTACCCATCCCTGTATATATTGCTGACTGTGCCTAAGTTTCAGTGATTCTTGACTGGTACACCTTTGGCTCAGTCATTGTGGTAATAATCATGGCATATTGTGAGCAAACATGGGATGATTGTGCATACACCTGGACATTTTGCTAACACTGGAATAATGGTTGTAATCTTTGGCAGACTGTGGTCATCTATAAAATGGTGGTTCTGCTTAGAATAATGTTGACCCTGGCAAGGGCTGAGCTAAGTTACTTTTTTATCCGTGGAGTTGTTGTGGCATACCTAGAATAAAATTCACATTTCTGCTGAATTTACATCTGCCTCCCACCACAGAGGGGTACCATTGTACAGCCCCTCTACGACAGGACTGGCAATGGTTATTACAGGTCAGAGGTCCCTGGCCCTTCCCCAGCGACAAAGGTGAAACTATTGCTTATGTCTCTAGTCCCCAAGGAGATTGTTGTTTATTAAACTGCTGTGACAGGCAGGGAGACAGAGGGTTTGACAATAAATGTCTTGACAATCACGAAACCTAATGCCCAATCCTCTGACTCCCGCACATCCTTGCAGTGTTGTAATTAACATTCAGGTAGATGCATCAAGCATTTTTGCGAGCGCAAACCGTGCGAATCACAAAATTCGGCCGTTTGCGCCCGCAAAAATGTCATTTGAGATGCATCAAGGGTTCATGCACTCACAATTTAAGAATTCGCAAATAATTGCGAGTTCTCAAATTGCGATTGCATTTAAGGAATCGCAATTTGCGATTCCTTAAATGCAATGCATGAACCATTCCTAGATTGCAAATTTGCAATCTGGGGCCGCTATTTACCGCGAAGTCAAACTACGTGGTAAATAGCAAAAACTTAGAAATATGCACTTTAGTGCATTTTTCTAAGTTGTATGTTACACACACACATGTCCTTGGGACATGTGTGTGCGCAACACCAGTGTACATTACCATTTCAGGGGTGCAACAGGGTGTCCTTTGGACACCCTGGCACCCTTGAAATTGCGGCACATTGCTAATCGCAAATAAGGAATGACTCACCATTCATTCCTATGGGCCTTTAGGCCCATAGAAATGAATGGGAAAGCCATTCCTTATTTGCGATTAGCAATTAGCTAATCGCAAATTAGGAATCAGTAGGAATCGCAAATAATATTGCGATTCCTACATGCATCCCGTTTTGCGAGTCTTTAATAGCGACTCCTTAAAATTCGCTATTAAGGACTCGCAAAACATAACTTTGATGCATCTCGGGGATTGTCTCCCTTGAAGCGAAGATTGTAATCAGGGGCATGACGTTTCTTGCATCACTGCTTGCTATACATGAAACCTACACACTCCCCTGTAGAGTGAATTCCGACCTAGGTAATTAATATATTGTGAGCATCCATGCCATGAGGGCGCCCATCTCTCCTATAGTGATGACCCTGCCACGATAGTGATGATGCCTTCGAGACGGTGACATATTTGGGGCACATATGGACACCTGAAGAATTTGTTAGCCCTGGCACTGAGGTGAAACTTCTTTTCATATTGAGGGCTTCCCTGGCATGATGTTGCAATCCTCTGTCATAATGATGATCTCGTCTTAAGGGTGGTAATTATTGATATATTATCGACATTTAAGGCACAATATGTAACGCTGACTATAGGTTCTCTAAAATGATGCATGTCTATCTGATGGGAAAAAGGGGGCTTTGTCATTGGCAAACAAGCTAAATTAAGGGGCAAAACAATGTCTTATACAAATATATATTTAAATGTCTATTTGAGGGATGACTACTCCTGCCTTAGACTGTAGCCAGTAAAAATGATGTAACCTACCTGCTGCAAGAACCTGTAAGGTCCCCACAAATGGACTGTTAACAATTTTAGGAGCTCATAAAATCGATCTTGTTTTTCTGTCAATGGCATTAGATTGGGAGTATTGTTATTTAACCCCCCCACCCCCTCCCACCTGTTCCAAAAAAGAGCACCATTTATAAAGTACAACTTTCAAAGTATTTGGAAATGACAGGACAGAAAATCAACAAAATTGAAATATGGAAGTTAGGGGGGGAGGAATGTTGCGTTCCGTCTGCAGATTTTGAAGGATTTTGGCGACTCCTCGTTACTCTTGTTATGCTCAGGGCCGGCCAAATACCGCCAATTGCCGTGTGTTTGAATTTCTTCCCACAAGGCTCTAGAAATGCGAATGTGATTTAGCAAGCCCTAGTGCCATCTTCTAGTGTTTGTGGCCGCAGGCTGTCGCGAGCGTTCGCAAAGAGAGGACAGCTTCTTGAGTGGCTGCAAAATCACCTCGAATGGCCATGCACTCTTGCGCAACTCACAGTGCAGTTTTGCTGATTTTCACCACTGCTCGCAATACTGCCACTGGATTGCAGCGTGAGCAGCGCGACAGGCACATTTCAGTCCGTTAGTGGAACTCCATGGTATATTGCAGAATTTTGATAGAACTCCGCGGAGTGAAGGTCCGCGAGCTTTGCCCAAACCTATTTGGAAGTGAAGAAAACTGCTTGAAAAAACACACATCATGTGAAATTTTACTTTCTGAATGGCTTGTTTGACCTTTGCATTTTTAGGCCTAGTTAATAAACACTGGGGCTCATTCAAACATTAGCAAATGACCTTTGAGGCCTTCAGGTCAGTGGAGGATTTGGCTTCTTTTATCCTGGTAGAGGACCCCCCATCTTCACTGGAGGGACTCCCCCTTTCCATTTATCTGCCACTGTGGCTCATCTATTTAAATCATTGATGAATGACCACTGGGTGTCATGTTTTTGTTTCCTCATGATAGTTAATATTTTTTTTTAAATTGAAACAAACTCCCAAATCAGGAATTTGTTTCAGTAAAGCAAAACAATAGTGGTCATAACACTATGGGCCCGATTACGATGTCGGTAATGGTGCGGTCGCATACTGCCATTTCTCTATGGGCGCGCAAGCTCCTATAGAGCAATGGGAGATTGTGTTATTCCCTGCACCGTGTGGCAGGCAGCTCAATGTGCCTACCACATGGTACATGGATTAACAGGAGGGCACCGGATGCCACAGGGCCACAGGGCCCCCTTAAACTCACTTTCCGACAGGCTTTCCATGACGGAAAGCCCAGCATGGAAAGCCTGTTGAAAACCGAGCATTGTAATAACAATGGTGCAAATGCCGTCCATTGGGATTACGTGCCGGTGGCTGACTGCTGTCGGAATCCATCCGGAATTGCCATCCGGTTTCTGTTTTGACCACCTGCATTGTAATGCAGGGTCAGAAATGAAAGCAGGATGAGGTCCTGTGTCAGTTATATTCCTGCATATCAGGCCCACTGATTGTTTATCTTGCCTGGGACCACCGTGCCTCGGATGGAGATTCAAGGCAGGAAATTCAACTGAAGGTCATTTGCCATAATTTAGGTGGGGCTAACATCACTGAGGCATGGCATCCCACCTGTAAGTGAGACGGGAAAACACAGATTTGGCTAATGGGGCATCCATCGCTTTTTGGCAGATGTCCTCATCCCTAAACCTCTAGACGAGGCCCCTTTCCCTAAAACGCACCATTTTACAGCCATTATTTGACATATATTTGCACTCACACACCTTCAGAGATCACCAGCAATTTCTCGAAGATGATCCCTCCTAAAATTTACTGTGAGTTTGTAAATCACTAGGCAGGCAGATATTTGACAGGTAGTAGTGCTGCTGCCAGGTGGATCCTAAGAACAACTACATTTGTTTGTGAAAGAGATAGTAGCTTGGCATTGAAGGAGTGACAAGAAAACCCACCCCGCCTCTAACATCAGGAATTAAAGCTTGACTGGTGCTTCTAGCACACTCACTGCCACATCTTTGGGGAGACAGTGAGACCTGTTTTAATGTAAACAAGGGCCGACTTGTCTTCTTATATTTTGATGGACTAGTACTAACATCAGGTGGAGACTAGGGTGTCTATTTATTGTCTACTGGGGTACACTTCTTCATTTTTTGAGAAGATCTGCTTCACAGCCATTTGGCTTGGACGAAACTTATTTGCTTATTTTTTTTGAGAAAAGTTTTTGTATGAAGGGGCACGCAATATGTGAAACCCCCTTTCTCCACTATTCGGCAAAGACACCTCCTGGTGAACTACTGGTTGAGGAATGAAGTACACTTTACTCCTGAGGGATCTTAGGAACCCTCCTGGTACCTCCTGTAAGTCTTACATAGCGTGATTACAGAGAGCTGGTCAGAGGCCCAGCCTTCTTTCTCCACCACTCTGCAAATGCGACTACTGGTTAAAAAACATAGAACCACTCTGCTGCTTTGATGAAGAAGTCCACTTTAGTCCTGAGGCTTCAGGAGAGAAGGGGACCTCATCCCCCCACCAGAAGTGCACTGTGATGGCACGTTTGCAGAGTGGTGGAGAAAGGGGATGCGGCCTCCAACCACCTTTCATCGATCCCACAATGTTGGGTTTACTGGAGGTAAAAGGAGGTCTTATTGGCCACTAAGGACACTTAACAGTAAAGGGGACTTCCTCCCCCAACCAGGAGGGTGCCGAGCAGCATATTTGAAGAGTAGTGGAGAAAGGGGGTGGGTCCTCTGGCGAGATGCCAGCTTTTTTATTTTTTAAGAAGGGGGGCTCATGTGGGTCCCATTTCCTCGGCCATTTTGGGCCCCAGGGACCCCATCTCCTGGGGCCTGACCCATTTAACTTCAAAAAAAATAAAAATGGAAGGGGGACCATGCAGCCCACCTCCCAAGGTCGCTTTTGGCCCCGGGGACTCCATCCCCCGGGCAAGGCCTTAATATATATGACTGAGGCCCCCCTCCCCGAGAAGTGTGACCACGGGGACCCCATCACCCCAGGGCATGGTAACCTCATTGGGGACCGCGAGGGAAGCCTGATGACCCCTGTGGTCCTGACTGGCTCCCTCCTCCTGTGAGAGCCAGCATTGCGTTTAACAAACAGGGAGCTGCTGACATGCAGCTCCCTGTGTGTAAAAAGAAAAGTGTGCTCCGCTTTGAGCAGCATTTTTTTGAATACATTTTTATTGAGCTCCCAAAAATTATGGTAAAATACAACCATTCATGATATTTGTACACTAGCTCTAAATACACCTTTATAACATATTTCATGACAGAATTCATCCAGGAACATAAACATCTTCAGTACATAAAACTCCAGATAAGATAAATACAAAAAGCAGGTGTAAAACAGCTGACTAATTTAGTAAAGCCTCCAAATGTGCTTAGAGTGCTAAATGTGCAAAGAGTGATAAGTACAATTCACATTTTTAGACCAACCCCGCAGCTTCATCCATAAACTGCCCTCAGAGTTCATCATATTGCCTAATCCCCCCATTACGCATTAGGTATAGCTGTTTATTATTTTCCATAACCATTCCCCCATTGTATGGATCAGCTGAGTCTGCCATTTCAGGAGTAACAGGGTTCTGGCCGCTGCCATTGCTACGTATAATAGATTTACCAGTTTCCTTGTTAAACTAACCACAGGATCATACCCCCAAGACTCTCTACCAAATGCTGTGAGCTAGTGTAACCTGCCATTCGGTCTCCAAATATTGAAATATTGCATTCAAGAATTCCTGAATAGGAGGGCACAGCCTAATAACATTCACCCAATTGGTCACAGCCCCTGAAGTACATTGGAAGCAGTGACCAGAAAAGCTGGAATTTACATGTGAAAGAAATTGCGGGGTTCTATATAGCAGCCAGTTACTGAAAAATAACATTCAACGCCAATTGGCTTCTCTCACAATGCTAAACTTCCATATATTAACTTCGTCCCCCATCTTCTTTGTTTGAACCAATCACACATGTTTTCAAAAAATGTTGACTGCTTTTTGCCTAAGATCAAGACTCTTTGTTGTAGCGAGTAATCTTTTCCATTCTCCAGGGTGTATATGTGCGCTAGCTTCAGGTGGAGCAGATACCCGTTTTAAGCTGGTTGATTATCTGGCTAGAGTCTAGCTTAATTAATATTTTATTCAACATACTAAAGGAGCAGAAAATCACCTTGAGCTAAATTACTGACTTCAGACATATATAACTATCTATCCCCCGCTAAAAGGTCCACGAGCTTCTTGAACCCTGCTTTTGCCTACTTTTCGACTGTATCCAATGCGATATTCATGCAAGAACCCATAGCTAGTTCAGACAAAGTTATCCTGAATATGATGGATGGCATATCTCCTATAGAGATCCATCTGTGTCCGAAAAAAAACATTTAAGGCTTATATAACAGCATTTTTGGGGTGAATTGGAGGATTTTAACACATCACATATATCTAAATCTTTAAAAATCGGCTCCATAAAATAATACTGATAAATACCATTGAAGAGCTTTTCATTAAACATGGACATATACTGTGAAAAATAGGCACAATAAGACTGGGCAGTGCCAAACCCTCTTTTTCCAACTCTTCATATAAAATGCTCAGTGCTACTCTGGCGATTTGTTTGCCAGATTAATTATGTAAACATAGACTCCACTTTAAAAAAATAACTATGTTGTTAGAACGCATGGGATGGCTGAAAAAAGGAAATTATACAGTAGGAGAAACAACATTTTAATCAGGGCGACCGTCCCAAAGATGGTTAATGGGAGGGAATACCATGGTGGAAATAGGTCTTGTATTTTAACAGCGAGGGGGGAATTAAGATCATATAAATCATCAATCTGTGAGGAATTCCTAATGTCCAAATATCTTTTAGGCTGCGTATTAACACATGAGACGATATCTGGGTGTAATATATCTGGATTACACCCACAAAGTATTATTTCAGTTTTCCTCCTGTTGATATTATAGCCTCCTAATTTCTCAACCTGTGCAAGGATCTCAAAAACTTGCTCTTGGGAGCTTATAATTCTGTCGAGCATTAGCATGATGTCAGCATATCATTTTATTTTCCCCATCCCTGCCAGGGGAAAGCGAATGTCCCCATTCTTCCTAAACTCAATTGCCAGCATCTCAATTAAAAAAAAACATAAAATAGGCAATAAGGGGCAGCCCTGTCAGGTTCCTCTCAAGACTTGTAATTTCCTCACCACTGTAGCGTTCACAATATTATTAGCTTCAGCATTTTGGTCCATCCTATGTATCAACCCCATGATCTGGAAAAGGAACCCAAATCTAGCTAATATACTAAACAATGGGGCACATTTATGAGGAAGTGGCAGAGCGTGGCGTTAGCCTCTTTGGCTTAACGCTGCTATCCACCACATCTGAAACGCAGGGCTGCACCATATATACAAGGATATGGTGCAGCCATGTATTTTCCCCTGCGCTGGCACTAATTTAGCTGCCTAGTGCCAACGCAGATACCCTTGCACTATGGTGTCAAGTGTCGGCAGTGGTTGGTACCTGTACAGGGATATTGAGGTGCTTGCGGAAACTTGTCCCTCTCCTCACTACTATCTCCCTCCAGGTCATTGTTTCTGCCACAATATTGTCCAGGTTGGACTACGGGAATGCCCTTTACATCAGCCTCCCCTGGAAATTAATAAGATGACTACAGGTTGTGCAGAACGATGCGGCGCGCTGCACTTTCGATCTACTTAGGCGGACTCATGCCTCTCCACTGCTTTCTAAATTACACTGGCTACCTATCAGGCAGCGAGCATCTTTCAAGGACCTCTGCATTGCCCACAAGGCCATCTATGGTCAGGCCCCAGCATACATCAGGGATCGTCTGATGAGCTATATTCCTGCTCAGACTCTCCGTTCCTCTGCAGCCTGCCATTTGGTCATCCCCCGGTTTCACTCGGCCCGCAAAGGTGGGATAGCCTTTTCTACCTTGATTCCACAGCTCTGGAACAATCTACCCAAAAATCTGCGCAAGGAACCTGCCCTACTCTCGTTTAGGAAAAAACGTATGACTATTTTGTTTTTGGAGGCATTGACCACTAAATAAGCCTGCGCACACTAGCTCACACGCACTGTCTATTGTAATTTTCTCCTCTAGAAGCACGATGAGACCTGATGGTGAACCAGCGCTATATAAGAACCAATTAACATAACATAACATAACATAACAAGGGTGCCTGCATTGCAGGGGAAGATTGTTTATGTGGAGGAAGGCCTGGTGCAATCCTGATATAGTCAGGGCCCTTTCCCCCGGCTTCCTCATTCACAGATTAGATAGACCAGAACAACGTGGGGGAGGCCTGGCAATCATCTACCGCAGCTCATTAAAGTGTTCAATATCCCAGAAATCTGACCTCAAAGGGGCAGAGGGCATTAGCTTCTGCTTCCAATTAGAGGTCTCCTTCGCTTTTTCAGGAGCTCAACGTTACCTCCCACCAGATCCTCATATGCCTTTCTGGAGAGTATTGGAGACATTGTGAACTCACTGACCCTCAGATTCTCCAATTTCACCCTATTAGGAGATATTAATATTCATCCTGGCACAATAAATGACCCTGGGGCAATATATTTCAAGAAAATCATGAATACACTTGGCCTGGAGCAGCAGATTTTCTCCGCCACCCACAATGCCGGCCACATGTTGGACAGTATCTGCTCTAACCTCAACACCCACACAGTCAAGGCCCCAGTTTTGGGTATAGATCCACTTATAATGTTCAAGCATGATTTCCCCCATTATCTCTGGTTCCTTACTTCCAATCCTGGAGACCGTACATTTCAAAATATCTGTCCTATCATTGGCCACTTGTTTGTGAGCCTTCCAAGCAAAAAATCTCCCCGTACAATTACTCTCCTCATAAAATATTTGCTTGTAGACGTGATTTAACACCTCACTTTTTGTATAATATGCCTTGCTTAGTGCCTTTTTAGCTCTATCTAGTTCTCTTTTTATTAGGATTAGATGGATTTCTTTAAAGAATTTTGTAGCTATGCTGGACATTTCTTTCTAAAATTAGCCTTTTTAATTAGGCCCTTTTACTGTTCTCAGCATCCTTCCCTATCACCAAACAACCTCTGATATATGGTTTTAAAGCATCTCACACTGTCCTTGGGGGTGCAGACTCAGGATTGGCCACCAACAATTCCTTGATCTCTTCTTTGAAAATCTGGACCCAGCCTTCCTCCTGTAAATATTGTTTATTAAAAACCCATTGTCTAGGGTGCACTGTGGCTTTCCCCACCACTATCTCAAGGGCACTCATTGCATTGTCTGAAAAACTTAGGCAATATCCATTGGTCTTTAAAAACCAGGGCTGTTGAAATGTTAAACATATCTATGCCAGAGGAGCTCTGAAATTGTCCCGCGAAACAGGTATGTGCAATTTTTGTTAGGAAAGCATCCCTCCATGGATCACTCAATCCCAGAATCTTCTGTCCAGAGGAGCTCTGAAATTGTCCAGCGAAACAGGTATGTGCAATTTTTGTTAGGAAAGCATCCCTCCATGGATCACTCAATCCCAGAATCTTCTGATCATTTTGCAAAACCTTCAAAGTTCTTTTAATTTAATTGCCTCTTTATGTTCACGGAGGAATCTAATTTTGGAATCTGCTTTAAATTCTAATCCCCCTCGATAACCACTTCACTTGGGATTTGTAATACTGATTGAAATAACTCCTTATTTGATGTAACATTATCTTCCACTGCGGCATTCAAGCTTATAATGGTGAGGCCCCTCGACCGCACTGGGCAGCTCATCCAGCACCTTCGGCCACATTTGTCAATAGTGGAATTGACCACTTTGGCACCTAGCTTTTTGGCTAAAAAAAATGTAGCTGTCTCAGTGAGCTGACTGTGCAGAGGAAAAACCTCTATAGCCCGCCCAGGTTCTGAACACAGAGAACTAAGACAGTTTCCCTACCGCAATATGTGTTTCTTGGACTAAGATCACAGATGGATTTTCAGCTGTGATCCATGATTCAATTGCACGTCGTTTTTTATTTTATTATTTAAACTATTCACATTTAAAGAGACAAACTTCAGAGTCTAATCCATCATTGAATCAACTTTTCTTTTAGCAGGAGCCCCCAAACATGCATAGTGGTGTGGCTCACTGGTTAGAGGCGGCAGACCCGGAAGCAGAGAACGGCCCGGGACCAGGGTTCAATTCCCGACGCGGCAGGGTCGTGGACCAGGGTCAGCGGACTCGATAATTCTCCCCTCGATGCCTACTCTAACCAGGGATCACACTCGGCAACTCTGGGCATTAGCTTGCCTCATCTCTACAACGGCCCCCCACATTCGCCGGGGATGCCTGGTTTCACCTTGGAGATACCCAGTAGGGACCATCTTACAGGGATAGCCAGGACGGGTTCCCCAGTGGTCCACAGCGCCACGACGCCTCAGGGCAGCAGTGCGCTTTACAAGACACATACATTACATTACATTACATAAAGTGCTGAATGTATGAAAAGGGCATACAATGTACCCTCTATCAATTGCTACTGTAACAACCACTGGTAGATTCTGAATACAGATCATGCTGGCCTGACCTACCCGTCCATTGCCTTCATATACACTCATAGTGAACGCCTTCTTGTGCTTCATATCTAAATTACTGTGGCTATACATCTGCTTTTTACCTGTAAGACATCCTTCCCACTGGGCAAAAACCTGATATGACACCACAATATAATTGACCCAATGAAGACACCCTCCTACTTGGGAAATTAACATTCTAAACTACTAAAACTGTCGCGAATTACGCAGAATCACAAGTTTGGATAACTTTTTTTGATTGTGATTGGCTATGGGGAGCTTGGGAGCTGGGTGCTTCCTGCTCTGAAGTCCTGGATGCGGGCGAAGAGGACCGAGAGGTAGCGGCAGCGGCGGCGCTACACAGGTAAGTGTTTAAAACTCTGTGACATGCCCCCTCACCGCTGTTAAATACCAGCCACCACTGCAATGCTGTGACTCTATGTAAATGTAAAATCCAGTACTTGTATAGCACACAAATCACCCCCGAAGGGGTCTCTCGGCGCTGGGGGCGTTGAGAAGATTAAGCAAGCTATTGCCCAGAGTCGCATGGTGCTGGGCAGACCCCTGCCGCCGGAGCCAGGGATCGAACCGTGATCCCCAGCGTCCGTCGCCCTGGCCACAGCGCCACACCTCTTCCCCTCTTCCCCTCTTCTATGTGGTGGGTGGTTATCTTGTAGGTATTTATATTTTCAAAGAATAATGTTATGCGATCCTGATGGCTTATATTTCAGAAGTAAGTAAGTTTGTGGAAAAGATGATCTTAAATAAAGGGAACAATTATAAGGATGGGCAGAGTTTTGTGTCGAGATTTTGCACAAACTCATGAAGGGCTTCCCACAGTTGCAGTCCTGCGTCAGAGATTAACTCCCCATTGCTCTGCTCCTGAAGGCTGGTAGAGGGGAGGTTGAATTATGATCTCTTGGAACATGTTTCCCTCAATGTCATACTAACCCCCAGAGTACATCGCGGGACCGGTCACTCATAGCAATGAATATTGGATTCTGCATGCGGCTGGAGCTTGGTAAGCGATGATTGGGGGGCTGGCCCAGCACTGGGACTGGTGATTAACGGCAGAGCAGCAGGATTCATTCCCAGAGCTCAGGCAGGAATTAATATCAACAAGGTGCCATATGGTGGCATGTTCCATTCCTGACACACAGGGTTGGAAATTTCCATCTCGTCTTAGCAAGGGGCATATGGGTACAAAATCCTGTTCAATCTTAATTAATCTTTCTACTGAGAATTTTACAATGCCCCTGCAGTTGGTAAATGTTTGGAGGCTAGATAAATATCCTGAAGTTGTACAATTAGGATGCATATTATTGGAATAAACACACTAACTCACTTAACGTGAGAAACCTTGCCATTCACTATCATATCAATTTCCCAGGATTTACTGCATGAGAATCTGTACCGGAAGTGGCCCCCCAACACGGTTGGACAACAAGTGTTTCCAATCCCACTACACTTTTGTTAAGTATGGAGGCTACACATAATTCATTCTGTGAGAAGAGACAACAGGTATTATAGTCACGGTTACAAGTACTTGAAGCAATGGGTTATTAGTGACTCGTAAAATACTCGGGCCTCATTTATAAGAAGTGACGCATCGCTGCGTGTAAGCATAAATGCGTCACTTCGCATTGCGCCGTCCTTGCAACATGATTGATGCGTCATATCTACTGTATGATGCATCATGTCGCAAGTAATTACAGATACATCAGTATTTCTGACGTATCTGTAGGCGCAAAAGTGATGGAGTGTGTCACAAAAGTGACGCAACTCCAGCAATGTGTCCTTTCACATGGGGCAAGCCCCATGTGAAAAGGCCTGCATCAGCCTTACGCCTGCTGTGAGGCAGGCATAAGATATTGACGCATTTGCACGTTAGAAGTGGCGCAGTGAAAGCTCATAGATTTCACTGCGTCACTTCTATGAGGCTTACATATGTAGGAATGCCCATCCTGCATACCTTATACCTGACGCAGGTATGATGTAGTGCAGGGACTTACAAAGTGACGCATCTGCTTAGATGCGGCACTGTGTAAGTAGGGTGCAACAGGAGGCATGTTTTACGCCGCCGATGTGTCACAAACAGTGACGCCACAGAAGCACAAAACTGTCGCAAGGCCTCATAAATAAGGCCCTTGGCTGTGAAAGGTGCTGCAAATACTATGTGATCGATGGTCGGTTACAAGATGTGTAAATGTATTGCACATGGAAGGTTTCAATTTTTATTTACTTATTTAAATGTGCTTGGTCCTTGACACTGAGACAATGTATATATATTTGTCAAAAGAGTTTTACAAGGAAACTGCTAAAAAATCCAAGAAAATACATACCCCCAATATGAAAGAACAATAACAATACAATTAAACAGAAAAAGAATGGTTGAAAACAACACAAGAAACAATTTAGAGCAATAATTATTACGATATTTAGAATGTATGATTGAAAATGATTTTGTAAACAAGTTAGTGCCTTTTGAAATGTAACAACTACGCAAGGAGTAAGGCACAGGGATCGGAAGTGAAATTCCTGCTCTAGGTATGGCTGGCAAATGTCTGTAAGACGGTTTCAGTTTTCTTCAGCTTGATTACAGTCTGAATCCCACCTTATGAAATGATCAGCTTCCATGGTGGGCAAAGAAGCTTCTGTTTAAATTCTAGGGCCTTTAGGGCAGTGAATGTTTTTAGAAGGTCTTGATGGTGCTTGCTCGACCTTAGGTGTTGTGGTCTATTATATTGTGCTACTTTATGTGAAGATTTGGATACATTAGATTGCTATGTTACATTATGTTATTTCAGTTTGTATAGTGAATACTCCACTATTGACATTGTGTTATAGCACTTATGACTGTCGACGACTAACCACATAGTTACAGGGCTATCAATGTAGACCCGAGCCTGATTCAGATTCTAATAATATGTTATAGCTGTTATGTTCCGGTCAGGTTATGCATCATGTGGATATGTCTTATTCATTGAATGTGGGTGTATGAGTTCCTTGTATACTTGCTACACCAATCAGTCAACAAACCAGGCAAAATGCCTAGGGCTACTTTGCCTTACACCATCAAAGTTGCAGCAAACTCTATATTTTTTTGTTGCAAGGCACTTTAGAAATGACCACTCCAGAAATAAATTGTCAACCAAGGACATCTGGGTCTCTGTACCAAATGCTCCTTTTCCATGCAAAGAAACCAACTGTGGGGTATATTCTCAAGAACGTGGGATAACCATCACAAATTTAGCTTAATGAAACTTTTCATATCGCAGTCCATCGCAAGAAAATAACACTGTCTTAACGTCCAATTACCAACCTGGCGGCACCATGCGATAGCAGCAGGATAACACGCCAAATGACCGCGTAAAAAACAACGCGACAAACAAAAAAATGCGAAACACAAATGCCCAAAAAGTTGTGATGTCACAAATCGCGATACCAAAATCAGCCAAAACCAGCGACAGGCCTGCAATACCCACGCGTCATGCAGGAAAATGCACTATAAAATCAACTACAAAAACAACAAAACACATTCAAACAGCGTAGCACCATGGATGCACCCGGACCGAGTGCAGAGGACAAGCCGAACTCCACAAGCCCCACGGAGGACCAGCCAGGAAACCCAGGAAGGGCAAGGAGAAGAGGAAGAGGAAGATGGGGTTCAGTGCTCAGGAAGACCGGATTATTGTCACGGAGGTGATGGAACACCATTATCAACTGTCCGTCACCTCAACTGCAGCACTGGCAACCCAAACGGAAATACGGCAGTCCATCGTCACCTAAGTCAATGCAGTAGGAGTGTTCAGTAGGTCAATGGAGGAGGTCAAGAGGCGCTGGCATGAAGTGCACAGCAAAACCAGGGAGAAGTTTGCCACCAATAGGAAGGAAGCAAGGGTGACTGGACGTGGGCCTCTTGCGCCACAGGAGGAGCTTGATGAGCTGGAGCAAATGGTGTCCACGGTCATCAGTGTGGAGACAGTGGCAGGAGTTGGGGGCATGGACACAGCTCAAAATGACCTGACCCAACAGCAACAGGGTGAGTAACCATCAGGGATTGTGGGACGGGGGGAGATGGGCACAATGGAACACCTGCGCAA
This sequence comes from Lissotriton helveticus, assembly GCF_964261635.1. Classification (NCBI taxonomy): domain Eukaryota; kingdom Metazoa; phylum Chordata; class Amphibia; order Caudata; family Salamandridae; genus Lissotriton; species Lissotriton helveticus. The sequence continues at coordinate 185,904,833 of NC_136065.1, forward strand.
TTATGTGTCACACACCCACAATGAGTGTGGGACATGTCCCTGACACCCTTGTCACACTGCAGCAAACATGACATCCGGTAAAAACTACTAGGACCAGAATCCCCACGGGTACCTCCTGAAACACACGAACTAATAGAATGGCTTCTTATTGCCATCTGATGCACGTCGGCCAACACTGGTCTTTGGATTCAAGCAGACTGCACGGCAACACTGTGCCGCAGCCTGGCTTTGAGCTTTTCAAGTTCTCCGCTAAAAGGTATGTGCCTTGCATTTTAGAGCGAGTTTAGGCTATGGAGGCACTTGTTAGATTGCCGCAACTCCATCATATGTCCAGAGGAATTACCTTCTCTTTCCATCGGTTTCAGAAACGCGGTGCCGTACTACATCCCGGACTCGCCCCCGCGTGTCGCTCCGAATGCTACGAGCAACTTCTGCCACGCCATTCAGCATCTAAGGTAAAACTTTGCCGTAGCAGACAACATGAACACCTAAGCCTTTCAGAACAATCCACTAAGGGTCTGTCCTTGATCTTTTTGTACAGCCCCATGAACTACGAGTTGCACGAGCAGAGAAATACACATTCTGCGAAGTCAATAACCAAGAATAGGAGACACGCCTTCAACCCAGTCTTATTGCAGGTAATAACCTTCGCCCCGTGTGCACTATACTTAGCAGGACAGTGAGGTACCCAGCAGTTATTTACAAAAAGTTGTGATGTCACAAATCGCGATACCAAAATCAGCCGAAACCAGCGACAGGCCTGCAATACCCACGCGTCATGCAGGAAAATGCACTATAAAAGCAACTACAAAAACAACAAAACACATTTAAACAGCGTAGCACCATGGATGCACCCGGACCGAGTGCAGAGGACAGGCCGAACTCCACAAGCCCCACGGAGGACCAGCCAGGAAACCCAGGAAGGGAAAAGGAGAAGAGGAAGAGGAAGATGGGGTTCAGTGCTCAGGAAGACCGGATTATTGTCACGGAGGTGATGGAACACCATTATCAACTGTCCTTCACCTCAACTGCGGCACTGGCAACCCAAACGGAAATATGGCAGTCCATCGTCACCTAAGTCAATGCAGTAGGAGTGTTCAGTAGGTCAATGGAGGAGGTCAAGAGGCGCTGGCATGAAGTGCACAGCAAAACCAGGGAGAAGTTTGCCACCAATAGGAAGGAAGCAAGGGTGACTGGACGTGGGCCACAACCGAGCCACGCACATGTGATGGATACAGAAAAGCAGTGGCTGTATGAGCCACACAGACAATGCAAGTGACACTGCATGACCGATAGCATGGCAGCAGCCAAAATACATGACAGGGTGCACAAATCGACATGGAGGTGGCCAAGTGCGATCACATCTGTAAAGGAGCAGCTCACACTCTGACATATCCACGTGCACCCACAACCCATGCAGTCCAATACAAGCAGCCAACGAACAATGCACAGGGCCACAGAATCTGTCCAAGAGCACATATGACCCGCGTCGCAAACATTTCCCCCCTCTCAAAGCACACAAGTCAGAGGCACATTGCCTCAAAGGGAGAAGGGTACACGAAATCAGAGCTGCAGGGGCAATTCCTCCACAATGCAGCACACACACATAGCAATCACAGAACATCAGCAATGACAGCAATGTGGTTCAAAGTGCAACACCTACACCACAGGACAAAGGACACAACAGGTACCACTTGTGGGTAGCAACTGGCCACTCACATCTGGCATTATCTGACACTGTGTGATGATAATGTATGGGTACTACCACACATCCGTCATGTAGCCGAAACTTCTGCCATCAAATAGCCAGCTCGACCAAAACAGTCACAATGTGCATTGTCATGCAGTCTGTATGTAAACATCTGCAAAGTGTCAACATACAGGGGAAAGTCTGTTAACCTGCATCTCCCCTTAACATTGCAGAGGGACAATCAACACTTACTGCAGAGCAGACCACAAATCCCATCAGTGATAATGAAGAGGACAACCTGCCCATATGTCAAGACACCTTCCAACGGATAATGGACAGCCGCCGCACCCCACCCCCATGAGTAGGGCATGCCAGCCGCCTCGAGGTGACCCCACCACCTGCACAGACCACACAGCAGGAAACACACACAACCACAGCTGTCTCCCAGGATCCCCACAAACAATACATGGAATTCCAATGCTGTGTGTTGGGTTGGCAGATGGAGTTGGCAGATCAGCTGGGGGGGTGTTTCGAGCTCGTGGCAGCCAAACTCGAGGCCATACCTGGGTGTCTGAGTCCCATCAGGGTCCATGTACAGTCCCTTACGGACACCCCCTGTCCGCACCATGCTCACCGACAATCCTTGGCTGACCTCGCTGGGGACATTACTAGGATACAGGAAATGTCCAGTTAGACAGGCACCAGAGATGACAGCACAGAGTTGGCACAGTTGCGGAGGACAATGGAGACCATGGAGCAGATGCAGGCTGGAAGTATGGCTGCCATGGCTGAACACCAGCAATATGTAGCTGGGATCTTCCATGCCCTGCAATTCATCATCTTGCCATTGCTGCCACTGAGCCAGTCCCCGATAACTGCAGCGGGAACTTCGACACACAACTCTTTGACCCCTGATGTGTCAGTGGCACCCAGTGATACAGCCCCATCACCTTCACACCCTGATGTGTCAGTGGCACCCAGTGATGCAGCCATTACCCCGCCACACACCGGACATACCGGACACAGAAGAAGTATCAGAGAAGTAAGGAAATTACTGTGTGAGTAAGGATGTAGTAGCATCCATCACCTCCAGATGGCCTGTTCCTGCCTGGTTCAGCCCTATGCATCATGCCCTCGGACAAGACCTCTGACTGTCCCCCGGGAATACTCTGCGACATCCAATCAGACCCTGATATGGGCTTCCACATCTACACTGCTTGACAATTACACAGCAATCCAGATGTAGACTGCACTCTCCCTCTTCCCAATCACTTTTCAATCTCAAAAGGACTCTGGTTGGCTCACCACTGGGCTCCCATTTTATGTGGACTTGGATGACCATGTACAGCTCCTGCTCTGTCATTCACCAGAATGTGAATAAAACATTTAAAGTCACACAGATGTGTAATGAATATGTTCACTCATATATGAAATATGTCTGGATAAAATGAGAATGATTGCACAAGAAGGTACGTCCTGGTGAATGACATCAATGTGCATGTTTGTGTATGTATGTATGTATGTATGTTTATCCCTGAGACACATGGCCAATTGGATGAGTGTGAAGATGAGTACTAGCTGTGTCCCCATTGCACATTAACAGCAATCCCACAACCCCCCAATGTAGGCACACGTCCATGTATTGAATAGGGCTGTTTGTAGGAATTACCACATCAGTAGCAGGCCAGGAGTGGTGTCCTCCATCACATGTGACAACAGAACATCACGTTGCATACCTACTCACACACACCTGTGTGGACACATTCTGTTATGTTTGATGACATTGCTCAACATGGTCAGCGGTTGGACAACATATTCACATTGCTGAAGACACCTAAGTGCACTGGTCTGCCAGCAACTATCCCAAAACAATGTCTGGCTCACAGAGGTGGAGCTGTCAAAAGGGACCCACCCCCATTGTACATGCATCAGTCAGACCCTCCCTGTGTAGTGACAGTGCTCATTGTGGCACACGAGTGGTCCACCTAATCAACACTCATCACAGTTAGACACCAGTGAAGTTGCGTAGACTTTATTGGCATGTGCGTGTCGGTACGGACAAGGCAACGGCAACAGTAGAAAGGGACATGCTTAAGGCACTTGCACGCAGCATGGGAACCTTTCGAGGTGCAAGACATGGGGAGGCAAAAATGTACACAAAATCATTATGGATGGCAACAGTCTCAGCCCACCTTGCCTTGCTGGACGAGTCATGTGTTGTTTGGCGTCTGCCCATTGCCCGTGTGAGGGGGCACAACTTACAGGCCATGGGGTCTGCATAGTGCCCCCTGCCACCATACTGCACCGACTGTCTGCTCTGCTGACAGTGATCAGGTGAAAGGGTCTGACAAGATCACATGCAGTGCTACATTGCCATGTGTGTGCTCTACCCCCAGCAGTGTGTCCGAATTTGTAACGTCGCCAAACTACGCTGTGTTGCTCCGACCATGGAACTGCATCACCTTGCACAGGTGTGTATACTCACGCTTAGTTCCACATGCACATGCATTCAGAGTCCAAACGACAGCAGACATGTCCTCTGTTGTGGTGGGATATGTGTGCATTCCCCACGATGCAACAAGGTGTTGGGACCTGTGCTCTGGGTGACAATACGATGTGGCTGCAGGAGCGTAGTTACTCCTCCATGAATGCCAACGCAGCCTCATGTGCAATGAGTTCCAATAGTACATTGTTGTCGGGTTCAAGGAACACCAGGGTGAGAAAATCCATTAACTGGTCTGGGCAGATGTGTTCAGTCCACGCTGTTTCCCCAATCCTGAACACAGCCCAATAGGGTAGCACCTCAATGTGGTCACTGCACACGAGGAGTTGTGCAATCTCCCATGGGCAATTGCCAGCACATACGCCAAAGATCAGGGCATCCAATGCACAGCTATCCCGGTGACACTCCTGTCATAAGCCAACAGGGGGTGCACTGCCAGGTCATAATCCAATTCAACTACCGTTATGTTGGATAGGCAGACCTCCATGGGGCACTAAAATGTGCATGATTGACAGTGGAACCAGGGCTGGACACAGGTGACGTAGGCAAGACGGAAACTCGGACGGAAACTGATTTGCAACACTGCCATTGGCAGTGATCCCAACACATGCAGCATTTGTGTACGGTACAGTTCCACGTGACAGGGGTTGTGCATGTGTCCGGGAATGCCTGCCATTGCGTTTGTTGGTTTCTTAGCACCGGCAATACTCAGACCGGCGGCAGTTCGGTGGACAATATGCCACAGCTCTGGGCACTGAGTTGCATGTGTGTGCGATGTTTGATCATATGGGTATTTTTTAACTTATGTGTCAAGGCTATCCCTTGCAGGTGTGTGTCGTGCAGGAACAAGTGTGTGGGCACATTGGTGTTTGCTTGGCGCAGTTCGTGGTGTGGGAGTCGTCGGAGGCCGGTATGGTATCTCACGCAGGGTGTGCCAGCCGCATTCAGGACCAAGTTTGGGGGTTGTGTTGGCCTGCAGCCAGTGTGTTGAGACAAAGGGGCTTTCATTCCTGATATCAGTCTGACTACTGCTTGCATTTCTTGAATGTGATGTGGACTTCGCGCAGACTTTGATTCCAGGCCTGTGATTTGGGGTGCACACATTTCGAGACACACGCAGCTGTTGGCATGTTTTCATGTACCAAGGGCCCGATTGGCATTGCGCTCCTTGTTCAGGCTCTCTCTTTCTCTCTCTCTTTCTTTCTCACTCTCTCTCTCTCTCTCTCTCGCTCTCTCTCTCCCTGTCCATTGACGAGTGCCTGACACACCTTCTTATCTTGGATATTGCTCTGCAGGCTGTGAGTCACAGATTGTCCACGGATGCCCTGCCATGACTCTTCAAAATGGTTGTTTGTTGGCAAATTAGAATGTGACATTGTGTTTGGTCTTTCAATGGTGAATGTATGAATCAGGATTTCAGTGCTCACATGTATGTTGATTGTTGCAATTGTGCGACATCAGGTGGGTACTTTTTTCATGTTTTCGTGCAGACTATGTGCAGTCTCTTGGTCCGGGGGAGGTGGGGGTGCCCGAGGTGGGGCCCGGGTGGCTGTGGGGTGTGATCCTGGGAGTGGGTGTTGTGGCCCTCTTGGGTGTACGGCACACATTTTCAGTGGCTCCATTGCATCTTTGTTCTTCAGGTGTGGCTCTGGGTTGGGCTCTCCTTTGTGGTGCAGGTTGTAATCCGACTTTGCACCAGGTCAGAGCAGGTGTTAGTTTCCTGGTGCTAACGGGCCTTATTGCATGTTTTGTGATCTTATCACCGATCTTGCTGGTCAGGGAGAATGTTGCAGAGTGGTGTTGTTGCAGCTTTTTGCTCGGTAACGCCTATTCTGCATCTCATTAGCAATAGTTGCCGGGGTCATTGGTGGAGATGTGTGTTGAGGATGCTATCACCGGAAATCTGGTGATATGGGCTGTTTGCACCAGCTTGTGAATGGGGCGGTGTATTTATCGTGACTTTGGCTGCGATAAAGTGCCGATTCCTAGGCGATAGCTCCTGGAGAATATGTCCCTGTAAGTATTAGGGAAAAGCTAAATTCACTTTCATGTAATCGAATGAAAATGTGTCAGAATTAAGCAAAATTACACATAATCACTCAAAATATAGAACTGCCATTTGGCGCTACAATTCAGATTGAAATGTGTCCTCATGCCAACTTTTGGCACAAGGATGCATTTAAACAAAAGTACAGTGAACAGCCACTCGTGGTTTGTTGTTTCCATGTGTTTGCTGTAAACGTGTGCTGCGGATGCCACCATTCACAGTTAAGTTTATTGTAAATGGTGTGTAATTACACAAAGTGGCATATTAGCATAGTTTCTGGGATTTTGTGTAAGAAGTATAACATGAAATTCCTGATATTATGTGGAATTACACCAACATAATTTACATTTTGCCAAGGCCTATCAACAATGCCCCTTTTGGATTTCTCTATCAGTATTACAAGATCCATTAGCGTTGACTAATATAACCACAGACAGACAACCTGGCATGAGAGCAGCCGCGGCCCGTGGAGGGTGTTTCGGTGGGGCAGAGAGGCGGGGTGGGGGAGGGGCAGGGTGGGGGGTGAAACCGGAGTATGGATAATTGAAGGTAAGTAAACAATTTAATTAATAAAACGAATTTCGTAGTACGTCCTGCATCGCTAAATGTGATGCAGGGTGCGCTATGAAAGTCGTTTTATTTATTTAATTGTTTACTTACCTTCAATTATCCATACTCCGGTTTTTAGCACCCCCCTCCCTGCCCCTCCCTTGCCCCGCCCCTCCGCCCCACTGAAACTCCCTACACGGGCCGTGGCTGCTTGAGAGATAACTTGACATCACTTTCTGGGGTCCATCTCTTTCTGTTTATTGTCACAAGAATTGGTGATGTTAACTACAGAGGTAACTTTTCATAAGATCGCTGCCACAAGAAATTCACAGCTGGAAGAGAGTGAATTCCTATCAACTGCTTCACAATAAGTGTATGAGATGTTTACAACAAAACTATTCAGACAAGCCTTTTTCACAATTTTTTGGGTTATATAAGAATAACAGTCATAAAAAACTCTGAAACTGGTCTGAGCGTTTTGATTGAGATTTCCTTACTTTCCAAAACTTCAGTATGCTAATTAGAGAGATCATTAGCGTGAAATTAATATTCCCGTCTGATAAGGGGACTTTAGAACACCAGCAGACCTCTCTTGCTACAAGAAGTGATTAGACACTTCAAGGTATAGATAATTCAATAAAGCCTGTCCCACTGAAGACCTTTCACTTCTGTACATTGGTCGAAACATGTGTTGGCCATATAAAACAGTGCATTTGTAATTTTAATTTTGAGATTTTAAATTACTGCCTTATCAAGTTCCATGTGGTTACCACAATATCAAACATGTACTGAATACTTGGAACACACTCATTTTCTTTTAAATTATTGCATTTTTTTGTATTTCCTCTTCTGCCCTAGGATACATTTCAAATGTTATGCCACATACAGGTGAAGTTTATACATCAGGGTTTTCTTACAGACTCTTAATTTGTACTTACATTTATTTTTCTCTGACTTCTAAATCATATGCGTATGTCTCTATAAACCTCCGTTCTAGTGTGCTTGGTAATAACCTGGGTCTATTTGTACAAAAGTACGCAAGATGATCGAGGTGGCACTGGAAATACATTCTAAGGAGGCACTGTACTTCAAGGTGCATGAATTTAAAGATGTCTGGGGAGAGGGGAGGTTTGGTGCATTCTTCAGAACAGAAGTATAACTTGCTTGGTTCTCAATTGGTGTTTTCTAACAGGCATGGTCCCTAAGTATGCTTTCTGTGCGCATGTAAGTATGCTGCCTGTACGCATAGTGTTCCTAAATCTTTTGATCAGGTTTTCCAGAAAGAAGACTATTGCAAAACTATTTTGACAGACAACGGGGTTGATGGAGCAGTGTTTTACGAAATAAAACCTGCTCGGATCAAACTTCTTATTGTGTGGATTATTAACCAAAATTTTGTGAAATTAACAGTGATAAACTAAAAGCTGGGAGATGAAGTTGTGCAAATGCGTGCTGGAAAGAGATCAGTTTTTCCTATGCTTTTCTAGTAGGCCACAAACGTGAATGATTAATTCAGAAATTACAGACAGAGAAAATATTTTTAGAAGTCGAAAGTTTTTCCTTTTCACTAACTGTTTGAAAATATGTACATAATGTGAAGAGAAAATACAAAGCATGAATAGAACACTAATAATGAAGTCTTGTTAACACAATTAATCACATGTATATTTGTTTTTCCTAGAGAAAAAGCGAATTTTACTGTTCTGAATAGAAGGCCTCAGGAGTCTTTTTAGATTTCATTTGCTTTCTAAAACATAGGCTGCAAAGAAATGTATTTTGTCCTTCTTGAGTTCCTTGAGATGGACAAGTCTGTGTGGAGGAAGTAATGGACGTTATTAATTGAATTTCCTTGTTGACCGGAGTATGTGGACACTCGTACTGGGAGTTTGATACATTAGCGAGTTGGAAATGTGCAAGCAGGGAAGAGATTATCAGAGTTTCCTCTGCTGAAAGACGATGATGAAAGTTCTCTATGACAAAGGAACTGTTGAGAATTAGGTGTACTGGAAGTGGAGAGAACAGACACCCCCTGGCCTAGTCCAACTGGATTTGAGGATTTTTGGGTTTTGATACATGGGGGGGGGGGGTTGGATCTTTAGTGAATTAGGGAATAATTACTAGTGTTAGAATTTTGAACGAGGGAAGAGAGAGTGAGAGACTTCAACTTTGCGAGAGGAGAGAGTCATGTTGCTGTTTCCTTACTTAACTGGCTGGCTGTTGTTCTGCTAATCCTGATTCTTTGACTTTGCTCCTCATATCTTCTTGAGGGTAGTTCTTCAGACTATGAGCATTTCTGTGGTGTAGTTATTTCCAAGTTTGTATGATATTCTGAATTTGCATTAATCTTATTTTGCAAATGATCTTTACTCTTTGTCTCTTTGCCTATCCACTCCCTCATGACACGGTTTTGGGCTGTTATTATTCATTCCTGTTGTTGTTTCTGTTGTGTGATGATCTATGATTCAAGCTATATTGTACTGGATGAGCATTCACATTAATTCAGATAAAAGCATATTGATAAGTAATCAGAGTCTGTCATAATTAATGTCATTTTGGTTATATTGAATGAATTATTTCCTAGTTTAGGTCCTCATCAGTTAGGATTTTGTCAATCTTTTGCCATTCCCTGTCAACTCTCAAAGGTCCATTGGAAAGAGAGGACCATATAGATAAAATGAGTATTGGTAACTTGTTTTAAACTCATGCAGCGTGAAAGGGACTATTAGGTGTTAAAATTGGTTCTTGATGATAAAACTGGACAAAACCCCTTTCTGCTTTATAAGGGTTCAACTTAAATTTCCAGAATAAGCTCATTTTCCCATGGCACAAGGTATTAATTGGTATATATCTAGATTGGGTTGTGTAGGGGGGGGTGTCTTCACCATGTAACAGAATGGAAGTGAGACAGGAATGGGTAATTCTGATGAGAGAAGGTGAAGACCTTGCAGCAAAGAGGCACCATTTTGCACTCTGCCATGAACAATACAACACAACAGACATGCTGATCTGACATCCCTGAATATCTCACCTGAAAAGCTCCCCTGATTTAGGTATTTTTCCACATTTCTTATAACATAAATGGTCCGCGGTACTCTGTGGAAGTGAAAGATCATGAAGGAACATCTCTGAAACAGGCCTATTCATGCTATTGAGGACCATGATGTTATATTTTATTCCCTTCTGTTAGAACTGGGGGTCTCTAGTTGGCTGACGTATGTACCTTAGGGCAAATAGGGATGTATGTCGTTTCAACGCATGCTTTTACCACGCATGCCTTTACAACGCAGGGATTACAATGCAAGTCGTTACAACGACTTGCGTTGGGGGGCGCTGTATAGTGGAATAGTTTATTTTTCTATTCCAACTCCAGTCCCCGTGGATAGTAGGGAAGGTGTTGGATAGAAAATTAAACTATTTCCTGTCCAACAGCGCCCTCCTGCAAAAGTCGTTGTAACGACTTTCGTTGTAATTACTGCGTTGTAATGGTAGTGCGGGGTAAAAGTTTCGTTGTAAACGATGTTCCCCGGCGGATGTATGTCGTTTCAACGCATGCTTTTACCACGCATGCCTTTACAATAGGGACCCTTGCTTCTAAATCAGGGAAAGGAAGGACACCTTCTCAGATAGCCCCTGCTCACTCCCTCGGTAGCTTGGCACGAGCAGCCAGGCTTATCTCCAAGGCAAATGTGTAAAGTATTTGCAACCCCGCTCTCAGTAACCCAATGATGACACCACAAATGGACTCACACGAGTTTCATAAAAACAAGTATATGTTTATATAAAAACATATACGATGAGACAACATGATAAATATCCAACATATGCGTATTTATAATATTTCACCTGGCATATTATTATGGCCAGCAAGTCCTTGTAGGATCTTGCAGTATTCATGAGCAAGTCTAGATGATCCAATGCAGTCCTAATGCAATGCTATGCAGTTTGTAATGCAAGAATCAAGCACTCCACAATGTAAAAATAATGCAGTTCCTTATGCAACAATCAGGCAGTTTGTTATGCAAAAATAATGTAATGCGTAATGCAACAATCAGATAGTTCGTTCTGCAAAAATAATGCAATGCGTTATGCAATTATCAAGCAGTTCGTAATGCACAAATAATGCAATGTGTAATGCAGCAATCAGGTAGTTCGTTATGCAGAAATAATGCATAGCATAATACAACAATCAGGCAATTCGTAATACCAAAATAATGCAATGCGTAATGCAACAATCAGGCAGTTCGTAATGCCAAAGTAATGTAATGCGTAATTAAATAATCAGGCAGTTCGTAGTGCCAAAATAATGTACTCCGGCACCAATCAAGGTGCTCTGGAGTGTCTCTATGCTACTTCTGCTGACTCGCAGTATGCCGCTGCCAAAATAAGCCCCAACATGGGTATGGTGTAAAATAACGTGTAGCTCCACACTCCAGCCCCAGTACTGCTAATCCTCGGCAAGTATGGGTCACAATACAGACTTCAGCAGAGGCTCGCGCTGCAAAGAGAGGAAAGGCCGAAAGCGTTTCTTTCGTAGCGCGAAGCCCGCCTCCGGCGCGACACACGCACGCTCGCGGAGTTTTACCTGGGGGGTGCGATCTCACTCTCCTTTCCTCTCCTCGCGACTCGGGCCTCTAATGTGACTTTGTAGATCTTGGGCAGTGGAACACGGGCACCACCCCAACGGGGATGGTTCGAGGTCCCTCCTTGGCAGAGACAGGCTCGGACTGGCAGTACAGCTCCTCTGGGGATGCCGGTCTGGGCCAATGGCAATGACGAAGGTCTCAGGCTGTAATAGGGCACACGCACACAGCGTCGCTGAGACTCACTTAAGCTCTGGGTGCCACGATCACATGGCAATCCTCACAAAGGACTCAGGCTACACAAAGCACACGCACACAGCGTCGCTGAGACTCACTTGAGCTTCGGGTGTACACGACCACAGGGCAATCCTCACGAAGGTCTCAGTCTGCACGAAGCACACACACACAGCGTCGCTGATATTCACTTGGACTCCGGGTGCACACAATCACAGGGCAATCCTCATGAAGGTCTCAGGCTGTACAAAGCACACAGTGTCTCTGAGACTCACTTGGACTCCAGGTGCACACGATCACAGGGCAATCCTCACGAAGGTCTCAGGCTGCACGAAGCACACACACACAATGTCGTTCAGACTCACTGGGATTCCAGGTGCACATGATTACAGGGCAACCTTCACAAAGGTCTCAGGCTGCACGAAGCACACGCACACAGCCTCACTGAGACTCACTTGGACTTCGGGTGCACACGATCATGGGGCAGTTCTTATGAACAACTCAGGCTGCAAAAAGCAGATGCACACAGCATCGCAGAGACACCTCCGGAAACTTTTATGCTCCTGAGTTTCCACAACAGGAAGCCAGCTCTCCTCGGGCCCTTGGGGACAAGTTACTTCAGGACACAGCACACAGCATAGTCTTTTCAAGCAGGGGGACACAACACACAGCAAAGTCCCTTAGCCTCTCCTTGGTTAAATCAGCAAACTGCAGGCCAGCCCCAGAACACTCAGCAAGGGTCAGTCTTTTCCTTCAGTCTCTTCAGCAGTTTGTTCCTTGGCAGAGGTTCCTCTTGACCACAAAGTAGTTTCAATCCTTTTCAGTCTTGAGCAGTCCAAAGTCCAGGAGTTGTAGCTCTCATAGTTATAACCCTAAATGTCTTTGAAGTCTTTGTGTTCAGGGGGGCACTGACCCCTGTCCAAACCAGTTCTGGGTGTCTCCCTGCCAGTGCACCTTCTTCCTTTGATAGTGGGGGCCTGGATCCTCAATCACTCAGCAGGAGATGGAGCCATTGTTTTATGGCCGCAGCACAGGCCTCTTCACCTCCATGGGCTACTCCTCCCCCCTACACTCCAGATGCAGGTCAGCCTGTTGCTGTCTCATCTCCTCCCCTGGGTCAAGACATTCCCAAGATCCTATCACATTCAAATTCGGACAGTCAATCAACAACCAGGCAGAGACACACAGAAATGTTAGAACACAGAAAAACAGCCACTTCTAAAAGTGTGGTTTCTAAACACACAATGCAAATACCACCTGCACAAAAAGATGTGTTATTAAACTGTGAGTTCAGGCATACTATACTTCACCTCTCCACTCCATCTTAAGCCTATGGGAAGATAGGCTGGAAACATATTACACAGCCTCCCCATTCTGTCCTATGGGCAAGATGGCTTTTCAACAGTGAAAAGTGAAATGGAGAGTATTTCACTGTCAGGAAATGGTACACACCTCAGTATATGTCCTACCTTTCACATACACTGCACCCTGCCCAGAGGGGGAACCCTGAACCTACCATAGGGGTGTCTAATGTGCATAAAAAGGGAAGGATGAGGCCTGGCAAGTGGGTGCGCTTGTCAGGACAACAAGGCAGTGTAACAAACTGCGCGCAGGCACTGCAGTGGCAGGCCTGAGTTCTCTCGTTAATGCTACTGGTGTGGGTGGCACAATTAGTGCTGCAGGCCCACTAGTAGCATTTCTGTTACCAGCCCCGGCACACATAGTGCACTTTAATAGGGACTTTACTAGTAAAACAAATATATACAATTACAATTACACTTTATACAGAGAGCACTTGCACTTTGACACTGATCAGCAGTGGCAAAGTGCCCAGAGCATCTAAGTTGACAACGCCATGTCAGAAAAAAGGTCTAGGGGAAAGGCAAAAGGTTTAGGGAACTTTTGCCAAAAAGGGCAAAGTCCAACATATTCCTTCTCTTTGTCTCCTAACTGGAGTTGTTTACATGCACACAAACACACACACACAGACATACACAGACACACTCTCTTTCTAATGCTTTTCATTAACTGTCCTTCAGAAGCTCTTAATTTCACTATGGGGCATATTATCAAGAAACCGCGGTAACATTATCGCCGCTTTAGCGGCAGAAAACTGCGGCTAAAGTGGCGATAATGGGCTTGATAATGCGCCCTTGTGAATTCCCATAGAAGCCCATGTTCACACCAGAACATGGGCTTCTATGGGCTTTCAAAGGGACATATTATCAAGCCCACTATCGCCGCTTTAGCAGCAGTTTTCTGCAGCTAAAGCGGTGATAATGTTACTGCGGTTTCTTGATAATATGCCCATATATTCCCTACTTCCTCTCTCATCAACCCTATTCCTTCTTTTGCATTTATATTCTTTCTCTTCATTCTTTATTCCATCTATCTTTCATGCTTTCTCTGCTCTCTCTGAGCCATCTCTCGCTATGATTCTATTTTATTCATTTTCTGTCTTATGACACTTCTTTCAGTGTGCATACTCATGCTCTTTTTTCATTTCTCATTCCTTACAAATCTTTTCCTCACCCGTTTTGTGATGTTCCTCGTGTTAAAGGCTCCATATCTCTCCCACTCATTTTCAGTTCTCTTTCTCTTTTCTTGTCTCTTCTTCCATTACAGCTGTCATGTTGATCATTTAATCTTCCGTTCTTGTTTCACATTATTCATATTCTCTTTTCTTCTAATTTTTCTTACGATTTCGATTTGCATTTTTTCTCTTGTCTTTTTAATCCCTGTACTCATTTAGTCTTTCATTTTAATTTTTCTGCCACTTTCCATTTCCCACCTTCCCACCTTCCCTCAAACCCTTTGAACTCTTCTTTTTCTCCTTATCTCTTCCTCTCCTTTACTAATTGTAAACTTATTTCACCCGTATTTATTTACTTCTTCCTACCTATTCTACACTTAAATGCTTCTTCTGGTGATCCAGTATCTTGCACCCCAGATCACTCAGACATACCACATGATTAGCCATTGGAACTGAGATCCTATTTGAATGTGCTGTTGCACTCAGCAAGCTCTGTTGGAAACCTATTAAAATGGCAAGTACCGTGAAGCGTCGGCAGGTGACCTGCAGATCCCCAGCTCGTTCTGGGAAATTCCTGCTGGCACATTTTGCTTGGCTGCTGTCAGCAAGGTCACTCCAACCACCCGCTCATTTGTTTGAATAAACAGAGGGTGCCACCTTCCTTCCTCCTCACGAAGCTCCAGGAAAGTAATTGAGTTCGATATTTCAGCAGCACATTCAATTTATTCCAAAGTTAATAGTGCCACATCTCCAAGGGGACAGAGATGAATGGCGGGAAAGTGTCAACTGGTAACTGCTGGAGTAATCCCTGGGGAGGGCTCTGCCTTATCAGGAGAAAAGAACCTCCCTGCAGAAGGCTGGCAGTGAGCAGTACTAGTGAGTCTGCTAATGAGAGGTCACAGAGACTGAAATCCTATTACAAGTTCTGGGCGTGATAACAAACTGGTGCCAAGGGCGGCGTAAAGCACAATATACACAGGTGTTTGTTTCCATCCTTTCCAGCATGCCATCATGATTTCAGACTTCCAGCTATCCATGCATTTTCAAGCAACATCTTCTACTCATGACATTAAGACTATAGACAAGATAACTATGGGAGTCTCCTCCATACACCACCCCAGCATGCAATCAAGAAATAGAGCCCCACAAATCTAGGTATCCTCCAGCAGCCATGGCATTAAGAACATAGGGGCAGATTTACAAGAAGGAGCTGCAGCGTGGCACCGCAAGCCCTTTGGCTGCGCCACGCTGCTGCACTTCCAAAGCACAGGAATGCGACATAATTACAATGATATGTAGTATTCTTGTGCTCTCCCCTGCTCTGGCACACAAACAGCTGCCATGCGCTGGCGCAGGCACCCTTGCATCATGGTGGAAGGATGCCTGCTTCCTGGGGAGATTGTTTTTGTGCAGGAAGGGGCACCTTCCTGCACAAAAACAATCACTAGAGGCATTTTCCTCTATCAATGCGTGCTGTGGAATGCAGCATGCATTGAAAGAGGAAAAAAACGAGGAGAAATGAAAACATTTCTCCTCATTGCCCCTAGGATGGCGTAGCATACTGACGCTTTTCCAGTTTTACGAATCCTCGTAAATCTGGAAATGTGTCTCGTTCCATGGGTGTTGCGTGGGAACACCCACAGCAACAGCCATGGAACGCCCCTTTCAAAGTACTGCATGTAAGGCTTTTGTTGTCCTTGTAGATATGGGGAAGAGAAATGCGCTGCCAGTGCGTCACAAAAAGTGACGTTCTGGCAGAGCAAGGGGCTTGTAAATCTGCCCCACAGTGCTACAAAGTATATGGACTTGTTTCACAATTCACCCACCCCCCAGCAATCCTTCAAAATTACAGACTTCCAACAATCAAGTCGGTCTCCAATAATTACCACCAAGGTATCATGTTAGCTGGGGATGCTTTACCAACTGGCACTGCATATATAATCCAACTGTCTGAGCACTGGCCTCACAACACACCACATGGCATCAAACATATAGGACCCATAACTATGTGGGTATTTTCCACCAATCGAATGACGTGGCACAAATAATCATATTAGCAACACTACTAGAAGGTACAAACTATTTGATAAACGTGTATTTGATTTCTGTTTTTTCGCGTAGTAAAATGTGCAAAGATTTCGCAGAATGCTAGCAGAATTTCTTTGTATAGAATAGCCACAGAGTGGTTATGAACACGCAAATACTCATTCATGTTTACATGCAGTATTACATTTTGATTCTCAGTTCATCGTACCAGTTCACATCATCCCCCGTCACAGTCTGCTTCCATTACTCATATTTAGCAAGTTTGTAACTAATTCTTTTATAAAAAGGTGCCAAGCATGGGCATTTTCCAGTACACATATGCCATTTTATTGAAATTCTTTAATATGTCCTGTTAGCAAACTGATGATGCTGGGATTCCCACCGAGATTTTCACCTTACCACTCTGAGGAATGCCTGGTCGATGGGTCTCTTTAGTCTGCATGGAAGTATGAAGGAAGTTCTTTAAATTTTTTACCTTTTGACAGATTCCCAAAATCAACACATTTTAATCTGAAGGACCACTGACTCCGAAGAAAAGTTTAAATGTATTACAAAGCCAAAACAACTGGAAATACAAGCACCCAGCAAGAGGTTCAAGAAATAAACTGGCACTAATACAAACATAATCCAACGCAAGAGTCTCAGACAACTCAAAATAAAGAGCAAAGTTAATTCAAGAAGCAACAGGCATGCAATATCTGTGCCCACTGGAAAACTCGACTGCATCTGTTCCAATGGGAAAGAAAAGATTAGTCTGTCCCTACACTAATTCTAAAGTGACATCCCTACTTAACATACCTCCCAGGCAAGAGAAATTGGTGTCAGCTGTGAAGGCTCCCTAAGAAGCACATTCACTTTTCCAGGTAAGTAGCCTAAACTACCGAGCTCGTTCTAAGCTGCTACTTAGTTTCTCCCGCCTAGTCCTAACTAAGACCCATGTCTAACTGCAAATCCAATTGGACTGCATTAGACAGGACCCATTCTAAATCCAACTGACCCTAACCCTAGCTTCAACTAAGACCGAACTGACTCTCCACCCTCGGGGCACTTTCCCTAATACAAAATCCCAAAACCAATGGATACGCCCATGACACTCCTCCTTCAGCTGGTGCAGCCCCTCGTACTTTTCCAGCATCAAACCTTCTTCCAGAAATCGTTGCTGTTTCCTTGGGTCCCAGGCACCTTCTCCGCCAAAATTTGCAACTACACATGGCCTTGCACCTGCAAAAGAAATGCATGAGAAACAATCCCTCTGCACGCCCTAAGTTACAATTCAAAATTCAACTGCAAACATGAGCTTCTTTCCCAAGGTATATTTCCAACTCGACAATTCTAGTCATGCTAAGACAACCACAGTTAGGCATCTGCTGGCGTTTTCATGTACCAGGACTTTATGCATTTCTAATACGACTACATAAGCATTTAATTAATCAATCCTAACATTACATTTCACATTGGCAAACATCATTCTCATGGTAAAACATCACGATTCTTCTTAAGCAGCCTACACGTGCAACTTTAATATGGTACGTTCAATCTCAATGCAGATTTTACACACAAAGCAATTAATTCTAAGTCACTTAAGGCATTATTCTCTCAACTAAGCACTACATTAATCTGCAAATGATATGAGCATAATTCTGCATATTGCAACACTCTCGATTAGTCCTACATTTCTAAAATTACACATTAGTATGGTCCTCTAAATATGTGGGTGCTGACTACAGACGGTTATGATGCACCTCTACAATTTTCAAACAACATGGCGCACTATCAAAATCATTCTCAGTTTTCTTTCTTCTGCTGTACATATCGCTAGCAGTTTCAATGATTCCCCATAAGCACGTCTTGAGCAATTTCTGTTTTGCCCACGTGGCACATAAAAACCGTTTTCCATTATTCCCAATTATCACATTCTTGTTACCTAGTCTTTTACTAGTTCACACAGTATGACCAATCTCCATTATGCCCAATCAAGCTTTTAGTATTCCCAGTTAGTATATAATTGATTACTTCCATTATGTCAAGTTAGTACATCTTTGATTGTTTCTATTATGCCCAGTTACCTCATTATAGCCCATTTTCTTATGTCCAGTTTGAAAAATATCAACAGATATCACATCATAGAAAATATCCATTATGCTCATTAAACACACCAAGAACAGATTGCGGTATGCACCATAGTACATTTTGACTGATTGTCATTGTAGCCACTTAGCACATCGTGGCCTGATTTTATTACTTGTAATATACAATTACATCCATTTCTCGTATGCCTAGATAGCACAATATGGCTACTTTCCATTAGGCCTAGTTAGCACATTACTGACAGTGCACATTATACCCACCTTGCACATCATGACAATTTTTGTTTGCCAATTTAGTGAATCATAATGTCAGCTTTTACCGGAATGGATGACTGCACGCAAAATTCAACAGCGATGCAGTCCTCGTCTTCCTGGTTTAGTGAAGGGTTTCCACGCATCCTGTAAAGCCAGGCAGGGTCAAGAATGAAATTATAGAAGACAGGTAGTCAAATACAGTTAGGTAGACTTAAAGGGATTCACTCCTGAGTACTTGGGCAGGACTTCCAGGACAAGAGAAGTGACAGTAAAAACCTCCTCCTGCACACTCAGGTGCCCGGCCACATTTCACATTGCTTCAGTGACTTCACTGGCACTTAGTTCGTCACTGGCTTCTTACCTGTGCTTTTGTTGCATTTTTCTTTTCGGTTCCCCTCTTCCTGTACCTTCTGGACTTACATTCATTCACTCAGTCCCTGGTGCCCTGGTGCTTCTGTCCTGGTTAAATTTTGAACACTAAATTAATCATTTTTATTCGTACTCAGAAAGTGGTACATATATTACTAAATACAAATATCACACACTCGGTGTTGGACTTGACCCTTTTTGCAGGGTTAACCTCAAACTTATTACCTTCACCCTCCAGTGTTCTGGATGCATCATTGTTGGCTTTTAGGACTAAATTGGCACATTTAATTTACGTGTAAGTCCCTAGTACAGTGGTGCTAAATGTACCTGTAAATGAAATGCTACTAGTGGGCCTGCAGCTCTTATAGTGCCACCCTCTTCCGTAATCCTTTCAACATGTCGCAGGCCTGCCATTGCAGTCTGTGTGTGCAGTTTTACACTGTCATTTCGAGCTGGCAAAAAATTGCTTTTGTCAGGCACAAACCTTTCTTTTTAATACATGTAAGACACCTCTAGGGAAAGTCCTAAACAGTCCAGTGGGCAGGATGCAGTGTATTTAAAAAGTTGGACATTTACTTTTAACTTTCACATGTCCTGGTAGTGGAAAAATGCTAAATTCATGTTTCTCTACTGCAAGGCCTACCTCTCCCATAGAATAACATTAGGTTAACTTATTGCATTTAATAAGTGATACATTTCAATTTGAAGCAGGTAGGAATGTTGAGTTTGGTCCTAAGGAATTGTAATTTAAATCCCTCCTTACTGATAAGTCGGATTTAAGTCACAATTCTCAAAATGCTACTTTTAAAAAGTTGCCATTTTCTTCTTCCAAACATTTGGTGCTTGCAGCCTTTACCCTGGGTCAAATTACTAGGTGTACCTAGCTGTCAATTGTTCTTTGTGTATTACTCTCAGACATGGAGACAAAGGCAAAATAAGTGTTGGCAGGATTCACCACTTTGAGTTAATGAGGGAGAGGAGCTGTCACCTACCACACTGGCAGATCACAAAGGCTGTGCCTGAGCACTCTCAGAAAGGGTTTGTGTTGTGACTTGAATCGGTGCTATGCAACCTTATTTACCTGTTCCTTCCTGCTCAACCAGTATGAATGCGGTGTAGTGGAAGGCTGGAGTGCTTGGTGATGTAATGGAATAATTTGGTGTCTGGTGTCTGGTGTGGTTGAGAGTGTTAGTTGGAGTGTCTGGGCTGAGCAGTATGGATGCTGCCATTCATTAAAGCCCCGTGTTAGACAACTTGTGGGCCCATCCGTTAACAGTAATAGTTTCCTCCCTGTTTATTTTCCAGAAATCTTTTTATTAAATTAGCCGATGAGCTATCTTCCATGGTACCAAAAAGGCTGGAATTAAGTGAAAGAGACGAAGTGACTCAACCCGGACAGCACCCTGGTAGGCTGTCTTGTGTCAAACCTTGTTAACCCCCCCCTCTCCCTCCATCCGTATATGACCTTGAATTTTTCTTAGGATATCATGTCTTCTTCTTCATAGTCTTGGAACGGTGCCAACTAGTCTTCCGTCGTGGAGTCCAATGACTGTTTGCATTGTTGGCCTGTTATCCGTTAAGACATTTCTCCAGGCCCCATCGTATTTGAAAGGTATTAGTATAGAATGGTTAGTCCCCTTTCTGTACTTTCTTCTAGCGCATTCTCTGATACAGTTACCTCTGACCATTTTGGGGTAGCTCTTTGATTGGTATCCTGCGTGTCCGCTCCAGTTTTTGATATGTTTGTATGAAATAACCCCTTATAACTATTTTTGTTGCCTTCCTTCTTGTAGCACTATGCACTCTATTAAATTCCACGTCCCTAGGTCTTATTTTGTAGCACTGTGCACTCTAGTTATGTCTATATCTGCTCTTTTGATGCATGGAGTTCACCTTTTGGCCTGACTAAAGTGAAAACTCTGGAAGTCTCTTTGCAATTCTATTTAATATTATCCTAATGTAATTAGTCTGCTCTGAACCCTCATTGGACATTCTCTAAAAAATGTTTTTAATATTTTTCTCCCACAGACGCCCTTCCCCTTGTGGCCCTCCCCTCCTTCTTCACTCCTGCCCTGATGAAGGTGTAGCCCCGCCTGGGGCCTCACACCGAAACGCACGTTGGCGTTTGTTCCATTTGGGAACCATCTCAACCCCCTGAGATATTATTCCAACTGTCCCTAATTCATCACTTATTCTTGACATCTTTGCGGAGTGTTGAATGATGTATGAACTGAGTGGTATGTATGTTGGTATGTATGTGTTGTGTGGTGTGTGGGTCATGACTAGGAGGTGATTTAGTTTTTGATGCATTTTTATCTTTTATAGTTTTAGTCTATTCATTATGAATTCCTGAGTATTATATATATATATATATATATATATATATATATATATATATATATATATATATAATGAAAAAAATGAATTCTAGAATAAAATGTTTTTTCGTATTTTTTTTAATACCTGTGTCTGAGATGTTCCTATGTGGTTCAGAGTGTAATATGAAGTTTGTTTGACCTTTTTGAGGACTATTTGTAGAATATACAGGGCAGGTTACTTTTCTTTGCCTGATCGTTGTTTTCCCTATCAGCCTGCCTTCCATTGATGTGGGGTCCCCCTTCTTTGTGATATTACTGGCTACTGGACCACTCACTGACAATCTCCCAGTTTTATTGACAACAGTTTGCCACTAGTCTTTCGTGACCCCAGACAAACTGGGGCCAGGACAGGGAGGAAGGGGATGCCTAACACCTCAGGGGGTTGGAATCCTATAGAAGATTCCTCTAGTTCAAAGTGGGCACGAGGTAAAATTTTGGACCCTTAGATTCAACTCTTCAGTACACTTCTGGACCTGTGGACAATACATGGAAAAGGGAATGCTGTACCACTGAAAGGACTGCCACTATGCTGGACTGATGCCCAGAAAGACTGCTGTCCTGCTGCGGTGACCTGCTACCCTGCTGCCTTCTTACCTGAGTGAGAAGAACTGGACCTGCATAGCTAAACCCAGGATGCCAGAGTGACTTTAAGGGTTAGTTGGATGGGCCACTGATTAGAAGCCTCAGGGACAGATCTGGCTTCCAACAACCTTGAACCCAGCACCCAGACTCTGCTATCTGTGAGTCCTGTACTCCCAAGTTGTTCCAGAACAAGGAAGGATTCCCACGTGGCCTAAATTTACTTTATAAGTTGTTTATAAGTTGTTCCACCACAGTCCCGGACCATTAGAAATGGGCATGAAGGTGCTCTGCCAGACTGAAGGACGAAAACTCATTTTCTTTCTCATTCTTCAGCATTAGACCTAGTTATATAGTTGTTAGCATGATGTACCTATATATTCTCTGATATATGTTATATACGTGTATCGTTTTATATGCTTCTCTCTATTAAAACATGGGCATTTTAGTGTATTCCTCATGCATAGTAAATTAGGCCAAAAAGCCATGTAGACACCAGTTTAATTGGCCCTGTTCTGTGTTGAGCTGAAGTCACGTGTTCTCCCTCTCATCCGACAGAACTCCTTCTCTCTGAGTTATAGAGGAGCAGCTGAAGGTGGACTGTCTTTCCTTCTGTCTAAAGGCCCAAGGTTACATCTGGGTTTGAATGCGATAAAGCACCTTCCTGAAGGCGCCGTGCCTGTACTCCCAAGTGCCGAGGTGAGGGGAGTCAACCTCTTTGGCCTTACTATAATGAATAGAGTTATTCTGAGCCAATTCTGTGTGCCTAATAAAGTCTTTCCTTGAGGCCCCTAGAAGCCTCCTGTAATTTTCCATCTAAGGTGATTGCATGTGTATTCGAAAAGTATATATGATCTGTCTTGACTGTAAACCAGCAGTCCTCTCTGCGCACCTCGAGGGATGAGGTCGGGAGAGGCTCCTCTATAGAGTACTTTGTTTAATAAACGATTGAACTTTCTTCACTGCCAACTGACTGATTATTTGGTAATTACGCATTAGCTGAGCTGGGGGTAAGTACAGCTCCTTAGTGATTTATTTGCAATACGACAGTTGGCGACTCTGGTGGGAATCCGTGTTGGGGTCGTCCTCCCGTAATTGGGGTGAACAGGACAAGAAAGGGGTACTTTTTGGTCAAGGGGTGGACTGATCAGAAATTTGGATTTACTCCGCTCTCACGATCAGAGAGCCTCTGCTGCTAGTGGCCCCTCGCCGGAGTCCTACATGCGGAACCCAGGAGCTGACCGTGTTGGTCTATGGGAGTTGGTAGTGGAGAGATCGCAATCATACCTGAGCGCGCCAGGTGAGTGAATCGTCTTGTTGTTGGTTGGATCAGTGTCTTTGGAACAGTTAACTGTCTTTGTATTCGGTGGTCGGTGGACCACAGAGAACTTTTGGAGGTCTGACGGGGCAGTATTGCGGCTGCACGGGTAGACGCTCCACGGACTTGTTTGATGAATAATAGAGATATCGACCGGACGCCTTGGTGTGGCCTGTGTGGTACACGCTCGGCCGGGCTGCTCTCGGGAATGCCTATAGTTATACCTGGGTAGCCCTTGGACATATCTGGAGCGACACTAAGATAGCGGGCTTAGCCAGAATAGTTCAAAAGGGTGAACCAGAGGGGCTGCAGGATGGTCCGTAGATCGGTCTGTGGCTAAATACCTGTGCGGTGATCTCTTGGTAGTCTCTGGACTGCCTGACTTTGGTATCTGTTGGTCTGAATATTAGAACTGATTAAAGTTCTCCATGAACGGGAGTCAACGGGCTCCGTTCTTTTGGTTTGGAAAAGACATGTCAAATTGAACATTTTCGTTGTATATTTTCCGTTTGTATTGCCTTGTATTGTCTTGTCTGCACTTTTGAATGAATTGGACTGAAAGTATGAACATGGCCATGTTTGAGAGATTGTTTTTCTGAATCGAGTTTGACGGTGAGTAAGTACGACAAAATGCCGTGTTTCAGTAAGTTGTGTTTTGGATGTGGTTGCCGGAAAGGCACACGATTGAATGAAAGTCAGCCTGCACCTGCGGAGGGAAGTCCGAGTCATGATATGTATTGTAAGCATGGTATTACACCCCTTCTTATTAATACATTGTGGCATAAGTATACAAAGGATAATGTGGAATTACAATGGCCTTTAACAGGGTCTTTTGACGAGAAAAAGATACAGTATATGCAGGATCTGTTATTTTCGAAATGCAGCCGCCAGGCAATGTTCGATACTCTAAACATGTGGCAGAAGGAAGCAAAACGCAGATGCATTAGGGAAGAAAAATTATGTAAGGCCAAAGCAGGACAGACAATTACGCAGAAAGCTATTGCATATGACAAAAGGCAGAATATTGATTGCATGAATAGACAATTTAGGCTACAGGTAGATAAAAGCTACGTGACTCGGAAAGAACCGGAGGATGAATTAGAAGATTTGCTCGATGCTAGGCCCCCTCCTACATATGCCCCTCAGCATGCGTATACTGCTGTCCCTTTAATTTCAGACGCAGTTCTGTTGGCCCGAGCCTCTGCAGTAACCCTTCCCTCCGCCCCTCCCGGAACTTCTCTCGTTCCATCTACCTCAGCGGGGGAAATGGCTACTCTGATTCCTGATGCATTTTCTCCCTCTTTTAGGTTCTCTGTTCTTCTGTCCCCTCTGAGTTTTAGCTTCTCAATCTGCAAGCACAACGCCTGCCTCAATAGATTTAACTCCTTTTCGTGCTTCAGGGGATCTTGGTGCACAGAGGTTATATACACGGGCATCAGTAGGGTTTGATGAGAAAGAATTGGTTGCGAATCAAGCGTCCCAGTGGATGCGGAATCCTATATACACAGTAACTGATATATGGAGTACCATGAGAGATTATGAGCCTGTGATGCAACAATATGCATTGGAACATATGGCTAACTGACTTATTTCTTTGTGGGAACAGTATTTCCCAGATGGAAGAGCCCCTCAAGTGATATATGATATTTTGGATCGCGCTCATAAGTTTGAACTGAGTCCAGAGGATGGGTATAGGAATGTTGAAACTCTAGTGAAATACCGAGGGAGAATGTTTTTGAAATGTCCAAATTGGGATTCCCGGCATCCTATGCGGGAAGTACATTCCATTTATCATCCTAAAATACCTGAAATATGAAATGATCAGAATGTGGTTACAAGAGCTCGTGAGGAAGCGCGATTCCAGGAACAATGGGTCTACATTCCTTGGAAAAGAAGTGAGGTCCTTTCACTGAAATTACAGCTTCCTGATCCCCGAAAAAACCCTATGGCTTATTATAAAGAGCTGACGGAAGCTGCTTCTTCGGCTGTTATGACTTTAGCTGATGTAGAGTTATTCTTTGGTCTCTTAGTTCCGATAGATGTGTGGCGCCAAGTGCATGAGCAGGATGATACCGCTGAGTTGGGAGGAACATGGGAACAGTTCAAGGACTGGGACAAGGATCGGAAACCGGGTGATAAGCCCAGAGCTGAAATAACGGATCTACCAGCTAAAATAATTACTTACATGCATTCTCTGATCCCACCTCGCAAAGTAGATTGGGATAAGTTGACGGCATGTAAGCAGATAAAGGAGGAGAGTGTTTCAGATTTCTTTACTAGATTTGAAGGAGTGTTCATTGATTTTAGTGGTCAGGATTTATCAACAGAAGGCGGCATTCGATTGTTTGTTAATCGGTTTGTAACTAAGCTATTGCCTGAGGTCTCTGCACGATTGCAGGCTGCCGAAAGCACTTGGACTACGTCTACGCCTTTGGTAATACTGAGTATGGCTCAGTATTACGAACATAGGGAGAATGAGAGTAAGGACAAAATGGAGAAAAAAGCTAAATACCTAAAAACCCAAGTATTGATGCAGCAAGTCGTTAGAGGACGAGGGGGAGAGAGAGGCGGTAGAGGATTCACCCCAAAAGGGGTGGGAAGTGGACGAGGCTGAGTTCCGGCTGTTCCTTTAGGAATAAACCAATGCGCTTATTGTATACAGGAAAGGCATTGGCGAGCTCAGTGTCCACTGTTATTGGCTCAGAATGGGGCTGTGAGATGGAGAGGGAGAGGTCGAGGCTGTACCGATCGTTGCGACATGCGAAGGGAAGAAGTGGCTCGTAGTAATTCCGAGAAAAATTGCTTCGACAACCAAAAGGTAGGCAGTATTACAATGAAGACTGCATGTTCGAGGGAACAGATGGATATACATTTGCATAGGACAGCCATGGGCAAAGTAGGGGCCAAGTGTCCGTACCCATCGATCAGCAAGGACCTTATGTGAGGGGGCATTTGATGGGAACTTTTGAGAATTTCTTGATTGATACAGGTGCGATGAATAGTTCCATTGCTCATTCACTGGTCCCAGGGGCTGTTTTGTCTGGGCAAAATAATGTTTCAGTTGGATTCTCTGGAGTTCCGGTGGTAAGCCCCATTTCAAAACCTATTCTGCTTACTATCTGTCCAGTCACAGTGGAATCTCCGTTTCTGTTAACTTTGCATTGTGGGGAAAACCTACTAGGACTGGACCTACTGAAAAGGCTGAATGCAAAAATCCATTGTTCTGCTGATGGTGTTTATTTAACTATACACTCTCCTGACAAACAGAGTCAACAGTGTTTTGCTAAAAATGAACCACTCCCTCCAGAGTTGGCTGCTGTCCCTTCCACGTTGTGGGCAACCGGGGATGCTGATGTTGGTCTTTTGAACATTCCGCCTGTTTCCATTACTTTAAAACCGCATGCAAAGTTGCCCCGATACCACAGTACAAAATTTCACCAGCTGGTGAACAAGCTTTGCTTTCTATCATACAAGATTTGATTGACAAGAGTGTAGTAGAGGAAACTGTTGCGAATGTTTGTAAAAGCCCAATTTTACCGATCTTATAAGAGGCCCCCGCTGCGACTGATTTTGAAAATATCGATAAATATCGTTTTGTGATTGATTTGCGGTAGGTTAATAAGATTGTGGTGCCCCAGTACACTGTAGTGTCAGATATTACTACTATACTCACTATGATTCCTCCGACTGCTAAATATTTCGCAGTGATTGATCTAAAGAATGCTTTCTTTAGCATTCCTATCCATCCAGATAGCCGACAAATTTTCGGCTTCTCATTATCTGGTCGCAGCTTCAGATTTTGCCACGCTCCTCAAGGATACACAGAGAGTCCCAGCATATACAGTCAAGCTCTGAAAGTTGTATTAGATGAATTGATTTTGCCCCCAGGTAACATGCTCCTACAGTATGTTGATGACCTGTTGGTAGCTTCCGATACTGAGGAAGGTTGCAAAGAAGCCACAGTAAAACTGTTGTGCCATTTACCAGCTAATGGCAATAAAGCATCCCTCTCCAAATTTCAATAATGTCGACAGGAGGTGACATATCTTGGTCATCTACTGTCGAAAGCGGGGAGGAGATTAACCCCTGAGCATGTTAATACCATTTCTAACATGTCTGTACCTCGTACTCAACGTAATGTTCGTGCTTTTCTTGGCATAACCTCTTACAGTCGCCAATGGACTCCTAATTACTCTCTCCTTGCTAAGCCTATGTTGCATTTAACCACTAAAGATGTGCATGAACCCCTCCCTTGGACTGATGAATGTCAGCAAGCTTTCGACTCTTTGAAATCTGCGCTTTGTTCTGCACCCGTCTTGAGTACTCCTGACTATCGAAAGCCTTTTGTGCTCTATGTGCACGAGGTGGACGGTTGTTCGCTGTCTGTGTTAACACAAGGATTTGGAGGTAAGCAGAGACCTTGTGCTTATTTTTCAGCAGTATTGGATAATGTCGCACGAGCACTTCCTAGCTGTCTGAGGGCCACAGCTGCGGTAGCGGTGGCCATCCGACAATCAAAAGGGCTGGTCCTAAATTCTGACCTCACAGTAATGGTACCGCACGCTGTGGATGTATTACTGAATAAAACGAGGACCCAGCACCTTACGAGTGCACGTCTCACTGGGTATGAATTGACCTTGTTTGCTCCCCAAATTACAATAAAACGTTGTGCCACTCTGAACCCTGTCACGTTACTACCCCTCCTTTCAGATGAAAAAGATAATGACGTGCATAATTGCATATTTCGGACTGAAGAAGATACGAAGGGACGAGTGGACCTCACAGACATTCCTCTATCTGACCCCCAAGGGGAATTGTATGTGGATGGCTCTTGTTTCAAGTTAGCAGATGGCACAACGACAGTTGCATATGCTATTACAACCCTTTGCACAGTAGTTGAGACTTCCCGAGTGCCCTATCAATCAGCCCAGACTGCTGAGTTAGTGGCACTATCACGGGCCTGTGAATTGAGTCAAGGATTGAGGGTAAACATTTACACAGACAGCCAATACGCCTTTCGCGTGGCCCATAATTTCGGGCGGTTGTGGGCTGAAAGAGGTTTCCTTACTTCAGATGGGCAATGAATACAACATGGCCCTTTGATCTTGTGATTGCTGAGTGCATTAACATTACCTAAGATGGTGGCCGTGGTGAAATGTAGTGCTCACAAAGTGGTAGTAGATGCGGTTGGTGAGGGCAATGCTTTTGCTGATCAAATAGCTAAGGAAACAGCCCAGTCCAAAATGACCCCGATGTTAGTGACTACATCTGCTAGGTGAGTGACAGACTCAGAAATGTTTGACAACACTATGGAAAGTGTCCGGGAGATACACAAAGAAGCTACCACTGCCAAACTAGCCTACTGGGAAAAGGAAGTGGGAAGGTTGGATGAGAATAACTTTTGGGTTGATTTGACAGACAAGCAAAGATGGTAGTTACCTAATGCATTAGTGAACGCTGTGGTGACTATGGTCCATGGCCCAGCACACATTGGTGCAAGGGGAATCTGTGCACTATTAGATCCTGTATGGAATAACCCAAATATCCAAAAGACAGCGGCTCAATTGGTCCGATATTGCATGATCTGTTTACAACATAACCCGGGAGGAAGGGAACCTGTCCTTAGCGGAAACTTTACACCACCTACCCTGCCTTTTGAAGTGCTCCAAATGGATCACATACATATGGAGCGTGTTAACAATCTGAAGTATGTTTTGGTCCTGGTATGTGCTTTTAGTAAATGGGTGGAAGCCTATCCGACCAAGGAAAACACTGCCCTGGCCACAGCAAAAGCTCTAATCAAGGAGTTTTTCCGCCGCTATGGATTGCCTCGGATGATCTGGACAGATAACGGGGGGCATTTTAATGCAGAACTTGTAAAACATGTTTGTAATGGACTACAGATTAAACACACATTCCATGCAGCTCGACATACACAATCTGCAGGATTAGTGGAAAAGTACAATGGAATACTGAAGTTAAAAATGGCTAAAATACAGGAAACAACAAAATTAAAATGGCCTGACACCCTGCCATTAGCTTTGATGTCAGTAAGAGTTATCCATAATTCCCGATCAGGTTTTTCACCTTATGAGGTTGTCTTTGGACGACCAGCAAATGTCTAGGGGGTGCCAAGACCTAGGTCATTTAGAGATATTGATTATCCTATGTTGACAGATTACTTGTATGCGTTGACTAAAGTTCTACGTTCCATTCATCAGCAGGTATCAGCAGAGCTGCAGCCCCTGCCAGAGGGTCCAGGACATCGTTTGGAACCGGGCCAGTGGGTACTGGTCAAGGACTATCAGAGAGAATCCAGCTTGGTTCCTAGATGGTCTAAGCCGCACCAAGTTCTTCTGGCCATGCGAACAGCGGTGAAAGCGGATGGCAAGAAACATTGGATCCACGTCTCCCATGTAAAACGGATACCACTGCCGCTTCCTGGTGATCGGTACAAAAGGGGGTGGTGATGGAAGGAGCATCTGAAGCAATCAAACACTCACACCCAGTCAAAAGATCTGGGTTTAATCCATCACCATTCTTTAGCCCACTCTGCCACCCCAGATCAGACATGGCTATATGCAAATCAGGCTGACCCTGTGCCTCATGGGAACAGTCCAGCCAGAACTGCCAAGCCATGTCTTCTCTGGACCGGAAACTATTTATTTATTTAGTTATTTTATTTGCGGGTTTGTAAAGCCCTTGAATAGACTCCCGAAGGAGTATCTGCGCACTGAGAGACAGCAGAAGCAAAAACCAGGACAATGAGAACAGTACAATACCAAAACTCACAGAGTGGCTGATCTTTGAGTGCTTCGTGACTTAACTAGTTAAACCTGAAACAAAAAGGTTTTCAGTTGCTTTCTGAAAGCAAAATGGTCAGAACACTGTCTTAATTGGAAGGGAAGGTTGTTCCACAAAATAGGACCTACCACTGACAGGGCCTTGCCCCCCAGTCTGGTCCTGCTAATCTTAGGTACCCTTAGCAGCAGCTGCTCACTTGACCTAAGGGTGCGTGTGGGAAAATATGGAACAAATTTATTAGCTAAATAGACAGGGCCTAAATCATGTAATCCTTTGTGTACAATACAGCAAGTGTTGAATTTCACTCTTTGGCGGATAGATAACCAATGAAGTTTCTTCAACAGAGGTTTCGAGGAGGATCTGGGGGGAGCATTGAGGACCAGCCTGGCTGCTGTGTTTTGTACCACTTATAGTCGGTCCAACACCTCTTCGTTTGCAGACACCAGGAGACCATTACAGTAATCAAGTCGGCTGATCACTAGAGCCTGAACCAGAGTCTTTCTAATGGAGTCAGGAAGGAGCGGGAATATCCTGCGGAGGAGTCCTATCACATGGAAACAGGACCCCACCGTATTATTTCCATGTTGTTTCATAGTCAGCTCCGGCTCCAGACGTACCCCAAGGTTCTTCATTACTAGTTTTGGTTCGGGAACTGGTCCTAAATCTAAAGGCCACCAATCAGGGGACCATAGTATCTTGGCCTCTCCGAAAAGCATCACCTCAGTCTTACCAACGTTACACTGAAGAAAGTTGGAAGACATCCACTGGGATACCTCTTTCATCCCCCCGGAGAAAGATTGTATAACCTCCGGGGTCAATGATTTAAAAGGAAAAAGCAGCTGGGTATCATCAGCATAAGACACTGGACAGAAACCAAAGGCTCTAGTTATATTTGCCAGGGGTGCCACATAGGTGTTAAAAAGAGTTGGGCTCAAACATGAGCCCTGTGGCACCCCCTTGGTGATCTTAACCTCGTCCGATCGAAATTCACCCATGGTGACACACTGGGTGCGGTCGGTGAGAAAGCTCTTTATCCAGTCCAGTGCCTTGCCACCCAGTCCATTCACAGTCAGTCGTTCGATCAAGATCTTATGAGAAATAGTATCGAACGCTGCCGATAAGTCTAGTAGCACCAGGACAGCGGAAATACCTCCGTCCTGGTACATACGAAGATCGTCAGTTATCGACAGCAGGGCCGTTTCAGTACTATATTTAGGCCTGAAACCAGACTGTGAAGGATCAAGGCTTCCCGCTTGTTCCAGGAAGTTGGACAAATGTTTATTAGTATGCTTTTCAATGATTTTACCCAAAAAAGGCAGCAGGGAGATGGGTCTAAGATTGGACAAGTTAGTCCAAGGGATGGCGGTGTTCTTCCGAATAGGTCTAACTAGAGCCTTTTTCCACTCCCATGGGACACATCCCGTATTTAACGAGAGGTTCACCAGGCTCTGAATATCCGGACCAAGCACTTTCCCCACCACTCCCATAGATCTTGCTGGTAGTAGATCAGAGAGGCTCCCACTTTGATGTTATTGATCAACATCTCTACCTCTGGCAGAGTGATATTTGGAAAGTTAAGGAACAAATCAGAGTTAGCAGTAACTGCTTGCCCCGGTGTGTGAGTGTCATCATTATTTATGGATGGAATAGATGCCTCAATTTTTTCATAGATAACGTCAATCTTATCGGTGAAAAAACTTGAGATGTCGTCACATAGTTGTTGGGACGACATGTCCGCACTTTCACATGCCACTGGCTTTAGAAAGGTGTTTATGATTTGATATAACACTTTCGGATCGTTACCTGCCACCTCCAATTGTGAGGTAACATAGCTCTTACGTGCAGCTCGGATGGCTTTGTGGTAAGTGCTTATTGCCATCTGATAATTGGTTTTATCCATCTCCAGGTGCGACTTTCTCCAGACTTTCTCAAATTTCCTGGCTATACGCTTAAGGCACCGCAACTCTTCTGAAAACAAGTGGGGCGATCTGCTCCACTGCAGAGCAAGTGGCAAATTCATATTTAAGTAGGGCAGAATCAATGTCTTCAGTAGGTAGAATTTTCGGGGCAACATACACCGTCTTAAAGGTTATATCAGATATTTTATGCCATTGCCTTCGCCGAACCGGAATCTGTACAGGACGGTTAGAAGATATATCAATTTTAGGAATTGAAAACTCTACAATAAAATGGTCTGTCCAGTTAATTTGTTTGGGCACATAGCACTTTATGTCCGGAAAATTGGAAAGAATCAGATCCAGAGTATGACCCGCCAAATGCGTGGGCCCACTATTACACTGTTTCAATCCCAGCAAAGAGACATCCATCAGGAAGGATTGAGCCTCCCTGCTATTTTTTAATTCGCTATGGATATTAAAATCTCCAAGCAATATAAAGTCTTTATCTGCATCAACATACGGAGCGAGTGCTTCCACCAACATACTAGAGGCTTTTTTATGGGGCCTGGAGGGCGATAGACTAATGCTCCCTTCCTAATATGTTTGGCCGACGTATCAATTTTAAAGACCATCATTTCAAAAGCAGAGTTGCACCACTGATCTAAAACAGAAACAGCGATGCTGCTTTTATGCACGATCGCTATACCCCCTCCTGCTTTCTTCGGTCGATCTAATCTAATGATTTTATACCCTTCCGGGATCCCAAGAGGGATAGCCGGGATAGGGTGGGGTTTAAGCCATGTCTCTGTGAGGAAGCACAAATCAGGTTCATGTGTAGAAATAAGGTCCCAAACCTCGATGTAATGTTTGGGTAAAGACCTTGTTAGATCTGGGGGTCTCTAGTTGGCAGAGGTAGGTACCACTGTCCAAATAGGGACCCTTGCTTCTAGTCAGGACAAGGAGATAACTCTCTGAGATAACCCCTGCTCGCCCTCTAGGTAGCTTGGCCTGAGCAGTCTAGGCTAATCAGAGGCAATGCGTAAAGTATTTGTACCAACACTCACAGTAACACAGTGAAAACACCACAAACTGATTCCACAACAGTTTAGAAAAATAAAGGTATTTATTCTAAAACTATACAAGACCAAAACGATAAAAATCCAACATACACGGTTCAAGAATATGGTTTCAAAGAGTTCTTAAGGTTGCGTTAAAGTTCTTCAAGTTGCGGTAAAAATAAACCACAGTTGCGTGAAAAGTTCACAGTTGCGTCACGTTTACTCACAGTACCTTTAGTTGCAACAAAGTTCCAAAAGCAGAAGCTGGTGCGGTGGAAAACAAGCGATGCGTTGCTCCTGAGACCCTGGGGAGGCGATGCGACAGCCCCGCTGCAGCAGCGGGCGTGTTGCGACGAATCCGGTCTGTATGGGGAGGAAGGCCACTTGTATGGATTCCGGTGCGTAGGTTCCGTAGGAAGTCTGTTCTCGCAAAGGCACGATGCGACGATCTCGTAGGTGCTGCGACGATCTCCGGGGCGACGATGCGCGGTCCAGCGGTGATCCTTTCTCTCGCAGCTCCTCGATGCGATGATTCTGCGACGACACTCGCAGCGACGTGATGCGGTCCGCAAGCAAGCGGTGCGGCGTTCTCACCCAGCGACGACAGGCTCTGCGACGATACTCGCAGCGATGTTCGATTCTCCCGCACCGGTCTGGTGCGTCCCGCAAACGGAGGATGCGACGTCTCTGGCAGCGGCGTCAGGCGCTGCGACGATCTCGACCTCCGTAGCGGCGGGAAACTTCTCGCACTGTCGGGGATGCGCTCCGCAAGCGAGCGATGCAACACTTTTCAATTTCAAAAGTCTCTCAAGCTTTAGTCTCAAGCTTCCCAGCACAGGTCCAACCTCCAGAGGCCCCACAACTGGATCAAGCACTCTAGGAGGGACAGAACTCACTCAGCAGAGTTCAGGGAAGCTGGGGGTGAAGTCCTTTTGTTCCTGGGACTTCAAAACAGGGAGCCAGCTCTTCTCAGGCCCTTGGAGATTCCTTTCAAGACAGGGGACACAGCTCACAGCAAAGTCCTTCCCCTCTCCTTGGCAGCAAAGCAACAGCAGGTCAGTCCAGCAGAGCAACAGCAAGACAATCTTCCTTCTTCAGAGTCAGCTTTCTCCTTGGCAGAGGTTCCTTCTTGATTTCCAGGATGATCTAATTTTCTGTTGTCAGGGGTCCTGTACTTATACCCCTAAAGTCTTTGTTCTCTTGGTGCATGTGGGCCCTGTGCCCGGTCTGAACCAGTTCTGGGTGGATCCTGAGCACTTTGTTTTGGTGGCTGCATCTTTCCTTTCAGAGTGAGGGGCAGGGTCCTCAGCCGCCCAGCAGGGGGGTGGAGCCAGCATTGTGGAAGGCAGGCACAGCCCTATTCAGCCCAGGTGCTAACTCCTCCCACCACTCAAGTCATTCAGCCTAGTGCTGACTCATCCATCCTGCCGGGGAGTTCCCTAGCCCCTGTCACTCACAAACCAGACAGTCAATACACAAACAGGCCCAGGCACACAGAAGGTTCAGACAAGAGGACAGCAACTTTCTAAAAGTGCTGTTCTCAAACACAGGATTTAAAAACAACCTTTCCTAAAAGATGTGTTATTAAATTCTGAGTTCAGGGATACTAGATACTTATGTCCTATCTTGTTCCTATGGGAAGAAATGCTGTTAACCACTGTAGCCAGCATCCCCCATGTTAATCTATGGAGCAAGATAGCCTTACAATAGTGAAAAACGAAAATGGCTGTAATTCACTACCAGAACATGTTACCTGCACCAGTACATGCTCTACCTTTTACATACACTGCACCCTGCCCAGGGGGGTACCTTGGGCCTTCCTTAGGGGTGACTGATGTGCACAAAAAGGGAAGGGTTAGGCCTGGTCAGTGGGGACACTGACCAGGAGGACATGGCAGTTCTAAACTGCCCATAGGCACTGCAGTGGCAGGCCTGAGACACCATTTTAGAGCTACTCATGTAGGTGGCACAATCAGTGCTGCAGGCCCACTAGTAGCATTTGTCATCACCAGCCCTGGCACACCCAGTGCACTTTACTAGGGACTTCATGGTGATACAAATATGCCAAACATGTATATTCAATCAGAATAACAATTTACACAGGGAGCACTTACACTCTGGCACTGGTCAGCAGTGGCAGAGTGTCCAAAGCATCTAAACCAGCAAAAACGAAATCCAGCACAGCATCAAAAATACAGGAGGTAGAGGCAAAAAGATAGGGGAAACCACGCCAAAGATGCCAGGTCTAACAGACCTTATATTACACAACAATCTTCCGAGGACCGGTTTCTGGCATTCCAGCTGTCTTCAGCCCGGCTTGCTTGAATCCAGTGGCAAAGTGAGCAAGGGACTCACGTCTGAGCATACCCTGCCACACTTATAGTGGCCAAAAGCGGTACAAAAGGGGGTGGTGATGGACGGAGCATCTGATTGAATCAAACACTCACACCCAGTCAAAAGATCTGGGTTTAATCCATCACCGTTCTTTAGCCCAGTCTGCCACTCCAGTTCAGACATGGCTATATGCAAATCAGTCTGACCCTGTGCCTCATGGGAACAGTCCAGCCCGAACTGCCAAGCCATGTCTTCCCTGGACCGGAAACAAGCTTACGAGGACCGGTTTCTGGCATTCCAGACGGCTTCAGCCCGGCTTGCTTGAATCCAGTGGCAAAGTGAGCAAGGGACTCACGTCTGAGCATACCCTGCCACACTTATGGCGGCCAAAAGCGGTACAAAAGGGGGTGGTGATGGACGGAGCATCTGAATCAATCAAACACTCACACCCAGTCAAAAGATCTGGGTTTATTCCATCACCGTTCTTTAGCCCACTCTGCCACCCCAGTTCAGACATGGCTATATGCAAATCAGTCTGACCCTGTGCCTCATGAGAACAGTCCAGCCCGAACTGCCAAGCCATGTCTACCCTTGACCGGAAACAAGCTTCAGAGGACCGGTTTCTGGCATTCCAGCTGTCTTCAGCCCGGCTTGCTTGAATCCAGTGGCAAAGTGAGCAAGGGACTCACGTCTGAGCATACCCTGCCACACTTATGGCGGCCAAAAGCGGTACAAAAGGGGGTGGTGATGGACGGAGCATCTGAATCAATCAAACATTCAAACCCAGTCAAAAGATCTGGGTTTAATCCATCACCGTTCTTTAGCCCACTCTGCCACCCCAGTTCAGACATGGCTATATGCAAATCAGTCTGACCCTGTGCCTCATGGGAACAGTCCAGCCCCAACTGCCAAGCCATATCTTCCCCAGACCGGAAACAAGCTTCCGAGGACCGGTTTCTGGCATTCCAGCCGTCTTCAGCCCGGCTTGCTTGAATCCAGTGGCAAAGTGAGCAAGGGACTCACGTCTGAGCATACCCTGTCACACTTATGGCGGCCAAAAGCGGTACAAAAGGGGGTGGTGATGGACGGAGCATCTGAATCAATGAAACACTCACACCCAGTCAAAAGATCTGGGTTTAATCCATCACTGTTCTTTAGCCCACTCTGCCAAGCTTGGCAGTTCGGGCTGGACTGTTCCCATGAGGCACAGGGTCAGACTGATTTGCATATAGCCATGTCTGAACTGGGGTGGCAGAGTGGGCTAAAGAACGGTGATGGATTAAACCCAGATCTTTTGACTGGGTGTGAGTGTTTGATTGATTCAGATGCTCTGTGCATCACCACCCACTTTTGTACCGCTTGTGGCCGCCATAAGTGTGGCAGAGTATGCTCAGACGTGAGTCCCTAGCTCACTTTGCCACTGGATTCAAGCAAGCCGGGCTGAAGACGGCTGGAATGCCAGAAACCGGTCCTCGGAAGCTTGTTTCCGGTCCAGGGAAGGCATGGCTTAGCTTGGCAGTTCAGCTGGACTGTTCCCATGAGGCACAGGGTCTCACTGATTTGCATATAGCCATGTCTGAACTGGGGTGGCAGAGTGGGCTAAAGAACAGTGATTGATTAAACCCAGATCTTTTGACTGGGTGTGAGTGTTTGATTGATTCAGATGCTCCGTCCAGCACCACCCCCTTTTGTACCGCTTTTGGCCGCCATAAGTGTGGCAGGGTATGCTCAGACGTGAGTCCCTTGCTCACTTTGCCACTGGATTCAAGCAAGCCGGGCTGAAGACGGCTGGAATGCCAGAAACCGGTCCTCGGAAGCTTGTTTCCGGTCCAGGGAAGGCACTGCTTGGCAGTTCGGGCTGGACTGTTCCCATGAGGCACAGGGTCAGACTGATTTGCATATAGCCATGTCTGAACTGGGGTGGCAGAGTGAGCTAAAGAACGGTGATGGATTATACCCAGATCTTTTGACTGGGTGTGAGTGTTTCATTGATTCAGATGCTCCGTTCATCACCACCCCCTTTCGTACCGCTTTTGGCCGCCATAAGTGTGGCAGGGTATGCTCAGACGTGAGTCCCTTGCTCACTTTGCCACTGGATTCAAGCAAGCCGGGCTGAAGACGGCTGGAATGCCAGAAACCGGTCCTCGGAAGCTTGTTTCTGGTCCAGGGAAGGCATGGCTTGGCAGTTCGGGCTGGACTATTCCCATGAGGCACAGTTATGTTATGTTATGTTATTAGTTTGTAAGAGCGCAACAGCTGCCCCAGCAAAGAGGCGTCCCGGTGCTAGCGATCAATGAGGGTGGAATGAATGGAGCGGGCCAAATAGGGCACAAGCCTCAGGAGGAGGAGAAGAGGAAGGTCTTCACGGCTTTACAAAAAGCAAGCAGATTCTCAATACCACGGATGGCAACCGGAAGGGAATTCCAGAGCCTGGCTCCCAGCACCCGAAAAGAGCGTCCACCCATACAGCAGAGCCTGCTCCTAGGGATGATTGCAAGGTGCTGACCAAGGGAGCGTAAATTACGTTGCGGAACATAAGGAGCCAAAAGAGGGCGCAAAATGGCCAGGCTCTGAAGTTTAAGAATTTTGAATGCCAGACAAAGTGCCTTAAATTTAATACGAGATTTCACTGGAAGCCAGTGCAGTTTTTTAATCGTAGCTCTGGCAGAACATCTCCGGGGAAGACCAACCAGGGTCCTAGCGGCCGAGTTCTGAACTCTCTGGAAACGGGCTACTTCAGTTTTGTTGGCGCCTAACAGTAAGACACTGGCATAGTCTAAGCGTGACAGGATGATAGCTTGAACCACAAGCTGACGCATAGCGGGTTCAAAGAAGCCAAAGATGGGGCGAAGGCTCCTTAATAGACCTACACCAGTTGTTGCCACTCTCTTGGTATGGGTCTGGAGGCCCAATGATGAATCCATCCAGACACCCAAGTTTTTCACTGAAGCCTTAGGAGCAGGCATCAGACCTAAAGAGCGAGGCCACCAGCCTTCGTTCCACAAGGTCATATTCTTCCCCAACAGCAGAATCTCCATTTTACCGGCATTCACCGGCGTTATGCTTGATTCGGACCTCTCTTCCAAGTCACACGTCAACAAGGTGACAGGGAGGTGTCTCAGCGTACTAAAGGTCCTTCGTAAGGTTTTAGATCTCCTTCCAATAGGTGCCATAAAAACTATTGTCCATGCCTTGGTGACCCCCCACCTGGATTATGGAAATGCCCTGCTAGTGGGCCTGAGTGTGAAAGGCCTCCACCAAC
Source organism: Lissotriton helveticus (assembly GCF_964261635.1). Taxonomy (NCBI): domain Eukaryota; kingdom Metazoa; phylum Chordata; class Amphibia; order Caudata; family Salamandridae; genus Lissotriton; species Lissotriton helveticus. Next base: position 185,943,357 of record NC_136065.1, read on the forward strand.
TTCAGTGTGTCCAGAATGCCGCCGCATGTCTTGTGCTTGGGCTTCCTCGAAGAGCCTCTGGGAAGAACGCACTGGCAAAGCTTCATTGGCTCCCAGTCAGGGAACAGATTAAATATAAAGTCCTTTGTTTTGCACATCGCATCGCTCAAGGCACAGGCCCAGATTATCTTAAGAATCTTCTTAGTATACACCGTCCCACCCGGAATTTAAGATCTTCCGGCACGATGCTGTTCGAACTTCCCCGAATTAAGAGGGCCAGGATGGGTGGCCGCTCATTCAGATACTTGGCCCCTAAACAGTGGAATGAACTCCCGCTACATCTTCGCATGGAACCTTCGGAAACGAGATTCTGAGGTAAACTTAAGACCTTCCTGTTTCCCATTGCGTAACTCTCCCCTTTTATGGCTCTACTATCAATCTGTCTCTGGAAATCGTAGCAGCAATTAGCGCGGGGACACACTGTTTTATGTGTAACCAGGCGCTTAATAAATGGTTTTAAATAAATAAATAAATTCAGCTGGAGACAGTTGTTGGTCATCCAGTGAGCAACTGCAGCTATTCAGTCCCTAAATCTTGTAGCAGCGACAGATGGACTCTCAGAGAGCGTGACGACCAGCTGAGTATCATCAGCATATGATACCAGCGTCAAGCCCCACTCTCTGGTGATCGCCGCAAGCGGCTGCACATAAAGATTAAAAAGGGACGGACTAAGCGCTGAGCCCTGGGGGACACCCTGACCAATATGGTGAGATTTGGACAGGAAAGGAGGGTCAGTAACCCGAAAAGATCTGTCCTGAAGGAATGACCGGAACCATCCCAAGGCACATTCCCTAATACCAAATTCCTCCAGGCGGCGGAGCAGGATCCCGTGCGACACCGTGTCAAAGGCAGCGCTGAGATCAAGCAGGATCAGCACTGCACTCTGACCGGCGTCGAGGATCTCTCGGAGGTATTCGGTAGTAGCCAACAATACAGATTCTGTGCTGTGGGCCGGTCTGAACCCATTTTGGGATGGGTCCAGGATGTCATATTGGTGCACAAATTGTTCAAGCACAGAGTTGGCATGGGCTTCAGCGAGTTTAGCCACCCAGGGGAGAAGGGATATTGGCCTGAAGTTCTCCGGTTTGGATGGATCCAGCATCGGCTTTTTTATAATCGGGAGACCCAGGCCTGTTTCCAAGCATCAGGAACTGTTGCCTTGGAAAAGGACAGGTTAAGAAGAGATCTGAGGGGTAACAGAAAAAAATTCAGGGAATCCACATATTGGGCAGGCCGCATAGGATCTGCCGGGCTCCCAGATTTAACTTTTTTGCAGATTATAGCCAATTCATCGGCAGTATTCTCGGGGATACAGGCCAGAACCGCCCCCTCAGAACTAGGGCAAGTGTAAGTACAGGACTCAGAGGGGTGCTGCGGAAAGGAGCTATATATTGTATTTACCTTCTCTACAAAGAAAGTGGCCAGGTCCTCACACTGCTGTGCCGAGGTGATATTGGAAGATGGAGCTCTACTATTCTGAAGCTCTTGTACAAGTTTGAACAAACATTTGGTGGGGTTGGGGCTGACCTTAATTTCTTCAGCATAAAAAGCGGCACGCACGGAACAAATGGCTTTATGGTAAAGTTTCAGCTTGGCCAAGTACAGCCGTTTATGCTCATCCCTATATTCACGCCTCCATAGGCGTTCAGCTCTCTTACACTCTTTCCTCCAGGCTCTAAGGGAATCATTATACAAAGGGTGGGATGGTGACCTACGCCCTTTAGTCCATTTGGCAGGGACAAGGTCATCGAGTCCCTTCACGATCCAATCCTGGAAGATTGAGTATGCGGCGTTAACATCTGGCTCATCTCCACCGGGAAACATCCCAATGTTGACTGGAGATCGTCAGATTTGAGTTTATGCCACGGTCTTTTGAGGACCCGGTTCAACCCCATAGTTTTGAAAGGTTCCCTGACCTGCATGGTAGCTTTAATCAGAAAGTGATCCGTCCATCCCATGGATTTAGGGACGTCTACTCTAAGCTCCAAGATATTAGAGAAGAGCGGGTCGAGTATGTGCCCCGCCACATGTGTGGGAGTGTGGACAAAAGATTCCAATTGAAGGGCCGCTAAATCACTTAAAATATTCCTGATGGTAGCGTCATGATTCTGGTCAAAATGGAGATTTAAGTCTCCTAAGACAGTAAAATTGGACGGTCCTATTACTAGGGAGCTCACTACCTCTAGTAAAGATTGAATAAACTTTGAGGCGGGTCCCGGGGGCCGGTAAATATAAAGTCCAGAGAACGTAAACTGCGGACAAAAAGCTATCTGGAATCTGGCGCATTCGTAGTCACAGATATCAGCTCTAGTAAAGGAGCATGTATATTGCTCCTTGAAAATAACAGCGATCCCGCCACCTCGTGTCTCTCTGTTAATTTGTTTGATCAAATAGCCATCAGGGAGAGTGAGATTGGGCAGGCTAGTATTAGCGTCATGTAACCAGATCTCACAAACAAAAAGAGCATCAGGTGTTTCCTCAAGCAGGAGTGCCTGAATATCTAAATAATGCTTGGCGAGGGACCTCACATTCAACTGTAGGACAATCAGCTGAGTAAGCTTATCCGCCCCCGCTTTCTGTCTGACCAAGCCGGGCCGAGGTAGGGTAAAACAACATGAATCACAGGCAAAGTTCAGACTGATTCAGTGTCAGACTGATTTGCATATAGCCATATCTGAACTGGGGTGGCAGAGTGGGCTAAAGAACGGTGATGGATTACACCCAGATCTTTTGACTGGGTGTGAGTGTTTGATTGATTCAGATGCTCCGTCGATCACCACCCCCTTTTGTACAGCTTTTGGCCGCCATAAGTGTGGCAGGTTATTCTCAGACGTGAGTCCCTTGCTCACTTTGCCACTGGATTCAAGCAAGCTGGGCTGAAGACGGCTGGAATGCTAGAAACCGGTCCTCGGAAGCTTGTTTCCGGTCCAGGGAAGACATGGCTTGGCAGTTCGGGCTGGACTGTTCCCATGAGGCACAGGGTCAGACTGATTTGCATATAGCCATGTCTGAACTGCGGTGGCAGAGTGGGCTAAAGAATGGTGATAGATTAAACCCAGATCTTTTGACTGGGTGTGAATGTTTGATTGATTCAGATGCTCCGTCCATCACCACCCCCTTTTGTACCGCTTTTGGCCGCTATAAGTGTGGCAGGGTATGCTCAGACGTGAGTCCCTTGCTCACTTTGCCACTGGATTCAAGCAAGCCGGGCTGAAGATGGCTGGAATGCCAGAAACCGGTCCTCGGAAGCTTGTTTCCGGTCCAGGGAAGGCATGGCTTGGCAGTTCGGGCTGGACTGTTCCCATGAGACACAGGGTCAGACTGATTTGCATATAGCCATGTCTGAACTGGGGTGGCAGAGTGGGCTAAAGAACGGTGATGGATTAAACCCAGATCTTTTGACTGGGTGTGAGTGTTTGATTGATTCAGATGCTCCATCCATCACCACCCCCTATTGTACCGCTTCCTGGTGATCAGCAACCTCCAGAAGGAATTTTGACCCAGGAAAGTGAGCGAGCCACTTGCTTTGTTCCTTTTTCCGACGCCCAGGAAATCGAAAAAGGCCAAGAAGAAGGAGATCCAGGAATAGGCGGGGTATCGCCATCGTTTTCAGCAATTGCCCCGGAATCTGTTGTTTCTACAGTTGATTGACAAGCTCTCGATATTGCAGCAGTGGTTGATGCATATTTTCCTGTTTTGTTTACTGTTCAGGAAACGTCTGGCCATGCTCGCTACAACCTGCGGCCCAGAAAACCACACGGTACCCCAGAAAAAGCTGGTAGGAGATAGGGAAAGACTTGAGTGAAAGGGTTGTTAGAATACTCTCTGTGGTACTGAGCGAGACACTGGACTGAACTCGTTGAGAGCTAGGAACACTTGTATTGCTCTGTTCAGAAAGAAAGACTCAGAAGCAGCCAAAATGCCCAGGTTGTTTTTTCCCTTCAAGGGTTGTGTACAAATATAACCCAAACAAGAGGATTTGTTTGCTTTACTTTAGGATGAACGATAGGAGCCTGCCTGTGAGGCTCTAGATGGACACAGGAAAGAAGAACCCTCTGGCAGGTTGGACTGCGTCCCTTAGTGTATTTTGGACCTTTTATTTTTAGTTAGAATGTATCCCTTTGCCCAATTTGTCCCCGAGGAGGAACGCCCGTTTGTAAAACGTCATCGTCTTGCGTATATGCCAGTATTTTCCAGTTGGACCCGAAATGTTAAAATTGCCTTTGTTATAACTGTAGCAATTTTGTTTGTATTTATGATGGGAGTGTTTTTCTATTTAGAATTTCATCATCCGATGCATACTGTTCTTGGAACTACTACCCGCGCTCCAGAGCACATGCTTTTCTCTTTGGCCCCACATAAAGAAAGACATCGCCAAACCTATGCAAATAATGTATTTGTAGAAATGCTTCACCAAACCCATAGTGCAAAAAATAGTACAACTTGTTGGGTATGTGGCCTTTTACCCTCCATTATGCATAAGCACAATTTGTTTATATCCTTGCCCTTGTCCTACTTAGGAAGTTGTGAGGCCTGGTTCAAATTATTGTCTGCCATGTACATGCATTATACTGTGGACCTCAAACGATATTCTGAAAAAGATTATACCATGATATTAGCATATATAGAAGTACATCAAGGTTTTGACCCAGAAGGTGGGGACGGGGAAGGATCATTAGATCCGGATGCTTGCATGAATCTATATACTACTTATGAGAATGTTACTTGGCTCCAGAATGAAATTCTTGATTTTGTTGAGTTTAATCATACTCAGTATTTTCAGCAATTTATTGAAAGAAATGTTACTGACAATAAAACACTGCCTATACCGATCTTGAATAGTACCTCTGCGTTTTGTGTACAGGGAGCAGGACATGTCCCGGTAGGAGAAAGTGAGTGTAATTACACTTATCATTTAAAAACTTTTAGTAGCCCACCACTTTTGACTCCCCCAAATGTCTATTTTGTGTGTGGAGAAAATGCATATACATGGCTCCTGCGTGCATGGTTAGGACACTGTTATTTGTCCTTTTTGTATCCACCAGTATCTATAGCCCCCTCCAATTATCATAAAGATCATCGTCTGGGTGATCCAAGTCTGTCACTTCCTAGAAATCAGAGACAAATACATACTTCTGATGTAGATCAAACTGATACTCCTATGCAACTGTTTTCTGATACTGCAAAGGGAATATTTCATATATGGGGTCCAATACTAACTAGTAGAGAAGTGCGACAGTTGTCTAGAGTAGTTGAGCGAGTCATTAATATCACTACGGATATCTTCACTAATATGACAGTGGAGCTTCAGGCGACGAGACTTGTCTCGCTACAAAATCGAATAGTGTTAGATGTTATCTTGGCTGATCGAGGAGGAGCTTGTCGCGTGATCGGCAGCTCCTGCTGCGTGTATATTCCTGATTCTGCCCCCACTGTCCATTTGGCTACCCAGAAATTGCATCGCTTAGCTTCAGAAATTCACGCAGAAAATGGCACATGGTTTTCTCTGGGTGGTTCTGGGGATTATTGTCCACTTGGGGTTGGAAGCTATTAATGATTCTTATAGGGATAGCTGGGGTTATATTTACTTGTTGCCTTTGCATACACTGTGGACCAGCTTGCTGTTCCTATTGTGCCACTAAACTTTCTTCTGCAATAGTTCCTTCTCACTCTGCTGTGAAGAAGCAGATGGTTCAGCAAGAAATAAACGAACTAATGAAGATTGATGAGGATATTTTTAAGGACTGAGTTCCAGTTAGTTAGCTACATCATGCTAAAAGGGTGGATTTGAAGGACGAAAACTTGTTTTCTTTCTCATTCTTCAGCATTAGACCTAGTTATATAGTTGTTAGCATGATGTACCTATATATTCTATGATATATGTTATATACGTGTATCGTTTTATCTGTTTCTCTCTATTAAAACATGGGTATTTTAGTGTTTTCCTTATGCTTAGTGAATTAGGCCGAAAAGCCATGTAGACGCCATTTTAATTGGCCCTGCTCTGTGTTAAGCTGAAGTCACGTGTTCTCCCTCTCAACCGACAGAACTCCTTCTCTCTGAGTTATAGAGGAGCAACTGAAGGTGGACTGTCTTTCCCTCTGTCTAAATGCCTAAGGTTACATCTGGGTTTGAATGCGATAAAGCACATTCCTGAAGGCGCCGTGCCTGTACTCCCGAGTGCCGAGGCGAGGGGAGTCTATGACCTTACTATAATGAATAGAGTTATTCTGAGCCAATTCTGTGTGCCTAATATGGTCTTTCCTTGAGGCCCCTAGAAGCCTCCTGTAATTTTCCATCTAAGATGATTACATGTGTATTCAAAAAGTATATATGATCTGTCTTGACTGTAAGCCAGTAGTCCTCTCTGCGCACCTCGAGGGATGAGGTCGGGAGAGGCTCCTCTATAGAGTACTTTGTTTACTAAACGATTGAACTTTCTTCACTGGCAACTGACTGATTATTTGGTAATGACTCATTAGGTGAGCTGGGGGGAATTACAGCTCCTTAGTGATTCATTTGCAATACGACAAGACCATCTATGGATTCAGGAGAACTAATGAATCTCCTCTGTGGCGCATCCCACCAGAACTGGTGTTCACCTCTGCTGCTTGACACATCACCCTCAGAACCAAAGCATCACCTCTGCTGCATGGAGTTCCCTGATGCGAGTACTTGCATTGCCCATCGCAATCCATCAGAACTGCCATTGCATGACACATCTCCACACAAGGACATCACCTCGCACTATGCAGCCCATCGGAATGCCCGCTGTGTCCACGCAAGGACATCAATCTGCACTTCACTGCTCTCTGGAACCACTGCTGTATGATGCGTCTCGCTTTGCCTCTTCTTCACAACGCATCCCCAACTCTGGACTCTGTATCTTTTCGCAACCAGAATAAAGGTATTGTGTTCGGGTGGGCCTAAGTGGGTCCCAGTTGCCGGCACATGCCCCATTGCTGTCAGCCTGGACATCTTACATTGTGCCTGTCCGGTGTGACCAAATAAACACAGTTGGTGTTTTGTGTTTTTTGCACTATTTTTACTGAAATCTTTACACTCGCATATCTCTGGTTCTACTCAATTTTTGTCATATGGGTCTTGATTTGTTTGTCAAAATGTACTATATTTTTCTAATTTGGAATAGGATTCTTCTTGTGTTGTGGTTTCACATTATTACTGTTTGAGGTGCGGCAAAAAAACGTTACAGATTGCCTTTAAGTTAGGCTTGGCTGCTCTATGCCAAGCTATCAAAGGATTGAGCACAGGTTCATTTGGGGTTTGCTGGTAACTTCACCCTGACAAGGATTTTGGGTGCTGCTTGAGCCGGGTTTCAACAGATTGTGAGGGTGGTTTCCTGAGGATAGCAATCTTTGAATGCTTAGCACTGAGCACTGGGAAAACATAATTATATATTATGTACTTCAGTCTCATGGATTTTTAATTATGCATGAATCTGCATGTCATTGTGCACCAATGTATATGTTATTAATGAAATATGGATGTTGTTTCTTATTTCTCGGAAGTGTCCTTTAGCCTTAATTTTTCTCACTAAGTTTCATGATTCTTGTAGGTTCAGAAGTCGTTTTATCCAGGTTAGCACATTTGAATACCTCTGAAAAGTGTAATATCGTTTTCGATACTAGCAACAGGTTGTGGGTTTCTTGGGAAAATAATGAACTCAGTATTAAATTCATGAATTATACCTTCTTCTCAAGGACTTCTCTCACTTTGTCTAGGAGAAGATCCAGCCATCTGCTCATTATATAAATGTTTGCTTAAAAAACACAATTCTGTCATGTGATTGACATTTATTGATATTTAATATATACTGTACTTATTTTCCTTTGTATTAGCATTAGGCTCCAACTGACCCTTTTTTAGCGAGAACTCTGACCAGTATAATTTGATTATTTTTTTTAATTTGCTGTGCTGCGCACTATTTTTGCATTTAATGCATGCTAAACTGGAAAGCTTCCTGATATGTTGTGTTTCATTTTTCACAACACAAAGCCTTGTAAATGATAAAGAAAGAGTGATTTTCGAATATGTATAAACGCTAACCAAAATTACCTGATAACCACGGGATGGAGGAAAGTCAACAAAGAAATCGGTAACTATGATATGTATTGTAAAACATACCAGAAGAATAAGCAATTACCAAGAGGGTTTGTTACATTGAGCCTTTCCCTTGACATTCACTGGGTACGGTGATACATAACTCTTGGCATCGTTCTTCGTAGAAGGTCACCAAAAAGAGTGTTGCATCAAATGTAATGATATCCTGATATATCAGAGTCATGATACAGATTTTAAACATCTTTTTGGGGTTGTTTAACAGTAAAAAAAAAAAAGCATGCTAGAAAATATTAAAATCCATCATATTGAATCTGTAAGTCATTCAAAGGTCTAAAAGATCGGAGTCTTTATGAGCATGTCTAAAATTCTCCAGGAAAGGCTTAATTACTACCACAGTTAGAAGAATTGTTTTTAGATTTTGTTCAATCATGGATGGAGTTTTGGTATATCCAAAAGATAAACCATCAGATAAGACATTCTTTGTGTCTGCTATATCGGCAATGAATAACTCTCTTGAGAAAAGAAATAAGCCTACTAGGCTTGATAACTGTTTCAGTATTGTAAGTTTAGTAGACAGTGTTATTTGCTAATAGTTCGAATGTCTAAAGGTTTTTGGGTTTCAGTAAGATTTCTCAATTCTTTGCAAGCATGAATAATGCCGACCAGTTCTCTTTCTAGTGCACAACAGTTAACGTTCACAAGAATGTAAACTAAGAGGGAGGCAACATGTGGAACTTTCTAGCAAGTATGCAATAAATCAGCAATAAATTGTAGATAAAACATTCTCGCTCCTTGACAATAATAGGAGCGGCCCACTAAAGCATTGTGGAAATCTTACATTGATCCATGGATAGCCCTCGGGCTTCAAAATAAAACATGGGCATTTGATCGGCTGTCTTTCAAAATCACTTATTACTGGTTGGCGCACATGTGTTTTTTCCTGGGAATATTGAAAACACGTCAGACAATAAATCCTATGCAGGTTTCGAAAAGAATAAGGATGTTAGCCAAATATCTTACTATATAGGGGTTAAGAATGTCCAAGAAATTTGATCCAAGAACGGTAGGAAAATCACTGGAGTGTTACACAACCCATAGGGCACCACACAACACTTAAACACCTAAAGGGAGTGCAAACATCTGTTTTCCTTTCATCTCCCTCTTTCACACAAATAGTGTGTAAAGCACCTTGCATCTCAAGCTGGGCAAAGATGGGGTTATACCACACATTTACCACTGTATCCTTTTTTAAAGGCAATCAGCAGTGATCCATACTTCTCACCTTGTTTAAACCTTGGTAATCTATGCAGATTTGCAGATTTTGGTCCTCCTTTGGCACAGAAAACCATTGGTACTGCAGTAGGCCTGGGCAGAGTTTGCGGAGTTCTGCGAAGTGACAAAAAATCTCCGCTGAGCTCTGTGGAGTTTCGCAAGTAGTTGAGTGAGGTAAGTCATGTTTTTTGTGCTGATTTTTAGTGCTGGGCATTTGGCCCGCATATAAAGTCAATGCGAACCGCACAACATGTAGCACAATAGGGCACAGCTTTTTTCTGCCAATCCAGTAGATATTCTACTCAAGTGGCAACTTCATCAAAGAAAGCAGCAGGTTTCTCAACGCGAATGGTAGCGGCCTGCCGCGACCACCCACATTGAAAAATCTCACTGAGAGGTGGTCTAGCGTTGAATTTTTCTCACTCGCCAGCTTAATGTTGGCGAGACGTAAAAACTCTCCTCCGCTACATGAAGTTTTTCTGAATGCCGCACTCTACGTGGAGCGGTGTGTGGGAAAAACTCAGCGAGCGGAGCAGAGTGTATTGCCAGGCCTATACTGTCGCTGAAGAGGTATAATAAAGCATCAGTCCATTTTTAAGATTCTCATGGAGGTACTCTTTTAACATGTGTTATGCTTTTTCGACAGAGAATATGTTCGCCCAAATGGAATAACTTCTAGAGGCTCAGTTCAAACTGGTCAATCGGATTCACAGTGAGCAGAGATATGAACATGGTAGTAGGCTTCTTAAAAATCAGAGCATATTCTTGTTAATGACTTGGTACTTCCTTTAAAGCATAAAAGATTATTTATTTATCACAACCCATTGCCCTACCTTCCATTTTAGAAGCCTTGACTCCCCATCTTAAATGATACCACCCTTGTGTTTTTCCTGAAGTGGCGTTCCTATATACTCAGACAGCAGAACAATCCCTGTTGAGCCAGTTGAGAGGGGACTTGGAGCCTGGATTCCCACTTTTTAGTGTGGTGAAAGGTGAAATGCCAGGGATAGCATTTGAAGTTATGTGATATGACCAGAACATATCTCTAAGTGTTTCTTCTATGGGAATTAATTAACATGGGCTTTTTGTATGGATTCTTAGTTCCCCCTATTTATTCTTTCTAGCAACCCAGTGGCCTTGGGACAATACAGGGGTGTTCTGATGTGTTGGGTAGACACATTTTCCATAAAATGCTTCACTTCATCAGGTGTAAACTACACCATTGCCAATAATTCTAGCACAGGGTATTTCGTCCATTGCAAATGCAGATGAAAGGAAATCTATCAAAGTTTAGTAGTGACTAAATAGAAATGGAAATTTACCAACATGAACATTTATTTCTGATGCATCTCTAGTAAACTAGTAGGCCCTAAAATGTCTAAGCCATATTTGCCCCATGGCTAGGCTTCCTCCATCCTGGACACGCTTGTTGTCAAAGGTGACAGAATTTATACTTAGTTTGTGTAAGGTCTAACTTTCCCTTGTTTCTGATCTTTCCACTACTTCAACCTGTTTGGAATATGGTGCAAACAACAACACCTGATATATATCCTCTTCTAGCCAGAATATCAGAGTTTCATCCAGTTCCCTGTACTCACACGAGGGAGCATGAGAAGGCAATGAAGATGAGAGGGGGATATATTCTGCAGCAAAGAAGTATCTGTTAGATGTTCACAGCTGCTTAACTTTGTACCTTTGCACCATTAGTGCCAAAGATAGCTGAAGTGATTGAAATGCAGAATTTTATTAAAGTAAAATTCCTCCAGGAGGTAGGAGTGTTTGCTCAGGAGCGGGAAGCTCAGACAGTTTGGGGACTCAACAAACTTGATGGGTTTTCAAACCAATCCCACCCTGCAAATTAGCAAGAAGGAATGCCTTACATTTGAAAACTTGTAATGTGAATGCATTTCCCCATGGGCAGTTATTTACTATGTATAATTATGCATGAGGAAATGACTGCATATGGTCATATTTCAGAATTCCCAAAAGATTTCCAGGACTACACCTAGAAACCTATTTTCACATGCTTCTAGGCAAAATCTTGGAAATCTTTGTGAATTGTATTAGGGTTCATGGTACTAAGCACTGATTGCAAATCAGTCAGTGTTTCTTCAAACAACTTCTTTCGGGCCGGCCATGAAATTTCTGCTGCAATTGATGTACACATTAGTGGTAACGCAAAACTACAGTTGTCAAAGAGATACAAAAATTCTCCGGCATTAAAATGTTCTTGCACCACTTTTCAAATGGCTGCAAATGAAAGGCTGGAGCCATATGGGGTTCAGCAGGCTTCTGTATCTGCATCCACATTCATAGAAAGCCTGTTTTTTTTTTTAAAGCAACCCCTTTCTCAAAAAACATACAATTTACTATCTCTGGAAGACATTGGGGGGAGCATAAATGTCAGTAACTCCCAGTGCAATAAAAACACATTCGAAAATTGAAAGCTGGCCTACGGGGACAGCTTCCATTTTGCAAATGGATACCATTCCCTTTCAACATATTTTTTGTGGAAGCCAATTTCCTCTTTGTATGTGTGCTGCAGAATGCAACACACACGTAGAGAGAAAGAATTTCTCGTCATTAAGCCAGCCTCACGGAGTCAGAGGATTTTGGTGCAAATTGATGTCTACAAGTCTTTGCACGAATTGTTCTGTGTCAGAATCCACGGGTGCATTTTAGCCATGCAGCAGCCATGGAATGTTTCCTTGATGCAAAGAAAAGCAAGCCAGTGCATTACAGTCTGTTTCTTTTGATTCCAATCCAACGCAAATTGTGATGTGTATTGGATTGTAAATACCAACCCAACGGTTTGAGTAATGCAAACCAAATGGAAAGTGTTTGTAAATCTGGGCCTTGATACATTAGACTCTAAATTTGAATATCTGTCCCCAAACATGGTAGTATACCTACTTTTGCAGATGTTCATTTTTTTGTGTGAATTGTATTACCATTGCACAAATGTGCTTACATGCACATTAAAATAGGCCTTGCATAAGCACCAATCCCCCAATCGGATGCCCAGTAGCCACATATATCATGCTTTTGGAGATAAAATGCTCATGCCCAATATGGCCAGGCAGGTGCTGACATCAGACTTAAATGCTCACTCCATCAACAGTCATTGCAAATGGTATGTCCACTGGTTAAATTTCTTCTTGGATTTCCTCTGAAGCTAGTTTCTGCATCATCTCCTTTTCATAACTATGGGGCATATTATCAAGGGCAGGCGATACATTATCGCTGCTTTTATCGGCAGGAAATTGCCGATAAAGCGGCGATAATGGCCTTGATAATATGCTCTATGAATTCCAATCGAAGCCCATGTTAGATGTGTTCACCTCTAACATGGGCTTCGATTGGAATACATAGAGCATATTATCAAGGCCATTATCGCCGCTTTATCGGCAGTTTCCTGCCGATAAAAGCAGCGATAATGTATCGCCTGTCCTTGATAATATGCCTCTAAAATCTTCTTTCAAGCGCTAAGAAGTGACAGTAAGGCGTCAATCCAGCCCTATATAAAAATCAAATTGATGAATACAAAATCAAGACTACTGCTCTGAAGTCGGTGTGCGCATAATTACTGTTACACAAACGTAATTTCACCTAGATTCTGAGTATTTGGGCAGACTGTAGTTCATAATCTCCTGTTTTCCTTCTGCCTATATTGACTGCCCTACACAAACAAATGATGGACGGAATGCTGAATAAATCATACATTCACCCCAGTCAAGAGATCTGGGTTAAATCCATTGTTCTTTTGCTAACCATTCCACCCCAGTTTAGACCCAGCCACATGCAAATCAGTCTTGACCCTGTGCTTCATGGGAACAGTCCAGACCGAACTGCCAAGCCAGGTCCTCCCTGGACGGGAAACACGCATCCTGGGACCGGTTTCTGGGTATTACCCTTCATCAGTCAGGCTAGCTTGAATCCAGTGCATAAACAACAGGGGTGTACCCAAATAACTCTTTAATACCTGGGTATGGGAATGTAGTTTTGTACAAAAGAAAAAATGGTATAAAGGAATCAATACTAAATAGTTTTACGAGTAGAGTACCTTTAATTACCCTCTCAGCAATAGTTAATATTCAAGGCAAATATATCAAAATCAGTTTATAACACACACATGCAATGAATCTATTCAAGGAGAAATGAATGACACATATCACAATATATATTACATTACAATGAAAAACAAACATGAAACAAATGACAATAACCCTAAAGAAATTATTCACACTAGTGTCCCCCTTATACTTCTAACCACTTAGAGGTAGTCAAAAGTGAAACACTAAAAGGCTAATATACTAGTTGGCCTAGCTCTAGTGTAACACAACATAATTCCAAGAATCACTATCAATCCAGTGACTCCTCCTTCAAAGTGTCTATGTGACCACGTTTCAGCCTATTCTTCTTAGAGTACAATACTAAAATGAAATACAATACCACAGCATTACTCTCATCCTACAATTCAGTGTGGAGCATGCAGGCTGATAGTGGTGACTGACCAATAAACCAATTGAACCAACGTCCAACAGTGCTACCAAAAAACACCTAAGAAACCACACTAAAGTGAACCAAAGAAAAGAGGCCATTTGTCGTTATAAGTGAATATGTATCAAAAAGAGGAGAATGCTGAACTGGAACCCATCAGTTAGAAAACATCAAAACAGTCCCTGTTTGGGTGAAAACGGATCAACCTTAAATCCACATCCGCAAAATCTCTCGTGCTGAAAAAATTGAAGCGACCCAGGTGCAATACCTACAGTTAATGAATGGAGGGGTTGGATGAAAAAACATGCCTGTCTCTCCTACACACAAAACCTCAACTGCCTATGACTAGTCACGCTTACCTCCCTATCAATAGGTGGGCACACCCACTTCAAGTATTTCTTTACTGCATATCCGTCTTGTATTTCACTGTCAGTATGAATCCCGATTTAAACCTGAAAAAAAAGACAAACCATTCTTAACCCAGCCCGGTATGTATATAGGTTTAGCCACCATAAGGATTATATTGTGTACATGTGTATATAATGTATATTCCAATCCAATCCAATCCAAAAATTCTTTATTTCGGTCATTAAGACCATAAAAGATACAGATAAAGCACACACAATTTACTTTAAAATGCAATTCATACAGTTTCTTTTTTCCCAATTAATACAATAAATAGATAAAATAAAACACCACTATTTTCTCATCTCGCTAGATTAATACAGAAGGGAAACCAGATCATAACAATGTTCGCACATTTAGAGGATTTTCTTCTTCCTTACCAGCCAAACTGCCATGAAGAATTTGGCTACTGCAAACACAATAGGAGCAAGGGTATTGGTTTTCATTACTCTATGTGCTTGTAAGTAGTTGCTAAACCCCAAGTTTCTACAAAGAGGCGCTAGCCAATATTTCCTAGCTTTGGTATACGCAAGGCAGACAAACATGATATGGAATTCATCCTCCTTGTGAATATTACAGCTTGGACATATTTTATCGTTGCTCGTTGACCATTTAGAAGTGAATGATCTTATGGGCAAAGTGCCGAGCCTCCATTGTGCGTAGAGTTTCCTTGCAAAAGTGGGATAGATAAAATCCATAAAAGGTTCAAAAGCATATGAATTTTTGGATTCCAGGAATCGGTTTGTAAGGGTGCCGCTATTTTGTGCATTCAGCAGGAGTGCTAGTCTATGATCTTTACAAATTTGGATCAATCTTTTGCGAGGAACCCTTCTGCAACCATGTTCAGGGTCCATCCATAACTCCGATAAGCTCATGGAGTATATTTCTTTTTTCACAAAAGCTAGCCAGGGGATTTTATCGCCTACATTCAGGTTCATGACGTGGATTAGGTCCTGCTTGTAATGAGTGAGTTCACTGGTGGACCAAAGTCTATGCCAGAACCTCACCGGCTTAGACTCTAGCTCCTCTGCAATGGAAGGGAGACCCATGTCAAGTCTCAGAGGCAAGAGTGGTGAGCCTCGTGGTAAGGCCAGGAGTCGTCTTAAAAAGCTATTTTCCACTCTAGCTAGTTCTTGGCCTGCTCTGTGCCCCCATAGTTCGCTCCCGTATGTTGCAGCTGCCTTGGCCTGGGTTTGGTACATTTCAAGCGCCGGGCTAATGGGCTTGTAGGAAGAGGTGTTAACCACCTTCAGAATCACGCCCGACAGCTGGGATAATTTTAGACATGATCTCGCTATCTGGGAGTCCCATGATAAGTTTTCCTGTAATGTTACTCCCAGATACAAAAAGGTTTTTACCCTCTCAAGGCTGGTGGTACCCAAGATGGGATTAGGTCTGGCTTTTTTTGGTGGATTGAATATCATGAATTTGGTCTTCTCTGTATTGATCTCTAGACCATGTTGCTTACAGAAAAGACCAAATCCATCCAGAATCCTCTGGATTCCCATCGGGTACTTAGAAAGCAGGAGGGTGTCGTCGGCAAACATAATTGCCAGCACCCTCCTGCCTGCCAGGCGTGGAGCATCATTATCTTTAACATCTTCCAGATGGGATATAACATTATTAATAAAGAGGCAAAACAGGGTCGGCGCCAGAACGCAACCCTGCCTCACCCCTCTGCGGACAGGGAAACTAGGTGAGAGGCTACCATCCCTCCCACACCTAACCTTCGCATATTTATTGTCGTGTAACCTAATTATGATATTTAGGATCTGGGCAGGTACCCCCAGCTTTAATAGGACCTCCCACAGTTTCTTACGAGGGACCAGGTCAAAGGTTGACTTCAGGTCCATGAACACCATGTACAGCCTTCCTCCCTCTATCCTCACTGTCTTCCAGTAAAGGAGGACGAGGCGGAAGATCTGGTCCATGGTGGACGTGTTTTTCCTGAAGCCAGCCTGAAGGGGGCTCAGAATGTCATTGGCCTCGACCCAATCTAGCAGGTGGTTCAGGATGAGGCGAGCGAATAGCTTTTGGGGGACATCTATAAGGCTGATCGGCCTGTAATTGGCTGGGAGCAGAGGAGAGCCCTTCTTATATATAGGTACAATCTCTGCCCCCAGCCAAGAGCAGGGGATCGCCATCCCTCCCAGTATGGCATTAAAGAGGATGACGAGGTACGGGCCCCAGATCTCAGGGTGGTGTCTAAAGAGATCCCCAGGTAGTTTATCTAGACCAGGGGCCTTCCCCACCGCCAACCTCTCAATAGCACTCGCCACCTCACCAAGGGTGAATTCTAAGACTGCTTCCAAGGAAGCAGGGGCCTCGGGCTCTACATCGCCAGATGGCAGGGTAATGTCCCGATAGAGTCCCCCGAAGTGAGCCTCCCAGACAGCGGGGGCAATGTTGGGCTCCACTGCAGATTTAAGTTCCCCTGTTCCCGTGTTCACCAGGGCCCAGAATTTCCTAGAGTCTTTGGCATCTAGGGCGTCAGATAGATCATGCCAACGGTCCCAGTCCCACTCGGCCCTGGCGGTTTTCAGTGCCCTTTTGTAATCCCTTCTTAGTTCTTGCACCCTGCCCTTATTGGATCCTGTTTTTATAGCAGCAACTAAGTCCGACTTAATCTTCTTACAGCTGCTATTGTACCAGGTAGGGGTTCGGGTCTTTTTCCGTCGTGATGGTACCAGTGGGTAGAAGACCTCAGCGAGACCACTTACTAGTTCCGCATGAATTTGCGCTAGTTGCTTATTATACTCATCGGGACTCAAAAGATTTATAAGGTCATCTACTTTTTCAAACTTTGGAAGTGCTATTTCATATAGTTTGCCCATGCCACCTTCAGTATTTAGCAGCTTCCCCCATTTTACCCGACGCCCATTTGTAGTGAGAACCAAGTTCCCAAGATCATCACTGTCAATAGGAGTCGGAGACCCTACTTCAGGTGCAGGATGTTGCATTTCCAAAAGAAGAGCGTTATGGTCACTGTCTATTCTTGGCACCACCCAGAAATCCTGGACTTTGGAACACAAACTGAGGTCTAAGAAGATATAATCTATTCTCGACTCGTGATCCTTCCTGTTGAATGTACACCGTGATGGGGTATCTGACGGGGTACGCCCGTTACAGGCCCTTATTCCAAAATTTAGGGTGAGGGACATGATCTGTATTGCAAGCGGGGACCAGTTTTTAGATTGGGGAGATAAGCATGGTGGGACTCCCCAGAAATCGTCCTCCGTAGTGAGAGCACCCTCCTTTAGCCCTTCTAGGGGCTCAAACTGACAGTTAAAATCCCCACCCATCACTATCTTATAGTCACCAGACAGTTGACCCAGGAAGGACGCTAAGTCATCAAGCGTTGAGGATTCCCCAACCAGGGGGACCGGGCGCGAGTATACATTAATAATAGCCAGGGCTATTGCACCGGGCCATCTAAGCAGCACACACTGGATGTCGTGCGAGAACGTAGGAATGTTTTCCGCCTGGCATCCAATGTGAGTAGCTACCCAGACTGCCAAACCCCCTGAGGGCCTCCCTTTCCTGCTCCACTTGGCCGGAATTTCAAAGATCTCAAAGCCCGTTCTACTTAAGGATTCCCTCGCCCACGTCTCCTGAAAGAGGCAGATGTCGCTGCCCTGTATCAGGAGGTCCCAATCAATTGAGTTCACCTTGTTTGCTATCCCCGCCACATTCCAGGAGACGACCTTCAAACATTGGGTACCTGCCCTGGTCCCCGATCATTCAGGTGAAGATGGTGCGGTGGCTAAGGGTGGATCAGGGGTTCCACTGGTGGCCGACTCAACTAATGCGAGTGGGAAAGCGGTCACCACTCCTATTGTTAAGTCAGTACCGATTGGGTCCTTAGATGATACAACAGCTAAGTCCCTTGGGCGTCCAAGTGCTATATTCCTTCTGCCATGGCGTTCATGTGTCCTGTCTTTACTCTCACTCAGAACTCTCGTCCCGTCCATACTTTCCTTCCCAATTTCAGTTTCATTAGGAACCTGCATAGTGAGCACCTTTTGTGGTCAATCAACCTGGTCCAAACAAGAGTATCTATTAGGATGAATAAAATTACCATATGTGGGGATCTCATTGTGCCTGGGCCTATAGCATGAGCAATCCACTGCAAAACCCACCCTGGTCCAACCATCTTCCCTCCTCACAGCTGGATTGGGTGCATTTGGGTAGAAGAATGAAAGGGGCACCAAATCAATTGCTGTTTTAGATGCATTGCCAAGCCAGTTACAAATGTATGGGGCGACCTGTGGGCTTTTAAAGCTTACAATTATACAGTCCCCCCGCATTTCTTGTTAGTGTACCCAATCCATGGGACCCTTCTTACCATAAGAACCACTCCATTTAGATGAGGTGGGAGGGGTCTATGGATATTTAGCCAGCTAATCACCTTGTTGTGCAAGGAATCCTGTGATTCCATAGCGCCGCCGCTAAGTTCTGGTACTCCCACCAGAATTGCAGTGTACGCTACTGCCTCAGGGGGCAAGTTGACTGCCCTGCGCCTTATATTAGGACTAGCAGGACAGCCAGCCTGCCCACTGACTGGTCTGCCCTGACTGGGTTGGTTTGGCTGAGCAAGCTGTTTTGACCTTCTCGGAGCAGGTACCGGTAGCCTCGATATATGGGGCACCTGTAAGGCCGATGAGGGGGCTAAATCAGAGCTGGTATTAGTCACTACCCTCAGGTGAGATGTTAGAGAGTTAGAAGCCTGACTGCTTGGCACTGGAGCTGGGAGCAAGTGACACGGCCCAGCTGGAACAGGCAAAGGGGAGGCAGTTGTAGAACTATTGTTAAGGACTGCCCTCACAGGAACAGTTTGACTATTTAGCACCTTGATGTTTGGGACTAGGGGTAACTGACTGGACCCAGCACTGAACCTATGAGCCCCACTTGAATTTGTTCCCAACCCAGAATCCACACCATTATGATCAATACAAAACTTTTCTATGGCCGACAGTCTGGCTTCTATAGAGTCCAACCTGACAGTCAGGGGATTCAGAAGGTTTCTAACAGTATCCGTTAGTAAGCTGATGAACAAGTCTGTTGTGTTAGAAGAGGAAGCCCTGCCAAAAATAAATGGCCCAGTATACACAGGGACAGATGAAGTAAGTAAGGGGCTGGCTAGAACCGACCTATTCCTAGTCGGAGAAACCCCTTCTGAGTTTGCAGTGTCTACAATGTCAACTTGGGAGGTCGTAATTAAATCAATTTTCACCCTTTTTCCACTGTTGGGTTTCCTTGATCTCTTCCTTTTATTTGGATGATCTCCAATCCTACTTCTCTGGCTCATTAAATCTGCTGCGTCAGAACCCACCTCCTGTAATGCAGACTCTGCATGAGCGGGATTGGGGGAAGGCTCTACAGTCCCCGACAAGCGTGATGAGACTCCATCCCGATTCGAAGATAGAGGTGTCCTCAGTTGTTGTAGGACTGACTCAATAGTCTGGTCTATACTGTCCAAAAGTGACAGGTGGGTATCATCGAGCAGTAAGGGTGTGCTAGCAATAATTGATGAGCCCGGGGAAGCCAAGGACAATTTGTCGAGACCCTCCTCACAATGTCCCTCTAGCACACTAAGGCCTTTTTTCCCCACAGGATTAGTCTTGAAAAGAAATTTTTCCATGGTACCTGATACTTGTTGGGCAGCCTTACTCCTGGACTCTCTGGAGGCCATTGTTGGTAAGGGCGCCTTCAAATCGTCAGGGAAAGTCACAGAAGGTCCCAGTGCACAGCAGACGTTAGAGGGGTGGCCCGGTCCGGTCTCGACCGGCCTCTAACGGCCTAAAACGGCCCGCCCTTTGCCCGGGCTTAGCCCGGCGACCGCCCGCGCGCGTCCCGCGATGCGCGTCTGCGGTGCTATAGATGTAATTGGTTAGGGCTAGGAGGCGTGGCCAGCCGGGAAGAGTCCCAGGTGCGGCGTGTCAGCAGCCGCTGGGGAGCCTGGGACTCGCAGTCCCGCTGCACCGGTGATGGAGTGACTGGACTGCCCTCTTCGTGCTCCACGTACAAGCCCTACTGCAGCCTCCTGGTCAAAGGGATTCCTCCGATGTGTCAAGCCTCGAGCGGCACCCGCGGAGCGGGGGCCGCGAGGCGCGGTTTTGAAGGCACGAGAGGGAGGCGCGGCCAGCCGGGAAGAGTCCCAGGTGCGGCGTGTCAGCAGCCGCTGGGGAGCCTGGGACTCGCAGTCCCGCTGCGCCGGTGATGGAGTGACTGGACTGCCCTCTTCGTGCTCCACGTACAAGCCCTACTGCAGCCTCCTGGTCAAAGGGATTCCTCCGATGTGTCAAGCCTCGAGCGGCTCCCGCGGAGCGGGGGCCGCGAGGCGCGGTTTTGAAGGCACGAGAGGGAGGCGCGGCCAGCCGGGAAGAGTCCCAGGTGCGGCGTGTCAGCAGCCGCTGGGGAGCCTGGGACTCGCAGTCCCGCTGCGCCGGTGATGGAGTGACTGGACTGCCCTCTTCGTACTCCACGTACAAGCCCTACTGCAGCCTCCTGGTCAAAGGGATTCCTCCGATGTGTCAAGCCTCGAGCGGCACCCGCGGAGCGGGGGGCGCGAGGCGCGGTTTTGAAGGCACGAGAGGGAGGCGCGGCCAGCCGGGAAGAGTCCCAGGTGCGGCGTGTCAGCAGCCGCTGGGGAGCCTGGGACTCGCAGTCCCGCTGCGCCGGTGATGGAGTGACTGGACTGCCCTCTTCGTGCTCCACGTACAAGCCCTACTGCAGCCTCCTGGTCAAAGGGATTCCTCCGATGTGTCAAGCCTCGAGCGGCAATGTATATTATTTTATGTTTTGTTGAGATAGATTGCTCCTCCCCGTTGAGTGTAGGAGAAAGTCAGCATGTACTGGTGTGACTGCCCAACTATCTTTGGTATTATTATTTTGATTTAGTGATTTTTCTATTCTTTTTGCATTTGATTATCATGCGGGCTATCTAGATAGTTTTTTAGACATTATATAGTTGGCATTATAGAGTGTGGGTCACCTCCTGCATTTATTATGCATTGGGACCGCTTATTTCTGAGTTGTATTATACTTTACACATTGACCATGGACTTTGGTAAAAGCCACCAGCTACCCTTGTAGATTTCTCACCTGGTCTTAGCCTTGTCCCTTTTGGTGCTGTTCTCCTGTGCTCACCTCTGCCTTTTGGCTGCTTCCAGCTTCTTCCTTGCTCTTCTTCTAAGGTCGATCCAAATCCCACCGGCAGTACAGCACTAGGAGGAGAAACATAAGTGGTCATCCCGGCCCCCTTTCTCTCCAACTGAGTAACCCTGGCTTCTTGCCAGTGAGTAATCTTCTTGTATTCCAGATCTTCATCATTCTCCTCATAGTCCAGCTCGCATTCCGTCGCTTTCTCCTCATCATAACCACTCACACCATGATGCTCCCCATCCCCCACACCTCCATCAAAACATTTCCAATTAATCTTGGTCTTTGAATTAGCCCCAGTGTGGTAGCTCTATCCCTCATTGTCAGGATCATTGCCATGAACATCTCTCTCTCTTCAGTTCAGTTATCCCAGGTCGCCATTAACCTGGCCAATTCCATGTTCACCACACCTGCTGCCTTTCTGCAGTGTTCACCCTCTGGTGCCCTGCAGGTTACTCCATCCTGAGGGACCTGTGGTCCTGCTCCCTGACCAAACTGCAAAGAACTCTTCTTGGTCATGGGCTGCATTGTCATCCACCCACACCCATCTGCCTTGTGGTGCACTGGCTTGCTTTGGAAATTGCACCTCATACTGACACCTTAAAGGGACTACATCTCTACTGAAACATAGTCTGCTGTTAGCCATGCCTGTATGGCTATCCACGCTGCTAGGTATGGTGCTCTGAAAATATTCACCCTTAGAGGACTCCGCCTCACCTACATTTCTGTCAAAATTTCCCCTGTGCCTTTAAAGCCTGTAACTTTCTGCTGCAAGCCACTATATCCACTTGTCCTAGCTGGTGCTTGAAAAAAAGCCCTTCCTACATGTTTATAGCCCCGCTCTAATGAGTACTCTTGCTACTCTTCCCACACAAGCACTTTGTTGCGCCCTGCTGGCTCATGGTTTTCACCACGCTTTCTCTTTTGCCTCAGCTGCCTCTTCCCTCGGCCGCATCTCGCTAGCTGCCCACTTGCCCAGGAGCCCACATGTGCGAGCACGACAACGGCTGCACACACACCTCCTTTGGAATTAGCACGGGTGAGTGCATTCTCCTCAGCCACGCACTGCACTACATACACTGCTCTCCCGCCTCATATTTCAATGCTGCCACACTTTTTAATCTTAATTTTGATTTTGCGGTGGCAAATAAGCAAGTACTGCATCCACAACGCCATTTGCAGTGGACTGCTTTGGGCACAAAATGCCCAATCATGCCTGTAACAGGACCCTGGTTTAATAAGGTCCTCCCTCCCTGCATTGGATAATGTTTGTAACCCCTCTCTCACAGCGAGCGCTTTATCTGAGATGATTAATCTTCTCACTAACCTGACTATAGTCAAATGAAGGAGGGCCTAAATTGGAGACAGAAACCTGACACTGCCTACTTCTATGGCACTCATAGGGGAAAGGGAACACCAACTGCCACTAAGGCCCCACCCCTTAGCGTAGTTAACCAATGGAAATCCCTGATGGCCTGGAGTGCGCCACCATTCCGAAGGACCCAGGGTTGGATATCCTTTGGATGCCTCCCTCGGGACCCCTATTGCATGTTGTTTGTAGATCATGAGGAGTTTTAGACAATGTATTTCTTCTATTTTTACCACTCTTCCCATCCCTCCTCTTTCAGCACTGTCCACACACTGTGTTAGGGATGATGTGATGCTGGAAGTGCAGCCTTGCCCACTCCTGCTACTTCAAGCACTGCACATTACTGCAACGTCATATGATTTGGTGGCAAGAAATTAAGTTGTAGACATTTAGTACAAAATTTAAATTGAAACAAATGTATTGTTATGAGTCAGAGACATCTTCAGAGATATTCTTGGTGAACATAAGGGAAAGTGGAAGGCTAGGCAGACTGTGCCCTTAAACCACAGATGCCATGACAACAGTAGTCATGCAGGTTCTATATCTACTTAAACCAACTTTTTTATCGCTCAGATCGCAAGATGACTAACATTTCCGTTTGTTGTGAATTGACGCATTCATCGGCCTCTTACAAAGATATTAGCTCAGTGTAACAAGCTTGCTATGAAAAATAAGCATTGGCATAGCCAATAGGTCTCGCCTTTGAGACCTTAAAAGTGTTTAATCAGAGATTTTGACTTTGCCTATGTCTTTAAGCTGTGCTGTACAGAAGTCTGCCGCATGATGAAAAGTTATAATAAAGAAGTGTCAGAAGCATTTTTGTTACCTTATATATGACCAAGAAAGCATTATGTACAACTGAAAGACCATATTAAAAAAGTATTAACAATAAATAATGTCTTGAGGTTTTTTGTCATTTTAACGGGGGCAACTTCTATCTGCCTGTGCCAATGGTTGCTTGTTATGGGTTTTTTGTTATGGGGGCATAAATAACAGGAGGCTGTAGGCTGGGAAATAGTATCTGTATAACAGTCAGTGAGAAAATCAGTCAGTCATTGAGAGAGTCAGTTAGTTAGTCAGTCAGTGAGAGAGAGAGAGAGTGAGAGAGTCAGTCAGTCAGTCAGAGAGTCAGCGAGAGAGTCACTCAGTCAGTGAGATAGAGAGAGAGTCAGTCAGTTAGTCAGTAAGTGAGAGAGAGTGAGTCAGCCAGTGAGAGAGAGTCAATCAGTGAGAGAGAGTTATGTCAGTGAGAGAGAGTCAGTAAGTGAGAGAGAGAGAGCGTCAGAGAGTCAGTCAGTGAGAGAGAGTCAGAGAGTCAGTCGGTGAGAGAGCTAGTCAGTGAGAGTTAGTCTGTGAGTGAGAGAGAGTGAGTCAGTCAGTCAGTCAGTCAGTTAGTGAGAGAGACAGTTAGTTAGTCAGTCAGTCAGTCGGAGAGTCAGTCAGTCAGTCAGTGAGTCAGAGAGTGAGAGAGTCAGTAAGTTAGTCAGTAAGTGAGAGAGTCAGTCAGTCAGTCAGTGAAAGAGTCTGTCAGTAAGAGAGAGATTGAGAGAGTTAGTAAGTCAGTCAGTGAGAGAGTCAGTCAGTTAGTGAGAGAGAGAGATTGAGAGAGTCAGTCAGTCAGTGAGAGAGTGTGTGAGAGTCAGTCAGTGAGAGTCAGTGAGAGTCGGTGAGAGAGTCAGTGAGAGAGTCAGTCAGTCAGTGAGAGAGAGAGTCAGTCAAAGAGAGTCAGTGAGAGTCAGTCAGTCAGTGAGAGTTAGTCAGTCAGTGAGAGAGAAATTGAGAGAGTCAGTGAGCGAGTCAGTCAGTGAGAATCAGTCAGTGAGAGAGTCAGTCAGTCAGTTAGTGAGAGAGAGATAGAGAGAGTCAGTCAGTCAGTGAGAGAGTGACTGAGAGTCAGTCAATCAGTGAGAGAGAGAGTGAGAGTCAGTCACTCAGTGAGAGAGAGAGTCAGAGTGAGTCAGTGAGAATCAGTCAGTTAGTGAGTCAGTCAGTGAGCAAGTCAGTCAGTCAGTCAGTCAGGGAGAGAGTCAGTCAAGTCAAGTCAAGTCTAAAAGGCTTTATTTCGATAAACATTATCATAAAAGCTTCACAATAAAAATACACAAGTTCATTTGATTTAAAAGAGAGAAGGGAAGATACAACAATTTAATTACATTCAACTTTAAAAATCTTAATTTTCAGATAAAAGAAGCATGTCATAAGTGATTGATTAAAAAAAATTAATCATTTTCTTTAAGCCTTTTATTCTAATGCACCAGGCCCATGATAAAAATTTGGAGAGGGTACA
Source organism: Lissotriton helveticus (assembly GCF_964261635.1). Classification (NCBI taxonomy): domain Eukaryota; kingdom Metazoa; phylum Chordata; class Amphibia; order Caudata; family Salamandridae; genus Lissotriton; species Lissotriton helveticus. The sequence continues at coordinate 185,968,472 of NC_136065.1, forward strand.
AACATACAGTGGGCGAGAGTCTGACATTAAAATACTTAGTGCCTCAGCGTGGTGCCTGGTCCCCAACAAGCGGCACAGTTGTTTAAGCCATTTTCTTCTTAGTCGGGCATACTCCTGGCACTCAAACATAAAATGTGCCACTGACTCTTGTCTAAATGTACACGTGGGGCAAAACTCTGTGGTCTGTGCTGGCGGTTTCCACCGAGATGTAAAGGCATGGAGGGGAAGAGTTCCAGTTCTGAATTTGAAGTAAAGGGTCCTATCAAATGGTTTCTCAATAATGTCTAAATAGAGTTCCCGAATTGGTAAGTCCTTGAATTTCAAAAAATCCTCCGTGAGTCTACCCAATGTACGGTTAGTACTCCGTTGAGTCAGAATCCAATTCAAGTATAGACTCTTGAGTGTTGCCTTTGGTGGAGAAGTCCTATTTGCCCAGGCTTCACTTAGGCCCAAGTTGCATAAGAGGGATCTCATGTCTCTTAGCCATTTAATTCTGTGCCACCCTGGTAGTGACATAATTTCAGAGAGCCCTTTCGCATATTTGGCAAGTTCCGGAACTCGCCACAGCCGGGCCCATAAAAGTAAGGACCGGAACTTTGCTAGATCTCCAGTAGATCGACAACCTAAGTCAAGCATTAATGGGGCCATGGGAGTACCTTGGGGTAGTGACATGATGGCCCTGCAAAACGTCCTCTCAGATCTTAACAATTCATTGGTATTACATGAGCCCTATAGTTCTGCCCCGTAGAGAGCAGAGCTAACTCCCCTTGCTGTGTAGATTTCAATAACAGGGGCTATAGGTCTAATAGCACAAGAGCGCTGCTCCTTCAGGAGGGCCCCTGTTACCCTCTTGTGGGCTAGCAGCATTTTGTCTAAGTGAGGAGCCCACTGCATATTATGCGACAAGCGGATGCCTAGGTAATCAAATACATCTACCCTCCCCAAAGGTACAGCGTTCAGCTTTGGGGGACATACAGGTTTTTTGGAGGGATTCATCACAAGATATTTCGTTTTGTCGGTATTGATTACCAGGCCTCGTTCTGTACAAAAAGTCTGGAAGTTGTTAAGGAGTTTTTGGAGACCCATTGGGGATTTAGATAGCAAGAGTGTATCATCGGCAAAGAGAAGGGTGGGGATACGCTCCCCCGCCAGGGATGGTTCATCTGAAGGGTCTTTCAGCAGATGCTCAACCACTCCGTTGATATACAGGGAAAAAAGGGTGGGAGCTAAAACACATCCCTGGCGAACCCCTCTCTCCACCGGGATACTGCTGTTTTTTTCTCCCCCTGTACCCCATCTTATCTGGGCAAAACTATTTTCATGTAGCCTTACAATTAACGATAGAATATAATGTGGTATCCCCAGATCAGTAAGGACTCTCCAGAGGGTCTCCCTAGGTACAAGGTCAAAGGCAGTCTTTAAATCGATAAACGCGAGATAAAGACTACCTTTGCCTATAACCACCACCTTCCAGTACACTAACATCAGTCTAAAGGCTTGTTCTATTGTGCCAGTGCCTACTCTAAATCCTGCCTGGTAGTCAGAGAGGATGTTGTTATCGTTAATCCATTCCAATATTCTAACCAGCAACACCTTGCCAACTACCTTTTGGCTAATGTCCAACAAGATTATAGGTCTATAGGTGGACGGGTCCTCCCTAGCACCTTTTTTAAAAATAGGAACGACCTCCACCCCTTTCCAGGATGTGGGAATCGGTGCACCCCTACAGATGGCAGTGAGCAGGCAATGAATGAGTTTCCCCCATTTCGGGATATCTGAACGCAACAGGTCGCCAAGAATACCATCAGGGCCGGCCGCCTTTTGGGGTATGATGGTACTAATGGCATACTCTACTTCTTTTAGTGAGAAGTCTAAATCTACTAGATCTGCCTCCCGATCCTTTTGGGTCATAATTGGGGCCACCTCCCATCCCTGATCAACCTTAGGTATATCTATGATGTTATGTCCGGATTGGCGAGTGTATAGTTTGGAGAAGTGGTTGACCCACACTTGGCTAGTGATGTTACAGGTTATGAGGTCACTATCTGGTCTGTTTCTGGTTCTAATTGTGTCCCAGAAATGCCTTGAGTCTTTCTTAGTGCTTGCCTCTTTTAAAATACGCCAAAACTCTTCTTCCCACTCCTTTTTTGCACTTGCCAATATTCGCTTGTGCTCTTTCCTAGCTTCCTGTATCAGGGGTTGTGATCTGCCTTTGACAGCCTCAATCAAAAGAGATTTTGCATGCCTGCATGCAGATGTATACCAATCATGCTTGCCCCTAGAGTTCCGGGGTGCCATATTCCTCTCCACACACCCCTTTTTCAGGAATATGTCCCCTATAGACCTAAGTGTTTCCTCAAAGATAGATGTTACCCTTCCTGTTAACAAGGCTGGATTGATATTATCCAGTTTAGTTTGTGAAGCCATAAGCAGTTCATTAATAGTATTAAGTCTGGCTTCATCAGCTAAGATTTTATTCCACTTCAAGCGTCTCCCACAAGAGGAAACAGAGATTTTATAAGCTTGTTTGGGGGATATTTCGACCGATTTGTTAGGCCAAAGATTTGTTAGAGATAAAGAAAGCGAATTGTGATCGCTTTCTACAGTAGGTAAAACTACCATATCCTGCACTAATCCCCACAGTGTAAAATCTAACAGAATATAGTCAATCCTCGAAGTGTGATTGGCTCTATTGAAAGTGGCAGCACCCAAGGGATCTGAGGTTGTACGACCATTTGTGGCTCTTAGGCCAAACTCCAATGTCAGAGCATTTAACTGGATCGCACTATGAGACCATCTTTTGATCGTGGGAATAGTTAGGGCTGGAATACCCCTTCTAGCGTCATCCTCACCCAGGTCCAGAATGTCATCTGTGGAGAGTGGCTCATAGGTGCAATTAAAGTCTCCCACAACTAGGATTTGGGCACCCTCAACCTTTTCTCTAAGTTCATCTTCAAGAGTGGTTACTATCGGGGACATAGACCCATGTTTAGTACCTCTGACGTATATATTACACAGATCGAGGGTTAGCCCCCTACGGGGACCTCTCAAGGAAATTCCTAGAATATCTGGACTATTAATCTGCTTAGGTGTTATACGGCAATTAAGGGAAATGCTTACCCAAATGAGCAGGCCCCCCGAAGGGCGTCCCTTCCCATTTCTAGGTTTTACTGCAGGCACAAAATATGTAACATAGCCAACACGATGGAGTGGTTCTAGGCTCCAAGTCTCTTGGAACAAGCAGATCTTGTGCGCCTCCACCAGAGTAGTCCACTCGGGTGAGCCCAATTTCCTATGAATACCTGCTAGGTTCCAACTAAAAATCATTAGTAAGCCCTTGGGATCGTAAACATTGCTATTTTGAGAGCCTGGACATTCAATTGAGGGCGTAGGCAGAGTTAAAGGTATGGATTGAACATTACTAGACACTAGTGCAGAGGTAGGGTGGGGGCATAAGGTTAAAGTTTCCGTCATTATGTGCCCTTCCTTGTCTAGTCTAGTGTCAAGTAGCAGAGTGTTAGTTTCCTCAAATGTGAGTCAGTCCACCTCATCCAGTGCGCAGAACCTGTTCCAGTGTACGTACTGGGATAGAAAACAAACAAAATCAAGGGGGTCTTGCCAGGGGGATTGCCATTGTTGGAATCTCTGCTGGGGTGCTTGCTGATAAGCCCTGTTCACAGGTATTCTATTTCTCTGCATTTGTCTTTGGGGTATGGTCGGTTAGAAATATGAAAGATGTAAAGGGTGGATTTGTGTATTGGTTCCACTAGGGGGTGCATTACATATATAGTTCACTACAGCCGTGTCTCTAAAGTTGATAGTTATAATGTTCCCTGCTATTGTTTTTATACTTCTGCCTATCCATTCCCCTCTTCTGACCGTGAGTATTTCCCCAGAGATATTTGGAGGTAAAGGTCTATTTACCTGTAACCATTGTGCACATTTATTTTTTAGTTCAACTTGTGTTTCCTTTTTTCCCTCCTTCATGGGTGGCACTCCTGTCAATACAACCACAAAAGGCAACGCTTCAGGCGGAAGATTGATTGTCTTAAAACGTGCCAGCCTTGCCTTTTCCGCTTGATTATTTGATTGGGGAGTGTCTGTACTTATACTTTTTTTAGAATTTTGGCCGGTTTTATCATCTGAGGCTGAGGGGTTTCCATTTCCTTGCTTCGGTTGAACCTGTGGGATGGTACTAGATACACTAGGATTCAGGGATACAGGGACTTTCTTCCCAGTCGGAATGGTATTTTGCATTGCTTCCTTAGATTTATTGGCTGAGGATTGGTTATCTGGTGAGACCTTATCTTTTAATGTATTGTTGGTAGCACCCCCTTTTGACCCCCCTTTAATTAATTAACCATCATTTCCCGCTTGCCTAATGGGGCCCGTCCCTTTGTTATTTATTAGGGATGTCAATCTGTCAATTTTTGACATAAGTGGTTTAATGTGGGCAATGATCGTATCTTCAAGGTCTGCCTTGAGATCAGCTACCATATTTGCTACCCAGCAGGGTATTCCTGGTGTAGAATTGGTAATTGGGGCCACTAAGTTGTGGTTTAGCGTGTTGTTTTGGCCCTTTTTTTTCTTGTCTGTACGAGCTTCACTAGCTTTTTTTGGCACTATATTGTTTGGGTTCAACTTCTCCCCATCCCGTCAAATGCTTAAATTAGGCAGAGTATTTTCTATATCCCCTATTAACTCAGTGGGGGCCTGAGCACACGGGAGCTCGGAGAAAGAGGAGGTAATACCGAGACTTGAGTCTAAATCATCAGTAACATCTATGGTGGCTACCAGAGGATCATGTACTACATCTTGTGGGTCTTGGGCAAATGTTGTCGGTGGTAAGGACATCCTCCTTTCTGTGTTGGCTATTGCAGTAGATAATGCCCCTATAGTCTGTTTCAGCATTAAGTCAATTGCTGTGAGTGTGGGAACTGGTTGAGGGGCAACCACCTTCTGTTTAGTATATGACCTTAGGGTGGGCATCCTAGCGGTTTTGGTTGCCTTCCTCATGCTACTCGAAATCAGAAAAGTATAGGTGACCCTTAAAGATTATCTGTTCTTAGATGGTACTAGAGATAGACCAAACGCATAGAGTAAGAAGAAATCGGGGCATGAGATGGTTAGAGGGCCCGCCCTTTGCCCGGGCTTAGCCCGGCGCTCCCGCGCGCTCCCTTGTCGCGGGTGTGGAGCCTTGGTTTTAAGCGCCGCCTGGTGCGCTGTTTCTGGATCTCCCTTCCGGTCCGGGTGCAAGGGCAACTGGGAAATGTAGTTTTGTGCCCTCTCGCTTTCCCTCACTCGGCGGCTGCTGTTGGTCTGCAGCGGCGGAGGGGGAGCGGAATGCACGCACAGGTCCGGGATCCGAGGTCAGGGTCTGTGGCAGAATACGGTGAGCCGCTAAGGGTTACTGGCAAAATATGTTCCTCGCTCCACCGATGTGGAGCCTTGATTTTAAGCGCCGCCTGGCGTGCTGTTTCTGGATCTCCCTTCCGGTCCGGGTGCAAGGGCAACTGGGAAATGTAGTTTTGTGCCCTCTCGCTCTCCCTCACTCGGCGGCTGCTGTTGGTCTGCAGCGGCGGAGGGGGAGCGGAATGCACGCACAGGTCCGGGATCCGAGGTCAGGGTCTGTGGCAGAATACGGTGAGCCGCTAAGGGTTACTGGCAAACTATGTTCCTCACTCCACCGATGTGGAGCCTTGATTTTAAGCGCCGCCTGGCGCGCTGTTTCTGGATCTCCCTTCCGATCCGGGTGCAAGGGCAACTGGGAAATGTAGTTTTGTGCCCTCTCGCTCTCCCTCACTCGGCGGCTGCTGTTGGTCTGCAGCGGCGGAGGGGGAGCGGAATGCACGCACAGGTCCGGGATCCGAGGTCAGGGTCTGTGGCAGAATACGGTGAGCCGCTAAGGGTTACTGGCAAAATATGTTCTGAGTCAGTCAGTTAGTCAGTCTGAGAGTCAGTGAGAGCCAGTCAGTCAGTGAGAGAGTCAGTCAGCGAGTTAATTGCCAAATATTAGGAATGCGCCACAAATGGGCCTGATTAGTTGTTAATAAACTATGATAATTATCCCTGAAAAGCATTCATAAACATTTCTTCACCATGGTTATTAATTGATGAATGAATGCTCTTTTAATATCTTTTCTCACTGCACGTGAGCAATTCTTCGCTTTGGACAAATTCATATCACCCCCGTTTTCTCTACCATGTGGTGTGCCATAGGGCTCATCTTTAAGTCCAACACTTTTTAACCTGTATGTCACCCCCCTGGCGACCCTCATGAAATCCTTTGGTTTTTTTGTGGTATCCTATGCCGCCAACACCAAGATCATGGAGTCTCTGGCCAGTAACCCGGAGGACACAATGTTAGAATTGGGGGTTTCTAATTGACAGGAGAAAGTCAGCGGTGAGGTATCTGTTCCAGTGAGGCGATCAAAGTCGAAAAGTTTGTGAAGTCACCCTATCGGTTAATGGCTCTGTGATAACGGAATGTGGGCACTGTCGTGAAGGCCAATAACTCCAGGTGTTGGCAGGCATCAGCAGGCATCGAAGGGTGTCAGTGCAGTGGTGCAGAAGAAACGGTGTGTCAAAGACTTTACGAGCTGTGCCCCCTGCCTTGGCGCAGGTCGTGGCATCACTGGCAGCATCACTGACTGCGTCAGCGTTGTTTTTCTTGCTTTCTTTAAGTCTCTCCCAGCCCCCTACAGCAGAAACAACCTCCAGAGGCCCAAAACTGGAATAGGCACCTTCTGGCAGGTCAGAACTCCTGCAGTTGGGTTTAGGGGAGCTGTGGATGAAGTCTTTGTGTCCCTGAGACTTCCGAACAGGAGGGCAGCACACACACAACCTTGGAGATTCTTCTTCAAGCAGGTTCATAGTAAAGTTCCAGTATTTGTCCTCTTCCTTGGCAGAAGCAGCACTGCAGGTCAACCCAGCAAAGCACACAGCAAAGGGGCAGTACTGCCCCTTATAGCTCTGCAGCTCTTCTCCTTGGCAAAAGGTTCCTCATGTCCAAAAGTGATCTCATTCTTTGGGGTTTAAGGCCTACTACTTATACCCCATTTTGTCTTTGTTCTCTTTGTGGCAAGGGTCTCTGAGCCCCGTCCAAACCAGTTATGTCTTCTCTATTGTAGCATCACTACAGGAGGTGGAGACAGCATAGTCAGAGGAGACACTGCCTATTCAGGTGTAAGTGAAACTCCTACCACCACTCTAAATGCGGCCAAGGTTTATTCAGATCAGCTCTGAGTCACCCAGGAAAGACAGGTTGTGGTATCATAGGTTATAGAACCAGCTCTTTGTGTGGTTTTGTAACCTAGGAGATTGGGGCGGTTGAGGCAGACTGAACTGAAGACGGTGATCTCAGCAGCTGCTTCTTGGAGGGCTCCTGTGGATGAGGTCTACTCATATGGAAACTTCAAATAAACACTTCTTGTTTTCTCTACCATCACCTGCATCCTCATTATTACACTGGCGACTTGGAACGACTCACGTTTTAACTTAGCGGTTATTGGATATTCAAAGCGAGGAGAGGATCAAATTTCCACAACAAGAGGAGATTGGACCTCAACACGGATACTCACTGCAAGTAGTTTATTTTATTTAAAGTTATTAATATTTCCATGAGTCAAACTGCTACTCACTTTTTTTTTAAGCTCGCGCTCCGGTTGCTCGTTTTGTTAAGGTCGTGCTCCAGTTGCTTGTGCACAGCTTCACTCCGACTCCAGGGATACCTCTGTGATGCATTGGTCAAGTTTGCCTCACTGTGATTGGTTCCTGGATGGTGGTCATAAGAACGCAACATTTCACGTTGCGTGACCACGTTTGCAGCCATCTTGGTTGAGGAAATCTACATGGTTTGCCAAAGGAAGGAAACAAAAATGTATCTCTTTGGTTTTTCATCTTCGTTACAATGAAAGTTTTCAGCGTGGTGACGCACACACCAATTAACAGAGAGTGCAGTGACCAGCAGCTTCAGTTTTTCAGCGAACTATGGAAAGAATATAAAAGGGTGTGGTGGGGATGAAAATCTATCAGGATGACATCTTGGTGTCTTGTTCAACTGAATTAGAAAACAACACAAGGCTTTGTGAGTCTTAGATACCTTATTGAAGTCTGGTTTGACTCTAAAAAGGGCTAAGTGCAAGTTTGGGGTTCAAGAGATTGAGTACTTGTGGCATCTTGTCACAAGCAAAGGAATCCAACCTAAAAAAATTGTTGGTTGATACAATAGAGAATATACCTTCTCTGAAGAATAGAGAGGAATTGTTTAGGGTCTTGTGAATGGCCAAATTTTACAACAAATGTATTCCCAAATTTGCTGAGAGATCGTTATCTTTAAGATCTTTGTTAAAGAAAAACACAGAATTTGTCTGGTCCAATCTATGTGAAAAAGAATTTTGAGATATCAAATCCAGTTTCAAGAATGCGTCTGACCTTGGGAGTTTCGATGTTAGTGATGATGTGATTATCATGACTGATGCTAGTTCTAGAGGTTTAGGTGGTGTATTGTTGCAAAGATCAGGAGGTGTGTATAGAACAATTACTTTTATTTCAAGGGGTTTGCATGATGCTGAAATTAGTTATTCAGTTATCGAAAAAGAATCCCTAACTGTATTGTGGGCGGTAAGAAAACTAAAAAAAATTCTTTGGGGGTGCAGATTTGAAATAAAAACGGATCACAATCCTCTTAAGGAGGTCTTTTCAAAGAAGGGCGTGGATCAGATCTCAGGTCACATACGTAGGTGGGTAATTGCTTTGCAAGAGATTGATTTTCAAATAAACGACATCCCCGGTGCTAGTAATTTACAGGCAGATTGTCTTTCAGGGTTGGTTAATGAATATTTATGTGACATAGAATCCTTGGAGGAAAGCTTTGCTGGTGAAGACTTTGAAGAGGATTTTAAGGTAAATTTTTGTTACTGAAGGGATAATACAGGAGACAGAGAGGAAAGCTTCTTTGGAGAAGGACACTTGTTTGCAGAAGGCCATGAAAATGATTTTGGACGGTTAGATGGTAAAAAATAAGTGTGAGGCTGTTTTAATGAGTTTTTGGGAAGTTCGGAATGAACTCTATATCGTTGATGGTTTACTTATGAGAGGCAGTAAACTTGTTCCTCCTGAAGATTTGAGGTTAGTTTCCAGTCATATGGGGATTTCTAAAACCAAAGAGAGGGTCAGAGAAAGTTTCTGGTGGCCTTCGATGGATTTAATGATTGAAATAGAGAGCACTGAAGCACTGAAAACTCTCTTTTTCCCTTGATCTTTCCGTCTTCTCTGCTACCGCTCTCTCCTGTTATCTAGGTTCTAGCGCTGGGATGCTCACGGGTTACTACGCGCTCTACAAAACCTTAAAATATAAATAAATAGAGAGTGTTTGGATTGTGCTAAGAGTGACAAGGTGCTAAGGTGTAGAACACAGCCCATGATTGCTGGAGAGAGAGTGGCTGGTCTGTGGGTTGACGTTTCAATGGATATTCTTGGCCTGTGAGGGTCAGTTCAGAGGCCAGATATGTAATTGTTTGTTTGGACATGTTTTTGCCGTGGCCAGAAATAAAAGTTGTGAATTCAATTGAGTCTGGTGATGTGATAACATTTTTAGAGGAATTGTTTGAGAGAGAATGTTTTCCGTCCAGTCTTCTTAGAGACAATGGGGTGCAATGTACCTCTAGACAAGTTGAAGTGTTTCTTAAGGAGAGAGGTGTAAAGGATAAAAGGGCTTCACTCTATCATCCAGAATCTAATGGTGTTGTTGAACGCTTTATTAAGGTTTTAAAGGAAAGTCTACAGTTGTCTTTAGTTTGTGGGTCTAACTGGGTGGAAGGATTGAGGAAGAAAATGAGAGAGTACAGGGGACTCACCTTTTTGTTTGTTTAAGGGGAGGCTACCTTGTTGCGAGGTCAGTCCTGGTTGGCTCATTGAGAAAAGGTTAAAAATTGATAAGGAAAGTTGTGTTCCTACAGGTTGGGAAGCTAAAGAGGAAGAGAAAAAGTTGAAGTCCAAGACAGTGTATGACTTGAGAAAGGCTGAAATAGGAGATTGAGTGAGAATCAAATATTCAAGAAAGGATGTAAAGTGTTCAAAATTTAGCAGGCCTTTTCAGGTTCAGAAATTATTTAAAAATGCTGTCAAAACTGATGACAATAGGATTTGGAATTTGAACAGAATTTCTGAATGTTCTTATGAGCCCGAAACTTTTCCTTTGTTTTCCAATGTTAAACCAGCTTCTGTTCCAGCTCCATTGAAGACTAAGAAAGGTGGGTCTGATAGTGTGCTGGTCAGACCTAAACATGAAAAAAATGTAAACCTATTCGCTTTAAAGATTATGTTAAATATTATTATTATAATATATATTTTTTAATGTTTTGTATTTCTTATAAGTTTCTGTTTTTTAGTTGTTTGTTTATTATACGTAGAGGCACACAGAATGGTTAAATAAGAAAATGCCTACTCTCCAAATGTAAAACAAAAAATGCCATTTATGGAATACTGTGCCCATGTCCAAAACTATATATTGGCAAAACATACCAGGAAGTAAGACAGCAAATAACGCAACCGAAATCTACGATTCGCAAAAAAATCATTCCAGCCCCACTAGTCAACCATTGGATTAACAACAACCACACAGATAATGATCTGATGTGGACTGTGTTATAAAAAGTTGAGAGGGACTCCCACTGTGGGGACCTGGATAGGAAACTAATGCAGAGAGAGGCAATGTGTATTGCCATGTTTACTACAGCTGTTGATGGACTAAATGATTTAGCTGAAATTTACAACTTGTAGACTTGCCATGACTTTCAACTCGCAGGTCACTAGTATCACTTCAATAAAGACTTTAACCCTAATTTTCTCCAAAGGAGCTTTCTCCTAAAAACAGGACACGTGACCTCAAAACTTTATGTCAAGAAGTGATCACCTACATCTCCACAAGTGTGCGCATACACCGAATATATCCCTAGGACATTTGCCGTCTTGTATACAGGAACAAGTCATCTCCATCACCCACGGTAGACTCAGGAAACAGAATATACCTCAGGGTACAAACAGTCACCGCCACAGATTTGACCGTGTTGGCAGCTGTTCAAATTAACATGTTCAAGACATGACTGCCCACTCGCTGACCATGAACATCGGTAATTTCATGGAAAACGATGAACTTGGACATCCTTTTAAGAAACATAAAGTGAAAAGTAAAAGAACAAGTTTCACTCAGAAATGAACCAATCAAAATGTTCTGCTGTGTGATTTCCCTTCACTCGGCACTAACAGAAACCATGACTACCAGAAGCCTTTGCAAGGACCACGCCCCCAATGCACGTCGCAACCGTAGGAAACATAATGAAGGCTGGAAGTGAATCTGCAACCAGTCAGGAGCGGTTCCACAGAACGGACGCGGGCACTGGAGAAAAGGAAAAGAAATAACAAGGTATGCATTTTGCTTTGACCGCCTCGCAACGCAAACGTGTTTGGAGAGGCCATTCCCTACTAAAATGGTTAATGAGACCCATCTCTGTGGTAAAGAATAACCATAGGCGTAGTTCGCGAAGTAGCGCTACTCGTAGCTACGTGAAGTGCACTTTGCACTACGCATAGCACTACACGAAATGGGTAGTACCCTATTCGTGATGATTGCATCGTGCCAGTTGCTTGTCCGCACTGTGTAATCATTGAAAATGGCATCCTGCACAGTGCAAGCTGTCTTTTACTGCTGCTCGAGTAGATTTTTACTCGAAGGGCAGCTTTCTCAACATGGACTGGTAGTTTCTCATCATGAGCGGTCGCGAGCATACGCGACCACTCTCAATGAGAAGTCTGACCTTCCCGCATTGAGAATCTTGCTGGGAAGTTTATTTTCCACTCTCGCGATTAGCAACTTGATGTTGCTGACCGCAAATGAGGAAAATGTATCGCTGTGATGTCATTTTGCTTGCTCGCGGTTGCCAACTTGACGTTAAGGACCGCAAGCAAGCAAAAAATGTCCGCTGCACTATGCTACGCTACGCTACACGCGTTTGCACTGTGCTACAAAATCACAACAGAAGGTCATTTCCACCTAATCTTTCTCTCCTTCAGATTGTCTAAACATAAAGACAGAAACTCGCCCAAATATACCACACCAAACCATCCCTGCCAACATAAGTAAGTGTACCTTAAGTCTTCAAGCAATGTTGCTTGATTGAGGAAATGTGCCAAACAATGAGACTCCCAGCTCGGTGAAGGCTAGACACCAACTGAGTGTGACTGGACATACGACTGATCTTGCTTCTTCTTTTCCCCTCTTCTTCTCTTTTTTCATTTGCAGTTCTTGGTCCTTAGGAGAATCCTATTAAATCATTTTTGGGTTCGAAATGCATTGACCACAATACAATATGACCACACAAGTGTGTAAAAGTACACTATCAAACTAACTCTCCCTTTCATTTCAAATTTTTTGTGAAAGATTACTGAAGTTGTTTCGGGACCCTGGGTAATACACTGTTTGGTCGCTTTCCAGACTAAGGTTGTCAAAAAATTGTCTTAAAAAATCTCAACCAATTTGGGCTCCATCTTTTTTGTTTCACTTTTTAATTTTTCCTTTTTTATGTGTGTTCACTTCATTTGAAATATTGAACTCGAGCTTGTTTACATTTGAAATGTTGAATTTGTTGTCTACGTCATGTTTTGTCTTATCTTTTGAGTTTGATGCAAAATATATGCAATACATATTATTTATGGGTAAAACATGTGTGGTTTAAGTAGAATTTATCTAATAAATGGTTTTGTGGAAACCATAGAAACCCTCAAAAATTGAGTTTCCAATTTGAAGTTCAAACTTAAAGAAATGAATTAATAAACAAAATGTTTTCTTTCAGTCATGTGTGATCCTATGAAATGTTGAGTGACTAAGTATCAGTAATGGCATGCGTGTTGTTGTGCGCTTTACTTTCCAAAAGTGGTATTTTCAAACACATAATTTAAAAACCCTCTCCCTAAAAAGATGAGCTAGTAAATTCTGAGTTCAGAGAGCCTAAACTCCATTCCTCTATCTTGTCCCAATGGAAAGTTATGCTTGTAAGATGTTACAAAGTAACTCCCATGTAAGCCTATGGGACGGATAGCCTTTCAATAGTGAAAAATGAAATACACAGCATTTCACTATCAGGACACGTCACACACACCAGTACATGTCCTACCTTTCACATACACTGCACCCTGCTCATGGGGGTACCTTGGGCCTACCTTCCGGGGTGCCTTACAAGTAAGGAAAGGGAAGGTTTGGACCTGACTAGTGGTTGCCCCTGTCATTTCGACATGGCAGTTTGAAACCGCATGCAGGCACTGCAGTGGCAGGTCTGAGATACCTTTACAAGGCTACTTATATGGGTGGCACAATCAGTGCTGCAGCACCACTAGTAGACTTTGATTTATAGACCTAGGCACACTCAGTGCACTTTACTAGGGTCTTAACAGTAAATCATATATGGCAATCACGGATAGTTAATCCTATTACCATTTCCCTAGGGAGCTCTTGCACTTTGGCACTGGTCAGCAGTTGCAAAGTGCCCAAAGCATCTAAGCCAGCAAAAACAAAATCCAGTACAGCATCAAAAAAACATGAGGTAGAGCAAAATATCAGGGAAAACCATGCCAAGGATCCAAAGTCTACCACACAGCCATTAGGTTTCATAGCTGTATGCAACAAACTAGCAAGTGGATAAATGAGCATTTTTTTAAATTGAACTTGGGTAAAACTGAGGTTCTGCTGTTCGGAAGGAATATCTCTTTATGCGCTGCTCTGGGGTTGATCTGGGGAAGTTGAGTATGGGATAGAAGCCACGCCCGCTCCTCCGCCCATCTTTTACATTGGCTTGTGTCTTTATCCTTTATAAATGCTGACTTCTGATTGGTTTATAGACTTGTTAGTCCCTCCTTATGATGGCATGTCGTCATGGGTATCCTTGCATGGCTACTAGCCCCGTTAGTTTGAGTACTAACTTCTTCCTGTGCCTTCCCATTGTCTGTGCCTTCTCCCCTTCCCTGACCCTCCGCCCACCCCCGTTTGCAATGCAATAGGTCTCGAGTAAAGGCGAGTCCTATGGCATTGCAAATGCTTGTTTACTTTGAAACCTCTCAGGAAAGTCTTTCCATTTATCCCGGAGGAGCTTCAGAAAACAGTGGTTTCTGCCCTCCTGCTGTCCGAAATGGACAACTGCAATGCTTTATTTATGAACCTGCAGAAAAGATTCTTAAACAAGCTGCAGATTGTACAAAATACAGCAGCTTACTTATTGTTGAGGATCCCAAAGCATCAGTCTGCCTCTCATGCCCTGTCTAAACATCATTGGCTCACCATGAAGAAATACATTGATTTTAAAGCATGTTGTATTGCTTGTAAGGCCCTACATGAGTCGGGCCCTGATTAGTTGAAACAAAGTTTCCAATGGTACACTCCTCCCAGGTCCTTAAGCTCCTCTTCAGCATTTACTCCAACTGTTCCCAAAGTAAGAAGATCAAACTGGGGAGGCAGATGCTTCAAGACCTGTACATCCAAGCTTTGAAATACTCTTCCACCTGACCTTGAGAAAATGGCAGGACTCCTGCCCTTTAGGAAAGGTCCGAAAACATGGCTTTTCAATCAATGATCTGTTCTTATTTATATCTTCTGGTATAGCTTCTAGGATTGCCTTTTCAGCTAGCACCTGGATACCTCCCGGAATCCTTATTTTGTTTTATTTCATGACGTATTTTTGTCCATGTTCAGTATTGATGTGCAATCAATGAACATTATTAGTGATGACAAAGATTGCTTGCACATGGGTGGAGATGATGGGAAATCTATGGCCAGACTAAGAGTTGCGAAGAAGCCTCGGATATCACCATTGAAACCAGACGTGTATTCATATGAGAAAAAAACAATATTACCAGTGGGCATGATTCACAGAAATATAAACCCCACATTGATACTATACCTGCTGATAAATCAACGTCCTGAGAAATGATAAATGAGGTATCCTTGGTCATAGATAGTAGCTTTGAATGAATGACGTTACAACGCAGTTTTTACATTGCAACATTCTTAACAACGCAATTATTTTACATAGCATGCCATTACATCGCATTTTCAGAAACTACCTTTACAACGCATTCCATTACATCGCATTATACCTTTACAATGCATACCATTACATTGCATTTAAGGTAAGTGTTGGACAGAGTAGGGGTACAAATTACTTTCTAACTCCAGTGAGTGCAACAGTAGGGTAAGTATCGGATAGTGTAAGGGTACTATGGGTTGTAATGTATTTATTTATTTTAACGATTTATAAAGCGCCTGGTGACCCGAGGGCATCCCCGCGCTATGAGGAATGTTATCCAGATGAAGGGAAGAAAAGAGGGGGAAGACGTTATTTAGGGAATAGAAGGGTTTTCAATTTTTTTCTGAAGGCCAAATAATTGTAGTGACATGCAATGTAATGACCGCGTTGTAATGACATGCGATGTAAAGGATGTTGCGATGTAATGACAGCTATGTAAAGGTAGTGCGATGTAATGACTGCGTTGTAAAGGTTGTTTCCCGCTGTGACAGCTCCTATATCTCACAGATTACCCTTGTTGTGCCAGGACCAGCATTGTGTCACCTATGTCAAAAATAGCATACAATTTGCCAGTCTCAGCATTTTGTCATTAATGTCATCTATATAATATGGGTGGTCCATCTGTCAAACAAGTACCTGTAGTATGTCACTGGCAGCATGTTTCATGGTTGGCCACTTCCATATGCTACAGTTTGAAGATTGAAGTTTATTTTTATTATGCTTGATTAATTAAAACCATTGCATTCCCAAATGCTTTTAAAATTAAATATCTTACACTTTTATTCTGTTTTGTCCCTCGATACTCTCTCCTCGACACTCTTATTTCACATTATTCTGGAGGTCAATATTCAGTAGTTCAATCCCACGTTTGATAGTGATGAAGATTTGCTAACCATAGATATTTATGGAGCTGAAACAGTAAAAAAGTTAAAATGATTGGAAGATTCATTCATCGTGAAAACTGGAATGCATGCATACTTTTGACACTGAAAGATCAATTTGGGATTAATAATGGAGGACTAATGCCTGATTCCTTTACTTCCCATACTGGTGTAATGATGCGGACATCAAGTGAATATAGTCCCTATGATTAGTTGCTGAATCCTCTGCTGCCCAGCACTGAGTATATCGGTTCCATATTGCCTTCTTGTTTGGCTGCTAAAATCAGACACGTGTCTGTTGGTTTGCATGTCAAAATATAGTAAGCAGGAATATTGTGAGAAAAAACAGCGTGTCCTAAATAGAGTTTACAAAAATATTGGCCCAAAGGTGCAAATGTACTATTATTAACTGTAATAGGGTGATGTATATGTAAATGATATTTATGACACGGTATTTATATCAGTCTGACATTGGCACTGCACCATTTCTCCTGTTCCTTTTATAGTACTCACCAGGTGCATCCATACATGCTGTAAAACAGATAAATAGATAATTAAGATCTCCAGCATCTCGGCTCACATGCAGAAGCTGTCAGGGTGCCCACTATGCCTTAGTGATTGATGTGCAAATCTTAGGACCTGGAGACTTGCATTTCAATACAGGCTCAGGCACCAAAATAAAAGAGACCTCCATTATAAAATCAGATAACTAAAAACGTAGCTCTCACCGGGCAGTTCTTAAATTATAGACTTTACAATGTAACTTGCAAGGTATGGGAGACCTCATGAATTTGCGATTGCTATAGCTAATATTTGTGGTAATATCAGGGAAATTAGCAGTAAAACCGGCCCACCAGACCATAAAACAGACCCACATCAAGCCACGCACATTGCCCACACACTGCCCTGTCAGACCAGCTTTTTGTAGGACAGTCCAACCACTGTCCTATGTATGGCATTCCATTCCCCTGCAACATAGAGAGGCACTTTATGTAGTGCTTAGCTTCTGCGGGACTGATCTTTTCTTCCAAACAGTAGATGAGTGGCCTGGAATATTGACAGACTCTAAACTTATGCTCCACCAAAAAACTCTTAATAGCAACTTCGGAAGGAAAGTGCAGGCCTCCACACCTGACGTCCGCACTAATAGAATCATACATATCTGCTCTGTGGCTTGGACAGTTTTATGATATGGTCTCATGCTTAGCCTACCTCCTTCACATAAATGGGTTCAGTTATATGTTTGTCACACGCAGTGAAAAAGAATGCTTTCCTCCAGGTTTTCAAAGATTTTTCTTGTATACCCTCCACGTTTAATACAAAACATTAAAGGTTAAATATCCGGTAGAATCTCATGATGCGTTTTCCATTCTTGATACAGTGGGTGTTATACCACATTTTTTTCAGCAAATTTGCCACCACTTATGATCATAAACAGAGGTGTATTTAGAAGTCTTCACTGCAAGGATAATCCATCGATAATCCATCAATATCCTACATTCAAAGGCACTTTTTCATATCATATCAGACAGGTAATTGACAGTGGCGTAAAAAATGCACCATGTTGCACCATTTTTACGAAGTGACGCATCTAGGTAGATGCGTCACTTCGTAAACCCCTGCTCTACATTATACCTGCGCCAGGTATAATGTATGCAAGGCGGGCGAACCCCCGCAAGAAAGGGTCGTAGAATTGGCACAGCGAAATCTATGAGATTTCGCTGCGCCACTTCTAGGACATCAATGCGTCAAAACCTTACACCTGCCTCATGTCAGGTTTAAGGGTGACACAGGCCCTTTCACCTGGGGCTTGCCCCAGGTGAAAGAAACATTGCTGGAGTTGCGTCAGGCGTCCGACACAACTCCAGCAATGCGCCACTTTTTGCGCTGACAGATACGTCAGTTCTGCTGACGTATCTGTCCTTCCTTGCGACATGATGCGTCATACTCTAAATATGACACATCATTGGTGTCGCAAGGAGGGCGCACTGAGAAGTGGCACATCGCTGCTTTCACGCAGCGATGCGCCACTTCTCGTAAATGAGGTCCAGAGTGTATTGCGCACCAGGTTTGCAATGGAATCCCAGGCACAAAGGTTGCCTCGCGACAATATTAACTTTTTGACAACTTGATATCACCATATTGCTGCTTTGAAAATATCCACAGGGTCCCATAATAAGAGAAAGCATAGAAACATTTTCTATTTAAGAGAGTAAACATATTGGGCCAGATGTACGATCCTATCAATTTACAAGTCGCAAATTGTGTTGTTTTGTGACTCGCAAATAGGTATTTACAAGTGTCTCAGAAACTGTTTGTGATTCCTAATAGGGTCACAAATTGCCCACCTCATTAATATTCATGAGGCAGGTGTAATTAGGAATGTGTAGCACTCCCAGGGATGGCGGCCTGCTGGGGTCAGCAGACGACCATGTCTGTGACTGCTTTTTAAATAAAGCAATTTTTGTAGCCCGTTTTTCCAAATGTTTTCGTTTCATTTTTTAAGAGCAGGCAGTGGTTTTCGCACACACTCACAAAGGGGAAGGGGTCCACTGGGGACCCCCCATATTGCAAGTGGCTTACCACCTACTTGATGTAGTTGGAAACCTGCGAGTGTTTTGTGCCGCAATTGCGGTCGCAAAACAATCATACATTTAAGTGAGACTCGCTATTAGGAAGGGACGCCCTTGGCACGCCCCTTCCTAATAGCAAGTCGCAAAATAGGGTTTGCACATGGGGCAGACCAGTTTTGCAGTCGCAAACGGGCCTGATTTCCTGTTTGCGACTGCAAAATATGGTCGTACATCGGGCCCATTGACTTTTAATTTTCAAACATGTCATCTAAGTAAGTAACGTTCCGTCTGTATGATCATCCCAGATGTTATTGAATGTATAGCTCAAGCTTCCTCTTAGTCATGTAGTCCCTTTTCTATTTCTGCGATCTCCGAAAACATCTATCATGAATTTAGTTCAGCGAGGCAGGTGGCGCAGTGTCGGTATTCTGCAAAGCTGCGTTTGTGACCCTTTACTTAGGTCTGACAGACAAGGCAGTCAGTGCAGTCAGTTCCTTGAGTCTACCCTCTCCAGCTGCCAGCCCTTCCAGAGTCTGTGATCTCAAATTCCCATTACTAATGCCCTTGAGACAGAACCATTTCTGAAAAATATATATTTTATTTTCAAGAGGGACGTAGTCCCTCACCCCACCTCCCACTCATCCACCCAATCAACTTATGAATAAAAACACAATCTATATTCTACCTGGACTCATACACAAGATTCGGTGCTTGGAAGTAGGAGCAGCTCTACTTTTAACAAGAAATGTAAAAATGAGACGTCCTTTTCTCCCTCACTTGCCTGCTGTTTAAGGGGAGTGGATCTGAGAGCCCCGCCATTCTTCCTACCGCAGTATTTCATGCATAATGCTGCTTTTTGTAAGCAGCGTTGGCCTTATTCATAAGAGCCTGTTCAACATTCTGTTGAAGCAACAACAGGGACAAGGAACATACAGTAAAGAATCTTCTATCTGTCTGCCGGTCCAGCGACCACATTAATTTCAATCACTTCTGCATGGAGATGGAGGAGATGAGACGAGGGACTCGGGGTCGGATGCAGCTACTGAAGGAAGGATGAATTCCTCTCTAGAATGCAAAAACAAAATTAGAAAAATAAGACTTTTGCGAAATCGACGTCCTTGAATGCTGTGCAGTGAAGATCACACTAGGGCTGATAAGAACACCTCCCTTTCTAAGATGGGCGCACCACTACTGATTAACCCTATGAGCTTTTTCTTTAGTTCAGGGAGCATTGAACAATGTGAGAATATTTGATTGCCTTATAGCCTGAGAAACAGTCTCTCACCCTATTTGTCCATTAACCCTTTCGCTGCGGCGGCAATTCCGCCGAAGCGCTAAGGGGAGGGGGGAGCGCGGCGCTCCGACGCTGGTGACGCAACCGCTCCGTCACGCCGCTCGGGTGGGCAGTGCTTGTGAAGGAGCGGTTCCGTCATGGCTCGCCCTCTCAATAGAACGCGCCGCGCAGGTGCGAAATCAGCGCCACGCAGGCCTGGCGAGCGGGCCGTGACGGAACCGCTCCGTCACCAGCACAGCCCACCCGAGGGGCGTGACGGAGCGATTCCGTCACCAGCGTGGGAGGAGTTAAATGAATTATGGCTTTGCGGGTTAGGAGGGGTATGCGCTTTCTCTGACCCTCTGAGCGAGGAGTTTTAACACCTGCTGCAGCTTGGGTGGGTGGTGTCAGGCTTGGTATTTATGAAAAGTGACGCATCCCTGCGAGAAAACAGTAATGCGTCACTTTTCATTGTGCCCTCCTTGCGACACCAATGATGAGGTAGCCTGGTTCATCTGAACTAACACTGAAGAGATCTCCTACAGTATTCTTCCCATCACTCACATCTTTAAGCCACCTGCATTAATGCGCCTTCCATCCGTGAATAAACCCTTACCTTGGACACTTAAGTTCCTTGTTCCTTTTATGCTTTTTAACCGAGCCTTATTGTTGTTGAGCAGCTGACGCTTACAGATCACAAACACCTTTTTTCTGAGGAAAGCCTGCAGTTTAAGCCAAGTTCCCAATGGTGAGCTGAAGATTGCTCAAACGGGGCTGATTAACCCTGTAGATCGAATTGTTACACTTTATAGAAGCTCAGTCAAGCTAACCTCAAAACTGTGGCTTTCCCTCCTCCCTTCCCCCAAGCCTAACATTCGTACTCATTACATGGTGAACTGAAATTAAGCATTTAAATGTTAAATTATTTTGATTTGTAAAGTACAAGTGCTACCCTCCAGGAGTTTCCTTGCACTAAGCAAAAGGTCACTGGACGAGTAGATTTAAACAAGCCTATTAAAGAGCCAGGTTCTGAGATGTTTCTTCAAAAGATGAAAGCTGTTTGTTGGCACAAAGACAGTTCTTTACTGCCACTTACGAGTGCCAGTTCTAGAGCGTGTGGTGTAAGGGTTTAACGTCGGGCTAAAATTAACCCTGGGCGTAGGACTACGCTCGCAGAGCGTGCATAGTTTGCGCAACTACTCGCTACGTGAATTGCACATAGCACAGTGCAAAAGCGCGTAGCATGAATTTTTTGCTTGCTCGCTGTCCTCAAAGTCAAGTTGGTGACAGCGAGCGAGCAAAATAACATGTGGGCGAGACTTTTTCCTTGTTCGCAATCAGCAACATCAAGTTGCCGATCGAGAGCGTGGAAAATAAACCTCCCGGCGAGATTCTCAACGCGGGGAGGTGAGGTTTCTCATTGCGAGTGGTCGTGTATGCTCGCGACCGCTCGCAATGAGAAACTACCGGTCTGCGTTGAGAAAGTTGCAGCTCGAGTACAAATCTACTCAAGCGTCAGAAAAATACCTGTTGCACTGTGCAAGATGGGGTTTGCAATGATTGCAGAGTGCGGACAAGCATTTGGCACTGTTAAATCAATGCAAACAGCATTTTCCCTACTGCACTACGCAGTTTCCGTACCTAAGCGTAGCTCACGTAGTGTGAAGTGCACTTCGCGTAGCTACGCGAACTACGCCCAGGGTTAGCTAAAATAGGCCGAGTGCAAAGCACATGCAGAAAGAGAGATTCTTGCTAAAAGCAAAGGTCATAAACAAGGCTCGCTTGTGCATAGGAAGCCAGTGAGGATTCCAGAGGCGGGACAAGATAGAAGAGCGGGCCGGAGGTTGAGTACAAGGAGGCTGCTGAATTTTGGATGAACAACACCCTATGTATCAGGTAAGCTGAGATATCCAATTAAAGGGTATTTCCATAGTTCAAGTGTAAAGTAGCTAGTGTCTGGAGAACAGTTGTGTAAATATCTGTTGGGAGACTGGGAAATACCTTCTGCAGCATTTTCATAAATGGGGAAATAGATGGCGGATACCTGATCGCCTTGGGAAGTTATGGTGAGGTCTTGTTCAAAGAGGAATCCCAACCGTCTGGTGGACTTGTACAGGGTAGCAGCACTTCCTAGTTCCACCGGCCACCAAGAGGATGATCAGCTAAGTGACCAAACATGAAAACCTCAATCACATCATTGTTTGGTTCTAAACAGTTGTAATGCATCCAATTGCCAATGGATCACGTGCAAGAACAGAATTTGACTTGGGCCCCAGCAAAGTTGATTAAGATGGAGGCACTAACTGGGGTATTATCAGCATATGAACAATGTAAAATCCACTGGCATAGGAGACATGTAACTATTAAAGAGAGTTGTGCTTATGGATGAGCCCCGAGGCACACCACATCCTAGTTGGATGGAGGTGGACTGGAGGAAGATGGACAAATTGGGTTCTGCCAGTTAAAAAAGAGCAAAGCCAACTTAGAGCTAAAGGTAGGTGCCATTGATGTGCAACTGATTATGAAGACTAGCATGAGAAATTACATTGAATGCCATTGTGAGACTCATGAGGATCCCGGTAGCTGAGCTGTTGATAATGAGGCATAAGGTTGTAAGTCATCTATAGTGGCTAAAAGAGGAGTTTCCATGGAGCAAGCAGGCTGAAATCTGTATTTATAAGAATCTAGAAGAACTTTTGGTTCAGGATTTTGAGGTAGGTCGGAGTTACCCAGCCTTTCAAACTCAGGTCCTTAGGACCGTTTGAGAGGTTCATTTTGTCTTTTTTGGTAAGCTACATGAGCATGTTTCTATGCGTCAGGCGCAAAAGCAGAGGACATGGAGGGAATACCGTGAGAAGTAGGGACAGGCCCATAATGGGTTGAGCCCAGTGCGAAGACGTGAAGAGGTCCAAGGTTGAAGGGTTGACACTGACTTAATGGTGGAAATCACTTTGTGGCAAGATCTGTATCTAATGGGTTGAAACCTGCTTGTGAAGCACAACTTCTAGTCACCATTTTAGGATTAGGAAAGAGTAAGGAGTCTAGTAGAGGTTTAAAGTCAAAACTAGTATGGTTCTTCAAAGTTTTGTCAAAGAAGGAATTGAGCTGAGGGAGCAGAACATAGTTCCCGAGTGGGCTACACAACCATGCTGTAGAGAAGGTACAGTATGACTCTCTTTCTTATCAAGTAAAAATTGCATGAAGAATTGGAACATTGCTTTTGTGGTCTGTGAAAGTAAGTTTGACGTTTCTATGATCATTTCTGATAGAAGCCTTGTAAGATGTTTTGTCAGACATGGATCCAACGCAAACTGTGTCACTGAAACCAAGGTATACCTGGTTGATGAGCCCTAAAGAGGACAAAACTGGTGCTGGGTTGCTTGTCTTCTGGTTGATGGATGACCTGGACTGATAGTTTGGGGTGGACTGTTCCCACTGGAGCGGGGTCAAGACTGATTTGCATATGGCAGGGTCCAAACTGAAGTGGAATGGTTTGCAAAGTAACAAAGGACTAAGATATGGCTCAGAATAATTATCAGTGGCTGAAAATAATTCAAGAATTCCATCCATCACTTTTTGTATACTTTCGTGTATTGCCCCAAGTAGGACGAAAATGCCCAGAAATGGGTTCCATTCTCACTGTGTCACTGGAACCAAGCTATACGTGGCTGATGGGCCCTAACTAGAGCAAAATCAGTCCTGGATTGCCTCTTTTCTTGTTTAGAGAGGACCTTGAATGGAAGTTCAGGCTTGACTGCTCCCATTGGAGCAGGGTCAAGGCTGATTTGCATATGGTTGTGTCCAAACTGAGGTGGCATGTTGTGCAAAGTAACAATGGACTGGGATATGGCTCGATTAAGTACCAGTAACTGAGATTAATTCAAGCATTCCATCCATCACCTTTTAGTATACTTTAGTGACTCAGAATATGAGCACCTCTAAATGTGTTCATGGCCCTTAGGCCCTAATGTAGAGCTTTATGGGTGAAGTGTCATGTTCTTAGAGGAACTAGGTCAAGGGAATTTTAATCTACTGATTAACATTGATGACAGCAGATGATACCTCGGAGATGGGTACTGGAGGGATGGATCTTGCATGAGAGAGATTTTCAAAAGAGGCCATATTGCAGGCCTGAGGGATATTGGAGCCAGAGACATCATCAAGAGTGCTAGATTCATGAAGTTAAGGCCAGCTAATGGCAACCCTAAAATAATGATACCTATTTACCAGCAGTGGAGCAGATGTGATGGTAACCTCCATTTTAGTAAAAGGAGGATCCAGAATATAATCATCTAGATTTGTGTGTCTGGACACTAACTGAGAAAGGCCTAGAATGTGAAGATCATCCATGAGGGAGCATGTGGCTCTGTCTTCCAACCATATCAATTGGAAAGCATTTTCTTGTGTGAGGAAGAAATTCTAGCCTTCACAGTGAAGGGAGCCACAAGGTCAGTCAGCTTACAGTTAAGACTCCCTGTGGGCCTGGTGGATGACAGGTGAAAACTTCCCAAGAAAAAAGAGTTAGTGTTTAACCGTCCCTGAAAAAGGAGCTAATCAAGCCAGTCAATGGAATCAGCCACTAAAATGGTACATTATCGGGTTGAGAGAAAAATAATGGGCAATTCCGACCTTGTCTGTTAGGCCATCCTGTCTTGATATTGGATAAGCCTTTGTAATGACTAGTGAAACGTTGAGACTGGAGCCTGCGCGAATCCATGTTTTCGCTAAAAAACGTGGAGCTCAAGATGGTGGGAATTAATATAACCCAATAAATCAAATTGGTATTTTGGCAGGAAGCAGGTTTTTCCCATTAAAGCAAAATAGGATAGATTGCAATGGAGTGCTGCCAAAAGAGGTAGATATAGGGTGGGCGAGAGAAGGCAGGAGAGGAAGTACTGTGGGGCCGAGGGGGTGGTGGGCAAGATACCCTATAAAATATGTCTTACAGTAGAGAAAAGGGAAGCAGCAGGTACTGCATCCAAATTTTCCATATTAGTGGGGAAACAGTGCATCAAGAGCAATGCTTAGTCATCATATTGAGACTACGTAGCAAGTCAAAGGAGTGGACAAGCATAGTTGTTTGCAAGGCGTACTAAACAAGTAGAGCCAACCGACAGAGACCACGCGCAATTGGCACCAAAGATTTTTAGCGCATCAAGTTACAGAGACAGGATTGTTCTAGGTTTCAGCATCAAAGTACACACCAGGGCCTGAGGAAGCCCCATGACAAAAGGCCAATGTGAGGGGGCGAAACACATGTTGGCTGTTGTATGTTCTTTCTTCTTGTCTCAGGGATCTATGATCCGTCTCAGCTCTGCATGACTCTGAATCTTTCAAGGAGTCAAGCATCATAACATTATTAAGGAAGCAATACATTGGAATTTTTTCCACAAAAAGAAGGATTCCTTTCACTTGTACTGGCACATCTTGAAGTTCTGTACCAGTAATGGGGAATGGTCTACCATTGCCAAGGTCAAGTGATCTACACTATATATGGTCTATTGATACTGGATTGCTAAGGATCTGGACCCATTATCCCCCCTTTTTCCTTGACCATTGTTAAAGTAACCCAGTTTAGATCCCTGGAAACCTATTAGTTATCGGCCTATCTCGCTTTTACCATTCTTTGGTAAGCTGATACAGAAACATGTAAATGGAATACAATCTGAGTTCTTGGAAAACAACCTCTGCCTCCACCCCAAACAGATGGGCTTTTGTGCACAGCACGGAATCTGCTCTTTTAGCAGTCTCAGAAGAATTAATAAATACTCTTGACAAAGGGAGCTCAGCCATCATACTACTTTTAGATTAGACCTAAGCGCGGCATTCAACACCGTGGATCACTGCATCTTACAAAACAAACTCAGCAAAATCGTTATACAGGATATAGTCTTGGCTTGGCTGGTAGCCTTTTTGAAGGGCAGATCTTTCCAGGCCATGGAATCTAGCTTCCTTTCAAACAAAATGCCACTGAGTTGCAGGGTCCCACAGGGCTCCTCGGTGAGTCCGACTTTGTTCAATATTTATTTGACGCCTGTGGCTGACTAAGTACAGGAGTTTGGCATATCCATGGTTACGTATGCAGACAATACACAGTTGGTGGTCTCATTTGACTCTGGAACCAATGTTGAATAGATCAACTAGCACCGTGCTTGGAAAGGGTGGTGGAGTGGATGACAAGCAGTTGTCATAAGCTGAATGGAGACAAGATAGAGCTGATGATCCTGGGAAACAAATCAGTCCCTATATCTCTGTCTAGTTGGCCAAGCTGCTTGGGCAATTCACCAGTCAAGAGTGTCCAGGTTTGCTCCACAGAATCCGGTTGATGCATATAATGTTCCACCTCCAAATGTCACAAGCACTCTTGTAGAAATACACAGAGTATTTGAGCCATTAGGCGAGGGATAAACAGGGAAGGAAGGGGAAGAGACAGCAGGGAAGGAATAGACCTGTAACGACAAAGCATATACTTAGAAAACAAGCAGTACACATCAGGCTACTCTCTTATAATCTCACTAAAGCTTGGGTATACCTGTGGGGATAATGGAACATGAACTTGAGTAGAAAGTATCGTCAATCACCACCTGTCCTGACTGAAGTGCCTGATGGAACATAAAAAAAGGTCGTAAGTCAGTCACACTCTCATATGATACCAACAACCATATTAGCAAATCCCTTTTCTACTCGTACCATAACAGAGGTAATAGATACATTGTATGAGTTCTGGGTTCTGGTGGCAGGAGTCCCCCTGCTTGAAAGACAAACCAAGATCCTCTTGAAAAGAATTAAAAGAAAGAGAAAACAGCACCTTGTAATCCCAGAAACGGTAGTGTGTAGGGGGCAAGAACCACAACACTCCGCTCTGTCGACTAGGGGCCCGATGTAGGTCGGTCGGTAACGGCCGAAAATCGGTATTTTCGGCCGTTACCGATCGGAATAGAGACAACGGGATGTAGGAGGCCGAAATCCGGCGAAATCAGCGATTTTACCGATTCGGAAAGTCACCGAGTCGGTAGAATCCCGAATCGGAAAAAAGTAGGAATCTGAAAATTCTCCGATTCGGTAGAATACCTAATCGGAGATTTTTCAGATTCCTACTTTTTTCCGAATTGGGATTCTACCGACTCGGTGAATTTCCGAATCGGTAAAATCACCGATTCGGTATAAATACCGAATCGGTGATAATCCGATTCGATGCGAAAAGCTGAAGAATGAGATGTAGGTAAGCACTGAAATACCGAATTTGCTTCAAATTCGGTATTTCAGAGTCGGAAATTACCATGGATTGGAATCAGGTGGTAAACAGGTGCAACCTATAAAAAAGGACCCACAATGCAGTTCTACTTGCAACATGGCAGCTTTCTATGTCATAGCAAGACGGCTACGGCTACAGCAGGAAGGAGAGAGGGAATGGCTGAGACAGGAGCAGGTGTATAGACAGCGGATCACCCTGTGCATGCTGACAGATCCAGAGATCCTACAGAGGTACAGGCTGGAGGCAGAGACCATCAGAGACCTCATTAGGGACCTCCAACCCCTGTTGCAGCACCCCACCCCAAGGGCACACGCAATCCCTGTGCAGGTGCAGGTGCTATGCTGCCTACACCTGCTGGCGTCTGGCAGCTATCAAAGTGTAGTTGCTGTGGCAGGAGGGGTGACCCAGAGCAGCCTGTCAAGGTTCTTCCACAAGTTCCTTGATGCCATGATTCAGAGGATGGACCACTACATTTCCTTCCCTTCCACCCATGCAGAACTGGCACAGACAAAAGCTGAATTCTATCAGATGGCAAGATTCCCCCACATCATTGGCTGTATAGATGGCACACACATTCCGATTTGCCCCCCTGCTGACACGGAATACGTATACCGCAATCGGAAGTCACGGCACACCATAAATGTGCAGGTGATATGCAATGCTAAGTGTGTCATCACTGACCTGGTTGCAAAGTTTCCGGGGAGTACCCACGACTCCTATATCTTCCAGAGTAGCGGAATTTATGCACGGCTGATGGCAGGGGATTTTGGTGAAGGATACCTCCTAGGTAAGACACAGTGTTTGACCCCCATAACCAAAATTGCAGTGTGAAGTACATGTATGCATGTGAGTAATGTTACCCATTTTCCTTGTAGGCGACAGTGCATATGCCCTACGCTCGTTCATTCTCACCCCCTACCTCAACCCCTCAACACCCAGCCAAAGGAGGTACAACCGTGCCCACAAAAGCACGAGGAATGTAGTGGAAAGGACCTTTGGCATCTGGAAGAGCAGGTTCAGATGTCTGCACAAGAGCGGAGGTGCAAGGCAATATACCCCCATCACCTGCTGCAAGATTATTGCTGTCTGTGCAATGTTGCACAACCTTGCAGTCAGGAAAGGCACTGAGGTTGAGTTATCCGACTACGAGGACCCTGATGATGACAATGCTGTGCCACTACCACAACCTGCTGGAGTCCCTGCACCAACTGACGGCAGATACAGGTGTCAGGAGATAACAGACAACTATTTCTGAGTGAGTACAGATGCACAAACAGGTCAATGTATGTTTTCAGAAATTAAATTTAATAATGTTGCATCAACGTTACTGCACTGATGTGCAACAAAAGAAAAGGTAAACAAGAAGTGGTGAACTGTCCATTGTCCGGGTTGCCTCACCCTCACTGCCAGTCTTATTTTTTGCTGCGCTTAGCAGCCCCACTAGGATGAGCCTCACCCCCTTCTGTATGCCCAGCAGCCTCAGCTGAGCGCCTGCTGCTCCGGCGCGGCTCTGACACTGCGCTGGCCGGGCTGCTGCGGCTGCTGCTGTCCCCAGCCTCGCCCAGGACGGGATTCACAACAGTGTTGGAGATCAGTAGTGTCTCCATGGCGGTGGTAATACGGCCTATGCCCCTAGTGACCTCTGACATGTTCTGTGTGAGGCTGGCCTCCATGTTTGCCCCACGTTGGCATAGCTGGGCGGTCGCAGCTGCAAGGCGGTTGAGTGATCTATTCTGTATACGTGCATCCCTGCGACGACATTGCTCATGGTCATCCATCCTGTTGCATAGCTGGGTGATGGCAGTGGTCATTCGGCCAATAGATGTTGCAATCTCCTTGTTGCTATCTACAAAAGTCTTGAAGCCCTGTGCCATTTCCCCCATCTGCAGGTTGTGCAGGCGCAACTGGCGATGGCAGGCCAGGATGGATTTTGCCTGCATTCTCTGAATCGTCACCATACTGGTCTCCAGCCCTGCGAAGACGCTGCCTCCCTGTGCTTGTATTGGACTGCTGGTTGCACGTGGCCTCCGTGGATTTCTGCTGCCCTGCTGTGTGTGCTGGGGTGACGCTGGTGTCACAGGGTCTTGTGCAGGAGCCTGACCCGCCGCTCCCTCCATGATGATTAATGGAGCAACAATTCTCCTCCTGGCAGGGGATGTTGCAGGTGCAGGGTGGCTGTGTGGTGGTGTGATCTCCGGGGAGAATTGCAATGTGGGCGACTGAGACAGAGACAGTCGGGGGGAGTGTGGATGTGTGAGGGAATGTCCAGTGTCTTCCTCATTGCCCAGGGCACTGGTGTTGTCCTCCTCCTGTGCTGCTACACTGGTGCTTGCCACCGCCACCGCACTGGCTGTTGGTGCTGGAGCTGGTGCTGGAGCTGGTGCTGCTCCCCGCCTGATGGTGCCCCTAGGTATAAAGAAGCATTTGTCAACTGAGTGCTAATGTGTTCCAGTCACTACTATTAAAGCATTGCACATCTCATTACAAAAACGTCGATGCAGTATTACTGTTATTTTTCTTATGCTTCTGCAGTGGCATTATTGGGTACTTTTGCTGACTACATTTAGCAAGATGCATCGCTCATGTCTGTTGCTAGCAGTACTGGCCTGGGGTTTGGCTGTGCATTGGGTCTATAGGGGAGGTGTCTGGTATGGTGTGTCAAGTTGCGCATGCTTCTTACCTGTAGCTGTAGCTCGGGATGAGCTATCCAGGTCCCCAATTCCCACGACACTCGCCCTCTCAATAGTGGTCGCCACTAGTTCCTCCAGCTGAGTGAGGGGTGGCGCCCGGTTTGTGCCTCCTCCAGTAAGTCCAGCCTGCTTGTGCAGGTCAGCCAGTTTTCTCTTTGTCACGCCACGGATATCGTAAAACCTCTTCTTGAGGTCGTCTTGGCTCCTGTGGGTGACACCAACAGCGTTGACTTTTTCCCCGATGTCTATCCACAGCTTCCTCTTGGTGCTCTCCGGAACAGTGAGGGACAGCCTTCCATAAAGCTGCCTGTGCACCCTCACCACCTCCTCCACCAACGTTTGCAGCTCCATGGTGCTAAATTTTGTCTTCCTCTTGCGCTCTGCCTTCTGGCTCTCAGTGCTGGTTGCCATGTCTCACAGGGATCCTGCTAACACTGCTGCTCACTGTGTTTGCTCAGCTCAGGCAGCCTTCCAGAAAGTTCTGATGAGTTGCACCTGCCTGGGTTCCCACTCCCTGTGGGGGAGGGTGCTTCCAGCTCATTGGCTGATGTCTTCAGTGTCAGTTAACCTGCTCGACGAATCGGCATTCTCCGATTCGGTATTTTCCGATTCGGAATATACCGAATATGTTCGGTAAATACCGAATCGGTATGTATTATGCGTTCCTATTGGCCTTTCGGCCCATGGGGCGTATTTCTATTTCCGATTCGGCGTTTACCGAATCGGTAGGATCCGCATTTTTATTTACCGAATCGGACGTGTCCGATCCGGGCTATACCGATTCGGTACTTGGCGAATCGGTACGTATCGACTCACGATACCGATTGCTACCGAATCGGTATTTTTCCGAATAATTTTTTCTACATATCATTTTCCGATTTTGAAATACCGATTCGGTACGGATCGGTATTTTAAAATCGGTAAATGCGTTTTACCTACATCGGGGCCTAGATGAGGCTTGCAACTTAAGGATCCCAACAATGATAAGATACAGTTATATCAGCAACTAGTATCCGGACTGTACAGACACGGCAGTGAGGAGAACAGAACCCCTTCACTCCGCTCTTTGTAAGGATTTGACAAAAGTAAAAGAAAAATGCCAGTCACACGGTAGTGCGTAGCTGCGTCCGCCACTGCGCTCCGTTGACATGAAACCTAAAATAAAGCTCTTAGAAGTTAGAGGCCCTTCCAAGGCATGGAACGGCAACGTGTAGCCTTAACTACCGCGTTCCGCTCCCACAAGAACAAAGTCGATAACAAAGTCAATGTTCTGCTGAATGCGCGGCAAACAGCAAGCGCCTGAATCGCGCAACAGTGTCCCCGAGCTCCCCGAATCCTACCTTGAAGCGGGGATCCGGTAGACAGCCCTCAAGCCGAACATCAAGCCGCAAAAACTCTTGTGGCGTGCAGAAGACTTCCCTTCCTCCAAACAACACGGAAGTCAATGGAATTACACGCAACAGGAAGCATGTCGAATGTCTACAAATACCACCCATTCTCCGAGGAGTCTGGGAAATGTAGTTCCTTTGTCAGGTCCTTGTTTCCCGCCGTGCAACCTACTAGGAACACTCGCACATCTCGCAGTATTGCAGGCGCAACATGTGAAACCTGACACAGAGCTTCCCGATCAAAAACCTCAGATTCTGGATGGACAAGGAATTAACAATGGAAGCACAAGCAAATAAACTAGCAGGGTCATCCTTTGACCTACTTAGAATGCTCCGAAAGATTCTGGAGTTGATTCCTATTCATTTACGGAAAACAGTGGCAGTGACGACATGAGTTGGAGCAGAGACGCCAGATTGGCGGCTGAGAGAAGGAAGAGAGAAGGAAGAGCAGACGCGGAGATAGCAAGTGGTGAAAGAGCTGGCAAGGAGAGCGGACCTATGGCACAATAGCCACAAGTAAGGAGAGGAACGGGAAGGTGTGCACCGAGGCTGGATGGGAGCCCTGGAAAAAGAGAGGGACATCTCTGGACGCCCGTCAGCCACGGAGGTGAAGGTGCAGGACGGCGGCTACCCCAGGGAACAGAGTGGAGACACCAAGGATCCAGAATAGAAATGAAAAGCAGGGGGCACAGATGAGGACACAGATGAGGGACTGCTCCTGGGCCTGACACATTGGAGAAGAGGTGAAGGGCATTGGCCTGAACGCGGACACATGGAAGAGAGCTGGGGTATGGTGTGGGGGCCAGTGAGCTCCTGAGAACTGAGCAGACTTAGGAAGGAGGCAAGAGAGAGGCCCTACTTCTCAGGCCCGGGCTTCGCCAAACACGGATGCTGGTTTCAATGGGCGAGAAGGTGAAATCGCAACACGCAGGCCTCTAGATAGGAGACCAGAGTCAGGAGTGGGGTCCACAGAGAAGACAACCAGAACGATGTGAGGACAAGAAATTGCCCACGCTTGCCCGACATAGGGTGTGAATAGAGTGAGTGGATCTCCGGCAGACTGCAATACAAGACCAAAACAGGGTGGGAGCTGAAGGCAAAATTAACTCACTAAGACAAAGGAAGCAAATAGTGAAAAAGGTACGGGGACAAGTCTTGTGGGGCTAACAAACCAAGTGGGTCCTGGTGGAGTTTGGCCCTGGCTCGAGACATACCCTCAGGGTGGGAGTGAGCTGTGTGGAACACACACGCTGAGACCAGTGGACCTGCCAGGGAGCGATCAAGAGCTGAAGCCTAATTGACGCAAAAGGCACAGGAACACAAAGTCGAAACATCAGGAAGTACACCGGGGCTGGGCCCCCTGCACTTAACCCAGTGGACATAATCAAAGTAGTAGAGAAACGGGAAGCAAATACACTGCTGACCACGGAGTGGTTGGGGTCTGAGCCTGGGAGCCGAGCATAGAAGTTCATAACAGAGGAGTCCTACTAATTATCGGTTACCATCAGTAAGCACTTCAATCTAGGGCCAAAATTGGGAAGCTATCAGGTAACAAAATGGACGACACCCGAGTTGTGGGAGGACATGGCTTTGGCAAGGGTGAAGAAGGGCAGGACTCTAAAAGACATGCTGAGAAAACTCCCGACGTTGAGCGGAGGCAAAGAGAGGGCTTTACCCTCTACACTGACAGGACAGGACTCAGACAGTATCGAAGCGCCGGTCGCTCACTTTTTTTGGGAAACATTGTTTAACCCATTGTGCAATGATTTACAGTCTCTCAAAGGGGAAGTCATGAGAGAGCTGAAGGATCTTCAAAAGGACGTGGATGCAGTGGGGGAAAGAGTAGGAAACATTGAGGAACATGAGATGACCCCAGATGAGGAGGTGGAGCAGTTACAGCACGAAGTAATCCAGCTGAGAGCCCAGCAAATTGATCTACAATCAAACCAATCAATCAGGGGGTTTATAAAGTGCGCTACTCACGGTGCTGGGGGGGGGGGTGCAGCTCTGGTTCAGTCAAAGAGCCAGGTCTTGAGGCTCTTTCTGAAGGTGTGGAGGGTGGAGAGCATCTGATGTTCACTGGGAGCTCGTTCCAGGCTCTGGCTGCGATGCAGGAGAATGCTCCTCCTCCCGCTCTGGTTCTGCAGATTCGGCGGGTCTCTGCGAGGGCGAGGTCTGTGGAGCGAAGGTTTCTCTTGGGTACGTGGAAGGAGACTCTCTCATTGAGGTATTTGGGTCTGATGTTATGGAGGGATCTGTAGGCGTGGGTGAGCAGTTTGAAGGTCACTCTCTTCCTGACGGGGTGCCAGTGGAGGTTGCATAGGTGTTGGGTCATGTGTTCGTGCCATGCGTTCTGGATGGTCTGTAGCCTCTCTAGGAGGGTTCTGTTGATTCCAGCGTAGAGGGCGTTGCCGTAGTCCAATCTGCTGGTTATGGCTTGGGTGATGGTTTTTCTGCATTCTGGGGGTATCCATTTGAAGGTCTTATGGAGGATCCAAAGGCAGTTTAAACTGGTGGAGACGATGGAGTTGATATGGTGGGTCAAGGTGAGGGAGGAGTCGAGGATGATGCCTGGGTTCTGTGCGTGGTCTGTAGGAGTAGGCAGACTACATAGGGTGGAGGGTCACCAGGTGTTGACCCAGGCGGAGGCGGAAGGTCCGATGATAAGGACCTCTGTCTTCTCTGAGTGGATCTTCAGGCAGCTGCTTTTCATCCAGGAGGCTGTGTCTCTCATTCCTTCCTGGAGACAGAGTCTGGTGTCTTTGGGGTTCTTCGTGAGGAAGAGGATGAGCTGGGTGTCATCTGCGTATGATACTATACTGAGCACGTGTTGGCAGGGGGGTTTGGTGAATTGCTGTATGACGTTGAAGAATTCTTTAGTGTTTGTTGCATTGGTGTGGATTTTATTCCTGATGAAAGTCCGCTTGGTTTCTCTTAAACACTGGTGGTATTCCTCAGGGCGTTTTGGTAGCTGTTCAGGTGTTCCGTGGCTTTCCGGTTTTGCCAGGTTTTCTAGAGGCGTCTGCAGGAGCTCCTGGCTTCTTGGAGATTGGTGGTGAACCAAGCCTCTTTGAGGGGGTGTTGTTTGCCGGGGTAGTAGAGGGGTGCGAGCTTGTCAGTGCAGCTGGAGATCCAGCGGTAAAGTTCTTTGGCTGCAGAGTTGGGGTTGGTCGTGGTGCTGGGTGGGGCTAGGAGGAGGGTGGCTTTGAGGTGCTCCTCTGTGATGTTACTCCAGATCCTTCGAGGTGGGCTTAGGGGGTTTGGGTCCAGTGGATGTTTTGAAAGTGAAGTGTACGCAGTGGTGGTCCATCCAGGGGAGCTGCGTGGTGTTGCTGAAATGGATGTTGGTCCCTCCTGCGAAGATGGGGTCGAGGGTGTGTCCAGCTCTGTGCGTAGGGTTGATGACTAGCTGCTTCAGTCCGAGGTTGGAGAGGTTGTCGAGGAGGGTGATGGAGTCGGGGTCGCTTCGGTTGTCGAGGTCAAAATTGAGGTCTCGGAGTAGAAGTAGTCTGTAGAAGAGATGGCGTGGGGTGAGACGAGATCAGTGATGGTGGTTGTGGACTTGGTGCATGGTCCAGGGGTCTGTAGGTGAGGGTGCCCCGTAGCGTGGTCCTATGGTTGGTCTGGAACTGGAAGTCGAGGTGTTCGGTGTTGGAGTGGGAGTCAAAGGGAGGTCTTGTGGGAGATCGCGAGTCCTCCTCCTGGGCCGTCCCTTCTCTGAATCTTGTATCCGTCGGGGATGGCGGTGGTGACGTCGGGCCAAAGGTGACGTTGGTCCAACTTTCGGTGAGGAAGGCGAGGTCGGGCGAGAGGGTGTCAAGCAGGTCCTAGATCTCTATGGCATGTCTGTGTAGGTACCGCACGTTGAGAAGGATGCAGGTCAGGGCTCCGGTGATGCGGGTGTCTGGCGGGTTTTTGACAGTCTTGGGGGTGCAGTCGATGGTGAAGGATCGTCAGCAGTGTCTGCAGGAGATCCTTAGGTGGTGTTCTGCGTGGCTCCTTGGCAGCCTTTGAGACTTCCGGGGTTGAGTGCGTGGAGGGCGGCGGAGGTGTATCTGCGGGGGTCCAGAGATCCAGGGTTCCGGGCGTTGGTCGCGGACGGGCCCAGAAGGGCTTGCCTTAGGCGCGCCAGCTCAGCAGCCGCCATAAGTAGGAATGGGGGGCGGGACTCAAGGTGGGGAGGTGGGAGCAGGGACTGGGAAGGGGGAGGGGCTGCAGGGGCAGCAGCAGCAGGAAGGTGGGAGAACAAGGAAGAATGAAGCGAGGCAGGAAATAAAATAAATAGATATGAAGATTTGAAGAATTGCTCTTCAAGAAATACCATTAGAGTGAAAGGAATTCCATCCAAGGAAAAAGGCTCAGACATTACACTTAACCTACAAGACTTATTTAGGAATATAATGGAGGTACCACCAGACTTTGAAATCAAAATAGAGTGAGCACATAGGGTAGGTCTACAATGCCGGGTTCCGCGCCCACCGCCGGATATATTAGCCTATCTGCTGGACTTTCAGCTGAAGGAACTCATTCTAAGAAAAGCCAGAGACAAACAGCCACTTAAATATCAGGGTCATTCCATTCCGCTAGACCAGGACTTGGCAATGATAATGTTACAAAAGAGAAAAGACTTTCGGCCTGCAACTACACATCTACGCGACCTGGGAATCACATACTCTTGGGGCCATCCCTTCAGACTTATTTTCCGTTGGGAGGGCAAAGTGCGTCAACTCAGGTTACTGCAGGAAACATGCAGATTCTGGGCATTGACCAGTCACAACCGTAAGAGGCTGAGAGAGGTGGGGCCATGGCCCTCCGAGAAAGATGGTGGTGTGTTCACAAAGGCCAAAGCATGGAGCAGGCGGCCAAAACCAGATCCGATGACGAAATCACAGGAGCAACAAGCAGTCACAGAATCATTGCCTTCTGAGAACACCTCCGCAGAGGACAAATGAGTCTGCAGGGGACAGATAAGTGCACCGAATTAGGTCCGGCAGGCAGCGGAACAGGAGGCGGAGAGGAAGGCAATCGGCCACAATATACACCCAAATCTGTGGTATTCATGGGACATGCAGACTAGACCTGCGGGTCTTGAACCATTAAAGGTTTCTTTACGTTTTCCAGTTGGGGTTAGGGAGGGATGGGATGGGAGGTGGTATTCACAGGGAAGGTTTACGGAGGAGGCACAGGTTCAAGTATGGGAAGAGCAACTTTACATGGAAAAGGGCGGAATAAGGAAATAGCGAAGCAGGACTGGCCCGGTCTAGTGCGGTCCACTTCCTCCTACAATGTCACATAACTTGTTGAAGGTCCTCACACTCAATGTGAAAGGCCTGAACACCCCCATTAAGAGGAGGGCTATCCTTTCGTACCTAGAAAACTCTGAAGCAGACATTTATCTTCTACAAGAGACTCATCTCCTATCAAAAGATTGGTAACGCCTGAGGGCACGGGCATTTCCCCGACAATTTTTCTCCTCCTGTTCGAATAAGACGGCGGGAGTGGCCATCTTGATCGCAAGACGCTTGAGAGGGGAAATTAGAGATTAAAGGGAAATTACTAGCTTACACATTCACTGTTGGGGGACACTCCATAACGATAGGATCAATCTCTACACCTAATTCTGGCCAGGAAATCTTTTTGAGGGTAGCAATATCAGAAGTTATGAATACTCAAGCACGGATGCCATTGGTGGGGGGCGACTTGAACATAGTCATGGATGCGACCAAAGACCTATCAGGGAAACACTTTAATCAAACAAGAGTGATGTTAAAGGAAGGGAAAGAGTGGTTACAGTTCATGGGTTGGTGGATCTGTGGAGGGAGGCGCATCCACAGTCCTCACAATATACATTTTACTAACACACACGGGACGTACATGTGCCTGGACTCTATTAGGAATGAAAGACTTTATCAGAATAGTTAGGGAAGTGGAAATCGAACCAGCGGCGCTCTCCGGCCACGATGCACTGAAGGTCACTTTACAGCTGCCACCACAAAGAAAGCATATAGCGAATTGGCGCTTGAGAAACAGTATGCTCCACAAGGCGACAGTGAAGAAACAACTTACCAAATGCATATCTGAGTACCTAGAGATAAATGACTTCCCGGACATAACCATTTCCACACTATGGGAGCCCTTGAAAGCGGTAGCCCGAGGAGAGATTATAGCCATATCAGCAGCAGAGCATAAGGAGTGCATGGAGAAAAGGGAGCAGCTGGTGGCACAGGTCAAGGAGCTGGAGAGGGTACACAGCCACACAGGGGCGCTAAGAGTCTAGCAACAGCTGAAGACAGTGAGAGCACAATTGGCAGGGCCCGACCTAGGTAGAGTGGAATATGCAGCCCTGTGCTTAAAACATTCTTACTACATAGGTGGGGACAGATCGGGTCACATGTTGACAAGTAAACTTAGAGCCAGATGCCAGCAGACAAAGATCCAGTCACTTAAAGGGGGCAGTGGGGAGGAAATCGACGTTTTTGCCTAAATCTAATGTGTGCTAAAATCATGTGGGCTGCTTGTAAATATTGTGATGTAAACATCAGCGATATTTGCAATGTAGTCCATCCCGGGTACGCCCAGTAACGCCCACTTTGCATCTCATTGGAGATGCAAAGGGAGGCATTGGGAAAAAGGGTGCTAACATGCGATTATGCATGTTAGCACCCTCTTGTAAATAGGGCGCTGTTTTTATCTCCGCTTTTTTGTTTTTTGAAGCCAGAAAAGCAGAGATAAAGCCCTTGTAAATATTCCCGTTGGATCTTTCATCAGTATCCACTAAAACATCCCACTTCTCTATGCACTGTATCTCACACTCATCGCTGGGAAGCCTCCGGGTAGCTATGTGCTTTAAAAAACCCTATAACATAACGTCAGTTATTTATAAGATAAGCTAGAGTCATTTTTTCATAATATATTGATTACTTTTAATTGTGTTTAGAGTGTTGCTAATTCTAAAATGCCATATGCACAGAATTAGGTACCCATATCATATCTCATATTCATAGTGTCAGGGTAGTCGATATTTATGTAACTAAGGATGTCACAAAGGGACAATAGAGGAAGCGGTATGCTTCATGCCTTGCATTTTTTCAGCTTGCCAAACTCCTGTCCAATATTAATTTTGTAAGGGTTTAAAGCAAGCCGGCATGTTTATGAATGACGAGGCAGATAAACACAGCCATTTCACCAAATGGCACCAGATGCTGAAGCTAACATTTTTTTCTGTGGAGGATATTTTTTTTATACTTAGAAGCAAGTTAACCCAGGCCCACAAAAACTTTTATCAGGCCTGGCTTTCTCATAAGGAGTTATTGCTAATTGGATTTCCTGAAAGCATGCCCTTAGTCGCTGATACCTTGTGAATAGGGCCACT
This sequence comes from Lissotriton helveticus, assembly GCF_964261635.1. Lineage (NCBI taxonomy): Eukaryota > Metazoa > Chordata > Amphibia > Caudata > Salamandridae > Lissotriton > Lissotriton helveticus. The sequence continues at coordinate 186,006,978 of NC_136065.1, forward strand.
AAGGAATATTTATGATTAAATATATCAAAATCTAACAGCTATTTAACAAATTTAGTTTGGCAGGAGGGTGTCTTGGAACCTACGTTCAGAATACAGAATCACAAATTGCTATTCAATATTAGTCGCAAAGTGGATTCGGTATTCTGAACTTTGTACATCTGGCCCTAAATTTCTTACCTGGCCTAACATTGGAATTTTTGGATGCAGGCAGTCCACGAAGGAGGACAGGTTGCATGGTGAAGAGTGGGGTGAGATGGAGATGGGATCAGGGTCTGCCTCCAGGAAGAACCTTTGCAACTTGTATCCTGGAAAACTTATTTTTTACCCATCTCCTCTCATCTTGCAATTTCTTTTTGAAATATCCCAAGGTACATCCATTAATCCCCAATGCATTGAATTAGTCTATCACCTCCAGCCACATGGACACTATCTCCGTTTTACTGGAGGTGAAGACCGGCAGACAAATGTAATTCTCTGGAATGACCAACATCAAAGGTAATTGCAAGGTCTATTTCCTCCTCAATGAAGTTCCTCTTCATCTTGATTGGGGTTGGCTGCAACTTGGTGGCTGGCTGTGGGCCTCTTTCAGGTACTAAAGTCATGCCCTCCAAGAGGAAGATGACAGAAACCAGAGTGTGGCTACATTTATGTGCTTAAATGGTTAATGTTTGTCAGGTGGTTGTTATTGAGGTGAGATGAATGACGATGTCTTATACTTTTACATTCTTACCTCCACTGTGAAGATATCTGTCCAAAAGCATAAATATTTAATCCACTTGTAAAGTTACTAGTGGTAGTTACTAGTGGTAACTTTATAGTTAGAATTTCTGTTACACCACACTACCTGTACATTTAAAGGGTGGAGACCACCCAGGCTGAGATCCTCTCCCAGGTGAAAGCAGAAATCTATGTGTAAGGAGATCTTCACAAGTATATTTCCACCTCTGAATCTAGCCACAATTCCTCAATCTATTTTATAAATCTGCATTCTCTCTCTCACATATGAGACAAAATGGATTGATAAAAAGTTTAACACACATACAGAACATGTGAAGTGTAGAAAATGCAACTGGTGCTAAGTTTACATATTTTTGTTACAGTAGATAGTGCGAGAATACTTAGATGGGCTTGTGTTGATATAATCAGCTTGTTAAGCTTCCTCAGCGAGGATATATATTTTTGATCATAGTGATGGGTCTGCAATTTGCTTCATATATTGTTTTGTATTGGACAGTTGTTTTCTATTCCTAAAATGTTTTTGAATCAAGGCAGATGTGGTATTCCTTTATTGGTTATATTTCTAAAAAAATATACACCATGTAGCACAGCACATTTTTCCACTTTAAAATTACATGTTTTTCTATCGTTTGGCTATCTTAATACCTCTAGGGAAGTCCAGAAATCCTTGGTACCTTTAGCATATCAAAGATGGAGGGAAAAAGATGCAGATTTGGCCTGGATACCTTTAGTTTAAAGAAGCTTATTAAGGATTAAGCTCTTAGTTCTCTAAACATACAAAAGAGTCGGTCAAGGAATAAGGAGGGGGCAGAGGGAAACCTAAAGCTAGAGGGTTAACTTCTAAAAAAAAGCAAAAAAAAAATCCTCAATTTTCTAATTGATAAAGACTTTGAATCTGCTAAATAACATGTATGTTAATCAGAACACAATCCTTGCATTCCTATTTCTTGATTACATACAATAAAGTTGATCTTTGAGTAAAGATACAACATTTTATGAAACTAATACAAAATAGTTTTTGTATCTTTAATAATGATCACATCCCCATTGTCTTCTAGTATGTTAGCAATGAATGTCCCATCATCACATAATGTGGTCAAGTGGGAAAGTTAAGACTAGAACCAATATCTCTTTGATACTCCGTTGACAACATAAAAGTCACAAGTCAACGAAAGATAGAAAATGTTCTACAGTATCTTCTGAAACTCGGGCCAATTTAGAAGACTCATTACTGAACTAAGGTAAGGAAGGTAAAAATAGAGCCCCAGAACATTTTCATAATATGAAAGATAGCATACTGAAAGCCCTAAGCTTCACAAAAGGGTCAAAAAGCCTCTTACGATGGTCAAGACGAATAACGGATTTCCAATTTACTCTGCTTAAAAGACCTGAAAAATCCTCATCAAAAGATGTTGGTTCCATGACAGAGTCAAAAATGACTATGAAGGATCTCCACAAAAATGTCCAAAAGGCTAACTGAATGGGTTGGCCTGTCACAGGTCGAGCAATAGAAGGTACTTGCATAGGAGCTCCTTCAACTGCATATTTAGAATATTAATAGTAAAACCACCAGGATTACTGAAATTAGAGGGGGGTGGCCGAACTGCTAGTGAAGATGGCCTCGTGAGTGCTCCACTCTGACAGGCGTCCTCATGTAGACTGGATCCTGGATCCCCCCCAAGTGACCCACTGGCATAAAAGGAGGTTGGGAAGCCCTGGGGTATGCTGTGATGCCGGCCTGATGGGCTGCAGGGGCCCAAAAGAGAGAAACACAAACAAGTATCTCCTGGCAAGGCCAAGCAACATGGCTGCTGAGGATGCCACACAGTAAAACAAGTATTTGCAATGCAATTGGTCTCACCTTTGGGACCTTATATGTATTTAGCTATGCAGCACATTAGCCTGGATGCTGAAACATCTACTGTTCTTTAGCATGGAGGGAAAGTAATCACCAATCTGCGTGATACACCAGGTATGGGAACATATGGGATAAACATTGCCTTTCAACAGGTAATGGTATAGTCCAAAGCTCTGTTTTAATATAAAATCAGGGCCTTTGGTGGTCATATCACTGAAAATACAAGATTTGAAAAAGATATACTATTGTCTACGGGTGCTCGTGGAAGACAATTTCTATGGATTGGAATCTAGAGAATGCTAAAGTGATTCTGGTATTTTACTGACCTCTGCTGGTCATTTTCTATCAAGAAAGTTAAATAGAGGCAGTTGCTGGAATAATAAAACAAGAAAGCCCCTCAGCAGAAAACAGTTCTGGTATTTTACTGACCTCTACTGGTCGTTTTCTATCAAGATAGTTAAATAGAGTCAGTTGAACAGAAAAAAAATCCCTAAGCAGAAGCAGACAAGTCCTGGAGCTGATCTTCAGAGCCCACAAACTACTTACACATATAAGTAAATACTAAAGTATATACAAGAGGTCTCGAATGTTCGACCTAAAAAGACCCTTCTCCGGGTCTCGACAGGGACAACGTAAGGAGCCATCGGTCCTGCAAAGGGGAGCGTCCCCTCCCTGTGAAGCCCCATCAAGAAGGGCAGGTGCCCAGAGGTTTGGCCCTGCTGGAGGGAAAGAGGATTTGGCCGGGGCCTCCCTCGGTCTTATCGTGAAGGAGAGAAGGGCACCCAAACTCAGAGGTCCTGAGGGTCATGGAATTGATTCCCCTGACTGGGTAAGAGGAGGAGTACCTGTTGCGGGGATTCTGCACATACATAGAACTATGCGCAGGAAAACAGGACCTTGGTGTATAGTGGTTGTACCTTCCCGGCGCCTTAGTACCCAAAATCCCCAAACCGACTAGCTATAGTGTCTCATTCGTTCTCCTACATAATCACGAAGCTACAAATAATTAGACAACCCAGAACACAACACTCGCGGTAACAAGACGTACCCTTTCTCTTACTCACTCGTACTTGTCTACAATAAGAATTGTCAGAGTCACAGTTATAGTTTATTTTAACTATTGTGCTCCGTAATGCAGCATACGAGACACTACCAGCAGCAAAATGCATAAACCTTAAACACTTAGCATTGTTACAATTCCATTAAATATAAAGCAGGATGTCATCACATACTGACAGTGGAAAAATGATTATAAGGCCTAAACACCCTCCCCTTGGTAAGTTGAAGTTTATTATATAAAGGAAGATCTCTTGGCTTTGTCAGCAAAACCCATACCTTTTTTGCCCAGATGGAAGTTTTACATCATAGGGACAGCATAACTCTTCTCCCTGGAAAGGTCACTCTCCAAGTGTTTGTTTGAACAACATGCATCCCCGTAATTTCAAAGCACGAGTTTCCAGCAGTGCAGCTGTGTTAGCATCTTTTGTCTGGGTGCTAGGGACTGACCAGAACAGAATAACAAGGGGCATTGTTTATTGACCTTGCACATTGTGTACACACTTAACTCCAGGAACAGACAGAGAACGCAGAAAGCAGAGCGTTCTCATGTGAAAGGCACAAATAGAGTCTTGCAAAATAAAGTCATGTAGTAACGTGCGCAAAAGCAGCATCATGGCAGCAGAGCTCATGCAAATTTAGCAAAGTCGACAACGATCCTAACAGCCAATTAACACCCTCCCCTTGGTAAGGTCGTGGTACATAGACAGAAGACCAAAACAGAGTTCAAAGTCAAGCAGAGTTCAGAAGCGCCTGAAAAAAACAAATTGGAAAAATGCATGTTGTTTACAATTTTGTCGTTGCAGGGAAGACGTTATTACGAAGGAGGTGGAAAATCCATCATAGTACGTGAACTTAAGAATGCAATTCCTTCCAAAAGGCCATCCCTATCATTAGTAGAAAAAAGGGAAGCCATCCAATCAAGTAGACCAAAGGAACAGTGGTGCTCCTCGTAATCCAATGCTTCCAAGAGCATTTCCGGGCAACTTGTGTGATGTTCAATGAAACTCTGTAGCAAGAGTTTCTGCACTGCTGCACAGATATTCCACTCAGCCAAGACTCCAAGTGCAGCTGCGCGCGCCATACAGCCATTCCCAGAACAGGCCTGCTCATGGGCCACTAAGGGACCCATTAACTGGACATAATCCGGGTCTGAACATGACATATTGGAGAAGCATAAATCCAAAGCCCAATATAAAGGGCATCGCTGGCAGTAAAACACAGGTTGCACACACCTGAAGTAGGCAAAGCGAAAAGTTAGTCCATAACTCATGCTAAGGGTTGTTAATGGCAAGCATCCAAAACGTTGTTGCATTCGGTGACTTTTTTTGGGAAAAAGGACGGGGCCCCTGCAATTAGGATGAAAGAACCCAGGCAGGGAAAATACTGCTTGGATAAGCGGAAACACCGGGCACCGTGTGTTTACATTAGGCTGGCATGTCAACTCTAGACTACGTTAATTACTCAATCAGTGAAAACACAAATACTAATACAGAATAAGAATAAACAGTTTATTGTTTTCTTATTAATATTCTTGTATCTTTTTTGTAGAATATTTTTTTTTAATCATGTATAGATAAGGATAAATATATTTGCAATCTTAATACTAATTTATGAACCACATGTATTCTCTCCTTTTGACAGTTGGTACATTTCATATGCTATCATGAATCTGTGTTTCAAGTAGAGAGATTGTCATCATTTCAATTCATTTGTACACACATCCTTTTTTTCTTTTTTTCCAACTTTAGTCAAAAGAAGTGTATATTAAAACCCATGAACACATAAAACTTTATGTACAGAGACTGGTGGCTTGCATTCGGTGAGGGTACAGATGCAATTGGCTTGGCCTGTGCGGTACCACAAGATGAGCAGCTATTGCATAGTAGGAGCAGAAGGATCAGGATTCCACCAGCAAGCACCAGTAACAAAGGGTACCCTCCGAAGACGCTAGAAAATATAGAATGAATAAAAGCCGCTATTACTCCAAATATTGTCTGAAAAGAAGTCCCAAGGCCGGATCCCACAAGTTTAAAAAAATGAACAAGGCCTTTGGTATCGGACGCATTAAATATTTGCTGAATACGCCCCCCAAAGTGAAATGGGAGGTTCGTTTTCAGAAGTGACTGAATTTCGCATGATGTTCTAGCCACCTGCAATTCGAAGGTCTCTCGAGCCGAAGTGAGAGGCACTTCTTGTTAAAACAACAGCGCTTTGAGTCTGCCTAACTTGTTGAAATCTGTTTTCAAAGTCGGATTGGAAGGCCAAATGAAACTATCTACGTTCCCATGCGGGAACGGAAAAAGCACATTGTTACAACAAGTCAATCAATCAATCAATCAAAGCATTTATATAGCGCACTACTCACCCGGAGGGTCTCAAGGCGCTGGGGGAGGGGGTCTGCTACTGCTCGAACAGCCAGGTCTTGAGCTGCTTTCTTAAGGCGAGGTGGTCCAGGGTCTTGCGGAGGTGGGTCGGAAGGGAGTTCCAAGTCTTGGCGGCCAGGTAGGAGAAGGATCTTCCTCCTGTGGTGGCTCTTCGGATGCGGGGGACGTCGGCGAGGGCGTGGCTGGTCGATCGAAGCTGGCATTTGGGAGCGTAGAAGTTGAGGCGGCTGTTGAGGTATCCTGGGCCTTGGTTGTGTAGGGCTTTGTGTGCGTGGGTGAGGAGCCGGAAGGTGATTCTCTTGTTACCGGGAGCCAGTGTAGGTCTCTCAGGTGTCCGGAGATGTGGCTGCGGCAGGGGATGTCCAGGATGAGTCGTGCTGAGGTGTTCTGGATCCGCTGGAGTCTCTTCTGGAGTTTGGCGGTGGTTCCGGCGTAGAGGGAGTTGCCGTAGTCCAGACGGCTGGTGACGAGGGCCTGGGTGACCGCCTTCCTGGTCTCGGTGGGGATCCATCGGGAGATCTTACGTAGCATGCGTAGGATGTTGAAGCACGACGAGGAGACGGCGTTGACTTGTCTGGTCATGGAGAGGGAGGAGTCCAGGATGAAGCCCAGGTTGCGTGCGTTGTCTGTGGGTTTGGGTGCGTTGCCCAGGGCGGGGGGCCACCAGGAGTCGTCCCAGGCGGAGGGTGATAATCCCAGGATGAGGACTTCCGTCTTGTCCGAGTTCAGCTTCAGGCGGCTGTTCGACATCCATTTGGCTACTTCTGTCATCCCTTCGTGCAGGTTGGCTCTGGCGGTGGTGGGGTCGTTGGTGAGGGAGAGGATCAGCTGGGTGTCGTCGGCGTAGGAGATGATGTTGAGGTTGTGCTGGCGTGCGATGGCTGCGAGGGGGCTCATGTAGACGTTGAAGAGTGTTGGGCTGAGCGAGGAGCCTTGAGGAACGCCGCAGATGACTTCGGTGGCCTCCGATCTGAACGGGGGGAGGCGGACTCTCTGTGTCCTTCCGGCGAGGAAGGAGATGATCCATTTCAGTGCCTTCTCCTGGATTCCGACGTTGCTAAGGCGCTGCACTAGGGTACGGTGGCAGACTGTGTCGAAGGCCGCGGAGAGGTCCAGGAGGATGAGGGCCGCTGTTTCTCCGTTGTCGAGCAGGGCTCGGATGTCATTGGTGGCTGCGATCAGGGCGGTCTCGGTGCTGTGGTTGGCCCGGAAGCCAGACTGTGAGAGGTCGAGGGAGCCGTTCGTCTCGAGGAAGGCAGCCAGTTGCTTGTTGACGGTCTTCTCGATGACTTTTGCCGGGAACGGGAGCAGCGAGATGGGGCGGTAGTTCTTGAGGTCGGTGGGGTCGGCTGATGGTTTCTTGAGTAGAGCGCTGAGTTCGGCGTGCTTCCAGCTCTCCGGGAAAGTGGCGGTGTCGAAGGAGGTGGTGATGATGTCCCGCAGGTGGGTGCGATGACCGCATCGGCCTTGTTGAAGACGTGGTGAGGGCAGGGGTCGGTCGGAGATCCGGAGTGGATGGAGTTCATCGTGCGGATGGTGTCTTCGGTGCTGATCGGGGTTCAGGCGTGGAGGGTGGTGGTGGGGGGCGGTGGTTCGGTCGTGGCATGCGTCGGTTGAGTGCTGAAGCTGTTGTGTATGTCCACGATCTTGTTGTGGAAGTAGGAGGCGAGGGAGTTGCAGAGGTCTTGCGAAGGGGTGATGTTGTTGTTTCCGGCGTTGGGGTTGGAGAGCTCTTTCACGATGTTGAAGAGTTCCTTGCTGTTGTGTGCGTTGTTGTCCAGTCGTTCCTTGAATGCGGTTTTCTTGGTGGCGTTGTTCTGCTTGACTTTTGGGCTCTATTTATGAGTGATGGTGACTTTAAGCTTGCTACCATCCTAAATCCTTATTCTTGCCTTGTGTTGGTCCTTTTAAGGCCTTTTTGCCATACCTAGAAGCATAAACTAGAGGATAGCTGCTTAATATGATGATAGATCCCTGATTATTGACTCTAATCCATCTATTGCCTATCGGCTTTGACATAATTATGTGTCCTTTCATGATTCTACCTATAGTAGAGGGTGGATCCTGTTGTCTTGACTTCATATTACATATTTGTATGGTTTGTGTAGGTACTCTGATAGATCTAAGTGTTATTTCATCCTTCTCAGGCCTGCAAGGCCCAGAGCTAGAGAGACTCCATTTTGCTTTCTGTCCCTGCAGACTGAGATGCTTGCAGGGTAAAGGTAATGTTTTAGTTATGAGGTGTTGTTCGCTTGGAGAGAACCGGTTCAGGCCGGCCCTTGTCGAAGGATTGTATTTCTCTTCGTGCTGAAGACACAACATCGGGCCGGCCGGCTGGGGATGTGTCCTTGGTATGGGGAGGTGCAAGAATTTGGAGGGCGGCAGGCTGATGCCTGGAACTTTCCATGAGGAGACAGCATTCCATATTAGTGAAGTGCAGAGGCGGAGTCAGGGAGAAGGACTTTGGGCTGGAAGGAGTGCAGTCGTGGATTGGAACGGAGAGCGTAAGAGTGCAGAAGGAGAGGAGATGGAGCAGGGGAGAAGAGACAGTGGATGCTTGGAACAGAGGAAAGACAGACAGCCAGTGAGCTGGAACCAGAGGGAGAGAAACTAGAAGCAGTTGTGAGTAGATGGTGTTCTGAACAGAGAGAGATGAAGCAATGTTTGGAGCTGAAGACAGCAGTTAGAAGTAGTTACTTATCCGGAGGAGTTGTGATCAGCTGGAGTCTGAGGTGGTGCCTTTTGGAAGAGACTGAAGTTATACTAGTCTGTGGGAGCAGCTGGAGTGAATTGGACATTTGAACAGAGATAATCAGACAGAATGAAGAAGCTAGTGGAGCGAACGGTTATCAGAGCGGTCGAAACTAGACTGAAGCTGGAAGGTGGAGACAGTTCGTGGGGGAGAGGTGTCCAGTGCAGAGTGATCAGCGCAGATACACGTCCAAGAGTGCAGAGGAGAATCACAGACGAGGGAGGAATCCAGATGACAGCTAGAACAAGACTCCATTCTAATCAGGTGATACCTGTCCTGTTATGTTAGTGTCCATGAAACATTATTACTAATCCTTTTCCTTTCAGCAGTGTGCAGTCTATTTACAGTTTCTGTTAGGTAGATGTGGATGTGGTCTTTACAGAGACCCTGCAGATCTGTGTATGTGTCTATCATGTGTTATCAATGTTGTTTGTTAAATAAAGATGCCCCGGTTCTTAGTGAACCATTGTGTAATCGTTGTCGTCTCTAGTGGGGCTAACCTTTCTTCTAGTCAGGTGCAGGTGAACGGATGCATCTCCCGTCCATGTGGGTCTGAACAAGGGGGAGAGGAGAGCTTACATTTGATAATAACCTTTGCATAGTGTGCTTCTTATCCTTGCATGAAACGGTAACCTATTCTTCTAGTCAGATGCTGCTATGTGAACAGATGCTAATCCTGATCAGGTAAGTGGTAACTGAATAAGGGAGAGAGGAGCTCTTGGATTGAAGGATAGGTGGTACATCACCTAATTTGGCAACTATTGTGTGATCCAAAATAATGTAGTACTATACCCCTGATGAATAGTGAGACTGATCCCTTTATGTAATGGTAATCATAGGATAAGCTGCCGGTTGGGCAGGTTGCCTGGGTTCGTATGGGACCGCGAGGTCGTCGATTCTAATGCTGCCGGTTGGGTAGGTTGACTGGGTTCGACTGGGACCGCGAGATCATTGATTCTGAGACTGCCGTCTGGGTAGAGAGGTCTGGGTCTGAGTGACCGCGAGGCCGCCGATATACTGCCAGTAGGGTAGAGAGGTCTGGGTCTGAGTGACCGCGAGGCCGCCGATTGCTGATATTATAGGAGGTACATGGTATGTATCTTAGGAATTCCCTGTCCTTAGGGGGTAGATACCTGTTGTGAATAGGTCCTAGGGAGGGGAGAGAGTAACGTTCTGGCTGGGTTAGTGAGGCTCTGATGAGCTGGTTCTATCTAATCTGAGAACCCAAGCAGAACATTTGGCGTAGTCTGGCAGTTTTCGCACGAGACGCGGGGAGTGACCCCTGTTATGTAGTTAGACTTAAAACCCTTTCGAATTTGTCATCTGTGGACGGTCTGTGGATTGCGTGGTGAGGTGTGGTCCCTGACCTATTGGCTTGAACAGTTGGAGTGTGAGGAGATTGCAGTATATCATGGCATCTGACTCATGCAGTGTAGGAGAAATGCTTTTCATCTTGGTGTTTAGCCTGTCAGGCTGGAAGGGTGTCTGTGTGTGTGGGGGCCAATTACGTGGTCCCTGACCTATTGGCTTGAACTGTTGGAGTGTAGGGAGATTGCAGTACATCATGGTGTCTGACTTATGCAGTGTAGGAGAAATGCTTTTCATCTTGGTGTTTGAATTGTCAGGCTTGAAGGGTGCCTGTGTATGAAAATGTCTTGTAAATTGCTTATCAAATGGCTTGCTGCGTTTGCTTATGCTGTGAAGTGTGAACTGTATTCTGTGATATAACTTGCTGAAAATCTTGTAAATAGCGCCTTCTGACTAAGGCTTGCGTGCCTTGTGCATAGCTCTTTGCGCTTCTCACTTGTGAATTGTTTGTTGAATCCATGTGCATAGCGCCTCGGGTGTGACTAGTGGAGTTATTTGTGAATTGCGACTCCATGTGCGTAGTGCTTTGTGAGTGACTAGTTGAATTATTTGTGAATTGCGCCTTGTGCTTCTGACTTGTGAGTGGCTTTTTAAGGATCTTGGTCATAGCGCCTTCTGACTAAGGCTTGCGTGCCTTGTGCATAGCGCTTTGCGCTCCTCACTTGTGATTAGTTTGTTGAATCCATGTGCATAGCGCCTCGGGTGTGACTAGTGGAATTCTTTGTGAATTGCGCCTTGTGCTTCTGACTTGTGAGTGGCTTTTTAAGGATCTTGGTCATAGCGCCTTCTGACTAAGGCTTGCGTGCCTTGTGCATAGCGCTTTGCGCTTCTCACTTGTGATTAGTTTGTTGAATCCATGTGCATAGCGCCTCGGGTGTGACTAGTGGAATTATTTGTGAAATGCGAATCCATGTGCATAGCGCCTCGGGTGTGACTAGTGGAATTCTTTGTGAATTGCGCCTTGTGCTTCTGACTTGTGAGTAGCTTTTTAAGGATCTTGTGCATAGCGCCGTGTGCTTAAGGCTTTTGAGACTTTGTGGATAGTGCCTTGTAAATATGGTCTGTAGTGCCTTGTATATTTGGTCTGTGATTAGCGTGTTATCATTGTGTTTCTTGTGAATAGCGCCGTGTGCTAAACATGTATGAGTGGCTTCTTTAGACCATGTGCATAGCGCTTTGTGCCTGAGATTAGTGAATAGTTTGCTCCATTGAGCAAGGATGGGTTGGATCCTTTCTGTCTGTTGGGGGAGAAAATGTGTTTTTGAAAGGAGCTCGACTGTTATGTGAGAACGTGTGAGTTAAGTCCTGGGACTTTCCCTTGTGTCTGCTGCGCTCGGGGAAGGCTTACATTTCAGCGGCTAAAGGGTTGATATCTTGAATTGAGACAGCAGTGTTCATTTTTACGTACTGTTTGGAATGCATCCACGGGTTTCTGTGTGTCTTCCCTTTGTACACATGATTTAATGTGTTTGACTCGGAGGTGTACATCAACCTGTCGGAATGTGAGGGGGTGTTTTGATCGTTTTCAGCTGTGCACGGATGGTGCAATCTTTGGTTGTGGAAATGAGATTATTTCAATGTAGAATGTGCTTTAATTGGTGAAATGCAACCGTGTGCTTTTAAATGAAATGATGACTCTGGCCCTTTTTATAGGTAGAATGGAAAAGGTTGCACACTTAATTATGAATTCTTGGTTATGCAATGCAAAATGTTTTGTTGCCCCTTGTTTAATTTGATGGTGTTTCACATGTTATAAAAAATGAAATGTGTCTGCATGCGTTTTTGGTCTAATATTTTTTCCCTTTCAGCAAATAGTGAACCGTTATGACAAAATTGTTTGATGTTCGTGTATACAGTCAAGGGTGGATATGAGGTTCTATTTTGATTTTGACTTTATACACTCACATCCCTTATATCAGTTTAAAATTGTTTTAGTGCAGAATGCCGTCTTTTGAATGTTGGTTAACTTTTCATATGGCTATAGAAAAATAATAGCTTAAGAACTTGATTACATTAGTTAGAGAAATACGGTACTTGTCTGAGGGGAGAAGGGTAGAATACCGGCTGCATGGAGTTTCATGTAAAAATGTGTGAGCACAAAGCAGGGAAAGAAAAAATGTTATTGTAACCTTGAACAAGATAACTCAGGCCCGTCCTCAGACCAGATGGTGGGGGCCTTGTATGAGTGTAGGCTCCCTTTGGCCATTACCCAATTTCAGAGGAGAGAGAGCTGTCTCCTATTTTTGTTATGATTGGAATTGAGCCAGCCCCTGAGCGCGGATGGCTCTGAAGGGAGGGGCTGTTTCTCAAAGGGGTAAGAGAGAGTGACTAGGCCCCAGCCCTTCTGACTTGTGGAAAACATTTTTTTGGGGGGGGGATTCTGCCCAAACAAATTATGGTTTAGATAGAGTGTTCAAATTATCCCTTGGATTTAGAGAGTTCTTTTCAGGAATTAGGAGGTTTTCTTTTTTTACAGAAATGAAAAGCACTTGGGGTGCTTTTTGAATGGAAAATGTTCTTTTATAAGATGATTGATGCTTATCTCTCGTTTCAGGTTGATGGCTTGTGCGGGAGTGCATGGATGGTCTGCCCCACCCGTTTGGTATTTTGGTTTGTTATGTTCTTGTTGTTATGTTAGTTTGTTATTTTCTGAAATGCGGAACCAGCCTGGGCCCGAACTACACCGGAGCTGATGGCGAGAAGCGATGTCTTACGGCGGATAGCTGAAGTTCCATGGATGACAAGATCAGATGGGATTCCTTCCTGGCAAAGAACTTTGGAGCGGTGTGTCTGGCACACTGGAGAACTGTCATACCTGCTTTCTGTTTTAGAAAGAACAGACTAATGTTTTGGAGACACTTTTAATTCCTAAGAGAAATTTTTTGGTGACAAAGCCAATAGTCCTTTATGAAAGGAGTCTACAATGTAATTCCTTGGCCTGCATTCTTGAGTCTTGCATTTTTCCCATGTTTCTGTTCCAGATGGACATAATGCCACTTTTTGCAGTTACCACAAACAGGCCCCAATGATAATGTTACATTTGCAGTCCTGATTATGCTTTTGATTTTCCAGTTTGAAAGATGCAGTGCCACATTTATAATTTGGCCTTTGGTTTATTGATTCCTTTTGAAAGTCATAGGGTGCAGTATATAATTAGTGAGCTGCTTTAGTAATCTGATGCCCTGTGATACATGATATTTTGATGTTAGTATGCTTTGCTATTACAGATTGACTTTACACTTGTTTATCTTTCACCTATTGGATAGTTTTCCTGTTTTCTGTAAAACAGTTTTGCCAATGAAAGGAAAGTAGTGTTCTGCATGATGGTGCACACATGTGTTCCACAGATTGATACAGAGGGATTAGTGCACACTGTTTCCTGAGTTAGATGACTTATGACCTTTGCCTATTGACTTTGGCATGGTCTCCTATCACTTAGTTTTTCAAGTTTAAGTTTCAGCTATTTTAGCTATAGGGATTTCTGGACAGACTATGTCTGAATTATCTTTTAGAAGAGTATATGCACCACACTTAGATCACTGTTTCTGATTTCTTGCTTGATATGCATAGTGCTACACCAGCTATTTTGTAGGAATGGGGTTGTCCTTGTTTTCTTGTTATTATGCTTTTACTTTGATCCATCAACTTTTAATTGGAGCAGTGGGATTAGTTCCAAGGGTGGTCACCCTAGACTTTAAGTTGTCCCGGGAGGTGTGTCATTTAGTTAGGTCATGTCCTCGATTTACTAGTAATAGTTGTCCAGACATTGAGGACCTTTTTGTTATGTCTATTTGTCAGATTTTACCAAATCCTTTCTTAAGTTGACCGAAGTAGGTAGGCCTCATTTAGGCCCTTTGTTATTTTTACTTCACAGACATGTCCCTACATTGATAGATTTCATGGGTTAGTACTAGAAGCTGAGGCACATTTAGTTCAAGGGTGCTTAGGTCAGTTTCTTAAGTTGACTGAAGTAGGTAGGCCTCATTTAGGCCCTTTGTTATTTTTACTTCACAGACATGTCCCTACATTGATAGATTTCATGGGTTAGTACTAGAAGTTGAGGCACATTTAGTTCAAGGGTGCTTAGGTTAGTTTCTTAAGTTGGCCGAAGTAGGTAGGCCTCATTTAGGCCCTTTGTTATTTTTACTGCACAGACATGTCCCTACATTAATAGATTTTATGGGTCAGTACTAGGAGTTGAGGCACATTTAGTTTAAGGGTGCTTAAGTTAGTTTTTGTGGTTATTAGATATTTTTATTTGTTCCTTCGGTGGTATTTCCTTGGTTGTCATTCATTTTAGGGAGTCTTTTTGTTTTTGATTTTGTTGATAGATCATGTCGATGTTTGTTTATTTGGTTGTTGTTGTTTATAGATGTTAGCAAGTTAAAGTCAAGGGTGCAATGTTCTGCTTGACTTTTGGGCTCTATTTATGAGTGATGGTGACTTTAAGCTTGCTACCATCCTGAATCCTTATTCTTGCCTTGTGTTGGTCCTTTTAAGGCCTTTTTGCCATACCTAGAAGCATAAACTAGAGGATAGCTGCTTAATATGATGATAGATCCCTGATTATTGACTCTAATCCATCTATTGCCTATCGGCTTTGACATAATTATGTGTCCTTTCATGATTCTACCTATAGTAGAGGGTGGATCCTGTTGTCTTGACTTCATATTACATATTGGTATGGTTTGTGTAGGTACTCTTATAGAGCTAAGTGTTATTTCATCCTTCTCAGGCCTGCAAGGCCCAGAGCTAGAGAGACTCCATTTTGCTTTCTGTCCCTGCAGACTGAGATGCTTGCAGGGTAAAGGTAATGTTTTAGTTATGAGGTGTTGTTCGCTTGGAGAGAACCGGTTCAGGCCGGCCCTTGTCGAAGGATTGTATTTCTCTTCGTGCTGAAGACACAACATCGGGCCGGCCGGCTGGGGATGTGTCCTTGGTATGGGGAGGTGCAAGAATTTGGAGGGCGGCAGGCTGATGCCTGGAACTTTCCATGAGGAGACAGCATTCCATATTAGTGAAGTGCAGAGGCGGAGTCAGGGAGAAGGACTTTGGGCTGGAAGGAGTGCAGTCGTGGATTGGAACGGAGAGCGTAAGAGTGCAGAAGGAGAGGAGATGGAGCAGGGGAGAAGAGACAGTGGATGCTTGGAACAGAGGGAAGACAGACAGCCAGTGAGCTGGAACCAGAGGGAGAGAAACTAGAAGCAGTTGTGAGTAGATGGTGTTCTGAACAGAGAGAGATGAAGCAATGTTTGGAGCTGAAGACAGCAGTTAGAAGTAGTTACTTATCCGGAGGAGTTGTGATCAGCTGGAGTCTGAGGTGGTGCCTTTTGGAAGAGACTGAAGTTATACTAGTCTGTGGGAGCAGCTGGAGTGAATTGGACATTTGAACAGAGATAATCAGACAGAATGAAGAAGCTAGTGGAGCGAACGGTTATCAGAGCGGTCGAAACTAGACTGAAGCTGGAAGGTGGAGACAGTTCGTGGGGGAGAGGTGTCCAGTGCAGAGTGATCAGCGCAGATACACGTCCAAGAGTGCAGAGGAGAATCACAGACGAGGAAGGAATCCAGATGACAGCTAGAACAAGACTCCATTCTAATCAGGTGATACCTGTCCTGTTATGTTAGTGTCCATGAAACATTATTACTAATCCTTTTCCTTTCAGCAGTGTGCAGTCTATTTACAGTTTCTGTTAGGTAGATGTGGATGTGGTCTTTACAGAGACCCTGCAGATCTGTGTATGTGTCTATCATGTGTTATCAATGTTGTTTGTTAAATAAAGATGCCCCGGTTCTTAGTGAACCATTGTGTAATCGTTGTCGTCTCTAGTGGGGCTAACCTTTCTTCTAGTCAGGTGCAGGTGAACGGATGCATCTCCCGTCCATGTGGGTCTGAACAAGGGGGAGAGGAGAGCTTACATTTGATAATAACCTTTGCATAGTGTGCTTCTTATCCTTGCATGAAACGGTAACCTATTCTTCTAGTCAGATGCTGCTATGTGAACAGATGCTAATCCTGATCAGGTAAGTGGTAACTGAATAAGGGAGAGAGGAGCTCTTGGATTGAAGGATAGGTGGTACATCACCTAATTTGGCAACTATTGTGTGATCCAAAATAATGTAGTACTATACCCCTGATGAATAGTGAGACTGATCCCTTTATGTAATGGTAATCATAGGATAAGCTGCCGGTTGGGCAGGTTGCCTGGGTTCGTATGGGACCGCGAGGTCGTCGATTCTAATGCTGCCGGTTGGGTAGGTTGACTGGGTTCGACTGGGACCGCGAGATCATTGATTCTGAGACTGCCGTCTGGGTAGAGAGGTCTGGGTCTGAGTGACCGCGAGGCCGCCGATATACTGCCAGTAGGGTAGAGAGGTCTGGGTCTGAGTGACCGCGAGGCCGCCGATTGCTCATATTATAGGAGGTACATGGTATGTATCTTAGGAATTCCCTGTCCTTAGGGGGTAGATACCTGTTGTGAATAGGTCCTAGGGAGGGGAGAGAGTAACGTTCTGGCTGGGTTAGTGAGGCTCTGATGAGCTGGTTCTATCTAATCTGAGAACCCAAGCAGAACAGGCGTGGATCAGTTGGTGGTGTTTTCGGGTGGCGAGCTTGAGGGCAGTCATGTTGTCCGGTGTTGGGTCTCTGCGCCAGGTTTTCTCGAGTGCTCTGCAGTTCTTCTTGAAGCTCTTGAGTTCGTCGTTAAACCATGGGCCTTCTTTCTGCCGGGTCTGCTCGGCGGGGTCTTCAGAGGGGCGAGGTCGTCTGCGCAGTCGCTGATCCATTTCGTGAGGTTGGTGGCCGCTTGGCTGGGGTTCTTTGTGCTGGTGGGAGGGTTCTTGCTCAGGGAAGTAGCGAGCTGGTCTGCAGTGATCTTGTTCCAGCTTCTGCGGGGGACCTGTTGCTGGTGAAGGTGGAACGTGGTCCTACTGAAGCTGAAGTGGACGCAGCTGTGGTCCGTCCAGTGGAGTCCCGTGGCGTGGCTGAAGGCGATGTCCTTGCTGGAAGAGAAGACCGGGTCGAGTGTGTGTCCGGCGTAGTGGGTGGGGGTGGTCACCAGTTGCTTGAGTCAGAGATTGGCGAGGTTGTCCAGCAGGGCGGTGGTGTTGCGGTCGTTGTTGTTCTCCAGGTGGAAGTTGAGGTCCCCGAGGAGGATGTAGTCGGCGGAGGGGAGGGCGTGTGGGCTGATGAAGTCGGCGATGTCTTCGCTGAATTGTGTGCGTGGTCCCGGTGGTCTGTAGATGAGGGTGCCTCTGAGGGTGGTCTTGGGGTTGACGTGGATCTGGAAGTGCAGGTGTTCGGCGGGTGCGAGGGTGTCGTCGGTGTTGGTTGTGATGCGGATGGTGATGCCTCCTCCGGTCTGGTTGATGCGGTCCCTCCGGATGATCTTATAGCCGTCCGGGATGGCGATGGTGATGTCGGGCGCTGAGGAGGCGTTAATCCAGGTTTCCGTGAGGAAGGCGACGTCTGGGGCTGAGGTGTCGAGCAGGTTCCAGAGCTCGACGGCGTGTCTGTGGATGGAGCGGGTGTTGAGCAGGATGCACTTGAGGTGGTTGCTGCTGGAGGTCGGCTTGGTGGGTGTTGGTGTGGCGTGGGTCCGGTTGCAGGTGAACTTGCAGGAGTGGCAGCTGAAGGGTCCGTGGGTGCGTCTCGGTGTGGCTCGGTAGCAACCCGGGGTTCGTCCGGTGTTGAGTGCGTTGAGTTCGGTGGCGTCGTAGGTCCGTCGGGTCGGCCCTGGGCGCGGTCCAGGCGTGGACGGGCGCAGACGGGTTTGCCTTTGGCGTGCCTTTGGCGTGCCTTCGGCGCACAATCGGCGCTCCCGCTGCGTGTGTCCGCTGCGCGTCCGCGCGGTCACCATTTAAGGCGAAGTGGGAGGGAGGAGCAGCTGGGAGGGGGGAGGGCTCTTAGTAACTCTTTGTGAAACTGTTACTATATACAGGATCCCTGCCGGTAAACCAAAGCAGTCGTGGTTATTCAAAATAAGATAACTGCTGTAAGTAGGCAATGTAAAGGTGGGTAATATTGCTGGGACTGGAGTTCCTTTAAAAAAAAGAAGCAAGATTAAGCACGGATACATTACAAGCGAAGTGCAATTTCACATGTTTATAATAATAATAATAATAATAATAATCCACATTTGTAAAGCGCACAATCACCCGTAAGGGTCTCTAGGCGCTGGGGGCCGTCGGGAAGATTAAGCGAGCTATTGCCCAGAGTCGCATGGTGCTGGGCTAACCTGCCGCCGGAGCCGGGGATCGAACCCTGATCCCCAGATTCCAGCGTCTGTCGCCCTGGCCGCGGCGCCACACCTCTCCCTCACAAACTAGGGAATGGCCCACTGTGGAATCACAGTCATCCCCTGTCAGGAAAACCTCCTCATCCTCCCGTTGACATCTGTAAGAGAAAGGTAGGTACCATAATTCATGGAGAAACGCACATCCCAGGGGTTCAAAGCGGCCAATTGGGAAATGCTTCATGCAAGATTTAATCCGAAACAGCAAAAATGGGGGAGATAACCCCATGAATAAACCATACAGCTGATTCCGTCTCTGCCACAGAGAACGGCATGTGTTCTAATCGCTCAATGTGTAATAGCGTGTATGTAGCATCTTTCATGGACATAAATCTCTGTTTATCAGTTAGATTAAATAGCAAAACAATGCAGAAGCGTTCAAATTATCCAAAGGGACTTTTCCCATTTTGAGAGTCTGTAACGTCCATGCAAACTGTATCACTGATCGTAATTGATTTTGACCATGATATAACACAGATATATCATTCTGAACATTCTCAATAACAGAGGAGACAATAGTATTGAATGTATAGATGCGTGAAGATGGTGTATTAATACTATTGTAGACCACTGCAAGGACTTTTTCTAAATTTGCTTTATCAATTTGGCCAAATGCAGCGCTGCTTCAATGTGCGAAACTTTCCATATTTCATTGTAAGCTGCATAGATAAATTGTTTTGTTCTAGGTATCCTAGGACCTAAGATAAAATCAGCCAAATTTATGTTGTTCGACAAGAATGACGAGTGACTTAAAATCACTTTGGGCCACTAAGGCATGGCAGGTTCAGGGAAATGAAGCATTGCATCGTGCCTGCCTAATACCGGCTCAAATTCTCTTTTTAAATGACGCAGTGCATCAAACTACTTGTATTAGTTTGGCAACTGCCAAAAATTTGAATATCCCATCTATTCCGTCTTTAGCGGAATATGAAAATTGGCGTACACAGACAAATTATACAATAGATGTATTGCAAGCTTTATTTCAAAATGACACTTTCAGTGTGTCTGATGTTGACCGGTCCGGCTTGTTAGTGTGGCAAACCAATTCAAATGCATGTCAACTGCGTTTTTATAATGCAACGCCTGGTTTCACACAGACTAGACCAGATCCTCATTTTCCACATACACACTAGGTCACCACCTACTCAGTGGGTAAATTGTGCCAACAATGATTGGAACATTCCACATTTATTTTCTGAGGCAAGAAGATGACCACCAATGATGAGAAAAGTGGTCACGACTGGTGAGTACCAACCAGTGAGCCCGTTGGTGGTGCGCATGTGAGGGGTCATCTTGTCTCTTCACACTTTTTTTAATCCCTTTGGATCCCTTATTACACTGTTTACAATGTTGTCTATATGGTGATGGAAAGATTAAAAGATATGGTGACTGCCAGGTGTAAAAACAGTTTTTAGCTTTAAGTAAAGGCAAAAAACGGTGGGGGATTACCTCATAACGGAGAAGAGAGGAATATTTGGTATTTACAGTTTATGAAACCTCACCCCCGTTTGAGAAAATATATAGCCTAAAAAGAGGTGCCTTGCAAAGCAGGTTTTGCGGTTTTTGACAAACATTTTAATGCCAAAGAGCATTTCATATGGGGTCCGCCCACCCAGAGATCGTCTAAGGAGATTACTTTGTGCACTTTGAACCCCATACAAATCGGTAAGCGAGTACCTGCCAGTACCTAAGACTCTAGCTGTCAAATATTGCTTTAAGTCACGGTTCATTCGCTCCACTATAGAATCACCCTCAGGCCTGTATGGAGACGAAAACTGCACCAGCCCCCCCATCGACTTCATCGCGTCCTTGTACGCCTTAGAGGCGAACGCTGGGCCTTGGTTAGAATGGAAGGTGCCACAACCAAAAGTCCTGAAAAAGACACACAAATCTCTAATGACATTTTGAGCGTCAGCACTGTGTTGTGGCCACACCCAGAGGAATCTAGTGCACAAATCAAATGCAACAAAAATATATTGATATGCAGTATCTGAAGTTAACGGACCACAGTGATCAAGATATATACAGCCGAATGGCTGATTTCATATATATAGCTGTGTCTGTGGTGGACGTGAAACTGTAGACAGTTTGATTTGTTAATAAATGTCACAAGAAAGCACATAACTACAAGTTTGTGTGTACAAACCACACCACCAATAACATTGCTGTAGAATAGACACTGTTGCAGACACTCCACCATGTGCGAAAGCCATGCATTCATGAGCTGCCATGATCAAAGGAAGTCTGCAGTCCATGTTGGGAATCAGCCGGTCCCCTACTGAAGGAATTGAAGCATAAGGACTTGTTTGAAAGATAAATGATAAGAATATTTTGAGGGGAAGCCCTAAGGGTAAGCAGTTTCATCCTGTGTTGCAGCTACAGCTGCAAAGATGTCATTATCTATCTTAGTTATGGACCTTGTAACTGTTGCAATGGAAAACATGGCTATTGCAGATTGAGCTGCCTCACCAGCTAAAGACTTACCATCTGCATCTGCTCTCACACTCTGATGGTCAAGAGTGTGTATAACCTGTGTGAGCGGCAGCAGACGTTTTGTAAGCTTCGCCACTCGAACCCAGAGCATTTTATGCTTTTGTTGCGTGGCCTTTAGAATCTCTTTAATCATTTTGAGACCAAAAGAATAAGTTGCCAATGAAGACTGGACACAGTAATAAGAATTGCACACAATAAGAGTGTTCACATTAGGATCTGCAAACTCGAGAGCCAGTCTGTGTATGCACTATGGAGGACTTCAACTCACCATTTACAATAGCACCAGCAATAATAGCGCATGCCACGGAATAAGCATGTTAGGGCCCAATGGCTGGTTGATCCTAGTGTCGGTGTAGATTATACATTTGTACTCATCCAAAGTAAGCAAAGACAAAGGAGGAGGATGAACATGTTCATATTGTAAAAACTCCTGTTTTTCAAGAGCAGGATCAAAGATAAATGTGACATCAGCCGATGTCAAAGAAGTAGTCCATTGAATCCATTGAATCCAATGGGGATGTAAAGCCTTAGAGTTTGGTACACTTGCCTTAGCCACTGCTTCTAAAGCAGGGATAGGCAAAACCATCAGAATGTGTTTTCCCTGCACCAGTGAGCATCCTTTCACAATCTCCATTTGGACTGCAGTTAAAATCTTTCCAACATTCAAAAAGAACATTTCCGCTGCTTGTACAGATGTGATTTGTATGCAATAAGTACTGTGTCCCCTTCATTGAATGTTAGGTACGTGAAACCTACCGTCCCTGATACAATACATATGACCAGGTTCGTAGAATTATCACGTGTCAACACAAAGTTAGTCAATAGCAGATCAGACTGCAAAGAACGTAAAATTGAGGTATGTTCCGGTAACCAGCAGGCAGAAATAAATGTAGGTTGTATCAACACATAGAGCGGTTTGATACGCTGGGCTTAATCAGAAATGTATGTTCTCCCGAAATACAAAAATCCGAGCAAAGCCTGAAGCTTTTTCATTGTAGAAGGTGGTTGTAATTGTGCACATTTCTCCAGAAAGAATGGGACCAACCCCCTCCCTTCATTGTTGAGCTCATAGCCCAAAACGAGTGATTTTTCAAAATTAAATTTGTATCCATAGTCAGCGAACAACAACATAATTCTGTCGACTCAGACCAGATGCGGCATCAGTTTGTCGTCTGCCAGATAAATATCATCAATGTACGAGAACGCATCCGGGGCCTACGCTGTGCAATAAAGACAACTCCAACTATTGGCACTTTGATGATTTCTTAGTCATGGATAATGTTGTAAATCTAACGTTTAACTGCATGTAGCTGTTATTTATTGTCGGTGTCTGATACTGACTCGAGGAAAGAAACCTTCAACTAGATCCCTTAATCAAATAGGTACCTATGGTTTTAGTATATGTTTTTAATGGTTTAAAAGGGCATTTAAACTCGAGACTATAATGATGTTTATTTTTTTGTTTAGTAACCACTGTGCCGGAGTCCTGACGAAGGCCTAGCCGTAACGCGTTGTTTGTCAACAAACCGCCAGTCTCTCTGCATTAAGTTATCTGTGATTTATG
This sequence comes from Lissotriton helveticus, assembly GCF_964261635.1. Taxonomy (NCBI): domain Eukaryota; kingdom Metazoa; phylum Chordata; class Amphibia; order Caudata; family Salamandridae; genus Lissotriton; species Lissotriton helveticus. Next base: position 186,029,488 of record NC_136065.1, read on the forward strand.
GGTTTTTAATATACGCTTCCTATGACCAAAGTAGAAAATTGAAAAAAAAAAGTGATATGTGTGTAAATGAATTGAAATTATGACAATTGTGTTATTTGGAATATAAAGTCATGAAATCATTTGAAATGCATGTACTGTCCAAGAAAAATAATACATGTGGTTCATACAACATTATTCAGATTGTAAAATTTTATTCATCTTTGTTTACACAGTATTTATAAAAAAACATTTTCTATACAAAAAAGATATAAGAATATTAAAAAGAAAATATTAAACTGCTTATACTTATCGTGTATTAGTATTTGTGTTTTCACTGTATATATAACCAAGTTAGTCTAGAGTTAACATGCCAGTTTACGGTAAAATAAACTGCGCCCTGTGTTCCTGTTTTCCAAAGAAGTGCAATAAAGACACAACATGTGCAGCAAAAGCCCCGGGCTGTTCTTATACCCCATAGGCAAGCGTGTAGATTTTTTCTGATTTCCGACGGCGGTAAATGCTGTCAAGTCATGCCTCTCAGGAGCCAAGTTGTGACTATAGAAATCATTGGATATATTCAGTGTTGTCTTATATTTTTTTACGAACAATGCTGTTCACTAGCACAGAGCTGTTGGTGTTCTGTCCCGCAAATGTACAACAATGACTATTGAAATTTCGATAATCTAATACAATGCATTATGAACCGTCTGGTTTTGATACCGAAAAAAGAGGATTATTCATAGAAGATATACAGGATTCAAATACACCTTGAAATTCCAATTGAGTTAGAATGTCACAAACATGTGCTTTAGCCTCCTGCCTGAATGGATATTGCGGTTGTGGTTGTGGCATGGACCGTAATGGAACCTCATGTGCCGGTGAATCTCTATCCCAGCCCAGTTGATTATGGTACACAGCCGGGGCAAGAGCCAAAGCCCACTCAGCTGCAAAAGCCTTTGCATACTCCTCAGGGACGTATAGTGAAAAACTAGGAAGTATCACATCTTCCCCCCTAGAGGCAGCCAAAACATATTGTGGGCGCAATCCGCTGCCGCCAACTGATGTCATATGAGGAAGTCAGATTTTACCCAAAAAATGCTGTGATTGTACGCTGTATATCACCCTCAATTTGAAAGACTACTTCATATACTGTATCCAGGGGAGCAACTCGAGTATCTGCTGTTTCTACAGTAATAAATGTGTCAGTTGCTTTTGCCTCCAGACAAGAATGCTGTGCCTCCCACACTATGGTAGCCTCCGTTGCGCTGTCGAGCAAAGTCCCCGCCCATGTCCAATCTAGAAGTCGTGTTCTCACCATCTGAGTCATATTTCGCTGTTAAAGCGGCAACTTTTTTTCTGATACAGGGGTCTAAAATGAGGCAGATACTCTTGTTTGGCTTTAACGGAAAACTGTCGAGGTTGATCCCGTCCCTGTTGCGTGGTCTGACCTTTGCCATGATCCTGGCGTTCCCCACCATCGACTTGAGAATCCGATACTCCTGTAAAGAACGAGGAGAGCGCTGATAAGGGACTTGAAATCTATCAGGAGTCTTAATTTTCGTGCGGTTGCGCAAGTCATAAGTACGCTCAGAAGACTCCGGTGTCAGTGAATCAGCACCGAACTCTGCTTCTGCTGTTGGTACCCCTGTTTTTTATTTCTCCAGTTCTTTTTTAGAAAAGAACGACCTCCTATCTATATGAGTCTGGGCCTTTCGTTGAGTGTGAGCTTGAGTTTGCGGTTCAGTAAAAAGTTTGATTCCCAGACTAGTGTGCCCTAAGGTTTTATAAGCTTTAGCAATATTCTTTGCAATTTGCTCTGTTTGTCTGTGTCTGCCACAGTCTCCAAAGTGTTGCACCACAAGTAAGCTCACAGCATCACCCTTAACATTAGCAAGGATCATATTGCAAACAATGTTGAACACACCCACCAGTCTCATTCCCAACTCCAGGGCCGTTTTGGCCTATGTTCATCCTGAACACGTTTTATCAAGAAAAGGGAGAACGGTCATTGAGAGGATGCTGAAAGACATTGAATATACCGCTGCAAACACTCTACCTCAAGTGTTACAGTCAGCTAATCGGGAACAAGGCCTTTAGGTAAACTCATGGTCAAGATCCTATGTTTCTCCAAAGGTGTGGTATTTGGAAAAACAGCTTTGAGTTGTCCAAACTTTTAAGCAAGTCAATAAGCGGATGCTTGCCCATCACAGAATTAATCATTAATGGACTGATGATTACACCATCAGGTGCTGGTGGTTGCGCAGCCACGCCTGGTGGTCCCACCTGGAAGTTGTGCGACAAACTGAATAACAGCTCTATGTACATGTATTAACAAAGTATGCAATACGCGTAGCTCTGTGATTGTAGCAGTGATATAATTTGAGTGCAGGTATACCGAGCCTAAACGGGCCATGTGGACCCATCTATCGATAAGGGACCTAAACGGACCGGTGTGATAGGGTGAGGAAGGGCGCTATTAAATATATTTGATGTTGCCAAGCCGTTAGCGGAACTTCAAGAGACCTATAAGGACAATATTTCTGAGGAAGGGTTATGGCAGTGTATTCGTAGAACAAATTATCGGTCCCATCGATAGCCAGAAAGGTGACCCAAGAATAAAACACCTTGAAGTGGTAAGCTGCATTCGCTTCAAGTACAAAAATAAGCGTAACACCAGCATCAGGGACTCCATAGTGAGTCAAATAAGCCTTGAGCGCTGCGCGGTTAGAAGGTGCTATGACAACCACCATAATCAATAGTAGATAATTACAACCTAAGTATGTCAGCGTAATTACAGGCATTTTAAAATTCAAGCTTGAAAAACCTATAAAATATCACAATATTGGAGGCTACACCATCAGAACCAGATCAAACGTTGGCGGTGCCATGTTGCAGGGATTTTGCACATGCACAGAACTATGCGCAGAAAAACAGGACTTCATGTATAGGGGATTAATCTTCCTACCACTTTAGTACCCTAAATCCCAAAACCGACTACCTATAGTGTCTCATTTGTTCTCCTACATAATCACGAAGCTACAAATGAATTGACAACCCAGAACACAACACTCCTGACTCTCTCAGGAATCATGGTAGCAAGACGTAGCCTTTCGCTCACTCACTAGTACTTGTCCACAATAAGAATTGTCAGAGTCACAGTTATAATTCAGAATGTTTATATTAACTATTGTGCTCTGTAATGCAGTATACAAGCCTTTACCAGCAGCAAAATGCATAAACCTAAAACACTTACCCTTGTTACAATTCCATAGAATATAAAGGGGGATGTCATCATATACAGAAGGTGGAAACAGGACTATAAGGCCTAACCACCCTCCCCTTGGTAAGTTGAAGTTTATTATATAAAGGAATATTTCTGGGCTTTGTTAGCAGACCCCATACCTGTTTGCCTAGATGGAAGTTTTACATCATAGGAACAGCATAGCTCTTCTCCTTGGTAAGATTCCTCTCCAAGTGTGTGTTTGAACAACATGCATCCCAGTAATATCAAAGCACGAGTTTCTAACAGTGCAGCTGTGTTAGCATGTTTTGCCTAGGTGCTAGGGACTGACCATAACAGAATAACAAGGGGGATTGTTTATTGACCTTGCACATCGTGTACAGACTGAACTCCAGGAACAGACAGAGAACGCAGAAAGCAGAGAGTTCTCATGTGAAAGGCACAAACAGAGTCTTGTCAAATAAAGTCAGGTAGTAACGTGCGCAAAAGCAGCATCATGGCAGCTGAGCTCATGCTAACTTAGCAATGTCGACAATGACCCTAACGGTCATATAACATACCACTGCTCCGGAGGGCTCTGGCTGGAGGCAAGGGGCGAGGATGGATGTAGCAGCCCATGGGCCCATTGTGCTGGCATAGTACCCAGACTGCAGAGGAGGAGCGATGGGCGGTTCTCATTCCCGAAGGAATGAGAACCGAAGGTGCGCATGTGAGGGGTCATCTTGTCTCTTCACACTTTTTTTAATCCCTTTGGATCCCTTATTACACTGTTTACAATTTTGTCTATATGGTGATGGAAAGATTAAAAGATATGGTGACTGCCAGGTGTAAAAACAGTTTTTAGCTTTAAGTAAAGGCAAAAAACGGTGGGGGATTACCTCATATCGGAGAAGGGAGGAATATTTGGTATTTACAGTTTATGAAACCTCACCCCCGTTTGAGAAAATATATAGCCTAAAAAGAGGTGCCTTACAAAGCAGGTTTTGCGGTTTTTGACAAACATTGTAATGCCAAAGAGCATTTCATATGGGGTCCGCCCACCCAGAGATCGTCTAAGGAGATTACTTTGTGCACTTTGAACCCCATACAAATCGGTAAGCGAGTTCCTGCTAGTACCTAAGACTCTAGCTGTCAAATATTGCTTTAAGTCACGGTTCATTCACTCCACTATAGAATTGCCCTCAGGCCTGTATGGAGACGAAAACTGCACCAGCCCCCCCATCGACTTCATCGCGTCCTTGTACGCCTTAGAGGCGAACGCTGGGCCTTGGTTAGAATGGAAGGTGCCACAACCAAAAGTCCTGAAAAAGACACACAAATCTCTAATGACATTTCGAGCGTCAGCACTGTGTTGTGGCCACACCCAGAGGAATCTGGTGCACAAATCAAATGCAACAAAAATATATTGATATGCAGTATCTGAAGTTAACGGACCACAGTGATCAAGATATATACAGCCGAATGGCTGATTTCATATATATAGCTGTGTCTGTGGTGGACGTGAAACTGTAGACAGTTTGATTTGTTAATAAATGTCACAAGAAAGCACATAACTACAAGTTTGTGTGTACAAACCACACCACCAATAACATTGCTGTAGAATAGACACTGTTGCAGACACTCCACCATGTGCGAAAGCCATGCATTCATGAGCTGCCATGATCAAAGGAAGTCTGCAGTCCATGTTGGGAATCAGCCGGTCCCCTACTGAAGGAATTGAAGCATAAGGACTTGTTTGAAAGATAAATGATAAGAATATTTTGAGGGGAAGCCCTAAGGGTAAGCAGTTTCATCCTGTGTTGCAGCTACAGCTGCAAAGATGTCATTATCTATCTTAGTTATGGACCTTGTAACTGTTGCAATGGAAAACATGGCTATTGCAGATTGAGCTGCCTCACCAGCTAAAGAATTACCATCTGCATCTGCTCCCACACTCTGATGGTCAAGAGTGTGTATAACCTGTGTGAGCGGCAGCAGACGTTTTGTAAGCTTCGCCACTCGAACCCAGAGCATTTTATGCTTTTGTTGCGTGGCCTTTAGAATCTCTTTAATCATTTTGAGACCAAAAGAATAAGTTGCCAATGAAGACTGGACACAGTAATAAGAATTGCACACAATAAGAGTGTTCACATTAGGATCTGCAAACTCGAGAGCCAGGATAAGAGCTCGCAGCTCCGCTAATTACACCGTACAGCCCCCAAGTGTCTGTGTATGCACTATGGAGTACTTCAACTCACCATTTACAATAGCACCACCAATAATAGCGCATGCCACGGAATAAGCATGTTAGGGCCCAATGGCTGCTTGAGCCGAGTGTCGGTGTAGATTATACATTTGTACTCATCCAAAGTAAGCAAAGACAAAGGAGGAGGATGAACATGTTCATATTATAAAAACTCCGGTTTTTCAAGAGCAGGATCAAAGATAAATGTGACATCAGCCGATATCAAAGAAGTAGTCCATTGAATCCAATGGGGATGTAAAGCCTTAGAGTTTGGTACACTTGCCTTAGCCACTGCTTCTAAAGCAGGGATAGGCAAAACCATCAGAATGTGTTTTCCCTGCACCAGTGAGCATTCTTTCACAATCTCCATTTGGACTGCAGTTAAAATCTTTTCAACATTCAAAAAGAACATTTCCGCTGCTTGTACAGATGTGATTTGTATGCAATAAGTACTGTGTCCCCTTCATTGAATGTTAGGTACGTGAAACCTACCGTCCCTGATACAATACATATGACCAGGTTCATAGAATTATCACGTGTCAACACAAAGTTAGTCAATAGCACATCAGACTGCAAAGAACGTAAAATGGAGGTATGTTCGGGTAACCAGCAGGCAGAAATAAATGTAGGTTGTATCAACACATAGAGCGGTTTGATACGCTGGGCTTAATCAGAAATGTATGTTACTGCTAGAGATCGCGGGTCACCCGACCAATAATTTCGCCACTTCTGGCTTCGGGCCCATATACTTTACTTTATCATATACATTGATCAGATGACCACACTATCTACTATCAATAATTGTGAGTTCCCTTTCGATTATTTCCAGTGTACCCAACTTACCATCCACCGTTATGGGTACCTATGACCACGATGGGTCAGGGAGCTAGCTGTAAAAGGAAAGGCAGCAAAATACAAAACCCAACTTTTATACTTTATTTTATGAAATGACCACGGACAACTGAGAAGTTTTAAAAGTTTATCTTAGATTTCAGATTCTTCAATCATACAATTTATAGTAATGAGGCAATGTATAATCAGAATACCAAAGAGCACATAACTACATAGGAAAAGTATACAGGTAACCATCTAGTCCACTAATGAGGAAATTCAGAAATAACGGAAATGAAATTTTTAGGGAGAGTACTTAATGCAAGGAATTCTATGCACGTATTTGGAACTTTATCATGGGGTCATATTTCGAGAGAAAAGACACTAGGGTAACCTATACATCTATGGAAGGGTAAAGGTTCAACACGCTATAATTCTAACGTTACTACTTCAATTCAGTATTTAGGAGAAATTTATATCGCACATTAAATTCATAAACAGTATGGTGAGATTTATACTAAAAGGACAGGGGAACATAGGTACATGCTATGAAATGCAAACTGAAAAACGACTTTAATGAAATGCAATGTATTTGCGGAGAAAAACATGGAAAATTAACATATGCAAATGGTATGTCTTTATTGAAGCAAAGACAGAAAATAGAAAGGTGCAGTTTCAAAGATTTCAGCGAGATATTTACCTAGACTGGTGTGAAAACCAACCCTGGCCACGGGTCAGTTAAGGACAGGAAATACCCCAAGGAATAGCAGTCATCAATGGGACAGTAGGTGCAGAATGGACCCCTCAGGACAGGACAGGACCAGCACCCGCAGTTTGGAAGCAACGCCTGCGCTCCACCCTCTCTGCAGCTATCGATCAGAACCCCGATTGGGTCAGCGAAATCCCCAGCAAAGTGCTCCGCCAGCACTTAAGGTTTAATAAAACCTTAGTCTATGGTCAAATTTCGGACAGAGAGCTCCGCAGCACCTCTGTATCAAGTCACCTATTGAGTGCGTTGGGTCAGTGACAGGTCAGCTATTCAGACAAATCGGACAATTTCCCTAGGTGAACCTAGGCTAGATATACTGTTTTGGGACAGGGTACCACCCCCCAAATGTTGCAAAGTGTCAGAATCCCCAAATTTCGATTGGTCCTAAGGTAGGATTTGGTTAACACACCAATCAGAACAGACTATTCTAAGGCCTAATTTGCATGTTAAGGTGCCGCCTAGCAAGATTGGGGTTCCCACGAGAAGTCGCAGGGAAAACAATGGAAAGAATACATTGTATACAAATAGTGTACAAGTTAGGCTTTCTCGCTGGGTAAAGGTTCATCTTCCCATGCAGGCTCTGCCAGCAACCTTCTTTGGCTTGGTTTCAATGCCACCGCACCATCGATTTGATTCTGCGCAGAAGTACCCTCCAAGATGGACTCCCCAGCCCCATCACCCCTCAGTGCCGAGGATACATGAAAAGTAAGCGAAAACAAATTAATACATGGAAATAAATGAAGGCATTTACATGTTATATTTTCGTACTTCACGTTTATCATCATAAAAATATACTATGCAAGTTAAATATTAGTGCAATATATAACGACACGAGAGCAACCGCACAAGCTTCACCACGTTAATACAAGGAAACGCCATCTTGTGGCTATTACGCATGCGCACCCTTTCCCTCCAAAACTACCTCTACGCGAAGTCACGTGAGTGTGACTGACGCATGCACAGAAGAGGAAAGTCAAGCAGCGGCCATTTTAGGAACAAAGATTAATCGTATTAGTAAAACACATAAGCAAGCGTCTTTATGATACCCACGCACATTCAAAATACATAAAATTAGTAAAACAAACAATTGAAGTTACGAGATTATAATAGATTTTCGAGGTTCTTGACTCGAGCAAGTCGCGATGCGAAATCTTGCTCTATCAATCCCCTCTTTGATGATATTTACTATCATCACAAAATAATGGAACCAGATGCCAACTTTCTTTCACACCTTGTACATCTCTATCTCTTCCAACAGTCGGTTCAGCTTTTCTTTTTCAGTTTTTGTAGGGTGAGAATTTTTCACCTTTTTATAAATCTTATTATTCATTTCTTCCAATTAAAGTTCATCCGCACTCCGTTTCACTCCTCTTGCATTCACCTGATACTTCTTAGTATGCTTTCGACATTTGCAACAGACGAATATGAGAAATAAGATAAGACCTATCACTCCAATTGGCATCAGTACCTTAAGTAGTAAGCTTTTACCTAAACTAGCAAACCAATGTCCTACATTGGAGAAACCATCAACCAGTCTCTTCCAGGCACTGTCAACCTCGAGTGGTTTGAGTTTCTTTTCCAAATTAGTAATGTTCTTTACATATCTTTTGAGCTGTACGCTTTTGTCCGGAATATAAGTGCAACAATGTTGCGCCTTCAACATCCGACAGACTCCGCCCTCTTTTGCTAATAAGGTGTCAAGAGCAAGTCTGTTCTGCAAAACCATTGATCTGATCGCAACCATTTCGGCATTGACCAGCAGAAATCCATGAGCTGTGTCAGTAGACAACACATCCACTATTGTGGACAATTTGCAAATTCTGTGAGTGTTTAGAACCACTCCCACTCCAGGTATCAGTGCACTAAAAATACTACCCATTATTTCACCTACGCTTTCTCTTTTACTACGCGCTAAGCCATTAGTATTTTCACTGCTTCCAGCCATTTCATTCACATGGTATATTCTCGGGAAAACAATGCCAAAATAGCAGCTTCCATACCAGTGATCCGGCAATTTGAAATAAGCCTTGTCTCCACATATATAATAAATTCCAGGAAACACAGGCTCTGACCCATTTTTGAATCCCCAACCTCCAATTACTTTGTAATTGTGCTCACATTGACTGGAACCAATGAAAATGTTATTATAATAATCAGTCTTCTCGCGATGAAGACAGAGTTTCCCTTTCTTCTCGAAATCCAGCAACAAAGCAGGCCCTGCCCCGCCATTTGAGGTGCTTTCCATGTTCTCTGCCCATTTAGGTGTTTTCTGCCTTTTGTCATTTGCCTTTCTTTGGAAACTCTCCCTTCTTTTCTCTGCCATGTTTAAAAATACTTTTTCTTGTTCATGTAATGAACAGGTCAAGTTGTCTCTGTGTGCTTCATTTAAGTCTATAGTACCTATAGTCAGAAAATATTCCCCCATATAACGTGTAACGTCACTTTTGGTATGTACAGGATTCAGATTTCCACGAATGGGAAGTTCAGAAAAGATCACGTCATTGTTAGAGTAATAGTACTGTAACGGTCCTCTTTTGTAAAATAAGCTTGCTAAAATACTACAGGAGATTCCATAGGTCAGAGGTAGGTGATGATGTGTCACGCCTTCAGCTACAGAAGTAGGTAGCTTCATGCAGACATAGCAGTCTTCTATTTCCATAGTTTCTACATAATGCACTAACAAGTTTGCGAAAACATTTAAATGAGTCTTGTTTCTAACTCCGTGGTAATGTAGTCCTTCCTCATCTGATGCTTCTAAGTCTCGTTTTGTCTGTCTGAGTGCTTTTTCACGTCTCTCTACACTTCGTGTTGTCAGTTCTTCAGTGTCAGTAGTCTGGGTAGGGTCAATATTAGTGTTTTTGCTTACCATAAAAGGAATAAAAACTGTTAATCCTATCCAAATTAATATAACTATAACTATACTACATATACACACCTTGCAGCATGTTTTGCAACAACTGCGACTAGGTCTGCTACTCACATTTGAATCAGACATTTTGGCTCAGAAGAAAATTGTAACCCCTCTTTGTGGTTTTACCCAGGTATTTTTATACTGAGCAATTTCACGGCGGTTCTTCCTCTTCTTCTGCAGAGTAATCAATGATTTGTTCTCCGTCGCTTTCGTCAGTAATATCAAGTTCCTCAAAGTTTTCCAAGATTAAGTAGGTCCACTCCGGATCCTGGTATTTTTCGTTTTGTCTTTTTATTCGCTCACTCCTTCTCTTGGAGCTATCTTCAGGTATTTATGCAATTCGGGGACTTCTTCTTATATCTGCAAGTTTCTCTTGGACTGTTTTTATTCTTAATTTTAGTCTCTTAATATACCTTGGCTCAATGTGCTTCTTTTTCTTGAGTCTTTTGGTTGGCACTGTTATTTGGCTTTCTTCTAATGTCCTTTTATTTTCACTTGTTTGTGGCACTTCTGCCATCTCCCTTTCTGTCTGACTAGTCCCAGGTCTTGTATCTATTTCTTCTGCCTGGTTACTAAGCTGGCCTTGTTCAGGTGAGTTTTGATTTTGGCTTTCAAATGTCTCTGTTTCTGTGTCCTGAACACGTTCTTCTAGTTCTGCCTGATCCTGCTCGAGCACTTTGATCCTTTGATTTTCTTCTGCTCGAACTATTACACTATGTCTAGTCTGTCCCTTTTCGACATCAGGAGTCAGTGGAGGAGTATCGATCACTTGTTCTGTCCCTGTCTGACCTTCTTCTTCGTCCTCAGATTTGATGTGAATCTCAATGATCTGAGGGTCTTCGCCTGTGCCTTGCTCGACCTCTCTATTCCACTCTCTATCTTCCCTTATTCGCTCTCTTGTTCTGAGTGGGTCTCCAGGAAGGTCGATTATGGGTATCCAATCTTCTGGCCAAATCCTCTGCAGCTCGTCATCAGCTACTTTTGGACCAACATCTGTGGGATTCTCTGCAGTACTGGTGCTTGGCCATACGCCATCAGTTACCTCTGGACCAACGCCTACAGGACCCTCAATGGGACTGGTGCTCGGCCGTCTGATATCAGCTACTTCAGGACCAACAACTGTAGACCCCTCAGCTGGACAACCTTCGGCTCCAGGTTCCTCGTCGGGTATCACCTTCTGGGTATGGCTGGCATGGATCCACTTGGGAACGCCTGCGCACTTCACCGCTGTCGTGGTTACCAGGATTACTTGGCGCTTTTGTCCCCACCTTGGTTCAAGGCAACTTGAACGAGTATGCTTCTTTATCTTAACCCAGTCACCAGGAACCAATTTGTGAACTGGTGTTGTCGGGTTGGCGACGGCGTCTGCCCCAATCTGGCGAGAGATAGAACGCACTTGGTCACCCAGTTGCTTGCAGTATTCAAGTACCAAATCATCAGAAATGCTTAACAGTTTGTATCCTGGTACCCAAGCTTGTCTCATCACTCTTCCCATCAGTATCTCATGGGGGCTCAGGCCTGTTCTACGATCTGGAATGCTTCTGAGTCCCATCAGAACAAGACGCAAGGCATTTATCCAGTTCAAGCCAGTAGAATCACATATTTTTGCCAATCTATTCTTTATGGTGCCATTTACTTGTTCTACCACTCCAGAAGCCTCTGGATAATATGCACAATGCAGCTTTTGTGTGATCCCGAATGCTTTGCAAAGCTGGGCCAAAATTTCATTCTGAAAATGGGTGCCTCTATCTGAATCAATAAAGACTGGAACCGGGGAGGAGCCAAGATGGCGACCGGAGCGGACGTGTAGTCGCCCGGCTCCGCCGGCCCTTGAATTCCGCACCGAAATCCTGATATCCTTCCTGGTTGAATCCGGCGGCGGAATGCGAATGAGGATGTGCTGAGTGCACCGATCCCATTTTCGACCTTCTAGCGCGCTCGGGTGCTGGGGAAACTTGAGGTGCAGCTCCCGCCCCGGACCCTCGCTTACATGGCCGCTCGTCGTCGGCTCCTGGAGGCTCGGAGATGGTCCGCTCAGCTGTATAGCGCAGATGACTCAGTGGCGGCGCCTTTTCATCTACAGCAATCACCACCGCACTGACGCTGACGTCCATTGCAGACTCCGCTTGTACTGAGACGGCCGAGTTGAGCAGCCCGTGGACGGTGTTTTGGCTCCGAGGGGAAGATGAGCGACACATGGTGCCGGGCGACCTAGCTCAGCGCAAACTTTTGACATTTTTCTCCGTTGCCCGGCCCGTTCCGTGACGGCTTGTGGGAGGTGTGCTGGATTTGCTTTCGGCGCTAGTGTCTCGAGGTCTCTAGGAGATGCTCGCCTATGCTGCGCCCTCCCCAGATTCACTATCGTGTGCCGGCGCCATGGCTCCCTTTGTTCTGCCGCGGCTGGGGAGGACTCCCTCATTCCTGTCCGTGAACAGCCGTGCCCTGCCAGTGCGGTACACCGACTTGCGAGCACCGGCGCTGGAGCCTGCCTCTAGGGAACTGCTACCTGCACAGTCTCATGGGTCTATCCTGGCCGCCCTCCGTGATCTCCGTTCAGAGATGTTTGATGGCTTCCAAGCGCTGTGTGCTCACCTGGACGCCATGAGATTTACCGGGACTCGCGAGCGCAGCGCCTGCCTTCAGCTGAGTGTGTGTCTACCTTTGCCAATCCACGATGCTACACTGTTGTCCTGTGCCTGTGCTGATACTAAACTTGCGGATTCCTCACCCGGGGCCGACGACTGGCGGCCCTCTGATCCTGAGACTGTTACATTGTTTCCCCCTTCCTCCGGGCTTGACTTCTTGATGCCTGCACCGCCGAGTTTACTTGGGGACTCAACTGAGCGACTTTTGCCCTACGTGTCGACTTTTATTTGGTGGCCTTCATCCCTCTCCCCGTGGAATTCCTGCCCTTCGGATGCCATTACGGAACTGACTATTGCGGACAAAGGACCTTATGCGGATGGCCGGTGGCCATTTTGTGATCCTGTTTCGTCTTCTTCTTTTAGGCAGCCATGTTATCCTGATGAGCGCGGGGGGAGGGGCTCTCCTGTGGTAATCTGCGTTAGGCTACATCCACGATCGGGTCAGGGTTAGGCTACTCTCTCGCTGCTAACTGCTTTTGCTAGCTGCAGGGGATGGGGTTAGACCTGGCTAACGTGTTTACTGGGCACATATTGCACGATGTTTCTATACTACTGCATTGTATGATCACTTGATTCTGTATTGATGCTTGCCTTCTTTCTTTGTTTTATCTGGGGCGGTGTCTTATCCGGGTTCGTGTTTGGGTATGCGCTTGAGGTCAGGCCAGGGGGTGGAGTGATCTTCTTTGTGTTAATTGTGCTGAGAGATGGGTGGGGGCCCGGGAGGGATCGCTTTCACGACGCGTGCTGAAACGATTTTTGTGTCTCTCCCTACCTTTTTATGCCTTTTTCTCTTTTGATGCTCTGATTTTGTTGTCGTGGGTAGAGAGGAGTTTTAATGGCCGGGGAGTTCGGGTGATTTAGGATTTAGACTGTGGCCCTCCTCCAATATTAGGGGATTCTTTTTCCATCTCTTTCTTTCTTCTCTATATTTCGGGTTCATTGGGCGACAGACACGCTGGCGGGGGGGGGGTAGGCCGTGGCCTCCGCATTGTTGTAGGGTGGGGGGAGGGGGTTTTCATTTCATATCTTCTTTCTATGGCCTTCTATTTTCTGCGCTTTTCTTTCCCTTTTTCTGTCCTGGGTCCGGTGCGCCGGTTAGTGGGAGTGGGTGGCACTGTGCATGGCGTGTACTTTTCAGTTTACTCTCCTATTGTTTTGTCTTGATCCGCCATGATGTTTTTAGATGCTGGCTTCTACGATTAATATCATACTATGCTGTTTACCTGCTCCTGATGTGAAGTGATGATACGGACTCAGTACTCCTTGATCTCTATTCTTCACTGTTTATGTTTACATTATAAACATTTAAAATTAACCTTCACTGCTCCGGTTTCCCGAGTGGCACATATCGTTTTTGGAGTTCCTCCTTGATTGTTTCTATTTATTCTGGTGCCGCTGGGACCTTGGATTGTTCGCTATGGTGCTGAAAGTATTGTGGCCGGCCTGATGGTTGTGGGCCCGTATTTGTTGTTGTTTTGCACAATAAAGGTTTTAAAAAAAAAAAAAAAAAAAAAAAGACTGGAACCCCGAATCTAGGTATCAATTCTTTTAGTAGAAGCTTGGCTACTGTTATGGCGTCACAATGTGTGGCAGGGTAAGCTTCCACCCACTTTGAAAATAGGCAGATAATGACAAGGACATATCTTTTACCCTCACATCGTGGCATGGTAATGAAATCAATTTGTATTCTCACAAAGGGACCCCCTGATCTCCCAATTTTCATCAGTTCAACTACTGTTTTTTTGCCAGCGTTGAACTGCTGACATGTCAAGCACCTCTGGCAAAGGGACTCTGCTACTTTCCTGAACTTCTTGTTGTACCAAGTCTGTTGAAATACCAGAACCATGGCGTCCCTCCCAATGTGTGATCCCTCATGTATCAATCGAGCCATTGGGGCAAGCAGGTGTCTGGGTAACACAGGCATACCATTTGGGCCCACAATGACACCGTCCTCACGTCTCGGTTTACAACTTCTTCCTTCCACTTCTCTTTCTCCTCCCAGGGCGTCACATGCTGCCATTCTCTCACTTCATCCCATGTAGGCACTTCTTCAAACATTCTAAGTTGGCAGCTGTTTCCAACCCCACCCCGATTGGGATTTATTCTCATTTGTTCCATAGCACATTGTTTTGCCACCCGATCAGCAAAGTCATTTCCCAAAGATACAGGGTCAAGGCCCTTCTTATGAGCAACACATTTGACCACTGCCAATTCTTTTGGTAATTGGATTGCCTCTAAAAGGTCTTGGACAACTTTTCCATCTAGAATGGGGGTACCTGAGGAAGTCAGGAATTCTCTTTGTAGCCATAATTGGCCAAAGTCATGCACAACCCCGTAATAGTACTGACTATCAGTATACACTGTTACTCTTTTGTCTTTTCCCAATTTGCAAGCTCTTATCAGGGCGATCAATTCGGCTACTTGTGCAGACTTTACTCCAAATAGATAAGATGCTTCTTCAATTTTGTTTAATGTGACTACAGCATAAGCAGCACTTAGGCCTCCTAGTTCATGCCTCAGGCATGAACCATCCACAAACCACTCTTCATCATGTACAGGTAAAGGAGTTTCCTTAATGTCTGGGCGAGGTTTAGTACTGAACTCTGTCAGGTCAATGCAGTCATGCTCATGATCTCCCTTATCTTCCATTACCATTGAGTCAGGGAGTAGAGTGGCAGGGTTTAAAATGTTACATCGAGTAATGACTATATTTGCAGCACCCATGAGAATCCTCTCATATTTAGTCAGCCGACTAGGAGTGAGATACTGAGTTTTTGTACGAGTCAATAGGATCACAACTGCATGTGGAACATACACAGTTACAGGATGTCCCATAATAATAGACTCACTTTGTTCTAAACTGGTGCAAGTTGCAGCTACTGCTTTTAAACATCCAGGTAGTCCAGCAGCCACTGGATCCAAAGTGGCAGAAAAATATGCCACAGGCCTTCTGATCAACCCATGCTCCTGAGTTAGGACTGACAAAGCACAATTGTCACGAGTGTCACAGAATAAGCCAAACTCCTTAGAGTAGTCAGGCATTCCCAGAGCAGGGGCTGTACACAGGCAATTTCGCAACTGTGTGAAAGCTGTTAAGCTCTCGTCATTCCACTCAACTGGGTCCTTTGCTCCTTTCTTTGTCATTTGTATCAAAGGCTTTGCAAGGACTGCGAATCCCACAATCCATTGCCTGCAGTAACCTACAACTCCGAGGAACATTCTGATTTCTTTCTGAGTACGGGGTAACTGCATATTTTGAATTATTCTGACTCTCTCTGAGGTGACTTTTCTGATACCTTTTTCTATCTGGTGTCCCAGATATTTCACTGATTTCGAACAGAACTGTAATTTCTCAGGGGCCACTTTATGTCCCTTTTCACTCAGGTGATTCAGTAGAACAATGGTGTCAACCACGCAATCCCTATGGCTTTTAGACGCCACCAATAGGTCGTCAGTGTATTGTACCAAAACAGATTTTCCAGGTAAGACCAAAGTTTCCAGGCATTTTTTCAAGATCTGATTAAAGATAGAGGGGCTTTCTGTGTGCCCCTGGGGGACCCTGTTGAAAGCAAATGAGAAAAGAAATTTGCTGTCTGGATGCAATGGGATCGAAAAGAAAGCATGACATAGGTCTATCACAGTAAACCATTCAGCATCCCAGGGGATCTGATACAGAATCACTGCTGGGTTCGGGACAATAGGGCAGCAAGGGACCACTATCTTGTTTACCTTTCTCAGGTCCTGCACTACTCTGTACTTGCCATTAGGCTTTTTGATGCCCATAATGGGTGAGTTGCACGGGCCACTCATTACCTCCTGTATGATGTTTGCTTCTAGCAATTTCTGTATTTCAATGGCAACACCTGCTCTCACTTCTGCACTCATTCTGTAAGGCTTGGTATTGGGGTACACTGCATTTTCTCTCATGGCTATTTGTATGGGGTCTACGTTTTTCATTAATCCCACATCCTTTCCTGTAAAGTCCCATACTTCTGGCTTCACTGTCTGCTGGAGTTCTTCAGGTAAGTCCTGTATAGTCAGTCGTTTTATTTCTGAGTCAGGTCTAATTAACATTAGCTTGTAGACACCGTCTTCGTCTGGGGTTTGAATTTCGACGCCCTTTGGTGTGCAAAAGATGGTACAATTCATTTTGCACAGCAAATCACGTCCCAGTAAATTTACCGGACTGGTATCACAGACAACAAATCTGTGCATTTGTTTAAAATTTCCAATTGAGATCTCCATGGGTTCGGTAACAGGGGTACTAATCAATTGATTAGATACTCCTACTACTTGGATTGCTTCTCCCGAGAGGGGTAGGTTTGGAACGTCCACTGTTCTCACAGTAGAACGGGTAGCACCAGTGTCCAATAGAAAGGTGACATCATTTCCATCAACCTTTCCTTCAATGTATGGCCCTGACTGGTCTACCGGTAAAGAGGCGCCAAGTACGCACTCCTCGTCCTCCCCTCTCAGGCCCCGTCAGTACTGGTCATCACAGAAAAAGGTGTCGTTTAACAAATACTGCGAAGTTGCTGTATTTCTATCCTCATTGCCTCCCCAGATTTCCACATCATCACCCTGTGGTGACTTCCCTTTAAAAATAGGCTTTGGCGCTCGGGGCACTTGAATCGTTTTTACCTGCTGCTGGGTCTTTCTTTGTTTTTCATTCTGCGTCTGTGGAATTAAATCAGGTGTTTGGGCATTATCACCTTGTAAATACGGACACTCGTCTCGCCAATGTCCAATTTCTCCGCACTGGTGGCAGGGAAATTTCTTTTTCGCTTCTTCTCTACTCATTTTAGGTCGGGGTTTTCCTCCACCCCAACCCCCAGGGCCTTGGTTCTGAGTAGTTTTGTTTAACTTACTCAATTGCTTTTCCTGCTGTTCTGCGAGCTTTACTTGAGCCCACATCACCTTCTCCTTCAGGGCCTTTTTCTTTTCTGCCATTTCGTCCTCACAGTACTTTGCGTACCGCAGGACCTCATCTATCTTTTTGGTATGCCAACAGATTTTATTATCCTTTATCCACTGACAAATTTCGGGTCTTAAACAGTTTACAAACCTGTAAATGAAATGGGTCATGTCCTTCATCTCGATGTTATCTATACCACTGTATGTTTTAAATACCTGCAACAGCCTTTCATAAAAAGAATGCACTGTCTCGTCCCTTTCCTGCGTGGTTCTATCTATCTTGGTCCAATCAGTTTCCTTTGCAGGTACCTTTATTTTCAAATGTTGAATTACTTGTTCATACTTCCTCATCACTTCCTTCGATGGTTCCCCTGTTTTGTCGTCCCTCGGGTATTCCTCACTAGGCCAAGCTATGGCTATTTTACACTCGGTCCACAGATCTACAGGGACCACTATGTCGAAGAACCCATCCAGGTCCTTCCATAGGCATTTCTGCACTTTTACGAATCTTTCTACCTGCCGGTACCAATCGACTGGCTTTTCTCGCAATTTCGGGAAGTCATTGGTAAAGGACACAATATCCTGCCGGGACCATGGAACATGTACATATTTTCCTCCTGGTACTTCGCGCATAGGGCATAACTGTTCTGGTTTGTCAGCTTCCTTTAGAACAAATTCGGGAGTTGCCTGCCTAGACCTGGCCTCATCCTTTTCCTTGACCCATCTTGCTTTCCATCTTTCCACATCTCCCCATTTTTGTAATACTGTCAATAGTTCTTTGACCTGTGCTTTCTTCCCTGAAACATTCAGGTTTTCCACATCCTTGACTGAGAAATCTGCCCTATATGGTTTCTGCAGAGGTTTCGATTTTGAAATATCTATTCCCATGCTAGCAGCAGTGTCTGTCAGTTTTTCATGAAGTACTCGAGTATTTCGGGTGAGACTCTTGCAGGTAAACAGCATTTCGTCTTCGGAATAGGTATTTAATCTGTCTAATCCTACGTTTCCTGCCATCAATTCCTCTATTTCTATTCTCAGCTTGTAGAGATCTAAACGTTTCGTTGGGGACGCTTGTTTTTCAAATTCTTGACTCCATCTTTCGATTTCTTCAGGAGTCACCAATGTGACACTCTTAGTACCCGAAGTCGATTCCATTTGAATTTCCCTCGCATTAAAAGGATTATGTCTTTTCTGTATCCTTTTCCCGGTATTTCTAATGGGCAGATCTAGCAGCGAGACCTCCGACTCGCACTCACTTGTCTGGTCATCTACAATTAAGGGTTCTGGTCTGGCTGTTGCAATGACAGGAGTAATTACTGGAGGGTTTGGAGTCCCTTGATGGTCCCCGTACAACGGAACCACTGGTCCGATAGTTACTGGGATCGTCAAGGCTTCAGGACTTGTATTTAGCTGTGACATTTTCTGTATTATCTCAGCTCTCTGCTTTGCTAGTGCTTCTCGCTCTTTCTCTTCTAATAACCTGTCCAAAGATTTGTCATGTAACACCTGTGGGGTTAGAGTGGGAGCATAACTCGGGGCAGTGGGATGTGTCTCACTCGGTCCGCCACCATAATTAGGTCTTGGGAACAAACTTCCTGTGCCTAGAATCCTCGGCTCTTCCTCATCCAGTGGCTGTAATAACGGCATTCCTGAACCTAAGGATCGCACCTCACCTCCGTAGGGGGGACGAGAACAAAAATCTCCCTCACGTGAATATCCCGTCTCCCCACCAACGGGTCTCCTGGGGTAAATACTTCTTGTTTCTACGGGTCCTAAATTCTCAGTATAAGGAGGAATTAGATAACCCCCTCCTACACTTACGGACCTGACCTCTTCCCTTTGTAGAGGTCTCCGGGGAATATCCCCTGCACTCGAAGGTCGGTGTCCTTCATTATAAGGAGGCGGACTTCTCATGCATATGTCATCTAACAATTCGTCATCCGATTCTCCGAGGGCCCCCAGTGTTTGGATTTCTCTGTCCTTTTCCCCCCCCAGGAGGATCTTCTGCTGGCATCATGGGAAACAATCCCTCCACTATCATATTCTGCCTCCACTGTTTCATCTTTTTAGCTCGTGCTTCCTGCTTTAATTTTGGATAAAATTTTGTTAACCCTTTATCCATTCGGGGCTTATCCCTTTCGAAAGCCTCAATTTCCCATTCCTCTAGTGCTTCGTACTGTGTTAATCTAGGTCTGGGATGTAAATCATTCATTCGGGTTCTCAGATTGAATAGAATCCTACTGTTAAATGTTCCATCTAACGGAAAAGCCAATACTCCGTCATCTTTCGTGTATTCTGCCCAATTTTCCAACCACACACATGTGTTATACCCTTTATCGAACATCATGAAAGATGCGGGAGTATTTGGTGGCGGTATGACAACACCTTCTCTAGTTTTAATCGGTTTGTCTTTTTTGAAAAAATTCTTTACTTTATTTGCGAGAGACAATTTTCTCTTATTTCCGTACATAATGTCGTGCTTTATGCCTTTAAACTGATCTCTTTCAAATCCCAAATCTCTCGGATCGGGTCTAGTATGCGGTCTGTACGAGTGCCACATACGATTTCTGCAAGCGGCTTTGTTTACAAGTCACTCCCAATCCAAATGCGTCTTTTATTTTCGTGTGGCCAATAAAATGCACGAGTTCAAATAATTTCGACCAATGGGTGCGCGGCCTTTCGCGAGACAGTTCTCACGCTTTGGCACTCACCCCTCCTTTGCAATTTCAGCTCTGCTACCAGCTCGCTACGCCTACCAATCCCAGCGCGGCACGGAATGACGTCAGAGCCGCTTCGCAACTGACTCCCTCCATTACAAGGTAACGGAAACTTTCTTTCTTTCTAAAAGTGCTTAGTGCTTGGTTATTTAACAACGAATACACATTCGCCACTGTACTCAAGTGTCTAGACAGGAAAGATTTGTTTCAATGCAAGTAAACTACTTCCATTTACTTTTCACTCACTACGAGTAGATCTCTTCTGCCTACCCTTCACACTAGCATTGGAGAACCTGTTACTCCCCTAGACTCATCCACTTTTCCGGGATATATCCGAGCCTAAAGTTTCCATAGCGAACCCCTTTGCTTTCACTCGAGCTCCGATGAACCTGCTACTCTTTCGATGCGACCCTCACTAGGTTATGCCACAGTAGGAATTTTGCCAATGAACCTCGTCACTAACATTTATTCAATCATACATTCAGAAAAAACCCTAGTTAGTGCTTCCAGTTCTGCCTAACCTGCACCAACTTTCCTTGGGCCAGTGACCTCAAAGCAAGTGGATTCTATTCACCACTCGCTATTCAATTCCCCGGGGATTCCAAACAAAACATTTAACAATTATGAACGAATGGGTTAATACATATATCAATACAATAATAGGAGAGGTGTGGCTCACTGGTTAGAGTGGAGAGGTGTGGTTCACTGGTTAGAGGCGGCAGACCTGTAAGCAGAGAACGGCCCGGGACCAGGGTTCAATTCCCGACGTGGCAGGGTCTTGGACCAGGGTCAACGGACTCGATAATTCTCGCCTCAGTGCCTACTCTAACCAGGGAACACACTCGGTAACTCTGGGCATTAAGCTTGCCTCATCTCTACAACGGCCCCCCACAGACGCCGGGGATGCCTGGTTTCCCCCTGGAGATACCCAGAAAGGGACCATCTCACAGGGAAAACCAGGACGGGTTCCCCAGCAGTCTACAGTGCCAGGACACTCGGGTAGAGTAACAGTGCGCTATACAAGTATCCAACAAAAACACTTTAAAACATTTCATAATTTTTCAAAGCAAACTTTCAAGTGATTGATCAGATCTCCTGAAGTGCCTACTTTGGTAGCAGCATCAATATACTAGCAGCTTCCGACTTAGCTAGACTAACTAGTCCTACCTAACCTTTAACTATTCCCTAACCATCCTCTTCGCTACCAGAAAATTACTGCTAGAGATCGCGGGTCACCCGACCAATAATTTCGCCACTTCTGGCTTCGGGCCCATATACTTTACTTTATCATATACATTGATCAGATGACCACACAATCTACTATCAATAATTGTGAGTTCCCTTTCGATTATTTCCAGTGTACCCAACTTACCATCCACCGTTATGGGTACCTATGACCACGATGGGTCAGGGAGCTAGCTGTAAAAGGAAAGGCAGCAAAATACAAAACCCAACTTTTATACTTTATTTTATGAAATGACCACGGACAACTGAGAAGTTTTAAAAGTTTATCTTAGATTTCAGATTCTTCAATCATACAATTTATAGTAATGAGGCAATCTATAATCAGAATAACAAAGAGCACATAACTACATAGGAAAAGTATACAGGTAACCATCTAGTCCACTAATGAGGAAATTCAGAAATAACGGAAATGAAATTTTTAGCGAGAGTACTTAATGCAGGGAATTCTATGCACGTATTTGGAACTTTATCATGGGGTCATATTTCGAGAGAAAAGACACTAGGGTAACCTATACATCTATGGAAGGGTAAAGAGTCAACACGCTATAATTCTAACGTTACTACTTCAATTCAGTATTTAGGGGAAATTTATATCGCACATTAAATTCATAAACAGTATGGTGAGATTTATACTAAAAGGACAGGGGAACATAGGTACATGCTATGAAATGCAAACTGAAAAACGACTTTAATGAAATGCAATGTATTTACGGAGAAAAACATGGAAAATTAACATATGCAAAAGGTATGTCTTTATTGAAGCAAAGACAGAAAATAGAAAGGTGCAGTTTCAAAGATTTCAGCGAGATATTTACCTAGACTGGTGTGAAAACCAACCCTGGCCACGGGTCAGTTAAGGACAGGAAATACCCCAAGGAATAGCAGTCATCAATGGGACAGTAGGTGCAGAATGGACCCCTCAGGACAGGACAGGAAACCCAGATTAGGAATCAGGACAGGACCACCAGGACACGACCAGCACCCGCAGTTTGGAAGCAACGCCTGCGCTCCACCCTCTCTGCAGCTATCGATCAGAACCCCGATTGGGTCAGCGAACTCCCCAGCACAAATTAATACATGGAAATAAATGAAGGCATTTACATGTTATATTTTCGTACTTCACGTTTATCATCATAAAAATATACTATGCAAGTTAAATATTAGTGCAATATATAACGACACGAGAGCAACCGCACAAGCTTCACCACGTTAATACAAGGAAACGCCATCTTGTGGCTATTACGCATGTGCACCCTTTCCCTCCAAAACTACCTCTACGCGAAGTCACGTGAGTGTGACTGACGCATGCGCAGAAGCGGAAAGTCAAGCAGCGGCCATTTTAGGAACAAAGATTAATCGTATTAGTAAAACACATAAGCAAGCGTCTTTATGATACCCACGCACATTCAAAATACATAAAATTAGTAAAACAAACAATTGAAGTTACGAGATTATAATAGATTTTCGAGGTTCTTGACTCGAGCAAGTCGCGATGCGAAATCTTGCTCTATCAGTATGTTCTCCCGAAATACAAAAATCCGAGCAAAGCCTGAAGCTTTTTCATTGTAGAAGGTGGTTGTAATTGTGCACATTTCTCCAGAAAGAATGGGACCAACCCCCTCCCTTCATTGTTGAGCTCATAGCCCAAACGAGTGATTTTTCAAAATTAAATTTGTATCCATAGTCAGCGAACAACAACATAATTCTGTCGACTCAGATCAGATGCGGCATTAGTTTGTCGTCTGCCAGATAAATATCATCAACGTACGAGAACGCATCCGGGGCCTACGCTGTGCAATAAAGACAACTCCAACTATTGGCACTTTGATGATTTCTTAGTCATGGATAATGTTGTAAATCTAACGTTTAACTGCATGTAGCTGTTATTTATTGTCGGTGTCTGATACTGACTCGAGGAAAGAAACCTTCAACTAGATCCCTTAATCAAATAGGTACCTATGGTTTTAGTATATGTTTTTAATGGTTTAAAAGGGCATTTAAACTCGAGACTATAATGATGTTTATTTTTTTGTTTAGTAACCACTGTGCCGGAGTCCTGACAAAGGCCTAGCCGAAACGCGTTGTTTGTCAACAAACCGCCAGTCTCTCTGCATTAAGTTATCTGTGATTTATGGGTTTTTAATATACGCTTCCTATGACCGAAGTAGAAAATTGAAAAACAAAAAGTGATATGTGTGTAAATGAATTGAAATATGACAATTGTGTTATTTGGAATAAAAAGTCATGAAATCATTTGAAATGTATGTACTGTCCAAGGAAAATAATACATGTGGTTCATACAACATTATTCAAGTTCAAGTTCAAGTTCATGTATTTATAAAGCGCACTACTCGCCCAGAGGGTCTCAAGGCGCTGGAGGGAGGGGTTTACTTTTTATCGAATAGCCATGTTTTCAGTTCTTTTCTGAAGGAGATGTGATTCTGAGTAAGGCGGAGGTGGGTGGGGAGTGAGTTCCAGGTCTTGGCAGCCAGGAAGGAGAAGGATCTGCCACCCATGGTGGTTTTTCGGAAGCGCGGGACTGCGGCGAGGGCTTGATTGGATGATCTTAGTTGGCGGGTGGGATAGTAGAAGGACAGTCGGGTGTTGAGGCATTCGGGTCCTAGATTATAAAGGGCCTTGTGTGCGTGGGTAAGAAGGCGGATTGTAAAATTTTATTTATCTTTGTTTACACAGTATTTATAAAAAAACATTTTCTATACAAAAAAGATATAAGAATA
This sequence comes from Lissotriton helveticus, assembly GCF_964261635.1. Taxonomy (NCBI): domain Eukaryota; kingdom Metazoa; phylum Chordata; class Amphibia; order Caudata; family Salamandridae; genus Lissotriton; species Lissotriton helveticus. The sequence continues at coordinate 186,053,702 of NC_136065.1, forward strand.
TTAAAAAGAAAATATTAAACTGCTTATACTTATCGCGTATTAGTATTTGTGTTTTCACTGTATATATAACCAAGTTAGACTAGAGTTAACATGCCAGTTTACGGTAAAATACACTGCGCCCTGTGTTCCTGTTTTCCAAAGAAGTGCAATAAAGACACAACATGTGCAGCAAAAGCCCCGGGCTGTTCTTATACCCCATAGGCAAGCGTGTAGATTTTTTCTGATTTCCGACGGCGGTAAATGCTGTCAAGTCATGCCTCTCAGGAGCCAAGTTGTGACTATAGAAATCATTGGATATATCCAGTGTTGTCTTATATTTTTTTACGAACAATGCTGTTCACTAGCACAGAGCTGTTGGTGTTCTGTACCGCAAATGTACAACAATGACTATTGAAATTTCGATAATCTAATACAATGCATTATGAACCGTCTGGTTTTGATACCGAAAAAAGAGGATTATTCATAGAAGATATACAGGATTCAAATACACCTTGATATTCCAATTGAGTTAGAATGTCACAAACATGTGCTTTAGCCTCCTGCCTGATTGGATATTGCGGTTGTGGTTGTGGCATGGACCGTAATGGAACCTCATGTGCCGGTGAATCTCTATCCCAGCCCAGTTGATTATGGTACACAGCTGGGGCAAGAGCCAAAGCCCACTCAGCTGCAAAAGCCTTTGCATGCTCCTCAGGGACGTATAGTGAAAAACTAGGAAGTATCACATCTTCCCCCCTAGAGGCAGCCAAAACATATTGTGGGCGCAATCCGCTGCCGCCAACTGATGTCATATGAGGAAGTCAGATTTTACCCAAAAAATGCTGTGATTGTACGCTGTATATCACCCTCAATTTGAAAGACTACTTCATATACTGTATCCAGGGGAGCAACTCGAGTATCTGCTGTTTCTACAGTAATAAATGTGTCAGTTGCTTTTGCCTCCAGACAAGAATGCTGTGCCTCCCACACTATGGTAGCCTCCGTTGCGCTGTCGAGCAAAGTCCCCGCCCATGTCCAATCTAGAAGTTGTGTTCTCACCATCTGAGTCACATTTCGCTGTTAAAGCGGCAACTTTTTTTCTGATACAGGGGTCTAAAACGAGGCAGATACTCTTGTTTGGCTTTAACGGAAAACTGTCGAGGTTGATCCCGTCCCTGTTGCGTGGTCTGACCTTTGCCATGATCCTGGCGTTCCCCACCACCGACTTGAGAATCCGATACTCCTGTAAAGAACGAGGAGAGCGCTGATAAGGGACTTGAAATCTATCAGGAGTCTTAATTTTCGTGCGGTTGCGCAAGTCATAAGTACGATCAGAAGACTCCGGTGTCAGTGAATCAGCACCGAACTCTGTTTCTGCTGTTGGTACCCCTGTTTTTTATTTCTCCAGGTCTTTTTAGAAAAGAACGACCGCCTATCTATATGAGTCTGGGCCTTTCGTTGAGTGTGAGCTTGAGTTTGCGGTTCAGTAAAACGTTTGATTCCCAGACTAGTGTGCCCTAAGGTTTTATAAGCTTTAGCAATATTCTTTGCAATTTGCTCTGTTTGTCTGTGTCTGCCACAGCCTCCAAAGTGTTGCACCACAAGTAAGCTCACAGCATCACCCTTAACATTAGCAAGGATCATATTGCAAACAATGTTGAACACACCCACCAGTCTCATTCCCAACTTCAGGGCCGTTTTGGCCCATGTTCATCCTGAACACGTTTTATCAAGAAAAGGGAGAACGGTCATTGAGAGGATGCTGAAAGACATTGAATATACCGCTGCAAACACTCTACCTCAAGTGTTACAGTCAGCTAATCGGGAACAAGGCCTTTAGGTAAACTCATAGTCAAGATCCTATGTTTCTCCACAGGTGTGGTATTTGGAAAAACAGCTTTGAGTTGTCCAAACTTTTAAGCAAGTCAATAAGCGGATGCTTGCCCATCACAGAATTAATCATTAATGGACTGATGATTACACCATCAGGTGGTCCCACCTGGAAGTTGTGCGACAAACTGAATAACAGCTCTATGTACACGTATTAACAAAGTATGCAATACGCGTAGCTCTGTGATTGTAGCAGTGATATCATTTGAGTGCAGGTATACCGAGCCTAAATGGGCCATGTGGCCCCATCTATCGATAAGGGGCCTAAACGGACCGGTGTGATAGGGTGAGGAAGGGCGCTATTAAATATATTTGATGTTGCCAAGCCGTTAGCGGAACTTCAAGAGACCTATAAGGACAATAATTCTGAGGAAGGGTTATGGCAGTGTATTCGTGGAACAAATTATCGGCCCATCGATAGCCAGAAAGGTGACCCAAGAATAAAACACCTCGAAGTGGTAAGCTGCATTCGCTTCAAGTACAAAAACAAGCGTAACACCAGCATCAGGGACTCCATAGTGAGTCAAATAAGCCTTGAGCGCTGCGCGGTTAGAAGGTGCTATGACAACCACCATAATCAATAGTAGGTAATTACAACCTAAGTATGTCAGCGTAATAACAGGCATTTTAAAATTCAAGCTTGAAAAACCTATAAAATATCACAATATTGGAGGCTACACCATCAGAACCAGATCAAACGTTGGCGGCGCCATGTTGCAGGGATTTTGCACATGCACAGAACTATGGGCAGAAAAACAGGACTTCATGTATAGGGGATGTACCTTCCTACCACTTTAGTACCCTAAATCCCAAAACCGACTACCTATAGTGTCTCATTCGTTCTCCTACATAATCACGAAGCTACAAATGAATTGACAACCCAGAACACAACACTCCTGACTCTCTCAGGAATCATGGTAGCAAGACGTAGCCTTTCGCTCACTCACTAGTTCTTGTCCACAATAAGAATTGTCATAGTCACAGTTATAGTTCAGAATGTTTATATTAACTATCGTGCTCTGTAATGCAGTATACAAGCCTTTACCAGCAGCAAAATGCATAAACCTAAAACACTTACCCTTGTTACAATTCCATAGAATATAAAGGGGGATGTCATCATATACAGAAGGTGGAAAAAGGACTATAAGGCCTAACCACCCTCCCCTTGGTAAGTTGAAGTTTATTATATAAAGGAATATTTCTGGGCTTTGTTAGCAGACCCCATACCTGTTTGCCTAGATGGAAGTTTTACATCATAGGAACAGCATAGCTCTTCTCCTTGGTAAGATTCCTCTCCAAGTGTGTGTTTGAACAACATGCATCCCAGTAATATCAAAGCACGAGTTTCTAACAGTGCAGCTGTGTTAGCATGTTTTGCCTAGGTGCTAGGGACTGACCATAACAGAATAACAAGGGGGATTGTTTATTGACCTTGCACATCGTGTACAGACTGAACCCCAGGAACAGACAGAGAACGCAGAAAGCAGAGAGTTCTCATGTGAAAGGCACAAACAGAGTCTTGTCAAATAAAGTCAGGTAGTAACATGCGCAAAAGCAGCATCATGGCAGCAGAGCTCATGCTAACTTAGCAATGTCGACAATGACCCTAACGGTCATATAACATACCACTGCTCCAGAGGGCTTTGGCTGGAGGCAAGGGGCGAGGATGGATGTAGCAGCCCATGGGCCCATTGTGCTGGCATAGTACCCAGACTGCAGAGGAGGAGCGATGGGCGGTTCTCATTCCCGAAGGATGGCAAGAGAAGGGGAGTCATCACTGCAAACTAATTTGCGCTCCCCATGGTCTGGGGACAAGAGGTAGGCTGAGGGTGGCTCTTGCCTGTGGGGCGGTGAAGGCGACTGCCCAGTTTAGGCTGTTCCCCCTTTCCAGGTCAGCAGGGAATAGGTAGCTGGCCCTCGGGGGGGAACAAGTGGGTTTGGGCTGGGGTAGGATTGCCTGTGGATCTCCCACATATGGCTGCCTGGTCACAGTGAACCATGGATGCCCGCTGGTGTGGGGAGGAGGTGCTCCCCCAGGGCAATACCATTGCAGCCAATCATAAAAGTCCTGGGATAAGACCCAGGGTTCCGGCAGGTGGATGGTACGACCGAAGACAGCAAAGATGGAGTGTGGATGTCCCTAGACAGTCAAACAACATCCGTGGCCAGGATCACCTGGAAACAGACCAAGGTCTGGAGACCCGCACAGCCACCATACTCGCAGCCAACCGGTACACTGAAACGGTCCTGGGGAACAAAAGTGGTGTGGTGGCCTTGGATCCTTGACTCCTGGGGACTGACCACAGGACATTGGCTGAAAAAGTGGGGGAAACGGAGCGCATGCCAGGAGCCCAGTTCTCAGAGGGTGAGCTGATAAGCTGTGTCCTACAAAAACTGTCACTCAATTACAGGACAGGATGGAGGATGCTGAGGAGTAACTCTGGTGGAATAACGTGATGCTGGCAGGGCTCCCTAAGACATCTGAAGGCCCAAGTATGGAGCTGTTCTTGGAGCATCGGCTCCTCTCAGAGGTGTTGGGACAAAAAGTATTGAATATATTCAAAGGCGAGAGGGCACACAGCGTTCCGGGTAGGCTTCCAGTGGCAGAGGAGCTTCCCAAGCTGATAGTGGCACTGCTGCTTAACTTCCGTGACTGCGACCACATCCTACAGGTGGCACAGTCTCTTGGCCCCTAGTGGATAGGGGGTGCCTTAATGAACATTTACTCTGACTATAGTATTGCTGTGCAAAGGCAAAGTGAAACATTACAGCAGGTGAAACACAGCAGCCGGACAATCAATCTAAAATATTCCCCTTTCTTACCGACTAAGTTGTGCATCAGCACACTCCCGCTGCCGCGTTGAAATGACTAGAATCTTGGGGCCATCAGCTCCCAGATTCAGCTCCCGGGAGTGGGAGTGAAGGCAACAATGACCACTACATCAGTTGCACATGGGTCCGATGTCTGCCCCGCTCAGAATTCTGGTATGGACTAAAAGGGCCATGGTGATGGTGAACATTGAAATGCACCGGAAATGGATGTCAGGCAACAAGTGGGAGGTGTTGGTGTAAAACTTGGATGAGGATGCCCGTGAATTTGGAAGATCCAGAGCAGGTTCAAAGGAGATTAACTGGCCAGTAATCACCCCAATGACAATCAACAATAGTGTGAGGACCACAGCTGATAATTACAGCCAGTATGGGACTGGTGACCTTACCATGGGGCGCACTTGTTGCATTGGGGTCAGGAAAGTCACTGATGTTACATTTATGGTGCCAAGCATGCCCCTCTTGGCTTCACCAGAAGATATTAGTAATCTTCACTTGCAATGTTGTTCTTGTTGATTGGCTTGGGACGAGAGACAGATCAGGCATTGGGAGGGTGGGTAGTTCAAGATCTGCTGCATGAGGAGGTTGGGTGGGGAGATGGGGAGTTAAGGATACTGTTAGAGGCACACTGAGACACCACCTTGATGGAAGGGCACCTTGACAATGATAGACCCTCATGACAATGACCACACCACACCTGACACCCGCGGGGCTCACCATGAAGGTTCTGTCCTAGAATATTAATGGCCTGGGCTGCAAGCTGAAGAGAGGGGCAATATGGAAATACCTAGCAAGACAGAGCCCAGACATAGTCTCCTTCAGGAAAAGAACCTTGCAGAAAATGCCTGTAGGGAACTAAACTAGATACCTCCTGCTAGCATATGCAGGCTTCCCATCCAGAGGTATGGGCATAGTGACCTGCTGGCCTCTGTCTTTACAGACATCCCGGATGTGTGTGGACAGCATGGGCTGCCAAGCTTTAGTGAGTGGATAGCGAAATGGGGTGAGTATGACACTCACACATGGTATTTCCCCCCGGCCTACAGACTGAGGGATTGGACAGCATAGGTGCATGGATGGCAGAAGGGTTGGAGGCCCTACTCGAGATAGGGGGAACCTCAAACTAACACATCTTAATGATCTGGATAGCATGAGAATATTTGGGGAGAGGCCCAGAAAAGACTTGTGTCTGGTGTCCTTCTTAGACTCTATAGGATTGGTGGACCTATGGTGGGAGGAGCACCAGGAGATGCAACAAGACACATATAACTCCAACAGATCAAGTTCAGTGCGGAGGCTTGACTATTTTCTAATGCCAAGACACCAATTGGGCAGGTTTGGACAAACCACCATCCTTGCACGAGGCTTCTCTGATTGTTTCCCACTGACAACCCACCTACAAACAGACATCTGGAGCACAAGGAGGGAATGGAAGCTAAATCCTTGGAATCTGACTGCCTGGAACACTACAAAGCTGGTAGTTGAGACCACAACCCATCATTTTAAAGAAAACATGAGGACGGTGGACTTGGAGGTCCACGTTTGTGAGGTTTACAAGGCGGTCATGCGTGGACATCTCATAACCCATGTCTCAGGCAAAGGATGGGAATGGAACAAAGATATCAGGGAGCTAGAAACATGATTAACACTATGGGAGGTTGCATACATGATTATTTCTAACGCTAGCTTACAGCGCAAGATTGAGGGGGGGAAGGAATGAGCATCATAATCTGAAACACTAAGAGGCAAGGGCAATGTACAGGGCAAAACAGGGCAACATCTATGAGGTAGGCAACACAGTGGGCAAACTGCTAGTGTGTCAATAAAGGGCCACAGTAAATGGGACCTGTTGGGAATCTGAAAATTGGGGAATATCTGAAGAGGCAACCAGATAATACAGTTTCCCAAATTACAGGAGCAAAACAAGATCTTTGGTGTTCAGTTTCTGAGAGAAAAGCAACTAAGATATTTCCTGCAACTGTATGTTAAAGGCCTGTAGGCAGATTACTGAGAGCTCCTCTAACCTTCCATGCAGAATCCCAACTATAATCAACACTCCTACACAACATTCTCCCCCCACTAGATCCCCTATGGGGAAGATGAGAGGCAGACTAGAGGATGGCTACTGCGGGACGGTATGCAGGTACCCCAGGAGGGAGATCTTTGGGTCTGATTCCAGCTAATTTAACTGAAAGTCCTCATTTTAGTTTAGTTCCTTATGAGTTTCACATAGACGTAGTCTAGTTGTTTTCACACTCAGATTTAGAGTGGAAATATATTAGGCCATTGTCAAATATTACACATCTATTTTTAGATCATACCTGAGACAGTGATTGTGCTGTCATTAGCAGAGATCTTTTGTTATTTAACCGCATGCGTGCGGGCGGAATTCCGCCCGTACGCTGGGTTTTGCGAAACCGCACTTTACGTGACGAGCTGGGCTCGTCATGAGCGTGCGAGGAGGCTACGCCATGACGAGCCCAGCTCGTCATGAGCGTCGAAGGGGTTAAAAAAAATACATGAAAAAAACTTTCAGCCCACGCATTACATACCATTGGCTGTCTTCCTTGTCACTCTCATTTCTTTTCTTTTCATTAGTCTGGAGCAGCTTGTTTCACCTTGCCAGTTTCACTACAGACTACTGTGGAGGATTTGGGTTCCACCTTATTTAGCAGATATGCATGGCATGGAGACGAAATGGGACCCAGTGGACACCTTGGCTGCAGCTTAACAACCTGGTCCTACACTCCATTACCCATCAGCAGATGCATGAAAAGACCGACAATGTCCCGATCTTGGTTTGCTGCGTTAAGTCCTTGGAGCTCCAGATCTCCTTTAACTAGGCAGCCCTTGCTTTGCTGATTCTTTCCTTGACATCAGCATCTGTGCTGCCCTGCTTATCTATGACACTGCCCAAGTAGGCCTCAACTTTTTCCAATGAATTGCCTGCAAGAACGACTGCAACTGGATGGCCATGTTAGCCTTCAGGATCTTGGTTTTTCCCCTCTGGATGTTGAGTCCATGTGCTGGTGTGGCCGCCACCTTTCAGGTCCATACCATTCAATACCATACCATACCATATGTACATTAACATACCATATTATACAATGGTATGCCATACCACACAATACCATACCATACCATACCATACCATAAAATAACAGGCAATACCATACCATTTAAACAAATGAGCATATGACCAATAAGTAAAAAGAACTCAGAAAAAGACCTCCAAGAATGACCATTAATTCCGAATGAACGTGCCAGTGCTTCAACCAAGAAGGCCTGTCTAATCCAGAGATATGAAGACAATGTGTTGCCCAAGTGGGATTCAGGACTCTGGTTCAAAGGTTTTGTTTACAGTACTTTTTATTCTCATAGGTACAGTAGGGCATATTGATAGTCTCAGACTTGTTTCTTCTCTTTTTTTCTTCTAGAGGATGGGGATTTCAGGACCACCGGGAAGGTTCTCGGCCCTCGGAGGAAGGAGAATATGCCAGCTAAGTGTTCCATTGATTTATTACGACAATTTGTTTTGGGGGGTGTGAGGGAGGTATTATCACCAATTGCCAACACCAATTGCTTACAAAGATAAAGTCTGTCTTCACCAGTTTCCCAGAAGACAGGGAAAGGATATCCCTATGGGTGCCTAGTTAAGTTCACTCGGTGCTCTAACTAAGTGGAAGAAAAACCCCAAATATACCGAATCCGCTCGCAATCTCATCTACTCTTTGCTTTCATAGAAATGCGAGGCTTGTTAAATCAGTCGACATGTACTCAAGTTGGAATATGTGTGATCAAAACACCTGACATTAGATTAGAGTAGGTTCAAATTCCCCAACTCCCTCCCAACCCTCAGTAACCTCCTCCCCCTTCTTGTACCGCCCCAGGATACCAGTCCTTACCCGGGATAGCCACGCTCCTTTATGAACGTCACTGGACACCAGGTTAAGTTGTGGCCTCCTGGCTTCGTTACTCCATCTGCCCCTCGGGTCGTCTCTGCCACCGCTAGCAAGGCTCAAGAGTCACCTCCTACAGTTTCACAAGCTGGTTCCTCCTCTGGTCTCCAACTTTGCTCTTGTTGCGGTCTTGGGGCGTCTCTCTGTGCGGTCTCCGGCCAATCTGGAAGGGCTTCCTCCTCATGGATGTGTTTCATCGACTTTCCGCTCAGGTCCCCTTTAAAGTGATCATCTTCTGTGTCTTTTAGGCTGAACTTATCCCACTTCCTGTTAGACTTGGGAGGGTCTCATTCGTGGCTGCCTAACTGTGGGCGGTTACTGGAAATAAAGAAGAGGGTAATGAACACTGGAGGCGGGGTTCCCTCAATACACCATGGGAGCTGGTCTATGTTGTCATTTGACACAGTCTTGGTAACCCACCCATCTGACACAAAACTATACCCTTAGAGCAATGCCTGCCACGACAATACACAGTGATAGGTCACACGATACACACCATACCATACTATACAATGACAGACCATACCATACTATACCATACCATACAGTACTATGATAGGCCATACCATGCTATAAAATGACAGGCCATAACCGGTCATAACATACCATACCATACATAAGATACCATGCCATGCCCAGACAAACCATGCCATACCATACCATATCATATCATACCATACCATACGACATGGTAAAAAAACTCATTAACAAAGCCAATTGATCCTGTGTAGCGTAAGGGAGACATACTGGTGTTGCCAATGCTTGTTCTTGGTGGCGCAGAGCAGTGGCAGAGGCAGCCCCAAACAAGCTGAAAACAGATATAAAACACTGCTGACCCCAAGGGCTTGCCTATGCATAATTGACGTTCCCACAATTTCATTAACTTCCTAGCATCCTCCCATATTCCTGCACTTTACAGCAGGAGATGCAGGTGTGCAGCAACTGGTACTTTTGGGAAGAAAGAGAGACGGAGCCGCAGATCCTCTCTCTTCACACAGAATCAGACTAAAATGATAAGAAGACACTCAGCAGGCCCATTTCTTTGTGGCCTGCTTTGAAAACAGAGCAGTGTTAGTTTATTTAGCCACCATAAAAGCAAAGGAGAAGTTAACCTTTTGTCCTGTGCAGCTATTACCCCAACAGTAACAAACGAGCTCGTGTTTAAATGTCTTGATTGAAGTACACTTTGTAATGTTCAAAGATGTAGCATTTGAGATCGACAGTAGACCATATTAAAAATTAACCATTAAAACAGATAATGTTTTTGAACACTTTCTGCTTCTTTCTGTATAGCATCTACGGTTGTTCTCATTTACTGCATACATTATGGAAGTTGTGCACAGCAGATACCAATTACCAGCTGCAGACCGAAGCTTCCCAAAGTCTTAGAAAAAATACTGCTTTATGCACACAAGGAGCATGTCATTTTAGCTGTAATCATGGCAGTGGCACAAAAGGGTTAAGTTGTCCAAATACATTGTTCTCAAGTATAGGTCTTCCCTCTATCAAACTGTTACTACCGCATAATTTAAATATCATAGAACAACTTGTAACAGTAGGGGGCGTGGCTAACCACCGAAGATGCAGTCATGTAAAATATGAGCTCCTGGACAAGAGCCCTCGCATCCTCTTTAATCAACCATATATTCTGACATTCTGGGTGGTGAGGCATGCTGAGAATGCCTCCTCCCCTCGGTGGACTCGACTCCTGTGTCAGCCCGCGGTAAAGGGCTACTAGAACGACCAGCTGGAGGTCGAGGCAAACCGAGACGGGGCGGCCATTTTGATGAGGGCCTGTGATCGCGGCCTGGGCATCTGATTGAGGTGCTGCTTAGGCACGGGCTGCTACAGTGACTGGCCCCGGCTCAACTATACACCCCAAGTGGGCTAGGGTCAGCTGCCCTGGTAGAGGCAGAATCAGCAGTGTGGCAAAGAGGTGCGTAGGGTCCTGAAGTGCGGTGACTGGACGCATGTGAGTTGTTGGCTGGGAGCCAGGGTTCACTGGGAGGGTATGCGCCATGTGAGCACTTTGCCTGGTGGACACTTGATTAGCCCCCATCTACAGATATTTTCTGGGCTAAGGGCTGCCACGGAGGTGGCTGCCAGCCCTGCTGCGCACCTAATGATGACGGCGGTAGGATTCGCCTGGCCTATGGTGAATGAATAAATCACAAAAAAGGCACTGGAAGCGCTGTGACAAGGTGACCTGCTGTGACTCTATGCAGCATCGATTGGCTGGGTATTGAACCCACGGCCCCTCACTTGATCCCCTGACTGGCGTGTATTGCGAAAGGCTGGCGTGTACTGCGAAAGGCCCTGGGGGCTGTTACAACCAACGTGAGGCCTTCAATGCGATTGCCTGAATCTGCCCCTACTGCAAGTGAATGTCCTCTCTCCCCTTCCTGGCGTCTTTACTTGCCATCCAGGCATGGGGCCTACCGGATTTATCTTTCGGGGCACTCCTCTGCACTTATCTCAGAGAGGGTTTGACATTGACCTCTCACCTTGTAATCTGAAACTGATCAATACCTTGGTGGCCACAGACTAGGAATGTCTGCGGAGAGGGGGGACATCTGGAGCATTCTTTTTGCCCTGTTACGAGGATAGTTGAGTAAGGTGGGGCCTGCTGCCTCCAGTGCCCTGCTTCTGTGGCTGGGTTGCTTCATTTTCCTGGTGGTGCGTACTCCATGAGCTGGGCCTTATGCCCACCCCTGAGGCCACAATCATACTACCCTGAATGTACCACTGTGCTGCCTGCAAGCTTGCTCCTTTCACCGCCTGATACTGATTGCCGATCAGAATGGATGGCATCAGAGTCAAAACTGTGAAGTCCCTTGGCCTCACACCCTCCCAATCTAACCCATCAGACAGCTCCTCCATGATGGTGACTGGTATTGTATATGTCCACATTGGCCACTCCACCATTTGACAAACTTGATGTAAAATTGCAGGAGCTACCCGAGTGGCAATTAAGCAAAGACTTGCCGCTATAATCACTGATATCAGTCTCCTTATAGATGTTCACCATAAACTGGTTGAGAGGGTTAAGAAAAATAAAACGTCCTTGTCTTCCCTGACACCCTGGCAGTCAGAGCAGACCTCTATTATTGCCCAATTCCATAAGCAGGTAACCATGCTTCATGAACAGACAGAGGATGCTGAAGGGTGAGCATGCCGGAATAACATCCGAATCATTGTTATGCCAGAGGGAGTAGAGGGCCCTAATGCCAGTTGATACGTGGAAGATTGGCTGTGGAGAGTGGTGGCGCATCTATGGCCCTGCACAGCGACCGCCTCCTGGGATGCTGCCGTGCCCTTTCTTGGCCTGCATAGCAAATTTCAAAGACCGTGATATGCTGCTCGATTGCTCCATTGCGCCAGGCAGAATAAGCCCATTTCATTGGATAACATGTGGGTCTTGTTGTGCAGACTACACGCTTGCAATCCAGTGACAGTGTTCCTCCTATCATGTGATCAAGCAGAAGTTGTGAACAGTAGGTCTGACATATGCCCTCATATTCCCTGCCCGACTGAGAGTGCTCCATAATCAGCGTGCCCTCTTTTTTGATATGCCGGTAGCAGAATGGGATTGGATAGAGTAGCAGTTTCCCAATTCCAGACTACCTGAGGCAGGTGGGCAATCAGCACCTAAGGCTTCATGCTCCCCTAGGAGACACCACCATGGCCATGTTCCCCGCGTGTGTCCGGTGCAGCTCCTCCGCAGTAGACCCTGGAGGTCCAGAGGGCTATACTTGTATTGGCAACTTCCATTAAAGACCAAAATTCACCAATTAGCTACTGTTCTTCAACTGGTAGTGTCTCGGACTCTGATTCCTGTGGAAGTAGGGCGTTATTCCCTTCAGTCATGCCACAGACTGCCAATGAAATCCTCTGATGACTATTGTGAGTGCTGGTACACGGTGCAGTCTGTCCCGGGTCCTATGGCGTAGATTACAGGGTGGCCCTCCTCTAGAGATAATGCTCTGCATAATGCATGGACTCCCCCATGGATGGGCACAATGGTTATCCGCTCGCCATTGGCTGGGTGTGAAACGGTGATGCCTTTACGGTGCAACCAGCAATATTTGTGAGCCCCTGCTATGGATGTTTTTGCCTTACTTGTTATGTATAATTATTGTTTTCCTTTTACTCTTGTGTTCTAGATTCTGGGGCTTCGGGTCTGGATGGGCACTGGCATCTAGATGGTCCTGTGGCTCGTTGTCATGTCCGATGCTATACACCCCGTAAGCAAATGCACCCACTGATATTTTCTTACAATATTTTTCTTACAGTTTTGTTCGAACGAACATTCTTCAATGAATCCTGTATTGGGGAAATGTTTAGGGTTGGATGACATCTTCGCACGCACGTTCATGTACATGGTATTGTTATATGCTTTCCGGGTGGGAATCTATAGGTTCAGGTGTGTTTTAAAGTGCTGGATACTGACAGTAAACATAACGGGATGACCTGGAATGTCAGGGGTATTGGGCAGTTTATTTGCAGGAGACACATCTTACTGCCCCTGAAGCCCTCAAACTGTAAAAAATGGAAGGGAAAGCTGTCTAACGCATATTAGTCTGCATTTGCACGGGAGATGCGATTTTGTTTCGTGTCGTGGTCCTCTTGGCAACTTTGGACATTAGAATTGATGTATGTGGTCATTATGTCCTCGTCAAGGGTACCCTAGATGGAAAACTGGTGATACATGGCAGTGTTTACCCATCCAATAATGAACAGGATGTTTTTGTGACACACTTGCCCATGGTCTTCATGGATTGGGCGCAGTACCTTTGGGTGATAGGAGGGGACTTCTGTGCCGTTCTAGATGTATTTTGGGACCACTCCCTTCCCTCGCACGTGTTCTGTCTGGCAGGCCAGGTCTTTTCAGCAGTGTGTTAAGTGTGGGCCCTGTCTGATGTTTGGTACAGTCGAATCACTGATATGCATGAATATATTCATTTTATTCGCCCCCACATAATTTGAATAAATACCTTTGCAACACATCTCTACAGGCAAATGTAACTCAGGCGACATATCTGGATAAAACGCTATCTAATCATAACCCTTTTGAGCTCACACTATCGTGGGGTCAGATGCTAGCTCCTATCCCTACTTGGAGCGTGCAGCCCCAGCTTCTGGAGCATGCGGTTTTTAGGGATGCCCCAGGTAACACAATAGACACCTATTTCAATGAAAACATTGGCACCGCCTTGTCACTTTTGGTGGAACGGGATGCCTTTAAGGTTGTGGTACAGGGGTATCCATTAATACTGTAGTGGGGGCTTGTAAAACAGTCCTCTGTGACATCACTGGAATTGAGGACAGTTTAGGTCAGCTTGAACAGGCTGCAATGGACAATGAGAAATGTGCAGCTCAGTTACAGGAGTCCAGAATTACTTATGCTGATCTCCTTGAGCACATGCAAAATATTGACTATGGGGTTTATATGCAGTGGATGCACACTGGGGCTGGCCAGTTCAGTGCATTGCTGGCACATATGATCCCGCCTTCACCCACACCTATCTTTTCTGTACGCACTCCTCAACATATTCATGAGACTGCCCAATTGGATATTAATATGGCATTTCATGGCTTTGATACCACCCTTTACAGTGCTCCAGTCTCCCTTACCCCTCCCCCCATGGCCCAGCTGCTCCCCACTTATCTTATTTTTGGAACAATTGTCCTTTCCTAGAGTGTTGTCCACATCTGACTGCTTTGGGCGATCCATTGACTCAATGGAAGATTAGGAAAGCCATTGATGATCTCATTCAGCACCAAGATGCCCCTTTGGGAGTGAACGTGCACTTTACAAATACACACGTTATGTTATGTTATGTTATCTGGACCATAATAAAACACCAGGATCAGATGGCCTCCCTATAGAATTTTAGGCACCTTTGCTAAGCGCCTGGTGTCGCAGTTTGAATGACTTTATAATGCATCCCTGAAGGTGGGAATGCTGTCCCCCCCCCCACTAAATAGGCATTAGTCACCTCTCTTTTAAACCCAGGCAGATCCCCAGAAGATATGACATCTTAAAGATCCTTGTCACTGCTCAATACTGAACACATAATTTTGAGCAAAGTGCTATGCTCTAAACATTCCCCTCTGGTACCCTGACAGTGAGGAGGCTGCTGCCCTGGGAGCAAGCTGGGGTCACAACGGTTGCTGCGTTCTTTTAGGACCACAACCTCATGACTCATCAGGACTTCACTCAGACTCATGGTGTGTCAGAAACACTCTTTTTGACACACACATTGTTTGGTATGTCTGGCAGCACTGGGCTCCATGCGGCTCTGAACCAGGTACATACAAATTTATACAGGTGATACATGATATGGGTCATGGTAGCCATCTGATCTTATGGTTGTACTTAGGCCTGCATACACACCTGGCGGTGGGCTTTCTTATCAAATATTGCAGTAAAATTTCCCGCAACTCCTTTAAGTTCATTCAGTTTTCCTTTTTACATAGAGCCTATCTTATGCCACAGAGACTCTGTAGTATGGCTTAGGGCCTGCTTTGCGTGCATGTTATGTTAGCATGGTTTATTAGAAGTTTAAACTCCATTTTACCTTTTGCTGCTTTTGCACACGACACTGTATAGCTGTTTATGTAAGTTAGCCTTCACGAAGGTCTACACATGAGAGAAGATTTGTTTTCGACATCTCTAGACTTACATCGTGCCACTATTCTGCACAGTGGGTGCTAAAGCCGTCAAGGTTATCAAAACATGTTCGTTGTTTTTCGACATGTTCGGGTAACGTTTTCTAGACACAACATTTTGGCAGCTGTGAGCCAAGCAAGATTCTGGCGTCCTTGTTATCACACACTAGCCATGGTTTCAGACACTTGGAAGATTTCCGTTTCCAGGGATGCAGAGAGTCTATGCTGATCCAAATGTCATTTACTCTTACTGAGCGGAAAGGTAATGAGATCCCCTGAACCAAGCCTAAGAGACCTTCTGTAGTTTATAATACATAGTTCCTATATAGGGAGGGTGTTAACACTAGGCACCATAGGACCTGTTTTCACCATCATTGTAATACGATTCCTCCTTTTGTATTTTATGGAATTGTAACCATGCTGCCCATATTATTTTTAATCATATGTCTGCTTATATTAGCTAAAATACTGCATATGCGATCACATCGTTAAAATAAATATTTTAACCTTACCGTGTCTCTTCTTTACTCCTGTTGTGGACTGGTATGAGAGTATAACAAAAGAGTGTTCTCACATCCCACCATTCCTGAGATGGTCCTAAGTCGCATGTTCTAGGTTGTCTAATCATTGGTTACTTTGCTATAGGACGAAGAGCTAATGTGACACTGATGCTAGCTGGTTGGGGTTTTTCTAGGTACGAAGGTGAGTATCTGGTACACCACAATTCACTGACATCCTAGGTCTCTGTGCACAGTTCTGTCTATGAGCAGGATCCTTGCAACAACTCCACTCCATGTTCTGTACCGTTTTCTCAGCCTGCCCCAGTGCCACACGCCAGATGCAGACCTTATACACATGTTATAGGCCTGCTCTTTGCTCGCCTCTTACTGAATGACTATTCGTACTGCTTTGTTGGAGTCAAGTGAATTGAACTACTGGAGTACATCAGAACAATGTATTCTGGGTTTGTACCCTAGGCCTAAGGGCTCCAAAGCAGTGGTGCATTTTGTTGATTTTGTGCTTTTGTTGGCAAAGTGCCTCCTTACAAGACATTGGAAGTCCCCAGTGGCTCCCCTTGTTCAGTGGTGAAATGAGGTATTGAGGTGGAGCTCTGCACCCTGTGAAGGAAGGAGTAGCGGGGCATACGGAAGCGGCCCATAGCTATGCAATGGGATACACTGCTTGAATCCTTCAGGGCTCAGGAGACTGGTGATGCCGCACCTCACATAGAAGGGGTGAAGTTTGGTGTCTGTCTCCTCTTACACGTCCTGTGCCATGAACCTGGCTCAAGTCTTGCTGACCTTTTGCTACCTTCTCACGCTTATACCATAGGCCTTGTGGCTTGACACGTTGCTCCAGACACAAGACACTTGTAATCATTCTCCGTGAGATACAAGTAACATCCCCACATGGATATTAAATTCTGCACAGCTGCAAAATATTAGAATATATGTGAATACCATGGCGATGCCGGGGAGGTACGACTGCATATGGTTACGGGTTATTGTGATTGCATCAGGGCGAGCCCTATGTGTGGAGGATTAGTTTTATTCATCATTCTTGCTGCCTGTACTGTAATCACAAGCAAGTACTTGTTATTCTTTTTTACTGTCATACATAGCACACAAATGTATGCAAAATGTAATGAAAATGCAATAAAATTTGCCTTAATTTTTTCTACAACAGTAACAATAGTCATTTATAGCACAAATAAAGCAGCTTTCAGTAAGAGAATCAACATTAACAAATGTATTTCACTTTTAATGAGACGAAGCAAAACATCTGTGCACTTTACTTGTCTTTATAGGGAAGTCAGACACTGTGAATTCTGCAAAGTCTATCATAATACGAATGCAAACGTCAGTATGTCTCTTTGAAAGAATGGAATTTTTAGAGTCAGTCATTTAGTCCACATTTTTCAAATAGACAATACTGGATAGCTTAGTGTTATTTTATCATGACTAAGATTTTACCAGTGTTGGCATTTAGTGCAGGGTTTTGACAAGAAGGGATGGTTTGATGCTCCAGAATCAATGGCAGTGTCACTGCTACAAAACTACAGCTGTCAAACATTACAGAAGATATATGACCAATTCAGTTCTATCCCCATCCTGCATTGATGCTTCTTCCTGACTCTGTACATCACTGGACACAAAAGTGTCTGCATATTCGAGCACACAGAGCTAGGCAGAAAAGGTGAAGAGAAGTACGGGGCAGGGCTGCAGGTCTCCAGCACAATGGAATAAATCACCCACAACGTGACATTACATATACAGAGAGTGGGCTATCAGTCAGCTCCTTGCTCATTACTGGAGGGTGTTGATGTTTAACTGTTGTTTTCTCTGGATTTAATAGCTTCCTCCCTGTACCTGTGTTTGTCCCACCCACTAGCATTTCGTTCTCAAAGTGTTCCCACTGGATGAACTCTAACCTTCCATAGCATGCTTGAGGGATTTCTATTTTTTTTATTTTCAGCACTCCATGGGAATGGATGTGCCTCTTTGCTCTTCCACCTTTTCCTCGTTAATGCCCCAGCCCACATGCATGCTCTGTTTTTCATACCCACCCTGCAATGCTCCTTGTCACGCTAGCGTTCTTGCTAGCCATGTTCAAATTTAAAGGTATTTATTTATATTTATTTTTGTAGGATCCCGCAGCTGCAACATGCTGCCAGCCTGCTTGCTTTTCAGTTTTAAATCTTCAAGCACACATTTTTTTCACATTTTAATTTACCATTCTAACATGGCTGTCCACCAGGTTTAAAAGGTAAATTAAAAATGGCCAAGGTGCGTCATTATAAATGCACAAGCATTTGTGTGCATCAGCAGCCATGTTTTTTTAAAAATAGAAAACACATTCCAAGATAGATGTCTGTTAGACGTGCCATCCTTGGTGTGGTATTCCTCCAAACCTTTTGCCTTCACTTTTTTGGTTTTGCTGAATTCGTTTTTGTTGGATTTAGGACTCTGTTTACTTTACTACTGCTGCCCACTGCTTCAATGATTATGCTATCTCCTCCAAACATGGTACACACAGACTATGCATCATTTGCACATTTAATTTACTTGTACGTCCCTACTAAATGGCACTACATGTACCCAGGATTTATTAATTAAATGCTACTAGTGAGTCTGCAGCACTCATTGGGCATCCCACTAAAGTAGCACTTTAAAACATGTTTCAAGCCTGCCACTGCAACCAGTGGTGCAGTTTTAAACTGACATTTCAACCTGGCAAAATAAACATTTTAACAAAGGAAGTGAATGGGACTTGCACTGCTCAGTTCGTCGACAGTAATCAGTTTTACGGTCTGTGGCGTTCTGAAGAGGTATCGCTGTCTGTGCACTACAGCGTGTATAACAACAAAGTCTATTACAAAGCTGCCCCAACAGGGGGGAAGTCTCCTCCAGGCACTGCGTGAAAGACTAAACGAGTCTTTGTTCACTTGAGTGATTTTAATAAAGTTTTGAAAACAAGAGTATGCTTAAAGTCTTTAAGATGGTAATCTCTGTATCAACACATTATATTCATGGTTGTAAGAAGATCAAACATTTCATCCAATGCATTTGTCATCAAATTTGTTTTTCCCAATGCATTTCGGGCTGTGTCTCAGCCCTTCATCAGGGGTTTACTCTACGAGAAGAAAAAGAAAGAAAAGGCTGTCAGCCTCAACTTATGCTGTTAATGTTGTAGTGTGTGCTGAGGTAACAACATGCACAGTTAAATAGGGGAACCGATGTGGTGGATGACCGTGTTAGGTGTGGAACTCTAACACATGCTTAATGTGATTAAAGTGTAAACACGAATATAAAAAAACAAATAGAAACTAACCAAAAAGATATATAGAAAGGATGTGGGTGAACTCGTCATATCAATTTTAAGAATGTGACTCCGAGCTTGTAAACATAACCGAAGGGGTTGTGAAGATAGAGACCTTAATACCATGTGCGCTTAAAAGTGTTATAAACGAATGCATTAAACGACTCACAGTTGCCATATGGTAGTTATGTTATGTTATGTTATGTTAAACTTATTTATTAGGCGCACAGATGCTCCAGCGAAGGAGTGTCCTGGCGCCCGCCAGGGTAGCAACACAACACAACAGAGCAAGAAAAAAAGCATAGAGACTAAGAGAACAAAAAAGTTTTCACAGCCCACCGGAAAGAGAACAAATCCCCAAGGGCACGAATCTCAAAGGGAAGGGAATTCCATAACACGGCGGCACGCACTTGAAAGGAACGGCCGCTGGCCCGGCAGCATTTAAACCGGGGAACAACCGCAAGTTCCAGGTCGGACGATCTCAAAGCGCGGCCTGGAATATAACTGGACAAGAGATAGGCAAGAATCAAGGCAGGAGATCCCTTAATGATCTTAAAAACAACACAAAGGACCTTAAACTGGATCCTCCGAGCGACGGAAGCCAGTGCAACGAGCGCAAGGTATTAGTTGTGGAGCAAAATCTATGCAGGCCCACGACAGCTCTTGCCGCTGCATTCTGTACACGTTGCAGGCGGGTGAGTTCCGCCTGGTTTAGGCCCAGTAGCAGGGCGTTGGCATAATCGAGCCGCGACATCACAGTTGCCTGGATAACGAGTTGCCTGGTGTTTGCATCGAAAAATTTTAGTATGGGTCGAAGACCCCGCAAGATGCCGAAACAACAGGCCGCTGTGCGCTTAGTATGGCATACGAAAGAGAGAGAAGGATCGAGCCACACCCCAAGATTTTTTAGCTGAGCAACCGGGGTGGGAGTGCGGCCCAGGTCCGATGGCCACCACCTGTCACCCCAGAGTTCCGTCTGCTTGCCAAAGATCATGACCTCCGTCTTACCTGCGTTCAGCTGGAGACAGTTGGAAGTCATCCAGCTGGCGACCGCCCGGAGTCCATTCTGGAATCTGGGGGCATCCACATCCGCATCCCGCTGATAGTAACTGCTAGCTGGGTGTCATCGGCATAGGACACCATGGTCATACCCCAATGCCTGACAACCTCAGCCAGCGGTCTCACATATAGGTTGAATAGTGTGGGACTCAGCGAGGAGCCCTGAGGAACCCCCAGATCCAGAGGATGGAAATTGGACTGATAGGGCAGAACGGCCACGCAGAAAGAACGGTTGGCAAGAAAAGATCGGAACCACTGGAGCGCAAGACCGGTGACACCCGCTTCCTCCAAGCGCCGCAGAAGGATCGGATGGGCCACGGTGTCAAAGGCGGCGCTCAGATCTAATAGCACCAGCGCCGCCGTTTGTCCCGCGTCAAGCACGGAGCGCAAATGCTCCACCATATCAAGTAGAGCCGTCTCCATGCTAGGCCCTGCACGAAAACCGTTTGCGTCCTGTCCAGGATGTTGGCTTGCAAAAGGTGATCAGAGAGGACAGAGTTGACATGCGCCTCCGCAACTTTGGCAGGCCACGGGAGAAGGGAAATAGGGCGGTAATTCTCAGGTTTATCAACATCCAAGGTTGGTTTCTTAAGGATGGGCACAACTACCGCCTGTTTCCACTTCACTGGGACCACACCGGCTGCTAAGGAGGTGTTAATTAAGGAGCACACCGGTGGGAGGCCATTAGATGGTAGGTCTCTAAACAAAGCCGGATGAAGGGGATCAGCCGGGGAGCCTGACTTGACCTGTAGAGCCAACTTACCAAAACTCACCGATGTTAATCTCGGGAAGGTATGTAACACATCCAAGGTAAGGGGCTTAGGGGGGCTGCCCACAGAAGGTGTAACCGTAGGAAAAGCTCTGTAAATGGCATGCACCTTTTCCAAAAAGAAAGCCGCCAGAGTTTCACAATGGGCAATGGAGCCCTGGTGAGTCGCGATCACTTTTTTGGTGATAAGATCCTTCAGGGCTTTAAAAATAGTTTTGGAGGGGTTGGTACTGGTACGAAATTGTAGGGCATAATATGCCGCACGCGTTCTGCATACTGCTCGATGGTAAATTTTTACAGCAGCAGAGTACAAAGCTTTTTTGTCGCTGGAGTAAGCTTTGCGCCATACCCGCTCGGCACGCCTACAGATGTTTTTGAGCGCCCGCAGCGAATCGTCGTACCAAGGTCTCGGGTCCCTAGACCCACACTTACACGAAACTATCGGGATAAGGGAGTCGAGGGCCCTAGTGACCCACTCGCGAAAAAGATCGTAGCCCTCATCCACAGTGTCGGCTGAGCCTAGCGGGTCAGAGGACAACAGATGGAAAAAATCCTCGAGTTTTAATTTAGACCAACACCGCCTAGGAATTGAGTGGACCGCAGGTTTGCGGTGCGGCTCATACAGCGGACACTGGATGCGTACCAGATAGTGATCGGTCCAAGCCAGGGGGAAAGGGGTAAGGATACAGGCCTCCGCTAAGTTAGTAAAAAAAGGATCAAGGGTGTGACCACCTACATGGGTGGGATGCGAGACCAGCTGGACTAACTGGAGAGCCTCGAGATCGGCGACAGAGCTATAAACCGCCGGAAGAGATAGATTATCATAGTGGAGGTTTAGATCTCCAAGGATGGAGAAATTGGAGCAGCCTGCAGCCAAGGCGCTAATGGCGTCTGGGAGGGCTTCCCTGAAAGCCAGATCGCTACCAGGGAGCCGATAAATCAAGAGGCCTGTGAAAGCGAAGTTGGGCGTGACTGAGATTTTAAACAGCGCGCTTTCACAGCCGGAGATTTTTTGCCCTTGCCAGACACACGGGTAGCAAGACTTGACCGCCAACGCTAGTCCCCCTCTTCTAGAGACTCGGTTAAGAGTATAAACCCAGTATTCCGGCGGAAAAGCCAAGTTAATCACAGCCGTGTCGGTGTCCTGTAGCCAGGTCTCCGTCACGCAAAAGGCGTCCGGAGACTCCTTACCTAACATGTCAAGGATATCGTGGTGGTGTTTGACCATTGACCTGACATTCAAATTCCATAAAGTGAAAGGAGGGCGGGAGCGGGTCCCGGGAATATCCAGAACGTTGCTTAAGCAGGTAGTGGGGGCGGTAAGATCAAACCTCCCGCAAATACAGGAATAAGGTCCACAAAGCGGCACAACCCGAGGAGCAGTACAGCTCCTGTGGCTAAGCCCCGATGGCAAGTAAGGCATCCCTTGAGTAACGTGGCATGGTAACATCAGCCGTGGTCAACAGAAGGCCAGGGCCCTACCACGTCCTACGCGTCCTGGCGCGGATGGGCGCAGACGGGCAGGACTCTGGCACGACTCCGGCCACGCGAGGGCACGCCCGCTGCGCGAACCCGCTGCGCTAAGGGAGGAGCTTCAAATAGGCGTCCCTCGCTGGCTCATGCGCACTGAGGCGCACGTAGGGAGTGGCTCCCGATCACACACCCACCCCGCTCCAAGATGGCGGCGCCAGAGATTCCCCTCAGACCCCGGACCTGCCCAAGCGGCGGTGATTAACAATTAAGTTGCAGGTAAGGGGGCCCTATTAAAAACAGGAAAAACGAACCAAAGCAAAACAATTACAAAGTGGAAATGTTAAAATCGAATTGAGGCAATGCGCGAAGCGCTCCTGCAGCAAATGTGCTCCCTGGCAGAACGAGGCTAGACTGGGGACTCGCCTCAAATAGGCGTCCCTCGCCGGCTCATGCGCACTGAGGCGCACGTAGGGAGTGGCTCCCGATCACACACCCACCCCGCTCCAAGATGGCGGCGCCAGAGATTCCCCTCAGAACCCGGACCCGCCCAAGCGGCGGTGATTAACAATTAAGTTGCAGGTAAGGGGGCCCTATTAAAAACAGGAAAAACGAACCAAAGCAAAACAATTACTAAGTGGAAATGTTAAAATCGCATTGAGGCAATGCGCGAAGCGCTCCTGCAGCAAATGTGCTCCCTGGCAGAACGAGGCTAGACTGGGGACTCCCCTCAAATAGGCGTCCCTCGCCGGCTCATGCGCACTGAGGCGCAAGTAGGAAGTGGCTCCCGATCACACACCCACCCCGCTCCAAGATGGCGGCGCCAGAGATTCCCCTCAGACCCCGGACCCGCCCAAGCGGCGGTGATTAACAATTAAGTTGCAGGTAAGGGGGCTGTGGTATCTCCCTCTTTCTGTCTCCCCCGGCGGCTTCGCATGTGATGGTGCTGCTCGCGGTGACGTCACTTAGAATGTCACCGCGACCAGCGTTCCAAGGCGAGCGCCGGGGACACTCTGAGGCGACAGGAGTTCGAGAGGCTGTGGCTGAGGTCACGGGAGTGTGTACTTTAAAATAAATGGTTCTTTGAGTTCACCACCCTGTGTTCGGGTCTTACTTTTGGTGAATTCCACACTGGCGACGAGGGTTAAAGCCCGTGACCTCAACACGCCAAGAAAGAAAATCGGAACTGCAGCAGCATAAACGAAGGATCAAGGATCTCAGCTGAGAATTTTACACGGAAGCAAGCGTCGCTGTGAGCCTCCGTTTCAAGCGAAAAGTAAATGTGACCCGAGGGCCATCTGGTAACCGGCAGCTGTGAGCGGTGTAAGGCGTGTGAAGAAAAGAACTGCCCAGGTCATCAAACAAAGTAAGGTGACTCTTTTTTTTTTTCGTGCCTGCAGCACGCACCCTATCAGCACTTTGACGGTCTACCTGACGCAAGCGCAGCATGTATAAAGCGCTGATACTGACGGAAATTTAATGTGCATCAGCCTGGCTAGCGGGGAGGAAATTATCCCTCAAGGAACATTCTAAAATATTGGCGCAAGCTCCGCTCGAGCCTCCTGTCACGGAATTGAAGTAAAGGCTGTGATCGCGCGTCCCCTCTACGCGCAATTAGGGAAGCGTTTGGCATAAACAACACAGGGGCGCGTGAAATCCACTCAGACTCTGGTCTTCCGCCCACGTTGTGTGTGGCAAACTGTGACTTTTGACAACTCACAAGGTGAGGAAACCTTCCGGTTCATGTCGGCCCCTGCCAGCGGCAAATTAAAGCGCCAACGGAGCTGTGATTCTAAGCGAGAGCCAAGCGCATAGTTCCCAGTCCGGCATTTGAGTCTTTCACCGCGCGCTTCTTTTGTCATCAGCAGGGCAGCGTTGCGTGTTGTCGCCACTGGGGCGAGCAAAGCCTGGCCTTCTTTGATGTACCCTCCCTGCTCCGGGCCCCTGCGATAGTGGAGTTTGACAATTGGCATCCTGTTAAGGGAAGTTCTCACAGGGCAGCGCTAGAAGTGAGGAGTATAGGAGCTGAAGTGCTCTCCTGAAACAAAGCAGTTTGGACTGTTATTTGACGCGCACTTACCAGCGCTGCGAGGAAGAGGAAGGTGTTTTGGCTGCTGCGAAGAACGTGTGTAAAACACCCAGAGACCTCTGGGAGCGCGACGTGGAAGGGGAAAGGAGCCTACGAGCGCAGCACGACAGCGTTTCTTTGTCAGAATAATCCTAGCCTCATGCCTGCATGACTGTGGGGCAGCTGGCAGCGCAGTGTGTACAGTGAAAAACATCAGGTGGTTGCACTATTGAGAACACAGCATGAGACTACGTTGATTGGAGTACTGTCCTGACAGATTGCACAAAGGAAACATCACTGTCTCAGAACGTTACAGCTCAGTATTGAATTTTCGAGGGGCAGATTTTATCTTTATGTGTATGTGCGTTAGGAAGCGGAGCTGCGCAGGGTTGGTTAGGCATTTCCTCTCCTGTGTAAAGGTTCTCACTGGTAGCTCACTCTTTTCTGTAGTCACGGTTATTTGGCTTAGATTTCAGGTTCCCACTGTACGCAGCTAGTTATACGGAGGGTAGGTACATCTTAAAGAATAAAAGTTTCCCTCTGCTATTTGTGAATTAGATATGCAAAGTGTGACCCCTCCACCCTTCTTTTTGATTAACCCAGGAGATCCCACCATCCTGTGGAAAAAATGGAAAAAGGTGTTCCTCAATTACGCTACTGTTTGCGGGCCCAACTTAGGTCTTGATAGGAAGGTTGCATTACTAGCCTATTACTTGGGCGCAGAGGGAGAGGAAGTCCTAGACCATCTCCCGGATTTAGGGGCACAGGAGGCAAGAGGTCTGAATGAATTTGAAATTAGTCTCAAGAAGTTAGATTTGCACTACCTCCCCAAGACCAGCACCATAATGGAGAGGTACCATTTTGGCAAGAGGGCACAAAAGGAGGGGGAGTCTATAGAAGATTTTGTGTCTGAGTTGAGGAAGTTAGCTGCAACGTGCAAGTTTGGGGGAGCAAGCGAGGAGAGGATTAGGGACCAGTTTGTTTTGACCTGCAGGATGGAGCGAGTGCGTGAGGAGCTATGGCTTAAGGATGACCCGCCTTTGAGAGAGGTCCTTATCATAGCTAAGCAGGTAGAGCACATGTTACAGTGCGTCAAGGAGATTAAGCAAGATGCAGGGGAGAAAAAGAATGATGAAAGGACCAATGTCAGTGAGGTAGTGACTGAATGCGAGACTGTGTCGGTAGTTAAGGGTCAGAAGGCAGTGGGCAAGGAGCAGAAGGAAGGCAGGCCGGGAGGGTCATACAGAGGTACCTGCTACAGGTGTGGAAAACAAGGGCACCTGGCCAACGACAAGGAATGTCCCGCCCTCAGGTTCACGTGTAACAAGTGTGGTAAGAAAGGCCATTTCAAGCAGTATTGCAAGAGTGGGCAGGGGGCCAGTAGGCAGAGTAGAGACAGAACGAATGTAGTGTGCGACGAGTTGGTTGTGCAAGTAAAAGAGTTGAAGGCGCCTAGTCCCAGAAACCCCATGTGTACAGAAGTTACAGCACAGGTTGATGAAGATCAAGTCGATAGTCCTAAAGACACCATAAAAGTAGGGGAGGTTGATCTAGATGCATTGTTTGACTCCTGTTCCAGAATAACTATTATCAATGCCAAGGAGTTCTCACGTGTGTCCAAAGGAAAGATAATTCTTAAGAGGTTAGACCTGAGACCAGGAGGGTATGCGGGGCGCCCCATCTCCATGAAAGGATACTTCCTGAGTAGAATTCAGTACAGAAACAGGTCTACCGTGTCAAAAGTATATGTGTCCACTGTAGGAGACAACATTTTGGGGTGGCGTGCACAAAAGGGGCTGGGAGTGTACCTCAATCCCAACAGCAATCCCCAGATTTTGATACAGGAGATACAGGAAGGGGAGGCTGACATCACTAGAGAATTTGAAGAGGTGTTTAGGGAAGGGCTTGGGTGTTTGAAGAACTACTGTCACAAAATAAAATTGAAGGACCATGCCAAGCCCGTTGTGGCTAAAGTCAGAAGACTCCCCATAGCCATTCAGGAGGAAGTCAGAACTGAACTTGAGAAACTGTGCAAGGCTGGAGTTATCGAACCTGTAGAAGCGACCGAATGGTTGGCGCCCATCGTGGCAGCGAAGAAAAAGGATGGGTCAGTCCGGATCTGCATAGATTTGAGGGCACTCAACAAAGAGGTCGTCGTTGACCGATACCCCTTGCCGAACATCACCCAAATGATGAGCATGCTAGAAGGTGCCAAGGTGTTTTCCACCCTCGATCTCACCTCAGCCTATTTTCAGATAAAACTTCACGAGGAGTCTCAGGAACTCACTGCTTTTGTGACACCCATGGGCGCTTACAAGTTCAAAAGGATGCCTTTCGGCCTAGTCTCGGCGGCTGCCGTTTTCCAAAGAATCATGAGCAACATCCTGAAAGGCATCCCTGGCGTCATGTGTTACCAGGATGACGTGTTGGTTTTCGCTAAGAACCAAGTTGAGCACGACGAGAGACTGAGATGTGTGCTAAGGAGGTTTTTGTCCCAGGGTCTTACTGTGAAGAAGAACAAATGTGTTTTTAGCTGTGCCGAGTTGGACTTCCTGGGTCACAAAATTACAGCAGAAGGCATACGTCCCAAAGCCGAACTGCAAAACACCATTGTGAATCTGTCACCGCCCAAAAGCAAAGACGAGATCAAGTCATTCATGGGGATGTTGGAGTTCTATGGAAAGTTCATTAGAAACTTAGCAGGCAGGACTTACGCCATCAGGCTATTACTGAAGAAAGAAAGCAAATTCAAATGGAGCCAAGAATGCCAGAGCGAGTTCGAGGATGTAAGGAGAGCTCTTGCAGAAGCCCCTAGTTTGAGGTCCTACCTGCCCGGCCGGGCAACGATCCTCACCACTGATGCAAGCGCAAAAGGGTTGGGAGCTGTCCTCACCCAGAAAGGCGTGGAAGGAGAAGAAACCGTAGCCTTCGCCTCAAGGTCGCTCCAAAAATCTGAGAACAACTACTCAGTCATCGAAAAAGAGGCATTGGCAGTATCCTGGGCGGTAGGTAAATTCAGAGACTTCCTGTGGGGTACGCAGTTCACCCTCCGAACCGACCACAAACCGCTGGTAGAAGTGTTCAGCAGGAAGGGTTTGGATGCCATCTCCAGTAGAATAAGGCGTTGGGTGGTCAGTCTCCAGGAGTACACATTCAATGTCGAGTATGTCCCAGGAACACAGAACCTCGCAGCTGACTGCCTGTCCAGACTCGTAAGTGATGTAGAAGCAAGTGAAATGCGAGATATAACAGATGAAGATGAAGAAGGATTCATGGTTGAGAATGTCTGCACCATCCAGAAGGCGTTGGGTGAAGAAACGTGGAGAAAGGCACAGGAAGAGGACAAGATCATGGTAGAAGTTTGTAGAAGAGTGAGGGATGGATGGAAGCACGGTGACAAGCGTGATGAAGACCTACGGCCTTTCCAGGCTGTTAAGGACGAGCTAACCATTGTTGACGGATGCCTGTTCAGGGGAACAAGGCTCGTGCCACCAGCTGCTGTGAGAAACAACCTGGTCGAGATAGCTCACGAAGGGCACTTAGGTATCACCAAGACCAAGCAAAGACTCAGGGAAAGTTATTGGTGGCCGAACATAGACCTGGTCACAGAAAGGAGAATCAGGGAGTGCATCCCGTGCTGCAACAGCGACAAGGTCCTGAAGCAACAGACACCGCCCATGGTGTGTAGGCCGCCCCCGTCAGGACCATGGGACGAGTTGGCTTTAGACATCGTGGGCCCGATGTCTGGGGAACTGCGGACACCTTACATCTTGGTGCTTGTGGATCTGTATTCTCGGTGGCCGGAGATAAAACTCGTCAGTGAAGTCACAACAAAAACCGTCATCGGATTCTTGCAGGAAGTATTTATCCGAGAGGGGCTCCCCAGCAACATCCTCACCGACAACGGAGTGCAACTATGCTCGAAAGAGATGAAGGACTTCCTGGAAGAAAGAGGCATCAGACATAAGCGATGCGCATTGTACCACCCAGAAACCAATGGCATGGTCGAGCGCTTTAATAAAACCATCAAGGAGAGCATCCAGCTGGCCAAAGCCAGTGGCATAAGTTGGAAAGAAGAGGTGTGGAGGCGTCTGGAAGCGTACAGGTTCACACCGCATCAGTCGACGGGCGTCACCCCATTCGAACTGCTCCGCGCAAGGACACCCAACACTAAGCTTACCCCGGGGTGGATGGAATGGCACAAGGGGTGGTCGGACCGAACCAAAGAAAAGGACAGTCTGAGGAAGCAAGAACAAGCCATGAGGGTGAGAAAAGAAGGTTACGACCAACGCAAGGCCACACGGGAGGTTGGTTTCAAAGTAGGTGACAACATCAAAATCAGAGCTCCCACAGGGAAGGCAAGCTGGTCAGACTACAGCAGTCCCACAAAGATCACAAAACTTTTCAAGAATGCAGTCAAAACCCAAGAAGGAAAAATATGGAACCTAGGGAGGGTTGTAAAGTACCATCCTCCAGCAGAAGGCCCTGAAGGTGCAAGGGGGAGGGAGAGTGGTCCTAGACTGGATAGCGGTTTCGCCAGCAGGAGGCCATCAGGCGTCCCTCTCCCAGGTCTCAGGTCTAACAGGAGAGTGATTAGACCTCCCAGGCATTTCAACCAATATGTAATGATGTAACCATTGATATTGCTGCCTAATGTAAGCTTTTCTCTATTTCTGGTTCCTGCTCTTTGTTCTACCTAATGTTTTCTATTTCTGCAGGGAAGGGGGATGTGTGGTATCTCCCTCTTTCTGTCTCCCCTGGCGGCTTCGCATGTGATGGTGCTGCTCGCGGTGACGTCACTTAGAATGTCACCGCGACCAGCGTTCCAAGGCGAGCGCCGGGGACACTCTGAGGCAACAGGAGTTCGAGAGGCTGTGGCTGAGGTCACGGGAGTGTGTACTTTAAAATAAATGGTTCTTTGAGTTCACCACCCTGTGTTCGGGTCTTACTTTTGGTGAATTCCACAGGGGCCCTATTAAAAACAGGAAAAACGAACCAAAGCAAAACAATTACAAAGTGGAAATGTTAAAATCGAATTGAGGCAATGCGCGAAGCGCTCCTGCAGCAAATGTGCTCCCTGGCAGAACGAGGCTAGACTGGGGACTCGCCTCAAATAGGCGTCCCTCGCCGGCTCATGTGCACTGAGGCGCACGTAGGGAGTGGCTCCCGAACACACACCCACCCCGCTCCAAGATGGCGGCGCCAGAGATTCCCCTCAGACCCCGGACCCGCCCAAGCGGCGGTGATTAACAATTAAGTTGCAGGTAAGGGGGCCCTATTAAAAACAGGAAAAACGAACCAAAGCAGAACAATTACAAAGTGGAAATGTTAAAATCGAATTGAGGCAATGCGCGAAGCGCTCCTGCAGCAAATGTGCTCCCTGGCAGCAGATCCAAGACTCTGTAAAAACGTATACAGGTCGTTAGTGCTGGGTAAAAAATGTGTTGAAATCAAAGTTAGGAGAGCTGGTCCTCGAACGTGAGGTACTTACTGGAATGTTATCAAGCTCCTCTCAGTGCTCCGTGCGGGTGCCCGTCCGGTGTGTTAGCTCGTGTGGCTGGGTCTGATGTGAAAAAGTGTACCGGTATGTCAGTTTTTCATAAACATCAAGAATGGACTAAAGCCCCGATAGCGGGCGCCATCTTGAAGTGGTGAATGTGCTCATTAGTACTACGCAAGTGGTGTAAGTGAAGAAAGCCTGATGGGGAACAAGAACTAATAGGAAAACACAGTATGAACAAAACGATATATCGTAAAACTGCAACAGTAAGGATTATGAAACATATAAATTATTAAACATATTGCATATAAATAAAAACAATAATGTACTGTCAATGTAAGTGTTTCACGATTCACAGTCATAGGTAACATAGGAATTCCATCCTATCATTCAACCCTTTCGGTTGCATCGTCGCCATGTAGCGAATCCAGTAATTCTCCCGTTTAAGAAGTGTGTTCTTATTATGTATGTTAGGTTTAATCTGTTCCAAAATCAGGTATTTCAACTGTGCCACAGAGTGGTTTTTCTCAAGGAAGTGTGCTGCAACAGTAGATTTAACATTTTTGGTCCGAATGTTACTTTTATGCTCAAGGATACGTGTGCGTATTTTTCTCTCTGTGTGGCCTATATAGCATGAGCCACACGGACATTTGAGCATATAGATAACGTTTGTGGAATTGCATGTGGCATTGACTTTTAATTTGACTTTGTGGCATTTCATAGGATGGTTGGTAAAATTCCCTGGTATGACATTGTGGCAGTTACTACAATTGTAACATGGCAAAAGTCCTTTGTAGGGTTGAGTTTCTGTTTGGTCGCTGGGTTTGGTGAGAATTTCTTTGAGGTTGCGTCCTCTGGTATAGGCAAAAATGGGTGTTTGAGCGAAAATGTTCTGAAAATCTGGTTCTGTGCTCAGTAATGGCCAATGCTTTAAAATCATTCTGCGAAACTGGTTGCTGGTGACAGTGTATTTGGACACTACCACCATGCGTGTGTTCTCAGTTTTGGGTTTGGTGCGTAACAAGTCACTACGATTGGCCTTCTTGCAGCGGGCTGCTGCCTTGTCAAGTATCTCCTGTGGGTACCCTCGTGCTTTGAATCTTTCCAACATTGATTTCTGTTGATTTTCACTCTCAAGGTTAGAAGACACAATAGGTTTAACTCTCAGTAGCTGAGAGTAAGGCAAATTGAGTTTGAGGCTGGGTCGGTGAAAACTCTTGTAGTGCAGTATAGAATTGCGATCTGTGGGTTTACGGAAGATGGTTGTGGACATTCTGCCTTCTTGCCTGTTAATTGCTACATCCAAGAAATGGATGCTTTCTTTGTCATAGTTCCATGTAAATTGGATTCGATCATTAATCGTATTCCAATGTTCCAGAACGTGTTTCAAGCCTGCCACTGCAACCAGTAGTGCAGTTTTAAACTGACATTTCAACCTGGAAAAATAAACATTTTGCCAGGCCTAGGATTTCCTTTTTAATACGTATAAATCACCCTAAAGGTAGTCCTTAACCACCCAGAGGTCAGTCCATAGTATTTAAATAGTAGGACATGTGAGGTTAAATTTTACACATCCTGACCGTGAAAAATTCCAAAAGTTGTTTATTACTGTTGTAAGGCCTGTATTTCCCACTGACTAACACTGGTTTAACCTTCTACATTTAATAAGTACTCATTTTGGATTGGGAGCAGATGGAAATGTGCTGTTTACACTCAAATGAATTGTAAATTAAAATCCATTTTAATTGTAAAGTCAGGTTTTAAGTCAAAATTCTGAAAATGCAACTTTTAGAAAATTTGTAGCAAGGGAAAGGTCCATCATCCTAAGATGAGAGCGAACACATGAAAACTTAGAGATACACGATAACTGTCAGAAACAACATTATTCGAGGATGAGTGCTCCTTTTAAAGGACAATTAATGTTGCAAGAGTTGAGTAACGCTAAGAAAATTTCACTGCATTTAAGTAAATGAATGCGACTTTCAGATACGAAGAAAGAGAAAGAACATGATAAATAGGCAGAGAAATTTGTTGCCAAATACCGGCTGAAGGAAAAAGATAGAGACACTCGAGCTGTCAGAAAACACACTGCTGTTCAGAAAACCAACAGTGCTGCCAAATAAACCAAGAGCCCTGATGAGAATCCATTTATTCCTTATGAGACACTCGAAACGCGTTGGCTTTATTACGATATAGGATAAGAACACGGAGGAACTATAAATTTGGTTTTGTCTATATATAGAGGAAAAGTCCCATGTACTACGACATTATTGTTTTCCCCATATTCCCTCATTCTTTCTTAACTGAAATGTTGAAGCATGCAACACCTTTTGAATGTCTATAAAATACTATGTAGATATGAAAAAATATTTAGATTGTGATGCTAAAAGCAACACAAGACCATCAATATAATAGGATGTTTTGTTTATGATTTTTTCACTTATGTTTGTTTACTTAATTTTGTTGTTTAATGTTTTGTGAAATACATTTACATAAGTAAAGTAAGTAAAGTAAGCTTTATTCGATTTTTCAGGTAAAATCATAAAAGCACTACAAAGACATTTATACATACAACATTGAAAATGGCGTGTGCATGATCGGTACAAAATAAACGCTTACTTGATCATTAAAAAACATTTCTTAAAATTCATAATAGAACCATGAAATATAAGCATTTCATTAGTGTCAAACAGCAATCTACCACAAGAAGATAATTTAATACAAGGATTTCCTATACATTATTACCATTTTTTAAAAACATGAGACGGCGTAAATAATATGATCTCCTTCTAACTGTAACATTTTTTGATATGCTGGTCTACATTTTCGTATCCCCCATCGTTTTAATAACGGCATCAGAAATTGTTTTCTGGGGTTCGTATATAATTTACAAAAAAACATAATATGAATATTAGACTGCACCGAAGTGTTATCACAAGAGCATATTAGTTTGTTAGAGGACCAATCATTAACATTAGGTAGGGTGACCATGTGAAAAAAGAAGCCCAGACGCAAGCGGGTCAACAACATTCGAAGATATGTGCTCTGTACCAGAACGAGGTAAGTTTGCAAACCATCAGTTGGTGTGATTTCCTGGTAATTTAATACTGTGCGCCTTGATTTTTCGCTATTCCATCTGGCAGTTTCTAGATGGACGGTTATCATTTTTTTCAGGGCTGATCTTGATAGTCCATCCAGAGTTGTAGGGTTATCAAAATACTCTGGATGGCCTAGATCAGTAAGTGTGGATCTCACGTAAGATAACCATTTAACATTAGCTGCCCCATCTAGGGCTAGACAGTCTTCGATAAGGTCTCTATTGAAACTGGCTTCGTGTGTAGCCCACACTTTATGCCAAAGCAAAATGGGGGACATCTTAATGATATCATTGAGATATGTAACTCCTACTTCGATGTGTGACATGTACGTGGAGGTACTGTTGGCCACTCCCAGAAGATAGCAAATGAATTGATTTTCACAGCTCTGTATTGAGTGGTCTTTCTCAGTTCCCCATATGCCCGCACCATAGGTAGCCGTAGAAACGCATTTAGCCCGATAAATCTGGATCAGCTCCTTAACGGGCTTACCGCCAGTTCCATCGGAAAAAGCACGTAAGGCGCCTATGGTGCGGCTATAAGCCAGCTTCCTAGCTGCTATCGCTGCCTGCCAACGGCACCGTCTATCTAACAAAACACCTAGATAACAGAATTTATCTGTAGTTACAATTTTTTGGTTATCTAGGAATATGGTACAAGGAATTCTATTAATCTTCCGAGTACAGGGCATCGTAAATGTTTTCGAGATGTTGACTCTGAGGCCTCTATCCCTCATGTAACACGCAAAACTATTTACCGCCCTTTGTACGCCTACTTTAGTCTGAGACATTATAGCCGCATCGTCGGCATATAATAAAATTGGAACCGGTGAGCCCTTAACAGTTGGATAATCATTAGGTAGGATTGAAAGTTGCTGTCCAACTGAGTTAATATAGTATGTAAAAAGCAGCGGGGCCAATATACAGCCTTGTCTCACCCCTCTAGTGATCAGGAATTTCTCCGTACATTCCCCCTGTTTACCATACCTAACTCTTGCCCCTGCATCTTTATAGAGCTCTTTAATGAAAGTAATGATGCGGTTATCAATGCCCAATTCACCCAGTGTTGCCCACAGAAAATCGTGGTCAACGCAATCAAACGCGGAGCTGAGATCGATGAAAGTTATAAAAAGAGCTCCGCGTTTGACGTGAGTGTACTTGGAGACAAAGAGGGACAGATTTAGGCACTGTTCAATTGTCCCTATTCCTTTTCTAAACCCATACTGTAGGTGGGAAACTACATTATGGTCTTCCTCCCAGAGTTGCATTCTCTTTAAAATTATTCTTCCAGCCACCTTCATTAGGCCGTCCAAAAGGGATATCGGCCTATAGCAGGTAGGGTCGTCCCTATTACCTTTTTTAAATATAGGGACCACAATAGCATCAGTCCAGGTATCAATGAACCCACTCTGGTTGCCCTTATTTAAAACATTTGTGAGCAAGGGAGCCCAGAAGTCCGGCTCTGCTTTATAAATATCTACCGGCATACAGTCTGGTCCTGGGGCTTTGCCTGATGCACTTTCCCTGATGGCATCGTGAACTTCCTCGACGGTGAATAATAAATCTATAGGGAATGGATGGGCTGAGGAATGCTCCGTGCCACTAATATGTACTCCCTTTTCTATTGATGGGCATACCCGTGGTGGTGTTGTGCTTTCTCCGGGGATTGTGTGATTATACAAATGTTTAAAGTGGCTTACCCACGTTTCACCCGTTATGGCTAAGTCCATAATGTTATCGTTATCCCTTGACTGGTATAGAGATTTTACCGCCCTCCAGAAAAGAGAGCTGTTCTTCTGACTAGAGGCCTCCATTAATGATTCTCATGCCTCCTTTTTCAAAGTCAGCTTTCTTTCTTTAATGGATGATTTATATACTCTCCTAGTCTCGCGTATTAGTACTGGATTTTTTGGTTTTAAAGACAGGGCTCTTTTTAGATCTTTCAATGCCTTAGTGCACTTGCCGTTGAACCACCCTTCGGGCCTTTTGGTGTTTCCTTTAGGCACTCGAACCAACAGACTTTTAATGTAGTGCTGTATTTTTGAGAAAGCAGCCATTACGTTCTTTGGGGCATTGTGTTCTTCTAGACATGCAGAAACATCAACAGCACATGTTGTAAGCACATTTTGGAAGAACACTCGGGGCACAATTTTTTCCCATTTAACAACATAACCGTTGGTTTTAGTTAAGTTGATCTTATATGGATAGGTACATACAGTCGCTTTCTTACGGTGGAGCCCTGTGACATTTACACCAATAATCAGTGGGTAATGATCACTCGATAGATCTTTCCCAACTTCCCAAGAGGTTATTAATCCTGGGATGACAGGGGTAATTAAGGCAAAATCGATTGTCGAATCACAGCCTCGGCCATTAAAGGTTGGCTCAAATGGAACAGGAGGTGAACAAATCTGGTTGACAAATGAAAAATCAAAGTTAAAAACAATGTCATTAAGAAGGGACCCCATCTTGGTGTGAGAAAAATGTGTGGGACCATCCTCCCCGTAATCTGAGAGACCGCACGAATCTGTTTCAGTAAACGAGCAGATGGTACAATTAAAATCCCCCACCCACACAATCCTTTTTTCCCCTACAAGTTCTTCAGCCAGTCGAGTAATACAACTCATCATTTTTGCCATAGTGGGCTCCATCTCACTGCTTAACATATTATTATAAAAGTTCACTAATACAATATTAAGAGTAAGACCCCACTTAAATGATAAGATTTGAAAATGCTGGCTAGAAAAGAATTTGTGTACTTTAACATCCTCAGTAGTTGAGACAAAGATACAAAGTCCCCCCTTGTTGTGTCCCTGTATAGATGGAATAGCCGGAGAGTGAAAAGTCTGGTATCCTAACAAGTGTGCTTCCTCAAGAAGCCATGTCTCTTGGAAGCAAAGTATGCCGTGATTTTGGATAATGTCTAGCCAGGGCTTATAAGCAGTTTTACTTCCAAGACCCGCCACATTCGACGAGAGCAGCGATTGAAAAACCTTGCTAGGATCGTCTCCTTGTGTCCGGGCCTCCCATTTAAATTAAAAGCAAACGAGGGGGATGCGTGTGGTATATCGAATGTTATCGTGGAGGTAGCAGAGTTATGATCATTTAGGGATAACTGGGATTGATAAGAAACAGAATTAGGATCCAAAGGAATTCTCTTTGTATTTTCCCCATTTAATAGCGACGCTGAGCCTTCCTTCAGGTTTAAGGTCGTTGGAAGTGGCCTTGGGCTATCCTTTGCATTTTCTTTATCAGTTTCATGATAATTTTCATTTGCCCTTTGCTCCTCAGGAATGCTGGCAGAATCAGCTTGACCTGTATCATCACTATTATCGTAACCATTCGTCAGGTACCTATCAGGCGATTTTTCCCTCGAACCTGTATCATTAAGTCATTCGTTCTCATCCAGTCCAGAGAAAGGGTGGAATAAATTTGACAAAGGTATGTCCCAATTGTCCCTAGGATTATGAGTATGGAAATTATCCCTGGGATTATTAGTATAGGGGTTGTTGGTATTAAACAATGGTTGATTTGGATACATTCCTGAAAAACAAGGGGTATTATTCCTGCTGTGAAAGTTACGAACAGCCGGATTCATAATTGAATTCGATCTGTGTAATGTGTGGGGTCTATACATCTTGGGAGGAAAGGGAGTAGGCGTGGGTTGGAAAAAAGGGGAGTCATTTCCGTTGAAATATCTATGAGCTGGGTTAAAGGTTGGATTTGGTCTATATAGACCTTCGGATCTCCATTTGTTTAGGGGAAAATGGTTTGTGTTCATCAATGGTGGATTATTATTATTATTTGGGGGCTTCATAAGAGCTTCCGGATAAAAGTAGCTCAAGTTATGCGTAGAGATTTCTCCCTCACCTCTCCCTGGGAACCAGTCACTGATGTATGTGACCAGACTGTGATCTTTAAAGTTGACGATGATCACATCCCCTTCTATATCCTTAGGTCTAGGTCCCACCCAATTGCATCGCCTAACTGAAACTATATCTCCGTTTAGATGCGTTGGAAGTGGTCTATTTTTCCGCAGCCAGTAAATGACTTTATTTTTAAGACTGGAGTTGTGTTCTGGGTTACCAGCTGGCGTGACCGGGACTCCTGTAATAACGATGACATAATTTAAGGATTCCGGGGGCAGATCGACAACATTTCAGATTTTTGTGCTAGTTGTTTGGGTAGGCCTGCTTGGGGCTTCATTTGTAGTATGGCCTCTTTTTGGTATGCCTATATTGGGGTTATCCTTATTATTTTTATCACTAAATGTGAGAGGTTTAGTACCCGCCAATGCATTAGATTTTACTACGGCGGGCTTTTTATTTGATATAGGAGTGGCAATTTGTTGCTTGGATAGGTTGTTAAGAGGCTGTTTACCTACCGGGTGCATGTTACCTTGGTCACCAGATTTGTGACAAGCTACTACCTTTTGCTCTTGCAGGATCTGATCCATTTTCTCTCCTAACCTTTTGACCCTTTCGGTAAGTGGGAGAATCAAAGCCTTGATAAGGCAATCAATATCTTTTAATAGCCCTTTATAACTTGGGGCAAGTATCGATTTAGCAGTCAGATGCCCTATAGAGTCCACATTCCCTGTTTCCTTGGTAATCTTGTGCGGGAAGTACCTATTACTAATGAGAAGTCTGTTCCCCTTTTTGATTCCACCCTTCCTTCTTCTCTTTCTCGGTGGTGAACGAAAGACACTGTTGAATCCCTTAATGGAAGATTTTTTTAACTTTTTATCAGGTACAGTAATCGGGTGGTAATCAGGTCCTAAGGGTGTAAACACAGGGGAAGGTACATTTATATCGTGAAGAGGTGCTACATCATTAGGTAACGGAGTACTTTAGTCAATTAACTGATTTTGGTTTGACTCAGAAGAATTGTGGTCAGGAATGACTATAATATCGTTTTCGGCAAGGTAATTATTCTGAAATATAAGCGGGATATCATCTATACTAGGTAGATCAGCATCAGATTTTTTATAGATAATTAGATCTGATGCAGTACCTGTATCCACCCTCTGGGCAGAAAGTGGTCTTTGTTTTAACAGCTCAATAGAGAGACGGCGCCCAGCTCGCTTCTCTGCAAGCGTAATCTCCCTATCGACTTCATTCTTCACTTTAGAAAAGAATTTGTCCAGTGGACCTAGTATTGGAACCCCTGCCGTGCCAGATAAGGGATTCATTACAAGTGATGTCATTTTAGGCCTAAAAATAGAGTTCAAAGGAACAATGTATGGAAAGCCTAAGGGTGCAATCAATAACAAACCCGATTAAGCATAATGAGTCATGTAGAACATCACAATCAATAATACAAGTACAATACGAGTGGTATGGGGCTATAAACAAGGTCAAAGTGTAGTAACTATACCGCAAGTCCAGTTTCCAAAAGTAAGGGGGGTGGCCCAGCCCAGCCTCCTTCGGCCTCGGACGGCCTTAGACGGCCCGCCCTTTGCCCGGGCTTTGCCCCGGGCGCTCCCGCGCAGCGGTGCTGAAACAATAATGAGGGCGAGGTAAGGCGAGGGGCGGGGCAGGCAGGGAGAGCGACCCAGGTGTTGCGGGTCTCGACCTCACGCAGGGACTCCTGGTATATCGAGTCCCTGCGGGTCAGCTTGCAGCCCTGCAGCTCCCACACAGACGCCAACAACGCAGCGGGACCCGCGCAGCGGGTCCGGCAAGGGGCTGGTGATAATCCGGCGTTCTCTCCACTCAAAAAGCAAGGGCAAGCTCTGTCTATGACTCCCACGTAGAACAGCTTACAGCTTACAGGAGATCCCAGCGAGGGGCGATGCAGCAGATCCTTATCTGCTGAGGCGAGTGTGGAAAAGTACATTTTGCCATGTTATATGTGCCTACGTGCTCCCCATATTATGCTATATGTGCATGATCGATATGCATGTATCCCCCTATGATCGATTAAAGACGCAATTATAGTTGTGTCCAACTCTAGTATGCCAGTTTCCAGTTCTCGTGAAAGCAACGAGTATTAGGCCTATGTTGCCACATTTTACAGTGTGCACGTTAATTCATTGAATTGTCCCCGTTTCTAGGCCTCAAAAGGGCCCGGACATCAGATTCAGCTCCAGTCTCCTGAACCCTCTCCGAGGAGCGATGCAGCCCCCACCTGCATCCCTGACCCTTCACTTACTTCCTGACTCACAGTGCCCGGCCCGGCCTGGCTCTGCCTGCCAGTCTGCCAAGAGTATATTATGCTTCTAGTTATCAGTCCAGCCCTCCTTCTCTGCATTCCTAAGCTACTGAATCGCATCAACAGTTTCAGCCATGGTCTAGCCTTTCTGTCTCCATGTAAGAGAAATACTGTATTAATATTCATAGAATATTCCTAGCACACGCAATACATATAGAATTATGCATGCACCAGTCTTAGTGCCAAGTAGCCTTTGCCCTGATAACTTTTGGATTCTATCAATATGTACTCCAAACACCAGATACCAGATATACCATAGGTACATGTCGTTCTGACACTGTAGACTTTAGTCTCCTCTTCTAGCGCAGAAGTCATAGCCCCCAGTTCCTCCTTGGTAACACGTCATTGCCCGTTTGCGCGCACCACTAGGTTAAAGGTCCCAGCTGCTCAGGTAGCCCCCTCCATGTTTCCGCCCCGTTTATGACACTTCTGTTACGTTTACATCACATGTCTATGTACACGCCTTCTTGTTACACCCATTTTGCCCTTATCTTTCGCGACTGCTACGCCTACTGTATTGAATGTAATGAAATTGTTTAAGTATATATATACTGTGTACTGTTACTGAAAGTTGCCCTTATCCCCTTACCCATTCCTCGGCAGCTGCCTTCAGTCTATTTCCGTGCAGGCTATCCCGTTCCTGTCCCTTCCCTTATGCCTGATTAAAGCCTGTCAGACTTCGATACCTCGAATCCTGTCTCTTATTTATTGAGCTATCTGTTTATTCACTGTATTCAAAAATAGTACTGGTAATTAATTATTTACCACATAATGGCGCCCGAATAGGGACTTGCCCTTTCCCCACGCGCCGGCGAAGCCACGCAGGCCCCCTGATCCTCTGCAGCCGTGACGGAACCATACCGTGCACGTGCAGATATTTCTGCTTCAAGTATCCCTCAGGCCCACGGAGGAGACGGAGGTTGCGGTCCAGCATCCAGACGAGGCGGTGAGGAACGCGGCGAGTCCCGACCAGAGCCCAAGCCGAGAGTCCAAGGTCCGAGGTATCCGGAGGCCCACCTGTAACTGAAGTCCGAAGTTTCGTAGTCCGGCGTCGTAGCAGTCCAGTCCCGTCCGAGGCCTTCCGTTCTTGCTGCCCGGTGAGTACCGTTGCTGGGGTAGTATCTAGACAGGGTCAATTAATTTGTCTCTGGTCAGTGGGTTTGGGTACGCAGATCCAGTCCGAAGTGTTCACCTAGGTGGACACGGGTCCTGACGTGTCTCTTTATGGGACCGGTATGTTTCGTACTGTTTTAGCAGTGCATCTAGTAATTCTAGTAAGTTCCGTTCTCGAGAAATTCATGTTCTGTTTTCAGTATACCAGGTAATATTCTGTCCGAACTGTTATTCTAAGTGTTATTTAATCTGTTTTCAGTGTCGTGGTATGAGTGATTTGTTTTTACTGTGTTTATCGTGTATTGTATTGTGTTCAGATTCCAGCCTAGAAAATGCCTCTATTCTCCAAATTACGTCAGTTAAAAGCTAGAAAAGGGTTGCTCGAGGAAGCAGTTCCTGTCCCGCCTAGGGACAGTCCAGGTCATTTTATGTATCATAAGCATGGCTTAAGTGCCATATTATATCTAGACTTATGGGTGGACTATACCAAGGAGTTAGAAGAGAAATATAGATGGCCCATATCAGGTACATGGGATGCCGAGTGCATCATGCGAGTAGAAGAAGCATTATGGAAAAAGAAAGCCAGACAGTCCCAGAAACATGCCATCGAGTTATGGCGCAAAGAATCTCATAAAAGAACCGAAAAAGAAATCAGAAAAACAGAATTAAGTAGGGAATCCTCAGAAAGAGCCCAAGAAAGGGAATTAATCGAAGTAGGTGAACGAATTAAAGCAGAACAGTCAGACAGACAGAGAAATGCCCTTATTAAGGGTATGTATCCTCTTCTTGCCGAGGGCTTGCCAAAAGCAACCCCGGAAGCACCATGTAATTTCCCGCCGACATTAGTTCCGATTAAGCTACGTCACAAACCGACCGCAGCTGATATTTTTCTCTCGTCCTATTTGGACGACACAGTCCCAGAATATGCAAATCCTGGTCCGCCTGCTCCCGTAAATAATGTAATTCCTGTTCCTCCAGCCACCGGGGCCGCGGGTACAGTTCACGTTACCGCACCCGTTACAACATCCGTTACCGCACCCCCGGTCCAGCCCACAGTACATGTACCCGCTACATCAGTCACTCTACCAGCACGTACAATACCCATCGACGATTCTAGTTTAGGAGCCGCGGGGGGAAGTCCTCCTGGAACCCCGCCTCAACACAGACGTATGACACTGCTTGAGCTACATGAACGAGCGTTACAGCGTACGCCAAAAATTCAAACATTTACAGATATCAAGCGAGCACTTACCGAATGTCGTTATGATCCAGTTCCAGGCGAAGGTACTATGGTCATATATTCATTACGTTTAAGACGGGTGACCGACTATTTGGACACCCTGCCCAATATGAGGGAATATCTAGACAGAATATATCGTTTTATCCGTACAGGAGTGGATCCAGAAAGTGTTCGCGACGCCATGATTCAAAGAAAAGTCGAGATTCAGCTCATGCTTTTAAAGTTTTTAATTAATTGTCTAATAAGAGAACAAGATTATCCGGATAAAGATCAAGAAGAAATGAAAGTCCTGACCAAGTGGAGTGACCATATAGCCGAGGGAAGACACAAGACACAGAACTGTATAGAGAGTATGTACAAGAAAATTCGTAGGGAAATAATAAAGTTACACGAGAAACGAGAAGCAGCACAAGTAACCGAGAAAGAAGACGACTCTCCTACTGAAGAGGTAGACGACGAGAATCCCTCCAGAATAGCGTATGTAGGTAGAACTAGACTTCCCGACCGACATTCACGCCTAGATCACAAGAAAGTTTTCCCTCCTCCAGCACCAGAACAGGGTTCTCTTGAGCAAGTATTCCAAGCTACCGATCACATTCTGAAATCACGAATAGGCTATAGTGAGCTTAGCACAATGCATGAACAAGAACTAGCCCGATCAGCAGTCCGATGGACTACTGATTCTACCACTTTTCCAGACGAAATAGTGGCACAAATGTTTCTGAAACTGCCCCCAGCCGAGCAGCGACTGGTGGGTATGTATATGATTCAGCACCTCATTACACTGTATGAGGGACAGCATTCTGATCCAGGTCCGCTACATGATGTCCTGAACGAGTTACTCCAGTATAGATGGAGAGGTCTAGGTACTGATTTAATTAGTATCATTCTAGAACAGCGCCACAAATATCGAACGTTTCTAAATCCACACTTTGTTTATGTCTCACCTCCAGAAAGTAAATCATTTTACATAGATAGACAGAATCCGTTACGAGAAGTACACCCAGTTAGAGGAACGGGTGGTGATCTAGAACGAGTATTTGTTTACACCCCTATCACTAAGATGGAACTCTTAGAGATGAAAAAGTTAATTCCCTGTCACGACAAAGATCCAGCAGGGTTCCACCGTGAATTAAAGGACATGCTCCGTATGGGAGAATACACGTATCCTGATATCATTAAAATGTTAAAGGTCCTGTTGCCCGCAGGCGTATATGAAAAACTCAAAGAAAAAGAATGGGAGGTGGGAGAGAAAAAGATTGATTGGACAGCTCTAGAAGCTGAAGACAATTTACGAGTACCAGGTACCGGTCTTGGGGAGAAATGTAAAGATTTGCCTGAGTTATTGATACAAGTTTTGCCAAGATTACTAGCCACGAAAAAGGAAGATTGGGATGCAATCTCAGCTTGTAAACAGAAACAAGATGAAGACACTAGTGATTTCTATTCTAGATTTGAAAAATGTTTATTATTAATAGTGGTCTGAAAACAAGTAGTGAGTCGTACCCTCATCTTTTTGTTACCAAACTAGTCGAGAATTCAAGTCCACAAGTTAAAAATCGAGTTTTGAAAGTCGAAAGTACCTGGCAAGCTAATACTCCTTCACAAATGTTACAAATGCTCCAGTATCACCAGAACAGAATCAGGGAAGAGCAGGAACACGAAAGGAGACGTATGAAAGACACGAAAATGAAAGTATTAGTTGCACAATCTGTTCCACAGGACAGTCAGAAGAGGGGTCCGAATCAAGCCAGTCATCCTGCAGCTCCCGTTAAAGGGACTTGCAATTACTGTAAACAGCCAGGTCATTTTATAAACGAGTGTGCAGTTCTGAAACACAACATAGCTACTGGTAAAACTAAAGAAAGA
Organism: Lissotriton helveticus; assembly: GCF_964261635.1. Classification (NCBI taxonomy): domain Eukaryota; kingdom Metazoa; phylum Chordata; class Amphibia; order Caudata; family Salamandridae; genus Lissotriton; species Lissotriton helveticus. Next base: position 186,097,245 of record NC_136065.1, read on the forward strand.
CCACGTCCGCCGAGACAAGAACAAGTTCCACAGACTTCTCAGCCACCACAGAATGCACAACAGACAGTTCCAGCACCGCAGCCTATCGCTGCAACACAGCATGTTACACAGCAGATGTACCAGTATGCCCAGACAGAGTATCCAGATTATCAGCCGTATTCATGAAACAGCCTAGAGAGGGAGGTAGGTTTGCCTCTCATCGAGATACCTGTAGATCAAGAGGGTCCCTATGTACACAGTCAAGTATTAGGGAAAGACCGAAAGTTTCTGATTGATACAGGGGCAAGTAGGACTACCATCAGTCATGACGAGGTTCCAGGGGCTCCGCTCTCAGGCTCTAGAAATGTTTCCCTTGGATTTTCAGGAAAGCCGATTGTTAATGAAATATCGAAACCAGTTACTCTAGACGTTGGTCCACTGTCCCGAACTACTGATTTGTTACTCACGAAATCTTGTCCAGAAAATGTGTTAGGCATTAAGACATTGAAAGAATTAGGAGCAGTAATTTGTTGTTCCCCAGAGGGGGTCCGCTTGTTTTTGAGAGACTTCAAAGGTCATTATGTATTACGTGATTTTGATCCAAGATTATTGAATGTACCACAGCATTTATGGGCGCAAGGTCCAACTGATGTAGGTTGTATGCATATCACACCCCATCGTGTGACTCTAAAGCAAGGTGTGGTTTTACCACGAATCAGACAGTACAAATTGCCACCTGAGGCTGTAGCAGCCTTATCCAAAATTATTGACGAACGTATTGCCCAAGGAGTGGTTGTAGAAACTGACTCCAATGTATGTAATTCTCCTATCATTCCAGTCCTGAAACGTACTGATCCAAATGCACCTCCAGTATATCGATTAGTGATTGACCTTCGAGAACTTAATAAATGTATCATACCCCAGTATCCAGTAGTCCCAGATATTTCATCCCTATTGACAGCCATTGATTCTGAAGCCACGTTCTTCACAGTTATCGATCTCAAGAACGCATTCTTCAGTGTCCCCATTCATCCAGACAGCCAGTACCTTTTCGGTTTCTGTTTAAATGGAAGAAGCTATAAATTCACACGAGCACCTCAAGGTTTCACAGAAAGTCCTAGCATTTACAGTCAAGCACTTAAGAGACAACTAGAAAATATTCACATGCCAACTGACACTGCCCTGCTCCAGTATGTCGATGATCTACTGATCACAGCCCGGTCTGAACGTGACTGCGAGCGTGCATCACTTACAGTTCTGTATTTTCTGGCCGAGATGGGGCACAAGGTGTCCCCTTCCAAATTACAATTCTGTGTCCAGCAAGTGGTATACTTGGGACACTTACTGTCCAAGTGGGGTAGGCAGTTGACACCTGACCGTATCCAGTTAATAGCACGTCTTCCACAGCCCAAAACACAGAAGGAGGTACGAGCTTTTATTGGCCTCACTTCTTACTGCAGACAATGGATTCCTCAGTATGCATTTCTAGCCAAGCCACTGATACAGTTAACGACACAGGAGGCAGCCGTATCGACTGTCCTCCCTTGGACCCAGGAACATACACTTGTTTTTAATGAGTTAAAGAAAGCCTTATGCCAAGCACCTGTTTTAGCAATACCAAACTACAGTAAGCCTTTTACACTTTTTGTCACAGAACGTGATGGTACTGCATTATCTGTTCTCACACAAGATCAAGCAGGACAATACAAGCCCTGTGCTTATTTTTCTAGCACATTAGATCCAGTGGCCCAGGCTCTGCCTGCGTGCCTCAAGTCAGTTGCAGCCACAGCTCTAGCTATCAGACAAAGTGATTCCATAGTGTTAGGACACTCCCTGACAGTACAAGTTCCACACTCCGTGGAAGTTCTTTTAAATCGAACACAGACGCAACACTTGACAATTGCACGTTTAACAGGTTATGAACTTACACTGTTTCAGCCACACATAGAAATCAGACGCTGCAACATTCTAAATCCTGCTACACTGTTACCGTCAGTTACTTCAAATCCTGCCACACATGACTGTGTGGAAGTTGTTAACACCATGACGAAGCCAAGACAAGATCTGACCGATATTGCATTACCTGATCCCGACCTGACACTTTATGTGGATGGTTCATGTATGAGAACAAGTACAGGAGAACTAGTAGCCGCGTATGCAGTGACTACTGGCACCGAAGTTATAGAAACACATCGTATTGACACCCTGTCTGCTCAAGCAGCAGAGCTAGTCGCTCTGACCCAAGCCTGCATACGTGCCAAGAACCAGAAAGTAAACATATACACGGATTCACGTTATGCATTCGGAGTCGTACACGACTTTGGAGTGCTCTGGCAAGAACGAGGTTTTATGACTTCTCATGGAACCAAGATCCAGCATGGTCTTCTCATTCAAGCTCTGTTAGATGCAATACATTTACCGACAGCTATCGCTATCATGAAGTGCAAGGCACATACGAAAGTCACTGACATCATTTCCCAAGGTAACGATCTAGCAGATCGAACAACCAAGCTTACAGCTCAGACTCCAGATATTCCAGTTAACACGACACAGACACCCACTCCAGATCAGACTACTTGTATGACAGTTAAGGACCCTACACAAGATGTCATAGACATACAGTTACATGCTACTCCCGAAGAAATCAAGAAATGGTCCGAACAAGGAGGGGTCCAGACAGATCAAGGATGGTTGACGAAGGGAAAAGCCACATGGTTTCTCCCCGACTCTATGGTTCAAGTCATTATTAATACCGCACATAGCCCAGCTCATCTAGGAGAAAAAGCTATGTTAGACAGTATTCAGAACCTTTGGTTCAACAAGCATTTACGAGCAGCAGCCAAACAGAAAGTCCGTACCTGTATGATATGTTGTCAGTTCAATCCAGGTAAAAGTGTCCCGGTGGAACAAGGTGGATTCCAACCTCCTGACCACCCTTTTGAAGTCCTCCAGATGGATTATATTCAGATGGAGCGATGTCGAGGTTTCAAGTATGTCCTCGTAGTTGTATGCGCTTTGTCCAGGTGGACAGAAGCATATCCAGTTCCAGATTACACAGCTGCGACCACTGCCAGGCAGTTGGTTCGTGAGTTCTTTCCCCGCTATGGACTACCTAGGGTCGTGTATTCAGATAACGGCCAGCCATTCTCATCCGAGCTCATGAAACATGTTTCCCTTCTGTTAGGGTACCAGTGGAAGTTCCATTGTGTGCGCCATCCTGAAGCAGCCGGTCTCGTAGAGAGACATAATCAGACTTTGAAAATCCGCATTGCTAAAGTATGTAGAGAAAAAGGTGTAGATTGGTTAGTTGCCCTACCAGTCGCTCTATTTTACATGAGAATGGTTGCACATTCCAGATCAGGCCTGTCCCCTTACGAGGTCGTATTCGGCCGCCCTCCAAACATGTGGGGTACACCTAGACCCCGTAGCATTACAGATGTTTCCAGTAATATGCTGACAGATTACCTAGCTTCCTTGATGTCTGCCCTACACTCTTGTCGTTCACAGGTTGCTGCTGCATTTCCAGACAACACTGAGGTGAAACCGCATGAAGTCGTTCCGGGAGAATATGTCCTGGTGCGAAATTTTGATCGTTCAAGTCCGCTGGAGCCCCGTTGGAAGGAGCCCCAAATGGTGTTGTTGACAACAAGGACCGCGGTCAAGCTAGAAGGCAGGAAGGGATGGGTCCACACCAGTCATATCAAGAAGTTCCATGGATTACGACAAAAGACATTTATTAAAGACTGCCTTATTCCTAAGGACTGCCCAAAAACAGACTCTGAATTCAAACTTCCCCTGTTAGAGAAAACTCCGCAGCAGGAGTATAAAGATAAGCTACGGTCTAGTAAAATAAGTCAGCCAGTTTAATTGTCTAAGTCCCTCTCGGGTGAAACGGTTAGACAGGTTCCTGACATGTATGAGATAGACCCACACAGTGAGAGAGTTAGTCAAAACTCTAAAAGATGTATTATCGTTCTATTCTTCTTGTTATTTTTGAGTCTTATGATTACCTGCACAAGTTATGCTTTACATTTATGTTTTCCAATTTCACATGTACATATGTTTTCTAATGCTACAGTAGAGCATACATTTAGTGATCTGCCTCCTCACGAACTATCCTATCGTCTTGCTATGCGTAACAACACATTCATCCGAATGTTGCACTATTCACACCAGACCAGCAATGCCACTAATTGTTGGGTGTGTGGTCGACTCCCCCCTTTCCAGACACCAAAGGGAGTTCTGCCACTCTTTCCTTACCCGTTTTCACATAATGGTTCGTGTGGAGCATGGTCCACGTTAACGTCATCCTCCACTGATATGTCCCTTCTGAATCGAACATGTTTCCCAGACAAGCAAGGTCTTTCCCATAGAACAGGGTTAGATCTAGAAAATGAAGTATATGATTTAGGTAATTATTCTTCGAATTTCATGGTCCTGAATGTTCAGTCTGATACTACTCCAGATTTGCCTGCTATTTCAGTACTACCAGTCAAAGGCGAAATATGTGTCAGAAAGAATGGTTCCGCACATGTAGGACATAGTGATTGTACTACTGTGGTCAAGTATAGTGACAGTGGGAAATCTATTTTCAAAGCCTCACGTCATTCTTATTTTGTTTGTGGTCAGAACGCATAAGTTCGTCTGCCCCTCGATTGGGATGGAACATGTTATATTGCCTTCCTACTGCCACCAGTTTTTCTAGCCCCATCCGATTATCACAGAAACACACATCTAGTACACGTCAGACATAGAAGGGAGTCCCCAATTGTCGATCAAACTGAAACTACTCTAGAACAGTATCAAGACTTCAATAAAGGTTTCTTTTTCTTTATAGGTCCTGTCCAGAATAGTAAGTTAATACGTAGGTTAACCAGAACCCTTGAAGCAGTAGTGAATGAGACTACTTCCGCTCTAGGTAACTTAACTGAAGAGCAATCTGCTATGAGATTTGTCGTGCTCCAAAATCGTCTCGTTCTTGACGTCATACTGGCCGATAGAGGAGGAGCTTGTAGAGTCATCGGATCTAGTTGCTGCATTTTCATTCCTAATAACGCGCCGTCTGTTTATTCAGCTATAACCAGACTTCATAAAATTGCCCATCAGTTACACCAGAATCCAGGCACCTGGACATGGTCCGGTTGGCTCTGGAGTATCATATCTGCCTGGGGATGGAAAGTATTGTCATTCCTGGGTATAACAGTAATGATCGTATTCAGTTGCTGTCTCTGTTTACAATGTGGCCCTGCGATTTGCGGCATGTGTGCTACCTCTTGTATTCCTAGTCCTAAATCCCGTTCCAAGACAATTCGAGACGAGCAAATGATGCTATATGAACAGAGAGATGGTATCATGAATATTGATGTTTCCTAATGGAAACGTAGGGCACAAGGAGGGAATGTGGAAAAGTAAATTTTGCCATGTTATATGTGCCTACGTGTTCCCCATATTATGCTATATGTGCATGATCGATATGCATGTATCCCCCTATGATCGATTAAAGACGCAATTATAGTTGTGTCCAACTCTAGTATGCCAGTTTCCAGTTCTCGTGAAAGCAACGAGTATTAGGCCTATGTTGCCACATTTTACAGTGTGCACGTTAATTCATTGAATTGTCCCCGTTTCTAGGCCTCAAAAGGGCCCGGACATCAGATTCAGCTCCAGTCTCCTGAACCCTTTTTGAGTAGCGATGCAGCCCCCACCTGCATCCCTGACCCTTCACTTACTTCCTGACTCACAGTGCCCGGCCCGGCCTGGCTCTGCCTGCCAGTCTGCCAAGAGTATATTATGCTTCTAGTTATCAGTCCAGCCCTCCTTCTCTGCATTCCTAAGCTACTGAATCGCATCAACAGTTTCAGCCATGGTCTAGCCTTTCTGTCTCCATGTAAGAGAAATACTGTATTAATATTCATAGAATATTCCTAGCACACGCAATACATATAGAATTATGCACGCACCAGTCTTAGTGCCAAGTAGCCTTTGCCCTGATAACTTTTGGATTCTATCAATATGTACTCCAAACACCAGATACCAGATATACCATAGGTACATGTCGTTCTGACACTGTAGACTTTAGTCTCCTCTTCTAGCGCAGAAGTCATAGCCCCCAGTTCCTCCTTGGTAACACGTCATTGCCCGTTTGCGCGCACCACTAGGTTAAAGGTCCCAGCTGCTCAGGTAGCCCCCTCCATGTTTCCGCCCCGTTTATGACACTTCTGTTACGTTTACATCACATGTCTATGTACACGCCTTCTTGTTACACCCATTTTGCCCTTATCTTTCGCGACTGCTACGCCTACTGTATTGAATGTAATGAAATTGTTTAAGTATATATATACTGTGTACTGTTACTGAAAGTTGCCCTTATCCCCTTACCCATTCCTCGGCAGCTGCCTTCAGTCTATTTCCGTGCAGGCTATCCCGTTCCTGTCCCTTCCCTTATGCCTGATTAAAGCCTGTCAGACTTCGATACCTCGAATCCTGTCTCTTATTTATTGAGCTATCTGTTTATTCACTGTATTCAAAAATAGTACCGGTAATTAATTATTTATTTACCACACGAGGGCGGGGCAGGCAGGGAGAGCGACCCAGGTGTTGCGGGTCTCGACCTCACGCAGGGACTCCTGGTATATCGAGTCCCTGCGGGTCAGCTCGCAGCCCTGCAGCTCCCACACAGACGCCAACAACACAGCGGGTCCGGCAAGGGGCTGGTGATAATCCGGCGTTCTCTCCACTCAAAAAGCAAGGGCAGGCTCTGTCTATGACTCCCACGTAGAACAGCCTACAGCTTACAGGAGATCCCCATGTACATAAGTATTTTCTGCATATAGACTTTAATGTCTCTTCTGCTTTGAGTATACTACAAAGATTTAAAAAGTTGAAGAAAAGGTATAAATAAAGTACCAGATCAAATGAAAATAAATAGTTTGGTTTAGGGGTAATTTAAAGATGCCAAAAATGACACAGGTCCTGGCCCTTTCCCTTGCTGCAGATATATATACGGCCCAGCCAGAACCTAGCCCGTCGGGCCTAACTCCCCTTGCTTCCCACTTTAAAAAAAAAATCATTTTCTTGTCCAATCCATTTGTGCCGTCTGCCAGTGTCCTGGGTCACATGCCAGTAAATGGCTCTTGTTAGACTTGGCACCATTGGCGTGGGTCCCCATTCCATTAATTTTTTTGTTGGTGCCTCCTGTGTTTTTGCTGGTCTAGATGCTTTGGGCACGTTGTCACTGCTGTTCAGTACCAAAGTGCATGTGCTCCCTTTTGTAAATTGTTGTATGGATTAATGATACCATGATTAGTTATTTGATTTACTTGTCAGACCCTAGTACAGTGCATCATGTGTGCTCAGGGCCTGTAAATCAAATGCTGCTAGTGGGCTTGCAGCACTGATTGTGTCACTCACAGAAGCAGCTTGTTAAATGTGGCCCAGACCTGCTATTGCAGAGCCTGTGTGCAGTCTGGGACTGCCATGTCGACTTGGAAAGTGCACACACTTGCCAGTCCCTAAACCTTCCCTTTTCTTCAATTTAGTCACCCCTAAAGTAGGTCCAAGGTACCCCTGTGGGCAGGGTGCATTGTATGTGCAAGGTAGGACATGCCCTGATGTGTGTGCCATGTCCTGATAGTGAAATACTACCAATTTCGTTTTTCACTATTGCAAGGCCATGTGTTCCATAGACCAGAATGTGCAGTTTGCTTAGAACAACTTATAAACATAACTGACCCAGGGAACAAGATTTGAAAATAAAGTTTAGTATGCCTGAACTCAGAATGTTAAAAGTGCATCTTTTAGTGTGGGTGATTTTTACATTCTGTGTTTGAAAATACCAATTTTAGAAAGTAGGTATTTTCTTGCCTAATCATCCATTGTGCCTCTGCTATGTTTGGTGGGTACAGACCCTCTCTGCCTTCAGAGAACAAATGATGTGTGTGTATAAAAAGTGTATAAAAAGTGGAACCCAGACCCCAGACTTCTAGATCACTTCTGGGAGATCAAGAGGAACCTTTGGCAAGGAGAAGAAACAGAGAAGCTGAGGAAGATTACTTCCCCTGTGCTGTTTGCTGTTTGGGGTTGGCCCGCATTGGTTACTTGTTGCCAAGGAAAGGAGAAAAGGGACTTTGCTGTTTGCCATCTTGAGGATGATCTCCAAGGGCTTGGAACTGAGCTTGCCTCCTGTTCTAAAGTCTCAGGGACACAATACTTCACCACCAGCTCCCCTGAATTTCCTTACTGGGAATTCCAACCTGCAAAGAGGTGTCTGCTGCAGTTTATCTACTCTAGAGACTGTTTGTTGTTTGGGAGATGGAAGATTGACACAAGGAGGAAGAAGCATTTTGCATCCACACCGATTCCCGCCGCATCGCCGAGCCACAGAGAAGAAGCGCACCTCTGCATCCACAACGGTTCCCAACGCATTCCAGAGAAAACTGTTGCAGCACCTGCGGTGCGGCTGAAAATGTTCACACATTGTACAAGATCGTTGCATCGCATTGAGCCACCATTTTGTCTCATCGCAACGGATCGTCACTAAGCATTGAGGCGCCATCTTGTTGCATCGCCCCCTCTCCGGTAAGGAACAGATGTATTTCCTCCCCTGCGCTGCAGTAAGGATCAGACACATCACCTCCCCCGAAGCAAAGAACTGACGCATCACCTTCCCTGTGATCCTTTTGTTTGTTTTGCGTGATGCATCTAAGGTACTTTGTGGGAAAAGTGATGCATTTACAAACTTGCATTGAACTGAACTATTTCTACCATTTAAGAGCCTTATTTTTGGTATTGTATTGTGGATTTGTGCCATTTGGTCTTGTTTAGATAAAGATTACTTTTTTTTCTAAACTGGTGTTGTGTCCATTTGTAGTGTTTTCACTGTGTTAATGTGTGTGTATATTTATTTATTTACAGCTCTGCTTTTGGGGTTTGTGTATTCCTTTCAGAAAGTGACATAACGGGGGCTTAGGTGTGGGTAGGATGAACCAACGTGACAGGATGGCTGTAGAGGGGCGGCAACCAGCCCCACTAACACTTTACAGGGCTATGCCTCCCACACACACAAAGCAATCTGGCACCAGGCCTGCCCTGCCTTTGTCACACCCAGGCAGTTTGGAGCCTTAACAGGGGAAGGGAAAGAACTCTCTAGAACCTGATGTGGGGGTAGGACAGGATCCCCTCCACATAAAGGCTGGCACCAGGTGTATATATTGGACATGCAGAGCCACGCCTTAGAACACTCCTGCACCAGTGGAATTTACAGCATAAGGACTGCCCTGCTGAGAGAGGACTGCCCTGCTGTGAGATGGACTGCTTTGCTGTTCTGGGAAGGCAGACTGGACATGCTCGCCTTCATCCCACGCTAAACAGTGACTCCAAGAGTAAGTTTGCTGTACTCCTTTGTGAGCTACAGGGGCATCACAAGCTTCAGATTCCTCTTTGCAACTTTTGGGCCTACCTGGATCTGCTACTGGAACTGCCTAAATCCCTGCCATCCTCAGCTGGAGTGAGTCCCTGATCCCCCAAGGGGTGCCTCCCCAGGTCCTCGACCCTTGTCTGCCTTGAGGGTGTACTCCCAAAGGAATGGTGAAAATCCTGAAATTTGGCCTCCTCACAACTGAGAATGGTGCTTTTCATGCCAAAACTCAGACACCCATGACGACCGCCACTCAAAGCTCCCTGAACCCTACTCTTTGCGCCGAGAACAACGGTCCATAGTGACCAGTAATGCGAGACCTGCTCTTCATGGTACAGAAACAACAGTCTGTGATGACTTCCAATGCCAAGCTATTGCAATGACTATCAACGACGCCCGGCCTGCTCTTTGTGCTACAGTGAGAACTGTCCGGGACACTCAGCCTCTTCCTTTCAGTCTCCTCCAAAGCAAAAAGAAATCTTTGCACCAGACTTAGAAGGTAACTTTTCAGCTGGACTAACCCGGCCATTGTAGCTGGCCCGCTCTCCATTGTGTTCAGCCTGAACTTGTGCCTATCCCCAGTCTAACCTGCCCAGATGACTGCCAGTGGTGCTTTCTTCGTCTAGGAGCTAAAACAAAATCTAAAATTGCATATCTCTAGCTCTACTAATTGGGTGTTTGTCGTTCTGGTGTCATTTGATTTAATAGAATTTGCACTATTTTTCTAAGTTGGTTTGGATTTTTTCTTTTGTTGTGTTTTCCCTTTATTTCTGTTTGTGTGCTGCATAAATACTTTCCATTTTGCCTCTAAATTAAAGCAGACTTTTTGTGGTTCAACCTTACAAGGATTGTCGTTGTTGCCTGAGTGGGACTTCCACCCCTTCAAGAAATAACTCAGGGGCATATTAACAAGTGGCAGCGATAATTATCGCTGGCCACGCTTAGCGAGAAAATAGTTATCTCCGGCAATCGCAGAAAATTATCTACATGCTAGCACTGTATTAACAATGCATAGCGCAATGGCGATAATTTCCCAGCGATAACGGTGTTTTCCATGGAACATCGCTGGTAAACGGCGATAACCTTGCTGATATGACCCTGTGGTCGTATCAGCATAATCCACCCCCAATGATAAGTATAGCTAAGTCTGCATTTTAGCAGACGTTAGTTTTTGGCGAAAACAGCGGTTTTCTCCAAAAACTAAAATGCGCGGTCAGCCTTGTAAATATCGCGAATTGCACATCAGTGATATTTACAAATTTTGTACTGCCCAGTGACGCCCACTTTGCATCTCATTAGAGATGCAAAGGGAGGCGTCGGGTAAAAGGGTGCTAACATGCGCTAATGCATGTTTTCACCCTCTTGTAAGTAGGGTGATATTTTTATCTCCATTTTTTTGCCCTTTAAAAGCCAAAAAAGCAGAGATATGGCCCTTGTAAATATGCCCCAACTCAATTTCTTACAATGGTCCTGTGTGGGCAAACCACATTCAATAAACATAGGAAGTCGACACCGTGGAACTTATTTACAAGCCCCTTGCGGCGCTGGCTCTTTACTTTTTCCCATATTAATAGTAACACACCGGCGACGCAAGGGGCTTGTAAATACGCCCCTCGTTATCTTAGAAAATACTGGTTCTTCCTATTTTAAACTTGTTAACCTCTGCCTTGCATTGGGGACATGGTGTATAGTTTAATACATCTCTTTTTAGAGCTATGTCGAAATGTTGCACATGATTGGCCTGTATTGCAGCTGAATCTCTGCATGACTTTTTTAGTTAAAAGTAAAGAGGATGGAAATGTAACCGCTATCGTGAAAAGTAATGGGATGCTGCTGGTATAAAGAAAAGAATAGGGACTCGCTCTGAGAGGATGCTAAATGGATTTCTCAGAATGCAAGCCCTGCAAATGCATTTATAGTTTTCCGGGTAGAAATCAGTTTTTGTCTTTCACGGCGATGCTTGTTTCTGATGCAAACGTGTACAACATTTGTGCAATGAGTGATGCTGAATTATAGAGCACATTTCTCTTATCGTTTCAATCGGATGAAGAGCTACATTTAGACCATCAGAGGATACGTGTAGGATCCAGAACGGAAAAAATTGTTAAAATAGAAAAGATGGACTGTACTCCTGTCTTTCCCTGTAGAGTCTGAAAGCAGTCTCAAGCCCATGAGATCACCGTGGTCCAGAGGCCAAAAAGAGAAAAAAAGGACGAAAAGAAGAAGTTTAAAGAATAAGAACATCCCGATGACGTAGCTGTCCCAGGTGGGTCGTCCCTAGGCAGGGGTCAGTGCGACGAGCTAGTGGCAGATCTTGGGCAGGCTCCTATCACGCGATTCTATTCTGCTGCCGTGCTGGCGGTGCCCTCTGGAGAGCTGGCAGGGTTCAGCCCTGCCTGGACTCGAGTACCCTTCAGAAGGGTAACATCTTGACAAAACCTGGAGGCTGATGGATGTCGCCTCAGAGCCCTGCATCAAACAGGGCCATCGGGGAGAAGCAGCTGACAGCGTGAATCAGACAGACGAGAAAAAGAGCGAGAGGAGAGCACTGGGAGGGGTGGCACAGGTGCGACTACCTCGAGAGGGGTGTGGGGGGCGCTGCTTCTCGCGCTGTCCATCTTTCAGTCACAGGAAAGCAGCAGATGAGAGGCAGTGTTAGAAATCACAGCTGACACATCCTCGTTGTCTTTATGGCACTATATGGAAAGGCTATCTTTGAAAGCACCTGCCAGAGGTGGTTTTTTTCCGGAGAATTTATTTGGAGAGGTTTTAACAATTCTGCTGACTCAGCCTAGTTTTACAACAAAGCAGCAAAGATGCAAGGAAGCTCATCCGGGCCAAAGTGAAATTCCATACACGGGGTGATGGTGTAAGGATGAGGCGGTGCACCAAACGCCACTCCTTTCCAGTATTCAGAAGAGGAGCCAGAGCCCCAGAAATACTGGATAGGCTTTCTTCGTCCCTGTTTATCCAAAGTCAAATTTGGGGGGGGGGGGGGGTCAAAAGCAAGATAGCTCCTTATACGTACTATAGGAGTTGACTATATCCATGTAAATGGATGTCAAGCTCAGAAAACAAACTTTCAGTACTAGTATCTTAAGCAACCCTGTGCTGAGGTGACAACCACCCTAGTCTAGGTGCCCCTGCTGCCACCTGCACTCAGCTGTTCCACACATCCTGCCCCCTTGCACGAGAGCTGACCCAACCTGAGAAGACCTTACTTGCCCCACAGCCCAGACCTGCAAATTTAGAATGTTTTTCACCATGTGAATAAAGCAGGAGAAGGAGGCAGGGGCTTGGAGAGAGGGCAGGCTATGGAAAGTGGGTCTTTGGACCTCCCTCACTGCCCAAACCGTCACACCTCCCTTCCCCCAGAGCAAGAACATGTTGCCGCGTCTAAGAACCGACGTACCTTGTGTGGGTCTGCAGTTCTCGATCTCAGGAAGTGCTGTATGAAACTCGTAGCTCTGGACTGTGAGTTCCATTTGGGATTGATTTCCTTTTTGCTCCAGGATTCCTAAATGCTGGGCCTTGCTCCTCCAACTCCAAAATGACAATCACCGGCCAGAGGGTTTGCAGATGCTTTTAAAACAGCTAGTCCGGTTAAGGTTTTCATTCTTGTTTCTTTCCCTTTTTTATCATTGCTATTTCTTTCTTGATTACTTTCTGGTCTTCTAAATCCTTTGTGTTTTCTGTTGTGTGATGTTTGATATAATTTCCCTTTCCTGTTTACTTACTATATAAAAGCTTCCCTTTGGTTGGAGGGTGCATCAAAGCAAAGCTGTGTTCATTTACTTGTTTTTTCACTCCCTCCACTTGCTGATCCTTGTACTATACTCCCCAGCCTGGGTACCCTCTAATTACAATGCCACACAAGGAGCTTAGTATAACACATCTTTATTCATCTCCCTGTAACCGCAAACTGAATATTCTAATCCTGTATTAACATCACTACACTCTACAACTTATGTTATAGTTCTACGGAGTCCATCAGGAGCCGAAAGAGTTAAGTCATGGCTAACTCACTCAACACTACAATACTCACTCCTCGCTCCTTAACAATTCTACTACCCGATTCCAGATTCATAGCATTCTTTCATCTTTTGAAGCGATCATCTAGCAGGGAGGTTTTTTACGCATTTGGCTTTTTCCTCCAGAGAAGGTGAAATTTGACTATTTCTTTTTAAAGTGTGTTGTGACATTGTGTCTTCTGGAAATAGTAGTTCATACATTGGACAGTGGAAGTGGATTGCGGGTAATGGTCTAGATCTGAACAGAACAAAATCATCCAGAGACAAAGTGGAGAGGAGGGAAATATGATTGGCAATCAAATTGTGGATCGGTTTAAAGGAATGAGTGGCTGAGAAAGGCAACAAATGGGAGGGAGACAATGAATTAAATAATGAACATATAAAAATTCATAGAAATAAAGTGACCCAGATGTGAAAGAAGAAAGAGTAACCTAAGCGTAAAGAGGAAAAAAATGAGAGATTACCATGTACAAAGATAGACAAAGAGGGTAAGAGAAGGAAACCAGAGAGAAGTGAGTGGATGAGTGGTGAAAACAATGAATTTTGAAAAATCAAGTATCCTCCTTTTCAATGGGAAGCCAGCATTTACCATAAACGCTGACGCGACCCAGTGAAAATGAGGGGCGGGGCTTCAAGTCCCTTTGTAAAATCTCCTCTACCCAAATATGTCTCGCAGAGTGAGTAGTGCATGCGCACTGCAATGCTAAGCAAGACCTACAAACGAAGTATCAGGAAACAAAAGTGGGCTTGAGTCTTCAGACATAGAGGCAGCGTTAAAACTAAGCATGCCAATTTTTACCGTGGCTTACACAAAGCGAATCGGAACTTGGAAGAAAGGGTCATACTACATAGGCCTCCCGGCCACTCTACATCCCAAAGAGAAATCTCCAATCAACCCTGTGTCACACAAGAATAAATGGCAATTGACAAAAACAACACTAAATCAATGTAACCAGTAACAGTAATCAGGGTTATGCTTATGTCAGGATCAAGGGTACCACAGCCCTTCCCCTCACACACACACACACACACACACACACACACACACATGCATGCACGCACACACACATGCACGCGCACACACAAACACTCTCGCTCTCTCTTTAATGTAAGCAATTTGCTAGTAGGAAAAGCATTTCAGACAATTGCGCTAACAAACCGTTGATTAGTACAGTAACTTCAAAGGAGATGGTAACTGATCCGCAAAGAGGAGGAAGCCATCCCATTGAGAAGGGTGCTACAGGCAGTCTCAGAGGGCAGAAAACAGTGGTCCAGGGGGTTGCTGCCTATTCCCCCCAGTGGTTTCCCAAAAGGGAACCTTTTGCTTTTTAATAGCAGCACTGGTTCAGTTATGGAAGATGGGCTGCTTCTCAAAACATTTTCCCATTTGGGAATTGCGAGAAATTGGGATATTAGTTGAAGAGAAGGTTGGGGGGGGGGTGTTCCTTCTCAAGTCAAAACCACAATCCTCATCAGGGTGAACCACAAAAAAGTAACTAAACAAACTTGTGCTTAACCATTGGTAGCTTGGCAGGGAGGCTTAACTGAGAGGCAATGTGTAAAGTGTTTATGCAGCACTCAAACAGTAATAAAGTGAAAAACGCAACACAGGAAAAATTCCTCACCAATCTGGAAAAACAGAGAACATTTTAATAAATAAAATGAGAGATATGCAATTTCATGATCTTAGGTAAAAGTACCAAATGAAGTTACCTGGACACGCCGCACTCGGACAAGGTCACACGTTCCAGCTCACCTTGTTGGAGCACAAGCCGGGTAAATTACCAAGTTCAGCCTGCTATTGAATATACCTGGTTGTACTTGGACTGAGATGCAAGTCCTGCAGCACACAGTGTCGAGTTGAGTTGGTTCCAGTGGGGGCCACAAATCAGGTGCTGCAAAGTACTGCAGCAAGTTGTGTCAGGCTGCATCTGTTCCAATGAGGCTCCCAATCAGGACCTGTAAGGTGCTTGTTAGAAATGGTTGGCTAAGGCTTGCGCCAAAGCCAGGCAGAGACCACCACTCTAGTCAGGGCAAGGGAGCTACACGCCAAAGATAACCCCTGCTCACCCCCTTGGTAGCTTGGCAAAAGCAGTCAGGCTTATCCCGGAGGCAATGTGTAAAGCGTTTGCGCAACACACACACAGCAGCAACACACTAGGCACACCACAAAAAGGAACTCCACCCAAGGTTATATATAAAAATAGCGTTTGTATTACCATAAACACATTAGAACATAATCACACATATACACTGTGCCAACTGGCACTAGACAATATCTACAGGGGATTATATACACATGACAGGACCACATGGACCACTGTCAGAATCAGCACTTTGTAGAAATAGTAGCTGAGAACATAGAATAACTGAAGCACAAAATACTAACTGTAGGGCACAACCAGTAACTACTGGTAAAAGGTAGGAACACACTACGCAATAGTAATCACCTTAGGCATAGGTCATGCAGTGAAACATAAACTTACTAGCATAAACCATAGTATGCAAAATTACCTCCTAATCATAAAACACTGGTAGAGGTATCAGGCAGGATGCATAAATACATTACGCACAAATCACCTTAGGCATTAGATATCACAGGTCAAATACTTTAGGTATTGACCATCCTAAACACAGTGCTCCCCAGGCAGGGGCACAACACAGGAAAATTGTCCACAGGCCAACTGGCCTCTCACAGGGCTCCGACACTCTATGTCCAACCACAATCAGGGCGCGTTGCCTAGTCAGGTAAAGCAAAGGAGTGCAAGAGTTTGGGGCCTAAACTTGGCAGCTGCCAACTACTTGCTGGGCAGCTGTGAGTAATGAGCACAGGCACCAGCGTGCCTCCTGAGCCCCTCTCTGGTACTCTCAATTTGAAAAGGACTCTGTCCCCCCTGGGTCGTAGCTGCCTGCGCTCTCGCAGGGCAGCTGGCAAACTGCGCAATCAAGATCTGGCACTCCCGGTGCCTCCCGGGTCCCCACTGGGATTCCAATTATCAAAAAAGCCCTCCTCGGTCCAGCTGCCCGCAATTGCAGTGCAGCTGGGAAACTGACTTGGGCACCACTGTGCCTCAGGGGACAATGATCAGGGCGCAATGGATGGGGGGTGGGCAAGCACCAAAAATATTCCACCCCCTGACAACAGGACTACCGCCCCACTCACTGGGGTTCTGCAGGACTCCTCCTGATTCTGCCATGGATGCACAGGGCTCTGTCTCCTGGGACCTCTTGGGGCCCCTGCGGATGCCGCCTCTGACCCCTGGAAAGCTTTATGGAGCCCGTGAGTCTCAGGACTCAGCAGCCACACATGGGTCTCTCACCATGTTACGGGAGCCCCGCCTCCATACAGGTTCCTTACTCCGACCGTGCTGCTCCTCGTCCCACGTCCCACTTACGCCTCATTGGTCCTTCTAGGCCCATGATCATGCCTTTCAGGGTTCGGTTGAATCTCTCAACCAACCCGTTTCCTTGGGGGTGGTAAGGGGTGGTGAACTTGTAGGTTATACCACACTCTTGCCAAAGGGATTTCATATATTTCGATATGAAACTGTTGCCCCTGTCAGACACCACCTCTAGAGGGGATCCCACTCGGGTGAAAATCCCCATCAGTGCTCGTCCAACCACGGGGGCCGTCACTGTCCTCAGAGGGATGGCTTCAGGGTACCAGGTGACATGGTCCACCAAGACCAGGATGAACCTGTTGCCCATGGCTGGCTTGGGGTCCAGAGGCCCCACAATGTCAATTCCCACTCTTTGGAATGGGGTACTGATGACGGGGAATGGTTGGAGGGGAGCCTTGTTCTTCCCTCCACACTTACCACTTGCCTGGCTATTTGTTTAATAGGTCATCTAATTCTGAAACAAGCCTATGGATTACATACCTTCCAAGATTCTGAGATTAATAGAGTATTTATTAAATAAAATTTAAAAGCAAGACAGAATTACATCAATTGACCAACACTTTCAAGAGTTTGAGTGCCAGCTTTGGAAAATTCTGTGTCCAACCTAGAAAACACAAAGACAAACAGTGTACCGTAAATACAAGAAAGGCTTGAAAACTGATTTTACCAGATGACTTTGGTTTGTACATTCTAATTCTCTGATCTAATACTGGGTAACTTAGTTAATTCCACACACCTCAGCCTAGATCCACACCACAGAAACAGGACTTGGCAAAAGGAGCTCCATCAAGAGCAGCCACCTAATTACATACTCATGGGCAGGGGATAAGGCACATACATTTTCATTTGTTGACCTGTACACTCCAAGACAGAAGTAGAAACAAACTACTTTACTACAATGCTACAATGCTGAAATCTAATCATTTGCAATCTGGTCAAGCGCTCTAAGGTGGCAGCCAGGTAACATGTATATGAGCATGCTAATGAGGCAGGAGTATACATACTTCAATACTAATACAAAGGGGTCATATCAATATTGGTATGAGTCAGAGGCCAGTCAGGCGTGCTTAAGCACATTATACTTTCTTGGAAGCTCCTTGTCCAGAAAAATACAGCAGTCATAATTGTCATGTTAATGTGGTGCTGCCATCTATTTCGAAGATTGTAGCAGCAATTAAAAATCGATGGAGACCTACATTAACCCTATTGGTCAGGCGACAGTACATATATATAAATGCACTCATATAATTGATACCTTTCAAATGATGCAGAGGATTTCTATATTTGCGTATACCCCTACGTTTGTTCATCAGATGTGTGTATGAAGCTGCTCCTAGCCTTCTTAGACATTTGGATAAAGAGAAGAGCATCATCTCCGTAGCTCAGTTTAGAAGAGAAGAACTTGGCACAAGCTAATCAACTATATTATATTGCTTGATTTCTAAATAGGCCAAACTCAATGAGACAAAAATGTGTATAACATGGACCTGTGGACAACCTCTAGATGTACATCTTCTTGCTAGTGGTGGGATGCTGATCCAAAGTTCAGATCTAAAGCAAACAGTTAAAGTTCAGTTATCTGTGTGCAATCAGTAAAGCATCTACAACTGAAAAGGGTATGCACCAGGGCTGTGTGTGGTAGAACTTCTTCTTAGGTGAGACTTCTTTGCACAATGTTCTACTTCAACATCTTTCTTAGTTACCCATAAAATAAAACAGTTTATTTGTAGGCACTTCCAAGCAAGATGTTCATGTGATGTCATAACGCGTGCATTCTGGACCACCTCAGGTCTCAATCCCTCCCATGCGCAATCCCATGTATTAATTGCACACCTGGTAAATACTAATGATACAGTGGGTGGTATTTTCAGCGGGGACCGTTTACACATCATTCCAAGTTAAAGAACACAGAATTGGGAAGAAAGTGTAAATAGTGCAGGTTTCCTTCTGTTCCAAGGTGTTTTTTACGGTTTACACCCCCCCCCCCACATGCAGCAGTTTAACCAGGCAAAATTGTGCAGGCAAACACTTGGCTGGCTGTAGTTTTTAAAAATGAGCATAATCAAGTGTAAGCCTGGATTATTAGTTCATGTATATTACATAAACAAAATATGCTCATGCCATTTTATCTTGTGTTAGACTTGGTTAAAAGAGAAACTGTTGAAACTGTGCCACTGAATATGTGCAAAGGCCACAGGGACTGGGTGACTTCGGACAGTGGATGGACAATACAATCCAGATGGAGGCTTGCAAGCCTTTTCTATGCCAGGGGATCCCTCTAGTGCCATTGTAATGCTGATGACACTCACATGCAATATGTTTATGACCAATTCATTCTCACATGACTTACATGTGAAAAATATATTATGCAATGTAGCCCACCACTTGCAAACACCCAGGAGGAGTGATTAGCTCTTGTTATAATTCTGATTTGGGCATCTATCGGATTTTGCACATGTAATGGGATTTGCGTGGGAGAGGGACTCGGTCCCCAAATGTTGGAATGCTACTCTCAGACAGGGTAGGCAAAGCCTTTGTTTGTGCATCAGATATGTTTTTGTTAGGAAAGACCACCTGCAGAGAGCCCGTGTGTTTCGCAGAAATCCAGTGATGGGAAGAATTGCCAACTTTCCAGCGAAGCATCACGAAACAGCTTTCATAATCTGCATATTAAAGCGAACATGCCTGGAGGTGAATAGTGCACACTGTCTCACCGTGCGTGTCCCAAATACAAATAATAACCCTGGAATGCTTCTTGATCTCATGTCAAGACTGGAGGCTTGCATTATGGATATATCTTTTATTGCAAACTCATTGCAGCACTTTAAAGCATGCAAGAACAAAACACAAAAATTCCAGATCTAGAATGTCTCCATAACATATGTATCCTCTTATCAGCAGCCATCTTCCTCTTTTACCTGCTGCAACTTGTCAGATAAGTATTATGTGCATAAAGCATTTTTCATCATGATAATTTATGATTTGAGTATGGATTGCGCTTAATAAGAAAAATTATTCCCTTCCTTCCTGATACTGCTGGGAAAACCTTGGTAAGTTCCCTAGTGTTGCCTACTTTGGACTATTGCAATGGTCTTTTTGCTAACGCTCAGATCAGGGTAATCAATAAAATGCAGACGATACAAAATGTGGCAGCAAGACTCCTCGCCAAAATTCCCAAACTTAAGTCCGTGACTGATACAATCAGAAAATTTCATTGGCTCCCAATTAGAAGCCGGATCAGGTTCAAAACTCTGTGTATCGTATATAAGGCATTGCATAAACAGGGACCCCAGTTTCTTAAAGAACAGCTAATTCCCTACTGTCCCCCCAGAGTACTGCAATCCACCACTCTAAACGATCTAGTGGTGCCTCGTACTAAGACCGTCTCTTGGGGAGACCGTCGGTTCCTGGTCACGGCCCCAAAATTGTGGAATACCATACCTCTGTCAATCAGGAATAGCACCTCTCTCTGGTCCTTCCGTAAACAGCTAAAAACCTGGCTGTTCAATCAGTAATATCCCAAAATATACATAAGCAGTTGGAGAACCTGTTGCAAAGGTCGCAGCGCCGAGACGCCCACGGGCATTTGTTCGCGCTTAATCAAATGTCATAAATAAATAAATAAATAAATAGATTTATTTGTGGTAGTGGTAGAATTTTTTATAAGGAACAATTTCACTGCCGAGTTGCCTCTGAAACCATCCCGGATTGTGAGAGTCTTGCCTTTAACACCGAACTCTCACCCAACAGTTGCTTCTCAGGCACTCTTATTTACCGCCCCACTGGCCCTTCGAAGCAGTTCCAGGAAAACTTACCCTCTAGTGTGGCCGATCGAGTCAGCACCACCTCCAATTTTACTCTGCTAGGCGACTTTAACCTTCACTTTGACTCCCCTTCAGACCACACAGCCGCCACCTTGGCACACGATCTAGCAGCCTTGCAACTCACTCAACGTGTTACTACTCCCACGCACGTCAAAGGCCACCTGCTGGACCCTGTTTTCAGCAACTGTCCTGATCTCTTAGCCGGTCCACTAATCCCTCTCCCCTGGACAGACCACTTCCTGGTCCCTATCAGCTGGACCTCGCTCAAACCATTATCAACTGTACCCACTACGAGGCTCATGCGAGCCTGGTCTCGTCTCGCGGTTGATAACTGGTCTCTCAAACTTGCCAGCACTCAACCCAGTGATCAGGAGGATCCGGACCTAGCCAACCAGGCCTACGTTAACTGGATCACTCAAACCCTAGACGCAACACTCCCAATAAGTAAGATTACGCTGAAGCGCCCCCACAAAACTGCCCCTTGGTACACGGAGGCTCTCAGGGACAAGAAACATCTATGTAGAAGGTCGGAAAGACGTTGGCGTTTAGATTACTCGGTAGATAATAAAACCCGCTACCGAGAATCTATCGGCGAATACAAAGCTCAAGTAAAAGCAGCCCAGGCCACCTATTTCTCCAATAGAATACTGCTGGCCAAGTCAAAGCCTAAGGAGATTTTTCAGATCGTCAAAAAGCTAATGAATCCCCCCCTGCCCCACAGGCCGAAAAATCCACCACTCACTGCAATAACGTTGCTGAGTTCTTCTATCAGAAAGTAAATACTATCTACTCAGCCTTCCCCCCTAAAAAGATCGTCTCTTCAGTCCAATCTAATAAACCCCCAGCTCCCCCCCTTTTTTTTTACCTCAACCCACTCTGACTCATTTTCCCCTACTAGACTCTACAACCCTTGAATCATTAGCGCACAGAGTTAAATCCGGCTCTCGGCCGACCCAGACCCGCCGGACATAATAATGGCTGCTTCTCAGATTACCCTGCCTACTATTAGGGAGGTATTAAATGCATCCATTATCTCCAGCACTGTCCCGACCGTCTGGAAGCAGGCCATGGTCAGATCTTTGCTGAAAAAACCCAATTTAGACCCGACTGACCTGGGTAACTACCGTCCCATCTCACTGCTCCCATGGGTGAGCAAGGTATTGGAAAAACACATAAATCAACAGCTAGTAAGCTTTCTGGAAGATCATCAATTACTAGACCCCACCCAAATGGGTTTCAGACCGAAACACGGGACTGAGACCGCTCTCCTCATGGTCACCGAGGAAGCTAGAAAAATCCTGGATCAAGGAGGATCAGTGGCAGTGAACCTCCTTGACCTAAGTGCGGCGTTTGACACGGTCAGTCACGACACCCTACTGTACCGTTTGTCCTGCGCCGGGATTAAGGATAAAGCCTGGTCGTGGTTTAAGTCCTTTTTAGAGGACAGATCTTTTAGAGTCTTTGAGGGCGAGTCCGTGTCCTCCAGCAGACCTCTAAAGTGCGGAGTTCCGCAGGGCTCCTCTCTGAGCCCCGCACTCTTCAACCTGTACATGAGGCCACTGGCGGAGGTCGTCCGTCCATTCGGGGTTAAGATTATCTCTTATGCGGATGACACGCAGCTGGTGGTCTCACTGGCGCAGGAGGCCAACCGGCCTGCGCCAGGTGGGCTTAGAGAATGCCTAGAGGAGGTGAAGACCTGGATGTCCTCATCATCCCTCAAGCTGAATGGGGACAAAACGGAGCTGATGCTCCTAGGCCCCCCAGATCTCTGCCTCCCCACCTCTTTGTGGCCTCCGTGTCTGGGTCTTCCTCCACCTCCCAAAGACAATATCAAGAGCCTCGGAGTGTGGTTGGACAGATCCCTGTCTTTCAACGTTCAGGCCACAAAACTGTCAGCCACCTGTTTTGGCATCATGAGGATGTTAAATAAAATCTTTCCCCTTCTTCCCATGGAAGCCAAACAGGTGGCTATACAGGGTCTTATACAGTCACGCCTTGATTTTAACAATGTGCTCTATCTCGGCGCCCCAGAGTACACCCTGCGCAGGCTGCAGACAGTGCAGAACTGCGCAGCGCGCTTACTGCTTAAGATCCCTCGGAGACAATCAGTGAGGGCCGGACTGGTTAGCCTTCATTGGCTACCGGTTCGCCAGAGAGTTCTTTTTAAGGCAATGTGCATAGCCCATTAAGCCTTCTGGGACACTGGCCCTAGCATTACCCGCTACCTAGTCACCCACTACACTCCCAACAGAAGTCTTCGCTCCAGCCAGACCTTTCTAGCAGTGGTTCAGAGAATAAAAAGATCCAGATCGGGCGGCAGGACATTCGCCCACAATGCGTCCAGAACCTGGAATACCCTGCCACTGCACCTCAGAGCCAATCCCAATCTCTCTGACCTTCCTTTTTAACTTACCCCTTTAACTCAGCTAACCTCCTTCACAGATCTCTGGTAGGTTCTGGTTATTTTTAGCGCTTGGACGCCTCCGGGCAGCAATTCGCGCTCTACAAGTCCACATCTAATCTAATCTAATTTAAGGATTTACAGCTTGTTTAATCATTACTACGGTATATTTGTTGTTACAGTTGGTAAGTATTAAGCACGTGTAACAAAAAAATAAAAAAAAGGGAAACCCCATTTTATGTCAGTTTGCGATCTGTTTTTACCATGGGGGCTCGTTCAGTGCAACAGTTCCTTGGCTTGGGTATTTGCACGGGTGCTCGAGGCGATGTTCTGTGAGCCTCGCTGGAGGCATTCGACTGCCCCCATATAAACCGAAGACAGAGCCTTGGAGAGAATTTATGCTCTCCTGGGGTTTCCGTACTTGTGTTTGTGGCATTGCCACACTTTGCTATGTGTCGAAGTCAAGCTAGGCGCCATTTTAGTTCACTAAATACGCCGGCAAACCATCAAAACAACTGACGGAGTTTTGCTACGGCGATTTTTGACAGGATTATTTTTTCAGAGAAGCAAATATGGAAATTGCATTAAAAAAAGAAGCATATTAACCACAGAGTGTGGGGGTTCCTTGATAGGAAAAAAATTGCAGTTCTTTGGTAATTGAAAAAAAAAAAGAGATGAGTGAAAAATGTGAGAGTTCAGGAGGAGATGGGGATGCTTCTTTGAAAAAGATGGTTCAAGAGGAGCTGAAGACCTCTGTTAAGGAGGATTTTGAGTTAGCTCTCTTCTAACCATTTTTTAAATATTTTGTTTTGGTGGGAGGGATTTGTTATTTGTTGGGACTCGGTGGAGAGGGTGGGAAGGGCATGAGACTCTAGAGACTTTGATGAACATTTTGAGTTATGGGGCTAGAGTCGGTTTTATTTGGGTGAGGGGTGGGCATGTTGTTTGGGTGGAGAGGATAGGTTGCTTTGTAAATAAAAAAGGAAAAATATTTGTTATAATTTAAATTTATGCTTGAAGTAGTTTATTTTACTTTTAATTTGCACTGGTGCCTTCAAGTAGTTTTATATAGCCTGTTTATGTGTTTGTAACCTAAGAGTAGAGATACTGTAGCACTTAGTAATAGAGTTGAGGCTTATACTTCTCTAACTATCTTGACCATTATGGCGAAGGCTGCCATGATGAGATGACCTAGGCTATATTGTGTCGAGAGACTGAACTATCTAGATAAAAAAAACAGTAGCAGTTAATTTATTTCTTGGTTAAATTACAGCCATACTAGTTGTCTTACCTGAATAATATGCGTGGAGCAATAACAGGGGAGACATCACAACTTCACAAGTGAGGTACCACTTCCAGTTCCATCCAGGTGAGAACCAACTGTATGATTGTTGTGAATGATTGATTGATGATTATCCCATCGTAGGCCACTAAATGGAAGTAGAAAGACTGAGGTTATATATATTTGTTAAAGATTTACAAACAATTGACACCGCCTAAGTAGTGCGTGATGGCGATGACACAATGAGAATGCCTGATTGTAGTAAAATAGAAAAATAGCAATACCAGTATGTTTTTGCTAATGTGGAGCCAGAAGTATTATTTGTGAAATCTACAAGTTATCAAAAATGGACTCAAAATCTGGAGTCGACAAGCTTAGGTTAGGCGTTCATGGTTAGTGCTGATAATGCTAATGAATGATGTTCTTCATTTTATATCTCAAAAACTATGGATCATTTTTAATGCGTGGGTTGGTAATGGGCTAGTGTGGGCTACTGTTTTCATGATTCTAGAGTAAGTTGGTGTTGTTTTCACCACATCCCCCCGACGAAGTGTATGATCCATGGATGGTGTAATTTTAAGCCACAGCTCAATAAATCGCACAGCTCAATGGAAAAGGGTTAGGGGTTTGATGAATGGATGGGTAATGGGATTTGGGGAAAGGTCTGACAAAGACAAACACTACAACACAAGGCCAAGATTCATCTGGGCAATAAGTAACAGCACATCATTTGCCACCAATCTGTTGTTAGAAGGAAACAAAGGAATGAGTATGACCGAGTACAGATACATGCATTGCAGAGTCCTTCTGCCCCGGACAGTTTACAATTGCAATTTACCATATATGCAAATGTTCTGTCTTCTAGCTTTCGGTGTGAACCCACCCACCCACTTCTATTGGTTAATATCATTGTTAAAAGAAAAATGACACTGTATTCCAAAATCGGGTGGTGCGTCTGCATTCTCCTTGGGAATGTCCACTCTTTGTGGCATCTCTCCACTGCTCTGGTAGGTAAGCAGGAGTGTTGTTGTACTTATCTAGCTTTCGCCTTAAGTTCATGAAGGAGACTAGAAGAAGGCCTGGGGACTGTAAAAGAGAAACTGTATTTTAGAGTTGAGGAGAACGACAGAAGGACAGTAAACTTCATAAGGAGTGTATCAAGATAAGAAGATTCAGATGCAGAGCAAAAAAACCAAGAGGGGGCGTTCAGAGTTTCACTTTTGCCACAAGTCCAATACATACCCAGAGCAGCATTTCACAAACACACCTCGCTCTATTCCAAATAGCTGAGCAGTACTAGGCCTCAGACTCTTGGTTTACCTTTGAAATGAAGCCGATACTCGATAACTACCTGCTTCTTGCTGTGTGTTGATGAGATAGTCCTGCAGCTTCCAGTCCTGCTCTGGGTTGTTCCTTGATACTCCTCTAGTCCTGAGTGACTCTGAATAACCCCGTACCAGTCCAGAACGAGACCAGTCATCTTCATCATCATTATGAATCATGAGGACCAGAGCAAGGACGACATGGATTGAGTGCACTGCTGTTGAAGAACAAGTAGAGAATGAAACAGAATTGTAGTATTTTGCATATGTTTTTGTTTGATAAATACATTGACTGTTCTTGTGTCTGAAGAACAAGAAAAAAAAGGAGAACACCCTTGCAATTGATTAAATCTAGCTAAATTTGAAAGGGCTGATCATCATCACCTACAGGGAAAATAAAATTGACACCCATCACTCAAGCCCCAAACAATGCAAATCAATAATCAATCAATTCCCCATATTACAGTTCAATAACACACAACCTCCCTGGGTGTTTGCCACCACATGAATCATCAATCAACTTAAATCATCACTAATGGAATAAGTCACTCAATATTACAATAGTTGAAGTTACTTCATCCAATCCAAGGCAATCAGGTTCAGGTATTGGGTATTCAAGCATCTTTGATGCAGACAACACATTGGAATTTGGTATTGACAGGCAGTACTGTACATAATAAATGATTTTATGGGGCAGAGTTCTAGTAGTGATGCAGAAATGGATAGGCAATAGGCAAACGAGGGGGCAGGTATTGTCCCCAACGTCATGAAGGAATTGTGGAGGCTTCTTCAATGCCCACTGGTCCAACTGCAATCTAGCAATATATAGGTGACACATAAAAAAAGGGTGTGGCAGCATAAATTTGACACAAAAGTAATAATGTTCCCCTAGCCTTTTTTTTAAAGGTTTTTTTGCAAGCTAAGTTCAATTAAAAAACTTGAAAAGTCCTATGGAGGAACTGGCATACTTAGTCCAGGAAGTAGAATTCATCCTCAAACTCAGGTGGTTCACCCAGAAGTTGGTAAGCTAAAACATTTGATTTCATTTTGGACCAATCACCCTCTTTCTCCTCCTATGCTGCTATTTCAGGAACAGTGTAATTGTGTGATATAAAATGTTGGTTCATTTTGATCATAGTCAATCTCTCCACATTTTGTGGTGAGAGACTGGCCCTTCTCACTGTGACACCGCACCAGGTGCACTGAACACATGTTCAGCAGACCCACTGCCGACAGGACAAGCCGCATACTTTATTGCCAGCCTGCTGAGTTCTGGCCATCGGTACATCCTTCCATACCAATACATCAATGTATTTTGATCCACATAGACCTCTATTGGATCATTCAGATACTCTTGGAACATCCTGGGCATGGTCATTGGTGCTGCCACTTGCTATACCTGTTTTGTCATTGCCTCTGCACAGGACTTGAGCCCTGCCAATTGAAACCAATAAAATGCAGAGGTTGTCTAGTCCTTTTTTTGCTGTTGTTGCCGGTGTTCTTGTTGAGGGTGTTGTTGGCTGCTGTGAGACAAGACTGCCCTCTCTGGAAGTTGAAGGCAACACCCCAGAACTACGGGGTGGGACTCGAAGTTCCAGCCATTCATCTTCCAGGTCTCTGGCTTGCTCTAAAATCCATCTCTTGTATTCAAAAACATCCCTTTCAGAAAAGGTGGTGAAAGTGGGCAGGATATTTTTGCACCTTCGATCAAGTAGTGAGGCACATATGTACTCTTTGGACTCGATTATGTCATGTTGCAGCCTTATATTAGAAGCCAAGCACAGGTCTAAGCTCTCAATCAAGGCATGCACTTCTATGTTTTCATTCACACCTGCAGGGACGAACCTTTCAGAGGCCTTCTTTACCTGGTCTTGTAGGAGATGCAGCAATGGGATAGCTTGGCCCATCGTACTGTCCTCCTTGCTAACTTCCTGCATGAAAATCTCAAAAGGGAGACGCATGCGTGTCAGGCATTTGACTAGACCCCATTTTTCCGCATGCATGGCATAGCTTTTCCATCTGCATCCCCTCCTCTTTGAATGGCATAGTCATTGATCTGTTTGTACTGCTGAAATAGACGTTGCATTATGGAAAAGGTGGAGTTCCAGCATGTTGGCATCTCCTGTATGAGGGCTTTAACTGGTGCTCTATTATAACACTGAATAATCCGCAGTTGCTTCCGGGCTTTAAAAGAATGGCTGAAATGGGTACAGATTCTTCCGCAGGTTGTCTGTATGTTGCTTACTATGTCTTCATTTTTGAGGATGTCTTGCACCACCAGGTTGATGCAATGGGCCAAACAAAGGACCTTGAAATAGCCACATCTGACATGGCCTTGACTATGTTACTGGCATTGTTCATGACAACAAATCCGATTCTAAGACTTCTGGGTCACAGCCATTCATAGACCTTGCTGTTAAATTCCTCCAAGGTGTTTACAGCTGTATGTGATTTTTCCATGGCATACATGGCCACTGTTGTATGCCATCAATCGCTCTTAAAACTTTCTTCAGTGCCAAGACCAGAAAATATATTTTGCTTTACCACTGCAAAAGAGATTCAGTGTGCCCTGATGCAAATGTAATCAGTCGCCTGGCAACTGGTCCACATGTCTGTCGTCAGTGGATCGTGTGAACAACGCTTGTACTGCGGTGCTTGTCCAACCAACTGCAGCGCATCATTGTGCAGCACTGGAACAGCCACTCTGGCAAAATAAGTCCTAATTGGTACCTTCCATTTTGGGCAGATGGCTGCCACAAATTCTAAATAACCACTCCTTCCACAAATGAAAAAGGGAGGAAGTGCAGCGCTAACATTTTTGTCAGCTTCCCATTGTATAAACATGTGGTTGATGGTTTCGCTCGTAGGGCTCCTCCTGCCTAAACATGCCCGTATTAGTAGCCTGGACTTTCTTCTTTTCTTGGGGCACTGACTCAGTCATCTTTTGAGAAGTAAATGCTAGTGGTAGACTCAATGTGCATCGTGGTGGTTGGGCATTTACTCTATGCCGCAGTGTCTCCATCATCTCACACTGGGTCTTCTTGTGCCATTATAAAGTCGCTGAGGTGGGTGATACTGCTGGGAATAGAGCTGCTTTACATGCAGATGTCACACTCTTCTTCCTCATCATCACCTTCCGCCATGACTGGACCTGTAGCTGACGGCTCTCCCCAACACCACAACGATGTTCAGCAATTTTTTTAAGGTGCTCCTCCCACTTGTTGGGCGTTTTTTCATATGAGTCATCTGGCCTCCAGTACCAGTCTTACATCGACGAACATTTGTGTGGCACATGGTACATTCTGTAATGTGCTTCCCCCCTTTGCTAACTGTAAAAAAGCCCCAAACTGAGGAGAAGTAATTTTTTTAACGGCCCACTACCAATAACTGAAGACAAACTAGAGGTAGGTGGCCAGGTCATCGATTGCCTCTCTGCTTCTCCTGAGGCATGGGTTGGTGCAGGGCTCAGTTGGGGCTTTTCAACTATGAGAGCTGGTGGTGGTGCTACCTGTGCCATATCCCACTGAGTTGGCTGAATAGCATTGTCAAATTCCTATGTCACCTTCCACCGTGACTACCTCATCATCATCATCCTCCTCTTCATCCCCTTCCATAAGTCTAAGTCTTTCTGGAACTTTTCTTTTCCCTTGCCTCTCCTCTTGTCTTCTGGTCTCTGTTGCGATCCTCTCCATATCCCTATCATCATCATCAGAAGTGCTGCTGCTTGAAGAAGAAGGTGCTGCACTACCCTTACTTTTCCTTGCTGGAAATGTGAAAGCCAATGATTCTAAAAGAGGAGGTTCAACTTCTTGCTCTGAAGGAAGCTCAACATACTGTTCTGCTACAACATCAGAAAACTCCATTGCTGGCTGTGGCTGCTGTCCGTTTTGCTGTGTTTCCTTAAATGATTGTGTACTACTTTGCGAAAGGGACAAATCCAATTCAACATCGCTACTCGGCATCGACATGATTGCACTGGCTGCTTCACTGACTGACATGGTCCTGGGCTTAGGTTGGGGAGGTGGTGCTGTTGATGGAGAAGAGCTGCTCTCAGCTTACTTGCCGGAGGCCTGTGCAGCAGGCACAACTTTCCTGATGAAGGTTGCAGACGTCATGCCAGTGGTGGAATTCTGCTTCTTCTGCTCCCCACTAGCAACTTCCTTGGCAGCACCTTTCTTTGTGCCCTCTTGAAGCTGTCAGTTGGCAGTGGCACTTAGCTTCCCAACAAGCTGAAGAGATGATTGTGTTGCATAGTCCGTCACATGTCAGGTTGAGCACAGGCTTTCTGTCTGGCAGTGCTGTGGGCAATGTCTCTTCTCTTGTGAACCTAAAAGCAAGAAAAGCATCTGTGAAACATGGCATTGGTGCAGTTCAAGTAGTAGTACAAACAAACAATATCATTCAGTGTGGTTACTTAAGGTATTATAAATAATTCACAACAGTATACAGTGGTCATTCCTAAAATGGAAAACTATACCAGCATAAACTTTCATGGTGACTGTACACATAGGAAGGATTAGCAAGAGCAACTACAACAAAACAATACAGCTGTAACTGTTTGCTTTATGTGCAATGCATCACGTGAGACGTGGCTTGCAGGGAGTTGCAGCTAATACATGCATTGACAATTGAATACGCCTTACGCAATGATTGCTGTTAGGCACCTATAGCAGATATGGGGTTTATTCATTATTGCCAGATGCTATGAAAATGGTAAAAAAAAATATATATATATATATATATATTAAAAAACTAATATAAAAAGTAAATAAATAATATTTTACAAAATTAAAATTAAGAAAATTATGAATAAGTGAATTATCCTCAAGCATTTCACTCGTTTTTATTAATTAAACCGCTATTTCATTGCTCAACCATCCATGCAAGCATATGGCAAAGGTGGCACACAAAATGGCTGCCTGCCATTGCTACATGGTGAGCCAGCAAGCAAGGAGGCATGGCCGCAAAATAATAATAGAAGAACAACACATACAAATCTATGGCAAAAGCACACTGGATGCCTATGCAAAATGGCCACCAGCCACATTGTCAGACAACAATAACCAGCAAGGGGGCATGGCCACAAACAAAGAAGAAATGCAGGCCTATGGGATAAGCATACTGGCTGGCTACACAAAATGGCCATCAGGCCACATGGTCACAACAACAACCAGAAAGGGGGCATGGCCACAAAGAAGAAATGGAGGCCTATGGGGAAAACACACTGGCTGCCTACACAAAATGGCCACCAGCCACATGGTCTGACAACAAAACCCATCAAGGGGGCATGGCCACAAACAAAGAAGAAATGCAGGCCTACATAGGGAAGAGATAAACAAGGGGGGTCAGGCCCGAATGACTGGAGCCAGGTAGGGCCAATAATCAATCTGTACACAGGGGAAATACCTGGACTCCACCTTATTTTTAATGAAAGCACCACACTATTTGCCTTTTGTGGTAAGGGTTATTTATTTACCCTCTTTTTTCTGTTTCATTGTTATTATATCACTTCCAAACGGAAACTCTCTTATTTCCAAAAGGAACATAAAACATTTACACCAAAATGAACATTACTCATGACTACAAATAAACATTACATTAGACAAGACTCAATTTTAGTTAAATGACAAACATCCATTCAAATATTGCACCATTATATCATGTGAATCATGTACAAATCATAAATGATTATATAATCCTTATCAATTTCTAGGATTAGCTTCTGAGTACAATCCAAAAAAGGACCAATTTGTAACACTCATTTAATCTTAGTGTCCTGATTTCATAGTTCGACTTGTTCCTAACAATACAGAAAATGCTGACGCGTTTCTAGCCGCAGTTAATTAATTTGCGGACTTTCATCAGGCTTCTTATTGAATGCATATTAGCGCAATCTACAAAACAAAAGGGAATATATACATCACTACTGGTACCCTCCATTGTGTAAGGCAATCTCTAGTTGGAGATTGCCTTACAAAAGAGGCATGGTAACACAGTGGACACAGCAATTCCAAAAATGAAAATTAACAGGGCTAAAAATTTTCACAACAACACACTTCCTCCAAATGCATCACCCAACCTAAACACTGTTTGCATGGAAAAAAAAGTGAAAGACCACAAAAATTCCACATTTTGTATTTAAATCCAATGCCATCCATGGCCTAAATGATATTTCAGTTCTACATACGCCACAGAAGCAGTTGTTTCATTCACTCATGAATAGTACAGGTTCCATTGGTTGGAAGGTTCATTGGTAAACTGGGCCACATAGTGAATTAATTGAATCAATCAATATAGCAAAATTATTAAAAAGCATGAAGAGGAAAAAAGAAAATGTACTGAACTGTGCAACCTGAAGATAACTTTCATGCACAAAAAACACAATGGCTGGTTACAGAAAATGGCCTCAATAACCAGCAAGGGGGCATGGCCACAAACAAAGAAGAAATGCAAGCCTATGGGGAAAGTACACTGGCTGGCTACATAAAATGGCCCCCAGCCACATGGTCACAGCAACAGCACCAACATCCAGCAAGGGGGCATGGCCATAAATAAGAAATGCAGGCCTATGGGGAATGCACAATGGCTGGCTACAAAAAATGGCCATCAGCCACATGGTCACAACAAAAAGCAGGAGGCCTGTAAGACAAAGAACACATGCAGGCCTAGGGTGGACACCGACTATACAAAATGGCCCCTAGTCACATGGCATACTGATTCTTGAACAACAAAGGCAAATGGTGGCCTATGCCAAACATACACACACCACAGTGGTCAGACAAAAGAGGCATGGTCACACAGAGAACAAAGCTTTAATTCAGCAATGCCAAACACAAAAATGAACAGGGCTAAAATGTTCACAACAAACCACATCCTGCACATGCATTACCCCACCTAAACACTGTTTCCGTCGAAAACATTTGAAAAAACACAAAACAGGAGATACATTGCATGCACAAAAAACTAGAACCCTACTTAAACTGCAGGCCACCCACCACTATAAATTTACAAAATCGAATAAAAGTACAAATAGATCCAGGTGCATGCCCCCAGTCAAACAAATAGAACCTTATACACCGGTTATTCAACTTACTTGTGATATCTCAAAAACAAAGTCCTTAAATCCAAATGAATATAAGCAGCAGGCAAAGAGGATGATCCTTCCAGATCCAAATCCCAATGAAAAGTGACCATGAGAGGGACAAAGCACTGGGAGGAGCCTGCTGGGCAGGAACAGGACGTTGGAGTTTCTGGGACACTTCCTTCTTATTTGAAAAACAAATTCCAGAAAAATGGCTTCTCGCAGAAAAAACAACTCCAAAAGCAAGGTTGAGAAGAAAATCCACTCCAAATGCCTCGCAGCTGCATTCGCAAGCAGAAAGGCTGCTCGACAGCTCCCTTTGCGATCGGCTCCAAGAATGCTAAATTGGTGCTGTTGTGGCCCAGAAGTCATGCGAAGAAGCGCAAAGTCTTGAGGGAGCTCTACAGTGGTGTGAGAAGTCTTGTGCATGCTCAAAAGTGGCCTGAGAGTCTTGGCGATCGCAGTTGAACACCAAAAGAAGACTTGAGTTTGCAAACAGAAAACAAATTCTGCTTCGCGTCTGAATGCCTGAAATTTATGAATTCCACGTTCCTCTGCAGAGAGCGGAGTGTCCGAGTTCCGCAAACTCCACGAGCGGAGAAGAGGTTACCACCGAGGTTAATTATAGGGCCTTGCAAAAAATAATGGCGGAAGGATTGAGGAAAGATTTGAGGTATTGAGTTCAGATTCATCTCTCAGAGGAAGCACAAAGGGAAATGAGATGTTGGTTAGACAATCTGGAATGACTGTGTGATTTTTGGAATATGCCCAGATTGTCTGCCAGAGACAGATGCAATACTTTTTGGAGAGATTGTCTGGGCCAGAAGGAGACAGACAGCAGATGGTCTTGGCCAGAGAGTCTGGACCACATAAATGGGTCGGAAATGAGAGCAGGACTTTTTGGACTTAATTGAGAAACTACAAAGCTTTGTTAAAGATGGAAAATGTTTCAGCAGTATGGTATATAAACTGATTAGGGGGAGGCAGGTCCAGGAATCTGACTCAGATTGCCAAGAAAAGTTGGGTTTTTTGCCTGGAACAGAAGATAGGTTTACAGGCAGAGTATCTTCCAGGTCTGGACAATACAGTGGCAGATTGCATTTCAAGATATCTATGGGGTAACAGTGATTGGAAGCCAAATGTTCAGCTCTTCCAGCGAATAGAACAAATATGTGGACCCCTTAAGTTGGATTTATTTGCATCAAGACTGACTTATCAGTTAGACCATTGCTAAAGTTGGAGGCCGGTTTTACAAGCAGAGGAGGTGGATGCCATTCAACAGGATTGGAGGATGTTTAGGATATGCTTTCCCCCATTTGAGATGAATCAGAGGTCAGAATGCAGAGATGTCAGGTAGTCCATGTGACTTTGTTTTGGACAGCTCAACCTTGGTTTCCAGGGTTGTTAGAGGTAGTCATAGAAGAACCCTTTCTGATTCCAAAATCAAGGGAGTTGCTGTTGGGACCAGAGAGACAGATGCATGCTATGGTCTTCTAAGGGGCTTTGAGCCTTCTTCTTTGGAAGATTTCAGGGGACGAAACCGATTTGAGGGGCTTTCATAACAGGCTCAGGAGTTTCTCAGAGGATCTTGAGCTCCAGCCACTAGGAAGAGATATGTAGGTGCATGGAAGAAATGCGTGCGTTGGGGCTTGGAGAGGGATTTGGATGCAGTGGAGGCATCTGCTGTAGAATATTCATATTTTATTTTGGTCATTGTTGTTTGGAAAAGGTTTCAGTTACAAGTCTGCTGTAGCAGCGGGTCATGGTCTTGTAAGAGGTTGTTCGATAGGTAGAGATACTTTAATTGGTTGAGTGATGAAAGTAATAAAGTTGCAGAGACCTTCTAGGTCTAGGTACAGTTGTCTGTGGGATGCCAATTTGCTTTTCGTGTTATTTGAAGGATAGACAGCGAATACGTTTTTAACTTCACAACAGTTGTCTGGTAAGATGGCAACTTTGTTGTGTTTATTGTCTTTCAGGAGAGTTTCAGATGTAAGAGATTTAGAGGTTAATAACAGGTTTTATAGTCCCAATGGAGTGATTTTTCAGATTACAAAGCGTACAAAGACAATAACTTCTTCTATTTTTTATCCAAAATCTGATTACCTTCCGAAAGTTTGTGTGGTAAGATGTTTGAAGCAGTATGAATGCAGGTTGGGTGAGTACAGAAGAGATGGAGTAAGGCAACTGTTTATTTCTTATGTTGGGCCTTTCATTCCTGCATTCCTGTAAATCCGCTAAAATAGCTAGTTGGGTGAGATACTATATGTGTGAGTCAGGTGTTGATATGCAGACATTTGGAGTGCATTCAGTAAGGGAAGCTACGGCAAGCAAAGTATATATGTCAGGTGGTCCATTGGAAGAGATTTTGAAGGTAGCTGACTGGTCTAATGTAGATGTGTTTTCAAGGTTTTATTTAAAGCTTATGGAACATGGGTGGTGTTGGCACAGCTTTAAACATGCATATTGATAGTCTCCGTTCTTGACATGAATTGTAGATTTTCCAAGTTTGTGAAGAGAGAATCTGGATTTCATTAAAGACTCAGAGGCTGGCATCATCCCTCCCTCCCTCTCAGGATGTTTTAATGTGGAGGAGGGTAAGAGTTTATGGTGTATTACTTGACAACAATGTGAGACATTTTTATAGATAGCATTTGAAAGAACAAGGTATATTGGTCGTATGTTTGTTTTCTTTCATATTCACAATAAGGAAAAGAAAGAAGTTGAGGCAATGGTTTTGATCTCAGGTTTTCAAGACGGTTCAGGTTATGGGAACAGACCATCTTAAAAAGAGGAAGCTGCTATTAAGAGAGATATATGGGCTACAGAGACATTGTAGTTCTGGAATTTGTGTGTTTTGTTCTGTTTTGTTTTAATGTGCTGCAAGGAGTTGGCAATAAAATATTCATGCACAATGCCAGCCCTATGTGTCTTTAATAAAATCCAGATTCTCTCTTCATAAACTTGTAAAATCTACATTCTCCAAGAAGGCTCTGCATTTGTTGTACTGTGTAAGTCTTTCAAGCACAAAGAGCATTCTTTCTCTGCATGACTAAAAAGCTGTGGTGATCAGAATAATCTGATGTATTTGGAAATGTCAGATATGTGGTTTACTTGACATGGCTGTAAAATGTATTTATTTTGGCTGTATATTAAAGGTCTTAGATAGTCTTGAGACACTTAACTGTTCTTATTTATAATCGGTTTACAAGGTCCTTTCATCACAGATTGTACTTGTATGTACACTTTTGTGCCATCCCTATTTTTTGCACTCACTTAGGGCATGCCATTGCAGTACCATATTACCTCGGAGGTATGCAAGTAGGTATGTGGACATATAGGGCACAATTCAGGAAGGTAAAGCTAGATGAAAGTCTAACTTTACTACTTTAGGTATTCACAACAGTCATTTACTACACGTAAATGCTCTTTGTGAATTTGGAAAAGTTTTAAGTCGTAAAGTTTGACTTTTGGTATTCACGAAGGGCATTTAGGAGTAGTAAATGCCCTTCGTGAATACTGAAAGTCGTAAAGTTAGACTTTCTTTTAACTTTACCTTGAATGAATGAATCAGGCCCAAAGTGCCTAATTACTAGATAGACAGTATCAGTGGATATGATACCATATTGCTCGAATTCTAACAGGATCTGGATATATTGGGTGCAGGAACACTCGACCCAATGTTACCTGCAGGAAAACCCAGTTGGTAGAATAGCTTTAGATGAGGATGGCAATTGCAACTCAGTCCTGGTCCTCTGCCTGCACCAGAGTTCCTTCTACAACAGGGGTGAGCCAGTAATGTTCCCCCTACAATGCCAGATCGTCCTCTTCTCTCTGGCCGCCTCCCTAAATCCTCCCTTTACCCATCCCCTGACAGGCCCACTCTATTTTACAATCTGTCCAGAGCAGGTAGCAAGTGAGAGTATTAATCCCGTGGAAAAATTGGTATTTTGCTGAATTCACTTACAAATTCAGGATCTGGGTGGGTATTCCCTAATTAGAGGAATTTTAGCTTGATGTTGCATTGTAATGGTGGGGGTTACGGCACTGTATAATATTCTATGGACGTGGAGTTTGCAGCCCTCCATCACAATCCTTGTAATCAAAGCCATATATCCATCCAGACTAACTTAATGTATAATATTGCACTCCTTCACACCTACGGTCAAGCGCTCTGAAGTAATCAGAAGGAGACAGGCAGGCACTTATAAATCTTCCTAATAAATAGAAAAGCATGACCCTAGCCAGCAAGCAGCAGCTCAATTGAGGGACCTATCAAATCCAAATGGATGAAAAGCTGACTTATGGTCTGATTTAGGGTTGCGCTAGTGGCACACCATCCATCAGTGTGGTGGAAGACATTACCTCTTCCACTCTGACGGACTGTTTCCTGACGTATTGTGAGATCAACGCTGGCCCTGCTGTGCTCGCTGTGGCATCAAAGTGTCAGTATTAACACTCCAGTACACAGTGAAATTGAAACAGAGACGCTTCATATAATGTCAGTTTGGACCAAGCTATATGTAAATCAGTCTTAATCCTGCTCTAATTGGAACAGTCCAGCCCAAAATGCCAAGCCAGGTCCTCCACAAACCAGAACACAAGCAACCCAGGACCAGTTGTGCTCTATTTATGGGTACTGCTTGGTTCCAGTAACAGGCTTGGCAATTTGGGCTGGATTGTTCTGACTGAAACAGGGTCAATACTGATGACCAGTGGCTGAGATTAATTGAAGCATTCCATCCCTCACTTTTTTGTATACTTAAGTATGTCACCACAAGTAGGACTGGTATGCCTAGATGGGAGTCCTGGGCACACTGTATTGCTGGAACTAAGCTGTACCGAGCAAAGGAGCCATTAACTAGGGCAAAACCGGTCCTGGGTTAATTGTATTCCAGTTCAGGGAGGACCTGGCTTGGCAGTTGGTCTGGACTTTTCCAAATGGAGCATGGTCAAGACGGATTTTCAAATTGCTGCGTCAAAAATGAGGTGGCATGGTCTACAAAATAATGAGGAATTGGGATGCAGTGCAAGTAATTACCAGTAGTTCAGATTCAAGCATTCCGTCCATTACTTTTTTGTATAATGGTAGGCTCCTCCCCTATGACAGTGATCGATTTGGATTGCCCAGGGGGTGGGAGGGAACTCTGAATAACTAATAAGGAGACAGCAGGAGATAGCGTTTCCCTGAGTGTATGCGGCTCGGTGAAACCTCCATTAACCACCCTTACATCAGGGTATAAACCCAGTGGTATGGTGGGTAGTATAGTCTCATGGAACATCGCGGGATTGGGCCCCAGATTGCATTCACCAGAATGGGTATCATTCATAAATGGTTATGATGTATGCATTTTTCAAGAGACATGGGCCTGTGAGCCCCAGTTTCTCTTGGGTTTCTTCAATTTTTTCGTTCCTGCTGTGAAGGGCCCAAAGGGCAGACCAAAAGGGGGGCTGACGATTTGGGTTCGACAGGCACTATTTGAAAAAATAGTAGAACTCCCCACAGGTAATAATGACATCCAGCACATAAGATTAAATGTGACCAAGGGGAACCGCTAGATATCTACAATTTGTATAGAAGAGGTTCAAACGGGGGGACATCTCCAGTTCTAGTAGTACTTGATCAGTTGATCGAAGCCCAGCCAAGTGACAACAACATGTTAATTGCAGGGGACTTGAATATGACCTTTGAGCCCCTATCTATTGAAGATTGGCAACCTGGAGAGGAGGCAGACATAGAGTGGGGGTCCCCAAGCTGGGTTTAAATCCTGTGAGTAGATGGTCAGCTGAAGTAATTCAGATGAATGCCTTATGTATTGAAAGGGGGGTAAGAGCTCTGAATGGAAGGTCAGCAAGTGAAGGACAAGGGGCTAATACATTTGATAATGAACGTTGGCAAAGTAGAATTGATTATGTCATCTGTAACTTGGCGATTTGGCACCTAATGACTGACATGAGGGTGGTCAGTAGGCTGGAGAGTGCCCATAATCCCCTATGTATCACTCACAAACTGTGGGGTGGGGAGGTGGAGGGCTCAAACAATACAGTAAGGGGATCGTTCCAACGAACGACATGAGAAGAGTAAAGTGGCCCAAAGTAGCGGTGAACCAAGAGGCCTTGGATAGTATTAACAAAGAACTGGAGACTACTACTGTTGCCATGGAAGCTATGTTGAAGATGGGAACGGAGGGAGGTATAGAAATGGATGAGATCACCAACCTCCATTGTGCATTCTTTAGCCGAATAAAAGGCCACTTCTATAGGGCAGTACGTGTGCAACCTGGTAAGAAAACCTCCCCACATCAAGCAGGGTGGTATAACGCCCAGTGTAGGGCAGCAAGAAGTTCACTGGGGATGGCTATTAAGAGTAAAGTTCCAGCTGCTGTGAGGGAGGCGAGGCAGGTGTATAAGGCAAGTGTTGTCCAGGCTAAGAAGGACTGGGATGACCAGCATTGGCTAGATCTTAAGGCCTCCAGTTCGGCCAAAGATTCCAGACTATTCTGGAATATAGTTAAGTGGGGGAAAGGTGGCATCCCCGAACCATCCTCTAACTATGTCTCCCAGAGTAGCTGGTTGGACTACTTTGAGCCCCAATACATGTATCGCCCGGAGGACATCTTGGGAGAACCTGTGACAACTACAGTTTTTAAAATACCACCTTTTATTAAAACTGATGTAGCAATGGCCCTAGATTCAGTGGCGCGGGGCAAGGCCCCGGGTCCAGATGGAGTGCCCGCTGAAGTCTTTCTCCACGGAAAAACTTGTTGGGGGAAGTATATCTATGGGGAGAGGGGTTGGCCTAACGGCTAAGGCGCTCGACCTCGGACCTGGGGATTTGGGTTCGAGTCTCGGTAACGACGCCAAAAAACCCCTGTGATTCTGGGCAAATCACTTAATCTCCCCGTGCCTAAAATGAAAGTGTGTCCTCATGTAACGTAACTGGTGCTATGTAAAGCGCTCTGATAACTGATTCGGTTCGGTTCTAGTTCGCGCTATATAAAACTCTGCAAAAAAAAATATATATATCTTGAACCTGGCGAACGCGGTAGCTCTAGGGGCACCAGTGCCAAAATCGTGGCTGGGGGCAGTAATAATACCCATATTTAAAAAGGGAGATAAAACTATACCGGGGAATTACAGGCCCATCAGCCTAACAGATACGGTCCAGAAGGTTGTAGGAAAAATGACCCTAACAAAGATCATGAAATGGGTGGAAGAATCTAATGTATTATCTCCCTATCAAGCTGGATTTCGTAAATTGACCAGCACAATAGACCAGATCTTTAGG